>NC_134284.1:0-2400000 GCF_949628215.1 Phalacrocorax aristotelis | reverse complement strand
GAACATGGATGCTCACTGTCTGGTGAGCACTTAAATTCAAATAATGAAAGTAATCAGAGTACTTGCAACTCCCTATTACATGTTTGTATAATTTGAGCATCAAGACTATCAGAGGATGTGTTCCAGTCTCAGAACAAATCTCTTTCACTTCCTTGCTCCCTAAGTATTCAAGGTTTTTGCCTCACTACTGCTTCCATCATCTGACAGATATATTTCATCATTTCTTACCAGAATATATTAAAGGAGTTTTCCTAAAGGTCAGCCAAAGAATCCAACTGTGACACAGACCTCCAATATGCTGTAGGAAAACAAGAAAGGGACAAGTGTGAAAACAGTGCAATATCCTTCCTGTATTTTCCGAGTTGCACCACAAACCAGATGACGTTTGTTTTAACGTTTTTTAATGGAAAAGATAATACATTATAAAGAAAACAATTCTGGGTAATAAAAATATTTTTTGAAGGAATATAAACAACATCAAAGGGATGCCACAGAAAAAGAAAGATCACAGAATTAAAACTTCAGTGTTCAGAATGAGCCATTTTTTTCTGAACGGTTACTTGTTTACACATAGATCTGAACTGTGCTGTGGCAGGTGTAATCCGTATCTTTTTACACTTCTCATTTTGCTATTTTTCACTATTAACACCAGATGATCCTCACCAGACGAGGATTGGTTTGTACGATCAGGGACTTAGTAGTCTGCAGTAAAATGCTTCAGGAAATTTTGGGTGACTAGCAATTCTTACATAATCAAAGTTGTTGCTTGATTTTGATATTTCTTATGTTCGTTCTAACAACACAGGCACAATTTTACTTATAAATGCACCCGAGTATTTAGATTCAATATTAACTCAGTAGTAAGGTTTGTCATCCTTTTGTACTTTCCCTCCAAATCTCAGTCTTTTTGCCAAACACAAGTGGAGAGAACACAATTTAAAAAACCACTATTGTCCGTTCCCCGTAATATTCCTTGACAAAGAAAATGGCATCTTGAGACAATGTCTTCTCTTGTAGCTCTTACACAACAAGTCTGCCCTATGAGTTAGGACATGATCAACAGATATCCACCCATGCAAGGACACCAAACACATGCAAAGTCTCATTGTGGTTACCATAGGTATGTATGACATCCCAAAGACCTCAGTCACAACAGCTGATACTCTTCATTTAAGAACAGACAAAAGCTTCCACATATGGGAATAGACACCAGTAGCCAAGTGTGGGTATAATAACAAAGAACTATATTAGAAATAACAGCATACATAATGGAAGTCAGGATTTCTACTGCCTTTTTGCAGGTGCAAGACAGGAAACCTAGAGCCGTGGGCACCAGCTGCCAAGGACCAGCCAGAGAACTGGTAGCTGAGCTGGGAACAAGCTCCAGATCTGTCCGCTGCCACCCATGTTGCATGGCAGCATGCTCTGCTGCATTCAGCTTTGCCTTCATGGCAGAGAAATTGGTGAGATTTAGCAGGCTTCTCAGTCCCTCCCTTCTCTGATGAAAACCATTAAAATACCAACAGAGACTGATTATCTTTTGAATAACAACCACGAGATATGACTGGAGAGGAGTGTATGGCAAAACTGTTTTGAAGCATTCGTGAAGGTGAGATGTAAATTCAAATTGTGGTTGAAGCCACATCTGCTTAACAAAAACTCTTGAAAGGACCAGCCTTTCTGTCTTAAAAACTGATTTTTGGTTCCCTGTGACAGTTATAACTGACCTTCTCAAATAATATTGCATCAATTTAAAGCACATATGGTCTCATCCCAAGGAAACTGTGGCAAATGTGGTGAGATTCCTAGGAAGAAGGAACGGTCACAAATGGTATACAAACCTGACAACTGCTAGCTGGATTATTCCTCTTTAGTGTGTATATGCCTTTACAAGATAAATGCCTCTTTAGAAGTATACAAGACCAGTTATCATTCCATCAGTACAAGTGAGGAGTTGTTAGGTTTATGTCACTTGGTTTTTTAGACACAGGGCTAGCAAGGATGATAAATAACTTCTCTGCAGGTGAAACACACACTGACATCATAAAATTGTGACACAAGCAGCGTGTAGGCTGGCCAAGCTAGAGCTACTTTTTAATTATTTCTGCTAAAATGCCAGTGATACAAAAATTTCACAAGTAAAACCAGAAAAATGTGCCTAAAAATACCATCACCTCCCGTCTTCATTGGACAGCATTTTCAGTGTTTCTCAAATTAAATGAGCCAATGAAAATGCTACACTGACAGCTTTTTGAAGACCTGAGAAAAAATGAGAGGGCTGTATTCTGTATGAGTGTTTTCCTCTGGTTGTTTGGTATAGAATGCATTGCTTACATCCAAACCGAATTTATTTTGGAAGAACTTCTCCTAAAAAGTACTTATACTACATGCTTGTTTGTCATAGAGTTTACAAGTGAATAGGGAGAAAGAGAGTTGGTAGAAAGTTAGCCAATATAAAAACCAATGTAAATATTCACAGGCATTATACATAACACACATAAAAAAGGTTAACATAATTCATATTATGAAATATATGTTTTAAAATAATAATAAAAAAATCTGTGTGCACAATTTTGATCCCATGTATTAAGATCCAGATTTTGCTCACAAAATCGCACATTTTTTTCCTCCCTTACCCTTTGCCTGTAGAAGAACCTTGTTTTCTTTTTGCAGGGGGGAGGTGAATCAAAGTGTTAAGGGTGAAGGCATCTCATATGCAGAGCCCTCTGTGTCATTTTTCATCAACAAGAAGATGCATAGGGGAAGAAGCCAGGACTGTTGTGATTAGCAAAAGAACGTGCTGTGACTAAGGGAGTTACGTGTTCCCCAGAAGAATGGGTTTCTATCCCTGCCTCTGCCAAAAGATTGCTGAGTAAGGTTTATATCCAAGCACTGAGGCTCAGGTGAGATTTAGGTGTTATTGCCGATACGGAAAAGACTGAGAGTTAGGCATGTGGCTTCAGGAGAGAAAACCTAAGTTAGGTCTCCATTTTCCTTCCAGTCCTTGTAGAATGGGGAGCCTGAGGCAGCTGGGAGCAGGTGTCACACCACCAAACATGCCAAATGTAAATAAATCATTAGGAAGCACTGAATAGAGGGGTCGGTCTGCACTCCTTTTCCTTTCTGGATGAGGCAGCTCCCTGAGACAGGGATTCATAGCCCAGAACCCTCTTTGACTGCTTGACCTGCCCCGCTCAGTAGACACCTAATCTACAGCTCATATTCTCTAAAATGTTACGATGGCTAGGATGCTTACCCAAAAAACTGAAACTATATTTCTGAGGTTTTTTCAGCATAACACAACTCAAATCTATGTAATAATTTTGCAGGAGAGAAAAACAATCTACTGTTAGATTATAAATAAAATAGAGATTTATAACCAAAACATGCCTGGCTTGTCAACTCCATCAATGACATTTCTTCCCCTGTGACTCAGTCCTGACCTTATTTCGTTTTCTCCTCTTTCTCTCCCACTTTCTTTGCCTTACCCCGGTGTCTCTGCCCAGTGAGTTGCAGGTTCCAGGACCCATGTCAGTCCATTCCTACATTTCATCCAATAATTCATAGGTCCAAACTTCTTGGCCGCCTACTACGCAGGCATCAGTTTCCTTCTAAAACACTACCAGCCTCAGCTTGCAGTGTGTCCCTTAAGGTCCTTTATTTGTTCCCTTCCCAGGTTAGCTGTCTCTTCAGCTTTTGTAACATACATCTTCCTCCTCCACGTTGTCTGTGACCAACTGAGAGGGGACATGAGGTGCAAAAAAGAGACATCTTCTCAGTTCTCATGACCACATATTTCCTCATAAGTTTTTTGAAAAATTGTTGACCTTTTTTTGTAATATTTTAAAACTATTTAATTTTCAGCATCCTGAAATTCCTTCTGTGGCTTTGAAGTGTTTTTTTTTTCAGCTTCTTCATGTGTATTTTAGATTTCAGGGATTTGGGAGGAGAAGGGTGTGTTAGCATCTTCCCAGTACAAGTATTTTAATCATTGTGAGCACGCAAGTGAATTGGAGCCAGAAACAAATAGAAAATGAATGCTACAATCCATGCTGCAATTTTTCTAAAATAACACAGGTGAAGAAATTCCATGCACTCTGACCTGCTAAGTGTGTGTTTCTGTGGCTACGGTTTTGAACAGTAGTTATTGTCAAGCAATCATACAGTTGACCTCCAAATGGGGCAAATAGTGACACAGTTCATGGAAATGCATACCTGCAAAAATCTATGTAGTTAGGCGTCAGTAATTCCAGAGCATCACTTCATCTGCAGTGGCTGTCACCGTCTCATTCACTATCATGCCTACAGAGCAAGATAATGGATGTAGAACAAGAAATTACCGGTTTTTTATTTATCATAGGCAGTCATTTCCAAAATTAACAGGTCACAAGTTGTGTTGTCGTGTTTTCACAACTCAACGTTCATGGCAGAGAACCCACCCTTCCACAAAATGTACAAGCTCTTAGAAAAGGAGGACGTCAGGAAGGACAGTACATCTTTGTCTCAGAGTAGCAAACCACACTGCAGTAATCCAAGGAACAAACACAGGCAACCCTCTGCTACCTCACTTGCCTCGACTGCTTCTAAGTTAGGTTGATGGAAGAAGGCTACAAGATAGGACTTGCCCAGTATTGAACAGTGTGTCTAGAAGCGTGTTTTCCTAATCCTTTCATCCTCGGTTGACCTGAAAACATACTGCAATAAAGTTTTGCTTCGGGGTGTTCATCTCAAATTGAGTTTCTACCATTACTTTATACGTTGCAAATTATATTACAGGAAATGTAAAACATTTCTGCAGTGTAATCTTTTAAGTGTTCTCAAAAGGAAAATAGTTCAATGGATATTTGTTTAACATTTGGCATGTTTGATCTTTCCAAGAAGCCATCATGTAGACCAATATACTACACAACCTTTCTCTTCTGCATCTCTCACTGATTACCTGCTACTGGGCACTCTTGGAAACAGAACATCGCAACAAGGGATCAAACGATGTTTTACATTAATAGAATTGGATTATTAAACTAATGTAATTCTGTTACCTATGAAAAGTGGGTTGCTCTACAATTCACAGATGGAAACAGAATGGTAAAGAAATCTCAGTTAACTGAGATAAAATACATTTACAGTACAAAGCTGGGGTGAAAACCATTTTATCTTACTTCAGTGGCAGCATATATACCTTTGTAAAGATGGACTGCAGTTTACATTTTAGGATTCATTTACAGAATTATCTCATTTCATAAACCACATGATTTTTACTGTACTACTGAGTAATTAGTTATGGAAAACTCAATTGTGCCAGCACTAAATTACATTTATAAACCCTGAAAATGCAGCTACCCGTCTGAAAGAAGACTATGAACTGTTCAGCAATGTAAATAGTTCAGGAAAGATTTCTAACAGGTATTCATATTGATGGCCTTTTTAAGGGAGGCATATGCCTTGGTACTGTGCCAGAGTTGTGCATTATGCAACATAATAATAATTATCACACATACACAGAGCAAAAAATTTAATCCCTGTCCTTGAAAATGAGGTATCTTCTTGTATAGCTATATACCTGCTCCAGAAAAGCAGCCAGATTTCAAGTTATACACAAGAATTCAAATGATTAACTTTATTCTTGTGATTATTCTAATATCTCATTATTTTATTGCAGGGCTTATAAAGCAGTGTCATATCTCTTGCATTCTGTGGCTGATTATACACGAAAACAATGCAAAATCCATTAAATTACAAGATCATCTTGGGGCTGCAGTAGCAAGAGTGTCATTAATGAACATTCCAGGGAAATTCTCGGTTTGGAAGGCAAAACAGGGATAATAAATATGTAAGTACATATATCTATACAAAAGCTCCAGTCTGAGCATTGCACATGACATCCTGAGGTATAGCTTGATCTTAAGGTCTGAAACTAGATTTGCACACAGATGGGCAAACTACTTATAGATGTCTGTTCTTTGCTTAAGCAATACAAGCTCTTGCACAAAACTTGGCTCCTAATCACTATTTACGTGCTTTATGTTGTACTGTCTCTGAAGAGAGAGAAAGAAAATAATAATTAAAAAATGTATTCACACCCTCTTGAGAACTTGTACTATGCCTGTTCTTCAGTTATACTGGTAATTTCACTAAACTGTATTTGGAAAAAGACAGCAATTAGAGTTTAAGGCACATCTCTGCAAGGTCTCTGCAAGTCTGCAAGGTTTTAGCATAACTTTAGAGGCTTAAAAAAAAAAAAGACAGCTCAGATATTTCTGGCAATACGTTATTAGTTAAAAAATACTTTTGCATTGTGGTCCCAGCAAGGAATCTCTGTTATAATGGTTGAACTTTGTTACACCATGTGGCTCAGCACTGTCTGTTAGACGATGGCCAGAGACTCCAGCATACTTAATGATTTAGTGGACTCTCCCTATCCAGTGTTTAACCTCCCAGTGTACGCTTCCTGGACAGTAGCTCCTGATGATATTTAAACTGAGGTTTTTGGTGTGAAAGTAGCAGTTCTACCTGACACAAAAGAAATCCTCCCTCCTGACTGAATCAGTGAGATCTGTGTTAAGTGACAGCTTGTCCCACCTGCAGTTTCTCCTTGAATAACTTGCCAGTCCCTCCCAGAAAACAGAAGTATTCTGGCAAAGAAATGGGACTGAAAAGAGGGTTCATTGTTCCCTGAGTTGCTATACAGTTTGACAGGGAAGATATAAAGATATCCGTAGGTCACTGAGGGTTAGTATTTCCTCTGGCATCACTGATTTGACAAATGAAGAGAAAACAACATTCCAACAATAGGAACAGAATGGCAGGATCACTGCAAATCCAGAAGATGACGATGCTAATAAACAACTGAAGGTAAGCTTTCCGTGGTATCCAGTGCAGCATCCGACTGAGGATCTGGATCAAAACTTTCTCTGGAGATTTGTGTAGGACAAAGAGCTTTTCTGTTCTTTCTTCGGGCACCTGATGCTAAATCCAGATGGCTGACTCCTGGTATTGGGCACAGTGTCTGCCCAATCATCTGTTGTGCAAGTATTTTTCCCTCAGCCAAAAGTAAGCCCATTTTTGGTATTATTGAACACAGATTGAAGGAACAGCACCCATATTACTTGTTCACTCATTCACTTATTCATCTGAGTAAGTTAAGAAAACACATCTAATTGTCCTCTGTCTAATCAATAGAGAGGAAAGATAGTCAAAAGGTTTTAAATAAGATTAAAGCTATGTCCATATTAAATAGAACACGTTTAAAGGCTTTCCTTTCTTCTGTTTGTTTGGGGTTTTGGTGCTTCCCCCCCACCCCCAAATAAAGGGTGCTGCACTGCCTGTACTCTGTATAGAATGATTAGATGGAGTTATTTTTATCTGAAACCTGTAAAAATTACTCTCCTTTATTTAAGAAGATAATAGCTGTTTCATCAAGTTTCATTCTACTTTAACTGAATTTACTGCAAAATAATTGTAAGAAGGTGTACCTTTTTAACTTGCCACAAGTTATAACGAGAAAAAACAAAGCCTGGGTAGACATGCTCTCCCTAACTCAGGACTGCTTAGCCCATCTGTGATGGCCACTGCCATCCCACAGATTCATTGTTAAAAGACAGAAATAAAGTTCTCACTATGCAGAGCCGGAACACGAATCACAGAATCACAGAATGGTAGGAGTTGGAAGGTCCCTCTGGAGCTCACCCCGTCCCACCCCTGCTGGAGCAGGCACCCCCAGAGCAGGGGCACAGGGCCGCGTCCAGGCGGGGGGTGAATGTCTCCAGGGAAGGGACCCCAGGGCAGCCTGTGCCCCTGCTCTGGCACCCCCACAGGGACGGGGTTTTGTCTCATGTTCAGGTAGAACTTCCCGTGTTCCAACTGGTGCCCATTGCCCCTTGGCCTGGCGTTGGGCACTATTGAAAAGAGGGGAAGTGATGCTTATTAGGAAGAGAAGTTCTCCCATGGCTTCAAGTAGAGGTGGGGGGGTTATTCCCTGCTTCACTATCCTCCTTTTTTTTGCTTATGAGGAAACAGCCATCTCCGCACAGTGGACTGGGCTTTGCCTTTTGCCTGCAGGCCCCAAGAACCTGGCAGGGCAAGGTGTGTCACCAGGACATTAGCAGCTCAGAGGACTCATATGGCCAGTAGGCTCCCCAGATTAGAGGAAAATGCTTTTGTATAGTTAACTTTGTCCTTCTACAACCAGTCAGTGCAAGGGTAGGAGACAGGACGTTGGAGAAGGAGGAGTTATCACAAAGAGCGTAAAGCAGAGGTGTAATTTGCTGCATACAACCCGGCTGGCCCATTTGTATATGAAATGTATTATTTGTTTTATCTTGAGAACAAATAATTCCTGCTTTGTAGGGGAATAGACAGGGATCGGTGACCGGAAGATCACAGGATGTGACGGAAAGATAGACTCCTCCCCATAGGAGTGGCAGGAACAGGAAGCTCAAGAGCTATATAAGCGTGTGACGCAGCCAAATAAACGGACATTTTGTATCCATCATATTGATGTCTGTGCATCACTGTCCCCAGGGTGGGTAGAGCCCTGTGTCCCGGAGATATGCGGCCCAAGATAAGTTCTCCCATAGAAGCGTACAGCAACACTGCTTCTAACTAATCCCATGTGAAAAATAATAGAGTCAACACAATGAATTAATTCTGTCACAGAAACAGAAATACAGTGCTACATCTTGAACTCACAGTAGCTGCACGTAGGTTCTTTAAAAAGAAAGACAAAACAACATTTCTCATGTCATACCTATTATGCTAGGACAAAATGAAGAAAAGCAACAGAACATATTTTGTCCTAAGCAAACAAATTAAAAACTTACTGCTGCCCAGTCTCAAGAATCATTTGCCATGGGTAAAGCGCAGACTCTCCAAACACTGCACATCACAGTAACAAAACCAGTGTCGTAACAAGGCATGAGTGAAAACATGATTTACCAAAACCAGCTTTCTGATAACCGACGTCAGCGGGGAGCTACCCTCCCTTAGCTTGCCAGGCTACAGTCGTTATTGTCACTGCCTCCAGCTCCCGCGGACTCTTGGTACCACGGTACCTTGGACCATGTTAGTCCTTGCGCTGAGGAGGGAACTTTGCGTGTTTGCCAGGTCCTCTCCGTTTCAAATCAGTGGACAAAGTGGGTTCATTTTGTGACAGAAAGGGAAGACCTCTCCTTCTTAATTTCCTTCCTTACCTTCAAGTCCTTCCTTTTGCTACCCTTTATTTTGTCTCTCTGTTGTTTATCTCCTGCACTCTCCTTGTCTTCATTCTTCCTGTTTCACTTGGCACTCTTACACTCTCTACAGCACCGCCTTCCTCCCCCAGTGTTTTTACTTTTTTCCATTTCTGATCTGAATTGCCAGTTTTTGTCCCACTATATATTCCTTTTCCAGCTCCATCCCCTTTCTATTCCTTACTTTTACACATTGCACAGTTACATTCAACTGGTTATTATTATCTTTGCCGAGTGTGCTTTGCACAATCTCTGTTCCCTTTGCTTCCCCTTTTGCTGAAGTTTTCAAGTCCTACTTTGATCTCTGTTTTCCCCTGCTTTTATCCCTGTTATCCACTCTCTGTCCCGAATATTTGACTCACGTAATTATGGATATCTGAATAGAGTTCGATTTGCAGTACCTACCCAGAATAGAGCTCCAGGAAGTGATTGTGTCACTTTAGCAGTCATGGTATGCGGCTGGAGAAGATTTAAGAGCAGTGACAGTTGGTCACAACCCAGTGTTTCAGTGAGGACAGCTGGTCCCATAGTCTGCCAGTGATACATGCGTGCGTATTCTCTCTGATTTCCCTGATGAGTTTACATCCAACAAATGGGACCTGAAGTTTTCAAATTAATTGTAATGGAAAGGCGCTCAGGAGAGGAGTCAAAGCCATCAGCCCATAAGAAGTGCCCTGTTGGGTTAAGCGCAGAAGTCCGTACAGCAGAGGCCGAAGGAGAGGTTACGTAGGGAATGGCTGTGACCCTGCCATTTTGTGAGATGCAGTTCCCTTGTACTCTCCCAACATCCAGAGCCAATAAAGCAGGGATGAGCCCTCTAGCACCCCTTCACATATTCTGTTTATGGACTGGTTGTCCATGGATTTATCTAATCCCTACTGAACCAGCGAATGCACGCTGTACCCACAACGTCTGTGGCAGCAGCAGCCAGCAGTTTACTCCCTACGGTGGAAAGAAGTACTTTTGTCCTTTTACCTATTTCCAACGAGTCTCCTACCGGTTCCTTTGTGAGTCCTCTGGTTTGTACATAGCAGTGACCAACACTGCCACACTTCACTATTTTCATGATTCTGTGAAACTTTTCCAGCGGACCCTCTCAGCTATCTCCTCTCCAAGCTGAAGGGTCCCAGCCTGTCTAGTCTCTCCTCACTTGATCTCTTACTAAACATTGGACAATGAGAAAACCTGATGGCAAACTCAGGTGGCAGAGAGATCAGTGTGCCTGAAAGGTCTTGGGAAAGGAAAAGGTTTTGAAAAATCCCTGGTTATTTCCCTCAACTGTGCTTCTTTTCCAAGTCTGGTGAGCAAGGCACACTTTATCACTAACACTCCGAAACCAGATTTTCTTTCTTGCCTTTATATGACATGTTGAGAGCTTTCTAATTCTTTAGGCTTTTTGTTCCTCTTTCTAATGCATTCTGCTAAGGCACGTGATGTCAGGGTGCTGAGGTGATCAATGCACCTTACTTGCCCTGACCAGACCCCTGGGGCTGCACCCACACTGCCCACAGCCTAGCATCCCATTTCACCCCCCTGAATTCCCAGTTTGACCTCAGACCCACCTCATCACCACGGATCTGCCTGATGTTCAGTGGTCCTGATCCTGACCAGCTGCTTGAATTCTTGGCTTGACTTTGGACCTGCCCCATCACCACACGCTTGCCTGATAATCTAGGCTCTGAGCTGAAGCTAGCTGCCACCTCTGTGGGTCTGTGCTGCTCCCTTGTTGGTGTGGGGGGGGGACAGACCCTGCCCTACTGGTTCCCTGCCCAGCTGCCCATGGTTTTGCACTCCGTTGCTGGCTCTCCAGCCCTCAAGCAGCAGCTAGCCCTTGCTTCCCAATTAGCTTCCCAAGGCATGAAAAAGCGTATGAAGCATAGAAATTATCTTTAATCTGCCTTTGTGCTGCTGCACATGACAATCACCCTGGAGGGAAAAGGATACAATCAAGAAGTACCAGAGGTGCAAGAGAGAAGGAGGACAGGCCGTACCCATCTTTGCCTGTTGGGCTTCAGAAATACTTTAAATTGTATGTACCAAATGGATCTAAATACTGACATTTCAAACCCCCTTTTTAATAGAATTTTTATGGACATGCTTTCGACACTTTTTACTCTGCCTTCACTACCCCTATATTCTAACATTTTAATGAGGCTGAAAAAAAGAATAATTAACAGGGACAAAAAAATCCTCTGTTATTTCTTAATATCTACAGGATGGGTAGAAGTGGCTTTTATAACAGCCAATAGCAGACATGAAAACAACTTGCAATCCAGTTAAAAGTCAGAATCCTATGCCCTCCTCAGCTATAGGGCTAAGTCAGGACATCCAGCACATTCAGAAAAGAATACCTTTTGAAAAAATCCTAAATTTTTGTGTGCTTTTCTGTTATCAATGCTATGATGGCATGGAGACATTAGTTTTGTACATCTCTAACTAAAGCTATCATTATAGGTTGTTACTGGGCCATTGTAAACAAAGGAAGTATGAAGACTTGAAAATGAATTCCAAATGAATGGATTCATTCATTTGAAAAATAAATCCAAATCAAATATCCCAGATGTTTGAATCCCAACTATTTCCTGAGATACACGGTTGTTGGAAGCACTTGGAAGTCTTAATTAAAACTTTGTTTACAGAAAGAACCCTGATTCTTAGAACTGCTGGCTACTGTAGACAAATTACCTGGACTGAGGCAGCAAAGCAGAAAGTTAGGGAAATTATCTGGATTCAGAATTTTTAATATTGCTGTAGTGAGTGTGGATTTGCCAGACAACCGTATTTGGGAATGCTGTTCAAAAAGGCTATGAATGTTTATAAAGTTATGGGAATATTAGGTGAAAGCTAAATAGATGAAAGAAAATCCGTTGGCACATGTACCAAGAACTGCATCAGATGACCAACTCAGGAAAGCACTGCTGAATCAGTGCCACTTCACATTCTTCAGTGCTTTTTTTTTTAACAAATGTAAGGGCTTAGCATTATATGGTTTTGTTTGGGCTTTTTTCACAGAAGGCTTAATTTCTAAAATATCCACCTAATGTCAGATAAAGTTAACAGAAGTCATCTGTCAAAAAAATACCTGACCACAACAATTCAATGGAAATTTCTTAAAGTGGCTGGCAGCCACTCTCTGCAAGCACTGCAGGACTCCAGGCCCCTCCGAGGGCTGTCAGTTGCCTGGGTTTGTCATGGTCTCAGTAGAAAGACATATTGCCATCAAACCCTGGGTGCCACTGGCAAGGCTCCCGGAGGGTTCATGCACTTCAAATAATAGAGGTCTTTACTAAGACTATTCACATACTAGTTATATTAAAAGCACTGAGTATTTGGTTAGAAATTAAGACAGCCTTGAGTTTCAAGTGAGTCTCTCGGGTCAGTCCTATCAGCACAACCAAGCCGCTTCAGCCCTTCATGCAGCCAGTGGGAGCCCCATCTCTGCCCAGACCCCACACCCAGGCCGCACTTTGCCTATTATCAAGTATTTTCTAGTCAAACAGCTCAACTGCAGAATTCTCCACGGCTCTCCTACTTTGCCTCCGTCCAGAGTATAACACCCCCCAACCCAATGCAGGCTTTTCTTCCCTCTCATGTTCTGCACAGGCAGGGAAGCCCTCTGCGGGCTGGGTGTCAAACTGCCAGAGTATCCAACCATACTGTGACCTGGATCAATTTTGTTCACATTTTACAGGAAATTAGTGTAATAACTAGATCCAAAAAGGTGAAAATATATTATTTTGACCAAAATAAAACACTCATTTCTGCAGGACCAGACATCTCATCTTCACAATTTCTTCCCTTCAAAAGATTACAAATGTCCAAGTTAAAATGACAAGGTAAAAACAAAAATTTCAGCAGGACTGAACCTATATTTTGGAACAATTTGCTCAACACACAAAAAGTTCAAATTCATTCCTTCATCCTTATCTGGAAGGTAACAAAATATTGAAGATTTAGGATTGCCTATGGTAGTGAAGTTCAGTGTTTCAGACAGGTCTAACCTGCTGTGACACTGTGCAGCAGGCAGGCTATCAGGAGGGTTGTTTGCTCTTCGGTATGCCACGGTCTTGCCAGATGGCAGGAGTTTCTACTGTGACTGTATGATTAGGTGGATCTTTGGCTACCTTTGCTTTCCTTGCCGAGTAACTGTAAGTACCAGCAACATGAAACCTACGGCATGTCTTCACTTTTCCAGCTTCTTTGAAACATTTATTTTGTGTCTGGGCCCTATAAAATACTCTGTGAGCATCAAAAGACAAGGATGGGAGCCATCACAACAGGAAAGAAAAATGCAAGCAATTGCCATTGTGGGAACCAGATGACTTTTCTGGGCTCTTGATACTAAAAGCTGCAGCTGCCATCCCCACTTGCTGGCCCGCTTGTTTCAAACCGATCCTTGGGAAGTGAGTCATGACTCACTTCCTCTGGTCCTGATGCCTCTGCTGAGCAGAGAGAGTCTGCCTAGCAACTGTGGTTGCACATCTGATGGCTGGTCATGCTTGTTACAGAGGAATTTTCTGCCATGAATCCTAAGACAGTGCTTGAAAATAGTATGTACTTCAGAGCTACAGTTCTCTGGCATTGCTTTCATACACTGCTTTTGGAGCAATGGTTGATTAGGCCACCTTATCTTACTGGAAGGTTTTCAATCTTCCTCCTCACTTGACTCTGTAATTCAGTAGAAAAATTAGAAGCCACATCAAGAGGCTTCATTTTTCCTTTCCTAAACAAAATCAGGCTGCCAATGACTCAAAATTATTGAAGAGAGGCACAGTGGCCCAATGTTCTTTTTTTTTCTTGGGGTGCTAAACTTTGTAAGAGCACAGTATTGCGGGAACACAATCTGCTTCAAGTTTAAGCAAGAACACCAGTTTTCAGTTCAACCAGTACTTCTTCAGAATACCAAGCTCACTGAAATAATATTTTAACAGCTGTCTAAAATCAAATGCTGGTTCAGACAGTGTTCCAGCTCAATTTGCTATTGACCAAGCAGATATATTTCACCTAATCATAGAATCATAGAATAGTTTGGGTTGGAAAGGATATTTAGAAGCCATCTAGTCCAACCCCCCTGCAGTGAGCGGGGACATCTTCAACCAGATCAGGTTGCTCAGAGCCCCACCCAACCTGACCTTGAATGTTTCCAGGGATGGGGCATCGACCACCTCTCTGGGCAACCTGGGCCAGGGTTTCACCACCCTCATTGTAAAAAATTTCTTCCTTCTATCTAGTCTAAATCTCTCCACTCTTTTAGATTAAAACCATTACCCCTTGTCCCATCACAAAAGGCCCTGCTAAAGAGTTTGTCCCCATCTTTCTTATAAGCCCCCTTTAAGTACTGAAAGCCTACAATAAGGTCTCCCTTAAGCCTTCTCTTCTCCAGGCAGAACAACCCCAAGTCTCTCAGCTTTTCCTCATAGGAGAGGTGTTCCATCCCTCTGATAATATTTGTGGCCCTCCTCTGGACCTTCTCCAGGAGGTCCATGTCTTTCCTGTGCTGAGGACTCCAGAGCTGTACTCTAGGTAGGGTCTCACCAGAGCAGAGGGGGAGAATCTCCTCCCTCCACCTGCTGGCCACGCTTCTTTTGATGCAGCCCAGGATATGGTTGGCTTTCAGGGCTGCAAGCGCACATTGCCAGCTCATGTCCAGCTTTTCACCCACCAGCACCCCCAAGTCCTTCTCCACAGGGCTGCTCTCAATCCCTTCATGCCCCAGCCTGGCTTGCACTGACCCAAGTGCAGCACTTTGTCCTTCAGACACATCTTTGGTCACCGACCACAGATCAGCCTGCCCAGCTGCGTAAGACAGAGCAGGAGAGCGATGGCACACTCTGATGTAAATAGGGCGTGTACAGTAGATGGGTGAGCTTCGAGCAGAATGCAGCAGATTTGATGAGGCTGGCATTCCCAAATAACATCTTGGTTAAGAATTGTAGCACTTGTAATCTGAAACAGTGAAATTATTTCCTCTGCGGAAAACTACTAGGACCTGCAGGACCAGTATCACTTTACAAATCTGCCAGCAAATGGTTTATTAAACCAGAGGAGTTGACTGAACTCCTAGGAAAACATGGATTTTGTACAGCAGCATGACCTTTAGTCAGGCAGGTATTTTATAAATATTATTTCCATTTATAATTACCTGAAATCATATCTTAATATGGTTGCTATGATTTCAGTAAGGAACCCTGATATTTGAAAGTATTCCAGTGTGTGAGAAACAGGATGCATGTACAGCACACCTGGGTGCTGGAATGAGAGGCTGTTAAAAGATATTTTATTGATGTGATCTGCAGAAAACCTCCAGCTCCAAGGTGAACACATTCTGTAGCCAACATTCCAGAAATACATCATAGTTCACAAGTAAGAACCTCTCTCATGTCCTCTAAGTCTGCAGAGTGGGAAAACATTGCTCCCCAACAGAACTTATTTTCATTACTATAAATGAACAAATATATCCAGAAAAGAGAAAGGCGTTTGTGGAACGATGCTAAGCAATATATTTTGAGCAAAATCGCAACAAGGCCTTGCAGGATGACTTTGCAAAACACACAGGCCCTTGTAACACAGTGAATATATATATTTATTTTTTTTTTTTCAGAATTAAGTAGTGCTGCTGACAAAAATTTGCTGACATCTTCCAGTTATATGATTGGAAATAGTTAGGCATCCCTAGGATTTTTCAGTGTCACTCTTTTACCGTAAGTCAGGTAATACAATACATCTTCTCACAATTAAACAAAAAAGGAGGGGAGACCGTAGAAAGCTTTGTTTGTGCCATGACAGAGCAAGAAACTCACTGATGCCCATGCAGCAGGTGGCTGTCACTGAGCTCCCAGGTGACAATGCTGTACGCTACACAAGACAGCTTCTGAGACAAATTTCAAAGACTTTGAGACAAGTTCTGTTCATATTTAAAAAGTAGACAGTTACACATACTCTAGATAGCCCATAAAGGATGAATCCAGGCACAAAAGCACAAAGGCATCTTTAGAACTCTGTCATCCTTACGGTTTTTGCCCCTGTATTTCAGCCTAAATTAAACACCAGAAACTTTTGTTTTTCCAGAACAGGTGCTTGCCTATTAGAAATTACTAGTTTTATTCTCTTCGAAGTTACACTGCCATTATTTATCTTACACCACAGCATATTTCGCATTTCTACCAGTGCAAATGAAAGAAAAGACAAATCTTCTGTTTCTTATTGTACATTCAATAAAATGTTCTGCCACTTCCTCAGATCTTTATCTGGAAGTTAATGATCTCATTACACTTTCTACAGGAATGCTGGAGTAACCCTGATGCCCTGATTTTACTTACTTTTTAAAAACTCCATCGAAATTGAAACATCTCTGGGGCAGTTTTGCTGCTGCTGCTGAGTTCAGGTTGAAGATTAGATATACTTCCCTATGGTCAGAACAACTGTATAAAAAATCAATTTTCCTGTTGCTGCTTTTTGCGTCACTCTAAAAATTACATCCAGATTAAACACGAATGTTCTGAAAAGCCTAACAGGTATATCTTTCATATAGTACCTTCACAGAAAGTCATTAAGGCGAGCATGGATATTCAGCAATGCTTTGTAAGGTTTAGCAGTCAGCATGCGTGCCATTCAATATGCTCCATTTTGGAAGTATAATGCAAACTCCGAAGTCCTGCCAAAGAACTAAGCAATCGTTTCGCAGTGAGCTCTTAGCATATGTATCAAAACCATAAAGGCCAACTGAACATCTGTTTCGGTGAGTGGATAATTCCCATAGACTCCTTGTGGGCTTACATTGGGACCACAGCGAGAAGTTGTTTCTGGAATAAAAGTGACTATCCCTTCAAAATACTTTCTGCAAAGCAAAATCAACTATGTCATTTTTAGGGACCTCTTATGTAAGAATAAAGAGGAATAAGAGACCAGCTAATGTAAAAATATATATATTTCTAGCACTTACAAAGATTTCTAGCACTTACAAAGATAATTTGGTAATAGACTCAGTAAACCAGAAACCTAGAAATTGTATTAGAAAATACGTTTATCTTAAGCTAAGGTTGCTTAGGGTATTTTAACTGTGCCTCTAGGTCTTGATGCTCTACTGCCCCAGAGTATAGGTCTTCTCAGTACCGCTCATATATTTTACTGCTACTCCAGAAGTAAAGTCAGATGGCTTAAGCAATTTTAGAAGGCACTTTGAATACGTTTCCATTTATATGAACTTGAATAATCTACAAGTTCTAAGTAATCCCTTAAATTTTCTTTTGTGGACTGCAGGAACTTGAGAGTCAGGAATATACAGAGACTACACAGAATGACAGAGGGAGTACTGCTAGGAGTTATCTGGCAAGTAAATAAAGGGAGTTTGATATACCTTACTCTTCTGGGGATGATGATATTTAACAGGATAGTTAAAAGTAATGATCTTATGTTCAAAATAAGAGCCATACCTGAAAATTTAGTCTATTGCTGTCGGCTGAATTTGGAATGCTATCTAACAAGTCTTGGGCAGTGAAGGAGAATAATCTCTGCTCCTCATATCTGAGACAAATCAAGTTGTTAAAAAAAAAAATCTCCCTTCACAAGGCCTTAGAGCAGTTCTATAGTTTGTTGAGCTTTTGAGGAATGAGTTTGCACATGACCTCAAGACTATAAGCTTAAGTAGAGTTCATTTGGACAGGGAATTTGTCTAGGAGTGAAGGTTACTCTTTATTGACCCCATGACCAGAAGTAATTATTTCATTCTGTTGTCCAACTGAAATGGATCCCTTCTAAAATGGTGACCTGCAGCTCTTGGAAGTTCTTCAAATGAAAAATGCTGAGAGTTGCTATGTGAAAGGGAGGAAATTTTATTGAAGAACCTTTCTCTTGCCAGTTTGGTGGAAAGCCCACTGATGTAAGGTACAGGCCACAGCAGCTTAGAGGTATATACAGAAATACGTAAACATTGAAAGTAAAAATACATATTCTACACAAGTAAATCTTTTTTTAATGCATTTATTTTTCCACAGACTTATCTTTCATTAACTTAACTTTTCATAGAAGGACTCCAATACAATTTAGAAAACACTTTTCCTCACTTTTTCTTCCTCAACAGGCATTTTTCAGGTGAGCCAATTGAAAGACAAGAGCTCTCTAAGGACATATTAGCAGATCATTGGCAAGGAATGGAATGGAAGGCAAGAACCTAACCTCTGATTTAACAAGAAGAGCATCCAATGAGTAGATATACTCATCTACATGAACATATTTTTAAGAATTTACTTCCTTGTTTTGGAGAGATTTGCTAGTATACCATTAAATTATGTCAGAACTGCTGTAATCTACCCCCGGTTTAGTTTTTAATTCATGAGTATCATACAACTTCTTAATGACTAGGGGATTTTATTCTCTTCCAGGAATGACTGAACATAGCTTAGAAAAATAAGAAGTATCTGAGAAGAACTGTATAGAAGTGCAACCAGCTCCTTTCCAGAGATATGAATTCTGGACAGTTCTATAAATTCATTTGTTCACTTTTTATTTTTATAAAGAGAATACTTTTCTCCCTTTCCTACTCCCATGTATGGCAGAGAACAGAAATTTTTCCATTTCCGTGAGAAAAGTTATTCTTGCAGGTCCCTATGTCCTCATCAAAAAGGTTAGCAAAATACCAAAATTTAACAAAAGCAAAGAAAAAGGACACCTCAATTATCCTGAAAGCAAGTCCAAACCTCCTACTCAGAAGGCACCTCTGCCAAATTACAGCACAAAATGGTCCCATGGTGTGAATCTTGAAAAGCAAAAGTGAAGTTTTAGTTTACCTAGAAAAAAAAAAAAAAAAGAGTAAGGGAAAACCATTGCATGATAATCTGGAAAAAAAAAATGTAACTTGCAATGGAAGGTGCATAAATCATAGCAAGTTATTCTTGTTCTAAATCTCACTTCACTGTGATCTGGTATAATAATGCTTTGCTTAGGCATGGACCTAAATTAATATCTCAGACCTGAATGCATCAGAAATCTGATTCAGATCCAGTGTAAGTATGTGTAAATTTTATGTCATAATGCAAAATAAAATTAAAAAAATAAAAGTTAATCTATCCAAATTATTAACTGGCCCTAAGCTACCTGTATTTTCACATAAGATTCTAGGTCGAACTTAACTATATCCTTAAAGCACTTGCATTTATCTCTTCTCAGTGAATTAAACACACGTGATTTTTTACTATATTGTTTAAGAGGGAAAAGTACTAGATCAAACATGCAGAAAATTTGTCAAGAAAACTCTGAATACATGATGACTGATTACAATATAAACTCTCAGATTTCCACAGGCAATAACTTTGTATCCATCCCTCAAGAGCTAGCAACTTTGGTAATTCCTTAGAATTAATATCTCATTCTGCCCACAAATAATACCCAGACTTTTCTAATTGATTACTACCATAACTGAATTAAAGTTGGAGCAGTTATTCCCAGCTTGTGCTTAACTTCAAGTCTGTTCCTTCTGTTGTGGACCAGAAGCGAGGCTTGTGCGCTCGTAGTGTTTCTGTTTTCTTTACAGTATGAATGGATCTTGTAAAATATATTACCCTTCTCTACAAACCTGGTCACACTCATATCTACATATGATGGATACAACATTCCTTTAAGGAAATTTTTTTATAGTCTTGCTATAGGTAGCCCCACAGTTATCAGTTCGTGGTCATGGACTACTCCTGAGAGTCTGCGAAGATGAAGAAAGAGGTTTAAATTCTTCATGCATGGCCTGTGTTTGCACTGGAAATCATCTCAGGAAGGGCAAATCATTAAAAAGCTGAACATTTAGGGTTAGCTAACGCGAGGCCATTAGCAACTGCCGTGTGCCCGTTTAGCACAGTCATGACAACTGGCCCTTACAAATGAAATCTCCGCACCACAGCACTTGCTAGTTATCCCCCAGATTGCTTAAGAAGGCTGCAGCAAATAATCACTAAGGTTGAAGGTACAAACACAAGAACTGAAAATGCGACTCTTTGGGCACCTTCAGGAATTTCCTAATGTTGGGTACAGACCTGCGAGTGAGTCACAAAAGACAGAAGCAGGCAGGACACGGATCCTTCAAGCTAAAAACAGTGTGATAATATTGTTACCCCAAAATGCAATTAAGTGTGTCTCAGAGCCTGCCTTTGTATGGGGTTTTGGATATATACTTGCTATGAACTTCACTTATTTTCAGTATTGCCAGCAGTTCAAAGAATTTCAGTTTTATTTTGGAACGTAACAAGTTCCATTCTTTCATTTACTGAAGCTGGCTAAAGCAACCCATTAATACCCAAAGCATTATTATGCTATTTTAGTGAAAGGATTACTCTGAAGCCACCGAGGAGCACAGTCTGCTGGTATGCACACCGTGTGCCCAAGCCAGGAAGCAGATAGACCTGTCCCTGAGGACAGGCTAGTTTGAATTCCATAATTTTTACACATTGTAGTCTTTTGCCACTGACAAACTAAAGCCAGAATTTATACTCTTTCCTGATGTGGTTAGTTAAAACCCCAAAAAATGTTAAAAAAATTAAAAATAAAGACAGCAATTCTGTAGGACACTCTTAAAGGACGCTGTATTATTAAATTTTGCCATACTGTCATGCCAGCACTGTTTTTTTTCTGCTTTGTGCAGAAATGTAACACAGAAGACTGCTGAACCTCTGTGTATGTCTCTCCTTGCTTTTGGCTGGATGAGAAAGCATTTTTCTGGATTTGGTCTAAGGTAAAATGTAGGTTTTGATGCTAATTCTTTAACTGTTAAATCAAAGAACAAACCAGCTTGTACCTGGCATCAAAAAGATGCTGATTGCTGAAACTCAACCTGAATCAGGTCCCCTATGGATGCTGGCTGCTTGAGACAGATGACAGAGGAATCATTTTAAGAATGTCTCAAGATGTCCTCTGCTGCCTCCTCTTGCCTCAGCCAGAAAGCGTAGCTGGAGGCTGCAGGGAGTGCTGGGCTCCAGCTGTACTGTGAGGGAGAGGTCTCTGGAGCGTGTGCACTTGGTGGACCTTCCATTTCCCTAGGGAAAATCTTCAGGTTTACAACCAAGTCAGCCCCAACATCACTCTAGCAAGGCAGTACTGTACACGAACAACAATTTTCCAGCCTGAAAGCTGCTGTCCATCACAGTGTAAATGGTTGCCTAATGATCACTAGTGAGGGATTCAGTCTCATATCTCACCTAGAAGATGGTTGGAGCTATGAGAGTCTGATGATCCTCATTTTTATTCATTCACACATTGTTTTTGTTGAGTTTGACTTTCCCAGATGTGTTAAACCATTCAGATTAATATTGACCGGACTTAGGTCATCTGGATATTACTTTCCCAAGGTCTAGTGACCTTGAAATAGTAATTGATAACATTTTATAGCCATGCAAGTGTCTATTCTCAGCAAACTTGATAAAAGGGGTCTTAGTGCCAAGGGAAATCCAGTTAGCTAGCTCTGGTATATGACAGCCCACATGTGTGAAAATTAGTCAGGGATAAGATGGATGAAAGTAACATGTGAGAATGATAATGCAGATGCTTTGGAAGTGTCTTGCTCTCTATGATGCAGCAGTGGTAAAAAAGAGACACACACAGCAGACATGGTATATACTCCAAAGCAAAAGGCTTTTGGCATGAATTCTCTGTAACTGTAATGAAGTTACAGACATTTTAACTATCACTTTAAACCACAGAGCTGATGCAGAATACTTGAGAAGGCAAACAAAAAAGTGGTGTTCTAGCAACTAAACTAAGCACTTAAAAACAAATACAAAAACCCCAAACTACTTTCTGTGTGGTATTTGGTCCCTGAGATGTTGAAAACAGGCTGGTTTTGTCTTTATTTTCTGGTTCTGCAGACCATACTCTAAAACAAGAATTGGTCTCAGAGTCCAAAAGCAAGTCATCTGCAATGTTAATTTTAATGATGGAGTGCAGATTGTTGTTAATTTGGTTTTTGTATATGTTCTGCTTATCTTCACAAAGGTAAGCATCTCTGGAATGTCAGGATTTAAATATTTAGAATGTTATTTCTAGCCATCACTGCCTACTGATCTGCTTTTAGTTAAACTTCCATTTGCTAATGAAATTGGAAGATTCTAAAATGAACATCATGTACATCAAAAGTGCTGGAGTAGTAATCCTAGCATTCTCATATCAGAGGAAGCCATGTGAAAAATATAAAGTTTCCTACTGCTCAGACTCCTCTTTTAGTTTTCCTGTGTTGTAAGTCTCAAATTTTTTTTTTTTTATCAGCAATGCTTTTATATCACAACCATAATTTTATCTTTGTGGGCACTGTTTCTATTGGAAAAGGGGCAGGTTTAATTATTTCACTCTTTAGAGTCTTTTAACCACTCCCCCCAAGCTCTGGGTACATAGCTATCATTACAGAGTATACCTTTCATAAGTGAAAAATAGCTACACAATAACAAATTGATTCCCCATCCCTTAAAGTGCACTTCTCTCTTCTCCCTCTCACCCCTCAAAACTCGGAAACTGAGGAGTTTTGCAGAAGACGTCCCTCCTTTAACAAAATTGAAATAATATCTCCCTTTCACTAATGGTGACTGTGTGCACTGCTGGGTGAAATGAGTGGTGTCTGTCAGTCTCTGCTTTTTCTCGCCAGCTCTTCTAGGTGTACTGCAACACTTTATCAAATGAGAAAATCCTGAAATCTCTTCACCTGACCATGGATTTCTAACTGTTATTGAAATAGGCAGACCATCACACACAATGTTATCAGCCATTTCTTTCTCTTCTGAGAATGTTCACTGTTTAAGCCAGCAATGATCAGGCTCAACAGAGAAGAAAGGAAACACCCTGTCCTGTCCCCTCCTGGTTACCCACTAAGTGCAGCTCTAGTAGGCTTGATGCTAGACTTAGATCACATTTCTCTTTCATTTTTCACTTTAGAATATTGACAGTTTTTCTGTTTTAACTATGCTTACAGACCATGTATGCCTCTCCAGGTATACAGGAATGTGTACACCCACGTAGTTCACTGGTATTCCTCCAGGAAAAAACTGGTCTAAATAACTTACACTTTGAAATCTGCACAAGTATGCTCACAAAAGTATGCATATCTCTCCAATCAATGCAGTTATACTCAGCTGAAGGTGCCCTAAAGGTCTTTTACAAATTATTTCTGACCTTGAAGAATAAAATCAGGTACCAGACCTTTGATCTGGTAAGTCAATCCCCACAGGTGTCAGGAGGACTGATATGCAATTGTTTTTGAACTCGGTTATATCCAGGAAAGCCTCACTAGGGATACCAGTAAACCTCAGGATATGAATATAAAAGTTTGCCTTTACCTGCAAGCAAACAAAAAACCCCCTATGTTATACGATAAGGATATTACATACTGTGCATCTGAGACGGCGTCAGTGAAACAGCTTTGCTGAGCCTGAGCAGGACACAATTCACTACCACCACTTAACACAATCAGGAAGTCATGAGACAGGTAGGGTCTCATAACCCACTTTATCAAAGATTGAGGTAGGATTCAAATCAAAAAAGCACTTGAACCTTGAAAGATATTAAGAGGGAAACTTGTATTATTTCAGAATTGCTTTTTTCCAGTTGAATTTACTCTGAAAATTTCTAAATGACAAGGAAACTTTCCCTTTAACCTATCGTTATCTGTCTTAGCTATTCATAGTGCCCTCATTAACATAGGATCTCATTACTCTCACTGCACTACTATAACATAAGATTTTACTAATAGCCCATTCAACAGAGTTGGCACCAGGCACAGAGGCCTGGCACAGGTCAGATTTTTCAGAGCCTTTTAGATACCCATCTGAAATCAGTGATGTGTAAATACACTTGAGGATCTGAGAAAAGCACTGCCCGAGATCACTGCGAGGGTTACAGAGTGCTGGAATTAGGATTTCCCACGTCCCAGTTGGTGCCTAAGAAATGGATCTGCTTTATTATCGTTGCAGTGCTTCTTGAAGGCAGCCCATTAGTTTCTGTGAAGGTAGATTCATGCCGATTTTGGTCAAACTCCAAACGAATAGATGACAATTGCATCAGCAGCTTTCCAGCAACCATCCAGCTGTGTTTCTTAGCCTCAGGTAAATACCAGGCAATTCCAGGTAGCTCACCTCCATGGCAAGAGAAGCATAAGCTACTTCAAATTTAGACTAGAATAAGTCTTCACACAGAAAACCTTTTTCGTAAGTAGCTGACTACCTATAAATTTCAACCTAACTTACAGCTTTGCAACACATACACATGACCAGACTATAACTGCAGTTTCTACAGACTTGGAGAGCCTGATGAGGGGAACAAACTTTCAGCTTTGAGTAATAGCCTGTATTTGTCAGGAACTTCCTAAGCACATGTCAGCCCTGTTTTGTGATTTCAGTCGGATGAGGGCCATGCTACCCTATGCATTGGTGTGCTCTGTGGAGATTCACTTCATCCTACCAAATTAGGAAGAAAGGCTCAAGTCCACAGAGGTATGAGATGCCGAACTCCCAGGGGGAGTTAGTCCTTAGAGAGGAGTCAAGCAGTTCAATACTCTTTTGTCAATCTAGACCTGAGCTACCAAATGGAGTCATTGTGGCCTATCCCCTAGCTTAAATAAACACCTACTGAAACTTGTCATATATGGCACCTAATTTTGTCAAAGTCTGCCTCAATGGTACTCAGCCTTCACTTTATCAAAAAGGCTTTTGCCAGAAACAGCAGGTTAGAAACTGCAAGAAAATGAATCAGAATATTGGGATAGAAGTGGTGCTTTTTTCACAGTGAATTAATAATTGCCATTTTCAGAGTGGTTGGAACATTACCAAGGATAAAAGACCAACACAGAGAATGCTATAGAGAGACCTTCTTTCATAACCCTGGTAGGAGCAAGCATCTAAAGGAGAGGTTGGATGCATTTACTGAATGTACTTTAGCAAGTCTAAATACAGAAACAGTGAAAGAACTTTTATAACAATTTATATGAGCTCAACCATGATTGCATTTTAACAGCTGCTCCTGGTCCTCTGGGCCACTGCGCTCTAAGGGAGTCAGTTTTTCTGCTGAAAGAAGTGATTAAATTGCTCATGTAGAGTCCTTGAAAAGGTGTCAGTATGAGCAGCTTGAAATTTAGGATCTAACAACTTCAGCATTGGAAAAAAAAATCAGCACTTGTTTATGTTCCCCCGTGGAGATCAAAAATGAAAAGTTAAATTCTGGCAGAATCCAGGCATTTTCTACAACCAGGCACACACTTAACAAATTGGAATAAATATCTAGTCTCATTGTTTTCCATGTAAACTCAACCTGATGGTATGTGGCGTTTGTACCATTTTTAGAGCCATAGGTCACTAATGATTAATAGTGACCTATATTCAGCATAGCATTATATTGCTCTCTAGAGTTTGTACATTGCTCACTAATGAAATAGAGCGACTACTTCGGTGAAATGGAGAGACTATGCTACATTTTGGAGGGTTGTGTGGAGCAGGAAAGGGACCCAAATTCTTGTTTTAACTGAAACCCCATGAGACACTTAAGTGAAAATTGACTGTGTTGCAGTATAGCTCAGGTTTGGAGGCTAATACTTGTGTTGTAGCAAACTGTACCTCGGGGGCTTTGCTAATCACTTGGGTCTCTCCCACTTTCATATCTTACACAAAAGGCCTGTGACAGCACACAGCATGCCGAGAGCACAGAGATGACGGATTTGCTCACAGAACTTGCCATATAGGAAATTACTTCGTCACTACCTAGAGTCCTCGGACCTTCTTTAGCAAAATCTTAGACGGTAATGATTCGGAAGGGTGTCAAGTTTTGAATGCTGATTACTTAAAAGCAGCTATGAAACACCCTGCCCATCACCTGACTTATGCCTGACGCCCATGATGTTGTAATCTTTGCTCCATGTCTATGATATTCCAGCCTGGATAAAATGGAAAAAGTGCAGCTCTGGAGCAGATGGTGCCAGATTTTCAACACGTAGCTCTTGCTGCTCACTCTAGAAACTGCTGGATGCTAAGCGGTTTGGGAAATGAGGCCGTTACCTTAGGTGTCTGAAAAGGAACTTCGAGTAATCTGTGGGAAATCTGGCTCTTTTTCATTTTTTTCTTTTTTTTTTTTTTATTCCTGAAGCATTAGAAAATTATGCAGTCCATCGCTTTGTGCCAGGCTGCCATAAATGGTAGGCCTTCACTTCCAGACGGGTATCAGTGCTGCTTTAGTCTTGCATGGGGGTCTTTGTAAATTGAGTGGACTTTGTAGAAAGATATCTGGTAATCCAGTCTGTTCTTTCCAAGGCTTGAGGGTCTTTGTAAAAGAAAGTTTAGCACTGCAGTTTCAGAGATGGCAGATAATAAAATAAAGAGAACAAAATTGCAAATTACTTTTTTTAAGTTTGGCGGTATGGACTTGTTTTGCACATTTCCAGAGAAAGAATACCCTATGAGTTATCCAGTCAGACCTGAGGAATCATTTAATTTGTCTTATGACTGTTTTAAAATACTTTACTGTTATGTGTCATAACATGTTTTATCACAGATAGCTCATCATTAATTGCAAGAAATTGCAGATATACTTTACTTTAAAATGCTGCTGATGACTGTATTAGAAATGCAAATCTTAGTCATTCAATCATCAGCTGATTTATGAGGATAAGGAAAGTAAATTTTTCTTCTGCTAGGATGCAGAATGAAAAGCTTAATCCTTGGTTCAATATATAAAGTTCAAATACAAAAGCAATGAAAATTTAAGAACTTGAACTTAAACTGTAGACATTTTCCTTCCAGAACATATTTAATCAGTTATGATCCTTAGTGACTCTGCAAGATGCTCTGGCTCATAGAAATTATAGATGAAAATGTGTACTTGCTTATCTGTCTTCCTTCGTTACATAAATCTTCACTGCAAGCAATTTTCACTGTTTGAAATTAATCATCGATAAAGTTTCCAACACTTCCAGAATTTGAGGAAAGAGACCATCCATAGGCAGGAGTTATTAAAGTCACAGAATAAACCCAAGTAATTCTAAAACTTTTGTGATACATAATCATATTTATAGGACTAGATAACATAGTGTTTGTATTTTGTTGACAAAAATTGTATTAAAATCAACCATAACCAAAGCTACGAATTCTGAAAGAAAGATTGTATAAACATACGTTATGAAAACAGAAGATAGAATAAACTGAAATATGTACTCACCACAGGTAAATAGGCCAGACTTAATACAGAGCCTTTGTTTGAAATTATTTTCCGCTCAAATAAAGAAGACCGTTTTCTCTTTAGATTTCACTATAGCGTCAGATAGAAGTAGAGTTATTAGTTCAGATGAAAAACTGTGTATTTAATTTTCTAAACAGATGGAGTAGACCGTAGATCTTTAGGTTTAGATTTAATACTTCAGATTTCAGTAAACATTTAATGCAATTACACGTTTAACTGTGAAGTTTCTAAGCTAGGTGAACAGCTAACAATGGTAATATTTTAAAGGCGGGGGGCGGAAATGCACAGTGCAAGGGATGTTCCTCAAACAGTTCTTTAAGGACTGTTTAAGTAGAGTGTTTCATCTGTGATGTTGGCAGAAAAAGTTTGACACAGGTTATAAGCTATCATAAATGCAGAGGAGGTACAGGAAGAATGGATGAACTCTGGGACTGGAATAATAGAAATGGTATAAACTCAACAGCAAAAAATGAAAGGTCTTGGACACAAACACAAATAAAAGGAATTTACTCTATAAGGTAGGAAATCACCAATTGCTAAAGACCTAACAACACAGTGCACTGTTCAATAACAGAATGAGTAAGGCTGTTAGTGTGACGCAAAATTGAAAAGACATATCAATCCTAGTGTTTATCTGGGAAAACAGAGCAGAAATAAATGTACCTAAGCTGGAATCTTGCATACAGTTCTGCCATCCTCATTTAAGAAAAAGATACTTTAACTACAAAAGGAAAAGAGAAAACAAATGGGACGATGAGAGGATGGAGAGTGCATCCTATGAGTAGAGATGATAAGAACAAGCATCGAGGGAGGAATAGTTGCATGGGACTTGGTTCCACTAAGTCCAAATGAGCACATACACACGCCATGAGATACTTCTGAAAATATTTTGTTGTTCCTGCAAATACAAAAATCTATATAGAAAGGCAAAGAGCTGCAAAATCTGCTCTCATTGCCACAAGGGCAATGAAATACGTGGAAACCCATAAAAACTGTTATGGTTTTGATCTTCGTATGGGTTAGCACTTTGTATGAAAAGTTATAAGGATATATATTCTGATATTTACAAATGGTGTTCTGTAACCACACAAAGCTATGAAAAACATTCATTTATTAGTTCAATTTCGATCTAATATTCTACTGAGAAAGATAACATCTCCTGCAAAAGGCTCTAAGGCATCACACCAAGTTAATTTTTTCAGTTCTTAAGAAAAGCCTTTCCACAGTACATTACTTTTAGCAGCACTAGAACTTGCATGTCTATTGATAAGTAACTAGTGAGCAACCACCATGACACTGGAATCATGTTTTCTCTAAATTACTAGCTTACTTTGCTTTGTGACAAGGTATTGCGCAGCTAAATACCAGGTCAGAGTTTGTGCAAGGAGTGGCAAGAAGGTACGAGTTACTTCAGTAACCAATGGAGCAGACTTCTGTGACATTGTGGCAAACAGAATGCTGTTCCAATATGTGCTTGGGGGGGGGGGGGGGGGGGGGGAACAGAAAAAAAAGAGAAAGAAAACAAAATAGAAAGTTTGTTAACTTATTAAAAACTGAGAGTTATTCATTGATTTACAATGGCTAATCAAAGCCTAAGTCATACTAACTGATATCATGATTTATTCACTTTCGAATAGGCAGGCTGTTAAGAAAGTCTTTGAAATAAGAAGGTCAAGCCTTTTAGAAGCTGGAAAGAGTTGATTCAAGGGCTCCAATAGGAAAAGTGGGTCGTTGGTATCTTTCTGATATCTTTTTACTCTAAGGCTATTTATTCTGCCTTTTTTTCCCTATACTTTGGAAGACTACAAAAAGTATGCTTGAGCAACTCATAACTTGTGAGTTAAATGAGGAAATCAAAAAGTAAACACACAGAAGTATTTCAGAGTCTGCATTTCTATGAAACTAAAATGTAGACATTGGAGATTGCCGTTTTAGTACTAATTTCATTGGCAAATGTAGCCTGATGAGATACAACAAAAAGACAAGAGCTATGAGAAGGCATGAAATACACACAGTGATAGTTTCTTGCTATTGCAGAATACTTTTCTGCTATTTTTTGCAATTTACATTTACTTTTCTGTCTCTTTAAAATTTTTGTTTGCAGAAAGGATATATAATCTGAAGAGAAGACAAATATAAAATTTGCATCAAAAAGATGCTGAAATCTCCTGCTGTTTCTTCTGTCCCTCCGTGGTTCTGGTCCTTCTTTTCTGATGCACATTACCAAGCAAAGACTTGATAGATGACTGCTTCTGTCCAACCATAGAAATTTTTTAAAAGATTTGTTAGTGTATTTTTTTCTTGGGTTGAATTATTGCAAACAATTTTACAATACAGACTGGATTTTCTTCTTTTAAATGGAAAGTGACCAGTAACATAGACATATTGTGATTGTGAAGTAAAGTATATGGAAAGAGAAAATGTTATGATTCCTTCAGTTCCTGGAATATCACATGTACCCTCTGATTATCAAATTACTAAAGAACTTTGATTCAGCTTTGGAATCAGTGGTAAAGTAAGCAGCCATTGCATACAAAGACTATGCTTGGCTTGTTAATACGTAGCGTAGTAGGCTGCAAGAATACTAATTTTTCCAAGAAGGCAGGAGGATGAGCTTCTTTAATAAAAATACAACATCTTATAAGTTAAACATAAAATAGCAGTGTAAGGAAGATGTTTATTTTAGCTCGGAAAGCCAAAATTTTGGAAGACCATGACTTAAGACAAATGAAATCTAAAACAACATAAGTCATACTTTAGTCACTACTTTTGACAATGTTTTTGTCTTTTTCTAGAAAGTGTTTTTCTTTAAGAACTCATTCAAAATCACACAAATATCAGCATAATATCAAATCAAGATAGTGTCCATATCCAAAGTAGCTCTATAGTATAATTAATTTTGCAATATTGCAAATCATAGAATCATAGAATCATTAAGGTTGGAAAAGACCTCTAGGATCATCAAGTCCAACCATCAACCCAACACCACCATGCCTCCTAAACCAGGACCCAAAGTGCCACGTCTACACAGTTTTTTAACACCTCCAGGGATGGTGACTCCACCACCTCTCTGGGCAGCCTGTGCCAGTGCCTGACCAATCTTTCAGTAAAGAAATTCTTCCTAATATCCAACCTAAACCTCCCTTGACGCAGCTTGAGGCCATTTCCTCATCCTATCACAAGTTACTTGGGAGAAGAGACCAACATCCACCTCCCTACAACCTCTTTTCAGGTAGCTGTAGAGAGCAATAAGGCCTTCCCCCAGCCTCCTCTTCTCCAGACAGCCCCAGTTCCCTCAGTCGCTCCTCATGAGACTTGTGCTCTCCAGAACCTTCACCAGTTTTGTTGCCCATCTAAGATTTAATTATGCACTTCAAACTGAATGTTACGTACATTAATATATAAATAATGCATAATATACTTGCTATATATATAAATAATAATTAAAACATTAACAATAACTATAGGTTAATTATGTATCATATATTACAATTATTTTTAGCATTTTTTTAAATAACAGAGAACTTCAAGAAATCATAAAATATTTTTTATTGACAAATAGGTTTCTAAATTAATGCTTAGAGGTTTGTAATCAATGTTTAGAGGAAAGGAAATCTCTTTCCCTACTATTTTGACGAATCCCCTGACTATGAAAGCAATGTAGCTTCCTCAGCAACAGGAAGGTTTTGTGGTTATGCTGAAGCACAGGGTAATTCTGGCCTGAATCCTAGACACATCTAGTCTGGAGACTTGTCCCTTTTCAGGAAACTTGAAGAGGTTCAGACAATCCTAGCTAACAGATAAAAGCAGAATTCCTAAATGGCCTCTGCTGGCTGGCCCATCTCACTCCTTACATGATACCCTGTTGGCTATTGCAAGAGAGCTTTTTCTTTTTGAAATTTTTTGAGGATATGGTAGATGTCTAAAACTGTGGTGAATGAAACAAAAAGAAAAAAAAAAGACTATCTAGAAGCTTATTTAAGACTTTATATGTAGAAGCCAAAACTAGAATTACAGTACTTCAGAGCAAACACCTCTGGATATCACTGTTATAAAGAAACAGAACAAGTCTCACTTCTTTCTGAATAATAAAACAAATCCATGAGAAGTCTTGAAAAAATATTCCTCCTTCTTTTTTTTTCTCAATAAAGACAGTGTAGCTAAGTAACAAAAATCAAACAAGCAAAGTCAGAAGGCCTATATCATGGTTTAGCACAAGTCAGCAACCAAGCACCACTCAACCGCTCACTCACACCCCGTTGGTGGGACGGGGGAGGGAATCAGAAGAGTAAAAGTGAGGAAACTCATGGGTTGAGACAAAGACAGTTTAACAGGTAAAGCAAAAGTTGCGCACACAAGCAAAGCAAAGCAAGGAACTCATTCCCTCCTTCCCACGGGCAGGCAGGTGCTCAGCCATCCCCAGGAAAGCAGGGCTCCATCACGCGTAACGGTTACTTGGGAAGGGAAACACCATCACTCCCAATGTCCCCCCTTCCTTCTTCTTCCCCCCAGCTCTATATGCTGAGCATGGCATCATATGGTGTGGGACATCCCTTGGGTCAGCTGGGGTCAGCTGTCCCGGCTGTGCCCCCTCCCAGCTTCTTGTGCACCCGGCAGAGCATGGTGTTACGTTAATGGTAAGAGGCTGAGGAATGGCTAGGGAAAGACCCTACCATTGAGCCACGAGGTTCAGACAGGACCCCCGTGCTTTCTAAACTCCTTCTCAGCGAGGAGTCTAGGTGCAGCTAAGTTCAGTCTTAGCCTCAGACTCGGTCAACAGATTATTTTCTAAGGGTTGTAGATGTAACCACTCATCAGAGTATATGTTGTTAGTAACTAATCTGCCAGATGCCCCAGCCAGTAGCGTTCAGTGAGAACAATCATGGCTAGATTAATGAAGAGCACAATTTATTAAAGCAACAGATACACAGGTTCTTTGGATTACCGATGATAAGATTGCTGGTTACAAGACACACGCAAATACTAAGATGAGTAACACTGCTAGGCTACAAATGCATTAAGCAAATATGAAGCACTGGAGATTTAAAGTGAAGCTACAGAGAGGTTCCTAAGTTTTCCCAGGGAAACAGATGGTATACCCAGATGTTTTGGTCTTACCCAAAGGCGTCCCAGTGGGCGGGGTAGGAGGCTCAGCCCATCGACTGGCCCCAGAAGTCAGAGTGGTGTGCGATGGTATCTTCCCCAACACCCTCTCTCTCTTCACACATTTTATATTATTTTTTATCTTTCAGGTGGAGCTTGAGTGACTCTAGTCGTACATACCTTTATTATGATTGATGTAGAATTTCCTTGCTTTACTTTTAAAAGCAGAGACTAGAAGAAATTCAAAGCGTGTGCCCAGTGAGGGGTGGTCGCGCCTTAGAGGCAGGTAATTTTGGGGGTGAAGGTATGTTTTGGTATTATAATGATAGTATAATGAGCAAAGTTCACAGAAGGACAGCATTTTGTCAAAAGTATGACGGACTGTTGGCCCAGGGTAGCAAACATGCAGCACACCAGCGCCATGGTACCTCGAGTTCCCATTTATCCCAGAGCCTGGCCGCGATGCCTCCACACCGCTCCACCCTCCAGACAGCTCCTCTTGGAGTCAGTGCACCAAGTTCTCCTGGCATTGCCGACATCTGTGGTTACTGGGGACCTTCCGTGGAATGGGCTCCTCACATAGCAGCTGCACCTCACCCTGACAGCTTCTTCCATGCTGTACGTTTTCTAAAAACATAAGTTTAATTTCTAAGTCACCTCCAGCAATTATTCCACACATGGGAAGTTGAAAAAGTCCTTGACCAGTGTAAGCACTATTAGCAACAACTAAAACATCTCCACATTATCACCATTTCCAGCACAAATCCAAAACATACCCCCATGCTAGCTACTATGAAGAAAAATAACTCTACCCCAGCTGAAACCAGGACAGCCTACAAGTGACTTTTTCTGGTTCTTCAATGATCTAACAGTTCAGACATTTGTTCAAAAATCTCCAGGGAAACAAAGGTTCCCTTCCATATTCCAAAATTTAAGAAATTCTAGTGCTATGCTTTAAATGGAAGTATTTACCTGAAGCATAGTTTAAATTAAAAATACAGCCATAGAAGTCACACAAGTCACTAATATTTTCACTTTCTATAATTTACATATTCTAAAATTATAAATAAAAAATAACTACTTTTAGAAAGACTGGGCTTTTAATTTTTATTTGCTATTAGGAGCGCTTGGCATTTTTAATCTGTCCTTTGTAAATACATAAAATACCCAGTAATACTTTCCCTTCCATATTTGCACAAATAAGTGCATATTTGCACCATTTATAAATTCACTGCACCTTCTGAATGAGTGAATTAAGGAAGTAATTCTGATAATATTTAACATTTAGATATTCCTTTATATCTCCATCATGTTTTATAAATATTAAGTCTTTCATCTACATGAAGAAACGTTCTTTCATCAGCTAGTTTTCCATTAGAAGGTAATCTACATTTTTACAAGGTTTCTCATCCCAAACTAGAACCACCTAACTGTCTGCCTAACAACCTAATCGCCTTATCATATCAACTTATTTGAAACCGTAGCCCACCATAATTGCTGAATGCTTCACTGATGTAGCAACTCACACTGAAAGACTTTAATATCTGTTTGGCAAATGAAAGCTTTTATTGGCCCTCCATCTGTCATGCAAAATTGGCAGTAAGCAGTGGTCCATAGTTTCCCATAAGAGCAGATAATTCTTAGGTTAAATAGAAGTCAAAGTTGTAAAAACTGTAGAGACTTACTAATTTCCATAGCAGTTTTTGAGAAGTATCAGTTGCTGTAGCTGTAACCGGTACCATACCCCTGCCTGAGGTTACCTGAGCCTTTTCTAGCAATCTTCTATGGTCCAATGAATTTAACGTGTATTTTTGAGTTTCATCAAGACTTGCCATAGGACATTAAATAATGGCATTCAGTGGGACTATCCATATGCAGCATTACAACGCAAAAAAGAAATGGATATCACAAGTGGGGACTGATCTTATTGATTTTTACCAGGTTAGACTATGGGACAGTACTGAGAATGTTATCTGATATCCAGAAAAAAAGGCCAGGTATAAATTACTAAAAATTAAAAAGTTTATAATCTGTGAGCTCTTGGGAAATTTTGCCATCTGAACTCTTCTTTGAAAACTACTTTGAGCAATAGGGAAACATTTATTAATTTGAGGATGATTTGCATATTACAGATGTGGGGACATCTCTGGCTTCAAATACCAATCCAGCCCACGAATTCATACTACTTTTTCCAACTCAGGGAAGACATGAATGACCATTCTAGGAAAAGGCAGCCTAAGCCTGTAGTCAGCCTGAATCTGTCTTTACAACTAATGGAAGCGTCATTCCAGAAGACTGTGCAGAGAGGCAGTGTAACACTACCTCAGATAACTGCCATTCTACCGTTTTTCTATCCGCATTCTGGGACTGGTCACCAGGGCACGAGCTGTTCTTGGCTATGTGATCCCATACCATTGCATACTGACACATGCCAGTTCAGATTTATACAAGGAAATCTTTGTGGTTAGAACCTGAATTTCTGTGGATTAACCTACCACTATATTTAAATCACTGAAAATCAAAACCCTACTCCTCATGCCTGTGGGAAGAGAATAACATTCATCTTGATTTTGTTGCCTTCGTAGCAACTACAGTTCCTTGCACACTTACAAAGGAAGAAAAAAGACACCTGATAATCTTGCAGATTGAAAGCAGAGGCCTATGCTAAAGAGCAGGGAGAGACAAAATCTAGTTCCATTCTCAACTATGCGTCACTTCATGATTTCAGTTTTCAGAATACAACTCAAGGTTGATTCATCTCACCTGATTTAACCATCTAGAAGTTAGACATCTATTTTACAATAGTCAACTAAACTACCTCTAAAGTAAATAGAGAAAATGAAAAGGCTCTTCTAAGATAATATCTAAAATAGATATGGTTAATGCTGTCTAGATGTTCATCTCTCTTTGAGATGACTCAATGAACCACACACCCTTTATCTTCACTAGCCTACTCTGGGTCGAGGGCTTCTCAACAGTCAGCAGAGGAAGATAAGCATCTTCAGCATATGACTTATCACACTTTTTTTCTTCAAAACTGATTTTGGAATAGGATAAATCCCTTCTGAAGTTGCCCCTGTATCTCCACTGACTGAAAGAACCAACCTGGAAAAACTCCCATCAAAAGGAACTCAAGCTACCTAGGAAAAATGTGACCTGGGGACACATCTACTGGAATTGGTTAAAGCAAACAATTGTAAATTGTTTTTTAGCTAAATTTTAGTGTTCAGTTCAATCACTATTAACTAGCAGTATTAGGAGAACATCAAGGAGGTATTACCCTCCTATCAGATGCCAAATGAATAAGGACTGTCCCATCTGTTTAAGTAAGACCAACATAAACAACTCATTAAAATGCCTGCTACCATGTGATTATTAGTCCACGTTGAACATCTGGGTAAATTATTCAGAATTTGCATTGTAACTACTTTATTGGTCAGTTTTATGTCTCTACTAGTTCTATCAGAATAATCAAACTCCTTCTGCTGTTTTGTTTTATTTTCTTATGGAACTACAATTCTGTGACACAGCAGTAAATTAGACAATACCCACGCTGAATCACAGCAGTGCAACTATTTTACTTTACCTTATAATTCAGTGAGTTACTAAGCACATTCTGTGTATCCAAACAACTGTTCTCCTTCAAAGACACTCAGTCTTTAATTTTGGCATGAATACCGAAATTTACATAGATGAGCAAGCTGAACAAACACACAGCGTGAGCAAAGCTCGTTTTGCTAAAAATAGAGGGGTTAAGGGGGCACCCACTGCTACTACACACTGCTACTTGTCTTCCAAGAGAAGGGACCATTTGTTCATGAACATAATAAAATGGAGCCATTAAAACAAATGCAGATTTTATAGAGGAAAATTTCACATAGACATGTTTCCTTCCAACCCCTTTGTTCATCTGATCAGTCTCATTTGGCTTTTCTCTTGTATGTTTTAAAGCAGTTTTTATTGTTGCATAATGACAGCTATGTGAAGAATGGTCACACATACCTAGGCAATGAAAAACTGAAAGGAAAGATGCAGATCATTTACCAAATACCTAGACTGTGAGTCAATATATTTTTGGATGCCTCAAGTTTTACCAGTGTGTGATGGAAATTACGAAAACTGAGGACAACAAGGCTACTGCTGGTAAATTATGGCTTAGAATTAAACCAAATTATTCAAACCTTAAATCAGTAAAATAGCAAAGAAAGAGACACTCATGTACAAAGTCTAAAGCAATTTTTTAAAAAAAAGGATTTGAAAAGGAGTTTGTTTGTAGCAATGGGAGTAAAAAAAACCCACAATCTATAATCTTAGCTTGTCAGAAGTTGTCTGAAAGTCTGTTTAGTGACCAGAGAGACTTGTCTAATTCATTCACCATTTTTATCACTTGACGTGTTATGCTGTGTTTCACAGCTGGAGAGTAAACATGCCAAAAGTTGACATTCTAAGTAGCTCTGAAAATATTTAAGTCCCAGACATATTTTTTTGAGCAAATTGCAAATTTGGCTTCTCCATTTAAGAAGATACCAAAGGGCATGTGGCTCGGCCAGTCTCCAAACTGGCTGTGATACCTAGGAGGCATTTACCTCAAACTGATTCTTTTATACGGTCAGCAGGCAATCCGAGAACGGTAGTAATATTTTTGGAAATCCTGGTTTTGATCCACCATAGAAAAAAAAGGTAATGGGTTTAGCAGTGTTAAATCAAATGCTGCTGGAAAGATATCCACAAACCAGTTCAGTGTGGAAATATTTTCTTGTTGGATTAAACTCCAGTTTTTATTGAAAAGGGAAAAATATATGACCATTCATTTATACCAGAAAAGGAAAAACTACAAATTCAATGAATTTTGGTCTCAAAGCATATAAATTGCCCTTTACAATGTAACATGCTAAATAATTTCTTTGATTAAAGAGCAGCTTTTCTGAAATAGGTAGTAATTAGCACAGCCTAGGCTACGTTTTACAGCAGGAAGAGGACTAATTTCCACAACGGTGCATGTGAGGGCTCAGCTGCATGGTTCTAATTGTATATCTTCTCCCCAAAACACTGGCAGTTAAAAAATAAGCAAAAGAATGTTTAACTTATGTTTCAAATCTCTCTAAGGAAAATGGCCTGGTAAAAATCCGTTTATGTCTATTTCAACCTTTGCAAAAAAAAAAAAAAGTCTATGTAAATAAAAAAAATTATTAACAAGCATAATGTGTCTGAAAGATGCAGGATCACTGGCTCTGGTGCATGAAATCCTCTGAACTGTCTGAATTCAAATCATTTGAAGGAAGTGGTCAAAAGGAAATCAAAACTCTCCAAAAGATTAGGCCAGAAATTTCTACCAAAGAATGGAAAAGGACTGTGTCAACATGCAGAGTCTGTGCTATCAACTTTTTGATGTGACTGATTACTTAATATTATCAGTGAATATCTATTAGCAAGCGTATATGAAGATTTTTTGCCTATTTTCAGTACTTTTTACTTTCACTCTTTACAAATCTGAGAGGGCCCAGAGGTTCAAGTAGGGAACAACTGCCCAAAATCTCCGGTGATCCTCCATTTATTCAATCCAACTGTCCCTAAGCTAATACAAAAACAGAACGTCTGCCAGGTCTGCAGACCAAGAGGTGTGCTTATGGTGATGAGCTGGGACAAACAGTGCCAGGGCACAACTGGATTTCCAAAAGAATTTGTTCTCTGCAACTCAGGCTACAGCAGGTTGTGACAGCGTTAGCAGGTTCTTAAAATGCCAGAAAGAATTCATAAGAATGATACCAATACCTGAATATAATCCCTTGCATTTCTTGTTACCACCCACTGTCATACAGATTCACAAACTAGTGGTGATTTTAAACCCAAAGCTATCACCCAGCCTCTAGCTGTAGCGTTGGGATTTTTTCTTATTTCAGCCAGTGTTCTAACTTGGCATTTCATATGCAATTCCTTCACAGGAATTTTAGGAGCAAATGATGTGAAAATGTTATTATTCAATTAAAGATTCTAAGTAAATTTGTCCAAAATACTTTTATCTGCGGTCCTGGAATGGAAGAAAGATCTTCAGTTTATCACTGGAAAATCTGCAAAAGCATTAGAGTTACTGATAAAGCTAGACATTTGCCAAAATTTTGAATACCATATGCTAAATATAGATAACCTTAATTCTAAAAGTGTTTCCTACCCATTGTCTTCTTCAGGTTTTCCCCAGAAGATGGTATTCAAGACCAATTTTAACGATGATTTTCAGATTTAGTAACTTGCTTGACAGGAAGCATAAGGAAGCTTTTAACTCATTTCAGAAAGGAAAAATTGTAAATATGATATAGTAATGATTTTCAACTCTGAATGGTGTTTGCCAGATTCAATCTAGTAGACGTTTTCACTTGCCTTGTGACTTACACTCAAGTGTAGCATTTTTTTGCATCGACTATAGTCTTCTTTCTGATGTACTAGAATAACTCAGCAGAAAGTAGAAGTGCTGTAAACAACCATTATTTTATTATCCCTCCATTTTTATTAGTCTCATGCACTGGTATTTTGAGGGTTTCTTCCTCTCACCAAATTTTAACTTTTCCCTTACGTGCAGTAATATAAGTGATATCAGCAGCTGACAGATTCATGCAGAGTCATGCATTGCAATACATTGCGTTCCACAAAGCGTTAACTAGCATTTTTCATATAATTTATTTTCTTTCTAAAATTCTGTCCAGGCTCATATATTTACTGGGAAAGAAAAAAAAAAAAAGGGGGGGAGAACAAGTGAATGAGTGAACAAGCAAAAAGAAAGGATGATAGTTGCAAATAGAAGACATCTGAGCCGAAATTTTTTAGGGTAATTAAAGAATTTGATACCTGTGAGAAACAGGTCACATCAGTATTGCCTACAGGTGGCTCACTGTAGTATCTTTACACTATCAGCACTTCTCTAATATTACTCTAGATTTTCTGGGAGGAAAGGCAATAAATTAAAAGCATCCTACATCAGACAAAGAAACAGAGTACAATAAACTTGTCAAATCAATCCCCCATTCTGTTCATCTCATATCCTGAAGGTAACTATTACCTATCTCCTTTCTAAATCAGCGTGCCATCTGGAGCCGTGAGCAGACCAAAAATGCCTTTTCTGTTCTGTTGGAGAGGCACTATTCACATTGCTACAAAGTAATAGCAGCATTTTTATTTTAAAGCCCCTTAGAGCAGTTGACTGTGAATATACTGACTGTGGATAAAAATAATAGTATACAAGTTTTAGAAAAACGCCATTTTTTTTTTTCTGAATGTGGTTATATAGTTATTATATGTAAACAATTTCATTTTATTTTAGTTACTAAAGACAGATTTTGGCAAGATCAGTGGGTTTTGTTCAGTTCAAAGTTCAGCAAATAGATTTTTAATTGGGTATTTCTGATCATTCTCCCCAATATGCTCTATTCACATAGAGGAGATTGAGCTTTCATTAGATAATTTTTTTTTTTACAGTAAGCTAGCAACTGCTTTTCTTAGTAGTTGGGTTTTTTTAGGAAATACATTCAAAAATATATTTTGACTGCAGCACTAATTCCTAGTGTGACTATAATCTAAAAATGGAACAAAACATTCTTAAAAGCTAATTACTCTAACGTATCATACACTGATAACATTATTTTTTTACTTCTTAATTTTGGGTGTACTATAAATTCACTAAACATACTGCAAAATAATCTGAGCAGCGCTATGAAAAAAAAAGTACAATCAACTGTTTTTTAATATGCAAGGCCAACAGCCACTCCGAATAGCTGCTGTAGGCATGTTACAGTCACAGGGATTAAAAGGTGGCTTTAGTATTGGAATTTTGCACTTTAAAGTTAGGCACGGCAACAACTTTCTGGTCATACAGATACCTCTCACAAAGGTGACTGTGACCAGAGTAGTGAGCCCAGGATCCTGGGCACCCCATCCCTGTGGCAGGACACCCAGAATAACATCTGCGGCAGGTGTCCCTGCATTTCCCTGCCGGTACCTTCCGGTCACTGCTGCCCTGTTCCTGGGGGTTTCTCCTTTGCTCCGGGTACGGCCCCCGGGGCTACCTGTGGGTATGGCAGTAGCATGTTGGGTGCCATGCCTGCACGCTCTGCCCAGGGCAGGAGCAGAAGCCCTGCACAAGGCTGGTATTCCAACCAACCAGCAAACTGAGCGAAGAGTGGCTCATCGTCAATAAGAAACAGGAAAGGCAAGAAGGATTTGCCCAAACCTACAGAGCGGTGCCTCCAACTGCTCGAGGTCCACATCTGCAATTCCATCTTGAGAGTATCTCCCTAGAAGCTTTCTTCAGCATTACTCATTCATCTAACAAAAGATATCACATGGCCTCACGAACCTGTCCTTCCAATAAATACTCACTGACAAAAATGCCTCAAAAGGGCAGACTCAGCCCAGTGCTCCCAGGGCAGAACTCCCACTAGATTGAGAGTTTTATTCCTTTCTCACTTATTCTACCTACCTATGCCCTGACCCATATACCTCTCTGGACCTGCCCTTTCACCTTTCCTTCATGTCCTTATCTCCAGATTCATACAATTATTATTCATCGAATATTCCTCTTTTTATATATATATATTTCTAGAAATGTAAGGTATTGGTCCAGACTAATGAGTGAACTGAAACTAGGTCTCCTATTGAAGGTTGAGTACTGTAATCCTTAGCTGTTAGACAGATGAGACTTTTCTATCATTATTACACTGACATCCGCTGAAAGCGGCAACTACTGATACCATTTGCAAAGCATCAGGTGCTGTCCCTGAGTGTTAAGCATGCCCAGGAGGTTTGGACGCTCACAGCGTTTCAGCGGGCGCTCCATGGGCTTGGTTTGGACTTGGGCACCCAGGACTGGGCAGTGATGCAATTTTGGATTCTTAGTGGCTTAACATAGAACAGTTGTCCGGGGCAGTTATAGAAATCAAGGGTCATGTACAGTCACTCACAATATCGCATGGGCAGAACAGTTCAATGCTGTGTGACGCTTCATGCAGAATAATTTGATTTCATAGCTAGTGAAAATTACATTGGAAAGCTTTGTAACAATCAAGCTGAACAGATACTCTAAAATGGTCCATTCACCGGTCAGCCCAGCGTCTATATTCTAGCAGGCTAAGAATGTCTGTCTTCATCTCTAGCCCTTTCATTTGAACATATCAGGTTTACAGAACTAGGTTAATAAATCCAGGCATTATTTTTGCTAGGGAAATTAAAAAAAAAAGTATTTGCTGGTAAAACAATGTGTGGTGAACGCTCTCTGGGCTGATTTATGTTTAGTGTGCTTCAACTGAACTTCAGAGATGAGAAAACACCACCTCATTACAAAAGGCATTGCCTAGAACAAATAGACATAAGAATTTAAATTGCTTTTCAAAGGAATATTAGAGTCAGAAGCACCTTAAATCAGTGCTTTAATGGCAATTTTTAACTTGCATAGTTGAGATGTTTCTCCTGGCAACATTTCCCTAATGTCATTATCACTTACTAAAATTCAATACCATCTACAACCTAAGCCTGAATTCCTGACGCACAGTACCAGAGAGGTAAATATTATGCCAGATTAAAGAGTAGCATGTTTTGACAATTATGAAGACAACCGTTTCTCTTTTGCAATGAGGAAGTCTCAGAAAATATGTAAATACTTAGGCAGTTAAATTGTGTGCAACTTATTCACAAGGGAAATAACAGCCCTAAGCTATTGCAATGTCTTTGATTATGTATAGCTCTGTCAAACAAAAGACATTTGGCTGCTTCTAAGAAAGACTGTACTCATTTCTAACGTGAAGTCATATAACTTCAGGCTGTGATCCTCTCTGATCTGTAGCTCAGTGCATGTAAGTAGCTGCACAGGAGACCTCACATGTTTCTTGAAGTAACAAAGAAACAGTATTCTTTTAAGTCAGGATTCAATCCATCGCCAGTGAAACCTATGCTCCTGGGGGTGTAAAACTTGTAGCAGAGCTCAACTGTTGTCCCAAGTTCCCATCCACAGACTCCTCTAGTGGACAGACCAGCCTGGTGTTTTTGACTCCAATATAAAGGTTCTTGAAATTTGCTTTCTGCTAATTGCAATCTGTCAGTCTAAAGTCTCATCACAGTTTTAACTGGTTGTGATGTATTTTTGCTTTCTTGGGCTGAACTTTTACTCTAGATTCTCCACTGAACTCTACTATGTATCTGTGGCGGCTGGGGTCAGGGTTATTTTTACATACATGGATAAAGGAAGTCGAAGAGGTCCTGTCAAAAAATGGAAAAAGTTCTAAAAACTAAGGGGATAATATAGTAACCCCTTAGAACATGTATATCACATGTATATATATGGTTTTTCATGTTTATAGGTACATGTTACTATAATGTTACTTGGTATTAAGAACAGCAAACTAAAATGTAAATAGCTACATGTCAGCTTCCCATCTTTTTTTTTTATTGTGATTTGTTGTGTAAAGTCAAGAAAAATGATTAAATACTAATTCACACTTCACATCTCCTTGGCTAGGGATCGAGTGAGTGTTCAGCCACGATTTGCACTAGTTTTCATTTTGTTTGTTGGATTCTTTCTTGATTTTTTTCTTTTATTGTTCAGTAGAACTATTAAATTTATGATAATTTTTCTTCCCCCAGGTGAACTCAAAGAATATGAAAGCAGTAAAGCTAAAATGTTATACAAGAATGTGTAAAGGTGATACAAAGACAACAGATGACTTCATGTAGGGATGATGAAGTACAGAATCAGATAAGGAAAATATGAAGTAAAGGGAATTTAGAAGGAATTTATTACATTATCTTTAATTATTTTTTTGCTAGGCATAGCTGTTGAAATTTTATAATGCATCCTTAATTGTCTGTACAGGGTTGCTGTACTGGGTTGGAAAAAAAGCCATCTTACTCAATGGGTTCTGGTAGCAACTAGTGCTAGTAAATTTTAGGTAGTGGTCAAACTTGAGAGTTCAAAAGAGGTGAGGCTGCCACAGCTCTATGCCCCACGTCCAACCAATAATGAGGCTGAGCATATATTCCTAATGGGCACACATGCAAACACACCTATAACACGTACACAGGTACACACACACAGCTGGCTGGACTGATCAATACAGACAGAAACACACAGAAATAATGCAAGCACAAACAGCACAATGGCCTCATCCAGTGTCCCTTTCTGGCTGATCATGATGAAGGTCCGTTAGTGGGAAATATATACATATGTACAATGTGGATCCCTCCAGCAGCTGGGCTCAGGCACCTGGACTACCCTGTACTTGGCTCCTGGATCCCTGGTATCTCCCATTGCTGGTACCTGGACCTATGAGCTGCCGAGGCTGCAGCCCCACTCCAGCTGCTGGTCCAGACCCCTCACTCAGACACACACATGAACCCTTCACACACAAACACAGGCACACATACAGACAGGTGTCCCAGTTGACCTCCAGACCCCATGGTGTCTTCAGCACTTGGCCTGGATCCTGTGATCCCTTCAATAGCCAACTCCTCCAGTCATCGCACTCAGAGAAACATACACACATACACCCCTGGTCCCCAACAACTTCACCCACTCACCAACTAGTTTGGCTTGATATTCGCTAGTGATCGCATGCTGACGTAACCCTCGCTCCAGCTGATGGCACTCCAGAGGCACGGGCCCCACCACAGTTGCTGCACTTAGACCTACGTACAGACGTGGAACAGAGACTACACCCCCTCACCCGCAAAAAGAGTCAGAAATGGAATTTGATGAGAAGATGGGATAGACTGTGCAGATCAGGTGCAGGACATGGCCAGACAAACGTGCTGACCAAATGCCAGTTTATAGATGTCTTTTATCCCCTCTTTCCTCTAGGCTTCCACACTTGTTCCTTTCCAAAACACCTTGAATTCTCCCTTTCCCCACCTTGGGTACCTACCCTAAGCATCCTGTAATAAGTATCATACAGTCCCAAAACAGTCTTCCCATGTCATCCCACAATGACTCCCATACCCCTGGGCTAAGCCCCCTCAGTCTGAAAGGAGACCTGGAGACCCCTTTCCACAGACTCACTGTGATGGGGCTCACCCCTCCCCATGGGGCAGAGGCTCCCCTCTGATAGCCTGGGGAGGGGTTGGGGCAGGGGCTCCTTTCTCTGAGTAGGTTATTGGGGTTCCCCTGCCTGCTGTTGTGCCTCTCTGCTACTCTGTGTTCATGGATATGAGCCTGTAATCACATTACCTAACTGCAAATAGGACAAGTTTAGAGTGATCCTTCCTCCTGTCCGCTCTTGCAGTTTACAGAAATCGCTGATATAGGCTTTTCCTGAGCCAGAGGTTGCTTTCAAGTCATATTGTTCACTACCATCTATACTCCTTTTCTCCATGAAGCCAATTCTTTGTTTTCTCTGTATAATACCCTGAAGAAATGTATTCCACAATCTAATTACATATTGTGTGACACAGTAGTTTGTTTTAAGCAAGCTATCCATGCATTTCACTGGATACCCCGTAGTTGTCAGGCTCAGTGAAGAATGGAAGGTCATTCTTTACTCCCTCTCTCTCATTCATTGACTTGTATCACAGCTTTGTCTGCTGTCTTTTTATTTAATACTAACAGTCCTTGCTACTTAGCACTTCCTTCTACAAAAGCTGTTCCATTCTTTGATAAACTCTCTCTGTTCTTTTTTTTTTTAAAAAAAATTCTATTATATCCTTGTGTGTTTTAAACTGGCTGCATGTAGTAATTAAGATCTAGGTGAACCATGAATCTGTGTACAAATATAATATTTCCATTTTCTTTTATTTCCTCTCCCAAAGTCTTATTCATTTTTCTAAACGCTGATGAACACGGAACTGGTGATTTCAGAAAACACCCCATAATATCCCAGAGAAATTTCTCATGAATGCTTTGTATCTCCAGAATGTAGTCACTCTCTTTTAGAATTGTTGTGACCAAAACCAGGGCGTGAGGGAGGAGTAGAGATTTTTTCAGCAGTTTATATTCAACAAAATTCCATAATCTGGGAGAAAAAAAATACATCCCTAAATGTCATAAATGTCATTAATATAAGTTGAGTTCTTGAGCCTGTAACTACCTGTAAGTTCTGTTTTACTTACAGATGTAACTGAAGGAGCACTTTGACAGTCCAGCCATTTCAGAGTCACCCCAGCTTTAGGATTTGATTATAACATCTGCATTTCTGTACCAGATTCTTCAGTGTCATTTATTGATGTGACTACTTTCTGGCTAGTACTGATTGTTCATAGATGCTTTGTGACTTACAGTGCTCACAAAATCAAGCTGCTACCTGCCTCCATTCCAGTACTGCCAATATATTCCCCAGGCCTGTCAGATCACTTACGAAGAAAGCAATGTTTAGTGTTCCAGCTAGCTCCTAGTTCTCACCACAAAAGGTTTCATATAACATGGCAACGTGTCAAATGCTGTTTTGATAAGCACTTCATATCTTGCATGTCTATCAGTACCAATTCTATCAGTTCCTGCCGTCACCCTTCCCATCCATCCCTGTATAAGGTCCAGAATGTAGCATTGGGTTATTTTGCAGGGAAGGGCCAAGACACAAACCTTCTGCTTTAGAGGCTGGCTTTTCAGTTCAGTCTTCTGAGCCATTTTTTCAGTGGTTCAGACTGGACCCTCATTAATGGTTTAGAACAGCTGATACAACCTGTTGGATAAAGTATTCCTTCTCTCCACCTGCTAATGCCTTTTTTCGAATACACATCTATTCTCCTCTCCAAGCCATCAAGCTGAGTGAGAGGGGCATGTGTGAAAGAAATGTTCTAGGAAGAAATGTCTTTGGTATGGATTCCATTAACCCTTTTAGCAGACAGTTTCCCAACCAGAATCCTTAGAGGTATTTTCATATTTCCTCTGTGTACCATGTACAAACTAGAGACAAAGGAATGCTTCTTGCCACAAATGGTACAGAAGGCACTTTGACATCTTCACTGTCTGTAGTACCAACCACCAGAAGGAATTAGTACCCTGATTACTGAAATATTTATCAAGAATATCCCCAGTGCTGAAAGTCCTGCAAGAAACTCAATGCTTACTGGTCACCACCACATACTCGTTGGTTTGTTACTTATGCATTGAGCACATCACGTTTCTCACCGGAAGGAGGAAGAGAAAATGCTTGCCATCACTGGAAAGAAAGCAGAGCACGGTTTTACCCTTGCTTTCTTACCATTGTTACCAGTAGCCATAACAACATTACCTGCAGTGTCTCCTCATTGCTTTCATAAATTGCCTGTCATTGAAAGTGAGACTCAAGGTTGCAAATAAGAGAACCCATAAATGCAAGAAAAAGTATACCAAGTATACATTATGTTTAGAGAAGTGATGGAAATTAACATCAAGTTTTTCAGACTCCTTGAAGAAGAGTAAGAGAGTTCCTGAGACAGCTACCAGATTCTGTTATATATATATAACATATATATATAATCTATATATAGATTATAGCATTATAAATGTTATTAGAAATAAGAAAATATTAAGATCTTACAAGTGGGATTTCCTTTCATATGTTTTAGCATTAAACTCAAATCTACACTTCTCTTTTAATTAAAGGCAGCTATAGCATTACTTTCTCCATTTGTTCCAGTGAAGGTCAGACTCAACACTTTGACAGGCATGTTCGACTATTAAGTGTCTGGGGGTCTAGGCAGATGACAAGTTACAAGGATAAACTACACTATGACCTTGCCTGTAGCTCACAGATGTAGGGCACTGGTTAATAGACAATTGAAAACTGCCTGTCAACATAATCCCATACAATTTAGCTCACGACAAGAATAAAGGAACATATATTGGGGCAGGAGTGGGCAGTTGCTGCAGAGCCATTGACACACTACGGTTTCACATTACTCAGAATGAAATTATACAAGCTTGAAAGAGGTTACAAAGGCTGTTCATGGCCAGTCACATTCCCTTACTTAATTTCTCACTGCTCCTTTCCTTTTCCTTCTTCATTTCTCATGGAGGATCCTCATGGATCCTTTGTTCTGTTTCTTATTGAGACTCTTCACTGAATAGATCAAACTCATCCAGCATAAAACAACTTACCTTTTTTCTTCTCCAGGTAGGCTTCTGTGAAATTAGTAAATCGAGTCTGTTCCTGAAGAGGTTTTATGGACATTGACTCAGAATTGGTTCAAGTGTAAGGATTTTCCCCTACAGAATCATCAACATCACTTTCCCTAACATCTATTGGCATATGTTTTTTATTAGTTTTGGAGATGATTCAGGGAAAGAAAAAAGTTCCAGTATCAGTGAGGCTGTATAATTAACAACATATTATGACCCTCCTTGACTTAACTCTACTCTGCTGCTTCTGGGAAAAGGTAACTACTAAAGCCTTTTGCTTCTAGCAAACTTTATCAGTTTCTAACAGCCTCTGTCAAAAGCTTTGAGCTTTTGTCTTCTGCTGACTCATTGTTAGGGAGGGTTGAATGCCCATTCATCATATTCTAGGGAGAGGACTACGGCTGGAACAACTACCCTGGCACAGCAGTGAGCAGACTCAGACAGAGCTCCAGAGGGACAACACAGCTCTCCAGGCTGCTGGCAGCGCCTGGGGCAGGGGCTGGGGCAGACAAGGTGTCCTTGCTTGCAGGAGGCTTGCCCTGGCTGAGAAGCTGTGTTGCCCAGCCAAGGAACTCTGTGAATAACTGTGTTGATAGTGCAATACCAGGGCAGTTCAAAAAGAGATTGACAAGACCTTCACGGCAACCCTGCAGAAGTGACGGTCTTGCATTCTAATTAGGATGTTACAGTCTGGGTAAATGAATAACTAGATAGGTTAAAAACTGGATAATTGGGCTCATGGCTATGATTACTGGGCCAGTGAGAAGCAGGGTACTGCAAGAGGTCTGTCCTGGGACCTGTACTGTTTAGCACGCTTATCAGCAAGACGCATGGTGAAGGAGCGCACTTTCATCAAATTTACAAGTGGCATCAAACTGGGGAGAAAAGACTCTTGAGGGTAGGGCTGCAATTCAGAGAAGCCTTGGCAGGTTGGAGGAACAGCTTGACAGGAACTTTATGAAATTCAACTAGGATAAATGCAGGGTCCTGCACCTGGTAAGGAAGACTCCTAGCACCCCTGCAGTCAGGGAACCAAATGGCTTCGAAGCAGCTCTGCTGAAAAGCACCTCGGGGGTGCTGGTGGATGGGCAGGGAGAAGGTACCCACAAGCCAGCAGTGTCCTCCAGCACCAAAGGCGGCCAAAAGCACTGGGGCTGTATTCACAGGATCAGAGCCAGGAGAGTGAGGAAAGTGATTACCCCTTCTACTCAACACTTGTTAGACCACATGTAGATTCCACATCCAGTTCTGGACTCCCACAGTACAGGAAAGAAATTGATAAATGTAGCAAGTTCAGCAGAGACACCAAGATGGTTGAGGGCTGGAGCACTTACCCTGTAAGGAGAGCTGAGGGAACTAGACTTGTTCAGCCTGGAGAACAGATAGCTTCGGGGACACCTAACAGCAGCCTTACCAGTACCTACAGGGAGATTATTAAGAAATTGGAGCCAGGCTACTCAGTGTTGCAAAAGGCAGGGAATAACAGCATGGACATTGAGTTCAAAGAAGAAGTCATCCAGACTGAATATAAGGAGACATCATGAGAGCAGTCAAGCAGAGGAACACCATGTCCAAAGAGGTTATGTCATCTCCAGCTTTGGAGGTTTTCAAGAACCAGTTGGATAAAACCCTGAGTAATCCAGTTTGACCTATCACTGCCCCTGGGAGCGCAGGAGGTTGGATTAGAGCTCTCCTGAGATCCCTTCCAATAGGAATTATCCTATTGGAATGATCCTGAATTAGCAGTCACCTGTGTGGATCAAGCAAGAAAAGAAGGGTAGGTTGTTCATCACAAGCAATACAATGTTCTCTCCCACAGCACAGCCAGTGTTGCCTATTGTTCCAACGACAAATAAATTGCATGCCAGACTGAATTTTCAGAGGAAAGGAAATTACACATATTGCCTAGGTTTTCTTAGTGCAGCTGGTTTCAGAAGGGAAATAATCTGCCTCATTTCTGTTTGTGCTCTAGTCACTTAAGCCACAGGCTTCTTTAAAAATGGGCTTAATTTTAAGTAATGGAGTTATAACTGAGGTCAAAGGCTCTGCCTTCGTGTTTAATGTAAGCATGGTTCAGAGTTTTAGCTGATCTGAACTCATAAAGAGGAAGATTCTCTAGGCAGTCTGTCTATGGCAAGTGTGTTTTCCTCATACCTGGTTTTGAAGTAAACCAAAGATGAACAAGTAGATTTTCCTTGTAATTTAAGTCTGTGCCTGCAATCCATAGCCTGAAAAATTAGTGTCGCAGGCAGCCACTTGTTTTGATTGACCCGCAGTTTCAGAAGAGATTATGCGTTTAGGTCACATTGCTTGAACTAGTTTGCGCAACAGAGTTTTAAAAATTAGGTCATAGTAAATATAAATAAGCAGCATTACCAAAAAAAAAAAAGAACAACCTAAACCCCACCACACTAAATCTGCTCAAATGCGGGAAATAAAATGAGTCAACCTTTGTAATCTTCAAAGTTTACATTAAATTCTAACTCTGGCACTCCACACAGAAAAATACCTAACAATCAAGTTGCTAAAATTGCACATGACGTAGAGAGAGGATTTAGAGGTCTCAAACTTCAAACAATGCTATGATAGATATGTTCAAAGACACTCCAAGATTTTACAAAACATTGGCACATCTGTGGTCTATCTCTGTTTCCCAAACACTCCAGAAGTGACAGATGCAGTTAATCAGTACTGACCATTAAATATATCTTACTGATTGGGTTGGATTTAAAATATTCACTGTTAAAAACCAGGCGGGTTGTCTTTCCCAAAACATGTGGGAAGTAAATGTGAAAATAAAAAATTCGTATGGTGTTCAGTCAGAATAGAATGCTATGGGTTAAAATTATGTGTCTGTTGAGGGAGATGATTCTGGTTTTGGTTCAGAATTATTGTATATAAATAATATTTTTCTTGGACTGGTTTGAAAGCTTACCTCTAAGTGCTGTGTCTTTATTATGTTTATTACTTGCTTCACTTTCCTAGGAAGCCGAAGGGGAAAACAACATCTATCAAAGAGAACGATCTCCAAATCTGACCTTCTACATCCAGCAAGCTGCATCAAAATAACAGGCCTTGCAGGCTTGGCATCCAGAGAGTGATCTGTGCTTTAAAAGTATCTGGCAACCATGATTTTTACTGCCTGTCAGCAGGAGATCAGCGGACAGATAACCTCAAATGAGCAGCTGATTAGCCCACCCTTCAGAGGACATCCCATAAAATTGCCAGCCTTGCCAATTAGCACCTCTTTTATTACTCTTTGTATGAGGATGCTCAGGACGTACATCCGTGAACGTGTTTGTTCAGCCAGATTTCTTTCTGGCCTAATCAGGAAAAGATTCTTCTGGTTCACTGAGAACTTGCTTGAGCACTTTTTATCCCCCTTCAGTGGGCGTACTGCATCACCTTAGACACTGCTGGACAGAACTGTCTGGTTATGTCTAACTCCACAGACTTTATAAATGACTACGTCCGGTACAGGTATGTTCCATTGATCAGCTAATTTTATTGTAGGATGTATTGCAAAACTATTGGGAAGACTGAGAAATGACTGAGGCTTCACAAGCTTGGTGAGAATAATCTCTTTTAAGCTGATAAAGAAAAAGCCTTTGAACTTCAGCCCTGCCTGAAACGAGAGTGTGAGCTGGAGAAAACTGGCTAAAGATCAGTCCAAACAAAATGGAATAGAGTAATAGGTGGAAAACATCTACTTTTAAATAACAATTAGAGCTGACTGAAATTTGTGAGACTTATCTAAAGACTATGCTGAAATGATGTGTTTCCTTCCAATTTGCCCACCCTGTGTCTAATAGCCAGTTTCTTTTCTTTCTGGCATAGGTTGGTTGAAGCATCTTTTATCATTGTAGCTGGTAGCCATTTTGTCTACAGTTGTTCCCATTTCTTGGGCCTCTCTCACAAGAAGAATTATTCTTGCATATTTTTGTTTCATTAGCAACAGCATTGCCTTTGAGACCTGATAGTTCTGCCCCTACAAGTGAAGGGTTTCCTTTGTAGATCTGTCAGCTCCAGAGAATCCTCCAACACCTTTAATTACATCCCAGAAAAAAGAATTTTTAAAAACATATTTTCAGTTTGAATCATTGAAGCTTCATAAGCAGAATGTTGGTTTCTCCTGTTTTTTTCTGATATGACGTATAGTAAATGTGTTGGTTATTGAAAACTAAATAGTACACCTTTATTTTACCCCAATTACAGGTGTAACACATATATAACTCTTGATAAACTGCAGTGATGGAAAATTATCTTATAAAACGTATACAAAACTAATTGCCACTAATAAAAGCCTTGGAATTTTCCTACAAATACGCGCAATCCATACAGGAGGTTCCAATAAAACTGACTGAAAATTTGACCTTTCTTATTTTATGTTACAGATGTTAGGACATATGTATCTCTGGATAAAAAACACTTCAGATAATGATAAAAAGCCTCCCATGACATTTAAGCATTTTCCTCCCAGAAGTCCACAGGCTGCAGACCAGTCTCTGGGCCAAGTTCTGAAGTTCATACTCATGTCTTCAGCAAAGACACAATGCATTCTTTCTGCTTTTGCATTCCCAACTGAAAAAAAGGAGTCAATTTCAACACATTATAGCCGTGGATGAATTGAAAAAGAATTTCAGGAAAAAAAAAAAGAGATCTAGAGATCTGACTAGCTGTTAGCAAATGCCAAGAGGCACAGGACAGGAAACCTTAGAACATATCATATTTAAATGCACGTTCAAAGCAACTAATTCAAATTTCATTAATTGGCCAAGATTTTGACATTCTTTGCCTCCATTCAAAGTACCGATTGATTGTAGTGTACAACTGCTGTCAAACAGATTTTAACATAGAATGTCAATAATCTGGGTTTCAGCTAGAAAAAAAATGAAGCTCTTCACAGAAAAAAAGCTCTCATTCTCAAGTTTTTAGCAGACCATTATCTATGACAAGCTGTTATGGCAGTATGAATCTGTCCCGTCAGAGGGGCAAGTACTAGGTTGTCATTTCAGCTCCACTTAAGAAGATAAGTGAGGCCTGAGGTCCTGTGTTATTTTTTCACATAAAGAAATGCTCCTCTTAAAGAAAATTTGATACTAGAGATTTTTTAGCACTACCATCTATATGGCTGTTCGTGGAAAGACCATAATGCCCATTAATTTCAAAGTTTTCTGCCCATTGCTACAGTAGAAAACATATGAGTGTGTCAAAATCTGCTCATGTTTAATTTATGAGAAAAGGCATCCGTCAATTTTAGACAAGTCATCTTCTAGCCCAGATATAGCTTTTGTTTTACATCTCAAATTAAAGATTATTTCAGGTGCTAAATGTTAATCACTTTTTTTTTTTTTTACTTTGTTATTGTTTCTGAGTAGTTTGTCACATTACCTGGCTGGAAATTTTTAGGTGGTTTAAAGAATGTGTGGTACAATGCCGTTAGAATGACTCACAGGATGAGTGTGAAGCCTGTACATTCTTTGATAAAGATATCACAGTGTGCCATGGCTCAACATATTTCAAGAATCATTTACTTGCTTTTGTGTCTCTTGAAAATTTTCAGACAGTTTCACCATCAAACCAAAAGGAGAAGCTGCTGATTCTTGTCATCGGTTTAGAATTAGTGAACTTCAGGATTTTCAGTTGACAAAATTATTACAGACTGAATTTCTATACTCTGCAACACTGGATTTTATCTGCGTCTTATGAAGAATCTAACATTCATAACACAGTCCTTTAAGAAGTCCTACATATTTTAGACATTTTGTGTCTCAAATAGACTTAAGTGAGAACAAAACATTAACGTACCCTTACTACGTGATGCTAAGGTACCTCCTTTTCTCTAATGGATGAAGTGAGAAAACTAAATCTTGAGAAATTCAACATGTTATTTTTCTGCCAGTTATTTCTCCCCTACTTTTTTCTTTTATCACAAATGTACAAATGAATTATAATCTAACAAATGGAGCCAATAGGAAGCATTTGACTCTTACTCACAGTGAGGTCTAGCATTCTGAAGGCATTTTGAAATGTTCTGTATGAATAGGCATAGGAAATTTAGTCTGAGAATATGCCCACTTAGGTATCCTTAAACTTCACTGTCTACGGAGTCCTTGGCACAAGAACTTATCCTGATAAAGTGTCAGAATTACTGGTGCTGTCATTCATCCAGATATTAACTTCTACAATTACTATGGAACAAAGAATAACAAGAAAATAACCAATTCCATTGTATTTCATTATGTTCTTCTAAAGTTGCCACGTTTGGATGTGGCTATGTCTGCAGTTATGCACTGTTACGGTAATTTTGAACTAGCTTTTTTCTACCTCTGTAAGGTAACAGTAGAGCTGATGACAACAAGGTGTGGACTTCAGCACTCATACACGTTTGCCTGAGCATTCCCCTGAGTGACTAGCGCCCGTGTCATCATGTGTCACCATGTCTTCATCGTCACTTTTATTCAAACTGACTCAAACAAAGCTAGCTCATCCACCCCTCTTCATGTTCACTGCCCTGATCAGTGGACAAAGCCTTGGACAGACTGACATGGGACCCGGTAAAAGCACCCTGCTCTCCGTGCTCCCTTTGGGAAAGCCACAAGTTCTCTAGAGTGCCATGACTGCTTTTTGTTGGCACCTACAGAGATAAAATCATCCCATCAAAAGAATGTAAAGGTTTGGCTTATGGCTAACCCATCATCTGCTTCCTGTTCAGTGTGTAGCTCTTGATTTGCATGCCCTATCTTTTCACAGGTAACGGGCAATCCCAGAATAGCTGCCTTTCTCCGCCCTAAGGCTTTCAGCAATAATTACAGAACTGCATAGAAGCAGGCTGTCGCCAGAATTACAACTTAATGAACTACCACACCGCAACATCCCTACATACAGTGGTATGTTCCTACGCCTGTATCCTGTTCCCACACTAAATCTACTCACAAAATGTCTCTCTTTCCATCTGCTAGGTATGCACTGGGAAAAAACAAAATCTGTTTTTTTTTAAATCAGCTTTTGTTCCAGAAGATGCCGGTACTCTAGCAAACAAGATTGATAACAAGATAGGCACAGTAGATTTTAGGATATTTTTTTTTTTCAGAATACTGTTGGGATGTTGATTTCTATTTTGTAATCAGAAACATTTCTCTGGAAACCAATTCCAAAATCTAGTCTCATATTATCAGGTAACAGAAGTATGTCATTAGTGTAGCTAATACAAATAGATTGTATCTTCTCATTTTTGGAGAATAATTGCAATCAGCTGTTTCACAATGGACTTCAAATATTATCCACATAAATTACCTGGCAGATAATTTTGCCTAAGGAATCAATTCAAGAAAAGTGAAAACTATTTTCAAGAAATTTGTAAACAAAAAAAGAAAAGGAAAAAATATTTATCAACCATTTTAAATGATTGTGTAATAGTAATTCCTTTGAGGAACAGCGAAAAGGAAAGAGGAAAAGGCGCCACCTGAATTTCTACTTAGTTATCTGTCTTCATCTATGCAATTAATCAGGTTTTGCAATACAGGATTTGATAATCCTGTATAACCCATTCTGCTTCCAGATTAAATTGTGTCCTGGTTTGCTATGGTCTTTGCCACACACATACCACCACCCCCACAAACCCAAAGAAAAAGTTCTAAGCAATCTCAAAAACTCAATAGCATCATTTTACTGTGAAAAAATAGCAAAACACATAATAACTTAACTCCAGAAGAAAAAAATTGAGTATGCCACAGTTCACCTTTCTGTAAACAGCCTTGTCTTGCAATCTACCATGCAAACCTTTCAGAAAGAAAAAGTTACAACAATTTGCTCACCTAAACTTTTCTTCCAGTGTTCCTTACATACAGAGGAACCAGGCACAGAACAGGATAATAGAATTATGAACTTCCACCACACTTTCCAACAGGAAATATGTCCTAATCCTGACCTGACGAGACCATTGACAGGGTGACAATTCAGACACCAGTGTTAACTGCATTATACCATCTTCTGCATACAGTATGCCAAGCAAGCAGACAAAAGAAGGCTATCTTCTTGCACGAGCATGTTCCTTTAGGGAGGAGTATGAAACTTCCACTCTAGAAGATAACAGCATAGAGCATGAAATAGCTAGCTGGCAAGAGACTGCAAAACTGCTTTAAGGACAAAAAAAAAAAAAAAAAAGAGGCAAAAAAACCACTCTAATAATCATATTTCCTTTTAAGCATCTCATTAAATATTTGAAGGATTTTTTCAAGAGAAACACAGCCAATTCTGCAAAAAAATATTTGTTGATTTTGAGAAAAACAATGAAAAGTAATGGCAGAAGAGTCTATTTTGTCATATACTTTCTACCCTTTCCTGTCTTACCCTTGAAGAAAAGGTTAATACATACAGATAAAGTAGAAATTGCAAGATAACAGAACTAAGACAACAACAGCAACAAAACCAACCAAAATTAAATGTGCAAAGTATTCAGTTGCTTGAAATATTTTTCACTTAGAAACATTATCTTAACCAGTAAGTTCTTCTGGATCTGATTTGTCACCTCTAGAATGAAATCTCTTTATCATATTAGCAGTCAGCTGAGCTGTAAAATTCCTTAAACTGTGTATTAAAAACAAGGAAAAAAACAAACCAAAAAGCCTCACAAAATCTCACAGCGTCTATCAGTTTACTTCCTAAAGACAGAAGGCATACGTGATATGGATTATAAATGGGATATTCTCTGTCTAATCTTGCTTGTACTTCAATGGATAAGGGTACTCCTCCACGTGCATTTGGTTGGTCATGAAGACACAGCAGCTCCTACTGAGGCACCAGCAAGCTGGACATTTCCATGCTAAAGCAACAGTTAACCATTATTATGACTAATACTGGGTCTGACAATCCTCCTCAGAGCACCTAACTCCCTGTAGCGAGGAAGACTGTGGTTAGGAAGAGGAAGGGTGAAGGTTCCAAGTCTGAGCTTGAAATTGTTTTTATGAAAAATAAAGTTATAATTAGGGTATTTTGTAAACTAAATATCTTTCTTCTCCTTTTCTCTAGATTGGTCCTAGGAACAATAACAAAACGAGAGATCACAAATTTTCCGGACACAGAACAGTTAATTTGGGCATTGATGTAATTTCTCATTTTATGTTACATTAGGGTTTGCAGATCATAGGATCAAGGGATAATTCAGATTGGAAAGGATCTCAGGAAGTTTCTAGCCCAACATTCTGCACTAAGCAGGGTCAGCTATAGGTCAAACCACGTTACTCGGGGCATTGTTCACTCAGGCCTCAAAAACCTCCAAGGCTGGATACAGCTCAAGCTCTTTGGGTAAGCTGTTCCACTGCTTGACTGCTCTCATGATTTCTCCTTATATTCAGTCTGAACCTGTCTTGCTCCAACTTAATGTCCTTTCTTTCTTGTCCTGCCCTCATGCACCACCGAACATATACAGCCTGGCTCCATTTTCTTAGTAACATCCTTGTAGGTACTGGCAGGCTGCTGTTAGGTCCTCCCAAAGCTGTACCTTCTCCAGGCTGAACAAGGCTAGTTCCCTCAGCTCTTGCTGGCTTTCTGCTGAACTTGCTGTAGTTTATTAATTTTCCTGTATTGGTGGGTGTCCAGAACTGGGTTCAGGATCCAGATATGGTCTAACAAGTGCTCCAAGCAGAGGGGCTGCTCGCTTCCCTTGCTCTCCCATTTCCTGTCCTGTGAAGGCAGCACCAAATGCTGTTGGCCATCTCTCCTGTCAGGGCACACTGTTGGCTAAAGTACACTCTGCTGCCTGGCAAGTCCCTGAGGTCCTTACAGAAAAGTGAGCCTCCTTTTCTTAAAGTCAGATTGCCTGTCTGCAGTAGATCTGTCCTTCACACTATCATATGAAGAAACCTTTCACTGATATTGAGCTTCTAAAGCCAAGACAGTAGCAGGTATGTTATCTAAATGGTAGTCCACCAGCGTCTATGCTGTCATCTAAAATTTTTCGACAGGGTCCTTATAACCAGTGAGGATATAGGAAACATGTACAAGCTAATGTTGTTTATCAGTTCATCTGAACTACCTTAACTCCCCCAACGTCCTAGAGCTTAGGTCACTGTTTGTAAAGTGAGTTAATCTCAAAATACAGAACAATGTAACTTTGTGTCCTCTTCAGAACAGGAACATTTAAGAGCAAAACATTATTTTCAAAAGCCTCAGAAGGAAAGGTGGGAATGCTGATGTCTGTGAGGTAAGGTGAGAAGTTATGGATGACTGACCCCAGTAATTATAATCTTTTGCAAAAATGGATGCTCTCTAAATTGTTGTAACATCCTTAACATCCTAGTAAAACAATTTGAATAGGATACACTCAGATGCCTATTGAACAATATTCCACTGCAAAACAAAATAGGCTATTCAAAGGAAATGTTGGGTCTTGAACTATACCCTTCATCTTCTATTTCTACCTAATAGCCTGCAATGGCCTTTACCACTGTTGATAGAAACACTATGGCTTTTATCTCATGAAGGCAACGTTTGCCATTAAATGGAAAGAGAACCTGATCCTTCAGAAACGAGGCATATCTGTAGTAACTCAAATGTTTGATGACTTATATGTACAGCTCCAGAATTAGGATCTAGGTGTTGGTAGGAAACCTTCAGTCAGATATGGCAGATTAATTAAATGATGGTACTCACAGCTATGTAGAAAATGGTTGAGAAGTCCCTCTCCAGTCTAACAGGAAATAACTTGTACTAAGAAGCACCTATTTTAAGAAGCATAATATGAGATTGTCACAGTTTGAACTGTTGACTGGAACTGGGTTTGACACACTTTGTAGGACATACTGTTCTTTCTTCCTCAAGTTGTTCTGAGATGAAAATATGACCATCTACTAAAATAAGGGAGATGCTTGGTGCCAAGGAATGCTAAAGCCATTCTGGGGTCGGGGTGGGGAGGGGGAGATATGGTGATAAATGTTCATTAAAGGATTTTAATTTCAAAATGATAGTTTTACCATCCTAACTTGTAGGGTAAATAAATGATCTTGCCTTTTCCTGAATTTTCTACAAGTAAGATTTGGTAAAATTTTCCAAAAGGTTTAATTTACACACACATGCAATAAAAAGCCTCTGATTCCTGAAGTTGTAAAAACTCTGTCTGGCATGCCTCCTGCAATTTGAGATTAAATTGCCAACAGCTAACTGTGGCAGCTCTTGCTGCCTTAGGCATTGACATGAAAACCTAAGGAATGTATCTGCTGCCAGAAGAGGATCTTATCCTTTAATAATTGTTCATCATTATGGCATTTTTCTGCTGCTGATTTTGGCATATTCTTTTTAATTAATACTTGGAATCCAGGTAGATAGTTTCAATGTATGACTCATTTACAACAATGATTCTCCGAGAATAAAATAACATTCAGATTCAACCTGTATTAAATGTCCGCAAATAAAGCATTAAAACCTCCAGGCAATGAATAAAATTGGGGTGCTAATAGAAATTGCCTTGAAGTCTACAAATTCAGAGCTGGAGTCTCAGTTGAAGGAAAACAGATTAGGATTATATCACACTATATCAGCTGTGACTCTAGCTATTAGGCACAGTTTTTTCTAAAGTCGAGGTGAATGGGTAACTGGTTTAGATAAAATAATGTCCAAACTGACTTTTTGTTCAGTGTTAAACTTAAAAAGTCTTCAAGCACCTTGTCTACCTCTGTGTTCTCTAACTTTTACTGAAAATACTGTAAGGAAGGGATATTATTATGGAATTTTCTAAAGAATCCCACTCTCTCAAGTTCACATCTTTTCATTTGGATTTATATATACTTCCTTGAAGAAAATTTCTAAATTATTTAACTTCATATTCAGACTTATTTAAAACTAGAGATCTGTGAAAAACTCACAACTTAGTGTTTATCCTGTACTAACTCCAATTCATATTTTACTAATATTGTTTACTGAAATATGCCTAGAAAAAGTTGTTTCCTAATCTTACTACTCTATTCTTCTTCTTTCCATGTAGTGTATACTATAAGGTGCCAATAAAAACTGCAAAATCTGTAAAAATCTGATAAAAATCTGTAAAAATCTGTAAAACTGTAAAAGCTGTAAAAACTGATACATTCAGTTGAAACATCAGGACACGAGAGCTCCTCAGCCTTTCTTAGTCTTAGTCCTTTCTCAGCCTCTCTTCTTTTAACGAAAGACCGTATGTTCAACATTCTAATGCAATCTGCCTTGCTGCTGCTTATTCAATGAAACCCTCAGAACTCCTTACAGAAAAGCTGCAAGGAATAAGTTTTTATTATTATCTTTTTCTTGAAATTTTCGAAGCCAGACTGTCATGATTTCTGCATCTCTGCTCACAGAGCAAAACAATAGAGATATTGCTGCTCAGGTAAATTAGTGGCAAACTGGCAGCTAGACAACAAAGACAAGAGGTAACATGAACTTCTAATGCACGTCAGGAAAAAATCACTTCGAGAGTGGAAAAACATTTCTATAATCTGATTTCGTGCGTCTTAACTTTGTATCTTTAATACTACAATATACCAATAGTGATATTATCTAAAGGAGAAGCAAACACACTGTTTATAGAATACTGCTTTGTCACTATATTACAATGGTCCAGAAAAATAGTATTTTAGCCTAATTTCCTGAAAAAAAACAGACTTATTTCATCACACTGTCCTAATAACTTCTCTAAGCTGATTTCAACCAAAACCGGTAGGAGGAAAAGACATTGTAAAGACACTGCATTTCTATAGGCTTCACAGTGGTAGGCCAGTAGAGAAAGAAATAAGTCACAAATAAATTACTAGTTCTGCTACTCATGTAACAACTTTCTGATGTTTCATCATCCGACTTCAACAAAGCGACTCAGAAACACATCTCTCTGTTTAAATATACAAATGTTTGTATGCTGAAGTTACATGTTAAGTTTAGAAATTCAGTGTAGTATTTTATGTGGATGGTGTGACAGGTGTTCGATGTTGAATGAGGATGTCTACTGGCATTCATAATATCTTAATATATTATGTCATTTATTAATCAATCAATAAAGCTAAGGAAACAGTCACCCTTTAAACAAATCCCCTTGCAGGATATGCTGTAAATTCAGAAATACATATCACCACAGTTTTCATCAGCTGAGAAAGAGGAAACAAATAGTAATAAACAGGAGTGATATATTACCTCTTATGTAATCATGGTGCATTTTCATTCACTTTCAGGAAAGCAGTGCTATTTCTGTAGAACACCATGATCACAGAGCAGCAGGGACTGCACAGCTTTAGGGGCTGACTGCTCATAACTATCAGGTTAGGGTACTGTGGAGATCCTTCTGGTGCATACAGATGGTAGACAATGAAATTCACTGTGCAGAGGATTTAAATTAATATTAAGAGCATGGATATTGCAATACTAAACCACACACAAGAAGAAAGTTAGGCAGAGCATATTCTACTCTCACCTGAGTAAGCTATCATAAGCCAGTATTCAATCACTTCATTGGCAACTGAGACCATCAATTAACTGCAACCTGTTTCTCTCAGAAGAGACATTTCTAGTTAAAACCAAAACTGATTAGTGATAGACAGCCTGAGCTCCAGGGATAACCAGTGTCCAGATGTTTGCAAGCCACCACTCCAGAGTAAAAAGGCAAAAATAAAAATGAACTAATAGAATTTAAACAATCTTTCTTACTTCTTTCAAAGAAACACAAATAAACCAGTTCCCTGAAATTTCTGATAGAAGAATCATGTATTAATAATTACAGCAAGAAAGTAATAACCATAAAGAAATTCAAGGCCCCAGAATGCAAGATATTTAAGAGGCTTGTCCCAATGTGAGCTACTGTTATGGGATGAAATTCTTGTCAAATATTTTTCCTGAGTCATACAGTAAATATTTCATCTGAGACAGAATTTACCAAAATACAGGATTATACAGAAAGTATGTGAAACATACGCAAGGCAAGGCCACTAAAACATCAACTGTTGTCTCAACAGGATTTTCCAACCTGGCCTCAATCTGGTATCCTGACTATGATTCCATTAGTGGAGTGGATCCAGAGGCGCTTCAAAAGGTGAGCTTCTGATTCAATCGAAAGAGTAACAGACCAACCAAAGAATCATGAAAAAGTAGGTCAGAATGGATCTCAAGGGTTTATTAGTCCCTCCCCCTGACAAATGTCAAAGAAGTATCTCCCAGGCTTGAAGAACAAGCTTTTGGGTTTGAAAATCGGGATTGAATGCATCTTGTGGGAACAAAAGTTCCTGAATCTACCCAGAGAAAAAAAACAGTATCCTTCTCCAGAGAAAACTTGATCAACTCTAAGATGACACCTTTGTCAACAATTACTAGCTTATAAAGCAAGCTGGGAACACTGCTGAATATTAAATTTTTGTGTGAATAAGAATAACATGCAGTATCCTAACTAATACAGAATATAGAGAACTATCAATCACCAATGATAATCATAATTCCTATTAAAACTGCCAAAAGATGGGTGGTATCCACAAGCCACTGGAGGGTCTCCTTGTTCACTGTCTCCTGGAAAATTGCATGCTCTCTGTGTACACTTCTAAATGTCCTGTGTGACATGAAATCCTGTGGGACTCTGTACGTTGCTACTGACCAGTACTGCTTAATATTCCAGAGGTGTTTATACCATGGCACTGTTGGTATTTATACCACTGTGCATACTGTATGATCCTCTGGCTGTGCAAGTTTTGTTACATGCGATTTCATGCCCTCCTCACTTTAAGAGACAGTTATCAGAGTGTGAGAGAAGCTTCTTGGCTACAGCACTCCTCGTGACGAAACTGGGGGATTACAACAAAATGGAAAAAAAAAAAAAACAACCAAAAAAAAGACAATTATTGACCTATACGATTTCGGTTCCATTTAGCAAGAATGAGCAGTTTAATTTTACAGATTAATAGAAGGCTGCTCTGGAACCTTACAAGGTTTAAATAGTAGGTAACATTTCAATATTTCATTTTACTTCGATTCTAGTAAAGTAGATCTAAGTAGTAATCTACTTGCTGGCTGATACTCACCTCTGATGAAAAGCAAGCTACTTTGTCTTATGAGGGAACGTTCTTATTTATTTAGAATATTACTCAGGTATCACTGCTATCATAAGTAGCTTTTATTTCATGCTTACAGTGATTTTTCCAACAGTCGTTTCCACTTTATTCAAATTTGAATGAAAAAGCCCCACCAGCCAAGCGACCTATGGCCTGCTGTCAACTACAAATGCCTTTATTTAACTTGGCTGCAGAATCTCTGTACGAAAAATCTAGCTCTCTCCACTGTTTCAACTGTGTGCACTGTAGCCCAACAGTCGGCAAACCAGCCCTGGGAAGCAGGGCCTGTAGGTTTTGTTTTCCCCCGAGCCGGCAAACAGCTTCTTACATAAATTTGCAATAGCTACTGAGGGCCTGTTTTTTTGGATCTGCTGTTTAACAGAATTGCCATGGATTGTGCTAGAAGTCCTGGAAAATTACAACTCTTGAAAACTCAAGCTCTGATCCAGCCTCCCCACTCGTTATCCCAGGTGTCCAGAAAATGCAGAGGAGGTGTACACCTTGCCACTTTCATGCCATGATATGCAGGTAATGCTAGTTAGAACTGTCTCACAACTATGTCAGGTTACTTCCAATTAAGATAGAAACATTTTGCAAAATGAATTATTTTGATTGGGCTAAGTAATACTAATAATCAATAATTACTAGCATGCAGTAAGCTCCTTTTGCTTCTGTTTATCTTGTTACCATTTACGTGCAATCCTATTATAAAAGTGGTATTCAGAAAATACGTCCATGCAATGAGCATTGCCTAGACTTTTAGATCCAGATTAACTGAAAATGACAACCATAAATACAAAATGACTCTGTTTTAAAGGAATAATTTGTTGTGGGAAGAAAAATTATGTCCTGCTTTTGTTTTGTCATGAGGTGACAGCATGGAATTCTGTGTCCATTTATAACTAAAATTCCTAGGGAGGGTGTGTGAATAGACAGCATCAATTCACATTTATCGTATTCTTTTCCTTCCCCTCACGCCCTGATTTAAGCCTAACACATCTATGGGCAGACGGCAAACCAGGATGCAGAAAAGCAAGAATTGTATCCACTCATCTAGTAAAAAAATAAACCAAACCCCAACAAACTCAGCCCTCTGAAGCTACATGAGAAAAGCTGAGAGACTGTATATTTCTGATTTTTTTTCTCCACAGACTCACAGAATGGTTGAGGTTAGAAGGTACCTTTGAAGGTCATCTGGTCCAAGTCCCCTCCTCAAGCAAGGCCACCTACGGCCGGTTGTCCAGGACTGACTTTTGACTACCTCCAGAGAGGGGGCTTGACAACCTCCCTGGGCAGCCTGTACCAGTGTTCGGTCACCCTCACAGAGAAGAAAAGGTGTTTCCTGACATTCTGATGGCACCACCTGTGTGTCAGAGTGTCCCCATTGCCTCCTGTCTTGCCACGGGGCACCACTGAAGGGACCCTAGCTCCATCCTCTTTGCACCCTCTCTTCAGGTACTTACATATATTAATAAGACCTCCCCTGAGCCTTCTCCTCCCCAGGTTCTCAGCCTTTCCTCACCTAAGAGATGCTCCAGTCGTGTAATCATCTTTGTGGCCCCTTGTTGGACTTTTTCCAGTATGTCCTTCTCTCTCTTAACTGGGGAGCCCAAAACTGGACACAGCACTCCAGATGTGGCCTCACCAGTACTGAGGCCACACCTGAGGTACTAATCTCCTGGAGTACTTAATCTAAAATTGCTTTATATTTATGTATTCTTTGCTGATTTACATTTCATAACAACCTGTGTCCATGGAAATGGCACAGTTATGGCATTTTGAACGAGACAAATAATTTTCATTTCCTCCTGTAATTAGTTGGCAGCTTCTCTGTATTCTCTTTTCTTTTCTAGAACCTTTTTTAGACTGAATTTTATACTGACGACTTGTTGAACTCTTGACTAATGAGAAGTTACATAATAGGATTTAATCCTACAAGTGAAAAAAGAAAAATCTTTCAAATCTACAAATCTAACAATCCACCATTGCCTTTTCAATAGTAGGAATTGGGTCACAGGTTTTAGTCTTTTTTCCTTCAATATAGAGAAATATTATTCACCTATAAATCCCAACTACAAAGTGATTAAAACTCTAAAGCTTGTACAAAAGATTCATACAAAGTTAGTCATTCAGTAGTATACAAAGGGAAGTAATCACAGGTTTCTTATGGAGCTTTTGGAGACAGGCTATAGAGAATTGTGATTGATTTGATTTTATCTGTAAGAATATTTGCCACTCTTGAACAAAAAAAAAAAAAAGAGGCTAACTCTAAAAAGTTAAAAACACTTTATGAATAATACAAAAGCTCATCAGATTTTTGAGGAGCTTTATATCTTTAAAATACATCCTTTGGGAAGACTATTAAAAAGTCTGTGCCCTAACTTTCCCCTTACCACTCTTCTTATCTCCGGAAAATCACGATTGACTCACTTGGAATATGCACCATGTATTATTATGCATTATGTAAAGGTTTAAATGACATAATGCTCTTCAAAACAGTTTAGAAAGCTCTATTTTCTGCTTTGGCAAATACACCTATAATTAAATCCTGTGGGGTCTAATTTAACCTTTTGCATTCAGAGGCAGATGCATCAGAGAATGAAAAACACATCTCAACTGGCAAAAGTGCGCATCAAGGATAATAGGATTGTTTTAATTATGTTCATAATGATCCCTCATAAATCTCCCAATATCACTACCAAAAATATGCACTATAAGAAAGCAACAGTCTGTTTTCACCTGAAACAAAAGCTGCTGTGGTCTGTGCAAAACCAGTCTGCATTGCGTATTTATCATTGGTCGCTCACAAGAAAAATTACTTTCCTTCCAGTCGATTAGTTTTGGGGTACTTAAGGCTTTTGTTAATTTAAAATGTTCCTTTTTAAAAATCTTAATATTTCTCTGATTAATAGATAACTATATATTATTGCACAGAATGTGTATTAGAATACACATCGTTTCTTTAATCTTCTCTAGTTTTGGGCCTGAACTTTCTCCCATTGAATTAATTATGATTTATGTAAAGAATTTTTCTTCCCAGTTCCTTAAATCATCATTCTCACAACTCCCTGTGTTTGATTCAAATGTCTTCCTGTGACTGACTGCACCATTTAAACTGCACTCTCCACTGAAAAGTAGGGCTTGCGAACCAGGAATTTTTTTCTTCTGTTTTCCTTTAATTTTTACACCTCTCCAAATCTTCCAGGGCTGACCAGACCTCTGTGGAGCAAATATAAGCGTAGCAGCAGTAGGCTTCTTTTTTTAAAAATTGCCTTCTATAGGCTGTAAGACAAAAACAGTTCATGAGCCACAGGCTGAAAACCCCTGGTCCAAATTACTAATGGAGTGGGAGCCTGAGCCCATTCTCAGATACCAACTTGCCCAACGGGCAAGCGTGTTCTCACGTCCGGATACAGCCTGAACTTGTCAGAGGGGTCTCACGTGGCCAAGCTCTCACTTGCATCAATCCTTTGGTCAGGCAAAGATTCCTGCGCATACCAAAGGCTACTACAGTCCAGTTTACAAGCAAATATATGAACTCAGCTCTTCCAAAGCTTAGCTGATCACAAGCAAATAGCCAAAAATATACATGTATGAAAAGTATATAGTGAGGGATGTATTAGCAGATTGCGAACGCTGCGTTAAAGCGTTATCTATAACGATGCCTGCAATGAAAAGGCTTCCTCCCACAGAATGTTTGTGTTACACGCTTCCTCACATGCACTCCAGATTTTTTCTTCCAAAGAATTACCTTTTATTAATCTCGTTCTTTTGTATTTCAATATTTTTTTTCTTCAAATCTGAGGACAAAAATCAATTGCAGCCATTACTTTAAAATCAATTAACAATTATAGTAAGAAAAAACAAGTGAGCTGGGAATATTCTTTGTATACTGCTATTACAGCATAACTTATTTACCTTGCTTTCTTGTCAGACAGACAGAGATATAGACAAGCTCTTAGATGAGGTTAAAATAAACTGTCAGCATTCCTGACATCATCTGAAATTAGAGAAACATAGTCAAGCCACCTTAGCCTCACTTTCTGTTTTCCAATTACTTATTCTTGGAGTAATTTACACTCTCCCACTTCTTAATATAGACAGTTCTTTTTAAATATGTACCACCAATTGCCACATCTCCTTTGAAGCTTTAATTAGAACCTTATTCATTCATAGTATTGTTAAGAAATGTTTACCACCTAAAAATCCCTTTCTTTACATGTATTTAGTGTTTCTGATGCTACACGTGTACAACCACTTCTGTGCTTAAGTAGTTATAAAATTGGACCCCAAATTATTCCAAATTTAACTTCAACACAAGACAAAGCAGCTTCCCAAGGGAACACCCACAGTTCAGTTTCAGTGATGGAAAGAGCCTGTACCCGTGTCTGCAGGTCTTCACTTCTCATTATCCTTTATACAGTTAAAAATATTGCAAGCTAGGAAATGAAGCATTGAAGTATTTCCTGGGGTTTTTAAATCAATTTCCCAGCAACATGTAAGGATGCAGGCAGAGATCGGAGAAAGAAACTGATGGTTTTGTTGCTCCTTCCTGCCCATTCCCACCACATGACAATGACATAAGATTTACTATTGGTGTGAGAAATCAGAAACCTCTGGCCTCCCCATATATTAGTTTCTCCCAGTGTGGCACGTGGAGCCTATCCGAACACACCCCAGCGATAGCCAGCCTGACACTGACGACGCGCAAGAATTAGATTTGTTGTCCAGTCACAGACCAAGTACCACGTGCAGGAACAATATTAACTTCCTCCAGCTTCTCTTTCCAACATGTTGCCGTTGGGTTACACAGGCCTCACTTCCAAAAGGAATTTGAAAAAGTAATTCAGCCTTAAGATCTTAACCTATCTTTGGTCTTTCTGCTGAGGCCACCGAGAACTGTGGCCATTAAAGCGTGTATTTTATCACGTGAAGACAGGGACCAGGGATAAGCGGTGAAATATCCCTTGCCTTGGTTCCAAACTGAAGCGGAATAGCTCTTTTTTGCTGCACACACCCAGGTGTTAATCTTGAATGACACTAATTGGACCTAATAGACTATCCTCAGGTGACTCAATGATACAGGCTGAGGTCTGGAGTGTTTTGCAGCTGGAGCTCCTGGAGAGAGCAGTCTTCTACAGCCCACTCACGTGCTGTGGCTGTGACATAACTTCGAAAGCTATAAATATTTCCTGCTGGACCGACCATTTGACCAGGTATTATCTCACCAACATAAACCTAAACATATTCTTGTGCTTTCATGTTGCCTATCAGGAGCTAATTAAACAGTTAAACGCTAGTAAGGATGCTTTTTACTGTCAAATTCTGTTGTGGAGTTCTGCAGCACTGGCAACACTACTTACCAGTAGCAGATGTCTCCTATGGGATTTGCTTTCTTGTGCGCTTCGCCAGATCCCAGCTTTATTGACCTTCAGAACGCAACATAAATCAGCACATATTGTTTTGTTCTCATTTGCAGCTATTTGAGAGGTTTTGTATTTCATCCCAAAGCATCTGCAGCGGAGCTGTGATATGTATTGATGCTATTGCTGTATTATATTTAAGCTATTTTAGTGTTTCTCAGCAGCAGCTGTCAATGTAGTATCTGGTATAAAAGTAATGAAACAAATATGTAAATCTGATTTTTGCTACCAAGATAACACCAAGCTCTTGACACAAGTTTAAAGACATCCTTTGAACGTCATAGTGTATAGCAGGTCTCTAAACGTGCTCTGTGTAAAACTACTTCCTGACAAAATAGCAAAAATTTAGGAGTCAGCTGGACCACAGTACAGTGTCTAGCAGCTAACCTCTAAAATTATAATCATGAATTATTCTGCTGTAATTTAGACCACTGCCAAGGCATAAACAAACACCTGCCAAAGTCTCCCTCCCTCCCCAAAACTCACAGAAATGATGGTAGGCAGCCTTGCAACTACATATGCATAAGAAAAAAATTTGTTTATGACTGTGGTGTTTGCCAGTAGTCTATCATCAACTCTTCATCCTGCATTAATGTAGTACTTGAGTAAATCCAGCCCAGAGATGGATTAATTTATTAAAGGAAAATCTTTTAAATTAAACTCTTTTTTTGGCCACAGAACAACAGTCTTTTGTTACAGAGCAGTGATATTCGCTTGGTAAAATAAAATTCTTGCTTGTTACCCTTCTGTGTTTCCTTGTAGAGACACAAAGAATATACAAATCATCTCGTCACTGCTCTCAGAAATTTAATAATCTAGCCTCATTGGTGAGCTTGTTCTGTAGTGTTCAACAGACAAGAGCTGTTGATGTACAAAAGAAAATAAAGTGGCAAAGCCACAGTGGAATCCTTTCTAATCTAAGAACCATTGCTGTGGGCAGTAACAAGCTGCAGTTTCTAGCACATCTCAGCGCTCTTCAACTGGGCACACTCTCATTAATAGATCAATACAAATCCCAATAAAAAAATAAAGTTTGGGGGCCTCACTTGAGAGCCTTATATGTCCTAATTAAAAAAAAAAATAAAAAATATTCTCGTCATTCGAGACAAGCATCCACTGTAGTAAACAAAAGATGGGTGGATTCTTCCAGCAAAACGTGCGGTGCTCTCTTACAACAGAATAGGCATTTCCAACATGAGAGATCTTATCTTAGAGGCACCTTTCTATTTCTTTCTGTATTTCTGTATTTGGCCTTTATGGTGACCAGCCCTGGTCCATGTTTCAGGAAATGCCTTAATCTGGTCATTCATCACACCAGCAGGGGAAGGCTGAATCACCCAACCTTGCAACCTTGCAAAACTGAGAAACACGACGGCAGGTTATGTTTCGCTCTCAATGCAGAATTCAGGCTGAAGGGACTCGGTCTTTCAACAAAACCTGGCCACAGAGCTCAAAACAATCCTAATCTTTTTTTCATGTTTTAAGACTGCACTGAATTGTACACATGAAATAAAACTCAGAAGTGTGGCTTTTTGTTTGAGACCTTGCCTGCCAACTCATAATATTATTTCATGTCTCTGTTTTTGCACTTGAAGCGCAGGTAAGGGAAAAACTTCTGTAAGGTTCATCTTTAGATAGAAATGAAGAAACTTTTTTCTGTATCAGCACTAGTAGGCCATAGTATGAAATTAATACCGTCTGCAGGTTTTGAAACACAGAGCACACTCATTCCCTCTGGAGGGTGCAGAATTTTTTAAGTCTTTAAGGGGTTCTCAGGAAATGTTCACCCCAGTTCCACAACCCATAGAAACAGAAGAGGACATCAGCCATAAGGAGCTCATTATTTTGGGCTACTGGTATACTCTCAACTGCAGAGCTGACCTCTAGAAGGAAGGAAAGCTGAATCGTCTGGGAGCGGAGGATCGGGGCTGGGTAAGTTTCAGGAAAGAACTGATGTAAAGATTTCTCATCATTTCAAACAATTTTGGCTGAGATTTTATCTGATCTGAACATGGAAAACAACTAATAATAAGTTGTCTGTACCATTAATTCTCATTCCCCAAAAGGTTTTTCATCACTAATTTTAGAAAATAAAATTGTTTAAATTAGTTCATCTGTTTCCTTTGAGACAGAATGCTGAAATTTGAAGAAATCATAAGCACTATCAGAAGGAAAAAGTTATATTGTTTAAGTATACTATATAAAAAGACATATTCCATACTTTGCAAATATACATGCTTCAGTAACCATGTAAGGAGAAACACCAGTGTCCTGTCTCCCTCAGAGACCTGAAAACTAGGTAGGGTTTATTTTGCTCTATCTCAGGTGCAGCAGGGCAAGATAATATTGTCACACATACTTCAGAAACCTACACCACCCTGATGTTTTTACATTTGAGCTTCAAACTGAAGTTAATTTCTTTCCATTGTGCATTTAAGCAGCATTTGTCAATTGACTTTTTAAAAGATGCATTAATGGAATTTGGTAATAAAAATGGCACACAACAGGAAAACAAAATTTTAAACAAACCAATTGTACTCTATATTCTATGATAGAAGAAATGTAAACTTCAGAGAAGGTTACTCCTGAGAAGAGGCTCTCATTAATAAATCAAAAAAGAAGAGTAAGCAATACTGATGACATCTATACGTTTTTGTACAAATATACTTTTTCTTCACTTCTAACTGCTAAATAGCAAACTTGCATGCAACATTTCAGTTAGTTACAGAAATGTTTCTAGTTACTTTAGTATAAAGTAAAAGCAAATCACAATGCCTTTAAACTGAAAACCTGATCAGAGCCCATATCACATCTGTGTGATGCTGTGTGCTTTTTGCTGTCCTCTGGCCTTCCAGAATGAAAATGTAAAATCAAATTCTTCATAGCCTACAAGGAGCAAGACTTTCAAAGATGTGTAAGTCCTTTGAAGATTTTTAGTCAATAAAATTTGTATGCAATAACTGAACACGCATGGGTGTAAACAAGCATGTTTATGACCCTGCGTGACAGCCCAGACAAACACAAGTCAGATTCAGCCCAGAAGCCAGGTAGGTATATTCACACTACACTGCATTTGACCTAATATATCCTGTCAGCACAGGCAAGTAGCCTTGCCCCACAACAGCCCAACATAATGCATGTCTGTTCAGCCACACACACAGGCAGAGAAAGAAACTACCTGCCTACCTCTGTGTCAGCACGTACAATCGGCACATCTGAAAACCCTAGCTAAGGCTTACACAGCTCCCACTTATCTTTCAAAATGCACTCCCATGCGGTGCTTAAGTGCCTCCCCAGGCTCCTGTATGTCCTTTGGCCAGCACTGAAGTTATTCTGTAGGCACGAACTTACTCTTAGCTCACCCCAGACATGCCATCTGTAGGGAAGGAGGCCAGTGGCAGCTGTAGGTGGGCTGCGGACAATCCAGCATTAGACTCACCCACCGTGTTCCAAGTGTGGGGTTATACAAGGTTTCCATGTGTCCAAAAGAATCTTCAGTAGGTTGTTACCATAACAATTAACAATAATAATTTGTGAAAAGAACGTTGGCAAGTAACTTAGATATGTATCATAATTCATAAAAATGAAAAAAACCATGTAGATAATTCAGTAAAAGGATGGTTTTCTCACACAGCATTTGTCAAGAAAAAGACGTAAGACCATGAAACATGGGTTGCATTAGAGATCAATGTTCATCTCTGTTTGAATGGCTACTGAAAGACTTATATACCACACAGCAGTGAATGAAACCTTAGCAGAGGACTTCTAACTTCTGCCCTGCTCAAGAATTGTCCAGCCCTATGTTTAAAAACCGTTCAGCCATAAACAAAGTACTTCTTTCTGTTAAATCAATCTTCGCTCAAGACCTAAGATGAAGGCACAAGATGGTGCAGTGTAAATTGCTCTAGCATAAGGTGCTAAGTAGGGAAGTATGAATGTTACTCGTCGTGATTTTGTGGCCCCGCACAGATACCGTTCTATTGAACAGACCCGTTTCTCAGCTTACGGTTATTGTTCTGAGATAATATGATATGACAAGTCCAGATGTTTGAAACTGTTGCAGCAATTCACAGACTGGGAGCAATAAATTACGATAAAGGACAAATTTAATTCAATTTATAGAGGATTTGGCACTGTCAGAGGTATGGAATTTCTAGCTGAGTATAATACAGAAACCCTCACATGCTCTAGGGAACTTTGGAAGTGAACTAGTGCAAGGCAGAGGACATTGTTGTAAAGCTGGAGTCCTTTCTATCTGTTAATCAACAATCTCTGTATTGCATTGCTATCTCATGTTGTATTACTTTAGATTTGCCTAGTCTTGAAATAATTAGCAGAAAAATTCTTTATGAAAAATTCACCAGTCTTGTACAGACTCAAGCTCTTTTCATCCCATTCTGAATTTCAGAAATCCACATAGCATGAACCTTTGAGACCATGATGAGGACACAAGACCAAAGACATTATATGCTGCCCTAAACCCAACTTTTCTAAAGAATATGTTGTGCATCTGTTTCATATTCAGCCACCTTTTATGCCAAGTTAATCCATGAAGACCATCCATCCTTGTAACGATTGACCTAAGTATATTTTATATACCTGTGCACTATGGGACCAGAACACAACAGTTTAAGTTTCTTTGTTATTAAGGCTGTAGAGCCATAAAAGTAAGCTGATAACGTTTTCTCCTGATTAAGGGCAATTTAGAGTGCTACTGCTAGGACATATAACTATTCCTATACATACACCTGCGTGTGTGTGTATATATATGTCTGCTCTGAGGTCTGTCAGAAATAAGGGTTTATTGAAACACCTGAGCAACACGTGTGGCTGGAGATACGAGAAAGGAGTTGTATTTTTATGGTGATGATCTGCCAACAATCATATTCAGGATCTGCACTATTTTAGCTTCTTCATTCCCAACAGATGAAAGGCTCACTTCCATCGTACAGCTGGGACCGTTAGCAGCACTATCTTACAGACTTGTTTATATTATTCTTCCATGTGAAGGGATGAGTATTATTATAGAGTGAGACCAGACCTGTTCATTACCTTTTGAACTGAAAAAAAAATCTCATCAGACCACATCTCCCTGCCCTCGCCTCCTTCCTCCGTGTATGAAATAGTGTTTCCTCCTACAATTTATCCTTTCAATCACCAACTATAAAATACAAGAAAGGGAATTGCAGAATGGCGAATCCATTTTATTCTTCTACAAAACTTCTTAGCTGCAAACAGGTCTGCTGATATTTTTTAAGCACTGGTACATAAGGTGCAGACCATTCAGAAGAGTGTTGATATTTACCTGGCTCAGAATCAAACTGTTCTTTTTCCTTCAGGGATGAACAAGCCAGGCACCATCACAGGCCTTTGCCTTACCTCAGTTCCTTCAGTACCTTGTAAAAGGTTTGATGTCAAGGACTGTTTTAGCAACAGAGAAAGTACTTTTTGGTATTTGGAGTTATCCTAGAGGATGCATTCTCTATCAACATTTTCTCGGTAGGACAGCGCAAATATTCAAGTCAGCAGTGGCATTCATCCCCTAGCCACTATCAAAAGAGCCTAGCTTGAGTTCGGTTTCTATTCCAAAATTTGAATCATGACATTAAAATATTGCTTAAAAATGGAGACTGAAATATTCTCCCAGTTTGACAGTGAATCCTTAATAATTTCTCACTGAGGCAGTTGTGCAACAAAACTTGTGGGGAAAACATTATTCAGACCTGACTTCTCTAGCTTAATTCTGAGAATTGACGTGACAATACAGAACTTGTTCTAAGCTCAGGCTACATCATATCTACAGCTCCATTAGGCAATTTCCCTTTTAAAAAACAGAAAATAGATACATTTACTATAACTCATTTTTCACAAATTAATGTTGTTTATTCATTTATTATTCACCCTATTGTTACTAAGTAATAATTTTTTTCAGCATCTTTCTTGGAATCCGTGCTTACAAATGCCTGGCATTTCCTTTTTTAAATCATCCAGATTTTCAAAGATAATTATTCATGCTTCAGAGACTAGTTTTATTATTGACTTAAGTATGCTGCGCTAATTTTTATTAGGCCTGTCCAATGTGACCACATATATTTTAGCTAGGGATCCTTCAATCTGCTGCTTCTGTATTCAGAACTGTTGTTCTGTCTCTTTTTAAAAATACCTATACCATAAATTTTTAAACTACACACAATGCCCAAAAATTGAAACAGAGAAATCATTCACCAGTATCAGCTGCAGTTTGCGCTCCTACCCTTGTAAATAAGCACTCCTTTTTCTTCCTCTTACAATGACTTTCTAGAACTTTGCTACTTCCTTTGCTGTTCCTTATCTTTACTTTCTGTGGAAACAGTTTACTATTACACTGTTATGACAGCTGCTTTTGTTAGATGACAGTCCTTCTTCACTCCCTTCTCTGTCAGTTTGCCTTCCCAAAGACCTTTACGTATCAGCTTCTCATGTTTTCTGAAGGGTGATTTCTCAAGTAGTTTTTTCAGAGATACGTTTTCTTATAACTTCCTTACTTTGGAATAATAAACAATTTCACTGTATAACCACTTCCACTCAGACTATCATCAGTCCATTCCTAAAGGAGCGATCCCACTACTGGCATTATCATCATCTGCACTACTATGTAGCCCATGAAGTGCATCGTTAAGCTCCATGAGAGCTTCAATAGGGAAGAATAAAGTACCTCGTATCACCTTGAAGTTGTAAAAACAGCACCAGCCTAAAGTGCAATGTATTTCTATGAGCAGTTCGTATATCGCAGTCTTCTTACCAAACTGTGAAACTTGGTATTCCTCAGAAATTCAGCGTTAAACATAATGAACAAGATGAAGCTCAATCTCCCCTCTGATATCCCCTGACTTACACCTCAATGCAACTTCATGAGGAGTTTCCCTTCCCTTCTCAACCTTACTACTGCTTATGAACAGTATGCATAAAAAGAGAATTTTAAAAACAAAGACAGTCTACAGCCACCAAAGTGCTAATTTTTACAGAAAGGTATAACTAGGAACTCAGTGTCTGCTCGAGTTCCACAGCAAGGCTGGCTATTTTATCACCTTGCTATCTGTAGGGAATGGCATACTGTAGCCATAAGAGAAAACCAGAAGTCATACCCAAGTCCATATGCCATATGAAGAGCTACTGTTTCCTCTTTTACCAGGGAAAAGCCACCATCTGACTGACAGATCAATGATCGTAAATTCAGCAGCAAAAGATTTTCTTACTCTTTCCTCTACTCTTGGCTGCTCTCTCCCTGCTATCTCACATTGCCTTTAGCAGCAGTTCTGAGACACAGGCTGAGCAAAACTGTGAAAATAACACATCCCACTCAATGCCCCCATTTTGACCTAGGCTACAGGTTTTTCATATCTCTTTTCCTATTGGCAAACTAATTCCAACTGGAGATGTAACTATGCCCTTGATTAACCCTTTCTGGAGTGTGTGCATTGATGTGGGCATGTAAATAGATACCTACCTATCTCAATATGTGTGTACATAAAGAAAGGAGACTTATGCACCTTTTGTATTGCATAACTCTCCCTTGAATGCCAAAGTATTCTGCATTCTGAAATCAGCTTTACCACACAGCATTCACTGATTATAACCAGAAGGAGCCTTGTTTTGCTGTCCTTTGCTGTTTGTACAGTTATGTGGGGATGAGTTTTCATTCGGCTGCGTGAGGTTGTTTCTTTTGCAAAGCTCTACATAAGTTGTTGCCACTCTCGCGCTTCAATGTCATCACGTTGCATCTGTTATTCTTTTCTACTACTTCAGCATGAATGGTATCAGAAATTGATGTTTCAGGCATGAATTACAGAATATAATGGAAGCAAACCAAACAACACCACTCTCTTTAAACACTGCTAAACTGATATGATCTCTTATGGACTGAATTGTTACTGACAGGCTACTGTTAAATCTGTTTCTCTGTACCTCCCTGAAATCACAGTCTCTGTGATGGTAGGTATGTTTCCTTAGCTTGTAGACACATTTCCTAGCTTCTTTGTTTGCAAATGTGAATTCATTATTCATAACTCTAATGATTTCATTTCTCTTGCAGCTCAGCAACGTAAGATGCAGTCACCTGCATTTGCAACTGTCTTCCTTTGGGATGCAAAATGGATGTAATTCACCCTGTTCAGAATATACTTTTCTTCTTCCAGATGTGCACGTCATTACATAGTTTCATTAGGACTCTTTCAGACTTGAATAGACTTCCAGTTTCAAACCTTCTAATATCCTTGACAAGCATCCTTTCAGGCACCAATGACAGCCAGAGGAAACCCTGAGCAGGTTAAAGATGACTATTGAACTTTGGAGACAAAGCTGAGGGGTACAAGGGCTCACATGGTGTTATCTTTAGCCTTTCTGGTCAAGGTTAAGAGCCCAGGAAGGAGCAGAGGCGTTCAGTTGCCAACGAATGCACAGCTGCACAGCTCATGTCACCAGCAAAGACACGTCTTCTTTAATCACACTGCTATGTTTGAGAAAGGAGGAGGCTTTCCAAAGGTGTTTGTACACTAATGTGCAGAGCCCGGGCAACAAAGAAGAACTGCAAGTCCAGGCCAATTGTGGGACTACCACATGAGCGGAATCTGGTAGACCTGATGGGATAGTGCACAAACCGGGACAAGGTCACGGATAGGCAAAGGCTGAGAAGGACAGGAGAGCAAGAGGAGGAGGAGTCATGCTCTTGCGTCAAGGAATTCCAGTAAGAAACTGAAGATGTGTCTGTTGTGAGCCTCTTGGTCAAGATCAAGAGGAACAAGGAACAAAGGATCCCAGGGTCTGTTATAGATTACTTGGTCAAGAGGGAGAGCATGAAATTTTCTAAGAATAACTAGCAGAAGTCTCCCAGTCACAGACTCTCATCTTTATAGATGATTCCACCCATACAGCCATCTATTGGAAGAGCAGCAGCATTTTCTCAATGACATTCATTGCAATTTCACAACATAAATGCTAGAGGGAATAAGCTGGGTGATGCTCCATTTGTCCTGTTGCTCAAAACAGCAAAGAACCGGTGACAAATGTGAAGAGGAGGCTGAGAGGCATCTAAATGCAGTTTGTAGCTACTTGAAGGGAGTTACAAAGTGGATGGAGAGGAACTTTTCACTAGTCACAGCTGGTAAATCTCAGGAAAATCGGCACAAACTGTGATTTAGGAGGTTCAGACAGGATAGTAGAAACAATGTTTTCACCAGGAAGGTAATGCATCACTGGAACAATTAACCAGAGAGGTGATGAAATCCTCTGTCTTGGAGGTTTTCAAGACTTGAGTAGATAAAAGCCATGGCTGATCCAATTGCTTTAGCAATAGGCCTGCTCCTGTGGGATGTTGGAGTAGAGACCTCCAGTGGTCCTTTTTAACCTACATTTCTGTAACTCTATAACTCTATGAATCTTGCAAAACTTTGCAGGTTTATTCTGGAACTGTTGTATAAAAGTGTTTTCCTTTGTCCTTCAGCACATTCTATCCAAAAGAGGTCATTAAGCATATCTGATCATTCAATTTCTCAGCCAAAAGAATGAGAACTGATGAATTAATTTCTGCTAAATTAATACCTCATCATTGTTTACTTGGGTCAGAATAGATTTTTTTTTTATTCCTATTATTTTTTCTAGCTTTTTCAGAAAGTAGTTACATCATAACAAAATTAACTACACTATTAACACATTTTCCATGTACCAAACCCAAACATTTTGCTGCTGGGCTATACTAAGTCTAATTACATTAATGATTGATGTGAAAAGTGTATTTCTTTTTGGTGTTCCATTATAGTAAAGACTGTTTCTGCACAGATGTGTTGGACAGTACTTTTCCCTAGGGAAGCCAGTGTGATTTTATACTAGGCAAAATCAGAAATGTGTCTAGAAAATAAGACAGGATAAATATATGTGGATTTTATTGTGCAGAAAGGACAAGTCTGGAGCCTTTTTTCTGGCTTTACTTTACATCAAGGACTTAACACTGCAGAACAAGCCTCATTAGTAATCTTAAGAAAACAGAGGAGATGACTTATTCACAGTAAGCCAGTAGTACTGCCCTGAGAAGAATGTCATCTCACAGACGCATTTCCAAAATATAATTATGTGTATCTGTAACCTCAGGCTACTGCTAGAGACCAGGGACCTATCTTCTGAAGCAGAGGTGTTCATGAGGTTGAAGTGACAGCCTTTCAGGCATTTGGCTCCAAAAGAGCACGCTCCAGTCTGCCTATGACAGACTTATAGAGGACGTGTAACTGGTGTATATTCTGTTATGGAAGCAGCAGCTTTGAGAAAGTCTCTGGTTTATCTGGTGCTTTAACTAGCTGACGCTTCTGGTGTGGTATGTCCGCTATGCAGGAAATTCCAGCTCACTGAGGCTGATACCAACATCGTTATTGCATCAGATGTGTAAAAGGAGCAACTGTTTATGTGTTGCTTTGCATAGTAGAAAGTGGTCTACATGTCAAATAGCAGCATGGACAGATTGTTCAGAAATTAAGGAAATAGAGAGTGGGTTTTCTTGAAAGACAAACATAGGCATTGATTTAGAATCATCACTGAAGTGGGTCTCACATCTACAAAATTTGTGCAAAAATCAGGAAAGCACTGGAAAGTGGATAAAGCTGGTCCTTTAAATTACTTTCAACAAGAAACTCCAATCTTATTCATCCAATTATAAAGCGCACATTTCACCTGAAAAATATGAGAATAAACAAGGAGCACAGCAAATTAAATAAATGTGGAAGTGGCTTTCAGTTAAAGTTTATCATTCTCCGGTATTCCAGATACCTTCTGCAACACAACCTGAGAACAATATCTAGACAGCAAAATCTTACTGATAGTTTTCCTCCTTAACATCCACTTCACAAGAAAAGGGACAGCATTGGGTGGTGTACAGAGGATCACTATCAAACAGTGAAGCTGCAGAAATTATTCATATGGACAAATTTATTACAGTGGATTATGATTTTTCTTGCATGTACTAATTAGTCTCCACTTTCCTGCCACTGAACGCAGTTCATATCAAAGTTGATAACAACTGCAGATGTTCAGGCTCTTTAAAGCTCAGGTTGTCTTATCTTAGGTGTTTCTGTTTACCTCCGCTACAGTAATTAAGGGCAAGATCCTCAAAGATATTCAGGCACCAACATGAAACTGATGGAACGTCAATGTCTAAATATTTTTGCAGATTTTATTCTAAAGGTAAGCCCACATGTTTCAAGAACATCTGTGCTTCCAGCAGTCATTTGACTCCCCTCTTTCAGCCTACCAGCACTAATAGGCCATTCAAACATTGCTGGGAGGGAAAAAAGAACATCAAAGAATTCGTTTCTTGGAGGCCAGTACAGCCCAATGTTTTAATACTGCATTATTAGTCAGATAATATATTTCAGAACTTGGAAATTCCCTTGGGAAATTCTGATGCATTTACCTTAGCTTTTGGATTGAAACGGGTCTTGTCATTCATTAATACTTGCTGTCATATTTAATTTGAACACATTTGAAAGAACTTATCCCACCAACACCACTTACTGGCTTTAAAATGAGCGGATATGAGTACACCTAATTTATGATGGTCAGTGAGTTTCACCTAACTGGTTGGCACTCCTACATAAGGACCTCTAGGCTGGCGTGTACAATGCTGCAGGGGCAAATGCAGCTCACTGTTGCATGAACATGTGCTGCATTGACTTGTGTTAATAGGCAAAAGCTTGCTCTGCCTCTCCCAGTGAGTCTGTACTTGCATGACAGCCCCTCCTCAGAATATATTTCCCTCTGTTTGACAGTCCCACCTTCTCAACCATGCTACTCCAGCCTTTCTCATTCATTCACTGGTTCCACCACAGCAAAACACCTAGACGAGCAGGCTTTTCTGCTTTTTAAGGTCTCTATACAATTTCCATGTCTGTCCAGTACAGCTGAAGATAATGAAGAGTTACAAATTAAATGGCGATATATTGTGGTGGGTTTGACCTTGGCTGGGTGGCAGGTGCCCACCAAGCTTCTCTACCACTTCCCTTCCTCAGCTGGACAGGGGAGTGAAAATATAACAAAAGGCTCATGGGTGAAGATAAGGACAGGGAGAGATCACTCACCAATTACTGTCACGGGCAAAACAGACTTGCCTCAGGGAAATTAGTTTAATTTATTACCAATCAAATCAGAGTAGGATAATGAGAAATAAAACCAAATTTTAAAAACACCTTCTCCCCACCCCTGCCTTCTTCACAGGCTCAACTTCACCCCTTATTTTCTCTACCTCCTGCCCCCCTGACTGGCACAAGGGGATGGGGAGTAGGGTTTGCAGTCAGTTCATCACACGTTGTCTCTGCCACTCCTACCTTCTCAGGGGCAGGACTCCTCACACTCTTCCCCCGCTCCAGCATGGGGTCCCTCCCACAGGAGACAGTCCTCCACAAACTTCTCCAATGGGTCCTTCCCATGAGCTATAGTTCTTTACTAACTGCTCCAGCGTGGGTCCCTTCCCTGGGGTGCAGTCCTTCAGGCACAGGCTGCTCCAGCGTGGGTCCCCCACGGGTCACAAGTCCTGCCAGCAAACCTGCCCCAGCACAGGCTGCTCTTTCTGTGGGGCCACAGCTCCTGCCAGGAGCCTGCTCCAGTGCGGGCTTCCCATAGGGTCACAGCCCCCTTCAGGCATCCACCTGCTCTGGGGTGGGGTCCTCCATGGGCTGCAGGGGGATATCTGCTCCACCACAGACCGCCATGGGCTGCAGGGGGACAGCCTGCCTCACCATGGTCTTCACCACGGGCTGCAGGGAAATCTCTGCTCTGGCACCCAGAGCACCTCCTCCCGCTCCTTCTCCACTGACCTCGGTGTCTGCAGGGCTGTTTCTCTCACAAATTCACACTTCTTTCTCGCTGCTGCTCTGCAGAAGTTTTTCTCCTTCTTAAATAAGTTATCCCAGAGGTGCTTCCACCGTCGCTGATGGGCTCAGCCTTGGCCAGCAGCGGGTCCATCTTGGAGCCAGATGGCATTGGCTCTATCGGACATGGGGAAGCTTCTAGCAGCCTCTCACAGAAGCCACCCCTGTAGCCCCCCCGCCAACAAAACCTTGCCACACCAACCCAATACAGTACCAGTTGTGTAACTGGGCCAAATTCTGCAAGTTCTGACTTGGGCAGATCTCAGTGGGAAATTTGCCTCCATGGACTGTGGAATTTTACTCACAATAAACTCAAGGCTTCTTTAATTTACAAATAAAGGTATCTGACTCTTTTTAAAGTGATGACGTTTCACTTGGCCCATGGAGGGCATTTCTACAGCCATAAGCCTCTATGTTTGCCAGTCAGATGGCTCAAATCATCTCTGAGAACTGCATTCAGCTTATATTACTTTGAGACAAGCACTTATGGAAAAGCTGAGAAGGCCTAACTGAATACAGTTTTCTTAAAGATCTCTCACACTCGGTCTGCACACTTTCTTATCTCTTGAACCAGGATAGCAAACACTACAGAAGAAATTCTTTGTTGATGACAAAGGTGGAGTAGCTTCCCCATTTCCTGCACCTCCCCCACCATCCCTTATAGGTTGATCTTTACATCAGGACTAATACATTCATTTAGTCTCGCTTTAGCTCTGCTAACCTCACTGTTGCTTTTTTTTTTTTTTGGGGGGGGGACGAACTTAAGCAACTACAGCTGCTGCATTTTTGTATGTTTGGTTTTAAACATCCAAGTAGATTAATATTTCCTGGAAACTCTCTTAAGTGTCAGAAATTCTTAAATATTTGCGTAGTAAAAAGTGCTATCACTTATCACTACATAAGTTTTTGTTACCTGCCAAAGATTTCAGAACTTTGTGCAAGCTGGCAAGAATTCATGCGAAGACAGGAAATTATTAATAAAATATCACTGGGAATAATTAAAATATATTTCAAATACTCATCAGAAGATGTTTGATCATTCTTGTATTTTAGGGGTTTTCTGAGTCATATCCTTCCCTGTCCAGAAGATGACCTTTAAGTAGTCTTTTCTTGGATCGGTACAATCACAGCCAAGAATTTCATTACAGATAAGTATATTATACTCAGTTTCCACTGAGCATTGTTCTAAGTCAATGAGATAAATAGGATGACACAACATCATTTTCCTTAACTGAGCAACCGCTAAGCTGTGTATTGCTTTTATGATATGAAGGTATTTAATCAACACTTACATCCTACTAGATACAATTGTTACCACAAGAAATCTTATCTCAATACTTGGTGTCATCACGTGTGATGTCAGAAAGTATCAGGTGCAGAAAATATAGTAGTAGTATATATTATTACTAACTCGAATTGCATTACTCTGGGACTAAAATTCTGGGGCAAAAATGTTAATTTGATAGCTTTCATTCACCCTTTAGTATTTTTGCCCTCTCCTAAGATCACCAGGACTAGAATATCACTGAATGAAAGCTAAGAGTCTCCCATACACAGCATATTTTGATATGGCACTGCATCTAACATCTGTAAAAAGGATCAGAAATTAGGTGAGGTACATTCTAGGACAAAATATTGATTTTAAACTGGAAGAATAACCCCAGACCAGAACCACATTCCTAGTTGCTAGGTCATATCCTTATTAAGACAAAAACGTCATTGGTTTCCAGGTGACAATTTCTTATGAAAAGCAGAACCTGCTCCAAGCCTGGAATTTACTAAACAAATCCAGTGATAGCAAAGAACAGAATTAAACCTTAGCCCAGTTTCTTTCATAACTATCAGTAGTAAATAAAAACCTCAAAGCCCTGAGACAAGCCTTCAAAGAAGTCACTGCTTTGAGCTTAGCAAAATGTCAAGGTCCTATAATTTTGGCAGAAGCCTCCAAAGCTCCTTTCAACAGGAGAAGCACCATGAAATGAAGATCCCCTAGGTCTGCTGCTGTTATCAGACCATTCCACCTGTTGAATAGTATGCACAGAAAAGAGGGAATCACACAGCCCACCTCTCCTCACCTCACTATCCCACTTCCACTGCCCAGCACACTCACCTTTCCTCCTTTCCTACGGAATCCCATCTGCCCTTTTCTTCCCTGCTTCTGCTTTACTCCTATTCACTTTTCCCCACAAAGCAGTCAGTTCCCAAGTGTACTTTTGCCCATAGAAGATTTCAGACCCATTTCCTTCCAGATCCCTGGAATGCCATTCTCCCATTATGCAGACCAGGGATCTGCTGAAATACGGCCCTAAGTCTCTCCCAGCCTATGCACAGGATTCCATTTCCACAGAAATCAAGTGTAGGCACAGGGGGAAGGACTGGTGGACATATGGATCTGGCCTTGACATAAAGCTGGGAAATGGGAAAGGTCTCCACTCCTGGATCAGAGGACTAAAAAGTGTTCTCATAATTATGCATTTAGACATTATTTAGAACAGTTATGAGGACAAAGATCCACAATGCAAACTCAGTCTACATATTGTCCATCAAGCCTACAACATGCTATCTTCTACATACCTCCGCCTGGAGAATAACATTACTGGTGAAGGGACACATAAAGTTGCGATGACTGCCCAGCTGTTCTATCTGCAACTGAGAACATTTCTCAGTTTTGAAGTTTCCAGAACTGTCCACTAAAAATAAGACTGCAAAGTGTTCAACTACCTGCCATCATCCTGCCTCCCAGCTTGTATTCGGAAGTCAAGAGTAAAAAAGACTCCGTCTCTTTACATTTTTCATCTATTTCATAGCAAAACAATGTATACAAGACAAGTCCATGCTAAGAGAAAAGTTCACTGCTTGAGATCCCAGGTAAGTTCTGCTGTGTTCTTATTTTCTCTCTTGGTTTGCCATCACTAGCTGAGACACACAAAAATGAGCAAGCATGAATGAGCAAGTTCCTGGAATATGGAAAGTACAAAAAAGAGCAAATTTTACTATCTTCTCATGACACACACTTTGGAAATAATCTTGTTTTACCTCAACTGCCATGTTACTTACAGAATTTATGATAGAAAAGAACTCAAAACAACATGTCACGTGTTATTTGATGCCTATTTCCAGTAAGACTAAGAGATAATCATAACATTACCATATGTGTCTTGGCATAATGAATTTTGGCTCGGACCAGGACACAACTTCAGAGATGCACAAAATGAGGAAAATAAATCATGTGAGCAGCTGACAGCAATGGCTGCCAGCCTACCTCACGTGCATTCTGAAACAGATCCGTGATAAAATAACAGCTACTACAGTAAACAAAAGGATATATATCTACTACTTGCTATAAAAAGAGGCATTCAAGCCTAAAATTGTAAAGCAACAATGCACTTAGAAGTTCCCCCCCGCAAGGAAAATTTGGCATGAGGAATAAAAAAGCATTCCTATATAGGGATGGGTTTTAACAATAGACCTTGAAACACACAGATACCATTTACACAAATTCAGTGTTATCACACCAGTAAAACCTGGGCTCGAAGGATGACACACAGGTGGCAGGAGAACATTCATAACCTAAAGAGATAGTCAGCTATACACTGACTTGCCACCCCAAGCAGGAATGCTTAAAAAGCTGCTTCTTTTCTACCTTCTGTCTTGTATGGCAAATGCTGATTTATATTGGTCTTCTGGAAACAAGTGCAGAGAATAAACTCTGAGGCAAATACCAAAATTTCTTTCCATCAGGATGTCCTGAAAATTGGACTAAGAACCTACGCCAAAACTCTTAATTGAAATGAAGCATTTTCAGTTAATTCTGTTTTGTGATTAAATAAAAACACTGGCAACCCAAGGCAAACATGAGCAGTCTCCAACAGAGACACTACCGACTTCTCACTGTGAAAAATCTAGACTCTGTAGCTTTATTAATTTTTGCAAGCATATGTATGTGTAAACACACACACACAAAGACAGAACTCTGTGAAAAAGCTGGAGGACAACAACATATTAAATCTGTCATCGCAAATCATGCTAGTTCATTCCTAACCCATTCATGACTAACAGAAGAAAAACAAACAAACCAAATCCTAGCTTGATTACACAACCAGCATTTCAGCCAGAGCTCTATAATAAGGTGGCTTCAAAGGTCAGGCACATAAACTATGTTTTCAGAGGAGAATCCTACATAAGGATATCAGTTTTGAAAAGATTAATTCACCTTACAGATTGCTAGTTTTCCATGAAATACATAACTAGTATTTTGGAAATGAACACACGAGTTCAGCTCCTTTTACATCATTGCATTTGAATCTTTCTCAAGAGAAAAGCTCAATTTTAGAAACATTTGTTAGCTTTGTTTAACTCAGTGGTGACAGAATAAGAGCACGTTCACGTTAAAGCAGCTAAATCTTCTGTCTTCCCTAGGTCGCACACTGGAACATCTAAGCTGGAAGTCCAGTCTGAGAACCTTGAGTCTATGAAATCTGTGGGGAAAAGTAAGGAGATAGAAGTGGTCCTACCACTAGCATCTGTTGCTCAAAACTGAGAAAAATCTGGATCACAGCTGCGGAAAACAGCTCAGTCCCATTTCACATTATGACAGGTCTCCAGGGAATAAAAACCTGAAGGGTTATTCTGGCTATCTAAGTTAAGAAGGGGACTCAGACAGATTATACTAGAAACAATTTGAGATGAGGATATCTTATGAGTCATTTACTATAGCCCAATTCAAATTTTAAATTCAGTCCAAATTTATGGCCTTTTTGGCCATCTCTACTGTACTCCAATGCATCCTGGCGCCCACAATGCCTGCATGCAGTGTTGATATTGAGACCGTACATGGAACAGAAGAATTTTGAGTTCTAACTTAAAGGATAAATTCTCTCAGACCTCTCAGGTAGCATCTTGCAGGGGAGTCACTTTGCCAGACTGGAATCTAAATTTTATTGGTTTATGAGGTTTGTAATAATTTTACTTTATCCTTGCATGGCAATGGGGATTTATAGATCCACAGAAATAACACACAACAACTGGAAAAAGTTTACAGCTAGAGTTAGATGCGAGTCCCAGTCTGGATCTAAATTCACATGTTCCTCAAAATGAGATGCTACTGTTTGTTAGCTGGGTTTCACTGTCCCCTTCAGGCCTTCCTAGCTTCCATAACGCCCGAGTGCTGCAATACAGAAAATATTTTCAAACTTTGTCATGTATGAATTTGCACTACAGAAAAGAAGGATCTTCAAATAACTTGTCGCCAAGGTCTCTTCTGTCATCCTGGGAATTTTAAACAAAATTCCCTGGAGAACCTGTGAAAGTAAAACAAGTAGAAACAAAAATGTATTGGAAATTCCCTTACATTATGTTATTTTAAAGACTGACAAGTCCTGTGTTTGGTATGGCAGAATCTTCACTCGAAAACCCTAGAAATGAATGAACAAGCCCACCCACAACTTTTCCCACCCGTCTACTTTGTGGAGGTGCTTGTGACGAACAGCTGCATCAGCACACAGAACTAAAAGTCAGGGTATCAAATTCTGCGCATGGTTTTATCACATATAGCTGTGTAACACCTGCTACAAATGACACATTCTTCTGGGTTTTCTTGCCTGTAAAGAGGGGACTATAATATCTTGCAAACAGTGATACGATTCACCGCAATTAGATTCAAATTACAGAGTCAATGGCACCGTAAAGGAATAATGCCCAACTATTCCTTCTAATAAATATGATTAGAAAAGATTGCATTGGGATCACATCACTAAAGGACAATCTAGTGCTTATTACACGTAACTGCTAGCTTTGCAACGTGTGAGGGACGAATGTGAATATCAACACATCTATAAAAGTTCAGCAGGTTGGATCCTTCTTCCTTGTCAACATTTTTGAACATGACTTTTACTGAACGCAATCTGATCTGTTTGGAAGGTAAAAGCTAACTGTTACTGGGAAATAAATTGAAGATTAAAATCTTTATTGCCACCTCTGCTAGGAAGAGAGATGGAGCTTCTTCTGGGCAGAACTTCCTGAAGATCACTGCAGGTATTATTTAGTGGTGCTCCACCTCTGTCCTCTCCAGGAAGTGCCTGAAGGAGCTATTCCACCAACATAAGAGAGACTCCAAACATTAAAAGTCCAACTCCTCCACCAAATCACTGTTTCGGTCTGAATAACAGTTGCCTCTATCATTGTTAAGCTGAAAGGAATTTATTGTACCTGAAGGTGTACAGAGTAGAAAGAAGTGTTAACACATTTTCTCCTGCATCATCTTTGATAAAAATTCTGCATATTTAGAGGGTACTAGGACATACAAAGCTTTCTGATTTTGTATTATCAAGTAGAAAAGTACTATTATTAGAATGCTATAATTAGACTATAAGTATCTCAGCTGTAGACCTTTATCATTAATCAGGACACCATTTCTCCTGTGATTTATTTAAAGGACATTGTAGACCTTCTCCAGAAGGTACCTCACTCAGGACAGGGCTTCTATATAGTCAGATCCATCTTGGCTTTTCTCTTTCTTAAATCCAGCCTCTTTCTACTGTTATTTAAGTGTTGGATGTGACTAGGCAAAGGGAAGATCCTTCTCCACTGGCTCTGTTCATTGATTTTTTTTCTCACAATTTCTCAATGAATTGGTCAATAGAAAATGGAACTTTCTTAGAAATGCCTAAAAGAACTGTAGAGATAAATTCTTACCAGCACTTTTATACTGTAACATAAAATTGATAACTTGGTAAATTGCAACATTGGTACTTATTCAAAACTAGGTTCATCAGAATTCTTTTCCCCCCTAGAAACACTGCAATCAAAAAGCATTTTCAGCACTTCCTCTCTGCCATCTTCCTTCCTTAGCTTGAAATGTTATTGTTCGCTCTCAGCACAGCCCCTAACTTCTTCATTTTCAGGTCTGCAAAACACACACAAAAACATTTGCTTACGTGCTAAAATGTCCTGGTGGATAAGAGACTACTATGGACCCACCATTAATATTACTGCCTGGCTCATTGCATCCTCGTTTGTTCATCCGAAGAGCATTCCTCGCATTTACAACTAACATTTAAAATACACTTAATGGCCTTGTTAACAGACATATTCCATCTGACAGGATTTAGCCTGATTGAGTTTACCTACTGGCTGATGCTCTTAAACTTGTTCTAAGCACAGTCTGTGAGCCTACAATGCCTCATTGTTTGGCTCCTTATAGGTGATAATGAAATTGGCATTCAGTTCCCACTCCTGAATGGCTTCCATGAGACTCTGAAAAAGTTGTTTGCTACTCCTGGTATTATATAACCGTCTTAGTTTCAGCATGCATAAAGGCATGTCCTTGTCAAATACTTCATCTTCAGGTTGTATTAATAACTAAACATGAATCATGCCGGGTATTAGACAGGTTTGTGTTTATTCATGACGTACCGTCAGGAGTTATTCTAAAAACCAAAATTAAATCTGTTAGCTGAATACATTGTCAAGGCATTACCCCATGACACGGGCACCCCCTCATTTACTATGCAAGTGGCCCTGATGCACTTCTGTCTATACACAAGCTAACATTTCACTGCAAACTGAAGGCAGGATCACCAGCAGATTGCATTACCTCATAGATATCTTGCCTTGTCCAGCTGAGCTTTAAATTAAGATTTCAAAACTGCATGATCAGTGCTTAATAAACCAGGCTGCAAAGCACTGAGCTTCCTGACCCCAGTCCTGGAAAATACTGAATCACATCCTTAACCTTAAGGACACAAGTAGTCCCATCGATTTTAGTGGAACTGAGTACGCTGTTTAATGCCTACCTCTACCAGTAGCATCATTCAGCACTTTGCAAATTCAAGCTCATAAGCACTGAGCAAGGGATACAATGACCTTGAGTGTATATCTACCGTAAGAATAACAAGTAGCTACAACATACTACTCCTTATGTGAGACGTCAGTGGTTTGAAAATAACAGATAATAGTTTTTTAAATGCAGCTTAGTCAGAACTGTAATATTCTATAAGGAAAAAGGTAAGGAGCCTTGTACCGGTAAGCCAAAATAAGAGAAACAAATGTTCTGACAAACAACTTAAAATATAGATGCATACTTCACTGCAAAATATCAGAGATAATCACAAATCTATGCTGTTCCTGTGAACCTAACTGATAGAAGCTCTGTGTGTGGTCCCAGTGCACTGAACTGCAACTATTGCAACGTTCTGGACAATCACATTGATATTTTATTCCTCTTTTTGCTTACATTTATAAGCTGGAATTATTAAGAAATGCAAAGCAGCTCCTATGAACATATTCACCCACACAGAAAAATCTTTGCCAGATATTTCTACAGGTGATGAAATAAATTAAACCTTTGGCAACTTATTTCGATTTATTATGTTTGATACAATATCTTACCAGGAAAAAGGGATATAATGAGGCTTTTCTAATCAAGAAATATCTGGAACCATGAACAGTTTGTCTATCATCAGGCCTTCTCAAAAGGACCCTATTCTTCCATAGACTTCTGCAGTTCCTTCTTTTATTTTAATATGAAATTATTAAATGAAGCCCATGTATAAAATCATGACTTAAAACAGGATTTTAAGCTTTTAGGGCCAACAGCGCATTACAGACTATCCCAGACAGACATCCACCACATGTTCAAAGTGCCTGAAAACACTAGCACATCCCTCTTGGCTCGAAATGTACCTACATGGCTGTAGTCTTGTGTCATTTGCGTTCCTGAAATATTCTGGCCTGGGCAAGGGACGTTACTTAACCTGAGATCTCCAGAAAACCAGTGATTAGACCACCTGGCACCTAAATTCAATCGCTGAAATAAAAGTATGCTGAATGACAGTATTAGGCTCGCGGTGACTGACAGCACTCTTGTTAAGTGGCTGGGTGAGAAAGCATTCACATGGGGGTAGAAGGTTTGGGATCAGACCACTCGTGTCTGAACTCAGTGTCTTGACTCTGAATTCATCCGAATTCAGTCTCAGACTCGTGTCTGGATCAAGGACTCCTACCTTTCAGGCATCCTTTCAGGAATGACTGAGGCCAAGGCTCTTTCAGCCTCCTCTGCTAAAGCTCTTCTAATCTGTAAAGTAAAATAATTAGATTTTAGTCAGGATGGGGAGCAGAATTTGGGGCACTTCTCTTGTGGACAAGTCTCTAACCAGGCTTAGGAGCCATTCCCTACCTACATTCAATTAATGTTTTAAGTATCAAATAAAATTAACACCTTCAGCAGCACACACAGTTGTGCGTGTGTGTTGGGCGGCAGGTTTTCCATTGCCGCATGCTGTACCAAGACAAGGGATGCCCCTGAGGGGCTGCAGCACGTGGGCAGCCCACTTTTAGCCACAGACACCCCTGAGGGGCTGCAGTGCACAGGTAACCTACACAAGTGCAGGGGTACTAATTCAAAAAGCAGCAGCAGAAGACCAGCAGAAGCTTAGAGCGGCAGACCAAAATCTGCACCCACGACACCAGCCTCCCGCACCACTCCTTGCCTCACTAAAGGAATTTGTACGGACCAAGTGTCAATGTGAATGAGAGAATTTGAGACTAGGAAGTGTGGAGGATAGCTGTTTGGTTGAAGTTGAGCCTGGGGAAGGGGGAGGAAAGGTGTTTCTTTATCTAATTATGTTCTGACATGAGAACACGTGAGGCATGTAGGCTCACTGTGGGGTTCCTCTCGGGGTTTCCACACCATTGGCAACAGGATAAAAGTGTTGTGCTGCCAGAAGCATCTGTAAAGCAGGCAGGGCCACAGCACCTGAACTTGTCTATCTTGTGAATTCCTGCATCTGAATCCCACTTCTCTTCCAGAAAAGACCCTAATATTGGGTGACTTTAGCTTTTCTTGGCCTATAAAACTAATCAGGCTTCTTGATGAGATTCTCTAATTATGACATTCTCAGCCAGTTTCAACCTTTATTGGGCCCTTTATGTTTTCTATAAAACAGGAGTCAATTATGTTTACTAGTTCGTACTGACAATCATGGCCTGGTTTAGTTTATACTGCAGTCAGTATCTTTTTCTAAAAAAACTTAGCGTATCAAAATAAAAAAAATGAGTTCAGACAAATAGCTTTTTTACACTGATAGGAAAGCTTAAAGTCATTGAGGTCAAACAGTGCCCACCCCTGAGGTTTTTGGCTCCGGAAAGTGACTAACTCCTTCTGTGCAAATAAACAGACATCTATCTGTTCTTGCATCTATACCTTAATAAAATCTGTAAGCAGCACAGCTTAAAAGTTCCTATGAAGTGCAGCATAAAGCTGTGAAAAGCAACCTACTATTCCACTTTGTGCAGTAATTTCAACTGCAGACTGTAGAAGTCCAGCTGCATTACAATAAACAAACGAGCTGAAGGCTGCTCTGACTGTGCAGACAGTAGGCAGGCACACAGCTCGTCTTAACGCATATTAAAAATTCTTGGCACCCTAATGCAAACAATCTGCAATGAAAAAATACCAATATGAGCAATCCTCCGAGCCTTGCTTGAGATTCCCTTCTTTGCCCCATGATCCATCCTCCCTGCTCCTTCGGCTGAAATGCATACAGATGTTTATGTAGGTTTGAGACAAGGAAGAAAACAGAACTCTTTCTCACTGAGAATATTTTCAAGCAGTCTTTCAGAAGTGTAACACAAACACAGCACCAGCTCCCTTTGAACAACAATACTCATTATGTGCATCTGCAGCTGTTACACATGCTTTTGTATATCTTTGATGACTTCTAAGGAACAATTGCAGCAAACTCTGTTGGTAGCTACGTGTTCAGTATTAGAATTTGAGCTGTCATTTTAATGAATTAAATGGCCAGGCAGTCAAAACTGCCCTAGCTTGAATCTGCTAAGAGAAAACAGAGAGAATAACAGCCCTCGGGAGAAAACTTTCTTTTTATATAGAAATTCTGTTTCATCTAGGGGGTGATTTTAGCAATGTACCTTCTCCTTAAAGATCCACAGCTCTGAATGGCTCTGAGAACTGTAAATAATGCCAGAAATGCTTTTACATTTAAAGTTTAATTATGGACCTTATTTTTATCTTCTTATGCCAGACAAAACTTTTGGTAGTCAGCGGGTGTGCTGTACATCTAAAGTCACCTCCGCAAAAGAACACACAACCAATTAGAGATATACTGCCAAGCAGATTTGAAAAAGCACTTAAAACGTTTATATAATTGGAACTGGAAAGAAAATTTTAGCTATCTAAAATACAATTTCTATAAATGGTATTATGCTTCAAAAAAATGGTGTTAGCATCCTCAGTGTTGAAAATTATAGCAATAATTAGCTGGTAATTCCAGTTCACTCAAAATAGCATTTTTGCTGGCTATATAGCAAACCTGGCACTGAAGGCTCTGTTTCAGAAGTCAATATTCTAGGTTTTTCAATCTCATCCATTTAACTGATTATTAAGCTGCCACCCCATCAAGACTGATCTTTCCTTTCCTTCTCTTCAAATTCACTTAATTTATCAAGTTATAAAACCAGTATAATTTTATTCCTTAACTTTTTTATTCTCTGATCTTATGTGGTTAATCCAGCTAGCCTGGCTTCCCACAGGCAAGTGGATTGGATGACCTGTTGTGGCCCTGTCCAAATTAAATTATTTCTAGAATTCAATAATTTTGTCTTCCCTGGATGAAAATTTGATCAGAGACAAGCTTCCCTAAAATATACTCCAACTCTTCACAGTACATTTGTATAGTAGACATTCAGTTTTGAAAACTAAACACTCAGTTATTGTTGCAGTAAATGCAGACGGCAAGTGTGTTGCAGACAGCACTGGAGAGTACTCGTCTGTTGATTTTGCTCATATGTAACACTTTTTGCCATGAATTAAATCATGTTCTGTATCAAGTTTTTATTCTTTTCATGGAAGTTCCTAGAAATTTCATATTTACTTATGCATATAGCCTATAAATAAATATAGAGCCTTTTAAATAGTCTCGCATGTCTGAAACTGACTCTTTCCTATAGGTTTGTTTGGGGATAGGACTCCTCTGTAAAAGAATATAACAAATATTCCTATCTTGGAGCTTTCTTACATCAGTTTTCCTCTGACATTAAACCATGAGGATTTAAAATGCATAATGCATATATACAGTTACAGTGAAATAAACTTGGCGACTTTTAACCGTGTTTTGTTTTTATCTTGACTAATACATTTTTCTTGCCACTTCTTCAAAACTCCGTCTAGTGAAATATAACCTATTTCTCCTACAATATAAGTGTTACCATCATCATAAAGAATATTAAAAGTGAAGAAGAGAAAATGACATAATATTGCAGGAATTTTTTCATGTTGACAAAAGAGTAGATTTGGTGCAAACACGGAAAACTGAGTTGACTACTTAAAGATTCTTCATAAATAAAACACTTCCCTAAGAAACATTTAAGTTGCAACACCCAGAAAGTCCCAGAACTCCCAGGAAATGGATTGCTAACACCACACAATGACTAAGCTTTCTAAAACTGGTCTCAGAAGAATGAAGGTCAAAAGGAACTGAAAGACGACACTAATAGATTATGTGGTTTGCCTCTCCTCATCAATCAGTATAGCTATACAGGTACGTGGCTGTTACATGCCCTGTCCCATATCTCTCACTGTATCGGGACAAGTTATAGCTGCATCACTTTCTCACAGCCTTCTAATATCCTGTCTGACTTGTCATCCTTGCACTGTGTGACCTCTCAGGAAATCTCCATTCTACTCACCAAACATCCTCACTCCCATCCCCATGTCTGCATTTTTCCTGGTTCTTCTGCCAGGAAACCAATGCTTTTCCATGACCCAGCAGGCTGGATTTAGAGGGAGATCAGTTCAAATCTAGCACTGTTTATAAGGACAAATAATGATCTTTATACATTCAAAAACAATCTCTTGTAGCCTCTTAACCTTCTCCCAAAGTTCTAAACTGCATTTCTCCTCAGCAAGGCCAACTTAAAAAAACATGACCAAGTCATGTCAATGATGTTATAAGCCAAGAACACAACAAGAATTTTGAAAAAAATCGAACTGCAATGACATTTTCAAAATACCTAAATGTTTATTTTAATCTGGTTCTTGACCAGATTTCCCAGGCAAGTCTAAGACTGAAGTGACAGGAGGTGTACAAAGTCATTGGAAGTTTGCTTTCTTTTGGATGACATTGGGAATTGTTTGAAAATTCCTGCTATTCGATGAGAATTTCTCAAAGGACAGACTGAGAGCAGTCATGGGAGGAAGACTAGGCCTGAGGTTGAAGCAGTATAACGGGTCTATGGAAAACCAGGGTCACTTTTGCAACGTAGCATATATTTATATAAGGATATCATTTTTATGGATCATCCATCTTTCCAATCTGTACATCCACATCACTTCAGGTTTTGGCCCCTGTGGTTATTTTGTATCCCAGTTATGTCAAGCACAAGTCAAGCACAACCTCAGCTGAGACCTCCAGGACCTAGTGAAATACATACACACACCACACACATAAGAGAAGAAAAAGGTACTGCTAACTGCCCAAGTGAAAACTGAATTATCATACTGTGGTAATCATTTAACGAATGCGATTACTACGACAACCTTCTTTATGTCCTTTTAGGATTGTCAAAGTTTGAATTACTTCCTGAAATCAACATTCCCCAGTATTTCACACTTCTTTAATGCTTCCAGAATTAGGCAAATATTAACCTATTTTGGCTGAAATTTTGGAAGTTTGCTTGAGGACGATTAAATTATTACCTTCTAAGAGATTCTGACGTCTGCAAAACTTCATTTGAATAAGGCCAGTCTAAGCTCTGAAAAAATTTAATTCTCTGATGCTGAAGAGAGGATTGTAATAATACAACAGATCCTCTCTGCTAAGCATTCAGTCTGCACTGGGCATGCTCTCTCCCCACAGAGCGTTCACCTTTTACCTGAATTGCTGCACAGGCCAGTACACTCTATTTCATTTTCATTTGCTCTATTCCCCACACTTGCAGTCAGTTACCACGGGGGGGTGAGGACAAGCCAACCAAAGGCAATTAAATTTTCATAATACACTACTCAAATCTTGCCAATCCTAAAGCCAAGGAGACTTTATATCCCTTCTTCCTCCTATGTTTAAACCCATTTTCCTGTTTTTTAACAATCGTCTCTAGGACAAGATGGAGTGTGCCGAATTTCAGGAATGCCAAGATTTCTCTTTCAGCAGGATATTGTGGGTGCAGGGGAGGAGATGGTGACATAGTGTCAAAATTCAAATTTATAACAGAGTTGTGGACAACTTCAGTTCCTGAGTGATCATTGCCATTCCCTAGTAACCCACTTTCCTCCTCATGCTATGCCATTAACATTCTGGAATATTAATTAGTGGCTTTGAGGTCATCTCTAGCACCTCAACTATGTAAGGATTCCTCAAAATTTGGAAAGAAGAAAGATGAACCTTGTAAGATCCTGGGACCAGCTGCAGAAATAGATCTGTTTTGATGCAACCACATCTGCAAAAAATGTATTACATTATTTACACTTGAAATGTCTACATTTTTACCAAAGACTACAGCAAAATGTATGTTTATCTCTCAGGGGAAGGGAGTTAGAGAAGTGTCCTCTCTTGTAAAGAGACCATAATGTTCTCCACTTCACTGCGTGATCTTCAGGACAAGTATCAGATGGAGTAAGTATAGAAAAGCACAAACTGAAATACTCAACTCTAAGGATATGCTCCTTAGAATATCCTTCAGGCAGACAGAGAGCTGGAGCATGGAATGGGAGGGACGGACGCTCTCTGTAAATGATCCTTTGTGCCATCACTGGAAGAGCAACCCCTATGGCTGCTTCAGCCTTCTGGGCCTTACTGGACATGCAGATTTCTTCCTAAAAGGAAAGGCTTGGAATGCTCCTGAGAACTTCACAAAGATACCTCTCCCGGCGGTTACTGATGGTGTATTGCCACTCTGTGAGTTTGTGACATCTCCAAAGACCAGAATTACTCGAAGCCAGTTTTCTAGTAGCTGCTGCCTCCCATGAGGTGATGAGCTCCAGATATTATGACTCCACTAGTTCTGCTAATCACCCAAAAATCTGAGTTCTGTCTTTGGTACCTCTGCCAGAGGTTGCTTACCATTCAGTCCCAGACTGGGATCAGACATTTGACTTCCTCCCCTTATTTTTGATGCATATGAAAGATTAGTGCCTGATTTTTTTAAGTTTTTAGGGTTATATTTTAATTTTTTTTTTAATGTGACTAAAAGATTACCTGCTAAATGAACCAGAACAATGGAGGCATAGAAGAAAGGTCTTACTTGCTGTTGTGTGGAAGTACTACTTGCCACCACAGTAAAGTGATTATAGGGTAACTAATGAATGAGCTGTGGTGTGATAAACAAACCATTAAAAATGCTCGGATAAAAAGATTAAGGATAAATTCTGCCTTTGGAAACGATTATTTTTAAATATTGTAAATATTATTAATATTTTACCCTGAGAAGTACCTTAAGCAACAAGGGACAAATATCTAACTATTGCCAGTTACTTTATTTAAGTTACATTATTAAAAGAAACTACTGTTTTGAAAAAAGATAGCTCATTTGTAATTTTCGGAATTACAGGAATGGCCTGTCACCCAGTGTTTTCCAGCTGTATGCACAACGGTATACACAGATTCAAGGGCAGTAAGAGCGGTTTCCACTACACTAGAGTGAGCTGGAGCCAACTCCATTGTGTCCTTCTTTTTTTTTTAATCATTTTGGCATCTTATCTACCACACTTACGTTTCTGCTCTGTGATAAAATGTATGTTGCTAATGTTACTTTTGATCTTCCATTCACCTCAGGGGGCATCAGATGAAATCAAAGTTGAGAGATGTAACACCAACTTACAGGAAAGGCATGTGTAAAGGCATTATATAGATACTATTTACCTGATTTTGAATCATTTAAGTAACAAAAATAAGACTGTTTTTTCTTCCCAATCTTTATTTAAAAAATTTTAACAGCTTTACATTCTCTATAATCTGGAAGTATAAATTCAACCAGGACACTAAATCTGTATGCTTACTTTAAGTCTGAATAACCTTTTCAGATTAATAATAAACTGAATTTATTATTTTTTAAAAAAGGGGAAATATATATATATATATACGCACATCTATATGCATGATGAAGACTTCAGCACTTTCTGGAAATTAACATTTTCCTACCTGCAATTATTTGAGCAATTTCCCAGGAGACAGCCAAAATATGCATGGGTATTTAAAAAGAAGAATTAAAAATAAATTCCTTCTCAAAGAAAATTTTACTTTTAACCATTCTATTTACTCAGCCACAGCTTATCTGATCTAATTTGGTGAGATCTGAAAATGATTTCACTCTAGCATAATCTCAGCTGCTGAGTTACATATTAGATATTCTTCTGACAGGTTTAACCACTTATTTCATGACAATTATGTAAAGCGATCTGGTTTGCTGTAGCGTTGTAAAGCTAAGTTCTCTTTTTGCAGAAATTCATGGCAACACAGCACGAATATTACAAGAGTATAGCATACAATTAGAATTCTGCAGAATTGAAAAATATAAACTTAGTTTAAAAAGCAATCACAATCTGGGACAAATTGTTAATTGTAGTAACCTCTGGCACCTGTATAACAAGAAATGGCTGGAACCATGTATACTGATTTTAAATATAAAAAGGAAGAACTATTTCTCAGCAGGACGTTACAGAGAGATTTGTGACTAATTCAATCTATAAAAAAGCACAACAGAAATCATCCCCAGGTGAGAGAATAAGTTTGCATCTGGCTGGGAGTGAAAGGAATAACAGTTTCAAGCTCCTTTACCAACTACTGAGCACTTGCATAGCAGTGATAAAACTGTACTGGGGTTATCTCACAGCAAGCCACTCTTGATTCAGTGAACATGTACAGACATGCTTTATTTTTAGCATGGACTTAATCCACTCTGTTTCAATGAAAGCACTTGCATACACCCTTATCAGACTGAAGGACGGTGCCCTGCTGCATACTGATTCTGGTCCCTGTTAAGTCTGAATTTTAAATTACATGAAGGACATATACTGCTACTACAAACTAAGCCCACAATCCCTTCTCACCCCCTCTACCACACATTTTTAAAAACTTTTAAAAATGAAAGGTTTCATTGATGACCTATCAGCCTGCATCAAGATCCTCGAAGGAATTGCTTTCTTAACCGCTGGTTTGACTCAGATTCTGGCAGGAGGATGCAGCATCATATTTTTCAACCACCATTTTTTTCACTGAAGTATTTGAAATAAAAAATTCTCCTGAGCACAGAATAAAACTGAACCAGAGGTTATAAAGGAACAGGATGACCCAGCTAAAGAATCTGTTGGGCATTTTGGATTACACCTGGGTGCTAAGCATAAAAGCAAGGCATACAGCTCTCTAGAATGAAGAATTGTAGGGAAGCTGCCTTAAGGGGCAAGAACAAACATTTACCTATTTACAGGATCAGATCATGTGCCAGGAGGTTTGAAAGAGTTGGAGGAAGACTAGGATTCTCTGTGCAATGTTCTGCATCATCAACAGAATTATTTACTACGGAACGGATCCACAAAAGGGTTTAGCATCATTGTCACAGCACTTACCTTTCCACCACCCCAGGGAACTGACAGCTGTGAACAAGGCAATTCAGTTCCTGTTTCAAGGTGTTGCAGAGTTAAGCAACTAAAAAGGAGTTCCACAAAAGCAGCACATCATTTGGAAGGCATTTAAACCAACATGGAAATGCTTCCTTAAGCAACAACCCTTCTCCAGGACAGAGGCTTTTTTTTTTCTCCGAAGAGAAGAATACAATTCAGTTTTCCAAGATTTTTCTTGGAATTCCAAGGGTTCTTTCTTGGAATTCAAATGTACATTAATGGTTTCTCACAAACCACAGCTACAAGAGGCAGCAGAGTAGCATTGGGGATATTTTTTTTTACATGTTTGCACTTTGGGTGTCAAAATTTGGCTTTCCTACAGAACACGATGCATAAATTGCAGTTACAGTAATTCTCACAGTCCTGAATGAATTGACCTGTTTTTAGAGGGAAAGACTGTAAACTGAGCACACTCAAAAGGACAGGGCAGTGGAAAATATGGGTCCAATTATACAATTTTTACAGTCACTTTTTAAAGCAGAACCATATAATTTGAGAAAACCAGTGTGGCAGGTAGACAGCCTGAATATTTGGAAGGGAAAAGTTACTTCAGTAAGTGCACATTCTAGGAAAGGTTCTTTTTAACATTCTTCTAATCAATTAATTACTGTCAATTGCTTTTCACAGCATGCTGATTCTGGATTAGGACCAAGAATGTAGCTCTCAGTTACAATCAGACAGTCCCTTTCGTCAGTACATCAGACGTAATTTTAAAAATATGTCACCTTCAGGTTCCTGATTAAAAGTATTTTAGTAGTAACCCTCTCAAATTAAGACCTTAAGAATTATGGTTAGACAAGACGTGGAATTACACTGAAAAATAGTCAGACTGTCACTCCTCCTTCTGCATAGTCTGTGCAACTTTTACTGTATGTGATGAATCATCCAACTCGGGGTCCGGACACTTGCGGAGGGGTTGGGGGGGTGGAATCACTAAACAAACTAAAGACTGCAACTGTGTTATCTTTAAGATGAGACATTGTGCATAACTAGCTTGAGTGGCTGGAGTAATTCTGGCCCGCCACTCAACTACACATTGCATGCAACACTTGCTTCTATCTCAGTCAATGGAATTTGGCAGAGATCAAAATCAGGTCACCTTCAGCTTTGCTAAGCCTGGCCAGCTTGAGCAAGGAGTGACAAATTAACAAAGGAAAGTTAAAAAAAAAAATCATGTGTGTCTCACTCATCAGAAAAACAAACATCCTCTCCACTACCATTTCTTCGCAGACTGAGAGTACAATGATTCAGTAAATGACACATCAGGTAGAATGAAACTTTGGAGTATGTGTCAGCACACCAGGAAGAACGAAGGCTGTGGGGACACTTGGTTATTGTGTCCTCCTTGTAGCCTAGAGGCAGAATGAATAACCTTTAGACTAAACAGATTTTCATCAGGCTACCCAATAATATGAGCAAGGCTTGCTTGAAATTCTTTTGAGCATTTCATTATCCCAGTTACCCAGAATTTAAGGCCCTATAACTAGACATCATTTATGGCGGGTATTGTCACTATCTGGAGATTTTCATATTGCACAACAAAAGAAATACAATACAATCGTGAAGCAAGCATGATCCAACACTGCTGTTTAAGGCACTTATTTGAAGTAGAAAATTGTGCTGTAATCCTTTGGCATGGAAATCAGTCATCCCAGAGTCCCTGTCTCCTCCCATCTCTTTAAGCAGCTGTTTCAACAGCCTCTCCTATGGTCACTCATTTCATAGGGCAGGAGAGATGGGTTTAGAGTAAACAGTTCTCTTCCACAGGGAAATACTAAAAGGATAAGTAGTTAGTAGTTTACAATTAATACAAAGAAGAGTAAATATAATAATTTTATACAAGATACAGTCATTCACAAGATTAATAATCTTACCTAGATACTAAATTACTCCCACCTATCACTTAGGTATCCCACAGCATCGCAGTTTGCAACATCACAGAAGGCTATATATACAGAACTGGTATGATTGGGGTTACATCGGCAGAAGGTACAAGAGAAATACAAAACAATATTGAGTATTATTCAGTTTAAAAAACATCATCTTTTTCATGCATTCCCTAAAATACATGAAATTACTGGTAATTCCACTGGTTTCTGGCAGGTACCTAACACAAAGGAATGACCTTAGAGATGAAACACTGCAAAACTGATGGCCTTTCCAGATATCTTTCCTGTTGCCTACATATTTGAGCAAATAAAGATGCAAAAATAAGATCAGAGAATAAAAGAGATAGTAAATATAAAGTTATTCACATCCAGATTCCCCCACTTAGCTGCTTACACAGAATGGAGAACAATGGCAGCATCTCAGATACCAGGCTGGTTTGGAAAGGGTTTAAAAGGTGACTGGATATTTAACTTAGTCTCTCATTTTTGGGATTGTAGTAATATCCAAACAGATACAATCTACAAACTGCAAATTTCAGCATGAGAAGGTATTACCAGCTAGAGCTTTTGTCAGTGAGCTAACGATGTTATCTTCCCTCCTTTTTCCTAATAACAAAGTGGAAAAGAAATTACATTATCTGACCACACAATGTAGATTGTTTCAGATACCAAACTGCCTTTGAACTGAAATAGAGTCAGTTTGTGCTCATTTCAACAGAGCGACTGATGCTCCTTTTACTAAGCCAGGTCAACATTTCCTTGAAGTTTTCAAACAGTAAGAAATGTTGTGCACTTTGGTGCATGAATTTAGAAGGACCCAACGGTTCAGCCTATTCACACTACACACTGCTTCATTCCTATTTTCAAGCATCTGGGTCCCTCCACCATGCATAACGTGACATATTAAGAACCAACAGCGATTGAAATAAACTGTGGGATGGGACAAATTTGTACTGGTGAATTTGTTTGTTTCATGAGCTGAGGTCTAACGAAGAAGTATATTAGAAATGAGTCACTAGAGAAGTCATCAGGTCAGCTTCTACATGTGATTCATTCCAAAAGAAGCCACATGCCCGTATATGCCAAGGCCTCCTTTGAGAAAATAATGTATTTTGTGATTTATATTGTTTCTCTGTGTAAGTATTGGGCAATAGTCTAATATCAAACAGATCAGTTTTCCAGACTTTTAATTTATTAATAAAACATTAATAGGCAAAACCATGTAATTCAGAAAGCTGTCCACCACAGCACTTAACTTGAAACAGGAATGTAAGATTATCAAGTACTCACATGATTTGAGCAATACTGCTTCTTTTAAAGTGTATGTGAGTTATGGCTGTTGGAAGCATCTGTTTACTCAAATACAGTGTTTGGTAACCCTAGCAATAGTTTATTTATTTATTTAATGCCCCACAGGTCAAGCCCTCAAGCTTGTCAAACCGAGGGCAGTTTCTTAAACAGTAGTAGAGTCCAATAAAGAAAAATCGTTCTATATTGTTGAGTCTTGAATGGTGCTATGTATGTTCAATGATAAAGAACTTCGGTTTCTAAAATGCTGTTAATCTGGAAGATTTCAGCAGCACTTAAAAAACAAAACAAAACAAAAAGCCCTTGGAAACAAAATTAATTAGTCTGGTTGACTAACTGATTGATCTAGGAAATCCTTGCCAAACATTCGTGTCTTACTGTCTCTTCCAAATTTTAAGGGATTTTAATATTTTTAAATTACTCTGTAAAGAGACAAACACAGCATTATGCTGGATACCTCATCAACAGAAGTGTGTTTTAGGAACCATGAAATTTAAAACTGTTGTATGGCACTTTGCCCGTGACCTGTATCACTCAAAGCCAAGCATGCACACATGACCGAGAGGCCTGGCAGTAAAAGAAACACTGAGTAACATCTTGAAGAAGGATGTCACAATGCATGATTGATAAAAAGAGGACATCCAAGACTTCCTTCTCTTCTGAGATGCCTCCTAAAGCTCTTGCACATTGGTAATTCCTGAAGTTTGGTATCTTTCATCCACACACTGTGGGAAATGAAAATAACAGTTTATTGATTTGGTCTGCTTTCCTGATCAGAGAGTTGTTCTCCCCTTCCCTGCAGTTACTATCTAACTTCTGCTTTTTGAAGTTTTCTTCTCTTTATAACAACAAATTCAGAACCTCCTATAGTTTGAAAAATAGCAGTGCAAATGATGCTGCCATGGTTTAACTCTAGCCAGCAACCAAGCACCACACTGCCACTTGCTCACTCCCCCCTCAGTGGGATGGGGAGAGAACTGGAAGAGTAAAAGTGGAAAAACTTGTGGGTTGGGATAAGAGCAGTTTAATAATTGAAATAAAATAAAGTAAAACAGTAGCAGTAGTAATAATAATAAACAAAGCAAGTGATGCACAATACAATTGCTCACCACCCGCTGACTGACGGCCAGCCGGTCCCCGAGCAGCGATTGCTGCCCCCCAGCCAACTCCCCCCAGCTCTATAGGCTGAGCATGACATCATATGGTTTGGGATATCCCTTGGGTCAGTTGGGGTCAGCTGTCCCGGCTGTGTCCCCCGCCAGCTTCTTGTGCCCCCGGCAGAGCACGGGGAGCTGAAATGTCCTTGACTAGTGTAAGCACTGCTTAGCGACAACTAAAACGTCAGTGTGTTATCAACATTATTGTCATACTAAATCCAAAACACAGCACTATACCAGCTACTAGGAGGAAAATTAACTCTATCCCCACCAAAACCAGGACAGAGGCTTTTCTATTTTATTTAACACAAACTCTGACATCAGTTAATGACAGCTTGTGGAAAGGCTGTCCTCTGCAGGGGTGCCCTGGGGCAGCAGCACTGTTATTCCACCCCCGCTCTAGGGTCTGGAGAGCAAAGGGGTAGCACAGGGAGGGGAGAGGAGGCTAAAGAGCAGGGACAACGCCCTGGTGGGTGGGGTAGGCGTGACATGCTCCATCCCCTCCTGCCCGAACTGCACACCTCTCCCGACAGCTGACATGACTCTGCCATCCAGGACTTCCAAGGCAAAGGAGCAGAAACAGTGCTGGCTTAGCATGCAGACAGCTGAACAACCTGCAGTAGAGGCCTCTACCATGACAGGAAAAGCCAGGTCACTAACACTGCCACACTCCTCACAGACCTGTACCCCCTGCACAAGCCCTCGAAGGGCACTTCTCAGCACTCCTTATGGGACCTGACATTGCAAAGGTGGATAGTCACTGAACACCATCTGAATGCAAGCTGGCGAGAAAGGTCAACATTAAAATTGGGTGAGAAACCCAGGGCAAGAATTTGGAAGTGAGATTAAATTGACCTGAGTGGTTCAGAAGGAGATGATACATGACTAGGCAAGGGCCGGGACCAGAATAGAGATCTGGGTTTGCAGGAGAAATCTAGGACAAGACAACAATGAGAATGAGGCTGAAATGAAGAAACTGGAAAGCCAAGACTGGGACCAGACAAAGAATCAGAGTGGGGGAGAGACAGGACTGTAACAAAGACAGGCAAAAGGAGCTGAGCAGCAGAGTTAAGGCTAGCATAAAGTGGACACAAAAGCAAACATCTTCCCAAGGATGCTCCTGTACAAGGTGCAGACTGGGACCCCGGCCTCTGAATACCACTGTTTCTCTGATTTCTGAACATTCATCAGCAAAAACTCTGTAAACAGTGTATGTATCAAGATGATGGCAGGTGATGTTTCTGTATTTCCGCTCTGCTTCACAAAGAATCTACTTTCACCCATCCCTGTCAGATGAGGACTATGTCTACCTGTAGGAGAAATGAAAGCACAGGCCACATTCTCAAATCCTGTGCCCAAAATGAGTGGAAACTTCGGATCTTAATGCTTCTGCATTTCAGTTTCCTTTCTCTGATAATACCCTGCTCCCCTCTTACTGAAATATTGTGAAAAACAGTGAGGCATTCCAGGACATCAGAAGAAATCCACTCTGAATACAGGACAGGATTTTAATATTGTACATTAAAGTAACATGGGGCTACCCATTCAACCACAAAGCAACAGCAAAATTAATCTTCATGTTAAACGAGGCCACTTAGGTTTTTCTGTGAATTAGACAGAATGCTTCCGGAAAAAAAACAGCCTGTTTCCATACAATCAAAAATAATGGGCGTATGCCCACACGTAAGGAGGCTGAGGCTTAATTCAGGCATTCCCTAACTTTTGCAAGTATCATACTGCTCCTTTAACATCAGAAATCCTGCATATGCGTATGCATTTACTCTTAGATGGATGAGTGACTGTGAGAATCCATAGTGAACAACACAAAGATGAAACGTTAATCTTTCAAGGCCTTGTGAATAGCAACTTTATTACCTTCCCATTTGTGCTGGTTTTAGCTGAGAAGGGGTTAATTCTCTTCACTGTGGTGCCTGTGGTGGTCGGGGACCTTTCCAGCTTCTCGTGCTCTGCCACATCAGTGGGAGGCTGGGAGGGGCGGGGCCACGGCCGGGGCAGCTGACCCCGACTGGCCAATGGGATGTTCATTCCGTACCATGTGACGCCATGACCAGTATACTAATGGCGGCGGTTGCGGCTTGGGTTGGTGGGCAGTGAGCAATTGTGTTGTGTGTGGTTTGTTTTGGTGGTTCACTCACCTCCCCCTGGGTTTTGTGCCTCTTGTTGTTTTTCCTTTCCCTTGCCTTTTTGTTGTTGTTGGGTTTTTTAAAATTTCATTTTAATTATTAAACTGTTCTTATCTCAACCCACGAGCGTTACCCTTCTGATTCTCTCCCCCGTCCCACCAGTGGGGGAGTGAGCAAGCAGCTGTGTGGGGCTGAGCTGCCGGCTAAACCACAACACCATTTTTCAGAAAAATAAAAAAAAAAGAAAACTTACAAAAAGACCAAATGTTTGAAAGAGTCAAGAAAATACACAATGCTGAAAAGGTTATACTTCTAGTCAGACACTAATAATGTGTTTGATTGTTGTGGTTTTGCCCCAGTCTACAGTCAAGCACCATGCAACCACTTGCTCACTCCCCCCAGTGGGACGGGGGAGAGAATTGGAAGGGTAAAAGTGATGAAACTCATGGGTTGAGATAAAGACAGTTTAACAGGTAAAGCAAAAGCTGCGCACACAAGCAAAGCAAAACAAGGAATTCATTCGCCCCTTCCCACGGGCAGGCAGGTGCTCAGCCCTCCCCAGGAAAGCAGGGCTCCATCACGCGTAACGGTTACTTGGGAAGGGAAACACCATCAGTCCAAATGCCCCCCCCCTTCTTCCCCAGATTTACATACTGAGCATGACGTCACATGGTGTGGGATATCCCTTGGGTCAGCTGTGGTCAGCTGTCCCGGCTGTGCCCCCTCCCAGCTTCTTGTGCCCCCGGCAGAGCATGGGGAGCTGAAAAAGTCCCTGACCCGTGTAAGCGCTACTCAGCAACAACTAAAACACCTCCACATTATCACCGCTGTTTCCAGCAGAAATCCAAAACACAGCCCCATACTGGCTACTACAAAAAAATTTAACTCTACCCCAGCTGAAACCAGGACAATGATAGTTGTAGGAACCAAGTGACCTACATTTGCTAGAAAATAAGTAACCTTTAACCACAGGCACTTATGCTGGGCATTCAAACAATATGCAGTTTTAGCACGTGAAAATCATCTGCAGAGAGTTAGGAAAAAGTAATCTTGAAGACAAGGATTTATTTACCAAAGAAGGTATTATTAGTGAATAGCAAAAATATCTATAAGCCAGGAGTTATTTTTAGCTGAAAACAATTAATTTTAAGGAAGTGCGATCAGATGTGCATCAAGAATGATAAATGGAATGACGCTTTATGTACACATAAATGTGATGCAAGGATTGTAGTCTCATGTGATAACAAGGGAAGAACAAATGACTATGTTTAGCGGTACCAGTAAAACCAGTAGTTTCCTGTACATTAAACTCCAAAATATTCTAAGATCATCAACCTTGAAAAGACAAAGTGAGTATTTTAACATTTTCAGTAGATGAAAAAATAACATCTATTAAGGAAATTCTTGCACCTGGTATAAACATAACTCCTGCAATGCAACATTTTTGGCTCAGAACGTCCTGCGGAAGCTGTTCAGCCAGAACAGCATACGTAGTGTTCTAGATAGATCTGTGTAGCATCCTACAATGTTGATATAACATTGTTTTTAAATTGATTTGCATTGGTTATTCATGGTGCATTTGTTTAAACGCTTCAGCTCTAAAATGTCATATTCAAACAGAAAGCTTTTGACTACACTGGAGTGAAATACAAATTCCATAACTCTTGTAACAAAAGTGTGGCATGCACTTTCATTACAGGGATAGTCCTGTGAGGACTGCTATAACCATTTACAGATGAAGGACTTCAGGCACACTCCTGCAAGTCACCCAGGGAGGAAGGGATGGAGGTAAGCCCACATTCTTTCCAACCTTAACGATTCTGTGCTCTCATTTCTGAACAGCCCCATTAAAAAGAAACTGAATTAATTGAGCTCTTAATCTCTGTAAAACAGTTACTGTAAGGGCCTGGTTAAGGGCTGGGTTGTCCCAAAGCAGCTGCTCCAGCTGTGCCACAGCCATGTCCCACCCTGGCAGCATGTAGCTCACTGATGTACACCTCACCTCGCCCTCAGGCTAATGTCCTGTCCCCGGGGAAGTGCCCCCGCTGTCCCACTCCTGGCTGGGGCAGTGGGACAGCAATGAGATGGCCCTGGCTGCCAGGCCCTGCCACCCCCATGGGAATGCACTGTGGCTCCCAACTCACCAGCCCACAGGAAGCACCCGAAGAGCTACCATATAATCACCAGTTCCTCTCTATTTTGTTTTTTTGTTTGGTTGTTGTTTGTTTTTTTTTTTCAGGGCATTGTGAAGGTGGGTTCTTCCCAATACCAAGTTAATGAGACATGCCAAGCAAAACAGATTTTTTTTTTTTTTTCAGTGAAAGTCAATTTTGGTTCTAAACGAAAAGAAATATCCTTTTAAAAACGTTTTGTAGAAGATGCTGTTTCAGAACTCGTCCTCCCTTTCTCGTTTAAGGCCCCATTTATTCTGCTTCCACGATATAATCGGGATAAGAATATCCTTCCCCTGTATGAACACCAACTTGTAATGGGAACCAATAATTACAATCCATCATGGGAGATGCAGCTTCACAGGCAATTCTGGCCCAACAGAAAAAATGGGGAGATGAACCCTTAGACTTTGAAAAGAATTTGTCCCAGCCGCTGTAAATGTTGCATTTCTAGATGAATAATGACCAATTGGTGATCACGTAATCTGAATTCTGGAATGGCTTTCCAACTTTTTAAAGTATTTAAAGACCTTAACCCTTTTTTTTTCTGGTGTTGAAATAATTCAGGCTTAGTATGTAAACCCAGAGAGCAGGAATAGCTGCTCTGGTTAGCTGGAGTAAAAGTGCACCACATGTCCAAGGACAGTGAAAACTCTAGGAGACAGAACAGTAAAAATTTTAAAGAGCAAGTAAAAATAACTAACCGAACAAAGCAAGAAGTTGCCTACAGATACCCAGAATCACCTAAGGACTGCTGCAGCTGTTTCTCCTTCCCACATACAGAAGTTTTAGATAAACAAGTACGCCAGAAGAAAGTTTTGAAAGTGCAAAAAGTCGCAGAAGAGCAATTAGTCATAACCTAGTAACTACAAAGAAGGCAGTTTACAAGGAACAGCTGAATTTCCAGCTTTCTGCAAGTCAAAAATGTGGGTAGGACCTACTGAAATAACTTGTCTACGTGCTTTCTTGTGAAATCACAGGACTCGCTAGCCTTTGGTTCACCCTGAGAGGATTCCTTCAGGCTTCAATCACTAAAAGATTTTACTATTGCAATTGAAAGGTAAAGCAGGGCCTTCGACTTATCACAAAAAATGCAGCTGTTTTTCAAATGTTAGGTGACTATTTACATGCCGGAAGGTTCAGGGCAAAACACAAGTTAAAGGCATACTTATTGTCATAGCCAACATACAATTTTCTTTCCATTTATTATCAGTAAGTATATATCACAGTAATACCACCTCAGCTATTGATGATGATGATGGTAGTAGGAGCAACAATAATCCCCCACCCACATTTTGTGTCTCACTTTTTCCAGATTCCTATGCTTTATTTTTGTGGTTTTTTCAGAGGAGAGGGTTTAGGGGACTTTTTCCCTTCCATATCTCAGCCTCTAAAAATAAGGGTGAAAGGAAGAGTGGAAAAATGCTGGAATCGCTGATGGCTTCTGTGGTAAGATGGTGTTTGCATTTCTAGAAATTCCAACGTCACCTTAAAGAACTGCAACTCTTCAGCCAAGCCTTCCCTCAAAAGTACACCAAAATAGACCACGCATTTTTTTTCAAAATGTAAAGGGATTGCCATATGCCTTTCAAAATAATCTGATAGCAGAGATGTGAGAAAAAGAAACTTGATTTCTGCAGATTTTTTTTTTAATGCAACACCAGTTGTTGTTTTTTTTTTCCTATTTCAGTAGACATCTGCAGGGTTGGTTCGATTTTCCCCACCCCGCTGAAAGAGGGATTATCTAAACCAAAGTATTTCTTCAGAAAAAGATACTTTACTTTCCCTTTGAAAATGAGTCTTTTTTTTTTTTTTCTTAGAAAGCCTTTTATCTTTCTTTTTGCCAAACTTTGTAAAGAAACAAATTCAAACAAGATTGACTTACATTTCATATTACATACAATAAATACAAAGACTTTCCAGATATAGGCAGTGAGGTACCTGCAAAGTTCTGGTAACGCAAACTTTTGGCAGATAACGATGGATGATATATCAACTTCTTTTAGCACCACTAAATTGACTTTGTCAATCTTCAGCACCTTTGCCAATGTCTTTGTGCAAAATCTTAGAGGATTTTTTGTTTCAGTGGCATTATCACAGCTTTTACAGTAACCACGGTTCATCTTTACTTATTCTACACTACTTCTCTCCATAGAAATGCCGCCTCTTTCCATTTATCAATTGCTACTATTAGAATGCACTGATGACGGCAGTAGCGTTACCCCCTATATTCTTATCCTCTATATTTTTTTCTTGCTGAGAGATACCTTTATTTTCATTGTCTCTGAACAGCAGCTATACAGTATCAAGTATTTCCTTGGCTTTTAAGAGCATCTACCTTCTGGAAAACCAGAGTAAATTCTATTTATAGATGGATTTATTTTAGAGATAGCTATAATAATAATAAGCAATCCCTGACACCTGGTACCATCAATTAAGAAATTTTGGCCCTCTATTACTTACTAATGGATGAAGCATGAGATTAGTAAGTTCTTATCATTTTCTTGCCAGACTTATTAAATGTATTTTTCTTTAATTCCTTGAATTTCACTTAACATTTGTGATACTCAAATATCATCCTTCAAGTATTTATGTTGTCTACTTTATTTTTGCTATGTTTAAACTTCAGTCAAATTTTTACTTGTTTCATATTTTCTTTCATTTTAATAATAGTACTGCAGCAAACTGATTGCCACTACTGTTAGCAGTTAGAATCTTAATTTATGTCATTGTAATATCTTTGGATGTAATTTCTCAGCAAACTCTCTAGTTTTTATTGCTTTCTTTTGCTAAGCTTTTAAAAAATAAAATCTTGAAAATGCTCACATTCAAAGTTATAGTTGAGAATATATAAAAAACACAGGAGCAAACTTTATAAGAGAGATTTGTCTCTTCAGTCTGTTCTAATTGTATATCCCTTCTACTTCACATCAAACCTAGGTAAATTACACTTCCAAGAGTTCTTTCACATTCTACATGTCATATATAATTTTCCAAAGAACCATAAAGCAGTTAAGTCTCTGACAACAGATTTCACCAACAAAACATGAATCTGCTTCTGAAGGCAGCTACGTGGGATTGCAGCAGTCTAAGTGTTATTTGCCTAGTTTGTAAATTTGTTGTCCTGGGCAGTGACAGGTGTCAGCAGTCATTGGAGCAAAGACACATTTATTTATGGTGACATAAAAGAAAAACTTTCACTTCTAAAAATAGATTCACAAATCTGCTTTGGAGAGAAGCATTTTAAGAAATAAACAAACTCTAAATTTCTACCTCAGAAGTGAAAATACTGATTTCATTACAATTCCAAATCCTTCAAAAGATAAGGAGGACCTGATCCAAGCTGTTGCTCAGCAAAAATGAGGGAAACGGGCCTAGAAATATCAAGGGCCAAGAAACAGTAGCATCACCTTTTTCGGTTAGGAACTAAACCTGGCTCCAGTTTACCCCACTCAGCATTTTGACTAGTGAGTGGCACTGGTCCACTAACGTGCGGCTTAATTAAAGACATGCAAAATGCCACTAGTGACTTCCTGGAGAAAGACAGCTATAAAAGCCGTGTAAATGAAATCAAAGAGAAGTAACACCCAAGCGTTAGCGCGGATGGCCTACACTCTCAGTTGTGGTTTCTGCAGGGCAGGAACAGGTTGTTCCACAACCCACGGCTGTATTTCCTTAGTTCCGAAGGCTCGAGAGCTGGGCAACCCCTGCATATACGACAGCCTGATGTCGTGGTTTAGCGGCAGCTCAGCCCCACACAGCCGCTCGCTCCCTCCCCCACCGGTAGATGGGGGAGAGAATCAGAAGGGTAACGCTCATGGGTTGGGATAAGAACAGTTCAATAATGAAAATTAAAAGAAACAACAACAGAAATGCAATGTAAAGGAGAACAACGAGAGGCGCAAAGCCCCGGGGGAGGGGGGAAGGGAGGGGAGAGGGGGAACGAACCGCCCGCGCCGCAGCCGCTCGCCGCCCGCCGACCCGGCGCCGCAGCCGCCTCCCCGCTGCTGCTGCCCCCCCTCCATATACTGGTCATGGTGTCACGTGGTATGGAATGAACCTGCCATTGGCCAGTCGGGGTCGGCCGCCCCCACCACGGCCCCGCCCCTCCCAGCCCCCCCCTCCCGCCACGCGGCAGAGCGCGGGAAGCCGGAAAGGCAGCCGCCCCCCACGGTGAGGAGAATTAACCCCTTCTCAGCCAAAACCAGCACACCTGAGCACCACTTTGCTTCACAAGTGTTCATAGTGAATAATTTGCTTCTTCCTTACTGTATGCCACACACATGCCTGTTTCTGCCTGTCACCTAGTGAGAAAAACTGGATAATCAGAGAGGCAAAATAATGATAGTCTGGTTCTCCACAGCAGTATCGCGTTTCTTTGAGGACAGCAGCTGTACAAAGAAGGGACTGGCCAAGAAGATGACACAGCTAAGTTCTTTGCAAGTTAGCAAACAAGACTTGAGCATCCCTCAAGCCCTAGATGAGTAGATTCACGTTCTGCAACATTCATCCATCTACTCTGATGTAGCAGATGCCGGCTAACATAGCAGAGTGATCTGAAAAACATTTTTTTTGGTGTTTTTCATTTTCCAAGGGTCAATTTAAAACTTATTCCTGCTTCTCCAAAGATATCATCACATTTCCTGAACACTATTTTGAGTCTGAGATTCAAATTTAAAAGTATGACAAATAAAAAGCTATCTCTTTTTTTCTAAGTTTTACACATTTTCCACACAAAAACCATAAGCAGACATGATTCTGTTAAAAAAAAAAAGTCACAAATCCTTACCAGAACTCAGCTTGGAGCTTTTAATTATATCAAAAACAGGTTAAATCTCAGCTACTTTCAAAATTTGCATGGGATTGCTTTTCTCCTGTTTGATAGCAAACAACAAAGCAAAGATCTTCTTAAGCAATCTTACTTTTTACGCAAAGCACCATTCCAGTTATCTAACTGAAGAAGCCATCTGAGTGTTTTACCGAAGTGCCACGGTCTTCTCCCCTTACCAATAACCTTCTGGTTTGAAAGGCCAAGAATTTTTCTCAAACAGTTGAGGATTTGCTTGGACCTGTAAGTAAAAAACAAATTCCACTTGTCCAGTGCTGCCCTGAGGTAATTGTGGTTGGATTTTTACTTCTGCAATCTGGTTACACTTAGTATTATTCTTCCTATTTTCAAGTTTACATTTATGGAACTAATCTATTTCCAATAAGATCATTCACTGAAGCCCCACCAAGAATCCTGCAGGCTGGAACTTTCAGTGTTGTTTAAACTAGAGCCATTTTGTATATTATCCATTTCAAATCCCACAGTTTTTCATTGGGCACAAGAAGTTGGAAAAACATGTTGAAAAAGAATTCTGCAATTCAAGTTTACTGACAATTCAAAATTTCTGTTAGCCAGAAAGTTTTTTAATTCTTTTATAGATATGCTGATAATGTTACAGGAATTTAACATGTGGCTGCTGGCTATGACAGCGTACGTTTAAAATGTACAGTTTTTAAATTCTACAGCCTATGGAGACAACTTCATACTGTTGCACATTAACCAGATCCTCAGGTGCGCTTGTACTAGGTATAGGGCAAATCAAAAAGCCATGTCACAAAACACACATAGCACATAGCTTTGACCACTTTGTCTGCTTCCTGCCAACAAATCCATTTTCTTTCAGACTACTTCTGACATTCCAGTCCTCTGAGCAATTCTAAACAACCATTGTTTTCCAAACATCAGCATGCCACAAGAATGCTTTCTACTTTCCCCCTAAATACAAAATTTCTCTCAGGAAAATAACCCTGGCCTTATGTCGACACTGAACAATATTTAATCTTGAAGATCTAGAGGTCTACAGTCCTATTTTGTGATAGCAAAAACAGGAGGTTTAGATTATGAAAAAAAAATCAAGACATTGGATGTCAAATAATTTTTTTTTAATAGAAAAGCTTTTTTTGTGGGTTTTTATTTTAGTTAACTTATTTATCAGTCAGGTTTTTGTTTTCCTTCTATGGATCCTTAGGCTTGGACATACACCTCCAGAATACAAATAGTCTAAAAGGGAGCTTGGGGTGGGTTTTTTTGTCATTGTTGGGGTTTCTGTCTTTTGTTTCTTTGTGGGGGTGTTTTTTGTTTGTGGTGGGGTTTTTGGGGGTTTTTGTTGTGTTTTTTTTTTTTAAAGAGTGAATGTTCTAGTGCCTTGTCAAAGATGAAACTGGAGATTTTACCAGGAGTCCTTGATTTTATGTTCTCTCTAATTAGGTATAGTGAAGGCACGCCTAATCTGACTCAAATTTTCGTTACTCTGAAATGAGTTATCGCTTTCAGCAAAGCACAGCATTTTCTTTGTTTTGATACTCCTCATTCTGTAAAAAATATACTCCACAATTTTTTATTTTGATTTGTGCAGTGTTAGTCTTTATAACGTCCAGAATCCTTTACATCACTACAATGATACAAAGCCATTCAAGTGTAAATGACAATAAGGCCATAGTTTTCCAATCTAAGAAGAAGAAAACTGAGTTTTGTATTAGAGTTCAGTTCCATTAGAAAATTATAACAATTACTTCAAATGAAAACAAATTCTCTTTGGCTCCACTGGAGCTATTTTTCATTCAGGAGTTGCAGCCCATTAGAAAACAAACCTTATTAACAATGGTTTGAATAACAAACCTTTTCCACAATCTGAATTAACAAAGGATGTGGCAACTACTCAAGGGACTTTATCTACTGAAATAGTTCCTTCCCTGTGGCTCTAAACCTAGTTCTAGCTTAATTAAGTCTTGTTAGGCACATCTAGAGAAAGACACACAGTAAATGTATTTATCTAGCTGGAGAATAAAATAGATGGGTAGTCCATCACACTTTTTAAAAAATCTGTTGTTCAGGTGTAAATCTGTAAGTTTAGCATAGAAAAGACACCACAATTAGGAAATTCATGTCTGCCAGTTTTATTACACCCCGCAGTGTAAAATTTCAGACTATGGCACAGGGAAAGAACTAAGGTAAATGAATATGTTTTAAAGCATTTGTGAAAGACCTAGATGCTGAAAAAGCTCTATGACACAACATGAGAAAAAGAGAAAGATTAAGAACCATGAGAGATAAACAGGTTTTGCCAAGCAGGTATGGCACAATCTTAGGTAAAACAATTAGTAAGGGAGTAGCAAATACCTCATAGGATTGCTATTTGTATACTAACAAGGCTAGAAACATTCAAAAATACTTTGGGAATCAATTAGAATATTTTTGTTTCAGATTGTCAGAAAAAAACCATACTCAGGTTTGGAGTCCTGGCCAGAATGACAGCTCAATGTCAGGAATTTGGCAATAATAAATTCTCTAGGCAAAACAGTCCAAGGTAAAGCAAAGTACTTCTAATGAAATACTTTGCCCTGAAACACACATACAATATTCGGCAATGCTAGACCTTCAGTCTCTTAGTCTAATGACAATTGGCAAATAATAGTGTGAACATAACAAGAACTATTGAACATTATAGCCAGGCTAGTATTTATGTATTCCAGAGTGTCATGAATAAAAAATAATAATTTCAATAGCAGCACAGAGAGGTAACTTTCAAAATATACCATCGATTCAAACAAACGTAGTGAAAATGGATGTGATTTATTAGAAACATGCACTGATGGGAGAATGCCCTCCAAAAACTGTTAGTTCAGCATAGCAAGCATGAGGATATTCATTGGTCCACAAAGAGGAAAAGTAGATGTAAAATACTATAAAAATGTCAGGAGACACACTGCATAGGAGGTAGTGCAATGAGAAGGAGGAAAGTTATCTAGAAAGAATGTGCTTAATACATAGAAATTAAAACAATGAGATATTTTTGCTCACATTACTTACAAAGGTCACCCTGGAAAGCAAACTGAACATCAGTCAAATTCAAATACAAAAAGAAAAAAAAAAAAGGCAAGATTAGAAAGACAAGCATTTAACACAGACTGCAACCCATGGGATAGGTTGACTTCTTTTTATTTGTTGCAGGATAAGCACTAAGACCTCAATTTTCAGGGCTCAATAAAGTGTGGGCTTCAGCTGACTTTAGAGAAGGTCCAAAGACTTTTCAGAGTTGAGGAGTTATCCTGCCAACCAAAATTACTAGGGGCAGGATGGGTCTAAGTCCTTCCTAATAAAATCCTGTCTTTTTCACATAGAGTGACTGGTTAAAAGGGGTGAAAGAGTTACTGCTCTGTAAATTAATTAGATATATTAAAAATTATAAAACAGTCTAATAAAAATATTATTAAAGATAAGCCTATCTGTGGTATTAGTGTATGAAAACAATCACGCATTTAAGAGCATAGTACTCAAGAGATTTAAAGACTATCAATACAAAATAATGGATTAGACCCTGAAGATCCTACTCAGTCTTTCCTGAGGGAAAACTTTGAACAAATTTAATTAGAAAGTCTCTAAAATCCAACAGAGTTTAAGTAGTAAGATTAGATCCTGGCACTAGAGCGAAGCAGTATATTGACAAAGTTTTAATTTCAGAACAAGATGGAGTCCAAAAAGCAGAAACAGAAAAGATTCTATATTTCATTGCTTTCAGTTTCTGATTTGCCCCTCTGTAGTAAGGGCGTATACTTGCCTGCATTTTACTGATGAAAAACAGAGGCATATAGAGAAACACACCATTGTTTAACACCATTTAGATATTAAAAATGACTGGCATATAAATAATATTAAAATCTAGCTCTACGTGACTTGCTGTCAAACGGTTGTGAACATTGCAAGCACAGGACCACACTTACTTTCCAGGATCTCATATCTGAAAAGAAAGGAGAAGCAAGGGATAGTGACAGAGGCAGAAAGCAGATCTTAGCCTTTCTTTGATATTTTTTTTTTTTTGCAAGCAGGTGTTACATAGAACACCTGGAGTACTCCTCCTCTCCTTTTACACATATCAGTGTAGAAGATATCCTGATGATTCAGTGCTGGATTGTTAGACAGGAATCACAGATTTAGTAACTCTAAGTCCGTGAGCAGACAAACCAAGACATAAGTAGTTGTGCTAATAAATAAGTCACATGTCAATGGACTTGAGGGTCACCTAATCTGGGAACATCCCTTTGGTCTTCAGCAAAACAAGTGCCTTTAAAATTTCCACTGAATTTGTTTAGTACAGGTTTCAGCATTTTCTCACGTTCAACACTTTTTGGACATGAGCCAGCCATGCGCTCCTGCAGCAAAGGTGGCCAAGGCCTCCTGGGCTGGGTTAGGAACAGCACCTCCAGCAGGCTGACGGAGGTGACCCTTCCCCTCCAATCAGTACCGGTGAGACCACATCCGGAGTGCCTAGTCCAATATAAGAGAGACACTGAGCAAGTCCAACAAAGGGCCACAAAGGTCATTAAGAAACTGAAGCATCTCTCATACAGCATCTCACACACAAGGTGTGGTTGAGTGCTGCGACTGTCCAGCCTGGAAAAGAGCATGCTTAGTGGGGGGAATTGTGTTTCAGCGCAATCTGACAGCCTCACCAGCTAATACCTTTTGTTCTCAAATGACCAGCCTATTCATTTTAGATGCAGCATTATACTCATTGTTGGTTGCATAAGGACAAAGCCAATACTGGAGAAGATCTTTGGGTCATAACCACAGTCAACTCTGCAGTGAGAGCACTGCTGAACAAAAACAAAACAAAAGAAAAAAGCTTATACTGATGCTGAGGTGGTAATTTCATTATGAGAGCTGGATGTAGCAATTCTGTCTTAAGAACATTTTGGTCTTAAGAGCATTCCCACATCACAGCCTGCAACAACTTATGTAACTTTTTGTAGGTCATCCCTACAAACTGTTTGGAGAACATACCCAGTGAAGGACAACTGGCAAAAACTAGGTTAAGCTAATACTGGAGCTGGGTTTGCTGCACTGCACAGAATGGTTTCGGTCAGAAGCTAAAAATGTCACCACCAATACACACTAAAAGTTTTTCAGATACAAAGAGGTATTATGCTTTTTAACATGAACATTTTTATGACACTGAAAATGTCGTCTAGTGCCTTAAGGTTTAATTCTGCGCTTCCACTTTCTTTTTTTCCACCCCCCGCCCATAATTAAGATACTGTCCCCTTTTTTTCCTCCCTGCAGTGCATGGGTCCCATGGAAGAATTCCATAGAACTGAACAGAAAATAACAGAATTTTGTAAATATTTGGTGGCATCTTGTCAAATTTAAGAATCGTATCATTATACAGTACTTATAAATGGTGTAGGAAACAGAAGCTAACTCTTATTGCTGCAGCTGATGTATGTAAACCCCTTCCCATTAGTCAAAACACCTTTATCACAAAATATCAAAAGCTCTGGAGCTCAAGATAGCGAGGGTACCAAAAGAAAAATAGAAAGGAGACCTTAAATGAAAAAGCAAAGCTCCACATTTCAAGTCAAAGTTAATTCTGGCTGCCTAGTGATACACCCATGTACTTCTGACCAGCATGAGTTGAGTAAAGTTGCTCTGATTCAGTCACCCTATCTCAATTACTTAGCTTTTGTTAGTTTCGGTCAGAGCCCGTAATGCATTTTAAATTTTTAGAGTTTATTTTTGTTTAAAGAAAAAGCAAACTTTTTTTTTTTTGTCTAGACTATATTGTCTTTAACTAAAAGCTTCTGCTGAAATAACAGTAGCTGTGGGGGATGGATTCTGAAATCAGTCTTGTGTATAACTTCTTACATTTGACTTTTTGCTGAAAGCGCGATAAAAGAAATGAAGATAAAAATGATTTATGTATCAATGCCCAAGATGTTCAAACACTCTTACCTAGCACACGGAGCTGAAGCAAGTGAGCTCAGCTCACCAGGAAGAGCTGCCAAGTGAAAAGCGCTCCGTGCAATATTCCAAATCAATCAAAAAAAAAAAAAAAAATCAAAGCCACATACCCCGATTCAGTGGTTTGCAGAACTACTAGGATGCTGCAGCCTGGTGTGTTTGTAAGTGTTTTTGTGGGGTAATTGCATTGATTTAATCTCAGATCTGATACAATTTGAGGGTTAAGATAGTTGGCTCTAAGAAATAAACACAGTCCACCTACTAAGTATGTTTTCACTTTCACAGAACTGCCTGCTTTTGCAGCAAGAAGCCTCTGAGCAAAGCCCTGACATTTTCAATGTCGCTCTTTGAGTGGCAGCTTTGAAAGACTTACAGCTACCTCAACAGGTGGTCCAAGAGACTTGGCCAGGGACAAGCTAATGAAGATACATGATCATGGAAATATACTCCAAAGCAATTTACTCTAAGAATTGTATTAACACAGATTTAGTAACTCTAAGTCCATGAAGGCTCACATCCAGCCAGATAAGGCATGCTCTATTTTCAACTCTGCAAATTCATGGACTCTTCTTATGAGAAGATTTAGAATAGAATATATCTTTCTGTTTTTAATCAAAACCTCATTGTTTAATGAAAATAAACTTAGAATACTTGGGATGGAGTATCACGACCATCTGATAGAAAGACTAGGCGGTTATGTGAGGAAAAAAATTATCTTCATAATTTCACAGACATCAAACCAATTGAACTCAATTTAAAAGAAAAAATAGCTCACATTTGTTCTCCCCTTTAAAATCATAAGCATTAGATGATGGAGGCTCTGAACTCTGGAGTTCCCAAGCTCTGATGAACTTAGAGCACAAGGGAGCAGAAAATGGTGGATGGAGCCTTGGGTCTACTGACTGGACTAACTCAGAGGTAAAGGACTCTGATGATACTACTAACAGCAACTTAAAGATCCTCTTCTGTTACACTGTTTTAAAACATAGGTTTTAAAAAGCCTCACCCAAGAATAAGTGTTGCCTAGCTGCCCACTTAAACAAACAGATGATTTTTTTAAATTGGCTTAAATATCTATTTCCCCCCACAATTTCAGTTGTTTTCTGCAGTGCTAGCACTACAGGGAAAATCAGGACATTCCTGTCTTATATAAGTAACTTAAACATGGAAAAAGGTACCAAACTTCAGATTCCTACCCTGGGACTAGGTTTTTCATAATCCCTTCATAATTTAAAATCTTAGTTACGAATGAATGCAGTAAAGAGAAAAGAACCAATACCCAAAGGATTCTTGTATAACAGGCAAGCAAAAAGAACTACCATGAAGCAAAACGCAAGAAGGATATACATGAATAAAGCACAAGGCTCCTTTTAACAATATGCCATACCCCATTCAAGAATTTTGCACTTTCTGAGCTATATCTATTTCTGTTCAACACAAAGACACCCCTTACTTCAGTAGGAGTTGCATTAGGCTCTTAATCAGGAGCTCAGAGCCACATTAAAAATACCGGTGTGAGTTGGTTTTAAAAAAAGTATTTTTTATTGTGAAATGTTCCTTTGGACTTATTAAAGGAAAATGCTTTGTATTTTTTTTTCCTCCCAAAAGAATAGGCCCCAGACATTTGGAAAGTATCTGCTCTGAGTCACAGGCACAGGAGTCTGCAAAGTACCCCTTTATGCAATCAAAGGCACTCACCCTTCCAGTGTTATATGCACGTCAGTACATCAGACGCACTATTTTGGTTGTTCCACAGGCACTCCGAGTTCAGACACAGTCTTGACAAACTTTGCAAATCACAATAGCCTGACCTGACGCTTCAACCTCACGGGAAGTTGGAGCTTCTAAATGTTCCCGTGTCACTGAGCAGGGATCTCGGCACAGAGACTCAAACACATCAAGGAATCCTTTGAGTACTGAGTTATGAGGAGACTCCCTTCTTCTGAGTGAAGCGTCCAGGGGGAGAGACAACATATTTGCTGTGTTAGCTTTAGAAGTCATACGCTGTTTGCAGAAGGGGTTATCTTGTGTCTACACTCTCTGATCTAAGCTAATGTTTGTTTACGGAGACTGTAAAGCAGGAGAGCACGAATGTTTCACAGTATTACTTGTGGTCTCCTCTATAAAGGGGTCTTTGACACAACCTTTTGGGGCACTGGGGGGGGAGTAGTCACCTGTAACAGCCACATCAGGAGATGCCTATTTCCAGGAAAAAGTATAACTTTTGCAGGGTCTGAGCGATCATTTAGGTGTATATTTTGCTTCCAATGCTTTCATAGAAAGAGGAAAACAAGCCATGAATAGTATTATAGGTCAGTTCAATCATTTTTACAGCTGGTGAGCCCAATACCCAAAATCAAATACTCCAAACCATCTACTAGTTAAGTGGCTCCCAACTAATTTTTTTGCTTGCTACTACTCACCTTATGTGGTGTCTGGAATTTTTTGGCACATGTTTTCAGATAAAAATGACCCTCCAAATGTCTCAAATAAAAGGTGATACTTAATTAAAATGCTACTGGCAGAAATTACTTCTTGACCACAAAAAAATAGAACCCTCTGCATTGTGATACTCAGTATCTACTTCTCTAAAATGTTTTAAATTACTCATTCCAAAGGCTAAATTATATTTACTGGTAGCATGGACAGCGTTTAGCTGGTTCTTGTTACATTCTAATGTTTAAAGCATACTCCCAAAGCATAAGACTGCTCAGTCTCCCTTGGAGAGAGCCTTTGGATTGCTCTGAACTGTATATATAAAAATACATGTTGAGTTCCTCCAAAACTTATTGTTACTGTTAAACCCCCCGTTTGATACAGGAATTAGAAAAAGCCCTGAAAAAAATTCAGTATCAATAGCAGCTAGTCAAGAAGATCAAAGCAGATCTCCACTACACTAACAGGTAACAAAAATATTTTTGGTGTGGGGAGAGAGTGTTTTTGTAACTCTAGGCTACTTCCAGTTTCTGAGGTGTCTTCTGAGCATCCAGCAAATCTGTGATACGCATGGCCCATTCAGTTTGTCACCTGGAAAAGATAACCAGGAAATACTGCTCGTCTTGATTTATCAGTGTTCCTTTTACCCTGAAGTGTAGCCAGGAGTACAGGCCCAGTTGTGTACTGGGTGCATTAGGCCACGATGGAGTTCTCATGTACTTAGTTGCTTATCTTGCAAGTGTATAAATCACATTGACAGCCCTCAAAACCAAGGAAAGGCTACCATTTTTGCAGGCAATGCTTGCCTGCAATCAAGCCTTGGGGCTACCCTATTCATAAAATGTCAATCGACACCATTTCGTCCTACAATTCTTTACGTCTGACCACAGTGGTTTTGTGGGAGCACACTATGCTTCTCATACTACACTCTATTATTCAATGAGGCACAAATTTATAAAAAGAGCAGGGGGTCTCAGTACTATTTTAGCAATAGTATTATTAGCTGCTAACTGCTTTTCGCTATCTGGAATTTTTCTACGTTAGCTTCACTGGTTGGTTCACAAAATACTCCATGCACATTTTTTTTTCTTTTATTCATATTGTTTAAATTTCTCTGTGTAAATAGAAGAAGTCATGTTACAGTCTGTTGCATTTAATGATAATGAAACACAGGCTCTTTACTTTTAGCCCTCCATGCCTGCGAACACTGGGAAAGCACCCTTGCTTATAAAAAAATATTGCTCTGAGAAAATAATACTACCTGAACTACCCCGATGCTGTTGTACCATTTCCAGAAACACAGAGGAACAGGGTTTTTTTGAAGTGGTAGGGAAAGGCTGCTTTAAATTTGCTTTTACTTGTAATAATTTTATAAAGAAGTTATGAAAACATTTCAATAAAATCCCTCTAAAAACCATTATCAGGAGCTTCTACAGTGTCCTTTTCAAGGCCTATGCAGGCGCCATGCCTGATTTGGGTCTAACATACTTGCAAGTCACCGAAAGGTTGAGAATGCAGCCACATCCAAGAACACTTAATACACTATGTGATCTCTTGATACTTGAAGCAATGCTTTTGTGACAGCTCCAACTCCAAGAACTGCAGACCACTCAGAGCAGTGAGGTGTATGCCAGTATTTACAACAAATGGCTGATGTGTATGGAAACTGCCATCTCTGAGGACAGAGGGCTGAAGAGCTCCTCAGAAACTCCATCTCTGAAGCTGTAGCCTCTGATTGCTATTGACCTCAGGGCCTCTGCACAGCTGTACACTGTCAGTGCGTGATTTTAATCAACCCTTGTCCACAGGCGGTGCTAAAATTAAGCATGGTACTCAATTTTTTTACCAGAACAGGATGACTTCAGATCCTAGCATTTTGGAGGAAGAGAAAAGGAAGGGGGGGGGGGGGAGGGGAGAACAAAAAGCTCATCATATTTCCCCTTGGCAGTGCGCTTCAACTTTAATTATGCTATTAACATTTTGTACCACAGTTGTTCGAAGAGCCAGCTAGTATAGTGTGGAGTAAGTTTAGTGAAGTCGGTGGAGCTGTACCAGTTTATACCCATAACTCCAAGTTTCATCGTTTGTAAAGAATTTTTTCATTTGTTCCCTGCTGTCAGACGTAACACAATTTCTTGACGTACATTCAGATTCATGCACATTCTTTTGTTTTGCAATTTTTTCCCCCACTATTGTCAGTATTCAACTATATTTACATATTCCTCTGTCTCATCACTTTAGAGTCTAAATAACTTCTGTCCTGGATGTCCTGGGGGTTCATGGTGCCCGTGGTCTGAGTGTTGGTTACCATTGGGCTAGACTTTCTTTTACCGTAGCTTTTGGCTTTCTCAAAACACTAACCATCCACCTAATCTGAGAGTTGTGCCAAGGGCCCCACGAGTCCCCAAAGCTAAGGGCTGCTTGTGGAAAAATTCTAGAAGTAAACTTTTAAGAGATTGAGGAAAAGACTCCGGTAACCGATGTCAAGATGGGAGAAGACAGAAACATTAGGCATCAGGTTTCCACAAGATTCAAGGCCACCATTCTACAACTAGTTGCAGCTGGTTTTAGCAGTCCTTGCAACTCTGGTCCACATAAGAAGAATCCCTTCCTTAACATGAATATGGACAGCTAGATTACTTCTACTGTTTTTCTGGGTGAAAAACCACCTCTCCTGTACTCCCCTATTCCCCAAGGTTAAAATAACCTGCATCAGTTTGATGATGTGACGCTCCACACGCACATACAAAGACCTATGCAAGCACAATGGGGAGGCAGCACAGGCTCGGAACAGCTTACGTTAAGATGTGCAGCTGAATAGCCACAACTTGTGTCAGAGAGTTTGGTGAAGCAGGTGGGAGTTTCATTAGGCATATATTCAACAACAGATATCTTCACTGCTTTAAAGATTCATGGAGTGTGGGGGAGGAGGGCAGAGGGGAAGAAGTCCCATGTATACCTTAACCATTAACAGGTAATCCTGGCACAACTAAAATTTCAGCAAACCATGACAAAAGAATAGGCAAATGCCTAAATTTGTGCTCTCAAGAAACAATTTATCATTCTTGAACCACGTTTTACACAGAGATTTGGGATCTGGAGTGGAAAGTTCATAGTATATTCTTAATTCTAACATGCTTTGTGATGCCTTTCTTTCATCAACAGAACCCATGCCAGACTGAATGAAACATTCTTAATAAATGTTAATAATGAACTAACAGGCCCAGTTACCTAGCATCCTGTCCATCAGGCCTTCCCTCCTTTCAAAATGCAATCTTTAAACAAGATATTTAGCTCTTGTTTCCTCAAGCGCAGAGTGAAACCCTTTGTAAAGCAATGCTGAAGACCAAGTTGACTTGGATAGTTTCAAAACCATAATTCACAAAGGAAATAAAGAGTTTGTTCTCTTAAAAGGAAAGCCATGTTTTCCATCTGTGGGATAAAACATAAGCCCAATGTATCCTTTAGAAAAGTAATTCCTGAAAAATCCTCACAGAGTATCAGCATTTAATCCTGCCTTGAATATGTCCAGTTGGGTCACAGATATATATTCTTCCCCCCCAAAATCAAATGAATCATACTTAATATGATTCCAGAAGAAACATGCCTGATGCTGTTTCTATCACTGAAGATCAATTATCTATATTTAGTTTATAGTTCCCTTCCATTTTTCCAGTATGCTACTTGTTAAAGATTTAGTGTCATTCTAAGTGCAGGAAGAATTACACTGGTAAGCAAGTATAATTTTACATGCAGTGTAACATTTCAAAAAGGCTATATATTTGTTCACAGTTCTGGACCATTTACCCCAACCCTTTACTCTTTTCTTTTATGCTCAAGTATTCTTGCCTTTTCTGTATGAAGAAGCAAAGTGATTACATCCATGATGCATAAAGTAGTTCTGAGATGGGGGTTTCTCAAGGTTAAATAATATGATAATCAAATCAAGCTTTTGCTGGGTCCCTACAGAGCTTTGCAGCTAGGGCTGCTTCTCCCAACATTACACTTCCATTCCTGCAAAGCTTTTAAGCATGAGACCTGAAGAGATGTGTTAACTCCAGAGAGATGTCTGTATGTCTAATACTTTGCCCTTTTCTGTTAATGCAAATTCTTGTAAAATAACCGATTCTTATTTCTACTTTTCTTTCAGTCTTGCTTAGTTTCCATTTTTCACTTGCTAAAATTTCCATAAGAAAGCCTAGAACATGGCTTTAAAAGTTTTCTGCTTATTTGACTCCTAGACTAGCAAGAATTGGCTAGTACTCCAAATTCACTCCAAGTAATTGTTTTTCTACTGAAAACACTGGGACTTACCATAATCAAAACTTCAGATAAATTGTAAATACAGTTTAAATATACTAGGAGACCAAGCTACACCTCCACAATTTATCCTGACAAGACACAGGCAAAATATATAATGTTGATATTTAGTTCAGGTATATTTTACACAATTTCAAAAATATTCGGCCCTTACAATAACTTGGAAAAAAATCTTATACTGCATTTCTGTTGGATTTTTCAAAAATATTTGCAATTCCCTTTTTTTAAAAAAAACAAACAAACCACCAGAATTTTAACAGCATTTTCATTGTAAGTATTTTCTCTGTTTCTACAAAGTACAAAATACTTCCACACTAAATATTTCCTACTCAAAAGCAACTGGAACACTTACTGAGCCAATTTTGCCTATCCATATCTGCAAAGCAAGATGAAAAGTCTGACTGAGTTGTACCACATCGGTAGCCTTGCAGAACTATGCTGGCAAGATTATAGCCTAGAAAACCTAAACATGTAAGGAAGGTATTTTTGCCACGCGGCTGCTTTCTGACAGCATTTCTTAAAGTCAGCAATACAAGTTGTAGCTGAGCAATGCCATAGAGGTCATGCAAGAAGCAAAGGTTCAAAGCATAAAGTAGCGCTAGCACAGTCGTCTTGCCAAATGTGGGGGTACATTTAGTCCCACAGAGACGACTGTGGTGAAACCTGAAAGTCTTTTGTTCTTAAATCCATAATTTTGCTCAGAGGTTTTATTTTACACTACGTAAGACCTACTTTATTTAAGGACACAGTGTAAAACAGTGGCTTGGGTTCAACAAGCAAACTCTACAAAAATAATTAATGAACAGTTGTAGAAAAGTGTAGCTGTAACTGATGATGCCGTAAAATTAATAAGTGTTTTTCATGATCATACATTGTGATAAGTTGAAGATAATGTTAAATAAAGACAGCCACATGAGCTATTAACTGTATTCAAAAAAACAATGGGGAAGAGGTCATTTGTCAAAGAAAAATGACAAAAAAATTCCCATTCCTAAGAGTACTACAAGCTCAGGACAGTTTTAAAGTAAAGGAATCAAGAATAGTCTAAAGATGGCATCTGAATAATTTAAAACATTACAGACAAAAGGTGGACGGTGACAAATGTACTGATCACTTCTAAGAAGCATTGAAATGAATAGATGTTTTCAGAAGCAGAGAGAGTGGGTACTAGAAATGCATTAATGTATTCTGAAGCCACTGTACATGGATTTAAAGAACTGTTTAAACCTGCATTATTCATGCTCTCTTTGTTTAACTCAGTCACCTAGGATTGTACAAAAAATCCCCATGAGTAAAATATTTCAAAAGTTTGCACTGTTTGCAAGCAGGTAGTTATTAGAATTTGCTAGAACTAGAAAATTATTAGAAAATCTAACAAGTTCAGCTTTGTATAGACATCTCTGTAAAAGGTGTTTGGATTTATTTTGCCTTCATCAGTGATTCAAGTAAAGGCTTTCTCACAGTGTTTCAGCCATTTGTCATATTTATTTGCATTTTCATGACAGATCAGCTCTTAAAGGAAAGGCCTAGAAATCCTTATTTTTTAAGGAGATGAGACAGGTCTTCACAAGGTTTAAGTGAAATCGCAGTATTCAGAGATTTATCATTTCCATAACGAATTTAAGTTATTAATGTGCATTCTATTTTTCAAATATTTAAAATAATTTCCAAACAGACTTGCCCAAATTCTCTGAAAAAAGTTGATGTCTTTCCTGTTGGATCCTGTAGTACAGGGCATTCCTGGAAAGGAGGAAACTGGAGTAAAGAAAAAAAAAAAATTTAGTTCTCCTTAGTTCAAGGGACTAAGTTGGAAAGGAAAATTTGAGCTGCTCCTTAACTCTCCCAAACAAATTTGTTCATACTGTCTTTGTATTTTGTAGTAATTTATACTATCTTGGTGGAATATCTTTTTCCTTACCCCATTTCACAATTGGTACAGGTAGGTGGTCATAAATTACTCTTGCTATGACTAGGGTTAGCTCTCTCTACATCAGGAAGGAGCCAGATGTCTTCAATCGGCTTTTTTTAGGCTTTTGTTTAAAGCTATTTGAAAATGTCTTAAAATTTTTTACCCTTTACAGTGTGATACTACATATTCTGAAGCTGTGATTTAGGGATTTTGCCAAATCCAGATTAAAAGTCATCTGAAGTATTGCTGAGATCAGAAATGGAAAAGTAAAGTCTTAATTAAATTTATAAATTCATAATGTGTATGTATAATGTGTAAATTATACTTTAGTCTCCTTTTTGCTATCAGTATCTTCCTTTTTCAGTTTTTTGTTAGTGCTTTTTTCATCTTTTTACTGATATGATCAATAGTACGTTCTCAAAGGAGAACTGAAGACTCAGAGGCCTTTACACAAGTCATGGGAAACTGCTGCTACAGAGCCAAGGATCCATTACTTAAATGAGCAAATTGTGAGTCTCGTTTTTCAGCACACAGGGATAAGACCCACAGCAAAAACTTTACTTTGCTTCACTTCTTGGGTACATGCTCCTTTTCTCCTCTGCAGTACCTGGACCAAATTTCCTGTATTTTACCCTCAAGTAGCTGAGGGTGAGAGCGCTCCAGACCATCTAGCTGATGGCAATAAGAGTTTCTCAGAAAAGGGTTCGGGTTTATGCTGGATAGCAGCCAGGAACTGCTTCTCTTGCATTTCTCTCTAAAGGGCAACCTTCATGCTGTAATGTTGAAGCACCGTTAAATTGCAAACACTATTAAACCTCCTAAAGAAACATGTTAACATGCAGTTTAAAAAGTATGTAGAAACCCCATTTTTCCACAAAACTACGTTTTGCAGGCAGTAGAAAAGCAAGCCTCCATAAGCTACCACACTATTAGTATGACAACTGCTAATCTCCTACTGGACTAGGCCCTTTTCAGTGCCAGTGCAAGGCTAAAAACACCTTCTCTAAGGGAAAGCAGTCTACAGTCTATGCTCTTGTCCATTAAGTTTGTCAAGTATGCCAGCTGAAATGTTGGTACTTAGTATTGTACACTGTGGTGCTTGAAGGCTGGACAGAGAATATCGGCTTAACCATTTCAAGCTGAATTCAGAAGGTCATTTCAGCCACTCGGTTTGAAGTCAACATCGCCTACATGCCAAAAAGAATAAACGCAGCAGACTGTAAGGAACACTTCCAGAACCATTCATGGAAAAATATATGTTCAATGTTTGGGGATCCCAAGTCAAAAGCTTTTCCATATCTTCTGCATTGTGCAATGCTTGTTTAAAATACATTAGTTCAAAGTGTAGCACATGCAGATGGTTCAGAAGGGAGTATTCATACTACTATTTAATCTATGTTGATAGCTGCTTGAAATAGTTCAAACTGATCTCGGAGAAAGGGTTTTTGCAGATTTTGCTCAAAGTACAGAATGTACTGGGTAGATCTCAAGTTCCAGTGTGTCACCGACCCTCCACACAACCCTTAGCCAAAAATAGGGAATGGCTTATAAAGGCATGAGGTTTCTGAATGACAGCATTACGGAAATATGCATGCACTTTTTTACATCACAAAATCCAACTAAAATATAGCATATTAGATCAAGTCAAGCAAGGTCACAGCAGCAGCAAAATACTCCAATATTAGCTTAGATTTCGTATGAAAAACCAACTTATTCCAGGCCAAGTCTCTTTGGAAAACTGAGCCTGCAAGATTTTGTATGTATACTTTCATATGAATATACTATACCTCTTTTGCTCTTAAATCTTTTTCAGTTTCTAGAAACTTCAACTTTTTTTCAGCAAAGGCAAAAAGTTTACTGTTACAATAAATTTAAGTCTTCTAACAGCAGTTAAACAAGCTCAGTTACTAAACAAAGCTCTCACAGCATGAAGGACAATTTATAGGGACAAGGATTCACCCAGCATTACATAGGGCAACCACAGAAGTAGCAGCGAAACTCTTCACTTTATGGCTCCAGAGTTTATCCTCTGTATTCTCCAGACATCTGGTAAGCTCCACATGACATCATGTAGCACTGCCAAAATCATGAAAACTCTAAGTAGAGGGAAGTGGCACTGCTAACTTGTGAACTCCGGCTATGAATGTGCAGTTGTTCTGAGAATGTGACATTCACAGAGGCGACTGGATCCCAAACAACTGGGATATCATAGCTGACATATGGTGGTTTTTTTCCCCCAGCCCAGATTTTCACAGTATTTCTCTCACTGGAGTATCGCAGTTCTTTCTAGTATACCAGTGTTGACTTAGGCAAAATGAGATAAAGCTGAGCAAACGCAGCAAAACAGAAGTGAGCTGGGCCTGGATGTACATGTGACATGATGAAAGGTGAAAAAAGTGGGTGTGGGAAGTGTGAGGTAGCGACGTCTTTAGAGTCAAGCATTGGGTTCCCAAGGAAGCTCACTCCAGGCTTCAGAGGATTCTTCCCTAGAGTGCAAATGCACTTGACGAGCCAGGGTTGATTGGCTGCCTTCTACTTCAAGCAGGATGAGAAAGCTGGTCCAAGTTGCCCAGTTAGGCTTTATTATATGCCATCACATGCGTGATCCACATGAAAAGACTCAGAACAGACTTGTTCGAAATGTGACAGATTATTCAATTCCCACAAAGGTTTTCCCATTACTGCTGGACATTTAAGAATGCAAGACATGCACAACATCAATAAGATGCCCTTACTGTTAAAAAGCTACAAGCAAAGGACAGATTGCTTGTGCGGATGCTGCAGATTGAGAGAAAGGAGAAGTGGAATCTTTCTGGAGTGCCCTAAAGCTACTTCTGGCAATGGGAGAATGGTGACATTAGTAGAGATGTATATTTATTGGCATGCATATTCTTAGGGAACATTCGCCTCTGCAAACCAAGTACTGGGTAATAATAGATCTCATGCCCAGCCCTCCTTTTGGTACATCCACTATAGATGGGAAGAGAGAGCATAGCATCTCAAATTAAGAGCTTTATCATCAGTCAGTTTGTTGGTCAAAACCAAGCAGCGAAGCAGCCAAGGACCTAAACAGCCATTAAACCAAAGAAAACAAAAAAAAAGGAACAATTCATGCCCTGCATCTGTAGAGAATAAGAAGAAAGAAACATAAATTAACATTAACAAGGAACTGGTAAATCATAGTCTCATTGTCTTTTCTCCTTATGGTAATACCTTTTGGGCTTCCCAATACAGGAAAGACACCAATAAACTGCAGCAAGTTCAGCAGAGAGCCACCAGCATGCTTGGGGGCTGGAGCACTTACCCTGGGAGCAGAAGCTGAGGGAACCAGGCTTGTTCAGCCTGCACAAGAGACAGCTTTGGTGGGGACCCAAGAGCAGCCTGCCAGCACCTGGAGGGGGGAGCCAGCATCAGGAAGACAGAGCCTGTCTCTTCATACAACCATAGAGCCATTAAGCTTGGAAAGGTCTCTAGGATCATCAAGTGAGGACAAGAGACAAGAAGCATCATTTGAAACAAAAGAGGTCCAGACTGGATATAAGGAAGGTCTTCACCATGAGGACAGTTAGGCAGTGAAGCAGGTAAGGCCCGGAGCTACTTGGTTACTGACATCATAGTTGACCCTGCTTTGACCAAGAGATCAGACTAGAGACTTCTTGGGATCTTTTCCAACCTGAATTTTCCTACACATCCTTACAATACAAGGCTGCATTATTATGCATTTCAATTTGTGTATTATTGAACATCTATAGACAACACAGCTACCCATACTGTAGAAGCAAATTCTAAGATGGTTATGTTTGTACAAATATCTAAATATTCTTACATTAGTCAAGGATTCTACATTGTTGTTACATTTTTATAACACCTAAACGCCCCCAAAATAATTATAAGCACTATGTTTTCTGACATCTTTCTAAATATACATAGTAGCTACCTCTTATATTGGTATTTAATCTAGATTGAAATGTTCCCTCTAACTACTAGTCCTCCATAAGACTGACACTTCTTTCCATAAAAAAAAAAAAAAAAAAAAAAAAGACAGTCTCCATTCTGTTTTGGGGTTTGTTTTTCGTTTGGGTTTTTTTTCCCCAGCATTTGCTGTTTCTCTCAAGCTATGCCCCCAGGTTTCTCACTGCCCCACACTTTGCCTATCAAAATGCTGTTGAGCACATGGATGGAACTCAGGCTGCAAAAATGTGAAATTGAGTCAGATTTCCCCTTTGACAGCAGCTGGTTTTGGATACTAATGTAGGAAAAGTGAAACAAATTAGGCAAGCAGAACAGGAGACACTTTCTCCCATTAGCTTCTCTTCACATTAGAACCTCCCTTCCCAGATCTCTTCTGAATAAATACATTAATTAGCAAGATATTCTTGCTCAGCAACAAATAACCAGCAAATGGTATTAAAAAGAGAGAATGGCTAAAGCTTCAGCTTTAGATGGGGGATTCAAAATTGTCTCAAGACATTCTCTCAAGACAATGTCAAATGATCATCTAGCCCACTCACCCATCTCCCACACTGGACTGCAGCTTCCTTCAGTGCATTTCCTCCCATCCAACCACACACAGAGCAGTTTTGGTTCGACCCTCTATAGAGGGCTTGATATGAAAAAGACATAAAATTTACCTGCAATCCAGGTCCAGATTCCAATCTCACTGCCAAAAAAAAACCCAAACAACAAAAAAAACCCAAAACAACAAACCAGGGAAAAAAAGTAGTTCCTGGTTGGGACTCATGTCTCTAAAAATAAGCAGGACATAGACAGATTAAATTGCTTTTATAAGAAACCACAGGTTTAAAGACAAAACTTTGATAGGAAGGTTAATTGGCCAGCCTCTAGAAGGAAAGTATAAAAAAAAGCTCTAGATTTTTCCTCTTTATTTCAGATCACCTGTCAGGGCTTCTTTTCCCTGAAATTCCTCATAGCAGAGCAAGTGGCCAGATGCTACAAAACAGATTAAGCCACTAGAGATGCTATGCATGCAGTGTGGATGTTGATTTTGCAAGGAACAGACAAGGGAGACGGCTTATCAACTCCATTACTGTAATAGTTTCCATTTAACATCAGGGGCATAATGTGACCTTGAATACAAAAGCAAAGTTATCAGCCTAAATGAAGGAGAAACACCACCTAAGGCCTCAGTCAGGCCGTACTCATTTACATTTCTAGAAAATTAGGCCAATGGCATCCAGTTCTGAAGCTGCTGCCGGGTTTGCCAAGACCATATCCACCTTACAGAAGTTGAAGCACATTTGATCCTGCAAACACTGTCATAATGGGACCGCTCAGACTGGAAATGAGCACAGCTGGGCTTTTAATATATGGCCTTGAGCAAATCAGTTAACATCTGTGCCACGTACAATTTGTAGAATAGGAACAAAAATAGCAATCTACCTGGTAACAAATGTTGTAAAATGATCTCAGATCTGCAACACCAAGGAAAGCCAAAAGACTACTGAAATGCTTGGCTTTATCCACTGGAGCCAGCTGCTGATGTTACTTAAAAATGCTGGAGTTCCTCTTAGACTGATTATTTGAGGAACATTCCTTGTAGCACTTGGCCACGCAAAAAAACCTCACTGCATACTACAAAGTACTGGCTAAACAGAAGCCACGGATCATTTATTTGATGAATGCTCTGACATCTGTTAAATTGCACCTAAATTAAGCTGCTTCCTTTCACCTCCTTTTGTATGAAGATTTATATGCCCTTACTTCTTCAGTTAGGCAGTTACGGTATAGACAGAGATAGCTTCAAGAGATTGTCCCAAGCTATAACTGGCATAGAATCACGGAAGGCAATAACATACTGACAACATATATCCCCTGCTTTCTGGCCATCTTAAGTTACAAGCACAATTCTTAAGTTATTTACATTGGACAATGTTTTCAGACTGCGATTATCTTCGTTCGACAGCACTAGTACCCTGTCTACCTACAAGAGCCCCTGTACCGTCTGCACAAATACTGCTCAAAGTTTATACTCATTAATATTAACAATTAGGCAAAGTGCTTTTTTTTATTGGATAGTAAGATGATCAAATTTGAAAGACACCTATTCTGAGATGTTTAATTCCTGTCAAGGAATTAAGGCAATTTCATAACTAAAAAGAAACACCATTTAAATAATCAGCCAAACATCACTTTGATAGAGTTTTGTCAAAAGACCCAGATCTTCAATGCGATCGGAGATTTCATACTTACCCAAAAATGGGGCAAAAACCCAAGGACAACATGAGAAGAGGAAGACTTAAAAAGTGATGCAGTAGGCTTGTTGTTTGTTACCCGAGAAACGAAACGTTTAGAAAACAATAGAAAAGGTCATGCCAGTTGTAACAATGGTTGCCTTGAACGCTTCAGCTGTGCTTTGTGATGATACTGCAAGTATATAAAATGAAATTTAAAAGAAAAAAAAATAAAACCAACCACCCCACCACCAAATCTGATCTAGAAGAAAAGGAGACAAGCTCCTTTCATATATTTACAGTGGTATTTGCTCTTCATAGGATCTGTTTGTGATGTGCTGGTGTCCAGAGGTATCCAGTTCTGAAACACCTCTGCTAATGTGTCATTTTAATATCTCCCAAAGGAAAACTGAGAGTGATGGGAGAACCAAAATCTTTAAATCCTTTCCATATATTTTCGTTTTCCCAGTAAGACTAGTGGATGTGAAAAAATTAACCTTAGCAAACCAGAAGTTGAAAGGTTATCGGGGGCGGGGCAGGGAAGGGAAGGCAAGGTGAGGATGTCATGGAAAAACAGAGTCTGGTGGCCAGAACTGAAGGTGACCTTGATGATATTTATAGGACACTCCTCCCAGCTATGGGATGCAGGGCAACAGAAAGCTTGAAGAGCACTGTACTAGAAAAGAGTTTATTGCGTCAACTGACTTCTTTTCCAGGATACTATAACTAAGCCATACAAGAAGTGACAGAGGCACCTAATGCATTTCTGGCTGCTATCGTACTGCACCGGCAACACGTTCAGTATTGCCCGAATATGTATCTGGCATATGCGAGATCAATCAAAATCTTCTCTTAAATCTGCATTTAGGTCACGCTGATGGAAGGTTAAAGGGAAACAGTAATACGCCTCAGCTTTCTTTTTCTTATACTCATGTTCTTTTCCTGTGTGAGAATTATAAGAGGGTGAATACCTATACCCCAGTAAGATAAAATTTTGCACCAAATATCCTGCACAATTTCCACAACTGTCAAGAACGCAAACAAGCACTAAATCAGAGACTCTCTTGCTAGCCGACAGCAAGGTACTCAATTTTATCACTGAATTTAAAGAGAGCTAATGTCATTTCTTCTAAATACACAATGCAGTACAACACAAAAGATGCCTTTCTGCTTTCCTCAGATATTGGAACCTTCCTCCTTCCAGTTTTATGCTTTTCAAACACCAATTTCATCAAATTCATAGGCATATACGAAAAGAGACCGCAGCGGTTTCCCACCAGCCCAACATTTTTATTAATTTTTCAAGGTCCCTTAGATAGGAGGCAACATAAATCCTGCATATCGATATGGTTTTAGTAACAATCCTGGCAAAATGAAGACTTTTCCCCTCACACTGCAAAATGAGAAACACTTCAACACAACACAGCCAGGCCTGTTGCCGCCAAATGAAATAGGACTTTCATTACTCTTTTCAAAAGACTGGACTCTTTTACAAGAACAGTCCTCACATCACCTTCAGTCAAAACTCTTAATGCACAAGAACTAAACTCAAAGAAAAAGAAAGGAGTGAAGAAGGAGAGTTAAGATCAAAGTTTCAGAATCATTTTATTGAGTAAAATCTTTCCCCTAAAATCTCTCCAAATAATCCGTTTCACCAAATTATTTGTAAAGGCACATGAGAGAACATCTGACACAATCTCATATGGTGAGAGCATGTGTAAGGCATCTTTCAGATGTTTGGTCCACTCACCCTGCTTTGTCATTCTTTCTAGACTCTCTTGGCCTCCTTGGTGCCTATGTCTGACACAGCTCTGTGCCACACCATCTGCATGCCAGACTCCTCTAACCATGCTGAACCAGACAGCGAAGGACTGCAAGCTCTCCTGCGAGTGTGTAAGGCACTGTTCCTCTGGTGACCTTCTTTAATAAATTGCTCCTGGAATGTTTTTGTTTTGTTTTTAAACAAGGCAATTGAATCAACGTTCTTCACACAACTGGATTAAAGAACACAACTTCTGGGAAATAGCTGTTTTACTCTTTGGTTGAGCAAGAAAAAAGGAGGAGCTGGACACTGGAAAGAGCTTGACCTATTTATCACAGCCTGTTTACTACAGGCCACACACAGAAGACAGTGGTTTTAACCATCCCCCACCTGGTTAGAAAGGCTAATTTCCCATGTGATAAAAAAGAATTTCCAGTATACCAAAATTCCTGTAAGAACTTTGACATTAGTCTATACCTTAAGAATTTCTTTCAGTAAATCTTACCGACGGAAAATTAATCAGCAGACTAAACCCAAATACGTTCCGGTGCAAAGGCAAGAATAGCCAAAGGCAAGAGTCACCTCAGATGTCATTGCAACCATCTGTCACGATGTCAAGCCAAGCAAAATTGGTATAGTTAGGGGAGGGAGAGGTTACCAATAACCAAGCTGTGTGCTGTAAGTCAGCATGTGAGAGACTTCAGAGAAGGGAATGGAACACAGCATCTGTTACAGCATAAAGACATACAGACATAGCCGACTGCAGAACAAGTCAGCCACTTTCAATACCCATATTACCACACAAGGTCTTTCTGAAATATAAAAGTCAAACTAGTAACTTCGAAGTCTCACAAGTGTTTTTCTTATGCAAGAAGATAGCGATCCTGGAGTCTTGTGTACACTGCTAGCAGTTAATCTCACTAGAATAGAAGCGGTAACTGCAGCCTTTACTCATATGGCTTAGCACTAAGCCATCCTGGAGCAAGGAAGCAGTAGAAGGAATGGAACTGCTTTGAGAATATTAGTGTGAAATGGACTCTTCTGATGAATAAAAAGGAGCAAAGTTTCCCCAGATAACTTTGTTATTTATACTAAATTTTTATGGTGTGGACATTCACAGGTGAAGTCCAGGTCCTACAGACAATAACTGGGACATTTCCAGAGCTACAGCCTTCAGTTATGAAGAGTTCATCAATAATTATTCATGCATCAGGAATCCCAAATATACATCCATATATAACATGGATAAACCATGGCATGATGCATTTAACACAGGTAAGTCAACATATTCAACAGCTTAAACCATGTATGGGGGAAGTTCTTCCAGTTCATTAATGACTAACATTAGTCAGACCTAATAAGCAAGACCAAAGGGGCAGGGGGGAATCTTTGTGACAATTCACTGCCTTGTCTTTGTATTTATTAAACAAAGGTTTCTTGAGTTCCTGCTGTCTGCATAGCATTATTTTAGCCTCAGGTACAGGATTTCTTGAGGTTTGGGGGTTTGTTTCTTTAAAATCACAGCTGTAATATTCCAGACCCTGGAACTCACTAAGGCACGTTATACCTATCACTTAAAAAGAATATCCTACTAAAGAAAGCTGCAAGCAGAGAGACCTGATTTATCACAGCATTTTACTACAATTAAGTCGCACTTTAATAAACTGCTATGAACCTTTTTATCAAGCAGCTCCACATTAGCAACATTATGCGAATAAGAGATATTTTGTTATTTGGTGAACAAATTAGTAGATTCTGTTTACCACGCTACTCTTCCAAAATACAGAAATCTTAGGAATTGGATATAAGAGAACAAAAGATAAATGCAGTCTGAATATTGTAATTTTCAGTAGAAAAGTAGCTCTTCATCTCATAACTATATCACGGCAGCAGGTTTTGCTCAAATCAAGGTTGACAGAGAGACATTCTAAAACACCAAATGGTCAGTCAAAAGTTTTACTACATAAGGTCAAGCTACATCTTGAGCTGCTGTACATTTGTGCACAAGTTCTTTGAAGTCACGTTCAATTAATCAACTAAATTATATTTTAGGATGCTTGGTAACATTTCTATTTCAAGAAGGTAATTTCCCATCAAAGTTGCATTGTAAAACATCCATGAAACTCAAATGATGCAGCTACGCTACCCAGAAAAGAATTTTACTTTGGTTACTGGTATTACTAACATACAATGGTAAATTTTAGGCTCTGTGTCAGAAAAGCAATTAAGCCTGACTTTGATGAAATATACAATACCACCCAAACTGGCTCAAGCAGGATTGGGTACTAGGTGGAGTATCATTTTAATCAGGAGCGCTTAACACAGAATGACAGACATTCAAATAATCACAGTAAGGGTTTCTTAGTCTTAATACATGAACAGGTGAGCTCTGTCAACAGAGCTCCAGCCTCATGGCAGTACCCTTTCCACAGCAAGCAGTGGGACAGAACACAAGCACATGCTTTAGCCTTCCCAGTACAAAGTCTGGTTGTTTCCTCCAAGCTGCAGAACCGGGTCATTCTCTCTCACTGACCCTATTACGGAAACACCAAACTCCAGCAGGCAACAGGGGCACTAGGGCTTTAATTTTTCAAACCACCAAGCAAGATTTTCTGCAGCTCATCTGTCAACACACTTATTCCTGTGACATTTGGGGTGACAAATGTGGTGGCCAAGAATTTACCACAGCCTGTTTCCACTGCTAGTCCATTCACTTGGCTTCAGCTAAAACACTTAAATCCAAAGGACTCCACAACTAATATCTTCTCCTGTTTTAAATGAGTAATCTCTTACTTAATTGGTTGTTAATTAAAGGTTCTAGAACACCAACACTGCAGACTGAAGTCCTCTCTAGAGGCAGCATAGCAAGCCACAACACAGTTTTTCCTCAGGGCATCTTCTTGCATTTATCATGTCTAAGCAGACAGGTTTTGCCTCTGGGGTAAGAGCAGGGTTCAACAACTGCTTGGTCATCTCCTTTTTCTGAGCCTCACATGAAGAACAGCAATTACTTCCAGCTGAGAAGAGACTGAGAGCTAGGCAGCGGTCATCAGTGTATTAGCTCAGCTCTAAGAAAAAATCCTTTAAAATGACCAGACTACAGTAAGATACGATTTAACTAGTTCATCTGGAAAACAACACATATAACTGAAGGAAAAGGAAATGCAGCTGCTGCTTATAAATGACAAGCAGTCATCAAACCATTACGGTTCTCCTTTTAGTCTCGCCAGTTCCTCAGTTACTAACTGTTCCAATACAGTACAATAGCCGTAATATTGTATACAAATGCATTAATGCTCTAGGGAGATGTCCTGTTTGGAAGAACACACATTTTTACGTAGCTAACTTAAATAATCTCAGGTTTTCTTTTTGTTATCTCAGTACTGATGATTTACAGATTTCACAGGAAGCCGCCTATCAGCCAAGGCATGACTGCACAACCAAAGAATCTCCATATTTTAGGGAAACGTGTGGGCCAATTGTTTGTTGGAAAATGTACAGATGTAATCTGGGAATGCTCAAAGATTCAACGATGGGTTATTTTTTTTTTGCAGACACTCTGCTTCCACCGGAACTATGGCCTTATATGTAGAAACATGGGCTGTAACTTCCTCTGACGTGCAGCACGCTCCCATACATGCTTTCCCTCTAACTCATCAAGTTTTCCAGGCTGCTGCCCACTCTCTGATGAAAGGAATGGCACTACGCACACTACACTAATTCGTTCCAGTGCTCGAGACCTCACCAAATTTCACACCTACAAAGGCTAACACTTCAGTGTGTACTGCAGGACAAATATTGCCATGGATTTGGGCCAGGAGAAAGAATTTGTTTGGGTTTTTTGTTTGTTTGTTTGTTTATTTCTTCAAAAGAGCTGATGTCTTAATAAGATTTTTAAATTTGCTGTCCCAGAACGTGTGTGTCTCCTAAGGCGGCTTCTTGACTATGCTACACTTCAAATAACGAAGCAAGGAAGCTCAGGATACATCTATCATGACAATCAAATGATTCTAGAATGGAACAAGTGATAAGAAACACTCAAAAATAAAATCAAGAGTTTGCAATTTGTAACAAAAAGTCTATGATACAGCAAATAATTTTGACTCTGCTCGTTATCATAATAAATGCAACATTTCATCATATTCTGCATTGGTAAGTATTAGGAAGGACATTTTAATAATACGTTCCAGTGGCTTGCTCTTTTAATGCAATGAAGAAACAATCGATCCATGCTGAATATTCATCTACTATGCATGGGTTATTTATTTACTTTCTTTGTCTTTTGAAAAGTAAGTAACCCCCATAACACTTAATTATAGCATGATACCTAAGCTACTGAAAACAGCAGGGATGAACAGTACTGAGAAGTTATGGACTTCAAATCTGGGCAACCTCACTGGAATTTTAATATGCTAACTAGAATCATACTGGAAACCTGAACCTGTCAGAGAGACATTCACACGTAAGAAACAAGGTATGACAAATTCTACTAGTGAATTATACAACAGAACACAAATTTCATTGCTGGTTGTTCACACCATAAGCCTCTCAAACCAATACCCAAGTACACCCCTTCCTCTCCCATTTGTTTCCTCTCCAGACAGGATTCTTGCCAATTCTTCTTCTGTCTCTCAGTTATCTGTTTTCCTTTCCAGATTACCATGTCCAGACTACAGGTTTTATTTAAATCATAGTGCAGGGTAGTGGCAGTTCTCGAACTAATAGGTCAAGCAAACAATCTTTCACTATTCAGCTCCCCGGCTTACGTATTTTGGTAAATCAGTGTTCTGTAGTCTGATTTTTTTTTTCTCCTAGGACTTCTACTGGTTACTTTATTCCACATTAGCAAGACAAAACAAGAAGGCAGGTAGAATTTCATAATATCTTTGCCATTCTAAAGAGAGCGAACTACTGCAGCCTCTCGAGTGCTGGGAATGAACTGTGAAAACATAATGCCCAATAACTACTTCTGCACGTCTATGGCAGGTTCATTAAGCAGATTAGAGGAGGACAGTCCCTCTGATTACAAACAGGTGAAAAAAGGAAGAAAATACAGCTTTGGCTTTTTTTTCCTGAAAGTGAGGGAGGCACTAACCAATGCAACAAACCAATCCATCTCTCTTTGATCCTCAGTCATTTGTCAGAGGCAATGAAGGAAAAGTAAAGCAACAAAGTATCAAGACATATACTGTTCTACTGCAAATGTAAAAATTGCTTGTTAAGTAATAATTATTATCAAATAATAATAAAGAGTTACTAGTTACTGCTACAATCCTTTCTGTCCCCAGTGCCTCTGATACTGGTTGCATTTCAGGGTGAATCTCAGGGTGAAGGCTAGTTCAGCTGAACCCATAATTTCACAGAGGCGAAACAGCTGTTGCAGATTTAACCTATTAATACCACCACCACCACTTCACAGAGTTCTGGCCTTATTCCTTATAATAATAGTATTAGAATATTTGTTTTTCAAATCTGTTACAAGAGTAGGAGATCAAAGGGAAGCAATTAACAAGGTAAAACTTTGTTTACTGAGGCTTCTGTAAATAAATCGTATAAAATTTCACTCTCAAAATTAAACAAAACTTGGATCTGAATGCCATAACATGAAAAAATCTGCCTACAAATGAACTCTAAAGCAAGAGGTAACAAATAAGCTGTGGAGTAGAAAAGCAGGTAAATACCTAAAATTAATTGTTGATTGTAATTTTCTTTTCTCACCTTTAAGCCTGTCTGAACAACATTGTCACCCATCATTTGCATCCGCTATATGTTCAAGGTAAAGGTTTGAGTCTCAGCCAGTCCTAATGAGTGAAGCATTCCAACAGCAACGCGTCCACGCTGTTTGGACTCTCCCTCGTACCTTCACATTCAAGTAGCAGGGACCTGAAGCCAGGATCTCCTTTGCCTCCAAATCTATAATATATCTCCCTGGCTAATTTGATACAGGTAGACTTGGTGATTTTTAGGCAGGCCACAGGAAAGGCAATAATAAGAAGTCAATCATTAGTAACATTTTAAACTTTTTTCTTGCTGTTTTTCATAACATAATCCAAGATCTAAGCTTTTGCATTTATTGGCAATTAAAACATTTTTTTTTAAATAATGAAAATACTGATCATATTATGAAAATATTTCAGAGTTCATTTTTTAAAGAAAGAGAGAATGAACTTTTGGTTTAAAACCATTTTATTTCCAGAAGTATATAATATAATCTGTAGATAACAGCCACTGAAGACTGGCAGGTTACTTAGCATGCATATCCCAAACCTAGACAGATCATATATTTGTCCCTGAAGCACTTCCCTTTCTGCTGTTTAGCATTCCTCTTGCATGTTTTATGAGGGTTTAAATACATTAACTTCTGTTCATGCACTTTTCTGTGAAGCAAGAACCACCTTGTTTGGATGCCATTCAGTGTGCCTCCCTGTGCACTCTCTTTTATTTAGTGAATCAGTTTCAAGGCTTTATGTTGAGTGAAAAGAGAACCTTCCAAAAACTGTGAAGTGTCTATTTCCTTCACTTAACCTACATGATGTGAACCCGTGGAGGAAGTAAATCGGCACAGTTCAAACTCCCAGAAAACTATTTGGCAAGAAAGTGATTTCTTTCTGGTTAGCACATCACATTCCAGTCTAATAATGAACAGAAACAGGGTATCTAACCACAAAACTCAGCAGGTTATGGAATAGCATAAAGAAACTTCTCTTTCTCTTGCATGTACTTATATACCAGTTCCCTGAATATATTAAAACTTTATTTTACATGTTAAAGAGCAGTTATTTCCACTCTTTAAAAAAAAAAAAAAAAAGCTGTAAAACCATTGCTTTCAGAAGCACTCCAGCAAAATCTTGTCTAGCACTTGACACCACTTGTGCCCAAAATCCAAACTTTAAGGTTCTGTTCACAGCCTAGCACTATGAATGTGGGTAACGGGTTCATCAGTGTCTGCCTGGAGCTGCAGAAAGCCCAAAACAGCTCCCTACAGCATATTTATAACTTCATGAACAATTGTAACAGGAAAACCGTAACACCAAAAGTGACTGAACAGTTTAAAATACATGAAAAGCAGATTCTATCCTCTCATAGAATTGGCATAAAAATCCCTTCAGTTCCTTGAAGTGGGTGTTTCATGCAAGCAATGACTACTTCTACTTCTCAACAGGCAAAGGCATGGATTTACCAGTGGTGAATAATGTCCAGCTCATCTGATTGGATTTGCAGATGAGGGGGAGCAGGATATATCTGTTACTTCAACTTTAGCAAGGTTTTCAAGCACTCTCACAATATTCTCACGCCCAAGTAGGGACATCACTGTCTGAATAAGAGGATGGCTAGATGGGTGAACAGCAGATGCCTATCCTGGGATTATCTTGTTTAACATCTTCATCAACAATCTGGAGGACATGGTGGAACAAATGGGGTTTTGTCAAGTCTGCAGATGCCACCAAACTGGCAGAAACCAGACAACATGCTTGAGGGCAGGGCTGGCATCTAGAAAGACCTGAGCAGGCTGGAGGAAAGGACTCACAGAAAATTCATAAAATTCAACAAGGACAAGACCTGCAGCTGGAAAGGAAGAGGCTCTTGCACTGATGAAGGCAGAGACCAACTGACTGGGAACCAGCATTGCTCAAAAGGACCTGGTGGACAGGGAGGGGGTGAAGCAGCACACAAGGCAGCGGCAGCAGCGTGCCCAGCAGACAGAAGTGGCCAACAGCACCCCTGGGCTGTATTCACAGTAAGAGCCAGAAGATCGAGGGAAGTGATCACCCCCTCTACTCAGAGTACTTGTTAGACCATGTCTAGGTGCTGCACCCAGTTCTGGGCCCCCCAGTATATGAAAGACACGAATAAGCTGCAGCAAGTTCAGCAGAGAGCCACCAACATGGTTGGGGGCTGGAGCACTTGCCCTGGAAGGAGAGGCTGAGGGAACTGGCCTTGTTCAGCCTGCACAAGACAGCTTTGGGAGGACCAAACAGCGGCCTGCCAGGGGGAGGAAGATGAATTAAGAAGTGCTATTAGCTACCAACACATGTATATAAACATTTACAGTAAAAGTGAGAACCATGACCTCTCTCCAGAGGCAGCAATGCTTCTCTGCTGCACAGCCGTCATTCTGCTCTCTGCTGCATGAGTGAGATGGAATATCTAAGACAACAAGTCATACAGGAATGTCTTGGAAATACAGCTCAGCTTGGTTACACTCTCTGTGCTTATCTCCTGTGAAATCAAGCTCATAAAAGACTGGTGATAAAGACTCCAAAACAAGAAGCCATCCACAATTAACAGTAAGATTTATATTGGTCCTACAGAGAGCCACAAACATTCTCTGTATTCCAAGTACCAACTCCTAACACCCTGCTACACACCTATGGATTCACAGCCAAACACGCACTGGTTCACCCTCAAACAGGCCCCAAAGTTTATTACCAGAATTTTACCTTTTTCTTCTAAAGTAATTTGCTGTTCCACCCACACCCCACAGCTCCCAGCATCCAAGTTCAAACCAGGACTGGAACTTCTTGCCCCATACACCTACCTGAAAAAGCAGATACCAGTTGCTTTCAGCTCTACTAAGCCCCTAGCGGGGTATGTGGCAGAGCCTGAACTAGTTGTAACTGCAAGCAGTAACAGGTCAGACAGCCACTCCCCGATTACTACAGCTGTGAGACATGTAGCCTATGGTTACTGCAGCCCAGCTCCAGGGTAGTACCTGATGTAAGAGTCCCACAAGCATCCTGAAAAGCTGGGTGCTGTTCAATTACTTAGGCTGACTGCAACTGCTTGGATTCCTCCCTTCTACACAAAAGTACACCTTCCTCCTACTATGAAAGTCACATAGCAAATCTCACTTTTCCACAACCAGGGAACACAAGGGATGAGCAAAGCTACTCCAGTGTACCTATGGCTCAGTGAAAGCAACTCTACAGCTTTTCCACGCACTCTGTGCTGTGGTGGAGGACCTCAGAAGACACAGATGGTTTTGGAGACTTCCAGGCACGGCTAAGCTCCCTCTTTCCCACAGAAACAAGGTCCCACTTCAGCACACCCAGAGAGAGGCTTGCCTGAGCATTAGCTGCTCATGCTGCTGGAGAAGACAGTAACTCATCCCTCTAAGCACACCTGTACCTGCTCCCACCAGGCTGAGCTCTCTCCTGCCCCCCCAGCAATCACAGTAGCCAGTGGGGTACCCTCAGGGCTCACCGTTTAGCCCTTCTCTTGCCACTCACTGCACGCACAACACCTGTGCCACAAAAATTTAGTCAAAGACAGAAGCTCATGTGAAAACACCAGTATTTATTAAATTCTGCCATTTCTTTGGTATAGAAAGCCATAAATCAGGCAAAATTTTTCTCCCTGCTGTGATTTATCCTTACATATCATTTTATAGAGTAAAAAGAATACTTGGGCAAAATTTGGGAATCCTGGATGACAGAGGCATCTTTGATCTTTTTCTTGCTAATTCATTGGTTTACACAGAAGGAAAAATCTTCACTGCTGTTCTTCTTACAAAGTCTCTAACTTTGAAGAAACACTGTATCTTAACAATCTCAATAGACCTACTCATTCATTCTTTGTGCTTTCTACCATGTTTTTTTCTTCAGATTCATACAGTTCAGATAAAGGGTTTGGCTCTGCTTCCTATCAACAGAAATAAAATCAGAGATTTCCTTCCATTTGTATTTCCTCCTGAAGCATATTCTCAACACCTCTTTTACCTTAGCCCTTAACCGAGATATTTTGCATTCTTTTTATAAAGATTAAACAAAGAAACCAAACCCAAAACTAAAAAATCCCAAACCTTTTGTTCAACTCTGTAGACACCACTATTTTGATGTAACATAACACGGTTTCCTGGAATTCAACAGCTTTGCCATTCCTAGACATGCAATGATGTAACACCATGGACAACTCATTTTCAATCTCTCTTTCCCTTAACGGTTTCAGAACAGTCTGGCAGCTGTGACTAGCATGATCTGACATGAATAAACTTAAATGGAAGCTCTGTCACTCCCCTTCATATTTCTCTCCACTTCTTTGGTCAACAGGGTAAGGGCAAGGCACATGCTGTAAATGCTGAAGCTCCATTACCATACCTTACAGTTTTGCCAGCCAAACCTGCAAATCGTGTGGTAAATAGTGAATGAATAGCTGTTTGTAAACAGCTCCTAAACAACCCACGAGCTATGGGTGTCACATAAGTAGGTGAATACACAGCTGCAGCCTCTCTTTAGTACTGGATACAGTCTTTGTTCAGCAGCTGCAAACAGTTTACGAATTCAGAAAAAACAGCCTGTTCATTGCAAGCTGGCAAGCAGGAAACAGGAATAAAATAAGTACATGAAGAACCTATGTAAGGCTCACTGTTCACAGGATGAAATCACAGTCAGCAGAACGCTCCTCTGTGGTCCTGGCTGGTTTTGAGTAGTAGAGTTTAAGTTCTTAGCAATATCCAGTCACCTACTACATTTGTGCAAAGATACCATTTACCGCTGTTTTATCTCAGTTAACAGAAATGGGGTTGGAAGCAGTGGGAGACAAACTAAGGAAGACTGACAAGATCTGTGTCTTGTGTCTTTGACACGCTCTTTTCTGCCAACACAGGTGTCTCAGTGGAGCACGAGCATACGTGTAGGAAAGGGCCACATTACACACTTGTGCAATCAAGCTGTGTTGCACGCCAGGAAGAACCTCATCCGCACCAGCATAACCGCTTAGATTAGAAGGATCTTAACACATCTACTATTTAATTTCTCGGTGTTTGTAAAACACTTAATAGAGCAGAGACCCAAGTGGTGCCAGATTTTAGCAGTTTTGTGAAGCCTGTAGCATAGTAGTATGTTATATTCTTTGTTGTAATCAGTTTCATCCAACTGACTTTTTCTTTTCTTGAACACTATTATAAGAGTGCAGCACCAATCAATTAATATAAATAAGCTGAACAAGAGTTTTGAATATCTGCTGCTATATATTCAGTCCTAAGATATTAAAGTGTCCAACCTACAATACAAACAGGTTTTTTTAATATTCATGATTATGCCAATGGAAGCTTGGCTGTGATTACAGAGTGCTGCTGCACTAGAGGAAACTGTTCTCACCAGCGTGAACTATCTTTGGTGTCCCTTTTTATCAGTTCTGGCTCCAAATCCCCATCAAATTTGAGGATTATTTCCAGAAGAATCCAAAAACCTACAAAGTAAGTCATAATGAAATAAGGAATTATCCAGCAATTAGGGTTCTTGATAACTAATATTATCCCTTAAAACAGTAATTTCCTGTGTGAAAACAAACTGCTGAACTTTGCTTCCCTGAAGACTCAAAACAGGTTTTCTCCTAAGGTGATGATTTAAACTGTAGTTATCAGAGTAGTCAAAACAAACATACAGGAACCCTGGAGTCCTGTTCTCCTTTATAGCTGATCCACATTAAAAAATAAATAAATAGTCAATACAATATAGAGATGTTATCATTCTCATTTGCATGATCGTATACGTTTCAATGCAAGGACCCTTCTGTTATTTATCATCTATTAAAAAAGAACGACAACACTATATTCCAGTGAAAGTGTACAAACTTTGGGATATTTTGGTTATATTTGTGTTTTTTCATTTTAGTATCATCCTGGGACATTAGCTTTTAAAACTTAAAACTTCATCCTTTTTTTTTTTTTTTTTTCACATATAGCCAATTACATCACTGCAGAGGAGTCTCTGCACAGGAAGACTGCATCGATTTGTGGCCCAAAAATGATTGCTAGAATATTCAAACTCATTAGCAGTAACTACTGAAATTCCCTGTAATCCATGGTCAAGATCACCTGCAAATTTGGAATGTAAGTGAGATACAAGTAGGCTTAAGGTGCGACTGGGGGCCCCCTGTGTAGGACATAAGCATGGTGATTTTCACAGTCAGCAGAAGGAAAAAACACACCAAGAGTGATCACAGGAGACAGAGCTGGAAATCTAATCCAGAGCTCTTGGGTCCCTTCCAGCATCTTGTTCACTAGAACATGTTGCTTCCAACAAACATGGGCCAAGACGTGATTAACAAGCTATTAGCAAGGGAATTGTTGGGCATCTGTGGAAGCAAGCATAAGGTTCAATGCTATTTATCAAGAATAAGATTTACAATTCTGAGATTTAAACCAATCCATTGGTTTAATCTTCCCTAGTGTTTATGATAGGTTGATGAATGCTCATGAACTGTTTTCTATCGATAGCCACAGCTAACTAATAATCTCTAGAGTGAACAATAAACTGGCGTTATCTTTGATCTGGTTTTCTAGAGAAGGGACAACTAAGTGATCAAGATATTTCACTGTCTGTCTGCACTCTCCGCAGGAACTTTTGATCCTTCTGGCCATCTTCAGGCAAGTTTGAACATGGAGGGAATATCTTAAAGAGAGGTGAATTTTTACAAAAATCATTAAAATAGGTAGAAAAGAGAGGCTCACATTAGTGCCCTGGGAGAGACTGGCAAGCAGAATTCAGCTATTTTGTATCCTGGTTGGCAGCAGATAATGAGCCAGTCAGCAGAGGGTTCGAGACCAAAATATTCAGCGCACATGCTGTCACTACTCTGTGGGATGCTATAAGGAATGCAGGAGAATCTAAGATTATTTTGGTGTTGAGGATTAGGTTATGAATGTAAACTAGAACATAAACCTATATGAAACTGCACTTCCTTAATTTCACTGCTCGTATAGAGCTTTTATATTCCTTCCATAGTGGCAAGACTGTGCTAAACAATTTGTCCAGGAGGAAAAAAAAGAGAACGTCCCAACCTCAGAGATTTCCTAAGCTAGAAAATAACAGCAATGTCACAGATATTGCTGTCTGGGTTAGAATGAGATAACAAAAAAGTAAACGTTGCCAGGCGACAATTGTTAACTGCTATTTCTATTCCATCACTGTACATTCTAATTTTTTTTTTACCTTTCATTCTCTTTTCCACAAACTGTTTGAAAGCTTTCTAAAATAAAAGTAAATGTCAGCAAACTTTTCACTTCTCTTTTTCATTCTGTGTAAATAAACTTGAACTTTAGCCACAGCAGCTTTCACCTAATTTGGCCTTCAGATAACTCTCAGTTTCCCCAGCTCACTCCAAGATGACCTTTGCAGTCAGTCAGGAAATGTCTAGAGATTACAAGCAGTCAGTTGCTTTGATGCCCTGTAGAGCTGGTGCCAGTGGCAAAGAACACTAGTTTTTCTTTTCTTTTTAATCAGTTTTCAGGGAAAGAAAGTAAATTTTTTAAAGGGAGATTACATGCCCAGTCTTGCCTCTTTTAATGGGCTTGACTTCCAGTGACTACGACAGGATGCTGCATGACTACAGGACTGGATCCTTACATGTAATTCACACTACACAGGATTTTTTTCAACAGCTTCATACAGGAAACTCCTAAGACATGGATATGGACCAGACTGGAAATTAAGCAGTGTAAGTTACATATCATACCTCTCTTACCAGAGCAATGACAGAAACCACCTTTCCGAGCCTGTCTTTTCTCCCACATCTCACAGATCCACATTTATGTGCTCTTTGCCTTATGTTGCAACAGTTAGGGATTTGCAGAGTTAGGACAATGCCAGTTTTTCTCCAGGTAATAATAACCTTGCTGTTTTAAGATCTCCTTCACTATAGGCCTTGCATCCTACACATGGATTGTGCAGCTGATCCATGTGCAGAGCTCTCACTGGCATCACAGGGACTATCACACATAGTTCATACGCAGGATCAGCTTGTTGATCCTAAGGAAAATGAGAAGTAGTCTGTATCAATATGATTTTTCTTACTGTTGGACAACAGCCAAAATAAAAGTCTTGCTTCTGCTACTGTTTTATTTGATCTATTCAATCCTATTTCAGGGTATAAAAATCTGGAATATTTCAACAGCTCTACCAAAAGCAAGTTTTTGCTTCTGATGTGAGGAAGCCTTCTTTCTTACAGATGTGGCTGGTTAGTTTACCTAATGCACACCTTTAAATATAGAAGTGGTACAAATTCTGAAAACAATTTGTGGAGAAATCTCATGAATCAGCAGAAATGCTTTAAAGTTACCATTGGTATCCGGGTTCTGATAGTTTTGCTCTTGAACGAAAACAGCAGAGCTGTTGATAAAAACATCAGTCTTGATGGGGAATGAATAGCTTTTGGTATAAAGCATATGGCACACGTTCAGCTTTTTCAGGAAGTAAGGCAAGGGGACCACTAACATTATGAAAAGCCTGACCTTTCTCAGCTTCCACTTCTAGTCCTGACTACAGCAATTTGCTAAATCTCCCACCTGCATTTGAAATATTCTGCATCAGAGGCTTGTCCTCCTACCATTCCAGGGTTTTTCTGTTTATCAGGTTTGGGGTTTTTTGCTCTAACTTCTTACCAATACCCTGCCCTTCTTACCTAGGGCAGTCTGTTACTCTGTTTCATATAGCGAAGAAATGCCTGGCACGAGTCTGGAACTGACCCACGTATAAAGAAGCTCTTAGTCCTTATCTTTTATGCTGACATGCCCCTCTGCTGACACTCAGCTCTCTGCTCTATCCTCATGGGTGAGGCAGTACGGAAAGTCTTGACAGGAGGATTAGCTGATGAAAAAAAGCCCACTTAGCAGTTTGCAAGCATACAACGTTCATGCATACCACCAAGAAGGCTAGGTCCCTGGAAAGGGATCTATCTCACCTAGATATTGGTATCCCAAAGTAGACAACTTAGGCTAGTTTCGTCATCTAGGCTCCCTCTGTGTCAATGGGGAGATAAACAGAAGTCATCTGAGAGAGGGAAATCTGTCCACCTATCTTAGACGCCTGCCTTAGGAGGACATCTCATCCACCACCCTCCACGGACAATGGACGCCTGACGGTAAGATAGCTAAAATTAGTCACTACAGGGTTAAAAACAGAGAATTCCACACTTCCAAGAGGGAGAAGAATAAGCATCCCAGGAAAAGAGGAGGTTGCATTAAGGACTGTTCTTGCACTTAGTGTCAGTGATCGCCTCCCTAGCTCTAAACATTCAGAGCTGGACAGCAGAGGAAATAAACAACACATACTTCATTGGAACTGCATGGGGTGGGTGTACACACATTAAAAGAAACTGTAAAAACATATGGTCCATGGGAGCCAGGAAAGCCATCTGCAGAGGAAGTGTAGAAGAGAGCATGCGAAGCAGCAAGCGGCGAATGCTCCCGAAGAGCCGCGTGTGTCTCGCACAGCAGCACATGTGACACAAACCACATGAAAGAGGGCCGGCATTCTCTGCCGTCAAAACTGCCAAAACAAGCAGATGCAGGGCAAGCGGGCGCGACAGTATGGTCACAAGCACACATTACAGATGGAGTGGTAGAAGGAGAACATCTGAACTGCAACAAGCAGACAGAAGTAGAGCTTTGAACTCCAAAAGTAATTTTTGCTATCCGAAGCTGGGTCATTTTTGTCCTCTTCTATTTGCTGGTGTCTGAACTACATTGTGAGATCTTTGTGTTTAGTTCACGGCCGAGAGTTCCAAGCAGAGCCTAACAAATCAAATGTGATAATATGTCCTTTCTTGAGACAGGAACCTTGCAAACGCAAGCTAAATATAATGTTAGAAGCAACATTTTCATGCTAGCTCAGCACATCTGGTAGTTCCATTTGAAAAGAAAAAGGAAAACAAAAAGTTGGTAATGCTTTTGAAAGCCTAGGAAAAAAGCAGCAAGTCTGGGGCTTTTTTGTTGGGTTTGGTTTTTTTTTTTGTGGGGGTGGGAGGGGTGTCAGCTCTTATGTTGGATGCTGTTTCATCTGATCCTGCTCATCCATCTGAAAGTACTGCTGCTGTTGTTGCTTTGGTCTTTTCATGGAAGTAGAACCTGGTATCAAGGTGAGGTTTTAATCATTAAGGCTCAATAAGAACTTCTGAAATAAACTCAGAATAGTACAACCAGTTGGTATTTAGAAGAAACAGAACCTTTCTTCCCAAAGTCTTCAAACACTTTAGGGTTTGATATTAAAATCCCTATGTGTCTTGCCACTAAAATGATCTGCCAGAATACTCCAATTAAGTTCCAGCAGGAATAAATCTAGCACATCAAGTGTATTTAAGGATGCACCAACACTAGGGAAGAAAACTTATTTGCAACAGCCTCTACTACTATTTTTGTACACAATTGACTCCTGTCATTTCCTTCCCTGATGCTACATACTTTCATAAAAGAACAGAATTAGTTCACAGAAGTACTCAAGGAAAATCTCTGCCAAGATCCCACACCGTGAGCTGAGAGCACGTCCTTAGCCTGTCATTATGGAAAGTCCCTTGTAATTCATTCTGCTCAGGTTTTAGTAAGAGAAAAATTCAGTATTTAATAACCCCTCAACTGAACCTGGCTTTGTTTTGTGACATGATACAGGACAGGAAATTATACCTTTGCAAGTAATGAAAGAAATTCTAAAGATAACTGTACACTTGCTTTTGCGCTTATTTTACTAAGATACGTCATAAAGCTAAAAGAAAGGCTTAATTCGTGCTTTTCCTCAAAGCTTAATTTGTGAGACAAGTTTTCTCATTAGTAAGTCTCAAAAGAAATACTATACCAGTCCACCCAGTAACATTTCCCTCGGTTTGTGCTGCCTGAGCTTCCATTCATTGCATAGGCAGGGACCAGTGCATCCGGTACTCGGAGAAGGATGCCATCAAGTGTAGTTCAAGGGTTGTACTCAGACTGTAAATACAAGTAGCATTTAAAACTGAACGCAGAGCTTAAATGTAGGGCTTAGAACCCTCCAGAATATATTTCTTTCTTTTTGAGATCAAAGAAATAAGACATTATATTTACTTCTGTTGGCTGCCAAACTGAATAAATGGTGAGGTACCTGTTTCTCTCTCTTTTATGCAGTTAGGTACTCCTCAGTACGTACAAACACTCATGTTAATTACAGATCTTTCCAGCTCCTGAGTAAAATTCTTACCCCTTGCTATTTTGTTCTAATACCAAGCATGACACACTGTGGTGACAGCAGAGTGCTCCCCTCAGCACCCCAGCTCTGCCTCCACTGTACGATCCTCTCCGCAGCCTTGGCCCAGGCTTCAGGAGAGACTGCAAGGAGACTGGCCTCTGGCTCTGACTGCTACTGTAATGATTCCCCAGGAAAAAAAGTCCTTCCTTCTTTCTTTGGAATATTGTTCATTTGTCATAGAGGAATTCACTAAGCAGCACCAAAAATAGTAGGATCAGTACAAACATAGAAAAACCTTGGATCTCAAAAAAAAAATTCAGTACAAGTAAGAACAAACAATGACAGGGTTAAAAAGTAAAATGAGTTGGCGGGGAGGGATGTCAGAGAAATATAAAGAACATATTTCATTGACCAAAATATTGAGTAGCCATTGCTTGGCTTCCAATGCTTACAATGCACATCTGTCCTAAGAAGAGACTGTGAATCCTTGCCATGGCCTTATGCAGTAAGCTTGTTACGGGAGCGTATTAGTCGTCCTTTGTTTACTTTGCTGACTCTCAGAAATAGCCAAAAGTAACCCTAACTAATAAACAACCTTCCCCTCATCTTTGTAAACACAGTGATAAACACATATTTCAGTATCTCTTAGAATACACCATGAAGATAAAATCTGTACATGCACCTGATTTGGCCAGCCACTGCTCCTTTCACTGTTTATATGTATGTATCTTCTGGGGAAAGAGACCTTTCTTTTAAAGAACCTGGGCAGTCCCACGTCTGACTGACTGTCAGTAAATGTCTTCTTCTAGTCTCAAAAGTTAATAGATTTCAGAAGAAATATCTGCTCTTCAAATTAACACAAAAACACTCCAGAAAAACCCAAACCTCAACACAAAAAAAAAAAAAAACTCAAAAAGCAGCAAATCAGCATGGTTCTCAGGTCCTCAAATGAGTGCATGTCTATGGTCAGTGGGATAGGTATCACTAACATCTGAGTGGAGCCGTAAAACAGAAAAGGTCTTGTGTGCTGCAGACTGCGTGCACAGGAGAAGACTGTACACTGTAGACTGTAGGTCAGTTTAAACCATTTAACAACCTACCTCACACCTGTTATGTTTTTCTAATGAAGCACTATTATGAATTTTATTTAGACTTCCAGTTCCAGATTCCCCTCCTATAACATCACCTATCAGAGAGCCAAGCAGAACAAAATGGCCAATATGAAAGCATCATTCTACAAGGAGCTACTTCAGCATCTCGTGAATGATGAGGGGCTTATCAACTAAAGAGGAGAGTAAGCAACCAGTGAGAGCACAACAAAGGGGAAGTTTACACTCCTGAGAAACCTAACAGAGTTCCTGTTTCATGAGATGTTCTCTAGCATCATTACGCAGGAGTAGAGTAAAATTCAGGCCACTATAAATAGGACGCTGAACTACGATGAAACTGCATAGAACCACCACTGATGTATCTTTGCAACACTCCTTCCCCTTTTCCATCCATGGTAGCCAGATGCTGGACCCATATTTTCAACCAGCAAGCTATCTGGACTAAATATTGTCACAACCCATGCAGAAAATATTTCTTAGGCCAGTGATATTTTTTAGAATTGTTGGCCACTTCTGAAAACAGTGTAACGCCAGCACTAAGAAGCAGCAAGCATGCATGTATTTTCACAAATCCTCTTTTTTCCCCTTCCTCTTCCACAGCTGATGACAGAATTTAGTTTGCATCTTTGATACCAGTTTTCCATACATGCAGTAGACTACACTAATACCAGCTCCTGCATGCATGCTTGCATTCATTTGTTCCCGCGAGATATCCTTCCTAGCTTGCACCTAGGATGCAGCAACTGTTGTCTCACCCAATATAAGGTTGTTAATTCCTTTACAATGACCTAGATAATGCCAATTTGGTCTTGCTGACATACCAACAAGGTGTATCTCCCTAGATCTGTTTGTCTCCCCAGACAGTTCCTCCACCACTTCCCTAGACACTTAGAGTCAGGCTGGCTTTGCCCAGAATATGTCTACAGCCTCTGTGCTTCAGCTTTGATCTCCATGAACAGCGCCAGAGCTGGTCCTGCATTCTGCTCCTGCTCTGTGTTTACATATTTAACTCAATGCCTTTACAATGCTGTGGTAACAGCCAGCTCCCATCTCAGCCCATAGAGGAGCACCTCACAGAGCTACTGGATCCATTCCTTTGCGATAGGTGTACTTAAGCCTATATGGGTCATTTCCAGAGACATACCTTTGGGACAGGTACAGGGAAGGTTAGATGAGATTCAGACAGATTTTGGAGCTCCATAGAAGAGCTGGGCCTCTTCAGGTATGGATAAGAATCAACTGCAGTCAAGGATTTTTGCCCCAAATTCAGTCTTCCCCCTGTGTTTTGTAGCAGCTGACCTAAAGAAATGTCTCTTTATGCAATCTTATATTAAAAAATTAGTCCTGAGTGGTTAGAATAGTACCTATTACGTTTGCAGCAATGCATTGCATGCTGCTGTGAAAGATTAAAAATATACAAAATTTGAGTAAAACCTTTGAAAGCAAAATATCTGTGGAACACTAAGATTCTGCAGTGGAACAATAACCATTTTCATTGTCAGAAGTCCGCGTTCATGAAACAAACAGGGAATCTCCTTTTAGCTTTTGCCATTGGCAATGAAAAAATAGCATTTTTCAAATAAATATGCACAAAATCGCCACACTGTGGTCTGACCCAAAATCTGAGGCAGATTTGAATCTACATTTTTGAAAGACTTCCAGCTACATCTGAATTGATACTCCTAAAATATCCAGTTTGAAAAAAAAAAAAACAAAAAACCGCAGTTTCAAAGGACATGCTTTGTGTATGATTTAGTTCTAGAATAAAACAGTTTTTAAAACAGCAGTCATTGATGTTGGCCTAGTAGAGAAGAAATATAGTCAAGATAGCATTCATTATGACTTTTCATATGTGATTAATAGATCATATTTCTGCAATTATTTCTTTTGCATGTAGGTACTACAATCTTATACAGGACTATTGGGTTTCAGACTCTCCACAGAAACTTGAAGACAGCCAATACATTAGGCATCCTAATACCATAAAACGTTGCATCCCTGATATGATCCAGTAGCTACACAGTTCTGGGGAATCAGCCATAAAGCCCTGTCCCAGTGTCACCAGGTCAAAGTTTCTGAATTAAGGGGACTGAAATCTCAGTTGGGAATCTTAAATGAAGTTTAACTAACCTCTCACATTATTAAATGCACTATTATTTTTGGGGCCATGTTAAACATATATTTAGATCCCACAGATGAGGCTAAAACATATCTATAAAGCTACTTAGTGTTTGTTGAGCTAAGAAACATGAGAGGAAAAGAGGAAAAGGGAGAGAGAATCTGAGAGAGATGGAGAGGAAAATAATGAAAAGAAGGCACAGAGAAAGGAGGGAGAGAGACAAAGACAGAAAGACAGACCACGCTACTTCTTCAAGAGAGCAAAGTACTTCAGAAAGGGAAAGAGTGAGACATTATTTACAACAAGAAATTTTCACAGATAAGAGAAAATAAATGAGTCACAGTGACACAACATGATGGAATTTAATCCAGCTGTTTGTGTCCTATGGCAACCCTGGATAAGCAATATCAGAAAAATGAATTAGGAGATCCAGATGGCAATAAATATTATTCTCATCAATAAAGAACAGATGCCAAAACTGCTTTTGACATACAAATATTATTTTTCTGTGTTCCTATCCTTTGGCTATTACACTTTAAAGTGAAAGGTTGGACAAGACACTCTGGATCTCTTTAAGTTACTTCACATGCTACTCTTACTTTTTCGTATACTTGTGTTACTGTGTTAATCCCCTCCTGCAGATTAAGTACCATATGTAGGTACATCCTTTATTCTATAATGAATCCTTAAAACTAGTGGCTTTAAAATGCTACATAGGAGCAATTTTCAACAAATGCCATCTCTTTGTGGAGTGGTAATAGCATAGTAATTGTGTAGCACCATCCTGAAATCCAAACACTTTAATGGACATTCTGGTCATTTTTTGATCTCTTTGGAGCCCTCAAAACATCTGTGTGGAAATGATAATTTTCCTCAAAATTATGTGAGAAACTAAGGAAACATTTTCTGTTGTGAAAGCTAAAAAGTACAAACTAAATTAAAAAAAGAATGGCTCCCATTTAATCAAAATCAGAATTTATAGTTTTATAAAATTATATTTAATAAGCATTGTAATAAGAAAATAAAAAACAGCTCTGACCAAATTCAGAACTAACAATGCTGTTTTCCATTATGGAAAGGAGGAAAATTCCTTTCTTTATCAGCTACTGGAAAAGTATACCCTGAGCTAAGATAACATCTATTCGCATTTGCTTCAGAAATAGCACTGGATGTATTCTTCCCTGCGATGTTACTAAAGTACTTTTTATTTATTATTTTGTTAGCAGTAAAATTAAAGGATAATTAGAAATGTCAGAAATGCGTATTTAAAAAAAGCACAAATTAAGGCTAAAGAGGAAACCTAAGCTCTGATGTTTCCTAACAGGTGTTCAACTTCATCGTTCCAACAGGGTTGACATACGGGCAAGAAGGAGTTATGCATAAAAATCAGTAGATTAGTAGCTAACGTGCGGATGCGTCGTGTTCTTCCAGGCGTGCATAGAAACCACTTTCAGAATGCCTTCACTTCTCCATCATGTAAATCTTTATCTTAAGCCTTATTTTAAGGGGCAAGTGGCCATGAAGAGGTGCTGCATTTCAGCACCAAATGTAAAAATTCAGTCTAGGGGAAAACAGCTGCCAGTACCATCGATACCACTAGCGAAGGGGAAAGTACTGTCATTCCTAAATTCCAGCTCTTATAGCAGACATAGGTGTGCCTGGCAGTTATAGCAAAATATTGCTGTGGAAAGCTGAAAGAGACTCCGTGGAGGCTACCAAAGCTAGCATGCTGTACAAGTTAAAATGAAACAAGAGACCTCGCTGCTCCCAGTGGCAATGTGCTGGCATCCTTATTTAATGACAGGTGAAATAATAAATTGCAAACTGAGAAATTACACCTGCATGAGAAACACTTGTTTAAATAATAAATCAAAACAGAAATAATTGTAGGCTTGTTGTCTCTTCCCTACTGGAAATTCTCTAAAGGGAAGTACATACCTCTGAAATATGTACATAGGACTGAGAACTCTCCAGTGACAGCAAGCAGTGCGTTGCCATCTTTCCACAGCCATCTGCATGTAACTCTTTCTACTTTGAAATTCTGCCTAGCCGCCACATAGCTAAGAGATAAAAATTGAGGCATGCATCACGGAGATGTACCACAGAGGTGGCAGTTCAGATCCAGCTACAGAACATGCCACATGCTAGTATTTACCAAGTCCTGGTCTTCGCAGAAAAAAACATTAAGAAATGAGTTGAGGGGGAAGTGCACAGAACTAGTACAAGCTCGTCTTTCTTTTGGCTAGTCTATAGTAAAAGTGCTGACTGACAAACAGAGAGCTCTGTGTGGTACCTGGAGGTATAAGAGGTCCTTAGATGGCTTCCAGCAAACTGATCCAGCATTTAGGCTTCTGGATAAAACGAGTTGAGCTGAAGGATCCTCTCAAGAATGGGCCACGCCTGCTGTTGGTATGAATCCCTACTGTCCTGCTGAGGTCAGCTAAAGCATGCTGATATTCATAGAGGAAAATTTAGTTACATTCAGTCTGATACGTCTGTCACATCAGTATTTTCTCCATACTGACAAAACTGGTGTCTTAAAGCAATCTCCTTGGTGAAGGCCAAGCTTATAATGAACTTGACAGGAGGAAATGCAAAGTATTTTCTAGGGAAAGAATTGGTAACATGACGATGCATCACTGTAATTTCCTACCTTTCCCAGATGGATATTTTGTATTTCCCTTGACATTGGTGAGCTAATTGTATTTGGGATCATCTATTCCTTTTAAACTGGCATATATTTAATGCTATAATACTGGCCACCTGGATGTAACAAACTCTTTAAGTTTGTGTGGTATCTCCTGCAGTGCTTGCAAAGATACTTCAAATCATTCACCAAAATTAGCCTTAGTTTTACCTGAGAAATTTTACTTCCTATCTCAAATTCCTGCCTTTGCCAGCAGGAAACTTTATTTGCCTAAGCATAGCAGATAGTGTTTAATTCATATATGCCAATGGCAGAAGGATGTGTGGACAGGATTCTGTACACACAGAAATCTAAGTGCAAAATTACCAGTGCATATTTATCCACTGCCTTTCAATGCCTGTTCTAAGAACACAAGCAATCAAAATGAGGGAAAATGGTTTCCCTAGCTTAAACATAACGTAAAATATACAACACAGCTCAACCCCATTCCCAGAACATGACTGTGGACCAAGGAGATATATGCAAATGTAATAAAGACTGGTAGAGGTTTGAAGGTCGAAATACGTAGCTGAGCATTATTTCTTTGCATTTTGCATAATACCTTTGTAAGACAGGTTCTGAGTGCCATGGTGTTGTCAAGCCTTTCGACTGCACCAGGTCAATGCTGCTGTCGTTTTTAGGCAGCTATGATGGAGCAGATTCACCAGAAGCATATAAGAGGCCTATATACACACTGTAGTACTTTTTTGCTGAATTTAGATAGCTATCTGGAATATTTGGCAGCAAAGAAAGTATCAGTTAAAGCCAGGTCACTGTAGCATGAGTGAAACTGGCTCTGGCCAAAAGGGAACTGTTCCAACTTTTCTTTTTAATTGCTTCTGACATCTCATGAAGGAACTAAAACAACAGAGAAAAGCACTCTGGAAAAAGAAAAAAGTTGATTCTGTTTATATTTCAAATACTCTGGGGAGAAAGGGAGGGATGAATTTTCACCTGTTGCTTATTGCCAAGAAATATTACAAAGTCAAGAAAATCAGGCTTTTCAATATCCATCTTTTCTTGTTCCTTACACTCCAAAGCTGCACAAAGGCCTAGCACAAAGGCCTAAGTTCTTCATAAACGCCCTGTTTATTGAGACAACATTGTGGATAAGCCCTGAAGTTGATGATTTATGACGATTAGTGTCCACCAAGGGGACATGGGTCACAATATTACAAGCTCAACAAACATAAAATTCACAAAAGCATAACACAAAGGTATTGTAGGTAGTTTTAGAAATCAAGGTATCTCAAACTGTTAGTTAGTCTTAAAAGACATGTGACTGATTTTAACCATTACACTCATACAGCTGCCCGGCTCTGAGGAATTTTATGTGGTGTCGTGCTTTAGCCCCAGGCAGCAACCAAGCACCACACAGCCACTCGTCCACTCCCCCCTGGTGGGACGGGGGAGAGAATTGGAAGAGTAAAAGTGAGAAAGCTCGTGGGTTGAGATAAAGACAGTTTAACAGGTAAAGCAAAAGCTGCGCACACAAGCAAAGCAAAACAAGGAACTCATTCACGCCTTCCCACGGGCAGGCAGGTGCTCAGCCATCCCCAGGAAAGCAGGGCTCCATCACCCATACGGTTACTTGGGAAGGGAAACACCATCACTCTGAACATCCCCCCCTTCCTTCTTCTTCCCCCAGCTCTATATGCTGAGCATGACGTCACATGGTGTGGGACATCCCTTGGGTCAGTTGGGGTCAGCTGTCCTGGCTGTGCCCCCTCCCAGCTTCTTGTGCACCCGGCAGAGCATGGGGAGCTGAAAAAGTCCTTGACCAGTGTAAGCGCTACTCAGCAACAACTAAAACACCTCCACATTATCACCGCTGTTTCCAGCAAAACTCCAAAACACAGCCCCATACTGGCTACTACAAAGAAATATAACTCTATCCCAGCTGGAACCAGGACATGTGGTCAGATAATGTTCCTGTTGCGTAGACAGGAGTGTGTCTCATCCTATAGCATGACACTGTTTGCCTACCTGTTCTGACTTTTTAAGTGAAATACAGTGTCACACAAATGTTTAGATCACCACTCCTGAACTAGCTTTGTTCAAGTTAATACCTTCCACAGTATCTGTGTCAGCTGAGGCACTGCCTCTTCACACCGCAATGCAAAGAAAAATAGGGAGGCATTCAGGTCATCTAAAATCTAGGTGTCTAGCCCTTAATAGTTTTCCATGTTACCTTTATAACCACTGGAAAAAGACAGGACCACCCAGAAAGTGAATCCTTCCAGCTATCTTAGGCACTATCCTTTCAAAGAGATGAGTCAATTTCTGAAAGGGTCCATCCCTCTCTACTGTATCAAAGACATGCCCAGGCAACTAGACTAGATTAGACGCTTAACTTTCACAGTTGCCTAAAACTAGATGAATCCCACTTACAATGCAATACTGACAATTTCCTAACACACCAGTAGACTACCTGCTATTTTTTTGTATTTGAAGCTTTTCTCCAGAATTCAAACTATTTCCTCTCTGCGGTCGTGAGCAGATGGATACTTTGCCTAGCGAATGTAATTTTAAAGAGACCGTGCTGTCCTAGAAGGAGGGATGGTACCAGTGGTCTCTAAGCGCTAAACTTGTAGTATCAAAGTCAGATCTCCATCTGACTAAAAACACCAGGATTGTGTGTCCAATAAAGGATCTTTAAACTTTGTTTTTAGATGATGTTTTAATGTTTCCAAATAACTACCAGAAAGAACTTGTCTGAACTCAATCTGATCTTTCATATTACTGTACTGAGATTCTTTACTAAGACTGCTTCTTTGTGCTAGTAATGTTGTCCCTTTAGAAACTCCTGAGATATAGAAAGAAACTTCTTAGTTTGGTACCATCCACTGGGGAAAATCATGTTTGTGACTCCACTCTTCTGCAAAAGGGACTGTTTCATGAACAACCACAAACGTCTACGCATTAACATCCATCACACCCTTAACCTTTAGGAGGCTGCAAATAATTGTCGTTCTCTGGGCTTGGAGATTTCTGCACAGAATGCCCATTATTATTCAGACTTCTACTTCTGTTGTTTTCTGCTTTATACTACAGCAGGAACTCTCATCTCTCTAAAAACTCCAACAGAAGAAAAAGGAGAGCAAATGTCACATATTTGCTATATCAACTCATAAAACCACAACACAGACAAGAAATGGGTTTAAGCCAAAAAGGCTGTAGCCATATCCCAATCAGAGCCCTCCCACAGAATGAGCAGACTGAGATCCTCTGTTCTGGTCTGGATTAAATTCTGCTGTAGATGGAAACCATTTATACTGATTAAGAAAAGACTTGCCAGAAAAACACAACAACGCTGCTGAGTTCAAATTCACTATCTTCATGAATCTCCAAGTCCATAATGTGTCTAAGAACATGCAAAACTGACTGTACTCCTTGCAAGTAAATCTCTGGGGCAGAAGGCAGGAATGGGCAGACCTCCCTGTAAAACTCCTTAGCTATCCACTGAGTTGACAAATCAACACACAGACACCACTCTGTGCACTGCTTTTGCCCTAAACTTTGCTTTCTTGACCTTGTGCTACACCTGGTTCTCAAACTGGAGTTCTGGTTGCTGATGGTGTGATGGTGCTGATGTTACGGACTCTGATGGCTCCTTCTCCAGCCAGCCAGCCATTGGCTGCAGTTGAATTTTGCTCCTCTTAGACTTTGAATCTTGGGGGGGGAAAAGGATTTGTATTCGCCTGTTCAGCCTCTTATTCAATACATTTTCAACGGCTCCAGGCAGTTCAGAATTACATCACCTCCCAGCATGCTGTCCATTCAAATGAGGGCTTGTGCAGCCATCTTTAGAGAGATTGATGACTAGTCTCATTTCTACTGTTTGGTGATACCAGATCTACCCCAAGGGAAAAAACATTATTCATACCATAACGGCCATTAAATATCTTCCTTTATTTAAATTTACTTATGCTTATTTAGAGTTCTACATGTGACATCCCCCAAGACTGTCTTAGATGAAAGCCAATATTCTAGAAGATGCCCGAGTTAAAAGTTTTGTGTTTCTCCTGATGCTTTCTCTTCAGGCATCAATGTTTGCCTTAGGACAAGGAAAAGAGCTGGGTCAGGATACCTGAGGGAGCCCAGAACATACCCTGAATACTCTCACACCATCAGGTAAAATTCCACCTCTGACAGGCAGGTACTTTCCCATGGTATCAAGGGATTAGTAACAGCAAGGTCTGTGATACAGCAACCATCAAGACTACCAGACTCTAAGTCTTTGGCTCAAAACAGGCAAAAGTCAATGAGAACAAATGCAGGGGAATTTTTATTCAGCAAATATTTACTCACATGCTAAAACCAATGTTTGTTCTACCATTGTCTAGGTTCTCACCCTCTCAGTTTTTAAAGTTCTATGTATAGCTTTTTCATAGTTTTTAGTTTGTGGATGGGAGTATTTAATTAATGTAGATACAGACCTCTGGATCTGATTGGACCCCTAAAACATCTAGCATCACTATGAGGAATTTTCACAGAAAATTAAGATAAAACTAAGAGGCTCCAGCATCATCTAATATCAAATTTTAAATTACCTTAATCTTTCAAAATTGGAGAATCACAACGCAGTGCTTGGTCCCACAACTACTACTTCAGGGAACACAAAAAGCATCTCCTGCCTTAAGTAAGTTACCAACTCAGAAAAGACTGAATAGTCACATCACCCACCCTCCACATTAAGCCTCAAAATCAAATCCATATGCAAACACTGTAGTATTGGTGGTGTAGGTTTTACTCTAAACTGACTCAACTGGCATCTCAGTGGGAATTGCAGGAACCTAGGTCCACTACAAGGGAAAGAGTATCTTGACTTATTTATGTATATTAACATCTGATTAAAACAATTAAAATATTGAGTTATCCTGATTTAATAGAGCAAATTGTGACAAATATAGAAAATTGTGTCTGCACTTAATTTTTCTATACACCTGTGCTGATTTTGGCTGGGATAGAGTTAATTTGCTTCATAGTAGCTAGTATGGGGCCATGGTTTGGATTTGTGCTGAAAACAGTGTTGATAATGCAGAGATGCTTTTGTTACTGCTGAGCAGGGCTTACACAGAGTCAAGGCCTTTTCTGCCTCTCACCCCACCCCGGCAGCGAGGAGGCTGGGGGTGCACAAGGAGCTGGGAGGGGACACGGCCGGGACAGCTGACCCCAGCTAACCCAAGGGAAATCCCACATCATATGATGTCATGCTCAGCCTATAAAGCTGGGGGGAAGAAGGAAGGGGGGCACATTCGGAGTGATGGTGTTTCCCTTCCCAAGTAACCGTTATGCATGATGGAGCCCTGCTTTCCTGGGGAGGGCTGAGCACCCACCTGCCCGTGGGAAAGAGTGAAAGAATTCCTTGCTTTGCTTTGCTTGTGTGCGCAGCTTTTGCTTTACTTATTAAACTGTCTTTATCTCAACCCATGAGTTTTCTCACTTTTACTCTTCCAATTCTCTCCTCCGTCCCACCAGGGGGGAGTGAGCGAGCGGTTGGGTGGTTCTTAGTTGCTGACTGGGGTTAAACCACAACACCACCTATGAAAACAATTACAACATCTAAAATGTTATACTCCAGTCATACAAGTTTATCTGAAGTTCCTATACCTACTCTATTGAAATTATGTACCTTTCTGATGTTAACATACTGCGTGACAGACAGTGGGACCTCTCCAGTCTTCCTTCTGCTTTAGACATGGGATATATATGAAGAAGCCATAAAACAACAACCAGAAGTTCTTTACACAGAATAGGCACTGGTGCAAGCAGACGTTGTTCATTGATAGCTTTTCCTGAAACATGAGGCCTTAAAAATATTAGGTTGATTTAAGCACAAGTAGGAATTTACTGAGCCAGAAAAGGGTTGGGATTTCTTGAAATTCCTGTGGGAAATTTTCATGAGCCTCTTCACGTTGAATGTCCTCAAAGAAACCTGTAACCTCACCTCCTTTTTTATGATAATGCACATATTCTTGTCTGGGAAATGAAAGCTGACACAAGGGCTGAGGTTGAACTGCATATGCCAAAGCAGTACATGGAAACATTTACATGCCCTATTGATACTTATTTAAAAAAAAAAAAAGGGGGGGGGGGGGGAAGAAGGAAAAAAAGACACTACCAAGCCAAGTCTTTTAACATAAAAACAAGCAGCTACTATAGCAATTGGATTGAATCAAAACTGGGAATTGGCTTGTTTGTTTTCATCTTCTGCCTCCAACAAAGACAGCCCTACAGCCTCTTAGCACTGTAAAGGCTGGAAGTCAAATGCAGGTCTGATGAGAAGATCATCAACAAGCTGGCTATTGTTTTGCGCTGCCATATCCGGAATCAAACCCAGTTTGCCCAGACAGAGCTCCAACAGTTAGTCTGCTGCTACATTTTGCTTCTCTAAGGACTCTGAATCATACTATTCTTTTCTGTACTCCTCCCACATGCAAGGTCTCATATGAGGCAGCCCATCCTTCCTAGCAAGAAAGGCTGCACAGGATTCCCTCATGAGCATGTGTAATAATGCTGCTGAATTGGCTAAGGATGTAATGCGGAGCACCAAGAGACCGAGCACAAAGCCAGCCTGGGAGCAAAGAGCAGAGCCTTGAATTGCAGTTCCATCAAGCCCCATACGGTAGCATGGGACTAGGTCAGCTGTATATCAGATTACTGCCACGCTCTACAGATGATGGAATGCTAAGCAGGCAAACAGCCTCATTTTCTTGCATTATGTTTTTCTGTCCTTCAGGGAGAAAAAAAAAAATCTAGTTTAGCTCAAAAGATATTAGTTTTCCAATAGTATTTATCATGCCGATTTCAGTGATTTTTCGCTTGTCCAAATGATTCCGGATCACTTTTAGAAAATGTTTCTGAAATTATATCTTAGCTGAGTAGTAAGGAAGACCTACAGATAGTTTCTTTCAATTTTCTAAATGTAATTTTGTGCATATCAACCAATTATGACAAAATAACTGTTGATACTATCAATTTACATTTCTTCTAAGATGGCACAGGCTCTTCTATCTTTAAATCATTCAGGAATCAATTCATTAAGCTGTGAGAGGCAGACAAGGCAGTATGGAAGATGGTGGCACTGCCTAACAATGCACAGTAATAGCATTTTCCATGACACAGTAGTATTGAAAAATAATGCATTCTACTGAGCCTTAGCATTACACGCAGGGATTATGCTCAGAAGTTAGTCATGGTAAACTGTGGAAAAAACCCACCAGAATTATTACCATCTCCTTTTTAAGTGCAGAATAACATCTTTAAGAACTTGCCAAATAATTGAGATCATGCTTTTGTTTAAAATCAGAAGAAAAGATGTTTTAGCACTGAGGGAAAAACATGTGTTAGCCTTACAAGAGGCAATGTTATAAGGCAGTGTCAATGGATAGGGCAACACCCACTGGATTCCTACTCCATTTTGGTTTCATACCTGTGGTCTTCAACATTGCTAACTGAATCACTCATCTGGAATTGAAGGTCATTAACAGTTTTCAGAGGACAAAGTTAAATTATTTTTAGAATGTTTGCTTTAAACCATACCGTATTCAAAGGTGAAGTAATGCTTATGCGTTTTCAGTCCCAGGCTTATAATAAAAAAAGGTCCTGAATTTTCACATTTTATAGAATTAGGAAGTTTAAAAGTAACAACAGAAGCACGTAAGACTTTGCATTGTGCTGGGAAGTAGGCATTACAATCCCTTTAGCATCAATCTTTAATGAAAAACATATTCACATGTCCCTTCAAAAAACACTTCAATTGGAAGAGTATTCTGCAACATTTAAGTAAAACAGAAAAGTTTCTTATGGAAAAAAATTTTAAAATTATTTGCTACTTTAAGTTTGTGGGAAGCTGAGGTGGGAGGATTTCTGGCAGGCAGAAGGATCTTTGGGGGTTTAGGGAAGGTTCTTCTAGTCATCAGACTTGTTGAAAACCTCCTGTTTTAGGAAAGCTTAGTTTCGTTGTGTTCATTGGGTTTCCCAAAGGCTTTTCCCTACTCCAGGGAGTACCAAACTTCAGGGACACCTGTTGAGCTTCAGGGAACTCATAGTCTGATTTTTTTTTTTATATATATATACCATGTAGTGTCCTAAAGGGGAGAAAATTAATTATCTCACCATTATGGAGACCTGTTGAAGGATGATCTTTTGCCATGCTAATGGAAGAACTCTGAGATCTAGAAAGCCATTTCCATCTGTCATAGTTCTATGACTCTTGCATTTTCAGTGTGATGTAGTTCAAACGTTGTTGTCGTACAGAGAGAATGTAATCCAGAAATAAGTTTATTAGCTCTTTGAGGAGCAAGGATTCATGAATATGTACTGAAGACTTGCATTAATCCATTCTGGAAGGTCTTTTATAAGACACAAAAAGAAAACCATTTTTGTCCTCAGGATATAAAACAACGTTAGTTAAATTATATATATCAGAATGGAATAATATGAATTAATCTTTCTTAGATTTCTTTTACTTCTTATACCTGCAGAGATTTTGCAATGAGTTCATCATTCCCCAATAATCCTCTCTGTACCAAAGTACCTAGCTAATACTTGGGCACAACGCTACAGCTGAAGCATATGGTCCTTTCAGTTCTGAGTGAGACCGCAGGAATACAATAATCCCGTTTCATGTATGTCAAGGTATACACGTTTAACCTTAACAAGCCAAAGAGCCTGATACTGAAAGGAAATTAACTTTAAAATAGCTTCCATCTAAAATACTGCCAGGACAACATTTTTTCTGAGTCTTACTCAACACATCTGAATGCATTTAGGCTTTTAAAGTCTCACCAAGAAACAGCAGTAACAAACTATACGCTTCCTCAGTCCACTTAAAGTGACAACAGACAGAGAGAAAGGAATGGACATTTCAGGACTTTAACTTGTGCACTGGCATCTGATTGATCAGCTTTAGTACATATTTAAAACTAAGCAGACACATACCATAGACTGGGAAACAAAAGATATCCTGAGTGAGTAATCTAACCTGAAGAGTGCCATAAAAGCTGTGAAAGAAAAACATAAGAAACATTTCAGAGCAATGTGCTAGATTATTTAAACCTTCAGCCAGTGTTTGGTGTAGACACTAATTTACTGACGATTTGCAAGGGATCTGTCCTAGCTACATCTGGCTACAATGCATAAATGAAAAGCAAATGGGAAAAAAAATCTATCACATGCTATCATCAATAGCATCGCTTCTTGTCCCTGTACCACCTCAGCAACTAAACTACCAATGGACCATCATGCGCGAATGCTGTCTCCCAGCCCCTCTTCTTAGGGACGTGTGAGTTTGACTTTGTGAAAACTGATGAGCAAGGAAAGGGAAGCTGTGGGGAAGAGAGAAATTCCTGAAGCCAGAAAGAACTGGTTCCCTTCAGAGTCCAACTGAAGTGCCTGGAAGATGTTGATGGCTCACTGGAGGTTTACGAGACACTGTCTGTGGAAAGTTTTCTTTGGTTTTGTTTGGAAATCAAGCTTTTGCTTTGACTTTAGTAACCACATACAAAATTGGCACAGGAGACATGTCGGTGCAGATGGGCCAGGCTAGATTTCTGCCACTGAATGACTTAACTCAAAGGGACAATGTACCCTGATCCTGTCACACAGGAATTTTATCTCTTCCAGCTCTTCACAAATTCTGAGGCCAGTTTTCTGTTACTTTGCCAAGAAGCAAAATTAGCAGATTTTACTGAAATAAAATATGTGAGCTAATTGCTGATGATAAAAATGTTGATCTCACAGACAGAAATCGCAAACGACCAAGACATGAAGCAAGCCAGCTACACCTAAGGTCAGAAGAGTGCAAGAAGAGAGTGAGCTCTGTCAAATCTTTTGCAAAAGTTTAATACCAGTCTAAGGTTTGTTCACAGATGCCATATACTGTAGTAGCCGCTTACAAAAGGACAACACTGAATCCACACTGTTTATTAATATATACTTTATAACTTTTTCTTTTTCTTGTTCTTTCATAAACACATTGGCTGAGAATCATTATTTTGCAGCTGCCAGATGCACTAAATCTCCCAGCAAACTCACACTCCCAGCTTTAGCTTGTTCTCAAATAGAAGGCAAACGCTGTAAGAATTAATAAACAACTATCCTGCAAACTGAAAACGCCCGAGTCCTGCCTGGTAAAGTCACTCACACAGGATTGAAAATCAATTTGAGACAGCAGTTAATAATTACATTTTTTGACCAAGGGAGGAAGGAGTAAAGTGTGTTTTTCAGTTTCATTTTCTTGGGCAAAATTAAGACTTTTTAAAATATGACTTCTGAGTTTGTTAGCCTTCCCTGGGATATGCACAGTGGCCATCCTAGTCAATAGCATTGCTCCTCCAGAGGCAGAGGGGACAGATATGGTTATGGCAAAAGGGAAGGGATTTGGTGCAGCCACCAGACAGGAACACTCCTGAACTTTAGGAAAGGCTGACTCTGGATCTGGCATTTAAGATTTAGGCTCATTTCTGGAACAAACAGCTCTGCCGTAGACATTGCAACAAATGGATGAGTGATTCACTACAACATGCTGGCCTACAACAAAGTAATCGATTCTGTTTAGAAGCGGAGGTTCACACAGGAGCCTGCAGTAGGGTAGGGTCCCGATTAAAAGTTCATCAAAGCCAGTGGGAGAATTCCATTGGTTGTAAGTGGCTTTGAATCTAGATCAATTCCTCTCCATACTTCAAATACTCCTCACCCTCCCTCCAGACTTGCATATCAACAAGCAGACATGTTGGAGAAGCCCAGAGGAGCAGGTCGGGACTGGCAGGGCTCAGCAAAAGCTCTGAGAGAGCCCAGTCCCCTGCCTCATCTTGCTAGCAGCCTTCCTTTTGTTCCTCAGTGTTGATTTTCCCCCTTGTTTTCCACACTTTTATTTGGTCATGTTATTTGGATTTAAAACATTCTGGAAGTGCAATCCTTCCACATTTTTGCCTTGAAGACAATTATGAAGAAAGATATGTTAATAAGATTCATACTAAAATGGATTATATGGGGAAATCATGGGGGAAACTGTGACAGTGATGCAAAACCCACTGTGTGAAAATCCATTGGGTAAGATGACTTTCAGAATTTTCTACGAATACCCTGAAACTATTCTTTAAACTAACGCTTTCATCCAACAGCCGCTCACAACTGGGGAGTTTATAGGTCTATTACAAGCCTGCCAAGAGTACTGTGGTCACAGTCAAATCCAAACAGCCTCTCAGAAAAAAATCCACACTGGGACAAAATGAAATAAGTTTGGTTTCTATGACATTTGGAGGGAGAAGAGTGAAAGAAAATCCAGTGCATAATGAAAAATTGCCATCTGCCATGCTAGGAATGGGTATTTTCACTTCCCAAGACAAAAAACAATAGTCTGATATGAGGCTCTTAGTCATGACTGCAAGTGACTGTTTTGAGGGGGAGGTTGGCTGTGAATTTAAACATTAAAATCTAAATTAACTCACAAATCACAACTCTCAGAGCAAGTATTCAAGGACATTAGGGAGGGAAGATGCAAGATCCTGGCTCTGAACTGTAAGGCTCTTGCACAGTTCCCAGTGAAGGAAAAAAAAGAGAAGGAAAAAAATTAAAAAAAAAAAGTATCAAGAACCACACTATGAGTACAGGCAATGATTCAATGATTCAGCCCAAGGACAAATTTATACTGCAGCCCAGACCAGAAATGGGATAAATGTGCCAAACAGACATCTATATTTCAGCAGTTGCTATTGGAACTTAAAACATAAACCTCACTCTATACTGAGGTCTCCACAGTGAATACTATCCATGATCTAAATTTTCAGTGATGCCCCCTGGCCCAGGAGCTGGGAACTGGCAGAACAGGAAGGGGTTTGCCTAAGTGAAGAGCTTTACATTGATCTCTGTTGTGCTGAAGACAATTTCTCCTGTTATCTGTATCCACAGTTGGACAGTGCAAGTTGAAGAGCTATTTTCTTCTGCTCTTCAGAACCAATTGGACTAGACTTTGAGATCACTCTCAGTATCTATCACAGCATAGATGGACACAGTAGTTTCCTCAGGCAGGCCATTCTGATCTTTTGAAGAAATTGGTCTCTGCTGGTTTTTTGGCAGCAGCTCTCAATCTCTTGCCAGCCCAAATGACCTGCCAGCAGCATTTCACCATTGCCATTCTCTATGCCAGGCTCATAGCCCTGAGCTTTTCTGCCTACTGCTCATGCCAGGCCATTGTGCTCTGTGACACTGCTATGGGACTCGGCTCAGGCTCAATGATTCTTGCAAGGTAAACAAGGCCATAGACAATATGCTAAAGCGCTCAACTAATCCAGGAGTAACCCTGCTATTAGAGCTGTTTCTTCACAATGAAAATTAAAGGAGAAGGGGTGGGTAGAGGTCAGGAGCAAAAATGAAGAGCTAATGAACGTAATCCTGCCAGACTGATGTGACATGCTGTTTTGATTCTTCTGGAGGGTGTGGCTATGTGTGTGTGTGTGTGAGAGAGAATGCACACATCCTGAAGAATTCTGGAATACAGGAACTTTATGGCCCCAGAAATTTCACCATAAAGTCTGTATACATTGAAAACAGAACAAAATGCCACAGGACCAAATTTCACCTTTTTCTGGAAATCTCAGCCATGAGATCTTTGGCACCTCACCAAGAAAACCTTTACTTCGTGCATGGCATTTTGTGATCCTAATCCTTTAAACCTAATTTTGACCAGTGTGAGAACCTGCATCAGTCTTCCCTGTCAATGTAAATAACAAATACCTAGCTGAGGTCGTAGTTGTACTTCTTTTGAGTCTATCATCAGAATACATCACTTCCTTTAACAGGGACAAAAGCCAAGTTTCTTTGCTGGCCAATGACAGAAGCTGCACGTAATTTTCAGACACTTAAAGCATAAACGCTCAGCTTGTTCGGTGTCACATGTGCTCCTTCTCTAAAATCCAGTCTAGAAAAGAGATTAAGACATCCTGTCAATTCACATAAAGAAGATACTTACAAGGACCACTTGCTGGTGTTAACACATTAAGAAATTCCTGAGCGAGCAGCAGTTAGGAAGAGTCCTTTACTGCAAGGAGATCTTCCAGTGGCAACATGATGACTGAATTGAAGGATGGCGTTTTGACCATTGACTGTCCCATCACAAGGTTATCAAAAAGTACATGACTGGAGAAAAAATTAAAAGACCAGTTCTCTTTACCACGTTGAGTGATAAATCATATAATTTGAAATAATTATGAGTGTCAGTGTGTATTTGGCCATTTATTCCTAGCTAAGCAAGGTCAAAGATGATGTAAAAGACACGGCAAAGGTCTCCTTGGGGACAGTATACAAGTCTGATCATTTATACCCCCGATATACTAATAAGACATAAGAAAGCGTGGCACTCTAGACCACAGAGAACATTTGCCAAAACTACCTAGAAGGACTTCAGAGCCAAAATTTCCAACTCCAAAAAGTATTTTGACCTTCAGTTTCTACATGCTTTTGCAAGTCATTGGATTAAAGCTGTAACTCACATTAGACCATCAACGCTACAGCAAAACACCATCAAAAAACAAGACTGAGCAACGTTTGAAGTTTTCTCATACCAAGAGGTAGAGGTGAAAAAATCAGAGCAGGTTTCACTTACACAAACCCTTTGTGAGTCTAAGATGCTTCACACATTTTAAAGAATTTTACTTTTACTATCTTCCTTCATTTACTGTGTTCCCATCTCCTGTGAACAGATACCAACTTCTGACCCAAATGGAACTTCAAAACAGACTTCTATTTGGAAGAATTACCTTGCCTCAAAAAGCATAATACTATCTTGCTCAATTTAATAACAGCAACAAAACCCAATTAATGATTGAATCTGTGCCAAAAGCTGAGTTGGTTCAGGGTTTTAGCAGAAAAACCTGTGAAGGATTTCAGATAACTGCAAAGTCTTGCTCTTTGCAGCTATATTTACCCCTCAAACAAATTATCAGAGATATCACCAGATTCTAAACCGGACAGGGGAAAAAAAAATAAAAAAAACGACCACTACCAGATGAAAAATAACCAGTATTGTTCTCTAGCAACATAGCAACTGTTCATTATTCTGGCCATTGCAACACACAAGTAACCACTCTACTCTTCATATGATATGACACACTCATGCTGTCAGTGATACTCCTCCCATCTCAAGAGGATTACTTTGTATTTCTTTCTGAGTTCTTTTCAAAAACAAATATTTGTCCCCATGCTGTACATCCTGAGTGCTGATCCCAAACTCTTTTCCTAGGAAAGCATGTTCTAGTGTACGTTCTTTTGTACGAATAATTTCTACAGTAATCTACTTTCCTTTCCCCATGTGAATGGATTAAAGTTTTATCGGGCCCAGGGTAAAACCAAAGAGTAAGAATAATCTTACTGTCATCGTCACCAAGTTTCACAGCAATTCTGTATGCATGTTTTCCTCATTCCATCCTTTTCCTCCTCCCTTTTTTAGAAAATTAATTCCTCTACTTGCTGTCCCTCAGTCTGAAGTCTTCCCTGCTGCTCACATGAAAGAGTGTAAGTTACTGACTGTTGAAAACTTCAGCTGAAATGCAGCCAGGTCAAGATGAGGTTATATAAAAGTCTAAAGGCAATTTTTTTAGGTCACATTCTCAGCAGCGCAGATTCCAAATGTTTCAGTAAGCAGACTGCACTTAACACTCTAGCTGACGGTACTCATTAAATTAATGCTGTGTCTATAGACAGTCCTTAAGGTGCATTTCTACCATGCACACCCTATAAGCCCACATTGTACTTGTACCATTCCCAGACTACCTGTATGGCCAGGCGTTTATTTGTACTCATGCACAGAAAGGTAGAAACTATAAAGTAGTTGTTTTTCCCAAAATAATCTGATAACACAACTATGGCTTTTCATTATTTTTCCCCTCTCTGTATGGAGATTAGCTAATCTTTGAAATGATAAACAAAATGAAAAGCCTAGTCATTCTTAATACTTTATATTGTGCATGCTTCTTTTGCTTTCCTAACACCATTGCATGTGCCAGCTCTCATCACTGCAAGGAATCTCCCATACACAAAAGGAGTTTACTTTGTTTTCATCCTTAGTAAAATGTCCTCTACAGTATTTTAGTTAAGCATTCTTATGACTGGAGATATATCTGAACATTTTAGATGTGAAACCTCTTGGGAGCTCAGCAATACATTCAGTTTGGTAGCAAATCCTGATAAAACATGTATTTGCTCATAGGTTCAATAAATTAGATAGAGCCTATGACTGTAGGCACGAATGGGCCTGAAGAGAGCAACAATATAGATCTGACAGTAGTTGCAAAACTTACCCTTCAGAAAAAAATTACCACATTTTCCTTGTGCATTTCTTTACCTAATAAACTTATATAATACCGTACCATATGGCTGCAGATAATCTTTTTTACCTAGGGATCAGTATGCTCATGAGAATATTACAGCATTTTATGACTGTAGGGTGTACACTGTCTCAGTCCAGACCCCACCATGCATCACTCACTGTCCTGTGGTAGGTTTTTCAGATAAATTGGTCACACCAATGACTACAGTTTCGCATCATACATCTAGCCATACTCTTTGCTAGACTTTCAATGAGTTCTATCTCCAGCCAAAAACTAAGCTCTGAGGAACAAATGCTTTTCTTGCTGAAAACCTGGAAAGAGAACATAACCCAAAGCAAACTACAAATTACAGGAAAAAAAGTGAATTCTGTCACTTAGTCATCAGGCAAAAAAAGAGCGCTATACCCACACATATCTGCTTTCTGGTCTTACTAGATTAACACTCCAGTATCTTTCCCTGTGATTTTCTAAGCATCCCATCCTGTATGAACACTCCAAAAGGAGGAGATGATAACAAAGAGTACCGGTAAGCATGATTCAGACAGTCAGGATCAGAATCCAGGCTGCTGGAAACAGCTTGCTATTCCTGTTCTCATTAGTAACTCTCTATACCCCAAAATCTATACCTCAGGAGGGGCACGATTAGTAACCAGGCAGTTAGATCTAGGTTATAATGTTTAAATGGACCCTGGCAAGATGCTGAGCAGAGAATGCAGAATCAGAAGCCTCAAAAAGACCCAGGTAAATTCTGGACCAAGGATAGCAACTAATTTCTGCCTTAAAAATACCAAGCATGCAAAAAGCAGTAGGTCCGTCATTACTGTCAAATTCTTAATCAAAAGTATTTCTCTGCAAGGTTTTTTAGCAGGACATATAAAGCATTTCAAAGCACAAAAGAGCTTACATAGACACTAAAAAAAAAAAACCCCAAAGAAACCCCAACAGCTCTCTTCTACCTAGTCCTGCTCTCTGAGAGTCATCTTTACCTATCCCACCCTCCAGAAACCTCCCTGAGCCTCCAGTTCTTAGCCATGTCTCGTAACCTCACTCCAGATGCCTGCACAAGGTTTAAACTTTGTTAAGGCAGCTCAGCTGAAGCCTCCTCACCCCTTCCTGTGCCAACAGCATTGGTTTTTTAATGCAGTTTTGTAAAGAACTCATACAACTTATTACCCTCTTTTTCCCACTGGCTTTTTACTGAAATGAGTAAATAGACGTCTGGTGGAATCTGTAAAAGCAATGTGTTATTTGACAGACATACAAGATTTTCAAACTCTTCGAATTCATAACAGCATTATATCTTTTATAGGCTATATGTATTTCATGACTATCCTACTGTTTGTGCTATGGCTCTCACTGAAGAGGTGGGTGATCTGAGGTACGGTAAACTGATTTGGCTTGTCACATGGCAGGCAAAGCAAGTGAATGGCAATGCCCAGATGTGTAGGCTCTTCATCCTTTTTACTCCCACCAAATGTTCCCATATATGTTCCCTTCTCTTCCTTCTTCCCACTCAAGTTCAAATTTTTCAACTCCTACTTAACTCTATAGTTACTCTGTACTGGAAATTTCTGTGGTCATTTTGCTGCTAGACAAGTTTACATTTTAGTAATTGCCTGTGCAGAATTACACAAGCTGAGATGGCAAAGAATGAAGTACAAAACCAACATTCCAAAACAGGGTGAGCTTCCCACTGTAGAAATAACAATGGTAATTAAAGAGGGGTTTTGCAATTATAAAAATACTTTAAATATGAAAAGGAAATAAATTAATATACTCTTGGTGTCGCTAACACCCTTGCATGATGAAACAACTACAAGCTAGTGTTCTTAAAGTATCGTTTACAGGGAGAAAGTAATAAGCCCTGCTCTAAAAGCAGATGAATTCCCATACATGAATTAGCATTCCCCCCATAAATGTATCAATGCATGCATTATAAATGCTGTCAAAATTTCCCTTTTGTGGTTACAAGTGGTATGCCAATTAAAAACCCCATAACCTTTATATACATACTTTCTGCATTTCAGTTGTATGTATTCCGTTATACAGTCCTCTTTAACCTATTAATATACTCAGTATCTTGTTTATATATGAAGAAGTTCAAGACACAGAATGTCTTTTTTGAATGAAGAAAACTTCTCGTTTCTTTCCATCAGGATAAGAAGTGGCTAGCAATCTGTTCCCCTTAATAAGGATGTCATTCAAGACAAAAGAGTGTTTTGCTGACAATCCACTATGCATGAAAAACATGCAGCTTGTGATATAGTCAATAGCAGCTAGCACATTCAGGGTCGGGTCCCAAAATCATGGTCATAACTGGTACAGCAACATCTGACTACTATCACATTCTAGTTCGTTAAAGCTAATCCTCTCTCACAACCTTATGGTCATGCATGTTGGGGTGCAAAAAGGTGTGCAGAAATCCCTGTTTCCAGTTTAAGTTCATATATTTATTTGCTTGCTTCCAAAATTCAGAGACCTGAGCTGCTCAGAGAATTCCTCCACAAACATGCCTTTTGTATCATAGGCAATGGGGTTTGGATTTATGGGGTTTCCTCCTTCATCCTACATGGGCCACCTGACCTAAGATAACATCTTCCAAGAGAGAAAAAAGGAAGGCACAAAGGAGAATGCCTACTTTTTCATGCCAATCACACATTCCACTGCCTTTTTAGTTTCTGCCACCTGAAAGCTGTGATTAAACATGACTTCCTACTTGTTCGTAGAGGGGTTATTTTGTACGGCGTATCACTGGCTCAGAAACAAACTTCTTGTCAAACACAAAGCAACACAGACTGATTTATTCAGCAATACAGGGATGGTTTCTAGCATATGATGAACTGGAAAGCTACATGCAGATTTATTAACCCCAGAAACTAAATGTCTTCCTGATTTTAATTTTTTGCCTATTTTTATCTAAAAGCAGAAATACTCTGTTCATCTCTCCCTGAGGGTATATACTTCATTAAATGCAACAAGTACATACTTTACTTGCTTATGTTTCTGCAAGAGAATTGGAGGCTATACTTTATCTCTGGCTTGTGACTATTGTTCATGTTCTGAAATATGTTCCAGCAGTTCTGTTTTTCTTGCGTCTGTATGTTAAAGAATATTCTCTCTGCAGCATGGCAAAAAAAGTTGTTCACAGCCACAAAGCCAGCATTTGGTTTTGTTAGGGCTCTTAGCATATGGAGTATGTTTATAGAAAGGGCTGTAAGAGGAAAACATGTATGCTGGAATTCACACAGTGCCTACAGTTGTTTCTCAATAAGTTAATTCAGTGATGAGAGAGAAAAGCAGAAAGATAAATTAAAATTGTTCAAAAAGGATACGCGCTTTGGATCAAGAGTGATGCCTTTTAAATCTGTACATGCCTGAGAATGTGAGCAAGGATACAGATGTGCGCACATGCATGCAACAGTTAGCAATCTATAGGAGTATCTCTGCATTGACAAATCAGCTTTTTTAAAAAGTATATTTAGCACCAATCTGCAGAGGGAAACTTCGGGTAGGTAAAAGCTGCTAAGAGAAAATTGCAGTTGGTATTCTCAAATCTTGACATTTACTGCTTGTGAAAAATGTTAGGCTGCCAGTGTGAGGCAGTACAGTGCTTCATCTGCCCGCGGAGGATAATACTGAAAACAAAGAGTCAATGTTTGCCTAAATGGTCAATGGAGATTGTCTTGTGTTAACTCCAGCCATAAACTGAGCCAGCTAGACATGCACCAGCTGTGGTACAGAGACACTGCTGGTTAGTGCTGTGCCTGAGTTAATAAGCAGAGTTGCAAGGCTGTATATTTTACTTCAGACCTTTTTCCAAGACATAAGATAGTGTGTACTCATAGATACAGACACTTAAATTACGTTCCAATTTCTGCCTTGGCTTGATGTTTTCAGATAGGTTCCTTTGGTCAAAATTTTCCAAACAGCCTTAAAGTTTGGAAGCCTTCACCACTGCAGGAAATCAGGCTTATTCTTAGGAAGCAAATTGCTTACATTTGGCTGATACATCTAAAGCTGTTTTGCAGTAACACAAAGCTTGCACTGGCTGTTTTTGAAAATGTTACTGTCAAAACCTTCATGCCTCTAATTTCCACCCCTGCAACTGAGTTAATATAACTCTCTCCAAATATTTAAAGAATATTCTTGAATACTTCTGTAACAAATGCTGTAATACTGATAATAATTTCCAAACAGAAGATAAGCTTTCCTGGCTTGCTCTGTGCAGGTATATCAGATTCTTGGCCTTCACTTACCTTGGCAAAGTTGGCTAAACCCATGTTCAGATACAAAGAGTTCTACCCTATAAACAATCTCATATGCACAACAGCTAAAGTGACATTCAACACAGTGAAGACCAAGTCCTCTACCTAGGAACAAGAAATCAAATGCAATGTGAACACAACTGGCAAGACAACAAAAAACATTGACAGGACTTGAGGCTTGTACTAAACTAAAGGCAGAATACAGATTATTGATACAACACTGTTGCAAAACTAAAATTAAAGGAAAGAAAAAGTAGACCACTTTCATGCCAGCATATGCCACCAGGAATATTCTTTTATATAAGACAGTAATTGTTTTTCTTCACTAAGTCTTATTGAGGCTTCAGCTGCAGCATCGCATTGCATAAGCATTTTGGTTACCATGCTTTTCAAAAAGCTAATGAAAAGCTGGATAAAGTCCAAAGTGGAGAAGAAGAGGTTCAGAAAATATGACCTATGAAGAGAGATTGGAGAAATTGAGTTTGCTTAGTCTAGAAGACTGAGGGGAGTCATGATAGCAGGTTATCATCCATGAAAGCTTGCTTTTAAGGGGACAGTAACCAATCTCTCTATGTTCATTGAAGGAAAGACAAAAGGAATTAGAGCAATTTGCAATCAAGAAGACCATATTACGAAAGCACCTCTACAAGTAGAGAGGCGGAAGCAAATTGCATGGGGAAGCTGTGGAATTTTGTTGAACAAACGGTTTACGAAAACAGGTTGGGCAACTATCCCTTTGGGATGGTCTGCTATACTTAAGCCTGATTTATTGTAGAAGACTGGATTAGACAGACAGTCATCCAAGATCTCAATCCCATTTTTCCATTCTTTTTCCTCGCATTGCTGCTATCATTCTAGAGTATTGTCTGTAACACAGAACTTTTACAAAAACAAGTAGCAGTTTGGGTTCCTTCGTACTTGTATGCCATGTTGCATATCTTCTTACCTCACACAACCCTCTGTGCTCTGAGATGCCATTTGACAGCCCCAGTTCCTTCTCATACTGACAACCTCATCTATCCACTCTATGTCCTCAGTTCCCTGCTTACTTCACCTGTATATTGTCTGGGAATAACAAAGCAAACATTGGGGCTGGTTAAGAGTGCTTGCAAATAAGCATGGACGGAGGAGCTGACTGGCCATCTGGCAGCTGACACCCTCACCTGTGTAATTTGGGTTATCTTTCTTTACCCAGCTGCCCATTTTCATGTAACTTGTTAAAACTTCCTTAAGATTTCTGCTCCCCTGACAAATTTGTGTTTGAATGTGTCTGAAAACAGATTTAAAGTTACCAGGTGGGGAGGGAGAAAGCAGTCTGTTACACGGGTATAGCCAAACAGACATAGAGCATGATCACACACGCCTCATTTCCTTACAAAACTAGGCGAAAAAAACTACCCCTACTAACTCCATTCAAATCTAAGATAAAGTAATCTGGATGTCTATGTTCTCAGGTCCTTGCAACTATTTCCACTGACGTGTTCGTTACACTGAGGTGCTTGCTAACAAAGGAAGGCTATAAAAGAATATGCTAGGCTGTGAACTTAAGGCCCACATTTCCCACAGCCATTTCCTAGAGGATTTCGCTAATATTGAGTGAAAGCATCCCTAGGCAGAAAGGCTGTAGAGCAGTGCTTGTGCTCTAGTTCCTTTTTGTAGACCAAGCCTTTAGCCTCAAAAAGGCCATAAGAAGTTTTCCTCACTAAAGATTAAATTATTTGGTTTCTCTAATATTACTGGGAGTTGCCAGGTTGTCCTATTTCAGATATTCTAAGAAGTTTTGTTTCAGTGAACGTAGAGGTGGCTGGATAGTGGGAAAGATCAGGTTTATTTTTTCAGGGGAGGGAGGGAGGTATGTGCTAGATATCACACATATTTATCCCCTGGATGACTCTCTCCAGGACAGCTTACCCTACTCTACATGCTGTGCAACTAGGCTACACCATGGTATCAAACAAACTGCAAAGACAACTTTCTCAGAATTTTCTCCCAGTTCCCAAGAGTAATTAATGTGACACAGTTTGGGAGATGACTGTAATTGCTATAGGTATTATGCTACATGTGATTTGAATTTAGAAGGCATGAGTCACAGCCGGCTGCCCTGCTAATGAAAGATTGTAAGAACCTGATCCTGAAGAATTTTATTCACGCCAGTAGTCCTTATTCATATAAGCAAGTCAACGGGGCTAATGATGTATATCAAAATTACAGGAATGATAAAGGCTTTGCAGGATTCAACACTAGTGTTATGACCTCTGGGATAAAGAAAAAGCTAGACAGAATCTGAAATTGCAAGAAATGTCCCCATATTTTCTATACACTTTTCATCTTGTATGTACGTCATGCAGCTTGCAGTTCTGTTAAGTAGCACACTGCATGGGAGTTTCAACTGAGGAGAGTCAGGGATTCTTAGTCATAAACTTCATAGATCATTTTATTTGCTCAAAATAATCTCTTGGCAAGACATCTTACTTCCCTGCCCTCAAGGCATTGTTTGTAATAAAAGCCTGCAAATAACTATACCAGGCAATTCTGTTTTCAGTCTCCTTCCTCAACATGAAGCAGAATCTCTTCCAGTCTGCGTTCCTCCTAAAGTGTCTACTGTTCCTCTGTATGCGCGCTTTGTGCAGCAGCCACTGCATCAAACTGCTGCAGATACTTGTGCAGAACAAGGGAATGACTAAATGCCAGTATGTTTATTTTACAGCTCAACAGTGAAGTTCAACATTTGCCCTACCTTACTAACCTAGACCAAGCTCGTAACACAGTTAAACTGTAATATAAGATGCTCTATCAGTTTTCATAAAAGTAGAAAAAAGCAGACAGACACGTATGTTTTTACAACATGGAGATAACATGAAAGTCCTCTTTGGAAATTACAAAACAGGCTTTTTATTTTATATTTCAGTCCCTCCTAAACACTACTTTAAGCAACTGGCCTTTAAGAAACTCCCAGGCACATTACTTCCTAGCACAAAGCTGATCTTCCTTCTCAGGAGCTCATTACTGGTTATTTATCACCTCTCTTAGTTATTTTAAAGGCATGTCTTTCAAGTTGTGTAAAGGACAGCAGAGTCCTTTTTTAATATACATGTTATTCACTTTTTCTACCACATGACTGCCAGCAACACCCAGCTATGTATTGCACAGATCTTTCAATGCCTTTTTCCCTGACATTTGAAAGATACTATACAATATTAAATAATGGCATTATTAAGAGTGATCTACTGGACCTGTGAATAATTGATTCCTTCTGCCTAATTGAAAAAAGAAAAAGAACAGAGTAAAGGTTTGTATATGATATGGCATTCTGTTCAAATGTGGTTTCATGTAGTGGTAAAATGTATATGTTCTGTCTTGTATATAATCGGGTCTTGCCTGATCGTGTAAATCGAAGTCAATGCTAGAGATGAACGATGCTCTGTTTGAGAGGTGAACATAAACTTAAGTCTCTTTTTTACTTCTGTGCTTATCCTGAGAGGAATAAAAGCTCTGCAGCTGCTTGTTTACAACACACAAAAACACACTGGGACACAGACTGCTAATGGATGCAAATGAGCAGCTTTCATTCACTTCATGGGATCAAAGGTCCCAGTATATAAATGTACAAACATATACACTTATTCTCACCTCTGCTGAGCAAAACATCTGAAAACACAAGTCCACAAGTATGCTCTGAATTCTAATGAAAATCGAGGAAACTCTACCATGCGCTTGAATTTGAATACACGCTCTAGTGGTTCACTGACTAGAAATACTTCACCGAGGTAGAGACTAGGTGCCTATATCTAAGGTTACCTTTGATCCACTGCTGACAAAGGAAGTACATGAATAAGCCTTTTGTTAGGGAATACTAGGGTTTTTCCTCTTTATTCCTTCACAGACAAAGGAAACCCACTTGAACTGTGAAGTACAGTAAACGTTCTTAGTTTCAGGAATGGAAGGGGGGGGTATTTTTTCCTTCATACTGCAAAATCTATCTGTTTCTTAAAAAGGAATGCTTTTTCCTCCTAGGGAAAAAAGGCTTAAAAATTATTGAATGGCTTCACTTTTCCTCTGGTATTACAGTAGTACAAAACCGTATGCAACTCCTGTAAGAAAATTCTGTCCCTGCAGTTAATTCCTTTAAAGCGTATTCTTCTCATCAAACTGGAGCATCTTTTGCCAACCCCAAAATCTGACTAAGAGTAAACAACTATGCTGCACACCCATTGTAACTGAGAAGAAATTCAGCGACAAATATCTCTGCTTATTAAGAGGTTAAGGCTCAGATCAATAACCATTAATCAGACACTGCAATTTCCCACACATTTGTTGATACGGCAGCAGGTCTGCATTTGATGCAAGAACTTCAAAGACAAAAAATACCCAATCTGACTTGTGTTCGCAGGCAGCTTACAGCCGTGTTTTGCATAGGGAATACGCCTGCAAAGAAAGAACACTGATAAGCAGGGTATCCTTGTCACGCTCATAAGCACCAACATACTTTTTTTAACTGTCATTTACGTAGAGTGACTCTTTCGCAGACATGACATAGATTTGCCAAACAATGATGACCTGGATTCCACCCGGCAGGGAAGGGTTATGCCCTGCATTCAAATCTCAAAACGAAACTAGTTGGGTGTTTCTTTAGGAAACACAGAGCAACTCTAGGAGGGGATTCATATAGTCTTAAAATAAAAGAGATCTTCTGAAGACTCTGTTTAACAGAGGAAGGACCTAAGCAGCAAACCCGGACTAAAAGTCTGTCTTTCAGATGGTAGGCAAAATGGATTCCACCAAAAGTAAGCCAAAAGAATTTTGTGCATCATAAAAACTCTTTAGATCTTCGCTAAATTGCAAAATTCTTACAATAATAATAAACAACCCAACTCTCTGTATCTTCAAAGCTGTGCTATGAAGTTGATATATTTATATTCATATACTTTATAGGTTTATAAAAATGTATATTCTAGAGTTTTAAAGCTTTCCTTCTATGTGGCTAAATCATATCAGATAAACTCATGTGAATTGTTTTAATACCATGCACTGCAGTAGCATTGTTCCAATGTACATCATCTGTCCTATTACCCCTAAATTATAGTTTCAGCATAAGTTGTTATGATTCCTTTTTCTATTTATGTTACTTTAATTGGAAAAAAAATATTTCTGAGTGCTAGGCGATAACATTATAAAGAGATTCTAGATAGAAGGTCTTATCTAGAGAAAAGTTCACTTCTGTTACAGCAACTTTGTAGTTCTTTGTGGTTTGCCCTAGAACCAAACCATACTTGAAACCCCGCTGATTGATTCTTTTTTTTTTAATTTGCATATTATTATCATAGTGGATCTGCTATTCTTTCTTGTACCTTACTATTACGCTTATGGACATGAAACATGATACAATATGATATATGATACGATATGGCATTCACTTTGCTCATCAGCTTTCTGCTGAGGAGGAGGATACTGACTGCATAAGGGAGCAAAATAATCTCAACTAGTATGAAATGTGAGCTATTACAGAGCTCAGACAGGTTGAAAATCCAGCTCTATATTTCCTCCATTTTTGTTTCCAACATTGGCACTTCAGAAACCAGACTCTTATCAATACTCCGGCCCCACCCCTTCCACTGAAAATTAATCTGATTGCTCAAGTCAATAAAGGGCTTGCAAAAAGCTCTAACATTTTTCACTGAAGGCTTTATGAGTAAGCAAAATTACTCTGTGTACAATAACTTCAAGAGTCCAAAATAATTCTGCATATATCACCAATTAAATGAATGGTACTGCAGTAGAAATTAATAATTCAAATTTTGAGGGTATCATGAACATATTAACTAAGTCTGAGCCAATAACTGCAATGGAGCGAGACCACATTTACACTCACAGAAGCAAAACCATTACCAGTGTTCTCCCAAATACTTAACGTATATCCATTACTTTTTTCCAACTACTTTTCTTTACCGTCTCAAGTGAAGCAACGCTCAAAAGCTTTGGACTTGTAAATATTTTCTGTAATGAATAGTCAATGAAAATATAAAAGGACCCTGAACTCAAGAGAAAATAAGGAGAAGGATGTGACTCCAGGATTCACATCAAGAGAGTGAACTATGGATTAATCACATAAAATATCCATGCACTCCCAAGACCTGGCTACCAGTTTTAACAGAGCTCACATCCTTGAATACATCCAACTGACAACAAGTAAGTTCCACTAAAAGTGTTTCAACACGTCAGTCATCTCTTGCCTACTAGAGCAGAGCTCAGTGTCAACTTCTCGCATCAGCTGTAAGGGTGTAAATTGGTATTAGCTCCACAGAAGTTGATAAAGCTAGGTTTACGCACTGTGATAATAATTTGAACCTAGAAATGCAGGACATGCTGAAATTGTGGGTCAGAATTTGACCTCAGTCATTGTGGTGTATTTCTGGTGTAATCAGAAAGTTCAAAGTTGAATTCATGTTCTAAGGGCGTTCCTTAAAATTTAAAGTCGGGTCCAAATTACAAATCTCATAACAACCATAAAGCAGGAATATTCTGACAAAAAAATTACAAATTCATCCACACACCTTTGGATGAAATAAGAGATGAACTTTGGTCACTATTTTTCATTTTGAAGTGGATGGTTCCTGGTTGCCGGCCCCAGTGGTCTCACTTATTGTAAAAACAGTTTTGAGGTTCTCTCACTGCCTTTCAAATCTAGCCTCGTCTCGACTTACTGCCACATGAAGAAAAGCTCAACCATAACGGCCCAGACTCCAGGACACAAACTCACATGAGCAGCAGCCCCTTTGGCTTCCATGAGACAATCCATCAGAGAACCGCACCGGTATATAAAGGGCTCAGTGGGCTGACCACTAAAAATGACAACTACCCGTCAAACCCATCCAGGTAGGAGCAGTCAGTGCCCCCTTTCTTGCTGGCTCTCTCAATGATTTTTTTTCTTCCCTGGCAGAGCTCCCATCATCACCATCAGCTCTCTTCTGTCTCAGATTTTTGTCTTGAGACACTTGACCTTTTTCTTCTACGAATCATCATACAATAAAAAGGCCTACTTCTGATGGTATACTCTATCTCTTAAGTTCAAAGGACAGACAGTCATTTTGGCTTTACCCTAATATACACAGTTCTGCAGCTATCTCATTCTTCGGGTCAAGAATTTCCCAAGGCATTTCCTGGGATAATCCGTGGAGCAGCAATGCCTCCTCACACGTTAGCCAGTCCGACTGCCTGATGCATTTTACACAGTTGCGTTCAGAGGCCAGCTCAGTCACTGCTCAGGGTTGCCAAGCCCGCTCCAGTTTTCCCCCACGGCACACGCAATCGCCTGATGAGATCCTCCTCATTCACTGACACTCAGCTTTCCACAGGAGCACATGCCAAGCCTGCAGTGGCCGGGGAATGCAGAGGAATTAACCATTTTTGGAATTTGATTACTTCAGAGTCATTTCACATGCTCAAGTCACTTTTGGCCATAGAGTATGACACGACGTCGAGAACCTGCCTTTTTAGCCTGTAAAGCTTTCCTCTTACCTGAAACCTGGATTACCTGGGAAAGTCCTGGCCAAAATAGCGTTAGTCATGTTGATCATTAAACAAAGCGGCTACGGGAGATCCTCAGCTGCCGTACAGCGTTAGTCACCTCATCACCCCCTCAGCGAGGTCGGTAACCGAGGGTCCCCCCAGGCGCCCTTCTCCGGTGCCAGGGGGAAGCGGCGCGGGCCGGAGGCGCCGGGCTCCCCGCTCCCCCGGCCTGCCCCCCTCGCCCGCCAAGGCGCCCCTCTTCCCCCAGGGGCCCGGGCCGCGGCCTTGCAAGCGTGCACAGAAAGACCTAACAAGGGTTGTACGCGATTCCCCTTTTCGTGGACCCAATGTCCCGCGTGCCACCAGCGGGCAGGAAGAGCAGCTTTTAATTAAGCGTTAATTAAGGGAAAATTGCTTCCGTTAAGCGACGCGAGGCAGCCGGAGGCGGCGGTTTGGGCACACCTCCCCGCTCCGTCCCGCCGGCGGGCACCTACGGCGGGCTGCGGCCCCTGACAGCAGGGCCGGGACGCCCTCACCCCTCCGCGCCGGGCCGAGTCAAGGGGCCGGCGGGCAGGGCTGGGGCGTAGGGCGAGCAGCGGGACGGGCGCGGAGCGGCGGCGAAGGGGTGCCGGGGTGGTTCGCCTGCAGGCTCGGGGGACGAGTGGCCCCGCCGCGGCCCCCCGCTGCCGGCGGGGAAGGCGACAGGGAGCCGCCGGCGTCTCGCCCGGCGCAGGGCCTTGGGCGCCAAGCGCCGTACGAGCTCGTGGGGCGCCCCCAAGTGGCGCGGACGGGCGCGGCGCCGACCGGCGGCAGCCCTCTCCCCCGGCCGGCGGCTGCGGCTGCGGCTGCGGCTGCGGCTGCGGCGGCGGGCCCGTCCCCCTCCCCGCCCCCCGGGCGGCCCCTGAGGAGAGCTGCCCCCGGCCGCGGAGCCGCCCGCCTCCCGCTTCCTGCCCCGCCGCCGCTGATTGGCCCGCCGCGCCCCGAGGAATGCGAGCCGCCCTTTAAAGGCGAGCGCGGCGCCCGCCGCCCGCAGTGCCCTGGCAGCGCCGCCGCCGCCGCTAATCGCCGCCGCAGACCGGGACCCACCGCGCCGGTCGCTATCCGTCCCTCGCCGGGGCTGCCCGAGGATATTAGTCGCCGGTACCCGGAGGAGCGGGAGGCCGGCGCTGCCCGCCCGGATCGCTCTCCCCGCAGGTAAGTGCTGAAGCGGCGCCCGCCGTTGCCCCGGTCGGCGGGGGGCGCCTGCCCCGTCCCCGCTGCCTCCGTGGAGAGCCTTGGGAGCCGCCGGCGCGCCGGGCGGTGGGTCCTGGGTGCGACGGCAGCGCCGTGACTCTCCTCCCTTGTGCCCGTCCCCAGGCTGGTGCAGAGACAGACCTTGGCCATGGGGGAAGCGGCTGTTCTCCTCCTCCTCCTCTTCGTGCTCGGCGCCTCGGAGGCCAAGCGCACGGCAGGTAAGACCAGCTCTGTGCTGGTGCTCGGAGCAGTCGGGGAAGGGGGGGGGGGGTTTAAAAAAAAAAAAAACATGCAAACCTCCTCCTTGTTGTCTCTGTAGGCAGCTGAAATTGTGCTCGGTAGTGAAGAGCTCTAAAGCTTTCCGTGAACAAAAACTTTTTAACCTGAGCAGCAGGTAGTTGGGAACAGGAAACTTTCTCTCGTGGAATTTGTGTAACCTTCAGAATTAGACATGCAGAGACTCCAGGACTTGACTGTGTACCTGGTCGACCTCTGTGTGAGGCAGAGGACAGGAGGAGCATGATGTAGGAACTGGATGAAGGAAGGAATGGGGCCGTAGGCTGCCCTCGTGGTGCTACAGAGAGGCTGCTACCGTGCTTTCTGTCACCTAGCTGGGCTAAGCAAGCTCACTGTGGTAGCCTAGCATAGCAGTGTTGCATCTGGGCTTCTGCTGTTCATTTCTCCTCTGCCAGAGTCTAATGAGGTGCCAAACGGCCACTACCTTTGCGTGTCAACAGGTACCTGGCACTCCTGTGCTGACTGGCTCCTGCACAGGAATGCACACGTACTGCTGCGGGGCAGCTCCCGGTGGGACTGCATACCATCAGAGCCGCTGTCTGTGCTCTGATGTGGGGTGCTGTACCTCCTGTGAGATGCACTGTGAGCCGGTATGTTAAGCAATGCTGGGAGATATGTACCTACCCAGCCTCATCTTGTTCCCTGCTCATGATATGTGTTTGGATCTCTCTTCAGAGTCCAGGACCGATGATAACAGCGTCTTTGATCTCTTTGAACTCATTGGTTTCATTCGGAAGGGAGCTGGGCGTCGGGCACCTGGGGTGCACCTGGTGAAGGGACCAGAATCCTCCAGCCCTGCTTATCGCATTGAAGACGCCAGTCGCATCCCTCCTGTCCCTGACTCCAAGTTCCAAGACTTATTAGATGCCATCCATGCTGAGAAGGGCTTCATCCTCCTGGCCACTCTCCGGCAAGCCAAGAAGAGTAGAGGCACACTACTATCTGTGGAACAGAAAGATGGCTCTGGTCATGTCTTCAGTTTAGTATCAAATGGCAAGGCAGGCACCCTGGACCTGAGCCTTTCTGGTGATGGCAAGCAGCAGTTGGTGTCAGTAGAGGATGCCTTGCTAGCTACAGGACACTGGAAGAATATTACCCTGTTTGTACAGGAGGACCGGGCTCAGCTATATGTGGGGTGTGAGAAAATGGAGAATGCTGAACTAGACATCCCCATCCAGAACATCTTCACTAAGGACCTGGCCAGCAGTGCCAGGCTCCGTGTTGCCAAAGGGGGAGTCAATGACAATTTCCAGGTAAGACTTTCACTTATCTTTTTGCCTGGTATTTCCAGTCATGTGCCTTGAAGGTGCATAAGCTACTTGACCAGCCTAAATTGCTAAAAAGACATGGGTAATAGGGAGAAAGGGTTCTGCCACTGACTGGTTTGTGTACATCCAATATGGACCACCTCTCAATCCACTAAACTTTAACAATGGAGTTTGAAGGGTGAAGCATTAGACTTGCAGGGATAGAACTTTCTGCAGCAATAAAGCGGCACAGAAGCTTCTGACCAGGTAGTTGTAGCTTCATTGCCTAGCTGCTTATACGAGGTTCAGAAATTCATGGAGATTTTTTCTTCCTGCCTGGAGAGTTGCCAGTTTCCTTGTGGTCAAGGATGAGAATGTTAGGAAGCAGGGCTTGTTATTATTAAGGAGAATGAAGCAACATGTTTCACTTTGCCATCTGTCATGAAATTACTCTTAATGATCTTATATGACCTTAGGTGCCGACAGGCTCTCTCCATGTATATTGTACTTCTTTCCCTTGCAGTTGCTGCAAGTAGCTGTAATTCTTCCTCTGTCCACAGGGACTGCTGCAGAATGTGCGGTTTGTGTTTGGAACAACTCTGGAAACTATCCTGAGGAACAAAGGCTGCTCCAGCTGTAAGTTTGCAATCTTCTGAATCCAATGACCTATTAAAAATAAGATTCCTCATTACATTAGAAAGACAAGTTGAAACAGAACTCGGAAGTATGCTGAAATGCAGATCCGCATTGCATAAGAAATAAGATTATATTTCTGCAGGCACTCTAATGAATCTGGTGTCAGCTGTTTAGCAGGTGTTACCCTGGAATGATAAATGCACGTGGTAAAAAATGCATTCACTTCATGTGTGTTTTTGTCTCTTAGCCACTAGTGCAATCATTACTTTGGACAACCCCATCAATGGCTCCAGCCCAGCTATCCGCACTAATTATATCGGCCATAAAACAAAGGACATCCAAGCAGTCTGTGGTTTTTCCTGTGATGAACTAACAAATATGTTTGTGGAACTGCAAGGGCTCCGGTCCATGGTTACAACACTTCAAGACAGAGTTCGCAAAGTGGTGAGTGTTGGTTAAATTCATGGTACTTTTCATTAACTGGCACTTAGTGGATGAATTATAACCTGTCATTAGAGAGCCTGGATAAAAAGTAATAACTTTATGCCTTCCTTTTGTGGAAAAGTATGTTTTCTCTATTAACTTCTAAATATCTTCTCTCTGCTTCTCTCCCCTGCCTCCCCCTGCAAGACTGAAGAAAATGAACTCATTGCCAAAGTGGTCCAGATCACTCCTGGAGTATGCATTCATAATGGAATCTTGCACAAAAATAAAGAAGAGTGGACTATTGACAGCTGCACTGAATGTACCTGCCAGGTAATATTCTTCACATTCATAAATCCTCTGTATATAAATTCATGAGTTGAAATTAACAGATATTTCTAAATGACATTCTTTGTTTAGAAAGAGTGAATCCTACAGAACTGGACATACTAAAATAGCCAGCAGTATTCAGTTTATTTCATCCTTCTATAGACATCTGGTATAATGGAAGCTTTCATACAGTGTTACAATAGCAGTAGTTTAGAAAATTATACAAAACATGACTCTGATACAGCTGTTAGCACACTTTTAGTCCCTTAATTTGGGGAATGCCTGTGTTCTTTAAAAAAGCCAATGAGTAAACTAGTACTATAAATTTGTTCTATTGACACTGACTTCGATCAGCTTTGCTCTCTGGAATACTTTAGATCCACCTTCTGTTCTTGCTGAATGTCCTGTTGGCTCAGTAGGAAAAGACATTCTAGTACTCAGTAAAGGCTCTCGACAAACCTAGGGGTGTTTATCTAACAAATGCTTCTAGCTCTGTCCTATTAGCTGTTACAGATTAATGGAACAGCAATCCCTTCTGGATTTCAGTTTAGCTGTTTAAATCCCAGGATTACCTGGGAAGATATTTATGCTTTGTGTTCCCCCTTCTGTGGAATGTTGTAAAAGTACACCAAAACATACAGTTTCAGTTTCTCTAAACTCTTTGCTTGTTCCCTTTAACTGTATGTATACCTTAGCAAAAGCATCTTGGAGTACCAGTCTACCAAAGAGCAGGTTAACTAGCCTGCTGCTGTTTAGAAACTAAAGGCTGAGTATTTGTACACATGCAACCCAAGGCATCTCACCAAGTTCTACACCTGCTTCTACACATCTCTATATCTTTTGTCTTGTAGTCAGCAGATGATACTGTGACTTCGGCATTTGCCTCTTTTTACCAACCCTCTTACTCAATGTTAGCTGTAATTACCTTAATGTAGTAGTTTGCTCAGGGAGATTAAAAACAGCAATCATGAGAGCATTCTTCTGACCAAGCTGCTACCTTCAAGAAGCAAAACTACAGGCTGCCCTTTAGCTCTCATTGAGGTTGGGGGTGGGTGTTCTTACCCTGCCTGCTTGGCTTAAAGATCAAAGACCTCTAAGTACAAGTTATAGAGTTCATGGCTCTTGAGCAGAGTCCACTAAACTCATTTTATCTTTACCATATAATCAGCTTAAGTCCATATTAACTGAAAAGAAAGTTGGCTTCTCATTCTTGTTTCATTCCCTTGAAGTCTGGCCTTATACTTTAGGTATCACGTGGTAGTCTCTTACTGTAGCCAGAATCTGGTAGCTACTCTTGATCAGCTCCTGCAAAACCAAAATACTTCTGCTCGTGACTAAAAAATAACAGGTGAGAATGGGAACAAGATGAAATTTGACTAAAAATACCTGGGACTACCCTTAGGTTGTATTAGTTCTAAATGCAAGGGTCTTTGCTTTAGATGTGCTATTCAGTCTTTAAGTTCTGCAGGAAAGATCTCTTTAGGATTTAACCAGACTCAGACATTGTTTGTATTCCACTTGCTTATTGCAATTGTCACAATTCCTCATAGAACTCTGCCACTATATGTCGGAAAGTGTCCTGTCCTCTCATGCCTTGTTCCAATGCCACTGTGCCTGATGGGGAGTGCTGCCCCCGATGTTGGCGTAAGTACCTAACACCTTCAACTTCTGTTGTAGTTGGCTGCATCTAGCTAGATGCATACTGCTCTAAAGTATACCACAACTGGATAGAACACTGCACCACTGGAGTAAGGTTGACCTGATGCCTCTTTGAGGTTAATCACTTTGGTGATGCATGTGAGCACTGAAACATTTGAGTTTATGGCTCTTATCTTGTACAAGAAAGGAAGATGCATGCGGCTTTTGAGGACAGTTGTGTCCTTTTTTGTGGAGAGAGGGGTGGGAGAAAAGACTGTAAAAACCACATACCGGGAGTCTTATTTAGAGCTGTATCCCTCTGCAGCTAGCGACTATGCAGATGATGGATGGTCTCCTTGGTCTGAATGGACTTCATGTTCTGTGACCTGTGGGAATGGGATTCAGCAGAGAGGGCGGTCCTGTGACAGTCTCAATAACCGCTGTGAAGGATCTTCTGTACAGACTCGGACTTGCCACCTTCAAGAGTGTGATAAGAGATGTAAGTACTTAATCTACTCATACTGGTAATAAAACACAGACTGCTTTTATTGGCTTAATGTTAACAGCAAAGATTACCATGTAGCTCTTGCTGGGATGGATCACTGGCTTCTAGCTTTAAGGACTTAAGTGTATCAGGTAAAAGAGAGCAGGCGGTTAATGCAGTAAATAAGCATGTTTGGGCACTGCTCCCAGGGCAAAATTTGAGGCTGGTTTAGGTATGCAACTTCTCCAATGACAAACCAACTTGATCTGTGACGGTGCTGAGGCTATCCATGTATATGGAGTCTCTGGTACAGTTCTGGTACTGGCTGTGTCCGAAGTGCTGTGTAGCTGGAGTCTGTTCTTCAGAAAATCTAATAGACATCTCTTTCTTGTAGTTAAACAGGATGGTGGCTGGAGTCACTGGTCACCATGGTCATCGTGTTCTGTCACTTGTGGCACGGGCATCATCACTAGAATTCGTCTCTGCAATTCTCCAGTACCACAACTGAATGGCAAACCTTGTGAGGGTGAGGCAAGAGAAAACAAACCCTGCCAGAAAGATCCTTGCCCAAGTAAGTGTGTCCAGGTGGTAACTACTATTTGGTAGCTTAAATGGTGAACTTCTTGAGTAGTTGCTCTGTAATCTAGTTGAAGTAATCCCTTCTCTTTAAACTTAGAGGTGGGCTAGGTAAAATATCACAGGTTAGTTTTAGATGAAACTGAACTGTTTTCCATGGCTCTTCCATGGAGTCCATTAGTTCTGTCACTTATGTCTGAATAATTTCTGAAGTGCTGTCACTATGAAAGTCCTGAGTCAGGTAGAAACTAGTTCTACCACTGAATTTCAAGCTACACACTTCTAAATTCTGTCTCCCTTTAGTTAATGGCAATTGGGGACCATGGTCTCCATGGGATGCTTGCACAGTGACATGTGGAGGAGGACTTCAAAAACGTAGCCGTCTCTGCAATAATCCTGAGCCACAGTACGGTGGGAAGACTTGTGTAGGTGAAGCCAGAGGGACTCAGGTCTGCAATAAACAGGACTGTCCAATTGGTGAGTAACCATTCTCCCATAAACATCTGGAGGTTGCAGACAATCTTAAACACTGATTAAAAAATCTGACATAAGTCTGTACAACACAGGTGCTAGAAGTTTAAACCAGCATATCGGCCAAATACAGTACTGCAGCAGCATGGTAAGTGTCCCTTGTCTTAACTTGTCTTTCTGGTTTGTTTCTCAGATGGGTGCCTGTCTAATCCCTGCTTTGCAGGGACTACATGTACCAGCTCCCCTGATGGTTCCTGGAAGTGTGGCACCTGTCCTGCTGGCTACCATGGTGATGGTGTTCACTGCCAAGATATTGATGAGGTAAGAAGACTAGCATTTGCTCTTTGACAGGGAGTGACAGAAAATGGGAAGGGAGAATAAAATCCTGGTTGTTATAACACTAACTGTTGTTCTCCTCCATCTCAAACTCTTATTTCAGTGCAAAGAGGTTCAAGATGCCTGCTTTGTCTTCAATGGAGTGCACAGGTGTGAGAACACTGAACCCGGCTACAACTGTCTGCCATGTCCACCACGTTTCACTGGTTCACAGCCATTTGGTCGCAGTGTTGAGGATGCCATGGCTAACAAACAGGTATTGTCATCTTGAGAATTGTTCTGGGTTATGAAATCTCAGTTTTTAAACAACAAAAACCACCTATGCATTTTGGGGAAAAAGGATTTGTTACATTTAATAAAACATCCTTTTCTGATTTGGAACAAGAGGAGCATTCAGCAGTTTCTACTGGAGCTCAAAATGAGTTTTAAAAATCACTGTCCTCCTCAGCCATGGAGGGTTCAGACGCTATACATAATTTTAGGAGAGTAACTTAATCAGTGTTCATTTATGATCCAACAGTATGTGCCTTAGATATTTTAGTGCTTGGTTCCATTTGAAAATAAACAAGGCTTGAACAAGAAAAATAATTAGTGCTAAGACTGCTACTGCAGTTGGGGAGTAGAAGAAACTAATGTATGAGGCTTTTCTCTGTTTGAAAGATCTCTGATCAAAACAAGCATGTCCTCCCTATGTTTTATTTAAATCTCTGGGGAAAAATGGAGGGTAAAAAGATGTTTCCAGTGGATTTAATTTCTCCGTGGTCTCTAGGTCTGCAAGCCACGTAATCCCTGCACAGATGGAACACATGACTGCAACAAGAATGCCAAATGTAATTACCTTGGCCACTTCAGTGACCCCATGTATCGCTGTGAATGTAAACCAGGCTATGCTGGCAATGGCATAATCTGTGGAGAAGACACTGACTTGGATGGATGGCCAAATGAGAACCTTGTTTGTGTTGCCAATGCCACTTACCACTGTAAAAAAGTAAGTTTATCCTGTTTTCCCTTCTACTGTTGTAACAGCCTGTCTGTCTGAGAAATATACAAAACATGTTAGGTTTGAGGTATAAAGCAAACTTCTATCTAGTTAGAGCTATTAAACTATCCTGTCTGCAAAAAAAAGTGGTAAAAAAAATTTGTGTAGGGTTATCATTGCCAAGGTATTGCTAGGTTGCTTTTGCTGTTGCTTTAGATATTCCTGCAATATAGAGGGAAAAAATGAAGCCTGACACAATTATAAATGTTTGTTATAAATGTTCTAGGAAGACTCTAGTTTAGGCTACACCTAAATCAGCTTTGCTCTGACAAATATTTATCTCCAGGGGAAGAAAATGAGTAAGACTCTCAAAAGCAGCCAAATCATTTGTTTTAAAAAGTATTTGACCTCTAGCTTTCTAAGACTTACCCCCACAGTAATGACTAGCTAAAATGGAGAGAATTACAGTAAGATAACACCTACCTGATTGAGGTATTATAATTTTTGTCTAACGATTAGATCTTACCTGCTAAAACCTTTGTTGTAATCATGCCAGGAGTAAACAATCTATATACTTTTTCCTTCCTAGGATAACTGCCCTAATCTGCCCAACTCTGGGCAGGAAGACTATGACAAGGATGGGATTGGTGATGCCTGTGACAGCGATGATGATGATGATGGTATTCCTGATGACCGGGTAAGACAACACAAAAGAACAGCCTTTGAGAATGTAGCTCTGCTGTTCCCCTTCCAAAGGCTGGGGTCTAGCTTCTGACCTTAATCTTGAGGACCACAGGAAATTACTGGCACTGACAGCTATCCTAGGAACCTTTAAATATGCGTAACCATGCAGACAAACTTTCTGCAGCTGGCTGAGCTTTGGAAGTGAATCTTCACTTTTATTCAGCCATTCCCATACTCATGCAAGCAACGGGGTGTTTACAGATTGAAGCATTCCAGTTTTAACTGTTTCCCTGCCTTTCATTTTTGCCTTCATACAGCAGTACAAGCATAAGCAGAATCTGGTTAAAGCTTTAATTTGACTCTTTTTAAATCATGACTTTTCTTGCTCTTGCAGGACAACTGTCCATTCATCTACAACCCCCAGCAGTACGATTATGACAGGGATGATGTTGGAGACCGCTGTGATAACTGCCCCTATAATCACAATCCTGATCAAACTGACACTGACAACAATGGAGAAGGAGATGCATGTGCAGTGGATATTGATGGAGATGGTAGGTGGCTCCTTTAGATGGTTTTCTAGACACAGATTGATCGGATATACCCAATGTACCACTGACTACTAGATTTTCATCCCTGAACACACAAAAGTTCTCCTCTGGTTGTTTCAGGACATGAAGACTACTGAAGTAACTGTTACAGATAATGGGAATCTGCTTTGAAATACACACATTTTGGCACAGTTAAACTCTAGCTCTACTCTTGCAGGCAGTAAGAACAGAAGTGTGTGGCAGAGCTAGTGATGAGTCAAGTTTCAAAGCTTTCAAATGCTGCTCAAAATGCTTTCAGAAACACATAAAGAAGCATGTGGTGGCTTCATACGGTCCTTTGCAGCATTTACATGTCTGATTTTCATTCATGAACTCTCCTTAATTTTGCAGGGGTCCTTAATGAAAGGGACAACTGCCAATATGTCTACAATGTAGACCAGAGAGATACAGACTTGGATGGTGTTGGAGATCAGTGTGATAACTGTCCGCTGGAACACAATCCTGACCAGGTAGGGGACTTGCATTATATAAATAGAAGACTGGTATTATAAAAAAAGTATAGTATGTTGTGTATTGCAAAAAAATTCTCAAACAAGAAGTTACAGCTTAAATTTGGCTTGCCACAAACTATTCTTATTAATCTGCCAAATGGTGCCTTTATCAACATGCCCTCACAGTTCAAACAGCTGCTAGTAATTTCTGAAAAGAAACTCTAGTGAAGATCTGGGAGACTACTGTGTGTACTTGTCTCTTAGAAATGTTTACATTTTGTAGTTTTGTCAGTGGTCATCCTCATAGTGAGGACATGGAATTCCTGGGAGCACTGTATGAAATCTAGGCAGGTAGGAACTACCTTCTTTATAGCCGCTAGTGCTGTGGTCACTTAAACACAAAGTCACTCTTCAAACTTTGTCCTTAAGTTTGAAATGGCTGCATGTCAACAGTAACTTTTCTACCAGTAAGCTGAAGGCAGCACAGGTTGCTTTTCTTGAAGGAAAAAGTACCTTCTGACACTCTTTAAAATTGCCCTTAAAAATCTAGGTACATCCAGCCTCTCACACAACTTACTAGTTCCAGAATGTTTGAAGGCAGAAGTAAATAAAGCCTGTGCCATCCTGTCAAGTGTAAGTCTAAGTTGAATAGCTTCAGGGACATAACTGGAATGTCTGAAGGCTTAGAAAAGCTGTTGCAAATCAGTGGAATCTAGCATAGTATACTCATGTAGCCTAAAAGCAGGGTTACTTGAAGGATTCAAACAGATAATATAAAATGTCTTAGTCTTTGTTTGCTTTACTACTTTGCCACCTAAGGGTGGAAAACTGAAGATACTTTCAGGCAACGTTTTTCTTAACACTTTGAAACATATTAATATAAGACTCTAATGGTTTTTCAAATGCTTCTAATCAATTTTGTCAAGAAACCGTGTAGACTTCAAATGGCAGAATGAGTAGCTATTCAAACTGTGTGGTATGCTTTCTGTCTACATGAACACCAAGGTCACACACTGATGTTGACAAGACTAGACTAAACCTTGAGACAGCCTCATGGACGACTGGATTTTTTTTCCTTATTTCAAGAGCTGACTAAGCAAATTACTGGCTAAAATATGTGATCAGCAAGCACAGCAGTTCATGCAGTCTTTGAGCACTAAGGGAATAATAGTCTTGACTGAGTCAGAGGGCATGAAGAGTATTATAGGCTTTTATCATAAAAAAACCCTTATGATATGGTGTGGAAGCTGTAAAACTGAGACTTGTTAGGCTATGTTTTGATGTTACAATCTCTACTGGCTAGGTAGAGAGTATTCCCACACTTATCTGGCCCTTAGAACCAGGGACCTGCCAGAGAAGGTGGGAGGTAAAGGTGTTCAGTATGGTAGACTAGTGACAGAAGAGTCACGTGGAGAAAGGGAGAAGAGAAGCTGATGACCACACAGCTTTCTGCTGCTGTGGCTTCGAATTAAAACCAGGGCAACACTAAAGCAGCCCAAAAGCAGTTAGCACAGGCAGCTTTAAGCATATATTAATCCTAATACCTCACTACATCCATCTTTACTCCTGCTAAAGCAAACAGAAATCCCAGTTAATTCTAGCTATTAAGACTCCTATTTCAGCCTTTAAGTGGCTTTTTATAACATTCTTTTATTTTTTCCTTTTCTTAGGAAGATGCTGATTCTGACCGCATAGGTGATCAGTGTGACAACAACCAGGACATAGATGAAGACGGCCATCAAAATAATCTTGATAACTGCCCCTATGTGCCCAATGCCAATCAAGCAGACCATGACAAGGATGGAAAAGGTGACGCCTGTGACCACGATGATGATAATGATGGTATCCCTGATGACAAAGATAACTGCAGATTGGTTGCCAACCCTGATCAAGCTGATTCTGATGGTAAGATGGCCAGTATCATAGTATTACTTCAAGAGTATCTTCCAATAGTTTGGTGCTATATTTTTGGACAAAACCTCCAAGTAACAAAAAGATAGAATATCTGTACTGTTACAGTGCTCCTCAGGAGTAAGGAGCAATGTGAAAATGACCACGTGTCCAACTTATTCCTAAGTCACTGGGTGAAAAGGCATTTATACAGTAGCTGTTGTGGCTTCTGTAGTGTCTGACTGCTCAGGTACTGCTGGCAGACATCTGCAATTAAGATTTCAACCCAAGTTGTAAGACTTGAAAGCAAACACAATGGTGATATAATGGTGAAATTACTTCTCTCCTGCAGGTGATGGACGTGGAGATGCTTGCAAAGATGACTTTGACCAAGACAGTGTGCCAGACATTGATGATATCTGCCCTGAAAATGTGGACATCAGTGAGACTGACTTCCGAAAATTTCAGATGATTCCCCTGGATCCCAAAGGAACATCCCAAAATGATCCAAACTGGGTTGTTCGTCACCAGGGTAAAGAGCTGGTTCAGACAGTCAACTGTGACCCTGGCCTTGCAGTTGGTAAGGGAAAATGTTAACTGTAACAAGCATTATGCTGTTGGTTGTCTTGTGGTTGGGGGGTGTGGGGAGGAGGAGAGCCTGAGAAACTATTACGGAATTGTTCAAGAATTGTAAAAGAACAGTGCCTAAAACTTGCTCTTTTAATACCCGCATAGGTTTTGATGAATTCAATGCTGTGGACTTCAGTGGCACCTTCTTCATCAATACAGAAAGGGATGATGATTATGCTGGCTTTGTGTTTGGCTACCAATCTAGCAGTCGCTTCTATGTTGTCATGTGGAAACAGATCACCCAGTCCTACTGGGACTCAACGCCAACCAAAGCTCAAGGCTACTCAGGCCTCTCCATCAAAGTTGTGAATTCCACCACCGGTCCAGGAGAACACCTTCGTAATGCTCTGTGGCACACAGGCAACACTCCTGGCCAGGTAAGAGATGCACTTTGATAACTGCTCTTCTGCACTGTAAGGCAGGCTGTTCTTCCAACAAGTTGAACGCTTACAGGGGGGGTGTGTGCATGCTGATCAGAATAGCATAGTCTTCTTGGCAAAGACCAATAACTTTGTAATTATCCCCAATCATGCAAAATACTGTACAATAAAACAGGATTGCATGCTGCAGACAGGCTTTCCAGCAGCAGTGAATCTGTTGTTTCTGGAATTGGGGAGTAGTTTCCTATTTACATATTTAAAAGTAAATTTAAATGCAGTTGACTTCAAGAGCCTAATGATTTACTTTAAGGCTTAACTAGTCAAAATGATTAAGGCACCTTCATGTCAAAGTAATAGCTGTTATCTGAGGCCTTTGGTTAATAAAAAAAATATTCTTTCATAGGTGAGAACTTTGTGGCATGACCCTCGTCACATAGGCTGGAAAGACTTCACTGCATACAGATGGCGTCTTAGCCATAGACCAAAGACTGGTTACATCAGGTGAGCGTAATCCTTTTATCTTAAGCAATTATCACAAGAGAAGTGGATGTCTGTAAAGATGAGCCTAGCAGAAGCTTGTCAAAGATGGCTGACCTATTGTCCCTTTTAGGGTTGTAATGTATGAAGGGAAGAAAATCATGGCAGACTCAGGACCAATCTACGATAAAACCTATGCTGGCGGCCGGCTAGGATTATTTGTCTTCTCTCAAGAAATGGTGTTCTTCTCGGATCTTAAATATGAATGCAGAGGTAAGGAAGACATTGTGTATGTAACAGATCCTATATAAATGAACTGGTTCAAGAAAGCTGCTTTCAAGAAAAATAGAATGGGTGAAGAAACAAGATCTAAGAGGGAGAGTTCATCCATGATCTTTCATGGTTTGATCTCAAGTGAATACTGCAGGCAGAAACAGAAGAACTTCTTGATAAATTTTATACATTTAAAAGTTTTAACTGTGAAGAGTTTAAAGTGTGCTTATAGCCCGTTATTTCAAAGTATCAGAAATCCCTCTTAAGTTCCAGATATTAAAAGTATCTTGAATCTCCTCTAGAATGCTGACTAGAATGAATCAATATAACTGACAAAGTCCAATGTGAAAATGCAAAATATTGACTTTAGCAAGAAAGAGATTAGCCTCTGATGTGCAAAAAAAAAAAAGAAACCACAAACTGATTTGCTTAAAAGCAATCAAAGTAGAAGCTTGTCCATATATTGCAGTCTTACAGTTTAGTAGGGGTAAGCACCTATGACTAGTTCCAGGTGCACTAGTCTTAAATTGTGACTTCTTTATGTAATGGTTATATAGACTAGGTTCTGAAGTCTAACTCAGGAAAGTACCAAAGCACTTTCGGGTTTTTTTACAAATGTCTCTAGGGATTAATGTCTTAGACATAATCATATATAATACACAGAAATATTTAAATATCTTAATTTTTTATTTTTTCCACAGATCCATAATAACAAGGTTATTGGATCCAGAGACTATTTAAAAATGCTGGTATTGCACCTTCTGAAACATTTAGCCTTACAAATCCTGGGACCATTATATTATTCCTTCCTTTATTCTTTCTGTATAAATGTGGACTCAAAACGCATGACCTGCCTCAAGAGAATGCTTTTGAGAGAATGGCAGTGAGAACATACTTGGTATCTGACCTCTGCTGAAGTGGAAGGAAACAATGTGTCTTGCAAATGAGAATTGTCTTCACTGAACAAGAACACTTCTTTCAGTAGGAAAGGGATTTGTTTGCTGTTTATCACAGTGCAGTGTCACTGCCTCCCTAACTGGAGGTCCCATGGAGTAGCATTTTGTAAAACGAACATCTTTGGATGTGCTGTGGACTACTTAAACTGAAGACCTTTCATTGTGTGGGGAAAAAGGGTTTTGGGTGGGAGGGTGAGCTCTTAAGTCTCTATTTTTCTTTATGGGGGAGAGGAATTTTCTTAATGAGGGCTGTGCTACCTTGGTTTACATCCATTTACTCTTGGAGAAATTATTATTTTATATGTCTTATTTCAGATGGAAACACAGCTTTTTACTCTATTTGTGGTGAGCTAGATCAGCTGCTCTAATACACAGGACAAAACAGATATCCTAAAACTGATTTCCACGGTGGGAGAGGGAAGAGGATAAAAATGGCACACTGGATCACATCAGCTTTGGGGGAACTGGGATGTACAATTAGATTCAGTTTTTTCCTGATTAGATGCAGATCTTACCTTTTTTTAAAATGTTTTATTTCAGATATGGTGCCAGAAAGCACCGCTATCTCAGCTAGCACTGTGCTGTCCTTCAGAAAACCAGCATGTGCTTTCACTTTCTATGGTTAAAAAGGCACAAAAACAACAGTAATGAAAACATTCCTTTTCTACATGCCATAGATGCTTTAAACCCCTCACTGCTTGGGAGGGGAGGGGAAGGGGCCTGTAGATAAAATACTGAAATTGTAGACTATTTATTATTACATATTCTTGATGTTACGACTGAGGGGTTATTGATTAAAACAACAAGAAATGCGTCAAGACTATCTGCCTAATCATTGTTACAAGTCTTCGTGACTAAGATTGTAAATACAGATTATTTATTAACTCTGTTCTATACTGAAACTACAGGGGTTTAGTTGAGGGGGGGGAAAAAAAAATCTCGTCTGGAGCAGATAGTGGTGTTGTGTTTGTAACGAAGAGTGGTCTTGCCATAAAGGTTTCAAGGTTGCAGGGAAAAGTGGTGGGGTGGGGAATGGGATGTTTGTTTTTCTCAGTCTGAGCTCAATGTTGGCTTTTCCTTTCTTTGTGCAAGGCAGGTGGTAGCCTGGCAGGCAGCAGTTCTGCAGTACTAAAACTCAAGTACCTTTAGGTGGTAGCAGTTCCTGTCTCATCCATAGTGCTACAGATGAGAGAATGCCATTTACCATCTTAGGGGTTATTTAGTGCTGGGAAAACATCTGCAGTACTTGACCCACTGCCGTGGGCCTGCAGAAAACCAGAATACCTGCCCTGAGGAGATTGCAGAGAGGCACAGTGACTGCCATCGGCAACCATTCAAACCGGCTATTTGTGCTGCTGCACGCTAATTATTGTAACTAGTGATGAGCAGCCACAAAAGGAGGAATTCCTCGCAGACTAGACAGAATTTCAGGAGCTCCTTGCAAAAGAGGGAGAGGGCTTGATATACATTAAAAAACTGTTTTCCCCAGCAGAAGGGGCAGCATCCTTATACCTATAATATTTCCTTGTCTTTTCAAAAAAGGAAAAGCAATTAACACAGTGGAAGTTTTACGTACAAATATTACCTCATTGTTGTGTGACTGAGAAAAACCTTTGGATTAAGCAGAGTTCAAATGTCTAACAAACTTTAGAGCTACTGTAGTGCTAAAGTTAATGCTGTACATAGTCAAAATTTCTTTGCAGAAAATGTATTCCCAGTAAGGAAATGGCATTGGAAAAAAAATGTCAAATACGATTTCTAATGTTGTGTTATTTTTCCTGTCATCTTGTATACCATTGCTTGTATTTTTATAAATTATTTTTCTCATTGCCATTGTAATAGTTAATCACATAATTGTGTAGATATGCTATTTAAATAATTTATCATGAAATGCTACCTGTAGAGTTAGTATTTCTATTTTTATAAAATGTTTGCACACTGAACTGAAGATTTTTTTGCTTCCCTCCTCCCAATGTTTTTGCTAGCATAATTTTCGAAGAACATGCTTTTTTGTAAATGTTTTTTAACCATTTTCCATTTTAAAGTTGTAGAAGTTGTACAATAAAGCTTCTTACATACGAAGAACAATAAACCCACAAGGACATTTATATTTACACCTTTGTCCTCTAGTTTTTTCTTTTATAGTACTTCTGTGCATTGCTGGTAAGTTATTCATATCAAATCGCGCTTCAGTGCAAGACCGCCCTATACCCTTTGTCATAGTTTTAATGTAAAGGGCTGCACCTACACTTTCAGCCTGTGTATAACAGCTTCTCTACCTGAGCACATAGAGATTTGCCAGCTGTCCATCAGCCTCTACTAGTGTAGATACAGCCCTGGTGCCCTGATGCAGCCACAAGGCAAAACATTCTTTGAAGGGATTTCAATCACCCCAAGGCTGGCCTGTCCTGTATTTTTTTCGCATAAAAAGAGGCAGCATTATGGCTATTTGCTGGGGCAGATTAATATTTGTTAATGTTTCTTCTAGACTGAGATTGCTACTGTGATCAAAAAGCTGATGCTGCAGCACTATATCAAGTGCTGGAACATGCTGCTAAAAATAAGCAGTTAAGGCTAATTGCTCCATCCTTGCCTACAGCAGCAGTTTGTCTTGTGAGCCCTTTAGCAAAGCTAGGTGCTACATCAGGAGTGCTGGATAACCACGTGAGAAGTGTATCTAGGGGGTCGTGTGGGTATACAACATTAATCTTTGCATCTCCTTTTTCCGTGGACGAAGAGTCCTGCTTTATGAAGTTTTTTCCTATTTTTCGGTCACTAAACTTCTGAGGACAATGTGTATATCTTATTTTATCCCACTGAGAGCAAGGAGAAAAAAGACAAAGAATGCCTGATCTGTTACTTCCAAAACATGAGTGGTTGCTGAACTTCTGCCCTCACCAGTTACAGGATTGTCTGCTTCACTTCTCTGGAGTGAGATGTGGTGGTCTCTCATGGGAGTATAACCTGTCTAATCTTACCTGGGCCTGCTGTACTGTATCCTGCCGTTCTGGTCTCAAACTCTCTTCTTGCCTCCTGGGGTACCAAGAAGAGCAAGAGCTACATAAACCTAAGTTCCCACCTGGAGAAATCTTTTTACTGTACTTGCAGGAAGAATTAGATACTCTGGATTTAGAAAACCAATCAGTTAGTTATATAAACAGCTCGCTCTATATATGGATATATGTAGGTCTAACCAGAAGTTTAAAAAAGAGAACTGCTGCTGGTGTGGGGGAAGACAGCCTTGGCAGCCCATTCCAATAACCCCATCTGAGCCCAAGCCACACTTTCATACTAATTTATTGTATGCATTTATGTAGCTTGTATCAGTGTAGTATCGGAATTGGGGGCGATGCATGCTTTAGAATAGTAAAGGCAAGCCATATGCCTTGTATTAACCCATAGGTTGCTTGGGGAGTGTGAATGCAACAGGACACAAGAAAGAGCTATAGATGATGTAAGTTAGGCCTGTACCTGCCCAGAGAAACAACCTGGAAAGAAAAACTAAACAGGAGGAGCATGTAGAATGGACACACTCCACAGGGCAAAAACTCCGCAGGCGAAGTGGGACCCTGAGGTGTACCGCCACGTCTAGTGTTATTGGGTACTTGGCCAACTTTTCTGCAATAAAGCATCTTTGAATTTCATGCTCCTGCAGCAAGTGCAACGTTTTCTTACCACAGCACGCTCTTCTCCGAGCCCATGCAAATACAGTAGCTTAACTTTTCAAGTGGTCACCTGCATCAAACCTATGTTCACGAGGTGCAGTAAGTTAAACTGTAGTTATGAAGAACCTAAGGAGATAAAGACTGAGATAACCATAGGAAGATCTGCATCTTAACGCCAACAATGCACTTCTTAAGGATATTGCCATGATTTTGCAGTGAAGTCCATAGTATTGTAATTGGTTGATTTTTCAATATAAACTAATTTTGGAAAGGATTGCTGACACTATAGAAGACGAGAGCACCTTAGTATAACCACAAGGGGATTTCTAGCTCTTATTTCTTGTTTGTTCCACAAGAGAAAGAACAGGTGCACAAAGCTGTATGAATATGTAAGCAGAGTTAGGACGAGAGGAAGAGAACTCATTACAGAAAAGTGTTTTGCTTGCCAAAGTCTTAAAGATAAAATCTTCCATAGAAAATCCATAAAATTAGGCAAGTATCACAGAGAAACTTGGGTTTTCAAATTTAGAAAAATCCCAGGAAGCCCAGCCATCATTTGTCTCTAATTTTTCAACTGCTTTCCAATTCAAGAACTGCTAGCCTAGGCAGCACATACAAGAGCCAAACTGAGCGCTGCTTAGGTACTGTGTCAGTCTCCCTTGATGACTCCGCTCACAAAACTCATGTGGAGAGACCATTTTAGCATTATTGTAGAATGAGGGCAGAATGCCTCTGGCAATACCCTTCCCACCAGAACTATGCATACCAAATACACAAAGCAAACAATAGGAAAATAATGGCATAGAACAGTATTTCCGCAAGAAGACAGCAATTTTTTAAGTGGAAAAAATATTCCAAATACAAAATACCTGCCTGTAAATCAAAATCATTCATGCACTTGAGCACTCTAGAAATTAATACACGCTTGTGAGCATTCCAGTTTGCTTTTTTTTTTAAATGGATAAGGTACTGCAGATTCAATTGCAAGCAGTGAACTATTTCACATAGACTTAAATGACAGGGAGCCTTTTATTCTAACTACTGCACCTGGATTCCAGCCAGTCCCTCAATGAAACGTATAATTGGATAACTGTAGGTTATAGCATTAGTAGTATTCAAGTACCTCTATTCCATTTAAAAAGGAAACAGTTTTCCTGACCTTTAAATCTAGCTACAAATAAAAGAGCAATTATTTCTCAATAAATAAATCTGTTTAAAATTTTTTTTAAAAGGAAGAAAAAAATCAGTTATTATTTTCCTTAGATTTCAAAAACCTTGCTAATTTAACAACTTCCCAAACATCTGCCAAACCACCTTGTCTTCTGTGTCTACCCTTCAAACTGTGAGATTCCCAGAGATGGAGCTCTATTTTTGTAACGGGGGGAGGAAGCACTCTTGGAAGTGTCAACATTGGAGCAGATTTTGCACCTAAAAAGCAGAAGAGAGAGATCTCATTTAAACCTGTGGTTAGAAAGCCTTTCTAACAAGCAAAACAAAGCAAGTGGGTATATTCTCATATTACTTGCTGAAATTTTGTCTAGAGATGGTTTCAATAAAATATAAAAATTCTTATCATTATTGAAACTACAGAAATTGAGCTGGAAACAACACCCTGTCACCTATCCCTCCCTGACTGGGAGGTAATATTGCACCCTTTCTAGCCCATGAATTACTGGCATACCTTTTCCGCACTTCTAGACTAGTCCTTGCTGCTCCATCAGAGCATGTTCGAGCAGCCCCCTCCTCCCTGATCTATGCAGCAGATGATAATTTTTGTTTTCACTCTGTGCTCAGCATGTCCATTGACTCTGCAGGAGTTCAGCTCAGAAAGTGAGAGGGAAAACATGCACTACAGATCCTCAAAGTAGATACCAGCCATCGGCTGCCTTGGAAAAAAGCACTTGGCTGAGAACTTTTGTGGGGCATTTTCATCATCTTCTGTTTTTTTTTATGATGAAGCTGAAAGTTTTTTCACTCCTTGATAAAATCCCTTTAATTTAAACTTGAATTCTGGACACACAAGAATAACTTCACTCCTTTTATCACTGTTGTCTGTAGTCAACAAACTTTTTTTTTTTTTTAATCAGGATATTTAGTCTGTGTCTTCTTTTGAAATGGAAAAGACCCTCAACTGTTCTAAATCTGCGTAATACCTGTAACTCTGGACTGAACTTCTTGTACCTTTACAGTATACTGAAATCAACACTATAGTTCTTTAAATCATCCTACTCATATGTATTTATAGTCTATATTATATATATTAAATAAATATATAATTTCTATTTACTTATATATATACACATATCATTCATGAAGATGATTGAATCACCCTTATTTACCTCTTTCAGAGGAAAAGAGTATGGATTTTGTAATTTAAAAGGGCAAACCATGCAGCACCATAACATACCCACTAGAGTAAATCAATACCAACAAGCTGAGCGCCAGCCACCGTGAACACCAGCACGGTATGGGTATTACTGAGGAGTCTCAGTGACAATGGCAGAATGGTTTGGTCACATACGGTTTAGCAAATAGATGCAAGCACAGCAAAATTATGGGTATGTTGCTTTCAGCACTATTAAATAGTTGGAACAAAATTACCTGTCTTGCACTGTAAAGTCATAGTGGGAAATAAGATAAGGAGCACAAAACAGCACAAACCTACATGCACACACAAGATTTCTTATTCCTCAATACAAAACAGATCTCAAAGCCCAAAAGGCAGAGGGATAACTTTAAAAATTAGTCTCTTGTGCTCTGCTGTGTTTTGGGATGAACAGAACTAGGACAGACTGTAAAGAAGCCAGTTGTCAGAATTTTTTACCAAATACAACTGGCGCTGAATGAAGGTATGCGTTTTGGAAAACCTGTTTCTAAATTCTGAGTCAGGCAGCAAATGAAAATTCATTTGAATATCTTAATCATCACTGCTGCATCACTCCCCGTGGAGAAGCCACCGCATTCCAGGGCAGCTGGAATTCCAGTCGTAAGCTCGAGGGAGGGGTTATTGCAGGTCACAACTGAGAGACACTGGACAAAGGAAAACCCATGAATCCTCCTGGGCTCCACTTTCCTTTCACCCTGATATTGGTGATGTTTCAGCAAATGACCTTGCCACTATATTTTATATCATAACTCCATTATTCTGTACTGCATACCAGTAAACATGTTTTATCAAATTTATTTCCTCCAGTTTTACTTAAAACTGAAAATAAATAAATAAATGAGGGCTTGAACTGATATTTCACCTGTAACATCAGGCAAGAAATAAAATCTTCCCAAATGACCTGTTACTCAAGATAACGCAGTAGAAACCAAGCACAGATAAATATTAGGTCACTAATTTTTGACGCAGTCTCTGAGTTTGGGTACTGACCATAAGCACCTGTGGAATAGCATTTCATGAGCGCTAGGTCCCTGTGGTTTGCAGCAACTACAACTGGTGCAGGGTGCTCGGTGCTTCCCAAGACCTGAAGTGAAGTAATAGCGTTCCTGTCGGAATATACTCTTCAAGGCACTAGTTGTTCAAACTTGCCTGCTTACCCCTGAAACGCCAGATGTGAATAAAAGTTGGCTTCAGGAATATTTTAAGGCTTAGTCAGCAACAGGCTCTTCCTTGAGGGTGTTAGGAAAAGCTTTTTATAACAGTGAGATATTTAAGATAGCAAAATACACCAGAAAAGTAATAATTATTTATTATTTCTCTTAATATACTTTGTAGATATTCTACATACAAACTTGAAACAGATCTTAGTTTTTCTTCAAAAACTATCTGAGCACTTTAACACTGCTTTTGAGAAGGACTGTAAAACATGAATTCCATGTGAACATAACTGGACTGTGGTAAGATTACAGCCAGCGGACAGTCCTGCACACAGGCACAGAAAATACTCTCAAAAGAACTTTGTCACTATTGCTTTGATTACATTTATGTTAAAGAAATTATGACACAGACTTAAAACTTTTAAGGAAGATAAAAAATACATCTATGTGAGATTTGCAAAGCTCCATGAAATGTGCTTACAGCAATCCTATGAAGAGCAATGGGAACACCCAGTATCCACGGATCTGTTATTGCTGTTGCAAAACAAGTAAAAATATTATAAAATAAAACAATAACCAGCACTTGCTTGTCACAAATATAGTGTCCCATTTACATTTTAAATTTAAAGAAAGCAGGTTAGATTCTGATCTCTGTTATACCCACATGATTATCACGTCCTCAGGAGTGTACATCCACTCAGACTGGCAACTCCATAAATGAGATTAAAATCTGAGCCAATATGTGCATTAATTTAAACACTCAGATTAGTTCAGGTAAACCCTATGCGATAATGCAGCCATTGTATAGTTAACTTTGTATCCATACATCTTTTCTTATTGAATGTAAAATGGCTAGTATATTATCTGAGAAAGAATTTGTCCTTTTAGCTTGTGTCAAATGAGAGCTTGGCAGTGGGAAAATCTGTTGAGCTTCCTTTGCTAGAGACTCTCTCCCTTACCCCCAAATAAAAACCCTTTAAGAGGGAACCACTTTTTTTTTAATAATTTCTTCCTATTCTGACACTACAGTGCATGAAATGAAAAACTAACCATCAGCTCAGTAAATAAGTAGGAAATTCAGGAGAAATAGTAGTTAAAGAGTGGAAAAGCTAAAACTTGTCATGAATTTTTATTATTATCTCAAACACAAACCAGCTGTATTACCCTCCCCACAGCTAGCCATTACTATAGGGTTTCACAATCCAGTAACTGCTAGGGCAAACTTCTGCACTCCTTCACTTTTATTCACACCGAGCCTTCACAAGGGACTAAGATCTTTCATCACTTAGTTACACTTCTTAATCAGAGGATAAGGTTGCCTGCTCTATGGTCACACTCTTCGCAGGATCAAGAATCAGATGCAGCTGAGCAGACTGGTGCTGATGTTCTGATCCAGCAGAGGATTTGTGCAAGTCTTTACTGCCAATCAAACCAGCAGTCGAGCAGACAGCCCCAGGCAGAGGACTGAGTACGTATTTGGGTCCTTCACTGAGTCAGGGCTCAGCAGCCAGACAGGCTGCAAGCTCCAGCAAACCGACCTGGGATGACAGACGCCAGGTTTTAGCTAACTACATGAAGAAAGTAGATTGTGTGCAAAGGAGCAAAGATGAAATCATTATATACCTTTCACATGTTCTGTTGTAATGAAGTCTCATCAGTATAAACGGAACTTGCAAATTGCATTTTATATTTTTCATGAACAAAGACATGCACGTCTATCAGACACACAGCTATGCAAATGCGCATGTACATTTAGTTGTCAGATAGAACACTCCCAGGAAATTTAATGAAATGCAAGAGTTTATTTTGAAATCAAACTGCAACAATATATGATAATGATAATAAGTATCTCTTAAGAATAAATCACCTCACAGAAGTTTTCAGTGATGATAATTCATTGCCTTCAGAGTGTCCGAAAACCACACTTTTACAAAAACCGTTGTGTAAAAAAGCATATAATCACTCTCCCCTCAATTGTCAATCTTCACACCATCTGTAAAAAAGAAAAGAATCATATGCTGAACTGTTGTAAGCACAATATTATTTGCAAGAGGAAAAAGCAACAGCATTTCATGATACAACTTCTACTTAAAACTTAATATAGCCCCCCCCAAAAAAAGAACCTGTAAATAATTAGCAATTGACTCATACAACTGAGAAACAAAAGCCTTTTCATATCTGTATATGGGTAAGTCTGGCTTCTATTTATCTCCGTAAACATCACCTATACATACAGACATATAACCCTGATGCAAATTACTGCTTCTTTCAATAAGCAGGAATTACTTATCTCTGAAGGCATGTGAGAGCTTCCTTCAGATATATATATATACACACACAAATAGATATGAGTGTCATGTTTTGGCTGGCAACTCAGCCCCACACAGCCGCTCGCTCACTCCCCCACTGGTAGATGGGGGAGAGAATCAGAAGGGTAACGCTCATGGGTTGGGATAAGAACAATTTAATAATTTAAATTAAAAAAAAATAACAAAAATGCAATGGAAAGGAAAACGATGAGAGGCATGAAACCTGGGGGTGGGGAGGGGTGGAGATGTACCCCTGAAACAACCCGCCCGCGCCGCAGCCACTCGCCGCCCGCCGACCCACCGCCGCGCCGCTCCCGAGCCGCCAACTGCCCCCCTCCATAGACTGGTCATGGTGTCACGTGGTATGGAATGAACCTGCCATTGGCCAGTCGGGGTCAGCCGCCTCCGCCATGGCCCCGCCCCTCCCAGCCTCCTGCCCACATGGCAGAGCGCGGGAAGCTGGAAAGGTCCCCAGCCACCACGGTGAGGAGAATTAACCCCTTCTCAGCCAAAACCAGCACATTCTCCACCCCTTATTCCATACCATTTACACCATGCCCAGGTCCCATACGATCCAATACAACCTCACCAACCACCACCCCTGCCCTTCCCATCCTTTAACATAATACACAGACATCATTCCCTTAGTTCATGGACCTTCCCTGTAAAATGTCCATTAAAATGTCCATTGAGTTCACCCAGTCCATGACTCTGGGCTCCATCTGCCGTATCAGGCTTTCAGGGCGGGAGAGATGGTGTGTGTGCGTTGGGTTGCTGCATACCGAGTCAGTCATTGTTCCATCACTGCTGCACTTTGCTGTTTCATCTAAGTTGATCTTCCATGGCTTGGGAGGCTCGTACTCTGATATCATTGATACAACACAGAGGTGACACACAATATTATATAGCAGTTTGCATCGTGCCATTCAGTTCATTTCCTGTTCTTGTCCAAAATCAAACCCCCTTGAGGCACACATCGGACTCCTCCATCCTCCCGCATCACCCACCAAGTGCGCCCAGGTCCTCGAGCAAAAGCAATCCCACGAATGGCTTTGCCTTTGCCCAAGGCAGGAAGAACCCAGACTGTGTTGCCCAGCATACTTTTTGCGTGCGCTACAGGGACTCCATCCCCTTCCACAGTATGTAGGATTTCTGACTGGGCAGGGCCAGCTCGCCTGGCAGATCCCCTCGTGTTGACTAACCACATGGCTTTTGCTAAACGTGCACCCCAGTGCCTGAATGTCCCACCCCCCCTTGCTCTCAGTGTAGTTTTTAACAGTCCATTGTATCGTTCAATTTTCCCAGAGGCTGGTGTGTGACAGGGGGTGTGATACACCCACTCAATGCCGTGCTCTTTGGCCCAGGTGTCTATGAGGCTATTTCGGAAATGAGTCCCGTTGCCTGACTCAGTTCTCTCTGGGGTGCCATGTCGCCACAGGACTTGTTTCTCAAGACCCAGGAGAGCGTTCCGGGCAGTGGCGTGGGGGACAGGAGATGTTTCCAGCCAGCCAGTCGTTGTTTCTACCATTGTAAGCCCATGGCGCTTGCCTTGGCGGGTCTGTGGGAGTGTGATATAGTCAATTTGCCAGGCCTCCCCATATTTGTATTTCAGCCATCGTCCCCCACACCACAGAGGCTTTACCCACTTCGCTTGCTTGATTGCAGTGCACGTGTCACATTCGTGGATAGCCTGTACAATAACATCCATGGTCAAGTCCACCCCTCGATCACGAGCCCACCTGTATGTTGCATCTCTCCCTTGATGGCCTGAGGTGTCATGGGCCCACCGAGCTAGAAATAGTTCACCCTTTTGCTGCCAGTCCAGATCCACCTCAGCCACTTCAATCTTGGCAGCCTGATCCACCTGCTGGTTGTTTCGATGCTCTTCAGTGGCCCGACTCTTGGGGACGTGAGCATCCACATGCCGTACCTTTACAACCAGGTTCTCTACCCGGGCAGCAATATCTTGCCCCAATTTGACGGCCCAGATGGGTTTGCCTCTGCGCTGCCAGTTCTGCTTCCACTGCTGCAGCCAGCCCCACAGGGCATTTGCCATCATCCAGGAGTCAGTACAGAGATAGAGCACTGGCCACCTTTGCCATTCAGCAATGTCTAAGGCCAGCTGGATGGCCTTTACCTCTGCAAACTGGCTCGATTCACCTTCTCCTTCAGCAGTTTCTGCTACTTGTCGCGTAGGACTCCATACAGCAGCCTTCCGTCTCCGGTGCTTCCCCACAAGGCGACAGGACCCATCAGTGAACAGGGCATATTGCTTCTCATCTTCTGGCAGTTTGTTACACAGTGGGGCTTCTTCAGCACGTGTCACCTCCTCCTCTGGTGATAATCCAAAATCTTTGCCTTCTGGCCAGTCCATGATCACTTCCAAGATTCCTGGACGACTGGGGTTTCCTACTCAAGCCCGCTGGGTGATCAGTGCAACCCATCTACTCCACGTAGCATCAGTTGCATGGTGTGTGGAGGGGACGTTCCCTCTGAACATCCAGCCCAGCACTGGCAGTCGGGGTGCCAGGAGCAGCTGTGCCTCAGTACCAACCACTTCTGAAGCAGCTCAGACCCCTTCATATGCTGCCAATGTCTCTTTTTCAGTTGGAGTATAGCGGGCTTCAGACCCTCTGTATCCCCGACTCCAAAAACCTAGGGGTCGACCCCGGGTCTCCCCATGTGCTTTCTGCCAGAGGCTCCAGGTAGGGCCATTCTCCCCGGCTGCGGTGTAGAGCACATTTTTTACATCTTGTCCTGCCCGGACTGGCCCAAGGCCTACTGTGTGAACTGTCTCCTGTTTAATCTGTTCAAAGGCTTGTTGCTGCTCAGGGCCCCATTTGAAATCATTCTTTTTCCGGGTGACTGGATAGAGAGGGCTTACGATCAGACTGTAATTTGGAATATGCATCCTCCAAAAACCCACAACGCCCAAGAAAGCTTGTGTTCCCTTTTTGCTAGTTGGTGGAGACATGGCTGCTATTTTGTGGATCACATCGACTGGGATCTGACAGTGCCCATCTTGCCATTTGATTCCTAAGAACTGGATCTCTTGTGCGGGTCCCTTCTCCTTACTTTGTTTTATGGCAAAACCAGCTTTCAGAAGGATTTGGACTATTTTCTCTCCTTTCTCAAAAACTTCTTCTGCTGTGTTGCCCCATACGATGATGTCATCAATGTATTGAAGGTGTTCTGGAGCTTCTCCCTGTTCTAGTACAGTCTGAATCAGCCCATGGCAAATGGTAGGGCTGTGTTTCCACCCCTGGGGCAGTCGATTCCAGGTGTACTGGACGCCCCTCCATGTGAAAGCAAACTGTGTCCTGCACTCTGCTGCCAGAGGGATTGAGAAGAATGCATTAGCAATATCAATTGTGGCATACCACTTGGCTGCCTTGGACTCTAGTTCATATTGAAGTTCTAGCATGTCTGGCACAGAAGCACTCAACGGTGGAGTGACTTCGTTCAGGCCACGATAGTCTACTGTTAGCCTCCACTCTCCATTAGATTTCCACACTGGCCATATGGGACTGTTAAAGGGTGAGGGGGTCCTAACTGATGACTCCTTGGCTCTCCAGTTGGTCAGTGAGCTCATGGATGGGAATCAGAGAGTCTCGGTTGGTGCGATATTGCCGCCGGTGCACTGTTGTGGTGGCGATCGGCACCTGTTGTTCTTTGACCCTCAGCAACCCCACCACAGAAGGGTCCTTCGAGAGGCCAGGCAAGGTAGACAGCTGTTTAATTCCCTCCACCTCCAAGGCGGCTACACCAAAAGCCCATCTGTACCATTTTGGGTCCTTGAAATGCCCTCTCCTGAGTTAGTCTATGCCAAGGATGCACGGAGCCTCTGGGCCAGTCACAATAGGGTGCTTCTGCCACTCGTTCCCGGTTAGGCTCACTTCGGCCTCCAATACAGTTAGCTCTTGGGATCCCCCTGTCACTCCAGCAATGCTGATGGGTTCTGCCCCTATATAGTTTGATGGCATTAAGGTGCACTGTGCGCCGGTGCCCACTAAAGCTTTATACTCCTGTGGGTCGGACGTGCCAGGCCATCGGATCCACACAGTCCCGTAAGCCCGGTTATCCCATTCCTCCACCCGGCTGGAGGCAGGGCACTTCTAGTCCTGATCATGGCAGTCACAACTCACTTCCTGTAAATCTGAATCAAGAGTCTCTCTATTAAGCTCAGAAATAAAATCAGCACTTCTACTCCTCTGTCTGGGGACCTGCTCACTGGAAATTGGAGCAGCAGCTTTCCTGGAAGAACCTCCCTGAGTGATTGTTCTTCCTTGCAGCTCACGTACACGTGCCTCTAAGGTCGAGGTAGGCTTGCCATCCCACCTCATCATGTCCTCTCCGTGGTCATGCAGGTAGAACCATAGGGTGGCCTGTAGTGGGTATCCTCTCCTTTGAGCAAAGGGACACTTATTCCTAACAGCTGAGACACTACCCCATAGAGGTAGGGAGCAGGACATATCTTCTTTGAGTTGCTGGACCTCTCAGGACAGTTTCTCCAGAGCAGAGACTAGCGAGGAAGAGATATTTGCTTTATAATCCCAGAGTCTATCAGTCACCTCCACCACCATTGGTGCCTCGTCCCCTGTCCAGGACATCACTGCCAATGAGTTTGCATGTGAAGATGGTGCGCTCCGTACAAACTTCTGCCACACGGGTCATATGTGCTCAGCTTCATCTGGATCTTTGGATGACCGTTGATCATCCAGATCACCATAAATCACCTCAAACACAGCTAATTCCCTTAGATACTGGATGTCTTGCCCCATAGTTGTCCGTTTTCCTAGGCGATATGTAACATCTTCTTTAAAGGGCTACCTTTCCTTCACTCCGGACAGGAGTCGCCTCCAGAGGCTGAGGGCTTGTGTTTTTTTCCCAATTGCTTTGTCAACGCCCCCTTCCCCAGAAAGGGATCCCAATTGTTTGGCTTCTTTTCCCTCTAATTCCAGGCTACTGGCCCCGTTATCCCAGCACCGGAGCAGCCAGGTGACAATGTGCTCACCTGAACGACGGCTGAAATCTTTTCACGTATCTCGCAGCTCACTCAAGGACAGGGATCGGGTGGTCTCCGTTTCATTTATGACTTCTTCCTCCTCTCCCCGTGATGGCCCTGGTTCTTCATCATCCCGTTCTAAACGAGTTGACGTCCGCTTCCAATATTTCGTCTTGTGTATGGGGGTGACTGATACTGGCACGGGTTGATTCTCTGAGTCAGCTCCAGTACCTGTCGTGGGGGTTTGAGTGGCCGCGGTGCTTTTCCTGTGGGTTTGATTAGCTGCAGTGCCTGTCACTTTGTCTTTCAACCCAGAGACCTTCTCTTCCCCTTGGGAGCACTGAATACTGTTGAGCAGGGCTCGGTACGCGTGGGCCAGGCCCCGGCACGTTGCAGTTATCTGTGTCTCTCTGGAGTTCCCAGCGTAACAACATACTTTCTCCAAATATTCTACTAGTTTTTCAGGATTCTGCACTTGTTCAGGGGTGAAACTCCAAAACACTGGGGGTGCCCACTGCCCCAGGTATTTGCCCATGCTATCCCACGTGCCCTGCCTCTCGTAACTATCAAGCCTCGGGGCAGATTTCTGGGTGATATTCTCAAGTTGCTTAGTCAAAACCAAAACAACATGCCCAAAAACTAACAATAAGTGTTCCTTAACCACCCGAGGATGTTCAAGATACAAAAAGGTGGTTGTAATAAAGGCAGAGACATCATAGAATAAAGTTGCAAAGACACCATTCTGTATTTCCTCCATATAAGATCTCTCCGAGGAGGAGTTATAATTGCTAATTGCCTCAATGAGGTGGTATCCAAGGTACAGTAACGGTTTCAGCAAAAACCCCAAATACCAGATAAAGCTGAAAACCAGTGTTTGCATAACAAATCGCGTAGGCAAAACGTTACTAGTCACAGCAGAACAGAGCAGACTCAACAAACCAACACCAACCTTTAACACCAACTGCGAAAAGGACAACATGGTGCTGCGACCAGCATCTGTTGTTATCTCCAACCCTTGAGCCCCACGTTGGGCGCCAAAAAGACTGTCGTGGTGTAGCCGGCAGCTCAGCCCCACACAGCCGCTCGCTCACTCCCCCACCGGTAGATCGGGGAGAGAATCAGAAGGGTAACGCTCGTGGGTTGGGGTAAGAACAGTTTAATAATTAAAATAATAATAATAAAAAAAAACACAACAAAAATGCAATGGAAAGGGAAAACAACAAGAAGCATGAAACCCAGGGTGGGGGAGGGGAGGAGAGGGGGAACGAACCGCCAAAACAAACCGCCCGCGCCGCAGCCGCTCACCACCCGCCGAACCGACGCGCCGCTCCCAAGCCGCCAACTGCCCCCCCTTCATATCCTGGTCATGGTGTCACGTGGTATGGAATGAACCTGCCATTGGCCAGTCGGGGTCGGCTGCCCCCGCCATGGCCCCGCCCCTCCCACCCACCCCCACCCCCCGCCACGCGGCAGAGCGCGGGAAGCTGGAAAGGCAGCCGCCCCCCAAAGGCAGCCGCCCCCCACGGTGAGGAGAATTAACCCCTTCTCAGCCAAAACCAGCACGATGAGGTTAATAATTATGCTCTCCTTAAATAACGTATTACAGTAAACCTGTATCACAGACTACAGTACCATAATGACTGCGAAACCAAAATTCTGATAAACCAGTTTCACACCGTTTGCTTACACAGCACTACACAGTGTTTAAACCGCATGTAGCACATCAGAAAAATCAAACTGTTTGCAGAATATTATGCATATATGTTTAAATGTCCTTCAGAATTAAGACCATAACAAAGCGCAAATATGTCAATGTCTTTTAAAAATAAAAATACACCTGACACCTTCATCTGCAGATGTATTTGCCTTAAACTGGACTCCACTGGGAGCTCCATTTCTCCATAGAATTAGCACATCTAATCATGTCTGAACTAACAACAAGCCTACCTATAGAATACATTAGGCAACTTCACAAATTTGATAAAAATCACAACCTTTTGCTTAAAGCAGGGAATAATTGCTGAAGACAGAACTAAGTCACCTTTGTGGGAAACAAATTAGTTCCATGGAAAGGTATAAGGGTTTTCTGATTTATACTGTACATTTTCTCATAAGCAGTACATTGACAAAAATAATAAGAATGGACTGCTGCCTATTTAAATGCTAATTTTGGAGGTGTGTTTTAGCATTAGATTAATATTAACAGAATATAATAAATCTGAATGTAATTAAACTTACAGATAACTGCAAAACATTTGACACTAATGTAAAAACAATTACAATCCTCTGAAGTGGGTTTTATTTTGCACTTACTTTTACTGTGCCTAAAGATTACCTCTTCACATGATTTTTAAAAATCAGACACTGACACAAAGACTGATGAGGTGATAATCTGTGATAATGTCCTTGGTTTTGTTCTTATGTTTTTAGTAAAAATGAAAAGACTTAGAGACTCTGAAAACTCAGAACACTCCCCTCCCTGCCCCCCTAACAAAAATATTTGGAAAGCAAAATGACCATAAAACCAAGATGTTTATTAACCATACAGATTTGAGGTCTCTATGGTTGAACATTACTTAGCCACTACTGAAAAAAGATAATCGAAACACCCTACTGCATTGCTCTGACACAACACATAACAATGACTCAAAGATATTTAAATTATTATGCAATAATTGTTAACACATTCACTTTAAAGACTTTTAACACGTAATGTCCATATCGAAATCTACTTAACAGCTGAAATCTCCTTGTGCAATAAAATTACCTCATAGTGACTATCTCTACCACAACAGGTATGAACAGTTACCTGCCCACTTCACTACATATCAGCTACAGTGCAATTTATTATTATTTTAATATAGCCAGGTCACATTTGCTTCTATACTACTGCGTTTACATTATTAAAAACATTCAAGAAGCACTTGGATTTTTGTGTGAATTGTTATACCATCTATTGGGAGAATATCTGCTCTCCACAGAACAGTGAACATGACTTTCTACTATCAAAAAGATAATCCAGATGTGTTGTCAACACTGTTTTCCAGCTGACAGAATTAATCAACACCAGTATTATATTTTGTAAGAGTCCTAATCTTATAGTCAATTATGTCAGGGCAAAAATTTCAATAAACATTCTGTATTTTCTGTGTATTATTTTTGGCGCAGTTTTATAAGAGTACATCCTTGCCCCACCATAATAATCAGTGTGTACTGGTGCATACCTTTGGTGAGAACCTGCTTGGGTTTTTTTCATCATAATCAAAAGCCGATTCTAAAGGGTCGTTAAGAGTCTCACCTCCTTTGGTTTGCAGTGGTATGCTGAGAATGTCAGCCTCTGTGGATGGCTCATTGTTCAGGCTGATGCAATATAACGGTTCACCCAAGAAAGAAGGTTTCTTCAACCTTTTTGTGTTGAGTGCTCTTGACATAAAGTAACCTTCAGTAATACTCTTATCTCCCATCTTCTGTAAACTTTCTAGGTCATCAGATTCCTCTGTTTGGGCCAGTGAATCCTTTGATAAGTGACTATCAGCCAATGCTTTGCTGATATAGTAGCCAGGGATTTCACTTTCTGTGTTAACACATAAGCTTTTGTCTTCAAGTCCAGCCTTTTCCTGAGCTGTTAACATGCCTACAATATGGTCTTCAACTAACATTTTGGAAAGAGTAGTTGTGGAGTGAAGAGTGGAGTCTTGACTTGTGTAACAAGGGGGACTTAATCCACAAGAAAGAGATTCCTGAGACTTTGGCATGGTAACGTTGCTTATTGTTCTCTGAGGCTGCATACATTCTTCCAGAAGGGTCTTAAGCTGCTCTTCAGAGAGGCCCATTTGTTCTTCAGTCTGAAAAAAAAAAAGGGCAAGAATTTCTCTGTCAAAACATAATTAATGAAAAACAGTGCCATAAAACAGTTAGAGAGATACAAAAGCACTGGCAGAACTCTCAAATTGATACAAGTATTTTTCAATTCAAACTGAATTTAAATATGCATTTACATAATTACATCATTTATGTAGCATCCTCACTAGGTTCTAGATAGATTAGATGCTGAAAGTTAGGAAAGAAGTCTGATGTCCGCAGAGCACCGAGAGGCTTTGTTTAGTCTTCCACTAGATATCACTGCTTTTTCATTACCAAAGCACATACTTTTTCATATATCTTCGTTTGCTGTGTATACATACAGACACACACACACTTTTAGTTACTGAAAGCAATATAAGACATTGCTAAAAGACTTTCAGCTGTTGGGGCGATGCAACTGGGGTCAAAAATGGTTTTAGACCGCACCAGCCCCCAAAGGTGGTCACATATTGACTGAAGTATTCCCAGCTGCTCACTGTAGAAATGCAACATAGCCTCTCTCAACCGTGTGACAAAAAGCACATCAGCTACAGGATCCACCACATCAAGTATGTCCCATGGCATGTGACAGAAGAAAGCCCCATCTTCTCTACGACAGTTTTACTGCTTTCTACAAGCTGTCACTGCTTGAATAGCTCCAAGATGTATCTTTTCAGACTATTTCTTATTCAGACAGTGGCACACTCCCAATGTTTTAAACATGCAGGTTTCCTTTAGTGAGCCTTCCCTAAAATTTTATATTAAAGATAATGACTGATATTAGCTGGTAACGGTGAAGAATAGCAAAGTATATTTTGCTTAGAGAGGTTTGCAATGGGGAGTTACTTCTAGCCTTTGCAACGTTAATGCTGCTTGGTAATAGAGAAGCACAATATTCCCTGACAATTTAAAGATTATAATGAAAACTACAAGACGTATTTTAGATATGCATAATACATTTGCCCAAAAAATATGAGATACAGAACATATAATAATAATATGTTATAAATGTTACAGATACTATGCAGGATTTAATGGAAAAAGATGCTTTCTATGATCAAAACCTCGGTTTTATCCAACCTCCAAGAGACAAAGGGTCATCTGACAATCTGACGAACTCCCTAAGGCTGCAGTGATTCAGGTCAAACAACGATTTTATTCACTGTGTAATGACTATGACACAGAATTTACTTTACACTGTGCTAGACCATGGAGCTACTATCATTTCAGAGGAAAGATCAATATCAGATGTCTAGCTGATTTTTTTTTTCCCCTGAAGGTCTCTTATCCAACTACAGGAGTGATATAACCCTGTTTGATGTATATGACATGATGAGATCTCAGCCTAAGTAGCACAGGGTATACGGATTACGCCTGAAAACTGATTATTCATATTCATTAATGGGGACAGTTTTCCGTCAGGAGGGAAACAGTATTTCTCTGTAAAACTTCTTGTGGCTATTAAAAATTACAAGGTGACACTACAACGTGAATAACGAAGATATTTTAGGTTACTTTCAGTCACCATTCTGTAGGTACATGTTCAAAAATTAATAAAAGCTAATAAGTGCTACTATGGACTGATTACTTTGCAGTGCAGGCACTAGGTGATACACTTGAACTCAGGTTTATAGACTTATTCAACCACTAGTCTTTTCCTGCACAGACCAATTTCCTTCCCAAAGACACCTGGAGTTCACTCCCTACACATACAAAAGAAGACGACTGCATTAAAGAAATGGAGATGTTAAGGGCTTTTAAACAAACAAACAAAAAAAGCATGGACAGACTATCATTATATGTAGAGAACTTTATTTAGATGAACATAAAATCAGGTAATTATGTTAAGATTCAGTTAATCTTGGTATCAATTAATGTACTTTTGATAATATAACTGAAATCAAACTACAACTGTAATCACTTAGATAACAAATAAATTTAAATTTTAATCCTAGTGCAGAAAGTACTCACTGATGAAAAATAAGTCAGGCAGGGAAAAACAATTACGAGCAAAACACATAACAAATCAAAAATGAAGCATAGAATTTCTCAAATTTTCACTCTCAGTCTAATCTACTAGCCCATGCTGAATTCCTTACATTTCTTGAAGGAGTATTTTAACTTGCAGGACAATGTCTGTTTACAAGTAGTCGTTATTAGAATGGACTCACTATAAGAAACAAGACGCATTCACTCAAGCAGAGCAGCACAGTAACATAGTGGTACCACTACTGGAAGCACAGCTGCATCTAGAGGATATCCACAGAGCAGAATATTATGCTATGTAAACATATTTGTATTTGTATCACAGAAGATTGTCACATCTGGAAACCCTCATGGATTCCCACATGGTTTTGATTGTGCGGTTCTATACTAACATATTTCAAAGCTCTTGGCCAAGATCATTTGGAGCTAATTTTATGTTAATGACAGGGCAATTCACTCAGTCCAGAAAGGAATTCTGCATCTGGTGTAAATGAATGACTGAGTCAAAAATGAACTTAGTGAGGAAGATGATCTTGTCCTGTCTTTCTTCTGTCCTTTTATCCCCGCCAACCCCATCCCATTTATCTGCAATCTACTTCTCCTTGTCCAAATTTATTTTTTTCTTTTTTTCCTTTCACAAAAGTCAAATGGCTTGTATTGACAATTAGTTCACAAATTACCTTGATTATTACCAGAGGGCTAGGTGGGGAGAGTTAGAGCCTAAGGTGAATGGGGAGGGAAATGAGTATAATAGCTATAAAATGAAAAAGTTTGGTAACTTGTCGGCTTGTTTTCCTCCAGAGTGGCAGGCCTGAAGACAAAACACACGGCATAAAACGTTAGTTATTTTTGTTCTTTCTTTATCTCTTTCTCCCTTTGGATTGTTTTGTAAGACATGCTTGCAAGGATGCAAAATAAGGAAAGATAAGGTATTTAAAGTACCTCTCAAAAAATTACATTTTAAAATACTAAATGCTCACTGTTTGCAACTTTCTCGTGCCAAAGTCATTTTAGGGTTAAGGAAAAATATACAGTAGAGAGGATAGCTCTTAAATAGCCATCAGTCATCCACTCAGCAGCAGCAGCAGCAGCAGCAGCAGGAAATTTACATTGAAATGAAGGCAGAAAGGCTTGCTGCTGAAATCAGAAAACTGAGTTTAGAGAAACATGTAATACCCTAAGGGGAGACACCTCACACCAAAAAAGGCTGTGCATTTGCAACCAAATGAGCTTTTTAACTCATGCAATTGCATAATACAGCAACCTTAGGCATTTGCAAAGTATACATCTGCACACACCAGAAGAAATCCTGTCTCAGCTAACTGTACTAGCTTAGAGTCACAAGACCTGCAGTCAGTAATGCTGTCTTAGGGAAACACTAGATTCTACTTCTCCCAAGCTTTCGCTGCCCTCACTGTAAATAATTTACAACTCCTATACAGAAAAATACTTAAAGATATTTCCTTAAAAATACAAGGACATAAAATTAATGTAATTCAAAATGCAGAAACAGCCCACTAGACAAAGGAAAATGAGCTAGTAGGTCTGGTTCCCATTAGAAATTGGAAAACCTTTTAATTGTTCTGGCTAATTTTTAAGAGGACATTGAGTCCTATTCATCTCCTAGGCTTTTACCGTTAATGATCCAAAAAACTAATTCCTAGCCATGAGTTTAGGAGCCTGCTAATGACCTTTACAGTTTATGTGTGGCTAGTTTTTCACACCCTTGTGGCCCTTCTCTGACTGAAGATTTCTTTTTCATTGCTAAATTCCTCAGTGACATGGGTCTGTAGAGAAAACCTTACTACATGTGGTAGGAATGCAAACTTCTAGATCACCGTGGACAGACCTGCTGTGACTACAGGCTTGCAAGTCCAAAGCTTAAGGCTTGTTTTCCACATACACATAGTAACAGAAACAGACTAACGCTGAAAGGCCTGATCAGATTTCAGCATGGGGAGGAAGCTAGTATGTCAGGATTCTTTCTAATTATAGTAAATCATCATAAAATGACACACAGTAAATGAATACGCACTAGAAAGCCTGGACTATTTAAAGACTCACGTAGCTGGCATGTCTATAAATATGTATATTTTGTTGCTTAATCTGCAAGTATTACAATCAACAGTTCTCATGATACTTTATTTGCTTGAAACAATTTACTCTGATGCTCTAATATACTTACATTTTTACCGATGTGCAGGACTGTAACTGTCAATTCTAAAGTAACTACTCTCTTCCTGGTAAAAAGACTCCATTTTAAGAGTACACTGATCTATTGAGACAACATTCAGATTTTTGACATATCAGCACAGGAAAGTTTTATAAGTTTTAGTTATTTCATGACTCTTTAATAGTTTCTCAAACAGCTCTGTTCTGCTTTGAAAAGGCAATCCTTGCCTTGTATCTCTGCACTACTCAACTCAATGTGCACCATCAACTCCAAGGTCTCACCTTTATGCTTCACACTGAAGCACCATGCACTTGTCTATGAACAGCAGTGGGCAGTGCTACTGTGGAATGTTATTCATATGCTCTGCTCAAAAACATACACACCATGTCATTGTGGCAGAGCATCTTAAAATTTCCAGAAATGCTAAAAGCACAAAGTTCTTTTGCACCACAGAAGTCAGGATTGGTGTCCATAACTTGCAAACTAATTTAAATTGTGAGAATATGTCCTTATGAGACTGTTGTGGGTTAACCCCAGTAGGCAGCTAAGCACCACACAGCTGCTTGCTCGCTCCCCAACCCCCTACCCCAGTGGGACAGGGGAAGAGGAAAGGAACAGTAAAAGCAATAAAACTTGTGGATCGGGATAAAAATAGTTTAATAAGGAAAGGAGAAGGGAAATAAGGAAGAAAACAAAACAAGTGATGCAAAGGCAATCACTGACCATTTCCCATGGGCAGACCAATGTCCAGCCAGTTCCTGGGCAAAAGATGGGTAACTTTCTAGAATCCCCTCTTCCCTTTTTATTGCTGTGCATGATGTTATATGGCATGAAATATCTCCTTGGTTCGGTCAGGTTATCTGCCTCTCTGTGCCCCCTCCCAGCCTATTTTGCATCCCCAGTCTTCAATGCAGGGACAGAGCGAGAAACAGAGCACGCCCTGATGCTGTGCAAACACTGCTCAGCAACAGCTAAAACACAGGTGCGTCATCAGCATTATTTTGGTCACAAATCCAAAACATAGCACCAAACCAGCTGCTATGAAGAAAATTAATTCCATCACAGCCAGACCCAGTAGAGACCCATACACCCACTTTCACAAAGAAATCCTTCAGTGTCCTGCATGTCATGTTATGGCTTTCTATGCTTGCTTGTTTGTTTTAAAAACAACACATTATGAGAAAGAGCTTAAAGATTGTAAAAGAAGAAAGTTAACCTTTCCTCTGTAAGGCTATCTCAGAAGAGTTATTACAGAATGTAATGAGAGAACATGTAACCAGAGTAGATAAAAACATGCTAACAACTCAGTGAGCATGTTTCTGGGGAGGACAGTAATGTGTATGGATTTGGTGGTGGTAAAAATTTAGACTGGAAGCTAAATAATGGATTCAGAAATTAAGAGCTCCTTGTGCTACAATCATGGTTCACCATCTGGTGGTCTTGTGCTTACATCTAGTTTGGTTGCATTTGGGGAATTCTGTACTATTTCAGGAAAGACATAAATCTTTAAGAATGAACAGGATACCTGAGCCGTAGGAGAAAATCTCCTGCTTTTGCTCTTTTCCTGCTTCTGCTATCTTTCCTTCTGTTAGTTACATTTTCCCTTCTCTTATTTTTCCCACTGTTTCTGTTTGTGTAAGGGCAGAATGAAAAGGTCTGGTAATCAATTTTCTGTAGCTGCTGCTGCTAAGAGACAGAAAGCAGAGAGGACAGAAATATCTAGGCAAGAAAACCAGAGCACCAGAAAAAAAGAGGAAGAGATTAGTGGGCATCTGGTAACATCACCGTCTGAAAAGAAAATTCAACTTTTAACATCATAAGCCATCAGAACCACAACATCAAAGCCATTATCAGTCTCACAGAATCACATAAAATCTCCATTAAAAATAAATCTAAAAATAGTATAAAAATTCAGAAGATAAAATGAACTTTATTAATAAATTGGAAATAAAAAACCCTAACGGATTTTTTCCCCTTTCTCTGACAAAAAGAAATCTTAACAGACATCAAAAGGGTCCATAAGTTTATACAATTTTACTCTTATTTAGAGTAGCAAGAGACACAAAGAAAAGCAGGTGAAAATTGTGAAGGAGAGACATAGTAATTGCAGTGGTTCACTTCATTTAAGATAGTAAAAATAATTATGACAAGCTCTTGCAGGCAAAACTAATTTAAACATGCATATTTTAGTCATTACAAAGAGGCATAATACTTGTTTTTATTTTATCTTCGTCAAAAATATCCAGTCAATTGCTCGTGGTTTCAATGGGCAAATAATGAAAAACTGGCCTCCATCAGCTATGCCACACCCCGCAGACTTTAGAAAGAGAAAGCAACTGGTTGCCAGAGGTGACAGAAGAAGGAGGGAAAAAAAGGAAGCCAAAATATCTTTTACAATCATTTTCTTCTCAATTGATACCATAGATGCTAAGCTACATTACTTGCAGCCGCAGAGTTTCCATGGTACTACCCTAGGATATAATGAAGAGGCTTTGGTGGCTGTAAGTGTGAATTCCTTCTTGGAAGCGTATGGAAGCAATTTATAACTTTTGAAGATCCAAAAAGTTTTATTTCTGAATTTCTATAAGTTGTACTTTTTACCCTTCATTTTCTAAAGCTTACTTTCAATTTTAGTTTCATTTCATGGCAGCTTTAGATCTACAGATTGTAGAACACTTTCTAGGTGCCTGCATATTAGCAATTAAGTTTTCATGGACAACAAAATCTAAATTTATATGTCCTCACCGAAGTTGTAAGAAGATAACTTCAAGGAAACAAAATTTGAAAATTTCACACAGGTCTAAAGTTTCTAACATTCCTATCAGGCCTGTATTTATTAATAAAAAATATTTTTGAAGTAATGAAGATTACATCATTATTTTTCTCAGTTGTCTATATATGCATATATGTATTAGAGGAAGATTATGAATTTGAAGCTCCATTTTCATTAAGTGAACCAAATACAGTATTTATAAACTTTAGAACCTAAAAAGTACTGGATTCAAACCTAAGCAGTTAAAATATCAAATATAACTCATTAAAAACTCTATTTCCATTAGCATGCTGGCTTTTTCTGTCATTTTAGGAGCTAATGTAACATAAGACTTATGCATCATTGAAAGAGAGAGCTAAGTGAGTTTTGATTTACTGTTACAAAACAGTAAAACTGTTATAAATCTCCTATATTGTATTACCCAGATAACTTATGAATAGTAGGTTTTACACAACAAAACAAATGGTTGACAAAGGAATATCAAAGGAAATTCTGAATACATCGTGTATAATACCTGAATACAAAAGCAAGTAAAGGGTAATAGAAATTATTTTAAATTAAATTAGAAGTATTTTTCCTATTCAACTAATCTTTCCTAAAATACTGGTGAATGTGAAACTATGGCTAAATCTGGTAAAGTCTGACCTTCCTAAAACATAAACTATTACACATTAAATAAAAAATTATATTCAAACAAAAACAAGTTATAAAGAGTGTTTTATTAGTGGCTGGGAATTGTTACTACCTAAGCTGCTGAGTCTGCTGAGTTAAATGAATTGATAAGCCAAATTTTGATAATTACAGTGTCTTTCAGAGGTACTGAGAGATATTTTGTGCATTTGAATTTACTCTGTTTTCTTTAGTTCAATCCTGTTTCATGTGAATTTGAGAAACTGAACAGAAGCTGGAAGAGCAAGAAAATAGTTTTGATCTGATGATGAATAAAAACAAATGCAAGATGACATCTAGTATTATAAAATCATGGAGACTTTTCAAGCAATAGGATCAATCCACTAACTGCAGGTAATACATTCTATTAACAAGAAAGCAAGTAGCTTTAAACAGGGGTATTTTTTTAAAAACATTTCCAACTTCATAATGAAATCTGGTTCTGCCCAAGCGATATTCTAAAATGTTATAACATTATACTGTTCTCCCTTACTGCAACCAGTGTTTGTGGTGTTCTCATACCTCTTGCCCTAAGATCCAAATTCTGGCTGTAATTGTATAGCAATTTTGACTTATGTGTGTATTGTGTAATAGAAGTTTCATTAGTTAAGTTTCAATAGTTTTGAAATACTGTTGTCTTGCTACCGAATTATACTCCAACTTCCATCATAAGCAGCAGGGCACAAATTTCTAGTAAGCAGGAATCAACAAGGGAAGAGATTTTATATAAAAGGTAAGAACTACACTTCTAATTAAGCACACATTAAACTCTGTAGTTAAATGTGCATAGAGAATATTTCCCTGACTAGGACAAAGAGGTACTAACTTAATGTGATGGGTATATTTAATTGAAAATCAACATATCCTAACAGTCACTAAACAAAGAGAGTCAACTGTTCATTAGAAAAATAATTCTAAAGCTGCATAAACCCTGATGTAAACCCCCCTTGATTTAAATACTGAACTATGATAAAAGTCTCTGATTTAAATCACTTTGAATTGAAAATCCATCTACTCCAAGGTTGTCAACAGATGTTTTGCAAGAATTCAGCTCTTCTAACTTCAGAGTAGTTCAACGTTTAGCTCATCCACTCTACTGCATTTGTAGATAAACTAAGCACTGTACTATATGTGAGTCACTGTGTAATTTTTTCTCTCATTCCTAAAATCTTGCTCAACAAACGGATAGACGCCTAGTTTTAGAGAACTTCATTTCATACACTTTCAAGCATTCTTAGGTTAGAAAGCATGCTGTTTTTATTTGAACACACTGAACATATGTGTGAAATGGAAGACAAATTCCTGAACTGGTATTTACAATCCCTCATTCTGAACAAGACTCTCATTTTCTAGCCTCTACTGAAGAAGCAGAACTTCTGCAATCTAGGCTATTTAGCATTCAAAAACAGTTTCCTAAGCATCCTGGTTTGTGTTTTTAACTGTTTGTTATTAAGCATTTAACAGATTTCATTCCATAGAACTATATTCCTTGAATATTATTAAGTTGTGGCTTTAATTTTCAGCAAAGCCAGTAGAGTAGACAAAAATGCCTTGATGTGGTTGCAGCTGTTTTCTGTTACAAAAACCCATTTATTTTTCTTCTTTTGGTCATGTTGGCTTTTATTTTGCCAAGAAATAGATACAGTGTAGCATAATGGTACCACAGTATCTTATTATAGACACTTTAAAACCCTGCAACATGGTATCTTTTAAGATTTTAAGAATAATTACAGGTGGTGCATAATCTATTGGGGGAACAGAAAATGTAAATAGTAATAAAACTAAGGACCCGGATATTAGTTTCTTCGTATCGTAAGAAACTTCACTGCAAGTGCTAAAACACCACTAAAACTAACAAAATGCCTCCATCCAATAAGAAGGAAAAGAGGGAAGCCAAACACATGATCTAGATGACCTATGTAGTTAGGTGTAGTTTAGTCTCACTAAAAGTAAGGAGGACTGGCCCAAGGATCAGTACGCCACAAAGACCGACCAAAGCAACTACAGGCAGAAGCTTAAAAAAGAACACAATAGTTTGTGTATTCTAGGACTTCAGACTGTATTTCCTGAAATTCTTTAGGGGTGTCTTTTAAAGTGAATCTTATTAATTGGCCCTGTGTATCAACAGCAACATGCATCTCTGAATACTGACTTCTTCTATATAACATATATATGTATGTGGTAAACCTGACCTGTGATATATATTTTGGAGACTGAAATATTCCCTCCCAATAGTGGAAGATGTTATGCAGGAACCTCTGCTCTACGCAGAATAACAAGATACAGAAACCTGCAGTGTTCTCGAGTGAGGTAATACAGGTGGTGTACAATCCCAGTTATCCAAGTTAAGGGAAAAAGCACGCAGTTTCTTTACAAGTGTGGCTTTCTTACAGAGTTTTTGACTCTGCATTAAAATACAGATAACGGTATTTCTCTCTTTCACATTCTTGCCACCTAAATCAAGAGCCTCAGCCAAGTCCTAATGTTAACTGTAGTTCCCCAAGCTCCACACAGGCGCCAGAGAGACACCAGCACTTCAGATTGTAATTCAACCCAGGTAAAATGTAAAGAAAAGAATGCTTAGAGTTTTGCTTACAAATTATTGTTTTAAAACTGAAATCTTTCTGACACCACAATTCAAAGGACACTAGGTAGAAAGAGAATAAATGTGAAGGAGTAAAGATCAATATCACAACAGAAATTTGGTAAATCACAGAGAATTAGAAAAAGATAAGACACTACTTTTCAAAAACTTGTTTCCAAGAAATATGTCAAAGTACAGAATTGTAAAGTCACCTAGTTTTAAATAACAAGGCCCATAGTGTATCACACTGGCTTAGCTTTCATTGTCATCTTGTAGTTCATCCCACAAGCTCAATAAAAGCATGTACAATATTGCCGTGTATTTGGAAATGCAAGCACTCAAACACTGAGAGCCAGGACACCTCTTCAAAAATACTAGGTCTAGTACATCTGAAACTGTAATTTGTTCTTGTTTTGATCTTTTAATTGTTACAGTTTTAAAGAAAGGCTTGGTTTTGTCTCGTCTTTAATATGAGCAAAGATTCTAGTGCAATTATGGTAGTGCAAATATCTAGAGCTTTAACAGTACAAAAAAATTACACCGCTTGTGGGAAAAAGAAAGAGAAGCTGGCAATATTTGTAGTTACGTGAATTGCAAATACGGAATCCTACTTCAAAATGGCAGGACTATTATGTCTCTTAAAGAAAGAAAAAAATCAAGTTCCCATTTACTGTTCATGAAATGTTCCCTAAGGAACACTCCCTAAGGAACAGCCCATCGAAAAATTTATGAAACTGTCATTGCCTTCTAGAGAAAAATCACTGTACATGAGTATAGACAAACAAGTAAGGGTAGGAATAGTTTTGCCACATCACAGTCTCTGCTTATGGGAGGTCAGAGAAAAGAATAAAGAATTGGTTTGCTGGTAAAGAATTTTATTTTCTTTTTGTGTTTAGTGGGTTTTGTTGCTGCAGGGCAAGTGCAAAGTTTCTATAGGGAACATCGGGTTGCAGCTGTACTTGTCAATGTGGGCATATATTTCATGGAGTGCTGAAAAAACTTTTTAAAAAAATAAAGAATGATGAAGAATCTTTTTCTTTTCCAAAGAATGGAAGGGTATTTTGAAATGAGATACCTGCATCTGGCTCTTCCCTCTCCATTCAAAACGAAAACCCAAAAGCCTTTAGGAAGAATGTGATGAACAATATTGCCCCAGGGAAAACATTTTATCTGGAGTTTCAAGAATGCCTGCACCCGTTCTTGATTTCGAGGAAGAGGGGGCGGATCCTTTCAGTAAGTACAAGAACAGGAGTTAAACCTTGAAATATTAAAATATACATTACCAGAAAATTTACATTTACCACATAACAATAAGAAACGTTAAGACTGAGATAAAACAAGTTATTGTTAAAAGAATTAGTTACTTGATGTTTAACAGCTGTTTAAAAAAAATCAGAACCGTAAAATACTCATTAATTTTTTCTCTAACTACAAAGGTGACTTCAGTAGGTCTAGTTGTTAAAGTAAACCTTACTTTTGATCATTTACTAAAACCTTTATAGTTTTTCCTCAGGCTTGCCTAAGACATACAGGAAACGTGCAACAGTACCAATGACCATATTCCTGCTGGAACGATATTCTTCTATTATTATAACTAAAATCCATGTATTTTATGTCCTTGTCAGACTAGAAACAGTATAAGCATTATAAGACCAGGTAGGAGAGCCAGCCTCCTCCTTTCTCTTCTGGGGGGATGAGGAAAAACCTCACTGTTACTTTCGGTCACTAAATTTATGAGAGTTTTTAATTCTCTAGGCCTTAGAAATAAAAAACCCCTTTCAGCATCTTTTGCTGTTCTTTTTCTCAGTCACAGGTCCTTTCTCTTGTCCCAGAACAAAGACTTCTAGAAAAGTGCATGCATTGGAAATGTTGCACTTCCTTACTGCTATTATGCTGGTTTGTGTAATCAGCAGCACAGGTCTATATATCTGCATACAGACAAAAAGCAAGAAAGCCTTTACTCCCTTTACTGAGAGAGTAGGTTGATTTGTCTGTGGAGGCTATGAGCCAACAGGTACATAACACAACGTTGTGGTACGCACGTTCCCTTCCCTCCACTTACTCATTTCCTGGTAAACCCATGCCTGGTAAATAAGAGATGGCTACGTGCTTGTAACCAGAAGCAACGATGGCATTTAACAGGTCACACAACCACACTGGGTAGGCTCTCGTACTTACTCCTTGTCACCAAAGTGAATGCTACAAGCCAAGTGACAGATGTACAGGAAACCAGATGGCCCAGACAGGATCTACTAAGCATGAGCATACCAGCTTTCCTGCACCAGGGACAAAAAATTATTATGCTCATGCAGAAATCTAAAGGCTTTATAGTAAAAAGTCTCTGCTTAAAAAAGTAATGTCTTAATGATACAGGAACATTTTAGTGCTTGAATTTCTCACCCATTTTCTGCCAAACATGCTCATATGTAAAATTTATCTCAAAACATCTGTGTAAACACTGATTCTAAGAAACTTTACTTTTAGGGAAATTAACACAATTCTAGAAACAACAAACAAATTACCAAATGTAAAATGGTACAGCTGTGTGTAGCTCACAGAAAAGTCAATGTTTGCAGTTTGAAGTGTGTAATTACTATGGGAATAACTAAAATATATATTTAAATGAAGCTTGGGACAATCTCATTTGTACTCAATGATGTACACCACTGCACAAAAAGGAAAAAAAAAAGTCTAATATTTCCCCTAGTAAAAGACATGAAAGCACCAAAAGACTCATGTTCTTCAAAAGAAAGTTAGGTAAATTTATAATGCATTTGGGATACGGGTGACTCTACTGGAGCTGGAGTCTGTGTTGTGCCCATGAAGTCAAAGTTCATATGTCACTCATAAGATCTGAAAGATTAATTCACAAAAAGTCTGTGTGATCACATTACAAGGTCAATGGCTTAAACACAAAGCACTGTGCATCCCAGTTGCTTGGAACTTTCTTTACCGCGCATTGGAATGTTTTTGCCCAGTTGCTTTTGTTAAAAAAAACAACCAAAGCTCGTGGCTGTGCTTCTGATGAATTAATGATGACATTGTTGGTTTTACAGGACACTACACTACTCTCAGTTGTGTGGAATCTCAGCTACTGAATCAGTAGGCAATGACACAGCCAAGCGTTTTGTGTGCACCTTCCAGGCAGCTAGCAGAAAGCTACTTATTCATTAGGCTAATTAAGATAGAGAGTTCCTGTTGAAATACATTGAAAAAAAGAACAGATCATATCTTTTGAAACAAAAAGTAGAAGCTTAGGGTGGATGATAAATATTCAAAAGTTATAACTTCTTTATCCAAGGACACTCACTGCTTAGGTTAACATGCTTTTCCATTAGGCTTATTAGTATTTCAAAATTTTAAAGGAGTGTCAGGATAGACAGGCAAATTATTCAACTTAAATATACAAGGATCTGATTGAAACGCAGTTCATACATCAAGCTAAGACAAGTATAACAGATCTTCATAGAAAGATATGCACCGCTGAAACACATAGCTTAGCAGCAGTTTCTAGCATTATTGCACTGCATAAGATGCAGTAAGAGCATACTAGAAGAGACAGAAGCTCTAAGTATCTGATTTTTTATGCTAATGACAATAATAAAAGCATACATAAATATCTAACCTGTTGTTGTTAGAGACGTAAAAATCTACATAAATACCAAGACTGGACAAGCTGCAGTCTGGAAGGATGATGCTGTGTAGTAGTATAGCCTCTACAAGGTGATTACGTGTGTGCACACCAGCCTGGCTGGCACAACTGGAGAGCTCTGATTTGCTAAAATGCGTGAGTTTTAATTAAGAAAGAAACATCATAGTTCTGAGCCACACAATGATATTCTACCCTTTTCAGAGACATCAGAAATCCATTCCTTCTGGAATTTTAAGAATGAATTGTTGTGGATCTCACTGGTCTGCCTGGCAGGAGACGCAACCAACTTGTTCTTGCCTTGTGGAATCTGTTCATGCATGTATCCCCTTATGGAACTAAGCACCACTTGATACTGGAATTCTTTTAATGTGCCTGATGCATTTGTTGCAGTCTGTGTTTTACTTCATGCATTATTGGCAGTGTATTTCTTACATGGGTCATTCATTTCTAGTTTTATTTGAGCCAGTTTAATATTGGCTTGTGGGAGCAATAGGCTGTAAGTCCCCATACTAAAAAGCCATAAAATGGAGTATGGAGAGAATAACAAGGGCAGGGACAAGACATGGGTATTTTTGTACTTTATCCTCAAGTCACTCTTAGGAAAGGGGATTAAGGCACTTCAGCCTCCCTACTAAGAGCTGGATGTGCTAAGCACTAGGTCATAACATCTTGCACCTTTTCAGGGGTGCTCTCTTTGGCTTGGCTTTCCTCACGTAATAGAGCCGAGTTTCAACAACAGCCATGAATAATACTGCACTGAATGTGTTCTACAGCTTACTGAGGATGGATGGTTTTCTCTTCGAAGATCACAGATATAGTTTGAAACAGTGGGCTTACAAAGAACTAAATTTAGTTCTACCACTGCTAGGCAAATGTTTCAACCATCAGATATATGGAGTAATTAAAAGGGCTCTTCCTTGTTTGAAACAAAAATGTTTTAAGTGTGCCTAGCTTTACAAAAGTTCCTCTAGGCTTTAGATCTTAAGACACAGGCACCTGTCCGAAGCCCATATAAAATGCCTAAGCTACAGAAAAGGTCCAGACAGGTTTGGGTTTGTTTGGTTTTTTTTCTCTTTTCTCGTGTAAGTTAGCCATAGGCTGTTCCCAGCTCAGTAAACTGGCTGCTCTGAATATTATTCTAAACCACATAATCCTCATTCTGAACTGCAGAGAAAGCACAGGAATTAACATACATTCACTCAATAGAGTTTTAACTGACCTGCCCAAGGTGGGAGGGCAGAGAGTTAGCTGAGCTCCCATCTTTTACTCATGATACACCTTCTCTCAGGGTGCACTTGGTAGAAATTCACATCTTGTTTAAAAACAAACAAAAAATGTCTCACTAATGAAAAGGAACCAGTGATTTAAGTCTCTCTCACTTGTTTGATTTATATCTATATATGTGGAATGAGGGTATGCAAGTATGCATGCATATATCCACCATGCACCCTAATGAATTAATTTAATAATTTACTATCTTATTCACAAAAACAGAAGTATGAGGATGGGCATGGGAAGAGGCTACAAATGAAAACAGTACAAAATAATACAGCATTAAGAAGTTAGTAAGTGAAGTGGACACATATAATGCAAATTCCTATTCTGCAGTATTAGGTAGTCAATTACATAATTTTAAAAATCTCAATATTTGACTCTAGGACATGCAGAGAAAATCTGGATCACTGTATCTCCCAAAACCACAAAACAGGCCCATATGTTCATGAAACAAACCATATGGAAAAAATCCATCTTATAAAAATACCCAGGAATAACAAGACTCATCAAAGAATTCTAATAATTTCTATGAAGAGGAACTTAAGATTTATTTTCCTCATGACACAGGAAAAAAAGTTCATGCTGTAAACTTTAAAAGGTTACTCTGGAGGGAAAAAAAAAGTGTGGTGGATATTTGTTAATACAACAAATATAATAAGTTAAGAAAATAAAAGCACAGCTTCCCTTCTCTAAATGAAGCCTCCTTATTTCCAGCAAGCAGTACTTGGTTGAGAGTTCATAGAATCATAGAATGTCCTGAGTTGGCAGGGACCCACAAGGATCATCAAGTCCAACTCCTGTCCCTGCACAGGAAACCCCAAATTCACACCATGTCTCCGAGGGTGTTGTCCAAGCGCTCCTTGAATATCGCCAGGCTACCATGCCATGACTACCTCCCTGGGGAGCCTGTTCCAGGGCTCCACCGCCCTCTGGGGGAAGAACCTTTTCCTAATACCCTACCTAACCCTCCCCTGGCACATCTCCCTGCCATTCCCTCGGGTACTGTTATCAATCACCAGAGAGAAGAGATCAGCGCCTGCCCCTCCTCCTCCTCCCCCCCTTGTGAGGAAGCTGCAGACCACAACATCTCCCCTCAGTCTCCTCTTCTCTGGGCTGAACAAACCTAGTGACTTTAGCCACTCCTCATACAGTTTCTCCTCTAAACCCTTCACCAACTTCATGGCCCTTCTCTAGACACACTCTAGTGGCTTTATATCCTTAATGTCCTGTGGCGCCCCAGGACTCAGCTGGCCCACTTGGCTGCCAGGGCACGCTGGTGGCTCATGTTCAACTTGCCATTGACCAGAGCCCCCAGGTCCCTGCAGAGCTGCTCCCCAGCCTCTCATTCCCCAGCCTGTCTGTACAGCCAGGGCTGCCCTGCCCCAGGTGTAAAACGCAGCACTTGCTCTTGTTAAACTTCATATAGTTGGCGATTGCCCGGCTCTCCAGTCTGCCCAGATCCCTCTGCAGGGCCTCTCTGACCTCAAAACTGTCAACAGCTCCTCCCAATTTTGTGTCATCAGCAAACTTAATTAGTATTCCTTCCAGTCCTAAATCCAAGTCATTTACAGAGAGACTAAAGAGTACCAGCCCCCAGATGGGTCCCTGTGGAACCCCCCTAGTGACTGGCCACCAGCCTGATGTAACCCCATTTACTATAACCCTTTGAGCCCGACCCATCAGCCAATTCCTCACCCACTGCCATTACATGTTTATCCAGCTGTGTGCTGGGCATTTTGTCCAGTTCTACCAGGAGGGAATCTTCTGGATTTTGGCCAGCCCTGAGGGCCAAGTACTCTACTGCCTATGCAAAAAGGGGCATACTGTAACAAAGAGGGGAGAGAAAGGCTTGCCCTGCCCTGAGCGTTTACACCCGATTATAGCTCCAGTATAAAACCATGCCTGTCTTAAGTCAGAGCACTACATAAACGGTGCCAACAGTCCTTGGGACAATGACAGCTTGAGAGTCAGGGAACTAACAATCCATCTTATTTGATCTCTTGTCCTAACACAAAAATGAACCTGTTCCTAAATTCAAAAAACATCTCTGGCTATTCTGAAGCTGCTGCAAATTAAATAAGAGGAGTTTAACCTGCCAAACTTCAATTGCCACTAAAAGTTCTATACACAGTTGCTATCATTATTGAAATAAAGACCAAAGATACTTTACTCATAAAGGGGTAAATTATGCTTACCAGTTTCTATTCCTGGCTCTTCTATTTAAGTTTTTCTGTTCAGCCATTTACTGTATCTCAGTTTATCTATCTGAAAAAAATTACTATTTAAGGGACAAAATGGTTCAGTCAAAAAGCTTGACTGGAGAGCTCTGAGTTCCTTGAATAAAAAATACTAAATGATGGCAAGAAAGAATACCAGTATGGGTAAGCTATGTAATATTATATATGCTCAGACCTACAAATAACTTCGGACAATGCTGTGCTTTTATTCATACAAGTGATTGCAAAATTGAGATTACTGCAAAAAATTTAGAGCTTGAGAAAGGTAACCGCAAAAAATGTCAAAAAATTAAAAGTACATTCTATATTTCTTCTGAAAACAGAAACTAGAAAAAGTAGGACACCACAAGTGATTAAATGTTACTTTTTTTTAACATTAAAGTAAAATATTTTCTTGAGAATCATATGATGGTAAGATAAGTAAAAAAAAATTAAGGCAAGAGGAAAACATACTGATGAACAGAGCTAAAACAGAGAGGTGACATACATCACAAAAATGAAGGAATATTTAATTCAACCTCCTCAATTATTACTGCCTTCATAAAATATTTTGTATAATTTAGGACCATATACTTATACTACCATTTTCTCTTCACTTACACAAAGAAAAATAACAGAAGCAAATGGATTACAGCACACATCTAATCTCTCTATATGCATTAACACAGACTACAATCACATCTGATTAGTTAGTGCAGTTCAGTGAATCCTTTATTGCTACTTAATCCTGACTGCTATACAACCTATGATTGCCAACTATCTACACAGCCCCTATTGCACAGTATGTCCGACACCATAAAAGTATGGAACTGTAATTAAAATTACAGCATCACTAAACACACTAAAGCTATTCCTAAAGATCAGAGCCAAAGGTAGCTTTCTGAATGCAATTAGCTTGCACATTTTACAGTACTACCTGAAGAGAACATTACATTTTGAACATATGAACAATTCAGATGCTAGAAAATACCATGACGTAATGCCATGGCATATTGATATGCTCTTTACATCTGCATATTTCAGTATTCTTGTCATATAACTACAGGGAGCTTGAGTAAAGCCACAGAAGATATCTAGATGTGAGATTATATGATGGACCTTTTAACAGCATCAGGGAACTCACAGCCTCTGGAAGGTAAAGGGCAAAAGGTTTTAAAAAACTTCTTTTGCTTTCTAATTTTGGCTTGTTCAAGGTGTTGCTTGGAGGCAAGGTCCTTCAGAACCATTACAGAGTGGCCCACTGTAGTTTGACCCTCCTGCTCATCACCTCCCTTGGCATCTACAGATAAGATAAATTCTTGTAAAGCATACCTACTTGTATTTCCCTGCATGAGAGGACTTTTTTCTTGTAAGACTTAACCACTGTAAAACTTGAAGCCCTTTAGGGTTCCTATATATCCTGTAGCACTTTTACCTAGGGTATTCTCCCCAGAAAAGATAAATGTATCTAGACAGAATTCAACTCCTACAATTTTCAGACGTGCATCTTATCCCAACCTTGCCAAAAGTCAGGGATTACAATCATGAGACACTACCATGATGTAATTTGTAGAAATAAGATGTGAAGTATGATGGTCATATGCATGGTAATCAAAAGCTTTTAAAGCATTTCCTCCTTTCCTGAAAAACATTAAGAATACTGTGCTTGTTTGTTTTTATTCAGCATGAAACAGCCAACCAATATAGTATGTCCAATAAAATAATTAAAAAGTATTAAAAAAGAGAGAAATACAAAAACCATTTGTTTCAAAGAGGCTAATGTAAGTAGATATGAAATATTTAGGCAGATTTCTTCAAAGATATGAACACATTTTGTCAGATACAGAATCACAGAGTCACAGCATAGCTGAGGCTGGAAGGGTCCTCTGGGGACTGCCTAGTCCGAACACCCTGCTCAAAGTGGAGTCAGCTAGAGTAGGTTGCTCAGGACTGTGTGCAGTCAGGTTCTGTCTCTCTTTGAGGATGAAGACTCCAGAACCTCTTAACCACCTGTTCCAGTGTTCAGTCAGTCTTACAGGTTTGGGGTTCCCCCCCATCTTATGTTTAAAGGGAACGTCTTGTATTTTAATTGGTACCCATCTCTTTTTTTTCTGCAGGAAAAGATATCAAAATAATGCTTGTGAAGCATGATTTGTGAGCTAGTTTCCACCGATTGCATTCTGATTCTAGTCAAACTACAATAGACTTGAAATACTTACAAAGGAGCGTCTGAAAAAGAATCATACAATGCCGGGTATTTAATACTCTAAAGCAACACAAGATTTTAAAGCTCTTTCTTAAAAAAATTAAAACAATACATGCCACCATCAATAAGCTCAAGTAAGATTATCTCACATTTCATCTTGTAACACCAAGTTAATTAATCTTCCTTTAACAGTCTTGGTAAATCATAACATTTTAACGACACATTGTTCACAAACATTTACATCCTCTTCTGGGCTTGCTAAAGTTGCTATTTGCTCAACTACTCTAAAAAACCAAAATCGTCAAGCAGTTGTTGGGTTACATAAGATGGCTAGCAAAAACAAAGCTGCAAGAAAACCAGACAGACCTCCTAAACTGCAAGTGCATGAAAGAATGGATTAAAATAATCTGAGTTTTACACTGCAAATTGTTGTCAAGTTAAACGTTTACTTGAACTTTTTAGTACAAAACTGCTCTGTGTCAAATATATCGAATGCATACGCAAGTGTCAAGTTGTGTGTGGACTGCCATCCAACGGGATGGCTGCTGTTTGTCAAGCCATATACAAACTATCCTGAAAACAGCTATTAGCAGGAAAACCACGGCAACAGAGAACTCAACCCAGGCCAGCTATCATGGAATCTGTTCAGGATCTCCCAGACAGCATTTACAGTCCATGGTAAATCCACTCTAATGACAGCTCCATTATCAGTACTAGTACCACTGCTGCTTACAGACTCTCTGGAGTGAGAGATGGCACAGAGTGACACAACACTCATATTCCTCATGTTGCATTAATCCATACAGAAATTGGATACTTCTGCTTTATCTCCCAACCCTCTCAGGACCATGAGCCCTCTCTGCCAATCTTGCTGATCACTACCCTCAAATAAACTGTTTTTATTTTCTCCAGGTGGTTTTAAGGGCAGCTGATTTACCAAGCTCTTATGGATTCATGCTAAATATCATGTCTGTTCCCACAGCGTACAGGCAAGTGACTTAAGAGCCACAACCTCCTCCAGTTCACAGTGTTTCTTTCTTCAACCACAAAGAACAAGGCCCAGATTGCAAGTTCAGAAAAACTCAAGAGATTTCTAGTAAAAGAGTCTAGACATATGACATCTGCACAATAAAACTAAATTGATGCTTGCTATATCCCGTCATGAAATCCAAGTGAATCATATAGCTCAAAGTTTATTTTAAGCCTCTTAGCTGTGGCTGAAAGCTTTTATTTTATTATTTTAGTACTACCACTCAATTGACATATTCAAAGTCATTGTCCCTATTGCTTTTCTTTCTCTCTCCTTCTTAAAATATTAGTACAAAAATGAGAAGTTTGTCTCTCAGATCACTAATTCTACGAGTTTTCTTTGACAATGAGAAATTTACTAGACATGCCTTAGTAACCTAATAATTCCATATAATTAATCAGGAAATACTGTTCTGTAACAGGGTGGGGAAACACTGTTTTGTACCAGGGTTACATTTTTTCCTAAGTGATTCATTATTTAACAAGGTATTCACATTATGAAACCAACTTCAGGTCTCAGGTTAAATTAATACTGCATATCCTGAGATGCAATGAATTTTTAACTTCTATTGAGGCTTCAGGACTGCTCAGAGAATCAAATCCATACTTAATGCTTTCAGGTGCAACAGAATTTGAAATAGAATAAAAGATAAAGTACATCAAAGACAACATTTACTTGGCAATGTTATACAGACTGTTAAAACACTATGAAAAATAAATTACATTACACAGTACACATTGATCTATCTTCTTTTAGTAAAAGAATGTTTATCTTAATTCTCTTCTTTACTACCTGAGGATGTTTTACGCTCACTTCACAGATGACTGTTACTGGATTGCATTCAGATGTACAATCGTTTGTATTCAGCATTTTACAGGCACACATGGACTGACACTCTAAGGAAACTGTAGCCTCCCCATAACTCTTATGTGATGTACCCACTCCAGGCCTTGCAATAACAAATTCCTTTGAGGACTGCAGTTTCCCCTATTACTGCTGTCTGCCATGTTGTGAGTGCATCTAGCTCTAACTTGTAAGAAATTCTGTGACATCTTCTTTTGCCCTTATAGAAAATTAGGTATTTTGAAAAGAAATATGACAAATCACTGCAAGAAATCACATATTCCAAGCCTTCCAGAATTATTTAACTATCCTCATGCCATTTCCAATATAACTTTTGTCTAATGTCTTTTCAGGCCTCCAGTGGATGGAGGTTACATAAAAACCCTAGCTATTTATTGTTTCCTTAATACCTAATCTGGATTTTTTCTTCTTCAAATCAAGCACAATTACTCTTTTGTCTTTTCACTCTGGAAACAATTTCTTTCCTTCCACTTTGCCGAAGTGCATTCTTGAAGACTGTTACCACATCCTCCCAAGAGTTCTCTCACCCCAGTTATTTCCATATTGATTTAGGTATTTTCTAGGACTATGATCCAGGCACCTAGACATTGTTTGACACTCAAATCTGCACTCTCACCAAACGGTCCACAGCTCTTTTACTAAGGTTCACATGATGGAATGTGGGATTCCATCTGAGACCAAACCAACCTTTACAGAGCAGAACTATATCTTAAATTTTATATACCACAGTATGATGTTTCACATTTTTTGCAACGTGATATGAATCATGCAGTTCATGATCTGCTATAAACCTGAGCAGCTTTCCACCGAAACAGTTATTCTCCCTTGTATTTGTGCTGTTATTTCTAATCACAGCACCTTGCTGAACGGCATCTTAACTTTTTCTAGATCATTTCTATACAATCCTCATTTTTTCAGATATTGATACCTCTCTCAACTTTATGCCACCAAAAATGAATAAGCAGACTGCTCATTTCCATTTCCAGGTCATAAATGAAAATTTGGAATAAAACTAAGCCCAGGACAAATCCATCCAGAGCCACATTTCACTGACATTTTGACAGTGAACCATTAATATTTCTAGCCTGCTTGTGTAACTTACATTTACGCTAATTGTGTATAATAATAGATTATAATAGATTTGAACCCAACTTCAATCTATTTTTCTATCTAAATGGCCTCTGTCTGCTACCCTACCATAGGAAGCAGTCCTTTGTCTTGATACTATTTTTCTTGATGAATCTGCTGACTGTTGCATCCTTGTTATTTTTTCCTTATTTTAAAAAAATAAGCACTACTTTTGCCATATCCAGTCTCTCAGTAACCACTCTGGTGGCCATCTTTAATTTTAACTATAAGTTTGATGAGGTCCATCAAACAGATGATCTGAAAACACCCAGTCTACGTACAGGATCTACCCTGTTTTTTTAGTTATAGATAGAGATGTTAGTCCACTGATACTAGAAATAGCAAGGTTAGCACTGGTAGACAAATTTTTTAGCAGACTGATGAAAAAGAAAAGAGTTTTACAAGCTTTGTCCTAAGTGTGATTTATGAGATCTTTACTGAATGGCAGGTTTTAATCTTCCTTTTAGTACAGGAATTTCTAACATACCAGTTGCTTCCTTTGACATATCTTGCTCATTTTAGCTTATATAAAGCCTTAGCCTTAAAAAAATGTTCTCTCTAAATGGATGCTTTTTTCTTTTATATTTACTCATTACCTTATTAATGCAACATTATTAGCCCTTTTTATATGCCATCTTACTTGTTTACTTCAAACACACAGAGTCCCAATCCTTCCTTTGCAATTGGATTACCTTCACTTGTGACCTTTCCATTTTCAAATGAGTTTGCAAGTTAGGGAGGGTGGGAGGATTACTGTTTTTTAAAAAGCTTTCCTTTCAATCTGTATTCCCCTGAGATCTTTAGTTCTATTAGTTCTCAGAGTCTGCTTCTTGACATCCACTGTTTCTATTTTGATTTCTTTGCTAAACATTGTGAGTACCATCATTTCACTGTCACATCAATCAAGTTGCCTTTCACTTGGCCATGCCTAGCTGGTTTCTCGCTATTTAAAATTACATCTATAGAAACTTTCCAGCAAGTTGCTTTCTTTTTCCTTATCAAAAAAAAAAAGCACTGTGACATTACTAAAAGAAAAAAAAGTCACCAGTGAATGCTTGTTAAACTTGCTCTATTATACTTTTTTTCAAAGGATATCTGGCTAATTAAAAATTTCTTCATATCACCAAATTCTAGATTGTTTTGCTAACTGCTCACAAAATGCTGCAACATTTGTTCAACTTTTACTTTATCTTACTTTCCTTTCGGATTTTACCAGCTCATTCAGTAACTCCAGGTTGCTCTAAATTTTTGATACATATGCTGCTTCTTCCTGCTTCTTTGGCCTGCCTTTGAAAAGGCTATACCCCATTACAGTAATATTCCACTCATACGAGCTCTCACTAAAACACATCAACTCTATCACATACCTTAACCGGATATTAAGACTTCCAACTATATGATTTATTCAGCATAATTCTTGCAACATTACACTTACCTAACATCCACCTACCCATCTATGTTTTGCTCCTGCACCCCCCCACCCCAGCAATTCTCAAGAAACATATCCACTCTAGTTTCTAGACCAATTCCCGATTTGCCATTTCTGTTTACCTGCGGACTTCCATCGCTCATTCTGCCCCTCATTACTTTATTAATAGCTTGTAAAACATCATCCTATGGTCAAAAATTAATCCCTCTCTTGGCAACAGCAACCTACATGGATGAACACAGAGCAGGGGTCACCTGATGACTCTCAACAGCCTTTCAGCAACATCTCACATCAAAAATCCCAGAAAGCCACATGTTATGTGCCACACAAGTACTTTTGGCTAGTGAGTCTCCTCACTGCTCTCAGGGTGGAACCACCAACCATCACTACCTTTTGGTGCCTCATCAATGCAGATTCAAGAGCCTCACAGTGTTTGGTGAGATATAACTCCTCATTCTCAAATGCTGGGTTTTCATCTCCACTTCCTGCCTGGACAGCATACCTATTCTTAACCTCAACAGGTGGTTGGTTACAGGTGGAATACAATCTGCCTTCTCATTATATCAGAAATTGCAGTGGCTAGTTTCTCCTGTTAATGCCAATTTTACGGACTTTTCAAACCAGCTGGAATCTTTGTTCTTTGAATATACTGTGGCAGTGGATGTACTCATGAATATACTGTAACCTGACTAATCCCCCTTGTAGCTCTCTCACTAATTAGTGGGAATACATTAGAATTAATAAGAATATTTTAATAAATGTACCACTTCATCATGTTCAAAATGGCTTAAAATGTGGTAGTTTATTTTACACTTCTTTTTAAAACATCAGCCATACCTTGGCCTTTTCTATGCTAACACTCACATCACCTATTACTAATGAGAAAGATAACAAAATGGTTAGAAAGACTAAATAGTTGAACTGATAGTAAATTGCACAGGATTTTTTTTCCTAAAGTAAGTTAAAGACAGATATCACAAACCTGAGGATACTTTTAGAGGGAATACTAAAATTCAAAGATTTAATATTGCTTGACCTATATACAGCAGAAAAGAAACCTACCATCTGTGTGATCTTGCATGCTATAAGCAGAATCAGCTTCAACCCAGAATTTGTACAAGATTAACTGATTAACTCCTAGTTCATGACTCAGCTGACTTTTAAAATAAATAATGGATCTTTGTCTTACAGAGACGTGGAGGTTCTATAACATGATCAGCCTTATTTCAAGAGAGACCTAAAATTCCAGATTTTAGCTACCATGCTAGAGATGTCCCTTGGTGCTTTAAGCATATAGGTTTTACGTTTACCACCTAAAAAAGCCAAATTCCAGTTTGGGAATGTTCTTTCTATTTAAATTCTTCCCATAGTTTCCACTGGAAGAGATATTTGCCATAATTTCCTGCAGAAATTATAGCAACAGCTATATAGCAACATAGCAATATGAATATATAGAATACATAGAATATAGAATACATAGAATATATAGCAACAGCTGTTGCTATATGCTATAACCCTGCTAACATCTGTGAAAGGTTATGTTTAGTGGTTGGGTTTTTTTGTTAAATGTGGTAAAAGAGAGTAAATGTGATTCAGAAGTGCCAGGCATTAAGCCTAAGCAAAATGGAAGTCAGTATGGCTTAGTAGTATCATAAACTGGAGGAAGGGGGTAAACCTTTATATATTAAAAACATTGATAAACATATGAATGCAGTAATGTGAGGAAAGCCATTCCTATCCAGCTTGGCTCTCATTTGCTAGAAAAGTTTTCACCTTCATAATGCCCTAGGCTGACAGTCACTAGCAGGGCAACTAGCAATTTTGGTTTGAGTTTAAATAAGGTAAGAGTTGGTTATAATTGGAGAATACCCAATACAGGTTTCAAATACCTGTGCAATCTTTTACTTTTTTAAAAAAACACCTGAAGAGCATTGCAGCATTCCTCAAAACTACTTGCTGAGAAATAAATAGGCAAGCATTCAAACACGAAGCTTTTTCTTTGCAAAACACAAAATTAAGTCCATGGTGTAGCAACACCTTGTAAATACATCTCCTCTTAGTTTAAGATGTAGAAATTTAGAATAATAAGAATTATTTCTGGGAGAAAGGCAACAATTGCATGTGAAGTATTTCCAACTTCCGGTGAACATGCTGAAATGCAGCAACACATTTCATACATAAACAAGTTCGCCCTCAAAAAAGAAGCAAATTTGCCCAGAGTTGGAGAAGCAAAAATCTTAAAGTGGACAGTGACATACATGGTAGTAGACAATGCTCTCAGTGTTTATAAATACAAAATGAGGATAGAAAATTAAGATAAATAATTTAAACAAGAAAATATTAAGTAATCATATGCAGAGTATTTAACTATTATAAATGAACCTGATGTTAAAATAAATTTCATAACAAAGTAAACTTCCAGATCAGTAGTTAAAGAAATGAACTTTCATTTCAGAAATAAGTTGAAGAACATCAAATGTTTAGTTATTCAATGGATTTTAAGACTACCTTTTTATTCATATTCAGATGAGGTGAACATATGGAGAACTGAATACTCCAAAAGGCAAATCCAAGACAACTACAGAAGTGGTTGTTCAGTTCCTCAGCTGGGATTTAATACATACTCAGAGCCCTAACCTCTTGCTTCTGGTTTTAGCTTTGTCATATTAGAGGAGTGATCAATTTGACTTGATCCTCATCTACCTAGCAGAAGTGGTCTGCTAGCCCTCAGTTACTCCTCAGGATATCCAGAACAATCTGTCTTCTTTGCTCTTGATGAAATGGAAAGTTTGACTAGGTTACTCAGGGTTTTATGCAGTCAGGTCTTGAAACCCTCCAAGGATGGAGATGGAATGAGTTCTCTGGGCAACCTGTTCCACCACCTGGCTTACGTCATTGTGAGAAAGCTCGCTCTTTCATCCAGTTTGAATGTCGTGTTTCTCATTATGCCCAAGGTGTCTTTTTCTACCTCCATGGAGAGCCTGGACTCTCATAGGTGTTGGAAGGTTGCTGTCCGTAGCCATCTCTTCTCCAGGCTGAAGACCTCAGACTCCCCTCACAGGGGAAGGGCTCCAGCCTCTGGATTTCTCCCTGTTGCAGTTTAGTGATGCCTTTCTTGAACTGGGGCATCCAGAACTGTGCAGAAAATCTAGACGCAGTCTAACAAGTGTTGAGCTGAGATGCTAATCACTTCCCTCACTCTCCTGGCTCTGCTCCTGTGAATACAGTGGAGGATGCTGCTGGCTGCCTTTGCTGCCAAGGCACACTGCTGGGTCCCATGCAGCTTGACCCACTGTCCACCAGGACACCCAGGTCCTTTCCAGCGGAGCTGCTTCCCAGCCTGTAGGTCCCCAGCCTGTTCTGCTGTTGGCAGTTCTTCTTTCCCAGGTGAAGGATTTTGCTCTTACCCTTGCTGAATTTCATAAAGTTTCTGTTGGCCCATTCCTCCAGCTTGCTGAAGTTTCTCTGGATGGCAGCCCTGCCCTGAAGTGTATTGACTGGTGTTGCCCTGCCCCCCACAGCTTCAAACCTGACAAGAACACTTTTTATACTGTATTTTATAACCACTATGAACAAAAATAGGTCACCTATGTAAATAACGCTTCCCAGTTTCATCCTATTCTCTGGAAATACATTATCCAAGCTAAGAAGCCCATGACTAAGTAAAATCTAGACTCTCAGGCAAGTGTCCATATCCCCTTCCATCCCCAATTAGTAGCAAAATCATATTTAATCTTCTAAAATAATTGAATTTTATGCACTAGCCAAAGCTTTATATCCAGCTTAAACCAATTCTGACTATTATAACAAAAGAACCTGAAGTCACATGCCTCCTCTGCCTTGCTGGTTTTCTGCATTCATGCTTACTATACAACACAATACCATTAACTGATGTCACAGTAAAGGAATTTTCCTCCCCCAGAGCCATATATTCTAGAGAGGCGAGCATTCAGGACAAATACCAAATTCAGTACCCAATTGCAGGTTCATGCTGACAAAGACTAAAGAGAAGCAAGAAAAATTACAGCTATATTAATAATCACAGTAGCACTCCAAATAAAAAAAAAAATCTTTAGAGTTCATACTCACAATACTTCCCCACAATATGAAGCTAGAAGTGACAATGGGCCAAGCCTTTCTCATTGAAGGGAACTTGGGCAGAAATAACAATGTGTGGTACATTGACAGCAATAATGTAAGAAACAACAGGGGTTGAAGGATTAAAAGCAGTTTGAATTTAGACAATAAAGAAACAGACAAAGATACCAAAAGAATAACTTCACATTTTTTTTTTTAATATTTCTTAAAGCATTATTCAGTGTTCCACTGTGTGCTATTTAATTCTTATTCCCGTATGAAGAGAAGAATTTCATCAGGGTAGGTATTGTGATGTGCAATTCAACAAAGCATTGTTCACAGACATTGTCTATTCATCTCTGCCACCTGGTCTTCAACCCAGTCTTACTAATGGCAACTAAAAGCTTCTCAAGTTTAAAAGCTTTACAGGCTACAAGTGGAATAAATGTACACAGCCTCAGTGGAGCTTTAACCAAACAGGGATTTGTGCTGTGTTTTAAAGAAGCATGGAAAGTGGCATGCTTGGATTGACCTGAAGTGAAGATTTTAAATTTCAGGAATTGCAGAAAGAGTATTCTACTATTCTCAGATATCCAGTAGCAAAGTAATTATATAAAATACTGCTGTAATAGATAATGGCTCTGATTTATTAGATATGAATGCTTTTATACCTTGTTGAAGGATTCAGTAATCATAACTTCTATTTATAAACAGATTTTTCATTTCAAGCTGTCAGTTAACTCTCTCTTCCACTTTTTACCACACCCACAACAAATGTGTTGCCATTTACAATTTCAAATAAAGGTCTCCAGTGTCAATGACAATTAAGAAAATCATCCAGTCGAATGGCAGTAAGAAATGTTGAGAGCAATCTTTATAAAAATCATTTCACAAGCAAATATTTTCATAAAATAGATTATGATCTTCTGTTCCTGACTTATAAGTAATCTGCATATTGATTTGAAGATCCAGATCTTCAAAGCAGAATTCTAACACTCATTTTTTTAATGGCTTGGAAAAGATAATCAGGCCTGCTCATTTGGTCTGGGTACAGATTGTCAAGCTGTTCGCCTACGAGGGAAAAAAGTGCTTCTAAGAAGGTAGTGAGAATAGGGAAAGAATTTCCCATTCTGATTCTAACTCCTCTGCACAAAGGGAGAAAAAAAGCTCAAAGGAGATTTTAAGCTTTGCTCCTCTATTCTTACACTCTCCTCTCTATCTTCTCTACAAAGGCTAGTTTCTACAGTGACTAGAAACTAGAAATAAATTTCTTGCAGGAGACATGGAAGAGAAGGAGCATGCAGGGATCAGGGAGGGAGCTACATAAACTAAAGGAGACAACACAAAGCACGAGTGCTAATGATGGAAAGATATTTTAAGAAATTAAGGGATGAGTGGGTTGCAACCATCATAATGGTTTGGTGACAACACAAAAGAGACCATCGCTATTGTGGAGAAAGAAGAGAAAGAGAAGAGGAAAAGAATATGGCATCAGAACAGGGAAACAGAAGTTGATGTGGGAAATACTAAGAAATATAACACAACTCACATTTGAAAAACAAGGTGGGGGGACAGGACCAAAAACTATTTTCCACTTTATAAAAAGAGTTGATTTGCCCAAAATTTCCATCAAGAGCCATGAATCAGAAGCCACAGCTCTGCTCACCTTATCAATTGCTCTGCTATTTTACCACCTGAAATCACCTGTGGGAAAAAAGAAAAAGCATAAGAGGCAACCCTGCACTAAAAAAAAAAAAAAGGCAAGTCATCTAAAAACAAGCAGCAAAAAAAACCTTCCAGAAAACAGCATGAATGCTGAGTGTTCCCTATAACAGTGTCACCTATGCCAAATGAATGCTTTGAGCCTCTCGTTACTGGTATGCTCTGCCTAGGATAAGAAATAATATGACCAATGACAAACGGGTAGAGATGGATTTGCAACCCCTTTCACTCTGGCTAGTATTACAATGCTTTTAACATGATAATATTATATTTAATAATCAGAGTCAGCAGTATAACTGTGTCTATAATGGCTTCCTTTATGGCACAGTGTTACCTGGATGACTTCTAGTCACAAACTTCTCATAGACATTTCATACCTAGAATGACTTCTAAAATGTTAAGAGTCTGCCCTTAGCCACAGAGAGCTAGTCAACAGCGAATGTGGTGGCTTGTTTGGGTTTTTTTTCCCCCAATATGACAGCATTCTCTCCAGAATTCTCATTCTTTATTTAAGGCCACCTATGTAGTACTCCTCCTTCTGGACTTAACCACATGAAATTATTGAGCGTGATTTACTGACATGGTAATATACTCATGGTTTGAAGACAGAAATAAAGTAGTGCAATAAACTTATTTCCCTGAAATAGTCTAAAAAGCCAAAACCCAAAATCTATGGAAGCAATCAAAGGAGGATAAATCAAACTACAAAAAGGAGGCAAACTGGTAACGGTTAAGTACCCATGTTCTGACCTGAGTCGAGGGGTCTAGATGACTCAGTAAGTCAGTCCTAATAAAATCATCATTATCAATTACACAAAGAAACAGGTGTGGAAACTAAGTGTTTTAACCCTAGAAAATAAGATTTAGAAAAACTAATTAGGCAACCAAATTCCAATTACTTCAGTATGAACCGTGTATTTTAATTACTCTAAAAAATCTCCAGCCCCCAAAACCATATTTTTTCCTTTGAAACAGTCCATATGTCTCATTGCTACTTCTTCAGTCAGGAAGTGTTTGACTTTAGACATATAATTGGCATGAGTTAAGTGTTGTTCTCCCACACTTTTACTCCTGATGATTGTAAAAATTCCCATTGTTATTAAAAGAATTCCTTAAAAAGAGAAACAATAATAGAAGACAGAGGGTTTATGTACTCAAACGTTATTACAAATTTGACGCAATATGCACTGCAGTGTATCATAATCTTGTACCAGTACTTTGTACCCAGAGTTTACATGTAATAATATTGTAAATTTGAAAGTTCTCCTAACATGGAGAAAAAATGCATTGCTAACTATTTCTTAGAGACCTGGGATTTTTCCAACTGCTAGATGTCCTTTAGAGATTAGCACTGTGCTTTCTACAACGAGAGCACTGTAGACAACATGAGGGCAAGTATTCCCATGCTTATCCAAAACCTAAACTGCTTCTGAAGATTTCCTTCTAAATTTAAAATAATATCATTATGGACTGTGCATTTATATGGTGTACTTCTGAGCAGTAGTCAACAACTCGTCTGTCTTATTTTTTTGTCTCTATTTGTCATTAATATTAAAAAAACCAAGCAAGTGCTCAGAAGTATTTATATAGGACTTCATATTTAAAATCGGGTCTCTGATAACATAAAATGGTGTTCAATTAAATATTTTTAATGTTAGTAACATAAAACCTGGTCACATCACTTCATAAGCCAACCCAAGCATTTTACTAAAGAAGAAAATGAAGAGTTAAATTCATTATAAAAATGACAATGATTTGCTAAAATTTTCAAATCCTGGGTATGCAGTCACAGAGTTCATATTCATTTTATTCAAAATCCGCGACTTTGAAAACATGAGCAAGTATTAACTACAGAGTAATTGCTGTTCCATCACAGCATATCTGCTTCACACTGAATAATATCTTGACATTACTTTAAGGTATTATTTCCAACATCTTCATCTTACTACCATATTTTTCTTCTGAGAGAAGGCTGAAAACTACGACATAATACCGACAAATGCTATCAATGAGTAAGATATCAGGGATTTTTCTGGGTAAATATAAACTAGCATCTCCTTAAAATAATGATACATGTCTAGTTCATACGAAGAGCAGGTTATATGCACTGCTTATTTATATTACCGTTAGCGATGCAAGTGGACCTGCATTTTGGGCTCATTGCTGCTTTCATAAGTGCCTGATATTTTAAGTCTTAAGAATAATGTATTTAAATTTCTTAATAATATGATAAACTTACATCTTTCAACATGTTTCTGAGCATCTCCAGTTTCCACTATCACCAACATAAGCAAAACACATTCAGCAATGTGTTGCAATTTTATTTGCACTATGTACCTAACCTTGCTGAAGTCTAGGAATTACACATGCATGTAACGAACGCTTATAAACAACAACAAATAAATGAAATAAAAAATGCTAATAATAGGAGCAATTGACAGATTTAAATTATGACTTTTATTTCTTCCTTTCAGAAATTTAAGCTACATCTCGAAATTAATCCTGCAGCCAGATATACTCCTTATAGCTATGTAATTTAAGAAACAATATTAAATCTTAACAGTAAATCATCTTCAATATTTTGCGTGCCTTTGGTATTGAATTTTACATCTGCAGTTACGAAAAAAAAACCCACAACTGTCTTACTGTTACTCAGCAGGATAGACTCCTTTTTATAAGTGGAATTCTAGACATTCCATCTGTTTCCCATGAAAGTAGAAAATAGTTGGTCTTAAAGTAGTTCAGTAATAGTACATCTAAATTGTGTAGGTAGAAACCACATCCTGCCAAATATACCTGTAGCAAAAAAGTTTCTTATTCCTTTATACAAAATACATGCCCATGAATCATTGCTTAAGCAATTATATGATTTTCATATCAGAAGCCTGGTATTTCTTGACCAGTAAAGAGATAAACCAAACTTTTTAAAGTCAGATTTATAAAATGAGTGAATATAACAGACAACTACCAAATCAGAAACAAAGGAATATCTATCCTGTTTTCACTGTCTTTTCCACTGTTTTCACTGGCTGTTTTCACAGCCAGCCATCTCGGGGGCTATAGCTACCTTGCAATGTCTCATCTGGTCACGTAAAAACTCTTTGCACATGATTAGACTTATGCATCTGATTTATTATGTATACAGAATGGGCACTTTCCAATTGTGAAAGCAAATCTCCACGTTACTACGTTAAAACCAGTAACTACATATGCAAACATTAATTTGCATGCAAAAATGACTCTGCACACTGCGTATGTGTGCTATGCAGAGTTTAGTGATATGATAGTGTTTTGAAAATTCAGCCCTAGTTTCTGTTGCCTGACTAGGCAAGACAGCATTCTAAGCAAGAATACACATCTAAATACACACAAATGTGTACAAAGTTCATCTAATGATAAATTAAAAATCACCGAGAACTCAAACTTCATACACAGGACCATCCTAATAGTTCTGTCCAGTTTTCAGTGTAACAGGAGCAAGCTCATAATTAAGTTATTATCATACAGAAAATGTAAAAATCAAAGTATTCTAGTTACTATATGCAACCAGAAAATTGCCCTTTTATCCTAGAAGTATGGATTTTTGCTATGTTAAGAAATCTCTGCAATGCCCTAAACCTTTTGTTGAATTGCTTTTAAAAATTTTCTCCTAGGCATAGGGCACAATAAAGAATTCTGTTATTATTCTGTCACTTCCGTAATTTCCAGTAATGCAAATTACAGGCCTAATCCTAAATACACACAGGACAAAATTCAATCATAAATATTTGTTTGAATTCTTATTACAAACAGGGTCAGGCTTTATAATATCGATTTAAGCAGTGAAGACAGAACAACAAACCCTTATAAGTGAAGCTTTCTTTGTGTACTTGAACAATCTTAAGCATGTGCACATAATTACCACAAACAAAACCACCTGTTTTACCACTTCACAATAAATACAAGTATATCATGGAAATATCTATGAAACTTAATCTACACCACAGAAGCATCCAAATAAATATGTGGTCGGTATTTGTGTAAACAGAGCTATTACAGTTGTTCTGGAGAAGGAAAACAATTGAAAACAAAAGTAAAAAAACCCATTATGTATAGAAATATTATTATATGAATTATATGTCCTTCATACATGATATGAAAAAGAACTCTAATATTTCTCTAAAGCAGAACACTTCGAAATCCAGTATGAATTCTTAACACTTGATCACCTTTTCTTTTAAGCAACTTATAGTAGGTTTCCCATTTTATTAAAGACCGTGTTGTGTGGATGTATGTCAATAAACCATAGCCATAATTAAAGGATACCAAAAGCTAGAGATGAACTATTTGACATTTCAGACACACTAAGCCAAACTATCATCCTGCTTTTATAAACAATAACATAGGAGTTGGCTACTTGCATACATTGTTACCTCTTCCACAGAAAATAAGCCTACAACATTTCCTGCTAGTTTAGGTTTTTATATGAATAGTCCTGATAAGTCTGTCAGAATGAAGAGAGAATTGTGGTAACTCAAGAGGAAAACTCTTTCTAACATCCTCGATATAATAGCAGCTTTAACATCTTTGTGACCAATATTCCTTTTTCCCAACAAAACCAGTAACTTAACTCTGAAAAAATGAAAAGATAAAAAATAGATACTGTTCTGAGCTAAACATACATCATTGTTTTGTATCTGCTGTTTCAGCCTAATTATTATACTTTGAATGGCTGGTTCTTTTTCCTTGCTGCTTTGCACAATTGAGGTATTAATGTTCAAACACTACATACATCTTTTGACTTATCACAGTAAGTATTTTATTTTATTGATAACTTCACTATTTAAAAGAAGTCATTCAGAATCAAAGGACAGCAAAGCTGGTGAAGGGTCTGGAGAACAAGTCTTATGAGGAGAGGCTGAGGGAGCTGGGGTTGTTCAGTCTGGGGAAGAGGAGGCTGAGGGGAGACCTTATCGCTCTCTGCAACTACCTGAAAGGAGGCTGTAGCGAGGTGGCGGTCCGTCTCCTCTCCTAAGTAATACGTGATAGGACGAGAGGAAACAGCCTCAAGTTGCACCAGGGGATGTTTAGATAGGATATTACGAAATATTACTTCACTGAAAGGGTTGTTAAGCACTGGTCTAGGTTGCCCAGGTGGAATCACCATCCCTGGTGGTATTTAGAAGACATGTAGGTGTGGCACTTAAGGACATGGTTTAGTGGTGGACTTGGCAGTGTTAGGTTTGCAGTTGAACTCGATGATCGTAAGGGTCTTTTCCAACCTAAATGATTCTATGATTCTACAAAAACCTTCTTAGAGCCATACTATATGGAAGAGCCACCTTTTAAAAATTTATTTCAGTTTATTTCAAAACTATATATCTGATACATTCTATGTTGAACAAAAATATTTGTGATGTTTAGATAAATGTTTTGAACAGCTTGTACATTAGCAGCTCACTAGAGAAGTTCAAGATACAAGGCCACTGTTTCTATTATCACTAGTTTTCTTTTCCATAATTCATTGTGAAGACTACTGTGCTCAAACACAAAATATCTACGAAGAGGAAGATAAATGTTTTCAACAAATTTAATTTGGTTCAAAATCTTCTTTTTCAAATAATAACAAAATCATAACAAAGGATAAGGCTCTTGATTCTCCAACTTGAACATTTATGATAAACTCTGTTCTGAAACCCATAGGGATTATAACTCACTAAACAATTAGCTAGTTTACTTATAAAGATTATTATGCATTGCCATGGTTTCAGCTAAGATAGAATTAATTTTCTTCACTGCAGCTGGCACAATGCTGTGCTTTGGACTTAGTACAAAAATAATGTTGATAACGCACCGATGTTTTCGTTGTTGCTGGGCAGTGCTTGTACTAGTCAAGGACTTTTCCAGCTTCCCAGGCTCTGCCGGGGGCACAAGAAGCCGGGAGGGAGGGGGCACAGCTGAGAGAGGGGATTCAAACTGGCCAAAGGGATATTCCGTATCATGTAACGTCATGCCCAGTGTGTTACTGGGAGGGGCTGGCCAGGGGAGGGAGGCAGCAATTACAGCTCAGGGACCAGCAGCGTTGGTCAGCGGGTGGTGAGTGGTTGTATCATTTGTGTTTCTAGTTTTTTCCCTATTTCCCTTTTCCATTTTATTATATTATCATTATTATCATCATAATCATGATTATTATTTTAACTATTAAACTGTTCTTATCTCAACCCACAAGTTTTTTTTTTGCTTTTGCTCTTCCAATTCTCTCCCCCGTCCCACAGGCGTGGGGGCAGCGAGCAAGCGGCTGCGGGGTGTTTAGTTGCCAACTAGGGCTGAACCACGACAGTCCTTTTTGGTGCCCAGCATGTGGCAGGAAGGGTTTGAGATAACAACAGTTGCTGGTCACAGCATTGATTCATCTGCTCTCAATATTAGTATGTCCAATCTACACCACGCTGATTTTGAAGTACATGTTAAAAACTGCTGTTTGTTTTTGTAGTTTGCTGTGCTCTGCAGTGATTAGAGATGTTTTGCGTGGGAGACTTGTTATTAAAACACTGGCCTTGAGCATCATCGGTTCTTTGGATCTTGCATGGAAGCCGTTACTGTACTTCGGCTACCATCTCATGGAGACAATTAGCAATTATACCTCCTCCTCTGAGAGGTTTTTTAGGGAGGAAATACAGAATGACTCCTTAGCTACCATCTTATATAATGTCTCCTCCTTCATTACAACAACTTTTCAGTATCTTGAACATCCTTGGGTAGTTAAGATACATCTGGTGGTATTGCTTTGGCAGACGGGTTCAGTTCAAAGGTTAATAAGCAGTTTAAGAATATCATCCAGAGATCTGCCCCAAGGCTCAATAGCTATGCGTGGCAGGGTATGTGGGATAGTATGGGCAAATGCCTAAGACAGCGGGTGTCCCCAGTGTCATGGGACTTCACCCCTGAACAAGTGCAGAATCCAAAAAACTAGCAGAATATTTGAAGGGGCATCCAGTACACCTGGAATCGACTGCCCCAGGGGTGGAAACACAGCCCTACCATTTGCCATGGACTGATTCAGACTGTACTGGAACAGGGAGAAGCTCCAGAACACCTTCAATACATTGATGACATCATCGTATGGGGCAACACAGCAGAAGAAGTTTTTGAGAAAGGAGAGAAAATAGTCCAAATCCTTCTGAAAGCTGGTTTTGCCATAAAACAAAGTAAGGAGAAGGGACCCGCACAAGAGATCCAGTTCTTAGGAATCAAATGGCAAGATGGGCACTGTCAGATCCCAGTCGATGTGATCCACAAAATAGCAGCCATGTCTCCACCAACTAGCAAAAAGGGAACACAAGCTTTCTTGGGCGTTGTGGGTTTTTGGAGGATGCATATTCCAAATTACAGTCTGATCGTAAGCCCTCTCTATCCAGTCACCCGGAAAAAGAATGATTTCAAATGGGGCCCTGAGCAGCAACAAGCCTTTGAACAGATTAAACAGGAGACAGTTCACACAGTAGGCCTTGGGCCAGTCCGGGCAGGACAAGATGTAAAAAATGTGCTCTACACCGCAGCCGGGGAGAATGGCCCTACCTGGAGCCTCTGGCAGAAAGCACATGGGGAGACCCGGGGTCGACCCCTAGGTTTTTGGAGTCGGGGATACAGAGGGTCTGAAGCCCGCTATACTCCAACTGAAAAAGAGACATTGGCAGCATATGAAGGGGTCTGAGCTGCTTCAGAAGTGGTTGGTACTGAGGCACAGCTGCTCCTGGCACCCCGACTGCCAGTGCTGGGCTGGATGTTCAGAGGGAACGTCCCCTCCACACACCATGCAACTGATGCTACGTGGAGTAGATGGGTTGCACTGATCACCCAGCGGGCTCGAGTAGGAAACCCCAGTCGCCCAGGAATCTTGGAAGTGATCATGGACTGGCCAGAAGGCAAAGATTTTGGATTATCACCAGAGGAGGAGGTGACACGTGCTGAAGAAGCCCCACTGTGTAACAAACTGCCAGAAGATGAAAAGCAGTATGCCCTGTTCACTGATGGGTCCTGTCGCCTTGTGGGGAAGCACCGGAGACGGAAGGCTGCTGTATGGAGTCCTACGCGACAAGTAGCAGAAACTGCTGAAGGAGAAGGTGAATCGAGCCAGTTTGCAGAGGTAAAGGCCATCCAGCTGGCCTTAGACATTGCTGAATGGCAAAGGTGGCCAGTGCTCTATCTCTGTACTGACTCCTGGATGGGGGCAAATGCCCTGTGGGGCTGGCTGCAGCAGTGGAAGCAGAACTGGCAGCGCAGAGGCAAACCCATCTGGGCCGTCAAATTGGGGCAAAATATTGCTGCCCGGGTAGAGAACCTGGTTGTAAAGGTACGGCATGTGGATGCTCACGTTCCCAAGAGTCGGGCCACTGAAGAGCATCGAAACAACCAGCAGGTGGATCAGGCTGCCAAGATTGAAGTGGCTGATGTGGAACTGGACTGGCAGCAAAAGGGTGAACTATTTCTAGCTCGGTGGGCCCATGACACCTCAGGCCATCAAGGGAGAGATGCAACATACAGGTGGGCTCGTGATCGAGGGGTGGACTTGACCATGGATGTTATTGCACAGGTTATCCACGAATGTGACACGTGCGCTGTAATCAAGCAAGCGAAGTGGGTAAAGCCTCTGTGGTGTGGGGGACGATGGCTGAACTATAAATATGACGAAATCGAAAAGTTTTAAGACAACGTAAACAGCAGCAGAGTATCAGGCTATTCCCCTCCCCCCTCCTCCCACAAAGAGGTAATCAATGTAACTTGATTTTAAAATCTATGCCACAGGTCATAGATTCCATTTGATTCATTCAATATTTAGACAGGCAATAAATGCTGAAGGAAATTACCACATAAATAACATTCCTTAAAACTAGATGGGCCTAAGAATGAGTTATTTCATCCAAGCAATAACACTCATCCTGTACTCAAAATATAGAATAACAGTATTCTGCTCAAAATGAAAGGACAGCTCTCTACTTTATATATCTTCAGAAGGTAAATTGGTAAAAATCAGCCTAACAGACTTCTAAATGTTACTAATGGCAGTCATGAGCTATGAGATTATGACTCACTTTATCTTAGAACGTTACACTTACTGAGACTTTAGCAGGTCCCTTAAGCTTATTTCAAGTATAAGCTATGAAACTGCATGAGGTCTTTGGGTTTTTTTTTTAACCTTTTAGGCAACCTGATGCCCGAGCATAAACAGCATTCACAGACAGGACATGCATGCACATACAGGACCTACGCCTACATTAAACTAAATGAATTCCACTGTCTTGCATTGTGCACTTGTTTACATTACATCAAAATCTTCCTGCAATTTCAGTCAAACTTAATCTTTAAGTGTGATTTTTAATAAGTTCTTTCTCTTTTTTCTTGCAATAACAATTAACCAAGAATTGAATGTCTTGCTTCAAAGCAGAAACTACCTACAGTTTTCAGCTGTGGCTGACAACAGGCTGTTGTGTAGATGAAGCAAACTCATTGCATGGGGCATTCATTTCACAAAGTTGTGTTAATGATTAATTAGACTGCACTTGAAATGCTGTCCTATAGACAATGTTCAGCTAGTTCTGCCAGACCTATTGTTAAAATGACTAAATTCAAAATTTAGCTTGCTATACCATAAAACCCACAAGAACAGGCATAATTTCTCAATCTTGCATATTATATTGTTCTTACACTACATTGCCTACCCTCTTTTAAAACTTCCGTTAAAGACATCAGCAGTTTCATGGTATTAAAGAGCTCAAAGTCATTCCCATCCTTACTTCATACAGTTTTTTTCCTTTTGTCTTCATCAGATTTTGTCAAATTTAGAAAAGAAGTTTTTTTAAGGCAGCAATTTTTCTTGGGCAGTGAAAAATGACCTTCTAAGGCCTAAAGATGTATGGAGACAAATTAACACATAACTTGACTGTTCTCTCTAGCTTTCATCAAAACATAAAAGAGTTCACTGTATTTCTGTATGAGATTCTTGTACCCTGCACCAAAACTGTGTAATGACACTACTTATTTTAATCTAACCTTGAAGTTTATATAGTTAGTGAATTTGCACATCACCTGGCAGCTCATAGTTTCAAATAAGTTATTACTAGGTAAACCACAGAAATGGTTCAAAACAGAGAAGATTAAGAACAAACTGAATTAGAAAGTGTTTGCTGGATGCTGTGTTCTAGAAACAAAATGAGGGAAAGCTATAAATCAAGATTAAAATTGCCCATTAAAATCTATTATGTTCATAATAAAATTTGTTTTCAGTTATTTGCATGCTCAACTGAATTTATAAAGTAAACAATATTTCTCCATATTCAAAACTGAATAAACATCAAGGAACAGCACAAAACCACAGGTGGTAGCATCCTAATACTACAAGCAGGTGCTGAGATCTACCATTGCCCTGCTTAGTATGATTAGTCTACTTGCACAATACGAGATGCAAAGAGAAGAACTACAAATAATAATAAAAAGAATACAAACAGAAAGCCTGATAGACAATGGAGAAGGAAAAGCAACAGCTAAAGCTGTTCAGAGCACCTTCCAAGTAATCCATAAACTCTGGACTTACTCTAACAGATTCTACCAATGTCTTGGTTACCTGCATCAAATACTCGGTGTCACAGTGCCAGGTGTAATAAGTATTTTACTTGTATTTACAAGTATTTTTGGTAAAGGAATGACGAGTAAAGCTGAGAATTAATATCATTTAAGAGTGAAGGATGGTGGTGGAATGCAGTTTTTCCACAAGCAATATTAAGTTTGCCTCAAACACATTTTTCCCCATGAAGTATTATTTCCCATGTTTTTCAGGTTGGTTCGGTTTTTTAACATGGGATTACAGGAGTAATGTGAAAGTACAAGTAAGATTTAGCCTAATCACTTTCTACCTGGCAAAAGTCCAAATTAGTAGTATAATAAAATTAGTAGCTTGGAGTTGTTTTATCGTATGTATTTGCCTGTGAAACAAGCTCAATCGTGTATCAAACTAACTGCGACAGATCTCTAATGGTTAACCAAGGTCCTCCCTTCTATATTCCCAGCATCAATTAACAGTTTTTATCCACTGTTAGTTGTGTCCTCAGATAATTTCTGTCAACCACAGAAAATACTTTTGTGAAGGTCTTACCAAAGACCATTCCAAGCATGGCTGCTAAACTAAGCATTTACTGAAAGGTCTGAGTATCAAAACCAAGTAGTAACTTCAGCATTAAATTTTAAAATAACTCTGCCCAGACAGATCTCTATGACCACTCATACTCCCCTGTGAATTCCCTAAAGATACTGTGGGATTATGGCATGTCTTAACTGATTTACTCTCTAAGAAAATGCAAATACAAAAGAACCCTAATGAAAGTAGTTATATAGTAATTAATAAAAATATACAGACTAGATACACATACAGAAAATAATTATTTGAACAGTTTATCTAATTTTCTCCTCAGAAAGACCTTACAAATATGAGAAAAAGATAGGATTCTCCAAAACAGAAAAAGTCATTTAATGTCATGCACCATCTGTCTGGTAGATTGGAGGTGCCTTTTCCCCTTGTTTAACTATATCAAAATATACTCAATATGCTCACATAAAGATTACCCTACTATTTAACAATTCAAATATTTAACAATTCAAAATTCATCAATTCAAGTAACACCTTATTTTTATGTAGCACCTTTGTTTATAAAGGGCATTGAAGTGCTACATGAAGTGACCTAAATTGTCAGAAAAATAAGTCAACTGTTGAGCAATGCATAAGAGAGCGAGTGTGAAAGAGAATCCCCAACCAAACAACACACAACTGGCAGAAAAAGAAATACCTGACACTGAAGAGGAGTTTAAGTAGGAGTAATAAAATTAGTTGAGCTGGAATTGGTTCTGGCATTGGTGTTTATTTCTACTATAGTTTAATAAAATTCTGATATTTAAAAAATCTTTAAAATCCTATTATTTCAGTTTTGTTTCACTGTTTACACTGCCAGTTCCATGTCAAGAATGTTAAAGGAAATCCAAATTATATACTTGAAAAAAAAATTTAAAAAAAATCACCAAATCCAGAAAAACGTGTTTTATCCCCAAAGTACCTTGAAAATTGAGAAGATAGGAACTCCAATTTTATTGGCTTTAATATAATAAAGATACTTTTAATAAAGGTAATAGAGTCAAATAATACCTTGTAAGTTACTCCTCAAAGGTGAGACGTAAGCACAAGAATCAAAACCCTTAATTTTACTTCCCACCTTATTAAAAGATCAGAAGTTATCTCTGAAACAGCAGTTTGGCCGATTCACATTTTATCTATACAGAAAATAGTCTAGTAAAGCAAAAGATAACTAACTGTAGACTAACACTGATGGCAGGAGTTTATGGTCTAGTTCTTTTCCACGACACCAAATTTAAAAGAGGAATTGAAATCAAAATATTGCAGTTGATATTGCAGTTGTATTATCAGCTTTGTCACCAGCTCACCAAGATCCTGGCCATGTTTCTTTGTGTCCGCTATACCATTCATAACATATCCAGTTCTCTAAACTGCTTTGACTTCTGTAATGCAATACGAGGGGGAAAAAATTACATAATACTATTTTTCTTTTGAGGCTTTTATTCTCCAACACAATTTTTCTGATTTTAAAAAGCATCAGTCACATCATCTTTATTTTCCTTGCCCACTCTTGACACATGTAGTTACTTACCACATGGAGCAAAATGGCTGGTTTATCACTATCATCTGAGGAATTTGCATTTGGACTCTGTATTTAGAAATTTCCAAGGCTTCCCAAATGAGCAGAATTAACTGAATTAGGAAAAAAAAAACAACCACAAAACAAAAGAAAACAAATCCACTCATTTCAGCTCACTTTCCTACTCTTTCCATAGTAGTTTAATCCCATAAAATCCAAAGTAAAGCCTGTTAGATATAAAAGTGCAAAGCTCCCAATTTAAGGACTAGTTAGAACTAATTAAAGTAAGGACGCACATAATTTGACGCATTAGAATGTATGCTGAAATATAATTAGTGGCTATGAATCAAACCTGGATGGTTTAAACTAATTCGTGGAATGCTATTATGGAGACTACCTTGTGGGGAAAGAATGATCCTTCTGTTTGCACAGCAACTAAACAGCTTCAATTTACTTTTAAAATTGACATGAATAGAGATAAAGGCCCAGCATTTCAAAACGTGGCCTTCTAAATATAATCAGCCTGAATTATGCCTGTTTCACACTGCAGTACTTGCAACCTGGTTACAGGCAGCAGGGATAAGGCTGCACTCGGCTTTTTCACTGCTTAATTTATATGGTAATTATCACACCACAGCCAGAATGGAGAGCATCTGCCAAAACTGAAGGCCCCAGAATAATAAAACTGACATGTGCTGTGATATTGTTGAAGTGCTGACTAAGAAACTTCTTTTATCTGCTCTTGAAGCTATAAAATGGTATTCGTGTTATTATTAGCAGGGAATTTTAACAGGCTTGCATTGACAGCAATTATGTAACACATGCACAAAACAATGGAGTTTCACATCACTTAATAAATCCTTGAGCTCTCTTAGCTCCAGATCTCTCGCTGGCTGGATTTTATGGTCTGGTAGTTCTATCCGACCTTCAGAACACTGAAGTGTACAAACCACAAAAGCACTAGAAAATTATTAGAAACAACTGGCTTTTCTCCCTGTTAGATCTATTTAATGAAGAGGGCATGATGCATAATCATGGAGGTTAATTAAAAGATTTGCTCACTCACTTTTCTCTGTAGCTAAATGCTGCTGTGAACCCCTGGTATTAAAATAAGCAAGATATAGATATTACTTCTCCTACTAAGAACATCCTCTTATTAAGCAACACTTGCATTAAAAAAAATGCAACTCCTATAGCATGTAATAATTGAATTTGTTCTAATTTATTTTTTGTTAATTTTTATGAGCATAAAAACATGTCATTAACATAAGGAATCTACCTTTGCAGCTGATTTTCCTGCTGATGTTATCAATTCAGCTTCCAATATTATGCTTTATTTTTTCAGCTTTAATATATTGCACCTGAAACTCCTAGATTCAGTACTAAAGCTTTATAAACAAGCTAGAAACATTCTATTATAAAGGTTTAAAAAACAAATCGTCAGATATCAAAGTACAGGTAATTGGAAAATAATACAAAGAAGAGTTAAAAGGCCATTTCTGTATTGCAACTTATACTAAAAGATAAATTCCCATGGCACAAATTCTCCTTCCTCCTGTACAATAAAAAAATTATTCAATAGGTGTATCCATTCAAAAACAAGCAACGCTGTTCACCTTCAGAAATTAGACAGTCACTGAAAGTCACTTGGTAATGAGACAGAGAATAAATGAGCTAACAAAGTTATCTGTGCAATAATTTCAACCACTGAGAATTCAGTAATCTTTCTGTTTACAACTGGAAAGACATTTGTTTGCATAATGATTGTTTGCATTCATTCATAACGCTCCACTTATTTCTCTCTACACTTCATATCCTGATCTATTCACTCCTGATCTATTTACAGGTTACATTCTATGTGTATAGAGTTTGATTAATATGTGCATAATTTTTATTTCTAATCTTTCTCCACAAATCAGTCCATACTCTCTACATTCTACAGAAGACTTACTTTGGCTTTTCTTGAAATCACATTATTCAAGTTTATTTTTTATTATTATTATATAAGTTCAAGTTAGTGCCATGCCCTTCTGAGAAAGTACCCTGAATCCATTATCACACTGTACTTGAAATTACTTTTACAAACATAGGCCACAATTACTTCCTTTGTATACAATACCAAAAAGGTCACTGTTCTTTTGTTGCTTTACTACACTAAAAATTCTTAGCGCTTGTTGCTACCACTTTGAAGTCACTTCCCTCATTACTGCTTTCTAGCTTTGTCCCTAAAAATACTAGTAATAAAAACACTTGCCAGTATTTGCATTGGAATTTATTTCCCCAATCAACTACCTTAAATGAAAAATTAGTATAAGATATTGCATATGAGTGAAAATACTAGCAATAAGCAACTCTAATTACTTTCCCAGTTACTCAGGTATACCTGTTAGATATACGATAAATCCAAAAGCTTTTAAAGCGTGCTATATTTATATGCAAACCTTCTTATCCTAATATATGAATCTTTGTATTTTTTTTAATAGAAAGAGCACTAACTGCAAAAGCCTGCATTGGCAAAAGCTTCTTCTATAAGAAGATTCTATGAAATTGAGAAAGTTATACATATGGCTTCAACAAAAAGGGCAAAGTCCTGTAGACCTCTTACAAACCACAAGCTTCCAGCACACTCTCAATAAGATTCTATTACATGTAAGCAAATAGCAGAGGACAGGCACAAACTGTTTGTTTCCTATAGAATTAAGACTCTCTGCTGAGAGACACCAATTTTTCTTGAGATTTCTTTGAAGGAAAGCTTTGATTTACAATAAGAAAAGCAGCTAGGAAGAAAAAACGTCTGCTACAACCACATATTCATGTTTGTATAAGCAGTTACCCAGTTTTAATCTTTTTTTCCCCATGAACATCACAGAAAGTGATACCATCCAGAACAGTTAGAGTTAAATGCTCTTCTTAGCAACAGATACTGTTTGGTGTTCAATATATACATATATACACACGCACCTTCCCCACAGTATAATTACGCTTCTTTGCAATAAGGCATTAGAGAAGATAACTTTACTCAGAAGAAAAGAATATACCCTTTAACTGAAGACTATCAATAGTCCAGGCAGAAAATATTTGAGTGACGACTAGATCCCACCACAAAGGGATGGGAGCCCCCCGGCATGTCAGAAAATTAAGACAACCACGTGAAGAATGTGGAAGTGCTCTTAAAAAAGGGCAGTCACAGAGAGCACACAAAGGGAGACTCTTAGTATGGAGGTGTGTTTAATTTTGACTGCTTTTTGTATTTGGGAAAAAGAACTGACTACATTATTTGGTTTATTCTTGAAATTATTAAAAAAAGAAAAATTTTAAAAAACCAGAGCCTGTGAAGATATAGTACAAGCACTCTTGAAGGAATAATTGAAAAGTGTGGGACTCCTTCTATGGAAGGAATTAAAATAAACCTGTTCTTGCCTAAATATAATTATCAGTAGAAAAATAAAAATGGGTCATATTAAGAAGTAGAGGAAAACTAAATCAGACAACAGAAAAGAGCCAAAGAGAAGAACCTACAACCCTGCTTCTTTCAGAATCAGAGGACTGTGTTAAAGATTAGGATTTATCACAAAGTACGTAGCCATACCTCTTAGGTACACACAATCAGTGTAATGACAAATTACACTTGCCCAGAAAGTGATTTCTAAGTTTCAACCTACTTCCCCTTTTTAAGAGGGGAGACCTTGATGAGAAGGATATAGGCAAACCTGAAGAAAAACTCTCTTCACCACAGCCCTGAAACAAAGCACTAGATAAAACAAAATTCATGGTGTTAGAAACTATTAATCATATCAGCAATGAGATTGTCATCTGCAAAAAGGAGTTCATTTTGCATGAGAGAATCAAAGTATGTGCAAGCAGTGCTCAGAATGTTCTCTTCTTCCAGAGGACCATCCTGCCCATCACTGGGCTAGAGAAATATGCTCCTTCTCGTTTATGCTGGTTTTGCCCTGAATTTTGTGTTCCTGGATTAATATCTTAATTTCACCCCTGGAGAGATGATGTCCTTCCTCCTCTCAAACTTATAAAAAAAAATTATGTAGAGGTTGGGTCACTCTCTCATGTGAGAGTGTAACGTGCCGTGTCCTGCACTTGAGTCACAACAACCCCATGCAACACTACAGGCTTGGGGAGGAGTGGCTGGAGAGCTGCCTGGAGGAAAAGGACCTGGGGGTGCTGGCTGACAGCCACCCGAACAGGAGCCGGCAGTGTGCTCAGGCGGCCAAGAAGGCCAATGGCATCCTGGCTTGTATCAGGATTGAACAGTGGCCAGCAGGAGCAGGGAGGTGATCGTGCCCCTGTGCTCGGCACTGGTGAGGCCCCACCTCGAGTACTGTGTGCAGGTTTGGGCCCCTCACTGCAAGGAGGACATCGAGGTGCTGGAGCGTGTCCAGAGAAGGGCAACGAAGTTGAAGGGTCTAGAGAACAAGTCTTATGAGGAGCAGCTGAGGGAGCTGGGGTTGTTCAGTATGGAGAAGAGGAAGCTGAGGGGAGACCTTATCGCTCTCTGCAGCTGCCTGAAAGGAGGTTGTGGCGAGGCAGGGGTTGGTCTCTTCTCCCTAGTAACAAGCGATAGGACGAGAGGAAATGGCCTCAAGCTGTGCCAGGGGAAGTTTAGGTTGGACATTAGGAAAAACTTCTTCACTGAAAGGGTTGTCAAACATTGGAACAGGCTGCCCAGGGAGGTGGTGGAGTCTCCATTCCTGGAGGTATTTAAAAGAAGGGTAGACGTGGTGCTTGAGGATCTGGTTTAGTGGTGGCCTGGGCAGTGCTGGGTTAGCAGTTGGACTTGGTGATCTTAAGGGTCTTTTCCAACCTTAACAATTCTATGAAAGAAAATGGAGACAAAGCTACTGAGATGAAATTGTTGAAGGAGGTGGAGGAGTATAAGACAGATGCTAATTTCCTAGGTTGTGTTTCTGAAAGAAGATGGGCATAATCTTGATCATGACTGGTAACATGCTTTGTACTTATGGCTGCTTGGGTGCATTGGCATGCTTTGAGTATGTCTAGCACGCAGCGCCCATAGACAAAGGAACACTCAGTCTGGGAATTAGTAAAACTGACTTCGGCATGAGATAGGCAACCAGTATGAATACTCAGTAGCAGTATGTTAGATTATCTACGTAATTTTTCCATCAGAAGTTTATATGCCCTTAGCTCTTCTGATTCTAATAAGAGGGAATATTTTAAGTGAAGATTTTCTGGAAAAGGGACATCCCAACTTCCTAAGTAGTTTTTGATACTGGCCTGCACTGTGCAGCATAACTAAAAAATATGCAGTGTAATTAGACTATTCAGATCAACTTCCAAAGCTTTTCTCAAACCAATTTTGTTTGACTCTGTAAACAGGTTTACAGTGTTTCTCAGAAGAAAGTTATTGCATTCTTGCTAGAAATATTCTGTTGTCACCTCAGGAAACTGCTTCTAGAAGCCAAAAATCCATGAGAAATACTTCTAGCTTTCAACTAAACTTTGTCATAAACCCATGATTATCAGATTTATCACAGTATGCCATCAGTTTGTCCTAATATGTTAATTGCAATATCCATCTTATCTATAGATTTAATGGAATTTGTACACACCAAAAATAACTTTTTTCTTTAATACTATTGTAGGTGAAAATACATAAACTATTATATAGCTTAAACTGAAACATGAGATGTCAACACCAATGTTACAAATATTTACAATAAAAGTCACATCCTGCCAGGACATTTAAGATGTTTTTGGCTTAGGAGCCCCATGTGTCTGTCAAATAGTTTCATGCAGTTTACAAGAGTATCAGCACCCTGTGCATCTGCTATGTGCTTTACATCCTCAGCTTTCAGAGATGCTGTTTGATTACACATCCATCCTGGCCTAACAAGTTAAAGTCTCAAGAGAAGATTAAAGCTCCAGTACACAGTTTGTACCTGCAGACATACATTTATAAGACAAATATACAGCCAACAAATGTATATATTGACACTTACCATGGACTCTAGATTACATAATCGTCAACCCTAAGATGGAAAGATGCACTTCCATTACTTATCAAAAGATCAAGATGTTAATACTCACCCATAAAGGATAAGCTACACCTAAGTATATGTTGCAGAAGGTTTCCTCCATAGCAGCCCTGTTGTTTCTCTTTCATTTTGCATGTGACATCTAAGGGCAAAGTAGAAACAGCCTTCCCCTACCACACTTGCAGAGAAACAGAGGCTTTTCCCTGACTATTCTTCTTTAGTGCACAGGGTGTATGACAAAAAAAAAAAGGCATGAGGGAAGGAGGGCAACATTCAATTGTTTGAAAATATAACTGGGGGATGAAGGGCACTGGCCTGCTTTGAAGCCATGTGTTTATCTCAACCATGAACTGAAGACGACAGGTTGAGAGAAAGGGGAGTTACGAAGGAATGGAAAAGGGCCTTGCAAGTACGTACATGCAACCTGGTTTAGAGATGATGGTAGGAGAGGTCAGGGGACTGATAAAAGTATGCCACAGTGAAAAAAGTAATAAGCAAACACAAGAACACCATTACATCGTATTTGCTGAGGTCAGAGGGTGAGACAAAGTATATACTGAAAGAATAATGTAAGAGCATAGAAGCAAATCAGTTTTCATTAATTCTGTCATCTAAGACAAAACACATTTCCAATAAGCATCTGTCTGATGGCATCGAATTCCATTAATAAAGATAATTAAGTAGTGCAGTTACAGTTAAGTTAAATCATGTTAGAGACAGAAAACTGAAGGAGATCAAACGATTACTATAAATAGCGCTACATAAATTTAGAGGTAGGTGGCTAGTGAAAGATGGTTTGTTTGTTATTTTAAGATGGCAAACACCATAATACACAGAATAAAAAAAAGATGAGAAAGCTCAACTCTACAGAAGAAAATTAGATCATATGTAAGACATTGGGAAACAGAATGGGAACAAATGGGGGCAGGGAGGTTGGCGGGGGGAGACAGAAGTCTTCCTTTGCTCAAAATTAGGTGAAAGAAGTACAAGGAGGGAGATGCTTCTCAGTTTCCTCCTACATGTTCTGGTGCAAACAATTAGCAGAGTTGTCGTCTTACCTGGAAACCCTCTGCGTTTTGGGAGAAGGAGGATCAGTACATTGAATTGCCAGAGAACTTAACCATTCTTATCTAGAAGCCTATTAGGTTTAAAACAGGTCTCATTGCAGGTATCAAATTTCACTAGTGATTTCTCATACACAGTATCAATGCATAACAAATACTTATGATGCAAGCTGGCAGTGTTACCATCATATGCGTGTAGTTCAATTTAACTGGCTCCAGCATCTACATAAATATTATCTTAATAATTTTCCATATAAACTAGAGGCATCATTATAATTTTAACATATTAATATTTTAATATAATTTAGTACTAAAAATTTAACATGTCTACAAAAAGTTATTGAATTCTATTAAGTCTTAAAGCAATTTAGTTTTCAAATTATTTATTATACTTTTAGCAGCTGCTCCATTCTTGTTTACCGTACTGTGAAAAACAATAAATTGGAAATTTAATCATATGAGTGAAATATCTAAATGTTATCAATCTGCTATTAATCTTATTGCTTTCTTCATGTGTGTAGTAGCTGTTAAATGAAGAAAATAAGGTTTTCACACTAATATTTTCCCCCAGGTGGAAATGCTACCACATTTCATTCTGAAATAATTTTGTACAGTCACATAATGAGAACGAATTCTTGTAAAACTTTAATAAACAAGATCCATTCGAAGCTTGGCAACAACTTGGCAAGCAGCTTTAGGAGCTGGTAGACACTTTTTGAAGGAATAATGTAGAAAGTGGCACATCTCAACCTTACCTAAAGTTGTCCTTTTTCCCTTTATCTGGTGCAGTGAAATATGTGTTATGAAAATATTTTATTAAACAAGTTCTACTTTTATGGACAAACATATGCTTATTCAGAAACCATGATATTATGTGAATTGAAACGAAGATGTTTGCTATTTATATGTTACTGCACAGCATATCAGAAGAACCTAGAAGGACTACCAATGCACGAAGTAAAGTAGTCAAAAAATATGGCGATGTTTCTGTGGTCAAAAGTATTAGCAATTAATTTCTGCAGACACTGTGCTTGAAAATCGTATTACAGTTGACAAATTACCCTCCAAATATATGGTAGGACTTTATCTTGCCCTCTTCTTCCCTTTAAAGGGGAAGAAAGGAATTATGGTATAAGGAACAAATTATTATTTTCTGGAACTTGAGTAATATAGACTCAGGATGAGGTGCACTGAATCAATCAGTTTCACGGAAAAAGCTGGTATAAAATTTTGTATAACAAACCCCCTCATCATCCTGACGCAGAGTAAACCATGAAGTGGTTTGTGAGACTGTCTCCAGCACTAAACAATAATTAATTTTATCCTGAGGTTTCCTTCCCCACAGATATAGATTATTCTGCATCCAGAAGATATGAATCATGCTGTTTGGAGTAAGCTCCTGCAGGTAATCAAAGCTCTTGACAGCATTGATACATTTACTATTTCTCTGTTTTTGTTCTTCACCATCTACACCAATTTTTGTCTTCCTGCAAAGCTCAGCTATTCAGATAACAAAATATGTGTATTTCATATTATCTGATATTTAAAAGGATCTCTCTGGTTTACAACCACGTATTGCATTTGGCCACTAAATTGCATAAACTTGTGAAAAAATAAGTCCTAGAGATGTACGGACATCTGATGATAAATTTAAATTTAAGACCAGGCAAACTAGATTTAGCTTGTGTTTTAAAAGTACTTCCTGCGAGTAAGCAGATTTTTTTTTAAAGTAGCTATCAGTATCTCAGTCATGCTAAGACATAACACTATTTATACATGTATGCACACACACACAATTATATGCATATATATTCAATATGCATTTGAAATATTTTTGAATGTATATATTTAACCAAAACCCTACCGCAGGCATCTGTGGCTACATTTTGGCAGAAAAGGACCAGCTTCCAGTGTAAGGTATTTGAAATAAACACACATATAGCCAGCAAAGGTGAAACGATCTTCCTTAAGAGCTTACTTGGATGTGCATTTAAGCCTACTGTCTGCCATGAAGAAATTCAACACATCATCAACCATGCTACTGGAATATCACAAATGGCCAACTAGTAGAAGCCACAAGCGAAAATTAACTAAGTTTATTATTCTTTCTATATAAAATTCTTTTCATTAATGCTCAGCAACACGCATTTGGCAGCTGAACTTTTTTGTGAAGCAGCAGTTAACAATGCAATTCACAAAACAAAGATAAGCTCAACGGTTTCCAGGAAACTGAAAGATGAAAGAATGTGGAGAGAGTCAGCCGTGGTTTCAAATGAAGAATAAGTGAACTAAGGTCAAACTAAAACCTAAAAGAAATCCAGCAAGGGCCCAGAAATCACAGTACAGATACATTTCAGCTGGACTGAAATTTCACAATGCACTTCAACAATGCATACAATACAGTCTTTGGTATATTAATTCACTGGGGACAATTTTTTTCAAAATAAAGGAGGAACTCTAATTCCAAAGTCCTTAGTTTCATTACTTCAAGCATACTACTTAGCAGATTTTCTGGTTTTTGTATCGATTGTAAAGTACGTTAAAGTCTTACCTTCTGCCTTGTTTTGTGTGCCCAGTCCCAGACTTAGCTGAAACCATGAAGTGTCACAGCACACGAGGTAAGCACCTACTAAATAGCCTGCTCCAGAAATGATGAATGTATTCCTCCCCAAAAAGAGAAGGTGAGAGTAAAGCTACCATTACACAACTCCATTTGGGTAATTCATTTTGCAGTAGTAGAAGAAATACAGCATTCTACCATACACAAAATCGTATTAATAAAGTTACCTTTATACTACTCCAAGTTACTCACTAACACACAGAGCTGAATTCTGCTTAGTTAACCTATCCATAATTTCCACCTAGGATACAAAAACAAACAAACAAAAGAAAAAATAACAAAAACAACAAAAGATTTTACCCCAGGAATTGTTTAAAATACATTTTTTAAAGTTACCTTTCAGACATTAAATTTGTAAAATACTGTATTTTAAAATTATAAAGCCCAGTATAACCATGCATTCAGAAAAAACATTTCTAAGTGCTGACAAATCACATCCTCTGCTCAGAGAATTTATTTCCAAGTTTACACACAGAGAGTTAGTGGTTTAAGAAAGAGAAAAGGAGAAATTTAAATGCAATATGAATTTTAAACAGACAATTTAATTAGATAAGCTAGAAAAGTAACTGAATGTTACTTTTCTGCACACCTGGAATCTTGCCAAAAGTGAGAGGCAATCTCTCACAACCTGTATTTTATACCACAGAAATTTCATTTTCACCAGTAATAATGTCCCCTAGAACCATGCCTAGGCATTCTTCCTCTAACATACAGTAAAGAGTGCCACCTATTGAATAGCAAACAGTATTTCCAGAAATAATTCAATTATTCTGGAAACACGCCATCTACCTACTTCCCTGCCTCAACCCAAGCGTTCAGTTTAGCTTTTCATCACATAGTTTCCTGGTGGAAAGCAGGTTTGCTGCTAACGTCGTTACAGAATTGATGGCCATAGTATCCCTTTGTATAGGAACAAGGCACCCAATCCACACTGCGTAAGGGTTACCTGATTTTTAGACATTTTCACACTGAATAAGGAAAATTGTATTCAATTATGTATGTTGCATCAGAAGGAGATGCCATGCTGTATTGTCCGATCTTCTCTACTAATAACTGTATTTTCCAGAAATAAGATTAGAAGCTATCAAGGACACAAAACTAAAAAAAGCAGTATTTTATGAAGGCTGTTCTTTGTTCACACACACAAAAATGTACATTTTCTATATATTTTACTTTACTATTAGAAGGAAAAAACCTACTTTCATTCAGAGTTGAATACTACTTTATTCACCCTGGCAACCAAAGTACCTCGCAGAGGACCTAATACACAAATATTTGATATCCACATGCTATGATCTCAGAGTCATGCTACAGAGCAAAAACGGATAAGACGACGCAGTATGTCCCCTGAAAGAAGGTGACATACCAGGTGTTGCATAGCACATTGCAATGCTAGTCTGGCCCCGAGTTACACATTGATACAGAGGACATAGTCTATGTTTAGAAAAGCTGTTTATAAAGGCTATAAATGGTCTATCCATTTAGAGTTCTAAATACACACAATCTAGCCAAGGAAAAATGTGTGGTATGTTGCAAGTCTGCGTGTAATGCGATACCAAACAATACTGCTATAATCCAACGAAGACTTGGAAACGACCCATTTTTATACAAAATATTTGAATGAGTCAGCAGCCTACTGCATTTCCCAGGCCTGCTGTAGACTGTCATACAGTTAGTTCCCAGACGCACTTCCTCAGATTGTGTCTGCCTCATGAACAAGGTCAGTAGTGACAAAAAGCGATATAAAGGTCAATGACTAGGAAAAGATGACCGTATGCAGACTTATCTGTTTCCCATTAACCTATCCAATATACTGAAGTTCCACAGAATTCCACCAGTTATTTGCCTCCCAACTTTCAACTAACATAACAGTGTATTAAAATTACAGTCTACTGTTGTTTTGGTACTGTGAACTGACAAGATGCTGCCTTACTGTAGCCACACACACGTAGTGAACAGCCTTTAAAACAACCACTGCCTCCTTGGCTGAAGCCTTTGATCCCATACTCCATAAGTATGTAAAATTAACTGGCGTCAGGAAGAATGAGTCAATTAGCCTGTTTTTTTTTCCCCAACCCAAAGACTGGACTGCATGTAGTTGTATCCAAATTAGTTTTAAACCTGCTGGAAGTCTAATCATATTGGCTGTGCAGTTCCAGCACTGCCACCATAAACCCTGCATATGTAAATAGTGGCTGAAGTTTTTGCAACTGTAGCAACAGCGCCACCAGCAATTGAGATCATACCACAGTGGTTAGGCTGCTGTCTGAATCACAAAGTTTTTGATCCATGCTGAAGATCCCTTTTCGAGGGCCATAAAAGATAACTGGAACAGTATTTGTCCTAACTGATTACTGCAGAAGGTAAGCCTACTGCTGTAAAGACCTCCACAAGCCAAAGGTAGACTGCATGGATTTTTGGACTGACACAACAAACTCATATATTAATGCTTTTATGATTACTTGAAAAACACTGAAGTCAGCTACACACCAGAAACAAATTTCTACAACGCACAGTCATGAAAAATTACTATTTCCTTCAATGTCATGAAAATAAAGAAATATTACCACCTGAGAAATGCATAGAGATTTGTGATCCTTTTCCTTGTAGGATCAAAAAATCATCAGACCTGGTGCAGGGGGTGTGGGTGGGGTGTCAGAAGGACTCTAGTCCAACCTCTTGTTCAAAGCAGGGTCAGTTATGAGATCAGATCAAACACCTTACAGCTTTGTCCAGCCAGATCTGTAAAATTTTCAAAGATTGAGATTTCACAGACTCTCCACGCAACCTGCTTCCAATTCTTAATTACCCTCAGAGGTTTGGGGTGGGTTTTGTTTTTGTTTCCGGTTTTTTTTGGTTTTTTTTTCTTTAAATCTAGGTGGAACCTCCTGTTTCAATTTATGAATATTGTCTCTTGTTCTCCCACCATGTAACTCAGTAAAGATAACTACAGCTCTGTCTTCTCTGTAACATCCTCTTTGCTATTGGAAAGCTACTGTTAGGTCCACCTGAGTCATCTCTTCTCCAGATTAAACAAACCAAATCTCCTCAGCCTCAAAAGTTAAGTGCTTTAGCCCTAAATCATCTTGGTGGCCCTCTGCTCAACTTGCTCAGGTGTGTCAATACCTTTCTTTACTGGGGAGCCCAAAACACTAGACACAGTTTAATGAGTAACAGGTGGAGAGGAGTAATGACTTCCCCTAATCGATTGGCTATGCTCATGTTGATACAGCCAAGTATGCTGTTAACCTTCATCACTGCAGGGCACAGTGCTGGCTCACGTGTAGTCTATCGTCCAGAATGATGCCGGGGCCTTTTCAGCAGGGCTGCTTCCCTGTCCAGCCAGGCTCCACCTTGCGCTGTTAGAGGGAGTTATTCCTCTCTGATGCAGACCTCTGCATTTGTCCTTGACGAATTTCATACGGTTCCCGTCAGGCCACTCTGCCTGCCTAACTCCCAGTGAGTGACAGCCCTGCCCGCTGGCTTACAAAGCAGATCTAGTCATTTCATCAAAGGTGGCAATCAGGTTGGTCAAGCATGACTTACCCTGGGTAAATCCATGCTCACTATTCCCAGTCACCACCTTCTCCATTTGCACACCTCTTTTATGCCAATTACCTATACTGACGCCTTGATAATGTACCAAATACTTGGTGTTTCCTAGTAAAAATCCACCTTCATCAGATTACTCATGCCAGCTGCCATCTCACTTCAGTCTCTTGACACTACTGTACTACTTTGTCTTCTCCACATAGCACTTTCTATGGAGAAACAAAAGCTTTCTCACCTCAAAGCAGGAAAATAACACTAAACAAAGATGTTAATATCTTTAAAATATATGTATATCTCCAGGTTTTAACTGCTACTGCCAGCTCAGTAACGCAGTAACGTTCTTTTTAGGCTTCAGCAGTTTCATTCCGGCCTTCACCTGAGCAAGGCAAATTTTCAAAGTTTTGTACAAAGTTATTAAAAAATAAAATGTAATGAGATTTTCTTCCTGTTCCCTTAAGATGCTCTGTGATAGATTCAACATAAAAACAAATACTAACATTGGCTTTCAGAACAAACAACTGTATCATCTTAGGACTCTCCTTTCGAATTAATCTAATTTTTAATGTTTTATGTATATTTTCCCTAATTCTCTTCCATTTAGGCTGCTTTGTAGCTCTTTCACAATGGATCAAACAGCATGTTTACAATGTGTATTTGAAAAGAAGTAAAATGATTCCTGAAGTCCTTGAAGCTCCCCTGTCGTTAGTTTTTAGTTACATTTCCTCATTGTAACTTGAGAGTAATGTAATGAATTACACTCACCAAAAGAGAAAATAATAGTAACATATTACTTGAGGGAGGCACGTATGTTTTGGTTTGTCAGTCCTGGCTCTGTGACTTAAAAATAAACATAATTTCTGTTACTAGGTTGACAATAGGATCCTCTTGGATTTTAAATTGCCTTTTCTCTTTAAATTGCCTTTTACTCAAAGCAGGAATAAGGACGAGATGTGATGTACTTATTCTAAAACAGCAATGACTTTTTACTACCATTTTACTTAAATGCTGTGGTCCTAGTTTAAAGGCCCTTGCATCTATGAAATTCATGTATTAAATGAAAATTAAGTTACAAAAATACACTAGAACTAAATCACACAATAACTTAGTGTATACAACATTCCCACCAGATCTGGTCCTTCAAGGAATGCTGAATTATATGAGCCATAAAAAAATCTTTTTAGGATGTATTTATACATGATTCTTCATGCTATCCCCCTCTGGGGAGGAAGAGAGGAGAATAATTTCTTTCACTTTGAAAGACACTATATTAATGGGGAACATGCATTACAACTGAAAAATATGTTTCCCAGATTAAGAAAAACTATTTGAGACTTACACTTGTATATTTCTTTGGGGATTCCTTCAGGAATTTACATAAGGTTGCAGAATTTTGTTTTGTTTTAAGACATATGGACTGATAAACCCCAAAGTTTTCAAACTGAGGGGAAAAAATGCAACAAAAATAGGAGACTTACAAGATTTCTCTCTAGGGTTTTCAGTTGGTGATCTATTTCTTTCAGACGGTTTTGTTGATCACGTTGTTCCTTATTGTCTCGCAGAACTTTTTCACCTGGAAGTGCTTCTAGGCTTCTGTTTGCATAAACCAGAGACTCCTGACAAAAGGAAGAATAAACAGAAATGAAACATATGACTTCATATTGCTTCAAAGCCAGCTGAGTGTTCTTTTGATTTCCATCAGGAAAACATTGAAATGTTTAGAATAATGTGTCAATTTCAAATTTGGAAAATGCGTAATTTTTATTATGCACATTTTCAAACACAATAGCTAAACGTCAGGCTGGACTTACTTCAGTAAAGGAATTCTTCCCCTTCACATTTTAAGAGGAATTCCTTAGCTTCCAGAGCTAACACTTTGATGCTTAAATTCTACTACAACTATCACATTGCACTGAGAATCAGGGAGACTGAATGAGGGGTTCAAAGCTCGCTCCTGTTAACCATGCTGGAATCAGAATTAGGCCAGAAGCAAAAGGAAGAACTGAACTGACATGGCTATAGGTTTGGTCACTAGATATCATGGTAAGTGAGAAATAACCCTCTCTCTGTAGGTTGGAGTTAGATGCACAACCATTATTAAAGATTCGGGTTACACATTCTCACATCCTTAAGTAGCTTTGGATCAGGTTCTGAAGTTTGTATCGGTCCTGAATACATTCAAGGTTCAATATTACATGTAATTTAGATCACTAAGAATGACAAGTATTGGCAAAACAGCAAAGTTATGTTGCAATTTGAAGAAAATAGAGCTTTCTCTTGCAAACCAAAGATCCTATAGAAGAACCCAAAGAACCCAAATAATGGCAGAGGGAAAAAAAAACAACCAAAAAAACTCCTGTTAGTCAATTCAACCCAAAGGAACGTCAGCAACTATTTAATAAAAACACTCTATTCATTCTTATTTTCAGAAGCAGCTCAAGCAATCTTAATAAACACACACAAGGAAAAAAATTTCAAGTAGCATGTCTGATTGGAAAGAAAAACCACCATTGCAATTAAACGTTCAATGGAAAATTTCTCAACTATAATATACGAAAAGTTGTGAGCATCTGTAAACAACTTTTTCTAAACATCAAACAAATCTATGAGTTCTGACATTTAAACCAAACTATTAGCTACCGGAAAATAAACCTATTCGAACACACTACAAATCTTTGAATATATATTTACAACCAGCAATAGTTGGCAGTACCACAATGCTTGCAAATTTTCCTGTAACAGACAGAGATATAAAAAGCACCATCTATTAATGACTAGAATCTCTCCAAACTGGACTGGAGTTTAATGTGGGTGAACTAAAGCCAAATTCTTCATTTTGAGTGTCTAAAGCTAGGCTTCTAAATAAAGAGAGAGGTTTTTTAATTAAATATGATGCTAAGTGGCAAGAAATCTGCGTGACTGACATCTATACAGCACATAAAAAAACCAAAGGACTTATTTAAACTGGAGTTTATTAATACATGAAACAAGGATATGACCTTTAGAACTGCAATATAAATACAGAGTTGGCAAAGCAGCTCCAAGTATAACAACTGAAACTCCCTCTAATAAGAGGAATTGCTTTTACATGGCTTTGCTCTTCTGGTGATTTTAGTACAAGTGAAATTGTGAATGGAAGGGCAGGGAGGAAGATAATGGCATCATATATCTTTTTTCCTTTTTTTTTTTCAAAAAAATAACTTATAGCTATTTCTGTAATTACATTTCTAAATCCAATCTTTTGATCTGTGCATATATGCTCACATGGCAATGTCTCTAGTTAGTGCTCACCATGGATCAGAGCTGCAGTTATGATTTGCTTAAAAAGCAATGTTATGCGTACACCTATAAGAATATGCAACTATGTCATGGTACTGAGAAGGCACTAACTACTATACCATCCTTCCCAGTATTTTATTTTGGGAGCTGTATGCCTGGACTCCTGGTTGATATTTTTATATGAACTCAGCCTTCAATGAAGAACAGAGCTCAAAGTGCAAACAGCATCTCTGAAATTATTATTACTGAAATACCAGATAGATTTAAAAAGGTGACAGTGAGAGGAATTACAAAAATCAGAAAAGTTACTACCTTCACATTTTTTAATTTCTTTTCCACACCCATTTCTGGAGCCTAGCTTTATGCAGATCTTTGTCCTCATCTTTCAGATAGTTTCAGGCATACATGTTTCATTTTAGACAGCTCAACTGCTGCAAGCACTTATAAGCAACCTCTTGAACCTTTAGGTATCATAAGTTATTTTTCCTATCTATCTGATTTTAAACCTGGTTGCTTCTCTAGCAAGACAATATCGTTCTATCAAAAGAAATTCATAACTGAGATAAACACGACAAATTTTTCTCCATAAACTTTTCTTGAATATCGATCTCTGCCATGATGCCTAACCAATCCTTATCAAGAGAGTGCTGGATAAAACTTGAACTATGAACATTTACCAGAAAACAGAAGTATTCTTCATTCTACCATTTTCCTTTCTCTTCCAGGATTACATTCAACTTATTTGTTCTTCCCCAAAAACCTTAAGTAAGACAGAGCAATTTTAAATAATTAATTAAGTCGGCACCAGAACAAAGAAATGTTTCAGGGAGAAATACAGTTCTGATGGGAAACATTTCCATGTAAAAGAGAACATTAGTCATGGAAAAGCATTCCGAATCCAGCTGGACTCATTGCACAAAAAGATGAATCTGTACACCCCTCTGTAACAGCTCAGCTATGGTACTGTAGGATAATTAAAGCCAGTTGTTAAAGATTTCAGAGTCAGAGCATAGATCCCATATCCTGCCAAAAATCATCTACCAGTGGCAGAAAGCAGCTCTCCCACTGAGCCAGTGGTGATTAAGTGTTTGCATTTTGGAAGTCATACCTAATGCAATTCTTGGAAGAAAAGAATGTGCAGCTTTTATGATATGCAACTCTTAAGTGAATTTTGTTTTAATTACTTCTAAAATTCTGAATGAAAATCCAAACAGATGATTTACACACTAACAATTTTTCCCAACATTCCCCATCACTAATGCATTATACCCTACTCAACCACAACACTTGAAATCCACATCTCATGGAAACTAGAAAGAATTTCAGCACTGATTTTTAGAAGAAAGATTAATGTCACTGAGACCAGTCTCCTCTCCAAAGGAAAGGAAATTCATGTTCCAAAACAGACTTGCATCCTGTAACAAGTAGACTCATTCAAAACAAATTCTGTACATTCAGGAGTTTCTTCTTATCCCTCTCCTGGCACCTTAATTTAAAAAGCCAAACTTTAAAACCCCAAACTCCTAAGACAAATATTGCAATGCATTTGAATTTGCATTCCACAGCATCTGTGACAACATCTATCTAGCAAATACATTTACAGATTGACCTCAGTTATGGGAGAAGTACTGATACAATCTAAGCTGAAACTCAGAATAAAAGAAATCAATAGAAACTTATGAGACTTCAATAATACCAGATTATCACTATCAGTTTTGAATACTACAGAACCCCAGTCTCATCAACAAGACATTTTGTCTTTCACAATGTTTAGAGAATGTATGTGAGGGTTAATAAATAAGGTAATTCCAGCATACTTAATTCACTCTATTAGTAAGTTAAATGTGTCCCACTTTTAACTGGCTAGAGGATAACAGTCTTCCAGTGCTGACCTACTTCCTTATGTAGTTGCTGTGGTCAACTGAAGAAGCAATTGAAAATCTTGTCATCAAAACCTTGAAATTAAACCCAGCAAGGGGCAGACAACCAGAACTCCTACTGCCTTTGTCTTGCATGTGTCATTCATGCTGACATATCACAAAACAAGATCATCTTTTAGCAAAAACATCATTCAATTAGTTTCTTCAGACCCTCTCTGGGTAGGTATCATTGCCTTTGATCAGGCTCCAAAAGACATTCAATACAAAGACATCTGATATTGCTCTGTGATCCACCTATTTTCTGATATCAGAACAGATGGTTCAAGAATAACAAGTTTTTCAAAAAGCAAATTCATTAAAACTTACAGTTTATAACAATATTAGGGGATATTATGACTGTTTTAAAAAGACCATGAGCAGCAATGAACTTAGAACAACTACTTATAAAAATGAAATATGTCAATTTTCATCCCTGTTGACAGGAAGCTCTCTAAACTCAAAATAGTCACAAATTTCTCAGCTACTGCCACATGTTACTCCCTGTTTTTTTTGAAAAAGCAACTGTTAAAGGAATTTGAAAACAAAAGGTGTTGAGAACAAACTCGCATAACCAAATTCAGAACTTGACCTGTTGTTAATGCTCTGTGTATGAATTGAAGAGTGATTATTTACCTACCCGGGAACACAAGACTAAAAGCTAGACCTGGTACGAAGCTTCCACTGTAAGCAGTCAAGTTCCTGAAAGCTGAGACAACTATTTTGTCCTCCACTTAACCATAAAAAAAATTAGCAGCTGAAATTCTATGTAAATATAAACAAGCCCGGTCACATCATAGGGCCAGATACAATCAGGCTGCACCTATCAAATCAGGCGTCATGCAGAACTCAGCACTGACTTGCCTAAAGTCGGGATCACAATGCAACTAAGGCAGCCACTAGACCCCCTGCCCTCTGCTGAGAGCAGCAGCTCTGGACATGCAGAGAAGCAGGAATTAAGGCACCTAGGGGATTTTGGAGTCAATTGGGAAGGCACCTGGAAATCAAGACACTCCTGGAATTAGCTGCACAGTGGGTGGTTTGCTTTGGTTGGTTGTTTGGGGTGGGGTTTTTTTAAAATTAGTTTTGGATTTATGCAATTAGTGTCCTTCTAAGTTCAGTTTTAAATAACTACAGCCTGGTACTCATTTCAACTTATATTTATTCTGTTTAGCTCTTTTTCTAAATAGCCCCATGCTTTGGTAGCTTTCCTTGAAATGACTCACCTGTTTATCTGAATAAAACAGAAAATTACAAACAGAATCTTGTGTCTCCCGGAACTACAACGTCTAAAAACCTTTTATATTCTGCAAAACAAAGCTGAAGGGCAGCTGCTTTTCACTAATGAGGAGCAATTTACGGAATGAACTATCTCTTTTTAGTTGTTAAGTTTAATGTTGCAATAATGCATTACTCTTCAATAAGCATACACATAAACACAAGTTTCTGTTCAAATACTCCCAGGTTTTTACTTGAAAAGGAAACAGCAACAACCACGTTCCCACACAGAGTGTTCATTACCACAGACAGTCTCGCTAACTTCAAGCTGATGCCTCACAACAGCGAACACAAGATCCAGCAATCATTGGCAAACTCAGGTCCCTGAACCCGAGTTACTGGGTAACTACATTTGCATACGTGATTACCCACTAGAGGGAGTTGCTGTTTCACACATTAAACCCTAGTTGGTAAATTATCAACCTCAAAATGCCACCCACTCTCACAGCAACAGAAAATATTACTGTAGGTAAAACAAAACCTAAAGTTCAGAAATAAGTCAATACAAAAAATGACATTAAAGTGCTCTCTAGAAAAAAAAACAAAACAAAAAACTACACAAAGACACAAAACAACCACCCCATGGTTATTTTAACCATTCAAAGTAATGTTTCTCATACACTGGTAACCGAAAACAGTTTTGCCAGTGTACACTCCTACAAAACCTCTGATATGCCTGTTCTGGCTATAAACTGTAAGTTTTACAGAAGCAAACAGGTTTTGTGCAAATTAGTGCAAAAGAGGAACTACGGTATTTTATGTTGTATTCCCATTACATCAGGGGCAACATTACTGGGGCATAGAATAAATTGGAGCCTCTATGCACAAAATCAAACAATAATTTCTCAAAGCTCAGACCCAAAAGGTTCTTATAACTGCTGGCAAGGGAAAAAGAGAAAGGCCATTGAAAACAAGGGACATACAATTTCAGTCAATTTTCTACAATCTTTAACATTGTGTATTGGTAATTGCTCTTTCAGATCATAAATGAAGAGTCACTTTTGGAATCCTGAGATAAGAAGAAACCTAAATCTAATTCCCAAAGATGAATTATCATGGGTAATGTGTAATTGCACTGACAAAACCACTGAGGCCCTCACGCAGTTAAAAACATCTGAGTTACTAATTCTTGCATATGAAATTTCTTGTTGAAAGTATGGAATCAACAAATGTTAAAAACAAGACAGTTCTTGGATTATACACCACTCAAAATAGCAATATACTATTTTTCCGTATGATTTCTATAGCCAAAGATTTCACCTCATTCTTTGACACATATACTTTGAGAACAAATAGAAGATAACTAAATAGAAGTCCAAAAAATACAAATACAGATGCATGTGGTATTTTTATTTACATCAGACCTCAACACACACTTCAAACAAGAAACCTGCAACATAAGCCCTGTTCTGTAATATACCTGATAAATCTGGCTTGGAGGTTTTGAGCAAGAGCTGGAAGCAGCAGAAAAATCCCCATCAGATAGTAGTACTTGAAGCTTAATATCGATCTCATTTAGGTGATGAAATTCCATCGGTTCAGGTGTGTACCCTTCTCCTGGTGCTAGCCAGCCAAATACATCCTCCTGTTGAAAGATACAGAAAATATTTAATCTTCATTCCCAAAGGAAATAGACTTAAAAGGCAATTACACATCAAGTGTAGTTATTTTTCAAGTAAACTGTACTTAAGAATAAAATGTACGTTTTCATCCATCTCAGTATATAGCTGAAATCTGCCAATATTCATGTATCAAGCACACACAAAAGCAGGTATGGACAGAACAATTAGAGGCATACATTTTTCATTTTTAAATAACCAAGCAGTGACTTAAATGGACTTAAAAATACATATTTAATTTTATTTTTAGAAAGCATATGCATCTACATGCATTTTAAAAATGTAATAGTAAAAAAGGTGTTGTGTTAACCTAAACAGACTTCTGCTATTATTTTACTTGTTTCTGTGAAAGTCCAAAGCCTGTGTCCTCACTGACTCGCCAATCAGAAGCCCTGAAATAAAATTGCTTAAAGCCAGATGGCTCATCTCCATGCCAGCTGGCCAAAGAGCAATCAGACAGCTCCCAGGTTCCCCGTCCATTCTTCTGAAGGTTATACAACTCCCCTGGTCAAGTTCTCTTTATGCCTAAAAGAAGCACTTTGGACAGCTAACTCCTTTTCCTTCACTTTATAGCCTCTTAGCCAAGTTAGTCAAACCTTTAACAGTCTTATGCCATGCCATGCCTGTCATGGCTCCCTTCCATGGATGCAAATCCTTCCCTTGTTGCAGTTTCTGTATGTGTTCAATATAGCAGTCCCAGCTCCCTTTTAAAGGAATAACTGCTTGTCATGGTCTAACTTGCATACAGACCTTGCTGTCCAGTGCTGCACAGTAAGCATCACTTTATGATGCCACTGACATGAAAATCAATTTTAGGAGTGCTGTGCTCCTTTGCAAGATAGTGCGAGGATAGAGGTGAAGAGGAAAGTGTCTGGCAGATGTAGATCCACCAGTCCTAAGAGAGAAAACACCAAAGAACATACTCTAAGCTGACATTTTCAATGCTAATATTGAACTGGAAATGCACTGCCCTCAGAAACTGCACTGGAACTGTCCAACATCATCCTAAATCATTTCTGTTACGCCTTGCATGTCAGCACTCATCATTTGCACACTTGTTCTTGAGACACCATGTTACAGCTTAAGTCCAAGGAACTGTACATTGAGTTGAACATATAGCAAACTTGAGACAGCAAGATATTTTTTGCTTTTAAGAAAGACTAATGCAAGTAAACAGAATAAAAAAGTGAGATATTCTCAACTACATATCTCAGACTCCCCCAATGAACTTGCATGTCAAAGTCTGGCGGCAAATGCAGAGAGACATCTATTCTGGTACACACTCAATCACACCTGCACAGCAGCACACTAGAAATCCAAATGAAGTGGAACATAATCCACTACTTTCTGTTGCCTTCTGAAGGAAGTGGAAGCAATAGACTCCTGTGCAAGCCAAAGGAGGAAATACAATCAGTACCTATGTCTAAAAGGACAACCACTTTCCATCTAATAAGGAGTCAAAAAGAGAGAAAACCTGACCAAAACCAGGCTTGGAATGAAACTGCAGAGGCTGATGCTACGGCAGAAGCCACCAGGAGCCAAATCTCAAAATGAGGGTATGAGATGTAATGTGACACTTGCAATGCATCACCAAAGAAGAAAACAAGGCATCCATAGGAAAGCAAAGGAACTGCTCCAAGATGACTAGATGCTGCTCTTCTAGAGCCCCAGTATGTTATCACAGAAACACTGGGAGAGTCAGAAAGCAGAGTTGTTTCTCCTGATCATGATTCACATTAATCTTCCCTCTTGATAGCAGTAACAGGTGACTAACCAATACAATATGTGCTCCTAGTATAGACAGTTGCATATAATGAGTGAGCTTAGCCCACTTAACCCAAACAAACGAGCTCATATTCACAAACAGATGCAGCTTCTACACAGCAACCTGGCACTCCTGTTCCAGGAGTGTTTGTCCAGTCCAGACATTCCTGTCCAACACTTAGGGAAGCAAGTCTGCACAACCACCATTCACTGGGAATGAGACCAACAGATTACAGCTCTGTCCTGACCCCAAAGAAACACCAGGCAGGATCTTAGAAGGGCAGGGCAGGGATGCAGGGGAGGACATGAGTGTATTGCTGGTTTTCTTTCTTCTTCCTAACAGAAGAGGTCCAGCACCTTGCCCTAAGACTTCAACATCTGTCTTGCAAGCGATTCACGTCCACCACACCTTTACAGTTTTAAGATTAGTCCTCCAGCTATTCAAGCAGCCACATCCACACAAGAGGAAGAAATATCAGCTTCCAATTACAGTAGCGCTGCTATAAGGTCATCCCTGGTTCATCCCCAGTTCATCCCCATCACCCTACAGCACACTGGTTGCAAAAAGAAAAAAGCATACCCCAGACACCTGTCATAAATTACCTCCACACTAAATTTAAAATTTAAAAAAAAAAATTTTAAAAAACCCCAAAACACAAAACAACAAAACGCCGGGAAAAAAGTGTCATCTCTTTTATGAAACAAAAGCTGTTCTTCTAATGCTTTCTCATACAAGTATGATGACACAACTTGTAAGCCTGACCAGACATGACCTGACTCCAGAAGAGCCACTCAGAAATGTCTCCAGAAGCTTGCCCACTTCATGGAAGCATCCGTTCAGGTGAGACAGTGATCATCTTAAGTACCCGATGTGGCACTACGCTTGTGCCATGTTAATCACCCCCTAATCAGACACTGAAGAGCAAGCGCAGCACAAACGCACAGAAATGACTCTACAGGAGTCAGTTAAGCTGCAGCTGGGCTCATTAGCTACAGCTCAGTGTCTATATCCCATGCTCTCATATCCCATGCTCCAAGTATCCAAATTACTCCAGTAGTCACTTTACTCCAGGGTTAAATGGACTCACACATTCTCTTTTGTATTTTCAAGATGGATTTGCTTGGAAAATAAGCTTCTGTCCTCTCAATGTTTCCTGTGCGTTAACTCAGAACAATACTTTCATAACAGCACAGTCAGTGCTTATTACTGTGGAACATCTGAAACGAATTATACCCCTGCAGCTTTGACAATTAGATTAGCATGAATACGTACTTCTACAATATTTTAAATACTCATAAAACACTTTTTTAAAGAAGTGAGAAGTGCTGTTTGGATATTCTACATACTTAGTAGTACAAGTCAAATGAAGTTATCTAATCCATACTACACTATACAGAAGAATTAATACAGCATATCCAGCTCTGCTTTGATTGATAACCTCCAAAACCTTACTTTAGCCAATGTGGTTGCACCAGCTTTTTAGAAGTCAGAATGAAATAAGATTAAAGTAGCCATTAACTGGACAGTTACCTGGGACAACTTGAAGCAGTTGATTACTCAGTAGCTGACAATTTCCTCATGGTCTTTGTTATAAAGCAGCTACAGGAAATGCCTCACCCATAATATAATTCAAATGTGGGAGAGGAAGAATCCATCTCCAGACTAGACAGGTTTAACTAAGTAGTATCCTTTCTTTTATTGTACTTTGGCAATAGTTTTAGGAGCTGTTTGCTTTAAAGAGATCTAGTACAAACTAGCCTAATCCACAAATTACCATTCCCATTCTTGTCTATTGAATCAAGAACATAGAGCAACGCACGTCCTGTGTAGTGATCTATTTAATATCTGATATAAATAGTAAAATCTCTACAGACACATGCCCACATGATAGTGACATGTGCCAAATACAAGATTTGGAAAAATGTTATACTTTTCCATTGCCTTGATGCCTTGAGAATTGGTCAAAAAGGGTACACATTGCTAGTCAGTATTTGCATTAGCTATTCTGCATAAATGCCTCTAAATTTTGTGAAGGACACTAGCTTAAAGAAAAAGAAAATCCAGTAACTACATATTGTGAGAGATTACTTTTGCAATCAGTAAAATACATTAAAAAAAGCGCCACTATTCTCTAGGTCAGAAGGTTATGATATTTACTAACAGAAGGCTGTTTAAAACATCTTCACATTTTTAAATGCTGAGGTTTATCAAACGAAGGACCATCCCCTCATATTGAAACACATCCTTGATCAGGAAAGAAGAACAGAAAAGACGGTATTGCTGATCTAACACTAACCTTTCCAACAAGAGGAGGAAAACAAAAACAAACAAAAGCCCCACAGCCCTCTCCCTACAGTTTCTTCCTATTCAAAGGCTGGATGAAGTACTGTTTCAGTGGAACATTTTGTCACCCTTACATGGGATTACAATGCCAAACCTGTTGCAAGCATATCTAACAGAATACCTTGAACCTTTTCCTAAATGCACAGACAAAAGATTAATTAATGATACAGTGAGATTTAACTTGGTCCTTCTAATATAAAAACAAATTAAAAGGACAATAAAAGTCTACTCTCCTAACCAAAAGAACATTAGACTAAAGAGTCTTCCAGTGCATTTTTTAATGCCAAACTATGTCAGCTTAGTTAAACATCTATGTGCAATGTCATTAACTGATGAATATTTTACACAGATAAATAAGTCAATCTGCAAGCTTGGTGTTCATGTCCAAAAAATTAAATAAGTTCTCTATGTCAAACGAGGGAACAAATGTCAGGTCAACAGGAAGACTGGTGCAATTTTACAGAAGCCAAAGCTTTTCATCGCAAACACAAGCACTGAGCATAGCTGACAGTTTTAAAGCTTTGCATACCAATGATCAGCAAATGTTATGGTTTCTGCGCTTCTGCTTTAGCTTACTAACTGTGAAAGAACAGTTACTGTTAAAATGCTGCGCATTTATATAATCTTAGTCATTTGTCCATCAGATTTACCCGACTAATATGGACTACTTTACTTATATTTGCCCCACAAAGCTCTGAAAATGCCAAAACACAGTGTATATTTACTAGTTTCCCTAGAGTAAAGTTTTGTACGATGGACTGAAAGAGTTTTTACCTAGAAATCACAGTGAAGTTGGGTAAATCACAGATTTGTTTAATGTCACAAACCATGGGTAGGGTAGTTCTTTGTTTCCATAACCAGTTTGGATTCAGATGAAGAAAATCCTGAGCTTACCTCCTTACCCAATATCCTGAAACAGTAATTTATAAAGAAAGATGGATCCTAGACACATTTTAGAAAAAGTGTAATGAAGAACATCACCACCTTATTAAAAAATAACTCAAAGTAAAATAAGGGAAGAGAGAATAAAAAAAAAAAACATTGCATTAGCTTTTGTTTCTTTCTCTCACACACAAGCTGTTATTTAACCTACTGAAAAATAATTTACTCCAGATCATTTTTAGCTGTATGAATTAAACAGAAACTGGATCTTGGATATATTTCATTCATTCTACACAAAGTTCACATCTTTCTTCTTAGGTACTGTCATTCAGTATGTACTTCAAAAATGTTGTGAAAAAGTTAATAACATTACTACAGACTTAACATGATGTAAATAAATTAGAAAGGTCAACTAAGTTCTTTACACAAAGCAAGCATTCTCCCAATTTTCCTTCTTATTTATTGAAATGCAGTTTTCTCAAAGTGTTATATCAAGTTTACGTAGTTTGATGGTCATTCTATGAAAACACATATCTTTACCAAGTTTAATACTATATATAGTTTAAAAGTACTTTAAGTTCCTAGTATGATTCATTTTTTCAAACCAAATTTTTTCTTCCCATCCTAGCGGCCTTATGGTTACTTCCATAAAACAACAGAGACCCCAAGAACTCCTTCACTGTGACATTCCCCTCAAAGCAGTAAGAAATAACAGCCACCACCTAGTAACTGGGACATCAAACGACTATTTGACAGCTTCACATTACCGGGAATCATTTTGTGGCACAGACTCTCCTAGAAGCAGTGATTGAGGGGACAATCAAACACTTTTACTCTCCATGAGGAAAGGTATTTCCACCTACTTCAGCTCTTGCTATCCACTGCAGTATACTTAAGCAGACTTTGGCTGTTCACTTTTCAGACAGAATGAGTTGGATGCCACACAAAGATGTCATGTTATCTTTCTAAATGGGCACACTGGCTTCATCAACTTATATTTCCCCAATTGCCACACATTTTGAAGTTCATGTCCTCAAAAAACTCTTGGAGGTTTTTTGAAGTAGTTGCTGGCCTGTCGACCAAAGCCCACAGCACCAGCCACTCAGACTGATAGGCAGCCACCTCACATGTTATGCACAGAAAACAGGTCACCACCTTCTCTGCGTGTGCTCCTAAGGCTCCTCGCACCTGCGTCTACATCTTCTTTTAAGTTCTGCTGTTTTCTGAGGCCAGCACATCCATGTGTTAGTAAAACTAATGAAGAAGCCGAAGAAAAATTGCCCTTGGAGACAAAGCCAGTTGGATTTGTCCAGCTTTTCTCTCATATCTCAGTAGGTTAGTTCATGGTAAGACTAAAACAATCAAATTTAGATTTACTGTACAAATAAGCCAAATACAACAGGGCAGTACAAATTAAAGTCGCCATACCTCAAGACCTTGTAATTCAATTCCATCTTCTGCATCTTTCAATAGTTCAGCTAACCTTTTCCTTTCTCCCTCAAGCAAAACAATCTGGTTTCCTGAATTCTTTGCTAGCTGAAATATTTTTACAAAAAGAAAAAAATAATCAAACTTTAGAACACCATTAGCTCAAACACCACCAAAACAAAGTTTTCAAACTCTGTGAAATTGACATCCCAGCCTTGTTTATTGCCATAATATAAGTCTTCACTCTGACAGAAATACCTAGCAGCCTACATTTAACAAATTGATAATTTCCTAACAGTCTTTGACACTGTGGGGGGTGCGGTATTTGTCACTGGGTGAAAAAATCATTACAGGTGCTAGGTCTTTGCAGAAAAAAAAAAAAAAGGTGTGAAAATCCAGGCATCTATTTTCTGACAGAAAGCTATGCTTTGGAAATATGGATCCCATGCAGGCTATGCATGAACAACCTGCATACCTATTCCTTATCTATGCATGAGAACATCTTCCATTAACTTAACAATAAATACATTTAAAGAAAGTCTTAGGAAATATTTGCCCTCAAAACAAGCTATGTCCAGGCACAAACAGAACAATTCCCTTTCCAGTACTCTTCAGTAAATACATAGAAGGATTATTATTCCCACCAATATGAGAATCCAAGATGAGAACTATCTTATACAGTACTCTGCCATAAACAACAATTTCTAACAGCAAGATTTTTTTTCAGTTATGCCTCATTAGCTTTTAAGGTTCCTGATAAAGAAACCCAACTGTCTTCAGAAGTACTTATATACTATTTTTAGTTAACATTTAACAAAACGTTAATGATGTCACGCTTTAATGCTTACCTCAATGTTCTTTTTAATGAAATCCTGATTGTTTTTAGTTTTGCTATGCATTTTTTCTGCTTGATTAAGAAATTCATTTGTTGGATAATCTGAAGTTTGAGGAAGAAAAGTTGCTAAGTTATGATCATTCCTTTTCTGATTCAATGAGAGCTGTAATAACAGCAATCCCATTTAAACCTTTAGCAAACATAGAAAGTGGATTGACAAACTTTTGTTTTAATTATTTATATAAACTAAATTGCTATATATATAAAACATAGCTATTGTCAAAACCTAATCTCATTTTTAACCTTTTATTATATGAGATCATTCTATGTTGGGAAGGCTAAAATACTTTTGGATTTCTGACCTCAAAAATGTTAAACATGGTAGCTTTAAAAGCCACGGCATTCCTTCAAACCCTATCATTGTTTTAGTTTTATCACCAGTACAAAACCAGACAATTTTTTTGAAAACCACAGAACTATTTGGAGACATATCAAGTACATTTTTTTAAATAAAACAGCTGAAGAACAGATGATATAGTCAATATTATTATAACACAGCTTACAAAACAAATTTTGTTTAAAAATAAAACTTGTCATAGAGCTCTAAAGCTATTAAATAAACAGCCACATGATATTCTGACAGCATTGCATGTACATTTTTTGACAATGGGTTTCTACCCATCATGCAAAAATGGGCACATATTCTGTTTTTCAGAGACTTCTACCAGTTTTAAAACAGCCATTCCTTTATGAACAGCAAACATTTATCACATCAAATAATAATTCTAAGGAAATACAACCAACCTCTAAGTCTAAAAAACTACTTCAAAAGTAGCCACAGTACTTTTGACTTTTCTGGGAAATAAAGATTTGAAAAATGGGTGGGCTATTTGCCTACAAAACCCCCCTGAATTTAACATGTTAGATAATAGGCGGCTATGGAAGTTTACAGGGAAGTAACTTTTTCTGAGTAAGTAGACTGAAAGCAAACTCCCAACGATATGAAATAAATTCTATGCATCCTTTTACATACTACGGACAAAAAACCGTGCAACATTGTCACCAATCAGACTTACTCTCAAAATGGCAAGTAAACCTTAAGGACTGAGGTGTTGGATCTGACCAAGAAAACCCTGTCACTTACTGAAAGCATCCCAAACTATCTTTAACATTATTAGGTAATATCTTGAATCTGTCAAGGAACTGGATCATATAGGAATTTACCAACATAAATATGACAAGTTGTATCCTGAAATGAGCAAAACACACTGAACACCAATATAACATGTAAAATATATAAAACATTACTTTTAAGCTACATCTTTAGCTGTAGAAAATAAGCATTTTTGAGAGGGAGACATCATACAGAACATCTCAGAACATTTGAGTAAAGAAGGGACAGACATGGATCACCGGGACAAGGAATACACTGAAGATTACCGTGGGTAGGCAAAAGAGATTGCAGCTCAACAGATTTTGCATACAAGTTTTGGTAGATTTGGTACAAATCTCGATAAGATTGCTGAAGTAATATTATAAGACTAATACATACATTCTTCTTCACAAGTTAAGCTCCTCTTGTTCAATGGCTGCTTTTATGACAACTGTTACACAGAAATCCAAAAGCAACCAAAACATTAAGTCCCAGCTATTCAGCAACTGCATCAAAGCCTCCAGCAGAAATAGTAATTTATTTATTGTTCGTAAGTTGCAAGTGATCTCTATTTCATGTGTTCCCAAACTAAAATAATGCAGAACATCTCAAAATAGCGCAAACAACAACTCCCAGCCACGCCTGTACTGGGAGCCTTAGAAGTCACTACTGTCCTGAATACTGGTAATGAAAACAGCCATTGCTATTCAAGGACACTCCAGCACAACTGAGAAAGTGTGAAGGTGGAAGCTTTATTCTAAGGGAGGAATGAAGACACAGGGTAGGAAGACAAAAAAAAAAAAAAAAAAAAAAATCAAAAGCACAGCACTGTTCCAACCCAGTGTGAAGAAACATTTAGCAACACAAAATTAAGGTGACATACTGGTAGACTAAGACAAGTGATAATATGATAAGGGAGATGAGATTCAGGTTTGAAAAGGTAGAAATGCAGTCACATTCAAAAAAAGTGCAGAGATTTTGCTGCCATCAACAGTCCAACCTTGAGGAACACCTGTTTATCATATCCGTGTCATCTTAGGCAGTCACCAGGAAGATAGAATGGTAGATGACAAAGAAATAAACAATTGTAGCTGATATGAAGAATAGCTTCAGCTGCCTTTGCTATGTCACGACACATGGGAGAAGTTACTCAATCATACAAATTTAAATTTTAAATAAGAACAGAGGCACAAAAGCACAATTCCATTTATTTTGAAGCGTTGGACATGCTACACTACTACCAGCATCTGATACCTCTATTCAGTGCACATAAACAAGTGATGTCTAAAAGCATCAGCACAGATGTTTGATTTCTGCCAGAAAGCACTTAGTCATAAAAGCAATACAGCCTTTACAATAATCAGCATGACAAAACATAAAATGAGTTGTCTGAAGATGTAGGTTTGTCACAACATCCACACAATTTATCCAGAAAACATTAAAATTACAGAACAGCTGAAACTGTATACAGCACTGTTCTTAATTTTTAGACTCTTTCTTGAATATAACCCTAAAATGAAAGTTACAGTACCTTAGAATAACAGCAAAGACAAGTTTTTAAAGAATTTCCATGAAGAACCAGTGATACATTTTACAATGAATCAGTTACACACTCATCATTTTGCCATGAAAGAAAAATGGTTTTATAAACCTGAAAGTAAATTTTCTTAGCACGTTGAGTAAAATGTTTTAGATAAGTCACAAACAAAATTATTCTCCTTTATAATTTTTTAAAAAATAAGAATTGTTGCCATTCCACTAAGCAACCTTGCTTTTTCTGATTTCATTGGCCTAGCCACAAACGCCAAGCCTTCATTGCACATGTTGTTTTGCCATATCTAGAAATACAAACTATACAATTAATAAAGCTTACCCTGATTATGCTGGGTTTTATGGCAATCATAATCTTCTGGATTAATTTGTGTGTGAAATACCGAAGTACATATTTCCTCTTTAGCATGGGATGGATCTGCAAATAATTTTTTCAGTAAAATTTAAATGAAATGTATTTAAAGATGATCTAGTTTCATGTGTATCACACTATAAGATCTCACACATGAAAGTTAAAAACATTTAGTTGGATTAATTACATCACCACCATATTTCTCAAGAAATAAATACGGATGAAAAGTGTAAGGTGTGTCTCATGAATAATTATGCTGTTTCATATGGCTGTGGTTTTGTTTTTAACAACTACTCGCCATACAAGAGAAATAATTACATTCTAGAAGATACAGCCCAAGGCCGTAAAGTTCAAAAGCCTCTGCAGACACCATGTGGCAAGTCATCTAGAAGTTTAAATGAGAATAAAGTATCCAGATTTTCACAGTTGGTATCTGCCTGTGCACGAATTCCAAGTGGCTTAGGTCCAGGGTATAGTCTAGAAAAAGTGTTCAAACACCCTAGCATGCAAGAGTTATTTCAGTTACTCAAAAAAAATTCAGTCATGGTACTGATATATATCAACTGGAAGTACAAGTTAGAGCACTAACTCGCAGTCTATACTCTTGGCACTTACAGAAAAGGACTCATGCTGCAAGGAATCATACATATCACATATGAAAAATGTGTTTTTCATTGCGAAAAACACATCCAACATCCTGCAATAATGAAGTTTAATGGACTCAACTGAAAGCATGATTTTGTTACACAGAGCACAGGAGAATGAATTTAAGGCCATTTAATTAAATCCTGATTTACATTTCTGCCACGAGCGTGTCAGAGGTTTTCTTGTGCCCAACAGGCTGGGACACATAAGTTATTAGCCATTTTGTACCGAGATCTTGTGTTTGATTTCACAGCCACATTAAAAGCTATAATTAAATAGCTCCCCTATACAATTTATTTAATAATGCTCTTTATCAAATTCAAGCTCTGAAAAGCAAAATATACAAATTGCATTGCATTTCAGTATCAATCAGGGCAGCTATAAGAGCACTCAAATAAATAAGTAAATAAGATCTGAGAAGTAAGGCACTAGCATGTCACAGAAAATTCAAGATAAAGATCAAGTTAGAGGAAAAACAGAAATCTAAACTATGCAGTTCTGCCTGCATGGTACACCAGAACTCACATGATACACATGATCTCTACAGCAAGGAGTTACCTTTGAAGTAAAAGGGGAATTAAAGCATGGAGTTCATGAACAACCATATAGTCTTGCTTGTCTACTTTTTTTTTTTTACTGTATCATGACATCTACTGGAGACTTTTAAAATATCACCCATATCAAATTCTGTGTTCTTCCCTTAATAACCCAAACTTTAGCACAAAAATAAAAGCAGGTTACCTTGTAAGAATTAGATTTGTTGACATGTTTTAGCCAGAAATTGCTACTATTTATATTGCATGTGCATATTACATACATACTTCCAACATTCAAGCTCAGATTTTTACTCAGCAATAACGATTCAGACCTCAAATCCTTGTCTCCCCAACAAGAAAAAAAAGACAGGATGCACTACAATTCTGTTTCCATTCAACCAAGGTATACAGATGAAGGTCAAGATGCAAAATGTGCGTATGACTAACATTTCTGAGAACTCCAGCACTGAAACAGAGTTTTCAAACAGGAAATTTTTTTGAATCACTCTCGAGCAGTTTTGACGTGGTATATTCTTCACAAATTCAGTCTGGTTTTGTTCCCCCTGTCCCTCCCAATAAAAATGTTGTAAGCAGAATGGCCACGGTTTGTTCCAGCATCTCTGTGAGTAAGAGTCTAGTCACAGAAAGAAAAAAAGAGGACATTTTGAAATACCCAATATTTTCTTTTTCCAGGTCCATGAGAGCATGCACATCCCCTGTGCATTCCTGAAGAAAACTACCAATACTTCAGAACATGAATCAGTCTCTTGCTTTAGAACTCCAACGGAATCGTGTCCTCCTGACTTAGCAGAGAAAACATTCCGAAATAGTATTTTAAGTTTTCTTTACCTATTCTATCTATAGTTCTACATTCTCGGTATTCACTGTGATTTTGATTATAGTTAGGCTTTTTTTGTTAGGTATTACAGTCCACATTTCTCTGTGTCACTACTTGTTTACCTTTCCTGTTAAAGAACTCAATCCTTCTTTAGTAATTTGTCTACTTTTAATGCAGCTATAGGATGTGGTTTTTTTCCACTAATGTGTTTTTGTTCCACTAAGATGGAAGTGATTTGTACTAAAACACTAAAATGCAAGCATTTGTTCTTATCAGTGTGTTTATTCCCACTTTGAACATTTTTATTTCGATTGTCATATCATTATGAAACTCAGAAATTATCTTATCAGACTTCCTGGTCTTTTCTTCCTGAGAATAGTCTGCTAGCATGTTTTTAACATAGTTTCACTTTTTTAAACAGCCATCTATCCTAAAGTTTCTTCCCTAGAATTCTCAGAAAAAGAGCCAATTAAAAAAAAATAAGTTCATGTTTCATATTCATGCCTTTTGCTTAGAATCACACTCTATATCGTTTGATGATCCCTTTGACTCAAGTCTCTCTCACATTCAAAATCTTAAATTCTATTAGAAGTTAATTAAACATAACACAATCAATGTAAATGACCCATACTCCCTTTTGGACCATGTTCCAAGACCTGAGCTGTGCAAGCATCTTCCTGTTTTGTTTTCCAACCTATAACTCATTAGGTAGTATCATAATTTAGTCCCATTCTTCTGGTTCTTCTGTTAACAACTCCTAAAAAGGCTGAGGATATCCCTCCCTGTGGACCCGTTTTATTATGAGATCCTTACCATGGCACTGCCATTGCTTCCTTCTCACTCTCTCTCCGTGAAAATTTTCTCCAAGATACAAGTGTGGCAGGGCCCACATCCCTAGGTGTTACTTGGAAAAGTAACATTTTTAGGCCTGATATTTTTTAACTGCTTGCCCTTTGTACACCAAGTACTCCAGCCTGGCAAACTCTCACTAAGACCACCAGTAACCCCACATCAGTAACTTCATCATTTTGTTTGTTTACCAAAGCAATGTTGAATTCCTTGCTTACTGCCCAGGTGTTCCAAAATGGTAAAGACATCCAAGTTTTTTCAGCAGGTTTCCACTCTTCATTTTCCCTATACCTGCTATCATTACTTTAATTTACCAGTGTTATCAGTCATACATCCTTTCTGAAATCATCTGTGTTTGCCATTACCTTGAAAAACGCAAGCCTTACTTATCCTGGTTTTCTACACTTCTAGAGTAGCCAGTTCTTTGAAAAAATACAGTTTCTATAAACAAAATTAATGTTAAAGTACAACTTCTGCATTTGTGATAATGCAAAAATTACTTCAGTTAATTTTTCAAATATTCCCTTGATGTACTTTTACATGCAAATATTATTTTATTGTAAAGGTTTGAAAGCTTTATTTTTATTGTATCCAACAAAAATATTAATATTAACCAAAATACAGGATAATTATGTCAGGGTATTTACTTCTTTCTTACTTACCAGCTGTATCCTGCCATGATGAGATTAAAGCTAAAAACACTTTTGTGTTTTCTATCTCCTCGTGGCTTGCAGTGGTACTGATAGACTATTCAAAAGAAACGAAGCATAAATATACAGATACATGCGTACATTTACTTTAAAGTAAATACCTTAAAGCAAAATACATTGTCTGTTTCTCAGGTTTAATGAACTTCAGATCCTATTAAAAATTCCTTGCTCAGTGGCCACATTTACTTACTGCTTTGTTTTCTTTTGAGGCTATCTGAACATCTCCTAAAGTTATGATAAAGTCATGGTGGAACTTTAAAGCCTATATTATATCTTGTCTCTTACATGGAGACACATTTCACAAAACAAAGAAGTTCTGTATTCTATATATGGTTCTTGAGCCAAACCCATAGAAACTATGAGGTGCAGTCAAACCAACTGCAATCACGTCTTCTTCACAACTGACATTTATATTCATGTAAATTATACAATACTTAACCTCAGAGGAAACAATAAATCTTACATTTCGAGGCTTAAAGTGACATTTAACTGCTAGAGACCATGATAAGAATAATGTGAAGGAATTTGTGCTGTAGTGTTCTCGTGCCTTCTTCAGGGGCATCTCTAATTTCTTCAATGATAGACAGTACTAAAATAGATGGCCCTAAGAACAGTCGCACTAGAGCAGAATAAACGCTTTTAGCTGTGCGCTCACAGACATTACCTCTTGTCATACCTGCAAGTAGCAAGCTCAAGCATAGGACTGCTAGTAAACCACACCTAGACAGCTGTATATTTGGCTATTGGTCATACCAATTTTTAAGGACCACAGCCTTCTTTCAAAGCCTGCCTAGCCAGTATACATTAAAACCTATCCAAGACTACTTTTTAAGGTTAATTTCTTCACTTTAATCAGCCAACTGTGAGTTATTTCATTTTAAAATGCCTCTGAAATATGATAATTCTGTAATACAGTACTCTTAAAATATACTATTTACAAAATAAGCAGAATACTTCTAACCTGAAGCTCTTCCCAGAGCTTTGCCCTCATTTTTTTGCCTTGTTTTTTAATTGCTCTCTCCTTAAAATGTTTTTTTGCCAGTATTGCATCAAGTTTATTCATTTTCTTTATAGCTGCTTGAATCTGAGGATCTACATCTGTTTCTTCAGAATCTTCCACGTTGGAAGAGTTTGCTGTAGAAGAGATTTAAAATTAATGTTAGCTTGAAGCATTTCAACTTAAAAAAAAAAACCACTTAAATAACAACCATAGACAAGAGTACAATTATTCTCAAGCATATGTATCATGTTCACTTCTAAACCTGTTTGTAGCAGTGAAAAATATAAAAGTATTTGTAACAGAAGACTGAATCAAACTCCTAGCTGTAGCAGTCGGATATGCAGGTGTGGGGGAAGAAAAGCCCCCCATTTTGGGCAAGTGATTCGATTCAAATTTATAACAGAAGAGTGACAACACCTCCAAGGTATCAGCAAAGTCACAGATAAATAAGTTTAAAAATAAAAAATAATTCCTTCAGGCTGAATAGTAGAATACATGTTGAAATGTCATTCATTAAAATGCATAATTCTGGGGTTAAGAGACACTCTGTAATATCTCTACTTCTAAATGTTATAAAAGTTTCAGTCTTGACATCTCTCAGCCAAACCAGATTCTGATATTGGTTCCAGAAAAATGATCTTTTGAAAAATAGAAATGGTGAAACATTATGGAAACTACCATTATTTAATTAAGATAGATTTCTGTATTGCTTCTTTTTTTCCTAAACAGGCAGATTACAATTTCTGATCACTTTTAGCTTTTCCCCTTCTTATAGCATCCTCATGCTCTGCCCTCTTTTCTGGTCTAACTTAGCTTCCATAGCAAGAGTAGAGGAAACACTTGTAGCACTGTCCCTGTCCCACAGACTTCCAAGTTTTGGAGTCCTGCAATACTTTTTCATTTTCTAATCTTCGGAAGGTCAAATCCTTTACGTTCACTGATCGCAAGCATTTACTGTGATGAATTCGTCTACTTTATGCCATAAAAAGAGATGAGTGATTCAACAAGTGGAGAGCTATAAAAATCTAACTGAGCTCCAGGGAAGTCCCAAGGATGGAAGATAAAAAAGAGGACTTATTTCAACTGGCCTGAACCCAGCAGATGCATCTGGACCTAAAAGTACTGAGTGAAGCTTTGAAGTTGAGTTCAATCCAATTTCTGTTCTGAAGAAATTAATATTCTGTTAGATGACCAGCACTGCTGCACTAGGTATAATCACCACCAGGTTCTGTCTGATTAGATTTACCAGTCCATGTAAAACTTAAATACCATCATACCATTAAAGTGAATACCCTGTAACAAAATAACCTTTAAATAAAGAATTCATCCAACACCTCTTGAATATCACGACACAAATATATTTTCCATTTGTAATATCTCTTTATAACTCCGTAATATACACACAAACACACTATGATCCCAAACTCTCCTAGAAACATTAAGAAGAAAAAAGTTTTATTGCACTGTTCACTTTATACACCTACAAAGTAATACCTGCTTTTGCATTACTTAGTTTTCCTTGGGAGGGTTCACAGAATTTCGAAGTCTGTGTTTCAGTGCTATCATCTCCAGAATCTGAATTCAAGATACATCCTGAAAAACACAGGAAAAGGTCTTCACAATACAATGGATGTGAAATTAACTTTGAAAGATACTGTTTGAAATGTTAACAATTTAGAGACCAAAGCACATTTTTGTCAGTTAGGGATCCTCACAGAACCTCTGCAGTGGATTACTGTTTAAAAATTGAATGTACTAGTACACCAGGACTCATGTTAAACACAGGAGCAGGAATCAAGGGATTCCTTTTGACCTCAGTTCTGTCATGAAATCTATCTAATCTTGAAGGTATCCAAACTTCCTGCTTCACATACTGGCCTTCGATTCTTTATTTTTCAATAGTCAGAAGCTCTAGAAAGTTAATTTATTACCATTTATAGAATGCCAAAATAATGTCATCTGAAGCACTTTTACAAGCGCTTTCATTAAAATGAGATATTGCTTATTTATATTTAAACCATGTTATTAGTATTAGCACTGTTCAGTTGTTAAATACTATAACTTAGAACCATAATTTCCAGGTTTTTGGACTTGTGGACCATTAGCATGATAAAAAGATTCTAACAAATGATCACGATCTCTCTGAAAAGTTTGATAAAAAACACTTTACTGAAAACACTTTCTAACATGGTTCCACGGAACACATGCAGATGGCTTCTCCCGATCTTTTAGGCCATCACCAAGGTGCAGGTCACAGCTTAGATGCCACAAGACATACCCTGTGGAATCACTGCCAGTACCACTGTGTTTCCTTCAAAGAGGGATTCACACTAGTGAAGAGAAGTGAAGGTACGAATTTCAACACCTCCTTCTCTTCTAGAATTTTACCTATTTGCACCCTCTTTTCCCTCCACCAAATGAATTTTACCCAAACTATAAAAACATGATATTTGGTCTAGCTACAACACTAGAAGGCATTAGTCATTCCCACACCTGACAACTTATAGGGATTCAGTATACACTTCTGAAGAAAGAAGGTTGTCCTCTCCACTGTGGTTTGCTGATCTGTTCTTACTTTGTTGACATCAGATTTCTCGCTGTCATCACCTTTGTTTTCTTCTGGACAGCAGTCTTCTAGACTGCCTCTTTGATGACTACCAGCAAAACTGACAGGTGACTCAACCTACAAAATGCAAATTAATTACTACCATAAAAATAGAAATCTTTAGGAGGAAGAAAAAAGATAATCACAATAATCACATAGTATCACAAAGGCTAACAAGAATCATTTACTAGACTGCAGAGTACTACTTAAATATTGGATACCACATTAATTCACAAGCTCATCATTCCACAGACTGCCAGATTTGGGATTGCCAGTCTAGGAAATTATTCCAAAGGTTTATGCCATTTCTGCTGCAGCAGAGGGTACAGCCAACCAGTTAAGAGTCTGTGTGTACAACAGCCTCATCCATTGCCTGACATGGAGGGTGCTCTGCACCAAGTGGCATGCCAATCTCTTGCTCATACCATAGAGTTTTTTATAGTCTTTGAAGGGCTGAAAAGCTTATGCTCAATTCCTTAATCTAAAGAGATCACAACTTTCATACAATAGCCTATGAAGTTTAGGTCAGAACTTGGATTCAGAGTTATCTGATGTTAACCTTAATACCTGATTGTTATCCTATAAAAAAACCCATTTAATATTTCTGTGAAGCATCAAGGTATGATCCCATTCTACAGACAGGTGAACAGAGGTATCATACAATTGGTCTAATCTAAGTAAATCAATCTAAGTCTCTAACTCCCGAGTCCCAGTTCCTACATCCTAACAACCATATCTCATATCCCAGTCCCAAAATGAAGTTAACCCCAGATATTAGTTTTCTCAGAGGATGAAGGAACACATATATACTTCCAACAGACTTTGTTGAAAGCTCCCTGCAGCTGACATATTTCTTGGAATACTAAGAATTTATTTTTTTAAACTTTGATTCAAACATATCCTGAGAGAGCCCTGTAGTCAAAAATTCAACTTGTGAGGATTGCTCAAATGCTTTATTTTAATAAGCAAAATATTTTTTTTATGCCAATTTAAAAGCACAAAGGTGATGGAAGAGAAAATTACGCACATACTGGCTGAAGCATCAATAGCCTATAGCTGTGTATCTACACATTATTGCCAGAATTTCAAATGTTTTTCCTTAAAATAGAGTTTATTTAATAATCTGATTAAAGAGGAAGACAACCAAGCTTCCCAGGTGCTGAACAGCCCTTTTTGTAGCAAATATAAAAGTAACATGTATCTGGAAAAACAAACTTAAACATCATTGCACACGAGCATGTGGAGTAGCCCACATTCATCAACTTTCACATGACCCCTTAGCACACCTACAGAGCCCTGAACTCTGTATGAAGATAAAAAAGCAGAATCTTATTTCTTCAGCATTCTGCTAAGAGGAATCAAGCATAGACTTTCTAACCCGCTGAAGGCGAAAAGAATTACCTTTGGCAAACATGGCTCTGGTGTTAATAACTCCATAGATGTACTTAAAGACCTAAAATTAGGATAAGCTCTTGAGCTAGATGCAGGCCTTGACATTTTAACCAAGCTTCTATCCATTGTGACCTAGAATTGGGAAAAACCCAAAAATAATCTTCTAATCTACCAGTTTCATAATAAAGCAACATAAGCCCAGTAATATTCCAGATGTAGACTAAACAAGTTTAAAACCCTTTCTAGCAATTCAATGCTGAGAGGTCTTTCCAGTACAGCCTAGCTTGCCACTCATGTATACACTTTTTATGTATTTGTATATATATTATTTATATCATCAAGCCAACTAAAGTATTCAGATGTGCTTACTGTCAAAGAAACTTCAAGTGGATTAAATTTTAAAAGTAATCTTACAACAAAGGACATGTCATGGCTCTTTTTTTTGTTTGTTTTTAAAAACACCGGACTGGCAAAGTTAGCATCAACAAAAGAATGGGGGTATTTTACAGACACCTAGGACACATCAACTAAAGCAGCTAAGAGCTTTTTACATTCAATAGTTCCAAACGGGGCGAGCTCCCAGATCCAAATAATCCCATTCCCACTCCCAGTTCAAAGGTGAGTTTAACCAACAGAAACGCACGGTTCTCTGCAAAAACTGCATGAATTCACAGGAATTGTACCTCTGAGTACGTGACATGTGCTGGTAATTTTCGGGAGACCCAAGCGAACGCAACTTTTTATTTCACTACAAGAAACAGGACGAACTGAGTCGTGTGTACAGGTCCATAACATCACGATGCAGTATAAAGAAGTGGGCAGAAAAGAAAAAGAGAAACTCGTGTTTCTTCATTTCAGCTCCTGCCCCCCAGGCTCATTCACTGAGGAAGCCCCGCCGGCACAAGCCTGGGCGCCCGGTGGTTTTCCACAACCCAAGCACACCGAGCCAAGAAACTACTGGGTATTTACACTGTTAAATGCATTAGTAATCAGCTAATATTCACACCCCCAAGTAAGCATTGGTTAGACTCTTTCTTACTTCATCTTAAAGGTACAGCTCCTTTTAAATTCACTACACATGCTCAGGTTAAGAGGCTTATTTGAGTAGGGGGCTTTCTGACCCATGGGCGTGAGTTTTAATTATTATGATGAGGATAGTTCACCCAAAGGACACTTAGTGCTTACCAGGTCGGCCACACGCGTACAATATCCGATTAGGTGTTCTAATTGCCCCGAACGTCCTCGATGGAAGCACCGACTTCACGCTTTCTCACCCAGCCGAGGCGGGAGTTTTCCCTTTTGTCAGTTCCTCAGCCCTTCTTTAAGAATATTGAATGTCTATTCTTTTAATTAAAGATAGTTTAGTGTCCTCTTGGCTTTAACATGTACGAAGCCGAGTTTCTCTCAACGCTTCCGCGGGTCCTAGCGTCCCCGGGCCTCCGCCGAGGGCGGGCGTCCCCCGGCTCCGGGGTCTTTGTAACGGCTTCCTCCACGTTCCCGGGGCGGGTGAGGAAGCCAAAGATAAGCAATAGCTGAGACCCAAAGGATTCCGGAACAAAAAACGAAACATACAAACATAAAATAACCTCACAAGAGGTTTCAACAGACAGACAGACAGACAGACAGACAGACCGACCGACCGACCGACCGACCGACCGACCGACCGACAGGAGGAGCCTCGGCTCCAGGCGCTGCCCTGACAGGACAGCTGCCTGGCAGAGCTGCAGCTCCAGCAGCCCCGACTCCCACGCGCCGCGCCGCGCCGCACGGCTCCCCACACAGAGCCCGGCGCCCGCGCGGTCGCCCCGCCCTTCCCGCGGGAGGGGGGCAGCGCGGGACTCAACCGCCGTTCCCATGACGACCAACTCGCCGAACTCTCGCGAGAATTCCTGGATAAGGCTCCTTGCATTGGGGCCGTACCATTGTCGGGATGGGGGTAACGGCGGAGGCGCCGCTCTTAGCCCGCTCCCAGGGACGCAAATATGATCAAGCTCCCACTTGCTTACGAAGTCCGAACGGCGAGACAACCCCACTTACGTCTGTCTTCTCCGCCCTGACAGAAAGAAACGCTGTACGGGGGCGTCCTGCTCCTCCCTTCCCCCCGCGGGGAGCTGGGCTGTGCCGGGCCCGTTGCCGGGGCGGCGGGACGGCGGCACCGCCGCCGGGGTGTGGGAGCGCGGGGCGGGGAGCGGCTCCCGTGTCAGAGCTCCCGTCAGGGGCGGTTGCGGTGTCCTGGGGACGCTCCTCCTTCCCTGCGCCGATGCCCGCGGGCGCCGAGGTGCTCAGCTGCGGGGGGGGGGGGGCGGGCCAGCGCCAGTAACGGGAGCGGCGTCTTAAACCGCAGGTCGCTCCTAGCGAGCGTGTGCTGCCCGCGGAGTGAGTGGCGCGCGGGGACGGAGCTCCAGACCGGGCTTCAACAAAGATCTCGGTGAGAAGCGGTGGGCGGCGGTGCCCCCGGCCAGGGGTGAGGGCGGCCGGGGTCGGGGGGCGCCGTGCGGGGAGGCTCTGCCTCCATTCAACCTTAAAACGTGCGCCCCCGGGTGCTGGAGGCCTGAGCTGCGGCCCTTCGCAGGACAGCACGGCTCCCATCGCCGCGGTCTTTCCGCGTCAGTAAAAGAACAGTTTTTGAAGTGTTTAATCCAACAGAAAAAAAGTGCCTCTGTTGAGCATCTTAAACAATCCGTGTTGCGAGTTGTCGCTGTGTCATTTGGCGGTATGTTTGTCTCGTCTCCTGCATAAATTGTTACGTTTACTTGTAAACAAGGGTAGGTGAATTACTTTTAAATAAACTCGTTAAAACTAATACTGGGTTCACCATTTTTTTACCTGAATATTCACTGTTAATAAGGGATTTAATTAATAAGGGGAATGTAATTCCCTTCCTCATCCCACTCCTTTTCATTTCTTTTCTACATTTAAATAGGATGTGAGGTTTAATTCCTGTCTTCTGATTAACTTATGAAAACTGTAGAGACAGTTACTGCTGCCTACAGCCTCCTTCGATACCCATGTATATGTTAAAATCAGGTTTTCACTGGTGGCAAAACTTTACAAGAAACAGTTTGAAGAAACAAACTGCGTCTTGTTCAAAGTAAGGTTTTGACTGCCAATTTCCTTCTGCCAAAATAAATCTTGCTTTGCTGGGGGCACGTGTTTGCTGTCTGCAGTAGGGTTTTTATTGATGCTTACAGTATATGGCATTTTACTGTTGCATTCCCAGAAGTGCCAGTAAGAGAAGGACAATTTTTTCCTGGTATTTTGTGTAGTAATCGTGCGGTGTGGTTTACACTTAAGAGCTGAAGACAAATACAGAAAATACGCTAGCGAACCACATGTATTTTAGCCTCCTTTCTAAGCGTGCTGAGCTCCAGGTCTGTTAAAATTCTAACATAAATCTGCAATGGCTAATGCAGTACTGCAGTGGTGCCTGGAATGTGTGGTCCTTCCCAGATGGTGCAGGTCATGATTTGAAACAGAAAGAGAAGATTGAATACTTACATCCACAAGTTGAGTCATTAAGACCAGTACTGACAATGAGAAAGCAGTAGGATGGACAATATAGTTCAGAACTGGCTCAACTAAAATCTGGCTTTTGCTCTATTAGGAATTATATTAGGTATGAATAATGAGGTATGGAAAGCAGCTCGGTATAACTGCCCCAATATTTATTTATTTTTACAGTAGAGTGTATCTGCTTAACAGCTGACAGAGTTTGACTTGCTATCAGCTTCCCCTACTACAGACAGCCCACAACCTCAGAAGAGCCCAAGAGAGTGTCCAGCTCTGCATTTGATAACAAACGGACATAAAACTCCTTTGAAAGTGGAGCAGGAATAGGGTTCTTACTGCTGCTTGTCCACAGAGAATCAATGAAGCTTTTCAATGAGGCTGTCAATCCCAAGTTACAGATGGCTTAGCAGGGATATCTCAAATCACAGTCGATCTTATGACTTGTGAATGTTAGGTGTCCTAGAGAACCCAGAGAGGAAAAGTAGTTCATAGAATTCATCTCAGATCCTGCAGATTGGGCCACAAGAGTCTTCACTGCCAATAAGAGGACTGAACTTTGTAAATGTCATTAAATATTACAGAATCTCAAGTATTGTTCCAGGTGGCAGGTGTATTTGTAACGAAGCTTGAATTAGAAAAGGAGAACAAAGGGTGTGATTTCCTTTTTTGCCTTTCTGGGAATACATCAGTTTTGTTCCATGATAAACTAGATACCTCTCTGAAGTGTGGTGATCAAATAAAAAAAGGCCAAATAGAGAAAACCCTTGTGTCTAGGCAGGGCACAGCAAGAAAAGCACTCCAAGATGTGCTTTTTGTCCTAAAAGAGAGGTTATAACATGATCAAGACACATTTAGACAAGCTGTTTTGATTCTCAGAACACAGTCACCATAGTAACCAAACTAATTTATCCTTTTCTCCCTAATCCAATCAAGAAGAAACACAAATGAGGCGGGGATATATAGGGACCTTGTTCTGTTACTACTGCTTATCGTCATACTGCGGTGCTGAACAGCGTTTTAATACACAAATAGGCAGCCAAAACACTTTTACTGTCTCATACAGGTTGTAGGGCAAATTATCAAGACTTTGTTTAATGCTTATTAGTTATTTGTCCTTATATCTTTAATATTCTTTTGTGTACTCACCTGAAGTAGCTTTTCTTTACCACAGGCAATATTTTTAAGGTAGACTGTAACAGTTCTAGTACTCGGATCAGGACAAGCACAGCTAATTTTCATTACATTAATTCCCCTAAATGCTAGGGGAATAAACAGACCCTTTTCTTGCAAAGGCCAAATAGATTATGTATTAATATCTTTTGATGGGCCTGTGCCAGGTCAAGGGCAAAGAGCCAGGAATTTTGGGCCATATTCCAACTTTTCCAGGAGCCCTCGGTGAGGATGAGTAGAGTTCTGCAGTGTGCTCCATCAGCTATAGTGATCCAGCACAGTCACCTGTCGGCCAGGGAGAGGCTAAACTAAAATGTGAAGTCTAGAGTCAATGGTAAAACTTCCATGGTGTTTAATAAAGCCACGTTTTCATTCTTGGACTTGCATTGGGAAAGGTCCTGCCTTGACAAGATTGTCTTCCTCACTGCCACACCTTCTTTTGCTGGAAAACAGCAGAGTTCAGGAAGCAGGAGCTCAAAATGGATTGTGTTGTGCTGAAATGTCTCGGTGCCATGAGGTGGAATTTGCTACTGGCAGGTGCAAGGGGACCAAAGAATGAGATCCTACAAGTGGCTGAGGTCCTTCTTCCATGGCTTAGGATACGATCCAGGCAAAAATGAGAGGGTTAGTTTTACAGAAAATGGAGGCAAAGAAGATAGAATACTGCTTAGTTAAGTACTGTGCAGAAAGGAGTTTTTGGAGTAAGTCACCATCTCAGTGCATAATGTTTAGCCATAGGGAACCTCAGGATGCAGAACAGCTGTGTAGAGAAACCCTGGTTTGCGTTAACAAATGTGTGTTCAGGAACTGGATCAGACTTGTTATTTCTTATGCTTTCTTTAAAAAACAGTCCACTTTCTCCTCACAAAGAAACAAGAGAACTGCTCCTACGTAAGTGCAGAGAGGTTTTCAGTGAGGTGAAGAACGCTTCTGCGTCCCCCTCCTATATTGTTGTCCCAGAAGAAAGCAATCCCAAGAATCAGCCTCTGCGTACTCTTCACCACCTCTGACTGGTTTAGCAGCTTAAAAACAAAGATAACTTTGGGCTGGTCCCTGCTGTTCCCCCTCTGTGTCCTCCAGGAAGGGGAGGAATCAACTTGCTCATGAGTGCAACAATCTGCATCTGGACAAGATGTGTTTTGTTTTGTTGTGTTTTCCTGACCTGTCCACAAATTACAAATGGCTGAAGATTGCAGTGACTAACTTTGCGGTCCCAGGCTGATAGTTAAAGACAGCGTTATAACTTGTTTAGAAATCCTGCTAATATCCCTGCTTTGCACAGAGCAAGTCACTTCAACCAAAATAAGCAGCAGTCTTTTGAAGAGGTAAGAATGCTTAAAGTTTGAAAGCAGTAACTTCAACCACATCTTTTGAGGGGGTGAGTCCTTTATGGCCAAAAAAAAGAAGAACCTAAAACCACTGATTATCTCATACTGACTCCTACATGTTGGACACCTTCAAGAGTCGTCTGGACAGGGTGCTGGGCCGTCTTGGCTAGACTCTGCTCTTCCTAGGGAGGTTAGGCTAGATGATCCCTGAGGTCCCTTCCAACCTGGGATTCTGTGATAGGTGAAAGCACAATTACACAGTAATATATCAAATAAGATTAAAAGGCAGAGATTTTGCTTTTATTTATGTTTGCATTCTTTACCAAATTATGCAGTGCAGGGTCAGGTGACATGAATGAGAGGAGCTACCTGAGTTCTGTGGGACATGTGGTCACCTCCAGAGCTGGTTACTTTCACCGCAGCTCATGGGACAGCTCCCATTTAGCTGGAACCAGCTGCTAAATCCCAGTCCTGTTGATCTGGAACCACAGCCTGACTTTCCGTTCTTCAAGATACAGCCCACTGGCTCAGGAATATTTTCCCAGGAAACAGGGAGCAGAGTAGAAGAAAACTCACTACAGAAACCCAGTCAGCCTGTTCTGCAAAACATTATCTAGAGGTGTATTTTAAAGTATGTTTTAAAACCAGAACCAATGCATTCATTAAATTGCCACAGCTTAATAACAATTGGATCTGTTATGTAGTAGAAAGCTTGGGGAGTTCCTAGAAAACAACTGCTTTTCTCTGGAAGCTTACCCTAGTGTGCAAAATACATCGATGCCAAGTAGCCAATCAATAAAACATGATTTGGTGCTGAAGGACTGTGCGGGGTTTTTCTTTTTTTTAATTTGTACATGTCTGTTTGAATTTAACAGTATTTCTTGAGGATATCTAGGAACAATAAATTGGCATTGTCCCCATAGTCTTTTCATCCTTTTTAAAGGATGTCTTCGTTTAATATGAGCTCCATTCCCTGTTTCTCTCCCCTAAGTGCAAGAATAATGGGTTTTAACGTTCCTTCCTCCAAGTTTATTCTCCAGCAGTAAGATTTAGCCTTTAAATCTATTTGCAGAGCCCAAAGTACCCCAGGCTTTCATTTCCTCAGTTCCCACGGTTTTGCTTTGTACTTCACTTTCTTTCACCAATAATCTGGAGAGAAAAAATTATTTTACCAACACCTGTGATGGTTAAAAACAACCATTGTAACAAAAAAACCACTTCTGCTTATCTTTAATGTGATGATAAAGAAAAAAACAAATTTTTTTTTCATTTTGGATGCTGGAGAACATTTTGTCCAGTAGAAATCATTTGAACAAGCCAACAGACAGCAGTAATGACTCAAAGGTACAGTTGTCTTAGACGAAGTTAAAAGTCAAACTCTACAAGTCAAATATTCCACCTTGCATAAAAAGCCTCCTGAATTACTGTTTTCTGATGACAATTCTAGCACAGAGGCTGTATTATTAATTTTACACAGATTATTTTTTCTATGCAAAGATGTACTTTTGTGTATTTCTTCCACTTCCCTTAAACATTCACATTGATAAACTGTTGAAAAAGGGACTAAAATAAAACATTCCCAAATACTTCTTCAGGTATGGAAAATCACCTTATTTAATGTCTTGGTGAAACGTTTCAGTGTCTTCAGATATAACCTGCTAAGTACAAGCAAGTGTTTATACATATGTCATCTTTGAAAGAAAACGATATTTTTGTCTCAACAGTCAAAAACCACCACAAATCCCTTGCTTCCCAGCTACGATAAAAGTAAATTCTATGCAGTTTGGCTCTTCAGATTTATTGGCATTTTGTTCAACATGAGGGTTGAACGGGGCGAAATTAAGTTTGCTTTCCTCAAAGGGAGTTCAGATCTGAGCAACCATTTATCCACATGCATTAATCACAGATACTTTGACCTGTACCTACATCTAAGTGGGCCATAAATATTAAATTTAAACAACATATGTAAGGAAACTATTACTCATACTTTGCTTTTGAGGTTTGGGGGATTTTTTGAATCACATCTGTTCTTTCACTAACTTTGGAAAAAAACCCACTTGATTAAATTACTTTTAATCAACACTTTTTAAAAAAGTTTGCTATGGTGGTACTTCTGTTTGATTTCAGGCAAGATCTGTCTGCCTTCTCATCTCTGTATCTAAGGAGGAGGGCAGCCACCACCCATCTGGACCACTGAAGAGTGCTCCTCACTCCCAAGCTTGAGAGGTTCGTGAACTAGCACTGAAACCAAGAAGGAAATGGAGAAAAACATAATTTACACAGTAATTTATAAACTTTTTAAAATACATTTTTATTAAAACATTTGCTTTTAATGCCTTGTAGAAATCCACCACCTTGGAGCTATCAGAAGCTGCTAACTTTCTTCAAACATGTCAAAGGAGAAACAGGTACATCTCCAAATTCTGCTTAAGCAAAATTTTTTCTCACTTTTAACATTAACCGGTTGGATTTAGTAAGTTACTGTGAACTTGGCAAGATTCTTCACCTTGTCTTTCTAAAAGTGTGTGTTAAAGAAAACTACTTTCATAAACAGGTAGTAACTAGAGGTAAAGCTTCAGCATGCACCAAAGGGCTCAAGTACAGGAGAACCACACAGAGTACACCGATCTTACTAGATTGTGCTTTTAAGAAACTACCCACAGAGACAACAGTGAATGCATATAAGGAAGGAGGAAAGACTACTTGCAACTGAACAAGGATTTAAATGCCAGGGTTACAATAGCTTCAGGTCATCTAACAGACTGGTAAGAGTTTAAAATTCACACTCCACATAAACAAGACAATATGCCTGTGATGATGCTGGGGTGGGGTGGGGAAGCTGCAATACCATGCCTGAACTCTCATAGAAAGGCTGCTGTGCAGAGACCAGGGATGGCATGACTTTGATTGACTCAGGAGTTAGGCACCAGATTTGAAAGTCTCATGTTCATACATGGGTTGGTCCAGTCTGAGACGAGTGGAGAAGGGTGGTTGGTCTCTGTATCTGAGAAGGTAGAAGGAAAACCTCCCTACCTCTGATAATAGTAGAGCAACAGCATTAACAAACCTTGCCTTTTGCGGTCTGTTATCAGCTTCCTCACTCCGCAGTTCAATACAAGGCCACTAGCATTTCTGACCCTTTTCTTTCATTTGCTATCTTTCCCATAAGAAAATGGCAGAGTGCACCAGCAGATGAGTATTTTAAGGTTGACCCCTTGGTTACTTAACAACCCATACACCACACTGTTGGGACATTTGTATATGCCCTTTATCACAGGATCAAAGTGTTCTGTTTATGCCCTTGGCACATACATACTTGTTTACTGGAGTCAGGATTTGTCCTGCATGGTCTCCAATCCAGTTTTTACTTAAAACTACAAGAATACATGTGTTTCAAAAAACAGGTCTTTCTCAGGCTTGACACACACGATGATTTGCGTATCCTTGGCTTTGCTGAAGTTTTAAGCCAAAAATAGTGGTTTAGGTTTTAAAAAAGTTTTGATGTTTGGCAGACACTTGGTAATTAATTTGTGCAAAAAAGGCAAGTTTTATGTTTAACACTGATTTAAGAAATGGGCTTAACAGAAAACAGATGTATTTAACAGTCCATCTTACTTCATTAATGAAATGTGCAATACCTTGCTGTGTCCATTTACAGGAGGTTAGGACTTACCCATTTTGCATCTGACTTCTGCTCCCTATGGCCTTTACTGTGAAGTTACTTTGATACCCAGTCCATTTTAATACAACATGAGGTTTCCCGGCAAACTGACTGTCGTATTTCCATACTTCAGCCATTCAAGGTGTTGCCAAAGCCATGTGTACTTTCTGAAAGTTAATCAGGCAGGTATCATTGTAGGGATTGCACAGATAAAATTAAAGAGTCACCATCTTTTGATATATTATTTTCATGAAAACAAATTAATAAGGAACACATATATATGTTTCCCTTTTGTTTGTTTGTTTGTTTAAATTACATTTGGCACAAAAAAATCAGCCTGTAACAGATTTCAGCGTAACAAAGATCCATGGGATCACACATATAATAGAAGGTAACCTTCCTCTGTCACTTAAAGCTCCTGCTCTTACTAAGAATCCACCTTGGGAAAGATACTGACTTTATTGTTTTTGCTGATTTTTCTTTCCGCTTTGCACTTATTAGGCTGTTTCGTCTGGATTAGCTCTTCAGGGGTATTCCCCAAAGGAGGCAGGAGTCGCTTCTTACTGTTTCGGTTTTCTGAGAGCCACTGTGGAGGCAGCTCAAAGGGTCCAAAACCAAACTGCATGGAATACTTCTCATTTACCATATCAGCTTCTGTGGGCACAGCTGGTGCCACCTGAGCTGCAGAGTCTGCAATCGTCTGCGGTATAAATTTGTGAACCAAAGTCTCTCCTACCTCTAAACTGGTGGTAGGAATTTCTTTCTGCTGAAAGTCAGCAGAGCCAATGGATTTGGTCTCGTTCTCCTCATCTTCCATCGGTTTGAAGATTTGTTGTTGCCCAATATGAAACATCTCCAGAAGCTGGCTTCCCGAACGGACACTGGGCTCCAGATTAGCATCTGCAACACCACCTGAGGTGACAATGTTTCTCCTGCTGAACCTTCGGTGCAGCTGTACTATTGTCCCCACTAAGCACTTCCGTACAGATTTGTTAACAGTTAAAAATAACAATGGATTGGCCAGCAAAGAGACCTTGGGCAGCCAAATGGCAGTGAGGAGCAAGAAGACTGAAATATCTGAAATATTCAGTATGGTGCGGTAAATCACCAAAGTCACGTAGGGGACACTGCAGAAAATAAATATCATAACCATGGAAAGCAGCATGGCATGAAGCTCAGCTTCTCGCTGGGAGGCATAAGGGATAGAAATTGTATTCTGAGGGGTCCTTAAGGCAGCTATGATGACTTTTTTCTTCTGGCTGGCACTCAGTGCCCTGCGAATAAGAATCATAAAGAGAAAAGCCACAGCCACTGGTACAATCACAGTGGTGATGTTATAGATGATGACGTAGATCAGGTGGCCAAGGGAGTAACTCCAAGATTCAGAACAGGTGGACATGGCATAAATATCAGACACATTGGTCACAGCAAATGCTGGAATGCTGGCCACTACTGCATGGGCCCAGATATAGATAACCAGGTCTCGGGATTTTGCATCAGATATTTTCCTTTCCAAAGGATATAGAACAGAGTAGTACCTGTCAAAAAAAAACAACAACAAAACCAGCTGATACAGCGCAAAGGGTGAAGTCTATAACAAGCATAGTGCTTATGAGAAGCCTCTCAGGAGCTGTCCAAGCATGATGTCCCCAGATCCCTAACTGGGTTGCCAACTACCTGCTTATGAGAGAAAAAAAATCCCAAGCGTCTGCCTTTGCAGGTCTATCTGTAGAAAAAAAAATTGAATATTCAAACTTCAGGATCACATTACTAGTAGTGAACAATTCTTTTAATAATTGGGACTGTATCACTTTGGCTGATGTGCATGAGCATAATTTTGAAGATTTCACCATTTACTTGTACATTGGGCAGTATATTGCACACAGCACAAAATTTCAGAAAACACGATGGAGGCATAGACATGTCCCATTGAAAGGCCAGACTCATCGTTAATTTGAAAGCCTGCTTTATGATAAATTTTCTCGCTAGATATTTGGGAAAAGCTGCTGGTCACAAATTACATGTACCCACCTACTGGAAGTACAGTGGGGGTTTGTTTCGCATAAGCTCTGGTTGGGAAGGCCCTGAGCAGAAGAGTAGTCAAACACTGAATATTCTATGTGCATTTAAAAAAAAGGGCATCTCTGACATTCACTTCAGATTTCAGGCACTGATTCATGGTTTGTTTATTACTGTGGACTTCTAGGCTCACAGGCTTTTCATGAGAGACCTATCCTTTTACACTTATCATTTTAAGTGGTAGCAGTTCATGCTTTTTGTGAGGAAGATCACAAATTTTACTGGTAAAGGGCAAATGATATGCTGATATGCTGTTCCAGCAGCAACACGGGTGTGCATTATAGATATTGCATTTAGCAATACATTAAAATTGAAGTAAGAGACATTATCACTTTATGAGGGATTCAGTTTGGTTCTGTACAGCTAATGTATTCTGTGGTGAGACACAATAACAGACTAACAATAATTTTATCCAGCATCTATAAATCCACTCTTTTAGTAAGGTAAACTGTATTAAACCAGTACCTACCCTTCCTGAAAAATACCTAACTTACAGTCACTGTCAAGATGACAGAGCTGTCCATTTAGGTGAGATCAGTGACTGCTAATAATAATAAGCAAAATGAATGGAATTTTAAAACTTAGACGGTCCAAAGGGCCTCTTTTGTTTTAGACTGATCTTCTACATAAAAACCTCTCTGAACTAATTCTGGTTGTACTAATATTTAATTAAACATTAATATAAATGTTTGGGCTTTTTAAAAACAAATCTACATTTGAAATTTGAAATTGATGGACAATCTATGTCAGGCATTGTTAAATTCTTCTAACAGGCAACGTGTTTCAACTTCCACAGTTAAAAATTAGCACCTTGCCTATAGTCAGACATTGTCGGGCTTCAAGTTCCATTACTGAACAAGAATCATTAACAAGAAGAAAGAAAGGATAAAAACTTCTCTGAAGACAAATCTATTAAGTCCTTTATAAATGTCCAGAGATATCAGAGTAAACTGAAAAATAAAGGTTTTCAATGTTACAGAGAAGAATATTAATCCCAGTACATTCTGGAAAGAAGCTGTACACTGTGAGCAAAGCACTGGAACAAGAGCAGTTCATGTAATGGCACAAGACAACACTAAATAACATTTACAAGATTGATATGAAAGGAAGAAAAGGGTTTCAAAGGGAGAAAGAAGAAAGAAAAATCAAGGATGCTGGCAAATTTGATCTCTTACCTGTCAAGAGCAATGGCTGGAAAACTAAGGATGGTCACTGAGCAGAAGACTTTATGCAGAAACTTGGCAATTCTGCAGAAGAGCATCGTATAGATCCACCAGCAGCAGTGTGGGCTGGCACTGAGAGCAATGTCAAAAGGCACACAGACTAGGCTGGCACAGATCCCCGAGCAGGCCAAATTCTTAATGAAGCGGTTTGTTACAGATTTAAGTACTGATGTTCTGCAAGTTGACCACAGCACCATAATGTTACCTGTGGGTAGAGACAGGAAGGATGAACAAAGCAAAGGAAAAAAAAAAAAACCAAAACAACCAAGCAAGCAACCAACCACCCAAAACCCAACAACAATGATTTTACCAGATTTTAATGTTCCCTAGTACCGCAAATAAAAATATTTGTTTGGAGTTTGCATTTGCCAGGAGTCACTGATTTGAACCATCACACTGCCCAAACTAAAAAGTCTGTGTAATGGCTACCAGTTTTATAAATCAGATGACTGAAAACAATTACTCCCCAGCTATCTTTTCACGGCATCTAGTAATGAATAAATTAGGGAATTTGAGAAGTAACCACCTAAGCAGGATATCCAAACCATGTTTTTAGATGCTTACGTTGATTCCTGCATTAAATGAGCATTCCTGAGTATCCAAATATAAAAATTTGCTAAAGTGCTCATATTTTAATAACTAGTGGGTAATTGTTTTTTTAAACATAAAAATACACTGTAAGTAAACATAAACATATAGTTTTAATTGGTTTTTGTGTAAATGGATCACAGCAGCTTGATTTTTTTCCCACTAGCCACTTCATTGGCACAGACGGGCCCGTGTGATGCCACATCCAGAAGAAATTTGTCTATTTTTTTCAAGAGATTCTATACACAGATAATAACATGTAATTAAACAAATGAGACAGGCAAAAAAAAGAAAGTCTTGATGCACATAACTTCAGAAAAATGCACACAGAATGCAATCCACTGTGTCAGGTACTCAAGCCCTACATGCTTGTTTTAAATATGGTGAATGGATGGCAGTGGAGCAGAAGTACGGAGGGAAACTACCCTTAGCTCAGACACTATTTTTCCCTTATTATTGTATCTTACTCTGCCCAGATCTCAGGAAGAAATGACATATCACAGAAACAAATTTTCCACTGCGAATTTCCCAATGATTCTAAGTCACACAGCAACAGCACAAGAGTAAGTGAAGCAACCTGTTCTTACTGCATGCAGCTCTGGGCTCCTGCTTGCGCACACCAAGATGTCAGAAAACTCAAACTCAGAATATAGGATTTGATCTCTCATTTAAAAACCTGTCTTTAGCAAGATATTTGCTTTCTTTTTTTTAATTATGAAAAAAACAAAAAATTGCTACCAGGAAAAGAAAAGGCTTACTAGGACTGTGCAAAAATGAAGATGAATTAAATATTAAAGCCTTATCTTGAATGTCATAAAACACCCACAATCCTCAACGCTTTGGCCAATACTACAGGTGAAAGAAATGCAGACACCTGCTATGCGACCACAGAAATGCTTACTTGCTCAAAGTGCATTTTCAGCACAGAAGGACACCCAAAGACAGATCGGCCCAGGATGATTGCTGGTAGAAATCACACATCTTAACCACTTGCTGCAAACCTCCTGGAGTGCACTGAGCTCCACAGACCTGACATACATGGAACTACACCACACCTTGGCTCAGCAAAAGCTCTTTCTTGTTCTACCTTGGTCTGCTCAGACTGACATGTCCCCAGTCTTTACGGGCAGAGGGGAGTGATGTTGAGGGAGAGGGTGGTGAGAAGCAGACACCCCACTCTGGTTTCTTTGCTCCCTGTCTTCCTGGCTCTGGCTTTACTCTCCCAGGGCAGGTGATACACAAGTGGCAGCAAGCTCTTACACTGATCAGACTCTGTGGAAGACACTTTCTGTGGCACCCAAGCAGATGGAGATGTACTAGTGCAGAGCTAAGGAGGCAGGAGGATCTCTGCTAGCACAGCCAAGCGGGGCACGCACTTTCTATGTCATGTAACCTGGTCCCAGCTTTCCATCCATGCCTGCACCGACATCGTTTTGGTTCAGGCTCCAGCACCTACCTCTTGAACTTTTTAGAGCCGTCTTCAGACAGAGCTTTTGAAGATTCACTGACAGCAATAGGAAATAGAAACTTTCAAAGTGTGTTAGAACTGGAAGGCAGAAGATGAATGTGCAAGGTGACCAGAGCAAGTAGAAGGACACATTTTTAAAGATATGTGCAGATCATGTATTTCTAAGCAAGTTGTCCAACTGAAACTGAAAGGTGCCTCATGTTTCAGCTAAATGTCACATAAACATCATATCATAAAAACAGCACAAAAACATGCAAAGTTTTCTCAGGGTTTTCACAAGCGTTCTTGGTAAACTTACAAGGCATCAGAGCTACTTTCAGAAACCATTCGCCCTTTTATGAAATGATCTGACAAAGAAATGATGGACTCGGCAGTGATAGGTTAGTGGTTAGACTCAATGATCTTAAGGGTCTTTTCCAGCCTTAACGATTCTATGATTCTATGAAAGCAAGCATACTTGATATGACTCTCCCTAGCAATTCTTCACAGTGGTTTTAATGGAGAAAAATCTCTAGTGGAGCACCTATCTCTTGATGATACTATCCCCTAGCTAATCAATTTGAATGATTAAACACTTCTCTTTCCATAAGACACTAAGCTACAGACAGCCATTAATCACCTTACTACATGGCAAATCCAAGACAAAAATAAAATGTAATAGCTCTGTGCATGAGACTGATTAAACTATGTTCAAATTTTCATACTGAAGAATTACTGCAATCATTCTTTGTCATCCAGTTCGCTGTGCACCAGGCAAAAATTGTCCTGAATGACTGGTATTAGTGAATTAGTAAAAATCTCAGCATTGGCCGAATTATGCAGCTGTGCTCAGTGCATAGCTCATGTGAGAGCTAGTTGTTTTGCACTAACAGTAACTACATGGTAAGGGCTAGTGTCATCTTAATGAAATGTGATTCTCTCTTATTTCTCCTGGAGACGTACTGTGCAGTACCACCAGATCAACCAAAGCATAGCTACCAGCATAAAAATACTGCATGACAAGTCAACTCCATTTACTCTGCTGCAGCTGGACAGCATGCAGAGCTTAGCTTCCTATCTCCAAAAAAAGTTAAGTTGTTCTTACTGCATTAACAACTGCATGTTGTTAATACTGTATGTTGTTGACACCTACCAGAAGCTCTTTTGAGTGGATTTGATTTACGAGGCAGTCAGATTTTTTAGTGTTTTGGTAGAGTACCTACAAATATACACAATTAGAGAAAACAGCATCTTAAACTGTTGATTGAGATATGAAAAAGCAGCTGCAGTCCCCCACACTTATCTATGTTGACACTACCATTCTTTGGCTTGCTTTTTGCTCTAACCAATTAAAAAACCCCCAAGCTTTTATTGCCAAGTAGAGTTTTCCTTTGGTTGCCCACATAATATTGCCAGCAAGATCATATTCTTGTTCATATGGCCCATGTGTATCCCAAGTGGCAAGTACCAAGAAATACCAGAAAGTCAAGTTTAGCTTCTTGATAAAACAGTGTACTGTTTCAAGAGAAGCATGCAGTATTAACTTTAAAATCTACCTCACTGTCCTGGTTTCACCTGGGATAAAGTTAATTTTCTTCATAGTAGCTAGTATGGGGCTATGTTTTGGATTTGTGCTAAAAACAGTGTTGATAATATGGAAATGTTTTGGCTGTTGCTGAGTAGCGCTTACACTGGTCAAGGACTTTTTCAGCTCCCCATGCTCTGCCGGGTACACAAGAAGCTGGGAGGGGGCACAGCCGGGACAGCTGACCCCAACTGACCCAAGGGATGTCCCACACCATATGACGTCATGCTCAGCATATAGAGCTGGGGAAGAAGAAGGAAGGGGGGGATGTTTGGAGTGATGGTGTTTGTCTTCCCAAGTAACTGTTACACGTGATGGAGCCCTGCTTTCCTGGGGAGGGCTGAGCACCTGCCTGCCCGTGGGAAGGAGTGAAAGAATTCCTTGTTTTCCTTTGCTTGCGGCACACAGAGCTTTTGCTTTACCTATTAAACTGTTCTTATCTTAACCCACAAGTTTTCTCACTTTTACTCTTCTAATTCTCTCCCCTGTCCCACCAGGGGGGAGTGAGCGAGCAGCTGCATGGTGCTTAGTTACTGACTGGGTCTAAACCACGACAGTCCTTTTTGGTACCCAACATGGGGTTTGAAGGGTTTGAGATAATAACAGATTTGATTGGAATGCGCTAGATCAAATTTATAGCTGCTGTTTTTTAGCTTTTAATCGGCTGGCTTCTGTGCTTGCCACGGGGCTTGCTTGCCTTACTGTATATCAAAGTCTAGTGCTCATTAGTGGCTGTTTTTTGCTTTCACTGCTTGCTGTACTGCTTATCATCTGACCCTGCTTTCTATATATTGTGTCAAGCGTCTTATGCAAGTAACTTTTTGGTAGCTGACAAAATATTGAGTTACGTATTTACTATTTGATGTGTTTTAAAGAATGGAATCATCATATGGTTTTGGCAGGTGCTTAAGGCTTGACAATATATTCCAGAGGCAGTATTCCATCAGTTGTATTAAAAGCTTCCTAAGTTGCTAGGAGATATTCAGTCAATCGAACCACTTGCTTTCAAAAATATCTCTAACTCCTCAGTTATTACCAAAGTGCTTCTCATGAAATAATAATAAATTATTACAATGCCCTAGAGTAGGGGAGAAGCTAGGGGGTGTTTTGGGGGGAATTTTTTTTTTTGTGGGTTCGTTGGTTTGGTTTTGGGTTTTTTTGTTTTAATTTCTTTCATCTAGTTTGAATTGCATTGGTTTTATAACCTTATTTCCAAAGATAGTTTCACCTCCATTACAATTCATGTAAGTGAAAAATGGAAAAATAAAAGAAATCAGAGGGTTCCGGTTGGTGGAAAGAATAAAGTGTAAAAACAATATTGGTTCTAAGATGAGGAAGAACTCTTTAGACAGACAAAATAGTCAGAGCCTGAAAAGGGAAAAAAGGATAAGCAGACAGAAATGTCTACTTGGGACACTGCAAAATTAGTAAGTGAATATAACTCAGGGAAACATTCTTCTTCCACTTGCAATTATGAGTAACTTGTGTATCAATAAGCTGCTCTGATGAACCAGATCAGTTTCAGTATAGATAGGTAGCTCTTTCTGCTGATGCCTTCAAATCTAGTATTTCCCTTCATGCATCTCAAAGGATGCCCACTCAGAGAAGAAATTAAAACAGAAACTTTGCACGGTGTTAAATATTAACAAGCTTCAGAACAAAACTGCATGCATTTCGCATTTCACATTTCACTACCACTCACCATTTCCCAGCAACTCCTTTCCATGGAAGAGGATAACAACATTCCAGGCAACAACGTAATTCAACAAGCATTACAGCAGTTGCACTCTGAATCTTTTCACAATGTCTAGATGCACTTTTGTGTTCTGTATGTATTAGTCATTCACTGTTGTAACTTGTTAAAGATGTTAGTCTAACACCAGTATTCTCCTTGGCTTACAACTGTACTAGGCTGTTGCACATCCTCACAGGGGGCAAAGCTGTCATTTTCTACCACGGGTTAGTTTCTGAGGTGTTTTTGCTGGATAACCAGCTAAGGGATACATAACCTTGGATTCGAACTTCGTAATGGCATTGTACTGGTTAGCTGGGAGGCATCCAGGGAAAGTTGGAGTGAACAAGGAGCCGGAAAGCATCAATACTGCCTGGGACATGAGTGTCACTTAGAAACAACCACATGTGACAAAGCATACCCCATACGGGTTGCACAGAATTCCACTACTAAAAGAAAAAGACTAAGTACTTTTCATTTAAAAAGGAAAAGCGTATCATTGCCTCTCTCAGAGAATGAGCTATGTCTACATATAACCCTTACTACACCTGACATTAGTTAATAACCTTGTGAGTACACAAACTGAATGAGCAGGAGGTAAGTATCCAGTTTGTCTCTGCCTTTGAAAATTTCTCCAAGTAAAAAAGAGGAATAGGAAATATTAAAGGTAATATTGCATGAGAAGCAGCTCTTTTCATGTTAGAAACAAGCACATGTATAAAGCCTGCCAAAGAATGTCAGTTTGTTTTATTCTCTTATATTATCAATACTACCAATAATAAAATCAATAAAATTCAATAAAATATCTATGTATACCAATTCTAATGTATTCAGATCGAAAGGATAGTTGTTTCCAGTCATCCCCTACAATTTTTTTTTAATTGAGAAATACCACAGATAAGCGTCCACAGATTACAGGAAGTTGTACAGAAGTACATTGAGTAAGTAAATATAACAGCCCAACGTAGCATGCTGCCCAGACATCCTTCAAGCCTTTATAGTGTTTCAAGTTCACTGTATCTGTTAGGAGTAACATTCTCTGAGCATGAAACGTTATCAGAGTGCATTAGTCTGATTCAAAGCAGCAAAAAATATTTTTTCTCCTCTTCCGAGGTGTACCCTCCTCGATTTCACTGCCAGACACAAAGTGTTGATGAAGGCATCAACAGCTGAGAGTTTTGGAATACTAGCTCTTAGCAATAATTCAAATAATGAGAAAGATTCTTAATAGTACCTTTAACAAGCAGAAGGGCGATCCCCATGGAAACCAGCCTGTTATCTAAAACAAATGCATTTGCCATGCAGTCATCCAGAAAAAGAAGAAATCTTGATCTTTGCCGATTAACTCATGGAACCAATCCATTAGCTGGGTATGACATTCATCCTACATTTTTGTTAACATTAATCAGTACATAACTGAATCAAAACACTGACCACAATCTAGCAAATTCATCCTCCTCACAGCTTCCCTTCCTCTGCCTGCTGATTCCGCCCCCCATCCAAAGCGGGGTTCTCAGGATCCAGCCATCCTTCCCAGTCATGAGCCCCTGCACACCCCACCCACGCTCCGTGCAGTGTTACAGGTAAGGAGCCTGCAGCCCTCTTTAGGAAAAAAACAAAGCCGGAAGCAACAAAAAAGGTTGGAAACTGGGCTCTAGCCTTTAAGACCCTCCATTGAAAACAATTAACTGAAAAGGTCACAGGTTCTGTCAATGTGATGAACAGAAAAAACTTCTCTTGTTGAAACACCAGGATGATTACATTCCCAACCCTCAAACTCTCTTTTTTATTATTTTCTGAGGTATTTCAAATAAGGTGTTTTCCACAGAACTTGTTCTGTTGAAAGACAAACCTCACTCAAAAAGCATTTCACTGGAAACATTTTTGGCAACCCATGATAGGTAGCTATCAAATCCCCTTCTTATGTTAAAATGTATGTTTACTTATTCACCTCCAGAGGGAACAGGGGTGTATCAGGATACGTGTTGGCTTACATAGCCTGAAGAAATGCATAACTTTATCAGAGAATCACAGAATGGTTGAGGCTGGAAGGGACCTCTGAAGATCATCTGGACCAAACTGCTGCTCAAGCAGGGCCAAATTCTTGTACCACTTTATAATTCCTGTATATTTTAGTTTTTAAAGGTATAGTCATCAGACTGACGAAATTGCCTTTATAGATTGAAAAAAAAACCCCAAAGCAAAAAGTAAACTTCCTGAAACCAAATCCAACCTATTTTAACATTCTAGCTACCAACTTCAAAATTCAGTGATAAAATAACAATTGCACTCCAGTTTAAAAGTGTGGGTAATAGCTTAATTTGTTTTTTTAACGTATTTCTCATATTTTCAGTTTGTGTACATATGCAACCAAATGGTTTATACGCAAGATGAAGTGTCTGCTGCAAGAGAACTACCCTGGAACAAGGCTTGCTGTATACCGAACCTTTTTTTTCCTTCATAAAACCTGTGATCTCCTTAATTTTAAGATAATGTTTCTCATTCCTATTCTTATAATTCTCATTCACATGTTCCTACTTACATCATAAATATTGATTTAGAAGTACAATTATGTAAGAGATTTATCAGCATGGAGCTCTGGTCACTAAACTCAGCTCAACTGAACTACATCAAGCATGGCTTTGCCCAATGCAGAGTAGTTACCTGCAGAGCATTCCAGCACAGATGTAAATTGTATTGGAAGCCCTTTCATTTAGAGTCTGATACTGATCTACATGGTTTCTGTTCCCCCAAAAAAAGTGTATAGTTACAAGGCAGAAAAGATTTTAGGGAAGGAGGTAGTTCACAGCAGCCTAGTCCCAGAAAGCAAACATAAGATTTCCTTGCAGCAACAGGCAAGTCATTGACTTTTGTTGCAGAATTGCCTAGGGATAGTCCAAAGCCAACACCTGCCTACAAAATCCACTGGCAGCAGCTACTGTGACTTGTGAGGTGAAGATGGAGTAAAGTTAGAAAACATATGAAAAAATTTAAAATTGTTCTTACAGCAATCATAACTTGTGTGATATGATGGTATTTGTAATGTCAAAATCACTATGGCAAATGATCATTAATATAATTCCATTTGTGACTTTTCTTACTGTTGTCCTCAGTATTTTATAAATGTATTGTCTGTCTAAAGTAACTGTGTCATGCTGAAGGTCTTCAATACCCACTTGTATTTCTTTCAGATAAGGATATCTGAAGGGAGGTACGAAAGTGCTGCGCTAATAATTCTCCAGTTCTCCATACCCACTGCCACTTTTTCCCACCTCACTTTTTGTACTTACTGTCCTGTTAAATGGACAGAATTTCTGGGCAGAACAATCATTTTCTCCCTTTTGATAAACTACAGTCCTTCAACAGCCACCACAATCATTTCAGTCCCACTTATTTTGCTGAAGTACACTTGACTTGTCTGAATTCCTTGCCTCTATTTTAAAGCTGATGTCCTCAAAGAACCTGAAACTCTTCAAGCTCCTTGAAAGGAAAAAAGTTTAGAGTATTGCATCTGCAAATTCAGGGCCTTGGATTGTTCCCACGTCAGGAAAATAGGACAAATGTATAGCATTACCTTTGAAACCTAAGCTAGGAAATGAAAAACCTGAAAAAGAACGTCCAGATTTACTGCTCTAACCATAACAGGAATATAAGAAGTTATTAACTTTTTGAATCACAGTGCCTAAGGGACCAGCTTGTTTTACTTATTGCAAAAATATAACCAAAAGGTTTTAAACCCAAGGACTTTACATGCCCTTCCTGAGAGTCCCCCATGACATGGGGACCAACGTTTTTACCTCCTCTATAGAGGAGGGAAATAGAAATAAAAGAAATAAATATAGAAGAGGTAAAAATATTGGATGTCCACATCAACATACATTAAATCCTTAGCAGAAGTACGGGATCCTACATCTCCTTCACCAACCAAGTATCACATCTAGTGAACCATCTGGCCTCTCTTACACCAGGATTTGTGCCAGTCGCCCTCAGAGAGCAAATCAGATGTTGCTACTGAAACACTACAAGGCCTGGGATGCAAATGAAGCAGGTAATTTTCCTGAACAACCTGTCTGTCGATTCATCATCATCCTTGGTATAAGAATAGCTTTTGTTCCTTTGTTTTATAAAAAATGCAGAAAGGGGCCATTTTGAACCTGTATGTCATGAAACGACTGAGAGGATGCAACAGGAGCACTTCTTATGCAAGGTGATGTCAAGCAACACTGCAATTTACTTGAGCCCCCCTGACCACTGCGCTGAATCTAATTGTAAATAGCAGTCTTAACACAGGGAGCAAGTACATTTAAGATTTGTTTTTAAATGCTATCTGTCAGTACCTCTTTGTTTGTAGAGAGCCAGTAGCCCCGCTATGTATGTCCAGACACACCTCTTCAGACGCTCCTTTCTTCTCTGACCTCACCCACATGCACCTGCAATTCATATGCAGGCATGTTGGTGCTGTTAAGGAGACGTGGTCACTTAGATGTGACTTTTCACATCGCAGATGTGGCTCAACTTTGCTTCATATACCTGGCCAGCCCCAGTCCCTACTAGGTTCTTCCAGGAGAAGCCTGCAGGACCCTGCCCTCTCTGCGCAACAGGCCAAGGTCAGATCCAGGAGGAGACTGACAGTTCTGCACTTCTGAGGCTGTGGAAGAACTTAGGTCTTTTAGAGCAACTCCAGGCTTTGGCCCGCACTGTAAGCTGCTCCAGCATCCACAGCAGACAGGAACAACTTTCCATCTGGCACTCAGGACCTGACGACCTCCTGTGTCATTCAGAGCCTTACTCCCTCCTGCCTTCACCTTGATATCTGTACAAAATGCTACCAGACCACAACGCAACGTGGACATGGTCCAACAACATCGTGCTTATGCAAAATTATTTTTTCTGTATCTAATACTTTTCCAGTTGTCCACTCAAGATATTAAGGCAAAACTTATAAAATAAATTAGTTGCTGTGCCATATTGTAGTGGGGTGGATATGTGAGATCTGTACTAATACTATACAACCAACTGGACAATTTGACTAAATTACTGGTTAGCTGTTTTTCCCTGGCTTATTTATTGAGGAAAAAAGCAGAAGTACACACAATTTAAAATGGATTATACTTAACAGAGGAGCAGAGTTTAAAAAGCCTGTGGTAATCACTAGCAGTTGGAAGACAGACTTTCTATTTTCCTTGGTAATTGAGGCCATCTTGCATTCTTGATTAAAAAAAAAAATAATTCCTACCCATTAGCATCAATTTTCATCCTCTGTTGCAGCTGAAATTATAGAGTTTGTAGCTGAAAGACACCATAGTAACAGCTATATCATAGAGCAGAAATTAATTTCTGGCCTACCCCAGGGTCTCATGACCCTTTTTTTTTCTTTATGCAACTAAGAAAGATCTGCTGTTGTTTCTGCATCAGTTTGACTGTGCTTTCCTTTCTCCGAAGTGCCAGGTTATCAGAAACAAAATTTTATTCTTTATATAGCTTTGCCATGCAGCCATTCACCAGGTCACCAGATGGGCATATTTGCTCTTGCTTCTTTATACAAATGTGTCTTCAGATAGAAATTACATATGCTTAATACGTCCTGTGCAGTGGGATTAATTTACATTATATTTAGAAACAAGGTTTCTTCCCTCCCTCCACAGCTGACTCTGTAATGAATGGTTCTCTTGGCTCCTCTCAGCTCTGGGAATAGACTCAGACAATACTTGCTGGGAACGAGAAGGTAGAGCTGGGGACCCTGACACACATCTTAAGCACTGTGAGTTATAAACTGAAAAAAATCAGTATAACCCTGGAAAAGGAAGATAACATAGTCATTTTTACTGTAAGTCTCCTTTTCTTCCCTAGTGTTAGAAATACAACTAGCCATCTATATTTGGACTTCATAAGTTGCTGGGCACAGAAGAAGATACTCTACTCTGAAACCTGCCATAACACTGCCAAAACTTTGCCATATGTTTCCTTGCGCTAGTGGGGGCTTATGGCGTAGCACAGACTGATGACACAAACTCCCTCCTCAATCATCCATACACACTATAAGATTTTAAACTTGTGCTTTGCTGATAGATGCAGCTGAAGAGAATCTTTTTGCTGACATGGAATTTTCAGGTCTATTAGCGTATTAAAATCAAACAGATTTCAATAAGATTTTTCAGTATAAAAAAAAATATTTAAAGCTGGAACAACATAACCTAAAATTAGTTTCTAGTTTTATTTTCTGAAACTAAGAAATTATTTCATTGTCTTGCTACATATATGTAACCTGATAAGGTCTACCATGTATTAGCCATATGCATGTAAAAATTACATGAACCTAAGCCACATGTAGAATACAACTAACCCTATAAAAGACAGCAGCCACCATCAGAAAAGAGAAGAACCGTATATGCACATCCTACTTCTTCCACCAAAGAGCACTGCACACAGGCAGTGACTTGTTTGACTGGGGAGAATCAGCAAGTGGGTGTATCATATCACTTACAGCCTGCTGTGTTTTCCTATACACATATACAAATACATGCTCATTAGCAAAGCTTTCCAGGGTTCCTGCATCTGTTCTCTGCAGTCATCTGTAAAACAACATTTCTTGTTGTGACGCAGGCAGTAAATCCACAAATAACCAAGATGTTAGTTGCTGTATCGTTGACCTCTGCTTATTAAACATTCAGCCCACCTATTGCTACTAACCCAGGCATGTATTATTTCTATTTCAGCAGTTGGCTTTTGTATTCTTGTATTTCTCACCCACTTCTTCCCTTTTTCTTTCTTACAAAAATTACCATGTCACAATGGTTGGGAATGCTTGCATGATGCATTTGTGTAATTGCTCCTCTCTTGTACTGAATCATCCACTGTCAGCAGGTAAAAAATATTTCAGATCTCTCTATACCATATGCAAACAAACAAATAGAAAATAAAAATAATCCAGCAATTTCTCTAGGCTTCTGCAGATGAAGTAGCAACAAAAATGTATGGCAAAAATCTGTAGCGATTTCTGCTCTTCCATGAAGGAACTGAAAGGTGTCCATTTACAGATGAAACCCCTTCAGCTTTGTAACTCAGCTGCCTGATGCAAAAGTTTCAGTTTTAAGTAACAGCTATATAGTCTTGTTACCTTGAAAAGAAACATGGGCACATTTCACACTTTTCAGGGTCAATCTGGAGAGCAAGATTAAGTCTGCATATTTTACTAGTCCCTGGAAAACTGCCATGGCAAAACTAAAACGTCTTCCAAGATTGCAGAGCCAAAGGAAAAGCTCTTTTTAATTTATCCACAGGTGTCTGGCATACTTAACCAGTGACCTACATAAAAAAAACCAAAACTGTGGATCCTTTCCTGAGGCATTTAGAGTTTTGCCTGTAGAGATTTGCAACAGAAATACTAGGATCAGTCTGAATGAAACATGAATGGAAGCAAATGTGTGTTCATGCATCAAAAGAACCAATAAAGCAAGGGTTAAAAGAATGTCATGTATTCATAAAACAAGGACACCGCTGACCACAATAAAACCGGTAAATAGGGAGGAACGTGCTGTTTGCATCAGGACCAGGAGGCCTGTGCTCTGAAACGGCCACAGCAGGGATGACTAGTCAGCAGAGGACTCGTGCCGTAATATAGGAGGATAGCAAGGAGGCTGTAGCACGGCAGTCAGCCACCGCTCTCCTGCCTGTTCCAGCAGGAAGACAGGCTGCAACTAAGATTTCCAGAATGATGGAATGAAGACAAGGGGCAGCAACCTTGCCAAGAAATTAGAGGGGCTAATTAAGATCACATTAAGCAGGATTCTGAGGTAGAAGATCCTCCCATAGTAAACGTTGAGTCCTAGCAAGTTTAAAAGACCCATTCAAAAACCATTTCACTGTCATCCTCCCAATTCCACACAGGCAATCCAGACCGCTTGAACACACATGTGTTGGTGCTTGTGAGCGTGTGCGAGAGAATAATGGCTGAAACCAGTGTTGTTTAAAAAATAAAATCGTATTTCCCTTTTGTAAGATTTCACATCTGGTTTTGCTACACTAAATTCTTGTCGAATTTAAGATACCAGTTTAAATTTAGTTTTGCTTTTTTATTTTGTTAAACAGGAACCTCCTTCTACGTAATACTGGTAATACCCAACACCAATCCCAAAACATGTCAATGCCTTGAAATTTGGACATAATTCCCACTGATGGAGTTTGAATGACGAAAAAAGCTTAAATGATCTGAACTTTTACTCACAAAGTCTCAGTTACATAGTCTCAGCAACTGTTTGCAGCCATACATGCCCAGAGCCCAGTGCAGGCAGCAGGAATTAACCAGGGAACAGAATCCAGGCTACAATTAAAGCACCCTAAAAGAAAAACTCATCTTGGCTCCAAGGGCACCACAGTATTATGTTACTAGGGTTTTTTAATTTCACAGTACCCAATTTTACAGTTCTTTTGTCTGCTTCTCACCTATGTAGCTGCTCTTTTCCAGCTACACCCCTCGGTAGGATAAAATACATTATTCCTCCTCAGAAACCTTACCTTGTTTACATCCTTAGACCACTGTAACAATACTGCATCAGACAGAGGCCGTCCGAAGCAGTTCTGCATCTTTTCCTGGCCTTAGTCAATTTCATCTGTTGCACATGAAAAACTAAATTCTTCCTTACTGAAGTGTTTTTGCTAACTTCCAGAAGCAACCTTTAAGAAGCTATCAGAAGATTTAGGCTTTTTTAACCACACATTATTATTTTTGATATAGACAAAATTTTGATTGCTTCAAAACATGTCTTTTTGGTTAATTTATGAGGAGATTATTTTAATTTTTAGATAGCTTTTATTTCACTAATTATACTCGTTTGTATCAGCAATGACCGCAAAAACAAATTAATAAATACATTTGCAAATACAAATGCAAAATCATTCCACAATTAAAAAACCCAGAGTCACATTGTTTAGATTTGGAATGTATTTGGGTTGCTTTATTAATGTAAGTAACCAGACATAAAACTAGCACTGGAAACAAGCAAATCTCATTAAAAATATATTCTAAATGAATTGTGGAAGAAAAAAACCAGGACTGGTTAAAAAAACCCGATCAACAGTATTGTACATGGTGCGCAATGTCATGTAACAGTAAAAATACTCACAAGTACGTTATCAAACTGTCATTAAAGTTCCAAAAGCAAGCCATCAGTGTGCTTACACTAAGAATAAACTATAAAAGAATCTCAAATACAAACTAATGAATATGTATATGAGTTGCTTTCCTCGTGTCAATTCAACCTGCGTAGGGTGTTTTATTAAAAAAACAAATTAAGAAAAAGATGTTACAGAAATTCTCTTTTTCTAAGAGGCATTGTACTAAGCCATCCAGGTGTTAAAGTGCCAATGCAAGCCTAAGTAATGCTTAATGAGGAGGCCCTCAGAGAGCATATCGAGGTTACCTCAACTCTTTCTGATTTCCCAGTAGGAGACAACTTAGCAGCAGCAACTATTTCAAACAGTTTGGTACCAGATGTGTACTGGGGAAAACCACAACAGAATCACTCTGTACGCTTTAGAGACAAGTTTAATATAAGCAAACAGAGGGCTTCACAGTGACGGTCATTTTAGATTACATAACTGGTATAACCTCTCTTTCGTACTTTGAAAATTATATAAATATAGCAGGAAAAATAGCCACTTGTGTTCCAAAGTGCCTTCATTAAGATGTCTTCATTTTAGCAAGCTAGCATATGGACTTCTTTCAGATTCTGCTGAGGTGATCCCATTTTTGGGTTGTTTTTTGTTTGGGTTTTTTTTTTTTAATTATAATTATTACTGACAGACTGCAACACTCCAGTGCTCCCCTAGAAAAAGAAAAACACACAGCGCAGGGAGCTATATGACAATCCTCTGCCCTGTCCTGCCAACACGCTCCTGTGTATGGAGAAACCTGTATATGCTCTATATCCATGATCCATTTCGATCTTTGTGCTAACAACATAACTATATATATATATAACATATATATATTATATATAACATATATGTATAACAAACTATGACACTGCTTTAAAAGATTTAATTTATGAGAAGTGCTTTCAGAAGCACTTCTCTTCTAAAAGCATAGTAGAGGAAGACTCAAAGTAACAAACCTGGAATTAAAACAGTACATGTTCTAGACTGAAAGTAAAGAAAGAAAAAACAAAAAGCCTACAGCATTTTATTAAGAATCTACAATCACCTCTGGAGCCTACTCAATAAAACTTTAACTTCCAAAATTAGCAGAATGATGAAAAAAAAAATCATTACATAGGAACTCAAAGACAGTTGTTAAAAAAGGTTATTGTTAAACCCTGACTCATTCTACCATTGCCTGTGTGAGAAGCTCAACAGACCATTGCAGAACCTACACACTGAGGAGAGCAAAGGTGTCCCACCTGTATCCTAAAGCAGAACTTAAATGACTTAGCACTTCCCTGATTCCTAGAAAATTATTTTTAGTGGAGATTATTCATTTTTTGTTCATGCCTCAGTGGTCCAACAGCAAATAAATCAAAAACTCCTGGTATTTCAAGGATGGAAAAGTTAATTTACCATTTCAAGCTTTATTGGTAAAATATACTAATAGAGACATGTAACTGACAACTATGCTCATCTGGCAACTATAATGGTTAGATAAATATTTCATAAAGCACCTAGTGTATACATAAATGCAAAAACCAATGCAATTTTAATGTTTGAGTTTTATATAGAATCATAGAATCGTTAAGGTTGGAAAAGACCCTTAAGATCATGGAGTCCAACCGCTAACCTATCACTGCCAAGTCCACCACTAAACCAGATCCTCAAGCACCATGTCTACCCTTCTTTTAAATACCTCCAGGGATATACATTAATAATTTCTGTTACTGAACTGCTGTTTAATAGCCTACTTATAAGTCTTAATGTGGCAGCAGAGTAGCAAATACTGCCAGCACGTCAATAGCTTTTTCTGAGTTTAAATGGTTAAACTGAACAGTGCATCAATTAGTTTGTATCTAATTTGCAACATGTCTGGGTTTGGTTTTATTTAAAAAGAAAAGCAACCCTCTCCCAGGCCAAGTACTTGGCCAGTGATTTCTGCCACATGGCTCATTAGAGTATTAATGGCAGTCATGTAGCTTTATCTTCTGCAATGTTTTGAAACCACATACCACGGATGTGCCTGCTAGTGCACAGAGAGCTCCCTTACAAATGTCAGTGGAAGGCACTACTCTCTCAAGGCTGTATGTGGTTTTTTTATGATAATGATAGTCTGCAAAGAAAATATAAATTAAAAATAAATTTTATACCACCATATACTAAGAGATCTGTGCAATGACCCAAAGGACTATTTCCATTCCTTGGAAATGGGCAGACTTAATTGGGAAGCATTTTTATACTTTTTTTTTTTTTTGTCATTCCATTGATCTCAGGCTGCCTGATTTATGAATTAGTTGTAAAATATTTCATAACTAGCTTTCCGTTGCTGACATAATGGAGTCTCTGTAGGACACACAAGGAGACTTACATTATAAATAAACCTACTTAGAAAATCTAAAACCAAAACAAAATGCAGAACTGAGACCTGAAGCCACTTTTCATCATTCAAGCAATCCACTGTCAATGAATTTGGCTGTCCCAATACTTATTTAGAAGAACATGATCATAAAGCTACCTGACTGCCTTCTCAACCCTGCTAAGATTGTGACACAAGCACTGACAAGAAAGCAGGACTTGCAGGTCATTTCTAACTCTCGCTGCTATCGACAACTGAATGAGAGGAGACGATGGACAGTTTTTCCTCTACTCTTTCAACCCTTTCATCAGGTTAATAAGTAAGAATAAGTAAGAATAATGTCACCCATAAAAGAGGGGGGCAGGTTCTTTCTCTGAAATACTATCATGGTTTCAGCTGGGATAGAGTCAATTTTCCTCCTAGTAGCTGGTATAGTGCTGTGTTTTGGATTTGAATAATGTTGATAACACACTGACGTTTTAGTTGTCGCTAAGCAGTGCTTACACTAGTCAAGGACATTTCAGCTCCCCGTGCTCTGCCGGGGGCACAAGAAGCTGGCGGAGGACACAGCCGGGACAGCTGACCCCAACTGACCCAAGGGATATCCCACACCATATGACGCCACGCTCAGTACATAAAGCTGGGGGGAGTTGGCTGGGGGGCCGCAATCGCTGCTCAGGGACTGGCTGGGCATTGGTTGGCGGGTGGTGAGCAACTGCATTGTGCATTGCTTGCCTTGTATATTCTGGGTTTTTTTTCTACTTTATTTCGATTATTAAACTGCTTTTATCTCAACTCACGAGTTTTCTCACTTTTACTCTTCCAGTTCTCTTCCCCAACCCACCGGGCAGGGAGCGGGGAGCGAGCAAGCAGCTGCATGGTGCTTAGTAGCTGGCTGGGGTTAAACCATGACAAATATAAAGGGGGGGAAAAAAGAAGAGAGGAAGAGACTACACCCTGTGTGCATATCACACATGCCAAGTTCAAATTCTACTGGGAGTATAGCTTTAGCCTCCCAGAGGCACAAACTCAGAGATTTATCTGTATCATTCAGGTCACCATTTTTCATTCTCTCTGCAACAAAGGACCCAGGCCAAGCTGCCCGCAGACCCTTCTTGTGTTGACAGTTCATTCCTCACCTCATCTAACATCACTTTAGCATGATCAGCGTTAACATATGCCAGTGTCCCTCTCCGCAGCCTACCAGACGAACCAGAAGGCGTTATCTGGTTAAATCCTTATTTCCTTCAAACATCACATTTAGATGAACACTGATAATACAATTACTGGGTCCGCACTGCTCTGAAAATACATAAAAACTGTAATTCAGTGCAACTGGCACTAAAATTATTCCCTTTCCTCTATTCTAAGTTTTGTTAACTTAGTAATTGTTTTACCAATTTCATGTTGCTGGGAAACCAGAACAAATGTTGAAGAAGAAATGCGTGCCTCCTCTTCTTTGTCCACATATATACTCTTAGGGTAATTTTTTGTTTCTAAGAATTCTTTATCACATTTGAAAACATTAAGATTTACAAAGAATGCTTTCATGCTGTGTTGGGTGGCTACAATAGATATTTGTGGGTAATTTTCTCTCAATGTATCCTCTTTCTGCCAAATGTTCTGTTGTGAACATTATTAATTCAATTTACTTATTAATTTTCCATTTTCACCCTGTTTGAATTGTTCTTGGTTGGCTTTTTTTTCTAAATACATTTTCAATACCTATTACTAAAGCTATATTGGTGGAGTCATGTACATTTCATGGAATTGCTCTACAGCTGAGGCCTTTGCATCTTTTCAGAGGATGAAGCAGAAAAATAAAATCTCAAGTTACCACTGCAGTAAAACAAACACCCAGAAGAACCATGGCTCTGCAAAGTAATGAGAGGCAAAGATGGTATAGGAGGCAGTATCTTTTATTAAACCAACTGCAAAATATTGGGGGGAAGAGAAAGAGAGGCTTTCTTGGACATGAGAGTTGTTCAGTGATCTTTGATCAATATTATTATTTACAAGAGCTGTTTATTTGTTTTAGCACAAACCTGGTAGGGCATTTCTTACATTTACTGAAATGCAAGGAAACAAAATAAAGCAGAGTTTATGAAAAATGTGTATACTAAGTAGTCTTCAAAGCTAAGTTTTGTGACTCTAATGATGCTGTCATTGAGACAAAAACTGCATTAACACTGCACTGTGTACACTGCTCACCTGTTCGTTTGGATGGAGTTAACAGTACTTAGCTATTTTCATAGGCACTTTCCAGCATATTTACCTAAAAACCTTTACTCATGTGCCTTTAAACTTAATTTTATTTATTTGGATTATCATTGCACCTGCTCCACACAGTATCACACAGCCTGCAATCAGAGCAGGTGGAGGTAAAACTCCAGCGTAGTTGCATTTTTGGTTTTTTTTGTTTGGTACCAGTGGCAGGATCATCTGGAGTCCCTCTATTTTGCTTTTTGTGGAAAGTAGTGATTTATACTTTTGTGATCTTTAGCAAAAAATACTTTCAAAAAAACACAGGAGAACATGTAACAAATATATTAGGGAAATCTCTTACCTTCTTCACTATCTTGCTGTATTTACTGGGCCAAGAGAGGCTTAGTTCTAACCATGCTAGCTCAGTTGATTTAAGGATAGGACAATGAAAATTAACTTAATTAAAGACAATCTCTTTTTTACCCTGGAGAGGTTGGAAATTTACAAAAATCACAGCTTTAATAATGTTTTCTAAAGAACAACATTTCCTTTACTATTAAAAACTTACATAAAAGCAGAAAAATGTTTTAACAACACTGGAAAGGCAGGCCAACATTTCTTTTTTTAGAAGCTTTACGTGACCCCAAACTTCATTAATCTGCTGGAAACAAAAGAGCCTTACAAAATCAGCCTCTCAGTACTGCAACGTGCCACAAAGATTTTTGTTTTGCAAGAAAGAGCCATGAGGAGTCTGAATGCTTGTTTCTTAAGCACAAATCACTTCCATGACTTCATACCTTTGGATGCAAAGGATGACAAATACTTCACCCTACCTTGAGTCCATGCAGATGGGACAGAGCAGTCCCATTGCTCCAGGCATGACACTGAGCTTCCTGACACCTACTCGTCTGTGCAAGGAAAACCAAAGCAAACTCCTATACTTATAGTTCTGAGGTCCAAGTTTGACCCATGAAGGAAAATTCAGATCTGCCAACAGTTCCTGAACTCAGATGTTACAAAAAATATACGCTGCTGTCCTTGTTAGCAGCAGTAAACAAATAAAAGGTTAGCCAGCTCTAAAAGTCACATTTGTAACTTTTGAACACCTTTTCTATTCTAGTTTGAAACATTTTGCTCCAATGACTGACTTCCCTGTAAATCTTCCTATGAAAACTTCCATGAAAGGTAACCAAGGGCATTAGCATGAACTAGATCAACAGACACAGGAACATATGACCTGGTATAACATCCCATAAAACAGGAAGACGAGCAGCATTATCTACCTAAAACAGTGATTCACGGTAAGAGCTGACAGTAAATCAGCAAAATGTTTCTTCTCCAGACAGAACAAAATGCAGAAATCTCCCTCCTTCCTACTGAAACATCACCAATGCACCAGGGCTCTGAGTAACAACCCCATCTGCTTTTCTCCTATGCGTACATCTATGCAGAAGGAGCCTCTTTGACTCCAACACCCCTTTCTCTCTGCACCTCACTATAACTGCTTTTCTGTGTCACTTTTTACCTGCTCTAAGATTTTGCTTCTTAGGTAACAGAGCACAGAAATATCTCTTACCCCTCACCGTGATAAAGAGTGAGAAAGCAAGCCAGGCAGCAAGTGCCGATTTCCTCACCCATGCACAGGGGATTCAGCACCCACATCACCTTTCCAGCTCCCCGGGCGCAGCAGTGCAGCTTGTGCTAACCGCCACACCGAGCTTGCCGTTGCTTTCTCTTACCAGCTACCAGAGGGTGCAAGATGCTGCAGACAGCAGAGTATACTTTTTAACCTGTACTGTGCCTGAGTGACCAGAGCAGGGAGAGGGAAGCATATTACAGATGTGGTTGCACTGCCTGACGGGTTTTCAGCAAGCTACCGTGCTTACCACTTCTCTTAGCTTTTTAACTGGGGGCATAGATTGGGCAAGAAAGGCAGAAAGCAGGCCATCCTCTATCTGACAGAAAGGTGTTCGGAGAAGCACTAACCACTGCCACTAACACTCAGTAGGGTTACAGACATACCTTCACATATACTTAATGTCAGGTATTAACATTAATCCTGCATGCATGCTTTTTACAGTTATGTACAAAGCAAATTTCAAACAGGCTGATGATAAGGACCTTAGCAGCCCCGACACACCTCACCTGGGGCCACCAGCCCCTGCCCATGGCTCCAGCAGCTGCGTTCAAGCTCTGATCTGAGCACACAGCCCTGACATCAGGTAGGCTACAGGTGTGCCTGCCTCATGCCCTGTGTCTTGGGTGGATCTCAGACCTACGTCACTTCATTTTCCAGCGTTTAAAGAGATTAAACACTGTGTGCTGCCACCTTCCTCCTCCCTAAGAGAGAGAACATTAAAAAGATGGCAAATATCTCACACAGGACCTACTCTTAACATGTATGTAGCTTCTCTTTTTCATTTTGACCAGAGAAGCTCCTCCTCTATTCCAGCTGGGGTAGCTATCTCTATGGCTGGTTTCCTAACATGAAAGTAAGTTAAATACAAAAAATCAAAAGCTCTCATTTATACTTAAGATCAAACCAAGGTTCCCCACTGCTTCACTGAAAGCTATGGCATCTTCTAGTGTGTGTTTCTTTGGTAAGTATTGCTGCAGTACAGGTCTATAATTTAATACTCCCTGCTGACTACTAACACACTACCGGTATCTGTACCTGCTGTTACATGCTGCTGTTGCAGTAGTTACCATGCCAAAAAGACAATTCTCAAAAAAAAATATCTCTGATTGCACTCAAGAGGTTATGCAACAAAACAGAGTCAAAAGCTTACAGGAAAAAGGAGATGTGAGGGAACTCTTCAGTCTGACTGCTATCATCTTCTCCATAGACCACAATAATTTCCTGTAACCCACCTCCATATCTACAGTCAGATTTCAGTCCTTATTCCAGTTCTTTACGTGCTTTGCAACTATCAGAGTTAAAAAAGCACAGAATTATTTTTTTTAATGCATGCTCCTGTGATGGTCTCAGTTTATAATCAGTCTTTTGGGAACCCCTGAGCAGCAGCAAATTGTTCAAAAGACTCCCCAAGTCGTGGCAGAATTACTCCATACAGAGGTAGCATCCAATTAATCAGAACAACTGAAAGCACTCAATAGCCAGCAGGGATTTTCTAATTAAGACTCTTCCAATGTAGTGAATCACTTTGCAAATCGAAATTTATTTCAAAAATAACCTAGCTGAAACAAAAGGGGTGGGGGGGGGAGGGGCATAGGTGTTGTGTGTGGTTTGTTTTTCTTAAATCAAAAGTATATGAAAAATTTTATTTCTAGAGCTTCCAAAGGTACAGCCTGGCCACTGCCTAGAATGAGAGGCCAGAAATAGCTTCAGAAACTGTGATCACAGGGTTCCCTAAGTAGTCACATTACCTTTGGAAGTCACTTATGGCCCAATTTTGCAAGAGCAGATAATAATTCTGCTGGGTGACGTCCCAGCCTGATATTCAGGAGATGATGAACATCCATCTGTATGGCTTCTCAGGACAAGAGAGTCAAAACTGACTCATAATGTCTGACAATTTCAGCTGCATGGACACATATGCACATCACAACCGTTGCTCCTTCTGCTATTACCTTCACATACTCTAGCTTATTTTAGTGTTTCCTCTGCTCTTTGCACTTTAGATATCTACATTATAAGCTCTTCAGAAAACTTCAGGCAAAATGAAGAGTGATTTATACAGACATGCTGAAGGCTTCCAAACGCTGGGGAAGCACAGTTCTATGATGCACAATACAAGCTCATCTCAAGTTTAAAACTTAACTAAAATTATTAAGTCGGGGAAGAAGAAAAGAATAGAAATTAGTTCAAGACATAGCTAAGGAAACCATTCTAGAAATTAGAAGTCTTATAGATACAAAGTAAATTGTTACAGCAAAAAGCAAAGTTACATAGTCTTGACTAGTCTGAGCCTGGCCGCTGCCTAGAATGAGAGCCCAGAAATAGCTTCAGAAACTTTGTGGTGTCTGAGAACTTTCCATTCATTGCCCAAAGGATGTTGACACTGGCTTAAATGCACAAAAGCTTATTCATGAGGTCCATAACTGATGACAGGGAGGAGAAGCAAAGGGGTCTCAAGAAAAATACCCTCCCCTTGGTGTCCTTACCAGTGCAGCACATGATGATGGTGAAGATGATGTGGCCGATGATGACTTTCACTATGCTTTTCATAAGATGTAAGAACAGTACTTTCCATCAGGACCCACTCAAATGCCCCCATCCACACACACACTTCTGACGCTGAGCATTGCTTGAAGCACACCTCATCAGCTCTAAGAGCTGCACATCACTTGTTGCAAAGCTTTGTGTACCTATATAATTGGGAGATGCTTATTGGATATTTAAACAGCTATTACCTACTTTGATATTCTCAAAGCCTTGTTCTTCCACCTGTATTAAACTAAAGGTTACAAAACAAGAGGTTGGAGAAAGCAGGGGAAAGAAGAGATTTTTTTCCATTGGTGGCAATCACTTGTGTGTGTGAAATTAAAGATGTTAAACAAGTTTAATAGTAAAAGTATCAGAGCTCAAGAGAAATGATTGTGCTATCAGATTAAACTAAGTCGTTAAAGCACCTGTCACTTAATAAGGCCAGGCACCAGAAAACCTCAGCACGGTATGCCAATATGCTTGTCCTAAGGATGTGGTAGTTCAAGTCATGTGTCACTCCGGCACACCATGGCTGGTACTCCATTACCAGGTGCAAAAGACCATATGAACATTAATTTCATTTTAATCTGAATAGAGGTGCTGACACTGAATAACAGTGATCATTTAAAGCAGGTTTATATAAATGAACGCAAGTTTGTGTGTAAACATGGCTTACAAACGTTAACATATAAATTAGCTAGTATATTGCCTGAATAAGGAGAGACACCAGATAAAAGCTTTGCTCTTAGACATGAGAGATAATGTATTAGGTAAGTAATCTCAGCTATTACGTAGCAAAGCAAAAAATGTCTACAAGGATGGATAATGCTTTTTTTAAAAAAAAAACAGGAAGGCTGGCCTTTTGGGATCGTTTGCTATCTCTCCCAGAAAATCCATATTTAAAAGATGGCTATATAAACAGATTTCATTTGTTGTACAGCAAAAGTAGGTTCTTTAGCATGCTTGGATAAGTCAGTGGTAAAGCCAAACACATCAAGTCCATTTATAAAATAAAACAAAGGTATTTGAGAAATTCTATTCCGTAAAAGCAAACAATTAAACAAAAACCAGTGTCTTTAAAGAGCTGCTGCTACCTTTTACTGATCACAGAATTATAGAATGTAATCTATGTTGATCATGCTGTACCTTATATACTAGCAACCAAGAATATATGGAAATGGAACAGCTTTTTCACCACCTGAGGCCCCAGCACAGACTGCATAGAGCCATTTACTTTCAGTATGATATGTGTAGAATCAGTTCATGTTCAGGCTATCCTTAATGCTTGGGTCTACATGTTCTTTCTACCCTGCAGCAACATAAGACAGCCATCGTACCCCAAGCTGCCACACCAGCCTCAGAGATAATCTATTTTTGCATTAGAGCTGGATATACAGCACGGAAAGCCTACAGAGTCAGTTTTCAACAATTTAAAAAAGGAGTGGTCTCATTTTCCAGAGCAGTATTATGGGATAGATATGACCATACAACATATGAAGATGGCCTTGACTGAAGGCTGAAGCAGACTCAAAGCCTGCCTGTCTCCCAGTCCACAGGGAAGCCTTGCAGACAGCCTGCACGCAGCCTCACTCAGCCTAATTCACTTAGAAACTGACCTGACCCAGCTCTCCCTCTATTGCTCCAAACAAAAATCAAAGAAATTCTCTTTCAGATATAAGATTCTTAGGACTGTGAAGCTACCCACTTCTCTGAAAATAGTAGAATGTATGGACAGAGACTGTTAACAACACTTCATCAGTGATGCTAAGATACATGTAATCGTAACATTATTAACAGACCACTATGCAAATAGCTACCTTCTTTGTTAGCTCTCTACACGATATTAAATGAAGACCAGTTACTAGCAGCGTATATGGACACCAGTGCTCTAGAGCTCTATTTGGCCTTCCTAGACATTTCCACATATAATTTGTTTTAGACACTATCACACAGAAATGTCTTTGACCATGTAACCTGCATTTTTGGTCACAGAGCAATCACCTCTGACCATTGGATTAGCCCCAGAAAATATAAGGTATTCTGAAACAGCTACTTGTTCACAACTGTCCACATTACGCTGTAAGAAATTACTGCAGAAACAGAATCCAGAGAGTATTTCGGTGGTTTTCAGCTTCTTTGGAACCTTAAGTGCAATTTTACTTTCTTAAATGCTTAAAATAATCAAAATAAGTCCCCAGAGGCTGGTACCATACCACGCAGTATCAGCCTTTGCCAACTGCAAAGTACCTCCTTTAATCAGATTCTTTACTTCTGCTGACTGTGTTTTAACAACTGAACAAAACAAAAGGGTGTCTTTGCTGTCCTATTACAGAGGCTTGCTACAGTGAGAAAAATTGTAGTGTGCTGGCAATTTATTTCTTTTTTCAAATTAAACTGCAGATATAGAATACTGAACTTAGCCAAATCTAGCAAGAATCCTAGAGAACTGTACTGGATGAAAATAAGGATAATAGATAAAAATTTTTATAAGTGAAGTAAAAGAACATTCTGTAATACACTATTGAGCTCTACAGCTTTTTCTGTGAGTATTATAGTAATTCTGCCGACCTGTACATGATGTTCTTGCAATGTTCCCTTTTTCTATTAACGCATCAATGTTTGAGTGAAGTGGGCAAAATAAGAACTGCGTCTTTTAAAACACATGCTCCAAAAAATACAGACATGTTAAAGAGCATTATATGTGGCAACATCCCACTATAATTTCCCGATGATTAGTAGTCATATACACAGTGTTACTATACACACATGTGCAGTTTCCCGGACTTAACCTACACAAGATGGAGACACAATCTATCTGCAAAAAACAGATGGATGCTATGTCCAGCCATCAGAGGGTATTGGCGCACTCCAAATAAAATAGGATGTATGCTTATCTCTCTGTGGTGGGAGCACATGTAGCAAACAAAGGGCAATCAAACAGGGCAGGTGGCACAGCTGTTTTGCCCAGGAAAGTCAGGAACAGTGGGAAGGCAAGCAAGACTTCTTTTCATGGCCACGTGGTTTGGGGGAGTTTGCTGAGGGTGCTGAGTGTTTGTCAAGTGACTGCTGTGGAGGATGCGAGAGGCTGGGATGCCAAGAGGTCTACAAGATGATCCCTTGATCCTGAGAAGGGGCTGCGCATACCTGGGGCAGAGGCGACAACAGGACAAAAGGCTGAATAGCCGGAGGAGCACAGTGAACAGGGGCAGTCAAAACGGAAGAGAGCACTGGGAGCCTGCACTGGCAAAGGCACAGATGAGCTACTTCTCCACACACGCACGCACTCACACACGCACGCACTCACTCCTCAGTTTATCTCATACAGGCTACATCTTCCTTCACTGCTAAGCATCTTAAAAAGGGTGAAGTAGGAGGACAGCAATCTTAATCACTGAAGGAAAAGACAAGCTAAACTAATAAAACTTTTAAAAGCTAACATGTTAAGCTCAACATGCCAGTCAAAGTCCAGGAACAGATAGTGCTGCTGGCTGGAGAGCAGCACATGCAATTACCTATTCAGGGGCAAGCGTTTTGTATGCCTGTGTGTATACAGTACAAGGAGTTCTCAACCCTCATCCTCTTCAGACGGGAATGGCTAAACTGGAAGAGCTAAGAGAAATAAAAAGGTCCCAGACGAGGTCTACAGGGATGCTGTCGCATAGTCTCACCTCCACTGCAGCAGCCCTTGTGCTGGGGACACAAATCTCATGGAAGTACAGTATCCACCTGGGCAAGAGTGTCCTCTTGCACCCTGGGGGCGCCTGCAGTAGACAGGACCCCAAGGACGGGAAGCAGCAGTGGCCGGAGGTTGCTTTCCTAGGCACAGAGCTAGATGGCTTTGAGACATCGGAGAGGGAGGACTGCGCAGTAACCTGCTGTCAGGTGCAAAGGGAGCGGACCTCCTGCAATCTCCCAATAGCTCACAAAGAAGAACAGGGTCAATGGTCAGTCTGTATCAGTACCAGCGACACAGAGAAGTGTCAAAGGGACGTTCTGGAGGCTCAGTTCAGGTGATCAGCCAGGATACTGAAGCCCAGGACCTTCATAACCACTGTCATTAAGAGTCTCATTAAGAGCTTTATATGCTAAGGGCAAGGAGAGGTCTGGAGTCTCAATGCATGAATGAGATGGTGGTACTGAGAAGGAGGTTTTAGATATATTAAGAAATGGGGTACCTTTTGGGACAAGACAGACCTGTAACAGAAGGACAGGCTGGCTGTACCTTAACCAAACTGGAGTCAGGCTGAAAACCGCAGGAAGACATTTAAACTACAAGCTGGGGAAAGCCAAAAGCACAAAAGAGCACCTGATTCAGGCTGACACAGTCCCGAAGGCACTATAGCTAATGCTCCTCTGAAAAGTCTAAGGGAAATAAACAGCCTAATACAACAAATAGAAAAGGCAAATCAGACTACCCTCTCTGTTCTAGATACCCCTTAAAACAACAAGTATTAAATTGAAACAACAATAAAAACCACCCTACTTCAATATTTTCCACTTTTTCCAATTAATTCAGGCAAAAGCAGCAGAAAATGTATTTTAGCCCCTTCTATTACTGAATTTGTTGTTTGCACTACAGTATCAGAGAAATGATCCAGTTATGCCACAAGAAATACAGATACACAACAGAAGTCAGGCCTGCTGGAATCTGAACACAAGCCAAGTGACACAAGGTATGTAGGGAAAGATACAAGAGGTTGCACGAGAAGCAAGATAGCTTCACGTTTTATCAATCTTCTGGAAGAAATTGTTGAGTTCTTGCATGGAATTGCTTTGACAGACAAGAGAGTAAGTCAAAGGTGGTAGGGGAAAAAAAAAGCAGATTAGAACTAGAGTCTCTGTCCACCAAAAAAATTACAGGCTTCTTTTTCCCCCAAGAGAATTGGCAGAACAGAAGGAAGCACCGTATTTGTCAGGAACTAAGCCAGACTATTCATGATGGAGAAGAATGTAAATTACAGAGTTGAATATCATAACTAGTAAAGCATTTAAAAAGGCAGCAGTCAACAGCAATCTCCCAGCAATCCCCAACAACAGCAAAAGACTATGAGCAGAGAATAAGACAGACAGAGCTCTCCCTGCCATCACCATTTCAGCTTCACTACTGCTTCTGTTATTACCATAAGTGCCATTTGCATTGTCTGGCTGATCTAATGCCTTATCAAGAGAGGTTATGTGATTTCTTATCCAGCCAGCCTTCCAATCCAGGATATTCTCCTTATTGCAATGTTTCTATGGAAGCTGGGTGACTACAAGGCACCAGTTCTTGTCCCTGCTAAATCTAATTTAAAGATGCTAAAAATAAAAAAAAGGCTTACATGTAACTGTACTCTCTGGAAAGCAAGAGGTTGTACTTCCTATAGGGATAACATTTAATCAGCAGTGAAATGAAGAGAGGTGCAATAGAATAATTGTTTCACTGGTATTTCTGCCATTTGCAAACTTTATAGCAATACCTAGCCCACTCTCTGAACATTTTGAGAGCTCTTGCCATCTTAGATATTGAGACAGCAAGTATAGGAACCATAACACAGTGACATCCCAAGCCTTTGGACTCCCAGTTCAGCCATTGCCCCAGTGACCACCTACACTGGACACCCAAGAATGCAGTGTCATTTACAAATTCTGTGATGGTCCAGGGGGGTGCAGGGCAGGGATCAAAAGAAGTACTGCATGAAAACAAAACATTATTCTTGATCACTTGGAATTTTTCCTTAAATAGATACAGGATGTATATAAAATCCACTTTTGTTTTTCTCTGCAAATCACTTCACAATGATATTCCCACTAGTACACATACAATCTACTGTATGATCTTCAGAGCCTCATCACACCCAAATTATCAAAAAGAAGCGCCGTTTGTAGCTTACATTAGCAAATGTGATTACAGGCTCGCCTCCATGAAGACAAAGGAGTAGAGCCACACAACAGCAGGCAGGGGAACCCCAATAACCTCCTCAGAGAAGGGAGCCCCTGCACCAACGCCTCCCCAGGCTGTCGCAGGGGAGAGCCTCTGCCCCGTGGGGCAGGGGTGGCCCCCATCCATCAGTGTGTGGGAGACTCTCCAGGTCTCCTTTCAGACTGAGGTAGTTTAGCCCAGGTGTATGGGAGTCATTGTGGGATACACGGAATGAGCATTCTGGGATTGTACAAAACTTATTATGGGCTGTTTATGGTAAGGGGAAAAAGGTATGTAAAGGCAGAGTTCAGGGTAGTTTGGGGAGAAACAAGAGTAGGAAATTAGAGGGGAAAGGGGATAAAAGCCATCTATAAACTGGCATTTGGTCAGTACGCTTGTCTGACCATGCCCTGCACCTGATCCACACAGTCTATCCCATCTTCTCATTAAACTCCATTTCCAACTCTCCTCATGGCTCTCTGCTCCATGGGTCTGTGTGCATACTGAGGTCCAAGAGCAGTAACTGGAGTCAGACCATGGGACATCAGGGCCCACACATCAGAGCAGCAACAACCGGAGAGCATACGTTTGTGTGGGTGTGTATGTTAGTGTTTAATCACCACTGAACACCAAGCCAGACTAGCCAGCAAGTAAGATAAGATGCTTAGGAGGCGGTGTAGCCATAAGTCTGGGCCAGATAACCAGGGGACACAAGAGGGCTCTGAAAGTTGGCTAGCAGAGGACTAGAACATCCAAGCCAGCTACTGGAGAGACCCTGAGATTTGAAGGTCAGCAACTGGTGAGGTCATAGTTCCAGGCCAGCAACTGAAGACACCCATCTACATTTGTGTGTCTGTTTGAAGCAACTGGGAGGCCAGAAGATCCTGGGCCAGCTACTGGGTAGACTAGGTGTCTAAGACCAGCTACTATGGAGGGATCCATACTGATGTGCGCAGGTGTATATGCTTATGTATTTTATACTAATGGGCTCTCATCCTGAGCAGCCAGAAAGGGGAAGAAATGAGGACATTGGTGCTCTTTGTGTTTGCATGAGTGCTGCATTTTCTTTCTGTGTCAGTCTGTGTGGCTGCTCATGCATGTACCTACATATGTATTGTGTCCATGTGTGCCTCTTGGGAATGTGTGCTCAACCTTGCTATGGCTGGACGTGAGGACATGGAGCAATAGCACACACACCTCTGCTGGCCTATGGGATTCAGCAGCACCTAAACACTTACCAGCATTTTTCCTGAGGATGAGTGGGAGAAAAGTATACAATTTCCTAGACCTTTAAAAATGTTCCAAATAAGTGGCAAACTTACTTTTTCCAACACCGCACAAAAAACCAAATTGATTATTAAAGATGAACAGAAAAGAATAAAAACCTCATTTAAGTGCTCATGGCACCCGTTCAGTAGCAAGCGAATAAATGAGATCTGTAACAGAACTAACACCATTTGAAATTCTTCCTAAGCGCTTGGGTTCATTCATGCCTGAAATACTAACTTAATGCCCATAATATCCAATACAAAATCTTGATGTATCTGAACTTTCACTGAAGTTCAAAACAGTTAGGGATATACACACCAGCTGGCATTTGACCAATTATTACTCACAGTGAAAAGCAAAACATGACATCCAGACACTCAGTTAAACAGCTCTGGTTCACAGCTGTCATTGAAGTGTTCACACAGGGACTACAGACAGTAAAATGACTGGTATCAATCAGTTTCACCCTAAACAGGGATCAGTTTAATATCCTTGTCTCACACAATGTTTAAAGACATCGGCTAACTCCCCAGCACGTGCCTGAGGAACACTCTAGGATGCAGTATCCCCTGAGTACCAGGCATTTGCGTTTCAGGTGTCAATCACTGCACCTCACACATTTCCAGACCAGGTAAATTGTTATTTTCCCAACGCCTCTCTTGCAGTGCTACCTGAGTAGCCCCTCAGCCAAAGCCAGACAAGGCACCTCTGCTGAAGCACCGAAGAGAGGTCTCCATAGCAACACGGACCACAGAGGCTCTCACAACCCCTCTTCTTCACCTACTCCCCAAACTCAGTTTTTCTTCTGAAGAGAATTGCTTTGTAGTTCACCTGAAAACACATAAAAAGCAAAAGCAGAATATCTATTCCAGACAGACTTTATCAAAGGTGCAACCTGAACTGGGCTTACTTGCTGCGGGGTCCATTATTCCTGAGGCTTGGAACAACCCATGCACAAATGCAGGGTAAAATTACTACTGTAACATTATGATACTGTAATATGTTATTACTATGCAATTATTATTACATGCAAATACTACAACTCATATCATTACATTTGCCTGATGCTTCTTATTAGACTTGATTTTCAGTCACTTTTTGCTTTGCCAAACTTTACCTATTCCAGCTAATCAGCAACATTAATCTATGCAAAGTGCCTGGTTTAGATTATTTCATCTAGAACAATTCCAGTGTTCCTGACACCAGTAGAAATGAAACATCATCCTTCCCATCCCCAGACCTTCCCCCCCAGAGATGGTTCTACCCTTTTTGGCAGCAGGGCTACAATTTTTTGCTGGACCTATTGTAGACGTGCCCCTCATTCTTTAAAAGTTCTCTCAGTCTAGCCTTTAATCATGTACCTGCAATATTTTTACTGCAAGATTCCCTGCTTCCTTTTTTACAGAAGATGTCTGTGGCAAACTTCACCAGCAGCTACTCGAAGATACAAATATTTATTCCTTATGCTGGTATCATCTGCCTTTACAAACACATTAATCTCGACTGCCAGTTACTTGAGGATTGTACCCCAGAAGGGATCTATCCCTTTAGAAACCACGTGCTGTAATAATTCCATTTGACACCTCTGGGCATAGATGTCAAGACAGGGAGATGAAAATCAGTTTCAAGGGCAGGGAGAGGCTAGAGTCAAACAGCTCATGGGAAATTCTCAGGAAAAGGGGTGAGCCTGAAGCCTTGCCTCTTTTTGCTCTGCAGGACACTGGGAAGGCTCACTTTTCACTTCAAAATCTGTTATCTGTTTCAAAGTTTCAAAGACAAAAGAGAAAGTAACAAAGAGCCTCATTCCCCAAACCCCAATTAAGGCGCTGATCTACAAGGTCTGGGAAAGTTTCCTGGATTTGGGATTATTTGAGATACTTTCTGTGTATATTTTACTAACTGTAAGTTGCATGTTCAGTCTGGGGAGTAGACACTGGCACTGAGGGCATTGCTTTCTCATTATAATTTTCACCTATTGCCTAGTGTGGGTTTTTTTCCCTAAATGTCTGAAAAGAATAATTTTTTAAAAAGAAGAAATCTATGCAGTTTTATCTACATGGCTAACATGAAAACTGTGAACAGACTGAGATAACCTCAGGAGCACATGCAGACTCCCAGAGCTGGGAAATATGAAACTACAAACCATAATGGGATACAATCTTGCCTAAGCCTAACATGACACAAACATTCAGCTACACCCATGCTAAAATCAGTAAAACTACAACTCACATAAGCTCCTCCATTTAACTGCAGTTAATGATATGTAAATACGTGAACTGTGGAAAAAATCCATGTTAAGAGTGACAGTGCCTATATCTTGATCTCCCTCATAACTGTAATTTCTGGCCTTCCTTTCCCTTCTCCTGAGAATAACAGAAGGTGCTACTGTCCATTGCGTTTTGCCCATCAATTTTATCTCCATTTCAAGCTAAGCTCACTGTGCATGCTGGCTACAAGTGCTCTTTGGAGATCCTTCTCTTCATTTCCAAGATCCCATCCCACTGCTTGCACTCAACTGAAAGCAGCTGCAGCCACCTCCAGCGACCTCTCCCCCCCAACGCTCAGAAGTAATACTTCCTTCTGTCAAATGTTCGGTTGTTGTGCTAAAGTAATAATTTGTCTCTGCAGATTGATCTCTAATGGCAAGAGAAAAATATCCTTTGTAGAGCAATACTGCTCTATTGCCATATTCACTGCAAATCTGATCTCCAGACTTCTCTGATGAAAAGGAAGCTATTAAAAATTTACTCGCTTTAAAAGGGAGCCCTATGTCATCCCAAGCCTTAAAAAAAACAAGAAGCATCTTTGATTTGCCATTTATCAGTTAAATTTTCACCTGTTTAAAAGTCATTGTCCACATGTAGCCTTTTTCAAACTAGTGACAGCCACAAGAGTAAAAGCAGTAACTCCATACTCTTATTAATCAAATAGCTAATCTTTTTTCACAGTTTACATGTTCAAATACTCTATTTTTCATAAGCTGTTTATTCATAGGAGCCAAGAATATACTAGAGCTTTTTGCTGTTTTCTTTCCATGCTGGAGGAGAGGGTGGAGGGAAGAAAACATCTGAATTTAAAAAATACTATAAAATTCAGGTTACAAATTTAAATTCTTAAATCCAATGAAAAACAACCTATAAACTTTGCTCTACCCCTCTGACCTCACGCTGAAAGATCTGAAGCCTCTATTTCTTCTGACTGCGAGTGTGCGATGAGTAACGCCAATAGCATTGGTGATCCCCCTTTGCAGCCTAGCTGCTCTGCTTGCGTCACTGAAACATACTGCAGTGCTAGTTGCAGTCCCACCATGCTGCAGATAATCCTCACAGCATGCTCTGTATATTAGAAGCCCAAACAACCCGAGATATGCCCCAAAAAATGGAAGAGTGTGATCACTGCATGAGCTCCACCTCACAATATGGTCTTCACAATGAGAGAACAAACAAAAGAAAACCTAGAATGCACCCAGTTTACACAGGTCTCAGAAAGGGGAGAATGGAAAACAAAAACCAAGAACCACTTTCCTAGAGTAATATAACAGAATTGCTGTGCAGCATGCTTCTCAAATGGTGGCTTAGGGTCCTCTTATCTGTAAAGCCAATGCAGATACACCTGCACAGCCAGATGTTGCTCCCAGCCTTTTAGTCCCTATGGAAGAATCCAGGAAAGTCTCACTTTCCCGGCCCATTGATCAGAGTCAGTCAAATCATAGTCTTCTCTTCACCACAGTAGCAGGCAACAAAAACTGGCCTCCCCTTGAAAGGCTCCTGAACTTCCTGGTTTCTGTACTTGCCATACATGGTAGAAACAACCTAGCACAATGACAGGGTCATGGGCACAACCATCAGTGGCCTGCATTGCTCTGGGACATGCTGACCATTATGATAACAACAAATCCTACAAAAGCTGAAGCCTAGCTATTCTCTACCAAGAGGAACCAACTTCCACAAGCATGGGAACACAACAAATTTTCCTCTCTACCATTCCAATGGGACTTGTCAGTCCTCTTCCAAATAAATCCTTTCGCAATCAGCCAAACTCATCAAATCTCTTTTTTTGATTTAAATAAGAAAAAAAATCCCAAGCAGAACTTTACTCCTGCTCAAAGAGGCGCAACTTTAGAAACTGCATGAAAAATTGTGCTTTTGTTACGAATTTGTATCGCTGATGGCACTCTGCTACTACAGCAATAGGTGGCAGAACAACATTGTGAAGTGGACAGACTCAGAAGACAGACTGAAACAAGAGCCCAGAGGCAGACAAACAGGGTAACATGCCAAAAAAATCATCAGAATGGAGAATATAGTCGGTCTCCATCTTCAAAACTTCAGTAATTTGACAAGGCAATAGTTCTAAACCTAAATTTTATTTTATCCTTCCTTTTATCAACTTCACATGAACAACACCATGCCTTCGAGAGCAGCCATTTGAATTTGCCAGCTAAGGACCCTAGCCAGTATTACTGTGAGTGCAAATCATCACTCGCTTCCACAGGTAATCCTGACTTCATCATCTCAGCCGCATCCATTTGGTGGCATAGGTGAACTGGCCTGAAACACACGTTAGACAAAACAAAACAGTTCCTACGGTTCATACAAGGCAGTAAAAAAACCTAACCTGAGTCAGGCAGAACACACAGGACAGAACAGATAGATCTGTGCAGGATTAGTGGCAGTGAAGCGATCAATCTCAAAGTAAGCCTCTACCATTCTTCCATTGATGACTTCTACATTCCTTCAAAACAAGTTAGGACATGCAAAGCTTGAATCTCTTGACACCTTTTACCACACGGGATTAAGTGAACCGAAGGGAATTAGTACCGACAGCATGTGTTGCTTCTCATATCACGCCACTCCTGTCTGCATCATTCCACTGGCCAGAAAAATCAGCTTGGTGCCTTTCAGTTTCCCTCATATTTAAGGTAATGAAAGTTGCTGCATTACACACAGAAGTTCAACACATTAGCTTCCCTTTTGCTAAGCCAATTAGGGGCAGCTGAGGAGTCCAAAAACTAGTCATTCATATGACAGAGTTGACAGAAGCAGCAGAATTAGAGTGGCTTCTATTCTCCTACAGTAACTTTTTTTAGAAGCAACATATTTAATCATACTGTACCTGCCCAGCTATGGCCTAAGCAGACTACTGAGTACAACTCACCTGACCCCACACCAGAACCACATCTCTGCACATGCACTTGTCATTCCAGAGTTCCTGAGACACCCGCTCACTTGGTTTCAGGGAGTACCAAGTACACACGTGGATCAGAAAAGGAAAGTGGTAACAAGAGACATGGGTCTTTTCCTAGTTTTAATGCTGATGCTCAGCACGCCTGTATATTTTTCTGTAACGTCCTCCATACTCCCTGATCCAAGTACAGTTCAAACAGTAGAACAAGAAACAGCAGTGGCAAGCATTTTCACTGGTTTTTTTCTAGCCCTGCCCAGAGTTGACAGCTTACAGGCTAGGAAATGCCATTACTATGAGAACTGCCATTACTAGCAATAGAGCTGCAAAGGAAGACTGCATTAACAGGCGTTCTCGTCTCATACATACTTGCTACCTCACCTTGTGCATTTGGTAAATCATGCACTCAGCTAAGCATCACAGACAGAAATGGCTTGCAAGCCTTGAATACACTGCAAATCTTTCCTTCATAGAGGCAAACCAAGCTGCTGATCAGGGTAACTAAATAGGCCAAATTCCTCCCTCCAATGCCTCCTGTCTTGTGCTGAAACCTCGTGGTAGGCTACAGCCAACGGAGTGCACAATGGGTAACACCAGTTGGGTTCAAAGTACAGAGACACAGATTTACTTCATTTTATTCCTCAGGCCTTGAAAATTAAAATCGTAAGTAGTCTGCTAAGCAAAAACTTTTCCACAAGCAGTGGAAAAGCAACAGCAGGAAGTTTGTGCAAACAGACTCAAAGTCACATAAACAGCTATTTAAAACTGTAGCATTTAAGCACATTATGGCTTTATTACCTCAGTAACTCATGACCAAGTTATCTGAAGAACTCTCATCTCTAACTGCCCTAAATTATAAGTCAGTTTTAGAGTAATAATTTTGTTTTGTCCATTCCAAGCATGGAATAATCTGATTCTTTACAAAATCAGAAATTTTTAACAATGAAAACTTTCTACAAATTAGGAGAAAAAACAATAAGAAAAAAATCTGCCACTTAGCTGGCCTCTTCTTGACGCTTCTGGTCAGTTCTACCAGTTAGATCCTCTGATGTACATGCTAAGGTCACATCCAGGTTCAAGCTTTGGCAAGCATGTCACAACTACATAATCCCTTCTAAAGACAAACAAAAATTATAGAATCTAGTATCATTGTTTTTGCTACCCAAGATAAATAAATAAATTGAGGTTGTGCTTGTAAAGTAACCATAAAGAACAGTTTGACTCTTTCTTGTCCTTAGCAGGTATCATGAAATACTCACCACAGCACTGTCCTTTTACAACATACGGAAAACTAACACAAGAATTTCTCCTACCGTTACAAGTCTCCCCACACGTCTCAAATAAGCGTCTTAAAAGGGAGAGAAAAACACAGCGTACATCTCTTTCACAACTGACTATTGCTAACACATTTTTCTGCACAGTAGGAACCCAAAATAAATTCAGAACCCTGGCTGTGATTCTTCCTTCTTGGAGGACTTACACCTCTCCATGCTGTAGACTGCTGCTTATGTCAGACCCCAGTATTCATTATCAAGGCTGAGACATATACGTTTGTTCCCTTTCAAACTGGAAGCAGAAATCATTTCTCCCTTTTAAAAGGGTAATGCTATTTTATCCAATAGCAAAGTGGCTTGGGTGTTGACGTTGTAGGATGTACAAGTTGCACATCCTCCTAAATCAGAAGGGATTCAAACCCACACATCCTACCTCTGAGGAGAGTACCTCCCATCTCATGCTTTAAGAGGAAGGACGGTCCTAATTCCCCTCGAAGGGTTTCCCCTCTGCAAAGAGGAACCTGAGACTCACTGGACTGAAGAACTGCTCTTCCGTAGCTCAGCTGAGGAGCTTACCCGAGGGAGAAGTGAGCTGGATGCCACCCATGCTCTAAGGAACATGGCAGAGAACAAATGAAGAGGAAAACTTAATTAATGGCATTTGTGCAAGCATAAGTCTGAAGTGAATATCAAGTTGTTCTCCCCCGCTGATGCAGAGGTAGTATGCAGCACGTGCACAAGCAAAACTTCTGGTGGGTATGAGAGTCAAGCATGCAAGCACCGAAACCTTGAGACCTTCTGGAGATCAGGGCTTCAGCTTCTCTGTTGCTCGGTTTCCATTCAGTAAAGAGGGAGCAGCAGCACATTCACAGGGATGATATGGGAATACATTTTCAGAGACTCTGAAATTTTAGGCTGTTACAATAGTGTGTGCCATACCTGTTCTTAAAATACTCTTTCAGGCAGCAGGGAGACTGGAATAGGTGGCAATTTCAAAAAAATAGTTAAAATTGGTTTCCATCACTGTAAATTCACGAGGCCCACTGCTAAAATTTGACATTGGACTACTGCATTTTCATATTTAAAAAAAAAACACATTACTTCCTCTCCTGCTTTGCTCTTTGATAGGCCTGGAGAAGTTACTGATCTGGAAGCTTCATCAGACTCCCAGCCATCCAATCTGCACATAAACCCCTTACAACAGGTCCAAATCTTTTCACGGAGTCCGCCTCTTGAAATCGGACTGCAGGAGTACCAAACCATGACTTACAGTATCTGCAAAATTTATTGCTATGGTATTTTTTGGTTAGTTTTTAAAACTCTTAGCTGTTGAAGACATGATTACATGAAAGCGTCCATTTTCTTCTTCAAATAAAATTTGAGGATCCACGCTCATGAAAGTCAGTCTGGACATATGAGCCAAATGTATGCTCTTAAGACTCAAAACCCAAAAGATAAAGAACTAAAATTCTGACTTTTCTCATGCAAATTTTTTATTTTTAGGACACTATTTGGTGGTTATCAGTTTGTGCCAGGCATTATCCAACATACGGAAAAAGAGAGTCCTTTCCCCACACTACCTGTGCACTAACTAGAAAAAAAGCAAGAACCATGAGGATTACCCCCAGTGGATGGAGGAATGATTTAGGCCAAAAGATTCAGTGATTACAGTAATAACCAGTAAGTGTATTGCTGACCGAGCCCAGAGCTCAACCCCGTTCCAAGACTACGCTTACCATCTTCTTAGAAACTATTTAAGTGATATTGAGTATTACCAAGAAGAAATCAATATTAGAATTAATAACCATGACCACAGAAGAGGATTTTAGCTTTACTCAAGATCAGGAAAAACAAAAACAAATCCTTGATATTAAGTGCCAATGACCATCAGCAAAGTCCTATTGAACGCACCTAAAGAGGTGGAGAAAGTTCAGTCAAGCCTTGTGTGAAAAGCCTCATCATCATTTCCAATAACTATCTGTGAATGCCTTGGACAGTAGTGGCGTTTTACTGAAATCCAGCTTACTGATCTTCCAAACAGTGCTAAACTGACTCACCAAAAGGCTCATTTTTCCTTTTTTTTTTTTTTTGTGAGAAATTCACATGTATTCCTCACAAAACAATGTACTATAAGCACTTAGAAAGCAAATGTACACACATCTGTAGAGTTATACAGCCATATATATTATTCATTTACTACACACATCTAAAGTGCATGATTCGTAATTTAAGCGTAACAAGTAGGCAAGATCGCACATGGTTATGTACGTTTACAGCATACAATACTTCCAAAGGATTAATCTGAAATCTGCAGGATAAAATGCAGAATTACTGCTGTGTGAAACAGAAATTCAGTAAAACTTGTTTGAAACACTCCACAGCCTTCTCTGTGGTAAAGAGAACAGATCCCGTTACAGTTGAAAACAGGAGTATAATCAACCCATTGAATTTTTGCCCATTTAAACTCTGATAGGAAAGTTTACTATGTGAAACACAGAATGTACCAGTTCTCATCTGTGATGAATAGCTAACTTTTTATAGTAATAGCTTTTACACATCAGAAATCCACAAGGAACATAAAATCATACACCTGAGGACCTAAAACGCAAAAAAAAAAAAAGAACACTCACTAAGGCAGCAAATGATGCTAGTTACCGTTTGGTCTGCAGTCCCCGACCATAAGGACAAACAAACCACACCAACAAAAAACTCCAGCAACACCCACTCACCCAGCAAAGAGCCTACGAAGATGACAATTTGCACGGTGGTAGTGAAATGCCTGTAGGTCTGCTCCTCGCCGTGCTGCTCGCCCCCCGCGGCGCCAGCCTCGCTGCCGTTCCCGCCCTGCCACACCATCTGTCCAGCCGAGGCGTTCCTCATCTCCAGAGCTCTGGTGGCACCCGGGTACGGGCCATGCTCGCTTTCGTTCCTCGAGATCCAGCTTTTGTCGTACCCCATGGCGAAGTTCCTGCCTTCCTCGCTGCCACCTAATAACCACAGGTTATTGGGCCCCTCCCTTTAATGACTGAATGGAGCCCACAGGGAAAAAGGCGCTCCTGAGAATAAAGCCCCATCTCTGGCACTCGGAAGCACCGTCACCGCGTTTCTGTGTCCTGGAAATCAGGCTTGGTTTTTCACATTTCTGCCTTGTAAATCATGAGAGCCAGTTTAAAAAAAAAAAAAAAAAAAAAGCAGCAAATAAATCAGGCTCCTCCTTGCGATCAGCTGTCCCATATTTCTTGCTTCACAATACCAGTGTTTCCTCAGCGTGTTTTACAGCAACAAACGTGAATGAGAAAATTACAGTCCACACGGCAGCTCATCTTACCCCGCCAGGAGGTCACCTCGCGCCCGCCGCGTACGCGCTGGCACGCACACGGACTTACTATACATTAAAACCGGTTTGGAAAAGTTAATAGACCACAAGCTCTGTGCCCCCACTCCATGCTCAGCCTTGGTATTAGCTTCTCTCACAACCTTAAAAAAGACATCTCTTTCCCCGTGGCACATCCCCTAGCACCCTCTTCTCTCCTTCTGCCCACTCCTCCTGGGCTGAGACGTGGCTCCGTCCCGCGTCCCGCCTTGCTCGGCGCCACACTGGGCGCCCAAAAGACCATTAGACAGCGTCCAGAAAAGTAAATGACCGCTCAGTGGCTTCCACTGCACTCCTGCTATTTCTCGGGGAAAATTAATTTGGTTTTGGATCTCCAGGCAGGGGGCACTCGAGCCTCCAATCAACCGAAAAGCCTCCGTATGATCCTGCGTGACCCACTGTGAGCGCGCCCCGCAGCGAGCGCGGCCGGCGGTGACACCGCTGGTGGTACGTGCCCCAACATGCCAGATCGGGCGCCGCCGCTGCCGACCGCGCCGCCGCTCCACACGGCGGCCGCCCGCCAAGGCCTGCCGCTCGCGGCAGGCGGTGGCCCGGCGGGCGGAGCGGCACGGGACGGGGAGGGCCGCCGAGCTCCCGCGTCCGCCGCGCTCCCCCGTGGCGGCGGGCGCCGCCATCACGTGGCCGCGGCGCTTGCGGGGCCGCCATTTTGCTGGCGAGCGCGGCCGCGGGCGCTGTAGGGGGCGGGCGGGAAGCGCCTGTCCCGACAGCCCGAGCCCCAGCGGGGCCAGGCGGCACGGTGCCCGCCCGCAGCTCGCCCTCGGGAGGCAACAGCCGACTGGAAGCCAGAGTTTCTAAACCGGTATTTTAAAACAGTTCTGTAACTCTGAAGACAGAATTTCAAAAGAGAGCACTAACTTCTATATAAACATATTATTTGGTAAAACAGATACGTATATATTTCTAATACTTAATCTGCCAGGAAAGCTTCTTTATAGGCACAATAAGTTTGGGTTTTAATTGTGCAAAAAGTGTGCATCCATGTAGTAGATGCACATTTGCCTTTAATTCGAAGATTTTAGGAGGACAGCTAGTTAAAAGCCAAAAGGAGTTTTTCAGCCATTAGCCAGTGAATCTGGAAGTGCCCCCTGGAAGAACAGCTAGCCATGAGTCTAACCCCTGCGCAGCAAGACTTTTTCAGGGACCCCAAACTGGCAAAATGTGTTTCTGTGATATTGTAACCAGGGTGATGAAGTTAACCAACCATGGATGCTGCTGTACTATCCAACTGAACATTAAGTCTGGGGACAATCAGTGTATTCTTTAATCTGTATTTTAGTCATTAGTTAATCATTAATGCGAATCAAACAATAGACAATGTGTTTCTGTCAGAACCTCTCTTTTAAGGCTCAAAGCCTAATTTTTAGATCCCAAACCCTCGCTTTTAGGGTCCAAACCTCTGTTTTAAGGATTAAAGCCTCATTTTTTTAGGTAGCAATGATTCAGGGAATAAATGGTTGGGTGTTACTGATGCAAACTAGCGTAGCTTAACAAACGCTGGGGCCTGGAGCCAAAACTTAGCCAGGATAACGAGGTAACCTTAACAGGAACAGGATGAATAAAAATCGTTGCTTTGGGGGAGTCAGAAAGGCCTCAATATAAGAAGCGCCTAAACAAAGCTACGTTGACATTTGACCTTAAGAAAAGCAGATGTACAGAACCATAAAGATAAGGAACTGCAGAGCAAACACTAAACCAGAACAGACCATCCCTCAAGGACAGTATATACATGATCTCAGAACTGAGTTTGCGCAAAAGCAAGGGTTAACTAGCAGACACAGTGAGGAAGAGTATATCCTTCATCCAGAGACCCCTGACAACTACCCTAGATCTGACAGGGATGCACGTTAGGAGGAGCGATCCCCTGTGCATCCGCGCCATAAATAAAGAATGCCTGCCTTTTAACACTACATTGGTGTTACGAGGTTTATTCCCAATTTCGGTGGCAATACGTCATGTCTTCTGTGAATTGGATGGTACAGGAGAGAGCTGCGTGCTCTGCTGGGGTTCAGAGCTGTTCGCTCACCACAGGGAATCAGGACTGTCACCTCCCCATCCCACCACAGGCCCTGGAAACACTCAGTGCAGCCTATACTTCTGGCCTCCCAGCATTGAGGCCCTGCCCTTTGCTGCCTCCTCTCTGGGAGGGAGAGTCTGCAAACTCACTGCTTCAGGCTCTTTGCTAGTAATTCATGTCTCTTCCCCACTCCCAGCCTGGCCCCAGGCTCACTCACCTGCTTACCCTTTCCTCTCACACCTCACAGTTCATTCACCTTGTCCAGCCAGTCCCAGGTTTCCTTCACTTTCCCCAGGCAATAATCAGCAGATTCCACTATGCTTTCCCCTCATCTTTGTTTCCTGGGGCTCCTGTATCAGCTTTGTCCTCCTTGTGGTCCCACAACCGGGGCCAGTCTCTGGACCGGACTCAGACGTGCTCCCTTCCACCTCCAGCCACCAGCAAGGTGCCTTTCCTCAGCCAGCGCTCCGTTTCTTCAGCTCTTCCCTCTGGGACCCTTCCCTCCTCTCCTGCACTTCGCCTGGGGAGACTCACCTCCCCTCACCATGCACAGGGGGAAATGAAAGCACACTCTCACATTCCACATCATTAAATTTTAATGGCTAGATTTTGATGTTGCGGGATGTGAGAGCTTTAAATTTTGTCTTAAATGTTGGAAGGGAAGCTTCTGTCCAGATGCAGTCTGGCACGTGTGCAGGGCAGGTAGATTCTGCAGTCGTGTTCATTGTACTCTGCCAGTAAGTCTGTGCAGAGCATGTAAATACTGCCCCCCGCCACCACCCCAATACAATCTGGTTTACTTTATGCAGGTTTTCACAAAGCTAGCTAGCAAAGCCAGAGCACTGAAAAAGGTTGTCTCTTTCCCCTAACCCATCACATTTTCACACATCTGCTGGGGTACAGGGCTTCAAAAGAAATTCTTGGAATGTTTTTCTTATGATGTTATTTTTCACTGGCTTTCTTCTTGGAAACAATGAATCATTGTGGAAGAAATTAAGAGTAAAATAAAATATAGCCTGAGGTAGGCATCTGGTCTAGTAGATTTCATCCCAACTGGTTAAAATTTTGCCAAGTCATGAAGAACAGGTAACAGCTGGGCAGCTTTAATAATGCACGGTGTTACCTGACCCACCCATTGTTATGTAACTGCGGAGAAGATTCCCATGTGCTGGGCTGTGTGCCCCACACAAAGTGCCTGGAAAGTGTAAATCCATAGTTTCTGTTAAACAAAATTTTACTGAAGTTTCTTAATGACTTATTGCATCAATACTTCTTAATGACTTTTCATTACTTATTGCATCGTATCTATCCAGCTATCTGGCTGGAGAGCAGCTCTGTGGAAAGGAACCTGGGGGTCCTGGTGGGCAGAAAGCTCAACATGAGTGAACAGTGGCTGCTGCGGCCAAGAAGGCCAACAGGATGCTGGGTTGCATCAAAAAGGGCATCACCAGCAGGGAGAAAGAAGTCATTATCCCACTCTACTCAGCGCTGGCCAGGCCACACCTGGAGTGCTGTGTGCAGTTCTGGTCCCCGCTATACAAAAAGGATGTGGCCAGGCTGGAAGGGGTCCAGAGAAGGGCCACCAGGATGATCAGAGGACTGGGAAGCTGCCATACGAGGATAGGCTGGGAGAGCTGGGTTTGTTCAGCCTTGAGAAAAGGAGGCTTAGAGGGGATCTCATCACCATGTATCAGTACTTAGGGGGCAGCTACAAAGAAGACGGAGACTCCCTTTTTACAAGGAGTCCCATGGAGAGGACAAGGGGGAATGGACACAAGTTGCTCTTGGGGAGATTCCAACTGGACACCAGAGGAAAATTTTTCACAGTGAGGACAGTCACCATTGGAATGATATCCCCAGGGAAGTGGTTGACTCGGCCACGTTGGACACCTTTAAGAGTCGGCTGGACAGGGTGCTGGGCCATCTTGTCTAGGCTGTGCTCTTCCTAGAAAGGTTGGACTAGATGATCCCTGAGGTCCCTTCCCACCTGGGATTCTGTGATCTTAAAACTGGCAATTCTTGCTGTACCTTTGTGTGGGAAAGAAGATGAATCCTGGGGCTAGAAACTTTTGTTTCTAGTCTTTCTTTAACACAGACTGTAAGTCTGTGTTTATATGCATTGATAGATGAGCATACCCAACTGCACCAGGGGCTCAAATATAGCAGTTACTTCTAAGAAGTTAAAAGAAACTAGTGGACAATAACAGTGCTCCAGGTCACATTTGACTGTGCAAAAGGAGATCTTTCTTGTTAGGTAAACACTACGCAGCTTTGGTCATGCATTTCTCTCAAAAAAAAAAAAAAAGAGAGAGAGAGAAAAAAACTCTACCACTAAAGGCACATTCCAGGCATTCCCAGACATGGCAAGGAACAGAACAGCACCAGAACAGTGATACAGTTTAAGATTTGGTTTTGGTTAGATACTAATGACATTATGAAACTACCAGTTATTAAATTATAATCCAAGCTGGGACCATAAGAATTATGGAAAGATAAACAAAAATATTCACATAAGTCTTCAATTGCAGGACAAATTGCAGGCTATATAAACTATTCATTAGAGTAAGTCCCTCTGTAACAAAGGGTCTATTTATAACAAAAGGTCTGTATTCAAAGGTCAGAGAGTAAAGTGAAGATCACCAAAACTCAATTGATATAAACCCCATAAGTAGAAGAGGAGCATCAGAAGATTCTTCATGCAATTAGAAAAGCAAAGAAAAATTGAGTCCATTATACTGCAACAGTATAGAGATTTAAAATAATGCAAGTATGGCTCTGCAACTTATTTTACTTGTTTTCAATTAAGATGATGGAATTTGATCTTTAGAGGAAAGATAACTAATGGGGATCCTGGTATGAACATGACTAGTTCTGAGGCAGGAGAACTCAAGATTCAGTTCATTCAGTTCCAGTGGACCACACTTGTTTTCTACATTTCCTAACAAATGAAATCACAGAAGTATAGTGTATGAGTGCATGGTAGCAAGCTACAGGCTACTGTAGCATTTTTCTTTGCCCAGGGTTTACATACCAAATAGATGAGCTTGTATGTATGAATTTACTTGGGGGTTTTTCATTAAGATCCCAAAACTTTAAAGGCTACACACCTGGTGGCAATCCTTCTGTTCAGTAGTTACCACATGCAGTGACTGAAGAAAAGGGCATTTTCTTCTCTGCGTACCACTGCTCCTGACAAACCCCAACTGCCTCTCTCTGCAAGTCCCACGAGGGAGACCCTGGGGTCGAGGGGTGTGTTCGGAGCTCAACTGAGCCAGAGGGTCTTGCTGCTTGCTCATGCTCCGAGCAATGCTCAATGCAAGCATTCTTTTAGTTTCCACGTAGATTTGTATCCTGGCTCTGCCCTACATAAAATCCATTGTGAATTTTGTAGGGGTTTTTCCCCTTTGCAAATAATTCTCAAGGTCTAGAAAAAACAAATCCGCACAGTAACTACTCGTATTCGGTGCGTGTGTCTGTATTTGCAGATAAACCTGGAGGCACATCTTGGGGAAGCTCAGACTGGTGGGCATTAGGAAGAAGGTTCTTCACTGCGAGGTGGTCGGTCCCTAGAACAAGCTCCCCAGGTAAGTGGCCACGGCACCAAGCCTGTCAGAGTTCAAGGAGCATCTGGACAACACTTGTAGTCGTCCATGGTTTAGTTTTAGGGAGCCCTGTGAGGAGTAGGGGGTTGGGCTCCGTGATCCTTACGAGTCCCTTCCAGCCCGAGATACTCCGTGATTCTGTGAGGACGGGGCGTTCGGGACGGGCCAGGCGGGACCACGAGTGGCGACAGGGCTTGAGGAGGGCACGGGGGCTGCGGCGGGCAACGCGCCTCGGTCCCTCACGGGGTGGCAGAGCCCCAGAAAGGCCACCGAGAGCCGTCGGCTCCGCGTCCCCGCACAGCCCGAGGCTACCGCGGCGCCAGGGCGGCCGCCAGCCCGCCACTCCCAGGCGGACAGACCCAGCGAGGGCTGCGGCGCTGGTCCCGGCCTTGCTCGCCGCCGCCGTCACCGGCCGCGCCGCCAGGCCCCGATCCCGGTCCCCCGGCTCCTCCTCCTCCTCCTGCCGCCGAGGAGGCGGTGCCGAGCGCGGCCGCCGCTTGGGCCAGCGCCACTTGCAGTGTGGCAGCGTGGGGGCGGCCGCCCGCGATGGCTGCCGCCCGCCCCCGCCCGGCTAGCTAACATGGCCCGGGCGAGCGGCGCGCAGCAGCGGCCGCCGGAGGTAGCCGGGGAGCCGCCGGAGAGCTACCAGCTGCGGCAGGAGAACGAGCTCCAGGTGCTGGAGTCCATCTACGGGCAGGACTTTCAGGATCTGCGGCAGAGCCGGGCCTGGAAGGTAGCGAGGGGTGACTCCCGCGGCCGGCCCCGCTGCCTGCGCGGCGGCCTCGTTCGCCGCTCTCTCTTAGCGCCTCCCGCGCCTGCTGATCGCTCGGGAGGCAGAGCCGCTCTTTCCCCGTCCTCTCGGGCGAATAGGGAGCAGCAGCGGCCCAGCGGCTCCTCGTCGGTCGGGGGCGGGTGGGGGGGCGGCGCGACGCTCGCCACTGCTGCGGGAGGGCGGTGGGTAGGTGGCTGGGAAGGGGCGCGGGTGCCTCGCCGGTGTCGGGCTCTCGTGCGCCTTGGGCGGCGCGCCTTGCCCCTCCGGCCCGCTCGGGTCGGCCCCCGTCGCTGACTGCCGGGGCAATTAAGCCTCTAATGCGTTCGCGCTATAATTAATGCTGCGCATATAACTTGCCTTTTAATTAATCGTCACAGTTTTTTAAAATAGCCTCTTAATTCATCCCTTAACCGACTAATTACATACCTACTTAATTAATCTCATCTGTATACATGTTGCTGGTCTCTGCGTATTATATACCGTGGTTTACTCAAAACTGTGCTGTTTTCCACGATACTACCGTAACTTTCATTTTTATACTTTTTTTTTAAATTACAACTAATTAGTGCTCAAGTCTAGTACTCGCACCTCTCTTCCGTTTCTCTCGTGTCCACAGTGTCTAATCGGTAATTTTTTTCCAGCTGCATCTGTGGCACTGCTTTGCTATACCTGGAGGTACTGGTCGCTCTTCTTCACTTCCCCAAGTCGTTTCTTTTTACATTCTTTTGTATTTAGTTTCTACAAAATACACCATAGCCCCAGCTGTCTTTTTTCTGCCATTAAACCTGAACTTAAAATTCTTGCAGCAACCTACGACTTTTTTTTTTTTACATGGAGTTTCCTGTGAACGGTGTTAGTAATTCCTGGGTTTTCAAAAGTATTGCAGACCTCACTGCTTATTAAATGCATACCTCGACTCTTAACGTGTTCCTTTTCCTGCTGGAAATGCAAAGAGGGAAATAGAGGGGGTAGCGACTATCTTCTAAATTGTTTCCGTATTGGTTGGTCCGTGTGGTTTTATTTTCCTACCCGGTTGTCATATTACTGCGGTCTGGGGTGTTTTGGGGGTGGGAATGGTGTGTGTTTGTTTGGTGTTTTGGGTTGTTTTTTTTTAATTATAATTGAAAAAGTTTAGAATGTTTATATGGGCATGTTTGCTCTGATTTTGAGTAGGCAATTTGAACAGGATATGGGGGAAGGGCAATGCTTGTTAAAATTCTGTTCTATGCCAAAACCAAAAATATAAATACAAAAAAAATTACTATCCATTTGTTTGGCCATGCAAGGTTAATATAGTTGTGATGTTATAGTCTGTTGTCATGTCAGAAAATAAAATACTGGTGTTTATTAGTGATCTAAAACAAACACAAAAGCAACAACATAGTTCTTGTAACGAATGCTTTGATTTGTGATAGCCCATAAATACCTTGTATTATATTTATTTAATTTTTATCTACTACTAGCCCACAGTAAGCACAATACAAGGGTTTTATTATAAAACCTCCTTTTTGCCTAGTCTGAATCATCTTCCTGATAATTGTAACTACACTTATCTGAAGAATTTCTAATATACTGGATAGAGTGTCATAACCAGTGAACCAGTTCACTCTCATTGAGCCATGTCAATACATTAATATATTTTTTTTTATCGTTTGGATAGTCTAACCTGAATTCTGACATAATATAAGTTGTGAGAGTTATGTGCTTTCATTAAAACAAACCCAAAAAACCCTATTAAATCAGAAGTTTTGTTTTCCGTTTTAGGTACGACAACCTCCTGAAATCAATCTAGTTCTTCGTCCTCAGGGATTGACTGGTGCTAATGAAGTATATGCCAAAGTTGATCTGTGGGTCAAGTGTCCGCATACTTACCCTGATACGTGAGTGAATGTTAAAATATAACTTTTTTTCTCTGAAAATTTTTTCTGTTTTCCATAGTAAAGTGTAAGTTGAAAAAATGTGTAGTTTTATTTATCGCTGTCATTCTTGCTTTCTGCATGTCAGTATTTGTTAAGCCTGTGATACTTTATAATAGGCAACTATAAAATTCAGCACCTGAATTACATGTGGTCCTTTTGTGCGATGGAGAATAAGAGGGATGCATTTGTCGGTGCAAAACTGCACCTCCAGTGTGTAGCATGGCGAGATGTAAACACAGGTATACCTGCTAGCATCTTAGTACCTTTTTTAAACTTTTTTCAGCCCGTGGCCTGCTGAGAGACGGACTGAATCTTCATTTTTAAATCAGTCTGCTGTCTTAGTTGTATCTCCTGTTCCTGTTTTCTGCTGGATTGCCCTTCTGCAAGAGTTCTCCATAGTGAATTGTAAAATAAATTGCAATGGATCAACCCCACCCAGCATTTTGCATTAGCAAGTAGTTTCTGGCTCTGTGTTGCCCTGTGCCCCATTTCGTTTAGTCCTTACACCACTGGCTCTGTCCAAAGCATAACTTCCTCTAGCCCGTGCGTTTGTGCTGTGGCATGAGCAGCGCACAAGGGAAGTGCTCTTCCTTACCAAGTGGTAGCTCAGTTATACCCCGTAACATGGGACATAACAGCCACTCTAATTTCTTCAAATTTAAGATAGCATAGCTACAGACATTTTACTTGTCTTTATTTTATTATAAATACTTTTTAAATTTAGCTGTTCTTTATTTATAGCATATGTTTCTTCAGGTTTGTGTAACCTGTATAGTGGTGACAAATAAATTTTAAACACCTAAACATTATGTTAGTAATATTTTTAAAGGACTGTTATGTAAATTGCTGGTTAAGAGCTGAATTATAAGAGCCTGCAGGGTTTCTGTGGTAGTTCTTCTGTTAAGTATAACTGACAGGTAATCTGCAGCCAGAAAATTTGATTCTAAGGGATATAAAACAGTATTTCTGGCTTTAATCTATGTTGTGGATGTAACATGTATGTACTGCTTATTTGAGCATTGACTAATTGCCAAGTGACTATGAACTCCATTCCTTTTCCCTCACCCACCGTTCTTAGCAACATTCTGTTGCTTTTTGCACTCAGTTTTTCTAATGGGGACTTTTTTATCTTTTGTTGCTGTCCCACAGTGTCCCTGAAATACAACTAAAAAATTCAAAAGGCTTGTCAAATGAGAAAATAAATGAATTAAAATCCAGACTAGCTGAACTGGCAAAACAGCGCTGCGGAGAGGTAAGAGCTTTTCGCTTCCTCGAGAAATATACCCTGGGCCTCAGCAGTTGTAAAAACATGTGGTATATTATAATGCAATATGTCCACGTTAGAAATATAAGTTGTGTTGCTCCTAAGGAGGGAGAGGCTTACTTGCTTTCTTAAGTAATGAAATCTCAGCACGTGCATGCTCTTAAAATTCAGTCCATATGTAAACAGGGCAAGCTTTATCCCTATTTAAAGGCAGATTTAAAGGTTCGTGTTATTCTTGGAGTTACTTCACAGTATGAAAAGCAATACTGACTCTAAAATTGTGAGCTCTCTGCACTTTTCAGTTTTAATTTGTAGTAAGTAATAATGAGTTTAATTTGAATATTGTAAGTGACTATAACTGTTTAAGCAAACAGTGATTATGTGGGGAGTTTCTCAGTGTGATCTTGTTTATCTAATGCTGAACTGAAGGGCAAGAGACCTTAATTGTAACACCAGCCCAACAGTTGACTTCTGTGGTTGTATCACAGTGACACCATGCCATTGTGCCTGCCTTTCTGCTGAGTTTAGGAATAGTGAGACTTGACTTCTCCCCAAATAAAAAGAGAAAGACAGAGAGACATGTGAAACTTAGAACTTGTGTCCATTTTCAGGGATTGTATAAGTCTCCAGGTAGGTTTGGCATTAACGGTACCTTTCTATTGTTGCTGGGGACTGAAATGATTCAAAGAATTAGTAGCAAACATTGAATTCTTAGTGAAAACAGGATTTACAGTATGTTTCTTATCACTACTTAGAAATGTTAGAGATGCATACCTTTGATTTACTCAGTTTGCCTTTTTGAAATGAGAAATACACAGCTGTGGAAGTTGTTACGTGCTGAAATGGGGTAATACTCTGCTTTCAGTTTCCTAAGCCTGTCAGCTTTACAGGTTTGGCGGGAGTTGCCTGTGGTTCAGTCTTGTCACATCAAGCCTTTTTTCCACTTGCATACTGTACTTCTGTTTTGATTGTCACATTTTCTGCAGATGCTTTCAAAGGAACTGTTTTAGCCAGATACTTTTTTGTCCATTCTGTTCTATACCCAAGAATTTCCTCAATTTTTTTCAGTATCTTCGGAAATTAGCAGTTCAACAGTGTATTCTGGAATTTTTTTTTCTCGTAATGGCTGTGCTGTGGACAATTGATAGGAAATACAAGGTTCAAATTCTCTTAAGTAACCACTAAACCCTGCGATATATACTCAGTCTGCTCACAGCTGACCCCAGGAGAGCTACTGGTCTGGCCTGTAGGGATTTAAATCATAGTTCGATTTCAGATCTCATTGAAAGGAGCTACAAATGTGTCATGGGTTTTCCTAATGTTAGTTTTCCAAAGCAAGAATTGCGCTTGCTCCAGCAATGTGTGGGTACAGTTGTGAGTTACATGTCTGATACACATTTTTGATGAATGATATACACAGTGCAGTCCTAAATTATTTTCTCTGCAGGGAAAGGGAGATAACTGTTCTCTCTGCCTTGACAGGTGTTCTTTATTAAAGTGTATTCTGCAATATGGAAAATTTGAAAATACTTCAGTTACCTGTCAAACTGAAAAGCAGATTGTTTGTGGTTTTTAGTTATTGAGATTCATTTTCTTTTTCATACATGTGTGTGCATGCATGATCACCTTGACTTTTAGATAGTAACCTGGGAAAGGTATTTCAGTTTGTGCATGTCAAATATATGCATATTGTGCTATTCTTTCTATTCTGAATTGCCTCCTGGGTTCATTCTTACTTTCAAGCAGGGGATTCAGTGTTTGAGAATCTTCTAAATGTCAGCCTGTTGCAGGCTGAAGGTACACTTCAGTTTGGCTGTTCTCCCATCTGTACGTGCAAATCCTGCTTAGCGATGCTGCTGACTGCTGGGATGCATCTTTCTGATGTATTTTTCTTTAATTTTGGAGATATGGTGTTCTATTAGCACTATGGATTGCTTGATTTAATAAAGGGATGCTACTAGACTGATGAAAGCTGAAGCTCTGACAGGTCAATAGATCATCAGTGCATACCCAGTTCAAGTAAACAGTAGCTGAAAATTGATACCAACCTTGCAAACCATGTAGCAGAATTCAGCTATGTTTTCACTGCAGTTCTTATTTTAGTAGTTCTGGTTATATGGATGTGGAATGCCTTAAGTGTCTTTACAGCACTAACTGGGGGAGGGGCTAGTTTGCAGAGGAAGGATTGGATTTTGTGTTAGCAGTTGCAGTTTATTAATAAATAGTTCTGACAAAAAGTACTGAAATCTGATAAATTCTCCCTGGTAAGTAACAAAATCGGCAGTCACGCTGCTTCCGTATTGCTTTTTCAATTTGGGTATCATTTTACAATGTGATCTACTTGTTCTTTGAACTCTGCACATTATTCATATTTAATTTTTTTCAGGTGATGATATTTGAACTTGCTGACCATGTACAATCATTTCTCAGTGAGTATAATAAACCACCTTCCAAGTCTTTTCATGAAGAAATGCTAAAAAATCATCAAAAAGAACAAGAAAGACTGGCTCAGGAGGAATTGCGTAGGGCGCAAGAAGTTAAGAGAAGAGAGGAGCAGGAGGTAAGAGAAGTGTGAATAACCCTGTATTCTTAAAATCATATAAACAATCAGGTTTTTGTCAATCATCCTGCATAGCAGTGGGTTTTAGTGAATTAGTAACTTGTCAGACCTGTCAGTATGATTTGATCAGTATGTACTCTATGAACTATTTGCTGTCGCAGTTGCAATGTTTTAATGATGTCATTTTAACCCTGAGAAATTCTTATGCCTAAAAAAAACCTAGATGTTGATTCCTGATCCTATGAAAATCACTTATAAAGAGGACCTTATCCAAAAGTGTAAGCAATTGTATGTATTAAGTGCGCTCCATCTTAAACTATGAAGTATTAGCTAGGCAGATACGGAATTGTACCTTCTTTCACTCATAGCGTGACTGGAATGTTCACCATGACAGACTTTTCTAGAGCACAACAAATTTAATCTGAAGAGACCTTGGACCCACATACATTCTTCACTAGAAATGAGGGGATTCATCTAAGTCTCACAGAAGCTAGTAGTGTGGAGTCTCCATACTGTGGGAATATGGATAGAATAGCTCTTCTTTAAAAATAATGTTTTGGCTTATTCTTCTTACCTTTCCTGTGTATGAAACTTTATTGTTGGGTCTGTCAGTAGAAGTAATTTTCTTTTGTCTACAACTCCATTCTCCTATATCATACAATTGATGCTGTTAACTTCCTCAGGAGAGCTAATTTGACTTCTCTATTTTTTTATTCTTGTGAGGTCTGCAAGTCCTCTTTAACACTTGAAAAATCAGCATCATGCTGCCTTTTTTTTTTTTTTTTTTTTTTTAACCAGGGTAAGAGTGGCAGTTGCATTATATGTACTGTTGCATCTCTAACAATACAATTCATTTCAGCAACGTGAAATCCTCAACGAGATTCAGAGACGGGAGGAAGAGAAAAGAGAAGAAAGAAAAAAGAAAGAGATTGCCAAACAGGTATTCTTTCTAAGCAGGTGTGCAAGAACCATTACAATAACTTCTTCCCAGTACTGTAGCCTATGCTGATAAAAATTTGAGAGATTTACATGACCAAATTGTCCTGGACTTTTTTTTTTCATCTAGTGCTTCTAATAGATCTAGGTTCTTGATTATATGGGGATTATCTCTGGAATAAAATCAACTGTAAGGAAAAAAAGTTTAATATATTAGCATCTTAAGTGTACGGTCATGGATATTTTCAAACAGACATAGAAAAAAGCTAGTAGGTTAATGTTTCCAGTTTCATTGTAAAGAATCTTTACGTTCTTGCCTGTGGACAGTACTGAAATGTACTTTCTGAATCTCAGTACTTCTTCCTCAGTCTCATATGTACATTTATTATGAAAACCTATTTCTTCTGTGATCTGGGTGACTTCATAGAATAATAGTCAAGTACTCGTGTATCTTGAAGATAGGAGCAGCTTCTGTATTTATTTGGTGGTTTTCCTGATTTATAGGAACGTTTGGAAATAGCTGCTCTGACAAGTCAAGAAGATTCTCACAGGAGAGATCCTGCAGGACATAGAGTTGCTTCCAGTTTAAACGGGAGTTGTTTGGAACATGGAATAATAAATAATAAACACCGACCAAATTCTGCTGGACGTTCAAAGTAAGTATGTCAGTTTGCATGTGGATTTTTTTTTTCCCTTCAAACATTAGATTTCAAAGTGAAATTTGAAGGTGAGAGTCATGTGCCGTGTTGCTCAGCTCTTCATTTTGGTCTTCCCCCTCCATTCGTCCCCCTCTTCATTTGGCGTGGTTTAACTAACTTGTGCTGTGGAGAACTTGGGAACTTTCCAATTAAGAGAGTCAGCTTGGCCCTTAGTTTAACTTAGAAAGTATTTGGCAATCATTGGAAGGTATATTCAAGGCTTACCTAGTTTCTTAAAAGTATGCAATATGTTGGCAATTGCAGAAGAAAATTACTTTAAATCAGTTAATGAAGGTTTTGGAATAGCACAGTAAATTAAAGCTTATGTTCATCTCAAAACATCTGCTGTAAAGGTACACCGATATAAAGTTCTCTGTTGGAGGATTGGATAATGCTGATGGCATTTGCAGAACAACTTATTGGAAGGAAGATAGGGTTATTGGAGGGTTCTTTTGCTGGCACATAACTCATCTCTGTTAGGATTGGTGATATAAGTAGGTTGGGGTGTTTGTTTTTTTATTCATTTTCTTCTTTTTTTTTTTTCCCCCTTTCCTGTGTTCGTAGCTGATACAGCTGTCAAGGACAGTGGCGATATCCTGGTACTAATTTTCCTAGTTGTGATTCAGATTGTGCCAAAGACTTGTTATTTGGACTGTTGTTTTAATGGAAATCCTGGTATATTCCTGGTTTTTTCATGTGAAAACAATTTTGGAGTCTATAGATATTTATCAGCAACACTAGATACCTGAAGCAGTTGTTCTTTGATCTGTCCTGCTTTGACTCTTGCTGCCATCTCTTCCCTTTGCCTATCCCAAGTCATATTTGGCATTTGTTTCTGTATAGTGTTTGACAGTCCATAAATCTCAATTCCTACTTTCTTGCTAATCTTAGTATAACAAAATGAGACACTGTCTGTGCTTGTGGAACAAGCAGGTGTCTCCAAGTTTGTCACTACGCTTTAATGCATAACACATGCAATGGACTTATATTAACTTTCCACACAAATTCTTACATTATACATTCATATTTAAACAAAAAAAAAGGCAGAGTTAATTATTTTAACGATGGTGAAAATAATAAAAAAGGATTTTGAAAATTCTGTGTTGGTAGAGTTAAACAAAAGCTAGACATGTTTAGTTTTCTGAGGTCTCTTTTCATAAGAAGAGTGGTGCCATATTTTTATGTTTATGAAGCCTGAAGTTTTGGCTATTAGGATACAGACTTTCAGAAGATTAAAATCTAAAATAATTTCATTTATAAAATATATTTGAATTCAGAAAACCAGATGCTTGCTTTGTATATTTTTCTTTATACAGCACTTGTAAGAAGTTCCCTGTGGCATCTCCTTTCTATGTTTTACCTGTTTTGTGGGTTGTGTTTGGTTTGGGTTCTTTTTTTCTTTTGTTTTGTTTAATAAACTCAGTATTTCAGAAGAGCTTCCTCATTACCCTTCATATACTCCTGTGATTTCTGTATGTGACTGCATTTATTTGGAGGATGCTCTTGCAGTGGTGATATTTCTATTAATTTTGAAATAGATTGTACCAGGAAGTAATGGGGGTTGTTTTGGGTTCTTTCTGATCTTACGTGCAGCTCCATACATACATGTGAGGAGAAACACCCTAACCATACTTGCTTTGGAATTTTTTGCAAAGCTTCCCTTTCTTAAAGGAGGAGTTTAGAGTAGTAAAGGAAGCAAATGGGAAACCCATTTTAAGTTAGGAGAAAGAATTAAGGTAAAGCTAGAATGAACTTCCAAAATTGCATATATTTGCTTTTTGTAGTGTTTTGAAAGAGAATGCAAATTAAGTCAAATTTACCTATTTTTCAGAGCTGTAGTATGTTCACTTTTTAAAAAATTTTATTTAATCACTCCCCCTCCCTCCCCCCACCCCAACTAGGAGTGTCATACTAAGATGCGGAAGTTTTAAGGTTTGGATTCTGCTCCTGGCTTTGAGTATAGAGACCCAGTGCGGGATGATGTTGCCGCTAAAATGCTCGTTTTCCAATCAGACATATATCTTTGCACTAACTCAGTATCTTTGAAATTAATGGATATTATCATTGGATGCAGAAGTCTCTGGAACCTAATCCTCCTGCAGAATTGATATCTTTAGGGACTAGGGACTGCAACACTACTACCTTCTGAATTGGAAAAAAAATGTTCTGTTCACATTGCAGACGAGAACGCCAGCTTTCTGTTAGTAATAATGAAGAGTCCCCTGGAAATTACGAAGTTTTGAACTTCAGCACAAGTGGTGCCGGACAACTAATTGTCCATAAAGGAAAATGTCTAGGTAAGCTTAATTACAATTGCAGCTTCAAATCTGAGTTCTGTTTTTTCGGTTTGTCTTTTCTTTTTTGAGAGGGGGAACTTAAACAGTGTTAATAGGTGCAAGCAGCAAGTATGGAGAGAATATTGTTGTGGATGATGAAATGTCACAGTCAAGAGTGGGAGACAGTAATAGGGAAAAATGACGTTGTGATAAATATTCTGTATTTTCTTAGGACTGTTTAAAGGAAAACTTTGCTTCTCCAGATACAATGACATAACTGAATAACCTTACCAAAACGCCCCTACCTTCTCAACATTTTATATTCTCTACGTAACTAAAATAATACTGAAAACTATTTGCTTTTAAATAGCTAGCTTGTCAGAAACGGATGGCTACCAAGCAAGAAGTCATTTAGCTTTCAATAACGTGAAACCACAGGGTTAGAAATGCATACTTACTGTCTTTCTGTTGCTGCTGATAGCAATGGCATAAAAGCAGCGGTTTTAGCAAAAACATAAATACAGGCAACGATAGGAAACTTTCAGAGCTGAAAAGCCTCCTTGAAGCGCCCATATGAATGGACCATCAAATGTTTTAATTGTTCGTTTTCAACATAGCACTTCCTGAGTTGCAGGATGAACAGCCTCAAAATCTCTGGAGCAAAGAGAATGTTGTTATTATTCAGTTCAAGGATACACGATTATGTTACTCTGTGTAGAGTTCGGCATCTGCTCAGCAGGTAGAGCATTCATTTATTAGAACCTGATATTCTTTAAAACATGCAGAAGAGTTTTTTGCCAATGTGCTGTTGCTTTTATTTGCTGCTACATAGCAGTTTCATCAGACCTGATGTTTTCCATACCTACCGTGTAGGTATAGATCTTGTTCAGTTGTAAGTAGGTTTGTGTTTCTGAAATCATAGAAAGCAGGCTTACTGGTGTTTGTTCAGCATTTGCAGAAGCTCTTGTCAAGTCGTATAAACAAATGAAGCCGTGTTCCTCCTCTTTATGTATAGGCAAGGATGAACAGCTTGGTAAATCCGTCTACAATGCCTTGGAAATTCGCAGTGGAGACTTTGTTTTAATATACGAGTGGGTTCTGCACTGGCAAAAAAAGATCGGAAGGTTTCTTACAACGCATGAAACAGAAAAGCTTGAGAAGTGCAAGAAACAGGTAATGCCCATATAGTGCATTTGGCTTAATAAAGGTTAGGTGGGGTTCACGACTTTTCTTGAGTCTGCTAGTTTATGTTAAACCTGAGAGGGTGGTGATGAGCTTGAAAAATGCAAGTGTTTATAGTATCTGCACCGCAGAAGAAGATGCGTGTATTAGGGTAGTCAGTTCATTTACAGTAAAATAAATGGAAGGAGGTATATTGGCAAGTATGCATAAATAAAATGTTAAAATTCTGAAAAAAGAGGGAATCAAGCTTACTTGGCAGAAACCAAAGTTGTTCTTGCCCCTTGTATACAATACTTCCTTTTCAGAAAAGGATTAGAATGTAATGTATTTTTTATGTATTTTCTATATGTTATATATTTTAGTAGTGGTGTGTTCATGAGATATGACACAATGCATATAACGTTTTGTTTCTCTGACAGCTTCAGGGTGCAGAAACAGAGTTCAGCTCACTGACGAAGCTAAGTCACCCAAACATAGTACATTATAAATGTATGAACCTTAAAGAACGGAACGATTCAATTGTGGTGGACATTCTAGTGGAGCACATAAGTGGTTGCAGCCTTTCTACATACTTAGACAAAGAGACTCCCATTCCAGTTGAGCAGTTGCGCCATTATGTGGCCCAGATCTTGTCAGCTCTTGACTACTTGCACAATAATTCAGTAGTGCACAAAGTTCTTTGTGCTTCCAGTATCGTGGTAGATGCTGAAGGAAACGTCAAGGTGACAGACTACAGCATTTCCAAGCGCTTAGCTGATATCTGCAAAGCAGATGTTTTTGAGCAAACCAAAGTTCATTTTAGTGAGGATCGTCTTCCCAGCAAACCTGGAAAAAAAGGAGATGTATGGAGTCTGGGCTTGCTTCTGCTTTCACTCAGCCAGGGCCAAGTAACCAAGGACTATCCAGTTGCTGTTCCTACCAGTTTACCTGCTGACTTCCAAGACTTTCTGGAAAAGTATGTTTGTTGTGTTCCTGTATCTTTTTCTTTCATTTTTTAAAATTTTTTTAAAAGACTTGAACAGTTTTTTGAAAGAACAGCTAAATCCCTGTGTGTTGCTAGTTATAGTTTTAAGAGAAGAGGTGATTGCTCCCTCACAGCTCTGGCTGCTAATCTGGGATTCGGGAGAACAGGTCTGGTGCCCTCTGCCTCTCTGCCCTGCCACCAATTTTGTGTCACTGTGGATAAGCCATTTAGTCTGTCTTTTCTTCTGATTCCCATCTGAATGATAAAGGTGATAATTTCTTAAACATAAGGAGGCCTCTTTGAACATTTGGGCCTAATATGGAATAGATCTTTGAACAGTTCTCTTCTTCGTTTGCTATCAGATGTGTTTGCTTGGAAGATAAGGAAAGATGGACTCCTCAGCAGTTGTTACAACATAGTTTTATAAACATTCCACGAATGAAAACCCCTGTAGCTGAAGAAAATCTAGATGGTAAGAAACTTTGTTCTTCCTGGTTTCTGCTAAAAAAGTGGACTATGTCCCTGCAATAAAAGAAAAAAGCTAGAGCTTCACCAGACTGCGCAAGTGTTCTACAGTAACTAACTTAAAAGCTGGTACGGCCTTTAAGTTTTACATCCATGACTAGCTGGGGTGGACTGACGGCTGTTGTCTCATCAGTAGAAGAAGCAGATGCTTTAATTAACCTGTAAATTCATCCACGTCCTGCATGGTGTAAACATCAGACTTAACTTTGTCCTTGGAAGATGCTGTTCCAGTGAGACATCTTCTCTCACAGTGTGCTTGTGAGAATCAGTTCTGTTGTCCAGCATAATTAATATTAGTAATTAAAAACTGTATTTTAGGTTTATGCTTGTACCAGAGCTTAACTGTACACAGCAGAGCACTTCTGTATTTTAGGTTTTAGTCGCACTTGAAGTTACTTAGGTTTTATCTTCTTCCTGATACTTATTTGACAATCCCTTGTGCCTTATCCCCATACCCCCATTCTGCTATCGGTGGTAATTCTGATATCCTTGTTACAGATTCAGCAGGTATAGATTGCATCGAGACAGTTGTACCCAGCAGTCAGATGTCCAGCGCTTCATTCTTCACAGAAACACAGAGACAATTTTCGCGCTACTACAATGAGTTTGAAGAGCTAAAATTACTTGGCAAGGGGGCTTTTGGAGCAGTCATCAAGGTATGGTATAAAAATTATTCCCCTCTGTAGAATCCTTTTTGGGGATGTGTTTGTGTTCTCTGAAGGAAAACAATATATTCATTGTTTGCATGATTTTATTTATTATCTTCTAGAGTGCTGTGCCTGTCTTGTGGTTTTTACCTGGAATTGAATAGGCTGATAAGTTTTTTGTGAGAGGTTGCTGGGAGTCTGGTGAGAAGCCTGTCAGTATGGGGAAGCTTGCATTTGAATTGTAGGGATTTGCCAGGTGGAAGGAAAACTTCCTTCTCCATTAAATTATTCTAAGTCTGTCTCTACTTGGTAAGGCATTTATGAGCATTTGACTTTAGATTTATTTGAATTTTGCAGGTGAGAAATAAGCTTGATGGTTGCTATTATGCTGTGAAACGTATCCGCATAAACCCTGCCAGCAAGCAATTTCGGAGGATTAAGGGGGAAGTAACCTTACTTTCCCGCTTGAACCATGAGAATATTGTGAGGTATTACAACGCTTGGATAGAAAAGCATGAAAGTCCTGTTCCCACTGTGTCATCATCTGAAACAACTGAAGAGAAAAAATTGCCCACTAAAGCCGCTCTCTTCATCCTTACCACTGAGGAGACGAATGATGTGGAAGCTAATGCTCCTCCTCCTGTTTTGACAAGTTCAGTTGAGTGGAGTACTTCGTGTGAAAGATCCTCCAGCAACAAATTCAGCGGAGATGATCAGGAGTCAAGTGATGATGATGATGGTGATGGGGTGTTCTCGCATTCACTTTTGTAAGTAGGCTTCAATATTGGCACTGTAGGGAACATGAACAGAATTGGTCTTTTCCAAGTTTGTCTCTTATCATTCTCACTTCTTTTGTCAGAAGTAGTTCGCTGCATTTTAGTTGTGTTTACCAGCAGTCAGATATCCAGGGAGAGGAAAATTTGTAGCTAAAAATTGTCAGTGTATAAGGAGAATTTTGGGTTAGGCTCCTAGAAGTTTCTCAGCATTTGTGTCAGAATGCATGACTGCTTGCTTCATGTTGGACTGTCTTTTCCAACCTTGAGAGTAAAGTTTTAATAAACAGGAACAGAGGAAGGTGGCAAATCCTGAAAAATACTTGTCCTTTCTTTTTTGTTTTGATTCTTATTAACATATTCCATATTGTGTATGGACTGGTTCTTTCACTCATAGTTTTGTTGTTTGGGTTTTTTTTGTTGTTTAAGCAAGTAAGTAAACTTATCTCAGTTTTGCTTATTGAATACAGAAATTAAATTTTACTGATGCAAATATATACTTTCCCTTTAAGAGACTCGGCCATCAAAGGAAGTGTTGCTTTGCAAGTAGGATACTTTTATGGGTTTTGTTTTGTTTTGCATCTTTGTTTAAGGCATATGGAAGGTCTTCAAGAGAAGCCTAGATATTCCTTTTTCTCTGCAAATAGATTCCAGATTTCTTAATATTTCTTGGTACCCAAAACTTGTTTTTTTTCTTTCTTTTTTTTAAACAGGCCAACCACAGATTCTGAAAGCGAAATAATTTTTGATAATGAGGATGAAAACAGTAAAGGTCATCCTCCAGTAAGTATAAAGCCAGTGAAAATAAAAAGATGATTAAATAGTCTTTGGCAAGCAAACACGTCAGTTGGGAAGTTTTGTTTCATTTCTGGTGTTAAGTACAGAACCATATAAGGTTATGTACCATCAGAGTAAATGTCGTGCCATCATGAGCTGCATTCCATAGATATCAGTCTGATGCAGCTGATCTTGGTTCTGTTTCCCATAGTGCTCATTGAGCTAGATGTGAGTTGCACTTTATAGTCATGAGCCTGGTTGTTGCAGGTGCAACACTTCAGTACGTACATGATTTATCAGTTAACCACACAGATTGCCTTACATAATCTGAAAGTTGAAATTCTGTTCCACTTTTAGATAATATAAACCAATAAATTTTCTCATACTAGCCACTTCTTGGAAGTGGTGACAATACATGCTGCTAGCAGTCAAAAAGAGATGGGAAGTCAGAATAATGTGTAAGTTAATTTTAAGATTTTCGTATTGCAGCACTTGCTGTGAAGAGTCAGTACACTGTACTATGGTTCTACATCTGCAGCGTCTAGAATCTGTCATTGCCAAGCCTGGTGATCTGTCAGATGCTCTTATTACAACTTCATCCCCTTCCTCTTTCTGATGTAATGTACATTGACATGAAAAAGCTTTCAATATATAATTTAATAATATGACAGTGCATTTTTTGTCACTATATCTATAGATAACAATATGTCAAAATCGTTGGTTGGGGATGAAGGTTGCATTATTAATTCTGTTAAGTAAACTTCGTATATTATAGTTCCAGTTGTTTTTTTCTAATGTGACACACTTTGAGATTTAAGTCTCATCCAGGTCTTCTGGAATGTTTTTCCTGCTGTGTCTAATGATGGCAAAATGTTACTCATTCTCACTTTGAAAATGAGACTTGGGTCACACCTGTTCTTCTAGTTTATTTAGAAGCAGTGGCATTACAAAAATGTCAGTATATTATTTTGCTCTTATTCAAACCTATCCATAGAAGGTGAGTTCTCATCAGTGTGTTCCAGCTGTTAAAAAATAGTAGTATACATTAAGAAACCCTAGACGGCTTCCTATAGCTAACTGTTCAGTTACTTCTATTGTGATAAAGGATGAAGAAGGCAATGAAAAGAATAGCCATGGAGAAGAAGACAGGACACCAATCATTCAGACAGTGCATTACCTGTACATTCAGGTACAAATATGTTTGCGTTTTCAGATAAAAGGATACTGTTTATTCCAACCTGCAGAGATTAATTGCTGGTTTTCTTAAGAAAAGTAGTGACCTTTAAAAAATGCAAATGAGACTAAGTTCAATGTTGTTTTTGCCATCGACTGGTTTTCTGAAGGGCTTGGCTGATGGAAGACACTGTGCAGCACACACGGCTCGTTAGGCCTTCCGAGGCTCTCTAGTTGTGCCTGGAGAGAGCACAGTTTTGTAATGCCATAGTGTGTAATGGGATCGCTGGTGCTGCTTGTGTACGAGTAAAACTTGGCAACTCCTGACCTAACCTCAGAACAACCCAACCAACCAATCTACCAACCTTTCCACATCCGTGGCTTCCAAAGCATTGTTTTGCCTTGTTCTTATTACTTGTCCAGAATACCCATCCCAACCCCCTAACCGCTGTAGCTGATGTTCTTCAGTTTGGTTATGGTGTTAATTCCCCATGTGGAGTTGAAGTGCAGGGATGAATGTCACGGACTCCTGACAGATGTTCTGCAGAAGACCTTCATTGTCAGCTTTTCACTGCTTATATATCTTTTTGACACATTCCTCATGCAATCAGGCGCACAAACAATTTCTGTTATTCGTCAGCTAGCTCTAAGCACGCGCCTTATGCTACATTCTTATAGGCTGTTCTATTTGTGCTACTTCATTTGTATTTGCTTACTTAAATTCTTCTTGGCATTTCCCATGCTCCTGTCTGTTTTTTACTGCTGCATTGCTTCAGTTGAAGGACGTGTCAAACAATGCTAAGTTACTTGCAAATTCATCCCCCACATCTCCCCCTTTTTTATTTTGTATTAGCCACACATTTTTTACTGTTCTCTCTATTAATCGCTGCAAGCACTGACAAAAGAATGGCAAAATTAAAAGCAAAATTAGGAATATTATTAGAAATACTATAGCTGTTTTTACTATTTCGTTGAACCATCCTGTGATTCCCCATCGAGTCAACCATGAGTACCCACGAGACATGTTGTAAAGGCATTATACGCGCTGGCTGAGGACAGGCATGTCGACTCCGGTCCCATTAAGTTTGCGAGGGTAACCCAGACATTTTTTCGTGCTTGGACGGAGACCCACAAATGGCAGAGGCTGATGATGGCGAGGAAGGTGGTGAGGCCGCAAGCCATGGTTTCACTCCTTTTGCCGGAATCCATCGGGGAGCACAACCTGTGGAGACACAAGCATACCCTCTCCCCCCAAGTTATTAGCGGATGAGGGCCTTCCCACAGGCCCGCATTTAGATTTTTTATCATTACTAAGGGCTGTTCTGAATGTTCAGTAGACGTTAGAGCTTTGCTCATGGATTTATAGTGTTTTACTATAGGTGGGGTATCATCATTTTGGAATGGTAGTGACAAATGGTTCATCACGTATAATATTTTTGCTAATCAGTTGTGTGGGGTTTCTTGGCTATCTCCCCGTTTTTGTTTCTGGAGCAGTTGTTTGACTGTGCAGTGGGTTCGTTCTACTATAGCTTGACCAGTAGGGGAGTGGGGAATGCCAGTAACATGGCAAATACCCCGTTTGTGAAAAAAGGTTTTAAGTGATCCACTGCTGTAGGCTGGGCCATTGTCAGTTTTAACTTCACTTGGGATTCCGAGTGCAGCAAAAGCGGGTCGGAAATGGGCCTGTACATGTCTGCTAGTTTCGCCAGTGGCGGCCGTTGCCCATATTGCATGAGAGAACATGTCAACAGATACGTGAACATATTTAAGTCATCCAAACTCAGGAATGTGAGTGACATCTGTTTGCCACAGGTGGAGGGAATGTAAACCTCGAGGGTTCACTGCTTAGGTGGGTGTAGACGCACAGGCTTGATAGTCTGGGCAAGTTTGCACGATTAACTTGGCATCAGCAATGGTGATACACAATTGTTTCGCTAAAGCCTTTGCTGATTGGTGGAAAAAATTGTGAGAGAGTCGTGCTTGCACCAATACATTTGGTATGGGAGCGGCAAGGGTTACATTAGTTAAAATGTCAGCACGGGCATTACCATGTGTAAGAAAATCCGGTAATTGTGTGTGACTTCAAATATGAATTATACAATAGGGATATTTCCGCTGTTCGATTAAAAAAAGTAGTTCTTTAAATTTTAAAAATAGGGTTTGCTTTGTTATATGTTTAAGATGAGCTCTTTCTATTCGTTGAACCATGCCCACCACGTATTGGGAGTCAGAAATTATATTAAGAGGGGCGGTAGGCCAGAACTGAAAGGCCATTATGACTGCGTGCAGCTCCACTATTTGTGGTGAGCCATGGAGAATCTCGACTTCATGCTTCTGGACTCCGTTCTCTTCTAATGTTACCACTGCTTTGCCTGACTTCCCTGATCCATCGGTAAATACCGTACAGCCATCGACCAGCTGTCTATGGCACAATGGTCGGTTTTCTATTTTAACATTATAATAAAAGGTAAACATCTTGTGGGGGGGAAGATGGGTATCTAGCTTTCCACTAAAGCCTGCTAAGGCTAACTGTAGTTCAAGGCTATTTTGAATACTCCAAGTCAGATAAGTTTTTACAGTAGGTAACACAATAAGTGTTGGTTCTTCCCCTGCAAGCTCTACTATTCTCTCCCCTCCCTTTTTCATAAAGTTGGCAAACATTTATATTCATGTGGCAATGGTCTTGATAGGTTGGTGGGGTAAGAAGACCCATTCTAGGATAACGAGAGGGTCATTACGTCATGGATCCCACTGTCCAGTTATAGCAAGAGGCTGCTCCTCTTGGTTACAGACAAACAGTGTGAGTGGGACATCTTCACTGCGATGATGGCATTATTGTTTCGACAGTTTGTTGTTGATTATCTGTCGTGCTTGTTGTGCCTCTGGTGTCCAACTTCGTGGTGCGTTTATATTGGTGTCTCCTTTTAACAGGTCAAACAGGAGTAAGAGTGGCATTGTCAATGCCGCATTGGGTTCGAATCCAGTTAATATTACCTAATAGCTTCTGTACATGATTTAAGGTTCAAATATTGGCGGTTATTCCCACGTTTTGAGGCTGGATGGTTTGTTCCAAAATTTTCCATCCTAAATACCTCCACGGAGGTTCTGTCTGTATCTTTTCATGGGCTATCTGATGTCCTGCATCCTGCAGTGCTTGCGTTAAGGCCTGAAGGGCCTCTTCGAGCACAGTACGAGTTGGCCCCGCTAACAGTAGATCGTCCATGTAATAGTACATGTAAATATTTGGATAACATTGTCTAATTGGCTGAATTGCCATTGCAACATATGACTGACACGTTGTTGGGGAGTTTTTCATTCCCTGAGGGAGTATAGTCCAGTGATAACGATCCATTGGCTCCCCCTTATTAAGTTTTGGCACTGAAAAGGCAAATTTTGGAGGATCGTCTGGGTGCAGCGGGATGGTAAAGAAACAGTCTTTCAGATCGACAATGATTATATTCCAATGGGATGGAATTGGATGGAATTGTAGGTGATGGTAGGCAAGTCGTATTACTGCCGCATTGCTTCAGTTCAAGGACGTGTCAAACAGTGCTAAGTTACTTGCAAATTCATCCCCACATTGAAGTGTATTGCGTTAACTTTCAGAGGGGACATTGTATTTCACAGGAATGAAAACTTCCTCATTCTCTTCAAAGGCACTATATTGCGTATGCACTTTCTTTTAACAGAAAACAGTAACCTGCAAAGACATTCTATGGCCGTAACAGTAGGCACAAAATAAAATTCCTGCAGGTTTGCAACTTCAGGCTTTACTACTGACAGTATCTCCTTTGTGTTAGGAGTTAGACTGTTTCTCAGAAAAGTCAACTATCATAACTAACTCTTCTGTGGTGATGTGCAGATTTTTATAATGCACATAATGCTAGAGCTTGTCTGGAAGGAAGATGCGATTGGGTGGAATTAGATTTTAATAAGCTTGTTTGCATCTGTTAGGTTTATTCATAATACAAGCAGTTAAGATGCCAAGTAAAATAAAGCCAGAGATTCTTTGAAGTTTGGCTTAAACATACATTATGGCTTGGCTGGTTTCACCTTCGTTTTAACCTTTATGTTAGAAAATACACTACTCTACAAACTTGTACTGTTGTCCCAGAAAATGGGATAGGACCCATAAGTGAGTGCATGTTTTCTAGCTAAAAGACAACTCTCAGGAAAATTCCGAACAGCCAGATGTTTTGGTGATATTATTTGTTACTGAACTGTGTGTTACAGAACCAGGTGTTGATAGGCACACACATACAAGTTTCTGATGGTCTCTTGTCTTGACAAACTGCTTTTTCTTTCCTCTGTCCCCTACATATGCACAATGAAGATGGAGTATTGTGAAAAGAGCACCTTAAGGGATACTATTGACCAAGGATTATATGAAGACACCAGTCGGCTTTGGAGGCTTTTCCGAGAAATTTTAGATGGGTTAGCTTACATCCACGAAAAGGTTAGTAAATATGAGAGTTATGACCTGTCCATAATATCTCTGTTATCCCTCTTTCGGTATGGGTTTCTTCACATTCTGTTCACTTCTGGGCATTTATTAACAAGGTTTGTTCCTTGCCCTTTCCATTATTAGTCTGTTCTAAGGATTTAGAATATTTTATCATAAACTTGAAGTTTATTATGGACGACTACAGATTTTTTGCTTTGTCACAAAAATTTGACCACCTTTAAAAACGTTTTGTTAGGTATCTGGTAGCACTGAAAATTGTTTCTAGCTTCTGGACTACAGACTATAGTCTTACTTCAAAATTAATTATCAGTGACTTAACACAGTAGATTTCCCACTGTAATAAAAGATTGCAATACAATTTTCCAGTCTATTATAAAAAGAGTTTTATTCTTAATTGTGTTTATTGTTTAATATTCTGTGGGTCTTTTTTTTGTTGTTGTTCTCCTGCTGTAACAGGGAATGATCCACAGAGACTTGAAACCTGTGAACATTTTTTTAGATTCAGATGATCATGTCAAAATTGGTGATTTTGGTTTAGCTACAGATCATCCAGCAAATGCAGTAAGTACAGCTGAAGGTGAATGAAAAAAAAAAACCAACTTGAATTTGGTGTTCTAATAACATGAAAGATTAAAATGAAATGTAAAAACATAGTGCTCATTGGGCTTCATATTGTGAATGCCAGAAACTTCTGTATTTCTAAGGTGCTAGGATTAAACCATGTATCGCTAGCCAAAGCAGCAAGAAAAGCCAATATAAGCATTTCAAGTGGCATTTACAATATGTCTGTTTACCTGATTTCAGGTGGTCTCTAAACAAGAAGAAAATCACTCAGGTAGTTCTGCTACATCTGACTCATCAGGTTAGTTTACATAGTAAGTAAGTAAACTTAGGTTACATAGCAAGTAAACTTGTTCTGAATCATTTTAAACAAACGCTTATATTCCGCAGTCTTGCATCCTCTGCTACAACTTCCATTCATTATTTGAAAATAAAACTTTTTACTGGGGGGGTGTGGGGGGGTGTGGGTGCAGGGAACCAACCATCAGCTTCTGGGTGGGCAGATGTGTTACCTTTAATCTGGCAGTTTTGACTTACCTGAAAATGAATTTGCTTCCACTGCTGGCCTTCTGCCATAGGTCAGTGCTTTTCTCATGGTGAGGTATATAGAGATCCTGTATATCTGTTCCATCTGCACTTCTGCTCTCTCACCTGTATAGGATAATTTCAGGACTTCTGGGTTTTTTGTTTGGTGGGTTTAGGTTTTGTTTGTTTGTTTGATCCCTTCCATAACAGGCTAAACTTTGTGTTTTGAGATAACTTTAGTACATTGTGTGTCTTAAGATTAGTGTAATGGAAGTGAAATTTAGTTGTATCATTTGTGTGCTGACCTAATAATATTCTGTAAAGCAACAGATAGGTTTAGCTACTAGAGACAGACACAGATACTTGATATGTGAAGGTAAGAACTGTCTGTTAAGCAAACTGTTCTCAGCTGGGTCTCTTTCAGTAAGGGCTGCATTCCAGCCTGAGAGAAATGAGGACAGATGATGAGTGAGTTTTTTCTTTACTTTGATGCTGCATCTCTCTCCCGCTTTCTTGAAAGTAGTACTCTCCTCTTTTGCCCCATAGGTAATTTGACAGGGATGGTTGGCACTGCACTGTACGTCAGCCCAGAGGTCCAAGGAAGCACTAAGTCTACATATAATCAGGTATGGTTAGAGTAGACTTAATAAAAAGGTAGCATGGAATCTAAGGTACCAGGTACAATTTAGGTCATTCCTGCTCAACAAAGGTGAATTCAAAGTGGAAGAGGGTACGGTGGGACTGCTGCAATAAGCAAGGGAATGAGAAATATTCCTTTGAGAGGAGACCAAAGGTAGAAGGAGGTGGGCAAGTCAGTTTTTCTGCCTGTGCTGCAGTTGCGTGTTATACCATGACTAGGTGCAAGCGACTTCAAGTTGAAAGCAGATAATCATGGAGGACCTTTATAAATTAATAGGATATAAATCTTTCAGTCTTCAGTTACAGCAAAATGTCATCATAAGTGTATATTACTGTTCTGGACTCGTAGACTGATTTTGGGGAGGTAGGAGTGCATTTTGTCATCAGAGGGTCTTGTTTATATGCAGAGGCAAGCTGAATTTAAAGCAAGAATGTTTTCTTTTCAAGGTCCTTTATGTCATGGCAGTGCTGTGATGATAGAAGGCATTGAAGTGTACTGAATCTTAATGGATTGTGTCATTTAACAGAGAGTTAAAAAAAAAAAAAAAACAAAAAAACCCGCAAAAACAAAACCACAAAAAACCCCACCCCTTTCTTCAGCTGTAATATACTGTGAAATTTAATCAAAAGGGATGATTGAATTCTCCGCTATCATCTGCAGAGAATTCACAAGTATTATGTCTAAGTTTCCATTTTTTTCTTCCTTAGAAAGTGGACCTGTTTAGTCTGGGTATAATATTCTTTGAAATGTCTTACCATCCCATGAGTACTGCATCAGAAAGGATCTTTGTCCTTGGTCAACTAAGACTGGTAAGTACACAGATATAAAAGGTACTAATTCTGTGTATCAGTGAGTTTGTTAAGAGAAGTAAAAGGATGCGAAACATAGCAAAAATGTTTCCACAGGGAATGCTTAAAAAAGAGTTTATATAATAAAAAGAAGTGAAGAATAAAATTGGAGTGGGTACGGACATTCCCTTAATGCACCGTGGATTCCCTAATGTTACCATCAGTCAGTGTTCTATCTGTGAAATTAATTTTTATAGTGCAAAACATAAGAGGTGTAAATGTCAGATAAAGCTATCATGGCTTTAGTATGCCTAGGTTTAGACCTGGTGCGTCTCTCTCAGGAACCAGTTGGTAACTGTAGTTGGTAGATGCTTATGATTATGGGTTGTATCTTCATTGTACAAAATGTCATAAAAGCATTTCAGTGGCATTCTTACTCCTTCTAGCTCCGCAAGCTGAATTTGCCATGTGGGATTTTTTCTGCTTGTGCGGTGGTTTTTTTTTCCCATGGGTAATAAAAATGCTTCGTTTCTCTGTTTAAATATGTAGAACTTAAAAAAAAGACTGGTGTGAGCAAGCTGGACTGCCTGTTATAATTCAAATGTGGTTTTTGTTTTTTTTTATAGCCCACTATTGTATTTCCTAAAGACTTTGATGAAATCAAGCATGCAAAGCAGGTAATTTTGAAGCTGTTTTAACTATTAGGTATTCCCTATCAAGATACGTTAATTATCGTTTTTCCCACTTAATTTTAAATTAGTAATCTCTGCCAAGTTCTTAGTACGTGACATTAGAACAAAGTAAGGAAAAAAGTTCTCAGAAGAATATACTACGTTGACATAGAATTATACTTACCCACAAAATTCCCTGAGCAATCATGAAGAAATGCAGAGTTCGCAGGCATACCTTTTAAGCTCTGAGGGACAATTTTGACTTTTTACGCTCAGAAAATGGCAGCTATATTGCTTAACTCTAAACTTCTGAAAGAAATACGTGTCACAGAACAGAAAGAGGTATGCAAGCTAAATCGACTGCTCTGACTTCGAAAAGAGCTACCAAGGGCTGTTCTGGATCCTTCCACAGCAGAGAAATGAAGTGATAAGGAGCAGCGTAATCTTTTCTGGACCATCTAGACAACTTTTTCCTTGTGCTAGTGGACTCTTGTGGACCATTAGCATTAGCTTTTTGTCTGTTACACCTGTAAAGCAGCAATCTGCCTGTTACTAGTACCATAAAAATGTTTCTATCCTGTACAGTTTACTGAAATGTGCCAGGAAGATTCCCCCTTCTTTAATACCTGTATCTCTAAGATCTTTGTTGTTATGCATGTGATTCTGCTTTCTCTTAACTTTGTGCATAAGGAGATGCCAGATCTAGCATAACCCAGAACAGCAAAGGATGATACATATTTTGTCATCCCAGGAGGCACACTTCTAATGATTTGTGCTTTAGTAAATTTTATTCAGATTATAACACAATAAAAGTTATTTAGAATTTAATAAGCAAAGAATATCTACCTCAAAGATTCAGATCCTGCTTTTTTTTGTCCCCTGTAGAGTGTCATAATTTTTTTTTAATGTGATGTTACTAAGAAGTTTGTTGTAAATACTGCTAATACATACAGTTTTTCTAAACTATAAAATTTTGTTTTAATTTTTAGAGACTGGTTATTACATGGCTTCTGAACCATGATCCTGCAGCACGACCAACAGCTGTGGAACTGTTAAAAAGTGAACACCTTCCACCACCACAAATGGAAGAGTCTGAACTCCATGAAGTACTCCACCATACCTTAGCAAACGTGGATGGAAAGGCCTACCGGACTATGATGAATCAGATATTTTCACAGCGTATATCTCCAGCTATAGACTATACCTATGACAGTGATACGCTGAAGGTTTGTAGGTGTTTAGGGGATGCGGGGGGTGTTTCCCTTGTGTTGTATTTAAAAAAAATGTTTATACGGGTAAACTGTAACATGTTTGAGAATTGCGTTGTCTCTTAAGATTAACCTTCGCATTAGTTCCTATTTAAAGCTACAGTCTGTACTATATGGGCTTGAATAACCGCTTCCCATTTGAACCCTACATTCATTCTTCAGTGAAGCAACAAGCAGTGTTTGATTGCAGCAGCTAAAGCTTTAAGCTTATGTCCAGATGATTACTTTCTTTACCCTGAATTTCTGTCAAACCAACGGTAGTTGCATCTGATTGCCAAGAGAATGTGTTACCTCTGACTGTTTTCTTGCCCTTCTAATCATGGCAATCAAAGTAATCCTTTTTGGTTTCTCAACTTTTAAATCCTTCTAAATCTAAAGAAGTACAAGGTAACACAGTACAATAATACTTTGTATAGCCGTAGTTATTTATTATTAGGTAAGCAGCCCCATTTATTATAGTGGGACAAGATAGCAGAATGCTACTGCCTATATTACATGGAATGATTGCCTATATTACATGGAGTGTTCATGGCATATGAATTCATATATGTACTTTTTATTTGTGATGGTTTCAGGGTAGTTTTTCTATTTGGGCAGCCAAGATACAGCAGCATGTATGTGAGATTGTCAGCCGGATATTTAAAAGACACGGTGGGTGTGTTTACAAAAGTCATTCATTTCCTTTCTTGTGATTGAGTGGATTTAAGAGAATGGAATGGTTTTACTGTTACCACATGAGTCAGAAAGTATGTTCAGTAGTTGAATATCTTTTTGAAATTTAGAATTGTTTCTTGCTGTTATTTTGGCATCCTAGTAATAGCTGTTAACTTCAAATTTGAATGATTTAAATTTTCTACAGAAAGAACAGTGAAAAATCTTAATTATATCTTTGGTTGTTCTGATGAGTCTGAATGAGCTTTTAGAGGTAGGGAGTGTTATGTAAAATCTGGATCTGAATATAAGGCTAGCTCTATAGTGAAAGACCAACCAACCATCCATGTAGCACAGTAACCTCTCTTTGAACATAGCCAGAATGGGAATGGCCTAAGACAGAACATGGAAACGGAACAAGTGTATAGTGGTACTTTCAGTAATCATTGCTATGATTTGCTGCTCAGGAGCTTCCTAAGCCAGAGCCAGTGTCATGCTGTTTTGTAGTCTCTAATGGTTTTTCTTTCCAGGACTCTATCTAGTCATCAATAATAGTATTTGCTTAAAATCTAATTTTTAAGAGAGGAGGAAAATTTATGCACATGCTGTGACATTTGAGATGGTATAAATTGTACTGTTTTATAGGTGTTCATGATACTATTTTATATAAAAATAGAGAATTCTAAAACAGAAGCTGGGAGATTTCCTAATATATCATACCCTGATTAAGCATGATTAGGGTTTGGCAATACAAAAGAATGAGAAACTGAGAAATGCAAAGTCAGATAAGGAGAAGTCAAGTACAATTTTGAGACTCGGGATGCAACATGTCTCACCAATATTTTTTCTCTCTGGAAGCGCTTCTAGACCAAAGCAGTACTACTGGTATGTGTAGAGTTTCTAATCTGTTCCGTATGCACGCTGTTGTGAAAGCTGGTGTTTAAAGAGGGAGGGCAAGATGAGGATTCTCTGGGGCTGTGGAATTGGCAGTTCTCCTTCGTCTCTCTGGGCTGCCTGCTGAGCCCAAGTGTGCAGGGTAGAACATCAAAGTTTGTTTGATGGCTTTCTTTAAACGGTGGAAGAGGAAGGTCTATTAAGGGCACTTAAAATAATGTAATGGTATTGGTTGAGATTATCATGCCCTGCAAGGTTGTTCATGCACTTATAAAAAGCAGATGTTACTTCAGAAATGAGAGATAATAGTATTTTACTGGTTCTGTGCAGGAGCCATCAAGCTGCATACTCCACTGCTAATGCCCAGAAATAAAAAAGTATATGAACATAACGAAGCCTCGTATTTCATGGATCACAGTGGGATGTTGGTAATGCTTCCTTATGACCTCAGAGTAAGTAGTATCATCTCTCAGGCAAAGCTGGGTTTGAAGAGTGCTGTGGTGTTTGTAGATACCTTTGATTCACTAATCACAAACTTTGTTTAGGCTTACAGTCCTGACTGCTGAAGTAGTGTATCATCCAGTGTCTGTATACCTTAATGCTGTCCCCTTGGTCTTGACAGCTGGAGCCCTGACCACACAGGGAAGAAATAGACTTCTCTCTTTTTTCTTTTTTTTTTTGTTTGTTTGTTTTACATAGGTGAAAATAGTGCCATATTATAAATATGATAGATGTTGCTGCTGGTTTGTGGGTTTTGTTTTTTTTTTCTTGCACATATGAGAGACAAGACTTTCCCAATGACCAGTGAAAATTCTAATATTTCTGTCCCTTCCTTATTTATATGTCTTTATAGAGAATGCAGGTATCAGTCTGTCCAATTTTTTATGTTCCTCAAACAGATGTTGCCAAGGATCATTCTACTCTTGAGAGGAATTGCTATTTCTGCAGTTCAAATCTCACTGTCTGGGATTCCTCTCTCAGTAATACCCAGTTATATGCAATGCTGGCCTAATTAATTACCTTGCAGTAATTCATCTCCATTTTCATAGCCTAGTCAGATTGTTTTGTTTCAACAATTTTCATGTGTTTTGTTTTTCAGATTCCTTTTGCAAGATTCGTAGCTAGAAATAATATATCAAACTTGAAAAGGTAAGGGACATAGAGGTGGAGTTTTGCACAGATGCCATGCTTTATGACAACGACCACTGAATATGCTCATTCGTTCTTTAATGTTTCCTTTAGATACTGTATCGAGCGAGTTTTCAGACCTCGGAAGTTAGACCGCTGTCATCCCAAAGAACTCCTAGAATGTGCATTTGACATCATTACATCTTCTGGAAATAGCTTTTTGCCTATAGCAGAAACAATTTATGCCATTTCAGAAATCATTCAAGAGTTTTCAGTGCTACAGGTAGATTCTCTGATCATCCCCTTTGCTCTCTTCTCCATCCAAAATTTTAATCTAAGTAAATATTTAGTCTAATGTGTTTAAAAGGATAGTTCCTTTAAACTTAACAAGTACAGAACTGTTTTCACATTTTATCAACAGCCAGTTATAGAACACTGTAATTTAAGTCAAAAATATGTTTTGTATGTAATCTTAAAATGAAGCATAGGTTTGCATGCAAAGGAAATATTAATTGAATCCTTAAAGTGCCATTGAAATTCTGACAGGCAAGTGATTATTGTAGAATGGGACAAGCCTTGCCATTCTTTAGATGGAAGGTAAGGTGGTGGAAGGAGAGGTCTCAAGTTAGTGTACTAAATGTTCAGGAAACCTCTTTTCTTTCTTTTTTCTTTCTTCTATTTTTTTTTGTGTAAAGCAAAATGGAAAGCAAGTAAATTCTTTTCTTTTTTCTTCCTTCCTTTCTTTTTTCTTACCCTTCGTTAGGAAAGAAATTACAGTATTTACTTGAACCACACTGCCTTACTGAAAGCTATACTTTTGCACTGTGGGATACCAGAGGATAAACTCAATCAAGTCTACATCATTCTGTATGATGCTGTGGTAAGATACTGGTTATTAATCTAGTCTCTGTGATCATCACTGTAGAGTATCTTCTTTTGTGGAGTTATGTCTGAAAATGAGTAACAGCCCATTGCCAGCATAACAAGGAATATCCTGTTGATATATAAAAAGGCTGGATATCTTTGGGCTGTAAACTTATCTAATTACTCTTCTGTTACTTCTGGATTGGGATGTTTTAAGGTGATTTTTAAATGTGTATTTATGAGAGAATTATTCACTTATGTAATTAAGAACTGGTAGTCTATTCAATAAAAACTTTAAAATATATCTTAATATCATGTTGGTCTTTTCTACCTTATAAGCAGAGAAAATAGATGAAAGTAATTTGCATAATCATGGTAGCATTTTAAAATGGCATTTTGTTGGGATCTATTTCCTTTCATTTTATTCTTTTTTGTTGTTTATTCATTTACATAAGCATTTCAGTATTTATGCAGAAGCACTTTTCAACAAAGTTGGTATTTTTATACTTTTTTCCCTCCTTGAAACCAAGCCGAATACAGCCTCGCTACAAGATTGGTGGAAAATCTGTTACTTATTGCTTTTGTTCTTTTTCAATATTATTGCAGTTTGTAAATGCAACCTTTAATTAAAGGTATTGGAAAGTTGTGGGTTGGTGCTTCTCAGCAACAGTAATTATTTTTTTTGGTAACTCAGTTGATGAATATGTTTGAATCTGTTTCTCTTGTAGACTGAAAAACTAACTAAAAGAGAAGTAGAAGCCAAATTCTGTAATCTTTCTCTGACATCAAATAGCGTAAGTAATTTTAATTCAGTGTTACTTTGCAACTTAATCAACCGGAGTAAGAGAAATAAACTGTTATATCTCCTGTTCAGTATAGATTTGGAAGTGGTCTGGTTTTGTTCTCTGTTCTCTCTGGAAGTCAGTATTGCAAGTGTTGAAGTTTGTTTCTTATTTTAAATGTATTTTTCAGACTGTGGAAACAAAGGGTAAATGGAGTACTGTACAGTGATATTTAGTAAAACTAACTGAGAGAAACTTTAAAAAAAAATTGTCTGCAAATATTGATGAATGTGCATAAAGAGTTGGTGTTAGCCCTGACGAGACTTGTGCCTGTCCATCCCTTTCCTCAACTCACTAGGTAAAAACAGGCTGCTGGCAAAACAAGCAAAAAAGGCAGATATTTTACTCACACCAAGACAAATATTTTTCTTTTTTTTTTTTCAATGTGACCTATTACGAGCACTGTCAGTGGTACAACATATGTTTTTTATTTGATTTTTGTTTTTAGCTTTCTCGACTCTACAGATTCATTGAGCAGAAGGGAGAAGCAAGCCATGTATTTCCATTTTTGAACACAATGATAAAACAAAAGCCAGGTGTCACTCAGCTATTGAAGCATGGCATGAAGGATTTAGAGGAAATCATTGGTCTGTTAAAGCAACTTGGAATAAAACTTCAGGTCTGTAAAATACTCTGCTAATAAATGAATGGATTTATAGGCTGCTGGGCCTTGTAACTTGCCAGGAAACAAAGTAATGATATTTTAGGATAGAAAAAGCACGTCAAAGTGTCTTTCGATGTCAAGTAAGAATGCTGGCATTGATGATTTCTGCACCTTCCTCTTTAAAAGAAAGATGCATTTTCAGAATAAGACCTTTTCTGGTCAGAAGTCTCTGGCTTAATTTCTATCTAATGACACAGAGACTTTTTTTTTTTCTCTTTTTTTTTTTTTTTTTTTTGCCAACCAAAATTGAAGGCATTACCTAGAGTGTAAAGGAAATTTTTAAATTTTGAAACACACTGTAAATATTTCTAAAACTCAGAAAGCTGATGAATACGAAAGGCCTCCCCTCCTCCACCTTCCTTGAGGCTTGCTGATTGGGTTTTGTACTATGGGTCCCTTGAAATGCTTGAAGATTAAAGCATCGTATTTTTAATTGTATTTTAAATTTTTGGAGATCAGGAGTTTTCCTGTATGTCTTCCTTCGGTGAGAAAAATGTTTTCAATCTATACCGCTAATAGGAAATTAATTGTATTAACCAGTAATATTGGTAAAGGTCTTGTATACATATTCATTTTTATTTTACAGATTTCTATAAATCTGGGACTAGTTTACAAAATACAGCAGCACAATGGTATTATCTTTCAGTTTATAGCGTATATCAAAAGACGACAAAGAACTGTGCCTGAAATTCTTGCTGCAGGGGGCAGATACGATCATCTGGTATGTACTCATCTCTTTTTTTAATGAATTCAGATTTTCTTTAAAACTGTGAAAAAACTTTTTGACATTTTGCTAACTATTTTGGTCTTCCATTTTGTTTTTGTCTTGTTTTGAGATTCCACAATTTAGAGGGCCACAGATGGTAGGACCAGTTCCTTCAGCTGTTGGAGTCAGCATAGCTATAGATAAAATAACTGCTGCTGTTTCCAGTGTGGAAGATTCTGTAAGTCTGCTTTTTGGGCGGTGGGGGTTTTGTTCGTTTGTTTATTCCTAACAGTTCAGTAACCTAATTCAGTAGCCACAGGTGGGCAAAAAATAAGATGATCAGATGTGTTCCAAAGTAATACCATACTGAAATAGACAGCAGAAATCAAGATGACCTGTTCTCTTCTGTGTTTCTCAACATAGAATTATTTAGTAAAGTAAGAATTAGGGGAAGAGAGGATCTTCAGGCTTTACACCCTTCTATTTTTAATCTAAATGGAACATTTTTCTCAGCCTATGGATTGTTTCGGATGGAAGAGTACAACTGTAAATATTTAGGTAATAAGTATTACTTTGCCCCTGCCACTTCTCCCTTTATAAAAATATAGAAGGAAGGAAACTTAAGAAAATGGAATACTTTGTACAATGTCATGCAATTTCACTTGGCTGTGGAATGTGTATTTTATTACTTTTCTTTGTAAGAATAAACTAATATTGCTAAGCAGAGTGGGAAGGAAAGAACAGAATAGTTTAGGATACTTTGCAAGCTGAGGCTCTGCCAATGCTTTTTGTCAAAGATTAAGCTTCAGTAACTTTCAAACATGCTTAGGTAGATTTTGGCTCTAAAGGTGGATCTAACCCCTTTTTTTCAGCTTGATGCATTTTGAAAAACACGAGAATTTTTATTCTCCTTTGTTACTCTAACTGCCTTATGAAAGGAAAAGGTGGTCTTGTGGCTAATACTGTCCCCCTTGTTTTTACTTCCCCTTCAGGTTTCTGTCAGCTCGTGTGACCTGCTGGTTGTAAGTGTTGGTCAGCTGTCAATGGGTAGAGCTATCAGTATTGTTCAGAAACTCTGGACTGCAGGAATTCCAGCTGAAATAATGTATGACTGGTCCCAGGTAAAATTTCCATCTCCATGTGTTAACTATATTGTTGTTCTCTAAGATTAGTGCAGCCTGAGACCATCCTTTTTTCAATTTTTTCCTAGTTTTTATTGAGTTACAGACTTCTAAAACTGAGCATGTAGGGTGCTATTCAGGTGCAATAATGTTAACAAAGTCTCACTGGCATTGCAGCATTCTTCCTCTCTACCTCCCAGAGTATTCAGAAGTGTGATGGGGGATCTTTATGCGCCCCTCAGAGCACAGAGGAATTAAGTTACCTTCCCCGCTTATACACCAAGTGTGGAGAACAAGACCTGTTGAAAGCAAGGCAGAAAGTCGCATAATGAACTTAAAATTAGTCCAGTTAGCTCAAATTTGGACCTCCAATTAGGCCAGTTATGAGCTATGAGTAATGAGTCCATTTAGCTCCAATTTTTGGTTTTTCTAACCCCTACCATTCTGTGATTCTGCAGAAGATGTTCTCCAGAGGTCCCTTCCAACCCCTGCCAATTAAGTGAAGTGAGGATGCTTCAAAGCAGAAGTATATTTTGTACCAGCGAAGGCAATAAATTTTCCTTTCAATGAGGGCTGCAAGTAGGATCCCTGAATTAATGAGTTAATCTGGAACACAACAGTAGCATTTTAAATATATCATGATGGCTGAAGACTATCTGGTATAGAGGGGAATATTGATGTCATTCTACTGTTAGAAAAATGGTTTAGTAAACTAAGCTACTAGATATGCTGTGGGGTCCCCATGTAGTCCTGGAGAGATGTGTGGTAGGAGGGAGAAAGTGGCAAGCTGAGTTGTGCCCTTTTTTCTTCTCCAGTTGAAACCAAGCAGACCTTTAGCCACTGTTGCCTCACTGGAGTAGTGAGCTACATGGCAATGCTGCAGTCCCTTTTAACAGTGGTGGCAGTTACCTGAGGATTATGAGTCTGGTTCACCTTCAAGTGTGTCAGTTGGTGACTAACTAAAGAAACACTGTGCAGTTGCCCATTCTGAGGCCTGTGCTGCAGAGCAGTTTTGAGCTCACTCAATTGCCTGACTTTTTTGTAGTCTTTTGCCATAATATTTCTGACAGTTTCAATCCGTCAGAATTGAAAAAAAAATCCAGATCGTTATGCTGTTCCTACAATTACCCTGGGTTCTCTTCTTTTTTGTGATTCTGAAGGAATGAAGATTTGGGTAGCTCTTGCCTCTCTCTAATGCTGACATGCAACCTGCTGCCAAGTCAGCATAGCAATCCCTTCAGTAAGCTCAGCACTAAGAATGGTGTAAGTCAGCCCCAGGTTTACATGAAACCCAGCTGGAGTCAGCTTTCATGACAGAGTACCAGTCAGGCAGGACTGAGCTATTAACTGAAAGCTGCAGGCAGTGGGGTGGTAACTGTTTGATTGATGTTAAATTGCACATTTTTAATTATCTAGACCGTGCGCTTCTAGATCCAGCTAGCCCTTCCATGTGGGAACCAGGACTGCAAGGCCTAGGTGTTCCTCTCTGTCTAGTGTAGACTTTGACAGATTTCAATATTTAAGGAGTATTAGGTGTACAGATATACATATAATGAAGTTTCACCTCCTGGACTTGTCAATAAAGCTTTCCTCTTTCATAAGCATATTATATAATCAATGTGACGGCTGCATCTGAAGTTACTTTAATTAAGGACTTTGATTAGTTAAGTGATCATTTTATAATCTGTCAAATTTTTGTCCCATTCCCCTTCCCGTTTCCCTTTTAGTCCCAGGAAGAACTGCAGGAATATTGCAGATGCTCTGGGATTACATATGCGGCTCTTGTGTCAGATAAAGAAGGAAGTCATGTGAAGGTAAGTTTGGGACCAGAGGGTGCTTGGTGGTGTTTCAGATTTATAATCTGTCGTTCTACACTTTTTATTTAAGTAGATAGAATTCAGGTAAATACAGCTTCAGTTGCTAAGTAGCAGCTGAAGAAGCCTGCTTTTTATCCCTCCATAACACTGTTATTCACAGACCTCCTTTCCTCTAGGCAAGTCCAAAAATAGGTGGAAACATTGCTTGATTTTGAGTCATCAGTGTACTTAGGTGGAAGAAGTTTCTGTTATCTCTGATTTCTTTGAATCTACAAAACGAATTCGTTGACTCAGAGATCTTTCTAGCTGGCAGCTTTCCATGTTACAAAATGAATATAACTAAAACTTAAAGCTAAAAAAAAGCCATGTAGTTCAAACGGGCAGAGTCTGCAGTGCACTGCTCATCTCTAAGATAAGGTTAAGATGGAAAGACTGGACTGTGTCACAACATGAATTATCACCTTCTGTGCTCTGCTGCCTGTGGCCTGGGTACCTTTTTAGAAGTTAAAATATTCTTGTGAATCATTAGGAAAAAGATGATTATTCTTTGAATAAAGATTCATTCTTTGACTGAAAAAAGTAACCATTTGACAGCATCAGGCGTGACCATGTTACCTAGCCAATGTGCCTTACTAAAATATTGTTCCCTTATTATTCACTCTCCTTGTCATTGTAACAGAGATAGCAAATAACTGCAATAACTGTATGAACAAATAGATTTTTATTATAAAAATGCAATATATCAATGTCTTTCACAAGACTATTAGAGAGCATTCTTTTAAATATGGCTCTATTGAAGCAAAACTAACAAAGAACATGCTAATGAGGTGAATGGTGTGTTACTGATTAATCTCTTCCCAGGAAAGATGGAGCAGGTAATCTGAGTTTTGAATGCTTGAGTCTAACTCCTGCAAACTGAAAGGCAAGCCTTATTCTAACATAATTCCTTAACAAAAGAAAAAAAAGCCCAAAACCAAATATGCTATTATTAAAATGGTATTTACCCCTATAAACCATTCTGTTAAAAAAACTAAATAATCACATATTAAATACAAGTAGCCAAGCTAGTTTAAGCTTTGGGAATGCAGAGGAAATCAGTTGGGTGGAAAAAAAAAAATCTAATCAGAGAATTAATTGGTAGTGATTGATTGGTAATGATGGTAGCTTAGTACGTTTGACTGCTTCACCTTTAACGGGTGAATAATCCAGTTTGGTTTTGATTAAATTTGTTAAGCTTATTCATATGCCATTTTAAGAATCAACAATCTTAAGAACCACTGAACTACATCACAGGTGAAATCCTTTGAGAAAGAGAGACAGACGGAGAAAAGGATTTTAGAATCTGACTTAGTAGATCACCTGATCCAGAAACTGAAAACTAAAACCTGTGACGAAAGATGTAGTAGGTAAGTAGCATAACATGTCAACGTGAATGGTCAAAATCAGAAGTGAATGTATGTTTGCTTTAATGAAATAATTATAAGATATGTTCAGTTAAATATTTTATTTGATAAAGAGCTTTGCTGAATTCCTTTTGAGGGGAAAAGAAAACAAAAGGCTTGGTTATAGAATTTTATTGAGATTAAGAAAGAGACTGATCTCCCTAGCTGCTGTTACATGCAGACATCCATAATACTTCGTAAATCAAACGGCCATGTGGTTATCCAGCTCAGATGCTACCAGAACACCAGTACTGTCTGTATAGCAGGACTGCCTGTGAGTCCCTGTCACTGGCGAGAAGTCCATTACGTTCATGTACTGTGTAATCAAAGAATTAAAGCAGCAAATCCCTTTCATTCTGAGGCAGCATTGATGTGGTAAAAACGAAGGTGTAATAGTAGCACACGTGTACGCTTTGGCTGGCCCAAGCGAAAGTAACACCTGGCAAAGACTCAAGGTACAGAGCAACACCCCATCATCCCATCTTTGTTGAAATTACTATTTGTTGTCACCAGTAGAAGTTAGTACAGAAGTCACAGGAGAGGCCACAGTCACACCTGTGTGCATATGCAGTATAGCTGTTATTCACACATATCCCTTTGTAAATACATAATTATGCACACATCTAGATAATATATGTGTACATAGATATAGGTATGTACTGGCAGCAGGAACAGACATGATTTAGTCACACAAACTAGAATTCAGAAACCAACGGATTTGACATCACAGTATTTCTGAATAGACTTAATGATAAGAGAAATCATTAAGCTGGGAAATGCTTAACTCAAGCAGTAGTTTGTGCAGGTGGCTGACGTCTCCTGCTGCCCACCTCTTCATTCTCCTTTTTCTGGCCTCAGCCAGAGCCCTCGGCACTTCACAACTAACCTGATTCTCATGTTTGACAGATCTATAGCATCTGTTAGAAGCTGTGAAAGAAATTCATTCGTTCTAAGTTACCTTATTTCTAGATCCTGAGAACAGAATATAGAAAAACCTGTATTTGGTAATACTAAACAGAGGAATGCAATAACTATGATTGTAGTAACACTGCCAAATTTCTTTGTTAATGAATCCTGAATGTGGAAAGTAAAGGGATCCAAATTAATTATTGAAAGCTTCCTTGAATATGTGTGATCTTACTTCAATACTTTAGTATTATCTCACAGAAGCCTGTAAGAAGTGGTAAATTAAACTAATAATTCAGAGAGAATATTCTCATAATATATCCTAGTATTAAGATCTAAATCACTCTTGCATGATGGGGAGCCCATTTTTTCTTATCAATAGGAAGCATAAAGATTGCTTCCAGATCTGATTTTGTAATGCAATTTTGTATAATTTCCTGTCTGTTCCAGAATAGAATTTAATCTGCAGGTGTGTGCTGGGAAAAATAGCCATAAATTTCTTTATCTGTTGGAATGAAATAAGTATGTTCGTATTATAATCTGAAACGATGTCTTATTACAGTATTGCTTCATTAGTGTAAATTTGTTTCCCTAACTGTCTTTGTTTATTTTTAGAGAAACCTCAGATAATGTTTCAGTACCAAATCAAAAGGGATCATTTACAAATATTTCAGGTATTCAGTCTCCAGTTACAGAACATACAAACTGTTTCTCTTTCTGCTTAAAAACTGTTTTATAAGAAAATATTGCTGGAACATACATTGTAAAAGTATTACCAAAGTCAGAGCAAGAAAATGTTTTCAGCAGTGCCTCTGGTTAGAGACACTTCCTCTTAATCTCAAATGTTGTTCCAAGTGATCTAATCCTGAAATCTTCTCCAAACTAACAAAGTGCGGGCTCAGGCCAACAGACAGAATACGCCCGTACAAGCATTCATTAATGCAGTGATTTGGGGGAGGGGTGGGGGGAGCCAAAAACCATTAACATTTCCTAGCTGAGGAGAAGTTAAACATCATCCTGATGAAAAGTGGCATGACCTCTGATTGTTAAGTGTTGAGACACATGTACATTGACCTACTGTTCTATTAAGTTTTTTTCAAATGAAAATGCCTTTACATTTTTAGCTACAGATTTGCACTCCTTACTCTGATAATAGAAGTTTGTATATAAAGAGTAATATTAACTACTTGTTGTGTGGATAAAGTTTGGCACTTCTGATAATTATTAAGTACAGATATAGTGTGTGGTAACGGTGTTTTTTTTTAAAGAAACACTTTTTTTTCCCCTCTTTGCATAACAGTGAGGGAGAGGCATGGCCATGCTTAACTTCGGGGTTTTTTTGTGTGTTTATGTGGTTACCATATGTGGCAATTTGGATTTCAAAATAAGCCATTTCAAATTATAGTTATGTTATCTGGGGGAGCTGGGGACTGGGGTTTATTGTTTGTTTTCCCATTGACTCTGCTAGGGGACTGAGCATTAAACAGTGGGCCTCATTCTTGTAATAGCTTTTCTTGTTTTGATGCTAGGTATGCTACATTCCTCCGTAAAATTCTGCAAGCCATTTGGATTGTTTTATTAGTTTCGGGGAACACTGATGTAAAATACCAAATTTCTTAGTCTTACCAACCAGTCCTTCAAAGTCATAAGTGAGCATTTGAGAATTTGGACGCACATTTTTCACTGTCCTAGCTACTGACTAACACTGGGGGGGTTTAGCAGCTTTCAAACCCTATACCCTACAGATCTTAGCTTACTAATATTTGTGAATTTTCTGTTTCTTGCTACTCCTTGTATAAAGAATGAACATAATCTGAAACTGTGTGTTTGTATTTTAGGTGTATTTGAATCACATGGAACTCTTGTAGTGCCTAATGTTAGTGTTATAGCTCCTGAAAAATTATCTGCCAGTGCCAGGCGTCGTCAAGAAATTCAGGTACACACATATCAAATAAGTATTAAGAAGTAATCCTTGAAAGTTAAAGAATGGAAGCATTCATATTTTCACTATAACCTAACTTACACAAATACATCCTGCTTATTCTCTGTTCATAAAATAGACTATGAACAACACACAAGTTTGAAGGCAAAGATCACCTTTTTTTAAAATTTTGCATCTTGGGGATTATCTGTGATGTTGTGGCTCAGCCATCATTGCACATACACATTAGATATCTTACTTTAGTAGGAACAATGGTTCTGGAATTTTCCTGTTTTTTTTTTTTTTTAAATAAATGCTGAAGCATGTTAAAGGTGCAAGTGCAGCAGACTCTTTAATACTCTTACGTGTTTCATTATGTTGTCTCAAACTAAAGGCCTAAGAAAAAATTGCAAATTAAAAAAAACCTGCCTAAAATGTGATATTATAATAATGTAGAAAAGATTAAATGATGCTAGAAACAAATGCCAGAGTTTGCTCCTTTAGGATTATTGGCTTCAAGATATTTAGAGTACATGGTAAAACAGAACTGTAATTTTAGCCCATTTTCAGTCCAAATTTGGGTGTGCAACAAAAAAATCCTCCCTATAAGTAGTTCTCAGGACCCAAATAAAGAAGCAGATGTTATTTTCTGAGCTTTGAGCTAAACTGTGCTGTTTTCAGGTTTTTAATATATAAGAGCATTTTTCCAAGGTACAAAAGACAACCTAGTGCAAGGCTGCAACTGCATTTGTAAAGTGCTGCCTTAGCAGGATAACTAGCTTGCTCTGGAAAAAAGTGTTACAAGGCATGACCCATACTTTGGTTTGGCTTTCAAATTGGTCATCCTTCTTCAGCTAGAGATGAATCACTGTATCTAGTCATGGTTTCTCATGTTCCTCTGAAAAGTTATCTAACACCCAGAAACAGGCAGTCTTACTACATATGCAAGAATTCACGTTGTAATGTGCAGCCCTGTCTGCTTTAGTACAGTACCAGTATTAGCAAGTCTTTACCATTGCTGCAAGAGCGGCTCAGCCCCAGTCTCCTTCCTGTCTAGGATTATTGTGGAATTGTTACTAAAAATTATATTAAATGTGAATTTTAGTTGAAATATGATGTAGTTGTACAGTGTGTGTAGAAGCAGCCTCTTCTGTTCTCATCATCTATGAAATAGAAAATATGGTCCCAACCTGTGTCACACAAGCAGTGTATTTTACTTTTGCCCATCTTTTGTTGCCAGGTGCAAACAAGACTTCAGACATTCATTTCTAGCCTGCAGCAGAAAACAAGTGAGATTGAGATTTTAGCAGTAAGTATTTGGCAGAAGCCTGAATTAATTTCAAATTCTTAATTGAACTGGATGATCTGGAACAAACTACTGCCAATAGCTTCGCTTTAGAGACAGCAAATGAACCAAACTTATGGCTAAATAAGACCCATCACATGTTTCTCTAATACTTGACAATTATCTCGAATTGTATATATTGGACAGTTCCATAGAACAAATTTAACAAGTATTTAGTTATAAATTCTTAAGCTGTACCTATGCTAACTACCATGGTAGACTTGATAACTTGTTCCTGCTAGATTTGCTCTTACGGTTAGACCAACATAGCTTTTGTTTGTATATAGGTTTTAGACGTTGCTGCCCATGTCACAGAGGACGCTAAAACGGTGTATGCTTTCCAGGGAACATACTGCCTACTTGGAACTTTCCATAATGGAATCTGTCATGAACAGTTTGTTTAAAATGCTTAAAACCATGGTAAATTTCCAGTCCTATCAGCATGAGTGTTTATTTAGACATCAAAAAGTCTGACTCTCTTCAGTATAGCTAATCTCGAGTTGGCAAACTGATAACAGAAGATGGTTAAGCATTGATTTCTTGATGATGTTTTTACAGGTAGATCTGCCAAAAGCAACTGTGATACACTTCTTATCATTAGAGGTAAGCAATTAAGTATCAGCGTTAAAACTCTAATTCAGCAATAGATGATAAATTCTGTTCCTAATGAAGTGGAATGTAAAATTCAAAAGTCATTTTTTCCTTCAAGAAGTTTGAATCAGGTTTTAAAACTTGAAAGGATTTTTTTTTTTAACCCAAGGAGCTTGGCTGAGGCTAGAAAAATCTTTTTGTCAAATGCCAAAGTTATGCAAGCACCATTGGGACGTCCTAATCCAAAGCTCTGGTGTTTTTCCCAAGAAGAGTTAACAGAAGTTAAGTCTTACTGCTCATTTTCAGAAACCAATAGCCTTAACAGCAGTTTCAGCAAAGGTGTTTGTTGAAGCTGTTAATGAAGGAGGACTGAAAATACAGAGGCATTTGTTTTGAGTGCAGTTGCTGAAACATCTTAGTGCAGCCAAGATAAAAAGGGGATGTATAAGTATTATACTGACACCTTTAACAACTCAGAAACAGCTCAGTGAGGGAAAAAAAACGCTAAGGACAAAGCTCTTCTTTCCTCCAATGACAGCAGTAGCTTTGAAGTGAGAAGTTCTTACTAGAGAGATGGATGCCTCCCCACCCCTCTGAAAAACAAACTGAAGAATGGCATCCTGCCTGGATGGGTTTAGTGGGTTTAGTACTTCCATACCTTTCATCCTCTGCTCTGAAGCAATGCTTGTCTGGTGATCAGAACCCAGTGAAACATTTGAAAATATCTTCAAAATACTTACTTCAACCAGTCTATCCAAATCATGGAGATAGTTTATCACCTTCTACTTCAATTAAAAAAATAAAAACATACAATCAGCTTGCATTATTCACTTTTGACCACCCTTGCACCAGTTCTTATATTCTATCCAACACTGCAAAACTGATACAGCCCTCTTCATTGCTCACACCTCTTCATCACTAAACTATCTGTGTAAAGAAACCAATCGCTAAATTCTTAATACATTTTCCTAAAAAAAATTTTTTTAAATCAAGTTACACATGTTGTTTATATGAATTTTGTTTGAAACCTGTTTAATTAAGAAGCACTGACGTTACACAATGTTGAGAAGACTGAAACCCGTCAGAAGTATTTCTTCCACCAGACAACGTAAGACTCTATCATAGTTCCTTGTCAATTTTTTTTCTTAGTTTGATGGATCTAGACAAGCCTTTGACGCTACTGTGAGACAACTGATGTCACGATGGCCAAAACAGAGATGTTCATACTTACAAGCCATTTGTGATGAAATTTACAGTATCAAAATGGAAAAGAGGTAAGTTTGTTAAGCTCTTACCGGTATGTAAAAACATCTCAATTATTTCTGCATGAAAACTTCAGTAATTAAGCTGCTCTTAATTTGTTGTCCTCTTTCCCTCTCCCTGAGAAAAAAAGAAATATTCAGGAATTGTGTATAGTTCCTTCAGTACTACAGGAAGAATTTACTGGTCGTCTAATCCTCACTTGTAAAATATAAATTCTTGGCCATTTAAAGTTTTCATTTTTATAAGCCTCTTCAAGAAACTCTAAAATGTGTTCTCATTTACTGCTTTGTTCATAAAACTGAATAGCAAGCAGCGATATACATTCAGGTATACTGCTATTCTACTACGTAGTAACCCTCTTTCCTCACGGGAGGAACTCAGCTCATCTTTTAAAACTCAGGAGCACACTTAATTCCTCCTGCTTTGAAGGAATACAATGGGAATCCAGCACAGCTGACAGACTGTTCAACTTTAAGGAAACACAATGCATGCTCTCCCAAAAAGTACAGTGAAGCCCATTTCTGTTTTCTAAATGTTTTCACATTTATGTTCAACTAATAGTATCCTTGTTGGATTCTGGCAAGGCTGAAACAGATAGTCTGGGCACATCCAGTTTTAAGTCTCAAATTTTAAATTGTTGCATGTACTGGTACAGTTAAGTGAGACCTGGGGATTTATGTCCTATTGTGAGTTTAATTTATAGTAGTTTCTTAAACCTATGTTCAACTTGAAGGTACTACTTAACCTTTAAATTACACTAGAAAGTGACTTTGATTCCTTTTTCTTAGAGATGCACCAAAATTGCCTCAGGTTTACTAAGGCAACTAAATATGAAACATTTTCCTCCCTGTGGCTTGCAAGGCTGTGAGCAACAGAACTCAATCACTACATGTGAATGATATTCCATAGAACGTTGGGTGTGAGCATAATGCAGGCCCTGACGAAGTCTTCCTTGCAGCTGATGCGTGCACACAGAACGCTGCTTGGCCGTAAGCCTTCAGATTGCTCAACAAAAACTGAACAGGCTAGATAAATGGAAAGAGAATAAAGAGGAGAACTGCAGCCACAGCCAAAGGAACTAAAACTTACTGCTTTTCTAATGAATCTCTGCTGTTAGCTTATTGCTAAGATTTGTCACAGGTACTGTAGCTCTTGATCCTGCAGTTTCAAAGTTTTAAAATTCTCTTTTCCTTCCCCCTGCAGGGTTCCTGCACTTATCCTGTACAGTTACCGAGATGAATACAAGGTTTTGTTTTAGTGCTTAAAATGTATTTTATGGGCTGCTTTTACAAAGATAAGTGTTTTGTCCAAAGGAATTTCAAAAAGCTGTAATAATGCAAGCCTAGAAACAAACACCTTTTTATGTGTCCAGATTGAATTTCATGTGTAAGATAAAACTGTAAATTTATGTCAAAAAGTGCAAATAAACGTTTTATAGGCAATTAAGGAACAAGTCTGACTACAGCCACAGATGTGTATTGCCATGTAATTCTTGCCTCTTATGCCACAAATGAGTCAGCTGTCCAGGTGTAAAACTACTTTTACATAGTTTCAGAATGCCTTTTATGTCAGCACGCAACAGTAGGACCAAAATGAGAAACTCAGTTTGAGGATGAGAGAGGAGGAATTAGCTTCCAACTTTTAACTTTCAAACTTTTTTGAAGAAGGTTGTTTTATGTAATGAAAGGTTTGCCTACTGAGCCTTCTTGACATACGTATTACAAGCAATACGTATGTATTTTTCTGTTTAAACCTACTGTTTTAATTTCTATACAGAAGACGGTAGATTTCAAGCTGAAAGTTATTGCAAGCCTGGCTGCTTACGCTTGTCCTGCCTGTACTTTTGTGTTCAGATCAAGCGGCAGCTTCCCAGGAGATGAAATAAGACCTAATACAGGAAAAAACTTCTTTCAGACCTAAACCTAAGGTGTTTAAGAGAAACAGGTGTAATGAAATTTTGAACTAGCTTTCTCCACATGAGTTGTTGGATTAAGTTTGAAGTTAAAAGTCATAGCAATGACGGAAATCTTCTAATTCTGCAAGCTAAATTGTAACTTGACCCCCATTAGGACCAGCAAAGTGAGCAAAACTGAAGATGAGTTACAGCAGCCATAGTTAACTATGCGTTATATTTAAAGGTTGGACTAGATAATCTGGGATATTTCACAAACTACTTAATATACTGGAGTGAATAAGCAGAAAAATTAGGGATGTTTGGAACTAGACTGTTGTTTAGTTTACCCTCCATCCCCACCCTGTACCTTCTGTTTAAACAGCTTACTGTTGTAATGCTCAAGTGACGGCCTTCAGCACTGCAGGCTCACTGCACTAAGAAATACCTACTTACTTCTCCCCGTTTCTTGTAATAAAGAGGAAGGCAAAGTTAAAATATGTAAAGAGGTAACTTTAAAGACAAACCCAGTAACTTCTGAGAACTGTGAAAGTTGTACCAGGAACACACAAAGTAGCATCAGGGGAGTTAGTCCTAAAAGCACAGCTAACTGTACCATTCCGACCACTTCTCCAACAAAAGTCACATCAGTCATTACAACCAAATCCATTTCTCATTGCATTTAATATGAACAATTAAGTATTCACCTTTTACATCTGCTCATATGAATGAGCTAATTTAAGATGTGAAGTATGAAGAAATTCAGATCCCTGAATATACTGAAGGATGAAGCTTTTAAAAAAAACTTTAGGTGACATGAGCATTTTTTTAAGCCATGTCTGAAGGGAACATGATGCACAGTCCTGTCCTTCCTCCACCCTGAGCCAGGGTCAGCACAGCTGGATCAGCATGGAGCAAAGGCACAACTGCCTGGCTCTGCAAGAGCTCAGGCACTGTGCTGGCTGCCCTAGGGACACCTGCACTGCATCATGTACACGTCCCTCAAAATAAGACAAACAGGAAAGCTGCTGTTCCTGGTAATGCATTGGCACCCACTTTCCCTAGTACTACTGAGGCTTATCTTTAAAACTGGGTTATCTGTCACCAAGACGCCTGCTCCAGTCTTACTTTGCTCCTGGTACAGTGCATTTCTCTTCACCCTGTGTTACCCCCCAAACAGGTTTTACAGTGCCCACTTGTATAATATAATACAAAACAAACAGCAGTATAAGTACAAAACTAGTTGGCAGCTGAGTGTAAAGCTATTTCAGTATAACCCCGTAAATACTCCTGCTGTACAATTCACAGAAAGCACCTTCTGTTCTCAGTTTAAACAAAAGTACTGATCACATCCCAGTATCCTTCTCGAAGGAAAGCCAAGGACAAGTGGTAACCCAAAAAGAAATGGACTTTGCTTTCAGCAAGGGTCAAGTCTGTTATGGTAGGACATCGTTCCATCACTGGGTTGCTTTACTCTTCTTGTTTTTGCTTTTCTTGTCTTTTTTCTTCAAGCCATCCATGTTAGCTCTCAGCAAATTTGAATATGCCTGAAACAAGAATTGGAACCATTAAAAGCAAATATTAAGTGACAAGATGTGAGAGGTGACATTTTACATATTGCTAATGGATAGGTGTCTGCATTTTCTCAGTTAGAGAATCATGCTCTTACACCCTACACTGGGAAACTATTGTTTCTAAACCAGTGCAGAAAGTTCGATAAAACAAAACGGGATTTTTTTTTTTTTAAACAAATGCAGATGGATGGGTAGTCTAAGGTTAATCTGTATGCCTATTCAGCACTGGATCAACCTGTTCACAGCTGTCCAGTGTCTCCTACTAGCCTGTCCCCAACACCTACAGAAAAGGAAGATAAAATGCATACAGCACTTACCATCTGGAATTTATTTACTTCCTTTGAGCTCACCTGCAAAAGTAATACTGGAGGTTAACCAAGAAAACACTAGCTTTACTACAAACCAAGTATCAGTACGTCTTTACCCACCAGTGACCACCTGGTCTTTTTAACAGCAGTTGGATCGACTCATCACATTCAGTGGTAGGAGGCTGTACTGACATGTCATAGGACTTCACTGATGTAGAAAACTGAAAACATTCCTTACTCAAATAACAAAATCCTCTGGAGTCCATTCCTCCCAAATCCGTGTGTTTTCAAATGGGAAAAATGTAAAGAAACATTCTAAGGAAGGTTTTATTTACTTGTAGGGCCATGAAAACATGTTGCCGCCCAGATTCTCTCAACTATTTCTGAAAGTAACATTTTTCCGTGGGTTACATCACAGAGGAGAGCTAGTCAGCTAAAGACTTTTGCAATCTCTCATTCAAAGTGAAGACACAATAGGTTTTCAACTGCTAGTTAACATTTCCTGAAATGCAAATAGCTCTGTAAATGAGGAAAAAAAAATAGGTATGCTAAGCAAGATTAAGGCTTAGAAGAGTCTACCCCTGCCCACACATTCTCACCAGGACACAAGGATCCCTTTCCTACTGTTTCACAGTCCGGGAACATTCAGTTCTTTCCTAGGTTGTAAGAACCTTTGGTGATGCCATCAAGGTCTACAGGAAACTACCTCTCTGTCACCTGAGGCCTGAGCGTGGGTGTGCAGGACCCTTCTTCGCCTTGGATCCACACCATTTATCCTCATACTGCAGGTTCCATACCTGCCCTGTCTCCTTCTGCCTGTGTCTCTAGAAGCAGTTTCCCCCTTCCCTCCAAGTTCACTTGACTCAAAACACAATGGTCAAGGTTGCTGAAAACAGGCAGAGCCCCTTTCTGCTGTCCTGCCGTACCATTCTGAAGCAAAATCCAGCACAGAGAGCAAAACTATAAACTATGCATCTGTAATGCATTAAGACTTCAGGTAAGCGTACCACTTCAGGTTCCTGACTTCAGCTGTGTGTTGAGCTACCATATGGTTTCTCTGGAATTAAGAGAGTAGCTCTCATAATTTCATGTAAAGACTTAAAATATGGAGCATTAAATAAGAGACAAGTATGGCCACTAATCTTTCTAACCCAAAGCTGTCACTCACCACTGTGCTAATTTTCTTCTTTCCATCAGTTGCTCTTAGAAGACATTTGTTGTCTGCTGGTTCAAAACTTTCTACGTGGCCTTTGCGCGGGACTGGTTTTGTTCGGCCATCATCTGTATTGAAAGACAGAGAGCATGTATTCGTATTTCACTAAAATCACTGAATGCCTCCTGATATGTTAAAAATTATTCACGAGGGGATCTGTAAAACGTCTTGCAATTTAAGGCCATCTGAACTGACATTGCTGTCAAATTGTTCACAGACGCTTTCCTCCGTAACCCCATAAACTACATCTGCTAGGAAAAAAAGTAAATCCTTGCCCTGACACGTTGTATGAACTGCCTGCTTCAGCAGTATGTTGTAAATGCACGTCAAACTGCAGCCTAGGACACTCGACTTCTCAAGCAGTGCGAGCTAGCCAGAAACCAGACAAAAACAAGCACACAAAAGCAGCACTGACACTCTCCTTTTGTAGAAATCTAAGGATTTCCAATTATTGTTTAGGAATTGCTAAGTCCCAGTATTTCCTGCAGTTTGAAATACGTCTTCCTTCAAGGTTATTAGCACTGCAGCTGATTTGGCCATGTGACTACTCTTGTTTCTCAGAGACTCTGCATCACAACTGTTTCTTTTAAAATCCGTGCCAACAATACTAAGCTTGATTTAGATTAACACCTCTTTAATCCAGTAACATATTTAAAACTTACACTTCTTCAGCGTTATGAAAACACTCCCTGAAGTTCTGCACTTTTGGAAGAGCCTGGTAAGCTCTGTCAGGAACTGCAAGAGAAAGAGACCCCATCGCTGGCTGGAGGCCGCCACCACGGCGGTGGTTTATTTCTTCTCCCTGCAGAGCCCAGGGCTCGGCTGCCGGGGAGCAGCCCCGGCCTCGCCACTACCGCAGGCCGGGCTCTCCCCGCGCTGCAGCGGTAAGCGCCAAGGCAAGGCGACGCCCAGCCCTCCCCGCGCTGGAGCCGCAGGACGGGAGGGACCGGCCGCGGCCGGCCCAGCCCGAGGTTCTGACTCCGGAAAACGAGGTCTAACCCCCGCCCCCCTCGCCCAGACCTACCCCGGCCCCCGCGTGCCTTCCCGCCCTCCCTCGCCGAAGGCACCGGGGACGGCCGTGTCGCTCCCACGCCGCCGCGGCAGCCGAGGGGGCGGCTCCACGCGGGCCCGGCGCACCCGGGGCTCTGCGGCGCCCCCCTCCCTCTCTCCCGGCGCCCCCCGCGGGCCCGGCGCCCCCCGCGGCTCCCCGCCGGGCAGCCCTACCTGCTCGCTCTCCAGCAACACCATCCTGCACCACCGGCCGGAAGCGCCGCGCACGCGCGCGCACGCGCACCACAGCACGAGGCGGGCCCGCACGGGCGGCACCGCCCCCCCCGAGCCGCTCGCGCCGCTGGGAGAACAGAGCGGGCGGAGAGAGCCTCGCGGTGAGGGGAGCGCCACGTCAGCCCCGCGCGGCCACGCCACGCCCCGGCCCTGCCTCCCTTGGGGGCGGGATGGTGATGGTGACGACGGCTGCAGAGCCGGGCAATCGCCAACTATATGAAGTTTAACAAGAGCAAGTGCTGCGTTTTACACCTGGGGCAGGGCAGCCCTGGCTGTACAGACAGGCTGGGGAGCGAGAGGCTGGGGAGCAGCTCTGCAGGGACCTGGGGGCTCTGGTCAATGGCAAGTTGAACATGAGCCACCAGCGTGCCCTGGCAGCCAAGTGGGCCAGCTGAGTCCTGGGGGGCATCAAGCCCTGCATCGCAGCCGGGCGAGGGGGGGGATTGTCCCGCTCTGCTCCGCGCTGGGGCGGCCTCGCCTCGAGGGCTGTGTGCATCTTTGGGTGCCACAGGACATTAAGGATATAAAGCTACTGGAGAGTGTCCAGAGGAGGGCCACAAAGTTGGTGAAGGGTTTAGAGGGGAAACCGTACGAGAAGTGGCTAAAGTCTGCAGCTTCCTCACAAGGGGAGGAGGAGGGACAGGCGCTGATCTCTTCTCTCTGGTGATTGATAACAGTACCCGAGGGAATGGCAGGGAGATGTGCCAGGGGAGGGTTAGGTAGGGTATTAGGAAAAGGTTCTTCCCCCAGAGGGTGGTGGAGCCCTGGAACAGGCTCCCCAGGGAGGTAGTCATGGCATGGTAGCCTGGCGATATTCAAGGAGCGCTTGGACAACACCCTTGGAGACATGGTGTGAATTTGGGGTTTCCTGTGCAGGGACAGGAGTTGGACTTGATGATCCTGCAGGTCCCTGCCAACTCAGGACACTGTTATGACGATGGTGATGATGGTGATGTGGCTTAGGCCGGCAGGAAGGACCAGCCCTGCGGGGCCATGCTCTGGCCAGCACCACAGCCACCACAGCCGTACACCCCCCTGCCCTGCTGTACCCCCGCAGCTGCGCGGTCCCAGCCGCAGCGCAGGTTCCTCTCAGGCACGCTGCCGGCACTGGCAGCCCAGAAGAGCGGCACCAAGGCTTCAGCTCCTCCAACACTGCAGCAGCGCAGCCAGCCCACAGCGGGCTGCCTCACCCGGCGGCAACGTCCCGCTGGCCTCGCCTCGCCTCACCCACTGGCCATGGCTTGGGGTTGGAACAACAGCCCGCGCATAGGCCTCAGGGTGGCTACCGTTGGCAGTGCTCAGCTGCACAAGTCGCAGGGGTGGAAGGGTGTAAACCAGCTACAATTCCCTACTTCCCCTTCACTGGAGTGAGTGAGTGAGTGGAGTCAGACCACTGGAGTCAGTGTCCCCAGGCACCAGGAACAGCTTGCAAGCTGCCACATTAGCTTCCTGTGAAAACAGATTGGCAGCTGGCCGTCGTTTCCAGTGAAGTGCTGAAATGGCTGGTGCGAGGGGTCCTGGCGAGCGTGACTGGCTGAAGGCTTGGAGGGCGAAGGGTGTGACCTCAGACTCGATGAACAAGACCCCTAGATTTGTACAAGAAACAGCCAGCTAAGAGGAAATCAGCATGTGGGTGGGGTGAGAGGGCACTTCATACCCAAAATACTCAGAGCGCTTGAGGGGCAGATTCTGGGAAGGGGCAGTTTTCTGTCAGGCCCAGGTTAGTTGGTCTGGGAACATGTAGAAGCAGCATTTGATCTAGTGCCTTTTCATGTTTCTCACTAGGAAAATTGATTTCATTTTCCTCCATGGACCTAACAAAAGTGAAAGATAATGCCTCACATGCAGATAAAAGGGGAAAAGTGTTCTCAGGACTGATAGGTACTTGAGCCCCTGAAGAACTCATACTGTTCACTTAGGAGCTCAGGACCGCGTTCTAGACAGAACTGAAATACCTTCTTGCGTTATCATTCTCATAGTGGGGTGTTGTTTCATATATAAAGCAACACTTCATAATCAGAGAGACTAGCCACTCCAAAAGTCCTTTTTAGAGTTTGCAATCATTTGTTGTCCTTTTGCAGGTTAAGCAAGAGGCAGTAGAGGGTGCTGTGATTGCACACACAGAAATGAAACTGCCTAGAGAACAAGGAAACAAATACCCAAGAAGCACGTCATCACAACACGGCCATGGTTTATCAAAATCTGTCAGTTTATTAAATTAACTCCATTATGTTGGAGTCAAAGGAAGTGTAGCGATCCAACACTGACTTTCCCTAACTGTCCATGGTGTTATCCTCCTGATGTTTTTGCACTTGTATTATTTACAGTTGAGGAGGAAATGCTTCAGAAAAGTAGATTTAATTGTTTCTCATAGCATTAAAAATCTCATAAAAACTGATGCGAGGAACATATGTTAAGTCTTCTGAAAACGGACATTCTAACCGGACATGATCAGTGCTTTGGTCAGAAGTACTGACAGGCCAAAGCCTTGTACTGTTGTAGAAAGTGATGGTCCCTACCCCTAAAAGCTTACAGTCAGTGTCCACAGCAAGTGAAGACAGGTGGATGCAAGGACTCATTGCTGACATGTACTTCCTTTAGCCCTGCCCGGTTGCAGGAGCAGTCATAACAAACTCCTAATTACAAGAGGTTGTTTTGTCAGAAATCAGAGTAGGGTTCTGTTTTCAAGGGAGCTCTGAATGAGGACGATGCAATAGTGCTGCAGATTTTTATAGGCAACTTGTGAAAGAAGAGCAGAAATGGAAAAACTAAAACAATTGCAACATACTCCCCCTTGGAAGCTACCACGGTCACAGACACTGGAAGGCAGAAGTAGTGCATTTCTACTCATGCTTGCCAAAGAGAAGATGGGTGATCTCATAGCTGAAATGGGGGGACTACAACTCCCACCTGAATTCTGACTCTTGGGTTCACCAGAGGAGTCTTGTGTTGCCTTGAAACCTGTCTCCTATCGTCTCTGTACCACAGCTTTTCTTTCACAAAGGTGGAGAAGGATATGTAGTTATCCTCTGTACCTTTTACACAACAAAAATCCTCAATGCCTGCGGGATGAGCACCCTGGAGATTTTTTTTTTCCCCTTTTGCCCAAAAACCTCATCCCCCTACTAGGAGCTGCTTCTGTTGCTGAGGTGTGCCTTCGGTACGCTGTGGACACAGCTGTGCCCGCCTTAACATAGCTGAGGTACCAGTAGCAGTGCAGCTGCGGCATCAGAGACGGTACAAAGATGCTGGGCATTGACCTGTCTGGGTAGATTCTTTGCAGGAACCTGTAACACCAAAGCTGCTGGTTCTGCTGTATGCTGGAGGAAGGGACAAGGGAGAAGGGACCACTGTGAAGAACTTGAGAGAGTTGCATAAAGTTTACACTTTGCAAATCTGTTGTTTTATCAGACATTTTTCTGAAAATATATTTGTCTCACTACTAATAAAAGAAGTGGCTCCACTGAATTGCTGCATTTCTTCCTGTAAAAAAGAAAGATTTTGTGTGTGTGAGTTTATCTTCCTGATATTTGAAGTTGTTTTTCAAGCCAGAATGTCACAGTTTAATTGGGGGAGAAGTCTTCATCACAACTTGCAAGCAAGGTGAAAATGGAATATTTTTAGCGATTCTTTTCCAAAAAAATAAATGGAACGGGGAATGCTGACATTGCTTTACTTTTGCCAAAGGCTGCCAACACTCCAAGGGAATAAGCTATTCAGCTGGCAAAAAAGTGCTGAACAAACACTGAAGGAGCTAAAGGGATACTCCCAATCATGATATACTTGCTTTTCATGCTATCTCCTGCCCCAGTCTAGTGCCTTCCCCTTCACCCCCTGCCCTCAGAAAAAAAAAAAAAAAAAAGAAAAAGAAAAAAAGAAAAGACAGGTTGGATGAAAACAGTAGCAAGAGGAATTGGTGGATCCTGAGAGTTGGCAGGGGTATTAGTATTTTGTAATCTGATCTGTCATGTGACTAGAGCCAGGCAATAAAAATAAGTCTCCCACCAGCCCTCCTGTTTGCTCAACTTTATTATATGGTGTCAGTAGAGAACTACTTTTTTTTGGCAAAAATTTAGCAAATGAAGCCACCTGAATCATTAAATCCTGAAGGAAATCTGGCAGAGAACTGGAGGCGGTCATTGCTGCGCTTCCAAGTTTTCCTGGAAGCAAGCATGTGCTGAAGAGAAACAGAGAAGGTGAAACCCTCTCCTCTCCTAAATGTAGTGGGAGGGGCAGGAAGCAGACAACAAAATTATTAGAAGTAAATTAAATTCTTGTTCAGCCTTAGTAGAGGTTGGCAAAGATCTATTTGAATTAGCTAGAAAAGATTGCTTCTCGTTATGGGCTATCACACACACACAGATTCAGCTGCTGCACACCGCAGTGAGCAGAAATGTAATAACACACTGTAAATTACGGTTTGCTTACCACAGTGCTCAAGATGAGTTAATAACAGACAATGGCCCGCAATTCACAAGTGGATCATTTTGGTAATTCTCTTTGATCTGGAAGTTCAAGCATACCACGTCAAAGTATAGCTATGCACAGGAGAAAGAGTCAGTGTCACAGCAAAACCCCGGTAACAGCCTCCCCCTGTCCCTTACAAGTCTATCATTAGCACTGCAAAAATAGAGATGCACACCTCACTGCCTTGATGGCCTCACCAGATCTAAGATTAATGGGCAAAGGAAAAGCCTTCGAGAGCCAACATTTAACAGCTGCTGGTTGGGCAGAAAGACAATTAACCCTGGAATAGCTACCAAAACATCCCCAAGCCCTCTGCCAGGGAAATAAAGAAGAGACGTTCTAACTACAGCAGTGAACAGTTACTCTTTTTTTCTAGTGGTAGGTAGATTTCCAACACAGCAATTAGCAGGTGACATGGGTACAGGTGAATGTCAATCCCCAGATCAGGTCTTAACCTTCTTTATAAGTGTCCCTTGTGAAAAGAAAGAAAGGACATGCAAGGGAATGATTATCAGAGAGCTGTTGAACTAGATAGATATACGTGCACAAAGCGGTATTCTTTGCCTGATCAGCCGGTAACCACCAAAAAGAGAGATATTCTGAATACCTTACAGATTCAGACAGAGAACTAAACAAGGCATTTTTGAAAGCTCTTTCTGAGACCAGGATATGCCACCAGAAAGCTGCTGAGCCCCTTTTGAGAAGGCCAGCTTCCAAAGAGAAGCTCTCCACGAGAAACAGGGGGTGTCCTCTCCTGTCTTAGGAACCAGTTCATGTACCCTGAGCTCTTTCCCAAACGTTTCTGTTCATCTTAGTGAAATTTTCCTATTTTATTTAAAACTATGGTTTATTTACACAAAATGAGTTTCAAAGATAGGTTAAGTATAACCTTGAGTTCAACAGGCACTGACTTTCGTTGTGTAATAGCAATGTTAACGGTGATTTATAGTTTGTGAGAGAGACCAGGAAATAGGTAGAGATACGTTTCTTAAAACTCTAATGAACAACTTTACTGTTGTAGTGAAAACAAAAGCCTATCTAGGGTGAGACACAAAAAGATTGTTGGAAAAGGGCTTCATGGTTTTGAAGTACTGTCCAGATTTTAGAAAGCTTCTCTGTCAGGGAAGATAAGAGATGTATATTCACCGTATTGTTAAGTGTCTCACACATGCTCAAAATCGTTTTGTGACAAGCCCCTGTCTCACAAAAAAATGGGGGAAAAAAAGGCCAGAAGAAAGGCAGCCCAGATGCGGAATCGGTCGTCTGTACAACTGATGGTGTCGTCTGTGCTTCTCTAGGGAAACCCTGAGGCACAGCTCACCCTGGGGATAACGCAGCAGCAGGAGTGCATCCCTGCAGCGACATGTACATTATGAATCCATGGAAAATGCCATAGTGCACAACACACCTCTGGGAACAGTGAAATTAAAGAGGCAATTCAGTTAACTCCCTGAATATGACGAAGGGCCTAAGGGAAAGAAGCAACATGTCACCAGATGTGTTTACTTTTGAAGGGCATAGCAAAGAAAACAGTGTCACAGACCTCAAAAACCAAGGTGAAACACTGCAGTAAAACAGTCAGATTAAAAAAAAAAAGAGATGTGCAGGATGGGCATCCACACTGTGTTCTGAAGGTACATTTGTCCCCGTAACTTTCAGCTGCAAGCAGAGCAGAGGGAAGTGCAAGAACAGCCTGTTCTGAAGGAGTGCACCTGCGAGGTGACGCAGCTGAGCTGCCCTGACCCCGCTGCTGCTCTCCTCCAGCAGCCTGTCCAGTCGGCGGCTGCCTACTGCCACCGCTGGGAAGAAACCCCACACTGTGCACACATACGTGACCTGGAGACTGTGTGGCCGAGAGCGCTGTACCACATGGCAGAATAAGTCTTTAGAAGAGGCCTAACAATAGCATCAGTTTTGAGTCCAGATGAATGAGTCACTCATATAGAAACAAATAAAAATGTGCCAGAATATGCTCATATCCTTACAACACTGAGATGTATACTGTGGTTGAACTCCCAGTTTATCTTCTGCATGGACCAAATTATAATAGCTTGGTAGTTATACCTCATATTATTTGTTACTCTTAAAACTAATGTATTTTAAATTATTAGGGATGTGAAATTAATTTCCAGTGTACACCTCACTTATATTTTTTGAGGGTTACAGGGCTACTCAAATGGCAGACCTTGGTCTGTGTTTGAACCTGGAGTGAGTTTTAGAAGGTGTTCAGACGTGTCCCCTCCACCTTGGGGTATGAACTTTCACACAGTGGACTCAAAGGCTTTCTGCAAATAAACCAACAGATTCTTCTTCCTTGCAGTCCCCCTGGCATTAGTACAGCCCTAGCGGTGTTCAGGAGGTCAGAATTTGGGAGCTGTTAATATAACTCTGTCTTTGGAGCTGTAAACTATAAACCACAAATTCATTGGGGTTAAAACTTTGATATTATCTTTAAACCAACTTTGTGATATGAGCTTTCAGCGTGGTTTCAGTGGGTCTTTGTAAATCATCTGTGAACTCCAGTGGTGCAGGATCAGGCCTGTACAATACAATGCACCTTCTGGGTGCTCTAGAAATTATATTTACCAAACCTCACAGCTCATCTCTCTAGCAGGAAGAGGGTATATAGCCATCACTTCATTTTGTATGGCAGATTTCTAACCAGACACAGAATGTCTGGTTAAGAGCTGTGCAAAGCATCAGGAAGGTAATTAAGTTGGAGCTCAAGAGTAATGAGGTGACAGAGATCGGGTTGAGCATCATTTCTTTCACATCTATGTGTCCTACTTTCTGTGTTCAGAAACACAGAAATGCAGTTGTGAAAAATTTCTACCAGGCACTCCCAGTGAGGTTACAGGATTTTTTTTCTATGTGTGTATTTGAGAGATAGAATGAAGAATATCACACCAGGTAAAAAAAAAAAAACAACAAAAACCCAAACAAAAACCGACCAAGTCAACGGCAATTCTAGGTCAGCAGAATGTCACCAGGGAGGACAACATTGTCTTTGATATCAGAGAACACCAGGGGATGTGTAATTAGAAAAGGAGCCACAAGGTCTTTGCTGTCCTCCATTTGCAGTCTCCTCAGAAGGCCAGAAACCCAAGCGCTGTATATTCCCTTGATACCATGGGCTGTTGCTTTCTCAGGAAGAAAAGGGTCACCTACTGCCTCACCAGCGCCGTTTCCTGCCTCTGCTGAGGCCGCCCAGCGAAGCGAGACCTGGCTGGACTTCTGAGATTTAAGGATCACAACACAAGCTGCAATGCCTGTAAAACAATGGTTTCTTCACAGCCTGAGTGAGGATGTCTGACACAAGAGCAGCACGGCACAACAAAGAGACAATTAAGTTAGTTACCAGATGAGTGAGGTGACAGGGATTGGCTTAGACATTATTGCTCTCACTTCCATAAGCCCTAATTTTGGAAAAACAGAGACAGTTTTGTCAGTTACCGCTAGACATTTCCAGTATGACTACCTCCTTGTAAGAGCTGCCAAGCGTACCTTCTTATTCAAGCTTTACTGGTGTTCTTGCTCTTCCCTAGGGCACCTCCAAATGTCCAGACACTTTCTAGGAACAGGGTGGCCTGAGGAGGCCACTGTGTGAAGCCAGCAGCTGCCCTGGGCTTGCTGGGTCAGCGGCTGGAGGAAGCGGTTTCCTGTTTTGCTGGTGCTCAATGCCACTTAACAATAGGGGGAAAGAAAAACTGCGGGATCTAAGCACAGCAAAACTGTTTTCTACATGAGCTGTCCGCCTGCCTCCCTGCTCTGCCCTGGCTGCCCCCCACCTCACGCACCCACCCCAGCCAGTGGACAACAGGAGAGGAGAGGAGGCAGAGGCATTCGGGGCTGAGGCAATAAGGGCTCGAAGGCACCTCTGCCATATAAATGTCCTGGACCCCTTGGCAGCGGGTCTGAAATAGCAGCTGAATATTACTAGTTTGTATCTTTCCTCTTGTCTCCTATGAGAGAGAAAATGAGACCCATGTGCAGTACTTCTGGAGCATCAGTGTCAGCAAGAGTCACTCCTGCCTTCTTACAACACCTAAAAAAATCTCGTCCATCCCAGTAGATGGTTTTCAGTACCGTCCTGTGATAACCATTTCCAGCCACGGTCAGTTCATTAGGGCGGGAACAGCATTGGCAGAGATTCCTTGCTCTGCCTTTCTGGAAAACATCCCTCTCTAATGGTTTGCTCGGTGCCAAATCCTTAATCCACTCGTATCAGCTCACAGAGTGCCCTTACTCTCCTACTCTCCTCCTACTGCCTACACACTCAGGCAGCATCCCTCGCCACCATGCCAGAGTTCTGCTCTCAGGATCCCCATATCCAAATCCTGCCTCACTTACCGGCCTTGTTTTTCAAATGCATCTTCTGAGATTAAGGGTTGCAGGGGGTAGCTCTGTAAAGCAGGTTAAACTAAGCATTGTAACTGCAAGTGGAGTCACTCAGAAACAGGAAACACAGGTACCCAAACTGTAATCTGAGACTGTTGCTATCCCAGTCCCTTTATTTCTGCCTCCCCCTCTCTGTTTCTGAATACATGTTGTCTTCAAACGCACACAGAGCAGCAGACAGGAGCCCCAGGCAGATTGGAAGTCACCGGCTCTTTGTTAGTGCTCAGGCTATAGAAATCCCAGATGAGTCACCCCTGCTTGCAGTAGCAGGTAACCCAGCCATTGTCAATCAAGCTCATGGCACCTTAAATGCAACCCTGCCAAGGAAATTCTCAGAAGCAATGCAGGTATTATAAATGCAATTCCTCTGTTATTGCCTGTAGCCTTAAAAAAACCTGTAACAATAGAATCCTACAGCTTTTAAAGTTCAGGAGTGGCATTGCTTGAAGCTACAGCATGCAAGCATCGCACTAAGTTTACAGAATAGTGTGCCAGAAACCTCCACATGGAAGGATTTCTTTTGGGTGTTTTTTTTGTTAAGGGTTTCTTTTATATATATATATATTTTTTTTTTTTTTAAGGGAAAATTCACCTAAGAATCGCATCTGTTGGTTTGGGTTTGGGGTTTTTTTTTCCACACAAGTTGTGATTGGGTTATAGTGCCAGTAAAAAGGAGGAAAATTTCCAGGACTTAACAGTCAAGCACACAGTGAGGTTCTGCAAAGAGCTCAGTCAGTGAGACATAGTAATGTAGGGCATCAATCATGCTTAAACCTTATGATGACCCAACAGTGTTTTATCATCACCTGAACACAGCAGGAGAGCTAGAATTCCACTGAACTCCATTGGAGGAAGAGTGCTCTAGGTCTTTATGAAGAACATCACAAAAAAGATATGTTCAAGACCAAAAAAACCCTCCCACAAATCCTAGGATGAAACTAGCTTTGTCTATACTAAAGGTTTACCTAACATTATTTTGCAATCAGGGTATGATGTTCTCTGACCTTCCTCTTTGTTTTCCTAGACAAGATAGAAGAGTATCATTAATGCAAGTTTCTCAGAAGCGTCTCTCCCCTGTCATACATATTTATATATCCGTGCCTACTGTGTGCAGCCTGGGAGAATCCCATAGTGCTCTTGAGGGAGGATAAAGAGAACAGGGGTAAGCAGTGGCATGACACCAGCTACACACGGTGGAGTGGTGTCTTGAATGTTGTGTTGCACTCGGTGCTATTAGGACAAGTTAATTACCAGGTTAGGGAAAGACAATGAACATAGGAAACAACATCATTATTCAGCAAGACATCAAATTTTATCTCAGGTGCCTGTTACTCTTGCTCGACCAGTTCAGTTGTTACCAGTGTATTAGTCATCTGACCACACTGAACATCAATCTTTCACTCCTCATTACGCACTCAACTACAAGCTACAGAATAGGCTTGCTCTATCCTGTAATTACAATATATAGCTGTGCTATAAAATCTATTATGCCTGGAGGTCAGACTCAGAAACAAATTAATTAATTGCACTTTCTCCACTTCTAGGCTAAGATAAGATATTTTTTTTGCTACTTTTCAGTAAAAGGCTCTGCTTTTTCCATAACACAAATGGTTTGCCATAATAAGCAGCTTGTCAGCAAGAGACAAGGCAAGCAACAGGCATTTTATCATCACAGGGCGCCTGATTATCAGTATTATAAAGTTATCTTTTGGCAGAGAAGTCTTGGCAGTGAATGACTTCTTCAATCTGGGATTAGCAGTTCTGCACCAGGCTGGTGCCGAAGTGACAAGTCAGCCTCCTGGTGCGTGCCGTGGTGGAGCGCTGCGCGGGGGACGGGCCCCTCTGCACAAGGCGAGCGCTTTTCCATTCAGCTTGGCGACAAGGGTAGCATTTCATGCCTTTCAAAGGCGTACAAATTGAAATGCCGGATTTAAATCAGAGGCCATGATTTGTTGGATGGTGCATATCGGGGTGGCCTTTAGACTGTTTGAACACAAGAGTCTGGAAAAAGCTAGTATTCCAGTGGCTCTGTAAATAAGGATTCCCCTGCTCTGTGGAGGACAGGCTTCCAAACCTGGTTCCCCAAATTCTCACTGCTTGGGGATCAATAGTGTGACTGCAGCATGTCAGAAGAATGCATCCTGGGACAGATCTTGTCCTTGTGGCTGCTCTGGTTAGACAGTGTGGGTTCAGAGAGGTGCCAGAGAGACAACCCTGCCCCAGCTGAGAAAGATGCTTGTTCTCCCAAGAATGATTTTGCCTTTTCTTTTTCTGTTTTCCCACATACACTTTTTGGGAGTGTGTTTCAATTCCTTTTTAACTTCCATTTTTTCCCCTTTTGTTCCCCTCTCTTGTCCCTCTCCTGCCCATCAGTCACTCCTCTGTCACCAGTTGCCATTCTTCACCACCCCCTGCAGTGACTTCACTGAGACAGTGACTCGCCTGCCCCTGCTCTCGGTGCAGGCTGTCGCACTAATGCCAGAGCTGGGGTAGCCATGGCGCAGTTGAGCTCGAGAGGTAAATCCTTTTGTGCTTTTGCTATTCAGGACAGGACAGTTCTTACACCGTAGTGATGTGAGAAGAAACGGCGGTTGCTGAAGGGAGAGCTGCTGTGCTGCTTGTGGTGCAGCGTGGTGTTTTGGGGCAATGGGCCCAGGTTACTGTAGGAGCTAGGCGCTCCTATATAAAACAATGGTTGCCTTCCCAAAGCACTCACAGTTTAAGTGACTTTCATAAGCTAAGCATGCTCAAAATCTCTAGTGAAAGCTGCCACACATTCAAAGAGCAAGTTGGGGAAGTCACGCTCCCTGCAGAATGAAAGTCCCATCTCCCACGTGAGAAAGAAGACATGTACCACTTTCTCTCCTTTTCTCCACTGTTTTGCTGCTGGTTGTAAGCTACAAAACAAACACAGGATTTCAGGGAACGTTCAATCTGCAGCTTGTTCTCAGCTGATCCTGTTGCAGGGAGCAAGTTCCTGGCTGATTCACGAGCAGTAAAAATAAACACAGTCTGGGGAAGGCCGGGAGGAGGGAGGGAGACTGGAGGGTACAGAGGAAAAAGAAGGAGCTGCAACAGCTGGTGTTTTCTTTGCTGGTTCTTTTCAGAGGATTTAGGCAGGTTGGAGATGTAAGTGATTAATGAAGAATGATAACACCTCACCCCCCTCCTCCTCCTGGAAGGAACATGAGCCTTTATGCATATCGCTGGTTTCTCAGCTTTAACCTTTCCAAGATTTACACACTCCATCCACTCCAGTGCAGTGCTGTGGGGCTGACAGCACATCTGGGTGTATTAACTGTATGCTCTGCAGTTTTTACAAATGCTTAGGGTTTGTTCTCAAAGTTTGGAAACTCTGCACTCAAAGCCCCGAGACTTCCCCCGTGGAGCTGACCAGACTGAAGAAGATGAACGACCACACAAACTCAAGACTAGGGGTTTTTTTCTAGCTTCTTCTGTGCTTTGAGTAAAGAGCACAGCTAGATATTGCTGAACCCCAGTAAAACATGCCTCCATAACAACTCCCAGAGCGCTCTGGGGTAAAGCACATCTGGGAATAGCGTACAAGTAGCAGAAGTCCTTTTCTGTTGCCTTCCATGGGTATGTCAGCTGCTTTGCCAAGTACATCTAGGAATCCCGCCCTTGGCTCTGCTCAAGGGTGACCACATCACGGTGTGCTTCTGCTCTCTGCTGTGTGGTTAAGAAGTTGGCTTTCCTCTTGCCTTCCTTGCCCTGGAGAAAAATGTCCAGCAGAAACAGATGGGGAAAGGTGGATGCATAATTTCTGCCACTGATGAAAAGGAGTTGCGGCAGGAAGTTTAGTGTTATAACTTAAGGAATGAGGTTCCCACTAGGAACAGCATAAGACAAAAGTTAAGGAGCTTTTATTATCATTTGTCTTAAGCAGGGTTGATAGAGGCATAAAAATAATAATAATAATGTGCTAATGAAATTTACTGAAGATGAGGTGTCTCATCAACAGAGAGGACAAGCAGAATATCAGGGAAAAAATCTGATGACTTCAGAAAATCACAGCACGAAAGGTCATACACCTAGGCAGCAGGAATTCCTGCTGTAAAGACAAGGACATAGCTTTTGGAAGAAACAGTGGTGAAGAAAGACAAGGGTATTGTCATCCCTTACAGAGTAACTGAGCCACCAGCATGACAGAATCATGGAAGAGGTAAATGCAGTCACAGGATGTGTTAGACAAGGTATTTTAACTAATTAGAAAAGCATTGCTGCCATTGTGTAAGGCTGTATCAAAACATCATCCAGAACAACACATACAGTACTTTTCACCCATATTTACAAAGAAGATCAGAACAACTGATGATCAGGGAAATGAAGAGTCTGCCTTAGAAGACTATAAAAGAAACTGATTTTTACAACAACGAAACAACAAGAATGGATGAGCAGGGACAGGAGCCTTTAAATACATCAGAGGAGAAAACAACAGGGAGAGAACAGTAATTATTTAAACTAAAGCATGACCTTAGTTTGCTAGGTCGAGAGCAATACCAAGAATAAGATGGTATAAAATAATGACTAGAGGAACAAGCTTGTATAAAAATTTTCCATTAAATTTCACAAGGGGAAAATAGAGAACAAGCTTAGGATGAAGCTTCACAAATTATTAAGAGTGTTTTATGATGTGGAAGGCCCAGTTGGTCCCCTTCCACCTGAAGTCCTGGTGTGGACTTTATAGATGCATATGCATCAAGAACAGCATGGGTGTTTACTCACGGGCAATTTAATTTTTAATGATGAGGACAAGACACCGTTAGGTACTGGGGATGAGAACTGAAACCTGTCATATCTCGGTCCCTGGTTGAAATCCAGACCAGGCTGCATGTTGAAGGAGAGTTAGTGCTATATCGCCCAACTATTGGTTGGCAGCTTCTTTGGAAAATGAGCTGCTGTGCAGCTCCTCATGGGTGGTTTTCTGTGTCATGAAATCACAACCGCCAAAAGCAGTGATGGTGTTAAGTTTTGCAGGCAGTCTTTCTAGAAAGACCACAGATTGCCTGGGCAGGGAGAGCAACCAAGCCACTAGCTGGGTGCATTGTAGTGGAGGATGGTAGGTGGAAATCACGCAGCCATCAGCTGATGTAACCTGCCTTGAGTACAGAGAAGGACCCAGGTCCCTACTACTAATGACAAAGTGCTTGTTCATTTGACTTCACTGAAAACACAGACCAAGACTGAATGGCCATGCCCTGTTGTTGTCCCACTGCTGGTGCAGTCTGCCACAGCCTGCGAGGCACGTGCATTTACATACACTTTGCACACGTGTATTTCGCACATGCATTTACACACATTGCAAAGCCCCGATTTATGAGAGCACAAGCTATGCATTTGCCAGGCAGCCACATGGTGCTGGGTGCAGACATCCATCTCCTGCAGCTCCCCAGAGCACACCCGCACCACGTACTCATCTCTTGGGGCAGGAGGAGAGGAGGCCTGGTAAAGGCTGAGCTAGTCACAAACACTCTGGAGGTTCCTTCAGCTTAAGATCCAAGACTGGCTTTTGCCAAGACAAGTGCTGGCACATCCTGCAGCAAACAGGAGGGGGAGTGCGAGGGAGATGAGGGAGCAGGCTGGAGAGGGAGACCAAGAGACACAACCAGTTATAATTTTTCCTACTCTGCTGGCCCTGTAAGAGAGGAGGAATTTATAATGCACATACATACTCCAGGTTTTTCAAAGGCTGTCTTTAGTTGTATATCATATTTCCAGGGGTCAAGTGTTTATGCATTTTGTCTACAAGAGTAAAAGATGTGTATTTTTAATAGGGAGTGACTGATCACGAGTGAGCCGGAGTGCAATACACTGAAACAGAGGCAAGACTCTTTGCTTCGGCTGTGAGGTTAGCTAAACGGTGTAGGCTTTGTACCCCACCTTGACCAGAACTGGTTTATCAGTCAGACCACAACACCTTGACTGCATTGCATTCTTACTTCCGAACAAAACCAAACTGCCTTGAACAACACCTGATGAGACTTATTATGTTTATACCAGTTTTGAGAATTCTTACATCTTTTGATATGTAAATGCTTGCCTGTCTCAGTCTGCCCACATCACTTGTTTAACCCACAAGACGCTGCAGTTGCAGCGGCACACCACGTATCCATACAACATACGAGCCAATGATGCTGTAGCTTACCAGAATGGTGAGCTCTGTCATGACGGGCACTCTGCAGAGAAGGTCTCGAACACAACTGAACTTACTGGCTATCCGTAAAAAGTGATGTAGCTTTTATGAATGAGATTTGAAGGAGTAATGTAGTCAGATCTTTAATGTTGAGAGGAAGAGGTAAAATTAGAAGGCAATCACTGCATAGAGCGCTCTTTATTTACTTTTAGAAAATGAGAAATCCCAAGCACTGTTTGGATGCACACCACTGTGAGACTACAACTACAAGCCACTGAACACAATGTATTATCCAAACAGGTTTTTCTGTAGTTCCTTTTCAGGAGTCACCCTGACATGCCTACAAAGGGTGAAGAAAGGATCACTGCTTCAGAACATGGAAATTGCTTATGACTCATCTTTATTGAGCAAGTTTTAGGGAACAATGTGGGATTTCTTCTGCTAAAGCCAAAAGTCCTATTAACAGCCTACAGGGAAAACCAATAAACATTTCTCACAGAGTAAACTAACTGCTTCTCTCTCCCTCTGCTTTAGTCACCTCCTCTGAGGTATATAAAGACAATTTTGGTTTTGTTGATTAACAGCCTGTCTCAGCATTGATGGGGAGATGCTTCCCATAGGACAGCGAGCCCTGTAGTCCTTCAGGCTGCTTGGTTGGTTGGTCTGCACTGATCAAGCACATAGCAGACCCAACAAGCCTTGTAGCATTGCTGGTGCTGGCTCAGCTCTGTCTCCTCCAGACCCCCAAGTTGCCTAGTGCTAGGTGCTTGTTTTCCTCAGCCAGTTCAAGCTCTCTCCACTGAGAGCTGCAGTACATGGGGACTTTTTGTAGCCCCCTTAAAATAGACTCATACGGCCTGTCCCATCTTCGCCTCAAGTATCCTTCTGGGTAACCTACTGCATGCTACACGAACACAGGAACTTGCCGAATTACCAATTCAGTAAAGAGCAGGCCGAGGTGCAGGCTGTTAAATACAGACGATTTGCAAGAGCTGACAACGTGGTTGGCACAGCACAAGGCCCTAAGGAAGATGAAGCCCAACCTCAGTGTGAAACTGTGCCTGACTCCCGTGTTTGTTTGTATAAGGCAGGCAGCTCTTGAAGACAGTGTCATGCTTTCATGTGTGTTTATACAGGCCTAGCACAACAGAGTCCTAATCCAAACCGGAGCTCTTAAGTATCAGAGTAACGCAAATTAAATAACACTAATAATATGCTTTCCCTCTGTGCTCACCAGGTCAGGCATGAGGGAAGGACCCTTCTTGTCCTTGTTGGGAAGGACCAGGGCTTCACACCAAGCTGAGACACATCTTCAGGCTAACCTCAGCTTAGCGAATTACTGCCCGTCAGCCGAGCTGTGCTGCCTGACCTGCAATCATGTCTCCTGCTGTGAGGTGAAACATGTTAGTTTATACCGGAGAGAAAAGTTAATGTCATTTATCTTGTGTTTGCCCCAGCTAAAAGCACGTGTTTGTACAATTACCAGGGTTCAGCTAACACTGGTATTTTAGCAAGGCACAGCGACTTCGCTGTGTCAGAGTCTGTAGGGCCTTTTTTTATAAAACAGATAAAACTGAGTTGGTAGAAAAAAAAAAGCTTTCTGCAGACATTTGCTGAAAGCGTTTTCCCTAGTACTTTACAAAATAGCATAAGTTGCTGTCAAAGTTTAATGAAAATTTTAGAACTTCTAGCAAAATATTTCTGACTCCAAAAGAAAATGTTTCAGTCATTTCCATCTATTCTTTAATCCAGCATTATTATTGGCCCGCTTCCCACAAACAGAGTGCAGCAGGTAATCCTACAGACACAGAGCTTGTAACAGGGTTCACCTCCTGCCATGGGAATCTATTAGAGTGCGTGAAAGCTAAGGATCTGCGGGTCAGTGTGCATTTCACCTCTTCTAGTTCCAGGAGGCTGGGAAGAATTACTAAAATAATTAAAAATACACATCTACATCAATAATCAATAACAAAACGTTACTAGAAATTTGACAAACCATATTTGACCACTCACTGAACTTGGTTGACAGTAGAAAAACCACCTTCACAAATAAATATCCCTGTCAGAGAAACATAGTTAGATATATTATCCCCAAGTAATATAGAAAATATGTATAAAACACGTGCAGCATTCAGATAATTGCATCCAACAGATGTGTTCAGTTCGCTGCTCACATAAGGGGGATATCATTTAAGAGGAGACTCCAGACACTATACAAGATCAGCATTGTACCTTTTAGCACTGTTCTAAATAGGTAAAAGAAGGGAAGCAAGATTGTCACTTTGCTTATCAGCAACAGCTTTTTTTGAAGGTAAATGTTGAGAAAGATGAGCAATACTAGGAAAAGATTAAAAGTATGTCTCTTGGTAGGACATTTGTTGATCAGTTCTGTAGGTAAATGCACTGAGTTAATGGCCTCTTTCATATTGTAACAGTACCCTCAGTGCTATTTGCTTCCTCGGCGGCTCTCGGTCCCCTCCCCCAGTGCTGTGAAATGAGAAATGCGGTGTTTTTAATGACTGGAGCAGGAGGGATCTTGTTTTTGTGGCTGCGTCACCCCTCCAGGACACAGCTCAGAAGAAGTTTGTCATGTGGCTGAGCAGAAGCGATGAATGCAGGTTTTATGAAGTTCATTCCCCAAATACAAAGGAACAGGGGGAAAAAACCCACCACATTCATGGCTACAGGCTGCGAGAGTACACAGTTCACAGCACAAGCTCTACATTGATCACTGTCAAGCTCCTGGACTGCAGTGCACCTGCGAGCTCTCCCCCGCTCCCTGAGCAGCAAGCCTTTACCTGCACTCCCACCTCCACCCACAGCATCTCCCCCCTTACACATCTTCTTTCTCACCCTCTCCTATCCTAGCTGGGGGCATTCAGTGCTTTAGTATCCCTCTGATACGTAGCTTGGATCTGGAGAGAACTAAATCACCCCTCTGCATAGAGGCTTGTGAATATTCACCAGTCAATATCTGCCTGCCGCCCCCCCTTGTTTCCTCGCAGCCCTACTGCCTCCCTCACCTCGGGCATTGCTTCATTTCCTGTTTGCTTCCAGCAGCCGTCTCCTTTGCTTTAACTCTGTGCCATTATGCAGGCTAATATCAAACAGGTGGAAGAGGTAAACATTAAAAAAAAAAAACACAACTCAACATGCCCTTCCTCTCCTCAATAGGCACGATGATATTGTCAGGAAACGGGTAACAGCTGCAGGTGCTAGAAATGAACTACATGTATAGGAACGGCTGGAGTTTGTGTGTTGAAAACACATAGGCAGATATTATTTACTCTGAAGAGGGTATTTTAAATGGGTAAGCACTAATACAAGGTCTCCTTAAGAAACCACCCTGTGCACACTCCTGCTGTAACAGCAGCCGCCTTGCACTGACCGAGTGCCCCGAAATGAGGGTCTCAGGTCAGCCAGGCTGGCTCCCTAGCGATGGGGGGCTGCAGCAGGAAGGAGGCAGCCGGCACAGCCCCCCAGCACACATCATCACAGGGCTGAAACCTGGAACAGGAGCTGCCACACCACTGCCTCCCTGGCTGCGACCTTATCCCGGTCTCTCCCTAGCATGGGACTTTGGGGCTTCGTTGCAGGAAGGAGATGGCAGTACTGGGGAAAAGCAAGTGCTGTCCTGCTGTGCTGGGTCCATACACAAGTCTACACGTACCTACGTCTGCACACACCAGTCCTATCTGACCATTTAGGTTTTGTGAAAGCATCAGATGCTGGGCTTCATAGGTTAGGTGCTTGGCTTAACGATTTCACTACATGAGGTGGATCATTTAGTTTATTGACATCTATGTGACAATAACTGAAGGCACTTTCTTCCCTAGGAGGAAGGCGAGCAGGGCATGGTGATCTCAGGAGTCGCTCCCTTGGCTTCACTTGTTCACTCCAGACTGGGAAACCATATCCCTGAGCCCATTTCACCAGCTTTCTTTTAGAAATCAGTATCATCGTCAGCTGTCAATAACTCATTCCATTTACTGCTCTCAGCTGCTCAGGAGGACACAGCAGAGCCTAAGCTGGGTAAGGTTACTGTGTGATAACAGCGATTCTTAAGTCAAAGGATACAATGAGGCTCTCCCCAGACAGTGACGAGCTTTGGATTTCCTGTAGAAATGGGTGATTGTTTGTGCCTGTGTCTGTTTGTGCCTGCTGCTTGCGGACTCCCCCGCTCTTCTCCTCAGGTCGGTCTCCCCAGCCCCAGCCCCAGCCCCAGCCCCCAGCCCCCAGCCCCAGCCCAGCAGTGGTGGAGCTGCGCGGCTGTGGGCACTTGACGCTGATTAAATTCTGCTGACTGAGGAAGATGTCAAATTCTACCCAAAGCAGAGAGCCGCCAAGGAAAAGCTGCTTTTCTTTGCTTTTGACAGCTGGAGCCATGAATTTAAGCAGAGGTCTCACCTTCAGGCAAGTCAACAGCTGGGCAAGGAGCAGTCTTTCTTAAAGAGAAAGTGTGCTGTATTTTCTGGAGTCAGTGTTGCCAGGAGGTGAACGAGTTGAAGCACAAGAGAACATTTATGTAAAAACCCAGGTGCAGCTGGGTTTTTTGTTGTCAGCTTTTTTTTTTTTCTTTTTACTAGAGAAGGACCAAGTAACAAACAAGAAAGAGGAAATGAAAACACAGTCTTAATTCCCACCCTTGGTGTTTCTCTTCTTCCATTTCCCCTGCGGTATGTACAAGAAGGAGACACAGCCCATGTCTGCACGGGAAGTTCCTGAAGCCCTTTCCCTAAGAAGACCGCAGACTGTGTCACATTTACTTTTATATTTGTGTTATGGCCATGCTTCAGGAATCAGCGGCTCTGTTGACCAGCAGTGGGGTCTGTAAGACCTTTCCCTGTTTTTAAACCTGTCTGTGCACAACAACCATCCAAATCTCTTACTGCTGAGGAACTGTTCACTTGCCTTTGCAATGTCACACCTGTGGGCTCAGTTCAGTGGGCAGTGGATGGGAGTTCCCATAACAAAGTATCAGTGCCATAACTAAGTGCCCACCACTGCCAGTTATTACTGGCAGTATCACCTAAAAGAACAAGGAGTGAATGGTATCAAACTATAATTAGGCTTCACTCTCACTCTATACTTGCCGGGTCCAAAAGAGTAACTTTGTCACTGCAGGGTCAGGCTTTGCAATACCAGATTTTCAGCCCCACGGAGCAGAATCCAGGCCCCTGAGGAGGTTCAGACCTCCTAGGAGGCAGGGACAGACACAGCTCTGATCTAAGTCCAGAGGGAAATTCATGAGTGTGTGGTACCTTAGCAGGTGCAATTGGCCAAAATGTGAAATGCAGCAAAGCCCTGCTATTGCCCTTTCCTACCTCTCTGCCCCCCATAAACCCACAGCTGCTTAGAGTACTCAGGCTACTACACAAGAGATTTGGGGGTACTCCCAAGCTGTCTTGTTGGAAGGAACTTGAGGAAAGAATTAGAAATGAGTTTGACCAGAAGGAAAGTATGTAACTGTTCAGTTTGCACTCAGGTGGTAAGGGGCGTCCTGGGTTCCACATGCTGAACTCAGAGGTGTGTAATGCAAAATGCAGAAGCAATCCTGATGCAGGGTGAGGAAGCCAAGGCTGTGGCTAGGTGAGTACCCTAGCCAGTAGCATCATAGCTATGACCACTCTTCTTTCTGGCATAGTGAATCCAATCTTCTTTCCTTTCCCTGCTGGAAGACTTACAGGAGGAAAAATGTCCCACCACGGTCTCTCCCCTGATCATTATTACACTTTCTAGGGAGGTGGGAAATGTGAATTTCAAGCCCTTTGGAAGGGAATTATGTCTATCTCCCCAGTACCTTGGAAATACAAAATGAGAACAGGACAGCACTCCCCTTGGTTAGGATGGAAGAAGTCCTAATGGACTTTTAACAATGTTTAAGACTGCTGCTTACTTTGTGGCACCTAATGTATATCCTGGGAAGACTGCTGCAACTGCCAAGCTCTTGCGTGAAAACACAGGATCATCATCATCACTGTTGTTTTGAGGGGAAAAATGAACAAAAAAAAGCAGTAGGCATCATCATCTGGCCCAACAGCGAAAAGGAGGGAAGAGTTGAGAGAAGAAATGGTTTGTGTCTGGATCTCCATTGAACTTCAGTGTGGGGTAGAAGTCACACTTCTCTGACTTATGAACACTGAAGTGCTAGTAAGCATGTGTAGATATAGAACTTTAAGAGTGCTTAAATTGGATTTTTTGATGCTAAGAGTTGAAGCACCTATTGAAAGTAGGTATTTGCAGAGTTAAGCAGTAGCTGAGGTTATCGAAGTTAAAATTTAGGGTATAGGCACCAAATCTCCATCCAGACTCCAAACTAAATACAGGCAGGCAGACCTTCTTTGGATTTAGCCTGATCTATTCAAGCAATTTTTCCTAAATTTTTTCATCTTTACTTCAGCTCCACCAGTGGTAGGAAAAGTGGAAGCTCTTGAAGGTAAGTGATTGTGAATGTGTTGTCTTATTTATCAAACAGACAAGAAGCCAAACATAAAAAAAAATGTTTTCATAACTATTTTGTTATCACGACATCCAGGGAAGATAAAATTCTGCTTCTGCCATCATTCCAACTTCCACCCTAAACCTTCATTGAAACTTGTGCCAAATCTAAGCTTTCATATGTGTGTAAGCTCAAAGGTATTTGGGAAACCTGCAGAAGTTATATTTCAAGTAGAATAGAAAGACAGAGGCTACTTTCTTCTCTGCTTGAAAGCAAGAAGGCATGGAAATCTGGTGCCAGACTTCTTTCTGCCTAGTTTTACAGCCTCCTACTGTTCAGGTGGTGCTTTGTAAGAGTGGAAACTTGGATGGCTAAGTATTTTTCTGAATCTCATTTTTAAATGCTTAAGGAGCATCCACCATCACCATCTCAAGTAAGAAAGATCCTGGGTACAGCTGAAACCGGCCAAAGACATGAAATGAAAAAGAACAGTTTGTTGTGAGCGTTGCAGCTGGAACTGCCAGCTTTGTGATTTTAGAAGAGAAACTTAACCATCAGCACATCGTGACATTTTGGTGTGATGCATGATGAGGCGTGGGTGGGTAGCAATGCCACGTGTTGTTATTTCAATGCATTATCATCATCAGGGTTTACTGAAGTGTTGCTGTGTTTCAGCAGAACATCATTATCTCCTGCAGGAGCTTCAGCTCAGCCAATCCTACTAGGTTCACAGATTTTAAGTGTCTAAAAAAAAATCTACTTTGCCTAGATTTGCATCTTAATATTCCAGCAAACCAGATAGCTGGAAGCAATTTCATAGAAAATTGTTTTAAAAGGTAGTTTCTGTATACATTCATACTGGAGGCCTGATTCTCACTTCAGTCTTTTCAGAGGAGGGAAACATGCCTTGTTACTTTTGCAAATAATTATGCAGTTTCCATTTCAGACAATAATTGTAATTAAAGAATATATTAGAGAGAATCAAAACGGACTATTTTCTTCCAAAAAGGCAAAATGCTTCTAAAAAACTATCGGTTATGAATTATTCTTCTAACTCCCAGGTACCTTACAGGTGCAAAGGATGATCCTGCTACAGCTTTTTGTCAAGGAGAGATGCAAATAATACAATTAGCTTGTTTAAGACAATGCATCTAATCTTGAAATAGTGTGGTAAATACCACCTATGCCTTCCAGACACAAAGGTTTAAATTAACAGTAATGGAAATAGCCACTTTCCCTGCCACAATGAAAATATGGGGCACACAATGCACAAACTGAGCTGAATTTGAAAGAGAATCCAGAATATTTAGTCTGTAGTCATTTAAACTAGCATCTGTTAAACACAGTTGAGTATTCATTTGGATAGTAACTTCCCACACAGGCTGTGTCCTGGAACTGTGCTGAGATTATTTTATCTGTGTGAAGGACCCCTGTGTCCCTATTACCAGGAAATAGTTAATATTCTTTCCCACTGGGGCCCACATGCACCTGCACAACTGTGGTGTGTGGTTTCTTCTTGCAGCTGCATCTGTGACTCTGCTGCTGCCTGCGTAGAGGTTTTAAAGTGTAAATGGAGAGTTGGTGAGGCTACCCTTCAGCGGTAATGCAGCCTCAAGGGCTGCTGCAGAAGCAGTGAAACCACTCTTAGTAAAGAAGCACTTTCAGTAAAGCATGTTGCTCAGCTGTTAATATTACATCCTACCTCACTCTGGAAAATTCAAAGCATGTTATAAATGCCAGTTAATAATGTATCCTCACAATGCCATTCTGGAGATGCTGTCTGTTATTATCTTGATATTTCCAGAGGAAGAAAATTACACTGTGAGACCTAAACTATTTTTCCCTAAGGTCACTGGGAGCAAGCCTGTGGCAGAGCCAGATACACAATGCAGGTCTTTCCCAGCTCTGTAGTTTAGCTGCTCAGCCATTCTGCAGCTCCCTTAGTTTGCTATCTGAATTCCTCAAGCAAAAGGAGGACTGGTTTTGTCCCAATTGCTAAAACCTATCGTTCACAATGGCTGTTCCTTCTCAGGAATGAGAAGACTATGGGGGTCAGTAGTCAGAAGAAAGAGTTATCAGCTAGCCCTGGGCTCCAGGAGCGGTGATTAGGATCATCTGTTATTAACTGCAGACGCATGCTCTAGAGCAGAAATGCTCAATTCTCCACTGCATTCAAGATCTGTCTGGTGTGAGGGTGATATATGGGAGGGAAGAGATTGTGTTTGCTGATTCTACAAGGTGATGTGATTTAGGGGAGCTAGATGGTTGTTTTACTCTATCCCTTAAGGGGTCATATACCACTGAAGGATTGCCAGAACCAAAGGACTGCTTGCCCTTCACACTCCTTTTTTGCACCGTTCCTTCCCCAGCATGTTCCCCTGGTGTGGTGGGAGAGTGACAGTTGGCACATGAGCCAAATCTGCTGCTTTTGGGCTGATGGAGATTTTTGTCCTCCAGGCAACACTTTTAAGCCAAGGATTTAAGTGTCAACCTCACTTTTAAGAGAGTGCGTGCTGTTTTCTTCAGGTTCACAGTTTTCTGAAAAGGAGATTTATAGGAAGAAAATGAGAGTGCATATGTGTACCTTATCATGTAAGACAGGCAGACAAACATAGCTACACAAAGAATTACTGCATGCGGTTGTTGGTGCATGGTTGCGCAGGGAGTTCTAGTTCATGCATGCACAAAGCTGCTCCTTTCAAGCAAAAAGACTACTGGGGTGAGAGATCATGTAGGTGGAAAGAGACGTTGGCTGTGTTTTCTGTGTGTACCTTATGGTATAAAAATTCTCCCTGTCTGCTCTAACAGTAGCTGTATTTAGGTTAAAAACACAAAATGTCTTAGCATAAATCACTGAGGTTTTTCTTTCTTTCAGAGACTTGATTTCCCCCCTCCCCCCTTGCTTCTTGGCTTTGTTTTATTTAACCTGAAGTAAAAGTCTCCTGAATTTTTTGTGATTAGGAAAAACCTATCCCTCTGTTGCACAGCAAGTGACCTCACTTTATCTGGTTTAGAAGAACAGAAGTTTAAGGAAAGATTCCTGGGAAGTGTCTTATTACTACCATAGCCCTAAGCCTTGATAAGAACCCCATTGAGCTGATATACCCACACATATATATGTAACAGGTGGCCCCTGCTCCCAAACAACCTGATCCCAAGGAGAACGAGGCATTTTCTCACCATATTTAGATGCTATAAAGATTTTTAAACTCCTGCTCATAGTCTTCATGCACACAGTCAAGCCTCTGCTCAGCATCAGCTCCCACCACCACCTATGCTGTCTGAATGGCCAGGCCACACTACAGCAAGTTTAAGTTGAAGGAAAGAAAACTGAGGAAAAAGGCTTCATGGTCACCTGCCCTTTATCACACCCAGCATTCAAACATTAGAGCTTCCCTTAAGGAAATGACGGATCCACCTCTGAATTTCTGTTCTGGTACCTGGCACCTCTGAGGAGAGCGGCTTCATCATTAAGATACTAGATGTCCTGGGCAAGTCACTCGTCTGTGGAAGCTTTTCCACTTGTTTTAACTTATGCATAGGCACTCAACACTCTTGCAGCTCTCTTGCAAATAAATACCCTCTGCAGGAGGCAAGAAAACAGGGGAAGTGTTCTTTTTTATTCTATGTCTGGTCCATTTTAGGCAGAAGGCAAGGGCATCATCAGGAAAGGAAATGCTAGTGAACCTTTTGCTTCAACTGAGGAGCACTGGGATCCAACACCTCTTACTAGCCAGGCTGAAAAAAGGAGAAAGATTGCACTACTGATGAGTCAAATCATGGTGGGAGACACCCAGCTTGGACACCGACCTCAAGGAGAGCCTCACAGCTGCGAGCAGCAAGGGAACAGCAATCTCTTCCACTGCTCCGGCACTAAGGCACGTGGATACTTTTGCGAGTCTTGAGGCTAAAGGTTGCTTGTTGCCTGGCTTGGTGGCTCCTCAGGCCATTGCTGGAGTCTGAGATTCCTCCTCTCTAGCAAGGAGAAGCAGCTCTCCCGTTGCCTGGTAGGGAAAGTCTCAATGCTGGAAGGTTGTGCCTCATCCTGGGCCACTGCTGAGCTCTGCCTGGAGGTCAGGTGCTGCAGCATAGCAGCCTTCATCCTTTGTATCTGCAGATTGGCAGCCACAGGCTTGCTCCCCCGGACCTCAGCCGGTGTCACTTTTTATCTGTGCCCCATGCATTTAAAATCTGATATTAAATGCAATGAAACTGTCTGCCTCTGGTCCTATTGAAGAAATTCATACTACTACCAATAACACCAAATAAGGCAATAAAAGACATTGCTTAGTTTGCACAACCTTTTATTTTCCTCCCTAGAACTATTTTTAGTTAAACAATTTTCTGCCAAAAAAGCTCTGTCTGTGTCCAGAACTGCCCTGGTCATCGGCGCTGTTACCAGGGACTCAAGCTTTATGGCCCTCATAACTCAGGAGGGCGAAAGGTCGAGCTGTGGAGCCTTTGTGTCAGCTCCACATTTCTCTTTAAACACATGTGAGAGACAAAGCTCCCCTGAGACCCCCATGGAAACTACCTCCGGGGGAGGGGAGAGGGTGAGAGAGCACTGGCCTGGCAGATAAAAGCAACATCAAAAGGAGCAGGGAGCAGCTGTCCATCTGGAGAAGCAAACTTTTTTTTTCTTCTTCTTCTTTTAGGAGAAAGAGACTGTCTCAAAGGATAGTCTCAAAAAATTTTGCATGGAAGGAGGAAAAAAAAGAAAAAAAAAAACAACAACAACCAACCCACCGGCAAGGGGGAGGGCAGAAAAGCCCCTGCAGCAAACAGAAGGAGGTGCTGCTTGGCAAAAATCCCAGGCTGAATAATTTAAATCACTTTTAGTGCCTCCAAATGCAAGTCACTGCCTCTGTTTATAGAGTCACAGCGAGAGACCTGAAGAGAATACATTTCCCAAAGCAACATCTGAGCCTGGGAATGAATCAAAACTCACTGCATGCGCTGCAAACCCCCTTCCCTCTGACCAAGCTTTTGTTCTGTTGTTGGTTTGGTGTCAGCCTCCATCCTTGCAAGGAAAAAACCCACAGCTTCCTGACCAGATAGCTGAGCGTGTTTACGATAGGGAGGGTTTCACTGCACAGGGTTTCCAGTAGGTGTAATTGCCAATAATAAACAGTCTGCATATAGGTAATGGTTGACCAACACACCAACACAGGTGTAGTCCTTCAGTTTTCAAACTGACAAATTCCACACGGTTATCATTTGGTTTACAGACAGAAAACACTTCTCCCAGGCTATAATTATTAAAATAGTTACTCAAACACAACACATACTCACCCCAAAATCCAAAGAAAACAGCAGTCAAACTCAACAAATTCAGCAGCAAATCCCAGTCTGCATCATAAACAGGGCGATGGGGCTCTGCCCTTATTCAAGGGCTTCCCATCAAGTTTACTTGCACCTGAAGACACTTAAAAAGATGCTGACAATATATTTTCCCTGTCAATACAGGTGGAAAATACCTTTTCAAAAACAGAGAGCAATATAAAAATCAAGAAAGTCTAATTCTCATTTTTCACCAATCCAACTCTTTCAGTATTGTAAATTTGAAGGTTTGAAATTATTTGAGTACCCGAGATGATGCCAGGCTGAAACTGTCAGAAACTTTTAACCTCTGCTTCAATAAGGTGAAGATGTTGGAAATGATCTGTAACACATTTATCTATCCTGTGTGATTTGTAACATGAAAATACCCTGGAGCACTCATCAGCATCTCTTCATGCCTACCACAGCCTCCTGCAGCGTCAGCCTGGGGTGCTCCCAAAAACCTGTGGTGGCACCCAAAGGACAAGTGAGTGTGCCTGAGCGTGTCCAGCACGCCCCACGCATGCAGCGTACTGCAGGCAGTGCTGCAGACCTTGCCAGCCTGGAAGAAAAGAGCAGGATCTGTGGGGGATCTCATGGGAATGAGATGTCCTCCTCAGTGCAGGGAGAGGGCGATGCTCCCAGCCTGTACTGGCAGGGATTAGTTTAGCTGACTTTGAACAACAGGCACCTGTGGCGCCCTGGTACACCTGGAGAAGATGGAGCTCTCCATCTGCAGCACCACGGCTCCTGCGACACCCTCCTGCTCCCAGCTCAGGCGCTCCCTGCGCCCAGGGCAGAGCCAGCCCCCGCGCTCCTCACAGGGCCGGCTCCCACCTCACGCCTCCCCGCTGCTGGGATAATAAATACCTCACGCCTGAGCGCAGCGCGCAGCCAGGCTGCTCTCCCGCTCCCCGGCGGCACGTCCAGGGGCGGCAGATTGGCAGGTTGCTGGAGGAGGCGAACCTCACGGGCTGGCGGGCGGCCAGGCCCTCGTGGCCTGCTGCCACAGCCCCTGCCTCTCGCAGGGCCAGCCTGCCAGACACGTCCCCCCATCGCGTGACAGGCCACTGGGTTGTCTCACACACTAGAAAAGATTTGAAAGGTCTGCCTCATCACTGAGAGGCCCGTGCAAGGGTCCCCTTCTCTCTCTTCACCCAGGCCAGGTTTTAGAGGGGCTGGTAGATGAGCTTCCTCCCGGTTTTGGTTCAGAATTAGTGCCCACAGTACTGCAGATGACTTCAGATGCTCTTAGTCTCCCCTTCTTTCAGATGGGGATAACCTGTTCTTACTTTTTCTTGTGTTTTGCAATCCCCTACCGAGGTTACCTGGGCAGAGTCGTTCCCCTCCTCAGTGCCAAAAGGCACGCAGCCCAGGAGAGCCCAGGACCCACACCAACCCGCTCCCCAGGATGTTGGTACGGGTGAGCTCTTCACAGATTTCCATGCAAAATGCTAGTGTTTCTTTCGCACCTGAGGTGCATCAGTAGTTGCTGGCTGGTACAGAAGTCTTCTAGCCAAAAGCTGGGTTGCATGTGAGTCCCCACATGTCAAACTGCTACTTCCAGCCCTGCTGTTCCGGTATGTCTCCAGTCCCAGCTTCCACAGTGGGAATAAGCACAGAGCCTCTCCTTCCAAGCGGCCCTGGCGCCTGGTCCTGCTCGCAGTCCCACAAACCCTGAAGTTGGCTCGGATGGTCTTGGTGAAGAGGAGAGTGCTGTTTTTTCCTCAAGAGTGGGCTATCTGCCATGAACCACAGATTAAAATTGTGGTGAAGGCAAGGGCTGCCCATACATCTACATTTTCAGATATGTCCTCTTTTTCCACACATAAATATCTCCAGTTGGATCTTTGGGGACTTTTTTTTTTGTTTGTTTAAGCTTTACAGATTTCTCGTGGTTTTCCAAATATCTGGTTGGCCCCTCAGGTCAAAAGCCCCTTGCCACTTTGCAGCACATCTTAGCATCTCAAGCAGGTGCCCAGGAACCACCCCAGGGTATCTGGGACAGCCAACACCCCAACCCACACTTTTTGCACATGCACTGTGCTAAAAGTGCCACACGATGTAAGTCGGATGCACAAACCTACTATGTGTGTGCTGCCCAATATATCTCAATATCAATCTATCTAAAATGCAAAGAATAACTGTACAGGGCACATACACACATCTGATACTTCCTGGAAGCACCAGACTGACTTACACCATGCGCTTACTGTGCATCTGTCTGCAGAATCTGGAACAGAAATATGAGAGCCCTAGAGGAGAATTTGCTGCAAATGTGTTACTCAAGCCTACTTGGTCTATTCTTAGCGACTTCCCATCCATAGTAATGGGTCACATTACCAGGTTGGTACTTGCATGACCTCTTTGATTCCTCACGCTTATCTCCCAGCTGTGTCTAGAGCAGCGGTTTCTGGTGTTACTCACTGCTCTTGCGGCCACTTCTGCTCATGTGGTGCACACCATACCAAGGCTACTCATCTAATTTCCCCATGAGCCCATGGCACAGGACTTGCACCCCACACCTCCAGTGTCATTGGCAGAATTATTCCAGACATAGCTGAATGTAATTTTCATCCGAATCTGGCCTTTATTTTAACTGCATTTAGCCTGTGACTGTGTTTCAATTATGTTTCCTCTTCTACAGATCTTTAAAATATTTTTGTATTTGCACACTGTTGTAATGAGTGCAGCCCAGGAGCTGCTCTGATCAGCTGGGCAGAACGTGTGGATGCAAGATGAGGTGTTTCTGATGGCTGGACTGAAGCTGAGACATGTGCTTCTACCAGATAGCCATCTGAGTCCAAATCTTGCTCTTTTTAGCAAGCTTCATTGGAGCATGTAAAAAATTGCTTGTAAAAACAACATCTGAAAAAAATGCTTCCAATTTTAAGGGTAACTGTCCAGAATGTTAATTTAGTAAAGAAAGTCCCACCAGACCACGCACAGGCTCTGAAGAAAAGGCCCAGAGGAGCAAAGTGGACTGAGAGGAAAGCCTGAGAGTTTGTCAGAGCTCTGGTAAAAGTAATTTTCTTGCTCTTTCCTCATTGAGCACCTCCTGTGCTCTGCAGGATTTGAAAGACCCTGAAGAAGATTTTGTGGCCTGGCTCTGCATAATGAAAGCTCTAGTGTTAATGTGGCACCCTCATCAAGCACGTGAGGCTTTCCCCAGGGCCTCAAGGAGCCCCTTCCCTGACTCTTTGTTTTGTTTCGCTAAAGCTTTGCCTGTACTGAAGGGGTTACTGTCTCGTACAATATAACAGTGGGGCTGACTTGGCTGGAACAGACATTAACTTCCACAGTAAATCTGGCAGGAGCTGGTAATTACAGAAAAAGCAGCCAGGGGTCATGGCCAGCCAATGCTCTGGAGTAACAGAGCAGAAAATCAAAACAGAGGGGGAAGGGAAATCATATTCATCATAGTCTTAGGGCTGAGGTCGGTCTCCTCCAAACTATCAGGAGCCTGTCGTCAGTTGTTATGTTTAGAGGGAGCCTCTGGAAGATGAGGTAATAATAATGTTAAACATTAACTTGTTAGTGCTCCCGCTGCACTGGAAATTCACCTCCACCCCAGCACAGCTGGGAAGGGGGAACGAATGCGCCCTGGAAACAGCCGGGAATACGGTTTGCTAATTGCACTCCTGCATTTGTCCTGTTTCTGGCAGGTTTCTAGTGCTAACGCGCAACCCACAGGTTCCTGCATTGTGGGTCCTGCGCTCTGTCCTCCAGTCCTGCGTTGCTTCAAAGTCCTCCACCATACGCTTCTCCCCTTGTTGCTCTGGAGCGCAGGCAGTGGGGTGAAGGAGGTCTGCCTGACTGCAGCGCTGCCTCCAAGCTGCCAGGCTCAGCACGCGTGCAGCTCCTTGACAGGGTGGCAAAGACTTGCCTACGGAGCAGCAGCATGCATCAAATCCTGCATGGTGATCTGATAAATCCTGGGAGAAAAGACGACTGGCTGTATTACTGCTGTCCTATAGCTCCTTACAGCTCTGCACTCCAACTTCTCTCCTTTCAGCCTGATTTAAATTAGTGGCTGCTCCGTAGCTGTGGCTGTAGGCAGGCGAATGCTACCTGAGAGCCCATCCATGAAGGAGTGAGGTCATGGTGGTATGGGAAAGGCTGTAAAATGCAGGGCAACTTACAGATAAAATAGTTACTTACTCTCCTCTGCCACTGGAGAAGCCCGCAGCATTTCAGCATTCATTTGGGCTTCTGCCTGGACTCTCACATGCACACAAACCGTCACGCTGTCCTGCTGGGAAACCCCATCCCTTGACAGTTGCCTGGACTAAACAGACAACATCTCATTGCATAAACAGGGAGGAAAATGAGGCTTTATCCCTGGCCGTGATAAAGAATGGCACATACCCTCCAACGGCTGCCTGGCTTCACCCAGCCCTTCTGTAAACAGGGGGTATAAAACCTGCCTGAAAGTTGTGCTGAGGCTTAAATAATCCACAATTACAGAGCACTGCTGACATGTCCAGAAGATGAGAGCCATTAAAATGGAAAATTCAACTATCAGTGGTAATTAAAACAAAAGAACTTGGGGTCTAATGCACGGAAAACATGCATTAACAGATGCAGGTTGAGCTGGCCTCTAGAAAAAGTCATTGGCACAGGTTGTCCCATGTGCTTTGTAGACAGTGGCAGCCCCATTCTTCTTCAAGGGAGAAGCCCCTCGCAAGCTCCTGTGGAGGGGGGCCAGGCCAAAAGCCCCTATTCTGCTAGGCTGGCGTCCCAGCTCAGGCTGGGTGATCCTGGATAACACTGAAGAAATGGTTTGTTTACTCATTAAATGACTAACGAGGTGGCCCCTATCTGCCTCTGCATGTCGGGCATTGCTCGGTGGAGCAGAGATTCAGCAGGCAAGCAGCCACTGCTGTTAGATGTGGTGGGCTACTGAGTGGCTCAGGGAAGAGGCCACAGGAGCTGCGCGTGATGGCCCAAGGCCAGCCGCTTGTCAGAGCAGCGATTCTTCTGCTGGCACTGACCCATTGGCTCTATCCCGATCCCGTTTACTCTCAGAGGAGTGCTGGTGTTGCAGTAATCCCACAGTCAGTGTGCAGGGTGGTAAAACAGGCACCTGTAAGCGGATGTAACAGAGCAAAGTGTAAATTGTGGCTTTTTCAGATGCACGCTGTCTTATACCCGCCCTGCTGCATCTCATCTTTGTATTAATAAAAACCTATAAAAAAAGGACACGAAAGGATACCAGGCTCAGACCCAGAGCTACTGCCAGTAGCCACTCACTGCTGTGCTGCACCCACCACCTTCCAGGTCACCCTGTCTCAGCGTTCGCATTTACTTTAGCCATCTGACACACAAACAAGTTAGTTCAATTCGTGACTGTGTATGGAGGGAGCCTTGGTAGCTGCCTGTCGCTAGATGATGGGTAACCAGTGTGTGGCTTCGCTTACAGCGGTTGTGTTTCAGCCACTGGCACGTAGCTTACGGTGAGGAGCGTGGGCGAGAGGTAGCCCTCGCACTGGTGGCCTGGGGTTGCAGCCAGGTAATAACCAGGCTGTGGGCCCAGGCCATGCCGTCCCTGTGTTTCAGGCTGCTTGGTGGGCTGTGGTGCATGCCTGGGGCTGGAGTGCTGGCTCCTTTTCCTGTCAAGTAAGAACTGGGAATTACAAATATCTTTTTTCAGAAGATTTCTAGCCCATTTTTAGCAAGTCCAAGGTGTTAACTTAAGCTTCAGGTGTTCGCACAAACTCTGGAGTGCTTCTCTGAATTGCAGCCTGCTTCTGTTCTGGGGCACACCACGCCGCTCACAGACGATGTGACCCCATGCAGCTGCAGCCTGGGACCCAGCAGTGCTCTGCCACCCAGACTCCAGGAGGGCAGCTGGCAGCAGCGCCGGAGGACGCTCTGGGGCAGTCTGAGGGAAGCCAGCGCCGTGGCTGCCCACGCAGCTCTCTGTTGCCTAGGCACAGTTCCTCCCACGTAGCATTAGCAGGCATTGTTTGCTAGAATTAAATGTCTCTGAGGTAAAAGGTCCAGGTTTGGGCCTCTCTGAGGAGGGCCAAACCAAGTGCCACTTGAAATTTTTTAAACCGTAAAACGTAAGGACCCGCAAAAATAATGGTCCAGGAATCTTCAGAAGTTGTGGGAACAATTCTTACTTTAAATACAAGTGCAATTTTCTCTAACCTCAGTGTCATGATTCAGCATTTCTAAAGTAAATAATTTACAATAACAAAAGCAAGAAACTAAGAGGTTTGTGTGGGATCAAGGTAAAAACGAATTTTGCAATGTGAGAGAGATGAAAGGTAGATTATCATGAAAACAGGACATCCTGATCCTACCACTAAGGAAAAGCTGAATCCTCCACCACAAAACCTACTCTGAGTCATTGTTTAATGAACCGATCATTGCTTGCAAAAACTCAGCTCTGAGCTCTTTTTTTCAGATAATAAAAACAGTGCTGATATTTTTATATTGAGTTAATGGTCTTGAAGAAGAGCCACAAAATTGTACTTTGTTGTACAAACTCCTACTGAAGAGAAGTAAATCTGGAGGGTAACAAAAAGATTCTGGATGCACTGTTTACTTAACCACCCACCCCACCCCCAAACCTCTTCTTTCCCTCCCACGCGAGCACCTAAACCCACTTGTGTGCTTGTTGGGAATTACGAAGTCTGTTCTCAGGGTTGTGGGGTTTTTACAGTATGATTCAAAGAAAAGTAGAAACCGTCCTGCGCTCTCCTTGTGTCTGCCAGCTCAACCGACACTGAGAAGGATGCCAACATAGCTTAAATCTCAGCAGACCTTTACAGAGCTGGCTCAGTGTTTCTATCCACATTTTACAGCTGGAGAAACATGTTCAAAGGCAAGACGTCGACAGTACCAGGGTGCTTTTACAAAACTGATTTAGCTGCCCCAGAGTTAGCAAGATGAGCCCTGGCAACGACAGGTCTCCTTTTCTGGCAGCAGAGTCTCAAAAGATGGCTGAAAGCCCCCTGCCCACAGCTATCTCCCAGCCCTGCTAATGCTGCTGCTCCAGTATCAGCAAGAAGGGATTTCTATGAAAATTTTGTCTGGGTCAGGTAAACCTTAAGCGATTTGTCCAGGATCAGCATACAGGTTAGTGTCAGAACCAGGAAAGGTAGCTGAATCTCTGGCTCCCTGCAGTTAAGGATGTGTGTAGACAATTGGGCTGGGAGCTTGTCATCACCTCTTATGAGGAAAGTGAAAGGGGGAGGCCTCTTGGAGAGCATTAGTGCTTTTATTGCAGAGAGATATTACAAAAGATTGCACAGTGGAACATGTTCCAGAATCAGGAGGGAACTCAACCCTAAATCTTTTGATTCCTTTTGCAGCTGGAAACATGTCACAGCAGGATCCACTGCAGGTCCTAGTGCTGGAAAACAAATGGAAATGAACGGTACAAGAAGGTTTTTCTTATATAAAAACAGCACTTTTTTTTCTGACATGAAATTGTTTTCACACCAAGCCTCTACCTGACACTAGGAGAAGGACTGCAACAGGCTGAGGGATGGGTGGATGGATGTGGCATATGACATCAAGGTGGAGTTCAACACTCTATTGAAGAGATGTTGAGCTAAATGATACTGTTGATCTAAATTATATAAATCAGTATAATCTAAATTATACTAATTTACCGCTGTGTGACCCTTTTTCTCTCCCTTCGACTGGGCCTTCTGAATGCTTCCGACACAGATTTCCATACTTGAACCGCAATATTTCAGATACCTGCAACTGTAAAACTCGGTGAGGAACAGCCTGAGAGCTTGACTCCCTCACCTTGAACCTCCTTGAATGTGGTCAGGGCGTAGCCAGCCACTGATGTGTGAAAGCCAGCATTTGCTTGCTCACTCATTTGCTTTCAACCCCCACCCCCCATAGCCATTGAAATGTTGCTTTTGGCAAGAACTGGGGCACAGGGGAGGGACAATTACCACGAGCACTCATTGTTTGCAGAATGTTTTTCTTAATGCCTTAGAAAAAAAAGAGAAGGGTCAGGTTGAAAGGTCAGCCGACCTCTTTGTTTTCTTTGGAATGAGAGATTCAAACCCTTCAGAAAATGTTTTATTAGCTCTTCTGAATTTCACTTTCCGCAGAGGTTTTCTCTCCAGGCAATGTTTGGAGGCACCAGCAAGGAGTGCCCACGCTCATCAAGCTGAAGGTGATTTAGGGAGAAGAACAAAATCTGTGCCTTGGCAATGGAAAGCAAAATTCGCTTCAAATTTTGTTAGGAAAGGAAAAAACCACTCGCTCGCCGAGGAAGAAGGAGCTTGGGGAGCGAGCAAAGGGCTGCAGAGTCACTTTTACCTTAGCCTCCGGTGAGCATTAATGGGAAGACGCCTCCGTTTGACCCAACCATCAGCTACTCGCCGGGAGCATTTGCAGTCCCACGCATAGATAACGAATGGTTACGGGACAAGTCCCCACAGGCTTCATTCAGCATCTGGGCCTCCGCGGAGCCGGGCTGGCTGGCGAGGGCGCAGCCGCGTCCCGGGGGGCTGCGTGGCAGCCGGCGGGCACTGAGCAGAGTGGGGCTCGGGCTATGCCTGCGGGACCCCCTTTCTCCCGGTGGAAAAACACAGAAAATGAGATTCCTCTCCTTTGTGAAGGGCTTTCAAACCTGATGACAAAAGGCAGTATTCAGAGCTGGAAACTATTATTGTTGTTCTTGGGGAGCATTCAGTCCAGGACAGGTTGGGGATTCAGCAGCAAATAAGGGTAAGAAATGCCATTTATTATAGCATATATGTGAAATAAAAGACTTAATTCCCCTCATTTTGGTAACTTTACTGACCACCATATATTTGGTAAACTACTTTCTTTTAAACAATCCAGGTAGTTCCATTCACAGTAATGGCACTAAGAAAGACTGATTTCTTCCTCTTTTTCATTTCCAGGGTTGCACTCATTGAGGTGTAAAAGACATGGCCTCCAAACAGAGATGTTGCTGCAGTTAGGGCCATCAAAATGGTGTGCGACCCTTAGGGGTGGAGATCAGACCACAGTCTTCTCACCATGTGTGAGTGAGAAGAGAGTGGTTTAGCATACAGCCTCCCTTCTTCAGCAGACGCTGAAAAAGCTTGAGTTTTTCATTCATACTTCTCAAAATGCAGGAGTAGGCATCACTTCACCCTCCACCTATACTCTAGCACACAAGTGCCAAGCCCACCTGACATTGCTAACATGTTTATAGCTTATTGTGGGGATGTGAGTTGCAAACACAGGCATGCCTGTACACGGCAATGAGCAGACCCATGTCAGAGATCCAAGAAATAGGTTTAAATAAACCAGTACAACACTGGGTGAGGAAAATAGCTCAGGTCTTGGAAGCAGGACAGCTGCGTCAGCAGTGTATCCACACTGGAGGTAGCCCAGCTGATAAACCTGCTACTTGAAGTAGCTGCAGCGCTCATTCAGTGTGGCTGCTGGGCTTCCAGGCTCCAAGGTGATGGTGGGTCTGGTTTGGAAGAGACCTTGGGGGCTACTGCACCACAGTCCACAAAGCAACACAAACACCATTTCTTTGGATGTGGGAACTGGGGGGATGACTTTTACCAGCCATCCACAGTCCCTTCCTATTTACACCTCCTTCCTTAATGCTTCTGAGTGACAACTTCCATCCAGCTCAGGAAAAAGCTGGCTTAGCAGTGGTGCCCCACAGATGCCAGCCCACCCGCAGTGCAAGCCATTAGGAGGGCTTTCCTTCCTCAGCAGACCTGCCGCTGGATTCAACACCCAGCTGAGAAGACAAGCCCAGATAAGGCTTTTCTTTACAGAAGCAACCTTACTCCCTCACCCAGAACAGGACGGCCCAGCTGCATGGCCTGCCTGTCCGATTTGCAGTACCACCAAGCCCTGTTTCACCCAAGGACACCAGAGTCTCTGGGTGGTGGAGAGGACAGGGATGGTGCTCGCTCATCCTCTGTAGTTTCACCAGACAGGCATTTTGGTTGACTACCTCTGTTTGGAATGCCAGTTTGATCCCACAGAATAAATCTATGGCTTACAAACTGGAGCAGTGTGAGTTTTAGAGATAGGCACCCTACGTGAATACAAGCTATAAAAACAGAGTCCTTCCTGACCCTCTCCTCAGGCAGGGTGACCAACGCCCTGGCAACTCCATGAGCGCTTTGACTCTGTTACCTAATCTCCAGCTGTGGGCTCCGCGCCGTGCCAAGTCTCCTTTGGCTCTGTCTAGTAATAATCGTTTCTGGAGTCCTGCCAGGGCCTCCTGCCAGTTCCAGTCACACTCTGCTAATGCAAGAGGCAGAGTTTATTAATTCATCGCCAAGGCCCATTGTCTGAGACACTGCCTGGCTGTTTATTTACTCCAATATGGTCTGTATTTACTCAGACAGAGCAAGCGAGGGGACTTTGTTTAACTTTGCAAGACCTTCTGCTGGAGGAGACATGTGACCTTATGCAGAACTTCACATAAATGTTCAGAGCTCGGGAAGGACCTTTTTTTTTTTTAAAGTGTGGCCTTAAATAACACCGGTAGCCAGTATTGACAAACTGTAGCAAAGTGTAATCAAAGAAGGAAAACATAATAGAGTTCTCATTTCAAATACATTTGTGAGTGTTTTGAAGATAAAGGGAGAAAAACAAGCGCATACCCTAGGACTGAGGCCACGAGGTAGGGATTTGCAGCAAAAGGAAAGGGCTTTGCTTAAAGAAAGGGACAAGTCAAGACATGTTAACCTGAGGCCACCCCCCCTCCTTTCCACTGACCTCCAGCAGTGTGTGCCTGTGATGGGAGGTGGGAAGAGGCTTCTGCAGAGGGCACATAATATCACCTGGTGGCAGCATGCTGGCTGTGATATGAAAGGGCATACAAGGAGACCAGTTGTAAAGCCCAGTAAAGCTTCGTCCATCAGGAGGGTATTTTGTTCCGGGCAATGCTGCTGTATTGGCTTAACCCTCAGTGTACATTTCTGTTGGAGTAAAGGTGTCTTCTGCTAATGCAATTGAAGCTGCGGATTAAATATTGTGTTTTCTTCAGAAATTAAACCTATTTAAGGAACTTCTCCCTTCTTGTCCTTACTCTCACCTTTGCACTGCTCTCAGATGCACCTTCATTTGTTGCGAAATTGTGCTGTAGACTGGATTTTTCCAAGGATCTCAGTTTAGGAAAGAAAAAAAAACCCCAAACTTTTTCCTCCATGATGTATGATATTTGCAGTCCTTGGTAAAGCACCTTCATGTACATGTGCACTGGCTAAGCTCAGTTCAGAGAAAGGCTACTGTATTCTTTTAATTCTACTGGTTTATTTAATGTGATAAAAATTGTGCCTGCATGCATGTGTGTATACAAACATACACTACTTACATACGTGTGTATTTATAGACAATCCCCCTGGGAGATGAGGTAGGGAAAAATACAGCAATCTGAACAGGGCATGCTCTTGTCTGGCTTGTTTTAAGTCTGATCCTCCATGCTATTGTAACATGGTTTTGTATTTAATTTCCTGTGTTTGTAACTCAAGCCAACTTCCAGTGTTGCTTGTTGTGAGTGTTTGGGTTTCTCTGAGGGCCTTTCTTTTGTTGGAAAGTGTGAGCATTTTAACATAGCTGTTAACACTACACTAAAAAGCCTGCTCTTGTTTTCACTGGGGCAACTGCTGAAACACCCTTCTGCTCGCAGTGGAGTGAGTGGCGCTGGTTCCCAAGCCCAGCATCAGCATATCTGCACACCGGCCACCCCTCTGTCTGGGGACACTGTACAGCCAGCCCCTGGGGGGTGTGAAGTTTTGTATACACTGTGCACAAGTATGAAAGACCCATATGTATTCAGGGCAGCAGCAAGCCCGGGCTGTGACCGACAGAGCAGGTGGATTTAGTTCCTGCAGCTGCAGAAGTTTTCTTGCCGTCGCTGGATGTGCCCCCACCTCTGCAGGGAGGTGAGCAGGGCACGTTGTGCCGACTGCCCCATGCCACCGCTTCATGTGTTCATGCAAACCAACTAAATTTGCCCAGTTGTCAAGCCAGCGCGTTAAAGCCTGCGGTCTGTGTGCTCTTCTCTTTGGCCTGGCCAGCCAGGCATCTCTGAGCATGATCGAGGGTACTGCCTCCTCCCTACTGCCTCAAGCCACCCCCTAGCCTGGGCACATGCTTTATGCGGGGACAATCGACCTCCTAGCATCGGCAGCACCAGCCGCGGGACACTGCCTTTGCTGGGGGGTGCGTGGGTGCGGTATCGGTGGCTGCCAGCTGACTGCCTCAACGGCTCCGCTTCGGGTGATGCACCAGCTTGGTCCCGCTGCCCTGCCGTACCACAGGCGGCTGAGCCAGGCGGTGGCATGGCCACCCCTTCAGCCTCCTGCCAGAGGGGCTGTTTTTACACTGCGCTCCCTCCCGAAGTCTGCTGCTCCTGCCCGTCCTCCACAAGCCAGAGCTGCCTCTCCAAATACGCACGGTGGCTGATACCACTTGTTTGTTTACTGGAGAAGTTTTGCAATGGAGTGTGAAGAGAGGGGTGTAACTGTCAGGGCACCACGCGAGGGGCAGTGCCAAAACACTGGGGGGGAGCTGATGGGTGGCTTTATGCCTCTGTGCAGAACAGCACATGCTGCCTCCCACTGGTTTCCCTTTTCAACGGGAACCAGCAACCTCTATGGAAGGTGCCACAGAAGTTTGGGACCCTCTGGTCTGCTGACCTGTGTTGTGTGGAGCACATTATACTTATTAACCTTGAGCTGCGTTCTCCCAAAACGCCTGGTAGTGAGAGGATCAGTTCTTGGGAGGTGGACACCTGGGCTGGGCGGAGGCTGGCATTTTTCTGCCATACCCTACCAACACCATCACTCCTTCCGAGGGCTCTATCGGAAGAAGAGTAGCCCAGTGCTGTCAGTGAAGGATGCCCATATATATTTTCTATACCAGTGCATCTCAGTCCAGATTAGTGAATTTTCCATGCCTGGGCTGGTATTCCCCACTGGTTTATTTGGAGTAGCATGCAAATCCTAGAGGATGTGTAATCTTATGTTGACCATTGGGCCTCATTTGTGTATTTTATTAGTTAATTTTTAAACACTGACCTAGAGCTCTGGATCCATTTTAAAATAATCCAAATTATAAATAAACAGACTGCCTAGCATGGGCTTGGAACAATAAATCAGGAGAAAAACAATTAAACACAACAGAAAAAAATTGACCTTGAGAGAAAACAGACACTGAAAGAAGAAAAGGCACACCAACACATATTCTAGAGGGAGAGGCAGAAATAGTACAAGAGTGAAAGAGAAAGAAAGAAAGGTAAAGAAACTTCACATGCTTTTTTACAAAAAGGGTTTCATTCAGGCAATAAATAACACAGCATTAGCCCATACATCTCTGATAGGCTTAATTAAAACAGATTCGTCTCAATGAAAAAGCAGTCCTCTAAGCAGCTCTTCATAGTCACCTTCACTGGTTGTACCTGCTAACTCAGCCCAAGAGTAACAAGAAGAGCCTGTATGCATATCACATTAAAGATAATACACAGCTGAGCTTATCCCTCCCCGCCTGGGCGAAGGCAGCCCCGAGGTGGAAGGCAACCTGGGGAGCAAGGGTAGCCGGGGGGGGAGCAGGTAGCCACAGAGGGGAGCAGGGGCCATGCTGCCCTCCTGTGCAGGTAGCCCAGGCTCTTTGCTGCAGATAGGGGAGTGAAAAAGCAAGGGTGGCTTTCACATGGCCGGTTGATCTTCGTTACCTCTGAGTTTGGTGATACAGGCAAGGGTATTTTGTTCTCACTTGAGGAAATATGCTTAGCGGTGCAGTGGGTGATAACAATTTGTTGCCACTGTGGCCCGTTCACTCATGGACCTGAAATGTCATACCTACCGACAGTCTGTTTATTCTGGTACTGTCTCTCTGGCAGCAGCCAATATTTCATTTTCCAGAAGATGCAAGAAATCTTTTGTAATAATCTGTCCTGGGGAAAACTGCTTCTCTGTTGCCAATAGCAACAGTTTGATTTATGTTCTTCATATCTTTAATTTAATGTTGAAAGTCAACATTCTTGCACAGAAACATCTAGCTTCATTTACCCACTCTTAGACAAAGTAATGTGGCAGTGAGTCCCACAGATTAATTACATACTGCATCTGAAAAATAAAGGCAGGGCTTAGGTGGCCTAGCATATAACTGGACTAGTAGCGGTGTGGTGAAAATGGACTGCCACCAACAGTACCGAAGGGAGAGAAGTCACCACCAAGCCTCCCGATACATGTGCACTCACCGCAGATCTGCAGACAAAACGCCAAACCCTAGATATTTTGCTAGATCAGCTGGGTCAGAAAAAACAGGGCATCCCTCGTGTCCCCACCAGGACTGGTGTTTTCAAAGCATCCATCAAGCTCCTTGTAAAAGAGCACAGAGGCCTTCTCTTGAGCAAGGCGTGCTTGGAGTGTGCTGCCGCTGCAGTTGTGCAGTAAAACTTGCTCTGCTGAGACAAGAAGGGGAACTGGTGGTTGTATTGGTCCTTAATACACTAAGTTTATGAATACTGTGATTTAAGTGGGCTACCACAGTGGGTATTCCCTCAGTTGTCCATCCCTTCCCCTCCTACAAGCAGCAAGGCTGACACATGCAGCTGTGCTAAGCCCCAGGGATGAGTCCAACTCTTCAGAGGCACACAGCAGCTCCAGCACACCCTGTCCCAAAGCTTCAGGCTTCTGTCAGGGAACAGTTTAAACCTTCACAGGGCACACAGTGGGTACAGTACATAACATTAAGACTTTGCCCAGGATCCTAAAACAAATACTCCTTCCCCTTGATAGCACAATATGTAGACCTTGTAAAGACTAATGAGTATCACCAGGACGAGCCCACCTTGGCTCCTCTGCGCTGCAGAACAAGCTTCAACCTGGGCTCAGGAAGGAGGAGGTGGTCCAGGTCTTTTTTCCTGCCATTCACAGCTTGTCCTATGAGTTGCAGAGCCTTTCTGTATGCTGGTCCCACAGCTACACATGCTCTGAAGCTTGTTCCTGTCTTTCTGACTAATTTTTGTGACCTTTCTGCGTGGGCCAGTGGGTTTACCTGGCCCAGGCTCATCCCCGTGGCTTCCCACAGCAGCACCTCTCAGCTGAGCAAACCCACGTCCTGGGGTGTTTCCAGCTCTAAGAATGGCCATTTCAGGGGAACACACACTATTGTGCATCAGACCACACCTGACAGGGACACAACACCGTCAAGGCCAGCAAACAGAGGGGTTTCCCCATATCCCAGGCACTCCATGAGACAACACCTCCCTCTCCACCCACCCTGCTGCAAGCAAGGGAATTCCCAGTGGAACAAAGATGGACACCTCCAGGCCCCCAGCATCTTCACACAGGATGGAGGTGGTGTTTCAGGCTGGGGAAGCAGCACTCTAGTAGTAGGTAAGGGATTGCTAGGAGCTAGACAACTCCTGGATGACAGGGACTAAGCTGAAGTGCCAAAGCTTCAGTTTAAGTATTCCACCTTAAATTAGATGGGATGAATCGTGAGTTAAATACCAATTGTAAACCACTTTGGGATCCTTCCTGCATTGCAGTGAGCTGCACGGTATGGCTTTCCCAAATGTTTAACTAACAGGACTGATAGGAGCAAACATTCAAACATTTGCTCACATGATGTCTGCAGTTGTGAGGCTACCAAAGCACTTGGCAGGTTGAAGGGCAAAAGAAAGGGACGAACTGTGTGTATGGTGCATTCATGGTTGCTTCCTTCTGGGAAGCAATGGTTCGCCTATACCAGCACAGTGCAGCATCTCAGAGCATAACATCCCAAAGCATGAATAGCAGCAATTTGCATCAAGGCGTGCTCTCCACCATTTCCACAGGGATATTTACGTCCAATTAAATATCCCTGAACCCCACCACACAATGCATGTAGCACATTAAAGAATTACAAAGGGGGGCTTGAGCGCAGAAGCAGATGTTCTCAAACACCCAAGGTATACCCACACTGCAACCTAAAGGCGTGACCAAAGATTTTGTAGCTATGCAAGAGCTAGCTTTAATTACCTAGCTCAGGTACTGACAATGTAGCACAGATTAGCTGCTCAAATATTTACAGTTCTCTCGGGCCAGTTTTCCATCCTAGGCTGAGTCCCACAGTCTATGCGTAGACTGCTAGTTCTGGCAGACCCTACCTAAACCATCTTCCTAAACAGAAATGTGTGCTCAGCTTTTCACTTGTAAATCAGTGATTGGAAGCTGGTATGCTATGGCAACGTGTACAAAGCGATCTGAAAGTCCCAATCTATGTGCCACCAAGCTCTTCCCATCGGCCGCTTTTTTCCTGAGCACAGTCCATAAGAACCTTGGGCGAAGAGTCGCGAAAGGCAACCACGGACAGACTGCCCTTTCCGTCCTTGGCCTTGTGGATAATTTGATGCCTCTGGTGTGACGCATCCGATGCCTTCCATGGGTGCTGCATTTATGGCCAGCAAGTTGTTTGCAGATGCATGCGCAGGCTATGGGGTTGTGGACCCAGCACCATCTGGCTGAAAGAATTGCTGAAGCTGCTCTTGCACAAGGACCGGGGCGTTGCGGGTGGCAAAGGCAGAGGGTGCAGCTCTGCAGCGGGACAGTTGGTGAGGAAAAAACTGCTGCTTCAGCATTCACAGAGCAAACCAGAGTAATAAATAACTACTATAAATGGTTAAACTGGGGATTCCAAGTACCTGTAACATGATAATGTTTGGAAATGAACGGCCTCTGGAAGCACTGAGTAAACAGGTCAGAAGGTTCGGTGACTTCATGTATTGGAGAGACCAAAAATTACACATTACAGAATGAGGAGGAGCCAGATACTGCTCCTTGCTGACAACCTAACAAAGGCCAACATGGCAGTGCAAGCTTAATTTTAGTCAGAATTCAACACCAGGCTTTTCACAGTGGCCTCTGAGCACCTGCTATTGCTTTGTTATCTTCTTAGAGGAAAAGTTCAGGGGTTATTTTTCTGTTTCCAGCTACCTTTGCTGAGGATCCAGCTGCCTCAGTCTTCTTGCATAGGCAGTGAGAAGCAGTTATTTGCTGGGTCAGCTTTAGATCCCTGGCTTCTCTATGAATCTCTCACTGGGCTACTTCTATTCTCAAAGAGCCTTCTAAATAACATATACAGTTTCAAGCCAAAAGGGAATTATGCTGTCCAGGCAGCTGTGGTTTATTTGTGTCAAGGTGGGGGCACTAATGTGTATTTGGCCATTCGGAATCACAATTCTTTCAACGTCTTCTAAATCTCAGCTTCATCATTCCTACAGAAACAGTGTCTGGTAACTATTCCAACACCTTAACTATTAAATTGCTGGAATTGGTTTCCTCTTTCCCTGTCTTTGTGTATGCATTCTTTTTCTCCCAACAGGTTAAAAAAACCCCCATATACATAATTTCCCACTGCAGGATTAATATGACAAAATTTACCATTTTCATGCAGTGAAGAACTTTGATGTTAAAAACTTGGGTGCAAAATTATATCTTTGAAAAGTTGATGTTTCTATGCTGCTATCATTTCTCCAACTAATATTTCCTTCTGTTCTCTAAATTTTCTTTCCTTAAGGCTTTCATTTTGTGGCCTTGCCAAGCTGTCTATATTTTCTTAAATTCTCATTTCCTCTGGCACACGTTTCTTGCTCAGTTACAGTAACTAAAAAAAAAAAACCACTCAGAGAAAAAAAGATTTTGCACTGAGCCCAATTTCCAGTCTGTAATCTTCTTTTTTAATATTGCTTTACCACCCTCTTTATTCTCATGTTTCTGCTTGCTGCAAACTTACCTGCTAGGTTTGGAAACTATTAATTCACTTCATTTTCAGGGTTGTTCAAAAAGAACTAAAGAAGCAGCCTCCTGGTCCGACGCCTTTTATAAATTTCTGTTTGCTGTACAAAGGCTTAATTTGTGCTTTGTCCTTGCTGGTTACTCAGGGTGCCGCATCTCCCCTCTTACGCCTCACACTCTTTTTCACAGCACCAGCGTTTTTGTGTAACTCTGTCTCTTACTTCCTTCCCTCCTCCCCAATATAAGTGTGTGTGTGTGTGTGTGTGTCTCATCAACACTTAAGGCTAATTTCTGAAATGGATGCTGAGTTTTCTGGGCAAACCGATCACCACCCAGCTCAGTGCTGAATTCGGTATTCAGTGTGCCAGGTTAGACACAAAGATGTTTTGTATCTCAAGATTTTTTTGAGCTACATGAGTATTCCCTGCTTATGCAGGAAATGGCAGAAAAACAGTATTGGGGAAAAAAGCAATGAAAGTAGCACTCCTTTCTTATGGAGCGTTAACACCATAAATGAGGTGAATGACCAAAGATTTAATTTATAAAGTACCAGGACCAGCAATTTCCCCCAAAATACTTTCTGAAGTATTCTGAATCTTCACAATACTATGAAGAAATAAGTACTTTTCAGCCGTTATTTACAGAGATAAAGCAAGTCATCAAGATATTATTGCCCAGACTTTCAAAACAAGGAGTTCCCTCTTTGTGCATTAAGTTCTCTATGTGCTTACCATAACTGCAGACTTAATCACAGTACGGATGCAAACACATACATGGGAGGCATAGTCAGACACTCCCATTTCCCTGAAAACACTGCGCCTGTGCCGGTGGTGGAGGTGGGAAGGATGTCACTAATGCAATCTACAGCCAGGACTTGTAGAAGACTTTGTCAACAGTGGCAAGACAACATTGTTTTCCTAGGAATAGGAGGAGGAGGAACTGGCTGCACTGAATTGGGATTACCTGTGACAGAGCTGGCAGCAGAGGAGGACACCTCCTCAAAGGGGAGCAGGGAGACGAGCAATAGGAGGAGAAAGAGATCATCTTTTTTACACTTCATCTAAAATTGTAATTCTCCCTCTCCTTTAACATCAAAAAAATCTGGCATCCATCACCCACTTCCTTCAGACAAGGCAGCTTTCACTTGCTGATGCCCTTCTGCGAGGTCCACTGTGAAAGGTACCAAATCACTGAGGCAGCTCCAGGGAAACTCAGATTTGGGGCACAGAAAGGTGGAAGAATTGGAACTGGGTGAGCAAGCAACCAAGGGGAACTGAAAGACTGGTTTCCTAGGACCATCCAGAGTGCCTGGGGAAAGCAAGGTGCAGGCAGTGACCAAGGTGTAAATGCAGAGATCTCAGTACAAGAAAGAGCAGGTGGCAAGAGACTGCAGAGTGCTGCAGGCAAAATGAGGCCTTGCTGCCCCTTTGAAACCAGAGCATGCAAGGAGCAACTCTTTGCTCCTGGTATCTTTTAGATGTACATCACAGCTTGTTCTGGCAACTGAAACTTCAGAGCTGCTGGCTTTCGGCTGTTGGCTCTTCAGTCCTGGTGGGAGGAGTGGTGCTCATAAAGCTGGCTCCAGGCTTGTTTACTTTCTGTCAGAAAAAGCTGCTTCTGTTAGGAAAGTCTCTCTCCACCAGCCATCTCAAGTATTTTCAATAAGCTTTTCTGATCAAGAAATATTAGGAAACATGTCCAAAAGCCAGCGGTAAATCAAACTGCTCTACCTAAAAGCAAAGGACATCTGTTTTTGTCTCCATTTTAATATCTTTTGCTCTGGTGATGAAGGAGCTGATTCTGTTTTCAATTTTATGTATACTTATCATCTCGCTGACTTGAACTGCTGCAGAGAGGAGATGCTAAGCTCCAAGACGGGAATTACTTAGCAATAGCATCTCCTTTCAGAGACAAAGCAGGAAATCCCTTTAGGGCTGGGTTGGAAAAAAGGTGCTAAAGCATAAAGAGAAGGCAAACATACCCAGCAAAGCCCCTGAAGGTGAATCCTCCTTGGCTACAAGCCTACAATGAAAAGCTGTGCTCTGATGAAATCTATTACTTTATGAATGTAGTACCTGTAAAGTTTTCTGAGCCAAGCATCCTTAAGTAATTTTCTTGTAACTTCATTATTTTTCTGTATATATTCAATGCATTTCAAAGAAAGACCAAAATCCTAGTATCTAAGAGGTTTCTGAGGGCACTTACAAGCAGATCTTGGGAGACACCACCAGCAGCTGAGGTGCACGCTCTCTGACAGAAATGTTTTGGTGGCTCTTGCAGGAAGAGCTATAGTGACTATTCAGAGCTCTTCTTGAGAAGACCAGGTTTCTGGTATATTCAGAGATCTTGATGGGGAGTGAAAGCTTTTGATAACTCTATAGGAACTTGGCGTCTGTGCATTTTTCTCTCTCTCTCTGGATAAAGACTTGGCAGCTGCTCTGAGTCTATTTTAAACAAAGCCAGTGATTTCTGGAAAGATGGAAAACACATGAAGGGCACAATGGAAAACAAGCAGGAAACCTGACTGCGGGACAGAGGGAAACCAAAGTGATAAAGAACACTAGTTCCTCCAATGGCAGGCAGGACAAAGTCCCCTTCCCAGCACACTGCTGCCCTAGGCCTTCTCACTACACTGCTGTCACAGGCCCTGCTCAAAACTCGGAGCTTTTCCCTGCTGAGCTCCCCTCCCTTGCTGATGACCCATGCTGTGTGTCCCTTGTCCTGAGCACCCAGATGCTGCTGGCGGCAGGAGGTAGCAATCATGGTAGAAAAAGGGAGCAGGAGACACAAACAGCAATGCAAAGGCCAGGTCCATTACAAAAACTTTGGTACCCAAAACAAAAATAAGTTATTTACAAAGAATGTAATTATGGTCAAAGCCATACATCTGACCTAGGGCCAAGAAAGAACTGTTTATAACTGTTAGTACGTAGAGAGATGAACCTGTAATTTATGTATGCTGAAACATTATAATTTTTGATCCAGAAGCCTTCGTTCCTGTTGAAAATCTTAGTAACTCAGCCTTGGTCACTTGGATCATGTGGGATATCCATGCAAATCCTTTTACTAAGCTCAGTTTAAAACTTTACATATGTGTATAGTGCAACCAGCGGGACATGTCTTGGCTCGGTGACCTGTCCTGGGCTGCATCCCTCCTGCCCCTGACATGAAGGGCTTCGCAAGGCCATGCACTGGGAACTCCAACAGGACAATAACATAGACAAGCAACTAATATGTCCTCACATCTGTCTTTAGTTCCTGCCTACACAATCCGTATGATAAACTGCCTCTGTTGATTCCCATATACACGGAAGATTGCTATTACATGCTGGATAGTCTCTGTTTGCACTGTAACCTCTCTGGGACAGAGAGGCTATCTTTGCTTTGTTTTGGAAGGCGCCCAACTTGCTCTCAAGCATTCAACAAGCAGTCAAGAAATTATTCAGATGGAGAAGCAGAAATGTAACTTGCCTGGGCTTGATAGCATTTCTTTATCAGTTCCCCGTTCAAATCAACTTAGGCTGGCAATGACCAAAACTAGTGACTGTCTGGAGGATGTTTGGTAGCCCCCAAAAGCTGTTGCTCTTTTGTTATTTTGGTGCAATTCTTTCAGGAGATATCCACACTACAAAAAAAAAATGCTATCACATCTGCTACTGGTCGGTATCCTTAGAAGCCATCCCAAAAGATAGATCAAGGACTGAATAAGCATGAAAACTTTGGAGAGAGGATTAGATGAAGGATAAGATATATTATGTTTGGCAACACTAAAACCTACCACAAATTTAAAAATTGTGAGTCAGACTCAAGACAAACCCAGACAAAACCTACACTAAAAAACAAGGCTAGAGAATGCTTTTAAAAATCCTTTTTCTTTTTTGTCCTGCCTTTCCATTTCCAGTTCTACCTGCCCACTCTTAGGGTCCCTGTCAGTTTACTAGCATTGCCAACACTCAAAAATGTCTTGCAAGTGAGACAGCTTTGCTGCAAGTCAAACATCAGAAATCTTCCTGCTATTCTTGGCTCTGGGAGCAGATTGTGGTCTAGTGGTTACAAGCATCATGTCCAGCTGAAACACACCCATGTTTGGGTCATCTGCAAGACATGAACCATGGATGTCTGGCTGCAAGAGCATGAATTTCCAACCTTAGGGCTAATGAATCAGATGCTAACCCAAAAGTAGGAACAAGGTCAAATTGCTTCATGAAGTTCTCTTGTAGAAGGGTGAGAACATGGATTGTAGAAGGTCCTAATGTGGGATTTCCTTTTAAAAGTCTATGTAGCAAGTGGCTGAGACATAGCTCTTTGAATTAGAGATCTGTGTCCCGTTCCAAGTTTTGCTCGAAGTGTTCTCAAGCCTTCTAGCTGTGAAGTGGACCGTTAACCTACAAAGCCTTGGTATATGCCTCATCATGCTGAAAGACATCTTGGGCAGCATAGGTACTGTAACTGAAACTACAGCTGACAAGGGTCTGCCCAGGCCAACATCTTTTAATAATTTTTTCCCCGTTAACTGTCAGGAGGTAAAAATTGTTTAATCATCATGGAAATTCCTGCAGCAAGGGACAAAACCACATTCTTTGTGGCAGCTGACAACACTGGGGTAGGATAAGGAGGTTTGTGCTTGAGCTGTCTGTACTGTGTTTACCTGAAGATAAACAGAAGTCTCCAAACTTCCCACTGAGATTCCCACACATAAGATAAAAAAAGGTGGTACCAAAAAGGTAGGGCACCTTTCTTTGTGTGTTTTAAGGGCACAGATTCTAAAATGAGGAAGTGATGACCCATTTCTAAAACCAGTTAGGGTATGCTTTTACTCTATATAGAGCACACATTCCTTTACCTCCTCTGGTAAACGTACAGTGAAGTGTTGAACCTTTCAGTACAGCCAATTAATCACTAGCTGGCAAGATGAAGAAGTGCTCTGGACAAGTACCAACTCAAAAAAAAAAAAAAAAAAGAGGCATTAGAAACCATATCTTATCGCAGACAAAGAAGTGCAATGCACAGAAGTAATGTCCCATTATAGAACTGTGTCTATTCTGAGATTAACAAATGCACTACCCTATTTTGCACAGTGATGAGTAAGTAGGAGCACAAAGACAAAGGGAAGTTAACAGGCTAACTTTGAACTCTGCAACACTGAACTTTTAGGTGCCTACCTGCTCCATTGGCTCCACCGCCCCAAACCGGGCACCTGAGCAACCTAAGAACCTCAGGCAACCTAAGAAGCAGTAGGTGTCTAAGAGCAGAGGCCACCCAGGCTGGTGTCCTCAGTGGGGTGACAGCTGGGAGGACCACTGAGGCACAAAGAAAATAAGGGGAACGGTCAATAAAACACTGCTCTTTAGACTTCAAATACCTCACAGGGCAGCGTCCCTCAATATGAGTTCAAAGACTTGAACCATCAAATTCACTTGATTGTAAACAGGAACACAGATTTTTTACATTCATGCCATGCTTTTGCTAGCCCTATGATTGTTGCATTCATGCTCTTTCCCTGCTCTCTGGCCCAAAAAATACCTAAGCGATATAGCTCCAGCAGGAGAGGTTCAGAACAACCTAGCCTGACCAGACACGTGTGTAGGGCACTCCTCTGGGAGCAGAGAGCACCAGGCTCGGAGCCAGCCTGGCAGCAGATGATGACTCTGGATGAATGCTCAAATCTAAGATATTGGCTGACAGCAGATAAAGAATGACCTTTCCCTACATCTTTTGTGAACCCTGCTTTGGTGGTGTGCTCTCAAACAGGCTGCCTCAACAGATATCTCAAATGAGAGAGGCGGAAAGGCACCGTCTTACTAGATAACATGGGACTTCACAATGAGATTGGTCCTGAGACATTCAGTGCCTCTGGCAGAATTTTAGGCTTTTGGGGAACTTGAATGCGAAAAACCCTTCCAGGGTTAGGCAGCAAGCTAGATGAGACTGTGGGCGTGGACTTCAATACCGAAAGGGACAGGAAAGCACCTATGTCCCTTGCAGGGTCTTATTCTGTGTTTTATGTTACAAGAACACTTAACAACAATAATGCCTTTGTGTGGCAAGTTGGTTGACCGACTCCCAGCACCTTTAAATAAAGACCCAACTCAGTGGGGTATTACGAATTGCAAGCTGCATCTACCAGTGTAGGTAGGTCAAGGAGAGACCTGCTCTAGATGTGGGCTGTGATAACCCCCCTCCAGCGAGGCAGACTCACCCAAGCCAACTTCATGGGTGGTTGCTGCAAAGCCAGGTGTGCTGCTTTGGTTCTTCTTTTCCAAAGGGCAAGTGAACTACTACGATGGGAGTGAGGATGGTTTTGTTTCTGTGGGTGAGGCTACCTGAAAGAAAAGTGCCTAGTTCAGGTGGAGGCATAAGGACCACAAGTGTCAGCTCCAAATAACAGCTTACATCATTAAACGTGTATTTTTCTGATAAATCCCTGATTGATTAGGTATTTGTTCATGTTTGGGCACAACTCGAGGCACTGTTTGGTTTCCCCTGTTATCTCTTCCCAAGAACCGTGACTCACAATCATATTGGGAAGGAAATTAAGGGAAATGCTTTACTACACCCAACTTTGCAACAACCAATGTCATGTTGTTGCTACTAGTGTAACCCCAGACGGGGGTACTGCCACGCAGGGACACAGCCATGGCTGCCGGACTCGTGGCACTTGGGTGGTGGAGCCACATTGCTGCTCCCAGGACATATGTGCCAAACCATCCTGCTGGAGCCTCGGCCCCAAATCCCACAGGCTGCCTGCTCAGGGAGCAGCCTGGGGGGACTGCTGGGGGAGCCAGTGCCAGCAGGCAGGGGTGCTGGGCACCTCTGAAAGCCTGACAAATATCCTGGGTTAATACAGCTTGTTTTGCATGCTTGGACCCTCACTGAAGTCTTTGGCGGACTCAGTCAGAAAGGGGACGAGGGCAGCAGTCAAAGAGCTGGGCGGCAGCACTAACCAAGTCTTGCTGTGCTGCACCATGGCGGCTCCACGGATATAGGATTGTGCTGAGGGGAAAGGCAGGGCTTTCCCTGAAAGCTAGCTGCAAGTATGTTGAAGTCAGCAGGAGCTTTTGCCAAGGAGTTCAATGAGCTCTGGGGTGCACTAGTTATAGAAATGACTTTGGTAAGGTTGCCTTGAAAAGTGACACAAGGACATACAACTAGGGCGTTGGAATATAATGAAGAGAGAAAGAAGTTAGGATAGATATTGGGGAAAACCCTTTGTCAGTGAGATTTGTTAGTAGGTACAGCAGTCTCCCGTGGGAAATAGTAGAAAGGCATTCACTTGGGATGTTTAAAATTAGACTAATGAAAGTGCCAGGAAATATTCTATGGGATGCGTGCTCACATTGACAGGTAAAATGAGCCCTGTAACCCCGTCCTGTCCAAGGAGGGCTGTGTGCGAGCCCCAAGGAGGCTGAGCGAGCTGACTGCTGGCTGTGGAGCCCCGGGCTTCTTGGCATCAAGGGGAGCAGTGCGGGGAGTGCCAGCAAGCTGCCACCCCAGCACTGGACAAAATGGGCAGGGAAGACCCATCAGGAAGACACTGCAACCTTTTTTATAACAACAGCATCTCAGCACGTTCTTTCCAAATGATGAAAGGGAAGGGGGAGTGCAGCAGGTAACCATGGGTGGGGGGTCAGAGTAGCCGCCCTCCCCCAGGACTGCTCGGCCTCCAGTGGCACCCCCAGGAGAGCAGGACCCAGCCAGGAGAGCAGCAGCCCTTCATGGAGAGCTGCACCTTGCTTCCAGCACACTCTTCAGCCGGTTGTGCTTGCAGAGAAGTAAACCTGGCTCCAGCTTGATAGCCTGTTTCAGCCACCTGCAAAAACAGCTGTCCTACACTGTGAATTAACAGTATTCCTGCCCCTTTCCCTTGTGTTCCCAAACCCATCGCTGCTCACCGTTTCCTACGTGTTGGTGGTGTCCTTAGGAAGAGTCATTTTTCTCAAGCAGCCCCCTGCTTAGCAGTTGTGGCAGTAAGGCTGGTGCAAAGATGTCCAAAAAAGCGAATTTCTCGGTGGTGTGGGTGACCCTGCTGTCCTACACTTACTGCTGGCACAGCAGAGAGTCATGGTCCAGGACAATCACCATGACATAAGCCCCACTCCCCTACCTGTGCCCTTGCTGCCTTGGATTGAGTTGGCATGTCCCAATACCACAATGGACTGCTACAACAAATCATCTACAGTAATTTAAAAGGGTGGTGAAGTAAAATTAATGAAACAAGCCATTTCTCTATGGATTCCATTAGCTTTTCCCAGTTTTTTTATTTCTGTTGAAATTTTTGCAAAAACTTGTACTGCTATAAGAAGTCAAGCCTCATTGTTCTCTTATTAAGAACTAACTGTCTCAATTAAAACATAGTTTCATGATTGTTGCTGTCGTGATTTGAGCAGCAGACGTAAACAGGGTCATCTCCAGCCATAGTGGGTGGATGTTTAGTTTATAGCGCTGAGGTTAAGAGTGAAAGCGTGTGACTAAGAGCAGAAAACAGAGGAGCCTTTGTATACATCAAGAGCCCTGAGGCAAAACACAGAGAAGGAGAATGCTGACACAGACTTTAATGGAGAAAGAAAAGAGTCCATTATGAACGTTACAGAGAACATAATTCATTTAAGAGAAATCAAGATTTAAAGGACTTATAGAGGGGAATATGAATGCTGACGTCAGTGCATCTTGCCTGGTGGTTTGTTTTTGGACCCTACGTGTGTTAGGGTACCACGCATTGTGTCAGGTGGAAGACAACTCACTGCCAGAAATTATCATCCGCTCTTTGTTAGATTCCTGTTGGAAACAAGTTTCTTTTTATTCACACCTTGCAACAGGAACCAGCGATACGCACAATGAAGCAACTGCACCTCTTGCATTTTAACGCCAATCTCCCAAAACTGTCAAAAATTGCTTTCAGGATGCTTTTTCCTTCCCAAACCCCACCTTTCCATAAATAGGAGGTGGGGGGGGGGGGAGTGCAAAAGGTGGAAATGGAGCTGGATTATTTCTGAATTACTCAGGTGTGACAGCACAGAGAGAAGGCTGGTGAGCAGAGCTGCATCCAAACTTACATATACATTGCAGAGACTGCGGACGGGCACATTTACTGCACTGTAAAACAATGGTATGAGTGATTGGAAAATATTCCCCAATCCATATACTACAGTGGCTTCTAAACTTCAGCAGCCAGAGCCATGAAAATAGAGTGCTTTGTGCAGTAGCTTGCGCAACCAAAGAACTTTCTCGTCCTCAGAGTGCTTTATTATTTTTAACGAGACAGGCTGAGCACTTCCTGATAAACATTTTTTCCTTGAAGCAGTAATCCTACTTAAACTTCTTACCTTGTCCCTACAGCATACCGCTAGGAAGTTAATAACAAAACTCATTTTCCCTTAAAGTGCTAGTCATGCCAGTACATAAAATGAGAGACATGTTGTGATTGTCATGAAAGGGGCCATGGCTGGAAATAAATTGAAAGTGCCCTGTTAGTATGCAGGCTTAGTATTTTAAGCGGAAAGCTTTTCTGAAGTACATTTTCTAGGATATCCAGTTTTTTTCAAACTACAAAAAAAAAAAGAAAAAATGTATTAATGGCTGTTGTAATAGAAATGTTCCAGCTCCTAGTGTTTGGCCCTGATGCCCAACCCGACAATGTTTCCATGCACCCTGAATCTACTTGCCACAGCTGGGTGACAGACAGCAGGTCACAATAGAGCCAAACCAAAGAGCCACGATTAATCCAGGAGACCTCAGGGAAAGGGAGGCCATCCGTACATCTGTGCACTTGCCTTTGCTTTGAGCAAGGTGCTGTGCGTCCTGCTGCTTTGGCAAATGCTTCTGGGGTAGCCTTACAAACTGTTCATTTTTAAAAGCCATTCTTCTCTTTGATACAAGAAGTATTAAAGCTTTTAAGAGCAACAGTTTAACTAATGGTGAGAATTTAACCACATGAGAATGAGGAAATTCAGAGCCAACCCTCCCATCTAAGTCCATCTCACTTCTGTCCCCTCGTATCAGTGTATTACAACAGGCTCTTTCACGGTCACATGAGGCTGGCCAGGGGACACACTTCTCACTAGATCTAATACAATGAAAAGAAAAACTGTCTTTTTCCCCCTGTGGTCTTAGATGCACATGTGGCTTTTCATACCACACACATCATGTGTTCTTGGAATGAAAGGCCCTTTTGTAACACGCACACACCAGCCGAGGCAACTTAACATCGGGCAGGATTGTTAAGCGGGTTCCCTAAAGCCTCCCATGAACACTGGACCAGCAGCATCGCACTGGGGGAGGAATGTGGTTGAAGGAATTTGACCAGCTATATTATAAATAATTTGCGATACGTCGCCATTTCTGCTCCACCCAAGTTAACTACCATTACTTAATGGAGGGAGTTTTTCCCCTATAGAAACAGGTTAAAACTTAAGGACAGGTCTGATGATTACCAAAACATATCTTGCTGTCACTCGGGATGGCCAAGACAGTCTCGTGTCTGTGTTTGAGGACATCATTACCACTTTACAAGCCCTCTCAAAGCGACGGCCACCTTCCTCCACTGCCTTTAGTCTCCTGATGTAGTGAGAACCATATTTCCCTAGTAGGATTACCAAGCAATGAGTTTTTAGTCTCAGGTCCCGAGTGCCTTTGAATGTACTTGCGCAGGCAGTAGGTGAGCAGCCATCAATCAAAGGTTACATTTTGCCAACTTGGAGGATGCATCTCACGTATGCCTTAAGAGATCTTCCAGATTTGAAGCAGCAAGTTAGCCACGCAGCTCTAAGTAGCAGGAGTTCTCTATCCAGGTGTGGGAACATACCTCCTTGAAAGACTATTTCAAAAATTAAATTAGCCCAAGGAGAGCAATCCAATCTGGAAAGAAGAGTCTTTGTTGCAAGGCGTGGTATTAGGGTGCACATAAAATGATCTACCAGATACTTTCAAAGTTGAACAACCCAAATTGTATTGCTGATTTGGGTAACCCCAGAACGGGCCAGCTGTGTAAATGCCCTCCATCCCTTAAAAAATAAAGCAAAGACCACAGACAAAGAATTTAACAATTTTATTAAAAATTGTACCAGTTATTAGAAAAACAATCCAAGTATTAAAGTATTAAAAAGCACCAAAGAAAGAAAGCACAAAGCAAATATACTGCACAGATGAAAAAAAAAAAAAAAAAAAAAAAAAAGGAGTTTTGCCCAGTCACCACTGGTACAGGCAGGAGTCCTGGAGGCACACAACCAGGATAAACAAAATGCTACATTCTCACTGGGTCTCAGTCCATGGCAATGAAGGTGTGTGCACTTCAGGACTAATCAGGCAGAAATCTCACAGGAGAGCATCGGCTTTACTTCTGCAGCAGGACAGTATCATACTCTGGTGAATATCAGAAGTCAGAAATCATGGGGAAACCCTCCATTGAGGGAAAGTTTATTAAGTATATTGCAAATTCTAGCTCACCTTACCCTTTTTGTTTCCCAGATGAAGGACTCTGAAGTTTTAAAAAAGGGAAAAAAGAAAAAAAGTATCCCACCAAAGTAGAAAAGTTGTGCAGGAAGGGGAGGGAGAAAATGTGAATCCACATTTCACAGTACTCTCATCAGTGACTTTTACCTATAAACAAGGGAGACTGTACTACATGTCATTGAAGAGAACAGAAAAGATACATGATTAGTTTTACCAAAAAAACCCAACAGTCTAGACACCCAAACTCAAATTTGGTGGCAGGATTTTCAAATGCACGCAGTGGAAACAAGATATACGAATCCCTTGGGCTGTTTTGAAACTTCCCTTTTGCAAGCTTAACTTCTGACATTTGTTTAAGGAGATACAATGTTGTCTTTCCATCACACCAATCTCTCCCCCTTTTGTCATCAAATTTTCCTTTCAGAATAGTCTGATCAAAACCAGAGCTGAGGAATCTGTGACGATGCTCTCCTGGAGCTGCGTCCACAAACTGGGAAGACTCCTTTAGATTTAAGAATAACTTTATACATGCAAAATTTCCATAATAGATTTTAAAAACAGTTTAAGAATCTACCCTTCCCACCCCTCCATTCCCCAAAGGCAGCAAAGAGTCTGAAGACAGAACTGAAACATGGCTTTAAAAAACAGTCCACAGACATTAGGTTTCGCTTCCCAGAAACCAACTTCCAGCATGGGATTCACAGGAAGAGACCCTCCTTTCTGTGGCTAAGGGGAAAGGTGAGGCACGTGGAAGAAAGAAGGGGTAGGGGATGTCAGACTGCATTCAGTTTAAGAACACCCATGCGCACGCGCGCGCGCGCACACACACACACACACACACACACACACACACACACACAATTACATTCCAGTGCATTTGATGTGTTTGGTCTTTTCTGCTTTTCCTGGTGGAGAAGAACTGAGCTGTGTAACACCTGTGTGAACACATGCAAACCAAAGAAACAGAGACCACTGAAGTCTTTAGGAACTGTAAAAGATTGTCCTAGGATCTTTTATCAATTCCTTGAGGTATTTCTTCTTGCTAAAGCAAAGGCAACAGGTAGGCATTTTTGCAAATGATCACAAATGCCAGTTTGAAAGGCAGACTCTTTTGAAAGACATTACTAAAAACCTTTGTTGTCAATTTATGTTAATACTTGATAGCGCTTGGTCCATGTGCAGAGCTGCCATGAATATGAATGGCATTCCATGGTCCTTTTACTTACAATGCCACAGTAAATATTGCTGGTAAAACAAGGCAAGACCTCCACATACCTGCATTCTGTTTTTATCCTCGCACATACGCTGAGTGCTCTCCCTATTTTTCCCTTTAAAAATACCCTCAGTAGCACACCATTCAGCATGTCACAGTCTCACCATTCCCACAGCTTCAGCAGATATATGGGCAAGGACCAGTAGTGGTAGGGTGGAATTCATTGTAGAGTTGATGGGGTCACATTGCAACAACTGCCTCAAGTAATTTCGCTTTTCTTTAAAAAAACGAACCCCCTCCCTAGTCCAGTAATGGGCAGAATCTGCAGTCTCCCAGAAGAGTGCCAAGCCCCACGCTGAATGAAGTTCAACCTTGGGTACAGCTCCAGTGACTGCTATGGAGCAACTTGAGGACTGTAGTAACCTCACATGTGCACATCGCTCTACCTTTAATCCAGGCTTGGGAAGACAAAGTAAACATCCAGTAGAAAGAAAGATGTGCTTTTGCAATCACCCTTTCTACATCAAGAAGGATGGGGTTCCTTGCCTCTGTTCCCTTGTTGATACGCAGCTCCAAAGCAAAGGCTGATAAGGAAGTTAATTTCAAGACTCCTCTAATGAGAGTTTAGCCAACAAACATTTAATAACAACCAGCTATTTAAACTGAGATGTGTGATCAGTTATGCAGATTCAGTGCTACCAGGGATTATCAGGACCGTGGGAGAAGGCCACAGTCCCACACACAGATCTAACAGCAACCCTTTCCATGCAAATTCATCCTCTGCCCTGCCTGTGTTGTATCCTATTTACGGCAGTTTGCAGCTCTCCCTGGGCAGTCACTTTGTGATTACTGGCTCAGCTTTCAAGAATTGCAGGAGACAAAAGTAAAACTAACTATTCCCTAATAGCACCAGGCTTGCTGGATCCAGGAATGGGCAGGTCACAAAATATTTGAAAGGGTGGGAATTTGGGAAGGGATAGGAAGAACTCCATCCCTTGAGGAAAGAAAGCTGAGGTCTGAAGTCATTTTGGAGATCTGGGGAAGGCAAGAAAGATACTCAAGGCTACTGGTACCATCAGCAGCAGTTCAAGCTCTTCCTAAGAACTGCTCATTAAAAACAGGAATTTGTTTTAGGAGAAAGATCCAACTGTTCTTTCTAAATTGTTAGACTGTAGTTTTACAACACAGAAAGAAAGTGTTCCATTCCTTTCACCAAGACAAACTAGTATCTAAAAACCCGAGCATACTCCTTCGCCAACAGGACTTAAACCACGTTCCTTGGAACTGTTTCCTCAATCGACATATGTCCATGGCCACACTGCAACAGCTACTCTGTGGGGAAGTTCTCTGCAGTGTGTGCTCAAGGGGCCTTACTAACATGGAATGGGTGACAAATACATGGGTGCTGTGCATCTATGTATTTGTTGATAAACATATGAAATCTTTGGAGCACTAAAGCAAGCTTCTGGCCAACAGAACTTGGTCCTGATGGGTGATTTCAACTACCCAGACATTTGCTGGAGGAACACTACGGCAGCTCGCATGTCATCCACCAAGTTCCTGGAATGTATAGAGGACTGTTCCCTGGTACAAATGTTAGATGTGCCAACCAGGAATGAGGCGCTGCTGGACTTGCTATTCACAAACCGAGAAAGCCTGCTTTGTAATATCTCAGTTAGTGAGAGCCTTGGCTGCAGTGACCACAACATTGTGGAGTTCGGGATCCTGCTGAGTGTGCTGAAGGTCAGCTCTAAGACAAGGGTTCTGGATTTTAGAAGAGCAAACTTCAGTTCACTCAGGGCTCAGCTGGGAGGGATTTGAAAGGAAGACAAAGGAGCTAGTGAGTGCTGGGAACTCTTCAGGAACTTTCTATTGGAAGCACAAAGGCAATTTATCCCCTGCAAAGGAAAGGGAAGTAAGCAGAGCAAGAGGCCCCCTTGGCTCAACCATGACCTCCTGGGTCTACTCAAATCCAAAAGGGAAGCACACCAGAGATGGAGAAGTGGTGGACTATCCGTTGAGGGCTACAAGGGCATTGCCAGGGTGTGCAGAGGTGCAGTTAGAAAAGCAAAAGCCCAATTCGAATCAAAACTGGCTGTAGATGTCAACAATAACAAGAAAGGTTTCTTCAGACATGTCAACCATAAGCAGAAAAAGAAGGAAAACATAGGCCCACTGTTAAACAGAAAAGGAGAGTCAATCACCAATGATGCAGAAAAGGCAGAGGTCCTCAACAGTGTCTTCACCTCTGTCTTTACCAGCACTGTTGGGTCCCAGGCTTTGGGAAGGAAATTGCCGGTTGATCCAAACACTGACCCACCATCAGTGAAGGAAGAGTTAGTACATGAATTACTACAGGAGCTTGACCCCTACAAATCAATGGGCTCTGATGCCATCCACCTGAGGGTGGTGACAGAGATGGCTGACATCCTTGCACGGCCACTCTCCATTATCTTTGAGAAGTCGTGGAGAACGGGGGATGTCCCAGAGGACTGGGGGAAGACAAATGTTACCTACAAGAAGGGCTTGAGGGAGGATCCGGGTAACTATAGGCCCATCAGCCTTACTTCAATCCCTGGGAAAGTTATGGAACGAATCCTCCTGAGGGCCATCACAAGTCAAATGAAGCACGTGATTGGGAAAAGCCAACATGGCTTCACTAAAGGCAGATCGTGCTAGACAAACCTGGTGGCCTCCTACGACAAAGTGACTTGCCTGGTTGACATGGGGTGGGCGGCAGACATGGTCTACCTGGACTTCTCCAAGGCCTTTGATACAGTCCCCCACAGTCTCCTCCTGGAGAAATGAATGCGTTATGGCCTAGACAAGTGGTCTGTGCAGTGGGTGGGGACCTGGCTGACAGGCCGCACCCAAAGGGTGGTGGTAAATAGCTCCTTTTCCAAGGGGCAACCTGTCACAAGTGGAGTCCTCCAGGGATCAGTATTGGGCCCAATGTTATTCAACATCTTTGTAAGTGATCTGGATAACATCAAGTGTAGCCTGATGACACTTGTAGGCGACACCAAGTTGAGTGGGGAAGTAGACACTCCAGAAGGGAGAGCTGCTCTGCAGGAAGATCTGGATAGGCTGGAAGAGTGGGCAAGCAAGAACCTTATGAAGTTCAACAAGGAGAAGCATAAGGTCACGCACCTGGGAAAACATAACGCGGGAGTGCAGCACAGCCTGGGATGCACCTGGCTGGAGAGCAGCTCTGTGGGAAGGGACCTGGGGGTCCTGGTGGGCAGGAAGCTCAACATGAGTGAACAGTGGCTGCTGCGGCCAAGAAGGCAAACAGGATGCTGGGTTGCATCAAAAGGGCATCACCAGCAGAGACAGAGAAGTCATTATCCCACTCTACTCAGCGCTGGCCAGGCCACACCTGGACTACTGTGTACAGTTCTGGTTCCCTCTATACAAAAAGGATGTGGCCAGGCTGGAAGGGGTCCAGAGAAGGGCCACGAAGATGATCAGAGGACTGGGAAGCTGCCATATGAGGATAGGCTGGGACAGCTGGGTTTGTTCAGCCTTGAGAAAAGGAGGCTCAGAGGGGATCTCATCACCATGTACCAGTACTTAATGGGGAGCTACAAAGAAGATGGAGACTCCCTTTTTACAGGGAGTCCCATGGAGAGGACAAGGGGGAATGGACACAAGTTGCTCTTGGGGAGATTCCGATTGGACACCAGAGGGAAATTTTTCACAGTGAGGACACTCACCATTGGAATAATCTCCCGAGGGAAGGGGTTGACTCGGCCACATTGGACACCTTCAAGAGTCGTCTGGACAGGGTGCTGGGCCATCTTGTCTAGACTGTGCTCTTCCTGGAGAGGTTGGGCTAGATGATCCCTGAGGTCCCTTCCAACCTGGGATTCTGTGATTCCCACTATTTCCTCAAGTAGGTGAGACTGTAAGTATGAAGTAGCTGCTCTTCCCTAAGTGAATAACCAGCCTGCTTCTCCAAATCTACATGAAGCAAAATAAGACTTTTGGGTTGACAGAGCATATTTCCTTTCTCCAAGATATGCAGATATGGAATATAATTAAAATATATTATCAGTGGTTGTAAATCTCTGGCACCAGTAACCAACACGCATATTGCAGGAAGTCAGCCTTTGTCTAGCATTAGCTCTATGTCTCCAATGAAGTATTGTTGTTCAAGGAGATTTTAACTTGCGACCCTGGCATGACCAATTTTGATAAGCCTGTTGTTACAGCGGGAAATATGGACTGGCAAAGATGTGTCTTTCTCTGGGCCAAATGACTCTACCAAGGCAGGCAGCCCAACTGAGGAACAGTTTCAGATACTTGTTTCTCCATGTTAAGGAGAGTCTTACCCTAGATAAACTGGTTGGGTCCCAAGACCAGAAAGCGCCAGTACCAGATTTATCTTTCCAGCATCCAGAGAACAGGCCTTGTTGGCTTGTTTGGCAGTCAAGCCAATGCAGAGGGGAAGGGGAAAGCTCACGATTGTTTTTAAGTGTTAGATGCACTCATTGAATTTTTCATAGTTTGTAGAGCTGTTATGATGTAGCTTTGACTGTTCCTGATAAAGGGCTCCTGGCAACCAGTGGGAAAACGCAAGCGTCAAATCCCAGAGCATGCCGTATGGGCAAGGCGGCATTGTTGCATTGCTTCCTGAGCCTCAGCACTTCCACTCCTGCCTCTATAGGAGCTTCTGATTAGAGAGTCTTCTCCTTAACATCCAGCTTCTCAGGGGTCCCCAGCTCAATCTGTGCTTGCACTACCGCTCAGGCTTTCCCGCTCATTTAAGTCCTCGTTCAGCAATGACCAGCGTTTACTCCAAGCAGACTGTGCAAAGCAAGGTTTGGAAAGCCTCACCTCTGTCAACATGGGCAGAGTGGCTTCCCATACTGCTGCAGCATAGTCAGCAATAGCTATCACTTGTATCCCTCTGGGTAACTCTGTAGTGCACATGCTTAAAGAAACAACACAAAAGAAAAACCAATACCCCCTCCCAAAAAAACCCTCCCGCCCCCCTCTCCATAAAACCCACCCCCCAAAATATTGCTTGAGATTTTTATATGAATTATTAACCATCACGGACAAACATATTACTCTAGCTCTAGCTAGAAAAATAACATAGGAGGAGAAAAAAAGTTTTTCTCACATAAACTCTCCTTATGTTGAAAGAGAGTGACTGTGAAAATTTGGAAGTGAAAAAGGCTTGGGGACCTCTTTCAGGGAGCTAAAGCACATTTTGCCACAGTAAAGCAGGATGAAAATCAAGAGAACGGGGCTGGAAGAGAGGGAGAAAGTCCAAATTTAACTTGTGTTCAGCAAATTGTCACCAGACACTACAGTGCAATGATGAGATTATACAAATACCAGAGAAAGCATGAATTAGAGAAGGATATGCAGAGAGGGGTGGAGGAGAAAGCGTATGTGCAAGTAAACTACTCTTCCCGTACAGTAATGCTTATTTTTAAGAGTGGATCAAAAGCAGAAGAATTTCTCAACACCTGAAGTCGATGTTCGTAACAGGACTGAAGAGCAATTCTCTGGACAGCTCTCATATAACCTCATGCTGGTTATATAATCTGAGACCTACAACAAGGTGCAGTGGCAACATGGAAACAGTCTGAAGAAAATAAAGTCTGTATTGCTTTTCCATTTGTGTTTTACCCTAGCTGTCACTGGGTTTGTCAACTAACAATCTTTAAGGCTACAGAGAAGTAGCCATTGATATCTAAGGCTACTTCCTTTCTGCAGGGCAATTTACCTGTGCTGGGTAAATAGTGTCAGTCATATGGACAAACTTCTGAGTGCATACAAACTGGGAACTGTTAGAAGGTCTTCCCTGAAGTAATATTACTGCTGCTAGTCAATATATGCTTACAGCAGCCTCCAAACATTACATACAAAAGTAATGGACAGACTGCTTGTACGGTGTACTTGTCAGACGTTGTTAATTAATTTCCCTGTCACATCCTGAAGCAAAACTCTTGGATGCCTGGGACCTAAGCCTTCCTGACCCACCACATTATAGTAAGAGAAAAGAAAAACAAAACAAAAAACCACCCATCATAAACCTAATAAAAACATATACATTAACATTGTAGAAGAATGACGGTTGTGTCATATTACATGGTTTTTGGCTTCAAGCTGGCTCATGGGCACTGCAAACACTGAACTGGAAGCAAACAGTGGCAGAAACTTATAGCCACCAGCAGCCCCAGGAAGATTTAATTTTAAGACTGTTCTACTGAAACGATTTTGTCTGTTGATGGCAATGACAAAGAACAACTTCATGTGACAGAGCTGCAACTGGTGCCCGATAGAAAGATTTCAGAGATTTCTTTGTGATTATCTCTCACACAGGGTGCAAGGAAGTAAGCAGTAATCCATGCTTAAAACAAGTAACCTGAGGCATATAAGCTACTTGAATGTTTTCATTGCTAAAAAGAACTTTCTTTGTGGAGGAATTGAGCATCTCTGCTCTGGAAGATACCCAAAGTATATTTAGCGTCATCAATCCCAGACATCATTTTTAACTAGCAGCCAAAATGACACTCCTGCACTCTACCATGGACTAACACACAGGGCAGAGGAAGCCATTAGTCTAATACCTGCCTCCCTTGCACAGAGGTCACCGGCGTGGGGAACCAGCAGCAAGCTTTACCAAACACACCCACATTCTGGCTTTCCTTCGACAGTGTTGGACAAGAGCTCCCTGCCCCATGAGGCAGGCAGCAGCAAAGAAGAGTCCGTAAAAACCCCCAAACTTCAAGACCAGTATCAGAAATTCAGAGTCCTCACATCCGGCTGGCGGTGTGCAATGTCTCGCCCCCGAACCAGTGTTTGTTCAGTGCTCCCTGCAGACTGGATGCGACCTGAAACAGGCGGGCGAAGCTCACCTCTGCCCAGTGTGGTTCCTGTTTGCCTCCGTGTTTAAGGCCAAGTTGTGTAGAAAGAGAAAAAGCTGCCACCACACTTGATTTCTGTTCTGCTGATGCTGTAGAGGAGAACAGTTGAAGCAAGGTTATTTATATTTCTAAAATTGCAACATACCACTTCTCTTTTCCAGTAACAACTCAGTTACACTTTTCAAGAGCAGACACTTTAATCCCATCAGCATAACAAGGAGGTGCAGCAAGGGATGAGGGGAGAGAGCGAAATGATAAGTTCTCCAAAAATAATTGTAGCTCTAACATTACAAAAAGAAAAAAGCAGACCCTTTCTGCATTGTGCACAAGAGGATTAAACTTTTTTTTTTGCTTGTAGGATTTTGCAGAGTTTAGCCAAGTGCTGTTTTTAATCAGATTGGCTTCTGAGCCTTTCAAAAGCCCCAGCTGCATGAACAAACAACCTTTTTTTTTTTAAAAAAAAAGCCCCCCTTCACCCCAAAAGTTAAAAAAAAAAAAGAAAAAAATATAACTGGTGATCCATCTGTAAGTGATTTGACACCGTGAAGGTCAAAGGGTTAATCTTCAATTTAAACCACACTGCTGAGACAGCAAAACTCTGATTTCATCTAGTACAAGAAAACACATTCGTGCACACACACACTCCCCCACCCTCCCCCCCACCACATTTTCCTTCCCAGCATCTCCAAGATAATACTGCCCTTTTTATAGCCACTTTTGACAGTAAGCCATAAATAATCAGCCTTGGAGCCCTTTCCTACTGACTGGAGCCAATTAAACCTTAAGCAAGAACATACTTGAAAACACACAAAAAACCAAAACCAAGAGGTTATTTCAGGTCCCATTGTCAAGGAAGAAACATGGGAGTTGAGTTTCAGGGGGACACCAGACTATATAATGCAGCTTTGGAGCAGGAACACTGTTCCTTCTTTTGTTGTATGTAATCACCCCTGCAAAAGATTATACCCCCACCTTCCCACACTTTAATGGCATCTCATACAAACCGGTGGGTTTCTCTTTACATTGCCCAGCCTGAGATACTATTTCACCTCAATAACTGACCCCTCTATTAGAAGTCAGTCTTTGTTTTCTCATCCAGAATTCCATATTTGCTAAGCAGAACTGATCATTTCTGGAAAACAAAACAAACCAGCCCCAATCTTCCCCTCTCCCCCCTGCCACCCCATGCCCAGCAGACACAGAAACAGAAGACCAGCTTTGAACAACTTTGCCTCGGTACACAGGAGTTCATAAAAGAGCATTGAAGCACATTATATGAACAAGATGTTTCAACCCAGATTAGCCCAACAGGGCAGAAAAGCACAGTTGCAAGGCGTTCTTTACATAATCACAAATAAGAGAGAGTTGCAACCAGAGTTGGTGTATTGGACATGTGTCAACAGACAGCTATTCAAAGCCCTCTCAGACGGTCATTAAATTATGTTCATATTTCAGCGTGAGTAGATCTATGCCATTTGAATCACAAGCACACAAAAAACAGGCTTTGGAAAACCTGTGTTCATCTCACATCTTAGCAGTGGGCCATTCTTCTTACCCTCAAGACTTAACGGTTGTCTCCTGGATTTAGAAGAGTTCACACAGATCCCGTCACACATTTCAACACTACTATGTTTGGAACATAACCTACAGCCACTCTAGAACCTGGTATCATTTATTTCAGAGTAACCAACCCTGGGTTCAGTCCATACTGATTGCCCAGGCATTACTAGGTTTACAGGTGAAAACAATCTTTTATAAACGATCCCTAGGGCTGGGTTACAAAACCCTAATTTGGTGTCAAAAAGCAAGATGCTTTTTGTTTTGTTACTCACCTCTCAGTTTGACCAGACTTGTCCTTCCTCATCAAACTCCAGAGATTCTTCTTACCCTCCTCCACAGAACTACACTCCCAAACCTGCTCAAACATGCATGTGGAACCACAATGTCCCAATGACACCTAGATACCATGTTCTTATCAAGCTATTACAGCTTAAGCGGACTGCTCCTTAAACAGAGATCTTCAGGTAGCATGTCAATGAAGTGGCATGCAAGCACAATGCCTTCTGCATTTACCACAAGTAGGGATCTATGCTAGGAGAGCACCATGGACAAACATACTAGAGATGCTCTGAGGACAATCTGTTTTGGCAGATTATTTTATTCTACTGGCAGCCAAGAAGGTAAAGAAGTGTCTTACAGGAACTTAGCATAGGAAATGCAAAAGGATGTTTAAAAATTGGTATCAAAATCCTAAACTTGAAATACATCTCAGCCTCACTGGTGAACCCTCTTTAATGGAAGCTCTCATGAAATTTTACAAAACAGGTTAATTTGGGGGCAGACAAGAGGAGGTGTGGTGATCTGGTATGTGCAATTTCAGCTATTCCACACTGTCAGGAGGACAAATATATGTAAGAATCCCCATATTAATGCCCTGCTTCATGCAGGAGGCTGCTTTGGGCTCCTCATACACCATAACAAGTTTCTAAATATTCTGTCTCCTCTTTAAGTTTTAAATGCCACCTCAGAAGAAAAGGATTACTTGTCCTTTGCTGTGATAGGTAAAGGAGGCCATGCTCAGGAGGCCAGGGGAAGGATTGAGCTCATCTTCCTCCCTTTTTTTTTTTTTTTAAGGTGGGGGAACTTTTTGAGGAAGGTATCGGGTTTTGTTTTTATCTGGTAAATAAGAATTTTAGATCTCTACTTTCAGGAGGGCTACAGACCTGCAAGAGCACCAGTGGGATGTGGCATCACAAATCCTGAGAAAACTCTAATTTTTTTTTTTAGTTCATACTCTACGCTGTTTATTTCACTGCCTCTTGAAGCCACTTCTTTGGTACAGCATTTTTGTCCTTCTCAGTTAAAAATGTTTCTCACTATTTGCCTCAGATACTCAAGGAGACTTCCATGCAAGAGCAGAATAGGAATTATTTCACCCTGCTCCCTCCGCTTATAAAAAGCATAAGTTCTCAAATCACTTTATGAAGGACACTGACACCGTTAATTTTGTTTTGAAATTAAAAAATAGAGCACTAGGCCGAGGGCAGCTTTCCAAGTTTTAGTCCCAGACCTAGAGCTTGCATTTCCCTGGGTCTGCATTCAGCCAGCATTTCCTTCCATGGCGGTGTAGTCTCACACACACTTTCCCTGGCTTGCGAACTGAAACAGCCTGCTCACACTGTCCTCTCCTCACACTAGCGCAGGACAATGATCAAGGCCAGAAGTAATCTCATAAAGAAGTCATCTTTACTATTAATCAGGTCATCCTAATCCATCTGACCCATGGCATCATGCAGTCAAGCTGGTGCTTGTGCTGGCACAACAGAAAGGTCACCTGAGAAGAGGAGCAAGCTGGGGCTGCTTGCTTCAGTAGCAAGCCTAGCTAACAGGGTTTACAGAGTTATGGTTTCACTTCTGGGCTGATCTGCTTTCCATGGTACTAATTCAGCACAGGACAAGAGCCACAGAATGGAAATGGCTGATATTCTTTGCAATACAAATAGAGTAAACAATTTATGGGAAGAACTGTCCCAGTCTAAAAAATGTCCCTTTCACAAGTTTCAGTAGCTTTTCCTTAGATACGCCTGTGCCAAGACCAAAATAGTCAAATATCTCAGGACTGAGGGTTTTTGTGTGGTATAATTTACCTGCCAGGAAGGACAGAAAACCCAGGAGTGTGAGTCCATGAATTTGGCATCTCATTTTTTCAGATGTGATACGTTTCAAGTCAATTCTTATCGTCTCCTAAGACTCATAACCTTTGTGGCACAGGTTTATAATTTCCTAATCTTCCCTATGCTGATTTGTTCCTCATCATAACAATTTAATCCTCAGAGTCACTACCGCACAGAAGTGCAGGGATGAACACTTTGCCACCTCCATGTGGTAGCAACAGTATGAACATTTTAAGCTCCTTTCCCAAGACGGAAAGAAGCCCCTTTTGCCCTTTATACTAACTGTAAGTAAATAAGACCAGTCCTGTGAATACAGCAAGTCAACACAAAGCTGGAAACACACAAAACCATTTCCTATTGCAGCTGCTGCTTTTTAAAGGGGATATCCTTAAGAAACTGTCTGAGGCCTTAGCATGAATGCTTCAATGAGTCACAAGGAAAGGCCATTTTGCAGGAAAAGTGTCCTCTGCAGCAACAGTGAATTAGTGAAGTCTACTCCATAAACTCTGCTGAACCAAAACCCAGAATACTGGTAAACAAACACAAAAACCAGCAAGACTTTTACTGGAAGCAAATGAAAGAGGGACATGATTGACCCAACATTTATTCCCTCCCCAGAATTAATTCCTAATACATGTTCGCACCGTAAGCCTACAGATATATATCTGTCAAATAGCACCCCAGATGTCAAAAGCTTTTTACTCCTACCAAGCCCTTGCACAGGGTGATCAAGGGAAGATCAGGACAGGTAATACAGCTCAAAGACAATGTTGTCCCTCTGACACAGCTCCTTGAATCCTTGAGCATAAATGTTTAACAGATGAATAATAAGATTTACTTTTCCACCTGATATATACGTGCCATTAATATCCCTCCTTAAAAAAATGAAGAATACATTCATCACATACACATCGTATCTGGGTCTGGTACATTCCTATCACATATACAGAAGGGTACACCTGTCTACCCTCTTGACCTCATGGCCAACTTCTGACTTTGCTTCATGGCTTCCAGATGGTTAAGGGTCAAATTCTGATCCCATCTTAACTAGGATTAAAATATGGCCATAAATGGTACTGTTAGAGCAAAAGAAGAATAATGGTATATGTGTGCGTAAAAACATCATTCTTCCTTTAATGACTAATACAAGTATTAGCAATAAGTTGTTGGGACTTTATTTATTCACTGAAAACAAAAATACTTGCACACCGGGAGCAGTTGCTGACTCATCGCTGAAGGCTGTTTTGGCTGCCAGGTGGCTGGAGGCATTGTGCTACCACAAAATATGCTTTAGCTTAGAAAGACTAGAAAGTCACAGTCCCCAAGGCAACAGAGGTTACAGAAGGTGTCCCCTGCTGGAGCAAGAAATGCAGGCCAATGAAAGTCAAATACAAATCTTTCCAGCTGTGATTCCTAATGACCAAATAATAATGCATGTGTAAAAGCAGCAGGGAGAAAAAGGAGAGAGTAACAGAGAAAAACTGAAAGAGGAGCTTAGCGGCACGATTTCTCATGATGAGAGAGAGAGAAGGATGAGGATTGTCCTCAGGGATCTGCATCCTTCTGGCTTGCAAACCCCATGGCTCTGTTACACAGGGCTAAACTTGTCATAGAGGGAGGCATCATCTCAGGTACTGCTTCCTTTCTCAAAGCCTCCATCAGGCTTTGCGAAGCAAGATAAGCAACACATGTGTTTATGAAAAGAGGATGTACAGGCGCAGCAGGAGGGATGCGGGGTGCAGGAGACCCCCGAAACCCATTTAGAGGCTGCCCAGCCCAATCAAGGGGGGCAGCACTGACCCCTGCCGAGGCACTGGTCTGAGCAGCAAACGGCAACATTCATTGCCCCAAACCTGCTGCAGGCATAGCTGCGCAGGTGAGCCCTTTCTCAACTTTCTTGTAGTTCAAAAACAAACATGCAGCCACTCACGCCTTCCTCTCCAGAGCGGGCAGGAAGGGGAAGCAGACAGACACCATGGCAACAGCCAGCTGACGGCAACCTGGGAAGGGCAACCACCGGCCACTGTGTTCCCAGGCCCCCAGCCTTCCCCTCCTGCACCCCTGGGGGGCACACCGGCTTATTTTCCATAAATACAGTAAATAAGGGTCTTGCATTTCCATAGAGCAGCACCCGATACTGCTCTCTACCTGCCGCACAGGGTCTGGTGGGGTTTTGCCCCCATCCTGTGGGAGAGGATGAGGGTGCAGGAAGAGATGCCCAGACCTTGCCTCTGCACCCAGAAGACAACACCCTCTCCCACAGCCACAGCTGCAGGCAGCAAGTGCAGGCAGGTTTATTGACTCAGACCCCAAGCGTGAACTGAAAGCACTGTTTCACAGCTTACCCTGTTTATCACCTAATCAGCACAGGCCATGGGACAGACTGACCTTTATTTCGCATCAATTCCCTCACCACCAGAAGAAGGGAGGTGCTCCCAAAACTGCTTGGTGCATTGGCGACACGCCTTAGTCATTAAAGTGTACCTCAAGGTTTTGGTTAAAATAACACTTTGCAAGTTTTTGCAGGAAAATACCCTGGCAGGGGAAGGGGGCGAGGGGGGGAGCAGGGCCCTGGCTGGGGCACGGCACTGCCCCGCTGCGAGGGGAGCCCGCAGGCAGGCAGGCGGGTGGGCAGGTGCAGAGCTGGAGCCTGCGGGCAGAGCAGCCTCCCGTCAGCAGTTCTGATGACTCAGAGGCTAAATTTAGAGAGCAATATAAACACAGCGGCCGCAGCGCAAACACTGCCCGGCAGAGCCGCTCTCACGCACGGCCCCCTCGGCCTGCTCCTCCTCGCTGGCCGGGTCTGCGCGCCCTTCAGGGGCTCTCCTCGGTGGGTAGCTGCAGCCCCCATTGCCAGCGTCTCGTCAGGCGCTACATCAGGAAGAACCTAACCGGTGTTAATAGAAGTTGCCTCACTGCTTTTATTTTTAGACCACTATTCTTCCTGCTGTGGTACAGTGCTCAGAAAGATTCCTTTGCCATTGGCGAGGGTAGCTACCAAGGAGAAACAAACAAACAAAAAAAAAACCTAAAACCAAACAGAGCCTATAAAAGGCTAGCGGGACATTCCTCCTCAATGGCTTGAAACAAAGAAAGACTCTGCAGTTGGGCACTTGCTTTCCTGCCTTTCCACCATAAAATTTCATTGAGTAAAATACAAACATGCACACTCCTCCCTGTAAATAATCAGTCCAAACATCTCATCATCCCCCTCAGAGATGGCAGTATCTTAATAAGATTAACCAACCTAAGCCTAGGACTGGAGGCAGAATGACTGGGTTCCAATCAGCGATCCCTGCATGATCTCAGACAAGTTATAACCTGCATTTCCTAGCCTCCCACACTAAAAAAGAAGTGGGATATTACCGCAATTATTTCTTAATTGAAAAATAATTTCTCAGCTGTCACACTGCTACAAGCAGAAAGCACATTACCACTCACAGCCGGCATGGTGCTGCGAAAGCTGAGGAAATGCAGAAGAGCCTGCGGAGACCACTGGGGTTGTACAGGAAAAGCAGCAGCACTGAACACTATTTAAATCATACAGTGATACTGCAGGTAATGTTAGAAATACTGTAAAACAATTCACTTGTACTGTCCCAAATAATTATTGTGCTCTTTAATGTGGGCAACCTTGATATTTTGGGGTTATAGCCCCACTGCCTTAAGACACTGCAGTCCCATGTCCGGCAGGGTGAAGGATTCACAGCAGGACACTGCACAGAACTCGCAGTGCTTTGCTACCAGGCTCCCTTATCCTTCCACTTCCTCTACCAGAGCTAGGCAGGAAGTTTTGCTTTTTAACATTATCCCCTATTTTAAGCAGGAACAAAACCATAATATATTTGAACCTTTTGCCAGCTGAAAGCATAGAAAAGAAGGATAGATTAGGCTTCTGCGAGAGTTTTGTGGTTTTTATTAAACCGATACACAATGATTGTATATGACTGTTGCATCAAGAGTTCGCATAGCCCAGCCTCCAACAGCAGCCTTCTCTGGCTGCCTGAGGAAAAGCAAAGAGGGCAAGTACATGCAATAGCTCCCCCTAATACTCTTTCACCATCTAACTTGTTTGAGCTTAGAACTTCCGAGTCAGATCTGGTTTCTGTTTATTTAATGTCTCCTCCAATGGCCATAAAATTGTCCTGATTCCCCTTGAACCCAGATAATGCACTGGGATGCACAATATGCCTTGACAAGGAGTTCCATAGAGCTACCTATTGCATGGCAAATTATCTCATTTACTTCGAGCTGGCTCCTCCTAGCTTGACTTGATTTTGCCGAGTTCCTATACTGGGAGAAATTAAGTCTACCCATCTCCTTTATGTAACTTTTGATTTCTGGTTAATATTGCTACCCCCTTGCTTTGTGTCTTTTTCAGGCTTAGCAGTCCTAGTCCATTTTTTCATATGGAAGTTTCATCGTCCTTCTTGCCTTTCTCTGAACCTTTTCCAGCTCCACTGCATCATTTTTAGAAGATGGAAACCAGAACTGTATGTAGCATTCAAGACGTGAGAAACATGGATTTATACAGTGGCATAACTATGTCCTTGTTCTCAGCTTCCTTTCTTAACATACCAAAGAATATAATTTCAGATCAGATGTGAAAAGGGTCCAGCAAGTTTATGTTAACCTAAATATCAAGTAATCAGCTCCAGGTGGCGGGATTTCAGAACAGGTGCTAGGCAAGGAACAACAGGTTGCAGTATCATTTGTATGCATAGGGGAAGGTGCACTTCCAAGCACACCTCTTACTTTATTGCCATTTGTCAACATGGAAAAAAAAAAAAATCTAACATTAAGCAAAAAAAAAATTAAAGAAAAAAAAAATCTGCCTCCACTTCCTCATATCAAGTTCCTGACTCCACTGACTGTGGGAACTCGTCTTCCCCCCCATGGCACTCTCCTTTCCTCAAGCCTAGGATCCCAATTCCATAGCCCTGCAAGAATTCTGCTTTACATCTCAAGTCTTCGCAACCTCATAGCCACCCTATCCCTGCCCTCTAAACTGGGCTCACCCACTTCAGGAGTTCTCCACCTGGTACTCTCCCTCATCATGTTCCTGCATTCTCACCTGGAAATTCAAGTCCTGCACCGATGAGCAACCTACAGACAGCAGAGCTGAAGAGGAGACTCACTGCTTTGCACAGGAGCAGCAGTGACCAGCAAGCACTAGGCAGCAGAGAAGATCCTGAAATGTACTGACCTACCTGGGAAATGAATGAAAGCACTTACCCCAAGTCTCAAAGAGACTGCAGGTACAAGTAAAGTATGGAGCTGCCAGTGCTACACGCTCAGCTGCAGGACTGTTTGAGAGTCTCTGCTTTGCATTATTAGGAAGCTTCTCTGACCATTTTTCCTAAAATGTAAAGTCATTGTAAAGGACAGTTTCCTGCAAACAATTCCAGCTTAAAAAAGCAACTGTTAGAAAAATTCCCTGACTGTCCTCAATAAACGATGGAGAAAAGCCTGATGGAGTCTGGGATAAATGATGCACACATAGCGGTGCTTCCCGCTCTCTCATGCTGATAAGTTTCTGACAAGAGACATGGGCTCCCTGTTGCATAAGCAGAAGTGTCTCAGAGGAGGCCTTGATAACTCTCATGAGAGACAGAGGGGAAAAAATATGCAAAAGGTAACAAGTTTCACTTTCAAAGGAAAACAACATTTCCTCCTGGACATTTTCAGTGTCATTAACTTGAGGCAAACAGGTACGTGCCTAGCTGTCTGTCTACAGTCGGTATGGATGAAGGCATTCGGGCTCCACAGGTTGCTCGAGCCCTTTGCAGTGACAGTGAGAGAGTTACTTGCTGAACCAATTGGGGAATTTAGAGAAACAAAGTTCTCTATAGCTACATCCACAGAGGCTTTTTGAGCATGGTCAGCATATCTAAATCAATTGCAGGATTCCTGATGTGTTGGAAAAGGGCTTTGTTGTTGTTTGTAATGCACTTATTTACTCAAGAAAGCTCAGCTCTGATTCAGCATCTGGTTCTCATTGAGGCTCAGCTTTTTTTAAACTGAGCTTTCCACATGGGTTGACTGAAGCACAAGGAGGTCAAGAGACTTGTCTGAGGTCATACAGCAAGTCAGTGGCTCTGCTTGGACCAGAGCCCAGAACTGTTCAAGGCTACCACTCCTTGGCTCTTAAAGAGACAATTTTATCCCCTGTGAAGTGATCTTATCACCATGAAGAAGAGATGCAATAAAAGCAGTCACCCCTCAAAGCTGCAGCCTGCTTAGAAAGAGTTTTATTTGGAAAAGCCATAGTGTTCCAGTGTCTCAATGGAGCAAGTCAGACCAAAGGGGTGTGATACTGATATACAGTGTCATCTACTCCACTCTTGTATAAACCCGTGCTCCTATAGGGCAGCTTTACACTGCCGCTGCCGCCGCCATCCCTGGTTGTCTACTCCCATTCCCATCTAGCAGCGTGTCATGGCCTGAAATACACTGTTGGTTCAGCACAGGTTGAAGCCCCTTCTCAAGGGGAGGGACCTCAAGTGCACTCAGGACCTAAAGCAGAGCCCAAGCACTTGCTGCAGCCTGGACACATGGGATGCAAGCAGCACATCCCCACCAACCAACCAGCAGAACCCCTAAGCTCAGCTCTGTTCTCCATAACCTCAGAGTGCCCTCTTCAACCTCAGCCACAGGCTGGGCTACAGCTGACAATTCACAGATCCCATGGCAAAGGCACACTTGCTCCAAACCAAGAAGGAGGTGGCAGGCACTGGGTTCTCCTGCAGAAAGCACAGGTTGGCTCTACCTTTGTTTTCCACGAGCAGGGTAAGAAAAGCACAACAGAGGGAACATTGCCAGAAGGTACACAGCCTCAGACAGGTAAGAGGTACTATAGAGCTGAAGAAAACATAGATGGGTCTTGCATGTAGTTCTGCAGAGCCCTTTGCAAACTGGGTCAACTTGTGGCAGGCTCTGCTACTTAGGAACACTGAGCATTGCTCAAGTCCTTCCTGTAATAAATTCAGCATCTTAAGGAGATGAAAGCTGCAGAGTGCTAGGGAATGTTGCGTTATTGCTCTAGCACCGTTCTAAGGATGAAACCCCCAGGTTTTAAACTACTGTATTCAGTATTAATAGGATATGAAACCCTGAAAATGGTGTACATGCCAAAAGCAAGCATAGGTGCGGCCAACTTACTTATTCTTAAGAGATGCATACCCAAAAATCTTTTGTGTAGCCAAGAACCACAGAATAAATACCCCATAGCTCTGAGAGCCCAGTGAAGAGATAACAGTGACTCTCCAGAGTTCCCAGTGTGGGATGGGGCTAGACGGTATGCACAGCTCAGTCCAGCGACAACTCAGTGACGTCAACCTCAGCAGCTATTGCCTGCTCAGTTCCTCTCCCTGCCAGAGATGTATATTAACCAGCAGCCTTTGTGTCAACATAGCCTTGCTGCTGTAGAGCAGAATGGGAGCCATACTTGAACTGTTGGAGAGCCTTGTGGAACTCAAGAGCTGTGAGAGGGCAAATCTTGAGGTAGCTGGATGCACTACTCTAATGCTGAAAGCCTTTCCTTACTCCCACTGAAAGGGCACATATGTTTATTTTTCACGTGTTCACAGATAATATGTTTTGTAGGCTCCGAAAAGAGGCACAGCTTGTTGAAAACCAGGCTTGCTTTCTCTCAGGACTTCACAAGACCACACTGGTGTGACTAACTTTGTGGTATTCTAAATATGATAAGACACCACTCTGGAAAGTTGGTTTTGACCAAATGTTTGAGACAAGCTGGAATAGGGCACCCAAATCAGGGATTAGTTTCACAGCAAGATAAATGACTGCCCAGTTTTCCATGTCTCAGAGACTGCCCCTTCCAAACCACAACACATTGTGAACCAGTTCATGTGTCTCCAGGGGCGGACTGCTTGCTTCTTCAGCAACAGGCTGGGAAGAGTCACTGCACACAGGACAGAGGGGCTTCTACACAGACGATCTGTGCCAAAAGCCAAAGGAAATCCTCCATGCAGGGCTGGGAGGGAAGGGATTGGGCATGACAACAAAACACTCCACAGGGAACAGTGCCTTGGACACCAATATGTGGCTCAGTACTCCGTTTTCCTGACAAACAAGAAAGAATCCCTTAACAGATCCAAATGCCAAGGCCTATCCTAGGGCCAGGCTGCGGAGAACCACTGGCTGAACTATTCAATCCTCGGGTTAAGATTTTGGGTTGGGTTTTTTTTTTCCTGTTTTGTTTTCAAAATTAAATGGCTGAACGTCTCTCCCCCCAGCTTTACAACTTGTTGCTCTTCCAGTTCAAAGACAGCAGAGCTCCTCCTCTGCTGGCTGCATAGTCGGGTAGTGCAGGCGGACGGTTTTGTTTACTAACTCTCCCACATGCTTGGCTGACAGGCAGCTCGCCTGGGCCGGCAGCCCTGGCTGCGGTCCTGTGCATGGCACAGGGAGCCCTCGCAGCACTGGCAGCTGGCAGCTCACCACAGGGCGGCAAAAAGCCCAACCCAGGGCAGCTTTGGCCTTTAGTGGGCCCAGAGCTGGCTTGGGTGGCCATTCCCAGATGCATTTGCAAGGCACAGACATCAGATAGGTGAGCTCCCCCACCAGAGATGAAAAGGGTCAAGTTACAACCAGTTCCACCACTTCACACCAGGGCTCCTCCAGAGATGGTTAACCTTCCCTTTCCTGTGAGAATCTGGCTGGAGGGAGTGGGGTCTTCAGCTATCACTGATGAAAAGATGGCACTGGGGAAAACCCTGTTCAACCACGCACAACACGTGTTAAAAAACTCGTAGTAGCTCCTGATTCGTCCAGTTTGCTAAATGACATTCATAGCCCCTTCTACATTTCTATAGGCTAATCTTCCTTTTACAGCTTCTTTAATCCTCCCGCTATCTGGAGATGAAGAGCCCCAGAATTCTCTCATCTCATGACACAGAGAGGACCAAACCTTTGCCCAGCCAAAAGCCACATTCTCTCGGACCAGGACAGAGATCCTCACTTACCTTTGACAAGAGTTGCAACAGATCCCACAGTTAAAAGAGCACCAACTCACTTGGAGCGAGATAAGCTTTCTGTCCCTCTCTAAAGTCAGCAAGAGTGTCAGCTTCTTCATATGCAAGCAGATACACACTCTCCTTGTTGAGTTTGCATAGAAGAGGCAAAGTGTTGCCTACTGCCACTCCTCTGCCAAATTCTGCATGGGCTGGGATTTCCATTTCACCCTCCTCAACAGGGGAAGGAGGACAAGGATGAAAGAATAAGGGGGTTTAGGGGTGCTGGGTTTATTGTGTTTCTTTGAAGAGCATGGTTTGTGTTTTGTTTTGTTTCGTTTTTAAAGAAAACAAAATCAAGATTCTTAAGTGTGGTTTTCAGACCTGATGGCATCTAACAGCTGTCTTTTCTTGTGAGGAAGTTAGTCAAGTCTGAGACACTAGCTAGGACTGTCTGACAGAGGCGTAGCTAGCAAGTCTAAATATACTCCACAACATTTCAGACAACTACCCCCAGACAACAAGGAGTGTCAGAACGGACTCCAGGCTTGTTGTCATCTCTGAGATGAGGAGCTAATGTAAGCCACAGATGGCCACTTATGCCACAGAAGAGAAGACACCGGTGGTGAGGACAGTGGAGTAAAAGCTGTTATTAAAAGCAAGGGGTAGATCTCTGGAGAAAGGCTCAGTGACCCTGTTGCTGTTGAACTGGAAGAGCTGGAATAGCAGCAGCTAACACAGAACAGCTACCTTCCCAGGCAGTAAATGCAATCCCACACATTCCCTTCCCTCCACCTGCCAATCTTGAGGAAGAGCCAGCTATCTAGCATAAGCAAAATCCATCAGGATACTCCTGCCATTTTATTGCTGCTGGCAGTCTGCTGCCTTAGACAACAGCCTGCTTAGCAGATGCCCGGAACCAGTCTTCTAGAGCACCACTCTTGGGTAGCTGAACCCACACCTTCCCCTCCAGACACCCTACCCTCTGTATGTGGAGCCGGTGGAACTGGTCGGCAATGCACTGCAACTTCCGTGCAATCTGCACCTCGGCTCGTGCTTCCCGCTGACCTTCCTGAGGCTCCTCTTGGAGGTGCGGATCCAATGCAAAGCCAACTGGAGGGACATGTAAACGGTAACCAGCATTCCCTACAAAACAGAGATCAGAAGAATCATTCTTCCAGCGCAAAGAACAGCTCTTCTACCTAGTACAGTTTATGGAGGAAAGAGCTGCACATAATCCTAAATTTTTGACTCATGTTAAAGTCCAGTTCCTGAAGCCCAGACAATGCCTGTGTACTGTAAGCCTGCACTAAAATACTTGCTCAGCTTTTAAGTAGATTTATATCAATTAAGCAGAGCATTGTGTTGCTTCCCACAGTCAAATGACTGGTAGGATCTTATACTTTGTTCCTTTTGCTTGTTTATTCTGCAGTCAAGTGCTGAATTTTTTTTTTAATGACAATTTTGCAGTTTTACAAGATCTCTGCCTCAAGTTGTCTCCCATTAAAGGTTGCTGTATCTTCGCTGTCAGACTTTTCTCAGTTCTCTGGCATTCAGTGGGACTAATCTGAATTTAAGCTGAATCAGATACACAAAACTGAATGGTGTCCTGTCAGTTACTAGTAAAATATTGGATGGACATGCTACTTATTCAACAACTTTAACTCCAGTAAAGAGCCTAAAAGCTGTCCCACTAAGTGTAAATTTTTGCATTTCCCTCTTTCCACTGAGAACTTCTAGGAGTCTTCCTATGTGGATGGGACAGTACTACAAGTTAAAAAATGTAGGCAAATAGGATATGAGGTATGGTGAGCACTTAAACATCTAGCAGTAGAGTAAAATGTGACAGAATAAAGCCAAGAAGAAAAAGAGTGGGAATATCAAGGACAGCAGAAGTAACGAGCAAGTGCCTGGTTCCTGCAGTGGACAAGCAAGGGTAAGAAAATACAAGCTGTCTTTCCGGAGGGAGTAGGACCAAAGCAAAATAATTTTCAGTCCTTTAATAAAACGTCCTAATGAAAGAAACCTTGCTTGATTGGGGAAGTGCTAAAGGGACAGTTTCCTTGCTGTAAAGCTGGTGACACTGGAGTGCTCTTACCATAGAAGAGTCTCCGGGGCTCTTCAGTGACTCCACAAGGCAACATAACATCCTGACTGGAAGAGGACGGGCTGAGTGTTTGAGTTGCCTTGTCCTGCTGCTCAGGATGCCTGATACCGGGGCCACAGCAGTGTGTGAGGGGGAATAGTTGAAACCTCCCCAGAAGGCAGCTGTAGGACTGGTTCTGTGTGAAAATGCCAGTTGCAGTCATCTCACCAGGCTGACCTGCAAGTCCAAAGTCATCAGAGTGAAACACGTCATCGTCCAGCCCATCCAGGCTAGAATAGTCCTCTTCCAGGTAGCTGGGGCGATCCATTGCTCCTGCAATAAAGGGACATTTGAGGAAACAGCTAAGACAGAAGAACGTTGTCCAGGAGAGAATGCCTTCCGCTCCAACAATAAAACACAGCTTGTTTTTCCACGACTGCCTGCCTCCCTCCCTCCCAAGGCTGCCCATCTGCATGGGCAGGAGAGGCGAGTGACTCAGTGGTGATGGTCAGGGCTTTGTGGAAAGTCTTCAGGTGCTGGGCCAGAGGGAGACAAAGTTCACACGTGTCTGAGAGTCCACCTACAGCTCCAATTCCACAACTGGTCACAAGGAGGGAGACAAACCCCAACCTCAGCACACAGAAACTGAAAAGACATTGTTTTAAAAAGCAACCCTAATCCTTCAAATTGCCCATGGCCAGTCAGCTTCTCTGGGGTCTGCTTTGCTTTGGCCTGCCTTATTTGAACTTTTCGGTATGCCCCATTCACTTTCTCCCATCTATTACTTACTGATGAAAAAAAGCTCTTGCAACTGCAAGGCCAGACTTATAAGAAACACCAGTGGTTGCAAACCTCAAGAGCTGGCAAAGCCATTTCTGTGAAGCTCTTTATACCTTCTCCCAACTTCCCTTTCACCTTCTCATTTCTTTTCTCAGCTCATTTTAAGACATGTCCCAAACTTGGCAACACAGTCACGTCATGACCCCTCTTACCCTAAAGCCTTCATGCACTGTCACTGCATTAGGTCACCCTACTACTAAAGAAAAAACATTGCTGGTGTCAGCGTTCAAAGCAGGACTTCTGTAGCTGCCACAGTAAACAGCCCTGAGCTCTGCTGCAGCACAAAGCTGGACAAAGATGGTGGGGAAAAAACCAAACCAAAACAAAAAACCAAACCCTAAACCACTATTTCAGAGATCTTTGCAAACATATAGCAATTAGAAGCAGATTTACAAAAAAAACCACGAGTCCCTTTACTGTTACCTGTGCATCTAACCCAATTGGAAGACAGTCTCCTAAGAGATCCATCTCCAGGATTTCCACCCAGATCCAAACAAGGCAGTGAAATTCAACTCTTCATGTCTCTTCCTTTGCTCTGGTTTGCGAAGCATTTAACAGAACAGAAGATTAGCAAGAGGAATTTCAGGCCTGAAGGAGACATTAATAATAATTTTGTGAGGATGTATTCAGTGCTCCCCTTGGTACTCCCATCTCCCCCCAGGTGAGCAGGGGTCACACCACCAGCAGGCTACAGCAGACAACGGGACCCAGCGGTGCAAGGACTATCTGTGCAGGGCTCTAACTCGCGGGCACTCCAGTCATTTAAGCTGTGGCATCTCAGCAGTTCACTCAGCCCAGCCACAACTCCCAAAGAAGAGTTTGCGGAGCAGAACAGGTCCCAGCCCTACAGCTGGTCCCGCTCTGCCGGATGACAGCAGCGCTATCTCGGCGTAACACTTGTGATAGTCTCATCTATGGCTTCAGACAGCACACCGAAAGGCGTGCCAGGCCCTGAGGCGCAGGCACGGGTGATCTCCTGCCGGCGCTGCTGCTGGATCGCCATCACCTGACAGAAAGGCACGGCGATAACGTATTTTGTCTCTGCAGCAAGGTTTGCCAGAGCTCACCGGTCGCAGCCCCCCTGGCACAGAGGCACAAAGCTAGCCGGCAGACCAAACCCTGAACAAAAGAGGATTTAGAGAGCAAGGAGTTTCACTCGACCTCTCGCAATATGGTCCAACGTTTTCTCCAGAGCTTTTAGAAAATGCTGAAGCGCGAATGCCGAATAGCATAAAGGATAACTCACCCCACAGCGCACTCAAGTTCCTGCCGCAGTCTTAAAAGGCGACTGGGGCTGGGAGCCACCGGCTCCGAGAGCCGCCGCGCCTCCTCCTCCGGGCCCCGGGGGCTCTGCCAGGCGGCGGACACGGAGCCCGCCCGCCTCTTCAGCGCGGCGTGTCCGACCCACGGCGCTTCCACGAGGGAGGCGCCAGCCCCCAGGTCCGAGGCCGCCCCCGCGCGGGGCGGCCGCTCTGACAGGCGGCGGGGCCGGGGGCCGGGCGGCGGGCGGGCGCCGCGCGCACGTGCGTGCCAGCTTCCCAAAACAAAGCTGGCCGGCCTCGCCTCGGCAACGCGACTGCTTTTAACCCTTCTCCTTCCCTTTCCCGGCCCCAGCCTCGCCGGTTTGCCCTCGGGCCCGGAGGTTTGAACGCGGCTTGCTCCGGGGACCGCCGGGGGGACGAGACACCCGCGCCCGGCGCCTCGCCGGCCATCAGCCACTGCTTACAGCGGCAAATCGCTGCCTTCGCCGTGCCCGCCAGCCTCGTTCCCGACCCGCCCGCTCCCTCTTCCTGCTCCTGCTCCCCCCGGACGCCGCCGGACTCCGGGCAGGAGCCGCTTCGCTTCGCGCCGCCCGGCCGCTCCGGGGCTGCCCGGGGACGGACCCCCTTTCCCTGTCAGGATGGTGCCCAGCCTCGGCGCCCCGCCGACCGGGCCCTGCTGGCGGAGGAGCTTCCCGGGCACTCACCGAGAAGCGGGCCGGGCGTCCCGCGGGGACGGCGCGTCCCGGGAACCGCCGCGCTGCACCGCACCGCCCCGCCGCCAAACTGCTGCCGCCGCCGCCGCCGGGCGGATCGCGAACAGCTGACGGTGGCCCCGCCCCCGCCGCGCCCCGCCCCCGCCCGCTGGCCAATGGCCGCAGGGGGGCGGGGCATGCCGTGACGGGCAGCCGCCGGCGCGCGGGAGGTGCGCCCGGCCCGGCCCGGCCCGGCCCTTCCCGCGGCGCGCCGCGGCCGAGGGCGAGGGGCGGTGGCGGCACCGGCACCGGCGTCTCCCGCCTCCGCCTCCTCTCCCCGACCCGGGGCGGGCTGAGGCCGGCCGGTCCGGCCCCCTCGGGGGCGCGGCCGCCGCTGCCGCCTGTCACTCCACCAGCTCCCCGCTGGCAGACGCCGGTCGGGCGAGTGCGGTGGGGTAACTGCGGGTACCGCCTCCGCCGTTCTCCTAACGGGTGCTGGCTGAGGGAGGAGCCGAAGGAGAGGGCCCAGAGACGGGGCTGCGGAACAAGGAGAGCGGCCTTCGCTTAAAAACTGCTTTGCCATCCCTAGTCTTTGTGGGAAAATAAAGTGCTCCTCCCTGTTCAGGTAGGAGCAGGGAGAAAATAAGGGCTTTGTCTGTCAGCCTTCAGCGGGGCTCAGGGCTGGGACCAGGGTCGCCGGGAGCTGCGCTCAGCCTCATCCTGCCACCACAGCAATCGTCCCGAGCCGGGAGCAGAGCTACCGGCACGGCTGGGCTGGCTTTAAAACTGATGGGAGTTCGACTCCGACTAGTTACTTTCCAACAAAGTTGTTCTTCCTTGTCTTTAAATTACTCAGGAAGCTCTCCTTGGCTTCTAAAGTCTGAACATTGAAGTATGAGGATCATGCTGTGCTTTGCAGCTTGTCACGCTCCTTCCTGTATATGGATAATAAATGGGGCTAAAGAACTAAACGAATAAGTTTCTCAATTTCATAGAATTGAGATTATATAAATTCTCAACATTGCTTTCTGTGAAGCCTCCTCACTGAGAAGATGAAGAAAAAAGGAAAAAACTAAGCCTTGTGCTCCAAACAACAGCTCAGTGCCTTTTACCCTTACTCCGCCATTGTATTTATCAGTTCCCCTGAAATCAGTAGCCAAATCTCACCAAGTTCAGAGAGGCAGCACACAGCAGCACCCTGACGGGCTGTTTTTAAAGCCTAAGTAACAAGATCACTTGGAAGGGAGACTTTAAAACCTAGATGGCAGCTGAGTAATGTTAATTGCTGTCAAGTCTGCCACGCAGTTATTGAGGTTTGTAACTTAAACTCAGGGGACGGGTTAGATTGGAAACTGATGACCAGCAAGGTGAGGCAAATTACCACGGGTTCCTTGTATCACATGCTCCTGGCCAGTCAAATGCTTCAGAGTCACTGTGATTTTGGGTGAGGTATTTACAGTTGCCATTAATAGATCAACACGCTAATAACATGAACCCTTTCCAAGAACCCGTTTCTTTATGATTCTTGTCCAAGGGTTCATTTATGCTCTGTAATTTGCCAGAAGGCTTGAGCCTTTGCTTTGTTATGAGAAGATCTGCTCATGTTTGACTTGTACCTCACCACCAAGTGAGAAAAAAAAAAGACTCAGTTATATTCAGTAAGGGCGAGGATCCTAAATTAATTAAGCCTCATTGTCCACTTTTGATAGTCAAGGGAGTTGTGAGTAGGAGGGGAGAAGAATGCTATTTAAAAAAAAAAAAGCAACAAAAGGCATTCTATATCTTCAAGAGTTTCAAATTTTATCACACTGATGGTCAGGCCCTGGCAAAATGCCAGGTGCTGGAGGGCTACTTCTAATTTGAACGTACATAACTATAAATAAAAAATGAAGGTACTATGATTCCAACCACTTATGTCTTCCAGACTGAGTAATAACTGCCTGCTGGTTAGGCTCATTAACAGTAAAAACAGTACCTGATCAGCTTTGTTTTCATCTCACTGAGCTGCAGTTGGGGTCACACTTTATATCCCCAGAGGCTGCGTTTTGGGAACTCCTGCTGTGTAGAAAATGTATGGAAACTGAAATCTATGTATATAATCAGGCTGGATGGTAAGAGAGCTCAGGAAGGATATTTGTGCCTTTCAGTGATTAAAAAAAAAGATATGGCAGCATTTCTAAGAGAGGGGACTCAGAGGGATTCCTTGAGGAAATTAGACATTGTTAAGAAATGGCTCCGAGTAAATAGACCGAAACCAAGACAGAGACAGCGAGTCTGAAATGGAAAATTGTGAACCAGGGGCAAGTTATACCACCAACCTCACCACACTCTGCCGAGAGAGTTTCTATAACAGCATGGAGACAAGCTTCTTACCTGGGAGCAGGAGCCCCAGGGACAGATACTCTACCAGAGAGGTTTTGCTCATTAGTGTACATGGTGGCATTTTAGTTCAAGAGATTAATCTTAAATCACATGCAGTAGTGTCCCTGTGACATCTGTGGAGGGAAATATCATGCCACCCTGTAACCCTCCTGTCAGCCTACTCTGCTGCTCAAAAGGCTAGTGAACAAAATTGCTTCTTTTATTTAGTGTGTCCCCCCCTTCCCTATATGTCTTCAGAATTATTTCTTCTTATATTACTGACAAAATGCTACTGCCAGCATTGTGCTGTAATTGCAGAGTCCATTGTGATCTTAGGCACAGGTCTTGTGAGCTGCTCTGCCTGGGTGGGCTCCGAAACCCCCACAGGGCCAACTTGACTTTGATTGGGGTAGTCTTGTCTCATGCGCTTGGTTTTAATTTCTATTTTTCTATTTTTCTATTTTCCTACCTCTCATGGTTGGAATAGGGAAATTAAGGGTAGCCTCATGGATCATAAAGCAAAGGATGAACAAGAAAAACATTCTATTTATTTTGTTATCTTTAGAACATTTGGTCAATGGGGTATCTTTCAGGGAGCTCAATCTGAGTGCCTAGGAGTGGAAAACTGTCTTCTGCCCCTGACTCATTTCAACAGACTTACTACTGTGTTCTGCCACATTTTCCTGTTGTGTGAGGCGGAAAAAGCCCAGCTTGAATTTCAGGTTTTGACTGTCCTTGTGCATTCCTCATGTGAGCCAACCTCTTGGAGAAGGCTGGCCTCCATCCTGATGGAAGGGCTCACTGGGTTCAGTACCCAGTGCTGGTGGAAGAAAGTGTCGCACATTTTAAAAGGTGTACTTGGGAGCAGGATCACTTGCTGACTAAAAACAATAGTGAAAGGATGTTGCTGAAGGGAGCAAATTTTAAGGTAGCTGGCCAGGGTCGCTCATTTTCACTTTTCTGAAACGAAAACTGAAAGAATATTTTTCTCCCCAGATCATGGCTCTGCCTTGGGAACATCCTCTGTTGGGGTGCTGTGCTTAACTCCTACTGCAAACACTGAAGTCAGGAGTTAGCATTTTCCATTGAGCGTTTCTACTATCAGCCCTGCAAATTCACTCATGGCATTAGAGACAACAGGCTGAGGGAAATGCTGACAACTGGGCTTGAGGTGGGCACATCTCTATATATCACTGAACATGCTCGTGTATGTGGGGGTCATCCTGAATTTTTCCTCCCTGCTTTTTCTTTTTTTCTTTTTCTTTTTCTTTTTCTTTTTCTTTTTCTTTTTCTTTTTCTTTTTCTTTTTTTCTTTTTCTTTCCTTTCTTTTTATTTTTTCCTCTTTCTTTTTCCTCTTCTTTCCTTTCTTTCTTTTATTTCTTCTCTTTCTTTTCTTTCTTTTTTTCTTTCCACCCCTGTCACAAAGACTTCCTATATAATTTCATTTTCTGTGAGGAATTGTCCGATTCTACAGAGACTTGGCACAGAACAGAATTTCTACAGCATGCTAATGATTTTGGGGAAAGTTCCCTTGAAGATTTCTCTTCCCTTTAATTGAAAAAAGAGACCAAAAAAAGCATTTGTTCACATCTCTGGGTTTCTTCCATTGCCTGTCTTCTCCTCCTGATTCTGTACTCCTGTCTTATCTCTTCTTCTGTTTCCCATCTCATTCTTATGAGTTTGCGTCTCCTTCCTTTGTCATCTTTCCCTCTTGTATTCTGGACCAACTCCTGCAGCATAAACTCCCTCAGATGTTTGACTCTGCTACTGGGATTTTTTAAGGGGACTGTGCTAGATATTAAAGTAAAATCTGTAGATAATATTTACCAAGTTGCAGCCTCATTCTGTAAAGGCCTGATCCACTCCTTGCCAAAGGCAAAGGAAAACTGACTTCAGGGGAGTTAGATCCAACTCTAAAATACCAAAACTTTTTCAAGCACGATTGGTAATAGACACTGAAGACACTCAGGACTCAGCAGATATGCTCAGTGCTGGGCAGAATTGGGTCTTTCCTCTATATCACTGCAGAAGAATTATGGTGCTGTTGAACGTCACAGCTGGCTAATGTGTAACCTCGGGGCTTGACACCATGTTCTTCACTGCCTGCAAGGGCTCCCTGCCTGTATGAGACTATTTAATTCTGGAAATCTGTTGTCACAGGGCGACAGAATGGCTGAGGCTGGAAGGGACCTCTGGAGGTCCACTGGTCCAACCCCCCTGCTCAGGCAGGACCACCTACAGCTGGTTGCCTGGGACCATGTCCAGACAGCTTTTGAATATCTCTGAGGATGGAGATTCCTCAACCTCCCTGAGCAACCTGTGCCAGTGCAAATCAGCTTGGGCAGAAAATTCTTTTGAAATAACAAGTTCAAAATATCAGTAATACATTTTTGTTACTTTTTTTTTTACATTTCCCAGTCTATTTTTTCCATTGTTTTTTTAACTAATGACAATAATCAACCCTATCTCAGGGCATATACACAGAGTCTAAGTCTCCTGATTTTTCATTATTCTCAGTGCTACTCACAGGACATAAAAAAGAGAAGTCCTTGCAGAGTCAGGCCCTAACAAAGTACATTGCATGGGGTCCCAATAGAATACAGATGTATTAGTGTTCCCATCTTACAGAAGAGGAACATTGCATTTTTGTGTCATGCATTTTGGCAAAGAACAGCCAAAGACTGCATGTTGGGCTACATGGACCTTTGGCGGGAACCAACAGAGAGTATTGCATTTATTTTGGTAAATGCTCAGCGTTACTTCTTGAGGTTTCTTGAGGCCTTCTTGACCTCAAAAACATCCATAATTGGATGGAAAAGGGTGGAAAAACAGAGCTGGACTATACTGAATGTGAAGATAAAGCAGAGGAACGTGACCCCTAGTGCTGAGTGTTTATGTTTTCTATTGCAATATAGGACTGTTCACGGTGTTCAGCACAGTAGAGCATTAAATCCTAGGTGCAATAAAATTTAAACTGAAGCTAGAAAGTAAAAGTGGGAATAAAACCAGAACTGCCTAATTCTGCCAATAGTTCAAAAAGAACATTGTGCTAGAAGCTGCTGAGTGCTTCACATTATTAGCTATTTATTTAAAGTATGTTAAAAGAAAGATAAATATTTAAAATACAGAATAGAAAAATATAAATTTTATTTTGCTTCAGTTGCAGGTTTTCCTATCAGTTTCATAAAGCGCTTACAGGATGTTGAATATTCAGTCAACTCAGAATACCTTTGAGCAGAGTGTCTGGCTGGGGACACCGTTGTTTGTAAATTCAGGTCCTCCATTTTCATATGTAAATCTATGTCCTCTGCTTCATCACCCATAGAATATTCTTAAAGTACTTTTTGATCCTTGCCTGTATTGTATTCAGCCAATGATATTAATAACTCTCCTTGTGTTGGAAGTTTTTTTATAAAACACAGAAGTTAAAGATTGCTATGAAGGCAAAAAAAATCCACGTTTTGTACAAAAATCTCCCTTTGCTTTCTTGACTTTTGTTTTTCCTTGTATTAATTGTAAATATAGTACTTATGAGGACTAGCATAAAACTGAGGACATTTTTCTTCTCCCAGTTAACCCAGTGGCAAATCATCTCCAAATTCCAGTAAAACTAGAATGGATAGACTTTTACAGTTTGGGTAGGAGAAACCAAACAACTTTCTGACAAATCTCAGAACCTGGAAAACAAGTCTGAAAATAATTTGGCAGAACAGGATGCCTTACAATCTTCCGGAAGGAATGTCTGCAACTAACAATTCACCAGTTCATCGGGGTACCTCTAGTCCTTGTGAAAACCCATTTCCCACAGCAGCCTGGGGAGTTGCACCAGTCAGTTTTGGGAAGAGGGCTTTTTTTGGGTTTGAATTGTGAATGTGCAGCTCAGCAGGCCAGGGAGGCAGCACCTAAGAGGAAATGGAGCATTTTCTGTGTGATATGTAACAGGCATCATAGCTCACCTCTTCTCCTCCGTGCAGCCGGATGCAGCTCTCCTGGTACCAAGATCACAGGAAAGCTTTATCTGGAAAGGATCCCTCAGTTTGGCTCCCTTTTAGCTCTCCCCTTTTTAACAGCTGGTGTTTCCAAGAACTGAGTTGAAAGGCTGAGACAGGTCTTCATTTTTAATAACTGAGCTTCAGGTTCCCTGGGGAAAAAATGTCCTCCACTGGAGACAAGAAGGTCCTGTGTCACCCAAATTCTTTACTTATTAAAGAGAGAGATGAGATCCTCTTACAAAACTACAGTAAAGACTCTCCTTAAATCTGGAGAGGTATTAGCTGTTTCTTTCTTACAATCTTTGTTTAATTTCTATGGCCCCCTCTTGAAAATCCAGCAGGTCACCCACCACCAGGACTAAGAGGGCAGGAAGGGCCGCAGAGGGCAGGGCAATCAGGATGCCTGCATCCCGGCTCTGCCAAAGGCTCAACACTACTGTGGGATCCGCTCACTTGGTTTGTGCTTTGGGTTCTACAGGTGTACAGTATGGACAATACTGTGATGGAAAACATTCTGAGCTCCTTCAAAAGGTGCCAGCAGGTGGCAAATTGTATTCTTGTCCATTTTGTTAAAGGGAGGTTGCTTCCTTCAAACTCCTGTCCTCCTTCCCTGCCCGGTGTTGAGGGTGTGCAGAGACAGAGCAGATTGACGCATGTGGAAAACTCATAACAGAACATGAAACTCTCTGGACTGATTTTCATTATTTGCTTCCAATTTTTGTGAAAAGAAAAGAAAAACTGGGGGGTTGCTCACTGAAAATAGAGCAGTCTGGAACAAAAAAAACGAGCAGAATATGAGAATTGTCTCCTCTTTAAAGGGAGACATTAACATAACCGTTTCAAAAAATTCCATGGAAAAAGTGGTTTGCAACTGAATAAACAGCACGTTTCATTTCAAAGAGCCACTTTATTGAAAAGTATCAAACCCCAAATGGCCGTCTTTTCAAATGTCCTTGTGTACCTTGGGTAACAGAAGTCCCGCCTAAGCATTGCCTCAGATTTTAAAATCTTGCCCCAAACTTCCAGTTGGAGGAAAACTTAGGGGGAAAACCAAGTAGGGAAAACAAAAGGGGAAGGTTGAATGCTGATAGGGTGCCCATGAACTTGGGGCAATTAAAGCTTTTGCAAGCATTTCACATAGACAGCAGGCTGACTGCTGGTTTCAGACGAGTGGCAGGAGAAGAGGGCAGAGAAGGGGGGAGAAGCCAGGGTGAGCACAGCCAGGCAGCCAGCTGAGAGCTGTGGGTCCCACAGCTGTGGGTGGCTGTGACACGTGGGGCACAGGCAAGCTGTAAGCCAGTGGATAGGCAGTGCCCTCCGTCTCTGCATTTATGACTCAGGGTTGGTTTGTTCCCCCTTGGGGAAGCACCCTGCCTTACCCCCTGGTGCTGCACAGCCTCATGCCTGCCCTGACTCATTGCTCCCCTTCCCGGGCGTCTAACCAGAAGGACTGTTTCTGGTTAAATCAACTTTCATATTCTTTTCCCCCTTTCCTTCTCTTTTGTTACAGTTTTCTGCTACTTGTCCTTTCTCACATCTCTGCTTCTGTTTGCTAAGTCTGTCTCCCCTCTTGTCTTTCCTTCCTCTCATCTCCTCCTTTGCTGTTCTACCAGTCCCCTTGCTTTCTACCACCTGGCCTCATTTTTCAGTTGTCTTTCTCTTACTCTCTTCTGCCAAGGAAGGGGATGGGCGACTCTGGCCCCCAGCACCGCTGCAGAGGGTTACTAGCTGTAGCTACTAGCTGTAGTTGGTGCTTTCTGTTGTCAAAGCACTTTACAGATAGTACTGTTATGGTAACTGAGAGAGGCAGACCAACCTGTGTCCGACCTACTTTGTTGACAGAGAAGCTCTCATCTGCCTGCCTCATGATTTTTGGTATCCAGTCCAAGAAGCTAGCTGCCTCCCGACATCTCAGGGTAGGTTGGACAACTATGTTATTCCTACGTAAGATTTCCTTAAACATCTATTATCTCAGCATCTCACACTAGCTGATGCTTCTGCCCAAGGACATCCAGCAGCTCAGCAGCAGCGCTGACACGAGATGGTTGGACTCCTTTACAGAAGGCTGACTGTGAAGTGAGGTTCAAAAGCAAGGCAGCACTGGAATTGCCCGTCTTTTCAGTCACGAGCAACCTCACAGAGCTGGGTTGGTAGCCTGCAGATCCAAACTGCTGAGTCACCCTATTGTGTTTTGGGCTTTTTGTAAAGTACTGGACTATTTTCAAAGGGAAATCACAATGGAGGGATATGGCAGCTCCCGCGCTGGGCCCCCTGAGACCGCCGGGTCCCTGCAGAGCGGTGCTCGCCTTTGTGTGGCGCGGGGCTCGAGGAAGCCCACACAGCCCCACGCCAGAAGAATGAGCAGCTTGCTTCAATATTTCCTTTCAATTCACTGCAGCCACTTAGGGAAGGGGTGGATTACAATATAGGAGAAAGGTTACATCTCGTGCCTTTTTGTGTATCACTGTGCTGCGATAGCAATTTTTGAAAGGGTATTTTCCTCCACATGCACACACAGGCTTTCTGCTGTAGCTGTGTGTTGGGTGCTTCTCTCAGAGCTCCCAATTCCCAAACTTCTGCTGAAATCAGCTGGTTTCTGTATGCAAGCTCTAATCCTTATTAATTAATCAATAGTGTTTTAGAGCAGATAGCACTTTGGAAGTTTTTCTGAATAATTACAAATAAATTCAATGGTTAAGTGAAAGTAAAATTAGATCTGGCCTGAGCAGAAGGCAGATCGAGGAGTGAAAGATGGCTCAAAATGGATCTGTAGGGGATCTTAGGCAAAACACCTTGACTCGCTCAGGACTCAGAGTTTCTATTGCTAAAATAAAGACATAGTTTTACTCATCACCTGGATAACATTTTGGGATCTGAAAAGAAAGTGTATTAAAGAAGTGAAAAGGGTTATTACTGTATTATAGGAAAGGTAACTTTTCTTAATCTAAAACTGAGCTCTAGATTATATGGTTGTTTACCCCAGTTTTATGCCCACGTAACACTACTAGCTTAAAGGAATTTAATATTAAGCTATGCTTACTGAAGAACAGAGGTCATGGGCTTAGGTTTTATCAATAAATTCCATGCCATAAGATTGTCTACGATCTCAGTTTATCCATGTCACAAAACACAGTCTCTCCTCAACCTGTAAAGTCTTTATGCAAATAGAAGTGTTGCTTAAATTCCAGCAGGATGTGACAGTTTCTAGGCCTAAACAGTCTAACAGCAGCCATTGCAGCCCACCTCTATCTTCTTTTAGAAATTTTCTCTTGAAGTCTAGTGTTTTCTCCAGGGTGTCCCAGATTTAAGAGTATCCTACAAAAGGTTCTGCATGTTTTTAATGTATTAAAATGACAAAACCACCGTAATCCAGCCACGCTGATGCACTTGTATAGTGATTTTCTACTAGTATGAAAGCTTACAAATGAGAAAGTTGAAGCCCTTGTGTTTGACTATTCATGAAAAGTAAATAACTAGAAGATAACTAGAAGTTAGATAACTACTAGATAAGACAGAAAACTGTTTTTCTGAGTACTAACAGAAGAAGTCTGACTAGGTGACCTACAGGAATGGAAACAATACAATCTTTGACATCAAGCACACCTACACGTTAAGCAGAAGTCTCCTTAGCATGGCAAAGAAGGAATTTGAGGAAAAAATGCCATTGGAAAACTTCAACTAAAAATCACTTCAACTAAAAACTGAAAAATTGGAGTATTTCAACTAAAAATCACTTGTAGCTATTGTCAGATGACATTGTATACCAAGGGCAAAGGCTAATTTTCCTTGCATTAATTTGTTATGAACACGCCTCAGCTGTTCAGCACTCACAGGATTGAGGGAGGGCTGTCACCAGCGCTGCACGGTGAGAAGGGGTTTTGATATCTGGTGAGCAAGCGCACCCTCCAGCACGAACCAGGGAGCTCGAAGGATCCCTGGGGGAAGCTAAAGAAACAGACATCATCCCAGTTCACGGGTTGAAGGTGGATTGGCATGTGTCTGGTAGAAGTCTTCTAACTATGAAGAATACGCTGGCATGAGGGATAAACAAGATTGTAAAAACAAACATAACTACAGGCAGGCACATTAAGCTAAATACATTCCTAGTAAACCTTGCCTGGCTTCCACTGCAGGGGTGAGTTTGGCTTAGTGTGTTACCTTATCTAAGGCTGGAGCCGTGACATCTAATATGTACGGATATTAACACTGTACGTACTTGAAGCCTTTCGTTTATAAATGGACTGACAAATAAATTCAGTCTGGCATAGAGAAGTCAGGATTCCCTGAATTCGTGTGCACGTGTACGTGCCGTGTGGCACAACCTATACTCTCCATTTGTGCCTATATATAGTAAGTAAATCTACGCGGCGGGGCAGTGGGGGCAGGGGAGGCTTTGGCCCTGATCCATTACACCTGGCCTTTCTCGCGCACCATGAAAGTTTCATGTTGTTTTCCTCCGGTGTCTCCCGCAGCCTTTGTTCCTCTCAGGCCAGTGCTGACCAGCAGCCTCCCGGCCACGCAGGCAGCGAGTCCCGGCTGCCAGCAGGCTCCCTTGTGCTGCTCTTGCAACTTCAAATGAGCTGTCAATCAACGGCCTTGTTTCTTCGAAGCTTATCTCAGGCTGCTGAGAGGGGCCAGGACTAGGGATAACGTGCAAGCTGGAAGAAAAGACACCAAGAGCATATTTAAAGTGCTTTTTCAGTTTTACAACCAAGATTTTTCTCCAAATTATTGTCAAGTTCAAGCTCTCACTGTATAAAAGGTCACTCGGGATTACTGCATATAAACAAACCGGTACTTTAGTATGAAGGAAGAGCAGTAATCTCTACACCTTATCAAAGTCATCAGATAAACAGGACAAATCACCTTGCATCAGACTGGCTGGCAGGTCACCTTTTTTGGCAGAATGAAAGGAAGCTTATTTCTAGAGATGAGTCAAAAGTGGAACCATGTTGCTAACCCACAAAAGGTTTAGAGGGTTGATTACAAAACATGGTCTAGTTCTCCTTTAGGTACATCTTTATTGTGCTCATAACTCAGCTTCGTTACAGACCCATGGGGAATAGCAAAAGAAGCTGAAGGGAGCTGCAGTGAGCTCTGAGGCACCCCCACCCCCACACCCAGAGTCACTGAATGAGGCACAGCGTCCCGGGCTCCGTTCCGGCAGAGCTGTTTGAGTTCAGATTTGCAAGGCAGTCTTGTTGCCAGAGCCCGGCTGCTCTTTTCTGCAAGGAGACCAGACAGACTGTTTGAAGGCATCATTAAAACATCTCACCTGGACTAAGGCGGCACTGCAGATGTGTGGAGCTATTTCACTTGAAGTGCGAAGACCTGAAGGGATCTTCCCACTAATTCATTCAATTTGATAAATTCTGAAGCCAAACTGCTCTTTGTACCCTACTTGGCAATAACTTGTTAAACTTTTTCACTGCTATCGCTGAGACGAATGACTGAGAACTAACCTGAAGGCCCACCAATTAATGTTAACCAAGCAGCTTTGTTTTATACCTAGATGAAGATGCTCATGCAGCTTTAATTTGAGAATAAAATGAGAAAAAACACTTATATTTCAGAACAGCTGAAAAATAAAGGTGAGTGAAATTTTTTTACAAGTTGTTGTAGCAGATTCAAGTTGTAGGGGTTATTCTGGGGAGGAGTGGAAATATTTTACTTAATATCTTAGTTTCCTGAAACAGTTTTAACATAATGAAAAATTTTCATTTCTGAATCCAGGCTAACCCTAACTGTCTATTCCTTTGACCTTGTAGAACAAATCTTAGAAACCCTACTGCCCTATCGCATCTCCCTTGCAACATACCTGTCTCCCCAGCACCTCTGTGCAGTGAGGAAATGCCCCACCTTTTGCAATGGCAAGAAACTGAGGCCCAGGGAAGCAGGACTTGCCCAAGGCCACAGGGGAAGTCCGTAGTAGGTGAGGGACCATGCAGGCAGCTGGCACCACTCATCCTTTAACACCATTTACACCTTTGCAAAGTCAGCTACCATTCCAATCTGACAACATATTCTACCACTTCAGATAGTTTTGTACATGGGTTTACATGCCAGGTAGTCTTATAAACAGCTGAACAACATTGTCAATTCAAACAGTTCATTGTAAGCCTCAAGATATCTAGTGGCTTCTGGCATGCCCAGCACATGGACCAAAATATTATTTCTAACCATTGGTGATGGAGGAGAAAAGCTTGGAAGCAAGAGTCTCAATACTGAAATGCAAGAAGTCAGGTAGAATGAATCCTACACACTTATTACTTCTCAAAAACATGCATTTTTGAAGGAAACTCTTGCCTTTTTGTGGCTTGGTTCATGATTGCCAGGTATTTGGTGTTGCTAATACTGATACTCCCTCATACAACCACAGTGAAAACATGCTGTTAGCAAAGCTGGTTCTGTGATTCAACTACAACACCGGGAGATGGCCAGAGATGACGCATGAGGAGGCAGTGAGGTTTAGTCATCAGATAGGTGTGCAGTACATGAACACAAAGTGTTACAAATGAGTCTACACTTTTTATGTATAACCCAAACAAGCCTGACTAGACACACAGACGTTGAAGGGCTGGAAATTTAGGAAAAGTTGCTCTAAGAATTCCATTTCTTTTAATACGTGCCTTTGTTCACAGTGTGATCTACTTACAGGTGCCCTGGAAGGGATCTGAACATGGACTTTGCACAGCCTGACTGACTACAAGGCACAATGGCTTTCACACACTCCGCATCGCTGCCAGGCTCCTGCTACACCACAGTTAACACACAGGCTTTGCAGGAGCTGTGAAGCAGATGTGCAGGACCAGGATTCAAGGACGCCACTGTTTCTTGACATTTCTTTGGTGTGGGAGCTAACCACCAGCCATGGCATGAAGCATGTCTTCCAGCCTTGCTTTTGAATGAAAGTGGTTACGGCTGCTCTGTTTTGTGCCTTGCTCTAATAGTTAGGTTGGTTACAATGTCAAGCACATGTCTGATGAGCCACTTACTTGTGTCCAAAGGGATTACTACATTTAGGAAATAACTCAGGGGCCACTGTACACAGGTCCTAACTCAAGGCCACAAGTAAATACCCAAGTCCTAGGGAAGGGTGAGGCGCCACACATGCCCCATCCTTCCTGATTTTCTTCAGTATTCCCCTGCTCAGCACCCTGGCTGCTGTAAATCTCATTCCCAATACCAGCTGCTCCAGGGTGTTGGTCATCTAATTGTGGCTCACAAACTTAAAAGCAAGTGACTGTAAAGCAGCTGTGGAGATGTTTGGCAAAACCAAGCCTTACTGTGTCTTGACCTTGGTATATAAAAATGCACCTTTCTTCAGCTAATGTATAGTACCTGCTCTTAGGCAGTACAAACAATACCTTACCTCACTGGAAAAATCCAGCCAAAGCTCTTAGCACTGCTATAGCTGATGCCAGTCCACCATTTTTAATCCTACAAAGCTCAGTAGGATTTGAACACAGTTAAAAGCTGTATGATCTACTGTCTTGCTGACCCTGCCTGACCTAGCGGTCTAGTGTAAAACAAACAGCACAGGCCCACATACACGCTAGCTGTGAGTACTATGCACTAGGACAATGCAGCCTTTCCAGGTGACTCTGGCTAAATTCCTCTGCAACCCTCTACCCGCAACCTGCCTTGCAGGTCACGTGGATGCAACAGTGGCAGGTCCTGACTCTTAATAATTGATTATGTACAGGCACCATAGGGGTCATTCAGCTGCTGGGCCTTGTGCGCAGTCCTAGCAGCTGTTCCCCATTTCCAGCAAAGCAAAGGAATTTTCTGCGGGCAAAGCATGGCCCTTGGGCTGCCAGTCAGAGCACCCCTTTTATAGGTGAAATCTGAGACTTTCTGGGACTACAATGGAAAATCCCTTTCTAAATGTCATCTCTAATTAGTCTGTCGCGTAATTCTTAGTAGTCCAGAAAGACTCTCTGTCTGACCATTTGTACATTTAGAAACCCCAGATGTGGCCTGCCAGCTGTGCTGCACAGAGCTGGCTGCTGCTTGCTGGGTTCAGTAGAGTGATGCCAGTCATTGATCTTCTCTGAGGCATGTGAGCATAAGGGCAAAATGCTTCCTACAAGTCACAAGCAACCAACAACATCCCTAAGACTAGGCTTTGAACAGTTCAATTTGCATTCTCAGGGTCAAAGAGAATGAATCTTTCAGCACAAAAAGCAGCTTTACAGGTACAGGGCTCTTGTGTTTTTAAAACAGAAAATACTGTATTTTAAACGTACAGAATATCAGTGCCTTAAAGCTCAGGGGCCCCAAGCTCCCCAAAGCTTGAAGGACAGAGACCTGGACATTTCTTCTTGTTTAATTGCCAAATCAATTCAAATGGTGCAAGTCTCTCCTAATGTGCTTCACCAAAACTGTCTTTTGGGTTGCCGCTGATCCTTACAGGAGATTTCCTTTTCAAAAGGGTAGGATCAAGAACCTCACTTAGAGTAAATACATGTCAGTTCCTGAGACCTTTCCCTGTGGTTAGAGGAGAGCATGTCTTATTTAAAAGAAAAGTGAGAGAGAGAGGCTGTCTGAGTGGCAGGTAGCACACTGCAGCCCCGTGTGAATAATTGAAGTGGAATCTGGAATGCACACCGCCGTGCCGGGGACTTCTGGAGACCACGTCTCATCGAAATAACTGACTTTTACTGGAGAGGTCATGGAGAAGTTGCTGGTCCAAACCTCTGCAGTCTTGGCCTGAGGTGGAACAGAGATGCCAGTGTCAGAAGGGGCACCCCTCATAGCACAAAGTACATGGGATCTGAAAACTGGGCACCAGTCCAGGGCCTAAACACAGGCTTGCAAAGAGATCATTCAGTGACACCAATGGCAGCCAGAAGCTTCCTCCTGACATAAGGATGCTAGGATTTCTGAAACAGTGATGCCACAGGAGATGAGAGACTCTAGAAATCTCTTACTCACTTCAGCGTTGAACATCCCTGAGCAGAGCTGGCTGACATGATATTAGAAATACTTCCATTCTTTGGCACTGCAGCTTTAAACAGTACAGACAGAAATACAGCCTCACCAGTGTCACAGTCTAGAGACATACGGCTACAGTGGCCAACAATTTCTTCAAGTAATTACTGATGTTGCTACTGTGCTGGCTCAGTATAGGGCGATGTTTCTTCGCTGCACTGGGGGCATCACTTTTATAGTGAGAGACTCATCTCAAGAAGGAATTCCAATAGAAGTTTGTAGTGTGCAAGATGTCCTCGTTCAAGAAAACAGTGGAAGTCTTTGTAAGTACCCTCTTCTGCAAATGCTGTCCTTCCGCAGGCATGCTCAGGCTAGATTCTGAGCTGAATACGGGGCAGTTTGCCTCACGCTCGGTGCAGAACCCTGGTTGCTAAATGTCAGGCACCGTGGTTGAATGTCCTGGCCCCAGAACCAAAGCACAAAACTCTTCTCAATACTATCATCATGGGAAGAGTCTGTGAACCAGCGGGCCTGGCCTGGAAGACCAGGAGGAAAGTAGACCTAGGAAGGCTATGGAAACTGTATTTACATGGATCCCATTGTCCCAAATCCTTTACACGTTTTGCTAGAGGGAGTGCAAATGGTCTGTCAGAGTACAAGGGAACAGGACAGAAAAGAGGGATGACCTGGGCTGTCTCTGGATGAAAGCACTCAGAATTTTTTTCTAATATTGTATCTTTATGTGGGAAGATTTGATTCTTCCTCTTTTCCCCACATGTCTTCCAAAAATGCTTCCAAGCATTTCAGGAAAAAAAAAAAATTCCCATGGCAGCTTCTGTGAAAGTTTTCCTGGAAGGTAGTTATGCTTTTCTAACTATTGATCAAAATTAGATGGCAAGTATTACCACTGAGATAAAGATTTAAATCCCAATAGAGTTTTCCTAACTTATTTAATGCTAACAGGCGACTGACTACTTGTGTTCTGTGGAATCCATTCATTGAGACAAAATATATATCAAAGCCTTTCCAAGGTATAGGATTAGTTCACAAAACATTGTCAAGTTCAATCTTTTAGCTAAAGTATACTTTGCAAACTTCCTAGCTCTCTAATCAAATGGCATGGGAATTAGAATCCTCATCCTTGCTAATTTTAAAACGGGATAGCATTTTTGCTAATGAATTTTTAAAGTTTCGTATGTACAAATTCGCATTTTGCTACATACTCCCCTTTAAACCCAGTTTTCCATCAGCCACTGCAGGGAGACAAAAAGAGCCAGAAATATTATACCTATAGAGACCCAGACTGCCGCCTCTTGGGAACAGAGAAGAGTTTAATGGGATGGGGGAAAGCTCCTGTATAGCTACAATTGTAGGGGGAGAGAATGGTTTATTTAGTTGCTTCTCAATGACCTATCTTTCTTAGGTGTTTGTAGGATGCCCATCACATTAGTATGTGAGCTCCATCTCAACTGTCTGGAAGGTAGTAACAGAAAACTGCTATTTGATCTCACTCCTTTAACTAATCTCATCTATCAAGACTATGCTCAGCAGCTCAGTATCTGAGTACCTCAGAGAAATTACACAAAGCCAACAACCTTCTTTGGCATCTCCTTTTTGCACTGGAAAAAAGCAGCACTTACGAACAAGAAAATCCAGATCAGTACTGTATGATTCAGCTACACGCACCCACAGGGAAAATGCAGAGGATGAATAGGGGGAACAGAGCTGTTGTGGATAAAAGAAGCTCCACTTTCTGTGGAAATCTTCCAACAGCCACATCATAACTGGCCATTAATTATAACCCAGCTGATATAACTGATACAACTCTGCATGTTGAATGTTCAGCACAAATGTCTCAAGATGTTTAACAGATGGTGAAAAGCGAACTGCAGGTAAAATGTTGGTCCCAGTCTACTCAGACAGCAGCAGAGCCAGAGCTGCAGTCCTTGGGCCTGGATCCAGGACAATAAATTCTCTACACCAGACCTGAGGTAGCCTGGCAAGGAAGATTTTATGCCTCAGTGGGCTCCCTCAACCCACAGATTTACTATGGAAGCCACCTGCTTGTCACCTTCTCTCATGCACTCCCCTCCAAGCACAGATAAGCAAAACTCCTAATGACTAGGTTTTACCCAGGTGCAGCACGTCCCCACCCCACACACCAGAGACTGGGAAGGTGGATGAAATGCACCTGCAAATCCCCGGATCGACACCTGAGCAAGTTTCAAAGCTGTCTGTGGGCTGAGAAGGAGCAAAGGTCCCAGGGCTTTGGACTGGGTTCTTTAGTCTGGCAAGGATGGCTTTTTAGCAGCAGTCCTGACTCAAGCTGTCCACACACCCTCTCCCCTTCCCACCCTGTGCTACCCCCTCCTTGGTTTGCCAGTGTAGCTCTTTGTGGGGTTGGATGGTGACCCAGACTGACCAAGCAGCTCAGGTTTACTCCAAGATGCATCTGAAAGAGCAGCTCAGGGATAAGGACAAGCGGTTTGGGCTGTTTAAGCTAGCAGTCCCACCAGAAGAAACATTTGTCAAATGTTGCCATAGTTCAGTGCTTAAATATAGTGTTCATATACTGATGAGGCTGCTTGTCTCAGCTGCTCTCGCTGAAGCTTCTGCTATGTGGCCTGTTGACAATAAGTCATTTGCTACATAAATTCTCATATTTTCTATGCTTCAGATTCATTTTAAGGTCTGCTGTGATAAATGTCGGCCTCCCGAGGAATAACAGAAACCTTGATTTATGCTCTTACAATTACCTCTGTTAAGCAGTCACAGCACTTTAAAAAAAAAAAAAAAAGGACCTTAGAGTGGCCAAAGGCTATTCTGTGCACCTCCAGGTCCACAGTTCAAATGCCACATAAAGTTTAATTGCTTTCCTGATCTGGGTTGATCAGTCTTGCTCTCTGCAGCATGGCCCTTACTGCCTCACTTGCTGCCAGTGCCAGCTGAGAGGGGCTGGAGGAGTCTGTGCCACTTTATCTCCAGTCAGGCTGAGCCACCAGTGCCTGGAATTAATAAGGGATCATGTGCTCAACTTCTATAAATAAATGAAAGGGACAGAATCATCCCTAGGAGCCTCGTCACCTTTTAGGCACTCATGCATACTCTAAGTGCGCCGGGCCAGCACAACGGCTCAGGAACAAAATGAGCAATTAATTAAACAAATGTACAGTAACAGAGGTAATGGAGTAGCTATCCCCACAGTGGGAAAGCTTCCCAGGGCCGTCTCACCTGACCAAAGCCTGGACTAAGCCAGCAAGGTGGAAAGGAAATGTGTAAAGAAGAGCTAAGTGGGTTTTAAGAAGGTCAGAAGTTGTGACTGAAAACCAGGAATACCTAGTCCTGTCCTCAGGGTACAGACACATTAAGTCCTCAAAGGCTGTGAAACTTCCAGTGCACAGACACACCAAGCATGGAGTAACCTGAAACTGTTCAGCCCTGGGAGGAGAGACAGCCACCTCACCTTTAGGTTGGGCTATGCTGGGTGACCGCTTATCAGGTAAGCGCCATGCAGCTGGTGCTGGTGCCCCTTCAGTTCATTCCCAAGTTCATCATGTTGTAAGGTGGTGTGTCCCTCTCCTTGCTTACACCAGCAAGCTGGTGAAAATATTGGCTTGGGCTGTACACTGCAGCCACGGTTAGTTTTCTGCTAAGCAGGGGATAGTTATGTTGATGAGCTTTATTCTGCACTTCAGGTGCAATATCTCCCATCAAACAAGGCCTACAGCAAAGCATGGTGCCTCTGTGCAAAATTTGGACCAGGTGATGGAAATGTCCTTGAGAAGTATTAGGAGGTCTCACCATATGACTCTAAGATCTTCTTCTGTCTTTAAAGCTAAGACATCTGGGTGTCATTCACTTAGAATCAGTCCTAGTAACTTCAGAAAAGTACTGCAAGTCTCAGAGTCCAAAACGAAGTGGGAGAAAACATCCCCTGAGTCTTTCAGCCTGAGATGAATAACAGCATTGATTTGGGAAAACATGTTCCAGTACCAGTGTCAGCAATGTCTAAGTACCTCCAATGCTCTCAGTTTGACAGAAGAAAAGACTGATCTTTGAAGCCACATGACTACAGGCGATATGACTGAGTAGTCCAGAACTGCTGAGTGCATGTCAAGCAAGTGTTCATTAAACGTTTTTGACAACTCTTTGTTGAAACACTCTGGAAAACACTGATTTTAAGCAACTGTGTTACAAACACTGGCCAGCAGCTCTAGCGCAAAAGCACTACCTGAAATGCTAAAATGACCTGTGGATTTAACTTATTTCCAGCATAAATGTGGGCGCAGGACATGTATGGTCTTGGGTGTACGTAACCTCAGACAGAGATGCAAAACTAGGGAAATGTGTGATGAAAAAAATAGTTCCTAAAAATATCTTTTGGAAAGAATTAAATACCTGTTCATATAGTTGTCGTTGCACTCTTCAGCTGGCGATAGGTGGATTAATGGTCAGTCTTCAGGGAAATGCTAATTAGGGCAACTGGGAACAGATATGAGAGCCAGAATAAGACCAAGAGTTTTAGTCTCCACTCGTGTAGATGTAATTCCACAGTGATGATCTTGACTTCATTGGAATAGATCATGGTTTACAGTGCTGTGACTCGGTGGCCTGTCAGTCCCTAGGCAGGATATTAATAAAGGAGTTTTTTCTTTGATCTAGTAATAATGCTAATCTTTGTTCTAGAGCTACAGAAACTGATTGGACTGTATCTTCTATGGTGGGATGTAACCAGTGATGCAAGTGATGCACATTTCTCACCCCAGTACAGGAGACAGACCGATTAGAAACACACATACACACCCCCTACAATGGTGGTGTTTCAAAATAAAAATGTTATGTTTTCTGATTTCCATGAATAATATAGTTTCCTTGGAAAAATTCTCTGTTTTATCCATCTCTCTATTTTTCTATTGATGAACTAAAACTCAGTTTTGACTAGCTCTTTTTGTTACAGCAGTAATTAAGAATTTTATAATGTTTGTGTGTTCTTTATACCTTCAGCTAGTGCCTACACTCCATCAGGTACAGCATATTTGGTTGGCTGAGTACGGCATCTCTGTGCCAGCTTGTGACAGGGGAGACCGCTGCCTAGGAACACTGGGCCGTATTGTACCACCCTCAGCTGCCTCTTATACTGACAGAAGAAACTAAGCTCATCCCAACAAAGTAACCTGCAAAACAGAGGAAGCATGCTGATACTGTGATCTTCTCCATAGTTAACAGCGTTTTGACTAATCCCAGTGAATTCACAGCAAACAATATTGCCGCTGCCCTTTATCTCAGGCTTATAAAGGGAACATGTGGCTCTGATTTACCTTTTCCCCACACAAATTACTGCATGGGGGAGTAGCAAGGGAAATAGGAGGCTAGACATAAAAATTACCAAGCAGTCTTTGCTATGTCTAAAGAAGACCTCTAAGGGAAAAATTATAAGAATGGCAGAAAAAATGAGCAAGAAGGTTGCGATGTTATATTAGGTACATGCAAAAGCAAGAAAATGTTAGGGCAGGCCCTTGGCTGCTGTAAGCAGCTGTAGCTTCATTAAATAAATGGGGCCAGGTTGATTTACACTATAGGGGATCTGTTATGGTGTTCAGTGCCATTATAATTTCTAATGAGCGGTTTTCGCTGCTATTAATTCAGCTGGTATTAATAATTTAGCTTTTGGACTGGCCAAAATAAGCTCTTTTAATCACTAAGAATAAGATTCCAAATTGCCTTCTGAAGTTGTCTTTTGAGCCTCTGAAAGGTACTTTTGAGGACTGCCCTGACAAAATGCCTGAAGGCTGATCTGCATGTCTGCTTGAAAGGCCTGTCTAGACTAGGAAAATGAGCAGCCCTTACAATGTGCTAATGGGTACATATTGGTTAGCACATTTTAAAACACCAGAGGAAAGGAAGCAGATGCTCACTCGGGGTGTAGTGCCTTGTACACTGAGCTAGGTTAAAGTCTTGCCTCTGACAAGGAGAAATCGTACTCCATCCTCCCTTCATCTCCACTATCTGGTGCCCAGATGTACAGGCCTCCTCCCTGCTTTAAAACTGATGCCTTAAAACTGGACCCTTTCTATGAACCGATTCACTAAGCTGGCAGAGAACTGATCATCACAAAAGAGAAATGGATATGTTTGTGGTGGTTTAGTGAGTTGGATCAGCTGATGGAAGGGTGCAAACAAGTGCCAGAGCCGAGCAAGTGGCAGGAAGATGTGTCTGGGAGACAGGATAGGAAGGAACAGAAAATCTCCACCTTTCTTCAGCAGTTAAGTTGGCTCACTATACGTGGTAAAACTACAGTCTCTATCCTTGGCACCTGTGCTGAGCCTAGCAAGGAGGAGTCTAAATGATTGTGTGGGCAGATGATCACTTCAGTTTCACACCAGCCATTGAGACATGTATACAGACATCAGCTGGCTGCCTCAGAAACTGTAAACTGGAAATGAAGTTTTAGTATCACTCTCAATCCCCTCTTCTGCTGAACAATTTTCTGATACTTAGTCAAAACACAGTCTTTGCTCTTAAAACACGTGTCTCTTCACAGTTGGCTCCAGTCACTTCCACAGTTTGTTGACCTGACTCTGTGCATGGAGTACGCTTGCCTTTGGCCCCACGCAGCCTGTGTCATCCCACTGCAGCTCACCTAATGCACCTCAGCCCGTGTCCAGCCGCTCGAACCCCCCTGCTGCCCCTCTCCCTTCCATATAGCCTGTAGTATTGCCTCCTTTTCTTTTGTGCTACCTAAACCCAGTCTCTCCTGCTTTCACGCTTTCTATGAGCTTGATGTTTTTGTCCTCTACCTCCAGGGTTCAGACCTCTCCCTCTGCATCCAAACTTACTCAATTTGGGCCTTATTCACCTACTTCGGATCACTGTCCCCTCTCCAGAGCTCAGATTCACTCAGCCCCTGGCTCACAGGCTGTTGACACAGCTGTCCATACAAGTATCGTTCCTTAAGATGGATAAAAACTGATCAAGATTTGGCCCTTGGTGAATTTTTGTAAGGTATGCAGCCTATTTTTCATTATGGTAGGTGTATTTGTTCTGCTCCTTCTGGGTATGACAAGAGCTTGCTTACTTGGAAGCACAGTGCTGTGTGTTATGAGGGTGTCGCTGTTCATTTTGGCCTTACTCTGTATCCAGCCCTTCTTTGCAGTAGGCAGAAAAGGAGGGGTAAAACACCTAGCCCAGGGCACGAGCTGTTAGTTCAATATAAAGAGATTTACGTAGGAGCAATGGGAGAAGGAAACAGGCTGAATATCAGGAAAAGCTCCTGCCAGTGAGACGTGTTTGGCTGTGAAATCTTCTCCCAGGGGAAAGAGGTCAAAGCCTCATTGTTTGGAAGTAGAGCTGGTCAAAACTGTTTTTGGAGCAGCAGCAGCGGGAGTGGTGGAGGTGGGGAGAAGAGCAGCAGCTGTGCGTGGCAAAGCGACAGATATACAAGGGGAGGTGGCTGGATGCACAGCAAGAAGAAGCAGGAGGAGCAGGGCAGGCTGAAAGAGGAGCGGTGCATGCACTGGCACGAGGGACACAACAAAAGGAGTCACAGGCGCAGTAGGGAGCACAGACAAAAGCTGGAGGGAAAGCAGGGAAAGCAGAGGGGAAAAGAGGCAGGAGCAGCAGAGACGCAGCACAGGAAAGAATGGTGGGAAATGCTGAGAAGCACTGCAAGGAGCAAGCGTGCAGGGATGAATGACAAGAGCAAAGTTCATTTTGGTTTTGTGAACTCAGTGGCCCTGGCTAAGCAAAGCTAGAAGATATGAAAGGACAGAAACAAAGACATCAAATTTGTTGATGACACTATTTGAACAAGTCTCTTATCCTAGGACACTTTGTGCAGATTCCGTATTCTGCATCAGGATGAAATCAAGGCATTTCAATGCATTCCTTGACAAAGCCAGGGACAGGCAGAAGCCCCCAGCCCGGCAATTTGGGGCAGTACCTTAGAACGTGAAGGATAGGCCCAGGCAATACTCTGACGTTTCCCATCTTTTTTATGATATTTACTTGATGATATGAGCTGAAGGAGACTGCCAATGTTAATATTGCACTGTAGCTCATTGGCTAATGACTATTTTTTGTTCTGTAATTCCACATTTTCAGTGACATTTCATTCCTCTCACTGGAGTGAGCTCCCTGGCAAGCAAATCCTATTACGATATAAATTAGCTGAGGTTCTTCAGCCCTCCCTACCACATATTGTATTAAAACTCACCATTAGTTACATGGTGAAGCTCTTCACTATTGCAAAGAAGGAAATTCCCAGCTCAATTTCTTTCTCTGTAATATTATTAAAGTTTCCTTCACTCTAAACCAGGCTACTCATTTAATTTTGCTGAGGTTTGCTACGTAGTTTCTGCATAGATCTGCAAAGTAGAAAGCAATGCGTACACTCCAGCTTTGGCTGGTCTGCCAAAAACTTCATGTGCTTAACTTTTCCCTGAGGAGAACAGTGAAAAAATACAGGATCTCCCCAGGATCAAGTAACATAATGCACGGCTAGAGCTGCAGTGGAGTCCTGATGGAATTTACCCAAGATCCCAATCCAGGCCATATTTCTGCTGCCCTGTTCTAAAGACTTATTTTTATTTCTTACAAATGTTTTCACATGCAATCCACAATGAATATTGCTTGCTGAATACAAGACTTACCATCTTAATTCGAAGAAATTGCTGATAATGACAACATCAATTGCCTTCTCATTCTGCTCTTTGTCTTCATTGTTAATCCTTTCTCAGGAACGAAACCCTACTTGGATTACTAATGACACTCTCTTTGTTCTCCTTATTTTTTTGTTTTCCTTGCCTTCGGAGGGCTATTTTAAAAGAATATTCATGACAGAAATACAAGCTGGCAGAAATGCCATTAAAAGGAAAAGCTTTCTGTCCTCTTACCTCTGGTGCAGTGACCAGGACCTTCACATTAATGTAACTAAGCTGCCAGTTCCAAGGCTAAAACTGTTTTGTGGTAGTTCAGCACAAATGGAACCAATCTAATATAAATCTGTTGACGCTACTAGTGCTTTTTCACTCCACATTCACAGCAACCGAGATCAGGATCTGATGCCTTAGGTTGTCTGCAGGTTTGATCGAAGGAGTTTGAACTGACACAGATAAATCAGTTTTGTTAAAGTTCGGGGTCCCTCTGAGAAAAGAATGAATCAGAGCCTGGAAATGAGGTGCTGGTTGTTTGTTGCCTTTACCTTAATTCAGATCAGTTGACTCACTCTGAGTAGTCACTGTGTGAGTGCAAAATGACTCAGTCTCTCTTAGTTCCCAGTGGATAAATAAATCTCCAAGGCAATTTCACAGCTGGTAGTAGAGGTAATCTCAACAAAAAGCCCAAGTACCAGACAACAGGGTCACTTTTTACTCTCTGATTCTGAAATATTCCTGCATTTAAGGGTAGGGCAATCTTGATGGAGCAGGGCAGCTTGTTTGGTTAGCTCCAGGGCTGGGCACAGGGGTCCTTTACCCACCAAACCATCATTTTCCACTGCTGGTACTTTATCCAAAGACAACAGTGCCTCTCGGTGATGTGATTGCAGTGTAGCATAGGGCTGAATCAATACTCTGTTTCCTGCATTGGTATGCCACTGGTTCAGAGCAAGAACTCAAAATTAGGTAAGGAGGGCAGCCTTTGTGTCAGGAATGTGTTGTATACTTTATTTGTTGCAGAAGGGGCCAAACAGACAGGATAGGCCAGGAGTGTCAGGAAAGGCGAGAAGGGACTGCCCAAGGCAGCTGAGGCCTGCTTTGAAGAAATGGATTCCACCTCATCCGTTCAGCATCATGCAGGGAAAGACATTTCTTCTGGCTTCCAAATCTGGGATGCATCCTGCAAAGGTATGGAGCACTTACAGTAACTGAAGCCAGTCTGGGTTTTGAACATAAAATCCATTACAAGATGCTCAAGAGCCACCGAAGTTTGTAGAACTTGTTTCTTGTACAGGGTATGAGATTGATTAATTTTGTGGAGAAATGCTGGGTTTACCCTCTGTGGCTCAGCCTCTTATCCAAAAGATGAGAATATGATCATCTGGCCTTCTAGGTGCTGTACAGAAAAGTTCAAACTTCATTAACTGTGGGTAGAAAATGAGGATACTATGAACACAGAGGACACTGCGAAGAGATAAACAATAATTCTATATTGAAAGCAGAGCGTGTATGGTTTGTACAGTAAATAATGCAGAGGGGTATATATGGGATCAAGTGGAGAAAAGTAACTAATAAATAATTACCATTTCGTGTGCACTAAATGAGGTCTCCAGTCTTTAGAAAAAGCACAGTATAGTTATTAATTTAATGACTGTCATCATCTTTGCACACATGGACCAAATCAAGATAACGTACACATCTTGATTCTGGAAATTCCTGACTTTTAGTTTCTAAGTTTTCTGGTATTCTTCTAGCTAAGATTTTTTTTTCTTTAATGGTAAAATCCCTACACTTACAAAGAATACATTTTATTATTGTTTCCTTATTATTTCTTCTCAAAAACACCTGAAATAACAACTGTTAAAGAAATAATGTTAAAGAAATGCCAATACCAGTACCAATAACTTTCTGAAAAGCAGAATTTCTAAATGGATCGAACTTGACTAAGATTTGCTTCTCCTATACATATATACACAATGCCTCACATCTCTCTTCAGAAAAATCCAGTTAAGATTCTTTTCCCTAGTTTTTACTCCATTTTCGTTACTGAATCTGATCTTCTAAAACCCTCAGAATATTGATTTGCAATTATCATTGATGGGTTTTTGGTAATTTTGTAAGGTATGTTATTTCATAATACAATAAACCCCTGTACCTGCACCAAAATAATTTAATATATAACTGGGTCGATCAGCTAAAACTCCGTAGCGCTGCTCAAACCGTCCTACAGGTTTTCACTCTTGAGCCCCAAGTATGGCTATTGGTATAACAGTCTTGTTGAATAAGTTGAGCTGCATTTTTGGACGGAGGCAACTGCCAGCCTTGCCAATGGCTGTGACGTGCTCTGGTTCCTGTGGCACTGTGACCCTTCCCAGCGAGGTGGCACCCGGGGTGGCTCCCTCAGCCCGGCCGGCCAGAGCTGAGCTGAGCTGAGCTGAGCTGAGCTGAGCTGTGCTGTGCTAGCATCTAGCGGCCAGAGAGGAAAGTTCACAGCCACACTGGCTTCAACCTCAGCAAGGCTTTCCCTCAAAGAGAAAGTACCATTCATAACTACAGAAGCAAAGGAGCAAACTTCAGCTGGGGATTCTGCTCTGAGAATAAAGGAATTATTACTTTGTGAGAACGATTAAAAGGAAAGGTTAAAATAAGGTTGTATCTATGCCTGTTTGCTGTTTCACCCCATATACCTTCCTGTGCAGATGCTGTAATTATCACTTTGGTTTTCTGCATTAGGCAGAAAAGCTTAGAAGCTGCTAAGGGAATAGTGCTTTATTTAAATGTTTTGTATATTTTACCTCTCCCATGATCAAACTTGGTTTTCTTCTTTTCTGAATCATTTACCTGTGTTTTCTCAGAAGGTTGCAGTGGACAGTACAAAGCAGAAAGAACAGCTACAATGTGTTATTTTCCATACTGAGGCCATGCAACGTTTATTTAAAGGAGACTTAGTTGCAAACTGTGATGTATTGATTTTATTTTATAAACATCGCTTCTGGTCCAGATTTGTAGGAACTTGGTAACGTAACTGGAGCTGCATTTCCAGAGAGGAGAGTAAAGCAGAAGCAGAGATACAGTACAAATATAAATAATTCCTCATTCTGAACAGGCACATCTTCAGTGGGATTTTCAAACACACTCAGGACAGCCTTACTCTGTTTCCCTGAAAGTGAGAGCTCCTATTTTGTTGATCAGAACCAACACTAACAGCCACTGGTACTATTAAAGATAATTTGATACTGTCTCTTGGCCATAACAAAAATAGCTGTTCTCTTCTAATGCCAGTTTTTGCATTCAGGCAATGGCACAGATTTCAACTGAAGTTCTCCGTATTTGTATTACAAGGGCTGTGGGACTAAACAGGGAGTTTAGTCAATTCACCTAGACACAAGAAGTACATGAAGATCAGCGTATTAGGCTCAGAATTAAACAGAGAATAAAACTAGTGCTCCCGTCACAAGGAAAGTGGTCTTAGTTTTTCACTTTATGTATCAGTTACCCCTAAGCTTTCTTTTTTTGTCCCCCAAATCACCAAGTCAGAGCATCCAGAGAGGTTTGATCTAATGTCCATCACCTTAGATGCATTGGTTCCTTCACCTTAACTTTACTAACTATAACTAAGTAGACAAGCCTTGTGTGGGGAAGCATCAAGGTGATGGGTAGCAGGTTTATACAAGATGCCATGAACCCTTGGGGACAGGAAACTTCTAACTTCTGCTGGTACCACCAGTGGCAGCATTTTCCTATCCTTTGTTTTGTGTGCTCCTAAAGTAAATATCAAATGGGGGCAGAAGTTATTTTAGGATCCTTACGAAGGCTGTGTCATAAGTCAGGCAGCCCACTGGACTCAAATGTTTGTACTGGAGAAAATCCCCAACAGCAAGAAGCACAGTATCAGGCACCACTCACGCAGCATGTGCAGATTAGTATTTTGACCTCACAAAAACCTTTTTCAGACAGTGCAAGACAGTGTATCAAAGTTTAACTCACTAATAAATGTCACTAAATGCTCACTAATTAAACTGTCATGCTTGGATTCCTAAAAAAGTTACCCTAATTTTCCTTTTCTAGACATTATTTTGCTTGCGAATAACAATATTCCACTATACAACTGGTGATTGTCATTGACAAAAGAAAGGCAGAAATATTTGTGTATAGATCTTGAAGAAACACACTTATGGGATATATCTGAAGGTGTATGTATGTATAGGTATGTGTTAACACATTTAAGGTGGTGTGAGACTTTAGGCTGTTGGGAATGTATTTTTGTAATTTTTAAAGCACAATAAAAAGTACCTTCATTTACATAGACTGTAATGAATAATAATGCTGTAGTAGAGGGAACTAAACAAAAGAGCACACTTGCTATGGCAAGAGTCCCCATAGACTGTCAGTTTCTATATGTAATCCCTACCAGTTATATGGATATTTAGTTTGCGTGTCTTGTGAAATGAGATAATCATAGAGGTTTTGCCTCAGCCACAATCTGATACTGGTGTATAAGCATACAAACTCAGGGTGTACAACGAAACCACCATCTAAAACGTAGTTCATCTTAAAAATAAGCTGCTCATTTTAGACTGTTTCTTTCTATCACAGCATTGTCATTTTTAAAGTCAATAGGAATGATTTACAGTCTTTGCACCAACATAGAGGAAACACTCATCCATAAGAGAGCTTTGAGTTTCAGTCTTAGGGCTGGGAGTGTAAATAAAGTCAGGAGTTACTCTAACAACTTGTATTAAATTCCACTGATTAAACTAAAAAGCAGCCTGGCTCCTGGCAATCAGGATGGCATTATAATGGAAACGCACACTTGGTGTGCAGAGCTCTTCAAGAGAAAAGGGGTGATCTGGTTTGATTAAACTTAGAGAAATTAGCATCCAGAATATAGAGTGAGATGGTCACCCCCTATTACTCCTGAGGGATGAGAACAGAGTCTAAATTTTATTTCTATCCTCACTGTTTCTCATTAGGCTGCCTAGATAACTTTTTGCTGTTTGTTTGTTCCTTTAGTGAATTCTACTTTAATTGCATCACAGCCCCAGTGTCCCACACAAGGTTATGTGTTGCTAAACAACAACAAAACTCTGACAAAATAGTCACTGCATCTTTCAAGTGCTTGTAGCTGCAAGATATAGAGATGCTTAGTGTGACCCATGGTCACTGTCTCTGACGGTGCTTTAGTCTTGCAGTAATTGTGTTGAACACGGAGAGAGACACCAAACAGGATGTCATTGTCCCAGATGCCTGGGTTTTCTTTGCAAGAAAAATGGAATTGTAGACAAGAAGAAACTGGTATTTACCCAGTGGTGACAACGGAGAAACCAGGACTACACCCACTTGGACCCCAAGCCAAGATCTTTTTCATATTTCTTCTTATAAGCCTAACCTTGAGATCAACCAAATTCCAGATTTTTGGGGAGAAATTCCAGAAACAGAAGTGATAATTCTTTTTGTTTTGAAACAGGACCAAACTATTTATGGATAAGACATCCAATTCACTGCAGCACGTGGTACAGCGTGGCAATATCTTAGGCAGGACCACTGTTCCCATAGCAGTTACACATGGAAAGCTCAGATAGACATCAAATGTTAATCTGCAGTAACAGAATTTTAAAATCAAATAGAACAGATGTACTATGGTGTGAAAGTAAATAAAAATTTTAGTTACTTCTTTGTCAACAGATTAACTATTTCTCACAAATATCACATACAGTTTGTAAGTATGATGATTTTTTATGCAATATGTAATATACAACTTCTTGTTTAAATTGGTTTTCTTTGGGGGGAGAGTTGAAAAGCTTTAGGCATATTTTGTGTGTGTTTCTATTGCAAAATGATTACATCATCTAGTTCTGCCAAACCCAAGCTAACTTGATAAACATCTTCACAAGACCTCCTTGTTAAATGATGTTCTATGACTTGTGGAGCAGTAGAAAATGTGTTTGAACACACACCAGCTGTGTTTATATCAAGGCACTGATCCACAAGTTGATAAGGAACCAAAATATTCATTAACTTCAATGAGCACTTCCCTTCTTTAGAAGTGCATAATCAAAGCTATATGAAATATGGCCCAGATTTTTCAGAGCAGTTTTATGCACCTATCTTTCAGTCTTGTTTCGAGTCCATCTATTTAAAACTTTTTAGTTGATTTGGAAGAATAAGCTGTTATATTTTATGTGAGAAAGTATCCATAGTAATAAAACTATATAAGGACATTTTTCTTTAGAAATATTCAGCAACTATGGTTATCCAGCCACTGATACCAGGCTGCTCTACTGATGTACATTTGAAAAACATGGAAGCTCGATTCAATAGACAATTTGCATTATGATGATTTTTCTAACTTCAGACTTGAACTTATCCTGAATTTGTTGCTTTGCTGTCTTGTCCTGTAAAGACAAAGAAGGTCCACAGCTGCTATAACTAGCCATAGGATTGCTTTGGGGACATTTCGCAGGAGCACTGGAGCAGTAAAACAGACGCATTAGACCCTTCCCTCTTGCCCTTCACGCTGCTGGCAGGGAAGGCGATTGGGGACCAGCAAATGTAGACAGGACTCTCTGAGTCCAATGTCACTGGGCTACTGTTAGAGCAAGCTGGTACCTCTGGTGCACGTATGGTGAGCATATGGACAGCAATAAGCTAGGAGGAATATACCAGCCTGAAGAAAACACATTTTTAGGAGAACAAAAAAGGCCACAGTTAGACCCTAACTCAAGGAGTCCTACTTCATGAGACAGTGAGGTCATCACCTCCAACAGGGGTGAGTAGTTCTTCGGCCTGCAATAATTTTTAATAATTTAATATAAATTTATGTGGAGACGGTACATGGGTTATGCAATGAACCAGCTTAAACCCAGCTGGGAAAAAACACATGCTGGGTGACAGAATCAGAAATCAAGATCTTTTTGCAGATCAGAGATAAGCTCTGGAAAAAAATGAGAGAAATCTGATAGACAAATGCTGGTTAAAAGCTTCAAGCAAGAATAATAAAACATAGAAATACAGCTGGGGTAATAGTAGGCAGAAAACGGCGCTGTGCTGTTGTGGATTTTACCCTGAATGGAAGCCTTGCTGCTATGTTGCCCTGATACTAAGGTGATGATTTCAGTGGGACTACTGTTCTTGTGTCCAGACTGGGGCACCCTTTACAAGAAATCCATGGATCTGCTGGAAGAATCTACAAGGGCGGGATTAAAACAAAGTTATAGTTTCTGACTGTGTTTTGTGGACATCTAGGTATTTGTTATTCAATAACCTTTAGCACACTTCCTAGTGTAAAGGCCATTAAATTTCAACTGTTGCAACCTTCTTTATCAACGCCGTATGACGGCATCTGCCATGCAGGCCAAGTTCCTGAATAAAGGGCACCAAAGGTGTTCTGTGAAATTTTGTAAACCATAGTCACCACTTTCAGAGATTTTAAGTTGCAAAACACTTTCTTCTGTTACATGTGTATCTATTGGTACCTGTAAGTATGGGGAATGAAAATGGTGTTGTGATGTTTTTAGAGGAAAAAAATACATTTTAACTAGTGACGTAATAGCAGATGTAATGCTGCTCTCTGCATCATTAGGCATGCTTGTGGCAAGAGCAATGAGGGGCTCTAATTCTCACAGAAATTACAATGACTCAAAGATGTGATGCCTAGCTCAAATTAAATGTAAATGAAGACAGCTGATTCATCACCTATGGATAATTTTGGAGAAATAGTTAATTCTTTTCACTGTAGTGCCTGTAGTATATTCTTTCCATACCATGTGATGCCATGACCAGTATATTAACTGGGGCAGCTGGCACGCAGGGGAGGTGGTTGTGGCTCAGGGTCTGGCAGCACTGGGGCGGTGGGCGGCTGCGTCACGTGCGCTTTGTTCGGGTTGTTCATTCCCCCTCCGCCCCGAGTTTTGCCTCTCTCTCACGTTATTTTCCTTTTCGTTGCATTACTATTGTTTTTGTTATGATTTTATTTTAATTATTAAACTGTTCTTGTCTCGACCCACGAGCTTTCTCACTTTTACCCTTCTGATTCTCTCCCCCATCCCGCCGGTGGGGGAGGGAGCGAGCGGCTGCGTGGGGCTGAGCTGCCGGCTACACCACAACTATCCATTCAAACCCAAAGAAGAACATAATTGCATGTTCCTAATTAAATCAGAGTACTTTGTCCTAGAAAACAAGTGTACCTTGTTACTTTCAACAAAAATAAGTTTCTGATTTATATTCAACTGCAGATCAGAAATTAGGTCTTGTCATTATGTCTTTGGTCTTCCAGATCTGCTTATTTAGTTTTAGGATTCAATATATAACACTGGGAGTCTGTAGAAAGTACACAATATACACAAACCATCTGATGAAGTCCTTTTTATTTCTGAACAGGGAATGTTCATCTGTGTTTCCAGGATACTGCCACAAAAACTATGCCCCAAAACTGTGGGGACAGTTCAACACATGATTTCACTTTTTCCTAACCGATGTTTCTCTCCTTGTAGCACAGTTCTGCCCAGCAAACTACACCTTAGGGCTCTGACACATGCTTTAAAACCAGTCTTACCAAATTAAAATGCTCAAGTACTAGCTGAACAGTAGCCTGCTCTTAATTAAAATAAGGGATTGCTCTTGTTGCAGTATGACCACGAGAGGGCATGTCACCAGTTGTGATAAGAACGTCTCACTAGTGCTATACTGCTTCATAGAAGACTTTTATTCTTACTCTTTCTGTCTCTTCCAAACACACCGGGAATTTTGTATCCTTCTTTGTTAATTAAATGACATAATTCTACAGGCAAGTTCTTATTAATCCAATAATTGCTAGCTAAATAATTGCTAAAGTGAAGCAAATGAAGGATGAAAATTAGAGATGATCATTAAGCTAAGCTATATTGAGTCTATTCTCAGAAAAGGAAGCAGGGGATGACAGGCATACAGATGAGGAGGAGAGAAAATATTTCTGGAATAAATAAGATAAAAGCATGGAAAAAGCAGGAAAAAAGTATAATAGTTAAATTTTTATCTGAAAAAGTATAAATTACATTATCACAAAAATACAAATGTCTACACTTTTTAAAAGTTAAAAAAAAAAAAAAAAAAGAAAAGAAAAAGCCATAGTCTGAGGATGTAACATGAAAAAAAGTAAATGAATGAACGCAGTGTTGATTTTCCCTAAGTGTCATACATGATTTTGGCTTACCAAAGGCCACAAGAACAGAGCTGAAGAGATGCATTCAGGTGTCAGCTTCATCTGACAATTTAAAAACTTCTCCTCTCTGGCCTCCCCTCCCAGTTCCCACACAGCACAGGTTAGAAGCTGTGTTTTCCATGCAGATGTGCACACCCAACTGATTAAACTGTGGAACATTTTACCTACCCCTGAAGTGTTTATTCCCTACACTCATTACCTTCCTCTCTTTTTTGGCAAGGGCGAATTGCTTGAATGAAATTGTTGGAAGGTCTATTATTTTTATTTTAATTCTGATCATATTATCCTGTGGACTTTTCTTGCAACAGCAGTAGAAAAAATGGCTTTTGTTGCTTTAGAAATTAAATAACTGCTATTGCTGACATGAACAGGAGTTACAAGTTTGTAAGCAAGGAACAGCATACGGTATTATATGCAGAAGTAAAACTGGGTCAGTTAGTCAGCATGTTTATAATCTATTTTTAAATTAGATTTATGCTTGGCCAAAGGATTCTTCTCTGTCTCCTTTCCCACATGATAGTAGGCCTTTATAACTCTTAGGATGTTATTGAAGCTCATCAGAGGTACTTAGTTAATTGGTTCTTGTTAGGGATCTCTTCTGAATTTCTCTCTTAGAGCAGGTATTTAAAACAGTGGGTAATGCTTGTTTTACCTGATATTAGTTAGGGATGATGCAATTTGCGGTAGCAAGTTGCTGTGTTTTCCCATCACACTCAAAATCAGGGAGAAGCAAGAATAGACCTACTTTACCCACACTAATAACATTTTAAACAGTATTTTTATTCAAGCATGATGTTACTCAGTATCATTCAATAGAAAAACAAATTCCTTTTAGGGTCAGACAAGGCAAGTGTTTTGAGAAACACCCAAAAGGTCAGGTAACTGTACATCTACATGCATATGCACCAATGCTAAATCAGACATGCACATGCAGCTTAAATTCACAAATACCCTAAGATTTGAGGTCTGAACTTTGAAACCATGAAGTTATTTTGATGTGTTTTCTTTAACCTATATTAAAGAGTCATACACGTAGGTAGATGGATGTAGATACATACAGCTATAACCCAATTATCTAAATAAGGGGTAAGAGATTCACAGTTTTCAGCCCCTATTTGATCCAGTTTGCAACTTTGGGAAGGGAATGCTGTGCCACTTTGCAGTGAGTGTATATCTAAAAAATTATCTTTTCAGTGACCAAAAAGAAAAGTTTTCTATTCTGAACATGCCATGTGGGCTAATGAAGCATCGCAAATGCTACATGGGCTATTTAAACCTCCCGAGTTCACAATATCCATCCTATGAGCCATTCAATCACTTGGCACCTCTAATTCAGATCATGAATTCTAGGACTGTGTCTGCACATCTAAAAGGAAGGTTTTTCTTCTTGTGACTGAGGTTTCTTTGAGCTACCACTATAAAAATATTTAATAACAAAGAGGAACTTACTCTCTGTGCAAGCCTGACCTACATCCTTCCTTGTATTGCGCTTCTTTTATTAGGACAAATCTTACCATGAGCCCTCACCTGCCTACTAAGCTGGAAAAAAAAAAAGCATTTTGAGATTATGGCCTGTGTATAACTCCCTTCAAAGACAGAGCCGAGAAGCTGCTATTCCGGCTGATGCTTTCATTGCTGACGCAAAGACAGCTCAGGTTTGCCAGACAGCTGTGTGAGAAGGCAAGTAGCAATCAGCCTTCACCTCAGTGCAATCCAAGCCATCACTTGCTAGATGAAGGGAAGCTGTCAAAAGCCAATTCACTTCCTAGCAATCAACACCTGAAATCAGGTCAGTGACTTTGCAGCGTAAGACATTTCTCACTGTGCCCAAGAAACTGAAGTTTGCCTTGCTTGCCAGTCTCTCTTGATAGTCTTAATAAGACAGTGCAACACAGTTTCTTACGCTCGTTACCTCCTTTGCAAGCAAAATGCTGGAGGAGAGAGGTTTAGATGTTCCAGTTTCCTCCAGAGATGGAGCCATAGCCATGAGACTTTATACACTCAAATTTCAAAAGGTTTCTGATAAGCCAGAGATGATGTCAGTCCCTACATGAAGTCTTTTAACATCCTTTATGATGTATCACGATTCCCTTGTAGTTAATGTTATGTCCCCACCTAGATTACTAGACATAATGCCTCACAAGTACAAGGTGGTTCAAATCTAGCTTGAATCTTCTTACTTGGTAAAATAAAAAAGCCAGTAAGAGTGTAGAATTTCCTATCAGCCTCTACAAGACTTTCTAGGTAGTTTTAAACATCACAAGACACATGATTGCCCTTGCCCAAGGCAGAATTGTCAGAGTAGTGTGATATGTCATTCCTCTTCAGACACTTGGTAATACAATGACTTTACCAGAGTTTGAAGGACTAATGGTATATCAGCTGCTAGAACATATAAAACCCATCACCCAGCAGAATCCTGACTTTCTTACTCAGCACACAGGTCTTACAAGATGATGATGTAGCAGACGGTCCAAATAATACAGGATGAGCTCAGTAGTGCAAATGGTTTCAGTTAAGATAAAACCAAGTAATTTCTAATTCCTTTCTGAGGTGCAGACAATAGAGGATTCATGCAGATAAAAAGAGGTGGAAATTCTTGTATACAGGATATTTTCTGTAGCATTCTTGCTTCAAATTGCTAACCACTGCTCTGAAGAATCTTCCAAACACAATTTATAGCTGTCTATATATCTAAATATAAAATAGATCTCTATAGGGATTATCAGTATTATATTTATATACTGTTTTATAGGGTAGTGTTATTGATCTACACTGTCACTATCCACATATAGCTATAGATTATCAGAGATATCTGAATAAATATATATTATACATGTTTATATAGTTATATGCTTTATCTGTATTTTATTATAATTTATCTATTATCTGTTATTGCTTGCATCATTGTTTGCTATATGTATTTTAGTGGCTGTACATTTTTATCAGAGATATTATGTCATACACTGCAGCAAATCCCATAAAGCACTGGTAACCAGCAACCGTCTCTAAGGCAGAAAACGAGGGTCAGCTGGTTCAAAGCAGTGAACAAGCTACAGCAAATTTCCTTGAGGTTAGCAAGGCAGATGGGGTATGTTTCAAGTCAACTTGTCAGAGCAGCAGAAGAGCACTTGGTCAATAAAGTCTCAACCAGAAAAGTCGACACAGTACATCACACAAAACTGTAATGCCTTCTCCCAGTAAATTAAGACTGAACAGGTAAAACAGGTCAGGGATAAACCTCTGATTTTTTTCAAACCCCATCAAACATTTTATCATGAAGCAGTTGTGTACTGGATGCTGCACAAGCACCAACACATGCTCATTAGAGCTGGACAGCTTCTGAAAGGTCTGGAGAATCTGATAATGTTCAGGCAGCTAACAACTCACCCTTCACATCTCAGGGCTAGCTGCCTATCTTCGGATCTCATTTTTTCACCATGCTCCCTAGCGCAGGGAGACAGGTATGTGAAGACCACAGTCAGTAGAAGAAAAGGGATGTCTGAATATTTTCAGCTTTCAAATTGGGTATTAATTGCTTGTTTTTCCTCACCTGTGATGCTCAGCACACCAGTAATATCCAGGAGCATATTTATATAAAGGCTAATTCCTGTGGTGACTGCAAATGGAGAGAAACACTGGACGAAGTGTGAAGATAGGTGTTTAAGCCTAGACGATAGACCAAAGAAGGGAAGGAAGCTGCACTAGAGCACAGTGACTCACTTAATACTATTTACTTGCTAGAATAAGTAAAAACAATTTCTGTGTTGATGCTGAGAAAATGGGTTGCAACAATAAAATTGTCTTTCATGCCTTGCCTTAGTGGCCTGTATTAAACACCAAACTGTGATGAAGGCAGGCCTTGTCTTGGCTGGTTTCTTTAAGGGTAGTGTAAATGCTATTTCGATCAAAATATTTGGTTCTGTTTCAGACAAGTGCCTATAACTGGTTTATCTGATATGCATGCATCACATAACGCAAGTCCACAGGGCTGTGACATCCAGTGTTTTTTTATATGAATAGAGATGGTCTGTGGCTCTGCAGTTAAAGCATCCCCTGACCCAATAAAAAAAAAACCCTGATGTAGCTTTTTAGACAGAAATAGGCAATCGTATTGTCATGCTTTGTCTAACATAGTCTGCTGAATCATATTAATCAATTCCTCTGGAAAACCTACAAGTTCTACCAGAATTTGGCATACCTGCCACAGAAAGATCTTGTCTTGATTTAAAGAACTCAGATGGAGAAGAATCTGTTGTGTTGGATCTAATTACTATCTCTTATGCCTCTGTCTGGTAGATAAGGGAGACCTCTTATCCTAACTGAAACCTGTCTTTGTTTTTATTCTTCTGCCTTTTTTTGTGGTAGTAGCAACATCACAATCATGTTGGGTGGTCCATAGTATGCTGGTTTGGGCTGAGATAGAGTTAATTTTTTGTAGTAGCTAGTATGGGGCTATATTTTGGATTTGTGCTGAAACCTGTTTTGATAATACAGGGATGCTTTAGTTACTGCTGAGCAGTGCTGACAGAGTCAAGACCTCTTCTGCCTCTCACCCCACCCCACCAGCAAGGAGGTTGGGGTTGCTCAAGAAGCTGGGAGGGGGCACAGCCGGGGCAGCTGACCCCAACTGACCCAAGAGACATCCCACATCATGTGACATCGTGCTCAGCCTATAGAGCTGGGGAAGAAGAAGGAAGGGGGGACGTTTGGAGTGATGGTGGTTCCCTTCCCAAGTAACTGTTACGCGTGATGGAGCCCTGCTTTCCTGGGGAGGGCTGAGCACCCGCCTGCCCGTGGGAAGGGGTGAATGAATTCCTTGTTTTGCTTTGCTTGTGTGCGCAGCTTTTGCTTTACCTGTTAAACTGTCTTTGTCTCAGCCCAGGAGTTTTCTCACTTTTACTCTTCCAATTCTCTCCCCTGTCCCACTTGGGAGGGGAGTGAGTGAGAAGCTGTGTGGGATTAAACCATGACACATGGTTACTTTTGGTCTCTTTCAGGCTATCCTATACAATGCTGAATTCACTCAGTCAGTTTTCCAAAATAGCTCTTTCTGTTCAAGTAGTATGTCCTGCCTTTTTGGGCTGAAGACTTACTGTCTTCTGTACAACTATACTCCATTTCCAGTACAAAAGGATGTTATTTGCTGGGAGATCCAGAAAACTGTAGAATTTCCCTGCCTCTGTAATTTACTATGTTACAACTTTGCCTTCTGTAATCTTTTATAACAGTTATTTTTCCTTCAAACTCCATAGCAAATTTGCAAGTAATCTATCAATCTTAAAAGTAGATGTAAATCAATAGTCATGTTAAGTCTTGCTCTTTCACTGTGCAACACAACTTAGGCCCTGCAAAATCACTCAGCAGTCTTTTTCTTACTGTTTCAGCAGCCCCTCTTCTAAATTATACATTTTCAGTTAACATAAGCACTTATACATTTATTTTTCTATCCTTACTTTCATTCAATATCTACCCATACTACTGCTTCCCTAACCCACTTCAGCCAAAATGATCTAGGCTTTCATAAATATGTTGAACATTGGATTGCTCCAGTTGGACCAGGCTAGGAAGAAAATACAGGTGTGGCTTTGGCACATCAGAAGGGATGGTAGTCTCTTGCAACTTGGGAAGCGGAGCTGCAAGCTGTTAAAGGCAGGCTGAAGTGGCTTCAACGGCAACCAGAGTAACGGCTGCGGTCTTGGCTCACTGCAGCTAAGCCTCTCCAACTCATCCTTCTGGTTTAGATCTGACTTATTCCAGCAAGTGCATGCCAGGTCTGGTGATGTAGCACGCTAAGAATATCAAAGCCATCAAACAGTATAGGGGGGTCAAATTTATACTGCAGATAAGGTCAGCAGATGAGAACAGGTCAGGCATTAACAAACAACTCAAGGCTTTATATAGCCACAGAAATGCTGTTTCCACAATTCTGTAATTAAAGGGCAAAAGACATGCTAAAGCCCTTCCTTAGGAGGTACTTTAAGCTTGAGCAACCTATGGGCTACTTGCACCTCTGCAAGTTCCTTATTTGACTCTAGAAAAGCTCCTTGCCTAACTGTGGAAACTTGAGCTTTACACGTCTAAGATAATTCTTTAGTATTAATCTATGTTACTAGAGACTTTGCAGCACAGGGCAAAAATTAGAAACACTTAAAATCTCTGCCATTTAACATCCAAATTGAGGAACACTGAATTTTCTGGATTTTATCCTGCCTTGTATAAGTATGCAGGTCTGGGCTTGAATTTGCTTAAGCTGTCTTCAGAAATGTAATAAGTTAAAACAAAATTCTAGATTAATTAGAAGGGCTTGTTCTGGACTTTGTTCATTATTTCTGAATAGAGAAAGATGTTAAATAGGAGGACAACTTGTGTTTCTTATGTAGGCAAGTGTCTTAATGGTTTAATGAGTGAAAATGGAATATTCCCTTGGGGAAGGAGGAGCTTGAGTCACTCAAAATATAAATCTAGATTTTAAAAAATTTAAAAGATGGTAGGGGATAATCCCTCACTAATTTGGATGCAAAACTGGTTAAGTCAGTCTTGCCTTTCCCTGGTTTCTATGATAAAGATCACTTTGTATTGGGAGGAAATTCTGGGGAATAGCTCCACAAAGATCCATCTGAGGATGTTTTCCTAAGGAAAACAAACTTTCTACAGGATGCAACTCTAGAGATGTTACCTTTTTTCTTCCAGGCATCCCTGCCCCTAAGGTGGCTTTTCTCCTTTGGTACACACAAGGCTGTTTCATATTTACCCTGAGACCTGAGTGTTGGGTGGAGAAGGTCATGTTCTTTCCCAACTTGTTCTCCTGTTCTTAGTCTTGGTCTCCTGTCTTCTGACCCCTGAACTGTAAGACAGGAAGCCAGGCTGTACCAGGACCACATCTGTTTCAAAAAACCCATATCACTACTGCATGAAGAATGTTATAGTGGACACGCTCCACCTTCTCTGGTGCTATTACTATTGCAAGGTAACTTCCCATTCTGCCCTGTAGGACTTCTAGCAGAAAAGTGGCAAAAATGGTGGCTGATCAATAAGAGTAAATGGGCTAGACCCCTGGAATGTCAGATCAAACCTGTGTGATGCTGGATTATTTCAAATTGGAAGTCTCTCCCATGAAATCGGAAGGAATAAGGTATTGTGCAATCTTGGATTATATCTTGGACACTTGAGTGATAGAGTATTGACACAAGATGCCAATATATGCTTCTCACAATTCCACCCCAATTAAGCTGTCAAGAGATTTGTAGGACAGCAATCAGTCTGTATTGATTGTCTTCCAGGCATCCTTAAAGTTAATAAGAAAACAGATAAATCTTTTCCTCTGAAACTAAATATACAGGAAACTGAATATCCACTGCCAGAAGAAAAAGAACATTCAGTGGCAGTGACTATGTAGGTTCATGTTGTGCAGAAATGTGTTTACTTTGACTAGTTGTTTGTGGACTAGACTTCCCCTTCCAGGACACCTGCATGGTTTTAAACCATACTCTTGCACTAAAATTTCTTCATACATTGAAACTGAAAAGTCAACGCACTTTAACATGTGACAGTACAAGGTATAAGTGTCACGCTACTGGCACCAAACTTCTAGGTACAGGCTAATCTTTCATAACCAAGAGTTTATATTATAGACTCAGCTACTGCCCCATAGGTCAGGGCTTAGGCAAAAAAGCTTTGTTCGGAAGTTGCATGTACAGATGTACAAAGTAGCAGATCAGTTCATTCTGTCCCATATGGCTTTTACTGGTGATGGAGCAGGCATAAAGGTGACCCAGTCACAATGGAAGCATACTGACAAAGAAGGATATCTACTCAGCTGGAAGCCTCAGATATCACTGATAAGGTTAGCTGGGAGCAGAGATGTCTTTAAGCACGGAGCAAAAGCTGTGGTAATAAACTGACCTTCCAGGAAAGCAGAAGCCAGTAACAAGTGCTCCAGGAACTGGTGTCCTATGCCCACTTACCTACACCAAAACCATAAAAATAACTCGCTATCTACCCAAGATGAACTTCTCTGCATAAGATTTTCTGACATCTCCTGGACACACCAGACCCTCACTAAGGGCACCTGCCTGACTATGGACTCTGTGAAGCAGATCATCCATGAGGAGAGACTTTGCTGTCATCAGTTAGCCCCGGCCCTGGGAGCAGTTTGTGTTGTACCAGTAACACCTCAAATAATATATATGCATGCCTATAAAGAAATAATCATAAGTATATACTCAAAATTCTTTATTACAAATTACTGGTAAAGCCGGAAACAAAATGTCCGTGTCCTTGTGTATTATGTACTCCTGTGAACCCACTGTTCCAGTCTTGAAACATCTGTGGCTTGGGTAACTCTCACAGTAAGGAAGGCAGTTGTAATGTCACAACCTAGAGCCAAATGCAGTGTCACTCTGTCCATTATGGGGCACACTCTTATGAATCCTCCAAATTGCCTCATGGACCTTCAAGTCCTTTGTTTCCTACTCCCAGCTTTCAGGTATAAAATTTCAGCTCTTTTCTTCCTGTGTAGAAGAACAACTTTCTTCTTTAGCTGTTTTCTAAGGCATGTTTCTTCAGTTAAAGCTCAGCTGAAATTAGAAGGCTTTGTAATTAGTTCCAAACTCCACCTCTTCAGAACTGATTTGTTGCAATAAACCTTAAAGGATCCATTCACTGCAGCATTCAGCATGGGGGCAGAGCAAGTGCTGTGGCAATCACCGAAGGAGGGCAGAGCTGCAATTCAGTGTGGGGGCCAAAACTAAGCCTGGCATTAAAAGGCAAAGAGTTCAGTTGCAGGGCAAGCCCGGCTGTGCATGGAGAAAGGTTTTGAGGTTGTCAGTGTCTGTATCCCAAGAAAATGAACTCTGAAATGTCCTGTATGATAATCCAGGGTGTTGGCAGCCACTGGCTGCTTGAGGGCCCCAAACAAGTTACTACCACTTGAGTCTAGAGCTCTGGGACGTGGGGAGGCTCAGTGCCAGGACTTCAGGGATGCAATTTTTGACTTCAGCTTAGTGGTCTTGCCCTGCTGAGGAGGTATCTGGACTTAGAGATGTCAAGCTAGAAAGAGGGCAAAATGGACAGTCTAGTAAGAAGCTGTTAGAGATGCCACTTACATAGGGCAAATGTATTGTTTTGAAATATAAACTACACTATGATTATCCTTGCCCTTGAAACAATAGTTGAGGTTACATAACTGAATTTAAATACTTACTAATCTGTGCAAACATCACTGCCAAGTGATGGTGTTTCTCTAGAAGTGAAAGTGCTATTGTAACTTCCTTAAACAGCTTTTATTTAGCTGTGTCTAATGATATTTGATTTTTTTTAACTAGAATTTTCCATTGTGGCTAACAGCAGTTCACCTCAGAGGAAGGAGCATTACTGTAAACAGCACTCCAGGCAGCAACTAACATTTAAAGCAATCCGGCTCAAAGCAGGGCTTTGTGACCTCTGTGTGAAACACGAGCAGCTGTCAGCACCTTGTTTACTCCAGCATGTTCACTGCTGCTTCTGGCGGAGCTACTGCTACAGTTCATCTGTACATAAAATAATCAGGACAGGCATTAAGGAATAACTGTTTTGGTATAAGCCTAAAGCTATTAAAGCCTAGATTCACACCAAGAGCCATTTCAGAATATTCAAGTGTAGTAAGCTTCTACTCATGGACAAGCCCTTGGCATGGGGAGGAAACTTCAACAAACGTTTCTTGATGTGGATGGCCTCTGCAGCATTCCTGTTGCTTGGAGTCAGCTTGCTCAGGCAGACTTTTAGAGGGATGAACACTGACAACTTACCACTGAGGAGAATAGAAGCTGAAATAACTAGGAGCTGCTGTGTATTTATTGCCTGTATATCTGTGTGCTCCTCTAACACAACTGCGGTAGGGTGCAAGCTCTGACTAGTTCACAAACAGGCAGGCCATTAGCATGTGGCTCAGATCTCAGAGGAATGAGTGAAGTAATAACAGGACTGAATCAATAGACCCAATCAGGATCTCAGAAGGGACCCAAGAAGCTTTTGTAAATGAGATACCCCAGAAACTGGTAGAGGGAAGAAAGGCCTTGGTGGCAGCAAAGTACAGAGCCCTGTGCTTGGGGCTAGGCTGTGAGGAAGTGACTATTTTATCAGCAGTTTTCTGCCTATATTAACCTTGTATGTTAAAATCTGTGAAGCATAATGCTCAAGGTAGGATAAAAAATCCAAATAAAATCTGTTTTAAATGTGATCTTTAAATTTAATGACGACTTGGCTTATCCTATTAATTTACACAGGTCATTTGCTTTGGCATTAACAGCTCACCAATCTGGGTGCAATAGAACACATCAGGTATGTAATTACATAAGAAGCCCATAGGAAATGGGGAATAGCTACAAACATGGAGAGCTCTTTCTGAAAGTGGTGTTTCTTTCAGGTGTTCCTTCAGTGGAAGGACTAGAAAGAAGCCTTCCTGTAGAAAGAGTGTCTTGGGAAGAAATAGAACAAGTCAGGGATGTGTCTAGTACGTCGGGGCAGTGCCAGGGGACAGTAGAGTTTGCCTTCCTTCTTAACAGGTACCAAAGGACTAGAAATACAAGTAGCTTACCCTGCACTGAATCAAGTGGTGTGGCGGTGGAAACAAATATAAATTGGAAAGCTGTGCAGCAGGAATGTGTATATAGCATTATATAGGTTTTAATTTGTCATTGCAAGGTTAAAGTTGGATTTAAAAGTATGAAAATAAATAAAGCAAGACAGTGGGATCTCACTGTTCATTTTTCAATAGAAAATTTCATTGCATATATGACTGGTTTTGGTGGAAAGAACAGCTATTGCAATTAGTGCTGCATATTGAGAGTAGTAACTCACCTTAGGCCTGGGCTCTGTCATCAGCCTCTGCTACAGTGCTGATGCTCCACATGAAAAAACTAGGGATAATCACCTTCTCTGGGTTTGTTTTCTCACATAATTGCTGTATTGACAACAAATTTGAACTGAACTCTAAGTAATTTATATTTGTCTTTTAGTAGGGCACAATAAGAAGGATAAGGCACAACATTTTTGCCTCAGTCTTCACTGGCAACTTCTCGACACCTTGAGTGGATGAACCTTGAGGCAGGGATTGGAGACCCAAGTGCCTCCCACTGTAAAGGAAGATCAGGTTCGTGACTACCGAAGGAACTTGGACATATGTAAGTCTATGGGACCTGACAAGATGCATCTCAGAGTCCTGAAGGAATTGGCTGATGTAGTTGCCAAGCCACTCTCCATGATATTTAAAAAGTCATGGCAGAGAGGTTCCTGGTGACTGGAAAAGAGTACCCATTGCACCCATTTTTAAAAAGTGTAGAAAGGAGGACCCTGGGAACTACTGATGTGTCAGTCTCACCATTGTGCCTGGGAAGATCATGGAACAGATCCTCCTAGAAGCTATGCTATGGCACATGGAGGGCAGGGAGGTGACTTGAGACAGCCACCATGGCTTCACCAAGGGCAAGTCTTGCCTGATGAACCTAGTGGCTGCCTGTGATAGAGTGACTACATCAGTGGAAAAGGGAACTGCTACAGATGTCATCCATCTGGAATTCTGTAAGGCCTTTGACACAGTCCCCCACAGCATGCTTCTCTCTAAATTGGAGAGATATGGATTTGATGGATGGGGTGGTCAGTGGATAAGGAATTGGTTGGATGGTCACATCCAGAGAGTAGTGGTCAACAGATCAATGTCTGGACAGAGATCAGTGACTGGTATTCCTCAGGGGTCCATATTAGGACCGGTACTCTTTACTATATTAATCAATTACATAGTGCGATCAAGTATACCCTCAGCAAATTTGCAGATGACACCAAGCTGAGTGGTGTGGTTGACATGCCTGAGGGATAGCATACCATTCAGAGGGACCTGAACAAGCTTGTTAAGTGGGCCCATATGAACTTTATGAGGTTTGAGAAGGCTGAGTGAAAGGTCTTGCATCTGGGTTGGGGCAAGCTCTGGTATCAGTACAGGCTGGGATTGAGAGCAGCTCTGCAGAGAAGGATTTGGGGGTGCTGGTGGATGAGAAGCTAGACATGAGCTGGCAATGTGCGCTTGCAGCCCAGAAAGCCGACCGTATCCCGGGCTGCATCAAAAGAAGCGTGGCCAGCAGGTGGAGGGAGGTGGTTTTGCCCCTTTGTTGTGACACCCCACCTGGAGTACTGTGTCCAGCTCTGGAGTCCTCAGCACATGGATGTCTTGGAGAGGGACCAGAGGAGGGTCACAAAAATGATCAGAGGGATGGAACAACTCTCCTACAAAGAAAGGCTGAGAGTTGGGACTGTTTAGCCTAGAGCTTCAATAAAGCGGGTTTATAAGAAAGATGGGGACAGACTATTTAGTAGGGCCTGTTGTGATAGGACAAGGGATAATGGTTTTAAACTAAGAGGATAGATTTAGACTAGATATAAGGGAAAAATTTTTTATGACGAGGGTATTGAAACACAGGCACAGGTTGCCCAGAGAGGTGGGAGATGTCCCATCCCTGGAGATATTCAAGGTCAGGTTGGATGGGGCTCTGAGCAACCTGATCTAGTTGAAGATGTCCCTGCTCAATGCAGTGGTGTTGGCCTAGATGACCTTTAGAGGTCCCTTCTAGCCCAAGCCATTCTATGGCTCTATGAATTACCATTTCACTGAGTGTAATTGAGCCTGAAGTACCAGAATGGAAAGAAATACTTCTCTATAGCCCATTAAAATGTATTTAACTACAAGCTGAAGCAAACCTAGAGAGGTTATTGGTGGGGGGGAAATATACCGCTCTGGCAGCTGTCATTAGGCTTCTTGATCACAGCACAGTTTTACTTTACAGGATGCCCTGGATTTTGTGGTTCATCTAGTTCTATGCTTGCAGACTGAGTAGTGTGGACAGTACATAGGTTAGCCTGGAATTAGCTGTTGCACATGGATGTTGATGAGGTCTTCTTGGGTTGTACTCCTAGTCCCATATAGATTTCCAATGTTATTGTTATTGCCTTTGTTCATTTTCTCTGCCTGACTTTCCATCACAGTAGGTAGTTACAGTGCAGTTCCCTCTCACTGACTTCCAGAATGGAAATAAACTGGAAACAGTGTTCTGAATCCAATTCCCAGAACATCTAGGCACGTAAGATTCAGTTTTCTTTAATACCCCCTTTGCTCAGTAGTTCAGCAGCAGAATGGCACATTGCTTTTGACAGCTTTTCCCTTCCTCTTTGTCCTGTGGTTTACATAGTCGAAAAAAGCCAGGGGGGTGGAGGGAGGGAAGTGACAATCCTAAAGACAGCCTGAGCAGCAACCTGCCACTATGGGAGGGGAATTGGAGGGATTTTGATGCAGGGGAAACAGACCTATGGCAGGAACGAGTCCATGTGTTTCAGTGATGATGGCTGGTTATTTTCAGCACAGTTGTTTCTCACATTACTTCTCCTTAGCTATTTAGCCATCAGGGGGTAGCAGCCTGTCAGAGTCAGCATTCTCCTGGGCTGTTATGAAAACAGCAAATGCCATCATTGGTTTTCCACTGTGGGTGAATGAAGTGTTCAGTAAACAGTGTTCCCACCTAAGGCAAATTTTATATTATGTTGAGAGGTAACCATCACTCCCTTGCTGTCTTTCATCAGTTCACAGTATATTAAACAGCAAAACTGGTAACAACTTAAATAGCACCTTTCATCTTGATGAATCCCAAGGCTTCACAGGAATAGTTTCCCCTACTATTGAAGCACAGTTTTTAAAAGCACCCAGCAACACTGTAAATAGTACAGGGCAGGGGATGGAACACAAAAATGCTGAGTCCAAACTAAGCTAGCAGATACTTATTTGTTTATTGAATAGATCTTAGCAGTGGGTAAAAGTTTGCAGCCTCAGACACAAATCTTCTGAATAACCCAACAAATCTGTCCTATCCAATTTTGAAATTGCCCTCAAGAAATCCACACATCAATAAAAAGTTCAGAATTCACAGTCCATGTTTTACTTAGCCTGCTAGTAAATGATTTCCTATTTATTGCATTTGTGTTGTCTGTTTGATTTCAGTTGGGAAAAGGCACGAACCCCAGTAACGATGCTGAAGTAGACAACTATCCACTAAGGATCAGCCATGCCATTCTGCTTGCTGTGCAAAGACTTCATGCCTAAAATAAAAAGGCACTAGCCTTGCCCTAGATACATTACAATATAAGTAGGTACAGAAAGCAATGCTAGTGAAAACAGTAGCTCACTACTACTGGTAGCAGAGGTAGAGAAGGCAAACCAAAGCTTACAGCCAAAATCTTGAATAGGTATAAAATAATAGATGTAATTAGGTCCTAATCCTTGCCTTAAAGACAGAGGAACTACCATGAAGGAAATTGTAAGATTGCCTGAATAAGTTTATTTGTATGAGGTTGGTTCCTCTTATTTCTGGATTGTTTGTAACTTAGTAAAACTTAGTGTTAGGAACAGCAGAGATGATGAAAAGGTAAAGGTAGAAAATGAAAACTACAGATGAGTTGTTACTAGTGAGATAGAGGGACAAAAAGAGAGACATAAGAGCAAGGAAGAGCCCATGTAGCTGTATAAGCTAAAGATGTCAGCTTAGGTCAACAGAACTAGAAAAGGGAAGGGGAGCTACTTCATAATCATCTGGATAAGTAGGGGTTTCATGTCAGGGATGCAGAGCTGAAACCCTAATTTCTTCTGGTTTGCACTGCTCTACAGGGTCTCCTTTATCTGTAGCTGAGTAAGAGCTACTATCATTGTAGGTCCCTTCCAGCTGAAATAGTCTGTTCTATCCTAATAGCAACAGACAGCTGTGAAAGCTGCCTATGGCAGTTTAGGAGAATGAAATGGTTGTTTCCAAGGTGTGCGTCACAGGCTGCTGGGACTTAGAAAGCTTGTAATTATGAACAACTACCACTAACTTCAAGTCATTTGAACTGTTTTTCACATCATGCCTTATAGGTCATTCATACAAGAGTTCTTGGTCCTTCTCCAGAACCATTGCAGAAATTGGCATTGTCTCTCCTTGCTGGCACCATTCTGTTTATAGGCAGTCAGGGTGAGCACATGGACAAGCTGTTGGGTCTCTTTCTGACAGGCTCCTGTTGCTGAGGATCATGTTGTTCAGCTGAAGTCTACATGTCACTGGGAAGTAGCAAGGTTGGGAGTCGGGCTTTTTACCAGGTTTAGATGTTCAGCAGAGCTTTCAGGCTTGGACTGCGAAGCTGTCAGGGGTGGAGCTGAACACCGCCTAATAGGATTTTAGACAGATCAAGGATTTTTAGGCAACTGCTTGCCAGCTTTGTAGGAAGAGTACGGTTCTTTACCTGACCTTCTCTCTGAACAGCTCAACAGACATGATTGGCTACCTGGTTCAGACCTTGCCAAAAGGGGTATCAAAGTATGCTCTGCTCGTCCTCCCTTTGCTTCTGCTGGCAGGGGAGAAGAGTATGGCTCTACTTGAACCCCGATCCATTTAGTTGGATGCTTAGGCTGATAATTGTCAATATTAACATTAATCTTCGGTTTTGTTTACATCTAAATTCAGATCCGTTGGGATCTATGCAGAGCCAAAGTGTGCAGAGCACAGAAAATTCCAGAGAGCTGAATTATAGCACTTCAAACCTTTTATTGTATGGTATGAATAAAGAGGTGTTTTGGTCTGATCATTCTGCCTTTTGTGCAGTCTTCAGGACTATATGCCACTGAAAGTGTTTTTTTAAGCAATAATTAACATCTTGCTACAACTGAATTTACTATTGAAGCATTAATGTGCTGTGCTCCTTCAAGCCAACAAAGTCAAATGCCATTGCAAGCCTGAAGAATGTAAATTGTTTTGAAAATAACACCTGCAGTACTTGAGATAAAGCAGGGTAAGAGCTGATTATGCTAGGAACCAAGAGGGGTTCCACAAGGCTCAGGAACATCTTTCTGCTACTTGGCAAATATTAAATTTTTCCACTTCCAACTGAGAAAAAGCATCAGTAACCTGCTGATGAACAGCAACATGTGTCACTTCGAGAGAGTCTGACAGTCAACAGTACCTTCAGTATGGGAATCTGGCCCAGCTTCTACCACATCCAGTGCTGTGGCACTGAAATTTGAAGTATTGCTGCCATCTGCAGGGGCTCAACTTGATGTCATTTCCATGTTTTATTGCTGAGCTTGTCAGAAACAAAATATTCTCCAGAAACTTGCCAATCAGCTATGTCAGATTCCATATGATTACTTTTTGCTGTGTACCACCCTTTCTCAGGTCCTGAGGCCCAAACACCTCCAAACAAGCTTCAAACATGTTTCAGAGGGACTTCTTTGAGTCTGTACTTAGAATAACACATGGCAATTTCATTACATTCTCCCCCTTTTAAGGTGTGTCCTTCCTGTAAACTTATTTCTAGTGCTACAAAATAGACTCCTCTAGCCCAAAGTGAAAGCTTGTAGATCTGATAAAACATCAAATTTATCCCAACTGTTTTTCCCCAATGGAAGGTGCAATTGCTTACTAACAGGTAATCATATTCTTCTGCAAGCTTAATGCTAGTCTTGTACATGCTCATGGACTTGTACCTATGTGTATATTTTAAACAAAGCAAATTAGATAATAAGAAGAACCTGGGCTGAGGGAGGGAAAAAAGTTGACCAGATAGACCATAGTAAGATAGTATTTGGTGGACACTTGTAGGCTATGTGAGCTAATTTAAATCCAGCTTGACAGAAGGGTTGAAAATGGTGGTGCGTGGAGCTAGGTGCAATCCATACTGCTTACACCAAAAGCAACGGGAAACATTGGCATGAGGGTTGTGACTGTGATCGCGTTAAGGCAGAGGGAACTTGGTAACTGGGGGGAAAAGAAGGGTATTGAGCATTTGGTGTTCGAGTTGCATGTAAATAAGTTGTGGAGTTAGGTGTAAACCTGTAGGATACTAGAACGGATGAACAACTGAGCATACTGAAGAGGCACAAAGGCCACTGGACCTACTACAGACTCAACAGCACAATTCAGGAGTATGAGATGTAGCGCAGAGTTAAAGATACTAGGCAAGGCGTCATGAAGTCCTTCAGACCCCAGGGTTACAGAACTTGGCAAAACTTGCTTGTCAGAGTTTTTCTAGGCAATCAAACAGAAATGAAAAATAATGAGGTCAAACACTTGGGTGAGTATGAGTTTCAGACATGACCCCATTATGTCTGAGGTCCAAAGATGAAATAAATGATGGAGAGCCTCCACTTAGGTGGCAATTAAGAACACTGCTAGCTTTGTATCTGTTCTTACGCTGTGAAAGTGCTGGTTGCTGTGATCCCATTTTTCCTATCCTGAACAACAAGCACAGAAAACAAATGAACTACTGACTACATGTAGACTTCCTGGCATCTAACAGCTTGTTTTGCTTCTCACTTGAAGAGTTCAGTTTCAGGTCACTTTCTGTCTCTTCTTGATATTTTTGACAGGATTCTCCATCTACTGTACACTCGGTACAAGCTCACTTTCACATCAGAGATAATTAGGGTAGGCAGAAAAAGATTTTTCTTTGCGTGAACTGAAGACAGGATTAGAAAGCAATTCTCACCTCCAAATTTGTTTTATTTCATAACTCTCTTTTGCTTCTCAGAATGCCCTAATTTTATAAACAACAGCAGCTTGACTGTGGCAAACTTTAGCTATAAGAATATTTGAAGTTAAAAAGCTTTAGAAGCTGACACTAAGGAGTAATTTCCAGCTCTATATCTGCAGTGCCTAGTGATTATATTGCACGATCCTGAACCTGCTGAACAAAAAATAATAAACCTCAATCCTTCCCTGTTTACTGGAAATACGATCAGTAGAGTTCCTAAGCGACTGAAATAAGCCCAACAATGTTACTGTGCCTTCATCATAAAAAGTTACCTGAGTCCAAAGCAAGGCCGGACCAGTTTGTCTCCATTAGTTACAGGTAAGCACAACATTACTGAAAAAATGTATGCCCTTGCTATTTTGTATGTTTAGAATTTGCAAGCAAAGATGGATATGTTGCAATTGCACTCAGAAGTGTTAGAAAAGAGATTGGATGCGTAGGGTATTTGTCTTGATCCTGCAGTCACCTTGAGTGCTCAGCCCTCGCTGAAGTGCTGCATGAAGACAGATGGGGTTAATTCCCGAATGGGAGTAAAAGTCACTGCTGAAATGCAGCTGAAATACAGCTTCCATTTGTCAGTGGGAATGCTGTTGTGAGTATCTATACAAATTCAGTGCTAGGTCAGGAGAGATGACAAAGAACCCTTCTCAATCAAATGAAATTTATGGCAAATGGAGAAACAAGTCACAAACTGCCTTATCTGTTATGTAAAATGAAAGTGAATTATTAGTGATTCTTAGTCTAGAAGCCATATTAATTTTACCTTTCACCCAGAAGATGCATCGTCTCCTACTCCCAGAAGATTTTGCTCTCTAGACCAACACTATACATTGATTTTTTTTTTCCCCCCATAATCTGAGGGGATAAATCATTCTTATCTGAGCAACGAAAGCAGTACTCAGGGGCTTCTTTAATATGTAAGTACTTATCTATGTTAGTGCTGCTACAGAGGGAGAGAAAATTCTTTCTTGTTCTTACAGGAAAAATGTGTTATTTCTTCTTATCTCTGTTTTATATAGTATAGAAAAACCTAACTAAAGCTCAAGACTTCTATTTCAACTGCTGAAAAAATAAAACAAGGGGTCTAGACATCTCAGAACAGAAAGAGCCATGGAAGTTGGGAACTAACTCCACCTGCTAGGTCTCTAGTGACTACCCTTGCTTACACCATCCTGTGACATCACTGGGCACATCTTTACCTTGAGAATACAAGGCAAAGATGTAAGAAAATGCAAGAAACAGGATGGGAAAGTTAGAGAAAAATAGGGACCAGGAAAGAAATATGAGATAATGCTGGTGTTTGCGGTCCTGCTATGTATACCATGTTTTGAATAGCTGCTTCACTGTCTAGGTGGTAGTATCATCTCCAAAGATTTTCTTACCCTTTCTGGGGCAACTGTGCAGTTCAGTTTCATTTTCTAGCCTACAATTCTTTGCAAGTTTTCTTGCTCTGAGCTAAATTAATGCCTTTTACCACACAGAGCAGGAAACCCTAGTTAACAAGGGCTTTTTTCACAATGTTGGGACTAAGCATTTGAAATCCCTAAAAATAACTGAAAGTACCTAAGACAAATGACTGGAGCAGAAGGCTGGGAGCACTATGAATGTTGGAAAGTTGTTAGAATTAGAGATGTTAATATAGGGATTTATGAATCAAAGTATTGCCCCTTGATATGAGCAGTTGCCTGGCATTCAGGGCCTTTGCAGGTTGTTTCTCTGGAGCAGTACATCTCAATAAGAACATTTAAAAACAAGCTTTATTTTCCTGATGCTAACTGTAAGGAACAGCAGTAAGGTATGTCGTTCATAAACTCAGCAAGGCTTTTCTACATAGTACTTAAGAAAAAAAGACAAACCACAAACACAAAAAATGGTCTTGAAAAGCTTTCATCATTGTAATGAAGTCCCATTTCACTGCTCTCATTTATCCTGGATGAGAGGTGACTACCATGCACACTGGATTGCTCGAATGGCCAACAGACCCATGGGCCTCAGCAAGCTTCAGCACAGGTGCACAGATAGAGGCAGCAAAGCTTGGAAATCCTGGGGTTTAGAGAACTTGGGGAAGCCAGCCAGAGGGCTGATAATGTCCTGACAAGTCTGCTGGTGACTGGAGCACTGGATGTCTTCTGACCTCCTGCAGGTGGGAAATTCAGAGCTGTTCTGTGTTTCCATCAGGTCACAACAGTCATTGGGAACTTGTGAAGTGGGAGAACTGCTGCCTGTGTTCACTTCTGAAACACTCAGCAGCCCAGCAATCCCTGTCACTTGTGCTTGCTGCCACAGGGGCTGGCAAACCAGCTCAGGAGACTTGTAAATGCATGAGCTAGAACCATCTGAATTTGGGCACACACACAAAAGTGTGTAAAAAGATAATTGAGCTCTAGAATATTCTTTCCCCTGACAAGACTCGCAAATTGGACTTGCCATGAATATGGCTAGAGCAGTCTTGTATTCAAAGCAGGCCCCATTCCTGGCGATCGGCTGGTTAAATTGCTGCTGCTACTGCGATGCTACCGCCGACTTCCCCTGGGCTGGGCAAGCACTGTCACTTGGAAGGCAGCAGGCAAATGTCACTGCTATCTCATGACAGGATTCCTTTAATCCTTGGCATCCCCTTGCATGGTTGCTTGCTACTTAATGAGTTGCTCCTAAGCACACAGTTAAATGGAGTTGTAAGAAACTGAAAGCTCTCATTGCTTCAGCTGTTGCTTTGGCAGGATTTTTTCAGCAGTTTGCTGCCTTTGACAGTGTCTGGAACACACGCTGTTCTCTAGATATGACTGAGGCCAGCGTTAAACTGTAGATGTTGTAAACACAGATCCTGAATCTAGGCTTCAGCCAGTCAGTTCTGCTTTTTCCAAGAACTGGGCCATGGGCAATTAGATTAAATCCCTGATAAAGTTCACTTCAGCTATACATAAAACATGCAAATACACATCTGCAAAATAAATTGCATAAGTTTTATGCCTAGTTTTTCCTCCACAGGCACTTCTGCTCTGGACATAACAGTTATATAGTGGAGGGTGCACTGTCTGGGAGAGCGTGCCTGCCTTCTTAGAGAAAGAGAAAGCAAAGGGTGATGGAAATAAGCTGAAGAAATAACTGCCCCGTGATTAGGCAGTTATATGTTATGCTGGAGAAAGGGATTTAATCTTTGCCATAGAGTTACTAAGTGGTACTTATCAAATATTGGAATGTGGGCCACAGTTGTTAACACACACACAGTTGTGTGTGTTTATGTGGTGCTGGTGGGAGTCAGCGTGCCCCACAGACCTGGGCTGGCTCTGCCTGGAGTCATCTGTGGCACCTTTGACTCAATAGTTGAAACGGCAGTTCAAGCAGACTGCCCAGGGACAGCTGACAGCTGAACCTCTAGTCCAGGGACAAGGAACAGCTTGAGTATTTTCACTGAGTACATATCGTCAAAATGTGTCCATTTTCTCAGATGTCTCCTACCTCCTACTCTCTGCTGCAACCCCCCGCTACATTTAACTGCTATTTTCTACTTACTTATGTAAATTAAAAATTAAGAGCTCTTCAACTGTCATCCACTTCCACACCCTTTTCAAGTTCAGGCTTAGGTATCTCCCCGTCACTGCAGAATTTTGCCTAAGGCTTTCATTGTGTTCTTTAAAATCTCTAAGCCAAATAAAATATCATCCCTTTTAAAAGTCAGTGGGCAGAAGAACCCCAATATTAAGCATTTTGTTTAAATAACAGTGCAATTAAAGCTTTGTACCAGAATTAAGAGAAAGAATACAACTCAGGTCGGAGAATTCAAACATTTGGGGACCCTAGTTCCATTTTTTCAAGCCTTCAAACTACTTAGTAATCATTTTCTAAAAATAAAGAAGTAATGTTTTTGCCATCCATGTAGTTAGTACCAGCTGTCCAAGAGAAAATAAATCTCTTTATAGCCTCTGGAGCTTTAAAGAACCATCTATTTCAGGCAGAAGTGGTTTGCTGCTTCATGTTAGGCAAGGTTCCCAAATTTTCAGTTGAAATAATATCAGACATTTGCTCTTAAAGAACATTGGAACAGTGTTATTTACAACATTATTTTCAAAAGCAAATGACAATGTTTGCAGCTGAAAAGTTGTTCCAGCTCTGAATTAATTTACCACTTTCCAGTCAACCGAAACATGCATGCTTTCCAGTAAATCTAAATGTTTATGCAACTCCTAGGCCTAGTTTAATAAGCTTGGGAAGGTTCCCAGTACATGGCTGCTAACACTCAGATACTTGCTCATGACATAACTCATAAGCAAGCCAACTCCATCTTGCAGGCACAGCCACAGGAAAAGCAAAATGATCAGCTTTCTGTTAACCTATGTTGCGTCTATTTATCCAGCAGGAAAGGCCATGGACTTCACTCTTACTGGCCCACTCCACCATATGTCTGAGCTTGCCATATGGGTACTACAGCCACTGCTCCTGGTATGTGTGACCATTGCCATGCAGGCGCTCAACAAATCCCTGCCCAGCCCAGGGAAAAGAGGTGTGAGAGGAGGTTTCATCAATCTTTGTCCTTTATGGCCAATAATAATTGGCCACTTTCTGATCTGGGAGGTAGAGGCCAAGTCACGCCCATGTACTGGACTGCTCATGTGCAGTGAGTGCAGTGTGCTGGGGAAAGCATCCGGGCATCCTGGCAAAATAATAGCTGGGAGCAGGCTGCCACCACCCGCTACAACCACCTGCTCTCTAGCCACTTCCCTAGTTACAGCAAAGAACTAAAAAAGGGACCAAGAGCCAGGGGAATTGTTCTGCTGAGTTTATGGCTGTGGGACCCAGACTGAGCTCCCTAAGCTGGGCATGACAGCTCTTGTCAAACATCTAAGTACAACAGAACAGCTCTTACTTTGCTTATCTTTGTGAGTCATGATAGAAATTAATTCTCTATCTTTTATTTCCTGGTTTCTGTTAGAATCAAATCTATGAGGACAAAATAGATGAGAGCTATGCTAGGACAGCAGATGTTTGCAGAGGGAATGGCTCTTCTTTTATGCTCTTATGCTTTTCCCTGATGAGATGAATACAGATTATCAATATCACTTCCATCCCTCAGCAGCTGGGGTAGAGCAAGCCTCCAGTAAGCAGAAGACAGGAGAGTACAGCTGGGAGATTATCTCAGCATTGCTAGACCCAAGAGAACAAAGGTCCTTAGTCATATTGCAAAGGACTTCCATATGTACTATCAAGTTAGAAGGCTGAACAAGCACAGTTAAGGAGATGCACAATGCTTTTCCAGTTTGTCTTTTGCCATGTTTTTATTCCATGCAGAGAGGTGCATGGGATGCTCTGGGGAGATGTGTGCATGAGAGAGTGAACCAGTGTTTCCCCTCTCTCACAGATATATTCAGGAATCCACTCATTCACATCAATATTTCTTTCCCAGTTATGGTGCTGATCCTGCTTCAGACCCATAGGTTTCCTTGATTCCCCTTCACCTGGCTCCAGAAGGCTGTGCTCCCTGGCAAGCTGTACACCTCCTGTTCATGACCCTGGCTGCAAGAGCTGCCGTGTCCTGCAAACTGGCCTCGCTTCCTCCCTCTTTCTCTCTCATGTGTTAAGGCAAGCTCCTCCACTTCTGCATGTGTCAAACCCAGGCACGACTACATGGTGAGCATTACTCACTCGTGGGCAGCCCTGTCCCATGACCAGCTGTCCACTATTAAAAACCAGCACCATCACTATTTGTCTTGGGGAACAGTGTTCCTCTCCCAAAACCAAACTTTCTCAACTAAATCTGTTCTTAGCTGCCACTCTCTTCTGCCCTGGATGTAGATACTTCTAGAGCACCCCAGCTGATTTTCCCATGTCTCTTTGCCAGCAGTTTCCAAATTTCAAAAATAAAATCCTTCTAACCTTGCATGCCTGACATCATTCCAATGCCTTTGCAGGAATCAGTCAGACAGTCCCAATAGCACTGCAACTTTTTTCAGTTATTGCCTCTTCCTCAAATTTTTGAAGAATTTGCTAGGTCAAATGTGAAAGTACTCTGTGAAAAAACAAACCATGCACAATTCTTCACTTTCTGCAACCCAAAAGGTGCAACAAAAAGCTATTACTTAAGAAACCCAGTTAGTGTCCCTTTTGCTGTGCTGTAACCATGGTACCTCAGCCACAGCTGTGCCTGCTGCTCTCCTGGCAAAGGCTTTGCTGACTCACCAGCTGATTCACACAGGCACTAGCCTTATATGGCTTCTGAAGAGCATCTCTGTGCCTGTGTGTGGTCCCCCTGCATGCACCAGACCACACTGGTTTATAGCTGCTCGGTCTCCATCCCTAGAGCAGTTGGCTCTATGATGGCCACAGCCTGTAGAGGGTCAAACGAGGGTTGTCTTTGCTCTTTGCTGAACATGTGCCACCACAGGTCCAGGGGCAATATTTAAGATGGAGCACCTGAATGGATGCGATCTGTAGAGTTAACAACCTGAAAAGGATTCCTTGCCTCTCTTTTGGTGCCAATTGCTGCCATCTCCTCTCCCCTTCAATGAATGTGCACAGTTCCCGTGAACCCTGTGCAGCTCAGGCCAAGCATCAATATCTGTACAGGCTGTTATTTAAACAGAGTAACTGGCCATAAAACATTCCCAAATAACTCATACATATTCTGGTAAAAATGACGGGAGTTTATGGTGTAAGTTGTGGGGGCGAGTGCTGTTTTAGTTCAACGTTGTAAAATATTGATGTTGGTTTAGGATTTTTTTTCATACTACATCAGCCACAGAAAAAGAAGATAGCCTTCTCTGCCAGATGGACCATTATTCTGTAAACAAAACTAAAGGAGCAAGGGAAAGCTATAGAGCATAAGAGCAGAAAATGAGTGGCATGTGTATCTTGTTTCCATTTTCTTTTATTTTCTTTTTAGTTTTTCTCTTCTGCTTTTCCCTGTTTGTAATGTTTCTACTACTTGCAGCTTTTGTACCGTTTCTTTTAATCTTCATCTCAGTTACTTTTCTTAACTTAATAAACTACACATCTGTTCAGTCAATGGAAATATTATAGAAAAACAATGCAGAGCTTGATCTAAAATAGACTGAACCAAAACCAAGGAACAGTAGGGTTAGCAGGTTAACTGTGCACCATTAATTTTTACTTGTTTTGTTTTAGTAAATTTAATTTGCTGAGTGGCTTCTGCGTCTAGGCACTAGCTGTTGTGGCTTGGCTCCAGTAGGGTAACATGACCCCAACATGGTAATGCCGGTTTGGCTGCCAGCTTTTTTCCTTCTTATCTGGGTTTGTCTCTCACACAGAGGCTGATGGGAGTATCTGGTGTGTCTCCCCATCCACTTAAAAAATGTGAGGGTTGGTCCCTCAAATTACAACCCCAAACTGCCCAGCAATACCAAGCATTTGCATGGGATTGTCCCAGGACAAAATGAACTAGGATGCTGCTGCAGTTCTACTCTAAGTTTCTGTATATAGAGGAGAAAAAAAAAAAGGCTAGGAAAAGCTGATATTTGTAATAAGGGAATTGCATGAAGGAAAACACAATGGAAATGTAGATGTGTATAAGGAAAAGCCATCAACCTCTGAGAACTACATATTTGTCCTTAAAAGCAGTATATTGGCTAGGACTCTGGCTTTCAAAACTGGATTTGAGGCAGCACTTGAAGTAGTGACATGGGAGTGATGTTGCATAAAGCACCCATAAGAGGAGGTATACAAGTGCTATATAAATGAGCTATAGATGTATTGAACACCGCATATTAATGTTTAGTATCTGGACAGTCAGCTTTGGGATGTCAGTTCCTCATGGGGATGTTCTATGAACTTCCCCATGACATTGCACTCAGATTCAGACTCAAGGGTGTGGAGAAACATCTGGAGAGAAGCTGTGTGTAAGACACTGCAGGGTCACAGAATGACCCACAGTGAAAGTCTTAACACTCAAAAACATCAGTAAAAATTTCTGCCATATTATTCTCTATCTACCAAATAAAATAAGCCACCTGAATAACTTCTTGAAAGGGCCATGACTGTCTTCACACAGAAAAATTCCATAATGAGAACATAACTTGCTCTGGTGTCTTCTGCAGTCCCTCTTCTGAACACTAAGCAGCTTTGGTGTACCTGGCAGACTTGTGGCTAGCGGTGATTAATTCAACATGAATGTTCTGGCAGGGGAGATGTTTGGTCATAAAAGTGATGATGGATTGTGTTTCTTTGTGTAGTCCTTTTCTCCTATGCTTTTTGCTGCCAAGTTGTCTATGGTGTCAGAAATCCTCAGAGGTTAGGCTTTTCTAATGTGGCCTGAAGATCATCTGTTTGTGGATTACCAGAGTCAGTTACTTGGCTAAAAGGAAGGAAAAACATTTTCTTGGAAAAAAAAATGCGGATAGGGGTTAGGAACAATTCAGTTTTGCCCATGCTGAAGTGGAATTAGCTGCTCCTCCTCCCAGGACTACTCTTTTTCAGACATTGTGGCACTCCTGTAATGAGGTTGGCTCTGTCTCTGGATGAGTGCAGGCAGGTGCCATCAGCAAAGACCTGGCAGGGGCGGCGATGTCCAGGAGGAGAATGCTCAACAGTTACAGATAAAAAGTATGTCAGAGAGAAAAATTGCTGCTGCAGTTGTGAAATAAATAGTAAGGCAACCCAAAGGAGTGAAATCACACATTTGTGTGTGTGTAAAAAGAAAAAAAAATCTTGGCAGGATGCCCTGATCTCCTATAGACATATGAGAAGCAAGCTGATTCATAAATGGATTTTTCATCAAAATGGCATAATCCTCCTATATGACAATAAAAGGCAGTGAATGCCAGCTGAGAACACCTGAAGAAGAGGCTTTATTCACAAATACAAAATACTTAGTGACTCTAGAACAGTGCTGATAATATTTATTCTCTGATGCTTTTGCTGACAAAATTTCACATGTGAAGTAATCAATAACTCCAGATTACATTACGCAGGGAGAAAATTTATTCTTAGTGCCTGGGCACCCTTCTGTATCCTGAGATACTTCAGACTTCAAATTCCAAGCTCTTTTTCTTCCTCTCAGTTATTCTGTCATAGCAGCCTTCCTCTGAAAATGTGAACACCAGATTCTTCTTCTTCAGTACTCTGCTCCCTCCACTTTGCTGCCAAATTCCTTCTTCTGCCGTCCCTAATGGTTTCTCCAACATCTGGAGAACAACTCCAAGACTTTGCTAATTTCTGATACAGTTCCCCTAACTGCGCAGAGATAAACCAGCAGTGCTGGCTAGCAGTAAGGACTTTGGCCACCTAGGAAGCAAGACAGTTTTTCACTAGAGAGTCCATTGTTCCACCATGTTTTCAGTGGAGAACCTTCCCAGATATCCAAGTACCACCATCCTGCACTTCCCATCTACAGTCCCTAGAAACATACTTTTTTCAGATAACAATTCAATTACAGTTCAAAGTAGATTTAATACAAGTTTATTAAAGATATTGTGCACAAAAAATTATTATAACATAGCCTCTGTCCATGATGAATGTTTAGAGAAACCTCATTAAAGTGCCTTGCACTCTTGCAATTGCCTTTCATTTGATTATCTCAAAGCACTTTCTAAACAATTATAAAACCCTCACAGCACCTTGTAATGAAAGAAATGCATTGTTTACAATTAGGCAAACACACAGGCACTGACAAGCTAGAGCCAAAATTATCAGGCATGAATGCCTAAATACAGCAATTTGAAGCCCTATTTATTTTAGTAAGTGTTAAGTATATGTCTGCCACTGACTTTACAGAAACCAGAAGACAACCAGAAGGCTTGAGAAATAAAACTATTCTATTTAACCATATAAATACATAAGTAAATGCCTGACTTCAAGCAATACCTTCTTATGTTTAATAATGGTTGATTGTATTTTTTTAATTAAAAAGCACGCAAAAGAAATTTTACATCTCAGGGCCCTTTGTGGAATGATACCAAAGGATTTAATAAATGCTTTTTACTGCAATGAAGCCATTTCTGGAGTGGACTGTGACAACTGCTTCACAGCCCATAGAGACTTTGCACAAAAATGGAAAAGACAAGGTGAAAAACACTGTATTGACCTAAGCCTGCAGGGGGAATCTGGGTCAGGAGAATGCAGTGCTTGAGCAATGGGGAAAATGCCACTAATATTCATCTGAGCTCAGAAACAATCGAGGTTTACTTTCACTTGCAATAGTGAATTTAAGCAAAAGCTTAAGTTAGTAGCAAAGTATATGTTGATTTTTATTTATTCACATGATACTTTAAATGTGAAATGTATTTGTAAGATGCAAAAGTAACCTGGTACAGAAACTGTATCGCTCCAATGACTAACCAATGCTGAATTACTGTAGAAGTTAGGTAGTAAATATTCACAAAAAACTCTTCACAGTATTAACGTAGTGAAAACATTTCCAGATAAATTCACAGATACATACAGTAAAATGTGAGAAATTCCTGAGAATTTTGTGAGAAGAAAAAAATGTACTGACTAACCTATGTATCAGAAACAGCTTCTTATGCTGCAATCCAGTTCTTGCAGAAAGTGTCCTGGCATTAAGTACAAGAATCAGCATCTCATGTAATTGATTTAAACGGAAACACTATGTGATCTGAAAGTCATTATAAAATATAAGCTTATCTCAATTTATTTTGTTGACTAGCATCCATTAATATCCAAGGATACTACTGTCCTAAATACTATTCCAGCAAGAGAACTGCATAGCCAGTGAGGAAAAGGCTGTTTCCTTCTGTTTTCAGAAGAGCTTAAATATTATTAACACAACTGAAATAGCTTTCATAAAATAGCTGAGACAAGATCATTTACTTTGTGAAATCTAACAGTTGGCCAGTCTAAAAGAGATGGGTAGCAAAAGAGCTAGGTACAGACTTTACATGTAAGCAAACTAAAGAAGCCTTTCGTCTTGTAAAGTGTCTTATTTGGTAATTGTCTTGATATATTTAGTGCATAAAATAAAAGATTGTGAGCAATACTGGTGAATTTAAACAAACTCTATTACTTCTACATCATTTACAACATATTTTATAAATACGTCCCCACCAAAAAAAGCAGAGTGATAAATTTCCCGAGGATATTTAGCATATCTTTTATTCACACAAATCTGATACCAACAGACATGGGAAAATAATGTTATTAACAGTTGTCCATCAGCTGACATCTATAAACTTCTTAGGGTGAAAACAATTCTAGATTTATGATAAAAAATATGTGTTTTAAAAAGAATAACTAAAAAAATATTTTCCATATGTTTTCTTCTGGAATTAAGCCAAAGAGGAACCTACATCTTATTATATCGAATGTCACATCTGTCAAAATATCTTGCCACTTGTTTTACTGTTAAAAGCAGGTTAAATTCCATGGCTACTTATTTAATTTTTAAAATAAAATATATGGATGATTTTACCACTGGCGGATACTGGAGCAGACACAAACCAGGTACCAGGTATTCCTTCTGTAAGAGGAGGGAACCCTGCAAGCATTCTGACTGACAGCTATTGCAGTTCAGAGGATATTACAAAGCTCTGCCATAGGTCTTTGACCAAACTTTCCAAATACAGACAGTGAAAGCTAAAGTTAGGATTTCTACTTCTATTTTTAGGCAGCTCTATAAAAAAAAAGTAATATCTTACAAGATTCCATATCCCATTTGTCCTACTAGACAGGAGCAGCAACAATCGGTTTAGCAGTTTTGAGGCTGAGATCACCTCCTCTTCCATCACACAGGATGGATTAAAAGTCTTGAATCTGAAAGTTTAAATGTAAGCTATAGCAGCCATTACTTCTCACTTGCAGACATTACAAAACTGTACATTCTGTTAATGCATCTTAAACAAACTTGCAGCCACTTCTGGTCCTGGGCCCCGGGGCTCCTCGCAGCTGTGCTGCCAAGCACTCTTCCTCACACATTTGTGCTGCAGTGCTTCAGTTCTCATCTGTTGCCTTCCACTTGTCAAGTTCTGGTGTCTCCAGACTTGCTTGCCAATGTTCCTTTGTTCCCTCTATCCTTAGTGTAGGATAGCTACTCCAGTCATATCCCATATTCTGGTAATAAACCTCAATCCTATCTTGCAATATTCTCCATTATTCAAGACTTGGGGTCTCATAAAGTTTTAGCTGCTAATTTCAGCACCCCCTCTCCTTTTGTATCTGTTATATATTTACAATCTGGAATCTGCAGTCAAAACAGTATTGAATTGGGTTTTTACAAGTCAAATCCATCAGGTGCTCCAATCTTAATAATTTTACTCCATGGGCCTTTCTCTCTTTTTTTCCTTAAGCAGTAATTTGCAAATAAACCTACCAAGAAATGTAGTTAGTAACAATCAAACATACATTTCACAGCTGGATCTAAAAATACCAGTGAAGGATTTATACATGGCAATGAAGAACCAATTTTGTGACATTTAGAAGTTGGGGCTGACCCACAACAAGTGTCCTGAAATATTTTTGCATTTTCTTCTGCACTAGAAAATTATTTCTGAATTTCCATAACAATATTTTTATGCATCTTCCTAAAATGTGTAAGATGCATAAGGCCTTTTGGCTATATACAGTGTAAAAGTTTCTGCAAGACTGCTGTATACAAAAAGAACAATTAAGTAGATTGCAAATGGAGCTTCAAAGTCAACAGAAAAATAAACATGAACTGCCCTGTGTGCACCTCCTCTCATGGATTCCACTTTAAACAAACTACACACAAGACAATATGACTCAACTCATTAAAGCCTCCTAACACAACAGAATAATATCCAAGTTGCCATGGAATGCAGGTCATATAAAATAGTTGCACGTTAAAGGTAGCAGAACAGGCTAAGCTCTAGAAGACAGCTATATAATAGAAGCAGACAGGTTACATGCAGAAGAATATGAAGGCAAGGACTAGAGAGGAAAGACAAAGTTTTTGCCATCAGCTGGCTTCATGTAGGAAGGTAAGAAGAAATAAGGCTGGGAGGGCTATAAAAGGTCAACAAGACAAGAAGGCAGTAAAAACACGGCAGCAAATCCCCCATTAACAGCAATAACACAAATGGGAGATTGCCTTCGAAATCACATGCAGAATACACACACAGAACCGTATAGGTTGGAAAAGACCTTTAAGATCATTGGGTCCACCTGTGAACCTAACACTGTCAGTTCACCACTAAACCATGTCCCTAAGCACCACATCCAAACATCTTTTAAATACATCCAGGGATGGTGACTCAATCAATTCGCTGGGCAGACTGTTCCGAGTGCTTGACAACCCTTGCACTGAAGTAATATTTCCTAATATCTAGTCTAAACATCCCCTGGTACAGGTTGAGGCTGTTTCTTCTCATCACTCATTACCTGGGAGAAGAGACTGACCCTCACCTCACTGCAACCTCCTTTCAGGTAGTTGTAGAGAGCAATAAGGTCTCCCCTCAGCCTCCTTTTCTCCAGACTAAACAACCCCAGCTCCCTCAGCTGCTCCACATAAGACTTGTTCTCTAGACCCTTCACCAGCTTCATTGCTCTCCTTTGCAGACGTTCCAGCAGCTCAATGTCCTTCTTGTAGTGAGGGGCCCAAAACCGAACACTATTCCAGTGGTGGCCTCAGCAGCCTTGGGTACAGTGGGACAATCACTTCCCTAGTCCCGCTGGCCACATTAATTTCTGGTACAAGCCAGGATGCTGTTGGCTGCCTTGGCCACCTGGGCACACTGCTGGTTTATATTCAGCTGGATGTTGACCAACACCTCCAAGTCCTTTCCACACGGCAGCTCTCCAGCCACTCTTCCCTGAGCCTGTAGCATTGCATGGGGTTGTTGTAGCCCAAGTGCAGTACTTGACACAGCCTTGATGAACCCAATACAGTTGGCCTTGGCTGATGGATTCAGCCTGTCCAGATCCCTCTGCAGAGCCTTCCTGCCCTCAAGCAGATCAACACTCCTGCACAACTTGGTGTTGTCTGCAAATTTACTAAGGGTGCACTTGATCCCCTTGTCCAGATCATTGATAAAGATATTAAACAAGACTGGCCCCAACACTGAGCCCTGGGGAACACCGCTTGTGACCGGCCACCCACTGGATTTAACCCCATTCACCACAACTCTCTGGGCTCGTCCGTCCAGCCAGTGTTTTACCCACCAAAGCATATACCTGTCCAAGCCGTGAGCTGCCAGTTTCTGCAGGAGGATGCTGTGGGAAATGGTGTCAAAGGCTTTACTAAAGTCCACATAAACAACATCCACAGGCTTTCCCTCACTTACTAAGTCACCCTGTTATAGAAGGATATCAGCTTAGTTAAGCAGCACCTGCCTTGCCTAAACCCATGCTGACTGGGCCTGATCACTTGGTTATCCTGTATGTGCCATGTGATGCCACTCAAGATTATCTGCTTCATAACTTTCCCCAGCACGGACGTCAGGCTGACAGGACCATAGTTCCTCAGCCCTTCTTGTAGATAGGCATCATATTTGCTAACCTTCATTCAACTGGGACCTCTCCAGTTAGCCAGGACTGCTGATAAATGATGGAAAGCGGCTTGGTGAGCACTTCTGCCAGTTCCTTCAGTACTCTCGGCTGGATCTCATCTGGCCCCATAGACTCGTGTGTGTCTAGGTGGTGTAGCAGGTCACTAACCATTTCCCCTTGGATTATGGGGGCTTCATTCTGCTCCCATCCCTGTCTTCCAGCTCAGTTCTCTGGGTACCCAGAGAACAACTGGTCTTACTATTAAAGACTGAAGCAGAGAAGGCATTAAGTATCTCAGCCTTTCCCTCATCCTTTGTCACTATGTTTGCTCCCACATCTAATAAAGGGTGGAGATTCTCCTTAGCCCTCCTTTTGCTGCTAATGTATTTATAAAAGTATTTTTTATTGTCTTTTATGGCAGTAGCCAGATTAAGCTCTAGCTGGGCTTTGGCCCTTCTAATTTTTTCCCTGCATAACCTCTCTACACCTTTGTAGTCCTCCTGACTTGCCTGCCCCTCCTTCCAAAGGTCATAAACTGTCCTTTTTTTTTCTGAGTTTGAGCCAAAGTGCTCTGTTCAGTCAGGCTGGTCTTCTTCCCCGCTGGCTTGTCTTTTGGCATGTGGGGACGGCCTGCTCTTGTGCCTTTAAGACTTCATTCTTGAAGAGTGTCCAGCCTTCCTGGACTCCTTTGTCCTTCAGGACTGTCTCCCAGGGGACTCTGTTGAATCAGTTTCCTATATAGGCCAAAGACTGCCCTCCAGAAGTCCAAGGTCACAGTTCTGCTAACCCCCATCCTTACTCCTCCAAGAATCAAAAACTCAATCATTTCATGATCACTATGTCCAACACGCCCTCCAACCATCACATCACCCACAAGCCCTTCTCTGTTCATGAAAAACAGGTCCACGGGGTGCCTTCCCTAGCTGGCCTGACACCAGCTGTGTCAGGAAGTTATCTTCCACATGCTCCAGAAACCTCCTAGACTGTTTCCTCTCCACTGTAATGTATTTCCAGCAGACATCTGGTAGATTGAAGTCCCCCATGAGGACAAGGGCTAGCAACCGTGAGGCTTCTCCCAGCTGCTTGTAGAATAATTCATCTGCCTCTTCATCCTGGTTGGGTTGTCTGTCTTGTTGGCCTTCCCCCTGATTCTTACTCATAACACTCAACCCTATCATCACCATCACTAAGCTTTAGACAATCCAAACTCTCCCTAACATGGCTACCCCACTGTCTCTCCTACCTTGCCTATCCCTTCTGGAGAGTTTATAGCCATCCATTGCAGCACTCTAGTTGTATGAGTCATCCCACCATGTTTCCGTGATGGCAACTATATCCTAGTTTTCCTGCTGTACAATGGCCTCCAGCTCCTCCTGTTTATTGCCATACCTAAAGGAGTTGTTCAGGGGTGAAATCTGTATTAGTAGCTTCTGAACCCAGCACATCAAAGACTTTCAGGAAGGACACAAAAAAGACAGACTGGTATCCTGGTTTACAATAAGTGTATGGTGCAAAGTAGAGGTTGCGAGATGAAAGGCTTTGGAGTAGGGGCCACAAAGACAGCTGCACTTCCATCATCCTTGCAAATAATTTTTAGCATAAAGTACCTGTTTGGCTTTATGAAGAGTGAATTTTTCGGGAGTATTATACTAGAATTACTCTGCGTCTCTAGGCCCATTAGGGTTTCAGCAAAGTCTGAATGTGTAAGCTGGTATACATAGGCCTCCCACTGGAGTAAGAAAGCACCCATTAACATTGCCTTTGTAAAAAGGGAATATATCTGCTAATAAGCTGCGAAGAAAAGAAAGAAAATGGAAGGTGTCATAAGAAAATTTCTAAGACAACTTTCTAGTTAATGACTATAATGCTGAGAAAAGAATCACAGAATCACACAGAAAAGAAGGCTCAAAGTAAAAAGAAAAAGAAGGCAGCCACAACGTATGAATGACAACTGCAATGTAATGCTCTTCCCTTTCCTGTCAGGCACTCTTCTATTTGTTAGCACTTAGGTACCAATTTCCTCGTGCCTGAGATCATGTAGATTGCTAACCCCGTATAAGCAAAATGTTGGATCTGTAAAAGCCATAGCTGACTCTGTAGCTTGAGGTCTTTTGGTTCTGTTTTGGTTCAGAAAACCCATTGCTGAGTCTGTCTTTTGCCACATGCAGAAATAACAAGCAGAAGAATCTATGGGAAAAGGGAGGGGAAAGCACCATCGGCTCAGTTGGCAGCCATCTCTGCTTCTACACAGAAGATCATCCTTAACGCAAACCACCTACCAGGTTCCTTACAGCCACTTATATTACACACACAGACAGTACATTTGTTGAACAATGCATTTCAGAACAGCTTCATTGGTTTAGCTCCAGAATAAACTTCATGCTAGCATATGTTTTGGTACAATCCTTTTTACCCCATGTTTCCTTGAAGCAGGGTTTCAAAGACTGTTGAGACTTCTCTCTGAGACAGGAATAGACCACTGTTATTAAAAAATGCTAGCATCTCAGTAACAGCCTTAGATCCAATAAAGGAATGTCTTGCAGAAAACATGTATAATGATGACGGAATGTTATTATCATACAGTCACATCAGAAATCATTCAGCCTTTCATTGTGAAATGACAAAAACAAAGAAAACCAAGATGTAGCACACAAAACCATTACTACTTCAAGGAATGCACAAGCAGTGTGTGGTGCGACGCTGGAAAAGCAAGTCTAAGTATTAAAAGGAAATACCTCTCCTCCATGTCCCAGAAATGACATGCAGAAGTATTCTGCCTTTTCAGCTACACATCATTATACATTTGCTCATATTGTTATTAAATAGATATATTTTTTTAATTAAATACACATACTCCTCTATGATTCCAAGCAGCATTGTAAATTTAATCTAAACATTTCCTTTCAGGTAGCATTATAAGACTATTAAAGGGTAAAACCAGAAGTAAAATTGAATACTCCTTTTGATGTACCTGGCAGAAGAGACAATAGCTTACCTGCAAAAAACCAAAAACAAACCAAGAAAAACCCCACAGTAACAAAAGTAGCAGAAGGAATGAAAAAAAACCCAGAAAACAAAAAATAGTCAAGCCTCATTCAAAAATGTTAGCTATATGCAAACGTATTCTAAATATATAAGCAGATTCAGGGAGCCTGCCTATGCTGAAAGAGTCAATTGTAGGGGTTGTTTTCAGACTGCTCCATGCCTGTCAACTGCAGCCTCTCCTATCTTCTTATTAAATTCTTTTCTAACTCTCTCCTGGGCGAGGGACTCTATTCTGCGTGCATGTATGAGCTAGACAGCCTGTGCAGTCTTCATTAAAGATTTCAGTTGTTTTTATTAAAATATAAAGGGAAACCAAACAATCCAGCTCTTGACCAATTTATGAAATATCAAGAAATATAGACCAGATGATCTCTCTGTGTTCTTATTCAGTCCACATTCCTTCCTCCCTCTTCAACAGGGACTGGCATTTCAGCTATCCAGATGCTGCGGCATTTAATCAATGATTCAGTACACAGCCCATGAGATATGCCACAACACTTCAACAAGCAAGTTGTATCTCTCCATGGGGAGAGAGGATCTGAGTTTGTGTCAGTCTCTTCTTGTCAGTTATAATTAACCATACACCCATTTGCATACATAAATATTTATACACAAAGAGAAAACTTCCTATTGCTTTATCAGATCTTGCTTTATCACAGTGGATTCTGATGGGAGCAAAACACAATTTAGTTTTGTTAAAAACTCAGAGAGAATTTTGAATCTCATAAATAGGGAAATTATGGCCCAGATTTTCAGATGTTAACTACCTGCAGCTTCTGGGGACACCAGGATATTGTAGAAGCACAGTATCCCTTTCATTTAAAATACTGGGCCACAGCCTTAACACAGACACAGGAAAATGAATGACAGATTGCACAGAACTTTAATAAGATTTTTGGTTTTTTTCAGGCTTTAAAAAAAAGAGGAATGAACCTGTCAGGTAATGAGAGTGACAAGGAAGAAAATGTATAATGGAACTTCAGAACAGCCCAGAGTTACTGCCTGATTTGTGCTGGGGTGGGACCAGTTGAAGACAAACCATCTAAATAATGTATGTCACACCAAGTCACTGGCTAAGGCAGATGACACCTATAATACAAAGAATTCAGGTATTCTAACAATCTTCCTTTCCCTGCTGATCACTTAGATGGCATATGAACTTGGAAAAAATGTAGAATATACAGAATCACAGAATCACAGAATGGCAGGGGTTGGAAGGCACCTCTGGAGATCGTCTTGTCCTACCACCCGCTTGAGCAGGGACACCCAGAGCAGGGGCACAGGGGTGCGTCCACTGGGCTTAGTTTACCTGAGGAAAGGAATTTTTTTTAGAAAGCAACAAAATAACTTCCATCTGATAAGTTCTGGGGGCTTCTACTCAATGTCTTGTTAACATTTACCTAGTTCCTGGAAAAACAGTGACAATGTGAAAAAGACTACCAAGGTCACCAAAATGATAGCATTAATTGCCCACTTTTTAAGGCAGTTTCAGTGGAAGCATTTAAGGACCAAACAGACTAATTTCTGACTTACGCTCACCTTGCCCCGAGCTTCTCCAGGTCATGAATACACGCGCTTTATAACCTGCAAAAGTCCTCTTGCTAAAAAGGAACAATTCCTCCTGTCAGTTCTTCTCATCACCTAGATTCATGCAGCTTCATGCTTAGCCTCATCAGAAAATGGAACTACATAAAAACTAGGAACTTGTGACAGCAGCTAGCCCTCCTCTGCCTTCTACCAGACTGCTTACACCAGGACAAACTTTCTCTAATTAAAAATTTCTATTCATGTCGTGGTTTAGCCCCAGCCGGCAACTAAGCCCCACACCGCCAGTCACTCACTCCCCTCTGGTGGGACAGGGGAGAGAATCGAAAGAGTAAAAGTGAGGCAACTCATGGTTTGAGATAAAGACAGTTTAAAGGTAAGGCAAAAGCTGCGCGTGGAAGCAAAGCAAAACAAGGCATTCATTCACCCCTTCCCACGGGCAGGCGAGTGCTCAGCCCTCCCCAGGAAAGCAGGGCTCCATCACGCGTAACGGTTACTTGGGAAGGGAAACACCATCACTCCAAACGTCCCCCCTTCCTTCTTCTTCCCCCAGCTCTATATGCTGAGCATGACGTCACATGGTGTGGGACATCCCTTGGGTCAGTTGGGGTCAGCTGTCCCGGCTGTGCCCCCTCCCAAATTCTTGTGTACCCGGCAGAGCACGGGGAGCTGAAAAAGTCCCTGACCAGTGTAAGCGCTACTTAGCGACAACTAAAACATCAGAGTCTGCCATGGTTTTGGCAGGGATAGAGTTAATTTTCTTCCTAGAGCTGGTATAGTGCTGTGTTTTGGATTTAGTATGAGAATAAAGTTGATGACACGCTGATGTTTTAGTTGTTGCTAAGTAGTCAAGGACTTTTCAGCTCCCCTGACTGGGGCTAAACCCCAACAGCGTGCTATCAACATTATTCAGGACAATTCACTACTAGAAGGACATTGAGGTTCTGGAGTGTGTTCAAAGAGCAATAAAGCTGGTGAAGGGTCTGGAGAACAAGTCTTATGAGGAGTGGCTGAGGGAGCTGGGGTTGTTTAGTCTGGAAAAGGAGGCTTTGGGGAGACCTTATTGCTCTCTACAACTACCTGAAAGGAGGTTGTGGCGAGGTGGGGGTCGGTCTCTTCTCCCAAGTAACGAGTGGTAGGATGAAAGGAAATGGCCTAAAGCCGCACCAGGGGAGGTTTCCATTGGATATTAGGAAATACTACTTCAGTGCATGGGTTGTCAAGCACTTGGAACAGGCTGCCCAGGAAGGTGGTTGAGTCTCCATCCCTGGATGTATTTAAAAGACATGTAAATGTGGCACTTAGGGACGTGGTTTAGTGGTGGTCTTGGGAGTGTTAGGTTTACAGCTCGACTTGATCTTCTTAAAGGTCTTTTCCAACCTAAATGATTCTATTTGCTTGCATGTGCAATTGTTTTGGTCAGCTCCAGCTCTTCTTGACAGTGATGAAAACTGTCTTTGACATTGGCATAGATGACATTCCTGGCTGAGTAAAAAAGATCTGGAGAGAGGAATCAGTCTAGGTGCCTGGCTCCAGGTATGGCCATCTAGGTCATTTGCATTTGTTTTCCAAAGCCTGAACCCGCAAACCGAGATGGAAGTTATTAAGAACTGAAATTAAGAACTTGAAAATGTGCTGTTGCTGTGAACAGCCCCTCACTTGGAGAAGACCTAGAGCACACATCCGGAATTCTTGGAGAGAGGCTAACCAGGTGAAAAGGAACATGGCTCCAAACTGAAGCTTTCATTTAATTTTCTAGCTTGTTTTACTGCATTAATGTTTGGCTTCTGAAGTTTTAACATGGTTCCCAAATTTAAGCTTCTAATTACTAAATTGTCTGGTCTAAAGGCCATCTGTTTTTCCAGCTATCTCACATGATCTAAAAAAATATATTCTCTCTCTTTACAAGTTAGACCATGATGACCACCACGACACTATAACTTAAAAAACCTTTTTTTGTTGTTTTGTCATCCAAATGCCATGCCACTGATCATGATCTAGGATGGCCAGTCTCACCCTCTCTCCCTCATGGCTGTGAATCCCAGCGAAGTTCTACGTGCAGGGAACTCTGAGAGAGCCCCACATCCCCACATACTCCAGGGCACATCCTTACATCATCGTTCAGCCCCAGTCCGCAACAAAACACCCCGCAGTCGCTCACTCACTCCCCCCATCCCTGTGGGACGGGGGAGAGAATCAGAAGAGCAAAAGCAAGAAAACTTGTGGGTTGAGATAAGAACAGTTTAATAATTAAAATAAAATAGTAATGATGATAACAATAATAATGATAATGATAATATAATAAAAAGGAAAAGAGGGAAAAGAAAAAAAACCACAAGCGATACAAATGCTCACCACCCGTTGATGGATGCTGCTGGTCCCCGAGCTGTGATTGCTGCCTCCCTCCCCCGGCCAGCCCCTCCCAGTAACACACTGGGCATGACGTTACATGGTATGGAACATCCCTCTGGCCAGTTTGAATCCCCTCTCTCAGCTGTGCCCCCTCCCTCCCGGCTTCCTGTGCCCCCGGCAGAGCATGGGAAGCTGGAAAAGTCCTTGACTAGTACAAGCGCTGCCCAGCAACAGCCCAAACATCAGTGTGTTATCTCAACATTGTTTTCATACGAAGTCCAAAGCACAGAACTGTGCCAGCTGCAGTGAAGAAAATTAACTCTATCCCAGCTAAAACCATGACACCTTACAAGTGACATATCGTGACTCAGGTAATAAAATATTTACTGTAAGGGAGAGTGGGGTCCTTTTTACTGGCAGTAGCTGGGGAGGAAGCACTAGAGCAAAATATCCTGTAACAATTACATCATCTGTATTGTTAACACATAATGTGTGATCTTTGTGGAAAATTGGAAGGATATAATTAATTCAACGGAATATATGTTTAAAATGTCTTCTTACATGATATTAAGCAGTCAGACATAGATATCTAGGAAGAGATTAGATATGCAAATTGTAGAAACCCTCTGATTAGGGATAATTTAAAATTCAAGGTAAAGAAAATGTAATCAGCCTTAAGGTCACAGCTAATGGCAAAACAAGAACTGTCTGTCCCTGCTGTGTCCACAATGGCCAGCCACCAGATGGCAGGGACAGGAGTTTGATGGGGAGCAAAAAAAGAGATTTGATTGGAAGAAAATTATAGAGAGGCGCTCAAGAAATAAATTAAGGAAATGAAGGATGCTGATGTCATTAAACTGATTTCGTTTTAAATGCAAAATATTTCTGACAGCTCAGAGGTATCAATATTTTCTGACATAACCCTTTGTCATGGTTTAGCCCCACTCAGCAACCAAGCACCACACAGCCACTCGTCCACTCCCCCCTGGTGGGACAGAGGAGAGAATCGAAAGAGTAAAAGTGAGAAAACTCATGGGCTGAGATAAAGACAGTTTAATAAGTAAAGCAAAAGCCACATGTGCAAGCAAAGCAAAACAAGGCATTCATTCCCTCCTTCCCACGGGCAGGCGGGTGCTCAGCCCTCCCCAGGAAAGCAGGGCTCCATCACGTGTAACAGTTACTTGGGAAGGGAACCACCATCACTCCAAATGTCCCCCCCTTCCTTCTTCTTCCCCAGCTCTATATGCTGAGCATGACGTCACATGGTGTGGGACATCCCTTGGGTCAGCTGGGGTCAGCTGTCCCGGCTGTGCCCCCTCCCAGCTTCTTGTGCACCCGGCAGAGCACGGGGAGCTGAAAAAGTCCCTGACCCGTGTAAGCGCTACTTAGCAACAACTAAAACATCTCCACATTATCACCGCTGTTTCCAGCAAAACTCCAAAACACAGCCCCATACTGGCTACAACGAAGAAATTTAACTCTACCCCAGCTGAAACCAGGACACTCTTCCACACGAATGTTTGTCTATATGTACTGTGTGACCAGAATGTAAAGAAAGGAAATGGTTTTCCTAGTGATTTCTTGGCTGTTCTGCAGCCCACTCTGTCATACCACCACTTTTGGGGCTTCTTCAGGATTGTAGGTGCTATGAAAGAGAAGGTATTGGTAGTAGCACTAAAAGACAGCAATCAGAGTCTTCAAAGGACTGAATGGATTGGGGACTTAGAGCCACTACCAGGCACTGGTATCATCTTTAAGAAAGTCTTTTAAATTACCACCCTGACCTTCTCCCAAGTTACTTTCAATACTGGGTATTTTCTTCATTTTGGGGGAGGGATGATTAACATGAGACCTCAGCCAGCACGTTCTGAGATTTTTGTACAAGAGGCCTTGACCTGCGATTTTTGATATGTGGGTAGTTACCCACAGGCATGTGATACACGCTAATCTCTGAAGTGTAAGTGTAGTCATGCTTCTGCAGAAAACTAGTCCACACGTTCCATTACAATCTTGTGCTGCTATTTGCAAGCAAAGTGGCCTGGCAATTTCAGAAAAACTTAGGCAACACCACACAACTTTGCATGAAACACTCAGTAGGCTCTTTCAAAAATCCTGTTAAAAGCTTTCAAGTAATAATACACAGTGACATATAATTGGTTACAGTTCAGTGGACTGATTGCATTGGATTCAACAGCTAATTGCAGTTAGCCTTGCAGAATCAAGACACAGTTCACCTCTTTGTAAAGTACAAGACCTACCTCTGACGTGAAACAAAAAGAGCAAGCGTTTTTTTTCTGGAAAGCAAAAGTTACTTTTAGGAGATAAAAATGTAATAAAGAATAATTCAAAGACTGATCCAAAGAGAAATCACAGCATCTATGACAGCTGGGCTTAGTTGCTTAAGCTGAAAACCACGATCTGCAGCTGTACTGGCTTGCTGGGTGCGTCCTTTTTAACCTGAACACTCCTTAGGTGGTTGTAGTTCTGCTTTTCAGCATGCCCAGAACTGCTCCAGCTCAAATAACTTGCCATCTAGTTCTCATCTAAGCCTGTTGCGGTCCAGAAACCAGGCAGAGCATCACTTATGTCCCCAAGAAGTCTATAGGATGCCTATAGTATGCTTCATGTGCATTCAGAGCACTGTCCCACTCAGTGTCTTCAGTCAAATCAGTAACAACATGCCCAATTATTATATATATAGTCTAGTGACTAACACACTCACCCAAGAAGCAAGTTTTATACCCTTCAACCAGCAGGTATTCAAACCACCAGGTCCTACCTTCCAGGCCAACTCCCTAACAATCCTGGCTATCCCCCCACTTCTGCTGAAAAGAGGAACATAAAAAGGAGTGAATGAGCACTTAGCCTAGTGGTAGGGCAAAGGGAAAGGGAAACACTTCTGTTCTCTGTTCACCACCTACTGCATTTTAGAAGTTAATCAATTCTAGGGGGATCTCTGCTTTGCTAATATAAAGAACACTTATAGGCACTTGAGTCAGGCATGCACACTCCAGAAAGGACTAGGAAAGCACATTTACTTGTGTGCGTGTAGAAGTGCTCCAGCTCCACTTATGCAAGAGATGCCAGCACAGGCACAGGGAAGTGAAAGACAAGAGCTAACGCTGGGCACACAGTGCCTTTTCCCCTTCCTAAAACTCCAAATCTGTATTGGCTACCTGCAGGCAGCTCCTCACTCCAGCCGCTGCATCTTTTGTCTATTTTCCGTACAGAGAATCAAGGCATCTACGTCTGACTTGTAATTCCTGAGTTACGGCACCTTAGAAACACAACTTCTAACTTCCAGCCCCTCATCACTGTTCAGACCTGGTTTTAGCCAGGACACCACCTCACTTTTTGGGCTGGTGTGAACCTTTAAGGAAACAACAGTCAAATCACTTGATAATTTAGAAGTATTGTTCTTATGACAGCTTGCCTGAATTCTTGGTAAATCTAAGCACAAACTAATTCCAATTATATCACAAAAATTGGTACTCCTTAACTTCTATTAGATCATGGACCCCTTTTTAAAAAGCGATGTCAGACAGTGCCTGAATGCACACTTGCTGCACTAGAGGGAGTAGGAACCTCATCTCTGCAACGGGCAGCTCTGCCTCATGCAAGCTTCTATAGAAAACCTGCTGTTTAAAGCCGGTCTGAGCAATCAGGTTCCCGGCTACTGAACACTGAAGTGTAAAATAGGGACATTGCTAAGGATCAAAGCTGACGCTCTGTGTGGGAAAAAGGCTCTTCTGACTTTCTAAATATTCTCCACTTTGAACACTGCTAGCTCTTTCAGAATATTTCTTTCATCAAAAATCACTCATATTTATAATTACTTGTTTCTGATCCAGGATCCAGGTGCATGCTGTATATATGCCTTGCTAAGGTAGGAACTTCCTCACCTTATCATGATTTTGATTTTATACCTTAGAACAAAATTGGTTTCTAGTGTCAAACACCCTCTGACTTTGCTTCTTTGTATAGCAAACAGTCATCCACACCAGAGACTTGTTACAAATGCCTCTTCTAAAGATGAAATAAAGCACTAAATGGATAGTATAATCTGTTTCTGTCTGTAAATTACAGGCAAAATGACCTACGCTTCGTCAGTTAAAGTGGCTTTTCTTAGCTGGTTTAATCGCTACTAAAAAGCATTCATACACTTCCATCTGAGATGCTCTAAGAAAGGTTTTTCTTAGGAAAGAAAAATCCATCGAAATTCCTGAAGGAATCATTGAGGGATGAATTCTTGTGTATGTCTTTTTCCTTTACTGAGTCAGATGGATGCCTTCATCTGTAAAATTGTAAATGTGAAAAAAGAGGCGGAGCGTAACAAAGAGAAGGGATAACTTACAAAGCTACTTCTCATATATTGCTGCAGTAACTGTAGAAGAATATCCCCTACGCCATCAATAGAAAATAACATACTTCCACTCACAGAAGCATAACACTGGAGGGAAAGGGCACCCTACATCTTTGTGGGACTTATAATCAATCTTTTCATTTGCCTGCATTACACAAATCCATTCAATTCAAGCTCTGATTTGGGAAGCCACTTCTTTTAAGATTACAGGGCATATTTAAAAGACACTTTTAAAATAAATTGTAACTAAAGTTTACAGAATTCTTTGAGACCTTGCATAAAAAATATCTCCTAATAGGCTTTCTTGGTACTCTCATCCTAACCCTAGCTCCATCCCCAGACTGAGATTTACACCACAAGGCAGTAGAAGCACCCTGGCTAAGGTCTGCTCAGGGAAGCACTCCAGCAGCAGTCCTTGTCTGTCTTTGGCAACTTCTACTGAAGCCCCTTCTTATTTGCCATGCGTCCCATTTCTCATTCTCAGAGCCATAAACCTAACTTTACCTTAACTCTAGAATAATCCCAAGGCGAGGAACCGAGCACCCTCCTCAGGAGCACTTCCTGCCATTGCACCTGCCTGACTGGAGGTACTGGCCCTGTTAGTTGTTTCTTTTGATTTTATAATGGTTTTGCTTCTCGCTCCAAGCATTTCTCTGGTAAATTGTGGCAACCACCTCTGTTCACAGATACGCACGTTGCAGGTCACCTTACAAAAAGTGGGCTCTCTAGAGCATGCTCATCTCCACAGGGAGATGAGAATGCAACACTCTGCTGCTGACGTAAGCATATCCAGAAGAACAGTGTGATAACGTTCCAGCAATGCAAATATTAGGATGGTATTGAGCATGGCACCCATTCCTCTGTGTTTGCTGACCATCAGACTCGCTCTTGGAATACAGCATCAGGATGCTCTCAGAGGTGGGATCCAAGGAGTGTCGAGACTGGTGTGCCAAGGCCTAACACATGGAAGATATTACATATTATATATCATGACAGTTAAAGCACTCCTGTGGTGCTGTCCGGGAGAGAATTTGGCCGCAGAGTGCCGTTGTGGATGGTCCTACAGAACTGGGCAGAGCTAATCTTTCAATCTGATTCTAGTAGTACCAGTCTGAATGTTTCAAAGATGAGAAAACAAGATCTGAGAAATAGTTTCACTTAGATACCTTGGAGGAAAATTGAAGCTGTTTTTGTCTTTTGGTTAAGTTTTCAAAATGTCATTTCAACTTTTCAACTTTTTTCCAGCCGAGAACACTGGAAGTAAAGCTGAGATTCTGTTTCCAGGAGCTGGTAACCTAATAAAATATCAAATAGCACAAGATTTGTGATGAAACAACCATGGTTGTCATCTTTGCTGCTCTTCAGTCTTCCCTAAAACTGAATACCATTTATTTATATGAATTGCTGTGTTGAGATCGGTTGGATTATTCATTAAAGTGTTCCTGATCCTATACACTGTATATGTATCACACAGGCTTCCCCTCTGAAACCAAGTGTATTTATACCTATTTGCCAGCTCAAGAAATACAAAGTGCTATTGAATAGTTTATTAGGCAGAAAAAAGCCTCTAGAACTTATGTATAATATATTCCAACTGAGTGAATAATTTTTGTGAGAAATGGCTAAGTTCTGAGACACAAAACAGCTAACTGCTGCTAACTGATAGTCTGCTTTTCAGTGTGACTTGTGAGTATTTATGGAAGTACGTGTTTGCCTCCAGAGTATCCTCATCATGCTTGTAACTTTATTTTGAGAACACAAAGACCAAGAAGGAAATAATCCTTAACTTGATTGTTAAATATTCGACCTTATCTTTAAAATAAAAACTTGCATGCGGCTTTCAGCTAACCCCAGGCACCAGGACAGACTGGGAGTTGAGTGGCTAGAAAGCAGCTTGGCAGAAAACCCCCTGGGAGACCAGAGGCATAACTAGATGAACACAGCTATACACCCTTGCAGCAAAGAGGGGCAACAGCATCCTGGGCTGCGCTAGGCAGAGCATCGTCAGCAGGCTGAGGGAGGCGAACCATCCCCTCTACTCAGCGCTAGTGAGACACACCTGGGGTGCTGTGTCCAGTTCTGGGATCCCCTGTAAAAAGAGACAGGGACATACTGGAGAGAGTCCAGCACAGGCCATGAAGATCATTAAGGGAAAGGAGCACCTCTCATATGGGGGAGATGGGGAAGACGGAATGGGCTGGTTTTGGCTGAGAAAGAGTTAATTCTCTTCACAGCAGCGCCTGTAGTAGCCAGGGACCTTTCCAGCTTCCCATGACCTGCCATGTGGGCAGGAGGCAGGGAGTGATTGGGCCACAGCCAAGACAGCCGACCCCGACTGGCCAATGATTCCGTACCATGTGATGCCACAACCACAGTATTAACGGGGGCAGTTGGCACATGGGGGGCAGTTGCCGCTGGGGGTCTGGCGGCGTCAGGTCAGCAGGCAGCAAGTGGCTGGGCAGTTTGTTTTTGTTGTTCAACCCCCCTCCCCCCTCCCCGGGTGTCGCACTTCTCTCATTGTTTTCCTTTCCATTGCTGCTGTTGTTGTTATTATTTTATTTTAATTATTAAACTGTTCTTATCCCAACCCACGAGCGTTACCCTTCTGATTCTCTCCCCCATCCCTCCAGTGCGGGAGTGAGCGAGCGGCTGTGTGGGGCTGAGCTGCCAGCTAAACTACAATAGTCTTTTTTGGCGCCCAACGTGGGGCTTGAGGGTTTGAGATAGTAACAGCTGCTGGTCACAGCACCATGTTCTTGTTTTTGCAGTTTGTGTTAAAGATTGGTGTTGTCTGCTGTGTTCTGCTGTGATTAGTGATGTTCTGCCTAAGAGATTTGTTATGCAAACACTGGTTTTCAACTTTATCTGGTATTTGGGGTTTTTGCTGAAACTGTTACCGTACTTTGGATACTACCTTATTGCAGCAATTAGCAGTTATACCTCCTCCTCTGAGAGACTGTATATGGAGGAAATACAGAATGGTGTCTTTGCAACTTCTATGATCTCTCTGCCCTTATTACAACAAGGTTTTTGTATCTTGAACATCCTTCGGTAGTTAAGATATACTTATTGTTATTTTTGGGGCATGTTGTTTTGGTTTTGACTAAGCAGCTTAAGAGGAGAAAATTAAACAGCTGTCTACCTTGCCTGGCTTCCCAAAGGACCCTTCTGTTGTGGGGTTGCTGAGGGTCAAAGAACAACAGGTGCCGATCACCACCACAACAGTGCACCGGCGGCAATATCGCACCAACAGAGACTCTCTGATTCCCATCCATGAGCTCATTCACCAACTGAGGAGCCAAGGAGTCATCAGTAAGACCCACTCACCCTTTAACAGTCCCATATGGCCAGTGCGGAAGTCTAACGGAGAGTGGAGGCTAACGGTAGACTATCGTGGCCTGAACGAAGTCACTCCACCGTTGAGTACTGCTGTGCCAGATGTGCTAGAATTTCAATATGAACTGGAGTCAAAGGCAGCCAAGTGGTATACTTATTGTTAGTTTTTGGTCATGTTCTTTTGGTTTTGACTAAGGTTAGAAAGCAACGTAAGAATATCACCCAGAAATCTGCCCCAAGGCTTGACAGTTACGAGAGGCAGGGCATGTGGGATAGCATGGGCAAATACCTGGGGCAGTGGGCACCCCCAGTGTTTTGGAGTTTCACCCCCGAACAAGTGCAGAATCCTGAAAAACTAGTAGAATATTTGGAGAAAGTGTGGTGTTGTGCTGGGAACTCCAGAGAGACACAGATAACTGCAACGTGCTGGTGCCTGGCCCATGCATACCAAGCCCTGCTCAACAGTATTCAGTGCTCCCAAGGGGAAGAGAATGTCTCTGGGTTGAAAGGCATAGTGACAGGCACTGTGGTCACTCCAACCCTGACAACAGGCACTGTAGCCACTCAAACCCCCAGGACAACCACTGTGGCTTCTCAAACCCCCACGATAGGCACTGGAGCTGAATCAGAGAATCAAACCATGCCAGTATCAGTCGCCCCCATACACAAGGAGAAAACTTTGAAGCAGAATTCAACTCGTTTAGAAAGGGATGATGAAGAAGCAGGGCCATCATGAGGAGAAGAGGTGTAATGAGTTATAAATGAAATGGAGACCCCCCGATCCCTGTCCTTAAGCGAGTTGCAAGATAGGTGAAAAGATTTTGGCCATCATCTACGTGAGCAAATTGCCACCTGGCTGCTCCGATGCTGCGATAACAGGGCCAGTAGCCTGGAATTAGAGGGGGAAAAAAGCCAAACAACTGGGATCCCTTCCCCAGGAAGGGGGAATTGACAAAGCAATTGGAAAAGGGACACAAGCCTGCAGCCTCTAGAGGCAACTCCTGTCTGGAGTGAAGGAAAGGTATCCCTTTAAAGAAGATGTTACATATCGCCCAGGAAAATTAACAACCATAGAGAAAGGTATCCAGTTTCTAAGGGAATTACCTGTGCTTGAGGTGATTTATGGTGACCTGGACGATCAACAGTGATCCACAGACCCAGATGAAGCCCAGTGCACACAACCCGTGTGGCAGAAGTTTGTATGGAGCACACCATCCTCGTATGCAAACTTATTGGCAGTGATGGCCTGGACAGGGGACGAGGCACCAATGGTGGCGGAGGTGACTGATAGACTCTGGGATTATAAAGCACGTATCTCTTCCTCGCTAGCCTCTGCTGTGGAGGAACTATCCCAAGAGGTCCAAGAACTCAAAGAAGATATGTCCTGCTCCCCACCTCTATGGGGTAGTGTCTCAGCTGTTAGGAATAAGTGTCCCTTTGCTCAAAGGAGAGGATACACACCATGGGCCACCCTATGGTTCTACCTGTGTGACCATGGAGAGGACATGAAGAACCTACCTCGACCTTAGAGGCACGTGTACGTGAGCTGCAAGGAAGAACAATCACTCAGGGAGGTTCTTCCAGGAAAGCTGCTGCTCCAATTTCCAGTGAGCAGGTCCCCAGACAGAGGAGTAGAAGTGCTGATTTTATTTCTGAGCTTAATAGAGAGACTCTTGATTCAGATTTACAGGAAGTGAGTTGTGACTGCCATGATCAGGACTAGAGGTGCCCTGCCTCCAGCCAGGTGGAGGAATGGGATAACCGGGCTTACAGGACTGTGTGGATCCGATGGCCTGGCACGTCCGACCCACAGGAGTATAAAGCTTTAGTGGGCACCGGCGCACAGTGCACCCTAATGCCATCAAACTATATAGGGGCAGAACCCATCAGCATTGCTGGAGTGACAGGGGGATCCCAAGAGCTAACTGTACTGGAGTGAGCCTAACCAGGAATGAGTGGCAGAAGCACCCCATTGTGCCTGGCCCAGAGGCTCCGTGCATCCTTGGCATAGACTGTCTCAGGAGAGGGTATTTCAAGGACCCAAAAGGGTACAGGTGGGCTTTTGGTGTAGCTGCCTTGGAGACGGAGGAAATTAAACAGCTGTCTACCTTGCCTGGCTTCCCAAAGGACCCTTCTGTTGTGGGGTTGCTGAGGGTCAAAGAACAACAGGTGCCGATCACCACCACAACAGTGCACCGGCGGCAATATCGCACCAACAGAGACTCTCTGATCCCCATCCATGAGCCAGGGGAGTGAACGAGAGGCTGCATGGGGCTGAGTTGCTGGCTAAACCACAACACGGAACCAGACCCTTCTCAGTGGTACTCAATGAATGGACAAGAAGGAATGGACACAAATTGAAGTACGGGATGATTAAACATAAGAAAAAGATGTTTTACTGTGAGGCTGACTGAGCACTGGAAGAGGTTGCCCAAGGACATTGTGGAGTCTCCATCCTGGGAGATATTCAAAACCTGACTGGATACATCCCTGAGCAACCTGCCCTAGTTGACCTTGCTTTCAGCAGGGAAGTTGGAAAAGATGATCTCCAGAGATCCCTCGCAACCTCAACCGTTCTGTGGTCCCAAGAGTCAGAAGAGCAGAGTACAGATTTCTAGTTCACTGAAGTGAGCCTTACTGACTTAGGAAGGCAGATGGTGACTGTTCTGCTCAAAGGTGTAAAGAATCTCATTTTAGAATTTGAATTAAGGGAGAGTAAAGAGGCCAAGCACTTGCGAAGATCCTCCATTTATAGGGTCTGTGGAGTGAAAAGGGAGTTACAGCTTGCAAGTCATACTAAAGTAAATTGTAAGTCCCACAACAAAGTAAAAGTGGGGACTTCTTAGGAAAGAAAGGGATTAAACCAAGAAGAGTCATAGGAACTGTATGTTTGGGAGGACACAGCAAGAATGCAGTTTCACATTACAGCAATCATTCTCTCACAGTTCTAAGTTTAAAAATAACACCATTGTCACAAGGTTTACGTAGCGGTAAAGTTTCACATTATGCTGCTAATGAAGGGAACAAGCCTGTTCTTCTTCCCCTCCAACACCTTCTTCTTTTTTTCTATCCACTGTTTTCCTAATGACTGCAGTCATGAATTAGATCAACTCACGGATACAATAGAATATTGAATCACCAAAAGGAAAATATGATTACTCCATTAGTGCAGTTCAGTGACTTCGATGCTCCCTGTGGACATGTAGTTGCTAGAGCCAATGCAAGAGGGGATGGGGAAACACAGCTGTGAGAAGTAAAAGAAGCAGGGGCATCCACTTTGGCCATACGCTCAACTGGATGCCTGTGAAATTTCTTAGACACAAAAAAGAAAATATTTTAAATACTCTCTACCATGAGTGAGTTATTGGTGTAATCAGGCGCTTGACTGCAGTACCACCACACACCCTAAGACAGTATCCTTTACACTGTGCAATAGGATCATCAACAATACCTACCAAGACTTAGAGCTTCCCTAAAAGCCCTAGGCAATGATGGGCACAAAAGTACTTCCAAGCTGTTGCACATTTCAACCCATCATTACAAAAATCCATTCTACAATCAAGAACAGCATTGTATGTATTTAACACAAGTTGATGGCAAAAACCTACCAAAGCTTAATGATATCTGAAACTCAAGATCCCATACAGCCTTTGCCCTCACCATTACCTGTTGTGTCAGGTAGAACAACAGCTTATAAAACCTCACTTGAATTCTAATACTAATTACACTTTGTAGCAATATATGGAGTATATTTTAGAGTTTCTCTGATGTGAGCATCTCTACAGGCATCTTATTTGTAAAACTGATGATACGGTGAGGAAATAACAGGGCTTTTTCTACTTGAAAGACTACCTCCCTTATTCCTAGCACTGTAACAATAACAGAAAGAAAAAATCAGTTTGCTTCTACAAAGCTAAGCTGAAAATCCTTCAGAGGTCTCACCTACTAAACAGATATGTTTCTATACTTAGCAGCTTTTTAAGTTATACTGCAGCCTGATGACTGGAGACAGAAAAGCAGTTCCAGAGATATGAAGATATTCTCCTGAAATACACAGAAAATGAATAGTAAACAATCTCTACCAAAACTAAGTACAAGAAAGAATTACACTCAGGTCACATTTAAGAAAAGCATGTTTTCAAAAGGGTCCTACCTCACTAAAGTAAAACAAATATGTACTACCTGGCTTTATTTAAATACTGAATTCAAAGTTATAGGCCATCTTACTGTCATAAGCTGTGAACATAAAAAATGCAGTGCTGTTTGAATGGGAATCTAAGGGCGTTCTTGTGATGACAATTCAAAATCTGTGGCAGTTTAGAAATAATGTCAAACCCATTAAGCAGAGCCCCTGCAGAGCTCTTTTAGGGAATAAAAAGGTCCATGTCCAAGATAGAAATAAAGTGAAGGAGATTTCTTGCTCCAGGAGACTAATCCTTTAGACTGATGGGTCTAAACAGAGTTACTGGAAAACTGATGGAATAAAATTACCTTGTTTTCTCACTCGGGTAATTCTGTAAAATGAGCAGCAGCTATTGGTTACCCATTAAACCAGTGCTACTGTCTACATGAAGAGCCCTTTACAAAGTATAGCGGTGAGCCCATGCCTGAAGATGAAGCAATATTCCGTCTCACAAAATTAGATACGCTAAAAAGAATGGTAGACCCCAAGAGAATGGTAAAATACAGATGACTAAAAGTGCCATCTAGGAAGGCATTACAAAAACTGTATATATGCAAGATGTTTGTTCCAGATCTTTTGAGTATGTGAACCTATAATTATATTCAGGGGCTACCGTATATATAGTTCTGAACCTCTGTAAGTGGCTTGTAAGAGTCAGCTTGCCTAAACAGCTACTGGACTGGGATTGAAGACTTCTGGACACATGTTGTTTTGACTCAGTTTCCTAATCTTTAAAAGACAGGTAACGTCTTAATTAATTTCTAAGTATTTCAAAACATACAAGCAAAAAGTCATAAATCAGAATTATACAATACATATATATGCACACATTGTTAACTAACTAACTTCTTGTCACTCCTGCTTCCAGATGAAACTTCTTGGAGAATAAGTTACTTGCTGGAAAATAAAATTTCAAGTGATCCCTGGGTTTCAAACCTGACGAGTAATTACAGCCACAGAAGAATAGACAAAAATATAGAAATACTGCAATTAAATATGAGACAAGGTTTGTATGAAGGGGTAAAATATCAGTTCTTCTCATAAAATTGGCTCAAAGGAACAAGAATTTGACCATGCAAACCATTGGCGTAGTCAGCAATACCACCTTTTTTTCCAGAATTTGTCTCCCTTGGGACGCTGTTCCATGAGGTGTGGCAAGCCAATGAAACAGACCAAAGAGGAAGGTCCTTTACCACCTTTCCAAGTTTCCACAGGCCCCTGCCTCCCATTCACACTAATTGCTGTGCTGCTTCTGGCACTCCTCAGACCCACCTGTGAGTGAGTTTCCTGCCAGATTGTGTTAAAATCCTGCACAGATTTCTGCCATATGAGTGAAAGGCATTAGCTGATGGAGGAGTCTGATGAGTGCAGTGCCAGAGAGGAGTAAGGATCAAGTGTGGAGAGAGGGTGTGGGGGGTGAGAAGAGTGGCATAGGATGATGCAGTGATGCACCTGCAACTTTAAATCCACTTTTTTAGGTACAACACTAGGACATGGAATGCTAATATTTTCAAAAGACATCTAAATTTTTCTTTTCAGCATAATTTTTTTCTCTTTGGAAATTGCCAGTATGGCGTAATAAAAGTAAATCATCTAAGATATAAATTAAAATCAAAGCGAGAATAATATTTCATGTGGCGTTGAACTGAGTGTTCAGTACAAGATAACTTGCTAGTATTTCTTATTTGCCCAGAAACTTCTGCATTGGTCCAATAATCCATGAAAGCCTTTTCTGGTTGGCCAGAAAACAAAAAAATCAATTTTTCCAGACAGGCTTGATTCTGTGACAATGCTTAACTTCATTTATTTAACTGTCTTCATTAATGACAATAAGATTTAATGTGAGTAAATTTATTTATATAGGCTGGACTTAAAACTTCAATATTGACAGGTGGAGTAAAAAGGGAAAGAAGAATTTCAGTTAAGCAGGAAAGTGAGAAAAAAATTAATTTAGGTCATGAATATGAGTCTCTTTCTTAGAAGCAAGGCTCTGGACACAAACACTTAACTTCCAGAGTCTGTTCCAGTTTTAGATGAAATGTTGATTAAAATTGTGATTAGAACCCAGGTCTCCCTTTCCCCAAGTGATTTCTTTAATATCACGAATAGTCAGTCACACTTGGGTATTCACCCTCTGGCTTAAGAATAATTATTTATTTACTCAGCATACAAACCCTGTGAACAAGAGGGACTTGAAAGTCTTATCCCATCCAGAATAGCTGACAGCTTGCTGCCTAACACGCTCAGAGGTGTATATTTAAATCCAGATTTCACGCCAGTATTTGACTGGAGAGCTGAAGCACTATTGAATGTTCAGGTCCCAGCTGAATGCCCTGTCCAGGTTTGTCTTTCTATTGAAGTGAGACCCAAGTGTGAGCCCATATGCTGCTTCAGCAGGAGCCAAGCAGACTGTGACAGGTCCTTAATCAAGAAAACATAATACCACAGCATCCGTCAGCAAGTTGGTTGTAATGCAGCCAGCAGCTCTGTTTCCCACCCACCTCTAAAACCAGAGTAATAGTGGCTAATCTTTCAGACCTTGTCAGGACAAATACATTGATTGTGATATACTTGGGTACTAAGGCAATTGCTGTTACATTAGCATATTACAAAAGCAGTGCAAAAGGACAGATGGAAGTTAAGCCTATACAGGACTAAAGAGTGTCATGGAAATGGAAAGACATTTCTGGTCTGTTACTGGAAAGCTTGTTTTTCTATGTGTTTTTCTGCTTGAACTTTGATTAACTGTGGAAGAGGTAGATTTTTGATACCAACAGCCTGACTATATTGGGAGTTAAAGAAGTATCAGACGAAGCTGAGGTAACAGAGTTCTGGAGCAAGACTACAAAGCTACTACAAAGCATATCAAAGCATATCCAACGATATGCCTTATCTAAACCAAACATACACAAAGCCCTAATAATACACAGAGGCTGCGTATTAAAAACTTCTTGGATTTCATATGACTACATATAATGGCTCATAAATGTGCCATGTTATTTGTGACATCTGGTAATGCACAGGTGGCAAGCCTCTTTACTGATTTACAATGCAAAGATGTATACGCAGAAACAGCAGATAAGATACCGATTTTGTTCTTGAGGAGCAGAAGACCAAGCAAATTCATAGAAAATGAAGAGAGACCAAATCATCTCACCCTCACTGACTAGGCAGCAAAGATAGTACATGTGACTAGTTTTATAGGCATAGTCTATGGATTACAACAAAAAATATTTCCGGGGAAGGCATGGCTACTCGCATTTTGCTTGAATTTTATTTGTTGATATAGTTGCTAATGTCTGAAGGCTGAGAAACCCTTTGAAACCCACTAGCAGGGAGTTCAGAGCTGAAATACAATATTCTCAATAAATATTGGAGAACTTGCCTTCAGTCAGGCTGGCAGGAGGTTGGAGCTGCCCTTCTCCATACAGTATGCTCCTCTTCCTTAGAGGATCTGTCGTAGTATTTTTAATGCTTCTACTAAGTCAAAGCAAACAACACAACAAGGTTTCCTGCAGAAGCAAGCTGTCATTTTCTTTGCTTTTGGCCACAATATGTGATGATCATTTGCAGCTAATTCATTCTGAGATACTATAATTTAATTGTGGGCTCAAAATACTTACCTTCTCTTTCCTCGTTCTGCCTTATTTCATACAGTTTGGAGTTGTCTTGCTTATTAATCAAGACCAAGACTTCTTAAAGTTTTATTTCATCTCTTACATGGAAGCAAGGGGTAATAGAGATAAAGGAAAATAATGTATGGAAAGAACTGATTCAGCTCATCAGAATTCTGAATTTAGTTTACATCAGATCCAAAAGCATTTTCCTGCTTTTCATATCCAAGTCCTTAATGAGGCAGTTTTGTCAAAGTGAAATCTCAAAAATAGAATGTTCCAGTAAGATGTCTTTTAAATCTGTCTACTCTTTGTGTATGCTAAACTGATCAACTGCATTTCTAAAATAGCTACTGTTTTGCAGCAAACGAAGCACAGACAATTGAATGTGTCAACACCACTCATGTAGAGTCACACTAAGATTAATTTATTTTTGTCAGGCACCCGTTCTAGTAGTGAATCAACTGAACTGCATTTGTAGTCAGATGTCACACGTATTGCATTCCTATCTCAAAGAGCTTGGTCCTGCTCTCAGATGGGTTGTGTGCTGGAGGTTTGTCAGTAAGGGCTGCAATGACCCAGAAGAATTGATACTGAGGAGCTTCAAGCTTCTCATCCCTGCAAAAGTCCCCAAAGACTACCTTTGGCTGGCACCATTTCCAAATTATTCTGAAAGAATGGAAGCCCTTTTTTAGTGTACTGTTCTTCAGGAAAAGCCTACTTTGGCAGACTAGAATAACGACAGCAAAATATCTGGTGTTTCCTCTTCAGGGTGGTATGGAGAAATAAGACTTGTGGTAGGACCAGCCCAATGGATGATGGACAGAAAGATAATGATGATGACCCAAAAGGTAATTCTTTGCACAGGATCTGCAGGACTTCCACTGCTCTTTAGGGACGGATTCAAACCCTTGGTACAAAGCTGAGGGTATACTGCAATTTGGAACTTCACTGCCTGGCACTTCTTAAATTCTTTCTGGCAAAGTCTGGAGATAAATATATATGTCTGCATAATGCAACAAAACACACTGGTCCAACATGCCCTGGACAGAGACCTACAGAACATTCATTTCCAAAGGCTCATAGAGACAGAATGATTTCTTCAACTGAGCAGCAGAACAGTAACATCTGAAATCTCAGACAAAGAAGAGACAAGCTGGATAGGCCTGCTTTGTTTGTTAAATAGTTAGAAGATATGGGTTTACTATAACCTTTTCCTGGACAGGATGATGGGGAAGAAAGAGCTTTTGCTTTTATGGTCTTACTGGGTATAAGAGTAAAAAAAAGGACTACAAGGGAACTGGACTGGAGACGACTCATATGGTTGTCACTATCACAGAGCCATCATAGTTGTACCATATAAGCTCATGTAAACTTCACTCTTCCAGATGTTGTTGTTTTTGAGAATATATGCGGGGTTGTATCCTTGAGCATATGGTGCCATTTCAAAAGCTACACCACAGTAGGTAGCTGAGTAGGAGAAGGCAGTGAGGGAAAGAGGCTGTATGCACAGATGTCTGTCAGGGCCACCTTCCCTTCAGAGTTTTCCACACGCCTGTCATTGCTGCAAATGCCCATATTGCAGTTAGGCATGAGCTACGTCATGATATAGTTTGTTACCAAGTGGAAGTGTTAGCAGCTTCTCTCATTTTGTAATCTCACAGACATAGGCTATTTGCTTAACAGAGAAATCTGACCTTGCAAATGTTGGTGCTGTGGAAGGAGTAATGCAGTTTTACCGTAAGCAAAACACATTTTCCTTCCTACTAATAGTTAGGACAGTCACTGAAGCTGCGTTCCTGCTCCTGACTGGAGGCGTAAACCCAGAAATGGTTCTCAGGAGGCCTCTGGCAAAGATGGTGTGGCAAGGATGGACTATGGTATGAGCCACTAGGGCATTCAGATGGTTTGCTAGCCTTACATAGCTAAAATGTGGTGTATGTTCCATCTTTTCCCTAGACGCTTGCCTAAGGGAAGGGATGGTTTGGAGAAATCACCTCTTGTACCTTCTTTTAGAGTGATGAACATTGTTCTATATCAGTGGCTACACGAAAAATGTTTATACTATTCTTTTTCAAAATTTATAGATCAATAATGACATTGAAACATATCAGAAAGTAATCATGTATAATAGACTGACTTTAAACCAATGGCTGCATTGGAAAAGCTTTGTATCGTTATGTCTCAAACCTTACAGTTTCCTGACCCTTTATAAACTCTCATCAATAAGCTGGAGGTAGAAGACTGTTTCCCATTACTGAACCACTGAGCCAGCTAGTCTCTTGACCTTACTTGGATTTACACTAATGGCATAGAAAAAAATGTTCTGGATTCTATTAATCATTCATTAAGCCAGCTATTTCATTACTTCAGCTGGATCTCTACCAATGGCACACAGTTGAAGACCTATGTCCCACTACTGACCCAGCTAGCCAACCAATTCAAAATATAAAATAATAGAGTTAAGAAATTACATTTAAAGAGCCACTGAAAAAAAACAAACAAAAAGCCAAACCCCAAACCTGTGTGACAATGAAATCATAGAAATTATATTGAGCACCTATTCTAAATACAAAGTGTCTCTGGTAACTTTCAATGAGTTTTTAAATCATCCTCACCCACACTGCAATCAACAGAACAAACTGGTATGTTCCTGTGATCATACGGAAGTCTTTCTTTTTTCACCAAGATTTCTACAGGTAGCTAAACAAGTGCTTCTTGTACGGTCAAACTGCTTCACCCGAATAAGTAATTAATGTATGTCATTCTATAATGCTCGTGATAAAATCGGAAAGCCTACAATGTCAGCCAGTGGACTAAGACTACATGGCTGGAAGAACCAGCTTAATGGAAGGGAGCTGCTTAGTTAATGGACAGATATTGATAATTAACAGCTGGCATACAAAGCAATGCAAAAAAATCTCCTGAGGGGTTACTAAATGGAGTTATACTTCAGCGCTGACATGACCAGGACAAAACATGAGTATCAATTGTGTACTGACTTTGATGATGAAAATTTGTTTTTGTCTGGACACTCAACATGAACTCTGGTATGGACTGCCAGCATATTTCCTAGAAGGTCTCCCTACAGTAAAAGGTTTCTTCCTCACACACACTTGCTTCCTTACTCAGTCAAATACTTGAATGCAGGACATCTACCCATTTGCAACCTTCTCTTGAGCTATTATGAATCTACCATTATATTAACAATCCAGTTTGCAAGGATTTTTATACCATGATAATAATAACCCTCCTCCTGATTTCAGCTGCTTCTTGACTCAGTCCTTTAAAAATTTGTAAACTTATACTATCTCATTACATTAATACAATTCTCTACTACATTTCTAGACAAAAAATCTCCCACAAATCCTACTAGTAGGCGCTTATAAGCCAGGAGGTACTAATGCTAACGAACGTTGCCAGTGAAATCTGAATTCTGCTCCTCCTTCTTACCATCCACAAGAGCAACAAATTAACAGGCTACACGGGAGACTGTGAGATGCTCTGAATAAACAATACTGTTTTTAGTGTAGGGTGTGAGAATCCTCTGCAGGAAGCTACAAAATGTCAAGCTATTTGCTTGTACTTCAGATAATTTCAGATACGTTTGAGAAAAAAAAATCTTTTTGCCTTGTCTACAGCAGAACATTCAACACATAGTGACTGAACCCGTGAGGGAACAGCAGTATGAGCACCAGTGATGCAGTATATCTTCAGTAACCATGCTGTTTTGGGTTCAGGCTTACACCCACCCACATATGTTGTATTATACCATTGCATAACCAGAGATCTCTGGAGCCTGAGTTCTCAGTCTCTATGGCTGCACATACTGCAACTGCTGTGCCAATATAGAAATCCTGATATTGTGTGCAGGTGCACCACCCCATCAAAGTGCTATGACTATGAAAAGACATAGGGTATTTCTTCAGACTTTTGTTTTTGCGCTGGTAGTCCATCTAAGAAAATGATACAAAAGATAAAGAGGAAACTCCTGAGATGGTTTATTAATGTCTATGCAAATTACAAATTCTTTCAATAATTGCTTGTTAGTACTCAGTCAAAAGGAGAAAAATCCAGAGTTTGCTATTAGCAAGACAGTATTGAAACGTCAAGAGGAATGTCTGAAAATATAAACATCCGCTAGAGTCAGAGGGCTTGAACTGTTACAGTGGGTTATCATTTGCAGTTGATGATGTTGCTATTAAATGTGGAAGACATTTGCCAACATATTCATTCAAAATGAGTTTAAACATTTGCTTCCAGTTTCCCAGATCATACAGTTCAACTAAATCAAAGTAAAGATACTTGTTATGATACCAAGTTGTTTTATCTAAAGGTTTTATCTAAAGTTTTGATCTCAGGGGAAAGGGGAAGGGCTTGAAGGGGAAAGAAGGGAAGAGGCCTGAGAAGATTGCAAAAGCACCTTGTGAGCCCTGGGGACTCAAAAGTTGTCAGGAAAATTTTGTATCTCTATAATTCACACTAACCAAAAGAAAGGAAGATCACCACCCTTGTTGTCTACCTTTTCCCATTACCAGAGGTTTGAGGAATCGAACTGTTAACCCAGTGTGATCAGATGAAAATGACTTTGGATTCTGGGGCCAAGAGCAACTTGGTTGCGAGCTCAAATCCAGCCAGACAACTGGAAGAGCGAGCGACCGTGTATCTTCACAAATGGTTTATTCCAAACTAAACCCGGGTTTTAGGCTCAGTGCTAGCAGAGGGGCGGCCCTGCACCCCTCCCGCCTCGCAGCGTGTCTGGGTGCCGGCGCCCCAGGGCTGGCCTCGGCCCTGGCACGGCAGCGCCATCAGCCGAGCAACCGGGCTGCTCCGCGGGAAAAATATAATGCAGAAGTGTTGGCACTCGGCGGTACGGAGGGGTGCCCAGGGGCAGCAGGGGGTGAGATGGGGCAAAGCCGGGGGTACAGCCAGGCGGGGGGCGGCCAAGCTTCGGCCGGGGCACTGGCTGAGCCGGCCATCTCCCCGGGAAGCCGGCGGTGGTGTCGGGTGCGAGATGACAGGGCGCCTCCGTGGCCGTGAGGAGCAGATGCACCGCACCGGCTGCACAACCGGCTGCACAACCGGCTGCACAACCGGCTGCACCACCACCCCCGCCCCGCCCCGCCCCGCCCCGCCCCGCCGCCCCCGGGACGCGCCTGGCGTCACGCGCCGGCTCTGATCGGCGGCAACCGGCGCCGGGCTCGGAGCTCTCGGCAGTGGATCGGTACTGCCTGTGCCGCACGCAGCACGCCACCCTTGCGCTCGCGCCGCGCCTCCGCCTGCTCGCCCAGGCCGGCGCTGGCCCCGCCCATCGTCGGGTTGTCCCCGCCCCCTGGCCCGCCCCGCTCCTCCCCCTCCTCCTTTGCGCTCGCGCCGCTCCAGAGGCGCTCCCGCCCACCCCCCGTCAGTGCGGTGGCTGCGCCGGGAAACATGGCGTCGGAGGGGATGATTCTAACGAACCACGACCACCAAATCCGCGTCGGGGTCCTCACAGGTAACGGGCCGCGGCCGGGCAGGGCGCTGGGGGGAGAGGCGGGGGACGGCCGCTGCTCGGCGCGCGTTGTCAGGCCGGCCCGCCGGTTGCCCCGCCGGCCGGCTCCCGTGGCGCCGCTGCTGCGCCGTGCGGGCAGCCGCCGAGGCCTCGGCCCGGGGACGGGGACCCGGGGGCGGTGCTCCGGGAGCGTGTGAGGGAGGCCGGGCGGCGCGGGCAGCCGCTGCCGCAGGCGGGCGGGCTGCTGGGCGCCGCAGCCTGGGGGACTGACCCGGGGATAGCTCGTCCGGAGGGGACGGGGCGCGGGGGTGGGCGTCTGCCGAGGGGAAGGGGGGGTAGGGGTGTCGAGAGGTTGCCGGTCGTCCTCCGAACGCGGCGGAGCCGTGAGTGAGAAGGCGTTTGAGAAGGGAGCCTGCGGCCGGCGAGAGCGGCCCGGGCTCCCGGCCCCGGGGGTGCCTCCGAGCGCGGCAGGCCCCCTTCGGATCGCTCCTTCCCCTCCCCCTCCCTGGCCTTCACTTTCGGGGGGGTGTGGGGGGTGCCGGTGTGCTGCTGTTGCGGGAGGGGCGGGCGTGTGCGGGGCTGCCGCTCACAGCGCATGGATGAGCCTTAATAAAGCCCCGGCGCACGGCGTGCGGCGGTTGCACAGGGGGCTCCCGGAGCAACAGCCGCTACACACGGTCGGGGTTTCTTCGGCCTCTGGGGGAGCCTTTGCGGTCGTTCTGGTGTACTGTGGAGCGCGGCGCTCCGATGGAAGCGCAGGAATGCCCCGAAATGAAGCCCCGGCGGGGTCAAGTGTGTAAGGGCGTAAATAATGTTCTTGTTGAGGGAAGATGCGAGAGGTTTTAGTGACAATTTTGCGCGTCAAGCTCAGTAGCTTTTATGGAGAGCCTGGGAAGACATGACTGTTCGTGGAAAGCAGCGTTGTGAGCACGCCTAGGAGTCGGAGGGTGTCCGGAGTGAAAGGGGATGATGCATTCCTTGGAGAGAGGCCTGGAGTTAACCCGAAAGTTATTTATTAGACCCAGCGATACGTAACCCGGGGTCGGCCCGGGGCCGGGGCAGCGCGGCGGCGGGGCCCGGCGGGCGGGGGAAGCCCCCGGCGCCGCGAGCGCTGTTCCCGTGTCCGGTGCTGAACCCCCGGGGCCGGGGGCTGCCGGGGGCAGGAGTTCAGCCCTTCCTGCGAAGCTTTTCTCTGCAAGGCTGTTTTGACGATAAACCTCTGGAAAAGCAGGGTGTAATAGAAGTGGAAATCCGTGGCGTTGCTTTCAAATGTCAGGCAGTCATATCCTTAATGAGGGCAGAGCACGTTTGGCCAGACACAAAAGTCAGATTGGGGGAGTTTGTAGCTTTTCTTTCTGAAGGGTAGGGCATGCGTGGAATTACCTGTTATTGTACAAGTTAAAGCAAGAAGAAGGTGTCTGCTAACGGAATGCTCTTTGCCTATTTTTACAGCTTCGTGCTCTGTAACTTGGATTATTATTTTCAGCTTATCAGTGAGTTGTAATAATTTTCACCTGTAAATCTTCCCAGAATGCTGTGTGAATACATATGGTGTTACAATAATTTAAATAATTAAGTCCCACGATAGATTCAGATAATTTTTCATAATACATAGGTTTTTATTTTATATCATAAATCCTGTTTGAGCACTATTAAACTTTTAACTTTGTATCATCATTTGCAATTCCATTGAGAGGAGCATGTGTCCTGATTTTTAATTTTTTTGGTTGTTTTTAAAGGAAGATGAAAAGGTATAAGTAAATAGAGCAGTTTTTCCCCTTAATGCCATTGTTTTGAATTGCAGGCTGAAGAATTCTGGAAATAATTATTTTGCCATTTTGAAAGGGGACAGCTTTGTTTCTAACAGTTTTTCTAGCCCCCTTTTTTTTGTATGTTTGTAGATATGAAATAAAATTTTATGTAAATGTGTTACCTTAATATCATATATTTGGCTAAAGTTTTGCACTCTGGCATTTCCTTTAACCTCTGGAAAAGAATATGTGTACTTTGGAGGGTTTGGACCCCCTAGTTGTTTCTGCTGTTTCAGCTGTTGGAAGACAGAAGATTTAAAAATGCACTCTTCTGAATTTTTCTCATAGAAATGAACTAATAATTGCTTCTTGGCTGTTGTATGAAGGAATGAGTGTAGGAATGGAAAGGTTGGGTAGGAGAACTATTTTTTGGTTTAATCATTTAGAATAGCTCAGTGATCAGAAATGAGATAATTAACATAACATGACTTCTTTAGCTTTTTCTAATTAAGATCATAGCAATACGCTTGTTTTGTTGGGAGTATATACTTGTGGGCTTATCAGCTCAGGCGGACAGATTTATGTTCCTATTAGACCTGGTGTACTCAGTTTAGAAAGTACTGTTACTGCACTTTATGGTAGTATTCAGATGGAATTTAAATTTACTTAGGAGTAACTCATTTGCATTATTTTGGAGTGAAATTGTATGTTTATTTTTAAATGAGGACATGAAAAATTATTTGGGCTTGTTGTTAGTCTTGTCTGTTGTCGAGATTGATGCACATGTCCTCAGAGTACATTAATACAAAGTGAATAATGTTTGCTGTGTAGCTTAGTTTCATTGCATTCAATTTTAAGTTATTGTATTTGGTTTTGCTTAGTAGACCTTTGTGTTTGTGTGTGTATTTCTAGTTTCCTGACTAGAAACAAGCATATATTTCTTCATTTCTGACAAATTAAGGCAGGTGCAATGGATTAGAGAAACAGAAAGTTTGCTTACTGTTTAGCCAAAGTAACTTCTTGTGTTCAAATGCAAAATTATGTGGAATGCAGCACCTTGTTTTTTTTAAAAAATGACTTGTTAACTTCTTTTATATCCAGACTGTGAAGGTCTTCTAGGTAAGAGTCAATGAGAAGAATGGAGTCCATAATTAGGACATTTTCTCAATGTGAAAGAACTGTCTTCCTGAAATCTGGAAGAGTACTTTAGTGTATACAGCATCTGCTGACTTGCAGATGTCATTCACGTTTATTTTTCAGTCTCTACACAGAAGGTTTTACAGTTAAGCTTATTTACTGAAACAGGAGGAAATACAAACAGTGGCACATTACAAAACTGTGAAACTTGTTGTAAACTAGAGGGTTATGTCTTATGCTAGTAGGAAGTCTCCCTAGTTTGTGGATAGAAAATTGAGTTCTAGTCTTTGTGCTTATCATTTCAAGACACTTTGCAACATACAAAAATAATGCAACCATGAAAGTGCCATATTCAGCCCCAGTGTTAATGAAGTGTTCAGATTAAATATGCTGCTCGCTTAAATCCCAAACCTAGGTTTTCTTTCTTCTGTCATTGATACATAGTTCTGGCACGTGAACTAAAAATAGAGTTTCAGTGTTATGTTGTCATGAGGTTACCCTTATGATAAAATACATTTTGAAAGGACTGTGATGCTAACTGGGAGAGTGTTGTGATGGAGAATGTGATAGAAGAGTTGGGCTAACAATGGCCAAAGCTTTGTCATTTGCGTGTTCCAGATATCTTCTTTTAAAAAAGAAATATAGACAGAGAAATGAGAAAAGTGGAGTAGGTAAATAAGTAGAAAAGAGGAAAAACATCTAGACTTATGGTAAAGGTTGGATTATATGCATGCTCTGTCAGCCATGTTATGCACCGGTGCTTCATTAGCACAATTAGCACATTAGCACAAATCTTGACATGGACTTGCCCCTTGCAAGCCTTTCAGGTTTGGGCTGTCTCCAACAGTATGGTTGTTAATCAGTTACTACTGGTGTCAGGATATTGAACCTGGATTAGTAAGTACAGAGTTTCGTAATACTGAAGTTGGCTAGAAAAGGGAAGAAAATGTTTGCTGTGCCCAGAGTTGAATCAGTATTAGGTCATCCTCCAGTGGTGGTGATATTGGTAAAAGTTACATAATCTGTGACCTTTCTCGTTATGTGAGGGACTAAGCGGATCCTTGACCAGCACCGGCCAGAGAGATCGAAGCGATGTTGCCAGCCCCATTAGCCTTATGAAAAAAAGAGACTCTGGTTCTCTCTGGTTGCTCTTTTATTTTGCCCTTTTTCCTCTTTTTCCCCATTTTCTTCTTATTTACCTCTCTTCTTGTTTTCTGTCCAGTAAGCATCTAGTGTAGCAGGTCAAAAAATGAATGTATTGTTACATGTTTTTTTCAGAATATTCCTGATAAAAATTTGTCAACTTTGCACTTGGCTAATAAAGCTTCACTTGAGGTAGGTCTGTGAGAAAGTCATTACCAGACACAGACAGCATTTTCTATCTTTGCTCCTCTCTTCGTATTGTTTCTTGCTTGTTTTTTAAAAAATAATCTCAGGCTAACTTTCTTTTTCAGGATAGTTTTACTTTATTTAGTATTGCTTAAAAAGTGGTGATACAGCTTTTCACCTTTATGAAACATTTGTACAATTAAAGGGAGTAAGAGGTTTTGGCAAAATACAACCCTTCACTAATGATTTCTCCTTCAGGTGCTTTACTTGGAGGAACAAAGGAAGAATAAAGATCAAAACATTTTGAATGATAGTTGTTGCCATGGGTCTACGTAATAAAAGCAGACAAAGGTTTCTGAATGTGTAACCTCAGACCTTGTTTGGCCTCTTAATACTGCAGTGTGAAAGATTATGCTAGCGTCTTTAAGTGACTGAGACCATTTAGTTTGTTGAAATAACAGCGCATACACACAGTGTCTGAATTTATCACTTTGAAGAAGGCATTTTTCTCTGATAGTGAGGGGTGTCGTTACTTGAGATCATTGTCCAAAGAGATTACCTGGGCAGATCTCAGGTTCACCAATGTAAAAGTTATGTAAAAATTACGTTTGAGAAACATAGTGAACAAAATAGGTGGGGTGTCACAATGTGTTTGTCAGACTGTTTTAGAAATACATATACTGTCGGTTTTCTGACTGAAAATTCATTTGCCCCTCTCCTACTTTGCAGTACCTTCTCATGACTTTCCTCTAAGACTCTCCATTAATAGCACGCAAGTTGCAGGATCTTTTCTTGGTGGTAATGCTATTTACATTTTGGACGTGCATTGGAAGTTACGGTAAACTTTCTTATAGAGGTGTGGGTGGGGTGGTAAGGACTGACATTAAGTTTGCTAGGACTTACTGTCTAATTGCCCCAATTGCCTGCATTGAAGTTGGTTAGCTTTTTGTTTGTGATCTGCCTTTGTCTCAAAAACTACATCTTATTGGGCACTCATCTTCAAAACATAAATTCAACTCAGTAGCTTTTCCTGGGAGCCTCAGTTTTCTTCCAAAACCTTAGTTCAGTGAATGAATTTTAGAAGTAGAGAAATGCTGTACTTCCATTAAGAGTAAAACATTCTGGACTTTGAGCAACATTGATTTTTGTCTTTCCCCAACTGTAAGGCTGTCATAATGTTGAGTTTATCCATAGAAACTAGGAGATTTCCCTCTTTGCCATGTGTAGCCGTAAGTCTTCACAAAAGCATTTCTCTCTGATTTTTGATATGGCTATGATGATAAGCTTTTACGTCTAGTGAATGTGATTTATACAGTTGTCCAGTTTCCGTTTTAGAGTTTAACAGTGCTGAATAGGCACCTTTATCTTTTATAGTTAGAGGAAGAAAGTCCTGGACTTTTTTTCCCCCTGTTTTTTAATGTTCACTGTGGAAAAAAATCGGTGGCTGGAATCTCGCTGATAAAGCAGACTCTTCTACTTACCATTTAATGTGCTTGCTATAATACTGTTTCTTTTGAACTGAAAGGAGTGGGAAAACTGAAGTTAAAGTATGTAAAGCAAGAGATTATTTCCCAACTCTACATGGATGTTTTAGTTAGTACCTACTTATTTAAGAAATGGCCATTAATTTGGAGGTTTATGTGTTCTTAAAAAGCAGGGGTGAGAAGTCTTACTTAATCAGTATTTCTTGATTTGGAGTTTACTTACCCAAGTGCAGTTGACAGACTTCAGTCTTCGCCTTTGCGCTCCATGTCTGTAGTTCATATTTACCAGCACAGAGCTTATCCAGTACATTATGCTTTCATTTACTTTTCTGGGTTTATATTTTTCCCTGTTTCCAGTACTGCAGGAAAACTTTCTGTGCTACTTAGCTTAAAAATTAGCGATTTTATGAGAGCTAACTTAATTCTGGGATAACCTTTAGTTAGTTTGCTGGCTTCGTTGACTGGACAATAACAGAATACATGATTATCAGTCCATGCTTTGGAGACTCTAGCATATGAAAGCCTGATAAGCAGACACATAATTTCTCACCTTTAATGCTGATTTAGCCATATCTGTCTGTCTGTTTGCTTGTTTTTTCAAGTAAGAGCGTAGAGTGTCTTTGTTGAGGGGTACTTCTATATCATATTAGGATTTCATGCGTAGCTTTTCTGAAAATGTCTATCTTGAAATTTATAACACTTCAAAAGCAAAGAACTTCCCTGTGCAGTGCCTTTGTGAAGTGAAAGTTAAGATTTTCACTTTGCTTTTTCAGATGTTCAAACTGAAAAAAAGTTCTTTTGAATATGTGAGAAGATATTTATTTTTGGCTGATAGGGTTTAAAAATATTATTTTTGAGGTAAGCAGCTATCATTTTTGTTGTCTGCAATTTGTGAGACTGATATGATGCAACAGGAGGACATGACAACTAAAAATGAGAACAAATTTTAGGTCTTGTTAGAATATTTATAAAGTCTTAAAAGTTCTGATTAAATAAAATAAATAATTTACATTCTGTTCCTGTGTGTAGATGCATTATGCAATTCTTTACGTCTTGTACTGAAATGATCTTGTATTGTTAGTCTTATGTATGACAGAATTCTTCTTGAAAGTTTAGCAGAATGCCTGAAAAAGCTTTTCTTGGAGAATAGGAATGTAATAAACAACCATATAGGAAATGATCGGGTAGCAGCCTTTTCTATGTAGGATGTTTTTAATTAATAAAAAAGTAGCATAGCCTTTTAGGTTTTTTATTTTTTTAATCACAAAATAATTGAGAAAACTATGTTGAAGTTTACAAGGAACAGTAAGTGCATAAAAATGTGCTTGGGAAAATAGGCTTAATTAGGCAAGCATCTTAGAAAATCTCATTCTGCAAGTAAGACTTGTGTGTGATGTTTTGTTTACTACTTTTGTTCTTATACTAATATACTGAGGCTTATTTTATGCCTAACTTACTGGTCAAGTGCAAAGAAATTAGCATAAGCCCTGAAGAGTAACCTTCTATGTATATTTTGCAAAATCCTGCAAAACAGGGCTCTATGCTATTATGACAAGGTGGGTAAATGATATTAATGGTATTTTGTAAGGAATAAAATGCATTCTTTTCCTTGTATTATGATATAAATAGCAAAACTTCCACTAGCTGACTTCAGTGATTTAGTGAATAGCTGTATATTTTTGAGCAGTGAAGTGGTTTTTTTTGATATATACCAAGACCTGAAAGAACTGGCTCAGTGTTAATTTAGCTCCATGTGCACGTGAGTTACCTGGAACAGTAATCTTTAATAGTTTTATACTCAATATGACACTTCATTATGCATTCAACATACAAATTGTATTAGTAGACCAATATAGTAACATATTAAGTATTGCATACATATTTAGGACTGCAACTGTAGAAATACATATTTCTCAGATATACTTTTTCCTTTTCTAATTACATTATATCACTTCTGTAGTAGAGTAAGGAACCAGAATGCATGTGGGCTTTGAACTATAATATATTTTGGGCTTTTGAGTACTTACTGTGTGGTTATGAAAATCTTACTTTTCTTTATTGTACTGCATACTGTAGGGAATTTAAAATCTATGTGGAATATTTTTCATTTGAAAAATCTTTCTTTGTATGTGACTTTTGAGACCTTAAAGTGGGAAGTAGAAATTTAAGTATTTGATGTGGTTTTGTTTGTTTGGTTTTTGCTGGTGTTTGGGTTTTTTTTGGGTTTTTGGAGTTTGTTTTGTTGTTGTTTGTTTTTTTTAGTATATGCTGTGAGGGATTTAAATTCATACTGAATTCCAGGAGGTGAGTTGTTACTCAGAATCATTTTATGGGAGGCTGTACAGATGAAGAACATTACGCATTCTTCAGGAATTAGAATGAATTGCAGTGAAGTGTCCCAGGTCTGACTCGGAAGGGGAAGGTTCCTAGGATCTCTGCAAATGACAGAATAGGCAGAGATTACCATTAAAAAAACAAGTGCCCCCTTTTCTCTTGGCAAGCTGCTTTTAATGCCCTGGGATAGGCCATTTGGGGAAGGATTGATAGCAAGGCCTGAGGTGGAGTCTGTAAAGCCTTCATCCAGTAATTTTTGAAGAGACACTGAATGTGGTGCTAGTTAGGAATTTGGCAAACCAATATGCTTCCACTCTGCTATCTCACCCCTTGCCAAAACAATTTTCTTGGGATTATGAAGACAGAGCAGACTGTAAAAGGGAAGACATTGGTGTCAGGCTGGTATGTATCCTTTCACCTAGGTACTTGCAAATCTTGTCTTAGGAAAGTTTGAGTGTTGGTGTATGTTTCTGGAAGAGTGAAATTTCCAGGAATTTGAACAGATACTGGGTAGTTTCCCACTGATGTGGTTCTTTCATATGCTGTGGAGTAGTGCCATAGCAGTGTGGTGAGAAGTGAAAGGCTTACTATGTACTCCCTGTCAGAATCTTCATCTCAGAAAAAAATCAGGTGAAAGTGGCTAAAAGTAGGTACATATCTGGTGAGAAAAATGCCTGTTGTTTCCAGAAAAATCAGAACACCCCCCCCCCCCCCCCCCCCCCCAAAAAAAAAATTAAAGGGAATAGGTACTTCTCATTTCCTCTCTTTTTGGCTTCATTTTTTTTTGTTGTCTGAATACTCAAGGGGAGACATCAAATAAGCCTACAGCAAATCAAGGATCCTCAAAATCAGCTTAATTGGAAAAATAAGCTGTAAATTAAGCATACTGAGGATAAATGTTGTGAAACATATCTTTGAAAGAGAGCGCAGGAACAAATTGTTTCTGTAGATAATACTCAGAAAACCCCAGAGATGCTGGGGAAAAAGTCACAACAGATGCTCGTGTGTGTAACTCCCTCTGATTAAAACTTCAGCAGCGCTGTTATGCTCTGATTTAATACCTTAAGAAAATTGAGAGACTATTTTAGGACAAATGGTATATAAAGCAGAGTTTTTTGGGGGAATGTTTTAATAATCTCCAGGTTTTTCTCCTATTGTCACTATGATGTCCTGAAAGAATTCCTTCTCAGAGAGTCACTCTAATGATGTTCCTTTGCCTTGATAGATGTATATAGTAGATCAATGAGGTATAACTCCCCACCTGCTAGCTTTAGCTAAATCTAAACAAAAGTACTTCTAGTTATTGTAAAATATACTTGATGGTACTCTTTTTTAATGACTGCTTCAGTTGTACAGACTGAAAAGTCTTGAGGGGGTGGGGGGTGGGCAGATTTTCTTCCAGCCTCTGATTGCGAGGGATTCGAAACCATTCTGGACATGCAGACGTTTGTTTTGGCATTTATTTAGCAAAATTAAGAGACCAGTAAAATGTATGTAGAATAAACCAGGAGACTTAAGAGGCTGTTGAGATTTTGAGAGAAATCTCATACCTTTTCCAGGTAAATGTGACTACTGGGTAGCGCTGTATGGCATAATTCTTTGGACAGAAGGCAAGGCACAGAGCTTCAAGAAGTTGGGAATGGTCACATTAGTAAGATGTATATGGTTCAAGTTGGGTACATTTAAACTGCTCCAGAATATAATGCTCTTCTGACGTGTGATTTTAGGAACACGCTTTGTCCCACAGTAGGGAGGTAAGCTGTAAAACCTTAAGGTCTGATCTTGCCAGTTAAATTCCAGTGGGGTAAGAATTAAAACTATTACTAGTGTCTCCAATGTGCAGGACCTTCTTATCTGACTTAGACTTAGGCTTTTTTTCTGAGGATCAAAGATCAAAATGGAAACTCTAAAGTTCATGTTAAAAGCAACTGCTGAAAAAAGCAGCCGCTGATGAATTTCCTGTGATTGTTAAGCTTCAAGGATGCTCACCTGCCTGTTCCTATTTCTTTATTCCAAAGGATATAGCTGTAGTTTGTGCACAATGGCTTCAGTACGTGACTTTTCTCTTTGGCTAGGCAGCTGATCAAAGAGAATTAGTGAAAGTACTAGTTGTCATTTCACCATTGTTTTGTCAGAAAAGGGTTCAAGTAGACTTTTTTTGAGTGCTTCAATGAACAGAACATCTTTCTGGAAAAGGCATCTGAGGCAAATTTCTGTATAGTGTTAAACTGGGACATAATGGATTATCCTTAATGTTAGAAAAATCTCTTAATTCCTTGATAGTGTGTCTTATATTTGGTGATTGTTATGTGTAAGATGCTGTAAGGACTTATCAAATCATAAGGGAGACTTTAGATGTGAAAGAGTAATCATTTTCAGTATTTCTTACCAGAATAGTAGCAGCTTCTGGTACACTCCCCAATAATTTTAGCAAATCTTCATATTTAGATTATTCCTAGTATGCTTTCTCTGCACCGAACAAACACCGGCTACAAATGTTCTACCTGTACTTCAGCCTCTAGAAAGTAAATTCAGCTGTGCATATGAAAAATATGCAGACAAACACTTTAAAATGAATGGTTGAGATCTTATTAGCATCTAGAAAGTATCTAACAATTAGAGCACATTCAAGAGCTTCCTCTATGTTTAAGATATTGTGAAAACATCAGCCTGGAGCCATTTGAGGCAATAGCAAAATATATATTATAAATCATTGAAAGCATAAATTTAAACTTAACCCCCTAGATGCTGACATTCTAACTAGCAGCTGTTGCAGGGAAAAACATGCAGATGCAGAAATTCTTTACATTTGGGTAATTAGGTCCTCTCTCAATTCTGCAATGATAAGTAGATAATTAAAAAAAAGTCTTTGCTTTTGTGCTGTACCTACATAAGTCTATTGACTGTAATTCAGTAAGTTAACTTAACCTTTTGTGATTTAATTCAATTTAAGTAAAGTCTATGTTAGCAAGTAGTGCAGCCTAAGAGAAGCGGATTTGTAGAGCAAACCACTCAGTACTGGGGGCTTTGCATCCACACTGTTTCTGATGTTTTGCTTCACGCTAGCTGAAAAGCCTTGGAGTGAACTCTAATGGTTGGAGTGCGTTAGGAGCACTCTTGGAGTACATCTCGTTTAGTTTTGTCTGAAATAAATTCAGCATTTGTGCTTTGATCCTTCTCTGCAGTGTGAACCAAAGTATGGTGATCAGGGACTGTCAGGAGATAGCTTGAAAGCCACACTCTTGAACGAGGCAGAGACACTAGTATAGACACGCTATCCACTATTTTTTGCCTCCACAGGATTGTGTGTGCCTCCTACAATTCTTGTGCGTGCCAGAGAGGTCTTCCAGTGGGTAACGCTGAGGAGACTTTCCTGATGGTGGAAAGTATCTGATGGTGGCAAGTGGAAAGATACCAGCTCTTGGACTGTTCCTGTGCATTTTGTGAGGGTGATGTGGGCTATCCTTTGAATCTTTGGATACTCTGGAGAAAGTACATAAAGAGGTGTGAGAAATATCTTTTGTTAACTAACCTTGAAATTACTCTTAACTTAAGATAGCCTAAAGTAAAATTCAGTAGTAAGTAAAAGTATTTCAAGTGTCCAAAATACAGCACACAATTATAAATTTTTATAGAACTATAGATGAAGACATGACAGGAAAGGCATGTTTACACTAATGCTTAGTTTGAACAGGCTTTCCCTGTACCTAGCTGACTTGTCTGTTAGAAAAATACGTGCAGCGCTTTGGGGATTTTATCTTCCTGCATTCACTACATGTCAAGCTGTGTTATTCAGAGATAATTTTCTTCTGGTGTACTGTGCAGTTTGCTATAACTGGTCACTGCTTTAGACCCCAACAGGACTCTCTCCAGGTTTAATCTTATGCCCTGTGGAATTTTGGGCATGTCTCTATCATCACTGCTGCTTGTTTGCTCCTATGCTGCACTGTGCTGGCATAATCTGTTGTGTGGTTGTGCGGGCAGGGAACCGAAACAACTGAAACGTAACGTGTGAGAAAGAAGGGATCCTTTCCAGCTGCATCAGCTGTGTGATCTGGTTCAGCACCGAGCTCTGCAGACTTCTGCTCCAGTAGGTGAATGGTGAGCAAGGCTGGCAATTTTTTACCTCTACTGTCAAATTTTTTAGACTCTTTGTTTCTTTAGTACTCTTCCGTCCTGCCAGTTTTCACTCTGTGCAAAACAAATTTAACTGGCTAACCTAATGGAAAACTACTGTTCTTTTTGAGATATGAGTTTTCTGCAGCCTGAACAAATTGGATTAACTCGGCAAGGGACCTCCGGAGTGCCACCATAAGGGACCGTCTGGATTGCACAGGTGGGATAGGTAAGGGTGGGAGATGGGACTTCTGCTTTTCAATAAAGGAGTCTTGACACTCCTTTATCTACCTAAGTGTTGTCTCCTTTCTTGCAAGTGTTGCTTTGTCAGGCCGAGTATCTTCTCAGTGGTATTTGCTAGCTTGTCCTAACTGACAAGCAAAGATACTGCCTCCACTGAATAGCAAGCAGGAAAAAACCGTAGTGAAAGGAGGGAAGGATTTGCCCATTACAATAAATTATTTTGAGGAGAGGGTAAGTCAAGATATATTTTCCCATTTTACATGTCAGCTTCTTTGATTCATGTGAGTAGTAGCTAGGTGAGTGTGAAGGCCATGCTAGGCATTTTTACTTAACAGAGAGATGAACGTTTAGTGATTTGCATATGTTAGCTAACTAGAAAAGTTGAACATGAGGCTTAGCCACATTATATAAATCAAAACCATATCATAAAGTATAGCTTCTAGCAAAGAATGTAGAGACTGATGTTATACAAATGAGGCGTAAAGGCTGTTAATAGAAAGCAGACTAGCTAAACAGGGAAAATGATTTGCTTAATGATTATGCAGGTATCTTCAAGCATCCCATTCAGTAGAAAAGTTTAACACATCGCTTAACAAGGGCAAAATTAGGAAGTTGTTTTTATAAAAAGAATAGAGAAGTAAACCAAATATACCAAATGCTTGTAATCCCTCTCCTTAAAAATCCCTCACTGAGCCTTATCCAGAGTTGACAAGTATTGAGTCTTAGCAATTCTTTAAGATAAATTAATCTTTTACTCCATTTTATTAATGGTGAAATTAATCCCACTTAGAAAAGTAATCCTGTCCATGGACTCTCATTTATCCCAGCAAAATCGTTCATATATATGGTGAACAAAATGTGAACTGATCCAGATGATAGTATTTTGCCAAGCTAGTTTCCAATCAATTTCTCGCAGTTTACTATAAGTAAATGCTTGTGCCCGCACAGTAGAAAGAAGGTGGAATTTTTTTCTTTTGGTAATAATGCAGAAGGAAAACCGGTCTTTGGCCAAGGCATTAGTGCCCCATGTTCTTAGGGAATATACTGTTGTCAGGCCCTCAATTTGTGTTAGTACTGCAGTGCACTTGTATCGAGCTTCATTTGGAAAAATGAAAAGTTACACTCTTAAAAAGACTGAATGGATATGATCACATTTGGGAGCCTTTTGCACCACCTGTTGTCCACTGATTGGATTTTGAGAGTTGGTGACGTGAGGCTGTATACAGTGGCCCAAACCTCAATTGCCTTCCATTCACTTAATCATGTTCACAGAAGCATATGCTGTTTGTGGGATATTTCTCTTTTTCTTGGATACTAAATGATTGGCTTCTTGTTTTTGAAGTGATCGTATTACTTCTGGTGATGTCTGGTTGATTTGTAAATCTGCTCCTACTTTATTAATGTCTTGTCTTCTTTCAGGAGAACTTTAGATTCCACTTATTTTAATGACTTTTATTTATTAACCTGTATAGAACAATTGGGTATTTGATAAGGCTTCAGAATTTAATTATGGCTCCTATTACAACTGATATAAAAAAGAAAAGTTTGGAAAAAAAAGGGGTTGAGGGGGAAGAGGTAGGAAAAAGTACTCCCAAGATTTTCAGCAGTTCTTCTTTCCCTTCAACTCCTCACCGTTAACCAAAATGCTGGAGCACACTGCTTTCTTAATGACTGCAAGGGAATAAAGCATTAAAAAATAAACTTAGCTCATCTTTAAAAACAATGAAACATAAAGAAATAAGGCCAACAGATTGCTTTGCTGTCATTTTCTTCCATGCCTGACTTTTCATCTTTGCGTTTGATTTGAATTGTGCTGGCTAAATACTGGAAATGGCTTTTCAGCTCTTTTCAGCTATTTTTGTATTGAAAATACTTTTCAGTTACTTGTGTAAGTCTAGCCCTTTGTGAATCGACAAAGGCATACTTCCTTTGGGACTGACAGTAATATCTTCTGTTGACTGTAATGTGGCAAGTTATACTGAAGTCTTTCTTAGTGGTGTTGTTTACTCTTCAAACTTTTTTTTCCCTTGGGGTTTATGTGCCTCGATACAGAATTTGTTGATCAAATATATATCTTATGCAGATTAATTTTGGTGTTAGGTGAAAAAGTCAACCTCTGGAATGTAACTAGATGGAGAGTTTTCTTACAGAATTTCTACTAAATATCAAGTACTCACTCTCTTGGAACTTTTTTGTTTGGAACTGCTATGACTTGACATCTCCTGGAATCTTTTGATTTCAGTATCAGGTCAATATTCATAATTATATTTGTTTTCTCATCTGTTGTTTGTGTGTGGTGTTTTGGTTTTGGTGTGGTGTTGTTTGGGTTTCGTTTATTTCCATTTTTTTAAAATCTGACAGATGACGAGGCATCTCTTCCACTTTGCCTTGTTTTTCTGAATGGTTTCTAGGGCAACTCAAGGAAATACTTTTATTTCCCCCATTCCATCTTTCTTAGTATAGCTCTAGGAAGAATGTGTTTTCCATGTATAACTGCTTGTAAACTTTATCATTTTTGGTCATGATGTTAATGTTGATTCTTTCAAGACGACTTTTTTTTTCCCCCCTCCTCCCCTGTATTTCTTTCATTTTGCAGCCAGGGAACTTGCAAGTAGCCTGTTGTCCACGCTTATATATCTGGAGTACATACTGCTTTAATGTGGTACAGAGGAAGTCACTGGAAGACATCACTGAAGGTGATTGTGGTGGGCTAACCAGGTCCAGCAGCTAAGCCCCCATGCAGATGCTTGCTCACTGCCCCCAGGCAGGATGAGGGAGAGAATGAGAAGGGCAGAAGTGAGAAAAAATTGTGGGTTGGGGTAAAGACAGTTTAGTAAGTGAAGCAAAGCTCTGTGTGCCTTACTGATTGTCAAGGTAAACAATATCCACTGGTCTCCACTAAGCTACCAAGCCAGTAATTCCCTTGTAGAAAGTAGATTTTGTTAGGCTGGGGTCTGCCTTCTGCTGCATTTTTTTTTTTGATCTGTTAGGTAGAAAAGTCTGGTTTGCCTTTGCATGGGGCCTTCTCTCGGACAAAAAGTGCCTATAAGAAATTTTATAGCTTGTTCCACTAATCTATCTGCCCCGTTTCTTTAGGAATACTGGCATTTTATAGATCAGTGCAAGGAAGCAATATCCCACTGTGTGGCTTTACCATAGATTCTGGTACATTACCTGTAGGTTGAGGGAAGGCTTACAAACATCTATTGTCTGTTTACGCTGTTGGCTAGTTGTTTTCCTACAATTGGTGAATAGCATTTTTACTTCTCCTATGCATTAGCTTTTTATAGCTGTTCAGGAGCCTTTGGAAATTCATTTCCTTTTCTTGTCCCTTCAGTGGAATCAGAAATGGAAATTCAGCTTCCATACTTTCAAGGAGCTTCCTTTGCAGGGAAAAAAAAGTATGTTTTAACTGTGTTAGTTCCATTTATGCCTATGTAATATACCTGTAGTGTTCCTCTGTGCTGTTACACAGCTATCTAATGTCAATTACTGTGCATTGGTGATGCATCCTAAGATGCAGACTGGGTTTTTAACCATGTTATGTGAATGTAATTGAAGAAAATCCTTTTATTGGATGTCCAGATGAGATCATTTGAGTAAGGGCTTGATTTAAAGATGTTTAAAGCTCACACTATTGCACAGCTTGTCACTGTTCTGTGATTTATTCTATATTGTATGTAATTTCAGATATTGGATTGTAACTGATATCATTGCTTGCTCTGTAAATTTGCGTGAAGTTCTTTCTACCAGTGTATATTATTTATTTACATATTTTGCATATTTCTTTTATGTCAGTAGTACTTCACAAATACTCAGATAAAAAGGAAGTCTTGAAACTTGCATGCCAGATAGGCTACATCATTAAAAAAGAAAAAAAGAATGCTTTTTTAAGTCTGTGAGGACAAGAACTGATACTACACTGATATATCAGGTTCTTGAATAAACTTGGATTCACTCTTGTAGTTAGCTTTGGCTATTCCAGACTGACTTTTAAAATATGGCTTACTAGTAAAACACACTTCTTGGTTATTTAAGAATTACTTATAGAACTATTGTAATATAATATATGTTCGAGATCCCTAGAGGCTGCAGCAATTTGAGTATTAAGTGAGATGTCATTTATTAAATATGTGTACAACAATCTCTGCATCAAGGGCCTGCAGATTATTTTTTGAAAATAAAATTTAGTAGTTGAGAGATGCTCTTAGAACTCACATATAATTTTATTTCACTTCAGATATTCTGTGTCGAAAGCATGTGAGTGTTACAATAGGATTTTTCTGTGCTTGAATATTGTTTCTACCCGAGCCTTTTCACATTAAGTAACCAGGATCAGATGTCTTGAAAGCATTACATGGACACAGCTTTGTCCTTGGTCTCATTCTCTCTGGTTCCTTAGTTTTTTAGCAGGATATTTTAATACAGAATTTGTTAGCTGAATATCTAAAATTCTGTAGAGATAGAGTCTTGTTTACTACAGAACAGACAAACTATCAATTCACTAGTCTGTTCAAATTAGCTAAGGGAGAGAAGTGCAATTCTGTGTATTAGATGCATGCAAGTATATTTTTGTTGTATACTTTGCTCTAACAGAGTCAGGAGGCTTTTGATTTTCCTCATAGTCTGTTGTGATCAGTATCACCAAAGTATTACCTTTCTGGATGAGTGCAGTTGCTAAACTAAAGGACAGACTTGCAGTAATGAGGAAAGGCTGAGAGACTTGGGTTTGTTCAGCCTGGAGAAGAGAAGACTGAGGGGGGATTTCATCAATACCTATACATATCTAAGGCGTGGGTGTCAGGATGATGGGACTAGACTCTTTTCAATAATGCCCAATGACAGGACAAGGGGCAATGGGCACAAGTTGGAACACAGGAAGTTCCAGCTAAACATGAGAAAAAACTTCTTTCCTGTGAAGGTGACAGAGCAGTGGCACAGGCTGTCCAGAGAGGTTGTGGAGTCTCCTTCCCTGGAGATATCCGAAACCCACCTGGACGCATTCCTGTGCCCCCTGCTCTAGGTGTTCCTGCTCAAGCAGGGGGCTTGGACATGATGATCTCCAGAGGTTCCTTCCAACCCCTACCATTCTGTGATTCTGTGTAATAGTAGTCTAAGAATAATAGCTATGTATTTCTTCAACGTTTAACTTTGCAAACCTCTTAATTTACTGAGGCACTGCTAATATACTGGAAATGACATACATGGAGTGATATATTTTGCCTTCCTTTACGTCTGAGGTTTTACTTCTGACTGCATCCCTCCTTTCTCTGGGGAATAAGATTTTGAGATGAGAAGTTGGAAATGCAAAGCACCATTAGAAGTTTTAATTTAATGTGGTATTCAAAAGCATATAACAGTTTCTAAAAGAATGAACAAATACTTCACTGTTAATTTTTCATATTGGTCAACCTATGTGAACGTTACATTCTTGTGGTTTTAAGGGTGGATTGAAAAAATGACGGTGGAGGGAAGAAATAGTAAATGGTCCAAAAGTTGCAAGTTGGAAAGAAATAAAAAGAAAAAAGAACAAAATAAAACAACCTCAAAAAACCACCCTGCAGTTGACACAAGAGGACGGTTAGCATTAACATACAATGCAATGTTGGATGTTGGGGACAGATGAAGGTGTTAGACTTGTGAGGTGGATTTCATAGAATCATAGAATCGTTAAGGTTGGAAAAGACCCTTAAGGTCACTGAGTCCAACCGCTAACCTATCACTGCCAAGTCCACCACTAAACCATATCCTAAAGCACCATGTCTACCTTTCTTTTAAATACCTCCAGGGATGGAGATTCCACCACCTCCCTGGGCAGCCTGTGCCAATGTTTGATAACCCTTTCGGTGAAGAAGTTTTTACTAATATCCAACCTAAACTTCCCCTGGCACAGCTTGAGGCCATTTCCTCTCACCCTATCGCTTGTTACTAGGGAGAAGAGACTGACCCTCACCTCGCTACAACCTCCTTTCAGGTAGCTGTAGAGAGCAATAAGGTCTCCCCTCAGCCTCCTCTTCTCCAGACTAAACAACCCCAGCTCCCTCAGCTGCTCCTCACAAGACTTGTTCTCCAGACCCTTCACCAACTTCGTTGCCCTGCTTTGGACACACTCCAGCACCTCGATGTCCTCCTTGTAGTGTACTAGAGTTTGTGTGCTCCAGAGGGCAGAGAATATTTGGCTGATCCAGTTCTACAAATACTCATTTGGGGATATCGTGGTTCTTCCAGTGAATGCTGTATTAAAAGTAGAAGAAACTGAAATGAACCTTTATTCATTCTGTGGAGCAGTGCTGTTAAGAGCTACATCCCTAGCCATACACTTCTGAAGTTAAAAAGCTTCATGGCTGAAGGGGTGCCCAAATTCTGACAAGTCTTGTACTTCTGAAGGAAGATACAAATAGTCAGTTAAGTCTCTGTAACATTTCATAGGCTGTATCCAAAAAGAGGCATAGATATGGTGATGCTTCAATATCTTAAAATTAGCAGTTTGGACCATGTAGTGGGAGGGAAGAGAACAGGGTTCAAATGTTTGCATTTTGAACAAAGGTTGCGTTTTCTTTCCTTAGAGGGCAAGTGACAAAACAGAAACAGTCCATGGAGCAGGGACTAGAATCTAGGTCTTCGCTTGCAGTTGAGTGCCCCAGCTATTAGGCTACAGTATGGTCCTTGTTGCTGATTATCTGAATGCCATTGCATTTTAATTCTTAACTGGGTAGTTACCTAGCTTTAGCAGATAAGAAACTTGTCACCACCCAGCCTTTTAGTTTATTATTAATTAAAGCACTCTTCTGGGAAATGCGTTTGAATCCCCGTAGGCTAACAGGGAATTAAACCCAAGTTGCTTGCCTCTGTGGTACTTGCTGTAATCTAGTATGGATCTACAGGAAAAGTGCTGGATTGGTAGTCCCAAGCCATTTGTAAACATTTGTGCACCCTGCAGTGCTCTTACACAGCCCCTGCCACTGCCCTTTCACAGGTTGTGTGTGTGCACTGCCCCAGGTGTAACCTCTGCGTTACCTTTCGTATGAGCCTCGTGGCATGTGTCTTTAAGTGCATATGTTATCTCTATTTCTAGGGAAATCCTGTGGTATTTGTTGGATTGCTTTGTATGGGACTTGAGGGCCTGAATTTTACTTGTATGCAAAAATGCATTTACTATGTGCTACCTTGGATTCAGAAGCCATGCAGATGAGGAGGAAGTATCAAGATTGTTTATGAAGTATTTGAATACTTGTAACAGCAGGAGCAGTGATTTTTGTTGCCATTTAAATGAAAATATCGTAACATTCAGAAAGTTCTGGGATCACCCAGCCTGGAAGCTTTATTAGTACACCTGAAGGGATTAAGTTCCTGGACAATCAGGTTTTCCTTTCAGTTAAATAATAACAATTTTTTTTTTGTTTCTTCTTTTAAAGAGAAACAACTGCCTCTTCTACTTAGGAAGGTTCTGCTTCCATGATTTCTCTGATGTAGTCTTGTTCAATGTCTTCCCATAACAAAATTGGTTTGTGTAGGCTTTAAGAAGATTGTAGCAAGTAGGAAAAGAAAGCTCTCTAGCTGCCTTCCCCAAACCCTTATTTACATACCGTATGATTAAAAGAAGAATAAAGAAATAAAAAATGAAGTATGTTCTCCTCACCTCAGTTTTCCCCCTATACTTGATAAATAAATTCTTGACGTAGTTGGAGTGGATTTTTTAATTAGTTAGACTTAGTATTTTCGCAGTTATCATTTGGTATCTTAGGTTTTTTGGTAGTGGAGCTTCTATGCAAAATTGAAATTGTTGTTACTTAAAGTGATTGGTGTCAAGTTTTTCTGTATCTTTTTTGAAAAAACACACTGTGTCTTTGCTTGTCTGCTGGATTTCTTTTAATCTGATAAGGAAAACAGTCCTGAAAAACATAAGTGCTGGTATGACCTTGGCCATATCTTAGCTAGCAGGTGCCTTTAGAATAAGATGGTACTGCATCATAATTTCCTGATGAGTTACAGCATCATGATGGCATGTGCTCCCACTCAGAATCTATTTTAAGAAATGACAGAAGCACTTTCTTGTAATTAATGTTGTGCTCAAAAATACTGGATTGGAGTGAAGAAAGTCTACAAAGTAATGACATTCTGGAGATTAAAAGAGAACTAATGGAAAAGTAATAGTTTAATCTGTATAGTAAAAAAAATTAGCATGAAAAAAAAACAATCTAGTTTTCGTATTTGTCTATACATCTGTCCATATAACAGACTCGTACAACAGAAGAAATACTGAAGGCATCCTCAAAGAAACATGAGGCCTACTTTGATGGGTGGAACCTTCAAAAACTATTTTAAGTCTTACACTGTAATGGCTGTTAGAAATTGCAGCATGTGTTTTGGAAACTTATGATCAAATCTTCTGAATAGCAGAGCATCTGAGCTCTCTGCTAAAGGTTCCTATTTTGACACTGGTTTCAGTTTGTCAAGAAAATATAGCTCATTTTGGGTACAATGATTGTGAGGGGTAGGTCTTAGGATGAAAACTTTTGAGTACACTGCAAATACTGACCTACTCTGTATTTTCCCAGAATGTAAGGGTCCAGAAAATATTTGAGGATACTCTGTACAATTAATGCTTGTTGACTTGACCTTAATAAGGTGAGTACAGGTTTTTGTAAACCTGTTAATTCATATTAGCTGCATTTTAACTCAAGGTATAAAACACTTGTCTACATACACTGTAAATTGTTTGAGTGTAGCAAACCTTTTGTTATATATCTTTATAGAAAACAGGACAGCTTACAAACAGGACAGACACTTAGAAAACAGAACAGCTGTGCGCTACCATAATACAGATTAGTAATAATACAAAAAGAAAAGCCTGGTACTAAGCGGAATATTTTAAGTCGTGAGCCATAATGTTTTGTGGTGGACTAGCGTATTTATACCTTCTTCCTGTGCTGCTTTCCTACAAGCTTCCTGTTCTCTGAATGTAACTAATCCCAGTGTGCTATTAACATACCACTATTTCTTGAATGGCCTGTGGGAATAATCAGACTTTGGGAAATGGAGCACAGAGGGAATTGACTTCTCCTAGCTTGCTTCTTTTTACATTAACAAGGTGTAGATAAGAAATCTTTAGGTCTCTGCAGTCTTCTGTTACAAAATTAGGACACTGTATTTAATGAATGAGTGCAGTGAAGATGCGTGTAGCTAGAACTGCATGATTAAGTAATTTGCTATGATAAGTTTAAATGGCTATTACCCCAAAGTATGAGAGACTTCCAGCCTTTGATGTATGAAAATAACTGGTTTTGAGAAACACAAAATTCCTAAAGAAATTTGACCGATAGAGCAACATTATGTTTTTAAGGCTTAATTACTGGGGATCTGCTATGCGTAAAACTGAGGTTTTTCTCCAGTTGGAGGTTGATATGCCGGTTTTGCAAAGCATTCTGTTCTATACAGGAAGATCATAAAACAATACAATCATCCCTCTTTAAGTACTGGAATTCTACGTTTTACAGAGAAGGAATATTTTTTCAAGGTCCTTCCTAGTAGCAGGCTTGGCATGTTAAGAATTAATTCTGGTGGAGGTAGTGTAGTGATTCAATTCCGATCAAGGAATTCAGAATTACTCAGAAGATGCGGCTTCTCCATCTTGGAGATGGGTCTCCAAATAGTATCGTGTTTTGGTCATGGCTGGTTTTCGTGAGCAGGTAGCCTACAGGGTAATTCTTGGGTTTATGCTGAAAGATGTGTTGTGCACAGAATACTAACTTCGCAGGGGAAAAACCAAAGTAAAAAGCATGAAGAGAAACATACCCTTGATGACTGACTGAGAATTTCACGTGAGCTGAACACAAATGAAGGCATATTTGAGATATTTTTGAAGAAATACTCTAAGTGAAATAACTTGCTTTCCTTAACATGCTCAATATTGGTTTTTGTTCTGTTAAGCAGTTAGTCCATTAAGGTTTACCTGAAGGATGGAAATGTCATTGTTTTGGTCTTCAGGACCAGCGTAGCTTGAGGAATTTTGTTTGTTTACTGACTCTGTGTGTGTGGGTACGTTTCTGAAGCTCCATTTCGGACAAATCTGGGCATTATCTCATGGACCGTAGTGTGGAATGGGACCTATCTGAACTGGGGAATCCTTATGAGGTCAGCTTGTTAACCTGCACCTATTGAATGATTGCCTGAAATGTCAGTGAACAGTAATGTTTGCCTGATTCCATGGTGCTTCAAGCCATGCTCTGTTTAATCCACTTTATTTCAGTTTCTTATCTTCTTCTGTGTTTCTGAATTTGTTTTGTAGTGGTTATATTCTGTTACTTTTTTTGTATATGCTGTGTGTAGAAAAGAATTTAATCTTTTTTGAAGTTAACTATTGGTTTAGGAGATGTAAAGCTTAAAAATCCTGGAGGTGAATTTCACATTACATTAATGCTTTTTAGTTTCAGTCAGTTAAAATGTGTGCTATTGGCATTAGAAATTATGTAGTGCAATATTCCAGAACTGTTCTATTTTTAATTAAAGGCATTTATAATTTGTTTAGAAAAATGTTCTACTATGTTTTTTACTCAGGTAATCTAGATCAGGTAATACTAAATCAGCTGGGTGGTGGTTGCAGCATAGGCTACTTTGCTGGTGTGTCAGAAAAAAGTATAAATCAACAACAGGTCTGTATTTATGAAATGTTTGGTTTAACTTGTAGGTTTCAAGACTTGGGATACTGGGAATTCAGTCATGACAGTGTAATTTATCAACAATTTCTGTAGTCTGCTTGGGTTTTTAATGATGTTTTTCTTTACCATTAATAAAATTACTTTAAGTTCTCTACTGTAAAATAATAAATGAAGGATCTGTTTTTTTCAAAGAGAAAGTGGATTGACAAAAAGCAAATAACCGTGCTACGGTTACCTGGCTGACATAGCTGTACTTGCAGAGCCCATAGTAGAGACAGAGTGTCCCAGAAGGAGGTTTCTACTTGCACAGCTGTGTGCAGCCTCCTGAAATGACAGATGGAGACAAAAATTTGCTTTTGTCTGTACCCAATCCCAAATTTTTAATGGGTTATGTATAGTTCTTTGAAGGGAATTTTTTGCCTCTGCTCCTCTTCCTTCCACCTGACATAATGCCCAAGTTTCCTGAAGTTCAGATATTCTTCAAACTTATTTAAAAAAAACCAGAGTGTTTCTACTTAGAATGTGTTTGAAACATTGAGGAACAAATGCTTATGATAAAAAGAAGTGTTGGTATTTGCAATTCGGTATGACTTTTCTGCTTTTTATTCTTCTGGTATTAGCCTACAGTGTGACAAAGTCCTGTGTATTATGTTCTGCATACTTAAACAGAAGTTCTTATAGCACAAGATTTTGAGAGAGTAAGAAAAATTAAATTAGCAGTATCTTTTTTAGGTTGGTTCAGCTCCTTACTGATTCTACATGAGGGATTAGAGTTTCTTTTATTTCAGTCGTACAACTCCCAGGCTTTGTTCATGTTGTATACTGCAAAGGTAGTTGACCAGCCTTATGTTATGATAATTTCTCATGTACTAATGTATTTTGAATCCATTATATTTTATAATTGCATGATGGGGAGGGGGGGAAATCAGTGTGTTTTTGGTGTGTGTGTTTAGTTTTTTTTTAACAGTAGATGTCTTCTGGGCTTGGACTCACTTGAAGGGCTGAAATGCAAATACTGGCTCATTAAGTTGTATGAAGGACGTGAGTACCTCCTAGCATCATATTGCTCTGCTAATATCAAATGGTGATAAGTCAATGCTGTTATACTTAGTTTTCTTAATGTGAAAGATAATATTGATTTCTGACAAGTCTCACTTTTCATGTGAAAAGAATTTGAGCATGTATTTCAACTTGCTAGTTCAGTTTCCACAAATAGGATAAATTTTCTACTTTCCACCCTGCCATTTGTAAAGTGTATAATATAAGTAATCTTCTCATCGGGTGGTCCTGGCATGGTTTAATGTGCATGTGACACATTTTCTATTTCTCAGACTAGAAAAATAAAACTAATATCCAGGGGCAGGGAACATTTTTCTCCTGTCTTTCTCTGTGTTCAGTAGGAAAATGTAATTACAGTACTGTCTCAGACTGGAATCCATATGGTGTAATATCATGTTGTAATAGGCATTAGGGCTAGTTACTTAGTATTTTTATTTTTCCCATTCTTGCATGTCAGTTTAACTTCTTATTGAAACACAAACAAGACATATATTTTCATGAATTTTTTTAGTCAAATCCAGGAGTCCTGTTATTGCTTTTAATTTGATGTTTCTTGATAATCTTTAATTAGAAAACATCACATAAGTGATATTTGTAAAGAAACTTGAAATAGAATTTACATTTTCTTTTCTGTAGGGTTTAACCTGGAAGTTATGAAATCCTTCAGCGTCTATATTATATACAAACTTCTACAAATGGGTTGTTTCTGTTTTGTGTGGTATTGCTTTTTTTGTTGTTTTTGTTTTGATAAAACTGCACAAATATTTATGGATTAGAGTTTTATGTTAGGGTTTAGATGTTGCATTTATAGTTCAATGTAGTTTAACACTTGCATGGAGATAATTTCATTTTCTGGTGTGCCAAGGGTAAAGGAGGCCTCAAATATATATATTTATGCATTGTTTTAAAAAATAAAATCTTTTTCTCTATTTAGCAGCATGTCTTCCCTTGTTCAGTTTGGGTTTCCTATGGCAGAGAGTCTTATGCAATCAGGAACTATCACCTTATTTTCGAGCTTTTTGGTTATTTTCAATCAAATTTGATAGAGGGATAGCAGTATTGAAAATTGAAAATATGAAGATTTTAGACACCTACAAAATATCTTGCTTGGTAGAAGAAATGGCCGTAGAGGGAAAGCCCTCTGTGTGAGTTCATCCCTTCTGAGGCAACAGCAAATTCTACTAAAGGTACCTGGAGATGACACTTTATTAGTTCCGTCAATCATGGAAATTCTGTTTAGTGAATGATGTAGAAACATAAATACATAGTTTTTTGTTTGTCATCTTGTTGGTTCTTGTTAGGGTATCATGTAAGCTATATAAATATTATTTTATAATTTACTTGTTGACAGTGGCCAGTACAAAACATTTCAAAGTTACTGCCAGTTCACCTCCAGGGAAAGTAGTACTCTGAAGTATAGTAAATTGGTGCAGGGTGTAAGTGTGCATATGTAGTATCTGATATGGGCTTGCTACCTTTATTCATAGTAATGGCCTGCCCCTTTCAAGCCTACTAAGCTCTTGATCTCCATGGCACATTCTGTCGGTGAGCGTTTTGGAACAGGACATTGAGTGGCAGGACACTATGCTGCCAAAGGATATGTGACTGAGACTGAATGCATTTCGTTGGTTTGCAATATAGAATGGGAAATCAAAATGGGTTGTAAACAAGGAGACATGGCACCATGAAGCAAGCGGCAACCAGGAATCTGCACAAGTGATGAAATTTAACTTCAAAAGAAGAAAAAAAAAGACTCCTGAATTGCATTCAGTGCTCAAGTGCAAGACAGCTGAAAGTAGGCAGCTGAACTTTTTTTTCTCCAAAAGTAAGTGTCAGGTTTGATCTACGGTTTTGCACTAAAGGATTATAAACCCCACTCTCGGATTGCATACTTTTATTATTTTAAGGAAACTTAATGAGCAAATAAAAGATTATATTCTGTGTGTTCCAGCTCTTGTTTCTTCTTGCACAATTCATGAGTTCTTCTTGAGATTGCCTAAATATGGAACTGACACTTTTCCCTCCCGATATATTGTACTTTAAAAGCTTAAAGACAAAACAGTGTCTCAAGGTTTGTCTGACTTCCTTAATTTACTGTTCTTGTTACTATGACAAGTTATTTTTGTAGCTAGCACTCAAAATTTATATGCCATACAATGTCCATGGTCAAAAATTAAGTAAAGACTGAATGGCAGCTGGCAAGCGTCAGATCTGCTTATGCAATTCATAATGCCATATCTCTGTAGATGATGTTCTCAAAAAACCCTCTGTAATCTTAAAAAGTGTTACAGAAGTTTTAGAACATTAAACAGGAGTCATAACATTTTCTCCTTTATTCAAGTTGTATCAACATCAGGACTTTATCTGACTTTTCTTCTTTCTTACCTTATTGTAATACGTTCTCCCGTGCTCCCATCCATTATTCTCCCAACCTCAGCTATAATGTGCTGTTTCACTAACATCCTCTTCCTCACCCACTGCAATTACTCTTGGGGCAAAAATATAGGATAAAAAGTTGTAAAAGGAAATTAGTTTACTCCCGCGCAATCTGAGTTAAGATTACGCTGACGTAGAATGCAAAGACCAAAATTCTAGATGCTGTAGTTGAGTGCTTCTAGGAAAAGGTAGTTTGACAAGCTGTAGGAGGAGAAACAACTTTTCACTTAGGATGTGCTAACTACAGAAGATGTACTCTGTAATTTTTACCATAGTGAAGTCAAGTTCAGCTTGTATAAAAAGGGGAGGGGAAAAAAAAGCCCAGAACAAAACAAAACAAAAAATCAGAGCAAGAGTACTTAAAAGTAAGGCAACTAGCTAAAGGAAAGTCAGAAAGAGCAGCTGAATGCTTTGTGATGCTGTGCAATCTGTTTAAAGTAATTGTATTAGACTCAGAACTGGAACACGCAGCAAATGAAAAAGCTTCAATTAGCTGACCTCTAGCTACTTCGAATAGTGCAGTGTATTAGTCTCAGTTTTATCTAGATCAGAAGCTAGTGCCTTGCACCTTCCGTTCAGCCTGTGTACTTTTATTTCCATTCTGTGGAAACCAAGCTGTGATGCTGTGGAGTAGTCCTGTGTTCCCCCACTGCGGAACGGGAAAGTAGCCATCACACGAGCCGCTTCTAAGAACTGCAAAGTACTTTTGTGTTTCCCGTGGTTTTGATACAGTATCAGAAGACCAAAAAATAAAAGCTGACATGTTGAACCTTCAGAAGAAAGGAAGTAATTAGTAATAAAAAGATGTAGTGCAAAAGGGGAAAAGATCAGAGATGCTGTCAAGTTAAATGCAAAACTAAATAAGGCCATCTCAAAAAAGTTCATTCTCAGTAGTCTTGCTACAGGCATAACACCTAATAATAACCATTGTTCATGTATATCAGGGAGCAGAAAGCTTATCAGGTTGTTGGTGGGGCCAGTAAATGATCAAGACACAAAAGGAACAGTTGAGGAAAATAAATCAGTCATGTAAAAGTTAAACGCATTCTTTGCGCTAGTGCTCTGTACAGAGAGGGTGGAGGAGTTTACCGTGATAAAGTGTGTGTGGGTTTTTGTTTGTTTTTGTTTTATTTTTTAAACATGGTGTGAACCTCACATTGAAGGTTTTTAGCAAAAGTCACTAACTCTGATGTAACAGAACTTAGAAAGGGAGTGTTGTTTGGTTGGTATTTTCTAAGGGAATGCTTGGGGTCATTCTAGCTAGTTCAGACCAGGAAGTCTGAATTCTGCATTGAGCACACTTAAGAAGCTGTAGCACAGACCACTGTTTTCAGCATATCTCTAGTATATTGGGGAAGAGTTGAAACAGCTTTCCCTGAGGTTAATTCTTTTCAGTCTGATAGAGGTTTTTTGAAATGTCTCGTGATGCCCTCAATATGAGTGATACGATATAATAAATTTGCATTCTCAAAATGCTTCAAAAGACTCTTAAAGAAATTAAACTGTCCTGCAATAAGAAGCAAAGTCCTTCTACTTTTTAATAGTTGGTTAATAATTAGAAAAGTGTAGGAATAAATTGTCAGACTTCACTGTAGAGGCATTTAGCAACAGAATCATGTAGGGGTCTGCTCTGCAAGCTGTCATGGTTAACATAAAAGAATACAAAACAACTTCTGTGCTACTTATTGCTTCCCATATTACAAGGAGTAGGAGGCATAAATGAAATTATGAGTTAGTTTTAATTATACATATCATTACAATGGCTTCAAAGTTAACCCATACTCAGCTAAAATTTGTACTCTTAGTCTCTGTAGTAATAGTATGTAGTAGTGATCAAGTAAATTTTTACAGTAGGTATCAAAAGACTTTGCTTACCATTTTGAGAATCAAGGTAGCATGTGCCTTTTATATTTTTACACAATTTTATAGAAATTAGCACCTATATTTGCCAGGGTATGAAAAAACAGAAATCCACAAATGGCAAATATTTAGGGGTTCTATTGGTTTCTTTTTGAGATCTTGAAAAACACTTTCTTACTCTGTATAATACATTTGATATTGATAGCCAGCAGAACTGAGAATTTCATTTTTATTAATGATCCCAAAAGCTTGGTGGCCTTACTGGTAGTTCTAGTTTTAAGCTCAAGGTTATTGATTGGGGATCAGGAAGGAATTTTCTTACAGATTAGATTAAAACCAGTTAGACTCTTTTTGCCTTTCATTGTGGATGTGGTTCACTTTCGTAGGATTGTCTGAATCACTGGATGTGCCTTCTGTGTAAAAATAGGCTGCATACTTGGTGCCAGTCAAAGACAGAAATAGAATGTAAGGACTTGGGAGGAATTGAATGGTGAGTGTTGTTATGCTGCTTTGTGAGCTCCTTGTAGAAGAATCTCCTAATAAACACCAACTGTTACTGTCCCCAAATCTCAATTAATATGAATGCAAAACATCACACTTTATTCAGTCTTATTTATGTAATACAACCCTTTTTGCTTAATTGTCTGTCTTGTCTGTTTTTTTAAGATTACAAATTCGAACCTACCTTGGGACCACCAACTGCTATTGCAATGCAAGTTATATTTAGAATCAGGAAGCACTATCACTGTCTAATTTGTTTTAAAGTTACTTAAATACTGTTATAACTTTATTTACGCTAGAAAAAATGCTGCTTAAATGTTTCTAAACTTAGGAGCAGAAGAGCTTTGTGAAGACTTAGTACTTGCACATATTTAACATTGTGGTGTGAATTTTCCCATTCAGTTAAAACAGGTTGGTGCTTTCAGGGGAAATGAATATGTAAGTCTTCATAGGATTGTGCTTTAAGTGGTGAGGCAACAAGTGAACACAGTTGGCAGAGCACAAACCAGCAGCACGTGTTTATCTGTATAGTTGTCAGCTGGCAGAGCATGCAAGTAGTCTGTCTGCATTGCAGCACCTACAGAGCTAATGGCGAGCGTCTTTGTACCTTTAATGGTAAATAAGCTTTAGTTTCAGACTATAACAGATGTGCATCTTCTGAATTCAGTACAAATACAGATATGTAACTTCAGCTGCAAATTGCTTATACTAAGATTTTGTTGATGTTTTAAAAGATACTGAAAATCTTATACAAGTCTAGAAATATTTCAGCAGTGAACTATTTTAAAAGAGGAACTTGTAAACTCTTTAGTCTCATTTACCTAATATGCTAATTTCTCAGTGTTACTCTGCTGTGTTACGCTCTGCTACTTGTTTATGATTGGTATTGGTAACATTTATATTCAGTCATCTTTAGAAATTAAAAGCATGCATGTGTTTTTAGAACCAGAGTCATATATCCTGGTCAAAAACCAGGAGTAGCGAGCAGAAGGCATGCCTGGCTGCAGAGCAGCTTGAGAAATTGAACCTTGGAACTGTGTTCCACAAATGAAAGATTCAATTTGAATATGAAACTCTTTTCAATAAAGGTGGGGGGAAAAAAGTACAGCCAGTGTGAGGGTAGAGTGTGACAATGGTGGACAGAGAAAGTATCACCTGCATCTCCCACATGTTCTTTTGCCTTTAAAGATGAAGGCAGAATCTGTGTCATAACTAGCCTAGGTGTGAAATGCTGATAAGGCACTTGACTCATTTGGATCTGTTGTAGGCTGGTGTGTGCATAGTGTGTATTCAGCAATCTCAGACCCCTTAGAAGTTTCACGTGGTCTGAAATGCCTGTAAAGAAATAATAACCTGGACTACTACATTTGTTTTAGCTGTGCATTTCAGAACTCTAAGGTAGACCCTGGCTTATGCAGTCCATCTGTAGCATTATTCTTTCATAGGATTGTGTAGGAAAATGCAAATCTTAACTAGAACAGGGTTGCACAGCATGTTGGCCATCTGTAAACACTGGCTTCTTGCCTTCTGCTACAGACTTCACCCTAACTTTGGCAAGGAAGTAGAAGAGTACAGTTTTATTTTCATCAAGTAGTAGAAATTCTTGCCAGTTTAGTAATAGATGGATGGAAGGCTTGGCACTATTCTTGATGCCCATTCCCCTGCTTCCAACCTTGGCCTTGAGATTTTGGCAATATAAGCTTCCCATGCTGTAAATAACCATCATTCTAATCCAGTTTAGTCTCTAGGCATAGGAAGAATTTCTTAGGGTTGATATCAATTATTCAATGGGCAACAAGTTTAAGTATTTTCAAAATAAACGTTTTATCAAAACAACTCCAGCATTTTTAAAATGAGCATTGCTCTCTAGAATCCTGTCAATTCAGATTATTTGTCAAGGTATAGTTTTCCCTTCAGAGAAAGGGAAAACAAAGTCAGTCTGGTTCTTGCGCTAAGAAATTTTCCCATCATAAATTTGGCAGGGTATGGGTAGTTTTGTGAAAGGGAGCTGATGTTTTTCAGGAAGAGTTGCAGCTTGCAGTTCTGAACAAATGGAGTTTATTTTGCTTTATAGTCTGTTCTAAAGGTTTGAGTTTATTTTGCAGCTTTTTTGTTACCAGTGTTGGGTAGTGCGGTCATGGAGATCTTTAATACACAGAACAGGTCTAGAGTATATCCAGTCAGAGAATCACCTATGTTTTCTTGACCTCAAAAATATGTTCATATTTCATGAAAGTTACAGTTTGGAAACTGTAACTTGCTTGTGGTGCTTTTTGTGAGACCTATTTTAGGGTCTGTGTTCTACAGATGATGAAGGGCATTGGTTTAAAAAATGCAACCCCTTGTTCTGCTCATTTTTGGCATAGAGTTTTACAGTTAGTCTGAGAGGTGATATCAAAAGACAGTTTTGAGAGATCTGCACGTGTGAAATGTAAAACTTTTTCTTACAATGCTAAACATGCTTTTGGCACACCATTAAATTTTTGAAGTAGTAATTTTTGGGGAAAAAACTTTATAAATCTGCAGGCATTTTGCAATGCCTTTGTATATATTATTAAATATTATCAAAACAGTCAAAAGGTGATAAGACACAAAGGTAGAATACTGTCTGTAAGAAATAACGGATGACAGCTGTACATTTCTGTTACTTTATTCCTTCAACTTTCTTTGAGTTATTGAAGGTAGAACTGCATGCTGTTTTCAGTAGCTTTTCAGGGTAAGGAGTATGTCTGTTGCTCCAGGAATACAGTACTACTGAATTTTTGCTTAAACCTCTTGATTGTTATCCCTCTGACCACTTGACAAAATATGCACCAGTGATTTGACTGTAAGCAAATTCTTCTAAAGAACATTAGTAATAACTGTTGATTGCTATAAATTATGGAAAAGCCTGTCTAAATGTTCTGAGTACCTCTTCTGTGTTGTTAATGAAGTTATTTTTTTGCTGCATCATGGCTTTGCATGTTTGAAAGTCATTTTAAGGTCAGTTGTTATGGAAGGGTCTCAGTCGAATTTGTTCATGCTGTAACACAAAATACTCGTGCTTCTTAAAGGTCTCAGACTTGGATGGCTAATGAAATATCATATAATGACTCTTTTTAAGAGAAAAGTGACAAAAACACTTATTGGTTTTTTAAAAAAAATCTCTCTGCAGTCTCCTGAGCTCAAGCTTTGTTAATGTATTTACCTAGGATGACTGAGTTCCTTAACATTAGTTGCATTTTTAAAAGTAACTTGCTTACCAGTATATATTTGTAGAGGGGAAAATCTTGCCTACCTTGAAAATGAGTCATCATTTTCTCTAGATTCTATAAAACAATGAGCTGTCCTGTGGAATCATATAAATTGTTTGAATGGAACCTCTGGAGGTCTTATGTTATCTGGACAGCCAAGCCACATTTTTATTGTAATTGTCCCATCAAATTTGTAATTCCATTTCAGATAGTTGTAAGATGCTATTAGGTAACATCTTAGCTTCCTCTTTGCCAGGCTGAATAAGCTCAGCTCCTTCAATCTGTCTTTTTTGTGCATGTGCTCTGAGACCCTGACCATTTGGTGCTCTCTGCTGGAGTCTAATTTTTCAACACTGCTGTTAAGCTAGGGGATCCAAACTTGAGCGTACTGTTCCAGGTGCAGGGTCATGAGTGCTGAGTAGAAAGGAACAGTAATTTGTCTGGATCTGCTGGGCACTGTTCTAATTTTGCCCAGTCCTCAAGTTTCTCAAGGTCTCTGGGTTGAATCTCTGATATTGATCAGTTCAGCTACTCCCTCTAACTTAATGCCCTCCACAAATTTCCTGGAGTCTCATAATTCAGGTTGCTGATTTAAAAAAAAAATATAAAAATTGACCCCTTTGGTATTCTGTTCTTTACGAGCTGCTAAATGAACGTTAAATTATATATTGTTGCTTTTTCATCTAGGTGGTGGAACTAATTTTCGGTCCAGCTAACAGTTCATTCTTTCAGCCTGTACTTCTCAGCTTCCACACAATGCTGTTATCAAAGGTGCCAAAAACCTTACTAAGATCTGGTTACATTAAGTCCATAGCTTTCCCCTTAGCTATCTAAGCAGTCATGTCATTCAAGTAGGCAATCAGATTGGTCAAGTGTAATTTGTCCTTGGTAAAACTGTGTTGGCTGTTCCTAGTTACTTTCTTGTCCATCATGTGTTTGGAAATGGACCGTAGGAGGACATGCTCCATGGTCTTCTCTGGTACTTTCTAGTTCAGGTTGTTCGGCCTGTTGTTCTGTGGGTCTCTTCTCTTGGCCTTTCTTGGGGATTAGCCTTTTTCTAACCTTTAGGACCCCTCTAACACCCTCAACTGTAAGAATTTTTGATAGCTGATAGCAGTCTCATAATCATGTTGGCCAACATTTTCAGCTCCCTTAGGTGAATGCCATCTAGCCCCAGGGGTTTGAATACAACTTCACTAAGCATTCCTAAACTGTTGGTTTCCCTGCTCTTCCCCAAACCCTGTTGGTACCTGCAGTCATCTGGGCACAAGCTTTGCCTCTGTGAAACAGGATGAAAAAAGCATCGGGTATTTCAGTGTTTTCTGTATCATCAGTCACTAGGTTGTCCTTACCCATCCACCAGAAGACCCTGGTTTTCCTGGACTTCCTTTTGCCCTAACAATACCTGTAGAATCTTTTCTTGTCATTGTTTATGTTCAGCAAAACAAAAGTCTTCCTGACTCCCTTCCTGATTCTTGTCACTGAGTGATGCTTTTATTCTCCTCCTTTGTTGCCTATTCTTGGTTCTACTTGTATGTTCTACTCTTGCCATCTCCTTGTAGAGAAAGAGCATCCTATTCCTAACTGTATGGACAAGCAGATTTCAAATAGATGTGAAGAGCAGAGGAGAGAATGTTTTTAGCATATGCTTCATTAATGGAACTATTATTGGCATAGAGTTTTCATTTCGCTTGTCTATAATTAAACAAGATGTGACAAAGTGAAAGGGATTAATAAAAGTATCTCCAATAAACCATACTACTCATATCAATGTGCAGGGCTTGGAGAGCATGCTTTAAGCAGCTTTTTACATTTATATTTCTAGTCAGTCATGGGCATCATTTTACCTCTGCTAACTAGGAGAAATCTGCACTTGCTGTTGGAGCTGAATAGTACCAGTAATCATTAGACTTGAAAACATGGTACTTGAGAAAAATCAACTAAGGAGGAAGTTTCAGCTTTAAATGGCAATGGATTAATGCCTGTTAATAAAATCTAAGTATTCTGTGTTTGACTGTTGGATCCTATTTTAGGATCAGTGGCTTCAGTAGTCAATCTTTCTGAGAATAGAGATGTGTGATCTTAAAAGCATAAACTCTCCCCTTAAATCATGACTGTTCTCTATCCTTTAAAATATACTGAAATACTTACTATCGAAGTGTCTTTCTGCAATATAATGGTAGGCAACTAGGTCTTTGTTTTCTGAAGCGGACTTTGTGTTCCTGTTATGAATATTACCTACTACCTGTCCTTGCCTGAAGCACCCGTAGAATAAGCATACTTTGGGTGCGAGACCAAACTGAAGCTCTTCTGTTTCTTTTGTGCTGTCTGCCAACAATGGACAAGGAAGTCTCAGAGGAATTATTTTTCAGACAGGTAAAAAGGAGATCTGCCCAGCCAGAAATCGGACTGTGTCCCCAGGAGCCATGGTATTTACATGGCCAGAATATATATTATGTGGAAGAAAGTTAAGAATGCTAAGAATGTCTTTCAAATCAATACTAACAACGTAACTCCTTTGATCCTCTTTCCAGCAGAGGGGTTATTTAAACATAACTTTTCAGTCATCAGTAGTGGTAATCATCCTTTTTTCTTAACATTGAATTTATGTTGAATATTGCTTTCCTTAGTATACTTTACTGCATAAATCCCACTGGTGATACCAGTGTAACATTTTGTGTGAGAAAAAGAAAATATCTACTTGTTGAGTTGAAAAGTTTTCATGTATGTGTGAAAGACAGCCACATGTGTAGCCCTCAAGGGACAGGCTTTGAGAGAGTTTTAGTTTCTATTTTGCCTAAGTGAAAGCAAAAAACTATTTTCAGGGAGTTAGTTTGCTGTAACTAAGATCTTAAATCAGCTGTAAAATGAGCTTGTTATACTGAGTAGCTATTTAATGACACTTGTGGAAAATATTCTTTAAAAACTGGAATGTTTGGTGGTTGGGCAACTCAATTTCCTACTGATAAAGTCTTATTTTTAATAGTCTGTAATAGGATGACCTGCAGTTGCAGATGCTTTTGCCTTCATGATGTAAGTAACTTTGAATAAGGATTTTTTCCCCCCATGTCAAATATCTCTGTTTTATTTTTGACGTGTTTCTACCATTTTTATTTTTATGTTCTGCCTCTGTCTCTTGTACTGTTCTTAAAATGTTGCACCCAGACTTGCCTTCTGCAGCCGACTGACTCCCTTAGGAGGTCTATTTCTCCATTTGTAATGTTAAAAAAAAATATGTATATAACCAGTCCAGGTATTTTTCATTCATTGAAATGGTTGGCAAGGGCAGAAATGGACTTCTGATCTGTGGAGCATTACTTTGGAAATTTTTTTAAGGCAGGAATGGAGGCAGGAGTGAAGGCAGGAGTGACTGTTGGATGCCAGACTCTTAAGGGAGCTGTTGAGAGTCCGGAGCAGCCTCTGCTACATTCTCTGGCTTGTTCAGATTAACTTTCTCCTGAAGTAACCACGGTTTTTACAGATGTTGCTTTCTCTTATGTAATATTTGAAGTGGCTCTTCTTATTCCAGAGATCTTTACAAGTAAAACTTTCTATTCCAGGATCATTTTTCAATGCCTGGTGTTACATCTTGACTACCATGCACAAAGCTCTAATTACAGACAGTAAATTAGGCTTCACAACCTGTAAACTGTTCCAGGGACATGACTAATTTTTTAATGGCAATGCTACTAGAAATCACACAATGGGGATGTGAACGAGGCTCAGTGAATGTTAGTATAAAGATTAGTATTTCTGCTCTGAATTTCCAAGCGTACATGACACATCCTATACAGAATATCTCCTGAGTCATTGAGTCACATTTCAATAATAAACCCTGCTTCTCGCATCCCACAGTGGGTAAAGTTAGCTCTAGAACTCCATATTCTTCCTTTTTTTTTTTTTAAATTACTAGGATTGTGGACTATTGACTGTATCCTATATCACTTATTTAACTAAAATGTACTCTTTCTTGCTTGCAATTTGATAAGGAGTTGTCTCAGAAGATAAATCGTCATTGTCTGGAAAGATTGAACGTGAAATTATGACATAAGAAATTTGTTTACTTTTGTGGCAATTGCTGTTCTTTGGCTTTGAAATCCATTACTTCAGACTAACAAACAAAAAACTCTCCCCAGAAACCCTAATGTGCCTTAGTACGTCCTTCATCTGATCAAAATTTAAGACTTTTCCTGCACATATCCTGAGAGAAAGTGATTTAAGTTTTGTGGTATGTATGTGATACGAAGTTTCATGTCAATCTGGCATGTGCCTGACCATTCTGAATCCCTTAATCTGTGGGCTGAATCTCTTGCTTGTTAATGCAGACATGAAAAGCATGTCAAGAGGAATGTGTTGGGAAAGCAGGTATCCCTTTCATCCTGCCAGGTGGATACCTCAGCAAAGCTGTTAGAAGCTGCATTATCTGATAGGAAGAGATAACCTCCTTCTAGGAAGTTCATGCTATTCTAAAAAGTCTTTGGTGTCTTATGTTTCCTACTTTTCTCTCTGTAGTTGTGGAATATGCCTGAGATTATTGTGCCCTAGCAATGACTGGCTGTCATAAATGGCCCCCATACACTGGCAATCCCAGGATGCATCAAAATTGCTGAGTGGTGCTAAGAACTGATGCGTCATTATGTGACTTGGTACAAGGTCTGCAGTGGCTGTTGCCTGTCTTAAAGTCTAATGTATTTTTTTTTGCCATTGGTCTCTTCCCTTTTGGTGTGGAAGAAGTGTGATCATGACACGTATAGACTTCTGCCAGTTAATCCCAGCTGTGTACAATGGGTAGAAGTACAGTGATAGAAAATATATTTAAAACAAACTGCTTATTCAGAAGCTAAAATAGCTTTTGAAAGTTTATAATACCTTTGGGAATGCTTAACACACACCCTAATTTCAAGAAATAAGTCTCAAGAAAATAGTAAATAAAAGTAATTAGAAAAGTAAATAGCAAATGGTAAATAAAATGGCTAAATAATTAGCCATAGGTCAACAGGACCAAACTTGAAAGTTGTACTGAGATTATGAAAGAAACTCAGTTATACATTGAGAGGTTTTTAGAAATGTAAGCTTGTAAAGCCTAGTCTAAATATATAGTGCTTTGTCTCCCTCTAGGTCTGAAATCTAGACAAGTCAAGTCTCTCTTGAGATAATTCATTGAATTTGAAAACCTCCACTGTATAATAATGTCCGCTAATTCATTAGTGATGGTGAATCCTGAGAACATTTTTGGTGTGTAAGATTCTCACAGCATGTGCTGAGTTTAGCTTCTCTGTGTTAAACCAGCACTTACAATCCTCTCCCTTTTTTCTTCAGAAAATGTCCTAAAGTGGCCCACCAAAGGTAAATCATCTCTGAAATGTACATGGGGGGGGAAATATATATATATATGTATATATATAAACGGTGTTTTTTACTGTTGGATACAAGCATAGGTAGTTGCTGAAAGTGCTTGTCTGTAAGCTCTGGGTACTGAATGATTATTTCAAGGATATGTGTTCCACATAAATAAGCATGTTGAATCTGAGGGCTTTTTATCAGAAAGAAGCGATTTTGAAGCAGAATAGAACCAAGCTATAATAAGTAAATTACAAATGAATTGGTTTTTGCCACATGGTTGTTGCCAAAAACTTGGCTTCAACAGGTTTTGCACAGATCACTTTAAGTACTTTATTTGTATCTTGATGTTTGAGAACATCTGCCAGCGAAGAAGATAGCTGCCCATGTGTGTGTTTCTCTCCACATAGCATGGAAGGTTTTTGATATTAAGCCGTTTCCTTTCTACTCTTCTAAATCCAGTTTTGAGATATGCCTTTTTAGTCTGACATTCTAAAGACTGTTTTACCTGTTTGCTCAGATAATCATGCATGCCTCCTTCCCTTCTTTCCTCATGTGGCATGGCCTGACGTTGTGAGTAGAAGTTATGTGTTCGTGACTTCTCTGCTTTGTCCGTCTCCCCAAAACTGGGGATTTTTTTAATCTTTTGTCTTGCTCAAAGGGTCCTCTGAGGAAAAAGAATTTCCTTACATTATGTTTGCTTTGATTTCCTAAACCTCTCTGATCCCTGGAAAGGCTCTTTCAGTTTGGTAGCACTCGTTTTATAAGAATGAGGGAAATTAAACCTTTGTTCCTGAGTACTACCAAAAATACCCAGCTGCTATTTGGGCACCACTTTCTCTCAATTCTTTGGCCGTAATAGTGGTTCATTGATTAACAGTTTTTGGAGTGGATGGCCTCAAGAGAAAGTTGATATTTCCTTCCCCTTAAACGGTTCAGAATTGGGATTGAGGGAGATTACAGGTCAGTCTTATTTCCTGTCTAGTTTATTTATCATCTTTTTAAGCAAGCAATACATATGTTGGCATCAGCTATAATAAGCATTTTACATCACTGAGGTATTTAGTGGTGGTACGTATTCGCTTCGCTAACATTCACTAACATATGTAACATGGAAGAGGTCCTGGATAAGGAGGATGTAGGGTAATATTTTGTTTCACTTTGCAGTTTTGAAAGAGGTTGAGAGGGATGGAACCTACAAGATCACCACAAAAAATTTGGGTGTGGTTTTGTTTTGCTTTTGCATCATCTTACCATAGCATGACAGCAAAGACAAATCAAACTCACTTTACATACTACAAAGGAGTATCTTTGGGTACCTGGATAACGCAATATAAGAATTTGCAAGGTAGATGTGAACTGTTGTATTTGTGCTGAAGTTGTATGATTGCCACTGACACGATATTACTTGACTGATATTAGGAAACGTTCCTTGCTGACAACTTATTGAGTCATTCATGATTATTAACACAGGGACTACAATAAATACATATGGTTTACTGTATTTGAAAAAATGATTACTTGTGAAGGGTAAAGCTACCTATTCTTACATGTGTATTTCTACATGTTTTTGAGAAGAGACTGAAAAAGCTTTAGTTACATTTTGAAATAACCAAAATCCTTTAGGTGACTGTAGATCGTTAAACTTGCTCCAAATTGTGTCTCAGGGTTCTGTGTGTGTATAGGTTTATGTGTACACCTATATTTGTATTCAGATTTTGTTTGTTTTAAGTAGGCTGTAGGTATGCCAGATGTCAGAATTTTGGCAGGGAGAGAATTCCTGAAAATTGGTGCTGGTGTTAACCTGCATACTGTGAAATTCGGGATACCGCTTGATCATGAGAATGAAAATTCAGTTGTACAAAATGAAAATTTTGGATTAAAAGCTGGACATGAGCTGGCAATGTCCACTCACAGTCCAGAAAGCCAACTGTATCCTGGGCCACATCAAAAGAAGTGTGACAAGCAGGTTGCGCGAGGTGATTCTGCTCCTCTGCCCTAGTCTGGTGGGGCCCTACTGGGAGTCCTGTGTCTAGCTCTGGAGCCTTCAGCATAGAAAAGACACGGACCTGTTAGAGCGCATCCAGAGGGAAGGCCACAAAAATGATCAGAGGGATGGAACACCTCTCCTACAAAGAAATGCTGAGAGAGTTGGGGCTGTTTGAGAAGGCTCTGGGGAGACCTTATTGTGGCCTTTCAATATCTAAAGGGGGCCTATAAGAAAGACGGGATAGACTTTTTAGTAGGGCCTGTTGTGATTGAACAAAGGGTAATGGCTTTAAACTAAAAGAGGGTAGATTCAGACTAGATATAAGGAAGAAATTTTTTATAATGAGTTTATAATGAAACACTGCCACAGGTTGCGCAGAGAGGTGGTAGAAGCCCCATCCCAGGAAACATTCAGGGTCAGGTTGGATGGGGCTCTGAGCGACCTGATGTAGTTGAAGATGTTCCTGGTCACTGCAGGGGGGTTGGACTACATGATCTTTGGAGGTCCCTTTCAACCAAACTATTCTATGATTCTATCATAATGTCTTTATCCCATAACATATGTAGTCTTCATGTATGAGGAAAAGAGCACACAAGAAATCATGATGGTATATGTATGCTGTAAGGGATTAAAGAGAATGCTGTTCTAGGACCCCTTTTCTGCTTGTCTAAATTGAAGTAATAAGGGTAACTGCTGACCTGAAGACCTTATATGATCTCTATAAACAATGAGATGAGGATATGGTTATATTTTGGGACAGTTCAGCATTGCAGTGGCCTACTTCTTGTGTGGGCAAACTAATACAAGATTTTCAAGTAGAGAGCAGGAAACAATCCATTGACTGTCCGAGTTATTTGCCTTGAAAAATCACTGTGTGTTCTAAATTAGCTGCTTGGTTTTGGGATTATAGTAGTGTATCTCAAACTTCTGAATGTTCAGGAAATGATTTTAAAAAAAAGTCTGTTTAGATACAGTTAATTAGAATATGCCACTTTTCTTCCTTAGCCTTCTGATTTTTGATCTGTTGATTTATGCAAGTGTTTACCAAAAATGGAACTCCATAAAAATCCTGCCAAACACCTAAAGAGGTTATGAGTGCAATTGTTGCTGACACATTATTAAACCTACAGTGATGCATCATTACATTATATTGTGCATGGCTCATAATAATGTAGTTGGGTTTTTTTGAGAATCAGTGTTTCAGGTATATAAATTAATTCAAAAATTTTTTTGCAAGGAGGATTTAATATCAAAATGCTTAAGCTATTTGGAAAAATAAACATTAGGGTTGTAAAGCAAAGGTTCTTTAATTTTTATATGAATTCATATTTCCTGTCAAGCAAAAGGTAGTTCTTATCTTGTTAGCATTTTTATGTGTTTTCTTAGAAATATGATGCATTTGCATAAACATCCCAAAACAGATGACTTCTGGTAGGATTGCAGAGTCATAAACAGCTTTCTGCACACTACTGTTCTTTTTCTTTCTGTTTTTTTATGTGCTCATATTTCATTGCACAATGAAATAATCTTCAAGAACTTTGTCTATAACAAAACAGGCCAACTCTTCGTTCATGCATTCATATTAAATTGGAATGAATAGTAAATATGCATAATGTTTAATATTAGAAAAGTTAGAAAATATAGAGAATGAAAAAATATATAGATTGTAGAAAAGCTTGCGTACTTCTGGAATATACTTCTCTGCTGGGTGCTGCATAACACTATGTAAACGGCTTAACAAACTCAAAAAATATTTATTAGAAAACTGAGTGTATTAACATCAAAACAGTCAAGTATTAGAAGTCAGAATTAAAAGAGCTGGTTTTGTTAGTGATGCAAAACTACTGTCCGTTGGACACAATTTGGTATTAAACAGGAGCATAGAATTGTCTTATTTTGTCAAATCTTACATCTCTCTTCTCTACTATCCCGATCCTGAGAGTGACCAATTAGATGTGTCTCAGAAGTCAGCAGAAGTGTTCCAGAACAGGAGGGTCATTTATTTCCTCAGTTCTTCACAAACTTGATCTTTTTATAGGTCGTTGGCATATATTTTGAAATGCCCAATATCAAACTTCTTCCAAAATAACTTGTGTTAATTTTGAGACCTGTGTATTATTTGGCTGTTGCCAGAAAAACAAACTACTTTTAAATTGCTTTTTCTAGTGATGCCTAGCTGTGACAGCTTCCACACTTGAATCATACTGCATATTGATATATTTCCTTCCTGTGCTTACGAATGTTTTGTCTTGTTTTGAAGTAGTTGGGAAACACCTGAGATGCCAGTTCTTCTGTTCTCCATTTATTCATACCCAGGCGTATTAGATTTCTTTTCAGTAACTATGGTATCTTCGTAACAATTTGGACACATTTTTGCATAGATAACCTATGTGTAGTTTTTTAAGAAACATCTGAAAGGAACATGTTTATGCTGGCGTTGCAACAAAATAGTTGCACCTGTCATTGGTAATAGCTTCAAATTTTACTTAAGTTAGGAGTTCAGCCTGTTTTTATTTTGCATAACTATGTACATCTCATTATTTGTAAAGAGTGCATACTTTTGAGCTGATAAAAACCCCCTTTAAATTAGTGAAATTAAAAATTTTGAATGGAGAAGAGTCATGCAGAAAAAGTCTATATCACTTCTGAGACAGTGATACTTCTGAGACAGTGACAGTGTTTATTACCTGAACAACTTGCTTACTTTTACCCGTGATTTGTATCGTATTACTGTACATATGAAAATTTAGTGTCTTGCATCAAACTATGCCAAAAACTATAAATTTGCCAATAATTACTACATGTTGTGATATCTTCATTAATATGAAACCTATAACTGAATTTTTGATAGCACATAATTTGGATTGGATCTGGCTTTTAATTTTCTACTATGAATGGGTGAATCTAAAAGACTTGGTTTTCTTGGAGCATGTTTAAAAAATTGCCGTAGGCACATAAGGACATGTTTGTGTTGTGCAGTGAAGTGTGTTGGATAAGGTGGCGGAAGAGTGGAGTGTCCGAGCTAGCACCGGGCCTGGGAAGAGTGCAGTTGCATTAGAGTGGCTCTGTGCCTGAGGTAAGAAGCCCTCTCCAGAAGAAATAATGGCTTGTTCCAAGACAGTCTATCAAAGTCCTGCTGCATCCAAGAAATAGGCCACATAAATAGGGGTTCTTTGTGTCTGCCACCTTCCCTCTCCCAGCTTCGTACATTACTTTTTGGACCTTGAAATGTCATGTAACTTTGTAACTTTCAGTTTAAGTAAAGATTTTTTTTCCTTGCTCTACATTAATGTTCATATTCACTAAAGAAAACATCAAATATATAATTGCTATTGTTTTTTAATTTATCCTAATTAACATGGAAACAAAGATAGCTGAATGCTTACGGAGCTATTTGGGAATTGGTTGTCAGCCTGAAATTCTGGAATACCTTTCATCCTTAAGTAGTCAAGTGACTATTTAGACTGAATATCAGATACTGTGATAGGAGAATTTCATAGTGGATTTTTGGGTTCAGTTCATGCCTTTTTATTTTTGGTGAGTTTTATGAATGTGTATAAATACTACAGGAAGTGGGAAGTGAACGGCTTAAAAAACAGTCAGCTAGGTGTGAAAATATCTATGAGGAGAGTTAGGATGGTCGTATGGAGGGCATTGCATGGCAGCAGTCTCTTGTCATTACACAGAGCTACATACAGGGCCTATTTCCTATCTGTAAGTGTGTTTCTACACTCTTTCTAGACTCAACCACCTCCCTGGGCAGCCTGTTCCAACGTTTGACAACCCTTTCGGTGAAGAAGTTTTTACTAATGTCCCGCCTAAACTTCCCCTGGCACAGCTTGAGGCCATTTCCTCTCGTCCTATCACTTGTTACTAGGGAGAAGAGACCGACCCCCACCTCGCTACAACCTCCTTTCAGGCAGCTGTAGAGAGCAATAAGGTCTCCCCTCAGCCTCCTCCAGACTGAACAACCCCAGCTCCCTCAGCCACTCCTCACAAGACTTGTTCTCTAGACCTTTCACCAACTTCGTTGCCCTTCTCTGGACACGCTCCAGCACCTCAATGTCCTCCTTGCAGTGAGGGGCCCAAACCTGCACACAGTACTCGAGGTGGGGCCTCCCCAGTGCCGAGCACAGGGGCACGATCACCTCCCTGCTCCTGCTGGCCACTGTTCAATCCTGATACAAGCCAGGATGCCATTGGCCTTCTTGGCCGCCTGAGCACACTGCCGGCTCCTGTTCGGGTGGCTGTCAGCCAGCACCCCCAGGTCCTTTTCCTCCAGGCAGCTCTCCAGCCACTCCTCCCCAAGCCTGTAGTGTTGCATGGGGTTGTTGTGACTCAAATGCAGGTCCCGGCACTTGGCCTTGTTGAATCTCATACCGTTGGCCCCAGCCCAATGATCCAGCCTGTCCAGGTCCCTCTGTGGGGCCTTCCTGCCCTCCAGCAGATCGACACTTCCACCCAGCTTGGTGTCATCTGCAAACTTACTGAGGGTGCCCTCGATCCCCTCATCCAGATCATCAATGGAGACATTGAACAGGACCAGCCCCAACACTGAGTCCTGGGGAGCACCACTCGTGACCGGCCACCAACTGGATGTGACTCCATTCACCACCACTCTCTGGGCTCGGCCATCCAGCCAGTTTTTAACCCAGCACAGAGTGCACTTGTCCAAGCCGTGAGCAGCCAGCTTCTCCAGGAGAATGCTGTGGGAGGCAGTGTCAAAGGTCTTACTAAAGTCCAAGTAGACAACGTCCACAGCCTTCCCCTCATCCACTAAGCGGGTCACCTTATCATAGAAGGAGACCAGGTTAGTGAGGCAGGACCTCCCTTTCATAAACCTATTAGGACCATTTAAAAAAATGTTTTATTACAATTGCGGGTTTGCAGGCTGTGTGTATATTTAGTCTTCTTTAATTAGAGTTGTCTTGTCTGTTTCACTTGGTGATACAATATACCAGTGAGTTTTTCCCATCACAACTGTTTCCATGGAGATGAATAATGCCAATACTCAGTGAATGAAATGTGAAATTCATGGTGAGTTTAGAGGGAGAACACTAACTCTCACATCTTGGTGACTGGCATAATTATTGGGAAACTGAAATCCTGAATCTTAATGATACTGTATTAAAATGGTTTGAATGATGGCTTGAGTTTTCTGATTCTTTCATGACATCTGCTTGTTTTCATCCTTGCTGGTGTGGGTAAATCCTGACCCGCAGTAGTCTGGGTAAATCTGTTGGACCGGCAGGTGGCTGAGTTATTGCATGTGAAGCTCATAATTCTATTAATTGACTAGGAGAGGAGGTTGGGGGCTATGGAGGAAAACTAGTAAGGGAATTTCGAGTCACCTTTTGATGCTAAGTAGAGGATATGGTAACTCTAGTTTTAACACTTGCAAAAACAAGGGCAACCAGGCTCTTTTCTTTACATTTATTCCAGTTACCCAGACTATGCACATTTTCAGGCCTTAGATGGATGCCTAGCAATCTGCAATTTTTAAAACCTGAAGTTACCCCGTATTTCTCAGAATACTAGAATTCTTGGTTTCTAAATATCATAGTTCTACTTTTACTTACTATTTGAGGTCTTTCAAGCCATATCAGAATTTATTTTTGCAAGTTGGACTGTACAGCTGGGCTATTTCACCAGTCTGTAGGTAAATATTTGTAACTTTTTAGGGGAAATAATTTTTAAAAGGTTATATTTATATGCATTTTTCTTTGGAGGAAGAGTTTAGCAGTGATGGAATGTAAAACAGATAAGGAGAATTTATATTTCCACTGCTATGGGACTGGTGATCCCAGGAAACCAGTTGCCAGTTTCCACAGGTGACTGTCAACAGCAGATATGTGGAATCTGGTAACACGCTTCTTAAGCAGGCTTCACATTTGTGCAGTTTAGAAGGACAAACTGTTCTCTCAGACTATCTGCTATATGGATAATGCATTGCACTCATCAGCGCTCATGCTGGTTTCACCTTGCTTAAAGGTTTAGGATGCTTTTGTAGATCTTGTGATTTAGTTTCTGGTATTTTTTGCCACAGGATATTGTATCCTCTAATGTTTTATGTGACTTGAGACATCATCAGGTAAATTTATGGAATAAAAATGCCTGAATGCTGTTAAATACATAGATGCCACTTCTTGTTAAGGAAAGCCTTAAGTGAGAAGGTTGGGAAGCTGGGAGAGTGTTCTTGGAAGTGTTAGGATGTGATGGGTAGACACTCACTGAGGTATGGCATGGTGCCAAGATGCTAGATCCACCATGCCAGCCAGGGGAAGGTCTGGTTTCCTCCTTCCTGACCACAGAAGCAGGTTTTAAACGTTTCTTCTCCTTGGTTTTGTCACATGGGTACCCAAATGGGTATTTCTTACCAAGGGAATTTCAGGTTTATATGTTATTACAAATACTATTAGCTAGCAACTGCTGGCCTGGCAAAATCCTGCTCCTCAAAAGGTCCCCAGCACTCCCTGTCAGTTAACTCTGAAGTTTGGCTGTTTCTCATGTAACTGGTGGTGAAATCCAGATGTTCCTCATTGTGCCGTCTGTGATTTGTGTCACTTCTCACATTGTTATCTGTCATATCCAGCAGTTTCTCGTGTCCTTCTCTGTTAGCTTCATCTTGGGCCTGGGCCTAGTCAGCAGTTGGCTGTTTGCCTGCAGCCCTGACAAGGAGGTACAGGAGTACCCTTGGAAGGTCTGAATGGTCTCACTGTTCACACCTTCTTAGGTATTTGTTATTGGTGAGAGTTTGAGGAGCCAAATAATCACACAGAATCACAGATAAGCTTTTGCTCTGGCCACTACAGCTATTCTTAGTAAAGAAATCATGCTGTGATGGAGGCCAGAGGCTATGGTTGCATGACCTGCTCAATTCAGTGTGCTTCTGGGCCATTGCTGAACAGATTTCTCCCCCTATCGCAAGTCTTCCAATCTGTCTACCTGCTGCAGGCTCCCTGCTCGGCTCCCTGCAGGCACATAGACACTCTCTTAGCTGCCTTGCAGCTCTCCTCCCCTACTGAGAAGGTCCTACAGAGCTTGCCAGGCCCAATTCTCTTCGAGAGGCTGGAATTGAACCAGAGTGCAGCAACCAAGACATGGAAAACATACAACCTTCTTCTCAATTGTGCAGTATTTTAAATGAAATATATAATGTTGTAAAGTGCGACCAAAGAAAATAACTTTAAGATCAGGCAGAGTTGCAAGTGTTAATGACTGGACAGTATTGAAATTATTTTAATGATTCCATTGTACCCCATAATTCAGCATTTTATTCAGAACACCAGCCTGTAAGTGAATGTACCTCCCAGATACACTCCCTCTTGCTTCTTGCTTTTGTGTACTTTGTAGGGAAAAGAGCAGGAAGGTAGACTTCTCAATCATATGCAGCAACAGTAAGGTGAAATAAGAGGGGATTCAAGTAAGAATAATGATAATTCTGATAATAAATTTAACTTATGTATGGAATTTCATCAAAGTTTTTGTCGTGAAAAATGCGTAATGTAGTTTATTTCAGGAAGGCTGGCAAATGGGGCTATTCAGATATTTGGGAAGGGATGATACTGGAAATACAAACTGACAAACCTTTACTCCTAGTGGAAGCTGATCTTTAAAGGAAAATATCTAAATCTTTGCTTTGGCCCTATAAATTGACTCCTGTGCCTGGAGCCACAAATGATACATGAGCCCTAATAATTACAAATTATGTCAGGATTTAGAAGGCAAGCCTACTGATTTGCAAACTTCTTCAATGTAGCAGGTATGGTTTTGTTTGTTTTATTTTTTTTTTTTTACACCCTGTTGGGAGAAAAGTGTTAGCCATTGTAAAAGTATAAACATTTTCTGTTTAGCATTTGTACTGAGAAGTTTGCTAATCAGTCATCTTGCTGTTTTTGAAGAAATCTTTCCCGGCAGGGAAAGGAATCTCTGTTGTAGCAGCGGAGCTCTGCCTTGTTAGTAAAGACAGAAGTCTTTCATATGCATTTAGTGGCTCCTCACTGAAAAAGCACAGGATGATGTGAAGGATGACATGAAGGAAGGAATAGTGCTGTCTGTCATTGGTTCTTATTACAGACTTCATTTCTAACTGTAGCCTGTTATTTTCCTACAGCATGTTATCGTCCTACGTTGCAGTATATTATTTACTAATTTCACCAGGAGCCTTTGAGGTTATGGCTTTTATAGTAATTACAACTAACATAACATTTATATCGTGTACTACTCTTCATTGTGTGTGTGTGTGTCCAGAAATAGTGTGACTGTGATTTGTGCCCAGAACTGCCAACGTCCATCAGTCAGGTGCATAGTTTGGGAGTGAGCAACCTCTGTCTTCAGTTCTTCAGCTGAAGTAAGTTTTGTCCTTATTTTATGAGAGAATTTGCCTAGGAGGAGACTAATCTAATAACTTGCAGGGCTTTTAGCTTGTCAGAAGAGCAGGTGGTATATAACGGGTGTGCCAGGTCTATGCTTTCAGACTTTTCCGGTGGCAAGAAGCTGGGCACCTCTCATTCTTAGGCTGGGGTAGAACTGTTGAGAGTTGGCTTGGCAAGTAGCAGACTTCAATTCAGAACAAACAAGTGTTTCAATCTAACCAGCTCACATATTTCCCGACTGTGGCGAGAAGCACAACTGCTTCAGGGCAGAACCTCCTTAACTGTATTCCTATCAAAAGTGAGTTGAAGAATTAAAATTTCACAAAACAGCTGCCTGTCCATAAATGGCATATAAAGAAATGTCTTGCATTAAAACTTCATAGCAACAAAGAAGTGATAATCTGTGGACATTAAGCAAAATCTGCAATCTATATCGTTGCAGAAGCATTCTGTTAATTTGCTTGTCTGTCATTGTGTGAGATGTTATTTCTTTTTCTGTTTTATTTTTCCTCAGCTTAGGGAACGTACATCAGGTTCAGTAGATTTGATCTGAAGTTCCTTTGTGGTATTACAGTTGTAGATAAAGCAATAAAACTTTGGTGACAGGTTGCATGAGGAGAATTCCCCCAATATAGATGCATTTTATGCTACCTAAACCTTTTTGCTCATTTACTTTTATTAAATAACTTTCACTGTGTTGACAGAAGCATAGTTTTGCTAACATAACTGCATTTATGCTTGTTACGTTTTCTAGCCCAGCGCAGCAGTTGCAAATTGCGTTACTACCCATTCGTGCCAGGAAAAAGTGTATGCTACCAAACTGCTCTTAGTAGCTGGTGTGTTGGAATGTAATAACTGTTTGCATTTTAGAGGAAAAAATATCATAATGCTTAGTAGTCTTTATTAAGGAAACTCAATTGTTCACCTTCTCTCATCCTTTCATACTTTTTTCCTTTCCCTAGAAGATAAGTAAGAAGAGTCACATAGACCTAGGTTTTTAAATTACTTCATACTTGAGGTTTTGCTATTCAATATCTTTGTAAAACAGCTAAATGGGAAAAAAAATCCCAAATGTGCTGTTCTACTCCTTTTTGTGACAGAGGAAAACAAGAGCTGGAATTTACTTCATTCCTTTAGCTTTTTAACTAATCAAAAATTAGTCAGTTACCATGCAAAATTTCCCTAGAAGTTGTTTAGGTAGTCCAAATTCTGAAAGAAATTCTGCAAAGCAATTGCTCAAAAACACTGCTTTTTTCTGTGACATTTTAAGCCCTTACTTGTCCATGAGCTCTCTGTATCTTTTGATAATTTTGATAATTTTCTGCTTTCTGAACTGTTGCCTTTCCTTTGCTGTAATGATTCTCTTCTACTTAGAATCCTTGCAGGTGATTTGTTGTGCTAGTTTTGGCTGGGGTAGAGTTAATTTTCTTCATAGTAGGTGGTATGGGGCCATGGTTTGGATTTGTGTTGTACGTCCTGCTGAGCAGTGCTTACACAGAGTCAAGGCCTTTTCTACCTCTCTCCCCCCACCACCATCGAGGAAGCTGGGAGGGGGCACAGCTGGGACAGCTGACCCCAACTGACCCAAGGGATGTCCCACACCATATGACGTCATGCTCAGCATATAGAGCTGGGGGAAGAAGGAGGAAGGGGGGGACATTTGGAGTGATGGTGTTCATCTTCCCAAAGTAACTGTTACACGTGATGGAGCCCTGCTTTCCGGGAGATGGCTAAGCACCTGCCTGCCCGTGGGAAAGAGTGAAAGAATTCCTTGTTTTGCTTTTGCTTGTGCGCACAGCTTTTGCTTTACTTACTAAACTGTCTTTATCTCAACCCACGAATTTTCCCCCTTTTACCCTTCTGATTCTCTCCCCCGTCCCACTGGGGAGGGAAGCTAGTGAGCGATGGTGTGGGGTCTAGTTGCTGTCTGGGTTTAAACCACAAGAGTGTCTTTCACATCTTGCCTAGGTTTGTATTCCTTTCTTTCCTTTTTTTTTTTTGTCTTCACAAGGTCTGTTCATAGACAATGGTGGGGAGGATGTTCAAATAATTATCTGTAACTGTTACCTTTATGCTGCCAATTTCTAAAATACTTCACTACTGATGACCTGACCCCACCTAAACTCATAACCCACTGTCTCTAATATCTCTGTGGCTGTCCAGTCATCAGTTTAAACTCATGCTTAAAGTCTGACAGGTAAGAGAGAGGTTAGATAATTTTTAATTAACATGTAACCGTTGCTAGGCCTGACGACCAGTTTCACTAAAATTATTACAAAAAAATCACAGGTTACTTAAGCAGAAAGCAAAAGTGCAGCTCGCATTCTACATTTGTAAAACCGAAGCAGACTATTCCTAGCTAATTGTTATAGTTTCATGATATGTAGCCAAAAAAATAAATAAATCAGACTTTCAAAAGTATTATGTTGAGGAGAACAAACATTTCTGAAGCATATCACTGTATAAGCCAAATAACTTACTTTTATATATTCTTTCATAAGATTAGGGGTTATTACCTCCTTCAGCTGTAATGTATTCTGATGCTGACTCCGATGTTGTCTGTGCCACGTTACTGTTTTTTTTACTACTCAGCTCTCAGATTCTCTCTCAAACACCTTATACATTTTATCTGCTGCCAATTATGCATGGGAGGAAAATCTAGTAACTTCCTTTACGTTTTAAAATTCTTCTTAAGAAATTGCTTGAATATCTGAAGCTCAGACTACTGCTTTGGTTTAAGAGAAAAAAATCTTTGATCTTTGGGTGATGTCAAATGCTTCCTCCAGTCTGTCCCTGACTTCACAATTCAAACAGCATATTTTTAGCATTACTTTTCCTGTCTTAGTAGACTAGCCTTGCTTACGGTTTGGGGATGAATATTGGAAGGACTAAGAAAAATGCTAATACTTTTGAAATATTCTAAACAATGAAATGAGTTCCTTCTGGGCAGCAAAAAAGCTTCCTATCATGGGTTTGCTGCATACACGTGCTTTGGCATTGTTGCTTGGAAGTGATGTGGTGAAGGTGATCGTAAAACACGTGGACTGAGAGTGATCTGGTGTGCAGCTTATTCGCCTAGTGGTTTCTCACCTGCAGTTCTTTCTTTGACAGTGCTGTTACTAGGAGTAAATTCATTGTTTAGATGAGTCAAAGGAGGAAGCATTGAAGGCATGCTGCTCCGTCTGTGATGCATGTTGCTTTGTCTTGGATGTTTCAGCAGGTACCCTAACCACAGTGCTTAGCCCTCTGCATATCTGGGGTCTTGGGGAGTTTCTGCTTTTTTCATATCATGGGTCTTGAGGATTAATTATCCTCTAGTTTTCCTAGAAGATGCTCAGTCTTCCACCTGATGTCTCAGGTCTGCAGTGTTCGGAAAGTGCATTTGGGTCACCTGTATGAGAATTTCTACTCTTAGCTCTCACAGAAGATGCAAGTTCTATTTTAAATAAATCAATAAAAGAAATTGTAATTTCCTATGTAATAGTAATGACTTACTATTAATTTCAGTGTATTAATAAATGATTATTATTTTACTAATTTGCAATTTTATATCATAATATTTTACATAAATACTATTTAAAATAAAATACTAATTTACGGCTAATAATATTAGTAGTAAATAAAAAGTGACTTTAAGAATAATAACTTTTTCGGTTCAGCCTTAAAAACTGTGCATACTAATTACGTTCTCCTGGCCTGTTTGGACTATAATAATTTTACTATAGGCTGCCAATTTACTATACTGTTTCCAGATGGTTTCTTAGTGATGCAGAAAAGTGGTCTCACTGCTACTTCTAGTGCTGGAGCCCTAGCTGTTAGAACAGGTTCTGCAACCACTTCTGCACCCACTCCAGGCCTGGCTGCCTGTAGTCAAGGCCAGTGGCGCTAGACACAGATCACTGGGCTGTGGGTGGCCCTGGTTGCTGTCAGCAGACATGCTCTGTTCTAACCTGGGTGCTGCAGGACTCTGCCCTGTATTGGGAAGGTTGTTACCCTGCCTGACTTGCAAGACCTCTTTCACTTCAAGAACTAGGCACCATAAATAAAGTTAGCATTTAGCATGCTCAAACAAATGGAGACGGTTCTCTGCATACAGTGTAGTGTGTAACTTCTTGCTGTACAGCGTTGTGTGTACTAAACGTTTTATGTTCATGAACTTAATAAAAGAAGCATTCCGAAAATAAGGATAAATACTGCTTCAGGTCTTTGGAGTCTCTGAAAAGTTGGGGCCTGATAGAGCATTCTGTAGAAATATCACTACATTCTTGGCTTAATGCTTCTTAGGTGTCTTCTGTTCGCCACTGTAGGAGAACCAGAGTTCAACAGACATTTGTCTGACCCAGGACAATCACTCTTATGTTCTTAATGTAAGGTTATTTAAATACATGAGGAACAGCAATGGCATTGATGTTATAGAATGCTCTTGATCTGATGTTAAAGTAGTATTAAAAAAAGTTATCACTATCATTATCATACTGTTCTCAGTACAGTTCATTTAGGAACAGCAACTGAATTTTTTTCTCTGCAACTATCTTGTAACTGAACAGAATGATCATTATAAGACAGCAAATGAGGATGTGACATGCAGGATTAGCTAGGGAGCTACTTCACATTCTTCCTGACCATTTATGGGGATTTTTTTGGGGTGCTTTTTTCCACAAGGTTTTCTATCCATGCAGTGTTAAAAACCTTAGCATTTTAAAATTTAAAATTAAACCATTACTTAATCATTTATTGGCTGGAATAATAAGTACAAGAACAAGGCACAAATGATGCAGCACTTGTTTCAAGATAAGTTGTCTCCATCAGAAGTAAACATTAGTATGCTTTTGCTCTGCTCCTACAAATATGTCTGGTTTACGTGGCCAAACATTTGAAAAGCAAGAACAAGCCATAATAAAGAAGATTAATGTGAAAAGGAGAGATGAAATCTTCTGTCAATTTCCAGGTGAAGATACAGTTCCATTTGGTGAAGTGGACCTTGAATCTTCTTGAAATGCACTCCCAGCAATATAGTTTTTCCTTTTTCCACTGTGTCCTTTAAGGCTTGACCTACTCAGGAGTTGCATATATTTGATGTCCTATTTACATAAACTTAAACTTAGTAAGTTAGAAACTTTGCTGTCTAACTCTGCTTGGGTGGTTCAAGAGGGGGATCACACCCTTAATCTAGTATTTGAGAGGTAGCTAAAACTAAATTTGGCATAAAGCTATGGTTACAGTGAAAAGCTCATTATAACCATCTGGGTTTAGTAACTGGTATGTCTGATTTATATGTATATCACATTTAAAAAAAAAAACCAATAAAGACTTAAATCTTAGTTACTGACAAGATAATATTTCCTCTTGTTTTTAACTTTCAAAGTTGATATGTCTTCCCGGCACATGTACCCTTTCCTGAATTCAGCAAATTCAAGGCAGGGGGGTGGGGGAGGGGTAACCTTTTCGTGAAGTCTTCCTGTGTTCTTTCCCATCTAGGATGTTTTATATGTTGTACATTATGATCTACCTGTCTGATACCAGTAGGCTATTTTGAGAAATGAGGCTAATTTTGTTTCTTTATACATAGTTTTGCTATTTCTGAAGCAAACGCCAGCTGCTTTATCAAAACCCACGTTCTAATTTCTTTTTCCTGTTTCTTAAATTGGCTGAATTGGCTGAGTTTGAAGCTGGTTTAATATATTATTTGCATTTAAGACATGCTCTAGAATGAGAGAGTATGAGGAGAGTCTGTGTGGTTTTTAAAGTTTTTCTTTAGTGTAATCTGGTTCCAACCATTCAGCAAATCATTAAAACCAAAAATGATATTGTCATTCAGCTTTAATACATACTGTGGAAAAATGGGTAAAGCTTTGTTAATTTTTCTTACCCTGGTTTAACAGCTCTGCCATTTTCTTTTTGTTCATAGAATCATTAAGATTGGAAAAGACCTCTAGTATCATCAAGTCCAACCATCAGCCCAACACTACCCTATCTCCTAAACCATGCCCTGAAGTGGCAAAGAGAAATAAAATGTATTGTGAATATAGCTGAACCTTTTGCAAATGAGTCTTACTTTATTATTCTGAAGTACTCTTAATGTAGAGGAAACATCAAAATGCAATGGCCTTCTGTTTCTTCTAGTCAGAAAACACTGCGTACGCACAGTGTGGCCGACTCTGCTCATATATACTGTTCAGCGTTAAAGTATCAATGAGGAGCAAGGTGGTGGAGAGTCATCTACTATTTCTTAAAATCTGACAGTCTACAGTGGTAACTTAGGCTTGTCTTATCATTTCTTTATCTCTGTTATGTGTTTGAAATTATTGGGGTGATACTTCTTTTTTTTTTTTTTCTGGGTGACCACAACACTTTTTATATTATTTAGAAGAGAATTTGTATGTGTCTGTCCAAGTCACTGAAAGTGTTAATGTCTGTCTTACTGTAATCTGCAAGGGCTCAATGGATTCTGGGATGGAACATTTTGCTAGGGCTTTAGCTACCTCATAACTAGAAAGCTGTATTTCTTTCACTGTACTGAGTGACATTCTCATAGCTGATACGATATTTGATTCACAGAGTTCCTTTTGGTATAAATTAAACCAAGGTGTAAGTATACAGGAGGTAAATAATTCAGTATTTTCTCCTAACAGGTGATTTTTCACTTAACAGAATGCAGTGATTTATTGTTGTTTCACAGATTGAGGAGGGCAGAGTTACACATGTGTGCATGTGTCTGACTGCTTCTTCACAGTGCAGACTGGGTTTACTTATGGCACCATTGTACCATGGAGGCAAACCTATGCAAGGAAAACAAACAGCATCTTGCCATTCAGGATTATCTGCTTCCTGTGGGGCCATTGCTTTTTCATACCTCTTTGAGCTGAAGAAGCCTTGTGATTTTTTTTTGGAGCGGGAGGGATGTGGTGGTTGTGTTCCCTTAGAAAAGGTTATTTCTTATGTGTAATTATTCCTCTCTAAAGACTAAAGATTGCTTTCCATTCTCAGCTCTCTTCTTCGGAGAATTCTGATGTTGCCAAGAACCTTTTTTGTAGTAGCACGTGTGGTATTTTGAAACTGATACTTTACATCTGACTTTATCAATATTCTGAAAACAGCTCCATTTGAAGTGAAGAGGAATTTAAAAAAGGCAAGACTTTTGTAGGTGCTGGCTTTTTTTCTGGTTGAAAAAAAATCTGCTTGCCATCTCAAAGAGGGAAGGTTTTCAATATCTGTTGTGTTTTGGAATAACTGCAGGTGAGAAACCTCTGAAACATTTTTTTGAATTCTGAGATTGATATTTAGGTTCTTCTACAGTAATACAACAATAGTTAATATCAGAATACTTAATGTTTTCTTAGCATTTTGATAATGTAGAGCACATGTTCTACATTAGAGAAGTGGTTACTCTCTAACCCAAAAGAGATGTCTCAACTGAATGAGACACAATTCTCTTGCATTTTTGGAAGACTTAATAACTGGTGATAGCAAGTTTCATACCTGAGATTGTTCAGAATTGCTGAATAGAATTTTAAATTCTCAGCGTGAGAGAGCTTTTATGTGGCCCTGTGATTGATTGATTGATAGTAAAGCATTTTCAAAATATAAAAATGACTGCAGATAAAAGACTTTCTTTCCCTTACTTTCTCTCAAAGGTAGATATTAATGTCTATTATACTATCTCTCAAAGTCCATCAACTCAAACCTATTTCCCCTTTACCAATCAAATGTTATGGATATTGGTTGTGATTGGCCCAAATCAAAATCCAGTGAAAAACTGCATACATTAATCCCACCTGTAGGTTTGTATAAAGTATAGTTGTTAATTTACGTGACATGCAAGGTTTTCTGTGAAATACAAGCATGAGATACATAATATTTTAGAAAAAGTAACATGGAAAAACTTTGCACTGAGTGTTGCTATAAGTAGACAAGGAAACTGTTTTATTTCACTGTAAAGCAACTACTTGCTTATAGTTACATCTAGTTGGATGCCAAGGTATTTATTAAAAGGTTCTGATAGCTGTTGGGACAGAAGGCAATTGCATCTAGACTTCCAAAAGGTAATTACTCTTTCCAGAATGGTAGAGTTGCTCAGTAATCCAGGAGAGATGTTTTGAAACTGCTTTCTAAAAAAGCTGGTGATCAGCAATCTTGAGGGAACAAAAAGAATGAGGGTTTGAATCCAAATTAAGCAAAAGACAAACTTGTATGAGTATCACAATGCCCCAGTCCTTTTCTCAGCCAATATAAGGGTACAAGTCTTGCATAAGAAAGGCCCATGGGTTCCATGGACGGGAAGCGTCTTGACATCTGACTCATTGTGCAGAGAATGAGACTTGCTTTAAGATTAAGAGCAGTCTTAAATCCAACTTTACGTCAGAGATGTGAGCATTTTTTTTAGGATTTCTGTTAACCTCTCCTTGTAACCCTTGGGACTGGGAATATGTTTGTTTGGAATATTGCAAGTAAATGGTTTACTCTGACTTGTATTGAGGATGTTTTCAGACAGGACAATAGGTTTTGTTTGTGGGACACCCTGAAGCCGCAGCCGTTAAAACAAAAATACTGTACTTTGCCCTTGCAGTACTGTTCTCCAGGACTGAATGCATGAGGTAAAAGTAGAGCTGCACAAAGTTGCTAGTGCCAATGATGGAGCTGATAAGTAGAGTTCTCTGTGGAACAAAAGACTCTGGTAGTTGCTGTTAGGAAAACTCTTAGGCATATAGAAAGATAATAGGAAACATGGTTTTGCCTGTTTCTAACAATAGCTTTTAATTGTTTTTCTTTTGATATGAACATCTCTGAAGGTACTTAAAAAATTTGCATTCCAGGAAAATATGGGGAGAAAAATAATATGGTGGTGATACATAACAGGTGTTTAGCAAACACTTTTCATTTAGACTTTTTTTTTCCTTTGCTTTTGATTCAGCTGACTTTTGTAAATTGTGAATGGGAATTTTTGTACTAAGGCTACCCTCAGCGTTGTTCTCCTTCCTCTCCAGAAGTCATGTTAGTTGATTTCTAAAGCAGAATCCAGTTGTAATGCATAATGTGAAATTGAATATTAAACTCACATTTTCTTCAGGACAAAATGGAAGTGTCTGTTCCTATAGGATGTCTTACAAGGAGTATCTATAAAAGTAAAGCTATGGTAGGTGCCAGAAATACTTGTACCTGGAAGAATGCTGGTCAAAACCAGTAAGGCTTCTTTGGATGCCTTTCTGTTTATAATCTCAAAAGGCAATGTGGAGTATATTTCCTTAATTAGAGAAAACATTAAATTATGCTGTCAAAATTAAAGTACATGCACTTCCACCAAGTATTACTGAATCTAGGGGCCTTATTCAACCTTTAATTATGCATTTAAAAACTGTGTTAAATGTTGTAGAGGTTATAAGCCTCAGCACATCAAATTTACTAAGAGCCTGGATTTAAAATATCTGTCTCCTTAAACCTGATCATCATGTTAGTCTGTAATCATCAAATTTTTCCTTTCCTACAAGGAACTTCATTCATCAATGCTGTAAATAGGTAGCTATGCATTTCTTCATAATTTTTTTTTGTGAGCATTAAGCCTTCTTTACCATCCCAGGAGTACAATGGATAAAAAGTAACTTATTTTTCTGCCAGGTTTTCTATAATTCATCATCTCAGCATATTAGTTTGTCTGAAAGTGGAATTTATTTATCTTCTCTGATGTAGGGAAGCATTATTCCTTTCCACAACTGGCAAGCAGAGGAACGGACATTTAAAGTTTGTTCGATCAAAACTGTCACATTATTTTGATCACTGCTTTGAGACCTCTTAGTTTTCTAAATTCTTCATTTTAATAGTGTATTTCATTTCTTCAGTGTGCCTTGATGACTGTAGCTGTTGGAAATGCATGGCCATTTAGACAGGTTTACAGGGATGCCTGTGTCAGGTGCCACATGCAAAAGAGACTTGGCCCAGTGCTTCATAGCAAGTTGGTGGCAAGGATAGAAACAAATGCTCCAAGGAAGCAAATTCTTCTCTTGTCCAGGAGAGCTCTTCTGCACTATTGAAGTGTTATTGAATCACATTTAGAAGCTTACCATTTTACAAAAAAATGAAAGAGGCACTGAAGACCTAAATGTTGATTGCAGTCTGCAGCCTAAGCATATGAATTTTATCCCAGGAGTTTCTTTTGAAGTGGAGTAGAGAGAGAATCTTTTTCCTGCATAGTCCAGTCTTGTAAGTAGGTAACAGGGATTTTAAATAACTTGGGCAAACAGCCATATAACTGCAAAATTTTTATGCCTATCTTTAGGTAGGGATAGAATTACTGGGCATTTTAGTTTGACTAAAAGGGCAGTAGTCTTCAAATATTAGTGAAGGAATAATTCAAAATAGGGAGGTAGACAAAAAGTAGCATGAAGTGCAGCATTGACAAGTAGATTTTGCTAAGGCTAAACTTTCTTTTGTTAAGTAGACTGGATTTTTTTTTTCCCTGCACAGTAAACCTAGATCTGATTTGGCTTATCTTCAGTCAGACAAGTAGTAATGGTAGTACATGGGAACTTAGTTAAATTGGTCAGGCTTAGATCACTGCCACTTATCCTACAGAACTCCTTGATTACAGTGTCTTGACAATGATTAAATACAAAACTTAAACTTTATATGATGACTGAATGTGTTTGTAAGATGTATCTTGTTCTGTAGAAAACGATTGAAACATGCCACAAATAGAGGAGAACAGGCTTGTTGGAACATTGGAAGAATACTGTTCTAGTTTTGCCGAATAATAGCATTGTCATTGGTGCAGTAATAGCTGGGAAACACCACTGATATAGGTCAGAATATTATGTAAAAGAAAGTGAGTCCTCCTGGAAAGACATAAAAGGTTAAGGTGTTACAATGCACCATGCAAGTTTTTGTACGTGATATCTAGAAAAACGTGGCAATAAATTTCTTCTATCAGCTGAAAATGGCAGAGAAGGAGGAGTTTGAGGAGTATGTGTTGATTGTGAGAACTGTAGGCTGTCAGTGTGGTGTGGCTGAGAAAAAGAAACCTAAAAGATCAGGTAAGCCTTTTTTTTTAAAGCCCTGGGTAATAGTCTCTGCTTCAGGTCACCGGTGTTTATTTTGTCTCAGAGTCTTGGAAGGAAAAAGCCAACTCCAAACCCCAAACCAGACAGTTGGCAGTTACACCAAGCATGGCAGTCAAGTCCTCCTGGATCTGTACTTCCATATCCCTTTCCAGGATTCCTTTGGAAGAGTTACACTGTGGATGAGGAATCTACATAAGCGAACGGCAGACAAATTTGTATCAGGAATGAGATGCAGAAGACTTAAAGTAATTGGCAGCTGGAATAACTTTTGTCAAAACTTGCAAGAAAAGGGTGGGCATCTCTACTGAAAGCATGGTCCTTCTTTAGCAGCTGTAAGCAGCAGACTGAGCATGCAGGAGGAAATTTTCATTTGTTCAAGCTACATCTATCATTGTTGAAACAACTGTTCCCTCTCTGTTCTGGGAAGAAAGCTGTGGACCAGATTCTGCAGACTGGTCAACTGATCCCTGCTGACAGATGAATTACTGGGTGAGATTGTTTGTATTGTAAAATGATCAAACTAGATGATACAAACTGATACAGAGTCAGGAAAAACAACTGACTTCAAGTCTTCCTGTGCAGAATAATTTCTCTTGGAAAGATCAGAGATGTGTTTCAGCTATCAGCTAAACCCAAACATTTATGCAGCACCTGAGTGTAGTCAGTCAACTGCCTCTTACTAATTAATTGTTTTTCTGCCTCCCTTTCTTGTAGGGAGACTGGCAGGGTCGATGACAGTGTGGTTATGTGACCGTGCACTTCTTCACTGGGATATAAGAGAAGGTTTCAAAGCAAAATCCACTGGTGGTTTCCCTTTCCTTTGACAATGACTTTCAATTTTTTGGTAGCAGCAGTGAAAAGTTTAATCCCTCCTAAAGAAAGAAATTCATTTAGTCTGCGATGTTAAGGAGGAAACTAAGACTACTCTTATTCACATTTAAGTTAGAAAACTATTTCATCCAGGACCTCCAGGGATTCAGTAGAAACTGGATGATAAAAGGAATTTAACACCAGTGATTGTCAGCTAGAGCGTGGCAGGCTCTTTCTGTATAGTGTTTATATGCTCCCAGACTACTATCTAAAACATTAGAAATATTTGTGATTGTTTAAGGCAACAGCTGTTGCAATTAGTGGTGGGGTTATATTTCTTCTTTTAAGAAGAGGTGATAATGTGACTCACTACATAGAATGGAAATCTGTGTGTGCCCTTTCTTGGATTTTTTTGTCCAAAGAACAACAAACCTCTGGAAAGTGTCAACGCTACACATGAAGGAACTGAAAAAGTCAACTTAAAATTTGTAATTTGTCTCACACAGAAGACATCAGTTTATTTCATAATCCATTTGGAATACAACTCTTCTAGCAAAAAGAGAAGCAGAAATTAAAAACTAATAGTTTGGATCGTCTGTGTGAGCAGAGTCTTACAGTTACAAGTATTTTTGTTGTTCACAAATATTATTTACATGCCTGTTATACTAGTATCATAATCTTTCTGTCAAATCGTATCAGTTTCTTGGAGAGACCAGTCTGGTAGTGGCAGCCCAGTCTCCATTTGTTAGTAGATTTTTAAACTTGCCAATAACCAGGTATACCTGATATGGCCCAATAGAATGCAAATAGAACTAGTCATCCTGGGACTCCTTGTCCTGAGAATTGTGACAAGCTGGTAATGCTCATAAATTTCCTGTTAGGGAAGAACTGAGATAGCTAGGGTTTCTCAGAGGTTGAAGATCCAGAGGGAAGGGTCCTGGCTGATGGTCAGGCTACCAATGTTTTACCTTGCCGAGCAAGTATGCAACGTTACTTGCTACATGCTCTGCTAGAAAATGCAATTATGAAAGTGAGCGTTGGCATATTTCTGGCCATTATATACTTAGCTTAGGAGAGCACTATGGCAGACAGACTGGTCTATGCATGATTTTCATGTGTGGCTTTTGAGTCACAGATCAGTGAATAAAACTTGTAGTCCAAGAAAAACAGAAGATCACTCCCCAGGCTGGAAAGTGCTCATTTTCTGTTGCAGCATGGCAAAAGAATGATGTTACTAAGAGTTCTTGTGCACTGTTCTAACATCAGTCTTGTCATGTACAGTGTAGAACCCATATAATTTTATGGGACAGTTTATGCTGTAATTATTTATTGACTGTGGTGCAGCAGCACCTAGTGGTCAAGTTAAGATCAGGAATGAATTTTCATGGCACATGATCTCTGCTGGAAGAGCTTACATTGAAAATAGACAGAATGGGAAGGAGTAGGGTGCTGGAAGCCAAGGCAGAGACCAGGAAGATGGCTTATCACTTAGTCACTCCAGGAGAGCTGAGGGCCAACCAACAAAAGAGACTTAAGTCTCCATAAAGGGTCTAACTTCCTTTTTATGTAGAAACATGCTCTCTCCTAATAGCAGATCTTGGTAGCTCAATGCCTTTGGAAAGTGGATTTCTTGAGTATGAACATATCCATTTACTTCTAATCTTGGTTAGAAGTCTATAATCCTGATACGTTGGATGACTTTGAACAAATACTGCAGTCCAGCTACCTGTTGCCAAATGTTATCCTTTGAAATTCAGAGCATGGCATTAGGATTGCTCACTGCATCCCAATGCATGATACTTCTCTCACTTGGCTGCTCTAAAGCTAGAACTTCACAGGTATATATTGTGCATTAGTATTCAAACTGCATTGACTTCCTGGAAGGGGATCTGTAAAGAGGGTTTAGTTGAAAATTCCAGGCATATGAAGGACAAGAAAGTCATCAGGAGTAGTTAGGATGATTCACCAAGGGGAAGTCATGCTTGACCAATGATAAACTTCTATGATAAAATGACTGGATTGAAAATTGGTAGAATAGACAGTGATCAGTGGCACGAAGTCTAGTTGGAGGCCAATAACTAGCAGTGTACTCCAGGGGTCAATACTGGGTCTAGTCCTATTTCACATCTTCATCAATGATCTGGACAATGGGGTAGAGGGTATCCTCAGCAAGTCTGCAGATGACGCAAAACTGGGATGAGTGGCTGATACACCAAAGGGTTGTGCTGTGATTCAGAGGGACCATGACTGGAGAAAGGGGCACACAGGAACCTCATGAAGTTCAACAAGGGGAAGTGCAAAGTCCTGCACCTGGGGAGGAACAATTCCAGGCACCAGGACATGCTCAGGGCTGCCCAGTTGGAAAGCAGCTTTGCAGAAAGGACCAGGAGGTCCTGGTGGACACCAGGTTGAAGTGGGCCAGCAGTGCACCCTTGTGACAAAGGTGGCTAATGGTGTCCTGGCCTGTACTGGGCAAAGTATTGCCAGCAGGTTGTGGGAGGCAATCGTTCCTCTTTACTCAGCACTGGTGAGGACACACCTGGTGCGCAGTTTCCAGTTCTGGGCTCCCCAGTACAAGAGAGGCATGGACGTACCAGAGAGAGTCGAATGAAGGGCCACGAAGATGATTAGAAAACTGGAGTATCTCTTACGTGAGGAAAGGCTGAGAGAGCTGTGACTGTATAGCCTGGAGAAGAAAAGGCTCAACATATCCAAATATCTGAGGGGACTATGCAAAGAAGTCCAAGCCAGGCTCTTTTCAGTTGTGCCCAGTGACAGGACCAGAGGCAACTGGCACGAACTGAAACAGAGGAGGTTCCCTCTGAACATCAGGAAACACTTTTCTACTGTGAGAGGGACTCAGCAGTGGCACAGGTTTCCCAGGGAGGTTGTGGAGTCTCCTGCCTTGGAGGGAGTTAAAAGCTGTCTGGACATGGTCCTGGGCAACTGGCTCTAGGTGGCCCTGCTTGAGGAGGGGGGCTGGACCAGATGACCCCCAGAGAGCCCTTCCAGCCATTCTGTGATTCTTGATGTAGTATGATCTTCTGTAATTGGCATTTTATTGTTATGGGCTATTTTTCCTGGTCATTCAAATAGGAAGTTCTTAGGATGACGTTTTTAATCCTATGGAAGTCTGAACAGCTTTGAGAGGCTTTTTTATTTTTGAGAATTTTTTTATTATTGAGAGATTTTTTTGGAGATTTTTTTAAAAAATTAAATATTGTTGGGAGAGCATTAAAACAAACTTATAGCAAAAATGTTAGCTGACTTTAGTCATGATTCATTGGTCTTGGTGTTTCGACTCTTAGAAAACAGAATAGAAAAATCTTCTGAGAAAATTACTTTGGAGAAGTGGAGTTGCAGGTGATTAAGTACCCCTTAATCATGGAAAGTTTAGGAGAATAATTAATTAGGTTTCTGTTTAAAAAAAAAAAGCGCAGAAAAAGTAAATAAAAATAAAGTTTTAAAGGTGTTTGGAGCCACTTTAGATATTCTTCATGAGTTATTTGCTTAGATTTACAGATTTCACCTAAGCAGAAGTGTGTCAAGCAAGCAAGGAGGAGAAATTTAAGGACAGAAATTGAGTCTTTACTTGTGACACAAACATGGTATTCATGAAGCTCCTTTCTGACAGTTCTCTGAGGGTCTTAGACAATTATTTTGTATTGTGGAAAAACTTATGTGTAAAACATCATTCACTGTGTAGAATTGTAACAATGCTTGTGTAACAACCAATTAAATTTGCAAAAAACAGTGGAGAAAAATAAGATACAAATTTAATTTGCATTTCCAGTCTCACAGCAAAGACTGTATTTTAAGTCCAGCACACTCTCCGAACGATATCCTCAGTGAAGGAAACAGAAAGGCCTTTCTGTTGAAATAACCTTTTTTGCATGGGTGAGATATAAGAAACTAATGTTTTGCAAGTGTTGAGAGAGCCCAAGTGATTTGATTAATAAAGCCCTAGAAGCATAATAAAAGGAATTACTTAGAAGCTAAGAAATGACAGAAGAAAACTAGAACATGAAAGGCAACATGTAACTACCACTTTCTGCTTACATTTCTCCTGTCAAGCTTCCTAGTTGCTTGTTTGGCAGCTTTTTTCACACTTGATTTGCTTTTTGCTTTGCAGCATCAGTGCACGCCACAACCTAGAATTCACCTGCTGGTTCTTCCCGTTTAGCCATCACCCTTTTAGCTTGCCACGTTCACAGTTACAGGTCAATTTTTCCCATGATACCGATAGTGAATGTAGTTGGTTTGTTTGACTTTTAATTTTGTTTTCCCTGACTTCTGTCTACCTGCATACCTGTATTCAGTGTTTGAGCTTCCTGGGGCATGGACCATCCCTTCCTGAATGTCTGGAAAATGCTAGCACATTGCAGCTACTACCATTTACACAAAATAATCTCTGGCAAGCAAAAATTAAGAGGAAGACTAAGATGAGTAACTGTCTGGAAGATGCGAACTTTGTCAGTCAATCTGTTAAAACTGTTGGAACAGTCTGTATTTTAAGGGCAGGAAGAAGTCTTGTTTTTACTTTCCTAATACAGCTCTCGTAACTGTATGCTCTCTTCTGGAATGATTACTAGACATGGAATATGTATCTGAAATAATTTTCTCATGTTGTTTCTTCCAGAATTACTACCATATATAATGATGTAGGTTTTGTGGTAAGAGAGACAGAGATGTATCTAGTAATACATTTGTATATCTTGCTTTTGCAGAAGTTTGTGTTTGTTTGTTTTTTTTTTTTAATATTGCGCAACAGGCTCCTTGTGTTGGTATTTTTTAAAATGTTTGTACCCTACTGTAAATCAAAAGGATAAATTTTTGTCAAAGCTTGGAAAAATGTGTTAACTTCATCAAAGTAAAGTTTGTTTATTAAAAACACTGTTTCACCGAGTATTCAATAAACTGAATTGCTTAAATTGACAGATGTATATGAGCTTGTGAGTAAAGGAATCGCAGTAGCAATTATCTCCCGGTGCCATTGAAACAAAGAAATGTTTTGAACTTATCTTGCTCTTGCACTTCCTCTCCCCGTATTGCATACTTGTATTGCTCAACGTTTAGGATATACTCAAAGTTATGCAGTATCCTACAACAGGAACTGAAAAAAGCTGTATGTTGGAGTTCATTTTTATTTTTTTTCTTCTGTGATGTACTTCTGCAATCAAACCTCATTCTTACATAACGTTTGGCTACCTATTAAAATTTCAGACTCTTATATGAAAGTGTTATTGTTATGATTTGATCTTTTTTTCTTTAAATCTGAGTCGAAAATGTGAAATCATCAGATGCCTAGTTATGGACAAGGTTGTGAGAAGTGGGCAGGTTTCTTAACACCACTAAACAGTGCACATAAAGTCAGCTGTTGCCGTGATTGGAAACAATTCATATATAGAATTCTATAAATCAAACTCTGCTTCTTTTTCTCTCATTCTGACAGAGAATTAATAACTTGTGCTAGTCCTTACAGACATCCTGCTAGGAACAGCATCCATTTTTAATGATGAAGATATTTGCAGATGCTGAAATTAGAAAAAATTTGGTACTGCTAAGTGTTTCAAATTGGTATAATAGAAACATGTACTTCCTAAATTGTGTTGCAGGTTTACTATAAATAAATAACATTCACTGAGCAGTAGCCAAGATTTTATTAGTTTGATTTGTATCGACTGTTTTTAACCTGTGCTCTCTGAATAACTTCATCAGATAGTTGGATGTAGTCTGATATATCATTAGCTTTAGTAAGTGTTACTCTTAACAAGTTTACCTCTTAATAACTTCTCTACTAATCTTAATAACTTTTAGGGAGTTAGTACCGCTATTCAAAATATTTTTGTTTAAATGTGGCTGTTGTTCTCCTTTCAAAGACAAAATTCAGGTAGACTTTGTTATAAGCCTATGAGTATACAGGCTGAAGGCTAAGAGTGCAAATATTTCATTATGAAGAAGAGTGGCTGGTTTGAATAATGAAGTGCTTAGGGGCTGCATCACTCGCCTTGTGTCTGCTAGGATTCTTGTTGGGCTGTTACGCTATAGCTAATGCAAACAATCCCGTCTTTCACGTGGGTTCAAACTACACAAGCTGTGGCCTGGGAGTTGCTCTGAAGCAGGCTGCCTTAGTGTACACAGTCAGGATTTTGACTGGTTGTTTAGGGAGCGGGTCCAAATGTATTAATTCCTTTGCCCTCTTCATGAGCCCCCTTAGGCAAGAAAGTACTAGAAGAAGAAGCAGCAGCAATTGGTAGTGGGTAGGTGGGGGACAAGGAAGGAATGGAATTCCTGAAAGAAGCTTTTTCTTCTTTTTCAGAACAAATAGGCAGGATTGACTTTGCCTGCAGTATTTATTGTAGTTTTTGGCTGACATTACTGCATGTCAATAGCTTAGACTGTCTACTACATTCAAGTTTTACCAGATAACTATCAGTCTAGTCAGGATCCTTTTTTCCTGATAATTTAGCCATTATTTTATTTTACATTTACACTTCACCTTACATGAAGTTACTTCCGCTTCTGAACCAAACGTATGTTGTTTTAGTTATGCCTTAAAAAAGATTACATGTTGTTACCATTATTTCAGGCTTTGCCTGAATGCTCCTGAGTTGTTCTGTCATTCAGGATTTTTAATTGGGGACAATACCTACAGCCTAGGTGGGAACAGTATGAGCGGTCACACAGCAGCATGACTGGGGATGTAGAATATACTGATTGAAACCAAAAGGGAGATTGGAAACCTCCACCCCTTTTTTCCTGCCAAATTCTAAGAAATAAAGACTGTAAAATTAGAAGAGGAAATATGCTACAGAGGTGCAACTATTTAATTTCTGGAGCATTGGTGAAGGTGTGTCTGTGTGAATCCTTAGTCCTTTGTTGAGTAATCTTAAATATCAACCTATAATACTGGATTTTGTGTCATATTAAAGAGTGAAACAGAGCAGTTACCGTTGAATTCAGTGGGGTAGCTCATGCTAATGGACATAAGTGGTGTTGTTCATATACGTGTTGTGGTTTAGCCGGCAGCTCAGCCCCACACAGCCTCTTGCTCACTCCCCCACTGGTGGGATGGGGGAGAGAATCAGAAGGGTAACGCTTGTGGGCTGAGATAAGAACAGTTTAATAATTAAAATAAAACAACAACAACAAAAAAATGCAGTGGAAAGGAAAGCAAAGAGAGAAGCACAAAACCCTGGGTGGGGAGGCAGGGGAAGGTGAATGAACCACCAAAACAAACACCACTACCAGTCCCTGAGCTGTAACTGCCCCCATTAATATACTGGTCATGGTGTCACATGGTGTGGAATGAACATCCCATTGGCCAGTCGGGGTCACCTGCCCCAGCTGTGGCCCCGCCCCTCCCAGCCTCCCACGGCCCTGCCCCTCCCAGCCTCCTGCCCACATGGCAGAGCATGGCGAGCTGGAAAGGTCCCTGACCACCACAGGCATTACGGTGAAGATAACTGACCCCCTCTCAGCCAAAATGGTATGAGTGAGACAACTAATTCTGATGTTATCTTAAGATGAGGAGGTTTAGAAGGGAGAATTTTCTCTGCAGAAACAGCCTCTGGTGTTGATTTACCCACTTTTACTAGTTTTTCCTGCCTCTTCTCCATCTCCATCTCTTCTTACTCAAATGTTTTTTTTAGAAACTCACTTACTGCACTGTTTTTCTTTTTGATTTCTTTTACCCCTTTACCAGTTTAAAAGATGTATGACTATTTTCCTGGAAATTGTATTCTAGTGCTTTTCCTGACACAGGTTGTAACCATAGTTCTGGTTGCAGATTTCAGTTCTGCCGGGTTTGAACGTGCAATGTTAGCGTTAAGAGCTTAATTTTGGAAGAGCCTGTATAATTCTGAAACTCTAGTCCGAGGTATGCCCTTTACATCTATAACTGCTGCTGTACTGCAATTATTTTTCGTTTGTGGTGTATTTCAATTTTCTCTAGAACAAAGGTGCTGATTCCTCTCTTCCACCAATAGTTTAGATTTTTTTGCTGTAATGGTAGGTGATTCAGATCTTCTGACAAACTTTCTGAAGTTAAGAAAACTGAATTTGTTTGTAATCACTCATTGTCTCCAATTAGTTGCAGAGGAATCAATAAATAACTTGCTTTCAGGGTTTAACATATCTTTCAGATTACTCTCAGAATTTTGTTTACATTTGATATTGAGAGTACCTTTGCAACATGTGGTTTTACAGGAGGAGAATGGAGTGCCTGTTGGAATTCTGGCTGTGAAGTATTACAGTGCTGTCTTGGATTTACCCTTTCATTATTCATAGTCTATATGTCTTGACAGACTTTATACTCTTCATGAATTGTCACGTTATGTGATGACTTTTTATGATTTTGAAGAATATTTAACTTAAAAAAACCCCTTATATTTTAGAGTGATTGTACTAGGTGCTGTTACCCACTTCATTATATTAATTGGTAGGTTTTTAAAAAAATATTTTATTTCCATAATACAGGAGGATCCAGACAATGATATATCTGTATGTAATGTGATATATTAAACTGTATAGCTTACATAAAGATTATATAGCATATCCAAAATTATATATATAGCTGTGTATAAAGTTGAAAACACAAAAGTTCTTAAGTGAGTGCAGAGTGGGAAAAAAAACCTAATGAAAATATTGGAAGAGATTATATGTGGGCCATGTAGCTCAACTATTTTTTCCTTTTTGCATTAATTCTGCATGGGGGGAGGGAGGGGAGACAGTGCAGAGTTCTTTCTGGATCTCAGCAAGAAAGGCTGGCCAAGGAACAGCATGATAAAATTGCCGTTTTAGTAAGAAATACTAAAAAGAGGAATATAGATAATAAGTAAATCTTATGTCCCTTCAGAGGTTGGGAACCCCCTGTTCATGCAGCATCAGACAGTGCCCAGGTGGGTTTTCCCGCTGCCCGGATGCTGTTTGTGGAGATGTTCCTCTTCCCTCCCACAGTGCATTTTATTTTGTGTAACAAACAGTCATTTCTCCTCTACCTAGAGCCTGGAATGGCACCTCTGTCACAGCATCCACTGGTGCCACCTGGGGCATGCCAGCAGGTTCCTTTGCATACTCATGCTGGTGTACAGGCTTCTCCAGCCTTAACTAAGTACAAGGCCCAACAGGGTGTGCATGGCTGCCTTGAGATCACTAAATCCTCAAGTACAATGTCTTCTGCAAGACTTCCAATACAGCATTTTCCGTGGCGTGGGCAAGAGGACGCTGTTCTGCAGGGTTTATGTGGGGGATATGTACAGGGAAACACCCAGTGGTGGTTTCCAAGTGCAAATCTTGGTCCAACTAGCCAACTTTAATGTGTTTTGAGATTTTAATTTTGCAGTGGATTAGGCATTTGTTGATAAAAAGATGAAAAAGCCTCTGGCCCTTCAGTGTTAGCTTTCCCTCGGTGCTACTCACATATAGCTGTCAACAGATCCAATAACTTCAGGCCTGTCTGCCAGGTATGCATATTATTTGTAACTTTATACGGATTTGGATGAAACTTCTCAGGAATTTTGGCACCTTAATCCAAAACAAAGAGTACCAGGTTACTGGCTGAGCAGTGTGGCTTGCCCCGTTTGTTTTATTTCAGTGTCTGATCCTGAGAGCTGTCTGTAGGCATCCAGCTTAAGGAGAGTTGTGCTGCATTGATTCAGGCAAGCAGAAATACATGGTTCCCATCTTGTCTTTTCTAGACTGTTTTTGAGAACTTGCACTTCTGAAAGCTCTGGTGAATTTAGAATCCTAGTGACATGTGACTACTTCTGCTCTTCAAGCAGTACAGGGGCAAGATTTCTATCCTTGCAAAATTACTTTATTAAACGTATTTCTGAAACATTCCTATCAAATCCAAGCTGCTACTATGGCCTTTTTTTTCTCTGTTATGCAACTGTTTTTGTGTTGTAACACTGATCTCCAGTTTTCCTCCTTTCTTTACCTTACATTTTCAGAAAACAGCCGATTTATTATGGTGGAGATCAGATTACAGAAAACCAGTAGCAGGTTAAAACAGTGCGTAAAAGGTGGTGATATGAAAGTTGACAGAGGGAGAAAAACTTTGGGAGCCTGCATCTGAGACAGCGGTGGTATTGGTTGAATTTTACATACATTCAAGCAGTAGAATTCTACATACAAAACTCATTAAGTGATTGGGTTGGAAGTACTAGAATTTTGTATTAGTGATTTCTATTCTGTTACCTCCCATTAATGTTACCTAGCTTATCCCATTTGTAAGACTGCTCAGTCCTGGCAACCAGTAATGTGGCTTTTGTGGAATTAATTACCTTTCAGCTAAATAACAAGATTGCATTAATAATACCTGGACAAGTTAAACATAACACCTTAAGAAGGTTTGCTTTAAAGCATTTTACTAATGCCACGAAGGCAGTGAACAACAGTCATTCTTTTCTGTCTATTCTCTATACAAGTCTCTGAATAAAAAAATAAAACCTAATTCAGGGTCTTTACACCTTGAAGGTGCTAGACAGAGTGAGCTCAGCATACCTAGTTTGTCACCTGAAGTTTAGGGATAATGTATGTGGTTGATAGTTGGTTCTTTGACACAGTGGAGTGCCAACGGCAAGGATAAAAACTTTTTGCACACGCAGGCTTTTCTCTGGTGCTCGTCCAAGGCCATGGAGCAGAATCTCAAGTGAGAGTGCAACAAAGCTGAACATCTCCATTCTCTGTTTCAGCTGGAAGGTATTTTACTTTCTTCTGTAATGAGAGGTACAAGGAGCATGGCAGTCTTAAAAAAATAGTTAAAACCACGTAATGTCTGAGGAGAAAAAATGAAGTGTGGATTAAAAGAGGAAGAATCTAAAGCATGTCACTTAATTGATTTTTGGAGGTGACTAGGTGTTACAGTAATTGAGATGTTATAAAAAGAGGATTTTTTTTTTGAGCTTAGAATTTGTACTCGCTCATCTTTTCTCCTTCTGTCTAAATGAGTGTTTTAATGATTTCAGGCTTCCCAGGGTGTCTGGCTTCACAGCATGCTGCAATCACCTTGCCTTTGGCCCTGAAGGCTGAGGAACCCTCCAAAAATAAAAGGGAAAAGCCAGAAGCTGTCTCCTCAGCTTAGCATTTTATTATAGCTCTGCTTAACAGCAGAATTTTGTTGGATTTGGTCTCAGAATAGTGTCTCTCCAGTGAGAGCTTCCCCTGGCAGCCACTGTCTGCTGCCTTCTGCTTAGGAGCATCAGCTGGGATGCTGAGCACAGCCGTCTCCCTCAGAATTGCCTGCCAATACCCACTATAAGAGCTTTTTAATTACTTGTCCTGTATACTTTTGGCTTTTCAGCTAATTATAGAATCAAGAAGTGTCAAAAGCATGGTAATTCTGATAACTATTCTGAAGAAATAGATCTTTTTTCTCTTACAGCTCCATACTTAAAATAAAAACAAAGGAAACAGGCTGATAGTCAGGAAACTCGTAAAACTCTGAAAAATGCACAGGCAGATAATAAGTAGGGATGGTTTTCATTCTTACCAAGTATGGACGTGCTACTGAAATCACGAGGCTGAGGTAAACCTATTGTGTGTTTCTACAAGGCGAAGAGAACTGCTTTGTTGCGTGAGAAGATTGCTGGATGGGAAAAACATAGTGCTTTGTTACTTTAGGACAATGAAACAAATATCTCGTTAGTGTCACTCTAATGCTGAATATCTGTAGTGGATATATTTACATTTTTATTTGTAGACACACCTGAGTTGCTTTGCCCATACTTCAGTCTAGGTAGCTGATGTCGGTGTTGAACTAGAGGCTGTGTTAATGTGGTAGTTCAGTTCTAGCACCGACCTTGGCAGACCTGTCAGCTCAGCTTAGTCATAGCACTGCTTCAGTGGAGCTGGCTGGCTTTTGGAGGAACTCTGGTTTAGGTCTGGCCAGTTCAAAGTGTGAGTAAAGGTGTTCACATACATTCATTAGTCTTTTCTGTTTGGTTTTTAAATTATCAACAGGCAACTAGTTTAATCCTTTGCGCAGTCATTTAGAACTGCCGAGTGTATCAGTGCAAAAATATAATAATCTTGCTCATCTAATATGTCATTACATGCTGATTTTTTAATGATGAAACTTCCTTTGAATCATAAGGGAAAACCCTCTTTCTTCTCCGTGGAGTATGTAATACTCTGTAGATTGTCAATGGTTTCAGAAGACATCTTTCAAACTGTAAGTAGACTTTATAACCTGCTTCTGCCTCACAAAAGCTTTGATACTCTCTTTTCCAGATTATAGGTTAGTTTTATTATTTACTGATCATGAACCACATATTAGAATTAGTGATTTTGGACCTGTGTGCCAGAAGCAGTTTTCCATTTAGTCGCCTAAAAACATTTGTTTGAAGTTTTTTACATCGCTTCCACTCTGTACTGAAGTTACAGTGAGATTTTGACAACATCCATTTTTTTCTTGCTTGTTTCTGTTCCTTTAAAAAAAGAAAGAAAACAAATAAGACCTTTTAGAGGACATTTGAAGTGTTCAATTTGAAGTGCCTCTCCGTGCCCAAACTTAAAATGGAAACACAGAAGCTAATGCCCTTAAAAAGAAATGCCCTTCGTAAAACGAAACGACGAGCGCTTGTGGTGGGTGACTCTCTGAAGGGTACTGAGGCACCACCCATCTGCCGGCCTGACAGGGAGTCACGAGAGGTGTGCTGCCTCCCAGCAGCCAAGGTCCAAGACGTGGCCGAGAGGGTGCCACAACTCATCAGGGGAACAGACTACTATCCACTACTACTATTTCATGTAGGCATGAACGACACTGAGAGCCGCAACCTGGATAAAGTCAAGGAACATTTTCGAGCCCTGGGGGAGCAAGTGAAAAACATTGGCGCCCATGTGATCTTCTCTTCCATTTTGCCACTTCAAGGGAAGGGAGCAGCCAGAAACACGCGCATAATGTATATCAACTCCTGGCTACGTGGCTGGTGCCATCGTGAGGGGTTTGGCTTTTATGACAATGGGGTGTTCTTCAATGATGACAACATGCTGGGGAGAGATGGAATCCATCTGTCTAAAAGGGGTAAGGGAATCTTCAGCAGTAGGCTGGCTAACTTGGTGAGGTGGGCTTTAAACTGAAGGACTTGGGGGGTGGGATCCATTGCAAAAATGCTCACACCAGCATGTCCAACGGGGGAGTAAGTCAGGCCAAGCAGTGTGGTGACAAAGGTTCCTTAGCTGTTTCCCAAGAGGTGAAACAGAAGAGTAATCACCTCAAGTGTATGTACACAAATGCACACAGTCTAGGCAACAAACGGGAGGAACTGGCGCTCTGTGCCCACTCGGAAGGGTATGACATCATAGGAGTAACTGAAACATGGTGGGACACCTCAGACGACTGGGGGACTGCAATGGACAGTTACAGGCCCTTTCGTAAGGACAGGCAGGGTAGAAGAGGTGGAGGAGTTGCACTCTACATCAAGGAACACCTTGAATGTATCGAAGTCAACTATGGTGATTGTGACTGCTCTATCGAATGTCTCTGGGTTAAAGTCAAAGGGGTTGTCTCCAAGCAGGACCTCACAGTGGCCATCTGATAGCGACCTCCTAACCACGATGATGATGCCAACGAAGCGATACTTGGGGCACTAAAGCAAGCTTCTGGCCAACAGAACCTGGTCCTGATGGGTGCCTTCAACTACCCAGACATCTGCTGGAAGAACACTACGGCAGCTCGCATGTCATCCACCAAGTTCCTGGAATGTATAGAGGACTGTTCCCTGGTACAAATGTTGGATGTGCCAACCAGGAATGAGGCGCTGCTGGGCTTGCTATTCACAAAACGAGAAAGCCTTCTTTGTAATATCTCGGTTAGTGATAGCCTTGGCTGCAGTGACCACAACATTGTGGAGTTCGGGATCCTGCTGAGTGCGCTGAAGGTCAGCTCTAAGACAAGGGTTCTGGATTTTAGAAGAGCAAACTTCAGTTCACTCAGGGCTCAGCTGGGAGGGATTCGAAGGGAAGACAAAGGAGCTAGTGAGTGCTGGGAACTCTTCAAGAACTCTCTATTGGAAGCACAAAGCCAATTTATCCCCTACAAACAAAAGCAAAGTAAGCGGAGCAAGAGGCCCCCATGGCTCAACCATGACCTCCTGGGTCTACTCAAATCCAAAAGGGAAGCACACCAGAGATGGAGAAGTGGAGGATTATCCACCGAAAACTACAAGGGCATTGCCAGAGTGTGCAGAGATGCAGTTAGAAAAGCAAAAGCCCAATTCGAATTGAAACTGGCTGTAGATGTCAACAATAACAAGAAAGGTTTCTTCAGACATGTCAACCTTAAGCAGAAAAAGAAGGAAAACATAGGCCCCCTGTTAAACGGAAAAGGAGAGTCAATCACCAATGATGCAGAAAAGGCAGAGGTCCTCAACACCACCTTCACCTCTGTCTTTACCAGGACTGTTGGGTCCCAGGCTTTGGGAAGGAAATTGCCGGTTGATCCAAACACTGACCCACCATCAGTGAAGGAAGAGTTAGTACATGAATTACTACAGGAGCTTGACCCCTACAAATCAATGGGCCCTGACACCATCCTCCTGAGGGTGGTGACAGAGATGGCTGATGTCATTGCAAGGCCACTCTCCATAATCTCTGAGAATTCGTGGAGAACAGGGGATGTCGCAGAGGACTGGAGGAAGGCAAAAGTTACCCCTACCTACAAGAAGGGCTTGAGGGAGGATCCGGGTAACTATAGGCCCATCAGCCTTACATCAATCCCTGGGAAAGTTATGGAACGAATCCTCCTGAGGGCCATCACAAGTCAAATGAAGCACGTGATTGGGAAAAGCCAACATGGCTTCACTAAAGGCAGATCGTGCTAGACAAACCTGGTGGCCTCCTACGACAAAGTGACTTGCCTGGTTGACATGGGGCGGGCGGTGGACGTTGTCCACCTGGACTTCTCCAAGGCCTTTGATACAGTCCCCCACAGCCTCCTCCTGGAGAAATGAATGCGTTATGGCCTAGACAAGTGGTCTGTGCAGTGGGTGGGGACCTGGCTGACAGGCCGCACTCAAAGGGTGGTGGTAAATAGCTCCTTTTCCAAGGGGCAACCTGTCACAAGTGGAGTCCCCCAGGGATCAGTATTGGGCCCAGGGTTATTCAACATCTTTGTAAGTGATCTGGATAACGGCATCAAGTGTAGCCTGATGACATTTGCGGGTGACACCAAGTTGAGTGGGGAAGTAGACACTCCAGAAGGGAGAGCTGCTCTGCAGGAAGATCTGGATAGGCTGGAAGAGTGGGCCAGCAAGAACCTTATGAAGTTCAACAAGGAGAAGCGTAAGGTCATGCACCTGGGAAAACATTGCGGGAGTGCAGCACAGCCTGGGATGCACCTGGCTGGAGAGCAGCTCTGTGGGAAGGGACCTGGGGGTCCTGGTGGGCAGGAAGCTCAACATGAGTGAACAGTGGCTGCTACGGCCAAGAAGGCCAACAGGATGCTGGGTTGCATCAAAAGGGCATCACCAGCAGAGACAGAGAAGTCATTATCCCACTCTACTCAGCGCTGGTCAGGCCACACCTGGAGTGCTGTGTGTAGTTCTGGTCCCCGCTATACAAAAAGGATGCGGCCAGGCTGGAAGGGGCCCAGAGAAGGGCCACGAAGATGATCAGAGGATTTGGAAGCTGCCATACGAGGATAGGCTGGGAGAACTGGGCTTGTTCAGCCTTGAGAAAAGGAGGCTTAGAGGGGATCTCATCCCCATGTACCAGTACTTAAGGGGCAGCTACAAAGAAGATGGAGACTCCCTTTTTACAGGGAGTCCCATGGAGAGGACAGGGTGGGACGGACACAAGTTGCTCTTGGGGAGATTCCGACTGGACACGAGAGGAAACTTTTTCACAGTGAGGACAGTCACCACTGGAATAATCTCCCCAGGGAAGTGGTTGATTCGGCCACGTTGGACACCTTCAAGAGTCGTCTGGACAGGGTGCTGGGCCATCTTTTCTAGACTGTGCTCTTCCTAGAGAGGTTGGACTAGATGATCCCTGAGGTCCCTTCCAACCTGTGATTCTGTGATTCTGTCATTAATTTATGGAAATTACTGGCTGAATGGCTGGGCCCCAAGGGCAGTGATCAGTGGCACGAAGTCTAATTGGAAGCCAGTGACCAGCGGTGTACCCCAGGTGTTAATGCTGGGTCCAGTCCTGTTTAACATCTTCGTTAATGATCTGGATGATGGCAGCAGGTTTGCAGATGACACAAAATTGGGAAGAGGTCTTGATGTGTTAGAGGATTGTACTGCCATCCAGAGGGACTTCCACAAGCTGGAGAAAGAAATCAGCCAATTTGTCTCTGAAGCCAAGACCTGCTGGTTTTGGATAAGAACTTTCTTCATCCTAATACAACTCTTAAAATACATCTTGATTCAATTTTACAGGTATGAGCAAAGAAATTATTTTAAGAGTACAGTAATAACCAACACAAAACAACAAAGATTGTTGCCTTTCCCAGGGAAAAGTAAATTTGAATTAATGGGACTTTAAATGAAAGCCGTTGAGGTGTCCTGTACTCTAAAGCTGAAGTCATGGCTGCATCTCATATTTGTGAAGAAGAGGAAATGCTATCTTTTTGTCTGGAAATGTAAAATGAGATTATTGAGACACATTTTTTTGCACATTTCATTGACTTTCGTGGCTTTTACAAAATTTCAAGGCCTGTAATTACAGATGTGACAGCGGGCCAAAAATCTGGTATTCTTTAAAAAGGTTGTATGTACTGTCTAGGCTTTAGCAGATTGTTAAAAAAATTGTAATACAACTACTTGTATAGGAATGTTTTAAAGCAAATAAGCTGCATTTTGGACCCTAATTTTTAGTTTCTTTATTATTTCTGGCATCATAGAAAAAGTATATGAAGTTTTGCAAAGTAGTGAGATTTTCTAAATGTTTTGTATGTATGTATGTTTTTTATGAATGCTTGTGTGTACAGAGAAAGGGACAAATTAGCCAAAACTGCTCTGCAGGTCATGCATGGAAATGTAATTTGTATCTTTTCTATTGTAGATTTGTAGTATCTTGAGCTTGTCAGAAAGTGTAAGCCATAAAATAAGAAAAGGGAGTTCTCCAGTAACACCACGTTCCAGCCCCCGTGCTCTGACTCCCTATATTGTTCTTGATTTCTCCATCTGCTCTTCTATAGCCATCTGTTCACTTCCCAAAATAGCACTGCATGTCTCTCAGTTTAGAATTTTCCTCATTATCCATAATACATTTTAACTTCCCTTTGAATGAAACTCATTTTAATACTGATTTTTTTAATACGTTACTGAATCTTCACCCATTAAACAGTTTAGCACCAACATTGACGTTCCTAATTATGCCAACATGTTTTGGGATATTGAACATTAGAAATAATTCTTGGGTTTCTCTGTTTTCTGTTTGCTTAATTCTTTGCATTGTTCTAAGTATTACTTCATTTGGAACTAGATAAATACTAGATTATAAATATACTAGCAAGCTGAAAAGTGGTACAATGCAGTCATAGAGTCGGTAATTCCAGATTCATCCTATGTTCACAGTGATCCAAGGCTGTGTGCACATTGCTTGACTGACTGGCTGCTAATGGACTAGAATGGATAAAAGTCTTATCTTTGTAAGGGCATTAATTTGCCGCTCCTCTCTCCAGCCATTGATTTTCCCATACTTTCTGTCTTACTATCTTTGATGTCTCTAATTTTCTGTAATGACTTACAAACTTTGACATCTTTAATGTTCTAAAATTCACTGGAGTTTGGTCATCTGGTTAAAAACCAGTATTTGGAAGGAAGCCTGAGGGAAGGGGAAAAGGGAGATGGGCAGCATTTAAGTAATTTCCATAGGCAAAAGCAGACATCTTTACTGAAGAATTTAAAAACTGTTTTGTTTAGAATGTATGTCTGGCAGCCAGAGTTTTTCTGTCACAGCAATGCTGAAAGCTTTATGCACTTTTAAAATAGAATATTGACGCTTTTAGAAGTTTAGTTGCTTACCTGTTCCATATTCAAGGAACAATTCTTTGGAGGAGCAAAATGTCCTTTCTCAATGAACTGATGAGGTTACAGATATGGTCTTTAGTTGTTTAATAGTGATTATGCTGATAGTTTTAACTAAGGCATTAAGATTTTTTTTTTTTAAGGTACTTAGGAACATTTTCTGTCCCAGTTTAAAGGTGATTGACTGTGGAATGTCTAGATGTAGCAAAGGAATCGGGTTTCTCTGCACACATCTTCATAGTTCAGTTTTGGTTTTTTTTAATTACTATTTTCTTTGTTTTCCTCAAACCTGTGTTCCTCTATACTAGAGGAGAAAGTTCAAATCTAGCCCAGTATTTCATGGAAAGACATAAAGCAGTATTCTGTACCACTGCCATTTAAATATCTGGTTTTTTCTTCCCCTGTTGTAATGCCAGCTTATCTGGTTAGATGGGATTTCATAGACCTTCATAAGAGCTAATTTGGGGAAGAAATATGAAGTTGTTCAGATTTCAAACCTTTAAAGACAAAATGAGAAAGGATGAAGAATTTAGTTGCTTATAAGAAATTCTGCAGAGCAGTCAGTTGGCTCCCAGGAATCCATTCCAAATGTTGGAATTGAGAACTAATGAGCAGCACATGTCCTAAAAAACGCGTCAGCCAGAATAACTGGCGGCAGCTGATGCTGCTCAGAGTCACAGAAAGGCCAAGACTGGAAGAGATCTTTGGAGCTCCAGCTTCTCTGTTCCCTGACCCATCTCCCTCAAATGCCAAGACTCCCTTATTCTGTGCTAGTCCGCCTTTGTGGAGTGACGCCATGAGATAATCACGTGTGAGATGGCCTGTTGAGCAGTGAGGCAGTTCCCCTGCAGGGATATTCTGATATTGAGAAAAATTGGAAGAGATCTTTGTTATGTGTATGCAACTCTGAAATATTAAAATCTTGTAGCTGATTCTAAGAAGATACCGGAAAACTGAAAAAATGCTTCAATTAGGATAATAGTAGAAACTGAGATTCAGCTTTCACATGGCACAGATTATTTTAAAACCTCATCCTGCACCTTTTTGTACATTGTTTTGTACAATCTACTGCTGGAAACGGGGTTGTGCAGGTATGTCATCAGTGTGACCCACCATGGTAATATTTTTATGAATCTGCAAACTTCAGAATTGATAAAATTTTCTGTGTGCTCTTGCACGATTAAAGCAAATAAAGGTTTTACTGGTGAGGAAGGAGGGACAGCTCAGCTGGGATGGTTATAGCCCATCACCCTCTCAATCCCTAGTATCTTTCATCATCCATTTTGATTCTAGACACTTGTGCATTTGCAGTGCTGTCTTTTCTTTGGTGCTGCATCACATGTGCTACATGTACCTGCTGATGGCCCTGCTGGTCAGCGGTCCGTGCCTTATCAACTTCCAGAGCATGGAAACCCTAACTCTGCTAATGGGTTAGGGTATTGCAAATAGGCTTCAGCAGAAAACACAAAACGTGAAAATATGGATCATAAAGCAATATAATGCACATCTTTGTTGTTGACATCAGTAATTTTGTAGCGAGCAAGCCCTCATCATGGCATGGTTGACAGCTGACTATGATGTGTTCATGCATTTAAAACTGTTCTGCACTGTGAGGAGCAGAAATGCTGTATTTCTGCCTGGTGAAGTATTAACAAATTAAATTGTGGTAATGGGAAATGAGAAGCCTCAAATTAAATTTTTATATACCAGTTTCATTTCTTTTCATAGATGTCTTTGAAATGCTTAAAATGTAAGAGAGAAAATGCAGCAGACTACAAAATGGGTGGTGGGGGGGGGAAGGCTTGCATAATAAACAAGGAGTGTTCAAGAGTAGGGTCGCTCACTTTATTATCAAGATCCCCAATTACTTTTTCAGTAGAAGATTATGAAAAAAGAAAATATCTTGGTGTTTGAAAGTCTATCCAATGGTGGGCAATCCAGCCACTAGAGAATTTTCAACAACGCTAAATTTTCTGTCACTCTAATATAGTTTTTGATCAGTAATTATTTTAAATAGATTTACTAAGATGCTTCATAAAATAATGTCATACCATCCCATTTGTGGGAAAGTATATTAAGGATGTTTTGTTATGTATTTTGATAAAAGCACTGCTATTTATAGAACCTTAATTTGTGTGGTAGTTTACCATTCACCTATTTTTAACAACTGGAAATTTTTTCCATATTTTCATTCTGTAGGCCTTCCTGCTTAGTTTGTGCCACTACAGTCCTATGAAATGTGATGGTTGACTAAAAACAGTAACCCTGAAAGGAACTTGCGCTGGCAGTTTGAAATGCAAGCAGGTCTTACAAATTATTTTAATAGGACATGAGTGTTCATCTTGCTGCTTCTCTTGCAAAATGTAACTAGAGGCTGCTGATGTTAATGGCATCTAATGTTAATGGCCTACTCTGTTTTGGAAGCCAAGTTCTTATGTTAAAACCACAGTAAGTAAAATTTTAAAATATGAAATGACTTTTTATAGAGACACAGAATAATTTACGTTGGAAGGAGAGCTGTGAACGTCAACTAGGTCAGTCTCCTGCACAAAGCAGGTCTAGTAAGATCAGCTCATTCAGGGAGACCTCCAGAGTTTTGAACACTACCAAGGATGGAGAGTCCACAACTTTGCTGGGCAATCTTTTCGACTATTTGACCCAAACAAATTTTTATCTGTATCTCTACATATGTCTCCATATAAAAATATTTATGGATATGTAAAAACATAATATATATTTTATGTATTTAAACATAATTTAATATATATACCATTTATATATATAATTGATATGTATGTATATAATATAAATTTAAAGAAAAAATGATAGAATACAAAGTCCTTTGGAAAAGTCAATATTTTGTCAAAAAAGTTAAATTAAGATTTATTTATAAATGTGAGGTGTAATCACTATTTCTAGGATTTTTACAGTCAACAGTACCAAAAAATAATTTTTTCACTGATAACGATGTGTTAATTGTCATTTGATGAATAAGAGGAAAATTAGTAATCTGCAAAAATTCAGCACAATTGATTCACAATATTTGTTATGATTTCCTGATACACTTTTCTAAACGCACAGAAGTCAACAGTGGAATTCAGGAAATCTGCATACCAAACATGCATACCCTGCATACCTATAAATTTTAAGACTTTCTTTTTTTTTAAACGAGTAGTCACTTCAAGAAGAAGAATTCTAGAATGAACCAATAAATTGTGTGATGCATTCAGCTTCCCATCCACTCAACAGCTCATTTAAAAGGGAATTTATTAACAATACAGATCTCAGAATACACTTGAAAGAAAAGAAAAAAAATTCAGTAGAGAAGTGTTTCCTTCTTTCCCAATTAAAATAACATTGATATCCATTCCTATTATAATCTTGAAATGGCTGGTTTAAAATGTCACAGCTCAAAGGCTTCAGTAAGAACAAAAGTCATTCTATAATGACAGGAGAGACACCAAACTTTTCAATGGCATATACCATTTGTTTGTGAACCATGAGGATCACTAGTGGTACAGTAAATAATAATACTACTACTAATCATCACCATCCTATCATCCTCCTCCTCTTCTTCATTGTTGATCGAGCAGGGAGGGCTCAGAGCACATAAGGAAAACCAATATACATATATGACTTGAAGTTTCAAGAGGGCCACAAGGACATGTTATTCTTGATAGATCTCTTAAGAGTGGCAAGAAACGAGCCCTGACTATAGATCGTAACCTATTTAGCCTTTCTGAGGCAGTCACACACACATAGAGCCTGAGAATGTATTTCATAGCCTGTAATGCCAAGTGCCATAGCGTTCCAGCGGGCAGAGACACTGAACCTGGTGAGTCAGGCAGGAGGTGTCTGCAGCTGCCAAAGAGTGCTGCCTCTACAGGCTCCGTCAATGGAAACCTCTCAGTATTCTGCTGCTGCTCTGTTTGTCTCATTTCCAAGACCATTGCCTTGGCTGGGCACACGGGGCAGAAGCTAGTGAGGGGGAACCCTTGGCAGGATGCTCCACGTTGCCATGTTACAAATGTGGCAACTGCTGTGTTTCTTCTGAGCTGCAAGAAATATAAATGGAGAGGAGCAAGTGTTCGTGTGGGGTGTCGTTCTCCTACAGATGCAAGACCGTCTTGGTATGGTCCTGACAGCTGATTGATTGACTGGATTCATGGTCTGTATAAGCAAACATATGAGAGATGACAGGCTGTATAGTTTTTAAAAACTTTTCCCATTTTGTTGCTTGCTGTAGGCTTAGAGGTAAATATTATTAAAGATTTGGAATCGGCCAAGAGAGGGAACTAATGGTTATGAGTAAGCAGTTTAATATCAGTGTGACAAGATTATCTCCAGCAGATATAATTTCTTCTGTTCAGGGGAAAAGAAGATGTTGCATTTATTCGCATTACACAAACAGGGAGAGCAGCAAGGTGACAACCTTCATACCTTTGTGTTTAGAAATGACTGAGTCCCTGAAAGGGAGACAAAGTAAGTTAGGTAAATGAGCGACATGATTCTGACAAAAGTCATGTTTAGGTAGCTAAAACAGACAGGAGAAATAATCTAGGCTACATACCGCATCAGTAATTCTAATTTCATTGTAACTAATAAGGACTGCAGTTTTGAGCATAGCCAAAATACATTACCTCAGAGGGCTAGGAAGCACTCATATTTACTGCCTGACACATAGGGCTGAAGCCCTACAATTAAAGTAAGCAAATTTGAAACTAATAAAATATTTTTATGCAATTCATTATTTATCAGTTAATTGTTTGGTTTTTGTGGGCTTTTCTTTTTTTTTTAATATTTGATTGTAAGAGCCTAGGAAGCTTCCAGAAGAGACAGTAAACTGAAATAATCCTTGTATTTTCATCCTGTAATCAGGACCTGAAATCAAGGACTGGCAATCAAGGCTCCATAAAGAGTCTTGAATGTTGCAGCTCAGTGAGTAAACATAAACAAAGGTCCACAACTGTAAAGCTTGCTTCTCTTATAATTTCTTAACATATTTTTAGTAACGATATTTTTATTTTCTGTATGTTGGGTTTGGTGGAGCATATGTTTCAAGTGGTATATGAAGCACGTCTTCTAGTACTCTGGAATCATTTGAGGTGGTAATTTTAATAGTTGAATGAGAAAGTGATGGGTGGTAAAGCTATAAACACTTAGCTTTTTAACGGATTTTCAGGTTTTTCACAGCTCACTGAGATAAATGGCTCAGTTCCATTTATTCAAAGCTTTTTCAGGATTGTCTCAGTTGGAAGAAATGCCAAGAGACTTTGGTCCACACTGTGGTGTGTTGACCTTGGTTGGACACCAGGTGCCCACCAAGTCACTCTGTCACTCCCTTCCTCAGCAGGATGGGGCAGGGGGAGAGAAAATAAAATGGAAAAAAACTTGTGGGTCAAGATAAAGGCAGTTTACTAAAGCAAAAGCAAAGGCCACATGCAGAAGCAAAGGAAAACAAAAGATTTATTCTCTACTTCCCATCAGCAGGTGATGTTCATCCACTTCCTGGGAAGTACAGCTTCAGTACCCATAGTGGTGCTCCAGAAAACAAACATCTTAATAACGAATGCCCACCCCCCTCTTCTTCTTAGCTTTTATTGCTGAGCAGAGGTCTTACGGTATGGAATATCCCTTCGGTCAGTTGGGGGCAGCTGTCATGGCTGTGTCCCCTCCCAAGACTTTGCCCACCCCCAGCCCACTGGTGAGGGGGGAATGTTGGAGAGCCAGCCTTGATGTGGTGGGAGCACTGCTCAGCAGCAGCCACAATCCTGGTGTGTTATCGGCACCTTTCTAGCCACCAATACAAAGCATGGCACTATGAGGGCTGCTATAGGGAAAACTAACTCCATCTCAGCTAGACCAAATACAGCTGTTTTCAAAGTTTATTCGTAACCGTTAGGAACAGACACATGGAAACACATAATGGGATGGAGTCAATGTCAGTTTGACATTGACCTTTGTTTCTTTTATAGTTCTTTGTTTCATAAAATACAGGCTTTCTGGTGAGATATCCACTCCTCTCATGGCACCTGCATGGAGCTTGCCCCACTGAGATCTTCACCACTGCCACCAGTAGACACAGAAATGAACAAACTATAAACAATCTTTAAAATCCTGGTTTTTAGAACCTGTACTTCCCTCTGTAGGATTTGATATCAGCAGTTGTTCAGGGATGGGTCTAGCTGGATCTCTTACCTGTTCCAGAATGGCAGCTCAGTGTTTGGAAAGACCTGTGGTACATTTCCAGATTATTGTGAAGAAACACAGCTTCCCACCGCTTGAGATAATTGAGAAGCCCTGGGAAGCCAGGAAAAATCTGAAATGGTGTGACTAGATCAGCTTTGTCTGAATGTGACTAATATTTCTTCCAAAAGCTTGAGGGTACTTTAGATGCCTTTACGCTACTGCAGATCTGAGCTAATAAACCCTGCCATGGCTGAGTTGGCACTATGTAAAGTTACATTAGGTGTATCTATCTCCGTGTTTCCTGACCTAAGCTTAATAGTGGCTTTAGAGTCTATATAAAGTCAGCGAAGGTTCGTCAGGATATTTGCCTCAGTGCTAGTCCTGCTGTATCCAAGCTGACGCTGGTGGTGCTAATGTGGAGTTTGTGCCTTACGGTATGGGTTTAGCAGGGCTTATCAGTTCAAACTGAGCTCTTGCCAAAATAAATTCAGTAAGTCCATGGGCAGTGCTGTGTGGGCGAGTAAGACCTACCAGAAACAGCATGCCATAGCCTGGGTTGAACCCAGTGAAGCCAAGTGGGCTGTGTCGTTTGGTGTGTTACACTGCATGCTCAGTAAGAACTGTCTGCAGAGGTTTTCTTCTCCATTATCTGAGGTATCCTTTTACTTTTGGTAATGGAAAGTTGATTGTAAACAGAAAACTGTATGGTGGTAGTTGCTTTTTAAACAAGCTGTAGGATTTATCTTAATGCACTTTGTTTTTCTAGTTAGAGTTGACAATTTCTCCTTGAAGTTATTCTATTTTGAAACAGTGTATTTTGTACTACCACTTAAGAGTACTAGTACAAAAAAGATATCGAAAGAAAGTACTTAGTTTTGGACAAAGAGGAATTGTCCTATTTTTAAGGTTCGATTCAGGCATTTTTGTTAATACTGTTTTTCCCACTTCCATAAAGAATTTTGCCGTAAATTATCAAGAATTCACATTCAGTGAATTGAAATTGGTGAACACATGGATATGATTTACTTCATAAAAACTAGATTTAGGGAAAGGTAGTTAATGTAAAGTAGTTAAATACTGTTGAGATGGTAATTATTTATACTAAGGATATGAGTATTTTTACTAAATTTTATTTTTAACTCCTATCCTCATTTTAGATTATTAAATTATACTGTTTTGTTTAAAGATTTAATCTTCTAATGATTAAAGAGAAAAGCTTAAAGATTCCTTTGCATGAATGGACATCCTTATACCCAGTAACATAGATAGCTACAACTGAATCTTAATCTCAACATCTTTTCATCGTCTCTGCTACCAGAAGAAAATAATGCCTTGTATAGCTCAGTATGGTGCTTGCAGGGCCTCAGTTCAGAGCTTTGCGTATAGAGTTGTGCTAAATAAATTCTTATTGTGTAATTGCTTACAGGAGACACTTCTGTCCCCAGTGATTCGTTAGGCATACAGACCTAAAGGGGCAGGTACACCAGACTGAGTCCACGTGCTAATTTTGCCTAGCAAATAAAGGAGGGAATGTCTTTTTCTTCAAGTCCTTGCTTATAGTGGAGTTGTTTGTCCATAGTACGTATTTATGTCCTGGTTTATATGCTGACTGGCATTGTCTTGGTGTGATTACACCTTTAGGCTTTGAAATCTTACAGCTGCATATGGTTTAACTCTCTTCATTCAGGCTGCAGTTGCACTTGGTTGTCACTGGGATTTCTGCACTGTTATTAGCTCGTTAACACACTTCATATTGTCAGCTCTGTTTCCTCCTAATTTCTGTTAATCTTGGTTTGTGTCACTCCCCAGGTCCAGTACTGTGGATGAGCTTTATTTCCTTTCACTTGAATCCAGATGAACCCAAAGTACCACAACTGGCTTTATGGTCTGATTCTGGATTTCCTCTAGACCCGTTCCTTGTCTTTGCCTTTCCCTTGCCCTTCCATGTTACCTAAAATTCATACTGTCCTTCCTCGCAAGTCCTGTAGTGCATGGTTTTAGGTCTGGTTTCAGGGGACGCATCTTCTCAAACCATAGATGTGGTGACTAGGGGAATCCTCAACTTTGGAGTTGTCGCCTTCTGCTATGACAGAGTTTTAAGTACTTTGGGTGCTGGACAATGACCTGAATAACAGCAAACAAAGTAGCTTTTTTATTTTTTTTTCCCCTGTCCTTTTTTGCTATTTGTTTTTGAGGTGTTTTGAGGTTTGGCAGACTATGTTGAACTGTGAAGAAAACACCTCAAGTTCCTTGAGGATGACAAGTTACCTGATTTCTGGTGTCTGGGGCTGTATGTGACATAAGGAGAGGGAAGGAAGGACACTGAGGCCCTGGGGCCTGTTGGTTAGTCCTGCAGGATTATCTAAGCATCAGCAGGTCTGTATGCATTTAGCTGTGTAGCAGTGCAAAGGGGGGTGTTGCTGCATGCCATAATGTGAAGTGTGGTTTGTTAAATCCTGCAATTGATTGATCATGCAAACCTGGGCTCATAGGTCCATAATACATCTGTGTTTTGGGGACAGAGGAAATGGAGAGGTTTACATAAGAAATGTGGTGTTTATAGATAGAATGCATCATTAGGAAAGCGGAGTATTATTTTTCTTGTGATGCTTGTATTTCTTAATCAAGCTGGCAGATACACTGTGAAATGTGTTAGCATCTAGCATGGGCACTTTGTAATATTTAAAAGTGCATCTAGCTGAGACTGGTTGTAGACTTCATTAGTGTACACTGCAAGCAAGAATCCGTGTAGGCTGTTAAACTGGGCCTGTATAAAATGCTGTGAATTTTTTTCGGATGTTGTTAGCTAAGAAAATAAACGTGTTCTTTTCCTGAACTAAATAAAATATAAGAAATCTAAGATTAGGGATAAGAATATTATTTTTCTAGAGTAATGGAAAAAACTCCCAGACATCTGCAAAAGAAATAAGCAAAGCTGAAAATCAAGACCTCCTTGTAAAGATTGCCCTTTAACGGAATGGCTCTTGGCATCTGCTGTAAGTACAGCTGTTCTAGCCTGTGATAGAACTAACAATTTCAGAGAAATCTAAAAAGATGAGTTTTGCTTCAAAAGTACTTAGCTTTTCTGTCGTCGTCGTTGTTGTTGCTGTTTCAACTCTTCTGTTACCCCCTCTTAGACGTGCTTACCTTCTATCTTTTCCCTTCCCACCCTAGATTTTTTTACAGTTTACAGTGAAAGGAGGTGCAACAAAACCTTCTTATTGGAAATACTTGGGGGGGGGGGGAAACCACAAACTTATTTATTTCCAGTAAAAAGTAATGAGAGTCCAAAGGAAGCATTCCATCAAGCATTTAGTATTTTTAGCTTCAAGGAACTTAATTTTTTTTTATCAGGTACAAACAATTAGAAGTGTTGATAATGCTACATCTCCAAAGACTTGAGTGTCTTTAATGGCTTAATGTTTTTCTTCTGAAGTTCACCTGATCACTTGAGTGATCGCACTGGCAGGGTGATTGAGTTGAAACTCAAGGTTATTAGAATAGTAGATTAAAAACCAGTACAGAATTTGTAGCCTAAAGCTAGACAAATATTGTAAAATTTAAATGATCAATCGTTTGAAACAGGCATAACCCACTGGACTAATGGATACAGAGAAAAAATGGCTCATTTAATTGCCGTTGGAAAATGTGGGAAACCTTTGGAGGGTTTAGGTGTTCATAGCCTTCAGAGAAGTTCTAACAAATTTTACAGCATTAGTGACTGTGGCAGAGAAGGCCTCCTGTGTTCCACTACAATTCCTGTGTCATTTAATATATTATTAAATCTGTTGTGAACCAGCCTGTGACCTTTCCTTGCCCTCACTGTTCTTACAGAAAGATTATTTGTGAAATTTCAGCCCTCTAGCTGCTGGAAAATTTGCTCCCTATTTCTTATTATTTTCTCAAAATTATTTTCTTGTGCAACACTATTCTTTCTTTTCCCTCCGATGTTTATTTTGCTGGTGTATTTATATAAGGACACCAGCAGCAACCATCTAATGCTTTATTTTTGCTAAGCTAATCAAGAAAGCTCTTTTCACCTCCTCTGAGATCTCTTACTTTTCTTTATCATTGCAGTAGCCTTCCTTTGCATCTGGCTTACAGGTGGCATGGCAGCTTACCTGTGTTTTCTGGAAAAAAAATCATAGATTCACATATCTAAATTCTATTTCTGGTTTATGATCACCCCACTTTTCACTAGGTCACCTGAACCTTTCTCTTATCCTTTTTTATAGTAGTACATCTTTGTCAGTCTTTGAGGATACTCTTCTGGCAGTACTTAGTCTGAAGGGAAAGGGAGAGAAGACTTGTGCTGCTCTGAGATCCAGTAAAGCACAGTTTGATGAGATTGCTATGGGGCATTCTTAAAGGCAGATATTAAATTTTGTTGTCTTGAAAAAAATAGAGTTAGAGTTTCGCTATATTTCAGTGTATGACAAAAACTGTGTGAAAAACAAAGCAGATGACAGAAACATTCATCAGGTGTGAGGGGCGGATATATACAGGGAGCCAGACTAGTCACTGCAGTCCTGTCTTTAAAATCTGTGAAGTTGCGGTTGATAGTTTATCTGCTGTGTTAACCTTTACCTGGTCAGGGAAAATAGGGACAAATACAAGAAAGCTCTTGCTGGGTGGGTGAGCAAGAGGCAACTTAGGGGATTTTGGTGAATTGAAATAACCAGAATAAAATAAATATGTTCTTGTTCTTGTCTGCTTTGAATTTATATTTGGGAGTGAATTATAATACATGAATTGAAACTACAGCTAGTCTTGATACAATGACTAGTTCTGAATGCCCCGTGAAAATAAATTCTATTGAGTAAGTTGAAATTACTGGTTTGTTCTTTTACTTCAGACAGGTTGATCTCACCAGTGTGATTTGTTTGATCTGCAGGCTTCATGTGATAGCTTGCAGAAGCAGCCTTTGTCTTCCTTTGTTTTCATATCAGATTTTCACATTACTGCTTGCTATAAAAATTCCCACCAGTAACTTGTTCCAGACTGGTGCACCTCAGCCTTAGTGTTTCTGATGACAAGCATTTCAAAGGTAAAAGGGAAAATGAGCTCAAACAGCAATGTGATCAGGACCTTTCCAGCTACTTTAACTTTTCTGAAACTGTTGCTGTTCATGGTATGTTTTGTGGCAGTAGAAGTTAAGAGGTTATGTAAATGGAAACAAAACAACACTGACTTAAAAAGGCCCTGCTTATCCCTGGAATGCAATTCCTTGTTCTCATGGGGCAAAAAGAAAAATCATTTGCATCTAGACTTACGAAAAGTATTAACCATCTCTGATACTTATATCCTATACATGTTATTTTCACCATCACAATTTTTTGAACCATTTAGTCTTATTTTTCACCAATTTAATGAGTTCTATACTTCAAAAAGAAAAAATACAATCCATATAAAAAGGAGACTCCTTTCTTCATGTGGCTCTTCTAGCTCTTTTAATGCTCCATTAAATAAAATGTTACCTTTTTTTGCATAGCTCTCAGGTCAGAACACGTGAACCTGTGGAGGGGGTGGCATGTTTTCTGTCACCTGACCCTGCTCACACCTACGCAAATCTTTCAGTGCTCTTTATTTGTGTGCTGGAAATACCGCCATGCTTTAACTCAATTTAAAAAATTGTTTCCGCTGTGACATGTTTGCCCAGATGCTGCACAACCTACCTATTAGTAACTATGTTAAGGAGTTACAACCACTTTTGGTATTAAATAGTGGATTAAAACTGAAAGTGTTGCTGGTTTGTGATTTAATTTTCTTATGTCCGTTTAAAAATAGAAATTAAATAGGAAGGAAACTTGAAATTTAGTGGGCAGTTGGCCTTGCCATTTTGAAAATAGCTCTGAGATTATCTGCCTAGGGAAAACAAGGTTTACATGACCAAAGGATAGGCAATGTCATCCTTCAGGCTTTCCATTGGTCTTTCAGTTCCCCGCTTTTAAACCTGTTTAACCCATGTATGAAAATATAGTGGTAACAGGATAATTGAAAAGTAACCACAGTATAACAAAAAGAGTTTTTTAAGGATACTGTTATCTGTAAATTAAGTGAAAATTAGCAACCAGGCAAAAAGGAGACAGATTATTTCCCCAGCTGAGGAGAAGGCAGAGTGGTAGCAACTGGTGCTTTCACATGCATGGCTTCATATTAGCTTTATCTCTCTTCCTTTTGTGGGTATCACAGGGAATTTGGATTTATTCTGGTGATAGCGAATGACATTTAGGGAACAAAGATCACAAGTTCTTAGAAAAACAGCCTGCCTTATTTCTGCTGGTCACAAACAACATGTTTTCTTAGCAGTTACAAGCATTTACAATTTGCATGCAGACTAGCAGTTCTTTTCATTCTGTAAATACATCAGAGAAATTTGTGTGCAGATACGCAAATAGTGTAAGTGCTCTTAAAATGAATACGCTGTCTGCTGTAATCTGGTGAAGGTGCTACAAGATTTCTGTAATATGCCATCTTTTTTATGCATGTTTTCTGGTTGACATGCAGTCACTTGAAAAATATTACAATAGCAGAGAAAAAAGGCAGGATATTTCTCTCTGATGTTACTGTTCACGGGACAGGCAAAATACCTTAAAACTATTTTTAACAGTAAAAGAATCAATCTTTACGTTCTGGTACTATCCCATTCCTTTGCCTTCTTTAAAGTATGACTATAGGACAGGAATTCTGTGTCTGCAGAACAGGCTTTTGAAGAGAAATGTTCTGAGGTCTGAGAAAAAATTCTGTTATCTTCTTATATCCTAAAACCTAAGCTTCCTTAGAAGCGTTTGTTATGTCTTGAAGTCAACAGTATATACAATTATTATAGGTAAAAGTGGGCACTTGCTAGAGTGTGTATAAGATTAGGCCTATAAAAACAAAATACTTGAATCCTGCTACATTTGCATGCAGTGTGGCACAGAACCACCTGAATCTGAAGTGAGACTTCTGAATAATGCTTTACTGCAAGCAGAACCAGGCTAGAATACAATGCTGTGCCAGACTAATACTTTCCAGAACATTCCAAGTGTATTGAATATATTTTTGTATTTATCAGCTGCTGAATGAATCTTGTATAAAATCCTAAACATATAAATGATCCTATAAAAAGAAGGGTAAGGGAGAGAGATCTGCTATGGTAAGTGTGCCAAAAATACTATAGACAGATGAAGAAGTCCTGAGAAAAAGAACTGAACTTAGGAGATGTTATCAGTGAAAGACAAAAACATAAGAAATTGATGTCTTATACTTCAGTTCGTGCTGTTCGGTGTTGTAGTAATCCCTGTATCTTCAAATAGTGCATCACAGGTGTCAATGACTGTCTTTCTGAGTGTAGCACTATTATTATCAGGCTGGTTTTTATCAACAGGTGACCACAACTAGTGTAAAAGCAATTCTGAATTCTGAGAACTAAGAGGGAAATCTGGCACGTAATAGTAGTTTACAGTTTTCTGGAACTACGTATTTTGATATTGGGGAGGTAAACATTATTCATTTTCTTTACCAAACTATAGATAGCCCTTCAGTTTTTTGAGGGTATTGACTGCATTTTTTCCGAAAGCATATGGTATGAAAATGACCATTAACAGCTGTAGAATTGGAAGTGCTTTGACCTAAAGAGGGCTTTTGTTAACTGGGAATACACTCTGTGGGATAAGAGATTAAGTGACAGTTTTAAAGGGCTATATTGCTTTCAGATTGTAGGACATTAAAAAAAGCAAACTTCACAACAGACTATATCCTGCCTCCACCTGAAGAAAATATTAGTTTATCTTCAGAGTTGCAGAACTTGTCTTTTGCTTCTTGTTTTGGAAATCAACAAGCTAATAATCCATTTTCCTTCAGTATTGTCTCATTTAAAACTCTGTTAAAGAAAGCAAAGAAAAAGAGTCATATGGACAAACAAATGCCAACTGGGAAGGCTTCACAACCGTTGTAAACTGGATTTTTGCACATTAGCTTGTGAATGCTGATTTTAACCTTTTCATATAGAATTTTGTATGCTGTGTAATTGATAGGTGAGAACTACTACTCCCTCATTGGCTTTGCATCTCTGTTACTTCCTAGGTCTTAGACTAGATGGAGGTCAAAAACAGAACATCAGTAATAGAAACCAGGAGCTGAAAGTAGGAAAAATTTTGGGACAGTTGAGCTATTGCTAAAATCTCTTCGGTTTTGATAAATGTAACAGTAGGAGCGGGTTCAGTCTATGCCCATGACATTTGTCTATATTTAATTCCTTAACAACATTTCTAGTACCTTATAGGCTGTCACTGTGTGTATAATACTCCATGGAGCAAATGTGTTTTAGGGAGCTTTTTTTGCTGCAATTCTCCTTGTCTATAAGGAAGTATTTGTGGGGGGTGTAATACAGATCAGAGGCTCAGCTACTTAGCATATATGTAGAAGGGAGCAGCTAACAATTCTGTATATCTCCATAAACCATGTACTCAACACTGCTTAAAGTACTAGCTGTTATAAACTTTTAGTGGGTTAAAAGAATAAAAATTAAATCTTGAAACAAGACAATAAAATCCTTCATGGGTAGTGTGTTCATATGGATGTCCTATGCAAAACTCTCCCTTGCTTTAAAGACAAGAAGTTAGGCACGGCCTTTGTGTACATAGTACAGTTTGTGGCTGTGATGCAGTCATCTTCTGCCTTTGCTTCCCTCAAACCTTAAAGCACCATTGACCATCCCGGTCTTTCTAGCATACCATCAAACATAGTTTCACCCTCTGTCCTGTTTAGAATAAATAGCTTGCATTTCAATTGGAGTATACAATTTTTAAAATACATGCAGTGTTGATTTATGGTTTTCTAAGCCATGAGAAATGCCGTATATACTCTGCCTGATTGCTTCCACCCCATGTTTAGTGCTGAACACTTGTTTTCTATCCTGGGCTAGCCTTTGCAAGGATGTAAGGGAGAGTGGCTGTGCTTGTATGCAGGTCAGTAAAGTGCACCAAAGTCTTCCTGTAAGAGGTCTTATTCCAGCCTATTCCGCTGAGTTCCTCCCTCTCACTGGAAGCTCTCCTGTTGCTATCGCTGCTAGTGATTTAACTGGCAATTTTAGTTGAATGTTAGTTTTCAGAAATTTTATTTTGGTGAATATTAACTAAACTGTTGGAATTCTTGGTTGTGTTAAAACTGTACTTGAAATTTTTCACATTTATCTGGGGCAGCTATGTTTTCTGATTTGGGCTAGAACAGTAATCTAAAAAGAGGCTTGCTTGCAAATTTGCAGCTTGCCAGTGTTCTGCCTCTCATACAATCAAAAGGAAAAGAAACAAAAAAGGGTGTTGGGGGGAGATGAGGTTGATAAATTTTTCACAGTTTGTAGGTATTTGACTGATGTTGAGTCAGTCTTTTTAGCAAACACTTGTATTGCCCAGCTCTGCTAACTAGAAGAAAGGTTTGTAGTTTTCTACTTAATTCATAAAAAGGGTATTATAATATTAGAGTTATGTTCAGACAAGTGAGACAAAGGCAGTCTCTGGCAAATCTAGGCTTTCATTTTAAACATTTATTTCAGTCATTTTGTTTAATAAACTTAATGAGTTATACAGGCAAATAATGGCCGGTTTTACTGATAAAATAATTTTCTGTTTTCTTTATTTTCCCTTTTTAAAAGTTTTAGAACAGTTTAAATTGTTTCTTCAATTATAATTGTGATTACTTTTGATGAGGAGATTGGAGAAAAAATACAGCATATTTAGATTAAATATTTAATATTTAAGAAATGTTTGATTTGTCAGCAGTGAAAAAACTTTATCGACAATCATTCTTATTCCTGATGTATATTGTTGGCATAGGAGATATGTTGATACATCACTAGTGTAGAATTTATGACAAGCCAGTAGGTAAAATGTTGTTTACTGTTTTGTTGCCAAACTCAACACGATGCAAATACAAACTATCAAATATCAACTTAGCTAGGATTTTGTGTAGGCTGTTTGCAAATTTGCTGGTCTTGGAATTGCTCCTTTAGCGCAGGAGTTAGACATTGTAAATTCAAGGGTCTTGGGTTCAGTGCAATGGATGTGCATGGATATAAAAAATTTCTAAAGGCCCGGGGTGTTCAAGGTGAGCTTCCCCTCGCGAGAGGTAGGTAGCTCGTGTGAACTTAGTACGGTTAAATTTCAGTTTAGTATTGAGACAATTATTAACTTGCCTCAGGAGGAGCAAGCCAGGAGTTCTGGACTTTGGTAGCACAAGCACCTGCTGTTTAAACCTAAGGTCTGTGGCAATTGCCTCAAAGACAAGAGGCTCCCTATGATACGCTGCCTGGCTTTCAGGGACTGCATCTGACGAGCAGCTGTTAAATGGTGTTTTCAGAGACAGCAGATCAGAGAAGCTTAGGATATCAACTGGTTTTTACAGTGTTGAGGTGCAAAGCGGGTAAACCTGTTGATGCCATTATTGTCATATACTGTTATCTGTCAGGCTTTGTGTGAGAGCTGGGGCCAGCACCTGTTCTGTCAGCTACCCCAGCCCCTTCTTCTGGGACCACTTCTTCCAGAACTTGTCTTTCCCAGCAGGCTAGCAGGCTTCGCCCTTGTGAGATGCGCTGGCAACGAGGGGTACCAGTAGAAACGTTTTGCAGTTCTCTAGTGTGTTAGGTAGGTCTGTCACAGTGTGTATCACAATCGGTGAAAATGACGTATTTTGGGAATGATTTGCATTTTTTCTATGTGTGTGATGCACATGTATACTTACAGATGTAAATTAAAAAGAGTATTTTGCACTTAGAGGTAAAGAAGTAGGAACACTTGCTTTTGCAGATGATTTTAAACACATTCCCTTTCACCAAATGCGAGGCCGTGTTCTGTGTCAGAAGATGAGCTGTAATGCATTTCTTTATAAGGTCTCTTTTATCTGGCAGATTACCTTGCTAATTTTAGGGCAAATTGATCCTTATACTGATCTTGCCATATCAGAACCTCTGCATCGTTCAGAAAGTTTGCTGTAGCCAGAAATAACTGTAATTCCTTTGAACTGATGCTGATTTTTTAAAAGAATTTGTGTCACTACTCCTTTACCACCTCTCAAATTGACTGTGGCATTGTCTAGGAGAAATGAGCCCACTTGTGGGAATGGGGTGCGTGTGCTGAGAAAATCAGCCAAGAGGCCAAGAGAATGGATTTGGAGTTTCAGGTTTAAATCATGTTTGGTTTTTTTGTTGTTGTTTGGGTTGGGGTTTTTTACGTAGTAAAGAAAACGAAAGCACGCTAATACTCTTCTAAGATTCTGTGAAATTTACTGCATTGTCATTTCAATTTTTAAAGTAACTAGCTGCTTTACATGCACTTTATGAGTTAATTGTAAGCTGTTTGAATAAATTTTTGCTCCTACTTGTTTTGGCTATTGCTCATATTAAACACCTTTGCTAACCTGTGACCAACTGTGAACTTAAATGTGTAGCAACTCTCACTGTTTCTGATCAGGTACAGAATACTGACCAGTGCATGATTGAAGACTACTGTTAAGTGTACAGATATCTGTGTATACTTGTGCATCCAGTGTTTCTGTTTGAGACTTCCTTTAGCTGCAGGTGGAGAAGTAGTAAGGACACCAGCTGAAACTGATTGTTTCCACATAATCTGTGATATAGTGTTTATCGGTTTCCATTGAGTTGATTTATCTTTAAATTAGGTAAAAGGTCACTGAAAAATCAGACTTTATATCTGAACATTCAAATTACACCCAACAGCAAAAAGTGTTTCTAGTTGATCGAAAGAACTGCATTCTGCTCTTAAATTTCCACCTCTTTTGTCTCTCTGTTTTTGTTTTGTTTTAATTTTATTTCTGTTTTTTTTAGTGAGTGACAGTTGCTTCAGGAACCTTGCCGAGGATCGTAGTGGGATAAACCTTAAAGATCTGGTCCAAGACCCTTCTTTGTGAGTATCTGGCTTTTTTTGCTAAGCAAAGATAAGCTTCATGATATCCTTGTGAATAGTTTTGTAATTATATAAAGTAGTAGTATGATGAAGTACACTTAGTGCTTTAGTGACAATACGCTTGCCAAGTTGTTAGTCTTCAATACAGACAAATATTATTAAAACCACGTTGTTTTTTACCTGTTTCTGTTTGTGAACTAACATTCAGTGAGCACACATGGTAAAGGGTACAAGAGCAGTCGTCAGAGGTAACAGATTGTGCATGCTGGTGTTTTTATGGAGGAACTGTATGCACAGTGTTACCCCTCTTTCTTTAAGGAGGAACTGCGTACTGGATAATTATGTTATCATCAGTTATCTTAACATGTAGAATCACTTTTCTTTGTATCTGATTTCATAGAGCTGATATTTATTTCTTCCTTTATTCCCTGTTTTAATTCAAGTATTATATGAGCAGATGATCTGATTTTTACCTCATGGCAAGACTAGTGGTCTTCATCTCAGTGTTGCATTTTCCTCTAAAATAAAATTCAATCTCATGAGCTCTGAGCCAGACTTGAAATTATATCAAACCTTTCCATGTTTTTTTTAATCTCTTCAGTTAACTTTAGTACTAGCTGAAAATGTTCTTGCTAGTGTGCATAAGTGTACCACTTGTTATGAGGGAAGGGAAAGAGGGGAAAAATTCACATCTTTTTAACACGAATGATAGTGCATTCCACAGTGGGTCCTGACATGATAAGCCTTTACGCTGGCAGAGCACATTTTTCATTATTGGTTGGGAAGTAGTAGAAAATAAGGTATATTTGACGTCTTGTGTGAGTTACAGGGGATTTTTAGTAATGAAGTAGATGCAGAATTTATTTGGTCATGTCGCTACAGGTAAATGACATATATGCATATATACATGCATTCTTGGGAAATGTTCACATAATGCATGTAATATTTGATAATTTATACTTCTGAAATGAAATGATAGAGGCACAAGGGACAATATAACTGTTGCTTGAAATTAACAGAATGAATGCAATAGGTAAATTCTTAATAATTGCTATGAAAGTGTTGAAGTCAAGGCTATTTCAAAGGTCTTAATTTTAAACCAAAATTTGCCTTCTGACTGGTTTCTTTGGGTGGTTTTTTTGGTGAGAATCGTATGTGCCTTTTTCTGAGCTGTGGGTATGTGTAGGTGTACACGTAGTTTTGGTTTTGCACATCTGGAGTTTACTTTCAGAAAGAATGAATTGCCTTTGTTGTAGAATGATCATTTTCCTTGCTGTTTACTACAAGTGATGAAATCTTCTAGTTTCTTTCCCTGACCATAACTTACATGAAGAAGATTGTAGTAAATTATTGTAATCTGTAAAATAAATGAGATGGATTTCTGTTCTTATAGCATAAGAAGCATAAGTGACTGCCATGTAAACATTTTCATCACTTTGAAGGATTAAATAAAGTCTCAAAGCATCTGTTAGGTCTCAAGGACAGTTCATGACACTTCTATTGTATGACAGATTATAGCACAAGAGAAGTCTGCTTCTTCCTGCCTAATGATAGGAATGTATAGACTTTGTTTTGTCTTTCCAAATTGATATTCTTGCAGTTTTACGACTGAGTGCCTATTAAGTGTTCTTGCAACATGTGTCAGAGTGTGAGTGAATCTCCAAACTGAAGAAATGATCTAAGGCTATATTCACCCCAGCCTTTTGTAGGTGACTGTAAGGTCCCAGGGCATCTGAATTCTTTATCATGCAAAGGGCAATGTGGGGCTGAAGCATGAGAGTGCCAACCAAAGAGATGTTTTAACCTTTTTCTAAAATAAGAATAAAGTTTAATTAAAATCTTTGGAGTGTTTGGCTAAGATTTTCACTTATAGTGATACCTGAAATATCAAAATAATATTTGGTTCATCCTCTTACCGGTTTAATAGTTACAATTTAGGATTTCTTTGGTGCTCGTTCGCTCTGACTGCAGACAAATTGCCTCTTTTCTTTGTAATCTAATATCAGATACCAACATCAAATTTACATAAAAAATTCTGGTGCTTTCTCTGTGAATGGCTCTGTCACTCTGAAGGTTTGCAGTGCATTTGTAATGTATGACACTAAGAAAATAGTTTAACAAAGAGAGTGCAAGGGATTTTAGGTTCATTAGCATTTAAATAGATAATCAGTGTATAGTTTTAACAGGAGTTCATATTACTAGCAGATGATGGGATAGCAGCAGAGGTAGAAATACAGTATAACACACCAAGAGGATAAAAAAAAGTTTAAGTGATTTTAGATTAGGATGGTTTGATACATCATATAAAATGCATTTTGAATTGTGTCCATTTCTTGTGAGACTTAGCTACTTCAGCCAGTTTTCTGAGCTACATTGGCATCTCCCTTGCTCTTTACCATTCTTAGCTCCATCACAGACAACTTCTGTTTTATTATTGCAGAAGTCTTTTTTTGGAGGGCTGAAAGTGTGTCTTTTCATTGAAATGAAACTCTATAAAGATGGTATTGTAGGGTTTTTTAATTAGTGTCTGTATTATATCAAGTATGCCTAATTGTGAGCATAGCTGTTTTTCCCCAATTGATTTCCTGGCTAGAGTAGTCTGGACTCTGTAAACTTGATCTGCTTTCAATTGTCTCATTATTAGTAATAAATAAATCAGGGGTTTGACAATATCTTTCTATTTGTGTGTGTTTTACTCTGTCAGTGAAAATAGAAATGCTGCTTAAGAGAAAAACCCCAAGCATTTCAAATAAACATAAAGTGAGGAGTTACTGCCTGACTGTGGGAGAAGGAAGTATGCAACAACTTCAGAATTAAAACTCATTTTTGTAGTTAATTACAGAAAAGTTGCATTTGAACAAAAAGTTGATCAGAAGTTCAACTGTGAAAGGGTGATTTCAGAGTTAACTGCTGTTCTTTATTCATTGCAGTTGATCACAGAATCATAGAATGGTTTAGGTTGGAAAGGACCTTTAATGATCATCTAGTCCAACCCTCCTCCTCAGTAGGGACTTCTTCAACTAAATCAGGTTGCTCAGAGCCCCATGATGTCTCTGCTGTCTACAGTGTCCACCTTTGGACACAAAACTTAAAGATGTAGGGGTGTGTAGGAGAATGGTAAGAGGAGGAGAAAGTGCAGTGCATGACAGGAGTTACAGCAAACAACAGCAGAAGAGAGGAAGTATGAGTTGCCTACAGTATATAAAAGATTATTAAAGGGATTGTTCTTTTTGGCTGATGAGAAAGGATTAGTTCAATTTATAGCAGATGAGATTGTTTGGATAGTTGGAAAAAATTCTAAATGTCAATGTGATTAAAGAAACTGGAATCTATTTCTAAGAATGTCAGGGAGAGCTCTGCAGATTACAGTCTATGTATACTTGATCCTGTGTTAGTGTAGAGAGCTGGAAGACCAAATCTTTTTTTATATTCTCCTTTTTCCTTTTCTTCTACAAAAAAGGTGTCCATTCTGGCAGTTTGGCATCAGTGTAGTTAATATGACCAAAAACCAGATGGAACTTAATTTAGTTGCTATATAGGTAACTTAATGTGGCTACGAATATTCAAAGCTTGTGGTTTAGTTTAGATGATGCACCCACTCCAGCCCTGCCTACCATTCCAGTAACACATAAAAGATATTTAAAATTTTGCATTCTACAGAGGAGGTTTATCTACATGAGAAGACTACAGGTGTCTTTCCATGAATGGTCCTAAACAGCAGAGCTGTAGACAGCAGGTATAATTGGAGGAAATAGACTGGTAGTTCTTATATGGTGGTGCAGAGGTTCTTCAGACTATGTTCAGCTGAGGTAAAATGCAGTGGAACAGCTTAAGTTGCTAGCAAACTACTGTTTTTTTGTAGGGAAATCACAGAATCACAGGCTGGAAGGGACCTCAGGGATCATCTAGTCCAACCTCTCTAGGAAAAGCACAGTCTAGACAAGATGGCCCAGCACCCTGTCCAGACGACTCCTGAAGGTGTCCAACGTGGCCGAGTCAACCACTTCCCTGGGGAGATTATTCCAGTGGTGACTGTCCTCACTGTGAAAAAGTTTCCTCTCGTGTCCAATTGGAATCTCCCCAAGAGCAACTTGTGTCCATCCCACCTTGTCCTCTCCATGGGACTCCTTGTAAAAAGGGAGTCTCCATCTTCTTTGTAGCTGCCCCTTAAGTACTGGTACATGGGGATGAGATCCCCTCTAAGCCTCCTTTTCTCAAGGCTGAACAAGCCCAGTTCTCCCAGCCTATCCTCGTATGGCAGCTTCCCAGTCCTCTGATCATCTTGGTGGCCCTTCTCTGGACCCCTTCCAGCCTGGCCGCATCATTTTTGTATAGCGGGGACCCGAACTGTACACAGCACTCCAGGTGTGGCCTGACAAGCGCTGAGTAGAGTGGGATAATGACTTCTTTCTCTCTGCTGGTGATGCCCTTTTTGATGCAACCCAGCATCCTGTTGGCCTTCTTGGCCGCAGCAGCCACTGTTCGCTCATGTTGAGCTTCCTGCCCACCAGGACCCCCAGGTCCCTTCCCACAGAGCTGCTCTCCAGCCAGGTGCATCCCAGGCTGTGCTGCACTCCCGCATTATGTTTTCCCAGGTGCGTGACCTTACACTTCCCCTTGTTCAACTTCATAAGGTTCTTGCTGGCCCACTCTTCCAGCCTATCCAGATCTTCCTGCAGAGCAGCTCTCCCTTCTGGAGTGTCTACTTCCCCACTCAACTTGGTGTCATCAGCAAACTTCATCAGGCTACACTTGATGTCGTTATCCAGATCACTTATAAAGATGTTGAATAACATTGGGCCCAATACTGATCCCTGGGGGACTCCACTTGTGACAGGTTGCCGCTTGGAAAAGGAGCTATTTACCACCACCCTTTGGGTGCGGCCTGTCAGCCAGGTCCCCACCCACTGCACAGACCACTTGTCTAGGCCATAATGCATTCATTTCTCCAAGAGGAGGCTGTGGGGGACTGTATCAAAGGCCTTGGAGAAGTCCAGGTGGACAACGTCCACCGCCCGCCCCATGTCAACCAGGCAAGTCACTTTGTCGTAGGAGGCCACCAGGTTTGTCTAGCACGATCTGCCTTTAGAGAAGCAGATCTTTGAGGCTCTGCAACAAGGCAAAATTTCTTAAGCTGGTGCTCAAGGAAAGAGAGAAAATTGATCAGTTCATTTGACTCCTTGCTCAGGTGCAGACTGAATGCTATGCTCTTTCTTCCCCTCCTTCTCCACCCTCAGTACCCAATCTGTGCTTAGGAGAGAAATGTGTTAGATAAAATTCAAATGGCTGAAACTCCTCCTAGGTTCTTTACTACTGAATTTCCTCTAACTGTAAGATATTTAAATACAACTCTGAAGCATGACCCATCAGATCATCAGAGGGTTAAGTATACCTCCACCTACTTCAAACACAAGGTCTATGTGTAGTCATTCCTAAGTTTTAGGTGTTAGCATCACTTTATAAGATGATCCTTTCAGCTCTATCCTGTATATAGACATAAAGCTTATAAAATACATGTCTATACAGAAAGGAGGATGCTTTTACTCTTTCTGTGCAATTCAGTAGCTGCAGCTGCACATAATCACTGATGCACATTTGTTTTGGAAACATCTTCAGAGGTTCTTTGAGATGAACAGGATCCAAGAGATTCTGAGTAACTTCTTTCTAAACAAAATCACATCACATCTCCACTGATTTCTTCTCTCCTTCAGATTAGCTGACCTCAATTAAGAGAGGGTAGGTAAATCTAAAAGGTAAGAACAGGTAAGTTTTGACAGGAGATTGGAAGTTATTTTAATATCTATGTACTACTGAAGCTTTTTAAAAAAAAATTATGAGAAGAAAATGTTATTTTCCCTCCCTGTAATTCTATTAGAAAGACAACCTAAATGTTAATAATCCACGAGTTTAACAGGTCTGTGTTAGAAACTTCTGGATTATCGTTGAATTCCATTTGTCCATGACAGGAGATAGAAGTCTGACAGAAGTTGTATTTGTTACTGCCTTGTTGTATTTTACAACCTCAGAAGGAGGAGCTAAATACTTTTTGTGGGAAGTAGCTGTGAGAGCTATAGAATTTGTCACTTTATCTTAAGGACTGAAGATGATGAAGGAAGTCTTGAGGAACTCTGATTTTTGTCTTACTGAGGACCCAAGCTATACTGTAGGACTGAAGACCTGATAAGTATATTAAGTCTGTGGATGTAAAATGTCAAAGTGTTTCTCTTCACCTGAACGAACATGTCTAGCAGTTGTTGAGGATAACAGGAAGTATTGTAGTTCATTCTTTCTGGGTTTTGCTCATCATTTGAAAATCAGTAGCGTATTCTGTCTTGCACATTATGATGATACGAGTTCCCTCCCTCTCCGCTTTTTGTAGCCTTTCTAGTTTTTCAGTGCCTGTTGTAATACATGAATGTCATGCCTGTTTTCTTTATTTAACTGCTGGTCTCAGTAATGTAGCATAGAGAGGAAACATTTCTTCTGTAATCCTATCCGCTGTTATCTTGTTTTGCAGCAGAATTCTACTGGGAGTTCATGCTCAGTTGTTCGACTATTATTTGACTGTATTAGCACATGTTTTCCCTAATAGGCCTGGTGCTTACAAAAATCTTTCTCACCTTTCTTGTCTTCTGTTAGTGGGCTCGTCTGTAAGCATCAAGTGATTTTACCAGGTGATCTTTGTCAAGACAACTGGAGGACTCACTGTGGTAGCCCAGAGTATTCTGTTATGCAGAGGAGCAATACTGAGGTGTAACAGAAGTACAGCCTCTTTTAAGTATGGCATCTAATGAAAAAGTTGTGTTTGGCAAACTTCCAAAGATCTGACACCTACCTAAAGTAGTTGATTACGAGTGTAATCTAATAAGCACTTCTTAAAGTTGATAGAAATAGAACTGGCCTCATGGTATCTTGATGGTTTCTGATCTGTCTGGGGGAATGAGTGAGACAAGACTTTATCTGCTTCAACTGCAAGCAGCATTTGCAGACTTTGCCTGCAAAATTGTATTTATCCTCCCTTCAAGATAATTAAAACATGGTTACCTGAAGCGGCCACGGTTTCTTCTCAGGCCAGTTTCCCTGCTTGGCTTCTCCATAGCTCAACCAGACTCCATGGCATATATCACAGAGATTGTTCTGTAGTTTATGTGCCAAATAATTTTTACTTCCAGTCATATGATCAAGTCCCTAAATGTTTTTTACAGATATTTTGTAAGGCGCTCTCTGTTTAGGCATACTGATTATCTGAGGGAAATCTGCTTTTCAGCTTTGTTAAAGACCTCCATTACTTGCGCTTCAAGAAAAGTATTTTCACAGCATAGGAGATTCCTTGGCAATTTGTAGCAAAAATTGCTAATATCGCATGCGTTTTCCTTTGGCTCTTTAGGCTTAATGACTCATTAACAACTTCATCTGTCTGAAGCAAAAACCTTAGCAGCAGTCTGTGGCAAAGCAGAACATAAGAAAAATGTCTTTTGTAAGCACTTAGTAACTTTCAACTCTAACAAGTTTTTACCTCTTGGCCCAAAGCCGTCTCCTGTAAGATCTTTAAAGCGCCGTGTCAGCTTTATCTCCTAGCGATAGTTACATTCAGAACAAACTTGCCTTCTATCATCATACGGTTTCCAAATTCTTGGAAGGAATTTTCTTTCTTTTGCTCTTGCAATGCCCTGCAGTAGCCTGCAGTTAAGAAATTTAGGAGCTAATCAAGTAACTGAAAAAGCTGGTCTGGAACTAGAGGCTGTGCAGCCCCAGCACTGTGTCTGGGGCTGATACGTGTTGCTGAGGGGAAAGGGTTGTTTGCTTCCATGGCAGCTGCAGCTTGGGTGCTCCACCTGGCTTCTCAACTCTAGTACTAGTTTCATAATTAGTTCTAGTACTTCTCTGTGGGGCAGGGATGCGCTGCTTGAAGCCTGTTAGCCAGGAGTCTCTATCTAAATGTGTTCGGGGAACTTTACTTATGGGATCTGTGACTAGGGATCCTCCTTACTATTAGGAAGTTTTAAATTTAATGTATTTGAAATGTGCTCTTTTATGGAGATGTCTAAAGAAATGTTTGTTTTCTCTGGCTTGTTCTGGAACTAACAGTTATAAATGGATATGTGATTTTTTTGGAATAAGAAAGATCATAATTGGTTATGGAGATTTAGTAGATCATTTTCAGGGTTAAATTTTATGTTATTTTTATTAAATGTACTTGAACTTTCATTTAGAAATGAAAACGCTATAAAATATTTTTGAAAAGGTTCTAAAGAAAACGTGTGCCCTTTTTGATCTGTTTTACTATGTTTACTGTCTGATGTCTGAAAAGAAATATATAGGACACAGGTTGGAAAATGTTGATCAAGTTTCAATCTAGACAGTTTCACAAAAATGATGAAAAGTTTTTTCTATGCATGCTTTAAAGTTTGTTTTTAAAAGTATCCACTATGCTTGTCACTTAGAATTCATGCCAAATTTTTATTTTTCCAGGTGCAATTTTAAAATCCCTTTGTTGTAATACCTTACATTCTCCAGTAGTACAAGAAAAGAGCCTTAATACAAAGTAATTCCCTACTTCCCATCAGTGGGCAGGTGTTAGCCAGGCCTCAGCACACTGGAGGGTCACTTGGAAAGACAAACACCACAACCACTAACGGTACCCCCTTCCTCCACCTTCCCTTGAGCTTTTGTTGCTGAGCACGACGTCATGGTATTGAATATCCCTTTGGTCAGTTTGGGTCAGCACTGCTGACCCAGTGTCCCCTCCCAAGTCTTCACCCACCCTCAGCCTACTCACTGGGGAGGCAGATGGGAAAAAGAAAAGGCCTTGACACTGTGCAAGCACTGTTCGGCCGTAGCTAAAACATTGGTGTGTTACCAACACCGTTTTAGTCACAAATCCAAATTGCAGCAACGTATCAGCTGCTGTGAAGAACGACAACACCATACCAGCAGACCAAGTACACGTGACTAATACTACAGTTGTGTTTTTTCCCTTTGCGTTTGGAAGGAATATAGACAAATAGACAAGACTCCTGTGTGTCTTGGTATATTGAGGATCAGACCAAAATTACTTTATATGGAAGAAGTAGGAAAAATGAATATGTACCAAGTACTGTCACAGACTCAGATTTAAATATCAGAAGGCTTTTTTCTGTAATTATTTGCACTAATAACTGATAAGAATAGATTGGAGCAGAATGTAGTGTGTCATTTGGTTGAATATAATTTTACAGCCCATCATTTGCTTTTGAATTTAATGGCATGGTAGCCCAGTTTCCTGGGCAATATTGCATTTAAATACTATATTTAATATTAATAAATTATAATATATTAAAAATAATAGTCCATTTAAAATGACAGTCCAAGATCTTTTTTGAAGCTTCATGTGTAATGGTAAGGATTTCCTTGAGGGATTATGCTGTACATCTCTCTGGCTTTGCTTTCTACCTTCTCATCCAACCCAAATCCACCACAGCTTCTAGTTGCACTCTCTAGTCTTACCATAGTTCCTTCTCTTGCCTTTCTTGATCTTCTCATTTCAAGCTTCTTTTGGAGGGGTCTTTTTCTGATGCATTTGCCATTTTCACCAGCTTTCCACTTTCTGAGCATCTGTGACTCTCAGCTCAGACAGCCTCTTCCAAGCCTGTCTTGTACCTCAGGCTTCATCTGAATCTCAGCTAACCTGACTCTTCACCTGACCTTATTCTTCCTGACTCTAGTCTTTGTTTCTGTTTATATCCAGATCTTTTCTGGGTATTTAAAGGGGCTGCCTTCTCATAGAGTCTAGATATTGGAAAAAAAAAAATACCATGTGTATCTACAGGAGAGAAGGTGGTCCAGTGTTGATCGTAGGTTAACTTGCTCAGTGGATGGTTCTCTGAGAAGATCCTTTTAATACTCAGCAGTGTATTAAGTGTGTTTCTACATTCTCAGAAAAGAAAATAAGATATGAGGACTTACTAAAAAATCAGCAGAAGACCTATTTATATGACTGCATAAGCCTGGGATGTGCCAGCATCTTGACTTGTATTAACTTCTAAAAGGGGTATGGTATGGATCATAAGATTAAGCAGAGATTTGGAACAGCTTCCACACAAAGAGAAATTAGAGTAGAACTTTTTTTTTCACTTTAACCAAGAAACAATTTATGGTGGAGGTACACAGAATTAATAGCATTTAAAAAAAAAAAAGTCAGAGGCAATTATTCACTATTTTTCATGGATCAGAAGTTGTGACAGGAGAAATTCAGACAGCAGGTTTAGGATGAATAAAAGTACATATTTATTCAAGTGTAGTAGAACTGAATATTGCATAACTGATGTAACATTTTGTGGAAGGTTGGAGTAGAAATGATAGATACGAAAACTAAGTTAGCTGTAAAAGCTGATGATCTGCATGCAGCATCTAGGTCAGCAAAGCTGCTGAACTGAAGATGACAATAGGCAGTAAGTATATACCAGGGGACGAATCATGCTCTCTGCCATATGTTTATTCCCTAAGCATTTATTTCTCAACACCAGAAACATCATACTGAGTTGTGTGGACCTTTAGACTGAGCTGGTATGGCAATTTTTATATACTTCTTTCAGGAATAGTAGCTTCATAAATAGTGGAGCACATACAAACTTGAAATGTTTTTTCCATGGGGTTAGCAAACACTCATCATTGAAAGTAGAGTGGGCTTCCCTGATATGGCTGAATTTTAATTTGGAACTCCCAGTAATGGAGGAATAAAAAGCTTCTCAACACAGGGGTTGTAATAATTTCTTACACGGGAAAAAAATCCTCTCCTCTAATCTCACTATTAAAAATTACTAAATGTTCTTCTGAAATGCTCTTTCTTCTGAAAATCAATTGTGAGCTGACCCTCAGACATAAGTCTTTTTGCTGGAGAGGATACGTTTTGTCAAAGCTAAAAATACTTAAATGCTATGAATACTTGAAAGCCTTATTTAGAGGAGGCTTCCATGAAATTTGTGTACTTATTTGCAGTATAGATTAAGTTAGCAGGGAAAACAGTTGATGTGCTACTGAAAGATTATAATAGAACACCTCGCTTTGGATATAAAGGAAGCCTTTGTTGCACATCTTAGGAATGACTCTGACGTTGAGATACAGAAGATGGCTACCCAGAGATGTTTTTGTGCTTTTGTACAATGCTACTCGCTGTATTTAAATTCTGGATTGCTTTCTTAATTAGAAAGAATTTTCTTGCTGTCACTTGTTCTGGGGAACTCTTCAAAATCACTTTCTTTTTAGCACTGTACAGCAGAAATCTGTACAGATGGTGGCTAAAGAAGGAAATACAGTTATCCCGTGATAATTCTCGTGTCATTTTCATGTACACTTTTCTCATCTTCTTTCACTATAACTTGAATTTTACCATGGATTCTTCTCTTATGCTTTTCCCCTTTATCTGTGCTAACATATAAACATCACAAGAGCATAACCAGGACGTAAGTATATTTTCTATGGGTGACGACAGCCTTGAAGTTCAAAACTGACATATCAAGGGTTCAAAAATTACCTCAAGTGATTTTCAGCGGAGAGTTGTTTCAAAGAAACAGTTACCCTACAATGCTAAATGCTTCCCTTTATACCCTTACTAATTCTGTTTTAAGCTTTTTGCTTTTTCTTTATCTACAGCATCTCTCTTCTTACTTTGATCCCCTTCATTGTATTGTAATAGAAATTTTTATTCTAATAAAATTCTGTTTTCTCTTGGGTATTTGGTTTCAGATGTGAGAACGTATCTCATCTATTAAGTGATATTTTTGGTTGGAAATACAGTGTTTCTGTGAAATTTATTGGTGTCCTCATATAGGTGATTGTTTTAGAAACAGGATGCTCTGAAGTGTCATTTGACTGACATAATTGAATTAGCTATTTAAAAAATACACATTAAGAGATCTTTTTCTCCCTCAACCCCTCTTCATTCAGTGTTTCTCTCATTGTCACAAACATTCTGCACAATTAACATGCACTGTAGCTCAGTACAGTATGTGGAGATGTTCAGTAGCAAGTGTTCAACTACTAAGTAGATGATGGAGGGACTATTAAATGTGGCAATGCAAAACTGGAATGTCTCCTCTTCTCCATTGTAACAACGCATATTTTACTTGTTCCGTAGGGTTTTTGTTTTGGGATTTTTTTACAGATTATTACTTACTAGGTGGTGGTTTTTAGTCTACTGTGTTCCATTTTTCTAAAAGGTACGCTAAAAGATACAAATGTGCTTCTAAAATAAAGATACTTTTAGTGGGTCCTTTCCTTTTTTCTGCTAACATTAAAAAAACCCCACTTTTCTTAACAGAGCCTGGAAAGCCATTCACTATACAGATTTCTAATAATCCAGGAAATACATTAATATGTTATTTTATTTTCATTTTCATATACAGATAAAGAGAATACAGGGCAGTGTGACTGAGAGATTTTTACCAGTGTAGTTCTGCGATAGCTGCATGAGTCAGGACTGAGAAGCAGAGTGTGGTATCATGAGCAGCTGTTGTCTGCTTTGTGCCTGGAGCTCTAGCTGTACCTGTATCATCTGCATTTCCTTCAGGAAACTCTGTATTGTGCCTACTCTCCCACATTCGCAATGCTCTGAAAGTTAGAGAACAAAATTTGAATAAATTTTAATTCAACCTATCATAACAGTTCCATACAGATTAGAACCTCATTTTCATCTAAACCTGCATGAATTCCATGGGAAAATTGGAGGCTTCAGCAGTGTCATCCTATTGTTTCTGTTGCACAAAGAACCATTAAGAAGAATTCAAGAATGTATTTGAGTTTTCAATAATCTTGAAACATTAAAACTCTAAGATTGAACAGTTTTCAAAGAATAAGCAACAAACTCCCAAGAAAAGACTCATCCCTAGTGGCAACCATCCAGCCCCGCCTATCCATGCGTTCACACAGGTGGATCATCTTGGCTGTGTGTATATAAGCACCTGCAAACTTTGCTTTCCACCAACCTATAATAAACACCTCTACCCAAAACCCATCTAAAATGATTCTCAGAATCTTTACTTACAATACTTTACCAGTAACTATACATACAATGTCAGTTTTGAAAGTTTGTAAGTTAGTTGTACCGTATTCAGACTGTATTCTTTGGGTACAGTTGTCTTTAAAATGCATTATCTCACGATCTTTCGACATTGAATCCCTTCTAAAAACAAGAATTTGCTAGAAAAATGCAAAGAATTACAGTTAATACATTTTCTTTACACCTCTTCGTGGCTCAAGAACGAATGCTGCCTGCCCTGAGCCTTAGGCAGATAGCCCTGCAAGGGCTGTTCCGCATGTGAGGGAATGAAGCAACACACTTGGCAGACTGGTTCATATTTTAACAGTATGGCCTGTATTGTTCTTCAGAAGCTAACAACATTAAAAATACATGCTCAAGGAATTAATTGATGACCAAAAGGTAGGTAAGAATTAAAGGTTATGTTTGTATTCAAATATATGGAGTATCTATGTGTACTTCATTATTTGTTAATGCTTATATAGGCATTAATATTGGATGAACTAGTAAAGATTTGGAGATTTCAGAACAATTTGATATCATAAATTCTAATTTTTGCATTTATACAGATAATTCAGTTTTATATTGTGAAATAATTTTGTGAAGTATGTTTTTAAGCAGTCAAAACTGAGAAAACTTCACTTCTTTTCGCCAGTGACTCAGATGCAGTGAGAAGTGTGCCTGCTTCTGCCTGCATGGTTGAGCAGAACATTTTAAAGACACTTATGTGCAACAAAAATACCCCTAAGTTTTTCTAAACCTAGTAGAAAAAGACATTTTTCAGCTCAAGGTTTTCCTCATTAATCCCAGTAATAGAGTGAATTCTACATTTAAGATTCTTTTTGCTTCATCTTCCTTCCGGAGTTCCTCTTGTCGTGCCTTCTCCTGCACATACTCCAGACTCCAGCCAGCACTGTAGCCCTTGAACCCTCAAGCCTTTTAGTGCCTTTAGCCAATTTATCGTTCGTGTTAAACAAAAGGATTTATATTTTTTGTGGAGCTTGTGAACACGTACCATGCTCAAGAGCTCTTACACAAGATAAAATTGTCTTTGGATCGAAACCCTTTTTCCCAGGCACTAGTTTTTATTATCTTTGATTTGGTATTACTATTTTTATTCCGTAAATGAGGGAACAAACTTTATGTGAACAGTGCAATGACTACAGCATGTACCGATATAAACAAGCTATTTTAAAAATACTGATAGTAGTCACGTGGTTACAGCTGCTCAGAGCTTAGTATAGACTGAATGAACATCCAGCTTCTCAGGAAGGTTTTGTCATAGCTTTTGATTTCAGTCTCACCATGGCTGTACTGTTGCCAGTAGCCAAGCTTCTCGTAGCTCATGAGCTTGGGTATTTCTGCATAGTTTAATACACTGACATACTGTGAAGGGATAGAAGTAATCTGTGGCAAAACTAGCAAGCTAGCAGTACTTAAAAATACTTTTTTCTTTTTATTTCTCCAATGCAGCAATGACTTATCTTAAAATTTGTTTCAGTGGCATCTTAGCCGAAGATTGCACTTCCGTTTCCCAACAAAGAACCAATTGGCGCTTCCATTTTTAATGAGGTCTCAATACTCTCTATTTTCAGATGAGTTAGAACTGTTTCTGTCCAAAACCTAATTTCCTGTGGAAAGACAGGCTAATGAGGGCTGCCCACCCTTATAAATTGAGCGTTCCTGAATCTATCAGATGGACCTTTACTATTCACATCTTTTATTTCTCTCTGTCTCTCCCTCAGTGTTCCTCTTCATTTTACATAGTGGTGTAAATATACAGAGCCTTCTCAAGACCATGAATTTTTGGTGCTACTTTGACATATGAAGTGGTGGTTTCTTTGTACTATTTCTGTTCTTCTGCACAAGACAGGACACTAGCTGAATATTTTTAAGAGCTTAGTTTCCCAGATTATTAGTTACCCTAATAGCAAACTCCTGTGTCATCCTGTCCTCTGTAATACTATTCAGCTGGTTTTCTGAAGCCCTGTGTTGGAATCATCACTGGAGAAGCAAGAAGAGATTGCTGAAACTTCAGTAATCTTTAATCAAAAATTATTCAGGCACTCATTAAGGGCAAGTTTTGAAACAATGTATTTGGACAAGAACTGTGACCGTAAGTATATCCAAAAAGAAGTAGGTGTCCATAGTTGCTACAGTTACAAAGCAATATGTGTTTCTTAAACAGAGAAGTATTGTGTAATGGGAAAGATCAGACCACCAACAGCTTTATGACAAGGAGGTCTGTATACATTTGACTGCTTCCAGAAGTGATGTCCCTTCCTTCAGCAAAGTGGGACTCCATGCTGGTACATGTCCTTTCTATCTCACTAAAAGCTGCTCTTGAGAAAAGACTTTATCAGAAAATCTTTTGACATTCTCTTATTTTGGAACAGGAGAGAATGATCAAATAGTACATTCATATATATATATGCACTATTCAGATTTTACAGCTGCTTCTGTTGCCGCTTCATTTTAAAACACATGGAAGAAAATACTAGCTGAAGTTATTGATCATTAGCCTGGCGGAGTTACTGTGTTCAGCTCAGCAGCAGGTCTGCCTCTTTTCCTTCCTTTGAAGGTGCTCTTGTAACAATCTAATGAAAGAAAATAAGCCACCTCCTGCAGCAGCAAACTACAGTAGGAAAATCTCACAGTCACTGGAGGAAAGAATTATACTGTATGTTTCTCAGCCTTGAGAAAAAGAAAATGAAGGTTGAAGGGTTTTCTGCTGGACAGGGGGACAGCACAAGACTGGTCTTGGGGAAATTGCTAAAAGTGAGTCACACTGACCAGAATCTCATAATCAAGAGCCTTTCTAAACATTCCATTTCACAGCTATAGTTCATGTTTTCAAGTAGTAGAAAACAAAACTTTCTCTGACCGGTACTGTTGATTAGCTTGTAAAAGGAAAGGTATGTCATGGAATAGGCAAAATTTTGTTTCATGACTGCTATTAGTATGAAAGTCTGATACGGGTTTTTGCTAGTGTGGGTTCAATACTGCTTAGGATTAAGGTTGAAATACTAAATGGATAATTTAAGTGCTAAATGTACTATGCCAGTGTGATCAAGTGGGGCTAAAAATGCTTAGCAAACACAAGCAAGTGTTGCTGTCCATGAGGAAGAGGAAAGCAGATGAACAAAGTAATAAACATTTTGTACTTAGCCAGTAAAAATGAGTGAAACGTTGAACATGATATTAAACTGGCTAACCAAAAAGCATAGTATTTGATTGAATGTCAAAGCTTTCATAAAACCTGTCACTGAGGAACTTATAAAATTTTATGATGCACAACTATATTCTTGTTAATTGAATTACATGTTTTGGTGAAAAAGCTTCACTGGAAAATTATCAAGTAGCTGTTAACCAAGTTTTATATGAAGGATCTCAAACTGGTATAAATGAGTCATTTGCTACTCACAACTATTCATTTAAATCATTCTTGTGGAACAGTTAGCGCACTGTTTCCAGTTAGACTGTTATAACATGCAGCATATTTTATACATGTTATAATTAGATTATATAGTTCATATAAATTACATATTGTCTTGTTAATAGCTTTTTGACAAATAAGGATGAGCAAGTACTCTGTACTCTGAGCTGGCTGGTTGTAATGTAGATGTCTAGCACAGTGCTGAGTACAAGCCAACATGCTTTCCCTCTCGGCATGGTTTATTAGTTGTGGCTCCATGCCACTCTAACTGTGGTACGGAGCTGGCTGTGATCTGATGTGGGATGCTTGCATAGCTCTCTGAAAATAACAGATAGACCCAAGATTTTTTTTTCTTCCTTTGTCTCCTGTGTTTAATAGTTCAGTTGTTAATAAAAGCTCTGAGAATTCTACCAGAAGAGGTAATAAACATTTTAAAAAACAAGTAGCAAGCTTGCTACTTGTACCATTCAAGTATCTGTCACTAGCAATTGTTCAGTTAGGATTATTATTTTAATGAGAAGACTGCTAGTGCTTTATACTTGCTTTAAAGTAATTTAGTGCAAAACTGTGTCAGAGATTGAACAGCTCCGTAAAACAGAACTCTTCAATAATACGCGAGCTCCCTGAAGTATTTCTATATTACAGCTACTTACTCAGCTAAAGATTGGGGGGAGGAAAACTGAGTGAGCTAGAGAACCTTTATTCTGTGTTTGTGCTCGTGTATAAGTACAGTTCTGGGGATGAAATTGAGCTGGGGCAGGAGTAAAAGGGCGAATAAAGCTACGATACTGTATGAAGCGTGCAGCTGTAGAAGCTGAAGGTGGCAAGCTGCAGATAATTTTTTCGAGGATGGAGATTTTGTAGCTACTCCCTGACTGCAGTATAAGAACTAGAGGGACACTCTTAAAGTTCGCCGTTGGAAGTTATTTTGGAGCCAACAACTGCAGCCAAGACCACAGAGATGAGAAACATCTGATGCTTTGCTTGTATTTCTCCCTTCGTCTCTTTTCTCCAGCAAAGAATGCCTCTCAGTTGCATGATGTTTGCCTGTTAATGGACCTCTTGGCAGTTCCCTGTGGACCAGGTACAGGCCTCAGCTTTGATGTGTACAGTATCTTTGGCCTACTTTGCTTTTGTGACCTATTCAGTCTTTGGCTGTTCAGTTAGTCAGCAAAAATCACCAGTTAGTCCTTAACTTATGTGTATGCATGTGTCGGTAAAAGTTTTAAAGCCAACAATTTTTTAAGGCAAAAGTAAGTACCTTCCAACAAACCATATGCCATCACCTTATTTTTCAGAGAATAATTAGCAACCTAGAGATTATAATGTTATGTTATCAACAATATCTATGTATTGTTTGGTTTCTTCATCTTTTTATTTTCATACAAAGTTCATTTTACAAATCAAAATGTAATTTAATGTATCTGCTATCAGTGTAAACTCAACTTGAAATTTAAAACTCCACCTGCAGAGTTTATGCCTTAATGGCATATGTGGCAGAATTGGAGTCACAGTGCTCTACTGTGAAGGATTGGCCACTATGGAGTAAAGGTCAGCTGAACTGTGAGTTAATCAATATATGCGACAGAAAGATAAGCTTGGAATGAACATTTTTAGGTATCAGGCACTCAACTTTGACTTTCATTTGCAAAAGGCTTCTGCCACATTTTATTTATTCATTACAAATGATTTTGAATTCAGTACAAGTGGGTTTTGGACAAATTATTATATAAGACGGTCTTACAACGGTGGAACAAATTGTGAGAGGATACTTCTACTGAATATTTACTTTTCCATAATTAACATAAAAGAGGATATTCTGTTCTACATACTAAAGCATCTGTAATCTAAGCTTCAGAGCATGAGGGGTCTATTTTTAAAAAATATTTTTACGATAATTATTGTCTGATTTATGAAGAAAACTAAATGTGCACTGGTAATGTTTCTTAGCTTTGAAGAGCACTACTGAATTTGGAGAAGCATGACTTCTTAGCAGCTTAAGGTATGGAGGCACTGCAGCTATGAAATGTATCTTGACACTTATCTGGGGTAGCATTATGCATCAGTGAGCATTTAAACTCAGGTGATATGGCTGGAGGAAATATGAGCTAAAGCATTGACTGCTGTTGTGGAGGGATAGCACCGCTATTTTTCCTGACATGTTTTAGATGAAAATGTAGCTGACAATACATTTTATGTTAAAATAACCTAGTAAAATCTACCCATGTTGTTCTTCTAGGGACACACACACATATGACATATAAGACAAAATCTGGAGTTTTCTTTTAATTTGTAAATGCTCTTTAGTCCACCTGCTTTCTAGATCCACTTTTTAGGTTTTAAATGGAAGAGATGGTGGTCTTAGTTTCACAGAATCACAGAATGGTAGGGGTTGGAAGGCACCTCTGGAGATCATCTCATCCAATCCCCCCGCTTCAGCAGGCACACCTAGAGCAGGGGGCACGGGAACGCGTCCAGGCGGGTTTTGAATGTCTCCAGGGAAGGGACCCCACAACCTCCCTGGGCAGCCTGTGCCCCTGCTCTGGCACCCGCACAGAGCAGTGTGACGTATTCTCGTATTGGAGAGAATATGAGAATTCTCTTCAATATGAGAACATTGGAGAACACCCCAGTATGTTCTCATATTGGTGTGCAACTTCCTGTGTTCCAACTTGTGCCCATTGCCCCTTGGCCTGGCGTTGGGCACCAATGAAAAGAGCCTAGTCCCATTGTCCTGACACCCACCCTTTAGATATTTATAGGTATTGATGAACTCTTCCCTCACTCTTCTCTTCTCCAGGCTGAACAAACCCAGGTGTCTCAGCCTTGGTATCTCTCCAAGGGAACTGCTTGAGCAAGTCCAGGTCCTTCTTAAACTGGGGGGCCCAGAACTGGACACAGCACTCCAAATGTGGTCTCACTAGGGCAGAGCAGAGAGGGGGGATAACCTGCCTCGACCCTCTGGCCACACTCCTTTTAATACACCCCAGGATATTGTTGTCTTCTTGACCACAATGGCACATTGCTGGTTCATGGTCAGCTTGTTGCCCTCCGGCACTCCCAGGTCCTTCTCAGCAGAGACGCTTTCCAGTAGTTCAGCCCCCAGCCTGTACTGGGGGGGTTGTTCCCCAGGGGTTTTTCCTCCCCACGTGCAGGACCTCACACTTGCTGTTGTTGAATTTCATGAGGTTCCCCTTGGCTTAGCTCTCTCAAAATTAAATCTAGTTTACTTTTGTTTATTTTGATGGATATGTACTGAGCCTTCTTCTCAAGATAGGCCTTTCTTTCATTGCTTGATCTGATGCTACCCACCTACCTGTAAGCTCTTTGACCACAAATGCAAATCCAAAATGGAACAAAACCTTGTAAAGCAATTAAATTGTTGCATTGTCAGCATAATATGATTTTGCAGTTTTACCCGATGTTAAGGTCCTAAAATGTAATCTACTGATGTTATCTACAGTGGTTTCTCTATCAGTTCTTTATATGTTATCTCTTAACGTAACACTGCAGTTTAGCTCAGTACCTAAATTCAGGTACTAGTGAAACTAATTTCAGTACAGATTTGGGTTATTTCTGGGCTCTTCCGACTAGCTTTTTGTAGTTATTACTGATATTCTCTAAAGGGTGAGGGAAGGAAAAGGAAGGTTACGTAATAATAATCGCTTGTTTGGAGTAAAATCATAAATTGTGATTTGGCAAGAAGATGGCAGTTTCTTACAGTGGTTTGTTCATAAAGCCCAGCTATCTCTTTACACAAAACTCAAATTTTTTTGGGTGTCATTGCTTGTGAGGGTCATGCGTATGCTGTACTGTCTCCAATACCTGTCTGCACATAGAGTTGTGGTAACATCTTTGATTGCCTTTCTTCATCATGGCTCAGGAAGTACTGTGGGAAGTATTAGCAATGTTAGTGTTGGCAGTGTTCGTTATTTGTCTATTGATAGTCAGGTATTTAGCCTTCTAATTAACATAAGGTGGTTCTAGGTGTACAGTGTAAGCGAAATCATGGTGCTTAATCTTTTCGCATGTGAGTCTATTACCGCAGTTAACATATTGGCTATTTTAGATGCCTAGAAACACATCTAAGCTATCTGTGGCATTTGCCAGTAGGATCACAAGTTGAGCATTTTTCAAGACTGTCCTCCAGATACATGAAATTGATTGTTAGTGAGAAAAGGGCGACCAACATGGGCATGCTGGAAAATGGGAGGTCTCTACTGCTTTTAAAATTTTTTTAAAATCTGTGTGAAGTTATTTCTGAATACATGGTTATGTGACAGCTAAAACCATGACAGTGACCGAGACTTCTAGGCTAAATTTCTGACTTGGAAGAGATACCGTCCTGTCCCTTTTGCTGTTTTCACCTAGGCAAATTGGTCAGGGCTCACTGACATGGAATATACGTGGCAGCACTTAAGAAAGTTAATTACTTTAGAGAAATGTAAACTCCAGGATTCATGTTATCTGTTTTCACTCCTACTCACCTGTGCTGGAGCAGGAGCTCAGGAAGAGATAAAATCTCTTCCTGATCTGTGTTCTTCAGCTTGGAGACGGCTAGAGGCATGTTGAAGTTATCAGGGATATTATTATGGTCACTGTCACCCAAAGGAATATGATAGTAGGTACCTGTATATGTGCTCAGTAAGTTTGTGCAGTCATATCTTAAAAAAAAAAATCTTCAGTTAGTGTGAGATGGGTTCCACTTCTTTCTAAATATCTAGATACTTGTAGGGGAAGCAGTAATAAAGGAGAAGGGCTTAGGCAAAATGGAAGTGGAGGGGATTCTTCTATCTAACTTATTTTTACATCATACAAAATAGATGGCAGGAACAGATAGTCAGGACTCACAAGGTGACTTAAAGCTGCAAGTAAGGAATTAATAGCTACATTTTGCCAGTGGACTATGTTTGTGCAAGCTATTTAGAAATTAAAAGTAGTAAATTTTTTTAGGACCTGAATGAAACAAAATGCACAAATCCACATGTAATCAGAGGCCTCTTAGGTTGTCTAAGATCTGCATGTCCCCTGCCTACCATGCTTCTGAATATTAAGAGTCAGGTTGTAATGAATTCTGACATGAATAGCAGAGACAATACACCAGTAGTTTTTAAATTCATCTAGAAACCTGTTGTTGACATTTAAATGATCAGATGCAAAGATGATGGGAATGACAACTACAGAAAACAAAAATGAGTGCTGAAAAACCCTTGTAGCCAGTAATACATGAAAAAGAAAGAAATGTTTTTCAATTACTTGAGTTTAAACCTTACAGAAGTGTTTTACAAGAGGCTGTAAAGAATGCGTGATGGCTTCAAAAATAACTGTAAACTATCTGGATTGGAGATAACTATGTGAGACATACAATAAAAGTCTCACTTTCAGCATTGTCAGTAATGCTATTTGTCTATAGAAAGTTCCTCCTAGGTATGAAGAGGGATGGATCAAATATGGAGTTCTTTTATTCATATGACTTCATTCTGTGGCTGAACAGATTTTAATTTTATTGTTTTCCTTTTCACATTTCCCAACATATAGCGTACACTAAAAAAACCCAGTCGAGGAAGGTCACTATTTTAAGCACAATTTAGTTCTCCCATTTAGGCCTCACATGGCAATATATGTGTATATATATGCAAACACAATAATATATTAATATATTAAGGGAAAAGAAAAACAACTGCAAAATCTGCCTCTGAATTTCAATTTCTAGAGATATAAAGACATAACAAGACTGCCATTAATCGTATACTAGACTGTATTCATACTTTATCTCTCTGGAATGTGGTGGAAAGAAATGAGACATTAGAGCTTTGGGAAGGTGAAGCATTGTGTGAGCTAGTGTGGTAGCCCTTTTGGATGCTGCTTGTCGCTGAGACTCCTCTGTCATTCTTTTAATTTTGGAATTGTAGGATTTTTTTTAAAACAGTTATTTAAAAGTTCTGACAGTCTTGTGTAATCCCTGTGGTTTAAATTGTAAAGAACCAATTTGATCTAGAATGTGGAATGATCAGACCCTTTTGACATATTCTCCACATTTTATTCTTCCCGAGTTTGAGTCATCCTGCTCTCACCTTTAGTCCTTATTGATATTTTTTGGAATGAAGAGATTTTTCTGGATGCCTTTTTGCCTGATCGTAGCAAGTAGTCTGATTGCTCTTTTCAACCTGTGATCTGCATTTCATTCCAGCTTATTCTCCAACATCAGAGATCCCTGTGTTTCCATTATTTCATCTTTTGGTTTTACATATCTCAGCCAAACTTCCTCTCTTTTTAAAATAAACATTTAATATTTATTAACCTTGGAATAAGCATGCACTTGGACTTTGTGTGTCTAAGCATGCATCACAAGCATGTGAAAGAAAAAATATACACTAAAGATATTGGGAAGAAACTGGTGGTATTGTAGTGGGGTGTGAGAAGCATATACATGGGAAAAAATTGAAGGTTTCATGGTGGAGGGCATATTTTTTAAATCAATTTTTTGTTGGATACTAAAAGCCTATGGGGGAGGTAGCCAGTGTTAATTTATAAGAAAATAAGCCTTATTGTTTCCACTAGTTCTGGGTCAACTTATTCTCCTAGGAGTAATCTTCTTTTTCTTAACACTTGATTCCGATGGTCTTTGCTTTCATACAAATGTAAAAGAAATAGAGCTCAACTGAAATGACAGGAGTGTCAGCAGAAATAGCTTTCTCCTCCTGTATGAGTTTCTACAAGCTGTTATGGTAATTTACCAGTGGAATCGTTCCTCTCCAGGCAGACCATAGCAATCCTTATCATATTGCCTAAATCCTTTAATTTGCACTGCCTTCCAAGATAGGACAAAGTAAGATCAACATTTACTGTTGTCTTGGCCCTTACTATGAATACTTCATACAGTGTTTTAAAGACTTCAGTCTACCAACTAAATCCCAGCATGGATATTAAGTATATATTTATCTATCTAAATGGTGAGAATTTGACTGTTTTCATGATAATGATTTTTGTCTGCTTCTGCATGTTTTTTCTCTCAGGAAATTTAAAATCTTGCTCATGTTGTTTAATGAGCTGGCTGGTCAAGCATCTGATGCCCCGGTGGGAACCTTCAAAGTCACTGAACACATTTTTACTTAAATCTAGCTGACATTTCTGTCTGTTTGATTTAATGTATGATTTCCGTAGTTAGATTACCAATCAGATAGAGCCTAGTACAATCATTCCTCTGTGCCATAAACATGCAAGCATCCTGCACAGAAGTTGGCTTTTTGCTGTTGGTCCACACGGCAAGACTGTTTTCAAATTCTGCTGGTTTTTAGGAAGAGTTTAAAAGTCAGTTTTAATTAGAAATAAAATTTTGAACCTGTAATGAAAATTCTGAGTTTGTCATTAGTCTTCAGTATTTTATTCTCAGCCCAATTCAGATGCTGCACGTCTCTCTTTTTTTATAATCTGGTGGAACTAGGCTATTACAAACCATGAAATATTTGGTGTAGTGTATTTTAAGTGTCCTTTTCATCCATTTTGTTTCTTCTGGGGCCTGGTGCCTGCAAGCCCAAAATTTCTTGGGGATGTTGCCTTCCCTGCTCCCCTTCTGTGTCTTTATTAAGCAGTAGTAAACTGATAAACATTTTCAAAAGGAGGCAGTCTGCAGATCTGTCTTTTGGCTGGCAGCAATTATACCCCAAACTGCCCCATGCACTGTGTTAAACCAAAGATACCCCCTAGAAAACTGCACTGAGCCCTGAACTGATGTGGGTTTTGATAACTATATAGAGGTGTCTTTTAAGTTCATACGCTTTATGACATAATATTTTCAGTCTCCCCTCTGCCCCAAAAAAATCATGCTACTAAAAGGGGAGAGTGGCAATTGCCAAATGACATACGTATGACGTCGTCCCTGGTTTCTGATATATGTTGAGTGCGAAGATCGTTGTTGCCACTTTCCCAACAATTGTTGAGGTGACAGTATTTTCCTACTGAAGGTGCCTGAAAAATTGGCCACTTCTAATTTATTCTTGCTTTTCCTATAGTAAAGTAAAAAAAAAAAAGCTTTGAAGGGTGAAAGAGAGAAATAACATTTTTTTTTCCTCCTTAAAAATGATGGGTTTACGTAGTTTGTTTTTTTCTGTTCAGAAAAAAGAAAAAGGGCCAGAAAGCAGTGAAAAATGTGTTCTTATGCTTTTGTTGCTCCTAACACGGTGATAAGGTAGGGAATAAAAATTTTAAGACGTTGGGTTAATTTTCTTTTTCTCTCCCTCCACCCTGCTTTCATTTTTTGTGTGTGCAGTAAATCTTGGGGACACGGTGAAGCAGGGAATCCTGTAATTTTGGCGTCTTAATCCCAGAGCTGTTGTTCATGAGAGACGTGAACTGACAGAGGGCATGTCTGCAATCATTTTATTTCTGTGAGATTTCTGAGTACAGCATGTTGAAGTTAGCCTAAGATTCGGGGGAGGGGGGGCTGAAAGTAAGGATAGGAAAGGCTCTACTTATTGAATGCATTAAAAAAAAAAAAAGAAAATTAAAAACGGGCTGGATCTTCAGCACGTAATTCTACACCTTAGAGTAAGTAAAACTGACTTCATGAAGCACTTTGCAAGCTGTTCTGCACAATTCATTGCTGGCGTGTAGCCAGCGACAGGAGCTGCAGCCCAGCCTGCTTCTAGCTGCCAGCGTTCTGTTGTGTAGGAAGCGAGCCCAAAATAGCATGCCTTCTTACTACCTCCCTTCAGGGTGCTTTAGCAATTTTTCAAAGGTCAGTAGAAACTAGTATCAATTCAAGTAGTTTTGTGTCTGCTTTTAATGTACGCTCTTACAGGTAGTGGAGAGCAAAGTTACTTTAAAATTTCCCTGGAATACTCTGAAGTTTAGCTGTATGTGAGGATCCATGATGATTTGCTCATGTCTCACTGGTCAACATTAAGCTAGTGCAGTCGGGTAGGCTAAAAATATTGTCTCGGTCAGTTTGCTCTGGCAGGAGCAGTATCGTAACATGTATTCATTGAGTAGCCTGTGATAAAATGAATGTGTCCTCAGAATTAGGAATAGCCAGTCTGGCTCACAGTCATTTGACCTACTCACAAGCACAGTTTCTCTTGAATATTCTGGTTGGTTTGTAAATCAGTCAAAAGGTAGAATATCCTGATGGTAGATTAGAAATACATTTATGAGGTGGAAGATGAAGCAGAGTTTCACTGGGAGGTTTAGTGACAGCTTGATACCATCTAGACAGTGTGATCTATCTGAAGAAAGATTAATGTTAATTGAAGTGGCATTGGAGAACTTCAGCAGATGACAGCAGCCAAGCTGGCTACAAGCTATTTTTAGAAAATTGACTTCACTCCATTCAGTATGACTTCTTTATTAAGTTAACAGATGAATCAATAGCTCAGCTTCTTATGCAGTCTCTGAATGTGGAACTCTATGTAAATGTCATGTTCATATCTTTGGTGAGAATTCAAATTATAAAAGCTGACGAGTATCGATTCAGTCCAAGTGCACGAATGTCTTCCACGTGATGATGCTGGATGCTGTGTTGTTCAACTGGAGAAAAAAGTAATAAAATCTGTAATAAAACTAGAAAGTGTGAAAGTTGAAGAATGAACCTGCACAAAAATTGAGTCCCTGATGAACTGAATTCTGTCCCTTCTAACACGTTCTTTGCTGCGTTATATTCTAGTGTACAAAGCCCACAGTAGTTAATGTGTACTCATGCTAACTGGTCCTTTGCTTTTCTGATCGCAGCGTAATTGCTTCTTGAAACACCATGACCAGAAAAGGTAGTATAAAATGTTCTAACAAAACCAACCTGCAGAGTGAGGTTGCTCCTAAGAAAATGAAAAAATATATGCCATGTGCAAGTCCTCTGTCACAGACTGTGTATCATCCTGCGTTGAAATCTCCTGTGTGTAGTTGTCTGGCGTCTGTTCTTTCAGGTGTCAGTGATCAAATCAAGGATTTGCAGAATAACAAGCAAACTTCCAGACAGGTCACAACTGCTAGCGACACTTAAATGTAGTTCAGAGAAATACTTGGAAGTATAAAGTTTCCCTTAAGTTGGACATGCGGATTAATGCGTGGATTTTCAGTTTGCCTTGATTTTGCTGTTCTTTCTTACCATTCATCATAATGTTTTTGTTTTTCTCAGTAACTTCTGTGCGTGTGACATTGTGTTGTCCCTTACACTCTGGACTTCCTACTGACTGTGGGAGATTTGTAATAGCGATTTGGTAATACCAAACTAAGTGCTTTCAAATTTCTTTTCAGAGCATTTACCATGTGGTTGGAATGAACTGGGATTTATGACTTTTGAGTGAAGAATATGCAGCAAGTTTCACAAACAGTTCTGCCTCTTTAAGTTTGTTTGGCAAGTGAATTGTACGGTGTAATATTTTGTGTGTGAAATTCAAGCTAATCAAGACACTTTGCCAGAAGAAAAGCAGACTGTTTTTAAATTTTATCTATATGTTATTGTTCACTGCTCACAGGCTGCCAGTCAGCTTAAAACCTTTTTTCATCATAGATACATTACTATATAGCAAAAAGAAAAAATTCTATTCCTCACATATATAATACTTAAGACCAGTAAAAGAGTTCGGGTTTTGTTAACTGGATCCTCCCAGTGCATGTGATGCCTTTAAACTTCTGTGAAACTTGTAAGAAAACTTTATATACAAAGTCAAATGTCTTTATTATGTCCTGTATAGTACCACGTTTAACTAGCAGCCTGCTGCAGTGGATCTCTCTTCTGGGAGTGAAATCTAATGTTCTGAAATGAAGGAAGTATAGACTTCCTTAAAAACTTCATTTCAGCGCTGAGGCATTTATAAATTTTATATTTATGTGTCTCTGGTTCTCTTTCAGGTTCAAATTTGTTATTATTTATGTATATAGACTGGATTTTCAAGCTAAAGATGTCAGCGTAGGGCTGAAAATGTATTAAGATAGATATGGTGAACTGGAGCTGTAGATGAGCCATTGTTTATTTAAACAGTAACATAACTTTTAACATATCGTTCTCTTTGAAAAATGTGGAATTGTGGTTACTGACATTTTACTTGAAAATAAGCTACCATTTGGAATGCAATTTGCCAGATTCAGAGTATGTTAAACTCTTGACTCAAAACTTTGCAGAAGTATTTGCAGAAAATGATACTAATTAATGGTTTAAGCAAGCCAGATGAGTTTACTGAGTCAATTATTTTGATTTTAAAAATTTTTTTCTGATGTGTTACAATAAAGTGCTGAACAGTTTTGCTGAGGGTGGCCAATAAAGAAATCTGCCAGATGGAATTCCCTGCTGGTGGACTGCTGGCAGCAGAGGCTCTGTCCTCCCCTTCTGCTAGAGGATTGAAAGTCAATTAAGTTATTTTTTGGCTACTCCAGAGCATGGGCAGGAACGGATCTGAAGGAACTAAATAAAAAATGTTTCTTACGGACCTCATTCTAGTAGCAATAGAACTGGTCACGTGCAACGGTAACGTGCACTGATCTGAGTCATTCCTTATCACAGTATGATGAAGGAATCCTTTGTCGTGATGTTAAAAACAATTTCTTTTAGCTATCCCTGGAAACACCATTTGAACAAAGGTCAGATATAGTGAAGAACAAAAGCGCATTCGCACTAGCAAAAAAACCAATTCAGCACTCTCCAACTTTCAACTCCATTCATGATTAGTAGCAATGGAAGTTCCAGAGGAAATATGAGAGCGCAATTCCTATGCTTTAATTGTTCATGATGAATTTGAATGCTGTAATGTCTGGACCCTGTCTCTACCTTGGAAATCATAGTTGATATTACGTGGAGCAGCAATGGACTTCAGACTTTATTTTTCCTTTGCGGACTTCATCTTCTGTCTAAAGCCTTCAAATCGTTCATTTCTGATGGTACCTTACTTGTAGAGATACAGAAAGGCAGGACTTACGGGGTCAGGACTTAATGTATTTTCTGTGTAATTCTCTTCTCCCCTTTTTAGGTTGAGTAAACAATATGTGTAATAATTTCAAGATTCAATATAAGAAAATACATCCATGTAGAAATGCTGACAATTGGAAGGAAAAATTCCAGTAATAGGGAGATAATACAAATACACATTTGATAGCTGTCTGTTGCTTTACAATAAATACTTTGTTATGTGATTTCCATTTCTGTAGGACTCAGAAGATTACCAGTGTTGCTGTACAGAGCCAGCAGGGAGGTCATTAGTGTAGTTATATTTTTAGGTCTGAATTGTCACTATCAATGATACCGCTTCATGAAATAAAAGAAGCTATGTCTGCATGTCTCTAGGGAAAATGTAATATTTACCACCGTTTATAGTACATGCTATTCATGCATCTTCAGTATGTGAACTATTCTTTACCATAAACTTTTGCAGGATGTAGAGAAGTTCAGGAAATTCAATGTGGAACAAAACCCCCTATGTCAGTGTCAACTGTTGCACATCACCCACTTTTTATTACCAGTCAGGAACTCCAGAGACTTTTCAAACATGGAAGCTGTAGAGTCTGTGTGGTTTCTGAGGTCTGTACATGCAGGTCTAATTATAAAATGTCGGTTTCTAGAATTGCATTTGGATGTGTTTAAGACTGTGTAGCAGCTTAGTGAAATAGTGAGCACAAGGCACATCAGGCTTCAAATATTTAAACTTACCCATACGGCTTACAAAACAAAAAGGAGTTGTAGAATATGATGACTGATAGCTGTTAATACAAAGAATAACATCCTGGTGATGGTAATTCTGCTTGGTTGCCCTAATTCTTATCTTTCAGGCAAGTGAAGGACACCTTGTTTCTAATGTTTATGTTAAACACAGGATAAAGAAAGGAAAGGATTTTTTTTTGCTGTTGTTTTGGGGCTTGGTGGGTTTTACTTCTAAATTAGTAGGAGAGAGATTTGTGTTTTGGAACAAGTCGTGACACCATTAAAATGCTGTGCTTTGTGTTACTGATTTTGAGAACATCCTTCTGATTTCAGAGAACATTTTTCTTCTCCTTATTTCAGGTTGGGTGGGACTATATCTGCATACAAGATAGTGCCAGACGAAATAGAAGAAATCAAGGTACAGTATTACTGCCTTTCAACACTGAATTTCTTTGCTTGGAGAATTACAGAAATGTTACATTAAAAAGCTATGCTATTTCTTGCTGTGAAGTGTATCATGGGGAGGAACTTACTGTATAAGGCAAGATCAGTAGTCACAGGAATGAGTTTTCCCCCCTACTTGCTAAGGAGGCCTCATTTTTCAGCTCTTTCTTACTCATCTGGTTTTAAATGTTTGAGATCCTAGGAAACAGTGAAGGATGGGTTACTCATTGATCTTGGTTGTGCCAGCATGTAAGCATGGAGGGAGGATTGTATTGTTCTAAGTCAGAGCTATTTAAAGTGTTTGGAACAAGTCACCTCCTTTACTTGTTTCTGGTAGCTGTCTTGTCTTGTTCAGGTAATGGTTTTTTTTAGGTTGTAACTGAAGTCAGCCCACCTCTTACACCTGAAATGATTGAACTTCTCAAGCTGTAATACAATAGGTGTTATTTGTATGAAATAAGGCACTACTGGAAGTTGCTAAGACACACTAGCAGTGAGTATAATGGACAAATCTATATAAAATATGGAAAAGTATTATTTTGCATATATGTATTTTAAATAGCAGCTGGCAAACAGGGAGACTGAGTATTCCTGCAGTAAATATAGGGGGAGTCTTAACTTCTGAAAGGTTCTCCAAGCAGATTTGAGTATAAAAAGGAGAGAGGAGGAAATAAAAGAGAAAGCAACTGAGATTTTTGGAATGTGACTTCTAGAGAGGACAGAATCTTCTATGCATGATAGTTCAGAGTTATTTTGCCTCACAACTATCCCTCCCCTATTTAAACATTAAATATAAGGGGTTTCGTTTGATGAAATGTGCAAGAATAGCTCTGGCTTTAATATATGATTTACCCTAACAGGTTGCTGAATTATATTCACAGGAGTTGGAATATTCATGTTTTCTGATAGTCCTTACAAAGTAAACTGCTTGCTTAAATGGCAAAGGCATGTTCTTTATCAGGCAGAGAGCAGTAATTACTATGACAAATAAATAAGTCTCTGACAGCATTTCTATATGTTCTAGAAAAGGTGGTAGATTAACCTCTTTTACAGCTCAAAATGATTTATGAGGAAAACATGTATTGATTTTGTTAATTCACATAATTACATCTTAGGTAGAACACCATTATAAGCAGAGACTGTATCTCTGAGTTTATGGAAGAGGAAAACTCTGTAAGCCTTAATATACCTGCTGGTTGAAAAATATCTTTAGAAGATTAATTAAATGTGTGTTTCTAAAGGTACTAATAATTTTAAAAATAACCTGTATAATACATATATATGAGAATTTATTTATCCATATTGCAATACTTGGCAAATTTTAACATGTGCTTACAATGTTTCCGTTCTGAAGCATTTAGAATATATTTATCCTTGCATGTGAGTGTGATTTTACTATGTGTATATATCTACTGTGAGATGATATACGGTTGATGTATCCAGAATATTGCCTGTACACATGTGTGTATATGGTCAGTGGTGGGTATAATCGAAGCGGTGCATTCTGCTTAGCAAAATTAAGTAGTGTCTGGCATGCTTATAGGTATATGAATTCGGAGTATTTATGGCAGAAGTGATAGTCTGTACCCTAACTATCGTCATGCACCTTACCAAGGTTAGGAAGAATCGTGTGGAACCAGTCACCACTACAGTTCCTCAGCATCTCAGTCTGAAATGGGGTGGGATGTAACTTACCTTCCATAGATTTTTGTCATAGGTGCTTAGGTTCCTGAAGTGAGAGCGCTCAACAGGCAACCATATGAAGGTACCATCACAGGTTTCCCCCCTGAAAACTTTTCTAAAATGTAGAAATGTCTTCTGCCACAGGATCTTCAGGACCAGTGCTTCGCTAAGAGAAGCTTTCAGAGAAGGAAAGCTTTGAATGAATGCCGGTCATTTCTCCACACCAGTTAAAGCAATGGCACTTCATTTTCAGTACCTGCTGGTTTTAAAGTACTGCAGGAACTGATGAAAACAGTAAATATAGGAATTACAGCACATTTCAGAGAAAGTGTCACTGTTCCAACTTACTCTAGACTTCTATTCTCATCAGAATTGTTTATCCTGTAAGCAAGGGGCTTTTCAAACTTGCAAAAACTCATCGGCAGATTTCAGCCTTGCTCTTTGTCCACTGTAGTAGTATGTTGTGCCTAAAGAAGAGGTCTTCCAAGCCAAGTAATTTCATGTACATGGGGACTGGTGAGCAAATCAGGCAACACTGGTTTTGAAGAACATAATCTGGTTGAAAATTAAAGCAATTACATTTGAGGGGTAAAGAACAGCAGCAAACTTAACATTTCTTTATTTCTAGTTAATGACATCCATGACGAAATAGGAGTTGTTTACGATGTGGAGTTTGTCTCAAGAGTAAAGAGCAATTTGTGACTGTTACCAATGAGGGAAAGTGTGTGTGATGTGCCTGTTTATAGTTCTATACATCAACAGTAGCGTCTTATGGTTTATAATACCATGAGAGATGCTGTTTTTGACTGCAGCATTCCGTCATTACAGAGGGAATATGTGATGTTGTGAAGGATTGTTATTCCAGAGGAAGAGTCAGTGAATGGGAAGGCCAGTCATTAACAGATTTCTTAAAAAATACTTGGCTTGCTAGGATTTGCAAGTCAACAGCAGAAAGGAATTTAATTGTTTTGAGGTGTTTTTTTTAAGTTCTTCCCCATATGCTTTTCATGTAGGCATATGCATGCATCTCATCATCTAAAGACCAGAAATTAATTTGGCAGCAGGTGTTCAATTCATAAAACTAATATGCACAAGAAAGACATTGCCATTGTATTTTATTCTTGTGATACTCATGGTACGAGGCAGATATTCCAGTGTAGAGAACAAGGTTAAATGGTTACCTCCTCTGGTAGTTAATTTTAAGAAATGTAGTTAGAAATTTTTCTTAGTACTTGTTGTAAATTTGTAAATTTAGATGTAAAGCAGTTCTGGAGGTAGATGGGAATTTTTTTTAGTTCCACTATCCATCCTTTCACACAGAGACATACTTTATGCTTCTCCAAGAACACCCGTAATTCTTCTATAATTACTCTTTAAATGAAAGTACGTATGCATAGAGTATTAAAGACCACATTGATTAGGTTACTAGTCATGCTGGACTGTGTGTTGGCTAAAAGTGAGGGCGTGTCTTTTAACTCTCTTAAACACGCACTCAGAGTCTGACCCTCCAGTAGGCAGTTTCATTGTCCTCCTGCAGCCAGGAAAAGAAGGTTTCTAAAAGGATTTGCAAGTGTCCTGACCAGTAACAAGAAATAGACACTATTCTGAGATCTCAATTTGATGTATGAAATCCCTGATAAACTTCCAGATTTGGATCTCCTACTTGGTTCTCAGGTTTCCATAAAGGAGACTTTCTTATGGCCATGAATCAAGCTAGGACAATTGAGAAGTGGGATGTGTTACGTTAGAACAACTTTACCTCTCATCATATTTCCCTGTAATTAATGTTTACCTGACATACACACAGATATCTTCCCAAGTTAATTTCTAAATACTGCACTGGCAGAGTCAATCACTGATTAGTATTCTTTTTCACACTACATATGAATCACAAAAAATACAAATTACATTGTATAGATGACAGAAGGAACTTTGAGTTTTTTCTTGTTGTATTAATCCTTAAATGATTTTACAGACTTTTGTTGTTTCCATGCTGGAGAGAATACAAGGTTTGTGTGTGAGATGGTGTGACAAAATAATGAAAAACATTATGTGAAACCAAAAATTACTTTCCTTTAATTATTTGTCCATGCATATGTATTCATGCTATAAGCCCATATATAGAGTCACTTAGGCTAAAGATTTACCCCCCTTGCAGTGTTGATAATGTGCTCTTAGCTCCTTCTCCCCCCATGCCATGCATTTGTGCTCTATTCTTCTGGTTCTTGTCAACAGCTGATTATATTATATTGTATCATAATATATTATATTGCTTCTGGATGACTGTAATTTCATTACCTGTTGGTTATGTCAGTTTTTCTTCTTATTAGTCCTTTGTTGTTTTAAGTTAGTTTTGTTTCTTCTAAACCTGATTTTTCCTCTTTTTCTGGAAAGCTCAGTCTGTATTACACTGGGTTCTGTCTTAGAATCTAGGTTTTTGGTGCCATGCCTGGCTGTGCAAGTCTGAACCGCTGTCCAGGCACACTCACACCAGCAAAATATGAGCATTTCATAACAATACCTTTCCTATTTTGGGATTTCTTTCCCCACCTATGAAGCCAGTAGTTCTGTGTATCAGTTTTGACTCTTGGATTGTTTCTGCTCTCCCTTTGCTTGAAGGACAAGACTATTCTCCATGCTATAGCTAGCTATTGCTATCTCAAATTTTTCCATAGAAACTCCTTAGGGAGTACTCACTGAAGGGGCTTTTCAGCCGTTTCCCTCATCTTCTGTGGATGGTGGATACTCACTGCAATCACAGACCTCTCAACCAAAAAAAAACCTGTACAAAAAGAATGTAAAATCAGCGATGACCAAAGTGTGTGCATTGCTGTTCCCTGATTATTGACGAACAGGATTTAGCCCTGCCCTTGTGGATGTTCCCTGGTATTTGATGGGATTTCTTTTAGGCCCAGGCAGTTGCTGCCATTACCAGTATTACAGACATACTCTACTTTTCCTCTCTGCCTTGCTGCTTCTGTACTATTTTGAGAGATGTGCATGATGTAAATGGAGCGACCAGGGCGGGGGAAGCTAGGCATCCACTCTTTTTGGCATCTGGCACTGAAGAGGCCAATTGACTTTTTTTGATTGGGAAGAGACACTAGCAAGTATCTGGGGGTGGCCGACATTTCTTTACATCTGTTAGTGATCAAACTCTGATCACAATTAGGACTGCTGAGCATATCGCAAGCACTCCTCTGCTTTCCTGGCAAGGATATCAAATGCCTAGATGCTCTGGATGAAAAAGTACACTCACTAACTTTCCATGTGAAAATAGGAATTATGACTTCTTGTTTTCCTGCTGTCTTCCATCTTATGTTTCATAGGCTCTCTGGCCTCGGAAACTGCATGGCTCCAGAAATGACAGAGGAGACCACCTCACCAAGCTACCTTCCTCTTACAAGCTGTCTTGACTGTAGAAGATGCTGAAGCATTGTTATTGATTCCTGTTCTAATGTGAGAAGGACTTAAACTAATGCATTTTATATTGTATTGTGAAATTTGGTCTTATGAACATCCAAAAGAAGTTTAGCCTGTGCTTTGCAGATCATGGAATATTGCAGCAAGGGGAGGGGAAGGGCAGGAAGATAGTGCATCCATTTAAGCTGAAATACCATGCCAATGACACAAAATCATTTTAGTATTATTATTATTTACCTTCCAAAGCAAACAAAATAGTTCTATAGTTCTCCTGCAAAGAGAGAAGTATCTGTAGGATTTCATCCTAAAGATGAAGAAGAAAGAAAGGAAAGTAGCTGAAAGTTAATTTACAAGACAAACCAGTATATTGTTCACCTTTCAAGTCTTTCTGGGTACCCAGCATTTAAGCATTCTTGGTGCTGTTATTCTTAAGAGGGGAGATTAATGTGCATCAGGTTTTTCTTTACCACAGTCCTGTTAGTCTGTCAAATCTTTTTTCACTAAGTACGTTTAGAAAGAAACAAGAGATTTGAAATCTCTTGTTGTTTTCTATCATGAAAAAGATCGCTGATTCTCTCTGTGGCCAGAGTAACCAATTTTCTCTGACTTCCTCCTGGCTTTCTTTCATTTTCCATTTTTGCTAAATACAGATCTCTGTACCAGTCATTGCCTAAACCTAGTTAACTCTTGGGGCATCTTCTGACTTGTTCTAGCACAGTTCTTGTGCTTTTCATCTGACCCGGTATACTGGGCGATGTTTTCAGTGGCTTCCATTCTCATTGGAAAAGTCAGTTCTTAAGTGGGATGTCACTTAGCCTGAATGAGAGGAGAAAACATAGCTCAGCTTCATTAAGCAGCAAATAGCTTTTGGCAAGTATATAAGTAAATCGAGTTTATATAAAAGCCCTAATCATTTTCCATGTGACCTGTTACATTAGGTTTTGTTTGGTTATATTTACCCTATAAGAATGTATTCTGGTGACTCTTTTTCGAGATCTGTGAAGGAAAAGTAATGTTGTCCTAGTGTAACTGATAACGTCAGAATTTGTTAGGGGCTTGACTGAGTTTGAAGGAGGTGTACAGTATGATCTTTTCTTGTGGTAAACAGATTTCTGATAGTTCTTTCTTTTTATGATTGTCAAAATAGATGAATACTGGTACTGTATATATAGGAGAAAAGGAGATTGGGTTTTGTTGTTGTTGCTGGTTTGGTTTTTTTTAAACCTTCAAATTCGACAGCTATTTACAGGTAGTGTCTTATTGAATTATGAAAATCATTATTTGTAGAGAAATGAAGTGTAACTGCAAGTAAGGGCGTTGGTATACTGACTGATTGGGTGACAAACCATATGATGAAATTCAGTGGAGGTAAATGTTAACTGACGTGTATGAGAGGTGTGAAAAAATCCTAAATTTGCATGTAAAATAGGGGGCTCTAATTTGACTATTGCGATTCAAGAATGAGGGCTCAGAAGTGCACTAAGGTGGTTGCTATCAGGTCACTGTTCAGGAGCAACCGAAGGGAGGGGCGGCAGGGAAGGCTGTGCAGAACTGTTAGGAAAGGAACCAAGACCAGAATGCAAAACCTTTAATGTTATGTATAAGCCTCTGGTGCCCCACCATATAAAATGGTGCGTGAAGGGCTGATATCCTAATGACAAAAATGGCACATTAGGGCTGAAAAGTGTTTAGAGTCAGATTATAAAAATTATCTAATTTATAGAAGCACCTCCATATGAGGAACAGATAAAGAGACTGAGCAAAAAAGTGACGCATTTGGTTGCATTTCAGCAACATTCTTCCTTATTTCTACTGCACTTTTAAAATTAATTCTTATGGTTAATTTATGCAAATGTAAGACTGCCTGAAAGCAGGCGCTGAAGCTTTGACTGTATGCCTGCTATTGGGTCATAATCTACTGATTGTAAGGGGAGGGGGAGAAAAAAGAAGAAAAGAAAGGAGTTCCTAAGAACAGAAAGAATTCACTTAAAACTGCTGAAGCTGAAACCTTATCTGGTTATAACACAGCAGTCATCTCTCCTTCAGAAACTGGTTCAATAGATTGTATTTTTCTGGAAATGATTTGTAACTGGTGGACTTGCAGATAATTGTGCTACAATAGTGTAGTTTATTTTGCTTTCATAGCATGTTTTCAATCTATATGATTTCTAATGTTGTATTTTAATGGCTTGATTGGAAAAACACCGTTGGAAGATACCAAAGACTACACATGCCTCCCTGTGATATGCAAACTTGGAAACTGTATTAATAGAGTGATGCTCAGTACTCCAATGTGTGATTACACCTAATTAAACTTCTCTGATAATTAAAATGTTGTGGTGCCCTAATCCTATTAGTTACCTTATTGTATGTAAGGTCCAATGTCTTAAACAGAATAGGAAGCACAAAATATTTTTAACAGAAAACCAACCAAACACTTCCTTCAGTGAAGTATCATAAGGGAATGGTGTAAAATAGTATTAATAGATGTGTTGACCCATGTGGCTAGAGGCGTCTTGTTTGCTCAGATGCTTTTTTTTATCAGATGCACAAGATTCATCTAGATGAGATTTCATGCTGATGAGCTGTATCTAAGCACAGATGTAAAATGGAAAGCTTTTGAGTACGTTGGGTAAGTGGCTTACCTCATCTCTGACAGTGCACAGAGCTGGAATGTTGGCTTAACTGATGTCCTAAAGGCTTCCACAAATGGATGTAGTCTCGCTAAACAGAATCAGAGCAAAGTGTATGAAGTTAAAAACACCTTACTTAGCCCTAGCCTCCGCACCCCTAATAAAATAAATCAATAAAACCAATAAAATGCATCTTAACTATAGAGTAAAGCATTTGGTGCTGGAGATCCAGCATCCACATTGTATATTCTTTGATATGTTTTATTTCAAACTACTTCTAGTATGATTCTGTGAACTGTGTGCCTGTTAACAGCTGGAGTGGATTGCATGTGCTGCTGAAATCCATCTTCCAAATATGTTTTCTCTGAAAGGATTCCAGTTCATATACTTCAAGACTACTTTGTGATATGAACCAAAGTCTGGTAAGCAGAGAGCTGTCAAAAGTGCACTGCCATTTTGAACTAACAGGCTATGGTAGACATGTTCCCAGCCTCCAGCACATATATTCTCATACCACAATATATCAAGGTTACAAATAGTGTGAAATTAATAACATAGTATCATCATTACCAATGAAACACTATTGTCTGAGCTAAGTACTTATAGAGTGCAGTCATGCTGGCAGACTATTAAAAATCCAAAAAGATGGTCTAGACCAGTGGTCTCCAAACTTCTTGACCGTGCATCAGTAAAAAATTATTAGCATGCACCCACCAATACAGGTATATTATAATATTTTCTCCATGCACTCCAGTAGATCATAAAATCATAGAATCATTTAGGTTGGAAAAGACCTTTAAGATCATCAAGTCCAACTGTAAACATAGCACTGCCAAGTCCACCAGTAAACCATGTCTCTAAGTGCCACATCTACAAGTCTCTTAAATACCTCCAGGGGTGGTGACCTAACCACTTCCCTGGGCAGCCTGTTGTAGTGCTTGATAACGCTTTCACTGAAGAAATTGTTCCTAATATCCCAGCTAAACCTCCCCTGCTGCAACTTGAGGCCATTTCCTCTCGTCCTGTCACTTCTTACTTGGGAAAAAAAGACAGACGCTCCCCTTGCTGCAGCCTCCTTTCAGGTAGTTGTAGAGAGTAATAAGGTCTCCCCTCCAGCCTCCTCTTTTCCAGACTAAACAACCCCAGTTCCCTCAGCTGATTCTCATAAGACGTGTGCTCTAGACCCTTCACCAGCTTCACTGCCCTTCTCTGGACACGCTCCAGCACCTCAATGTCTTTCTTGTAGTGTTCAAGGTGGGGCCTCACCAGTGCCAAGTGTTACAGGGGCTCTATCACCTCCCTGCTCCTGCTGGCCACACTGTTCCTGATACAAGCCAGGATGCCATTGGCCTTCTTGGCCGCCTGGGCACACTGCTGGCTCATATTCAGGAAGCTGTTGACGAACACCCCCAGCTCCTTTTCTACTGGGCAGCTCTCCAGCCACTCCTCCCCAAGCCTGTAGCGTTGCATGAGGTGGTTGTGACCCAAGTGCAGGAGCCGGCACTTCATCTTGTTGTTCATACAATTGGCGTCCGCTCATGATCCAGCCTGTCCAGATCCCTTTGTGGGACCTTCCTACCCTCAAGGAGATCAGCACTCCCACCCAACTTAATGTTATCTGCAAACTTACTGAGGGTGCACTTGATCCCTTCATCCAGGTCATTGATAAAGATATTGAACAGAGCTGGCCCCAACACTGAGCTCTGTGACTGGCCGCCCACTGGATTTAACCCCATTCACCACAACGCTCTGGGCTCGTCCGTCCAGCCAGTTTTTTACCCACCAAAGCATATACCTGTCCAAGCCGTGAGCTGCCAGTTTCTCCAGGAGGATGCTGTGGGAAATGGTGTGAAAGGCTTTACTAAAGTCCACATAAACAACATTCACAGCCTTTCCCTCATCCACTAAGTGGGTCACCTTGTCATAGAAGGAGATCCCGTTAGTCATTACCCTGCACACACCGCACTTTGGAGACTGCTAGACTATTGAAATGATTTACTGGTGTAGGGAGCATCACAACAGTAAGTAATGAAAACCAGCCCTTATTAGCTGGTATCAAGATTGTTTAGTACTAATCACTCCATAGATAATAGAATTCTTAAGAGGCATTTTGAATTCTCCCTCGTAAGTTTGGTTTGAAGTCGTTATTTTACTTCTGTGCTTCTCATAGTTTACTGAAAATCAGCCGGCATTCAAAATTGCATGTGAGGTGTTTATAAAATTGCAAAAACCAAAGAAATGTTACTTGAACACATTAGTTATCTTAATGAAAATGCTCTTGACCATAGGTTGTTAAAAGGATCCAGAAAAAAAATGCAGGAAGAAGTCTATTCCACATTAAAATGGATTAAATAGCGACAGTTTTAAGTAAGGAAGCCCAGCAGATGTGTTAACAAGCTGAAGGAATTACTCCCCTGAAGTCTGCTCCTGTAACACAAGCACACAGGAGAAAAAAGCTTTCCCAAGAGCTTCCTCAGGTTTTTTTTGAGATAAAAAGACCAATTGTATTAATTAGCATTGATAACCACTGTATTTTATCTGGTTGTTTAGTTTGTGTGAGCCATAATTTATGGAACTATTTCTCTTCATGGCTTTTATATAAGGGAGCTAAGAAATTATGCCACAGGGTGGGGAGAAGATGGATACAAGTGCAGGGTGCAGGTGTTGCCTGATGGGGTCCATCTTGGGTGCAGGCATCAGATTCCTAGGGAAGTGGGATCAATATGAGCAAATTATCTCAGAAAGCAATAGTTGTAAAAAAGTGAAATTTGCTGTGGCCAAAGTCCCAGCATTTGTTATTCTGGAACATCTTTGAACTCCCTATGGAAGTGTTTCCTGGCATGTGCCTGTCTAGGCAAGAAAAATTATTCAAGTTAAACTCTAAGATTAAAGTTTAATGTTTCTTTTTTCCATTTTCCCAATGTTTTTGATATGTTCTTTTTCTGGATACCCCCGTGTTAAAATAGCTAGCATTTTGATTTTACTTACTGTAACATTGTTTCTGTGCCTTTCAGTTATAGTAGGATTTCAAAAATGATGTGACTTAAGAGAAGTGTATAGGGAGAGAATCTCAGAGAAATAGCTAAAGGAGAGAATACCACTGAACCACAGTAAAGGTGCAGCGGTTGGAGACTTTTACTTTTTAAACTTTCTCCTATTAAAAAATACATAAGGATTTCTAGGACTGATCTGTCAGAAACATTCGATTTCAGCTGCCTCATAATTCTGACGAGATTAGGTGGAATGTTACGATGGCAAAAGTAACACATGTATTTGCTTTTGCCATTTCTGCATAGACTAACATTTCTATTTTCTCTCGTGATTTATCATCTGCTTTGTTACTGTTGTTGTGCTCTATCAAAATAGCCTTGTATTTTAAAATCACAAATATTGTAACAGTTTCACTGTGTTGCTTCAGCAGCATCATGACATAAACCCCTCTGTTAACAAATAGACTGATCCCCTATGGAATTTATACTGCTCAGTTCTGTCGCTTTAAAGGGTGGTTCTGCATTCTTACCAGTGAAGTGGACTTGGTGGTTGAATGTAGTAAAATAAGTGAGAATTACCTAACATTTATCATTCTTGAAAATTAAGCTATTCCTTATGAAGATAAGAGCTTAACAACAAGATGTTTTTTAAATGTTGTCCTTTGATAAAACAGAAAACCACCATCTTTATGTATTTGGAGCAAGAAATGAGTTCTGTATTTTAATAAAAATTTCTAGGGAATAATGCTATATAAAAAAGGCAGTGTGTAAAAATAAAGCTGAGTGTCATTTGGGACACTGAAGCTAATGCTTCGGTTTCACAGAGTACCTTCAGGCTGTAAAAGACAACAGACAATTATCCTCAGGCTGTTTTGAAGGAAAGATGCCTATGCTTAAAATCAGGGAACTGTAAAGAACTGTTTACATACAAAAGCTTCAAATGTCTCTAAGTATTGTTCAGAACTGTGAATGTTTCTGTAGGTTAGAAAACTGAAGGGATGGTTGTGTTGCAAAAACAAAAAAAAAAGGGTATTTGTGAAGTATTATGCTCTTAAGCGTAATTAAAGCTTTCGCATGCCCGATATGCTCGCTGAGTTGACTTCTGAGACACTCAGCAAATGAAATAAGCACTAGAGGTGCACAGATAAAGGGAAGTTGTGAGGTTTTCTGTGATTAAATCTTTTATGCAGAGCTGCCTATGAAAAGCACTTAGGACGCACATTCTGACTGTTCAGCCAACAGTTGATCTAGAGGTATGAAGCTTCAACTATAATGGCACAGTTTGCTGCATTTGCCGTTTTGCTTTAAGTAAAACAACTGAGATACACCTCATGTATTTGGGTACCCAAGCACTTTTACAATGTATTTTTATATTTAAATATTTGGTATGAAGTAACATAGATTTTTAATATAATATTTGTGCATATGTTTTTGTGTTCAGGATGTTTTGTATTTCAATATTTTTTGCACAATTTTAGTACCTCAAACTCTTTGAAAAACAATTCTATATTTGGACAAACAGTATTTTAGCAGAGACATACTCCTGACAACAGCAAAAACTGAGCTAATTATGTTGCAGTTCATCTAAAACCATGGTGATCTCATAATAGGCAAACTGAAAAGTAGAAGGCAAAAATAAGGGTTTTCCTATGTGGTGGAATAAATAGCAAATTTCAGGTTATCTTTCATTGAAAAGATTTTTCAAATTAATTCTTCTAGCTCTCTACCAATGAAAACAATACTGGTCATGTTTGAGCACTTATATTGCCTTCTGAGGATGCCTAAATAATAGGGAAAGAAAGCCAAAGCGAATATTCTAACTATCCTTGTAATTATGTATTTTGAGTACGTTCCAAACATGGAATGAACATGTGATCAACTATCTTCAACTTTTATCCCTTTTTGTGGTCTTAATTAAGAATCTGTTCTATCATCAACAGGCACAACCTAATTCTTCAAAATTAACAAATTGGGCACAAGTTTTTCTCTGACCACACAATCTATTTCACTTAAGACACTTCAATTTGTATGTTTTGAAATCAGGAATAAGATGCAATGCATCAAGCTCACTGACAAATAGTATCCAAATAGCAAGTTTATTTTACACACGGGGTGGATAATAGCTTACATATACCAATAAAAAATAAAAATAACAAATCAATTTAAAGTTGAAACTGTGGTATAAACAACCCTTCTGCTGTCCCTTCTAGGAAAGGTTAATTTAAAATTGTTCTTGAGATCATTGCTGCTTCTCTTATACAAAACTCCCCATGAAAACCTGAGTTACCTTTCTCCTCCATCTTAGATTATCTGCAGGGAACTGAAGGTAGCATCCAAAGTACAGAGTTTGCAAAAGAATTAAACATTTTCTTATCCAGCCTCAGTCAGACACTGAAATCTGTCCAAAGAACAGGAATTACTGACGAAAATTTTTCTACAGGTCAGTCAGTAAGAAGTTTAATATCTCCATACAAAAATGTTGTTGTTATAATAAAAGGAACCTAAAGGGGTGAAGTCTGTCTGTTCTGTTAGCCTGCAATTATTTCCTGAGTAAAGTAGTTCTTTTGTCAGTACTGTAAATGAGATGGCCAGATATTAACTTGCTAGTTATGACCTTCAATTGAGTATATTTAAATGAGGCAGTAGTCTGCTGTCTGTGCCTTACTTTTATCATGGTGGTTATTCGTTTTTTTCTTAAACGTTAAAAAATACATGAAACTCAAATTTCCCAAAATCCAAAGAATGGGATAGAAAAGGAGCTGTCTGACAAAAAGTGGTTTTGTCTCTACAGTTGGTTTTCCTGGGTAGAGTGCTGTATACTGCTCATTACAATGAAATGTATTTGCTGTAGCCAGTGCTGTTATGATATTTTCGTGGAGATATTCTGAAATTTGGGTGACAGACAAAAAATACTTAGAGTTTCCTACTGAAAATATCTCTGCTTCTGGAGTTAGACAGAAGCGAAAGCTGAAACAACAACTAGAGACTTAATGGACTGCGAAATGACCTGTGACATTTAGGAAGGAATAGCTACAGTAGCTCGGAAATTGGCTTAATTTTTTAGAGTTGATTGATACGGATTGTTACAGCTCCAAACCCGAAAGTTTTAAGTGGACAAAGTGTCAAATACTGTGCTTAGATTCACGGGTACTAGTGGAAAAGCTCTTGGAATATTGCTGCTATAGGATTGTTGGATTCCTGGTAGACCTGATCTTTAACCACAAATTTATAACTCTTAGCAGAAGAAAAAATATCTTTGATCTCTTTTTAATGTCTTCAAATATCACAGTTATTACCAGGCCTGGAGAGAGAACTCTTACAGGGCAGAAAAGACTTACTTAATAATTGCAAGGAAAAAGCAAGGGCTTCTCCTTCCGTAGAGTCAGAACTGATGACTGTGGAAATGAAAAGGGAATTCTGGGTGTGTGTTTGTTCTGCACAGGGGAGGGGGAGTGTGATAGAGGTACGGTGCCAGGTTCTTTCTATATTTCAGTAAGAAAGGCCTGACAACAAATGGCTTAATAAAATGTCTGGTTTAATAAGGCAGAATAAGAGGAGGAATATGGATAGCAAATAGATCTTACTCCCTTCAGGTGCTGGGAACAGTGTGTTCGTGCAGCATCGGATCAACCCCTGGGTGGATTTCTCCACTCGTGAGAAATTCTTGCTGTGCTTTTAGATAAAGGAAAGGCCACAACGGTGGTGTATTCACCAGTACTGAGTGGGAGCTGCTTACAGGCTCCTCTCTTCCAGTGAGGTGGCCAAGGGGTTTGTGCAGCATGACACCGGCCTGAAGGCCACACTGGATGTGGAGCACAGCCCAGCCTGCTTTGGGAACTGCAGGGGAACTGTTATGTGGATCACCAACTCCTTGATATACAATGGTCTCCTGGTCAGGATCACTACAATATTAGAAACATTATAAACTGAACATTGTGTGGTCCTTAATTTCTGGAGGGCATTGCCCAGCTCTTGGTCACAGGTAAAATCTATTGCATACTCTCCATCATCCACTAATTCCACCTACTCGCTCTTACTGAAAACACTATCTGAATGACTGCTGCCTGTGTAGGCTCTTTATCACTCTCCAGCACTAAAGTGGCAATTGTCTCGACAAGGGAAAGCAGTAGTCCAGAGATAACGTGTACTGCATGCATCATAATTCTCAGAGTAGAATGTGTGGGAGATGATACAACTCTTGCAAAGGGGCAGTATAGTATTTTTGATTATTGACATGATGCCTTTATTGTAAATTGCATTGAAGAGATGATTGTAATTTGATTTTAACATGCCCAGAAATGTAAGCTTTGCAATTAAAAAAATGAAAATTACTTATATAAACACTTTCATGTAACAGACCATATGTTAGAGTAATAGTATATGAGGCAGGTGATACACAGTAATTTCTTAATGCAACTTTTTTTGGAAGTATATAAATAATTTGAGATTCTCATAAAGGTTACCATGTGTGTCTTCTTACATCTCTAAAATAATGAACAAGTACTTCCTAGTCCAGAGGGCTTTCCATGGTTTCACAGCTTTAGAATGACTCATGCTTTAGCAAGGAGGGTTCTGTTCCTGTGAAGCAGCAGACATTTCATATGCATAACCTCCAGGATGTCTGATTCGAGTGCATTAGTAACAATGGGAATGCACTTTTTTCACTAGAACCTGCTGTACCTACAGCTGAGCTCCTTAAACATTTCCATAATTACTGAGTCTCCCTGCTTATCCTTTTGGAAAACTACTGAAAAAAAAAGTGTGTAGCTATTCTGTCTCCATTCTTTTTCAAGGGAAACAGTAGGAGAGAAGCATGGAATACCCATTTATGAAAGTATTATGAATAATTGTGATATCTGTATGTTAATTGTATCATCTAAAATGTCATCTTCTAGATAGTTATGAAGATTTAGTACAAACTTTGGATAAAGTGAGTGAAAGCAATTTCAAAATAAATTTGACAAATACTTTCTGAAATACTTATCTCGGAAGGATTACTTATGGTGAGAAACGTGTGCTAAGATTAGCACAATAGAAATCATTTGAGATTTAGAACTTAAATTGTAAGAACACCTTTAAGTAAAAGGGACACTAAGATTTGATTTGTCTTGTCCTAAGTAGTTAGAGTTTATGAATCATGAATTCCTCGTGAAGGAGACGCTGTAAGGGCTTCACTCATCAATGCCTATTCCCTCAGTGCTGCAGCTTTTGGTTCTGGCACAGATCTTGGTTTTGCAACTGAAGCATATGGCACAAATATATTCGTTGCCAGAACACTTAATTAATTAAGGCATAATTCATTCAAGATTAAGTGTTAAGAGTACCTGTATAGATGACATGCTTTGCACAAGTGTTTCTTAATCTGGAATTAACAGTGTTTGCTTGAAAACTCAGTCACAGAACCAATAGTTGTGAATAGAACCAGCGCGTTGGAAATTGTGGGACTGGGAAGCATTTCTGAATATACCAAGACTTTCTCTGCAGCAGTCAAGAGACTCAGTATGATCGCTGCAAGCATTTGCAAGGATTGCTCTTCCTTTAGCAGAAAGCATTCTATACTTCTCTCATCCTGACAGTACTGATTAGTATTACTTTTATGATTCTTAAATTTTAGCAAGTGAGGTTTGGTATATATCTTTACAAAAACAAGAGATGACAAGTGATTCTGCTTAGAATCGCCCTTTCCAGCTCTTTTCATGTGTTGCTTTGAACTTTGTTCACGTCCTGGTTAACTTGTATGGCTTTGTTAACATTTTAAGACTAGATTGAGCTAGATCACTTCTATGAAGCAGTTGCTTTATTAAGCTTCTGTTTGCTTAATTTGCAGCAACTTTATCAAATTAGGCAGATTTCTTACAAAGCTGTCTCCACCTCAGTCGGTTCAGAAGGATTTACATTTTGTATTTTATATATATAATCCTTGTCGCATGACAAAGTGTTAGCATATATTTCTGCATAGCACAAAAAAAATTCCAAGAATTTAGGACCTTTGAAACAATGGAGATTACAATACAAAGAATTCTGCAAAAATGCTGTAGGTTGTTTGACATTCTGCATATTATTTTGCCTGAGAAATCTCTAATACCCATAAAGGCATGACTGCACAGCCTTAGTATCCTGGCAGATTTTAGCTTCATTTGTACCAGCTGCAGAAGCAGTTGGAAGGTAATTTTGAAGTCTCTTTAGGATTTTGAATGCTTTTATTACAACCTGACTCCAAGTAATTTTGTTGTTAGTATGTATCAAGAAAAAATGAACTACTAAAAACGTTCCAAAAAAGAAATGACCAGAAAGTTTCAGGTCTTAGGGAAAGAAGTCTTTCTAATGTGAGTTGTTCTGCATGAGTTTTCTCCTGAGTATAATAATCAGTTGAAATGTTTGATTGCAGTGGAATCAGCTAATGCTAAGACACCTCTGCAAGCTGCAGTGGAAGCAGAAGATAGCTCATCAAATTCTATGGTAACAGCTTTCAGCCAGTATTGTGTAATAGCTAAAATCCTTTGGGCCCATAAGAGGGATTCTGCATAGACTGAATCCTGAAAAGGTCTTCCCTTTGAAGAGAATGGCCTTTTTAGTTCAGTAATGGATTGTCTTATAAGTGCCAAAAGGTTCTTTCACTGCATTTTAGTCTTTGGATGCTTATACTCCAGAGTTCAGGAATAAACAACACCCAAGCAGCCAGGCAGCCGATTACTAGTTCATTCTATTATTCTTCTGTTGTGCTCTGTCTCTATAAGAAAAAAGCAAGGGCTCATAGGGAAAAGGCTTTTTTCTGTAATGATCACATTTATTTTCCATCGCCTTCAACAGCTGTCAATGTGTTGTTTGCATTAAGAACCATCAATGAATCTCAACTGATTTTTATCCTTTCCTTACCCCTTTTGAGAATCATTTATAGGGTCTCCAAGATTACTCCTACTCCACAGATAATGGAGAAGTGCAGACAGTCTAATCAGTTCCAGAATACTCCAGTCGTCTTTGTTTTCTTGCATTTACCTTTCTCGTCATTGCTTGCATATCTGTATCACAAGAATATATCAGAGCAGGATGTCCATACCTTCCTTATATTTGGAGAAATTTGGGACACTGCTTAGTTTTGGGTGAAGGGGCTTTCTTCCTGATAGTTTATTATCTTCTGGAAACTAAATCTAGCATTGATTATTAGACCTGGAAGGTCATTTACCATCTAAAAATGGTACTCTGTAATTTGTTCCATATTTGTCTGTGGTAAGAATTTTTCCTGGGGAAAAATAAATATTTTTGCATACTCACATGTAGTGACCTGATTTGTACCAGAATCCTTTCTCCATCAGCTCACACATAATGTTCAGGGTTCTCTACAAATACTTTTTTATTTCACGCTATGGTAGAAGGATGAACACAGATAATTCCCATGTAATTTATATTCAGGAAAGAGGTTTTATTGTTGGCTCAGCAGGCTTCACCAGGGCAAAAGAACACTTCTCTGAAACAATCTGAACAGTGCCAGGACAATCATAGATCACAATAAGATCATACCTTTAGTTGTTACGTTGCACAGCCTGTTCATGTGCTGGCTGGCTGGAAGCATCTTACATGTAATTTATGCATTATAATTAGGTGTTGGAGAATGAATACAGCAGATAGTCATCTTAAAATCTCTCAGCTGGTAAGGGGTTCACTACAAATATGTGGAATTTCAGTAAGAATGGCTTCTTCGTTGCAAAAGAGGGGCATCTTCTAGTAAATGTTGCTAGGCGAAATTGGAGCACTGTTCTGTATCCATACACTGATGATCAGAACAATGATTTTTGAGGAAATAGCACAGTCATAGTGCACTGCATGAGCAAACAGGGAGGTGCTTGATCCATTCAATATGTAGTAACTCCATCTATGGAATTGTTGTGCTCGCCATAAAATAATTGTTACAACCCATTATCTTCAGGATCTTCAAAATATGCTGCCACATCTTCTTAACAAATATTCCTCTAAATATCCAAACAGGCAATTGTATTGACAGTATATTCACCAAAGATTAATCTTTGGTTGATAACATCAAGAAATGCAAAGATTTCTTCTCTGGAGGGGAAAAGTATCTGAGTTGGTAGGGAGATGTCTTTTTAATTCCATGCGTTTCAGGTTTCTGGTTATCTACCAATACCTTTAGTCTCAGTCACCACAGTCACTCCATTCTGGCTTGAACAGTATTGGTACCTGGAATTCAGGAGCTTGTGAGCATCTGTTTTAGTCATTTTGCCTTTTTCCCCACATTGATCATTCAGACCAACAGACACATGTCTATTTAGGCCTCAGTTTTCATGCAGTGAAGTGTAATAAATTATTTGACTATTTAAACATACAGAACATTTTGGTTCAGGACAGGAAATGGGCTATAACCTTTACATGTGCTACAAAATGGAAATGGTTTCACTTCAGGAGGATTCCGTCTTCTGTGGGGACTTTGTTTCTCAGTACTCTAGAATATTAGAGCTGTTGGAAACTCGTGAGCCTAGTATATACCCGGCAGCTATTTCAGCACTTCATCCACCAGTCTGATAGCATGTAAATTCTCTTCATCCTACAGCGATGATCAGACTTCCATTTTAAATAGAAGAGTAAACTCAAATTTGGAATATTAATGGGATTCTTCACAGTCTTACTTGTTTGACATAACAGTGTTCTTTGTTGCATACAGAAGATGGTGACCCCTGATGTAAGTAGCTTAGACTCTGTTTACAGTCCTTGGTAAGATACAAGTGATGCTTTAGACCAAATCTCTACATTTCTTCCAAAAGTTTGAATTTTCATTTAAACCAGTCTAAATGGTTTAACCTCCTCTTCCGGTGGCGATTTGTCCAAAAGTAAGAAATTTAATGATCTTCAAGAGTATGTTTTGTAGATGGGTGTCTGTCAGGAATGACAAAATAATCCTGACCTGGAGAGAGAGAGAGAATAACTGAGATTCCATCCAGGCCCATTTTAGTATATTCTTTAGAATTTGATGAACTAGACTTCCCCAAGGAAATTTCTGTGAAGATACAAGTGACTTTTGCTGTTTCTATTAGGAGTAGCCTTTAGAGGGCCTAAGTCAGTTCTTTGCAATACTGCATGTGCTTTTGCTAAAATATACTCGTCGTTTTGGCATCTCATTCAGCTGCCTGGCTTAATGAAGCCATACAGCAATTTTTCTTGGATTAGGCCTGCAAAATGCAGCTTCTCCTTTTATGGTATATTGATTGTAAATTACCGGAATTGGCACAAATGTAGAGAAATATTCAGTAAAGTCAAACCTGTAGTTTTTTGGGGTGATTTTGCCGTGTTCTGACAGTGGGTGTATTCCCGTGCTGCTTTGTGAGATTTCTTTTGTAGTACCCGTAGGCATTGTATCTTAGCTCTTCCCTGGCTCTTCTTCAGTCTGTGGCAATCTTAGGACCCTCTGTGCCAAAACATTAATCAATCTCTAGGGTAGTCAGTTCTTGCTACTTGCCAGAGTAATGATAGCCATTAATGTGAAAGTGTCATCTAGACATGCGTACTCTATGAGAAAATGGTGTTTTCTGCACGATGCGTTTGTTGTTGCTTTGATCTCATCTCTTTTAGATTATTTGTTATATGCAGTTCCTTTGATTCCTTTCTATACTTTGATGAGGGTGCCAGGTTGCTCTCTCTGGTTGAGTATACTCATGCTCTCACACCTCACGACTCGGCTTCCTAACAGAGCTGATCAGGGTGCATTGAATTGTTCACGACTGAATAATCTTGAAAAAACAGTGCATTATAGTGGTTAATTCTCCCCTTTGTGCTCTTAAATTCTTACCCCTTCTGCTTGTGTCTATGAAAGTGGCACATCTGGTGACGGTTTTCTCAGCCGACTGCTGAAGTATATAGGTCCTTATGGCTGCCATTTTACATACTACCTGTATAAGAGCAGAGTATCTGTTCTTCAGTCGTCCAAAATTATTCTTGAAGTGGTGCCAAAGTTCCAGAGTAGCCAGGCAGTCAGTCCTCCAGTACCCGTTTCCAGATCTTATGCTCCTTTGATTGAATTTTATACTTCACATTCTTGATTTCATAAGGACTTTATAATTTCTCCAAACAGGTCCAAGTCTTTTAGTTTATTTCTTTACGTGTTGCACTGTGGGAATGTCCAGAAGTTCAGCTGACTTCGCACGATGATTGTTCAGATGGCTTTCTGACTCTGTGTGGACTCAAGGGACTTCCCCCACCATGAATAAAGTAAATTCTACTAGATCACTGGGCAGACTTAGCATCTGTATTGTATCGTATTTGGACATTTGCCGTAAGGCCACCTGGAGTTCTGCCTTTGCTTTCACCCGGCTTTATGTTAGTCCAATAGTATCCAGGGCTGTTTCAGCCTTCAGTGGAACGATGCTGCAGTTGTTCGTGGGAATCCTCAGGCCTTCTCCTGGGTGGTAAAAGGCAAAGGTAACTGTTCAGAGCGAGTCATTGCGGGAATGTACATGCAGACTCAAAGAAGAAAGGTTACTGGTCAGTAACTGGTGTTCTTTGAGAGCTATAGTCTGCATGTACATTAGTCTCCTACCTGCCTTTCCCCTCTTTCTGAATCTCTTTCAGGTTTGATTGTGCATTTAAGAGGAACTGAAGTGGTGGCGGATGCACTCTGCCCTGTATGTCATGCCTCAAGCAGGAAGAGGGGAGGAGCTAGAGCGCCCCTCCCGGGACACTCCAGGGCAGGCCACGAGCCCACCCCCTCTTAGACTATATGTATGGACTAAATGTCTCAAAGTACAGCAGCTGTTCGTTGGTAGGTAAATTTTCTATTCTGTATTTTCACAGGTAAAGCAGTAGGTTTTATTTTAAAAGCAATTTCATTCATTGACTCTGTGGATGATATGCATGAACAATACGCACATGGGGGAATTTAGACCACACGCTGCATTACACTGAGTAGCTCGCTGTCTCTTTAGTGCTTTCATCTCTTGTCTTTTTTCCCCTGTCTTAACAGGGGGAAAATCTATTTTTTAGATCTTTAAATATTTTCACTCTGTTCGTCATTTCCATTGACAGCTACACCAAAATTGAAATTACATAAGTTGTAGTATTACTTAAAAAGTAAAAGGAAATGATGTGTCACACAACTGTAGGTAAGTGTATGAACTAACATGTAAGATTGTATTTACTATTAGAAAATGAAGCTAGAAACTGAACTGGGTTCTGTAAGGTTCGATTATATTTTTACAATTATATTGTTTTTTAAAACTTCATAGTTACAGAAAAGCAAACATTTGAGTTTAGGCATTTTTTTCCACCAGTGGGTTCCTCCTCTGTTGTGTTGGTTTTTTTTAATCACAGAAGCCTTGTAGTAATTTTTTAATCCACTGCACTTCCCTCCCATTAAACAGAACAAGAAGACACAGGGTATAACCTGGCTTAAACTGGCGATGTAGTTGTCTCTGCATGTGAACAGGTACACTCAAATTCTGCAAGTGGTTATCTTCAAGTACAGTTTCTAAGAAGTGCAGGTTATGTGAGTTGAGGGCTGTTGTAGAAATATGATTCTTACGTGTTTGTACTTGGAGTTCTCTGAGATGTATCGCCTTTGCTTATATGACGGACATGCTTTTACCAGTCTTTTTGAGTTGTAGCAGTTAGTGTTGTCTTGACAACTCAAAGAAATTTACAGTTGGTTCTGTGGCTTTGCATTTCTATGTTTTCGATAAGATTAAGATGTAGCTTATCTGGGCTTAGTTACAGCCAGCAAAGTGCAGTGAGTCTTCTGATCTGTGGTGCATATCTGCTGTAGATGGGGATACACATAGATAAAATATTGTAAAGCATTCTAGTTTTAGAAAGTCACTGACGTGTGTGTAATATCAAGCTGCCTTTTCACATTCTGAGAAGAAAACCCAAAGTAAACAGTCCTTTAAACATCCTTAGATGAACATTAATGTATGCAAAGAGGAAGAAAATGTGGAAGAAGCTGTCTTGTTCTGCACAATTAATCTGAGAGTCACAGTTCCAAACCCAAGAATTTATATCTTGTGATAACAGGTCTTTGAAGTGCTGCTTTAATTAAAAAAAAAAAAAAAAAATTTTTTTTAAATCTGTCTATTATTAGTGAGCAGTATTGGATTAATTTAGTTGGTTTTATGCTTTTTTTTTGCTTTTCATTCCAATTGCTATTTTAGCTTGTAGTTGTAGGAAGAATCAGAGGAATATATATTAGATGTCAAGATTCTCACTGGAAAAATACAGGCAAGGAGGCATTATGTTTTTCTATTATTTAATTTTTAATTGGCTTCAAATAAATTCTTAAGAAAAACAGAGTTTTTATAACTGCTGTATACTTATTTTAGTAAGTAAACTTTATATATTTGAGAGAGGTCTTTTATGTGTGACAGAAATGAGACACATTGAACTTTGGTGCTTTTGCTAGTACATTTTTATTACGTAAAGATAAGCATGTGCGCATATATGCCCACACACATGTATATCTGCCAAATTCAGAGTAGACAGGAAAGTTGTTTCAAGAAACAGACATGTTTGGAAAATATCTAATTCTGACTCTTCTGACAGCTCTAAGTTCCATCCCTTCCTCCAGCCATCTGAGGAAAACTGTTAAGACTGATCCTTCCCAGTGAGTAGCCATGATTTCAAGACCGTAGCATGCACGCTAGGAGGACACCAACACTAGATCGGAACAGATTTTTATACAGAAGGAAACAAGACTAGTGCCTTGCTGCACATACAGGCTCATGGTTTGCATCTGATCTAGACCTTCTTATAGACTTTAATTCAATTTGTTAAATCATAAAATAAAATCACATTTTTTCATTGTTTATACTAAGATTAATATATCAAGGTAGTTAGCTTGATTTAAGAATCCCTCCTTTGTCTTTCTGAAAGGAAATTGGCACAAAACAGTTAAAACTGCACTTTTGTTTTGTGGAGTCAATCTTGTATGTGGCCTGTACTGTCTTTACCTTTTTCCAGTGTAATAGTTAGAATATTTTTGCCAGTCTTAGCCATTAAAAAGCAGTGCTGGCACTCCTAGTTCTGGTGGTTTGACCGGCCAACACTTCAGTGTTTGCACATGTCTCTGCCTGGCTTTCCCTACTTATTTGCATAGGTGACCTCTGTTGAGCATTGAACTTCAGTGCCTCCTTTTTTTTCCTGTTTTAGGGGTAATTATCATGAATAGTAGCTTTTAGAAGATGTGAAGTACTTTTTTAGGAAAGGTTACATTACAGGCTGCATAGGTATGTTGAACCTTGAAACATTTGATAACTGCAATTTATTTCAAATGGAAAATGCCTATAATTACATTTCCATTTAAAAATTAAGCCATTTATAGAGTACATTTTTATTACTTGCTTCCTTTAGTTTTGCATTTCAGTAAAATATTTGCATTTTATGACTCCTTTTAATAGATTAGCTTAGTATTTAGAAAACTGTATTTAGAAAAACAACAATGTAAAATTACTGTGATGCTGAAAAACTGCAAATACATCTGTAGAATCTTCAAAAGCCTACTAACCATTTTCAATAAATCTCAAAAGATTAAAAGGTCTATTTAGGCACACTGAGATATGTACTTGTATTTCATCCAAGTCTCTTGACTACAGTGATTACACTCTGAGCATAATTCTAACATATCTCATACTTTCTGCCTTTTGTTGGTGGGGAAGGAAAAAGCGGATGGAGGTGATAGAAAATGCTGAGTGTATTTCCATGTGTTTTAGTATTTCATTTTCTGATACTCTTAAATAATTTTGAGATTGGTTACTTGCAAAGTTGTTGCTCCACACATAAGAATATCTTTATGCCTCTGCGTTTCAGTGAAGCTTTCAAGCAATGAAAGAAAGATTGTGAGCATAAGAAATAAAACCTTCACCAGAAATAGGGCAAAAAATATGAAATTCATTCCAAGAATATATTAACTTTTCTAAGGCCTTCCCTCTTTTTGAAACTGAATGTTGAACTCAACTCTGTCTTTCCTTCAGTACCTTTCCTTTATGGGTATTCATGTTCTTGCATGGTCCCTTTTAAATTAATAGACAAGCCATGGTCAGCTGAATAGAGAAGATTCAAACTCCTAAATAATACAACAGTGAATAACAATTTGGTTACTTTTACTTTTACCTTTTCTTTTTCTTTTTTCCTGCTTTGTATCAGTGTGCGATGATGTGAATTTCTGATTCATGCAGTTATGTATGCTCTCTCAATGCCATAATATCCGGGATAATGTTTGTGGAGCTGGGGTCTGGAGTAGTTCAAGCCACACGACTAAAGGTTGTTATGAGACCTTAATGTGCCAATTCCTGAAACTCAGTGGTCAAAATGCCATCCAGTTTACTTAGCAAATCTGCAACTATGCAGACTTGCTCTTCTGTGATATGTTTTTGCCTATTCTTATTCACTATAATTTCTTTCATAAAAGAAAATTAAATTTATATTTAAAGTGGCTTTTTATACCAGAATTCTTATTTGACTTGGATTGCTAAGGAAAGTTATCATTATAACTTTAAGAACATATTGTTATATGTTTTTTCCTCGTGTTTTGAAACATACTGTCATAGAGTAAACACGACTTATTTGCTAATATAGAAGTAGTATAATTTTACAAAGCGTGTAGTTTGGAGATCTGTGCTGGACAACAGAGACTTTTGCATTTCTAAGCACTCTCAGTAGCTTTTCCCAGAAGCCACAATGGTCTTCCAGTCACGTACAGTTGTTCTGAGAACTTCTGGATTGTATGCATGTCTGTAAAACATCTTATACTTCTGTTGCAAAGTCCAAGGTAAATAAACTTATATTGTTTCATAATTAAATTTCATATTTAACATGGATATTTGTTCAGCAATTTCAATTAAATTTTAACGTATTTTAAAACGTCCTTCATATGTGATTAGTGGTGCATATAAGGCAAAAGAATTTCAAGTTTGCACTGTGCTAGAAAAATTTAGTGTGTGCCAAAATACCAGTCGTCTTTGTTAACTATAGAATTAATTAACCGGTTTCAATACTGAATATAGAATGGAAGAATTCTGTGTGGATTCTTTATGAAAGCCTGCCTGTTTATGTTCTTTTTATCATTTCTGTATTCTTTCCTTTTAAATGATAACAGTGTACATATATTCCAGTGGTTAAGGTGTATGAAAAGTATGTATATGTATTAAGAATTATTTTTACAATCCTTGTATGATGAAGTAAATGACGTATCGATAAGAAAAAAGGTATACATGTTAATCCCAGGAATAAGCACCATAATATTGATTTGCAGGAATGTATTCTAATCCTTTCAGATGCATAAACATAAGGGACTGTTATCATGCTCTCGCAGCAAAGTGATGGCAAAAAGTGGACAAAAAGAAAGGCAAGAAATACCATAGGACTGTAGCATCGTAGGAAACAATCAGTCCTAAAGACCTCAGCTCTTCTGTGTAGGCATTTAGTCCAATCCATGGGGACTATTTTTGTGTGCTTTGTAGTACTTCTGCTCCAGCTAAGGGCATTACTCATAGACTCAATATCTATGTGGAAGAGCAGTGTACAGTAACAGTAAGAGGACTGGAGGAGTCTTGCAACCTTTCTCAAGTTTAAATTCCAGGCCAACAGCATGCTTTATGATATTGTGTCAATGAATGGATGCCTCTGTCACTCTGAAAAGGAAATAATTACACATGTAGAACTGCTCTACTCCATTATTTAAGTGAAGCAGCAATCAAGGACAGAAACGTAGAGTGCCCATGATTGTAATAAAGCTTTATTTCAAGCGACTGCAAAATTTTACAAAGATAAGTAACCCACAAACCTCAGTTATCTCCAAAGATAAGGGAAGGATTCATTTCATTCCAGAAAGGAATCCTTATTTGTTTCTCCTGTTCACTTACTTGCAGAGGTTAGAGGATAGTATATTAAAGGAGTTACAAGATGCCCCACTTTGCTAACCGTGACCATTATGCATTCTGTGAGCAGGTTTCTTACGTGTCATGGCAGGGCACTGTTCCACAGAAATGACTGGAAAGGAACAGTTACTAGAAACACAACCAATACTCAATGATAAATATGAATAGCTGCTGGAAAACCCTAACAAATTAAATTATGATACATTTTCTCTCTTTTAAGTCCTTCAGATCAAGGATGTGGGTGGTTTAGTAAAAAGATGCTTGAGTCCTAGAATGTGTTTTAAATAAATACAGGAGGAACTGACCAAAATTCTGTGACCTGCCCATTGCAACTTAGACTAATGGCAGGTTTGCATCTTGGACGTTGAGATGCTTAAGTTACTTCCACAGAAGGAAGTATGTCTGTAAGCATTATAGGCATTCACTGACTGAAATGTTGGGCAGCGCTAGCTTAGGAGTGGCACCACAAGAATACATTTGTACAGCTTTTAGACTTAGCGCATCTTAATGTGACAGTGCCTTTATGAATTTGCAAGCACGTAACTGCAGTAAACATAGGGTCTCTGCACTGTGCCGCACACTGTAGCATTCGTTCCATAATTAATGATCTTTATTGGCCTTAATGAATTTATATGTGAAGACTAAGAACTCAGAGAAAGAATGAGGAAATGTTTTTCTGCCCTGGTGAAATCAATGCTGGTCATGAGAAAATTCAAACCATCATAAGTGAAGCTTTTGATGAGCAGTTTGATAACGGAAATAATTTCAAGGTAGGGCAGTGCATAGGATGTCCAACAAGTAGTTCCAAGCTGGGAGAGAGAGGGGGCTGATTAAAATAAGAGCTCTTTGGAACAAGAGATGGAAATAAATTTTATGTTAGACCCAGGGATTTCTTATTTACTTAAATGAGATAAATTAAATGTATTTAAAAGACAAAATAAAAAGAGGACAGGGCAACAGATCTAATCCAAAACTTAAGGAGACAACTGGGCTGACATTTTATTTGAGTGGCAGAAAAATATAATTAATATAATTATTCTCAGACTTCAGTGAAATCTGAACAGGTTAGGATCACAGTTGTGTGCTTTTGAAGGAAAAATGTGTCTAGAGGGACTGACGGTAATGACTTAATTTCTCTTTGCCTACCCTGACACTAGAAAATGACAGTTAAAGCCTATTTTAGGATATTAATTAGTAAAAATATACAGCTATTAATTGGTTGGGGTTTTTTTCTGGAGGTCTCTTCTGGCTTTTTAAAATTTGGTAGTAATTTTACAGTACTGTTTTCAGAGCCAGATACTGCATTTTGTATCCATCAACGTAATTCCATTGACTTGAATGGAGTGACAGTGATTTAGATAACCTGTTGACTTAGTCTCATTTTATCTTGAAAGCTTATCATCAGTGAAGCAACAGGAGAAAGATGCACAAAAAGTATTTAAAGACATTTTGTGTGGTTTAAATGTTATATAATAATAATTTTGTTTGCGTAGCATCAGTAAAGCCAAATATCGGGTCCCTGGCCTAGAGGAATTCCCATTTGAAGACACAGCAAATTCAGTTCTGTGCAAAGCCAGTGGAGAATCTGGCTGGACTGCTGGCAGCAGCAAAATGAATATGAGTAGCCTTTTGTCCTCAACTGATCACAGTGGTGCTTCCTTTTTCAGTACTTAAAAAAATCAATGAGAATGTTTTGTGGGCTAGAGAGAAAGTAAATAAGCTGAATATCAGTCATTTTTTCCATGGTATTAAAAGATCTAAGTGGTGCAGTTTTCACTTCTAATATACAATGAAATGCAAACTTAATGCCTCGTAGTCAAAGGTCTTCTTACTGAAAGCTTATGCTTCTTTACTATAAATAGGACTTGACAGAGAATTTTATGTCTGCCAAAGCACACTGATGGTATTGCAGTAATAGGCATTTAATTATTGCTCAGTTTATTTGAAGAGTTAGGATGTATAGATATTTCTTTAGCCTTTTGTGGGCTATCACATGACATTTTTTCCCCCTGTTAACTAGAGTATTATTGAACTGTAGCAAAATGAGAACAGAAGGATTTATTTTCTCTATAAAACCGGTTGGCATTTGGTGGGGTTTATTTTATCTAAAGATAAACGTTTCATTAAAAAAAAAACCAAACCACAAAATCTCACCTCTTGTTCTATATTGACAAATTTTACTTGACGATAATTTTAAAATATATAGAATATTAAGCTCTAACTTTGCCAAACACCATTTTTACACTGAACTTCTTTCGAGTATACTCTGAAATTTGTAGGTGTTCGAAGTCAAGCACATATGTTTCTAGATGATGACATAGAGAAGATGCCACCTCTTTGAAATAATTTTTCTGATGCATCTCTATGTTATTGAAACAAACAATATTAAGGCTTAAAATGATTTTTACTACTGTAAGTGACATTTTTTCAAAACATAAGTCAAATGTCAGACTTAATAGTTCATTTATGTATGGGTCTGAGACATTATATGTGTTCTTTTCTCACGCTTATGGGAAATGTTCATATAACCAGAAACTTCTGGTAATTGACAGCCCACCTAAGTAGAGTGCTTCCCTCCAAATGGGGAGAGTAAAAAGATGAGTGTGATTTTTCACAAAGACAAGAGATAACACAAAAGGCAAAGCGGAAGGAATGCATAAAGAAAGGAGAAATAAAGACAGAACCTTTGGCTTTGCCACTTCTTCAAGTAATCCTTGGATACATTTGCATGATTTGGCTCGCTGGCAGACACAAGGTCCTTCTACCTGCAATTTGGAAAAGGCTTGATATGAGCTTTCCCTCAACTGGAAGTTACATAGCAGTGCTAAGCCTGCAGTATATACCCCTGAGGATTAATCTAAATTGGTAACTCTTCTTAAAATGTTCTGGACAGTTTTATGACCATCAAGAATATTTTGAGCTTTTTGAATCAGTATATTGCTCAGATCTAATTTTATGATAAATAATAAGCTGCTAGCCAACAGTCGCTAAAACAGTTCATTCCTCCCCGGTATAATACTACAGAAATATGAATGTGCCCTAAACTTTTTCAGTGAGTGAGGTTTATTTGCTAGAATAAGCATAGCTGTCTAATTGATCTGACTGGTTTCCGCAGATGGATACTTTACTCTGTAATACATGAAGGTACTTCATGTAACAGCTAATTTTGAGCTCCAAGCAGACATTTTGCTGTTGTGCTAGCCCACAGTAGAGTGTGAAGGATAAGTGATATAATCATATTGAGACTAAATAAATTTTCTGCTTATGTCAGATTTTTATTACCCTTTGAAAACTTGTTTAAAATGTCATTTGAAAAAATGAATGCAAATCAAATTGAACACTCCTCTAGTACCATGAGTGCTCCCTTATTGTAAGTCATGGAATTTACATGACAGATTCATTAAGCTTTCTTAGTCCAGCCTTGGAATTGGTATACACAGTCCTATTGAGAAGTTGTAGGGAATTTAGAAAAGATTGTTATGGATAATCTTTTGTGTTGCTGCATCAGGTATATTATTGCATCTTTTAGTAGATAAGCTTACAAATATGTGGTTCTTGCTTTTTTCAGGCTATTAGAAAGTAGAGCACAAAACCCAGAGCCACTGTAATAAGAATCAACCATGTAATCTAAATTAAATGCACATGCTCTATTAACATGTGTCCAAGCATTATTTTCATCTCAAAATCAAAAAAAACAGTGATGTAAATTAATAACTGTGAATTCTGGTTTTCCATTTCAGGTCAAGAGATGGAGAACAGAATTTCAGTTTCCATTTCCAAAAACATTGTGATGGATACTTGAATTATTCTGTCATATGTTGGTTATAAATAATGGTTTACAATCTTTGAATAAAAAGTCAGGATTTTACAGTTCCCTGTATTTATTGTGTATGTCTCTGTTTTTAAGACATTTCAAGTCTTCAGGTGTTTTCCGAGATAACTGTATTCCACATATTACTTGTTATATCTGACAGGATTCATGTTCTCTTTCAGGAGACGCTGATAGATTGGTGTGATGAAAAGGAACTTAATTTGATTTTAACAACTGGAGGAACAGGGTTTGCACCACGAGATGTCACTCCAGAGGTGAGAGAGTCCTGGAATAAGAAAACCTTCCCTTTGGCATATGAGTCTGGGATAGGGGGCTGATATTTTTTGGAAATTTCCTCTGTAACTTTACTTTGCAGTATCTCTGGACAGGTCAAGTGTTACATAACTTGGAAGAAGAAAAGCAATAGGGAATATAATTTAAGAGAATTACTCTGACCTTGGGTTCTGACCCAAAATGATTTTTAAACTAAAATGTGGTTTAGTATAATGGATTTCCAGACCCCTTAAAAATCAAAATTCTGATGGCTTTTTGGTGTAATTTTCCTTAGCACTGCAATACAACACTGCTAAGCAAAATCTTGTGTGGTTTTTACTGTGTCCTGCACAAGGAAAAGTGGGATAAGAGAGATGCCTTAATTCTCCTTTGCAGGCTACTGCATTGACAACTACTGCATTATAGGTTATAGAGTGTGAGGGTCAGATAGCAGGGGGAAAAAATTCTGTGCAAAGCTGCTATTGCTTTGCTTGACACCAGGTTGTCAAAAAAAAAGCTAAACAGACACGGAGATGGAGGTAACCTGCGCCAGTAAATGTTGCACAGGAAATCTGATTATATTCCTCTTATAAGGAGCTAAGGTAAGGAAAAAAAAAGATAACCTAGTAACCTCATGGCCATGAGTTATAATATGAAATGACTGTGTGATTGCTGTTGAAGTGTTTTGGTATTTATGGTTCCAAATTAGATTAATATGAACTTTTAAAATCACATACTTTTTTTGGTTTGCTTGTGTTCACTAAAGGGCAGAATTAAAATTGAGTGCCTGAAGTGTTTATTTCCATAACTTACCATACTTAGGTTTCTCTTAAGTGCTCACACAAGTTTTCAGTTGCTTAGAATTGCAACTTGGAGTTGATGTTAGTTCATTGTAACATGCCTACAGTGCTTTTTACTTTCAAATATGTTCTGTCAACCATGGCTGCAGTTTACCTTTTTTTCCTTAGGAATCTAAAAATATTTTTTAATTTACTTTTTATAACGTTTGTGTAGCTAAACAAACATGTAAAGAAAATACTCCTGTAGGTTACTTCTGATGTTTTTAGATTATATACTAGAAACCTTAAGTAACTAAAACCTAAGAGTCTGTGTATCAGAAAACAGGATCAGTATGACCAGAGTGTGGTAGCTAGTGAAACTGAGTTTGCAGATGATTTGCTATCCTAAAGCAACACAAAAGTGAAAAGTGTGTTGGTTGATTTCATCTCTTTCTTGCAAGCTTCATGGTTTTGAAGGTTGTATTCCCAGCAGTGTGTAAAAAAGGGCTGAAATTCTGCTTCAGTTTTCCTGATTTATTACCTTTATGCAGGTTCAAGCCTAGGCAGTAGTGCTGCAAGAAGCATTGCAACCAGTGCCAAAAATTAGCCACAGATTCTCAAGCAGCTTTTGGGACAAGAAATAAATAAATGAGAACTCTGCACATAAACACCTAGTATTTTCCTTACATTGCTTTATTGCTGTTACTTAAACTAATCATTTAAGACAGGTGGTGATGATTTGTTTAATTAGTTTTGATGTTATAGTGAGCCATTTTTAAAATTATCTGAGTTGTTGAAGCATCTTTAGACTAGATAATAAAAGCACATTGATAGAAAAAGCATTACTAGCTTGTATTGAAGAAAAAATGCATTGTTTTTAAACATAATAGGTATGCAAGACTTCAGCTGGTTATAACAGAATTAAGTGCTCTGACTGTCAAATTATTCCTGTACTTAAAAAGAATTTATATAGGACAGTATTTACTCACTTTTCACTCACTTAAGTTGGATTAACTTGCAAGACTAAATTTAAATCACAGTGGAGAGGTTGAATCCCAGTTTTTATTACAAAGAGGCAGTGATAAGGTTTGTTCTTTTGATAGGGTTTAGTAGATAGTTCACTGAAACAAATGCTTTTAAGGGAAGCAAATTAGTTTGCCAGTATGTGTCATAACAAAAAACATATGAAGAAGTGTAAGCTCCGGACCATATTTTATGCCTTTTGAGTCAGTGAGAGAACCAATTCAGAATGGAAAATTCATTATGTCAGTGTGAAATGTGCAATAGCAAGCCTTCAGGAAAACTTGCATTGATGTAGGAAATGGGTTTAATTTCTTCTGTGTATGGTGTTCATCCAGCATGCTCTCCCCTTAGTATTGAACTGATAATGAAATGATGTGATCATGACATTGTGATATTAAGATGTCGTCTTTAAGACATGATTTTAAAACTGGTAATAATTCAGCCTCATACTGGAAGACATTTTAGCATTTTTCCTGAGAGTAGTCCCTCAGGTCGTATTTGAGCTGAAATAATTCAGTCCTGCTTCTCCTTAATCCTCCTGTACTTTTGATTAGAAAACATGTTTTTCTGCTTTCTTTTCTAAGCATAGATACATAATTGCTATTGTACAGTACAAGATAAAGCCAGTTTCTGAGAGTATTTACAGCCCAAAGAATTAATGTTAATTTGATTTTGTAATTATTGATTAAATTGAAATTAAGTGCCAAGCATCATATATCTATTAAGAATAACTTCTTGAAACTTCAGAAATTTATTATTATTTTTTTAAAAATTACAGTTTCCCCCCTCATTTTGCCTTTTGAACACTCTGTCGGGTTTGTACCAGGTTATTGCCGTTGTTTCAATGATGTGTAACGGCTTTTTTATCTTCTAATGGAATAGATGATTTTACAGGTGTTCACAATAACTGATCTTCCATTCCTGTCTCTGGTCCCTAAATTTATAACCTCAGTCTACTCAGTGGGTGGGGAGAAATTTTTAATTAGTTACAATGATTCACACTTTGACAGGTGAGGGTCAATTGGATTAAGCAGTGTGAATATCGTCGCCTGCTTTTATATGTGACTAGAAGTGATGAAATGCATGTGGGTATTTAAAGCCCCAAATTCACCCATTGGATGGATGAATTTGAAGGAAACCGTCTTGTAGATTTTATTAGTGAATGCTGCAAATGCTGCAATTCATCATCTATTACGGCAGTTGATGGTAGTTCACATTTGGACTAAAGCCAAAGTATACTTTGGCTTAATTTTGTAGCTACAACCACTTTTTTTTTTTTTTTTTTACTATCTCATTTTGCCTGTAATTTATGGGGGTAGTGTTTAAATCCATACTGGAAATGCTCATACAGGTGTTTGTTGATTTAAAAAGTGTTTGTTGCTGGACAGAGGTCAGGGATTTACATATGGACAAAGTTATTTAGGACCTTTTGTTTTGTATTTCCAGATGCAAATATTTTTTACTTGGAACTACAGCACTTGAGTGGTAGACAGTTCCAGTTCTTACAGAATGTTAATGATAATATACATTATCTTTTGTGAAAATATTTAAATAATGTGGCAGCATTTTCACCTATCACTAGGTATCCTTTGATATAGAAATGTATTTTCTCTGCTGCTGTTGGTCAATACAAGGGAGAAAAGTCAAGTCTCATGTATACAGGTGCTCTAACCAGTTTTCTGTCTTCTGTCTTCTCTATTTTTACATTTATTATTTTGCAAAACTGTACATCCAAATAATTCACTCATCTGCCCCAGCAGAGTCCTCTAGCTGTTTTCTTATCCTTCATCTATAGTGTATAGCTCGCAAGTCTTGTTTGCCCCTCCATGGGACTAATTTCATGTACTTAGACAATAGCAATAGAAGCCAACTTATTTTGCCTCAACTGTTGCTAGAAATCCCTGAGCTGTGTCGCTATGTGGATTCCCAAATAGTTCAGCACCACTGCAGATAACTGTCAGCCCTGAAATTTTAAGATAAGAGTTTAGAAGAGCTCTTTCCATCATGTAAAACCAGATGGATGTTTCCTTAGTCATCCTCCTTTTCCAATGCTCTGGAAAAATTATGAAGATATTGTTTGGTTCTTGCTGATTGTATGCTTTAATATTTATAGGCTGTTATGAAATTTATGTAGATATGTACTTGTTTTCATTTAATCTGTCAATATGTGCATATTTATTTATTCTTTCATCCAAGTTCTCTAGTCAATGAAAAGAAATAATTGTTCTCTGGAACTCCCTCCTATTTGTCAGCATTTTTCTGAAAAAAGGACGCTCAGAATGAACCAAATACTCCAAACCTAGGCACACAAAAGCCATGTCTGGAGAGAAGAAATTCTCTATTCTGCTGTGATATTAAGTCTTTGTATGTTCAATTCAAAATTGCACCAGCATTTTTATAATCGTTACCAATTGCAGATTTTCAGTCACCTGGCTTTTCCCAGTTCCCTAAGGTATCTTTCACTATTGCCGTTTCCCACGTTTCTCCTTAGAAGTTAGTCTGAATTTTTCTTGAAATTCCATTTTATTTCTAGAGACTATTTTAATGTCTGTATCCTTCCATTTCTCTGTCCCTTGTAGTGCTGACAACTTTCTTAATCTCTATTATTTGTAATTTTCATGTGTTCTGTCTCTTTGCTTTCCCTTCAACTTTGTTAATGAAATCAGATGCTTGTGACACAACAGCGTATGTCATGTTGTAGCCATACTCTCACAGCAATACATGGTCCCCCCAGATTAAGCCAAATCCACTGAGATATTTCAATTAACAACTTCCATGTAATAAGCAATAATTTAAATTAGAAATAATATGTAGGCTTTTTTCATCCTCCCTGGTTCAAATAGTACCTTTCCAGAGCAGCAGGATTTCTAGTATTATTCGTTGTGGATATGGGAGTACTTCTGTTCTTCTTCAGCAGCATTCAGCTGTTCTCAGTGCCGTACCAAAAACATCTTAGTGTTGTGACTGGGCCAAAAGAAACTAATTTTCTTTTTACAAACTGTCACTTCAAGATGGCTCCCTAGCGTGGAGGAATGAAGTCTTCATCTCACAGGGGACGTCAGTAATTTTATGGTAGGAATACTGTGAAATTGTACAACCTTTAATTAGCCAGGCTGTTGTTTCAGTTTTTCACCCTTCTATATTCAAGGTACCCTCCCATTTAATAACCTTTTTCAGCATTTATTTTTGTGGTCTATTTTAAGACTGTAGTTTTCTGTATCTCTCAATGGAGGTCTCACTCCCCATTAAGTTCTATTTCTGCGTAGAGCTATTGTCTAATGAAGTGTGCTGTGTATGTATGATGTCTGATCCCGTAACTTGCCATCAGACCTTTTGAGAACTAATGTTCTCCAGATTTCTTAGAAGATCATGTTTCCAGCCCAGCTTGCTCCTAAAGGGTCTGAATTTTGATACCTTGCAACAAATACGCTTAAATGGAATAGACTGCTCTGTGATAGACTTCTTCCAAATTCTGTGCTACCCTGTTAGATGTTTATCAACAACTCTGTAAGGTAGCATTCCCTTTTTCTTAGCCCTCCATACAGTTCCTAGCTTATATGATTAGGTCTTTATCTGGTCGGCTTTGATTTTTCAATAACATTGAAAAATTGTGTTATAAAAACACAAATATATTTGTGTGCCTTATTAATTTAATTTAAAAATTAAATTAAATAATTAGACTTTACATCTGGTTATTATAGCAGAACTGATACATTTAGCTGCAGAACACTTTTCACTAAACAACAGTTACCGGTTTCTTCGAGGAGCAGCCGTATACAGGTTATTTGCACTACCCAGTAGACCATGAGGTTACAGAATTACCTGTGTCTTGGGAAATGCCAAACTTATTTAGCTGACTTATGAAGTGCTCAGAAGCGTGCTTTCTCTTATCTTGTTTGAGTTTCTCAGGAAAACTTGGTAACGTGCCATAATCGCTGAAGAGCTCGGTTGTGCTATCATCAGCTGCAGTCACTGCCTGGAAATACCTGTGAGCTGCCAGGACAGCTATAGTGAGAAATGTGCAAGGGAAGGAAGCCAGATCCCTTTTCAGCTCCATTTACTCAAATATCAAAAAAAAAGAAGCCACTTACCCCACCCCAAACCCTGCCCCTCCCCCCCCCCAAAAAAAAACAAAAACAAAAACAAAAACAAAAACAAACCACAACACAGAGGGAGCATTCCTGAAGAATGCTAATTTTTATAAATAAAGCGAGTGTGGTAAATTCTTGGTATTCTGCTACATAAACAGCAGTTTTGAACATCTTTCCTTGTCTGTGTATCCAGCTGAGACACTGGATTGAAGGAATGTATGTGTCTCAACTTCTTTCTGTCTAGATTTCCCAACATAGACAAGTATGAAGATGGGGGGGGGGAAGAGGCATAGGAATACAGAGGATACTTTTGTCTCTGTATATGGGATTGATGTGTCTAAAATGGAAAGCTGCATATTTTTCTGACATTCCCATTTTAAAAAGTTTCAAATGTCACAGTGGATATAGAAAAAGGTAAAAAAAAAATATAATGACTAGGAGAGATTCTTTGTGTGAGAGTTACACAACTCAGTCTGTTTAGTTTATCATAAAGAGCACTGGGGTTTACGTGTACTTTCTCTGGGAAATAGTAATAATGCCTTTCTTAGTCTTCTAAAGAGAATTGTAAGAATAGCTGGTGATAGGAAGCTTGAGCCAGAAAAGTCTAATAAGAAAAACATCATAATGGAATGTTTTAATATCTGGGTTGGTTTGTTTGTTTAACAATGAGAGATTAATTACCCAAACAAATTCCCTAAAGAGGAGCTGTATTCTCCATTTTAATCCTGTCAAATCAAAAACAATTTATTGTGGGAGAGACGTCTTATAAAACTCAAGTTGTCTTGTACTCCTTACAGAAGTCATGGATGATATTTAATGAGTTTTCCTGTGCTGAAGACCAAGCTAGGTTCCAGCCTTATGTTGTGTATATGTTAAATGAGAAGATAGTTTGAATCAAATGGATCCTGAAATCAGTGAAGACGCAATTTTGTTTCCTGCATCTAAAAGGATTACAAGAATCGCTTCTCTGTCTCGTTTTTTGAAAATGCAAAACACTGATAATACTGGCTGAGGATATTTAAAATATCTTTTAAATTATTTAACTAATGTATTAACCTTCTGTGTAAAGTCAACTGACCATCATATCCTAAAGATAATACTAATAGAATTCCTGTTAAGCAGTTGGGCATTTTTGCCCATTTGAGGACCAACTTTTATTTGCTTTATCTTAGCTTTCCTTAATACTCTCAAATAGCAAAAAGAAGTTCGGGGTTTGGTCTATCAAACATGTCTGAAATACTTGCAAGCTCTGTTGAAAAGAAGAAAACAGTAGTAAAACAGCAGTAAGGGATTTGAATGTTTCATAGAATGAGGAGCAAAAGCACAGTAATGAGCCAGGAAATCTCACTTATTTTATCTTAAGTTTTGCAATTAAGTTTTTATTACAAGGTAATTTCAGAGTGGAAGCTGGAAGAAGACAGCGTATCCTCTGGGTGGACAAATGGTTCATACCCCCGTGATCCCAAATACTTTTAAAAGTACCACCAGAAGAACAATATGATTATAATTTACTTTTTATTGGGGTAAAGAGAAGTATTGTCCTCCACTTGGCATTACTGATGCCTTTTAGCCATGTTTTCACTGCAGGGACCACAGCTCATATGGACGTCTCTCTGGTAGTTTAAACTAACTGGCTTGGCTCCCATTAGCAGTGTAGCCTTAACAGCGCATATAGATCTTGCAGTCCTTTCTGTAACTGGGGAGAAAAATATGCCTGCCATCAGACTTCTGCATAATGAAATTTTAAATTTGGAACTTCTGGAATTTTTTTCCTTTTAGGCATTTCTAAAAATAGTTTCCATTAAAACATCTCTTCACAGCAGATAATAGGGAACTGAACAAAACTAAACATCAGGTTAAGGCAAAATAATCTTGAAACATTGTCAGGCCTGTAATTATGCAATTCTTGTCCCTAAAGTGTAAATTTTTTTCTGGTCATGGTCTATTACAAAGAGTTTAATAAAAGCTTAATACAGAGAAAATTAACAAGAGACGTATAGACACATTAGGAAGACTTGTCTGCGAAGGCAGCTCAAAGGAATGATAACTAGAGGGCAAATACTAGTTTGGATTTAAGATGTGTCAAAAATTGAGTGAGTTAGTCCTTTTGACATAAGCGCACCAGAATAGCAAAATGACTCAATATTAAAATAGTTGATCGTTAAAACTAATACTTATTGAAGAGTAGAGAATTTCTCATTTGCTCCTTGCCTGCTGTGTAGGAGCTCTTCCAGCCACCAAGTGGAAAGAAAGTAGAAGAGTCTTGGAAAGCAGCTGGCTTCAGCAGTTATTCTTAGCATTATAACTGGTCCTTTGCCTGCTTCTGCTAATTGCTACCACGTGGAGCAGTGAAGATTTAGCAAAATGTTAACTCAGTATAAGTGCCAGAATAGAAAAGAAAAATTATTATTGTCATACCCAGGCATGAAAGTCTTATCATTTATGGACAAGAAAATAATTACTTTTAAACCTTAATTGAGACCATTTACAGATAATTCAGCTTCTTGTCACTTCGTGCATATATTCTTTTTCCCTATTATTTTGTAATGAGAATACACAAATTAAAAGTGAGGTGCGTAATCTACCGTGGATTATTTATTATTGACGTTTAAACTTTCTCTAGATTTAAAAAGTCCACCCTCTCTTCCACAAATATATTTTTTCCTATGGTTCGCTGAGATCAGTTTGTCATAGTTCCTTTTCAATGAGCCTTGAAAGATCTCCCTTTGGAAAGAAGGTGCTAGCAATTTTGTTCTTGCTGCGGTGCAGTTGCTGCTGGCCACAAAATCACAGGATTTGATAAAAGTGCCAATGCATGCTCGAAGTACCTCGTACTCTACAGTATTAATGTTTACTCTGGTTCAGGCAGTGTATGCTGTTCCTGGCTGGTTTATGCCATTATTAATTATATGATGGAAATTACTTGGTCTCCTCTGCCTAAATTTCCTGTCATTCTAAGGTTCTAAGCCCTAATAGTAGTACTGGGAAGTTTGGTTATGGAAGTAATTCCTGTTCTATGACTCAAATTTCTAAATTTGAAGTTACACTAGCCTCTGTTATTCCTGTGCCTGGCTTGGCTGGAAGGAGAATGAGTGGCTGATACCCAGAGGATCAGTGTAAATGATGTTCCATCAGCTTAGCCTGTTACTACTGTATTCCTTAAAAGCTTTGTTGCTTATGAATACATGGTAAATTCATACAGATTCTGTCTCTGTGACCTTTCCAAATCCTAGTTCAGCAGCGCACAACAGAACTACGGATTCCTTTATTGTGTCTAAGATTCTCCATAGTTTGCAGGAGAGCGAAGAGTTGGCTTCTTGTTGCATATTATTGCCTTGTCAAAGTGAGATGTAGGTTTTCAGTATTACCAATAAGAAGTTGATGTGCAGGCAGATAAGTACATAGTGGACTTCTAAGAGGACAGAAATAGCGAGGCTTGATTCCTGGTTGGTTGACTTCTAGTTATTAGGAAGATACTTCCTAAGTAAAAAGACTCATGACTGAAATGACAGATGAACTAAATTACTGAGGTTTATTACTGCTGGGATTTTCTCAGTTCTTCCATTCCAGAGTTCATTACATGTTTCTGAAATAGGGCAGCAGCTAACATTTCTGAAACATGGTTTAATTTGTTTAAAAAACCAACCATGATAAATAACAGAGTGTTTAAGTTAAAGAGAAGCGGAGATTCAAGGTAAAAAGTGTTGATAAGCTTCATACTTTGCAATTCTTGCCATAGAAGAGGGTTATCCCCCAAGACTCGCAAGACCAATTCTTTTCATTAGAGTGTGGGTGTATCTAAGCCTACGCTAGTGATGCGTAACAGTTAATGACTTCTTCAGTTTATCTCACAAATGGCCGGCAGTGGCTAATGGGTACTCCTGTTCATCTTCACAAGTTATTTTGCAGTGGATATGGGAATGAGCTCACAAGACCATCCCCTTTCCCCTCTTACACACCTTGTGCTAGAGGTAAGTGTGGTTTTGGGGAATAAGGGTGGGATGTCATGAGATGAAAGTGATGTGGGCTTCTTAAATTTTTTGCAAACCTCAATAAAGGCATGTATCTGGGGATGGGCAAAGATTCAGCTGAATTCTTATTTTTTGCCCAAAGAGGTTACCCAGTCCTAAACTGACATGCTTTCCTTGAACTGGGAGTCAGAAATCCCTTTTCTCTTCTGTTTTTCTGCTGCAGAAATTCCCAACATTCCCATTATGTGGGCTCCAGAGAGGGGTAAGCAACATCTTCAATCCCACCCAATCATTTCCAAACTAATTCTTTGCTAGTATTTTTTTGCTTTTTTAATCATCATCAGAAGCAGTTTTTAGACACATTTTTCCCATTTGTTTGATTTTCTTGTGGATTCTCATATTTTTGTTTTATAGGAAGGTCCCATGGCCTCCCCAAGTGCTAGGGTCAGCCTCATCTGCTGTTTCCATTTGTGTGCTATTCTCCTGTGGATTTTCATGGTTCACTCTGATCTAATATTACCAGAGGGTGAGCATCTAGATTCTTGGGACTGTTACACTTGTGGTACCCTAAGTTACTGAAAAAGCACTGCCACCCTGCTGCCCTGTCAATCGGTTGGCAGGCTTATGTTTTGTCCTTGCCAACAGTGGCATCTGATTATTCATGGGCTTTGGTCTTTTGCTGCCTTGCCTGTCTGGGGACTGCCTGGCATTCACTACTCTCAGTCTCTCTACCTGCTGGCTGTGCGGTGTTGTCCTCCTTGAGAGATCTTGGCCCTTTGCCTGACTGTCTCGCCTTACCTCTTGACCAGCTAATTGCTTGACACTGACTACCTTCTGCCTTGTCCATCTGTCGAATGACACGGCTCGCCTCCTCGTTGTCCTTTCGATCTGATCGCACATGGGCGTTGGCCTTCCGCTGCCCTGTCTCCTGCTCTGAGTGCCTGGCATTACCTTCCTGCTGAGCGCATCTGCTGCCTTTGTGGAATTGCTCTTCTGCTGCTTGGCACACCTGCTGACTGTTGGGTACTGCTTTATCAACTTGCTGAATGTCTGGCATTTTCCTCCTGCCTTTTCACCTGCTTCTTGATTATAGCGTCCCTTTGCTGCTCTTTGAGTCTGCTTACTCACTGATACTTGCTCTTTTGCTGTCCTATCCATTTGCTTTTATGCCTGGCATTTCTATCATATTGTCCTGCCCACCTGCATAGATCTTATTTCTAAATATGCACCAGTCTGAAAAACAAAATGAAGAATTGTAAGGAATGGGGGAAAAACTTGTCTGGCTCCTTCATGATCTGATTCAGTTCAACATACCAGCCAAAAACTGATCTCAGTACCAGAATCCAGCTTTTACATAGAACTGCTCAAAACCCTTTCCCTCCTTACAAGAAAATAAAAAAAAAAAAAAAAAAAAAAAAGCTGCATAAGCTGCATTGTATTTAGTCTTAGCTTCCATCACTTCATTTGATAGGTGTATTACTGTTCAGTAATACTGTATTCAGAATTAAATTCAGAAGCAATTAAGTACTAAAACACATCACTAATATTACCTATAGTAATTCTCAGAATCCATGGAAGGTAGGTAATAACAGGGGAAATAAACAATCTGCTGCTGAAGCTCAGAAAGATTAAGATTTGAATGTAGAGCTGTATTCAGTAAACGCAGTGGATCAAAAGAGCTAAGTAAGAAATTTTACAGATCTTTTAATTTAACACACAAGGTTGCAGCTAATCTAAAAAAGCTATTGGATCAGTACAGTATTACCAAACCGCCGTGTATCGTAGTGGCTGCTTCCTGCTCTTTCTGTACTGGGAGAATAGTCAGTTGCCAGTTTACAGAAACCTTTTGTCACTCTCATACAGATTAAGAACGAGGACTTGACTACATCTGTAAGGTCCATAGTAAGGGAATAAATCATTGTCATAGCTTAGAGTAAGAAGCAGGATTCCCTGCCTCTTTAATTCAACTCACTTGACCTCTCTTTTCCTAGCTCTGCCACAGTTTCTAGCTTATTATGAATGTTCAGGGTTTTAATTATGCTTTTGAATCCAGCACCAACTAGGAATCGGAGAGTAGATTCTGTCATAACAAACCCTGTCATAATTCCGTAATAAAGTCTTCCTATGCTTAAAATAATTGTAATATTCTTTAAACTTTAGCTTTTACTCTCTCCATATTTAATATTACTACTTTTGCCATCTTCAGAGATACCCTAAATATGGGAAATAGTCTAACCGTAGAGGCAGGGCAGCATCCCTTGATTCAGTAGCCTCTTTCACCTGTGCGAGACCAGCTGTGGAATCAGAGAGAGCCGCTGTGGGAGAGCGCCTTGCTCCCATGCTCCTGACACCGGCTCGGCCCTGTGGAGAATGGCTCCCGGTGTGACAGACAATGTTCCGAGTAAGAGCCAGTGGGAACCTTCTCCTAGTTTTCATGTTAGTCTCTAGAAATCTGGTATACTCATACCCTGCTCTGAGGAACAGGAGGAACAAACTTCTGCCTTTACTCCTTTATGGTATCGCCTCTCCTGTCCTCTCTCTTCTCAGCCTTTCCAACCCTCCCTTGCTTCTCCAGGCATTTTTTTCCACAACTTTGTGAACTCTTAAAAGACAGTAGGTTGGCAGTCTCTCACTTCCCACCAGCTTCATGCTCCTGAGGGGTCTGGTGACAAGAACAGATCTCAGTGGCAATTCTCTTTCTCCAAGCTTTAACTCCCAGTGTTACTTTGCTGCTTCCCTAGGCTGTTGTTTGAGAAGTGACACCTGATACTGGAAGGGAGGAGGACTATTCACCTGAGCACTGTGGGGCTGCAGGACGCTGCTGGGACTCCCTTCTTATCCCCAAAACCAGAAGTCATTTTTCTGTGTATCATTTCAGTTATTTTTAATGTAGCTATTTAAAAATTAACATTACCTCAAAAAGCCAGCTAGTTTTCAAATATTATGCAGGTTATATAAACTTTAAACAAAAAAAAAACAACATCAGAAACTGCAGGTAAATAAACACAGTACTTCTTCTTGAATATATAGAATCTTCTTGGTATAAAATTATACCTACTGGAGAATTGATGCAGTGCTTTCTTAGGCAGCTTCACTGAAAATATGCAGGTAAATCACTTTTCCATCTGCAGTGATCAAGTTATGGTACGAATATTTTACTCAGTTAAAAAAAAATTATTTCAAGATTAAAGAATACATTGTACTTTTGTCTTATAAATGAGTCAAAATTTGGTTAAAGAAACAATGAAAAATTTACACGCAAAGCCCGGGGAATAACATCATCTCTACCAAATCCCTAGAACAATGAAATACAACATTATTGTGTCTTTTTTTAATGTTTGTTTGTTTGGGTGTTTTTGTTTGTTTTTGCTAAGGTATTCATTAGTCTGTCCTGTGCACTTTTCAACAAAAAATTAGCTTCTGGAATAGTCACGAAGAGTTACAATTCTTTCCAGCCTATAGAGTTCCCCCTTCCAGGACAACTAAATTTCCTGTTATCAGTCTAATTGTATCTTAGTTTTATTTCCTCTTCTTAGACTCTCTTCCTTCTTTACTATCTCTGATGAAAAAATCTTATTATATTTCTGATAGTCATTTCCTGAGCTACTATGTCTGAATCCTACAAATTATTTGACAGGAGAGTGTTTTTCATATATCCTCTTCTTACTTCAATACAGTATTTAAATTCCATTGAAGTTTTTACAGTTTGCTTTCTTTATTCTTCTCTGTTTTCTAATGGTACCCTTTCCAATGGTAGTCAGCATTGTAGCATCTAAGCAGCTAATTTCTTCAGCTGTTTTTGAAAAGAAAACAAATTCATAACTAATACAGGTCTTTGCTCTCAAAAAGAAAGACATGTATACAATTATTTTGTTACTCCTGGGATTTCCAGAAGGGGTTCCACTGCCCTGATCTACTTAACCACTGCTTTCAGTTTCAGTTTGTGTTTTTCATTCTTTTAAGAATAATGTGTCTGACAGTGACTCATATCAACTTGGAATTCAGATTTTATTATGTCTTTATGTTGATTCTGGATTAGGTTTGAAAAAATTATTTGTTTAATTTTAGACAAGAGTGCCTCAGATGGTAAGTGTTCTGAACAAATATGCCTTTTGGTTCATGAATTGTCATCAGTGATGAAGGCTTTTGCTGTCACAACTCATGTAAGAACTTACTGAAAGTGTATTGATGCTGAGTAAGTTCCAGTGTCTCTCTACTGTTACCTCTTTACTTAGCAGTTAAATAGATTTTTTTGGAAAAATGGGGAGATAGGTGCATAAAGCAGATGTAAACAGGAAGACAATACTGTTTTTGCGTGATTACTTCTGAGCATCACAGTTTGTAACCCATGATTTTTTTCTTTTATTCTGTTGAATTTATTTGGGAAGATTTAAACACTCCATCCTCTGGGTTCCCTTTTCATAAAATGTCCTTTAGACCACAGGCTAAGAAAAGGTGTTTACATGGTTACGATGCAGTTTTAACTGATTCCTTGATAATGTCCATGGCTTAAAGTTAGTGAATTTCCTTAGTAAATTAAACTCGTATATTCACTGAGTTCATACACGGGAGAGGACCCAGTCATCTATCTTTCAATGACTGTTGCATAATTGTTCACCCCAGTACGTTTTTCTGTTGTTCTGCCCAGCCAGTTTTTAGATTTTGAATTTGCTGGAGCTTCTTTCACTTCACTTGGGAGTTTGATGAAGTCAGATAGATGTCATGGTTTAGACATTTTATCTGAGACTGCACTTAAATTTTGTTTGAGTAGTACTTTACTGCTGTCATAGTACCTCATAGCATCACTAAATAATCTTTTCCACCCTTGCTGTTTTCTTTCAGGAAATATTTGTACACCTTAATTAGGCTTTTTCTTTTCATATTTTTGCAGATAGACTGTAGATAGACTTTATGAAATAAACTTTATTTTGTGTAGTGTTGCAATCATGTACATCACTCCAGTAGTGGATTTTGCAGATCTCAGAGCTGAATGAAACCTACACACTGCACCATTTTTTTTTCTGAGTTTTTGGGCTACAGCTCCCTTTTTTAACTTGTTTCAATTTCCATTTCTTCCTACAAGCTGAACAGTTCTTTCTTTCGAACCAGATAGTGCTTATATATCCAGTGGTATATGTAATTAATCCGTGAACAGCAAGGTCTAACACTGTGTTTTCTCTCAATCTCTTCTGCAATTCATGAAAGTTTTACTGATTTCTGCTGTTCAGCATTGGTGGTTCCTGGGATGAGAAGAACAGAGAAAGGCACAAAGTTCCTTTAGGTGTCTTTGTCTGCTAGGGATTTTGTTTCCTGCAGCATCTTAATGAGAAGTTGCTATTATCATCACTGTTTGCAGGCAAGAGGGAGTCTGTAACAGTAGAGTTTTCTTTTGATGTTTTTAAGCATAGCAAGGATGAATTTACTAACCTAGCTGGAACTTGTGAGTTTTTTTCAATTATTAGCTTGTCACATTGTTAAGACAACTTAACATTTTCCCCAGGAATATTTTGTGCATTTTTTTACTTTCCCTGTTAGCTTTTTTTAAAATGAGGATTTTTTTTTAAATTATCGTTTAACTCATTTAATCAGAAACATAGTATTGGGCAGCTAACCTTAGGTATAAGTTTATGTGATTTCTATGTTATTCTGAATTACTGTCTTTCATTGTGCATATACATCATATAGAAATACTGCTGTCTGATTTTTTACTTGAGTTAATCCGCTTAGAGCTCTGATGTTTGTAGTTGTTCTCTGAATCACTACCATTGCTGTGGTGGTGAGATGCATAGCATTTATTGCAACAGTCTAGTCCTGTGTATGTTTTAAGTACACAGAGGAAGAACTAACTTTTTCCCTGTGCCTATCTAAGAATCTCTTCTGCCTTACCAGTTGTTAAAAGCTACCACTTTTCTCAGTGATCCACTTCCACACTGCTAGTATAAAAATCAATCTGCTGAAAAATTTTAGACACAGAGTGAATGTTATTAAAAAGCAAAAATATGATTCTGCACAACATGGTCTGCTACTTCAAGCACAGCAGAAGTGTGTGTGAGGGGAGGTGCTTATATACCTATGTTGCTGTATCTATAGTAATGAAAAGGTGCTTAAACTATAAGAACTTCAGGGTTTCAAGGTTAAGAGTTGGGCAGTTGGGAAGTAAACTGACAGAATTTGTCTATACAATGCAAAGTTGCATTAATGTGAAAGCATTACTCTGTCACAGCTAAGGAGTGTCAATAAATGATTGAACTGGTTTTGGCTAGTGCATAAAAGATACTGTGATGTCTTCTAAAACTGGAAGAAACTGGTGTTTTGGATATGGAAATGTGTATAGAAAAGATCTTGGGAATAGCGAAATAAAGGGAAAGCTGGATTTCATTATATTGTTAACTATTAAGTATTGTAAACCATTCATTAAATGGTAAAAACAAACTTGATATATCTAGTATTCCTCAGCCAGTGTAGATTAGGAGTTTTGCTGCCTTCTATTTCAGTACGCTGTGCTGCTGCAGTCTCAACAAAGTACTTTCCATCTTCTCTTTAAGAAACCTTTTCATCCAATTGTTTCCATGAGAATCTCAGAGAAAAATAATGTGATTTGTGCCAGGAGTTAAATAATCCTGTATAGGAATTTGGTTGACAGAATGCACCGTAGGTCACTTTGGCTTTCAAAATCTGTTCAGTTCGAATGAGTGCATCATTCATGTGTACCTAAATCGACAACCGTTCAGAGTCTGAATGCATGAATTCCATCACTGGATCTCACTGAACAATCCTTTCTATGAGTTTTTAGGTTATGGCAGAAGTACTTTAAAGCTGTTCTTACTAGACATGCTTTATCATTTACTTGGGGACTAACAATGCTGTGTAAGGGAATCTTTAGAGAAAGTAAAGTACTTTTTGTGATTCTGGTATTGCCATGTTATATTCTTGAAAAATTATCCCTCAGTAGTCCACCCTTTATAGTGTATTTTAGGAAGGATTTTTTCAACATTGATATTTTGAGATCTGAAATTGTTTGGAGATGCTGCTTTACCTGTGACAGAAACTGTCTGGAGTTTCAGAAATAAGAATATTTCATAAGCAATATTTGTTCTTGGCAGAAGGGAGCAAATGATAGGAAAAACAGACAACATTCTCCACAGAAAAGAGTTGCACATCTCAGTCTCGGTAGCAAATGGGTTGGAGCTAAAGCATTGCAAAATTTTTTATTTAGAGGAGTGAAATTGCAAGCTAAAACTTCTGGTTCTTTCACTGCCCAAGAGACTGGGCAATTTCCGAGGAGAAGGCAACATACATTTCTACCTGGTGGCCTCATTGTTTGTGTGTACTGATGAGGATCTCTAAAGAATAGGGTCTATTCTCTTCCTGTGATACTAATATCACAACTAAGCAAATGTGACAGCTTGGTTTCTCTTAGGTAGTTCTAGATTTCACTGCTTAATATACTTCCTTCTCCCCACCGCCATATATAAAGCATCCAGTTTTGGCACTAGTTTTATATGAAATGAAGCTAACTGAGCTAACTGTACCCTGATTCACCTTTGGTATAGATATATAGTCTAGAAGATAGTACACATAACCAGAAGCACTATACAGGGTATTTTTGGGGGGACAGTGCTCCCTAGTTTTTGTACCATTAGTTATAGCTCATTACATTGTCAGTTGTATTACTTGTAGAATTCTTATTGATACTCTTATTGAGATATTGTAGATATTCCTATGATACTTCTCTCATTTCTGCTGTGTGATTCTGTGATTTGTAGAGAAAATTTTTCACTTCTCAGGTTTTGTTCCTCTTCAATTTTTAAAGAATTTTGCAAAAGTTATGATGCATTGTGTAGATTTTTACATTCTACAATAAATATAAAGCAGTTTGAAGTAATTGAGGGAAAACGTAAAAGAATAATAATGATTATGTATTTAGAATTTTAACAGTGTTTTTGTAATAGCAGAGGGGTGTCACTATCTTTACCAGCAAGTCTTCAGCTGTACTACTTTTACTGAACAGCAAGGGAGTCATTCTTACATGAAGTTGAGTTGAAGTGGGAAGTACAGCAATTTGCACGTGAAAAAGAGGGCTGAAAAAGGAAGTAGGTGCCAGACTGTTCTTTGGAAGCAAGTGCAGTGGCTTGTTTCCAGCTGTTGTTTTAAGAAGCTAATCCTCCTAACCTCCCCCCCCTTTGCAAATACCCTGCCTTTTGACACTGGCTTAACACACACCATTATATAGCTGTAACATACTGCATCTGGTGGGCTGCGTGCATCTTCATAGAGCCTAAATGCATTCCTCACGGTGCAGAAAAGCATTTAGTAAGCATCTTCTTTGATTAACGGTTTCTAAAAATGATTGTTCATTTTTATGACAATGTATTGGGGTGGGTAGTATCGTAAAATTAAGATCAGTTTGTATGGCATCAAATTTTTATATACATTTGCTATCCTAAAACTTTGATTAGCAATCAGGATTAAAAAATTATTATTAACAATATATATTAGAACTGATATTTAAAAGGTGCACATGGTTTGGTTGCCCAGATGCACCAATTTCATTAACATTTCTGTTACACAAATGGGGCAGTCAAATCACTGATCTACAAAGTTCGTGTAAATCAAATGCAACCGGGTTTAGCTCAAAACGTAGATACAAATGTACTGAGGTGCAGGAAAAAGTTAAAATTTCTACTGTATTGCTTTCTGTAGTATATTCATGTAAATTTTCATCTGCGTCATTGTGTATAAAAAAGTGAACCATCTTTCCCAATAACAATCGTTGGAGTCCAACTATTAAAAATTAAATATATTCATGGCTTGGTCATGCGTAAGTCATTGAGTATTGTCAGAGCTACCTCTACCAGCCAGTTGCTTTTCATGTTCATATACACAGTGGAACTGTACTGACAAAATCTTTTGCTGATACCAATTTGTAAACAAGAGGGACATCGAATTCGCCTCTGGCCTCTGAGTCTCATGTCATAGGCATTAGGTTGCAATAAATGGTACGATGGATCCCAGTGAAGAGAGTGAGGGAGTTTGGAGGGGGCAAGTTGCAGGCAGAGGGAATCAGGGATATCACAGAATCATAGAATCGTTAAGGTTGGAAAAGACCCTTAAGATCATCGAGTCCAACCGCTAACCTATCACTGCCAAGTTCATCACTAAACCATATCCTCAAGCACCACGTCTACCCTTCTTTTAAATACCTCCAGGGGTGGAGACTCCACCACCTCCCTGGGCAGCCTGTTCCAATGTTCCAATGTTTGACAACCCTTTCCTAATGTCCAACCTGAACTTCCCTTGGCACAGGTCAAGGCCATTCCTCTCACCCTATCGCTTGTTACTAGGGAGAAGAGACCGACCCCCACCTCGCTACAACCTCCTTTCAGGTAGTTGTAGAGAGCAATAAGGTCTCCCCTTGGGAAGAAACAGTGAGAACAGAGTCTGTATTTAATCTAATCTAACAGCCGTTGTTGCTGTGACACTTTTGTTCCTCACTCAGATAAATTCTGTAGGGTCATTCTGTGATGTTTGGGATCTTGGTGGCAGCAGAGTCACTGCAAATACGCCGAGAGTAAAAGAAAACCTCAAATCAGCATTCTTGTCCTGCAGAATTATTGTCAATGGAAATGGATTATTGGTGCGTGCAGATACACCAGTTTGTAGAGTTCATTTTTAGTTGGCCACATTAATCAGGGTTTCATCCACCTTTGGCTTGTGTAGATTTGGGTTGGGAGAAGAGGAGGAAAAAGAACATGTAATCAGGTCAGTTAATGGAGGATATGTACCAAGCTCACCGTTGGTAAGAGGAAAAGGCGATGGAGTAAGCCACCCTGATATGTTTAGACATGTTTTGGTTTACTTCATGTAAACTAATTCTGTAAAAGCCTGGGAGAGCTCTCAGTATGTGTCTGTGCATCTGACACACATAGCAGCATTTAACATCAAAAAGACCCAACAGGAACATCAAAACAGAGACTTGCCAGACAGGCTGAATTTCTTACTGTACAGTAGAATTGACAGAAGCCTGGGTTGTCGCTCCATGAGGAGGAACAAACACACACACTCATAGGGGCAGCACTGGCCTGATGTCTGCCTAGCTACCAGCACTCCATCCTGTGAGCCCAAACGTAGTGATTGGTGCTTGCTGTAGCCTCCTGTCAGTCATTCTTCACTGCTCTGGGACTATAAAACAGCTGATGAATTTTTACAGGCCTCCATCATTAGCACTCATGGATTACGTTGTTAAGGAAATAATGGCTGTCAGGCTCTTACTTTTAAGCTGCATGTGGCCAGGTTAATTGAAGTGGGTGTGAATCTGTAAAAAGCTCTAGAATGACAGCAAACACTTACTTCTGGGATCCACCCTGTCCAGAAGGAGCTATTCATTCCCCACTGGATGCAGGCCATGCTTGACTTACATGGATCTGTGACAACTGATTTGACATCAAGAAGTCAGTGATAATCATAACTGTGTACATGTGAAAGGACATGCAGAGATATGCATGGCATATCTCTGGCTGCAGCACCCCAATAATGTTGTTAGGGTCACTATATTATTGGAAAGTTATTAACTTTGGTGACAAGTTGAAGGACTTTTACAAAACTTCTTGATTTTGGTTGTTTTGCAGCAATAGCGTATGTGATCAGTTTTATCCATTTATCAAATTAACTGAGCAATTAGCCAAAGAAATTTTATTTTGGAGAACATCAGAGAGCACAGTTCCTGTCAAGCCTTTCATCTATAAAAAAGATGCAGAATATCACCACACAGGTTATTGGGGCAGGGAATAAGAAAAATTCAAGGAAAGACAGCATGATGGTGAGAATGAGTGACCCAAAACTGATCCTTATCCAAAAACTTTCCAACGTATTGAAAGAAACCAACTGCTGCAACAGGTATTTCTTATTGTACTAAGAGAGCAAATAGATAAGTGATTTTTAGGTGAGAAGCTCTAACCAGTCTAGCTCCATGTAAGCTCTATTTTCTCCCCTGCAAAACAAGAGTAGGGGAGTAAAGAATAAGCTGAAATAGCTGACTTGTGAATAGAAATTACAGGCATGTGTGTTATTTCCCGCAGAGGTATACTGAATAACCATGAAGAATATATCTCAAATCGAAGCTGAGAGATGCAATTTTTATTCCTGAAGTACACGCTTCTTATACAACTTGACAGGCATGACTGACATTTTTGTTCCATATTTGACTGATCTGCCTCCATAGTTCTTTGTCCAGTCATCTGAGGTTTGACAGTGCTCTGTAAGCAGTGTTGCAGAGTGTATGTAAGTGTTTCTTTGGTTAGACCCTTCCAAGACTTCTACTTTCAATGGAAGGCTCAAATAGGTAATGAAGTGTTATTTATGCTAGTTCTATAGTCTATTAAATATAAATTATCTGCAAATGTATCCATTAATTTGCATAAATAGCTTTATGATATGCTATCCAGAGTCATAGTTTTAAACATTTTCAACAGAGGTTTCAATGTGGACATTGTCTACCTGGACTTCTCCAAGGCCTTTGATACAGTCGCCCACAGTCTCCTCCTGGAGAAATGAATGCGTTATGGCCTAGACAAGTGGTCTGTGCAGTGGGTGGGGACCTGGCTGACAGGCCGCACCCAAAGGGTGGTGGTAAATAGCTCCTTTTCCAAGGGGCAACCTGTCACAAGTGGAGTCCCCCAGGGATCAGTATTGGGCCCAATGTTATTCAGCATCTTTATAAGTGATCTGGATAACGGCATCAAGTGTAGCCTGATGACATTTGCAGGTGACACCAAATTGAGTGGGGAAGTAGACACTCCAGAAGGGAGAGCTGCTCTGCAGGAAGATCTGGATAGGCTGGAAGAGTGGGCCAGCAAGAACCTTATGAAGTTCAACAAGGAGAAGTGTAAGGTCACGCACCTGGGAAAACATAATGCGGGAGCACAGCACAGCCTGGGATGCACCTGGCTGGAGAGCAGCTCTGTGGGAAGGGACCTGGGGGTCCTGGTGGGCAGGAAGCTCAACATGAGCGAACAGTGGCTGCTGTGGCCAAGAAGGCCAACAGGATGCTGGGTTGCATCAAAAAGGGCATCACCAGCAGAGAGAAAGAAGTCATTATCCCTCTATGCTCAGCGCTTGTCAGGCCACACCTGGAGCGCTGTGTACAGTTCTGGTCCCCGCTATACAAAAAGGATGCGGCCAGGCTGGAAGGGGTCCAGAGAAGGGCCACCAGGATGATCAGAGGACTGGGAAGCTGCCATACGAGGATAGGCTGGGAGAACTGGGCTTGTTCAGCCTTGAGAAAAGGAGGCTCAGAGGGGATCTCATCACCATGTACCAGTACTTAGGGGGCAGCTACAAAGAAGATGGAGACTCCCTTTTTACAAGGAGTCCCATGGAGAGGACAAGGGGGGATGGACACAAGTTGCTCTTGGGGAGATTCCAATTGGACACGAGAGGAAACTTTTTCACAGTGAGGACAGTCAACCATTGGAATGATCTCCCCAGGGAAGGGGTTGACTCGGCCACGTTGGACACCCTCAAGAGTCATCTGGACTGTGCTCTTCCTGGAGAGGTTGGACTAGATGATCCCTGAGGTCCCTTACAACCTGTGATTCTCTGAAGTAATATTTTCAACAGAGACAGTCTCAGTAATCTTAATTGAATTTATTATGACTTCTCAGACTCATATTTGCATTTTAGTTGAGGAGATAAAACCATATTACCATCCCAAAACTGCTCAAGAGTATATGAAATGCCTCAGGTCATTACTTACTACTAAGAGGTCAAACTTGGCTATTTTTAATACCTGAAAGACACAGATAAGAGGGTTTCTGAACATTTCAAGGACAGTAATCCTAGGTCTTTTAATTAAATCAGTCTGCAGTGGGTATATCCTCCAGAAGCTGCCTGGGAGGGCTTCCACAGGTTAGGAACTGAACTAACTAAAATTATATGGAGGCAAAGAAAGGCAGTGAAGCAGCAGAGAACTCTGTGAAACCAGTTGGCAGCAAGCAACCACAACTACGTCAAAGATGCCTAAAAATATATTGGTTGGTTTGGGAAGGTAATGTCCTAACTCCTATAAAAAAGCACTTAGAAAACAATCAAAACTGTGTCTTAAAATAAATTGCATGTATTCATATTGCAATGAAGTATAAGAAGAACTGCTTGGATAGTCATTGTTAGTAAGTCCTGAATAGTTCCGTGAAATAATTATTTAATTGTTAGTCTCCACTTCTCTGGAGTAGAAACTACTGTTTCATTTCAGTCCCGTTGTCTCTCTCCCTGCTTCCCCCACAGCCTGACACTTGAATTAAGTCATGTCTTCCTTCTGCTTCTCCTGAGTTTCTTCCTCATGTATTGTCTATCCAAGCCACTTTGTGTGATCTTATTTCCATCCTGCTTGCTTCGCTCACTTGCCCTTGCTCTACTCTCATCCCTGCCCTTCTGACAATCCTGCTGCTTGGACTTCCTCTCAACAGTTCGTCCTTTCTGCTTAGGCTTCCTTCTTCCTACATTCCCTTCTCCTGTCTAAACTACAGAACTCATCTTTCTTTGCAACCTCCAAGCTGGCCTTTCTGCATATCGGTCTCTCTCCTGAACTCTTGCTTTTACTGTCAAATGCTTCCGCTGCTCTGGAACCCCACACTTCCACCTCCATCTTGTACGCATCTGTCATTTTTGCACTACCACCTGATGTGGGAGAGACTGGGGACGCTTCCTTGCTGACATTTTAGAATTTTATGAAAATTTACTCTACTATTTTCCACCTACTTTATATACAGTCATCAGCCTCAAGTTTGAGAAGTTAGTGTATAGCTTCAGTCCTGATGAAGGCATCAGTGTACCAGCTCTGAATGAAATCTCCTCATCATTTTTTTCCTGCTTCTGCCCACATAGTAGTGTCGTCATTGCTGTTGTAAGAGAGCCGGGGGCAACAGCCTTGATTTGTGCTTCATTTTGTGCCAACACCATGCCCCCCTGCAGCAGGCAAAAGCTAGCTGATGGTGAGACTACCGAGAAAAATTTGCCCGTGAAACAAAGTTTAACAATTCAGCCTTGCTAGAGCACTGGTAAAATGTGAAGGTCCTGACTCACTAATTCTGTAATAATTTGCATGCAGGTAGATGTTGAAAATGTAGTTTTGCCATCTCTCTTCCACCCTTCCTTTGAACCTGAAAGAAGTATCAGAAAACCTGGCCACCCACGCTTTGGTACATTGTTAGGTGAAAAAAAAGAGTAGTTACAGATAGACATGAAGTATCTGTAGATCAGTGCAGCGCTGCTAATTTCATTCATATAGGTATAGCTAATTAAGAATGTGCTTCCCAGTGGAACGATGATTTCAGTTTCTGTGCATTGCACATTTTAGGTTGTGTTATTTGAGGACATCCCAAGAGTGGACTTCCCAGTGGCTGATTTCATGAGCAGATGTCACTGTAGAAGTTGTTTACTTAGCAGCAGCCTTTTCTGGTTACATCCATCCAGTCAGGCTGCAAATGTGAAAAAGGGAAGCATTCCCCTGTTCGTAGAATCTGCCTGCAGTAATAAATATAAGCATATATATTTTGAAACAGGTATTTTTAGAAACTTTTGTTGAGGGCTGTATTGCTGCTTGGACTTTCTGCCCTTTCAGATTTTGTTGCTTAGTCTATACATTTTTAATAATCACATTGCCTGCTAGCAGTGACATTTTGTGAAGGTCATTTTTCTTGTGAAGTTGGAGAATGGACTTGAATTTTATTGAAGAACTCCCCAAGCTGCAAGATCGTTGTTTATGGAGCTCTTTTGCGTCTTGTACTACCTTTGAAGCCTGTTTAGAATTTTAACTAATGATATCTTCAAAGTGTCACTGTGCTCAAGGGCAAAAAAGAAATCTCAAAATGCACTTTATATTTAAAACCACTTTTGAATAGCTTTGAAGCACAGTATTAGCTGAAATAAAAGACATAGATACAGACTTACTATATATGCACACGCAGAGGATTCCATATTTCACCAACTTTGTCAGCCAAGTGTCCCTTCACCATTGATATGCCTTTTTCTTCTATACGATAAAAATCATCAGGTCTAAGGATAGCCTCAAGAATTTTTAATGTGATTGATAATTCAATACCTCAGCAGGTATCTTTAAGCAAACTCCCTCAGTGGAGAGGTTTTTGTTTTGTCTACGTCATTCCTAGCCTCCTACTTCTCATTTTCCCTGAGTAGAAATACAGACACTGGGTTGTATTTTTATGCCGTTTCTGAGTAGAGGATGGCAGATACTAAAACCGATATGCTATGCTTGAAATAAAAAGGACTGTGGTGTCAGCTACAGAATTGAAAATTGCTTGGTTTTGTATAAACTCTGCTTCCCACAGCTGAGAACATACCAAGTTTGCTTATTAATAACAAATCTGAAGGTTTAATTGGTAGCTGTCTCTGATGTATTCTGGTACTGACGTATTCCTTTAAACCATATTAAATGTTAGTGGCAATGTTTGAGAATATGGCCACTTGAATGTCTGTACTATTCAGTATTCAGTACTATACTATTTTTTTCCCCATTTTATTTATTGCTTCCTGTGAGTGTTTTAGCTGTATAGCTTGTATAGGACTCCTGGATCCTTCTCATAGGGATGCTGTTGGGTTAATTCTGTCGTTTTCCTTCTCTATGACTTTATTTTTCTTTTTGTAAACTAGGAGCTTACTAAAGTACAAGGATGTGATTTGTAGTTTAATCTTTCCTGCAAAATAATTTGTCTGGTTTCTCCCATTTTATTCTTTTGCTATATCCAACTGCCAAGAAAATTTAGCTCGTTCAGAGTGTCCCTATATTTAAGATGTGCTTTTCTATTTCTATTTTGATAGCTGTACCTTCAACACATTGTAGTTTGGCTGGATGTTTTACAACGGATTTCACAGTTTTATGAGCATTGCTAACATTTTAGTTGTGCCAAATCGCTTAGAATCTTGTTTCAGAACCTGAAACAAGATGATCCACTGAACAGGGAGTACTGTGAGGGAAATGAAGAGAGGGTAGGACTGTAACCTGCCTTTGAGGTGCTGTGTCCTAACTAAAGTTAGAGGTTGGGAGACTGGACGGGTTGTGTGTTTGAGAAAAATTGTGTTAGGAAGTAAGGACAGAAGGTTATGCATGACCCAGAAAAAACAATTTTCCATCTGATTCCCTGTATAGAAAAAAGACTAAAAAGACAAGAATTTTCAGACTCTGCTTTCAGGCTTCTCGATGCCCACTGCATATGGACTGCTTGTGAATAAAAGCCACCAGCCTGTTTGGAACCGCTGTTTTGCTGACATGATCAAAAGGGAAGGCCTCAGCCTCTGGCCATTATCATTACCATTTTACTATCTGCCTGCCTGCCTGCTACATGGGCTTCCCTTTGCAAATTTTTTTTTATGTCTTCTGCTCGGACTGATTCACCCTTCTCGTGCCCAGGAAAAGCTCAGCGGGAAAATGCACATGAGATGGTTGAGGAAGAGAGGGCCGTTACATTTGGTCTTTTCTGTGCTTATTCCCAAACATTCTTTCCTTTCTGTTAGAGGGAGTTGTTATTTATGTGGTGTTGATTAACATTCCTATATATATAGGGTCCTGACTTAACATTTTCTATAGGAGCCTTTACAGTACAGCTAACAGTGCTTCTTCCTAAACCCTTATCTTTCCCTGTTTTACACAACCAAGAGAAAATTCTGTAACATATTTTAGTATTGAGAATTTATCAAGGACATCTTTTGACAGAAACAAAACAAAGAGATATTCTTACCCAAAATTTAGCTGGTTTCATATATTTTTTGTCCTTGTACTTTCACTCACTTTGCTATTTAATCTTTGATTGCAGGCCACTAAAGAAGTAATAGAGCGAGAAGCTCCAGGGATGGCCCTGGCAATGCTGATGGGATCCCTTAATGTTACTCCTCTGGGCATGCTCTCTAGGTAAGGCTTTTCCTACAAAATATGAGGTGAACTGTCTCCTTAGAAATACACATTGTCATGAAATTACTATACACAAATAACTGGAGATTGCCATAGTTATCAAGAGTAGAAGTCTTAACTTCAGTGAAGTGGCCAAATTCCAAGAACGGTAATCACATTCTTTTGTTTAATTCCCTTTGTTGTCTCCATTAGACACTGTATCCTTCTGTATTTTCTGTGCCAGGTGATTTGTAATATTGACGCATGCTGTTAAACAGCTGTCGTTTCATCCTAGAGCTGTGGCATTTCAGTGGCGAGTGAAGAATTCTTCTAAAAGTTGTTCATCAAGTACAAAATCCTTTGTTTAGCAAAAAAAAGAATCATTGATAAATACAAATGTATTGTTTTGATAATGCTTTTATTCCAGTGTCAGCAAAAGCTCTCTGAATAAATTAAATGGTATTTTATCCTATGCTAGAGTTGGTATTTTCTACTGAATAATTAGGAACGGTTTCTCTGCCTGTTGGTATTTCTTATCAGTGGCATCTCTAGTTATCCTGTATTGCTTTCTGGAGTTCGTTTTTATTTTATTCCTTCAATTTACCTCATTTTACCTATGATAGATTTAATAACATCAATACCTTTCATAAGTTAGTTTGTGCTTGCACATTATTTCAAGGCAACTAAGACACAATGGCTGTTACAGGTTTTTGGTTTCTTGTTATATAATGAGGGTATAACAAGAAAATAATTATATAAGAAATAAAGGAGGAACTTTTAGCTCTGCAACTTTGTATTCAGATACTTGTATTTTTGAAGAACATTTAGATGCGAGGTTTGGTGAATCTTAAAAGTATTTTAAAACTTCTCATATCACATGTCTGAAAGGGCAACATTACCAAGTTAACACCTTTAGATTCTGTCCAAATTAGCAGTTATTTTTTTATCTGATATAATTTTTTATATCATAGTGTGTGTTTATCTCTACCACAAGGAGAGGAAAGGTTAAATCAGCTGTTCTGTTTCTGATCAAGAAAAGGACAGCCATTTAGATGACACTACCAATTTTGATTTAGGATGTAGTGTGATCAGGACGGCTGAAAGGATGTGATAATGGTAGTTGAACCAAAATACTGGATTGCAACCCGACTTTTCTATACATATAGCAAGAAAGCGACCCTTAAACTACAGCTGCTTTCAATAGTAATTTATGACAATGATGGGAGATAACATTACAAAGATACTGCATGCAATCGTATTAGGTCTTAGAAGATTTCCCAGTGAAAACCTTTACTTCAGGACTAAAAGTAATTGGCATGCAAAAGGCTATTATTTCTATAACACTGTTCAGATGATAAAGTTAAGTACACAAAAATTATGAAATTAGAGCATTATGGTTTCTTGTGCAATCTCAGTTCTGCATGAACGCATGTGTGCGTTATGATTACATTTTTTTGTAGAATTCCTCTGCAAATGCTTAAGATATAGGAAGGAAATTTACTTTTCTTTGGTTTGGTTGTCCTATGTGTAATCCTGTATTGGTTTAGGTGCTCTTTATTCAGAATCATCTTTGAATGCAGACTCACTTCCTTTCAGATTTTTCTTACATTGTAAGACACAAATTGTTAATGTATTTTCATAGAAAATTCTGCAAATTGGAGTAGTGTTGTAATCCCCCCCTTACCATGAGAACTAAGGCACACATTAAGAGAGGTCAAAAGCATACACTAATTTAGGTACGTTGTTTGAGAAATGTAGATCCTAATTTTTCAAAGTATTTAACATTAAATGTCACTAAGCTTACCTCTCATTGACTTAATTTTGAAATGAAGTTCTGAAAGATAATTTTGCATGTAATTTATTTGACTTTTCAAAAAAACAAGAGCAGAGATTATGTTATGCAACATTAAGCTGACACTTCCAGAAATCACCTGCAGGTTTGGAAACGTTAGGTCCATCGTGTTGAGTTTTATCACATAAACTTTTAAAAATTGTTCTAAGGTATAGGCTGTCTTCCTGACTACGGGCCAGCATTAGGAAATGGTGACTTACTTTGTAGACTGGATGCACAGATACTTACAGGCAAATGAGGGGCAGTGAGCCTTCCATAGTTTGGATTCAGTCCCAAGGTCCAGCAGGGAGTACCTTAAAGCATCACAGACCTCTTTATGTGTTTCCTGGAAGTGTTTCCTTTTCTTCTCTGCGACCTTCCAAAACTGTCCTTGTCCCAGAGTTATTTCATCCCTTCTCCTGATTCGTCACCTGCAAATACCCATGCTGTGCCAGTCTTTATTGAGGCTTTTTAAAGCACTCTCCTCTCCTTCCCATCTATTCTGCTTTTAGTAGCATAATTTCTTCCCAGGGAGATCATGGTTCTTTTTTTCAAAGGAGATCATGTTCTCCATTCCTACTTCTGCATCACACCTGTATTTCTTCCCTCCCACATCCATTTCTTCCTTTGTCCCGCATCCTGTTTTTCCTTCCACTCCCTTGCTTCTATTTGTTTTCTTCTTTCTCAGACTTCTTTGTGTTTGGTGTTTTTTTTTTAATTTCTCTCCACTTTATCACAAGGCTGAGGATAACATGAGACTCACAGCATCTCCCTCAATTGTTCTGCATTTAGAGAAAAATCACTAATATCTCTCTCAAATCACCCAGAATGTATGCACATTTTGTATGCTTTTATGTTGTGAGTGCACACAATATTTTTTGCAAGCCATGCAGTTGTTAGGTACTTTCACTCACTTTTGCATGCTCTCTTGAGAAACTTCTGGCAGCTCCATTCCTCTCTTGAGCCACTAGATGTGACTATTGGCAGCTGAAACTTGTAGCTTTCAGGACAATGGCTGTTGGTTTAGTACTTTTTTATTACTGGTTGGTTGTACTGGTCATTTAGCTTATAATGTTCAAAATTATTTAAAGCAGAATAAAAGAGCCAAGAAGATGATTATTAAAGGAACTACCTGCCAAACAATTCCACTTCATTTTAATTGCTTTTTGCATAATAATTCCTTTATTTGAATCTGTCATAAACTGTATCCCATGTATGGGGTTTGCTGGATTGAGTTTGTACACTGTAAATTTGACTACTGCAACAAGAGTAAATGAGCGCATTTATCTCAGGCTCTTCATCTTTGTACTGCAGTAGAGTATTCCTCAACTACCTGTCATTGTCTCTTAACTGAGGGTATATGCTGTGCAAGAAATGAATATGGGAAAATAGAGGCTAGGAGTTGGGCAATATGCAAGCTACCAGTTGAAAATAAGACTTCTCTTCAGGCTGGCTTGACTGGTATCAAAAGTTCATTTGTGGCACAAAAACGGTCTCTGTGCTATTTAACTGTGAGCATTATGACAGCTGTCACTAGAATACTTGCTACCCTGCTAGAAAATGCTGTGCTACCAATAGACAACATTAATCACTGAGAATTATTTGTATAAGAAGAAATTCAGGGAAGCTGGCTACCCCACAGACCATGTCCTTTGGCTCAAAATTTTTCCTAATGCCCTATCAAGAAATTGTTTTCTTTTCTATTCTGTCTTCACTTATGGCTCATGGTGTTGTTTGATCAAGAGACTGTTACACAGTTTCTCTCAACTGTAGTCTCCGTATCTTTGTGGTTTGGTTTCATCCCTTTACATTTTTCTTATCCTTATAACCCAGCCCTGTGGTTTTCACCACTGATCTTGGAAACAGTGGAGAAAAGCAGGAGGCACTCTTTACAATGTCAAGACAAAATCCAGTAATTTTTTTTTTTCTTGAAAAATACTTAGCTAAAAGGAGGAAGAGGCAAGCTCTAAACAACAGAAAGCGTTCAGCACTTGGGTGTCGAAGTTCAGCCCTGCATCAAGACCAAAGGAATTCCCTAAAGACAAAAAAAAAACCCCATAAAATAAAATCAAATCTTCCATCTTTGGTAGTTGGTTTCATGTTTTTGAGGGGGGAGGAAAGACCGTTAGGAAGAATTAGATACGAGTTGCATCAGTGCAGTTTTCACTTCGGCTTCTTCCCTCTGTGCTTTCCTTACATTGCATCTTTAAAAAAAAAAAGACGACATGTTTGAATTAGTGCAACCAGCATGACTTGGTATTTTTACCTGGCAAGGGAAATAGCATTTGACACCATCAGTTACATTACAAAGGAACCACGCATCTGAGCAAATAGGGACTATACCAAAGAATGGATTAGATGCAAGTAAACAACAGATTTAAGGGAGCTACACAGATCTAAAAAAGATGAAAATCTAGCCAGTGTTTATACTATCAACTGAATGTTAGAGTCTGTCAGCCTTGTCTGATACTTTTTCAGCTCAGCTTCTCCTGAGCAAATACTTATACTTGTTAGATATTGAGTTTACAAATTCTGATAAAGAATAGAATTTCTTAAATGCACTGTTCTTGTTTCTACAATGGAGAAAGTTGCATGCAGGAATTTCACTCTGGGTTTCTTTCTTTTCAGACCTGTGTGTGGAATCAGAGGGAAAACTCTCATAATTAATCTGCCAGGCAGCAAGAAAGGGTCACAGGTAAGAAGTGTTCTTACTGGTCTGGTACTGAGGACCCATGATGAGTACCTTCCTTGTTCTGAATGGTAGAAAGTATCCACTACAACAGATTTTATAAAAGTGAATTGAAATGCATATTCATAAAGCTGAGCATGCCATCACTCAGTCAGGGATGATATCGTTCTGATCTGATTGAAAGTACTGTGTGACCAGGACAGCGTTTCCTGTACTGCAGGAGAGCGCTGACTGTAGCAGGCAGTGCTAATGAAGGGTCTAATGGTCCCTTACACTTCCTTCTTCTCTAGTCAAACCTGTACCTGATCCCTGTGTCGTCTACAGCTTCCGTGAAAGCTTTTTTTACACAGAAGCGAGAGGAAGGCCTAGTGTATGGTAGAACTTGCTGGAGTATGAAGAATATTCCCAATTTTGGTCGGGAAGAGGGGAAAAAAGGAACATAATTTTTAAGAGTCTGAGGATTTTTTAAAAATCTTTTGAATATTGATATCAGACCTTATACCCCTGATACAGTTTGTTTTCTTCCTGCATTTTGCTCAATTTGGACAGGGAAGTTAGGCTTTCTGGTTTTATTCATGCTTGCTTTCTGACTGTAGACCTGAGAGAAACACAATTAAACATCAGGAGGAATACTTTTTGTGTGTTAGTAAGGTTACATCTTTCCAGTGCTTGCTCTTTGTGTAGCTGGCTGATAGATCCAGAGAAACAGCCTTCACACAAACACTGTGAACCTGAATAGTGGGCTGTACAACCTGCTGCAAAACTGCTAAGGTAGATCCCCCATCAGTCACAAGAACGTATTTCTCCAGAGCTCAGACTTATGTCATGGCCTTGTTAAAACATGTCTTTACCTCTGACCTCTAAGAAACGCATACCTGGTAGTTTATCAACGTCTTCTGAACCAGTACCCAGTCACAGAGGAGGCAGTGCACTGCAGTGTTCGGAGGCACAGAGCTGAAGTCACTGTTGATTGATAGGCTTATGTCTGGGGATAAGTAAAGAATATTTATGTGGGCTGAAACCTGGACTGTGGGCTTCAGCCTGGAAGTTGAAGAGGGAATGGTTTGAATACTGTTCTCTTAGGCAGCCATCACAGGTTTTCAGATACGTTGTCTCGATGTTTCAGTTCAAGGACTCAGAAAGCCCTCCTGTGATTCTACCGTTCCTTAGAGCCTTCTTAAGAAATCTAATGAGACTCTGTAATTGAAAAGACATTTAAAAGCCGTCAAAACATGCAACAAGCATTGGAGGATGGTGGGGCAGGAGTACACCTACTTGAAAATCTTCCAGTTATGAGTGGGAAGTCATATGTGTACACATGTATTTAACGTGGCAAGGGGCCCCACATCTTTGAGAACTAGTGCACCAGTTAGAAGATTTTTTTACAGAAGTCTACACTTCTTTTGTTGAATTATGAAAGAGATCAAACAGCCTACAATCTCTAAAGGTTTCTGTTGTGTTCAGTAGCACTCCTAACATGCTAGGTACAGAAAAATTGTCATTTTCTGCCCTGAGGCACTCAGACTGTGAAGTTAGGTAAATTGTAGAAAGAGGATGAGGAAAAGAAATGGAAAAATGTTAATAAGTACTTTAACAATAGTTCACTATAAAGTAAGTAATAAAAAAAAAGCTATTCTGCTGGAAAAGAAAAAAATGTCGTATGATTTGATTTTACAAACATCTTTTTATAAACCAATGATTTATTTGTTCCTGTCATGTTGACACTCTGTTCTTTCACAATTTGTTTTAATATGGAACATCTTTAAAGTATCAGATTTCAGCTAAAATTTTTAAGATGAATAGTAGAGAAAGTTTTTCCTTATCAGGTTGGATCTCAAGAACCAAATAGGATGGGTTGTTGCCAGGAATTGCTCTCATTTCTGTCTTCAGTGACTTGCTAATTTCCTTTCCTTTCCATCGTATTAATACAGTCATATAAGAAGCTTATATAAAGCTATGAAATTGCAGCAGTATACATATTTCATGAATAAATTATTAAAATATTAGTAGAAAATGGCAGCAGTGTAAGTGCTCCATCTCAAAAACGGACACAATGCCAAAGGTGTTGTCTGCAGAGCATGTTTGTGTGGCCTGTACCACTGACTAAAGGTCTGTAGAATACTTCCATTTTTGTGTCGTTCTGTTTTCTTTTCTTTTTGCATTGTAAGAGGTATTTAATGTTATGAAAGAGGGCAAAGTGTGAAATTACCAGATGCTCATTGAAATCACTGGGTCTATGGCAATTGTCATAATTGTACTAACAATTGCCTAAAGCAATGAGTTTTTCAAATAGCAGGAGCTTTTGGAGTACTCGCTGGGAACCTATTAATCAACAGTCAAGCCAACAAAGCTTCAGTTCAGTGGTAGGAGTCGGGGACGTGCTTCTCTAATTAGTTAATCATTAACCTACCTTTTCCTGACTATTGGTCAGTTCACAGATTGTTGTCCTTGTTTACCACTTACTTGAGGTCTGCTTTTTTCTGAAGTGACGATGGTTGTATGCTTCAGTATTTTAAGCCGTTTTTAAAATAAAACTGTGGAGGCACAGTAAGTCTGAGGTTTACATTTACATTAGAAGTTATAATCCTTTACTATGTTTACTAATGTATTTTAATATATATTCATTATATACAGCATGTTATGCTCATCCAGTTTACTCCAGTTCTTCAGAGTGTCAAAATGAATGTTTAAATAATTTACAAATTCTATGAAGTAGTCTGACTTTTCATTACTCTTAAAGGAACAACTGAAAGGTGGGTTCTTATTTAGAAGCTTTGAGGGAATACAGTGTTTGAGAGTCATGTTTTTGACTTACAAAGTGGCTTATATAAACTAGTAATTTCTGATGGATGGTTTGCTCTTTTGTTTACTAAGTCATTTTTACTTATTGAAAACATTTGTTACAGTATCTATTTACAAAATATTTACCACTATTTATTTTCTGGATACTTTAAAATGTTGGAATACATTTTTTAAAATCTTCTTTATGCTTGAAACAAAACCAAAAACGAAGTGCAACAAAAGGAAAAATGTCAGCTTTCTCTGCCATCTTATATGTTCCCTAACTGCACTGCCATGGCGATTCATTCTTGTGACCCTGCCATCACTTTCCAATAATTTTTTTATACGCAGTCTGCTTAAATGACACGAAGACTCTTTATACTGAGGTGCCTGGGAGAAGGATTAGATAAAATAGTCATAAATTGAAGAAGGTAGATTCCAGCTGGATAAAAAGAAAAGAAAAAAATCACGTTGAGGGTAATTAAGCATTAGAACAGCTTGTCAGGAAGGGTTGTGGAGTCTCTGCCCTTGGATTTTTCAAGACTTGACTGAACAAAGCCCTAAGCAACCTGCCTGAATTCTGCCTTGACCCTGATCTGAGCAGAGGGCTGCAGCGTGTGATATCCTGAAGTTCCTCTTTGATTTGATGAAATACTAGTATATTTAGCAGCAGAGGTAGCTATATATGTATATGCCCATTATGGAACAAGGAGAACAGTTACACAGCATCTGCATTGTTGCTTTCTCCAGCCATATAAAATAAGCTTTCTAATTGGTTTTAAGATCATAGAGAAAGGAGAGGTTTAAAAAATATATTATTTAGGAACAGTTTTTTCTGAGGTACATAAAATTATAATGACAGCAGTGTAGTTTGTCATTCTTCCAGCATATAGGATAAGTCCAAGAATAAAAAGGGATATAATTAATTAAAAGTATAATTATGGAAACCCTTATGAATTGTTCTGTAATTGTGAAGGAACATAATAGGAATGATTTGAAGCTAATATCCCTGCAGGGATAGAGTTAATGTTTTTATTCTGCATTTTCATAGCATTCTGCCAACTGCTGTGAGCTGGTTTCTGTATTATGTATTCATGAAAATTTAACTCCTGTTTTCCAAAATTTTAATCCACTATTAGCTTAATTACAGTAGTCTCATTGTACAACTTACTATATTTGCATGAAAAAAGGTAAAAATATATAGTATGGTCCCTAGTTCTGGTTCTGAGGCTTTTTTTTACCCTCTATGAGAAATTGCATAAGGCATTTAAGGTTGTATTTATGATCAAGTGAAAAGATACATCTAAAGCCTGAATATCTTTTAAGACTAAATCTGAAAAATCCCTATTTACTTCTGCAGGTAACTTTTCACAGTCATTTCTCTCCTCCTTGTGCACAGGAATGCTTTCAGTTTATACTGCCAGCCCTACCTCACGCCATCGATCTTTTGCGGGATGCCATTGTAAAAGTAAAGGAGGTACACGATGAGCTTGAAGATCTACCTTCACCACCACCTCCTCTTTCTCCTCCTCCAACCACCAGCCCTCACAAGCAGACAGAAGACAAAGGGGTACAGTGCGAGGAAGAGGAGGAAGAGAAGAAGGATAGTGGAGTTGCCTCAACAGAGGACAGTTCTTCTTCACATATAACGGCAGCAGCCATTGCAGCTAAGGTGAGTCCGGGTTTTTTCCCTGAGACCCTTTAGTTTCTATCCCAGGTACTTTCCACCAATATTCATTTGCATGTTAAGACTATACATTGGCGCCTGTGTGGTCAAACAGATATATTTTAGGTACATTTTGTGGAAATACAGCTTCATAAAAATAAATCAATCCTGTTTTGGTAGGTGATATCAAATTTCAGTGGGAGATCCATATTGTTTATTATCTTGACAATTACATGCATTTTTATGGTACCATTCTGATACGACAGATTATTTGTAGTGCTTTTTTTTTATTCAAAGTACTCGCAGGCCTGAACATGCAAAGTCCAGTAGGTGGCATATTAAGGAATCGCAACAAAATTTTCTAAGGCAATGTTTTTAGAAACCAACATTTTCTTTTCAAAATCAATATTCTTTCAAAAAATAAAATGTTGGTTTCTAAAAACATTGATAAAAAGTGTTACAGACAGGTAGCAGGTTAAGTAAGAAGATATCCAGGCTACTGTGTTACAGTGTGCAGGTCTGCATAAGAGATGTGAAATTCTGCCACAAAACGAAATGTTATCACATTGTCTTTATAGCCTCGCTTTAGCCAGTAATTATAGATCAAAATTACTCAAAGCAAAATAATAAATTTGAGGCTACAAAAGGAAAAAATTAGATAGATACACTTGCAAATAATTTCAGGTCAAATTTTAAATATATTCCAAAGAAATATCATATTATTTGAAGCAACATATAAATATTTACTGCAGTTTTATGTCTTCAGTTTTCAAATTGAAAGACAATGTAGTCCTATGGGTTTGGAAAGGGTTTTTTCCAAACTGCTTTGTTCTATATTTACTCCACAGATTGTACTTTTAATTCCTGTTGTGGGAAATGAAAGTCTAAGTAACTAAAAACTGTATTACATAATTTCTAAACCAAAGCAGCAACATTCTAACACCAGAAATGTGAATTCAGGTCCAAGACATCTTGAGATTTCTAAGACTGGAGCTGGAGCTAAGACTCCAACTGCAGCTGGAGATCTCGTCCTTTTGTACAGAAAATCCTGATTACATACATCTTTACAGGGATGAATTAAGATAATTATCACTTGCAAGTTTGAGTTTTTATTAATGCAAATTTCAAATGGATTAATTTCTTTTTAAATAGGCAAAGAAAGATAATATGTGCAATTTTTAAAGGCAGAAAATACCTGAGATCTAAACTGGCTGTGTTCATACGAGCTTGGCATTTCAGTGTCACACTTGTTTTCACCTCATTCCCTTTCAGTCATTTGCTTGTATAGTTTCATGTTTTCCTGTCACCGTATTCATAGTTGTTATGTGTTGTGCATTAGAAGCATCCATCCTACACCAGTTCAGCTGTTATCATGGCAAAAGGTGAACAGCCCATCCCTGGTCTCATCAGTTCTTGCGATCGCGCAGCAGGCAGTGCGAGAGAACCGGTAAGAGACACTTCCAAGAGGCTTTTGCACTAACAGTAGCTAAAAATACACTGGCTGCCTCCTAGCCTACTGTGTGAACAGAGAGTGTTATTTATTCTAACAAAGACACATCAGTGCTATCTTTTGGAAAACATGCTACAGAAAATATTCTGTTTGAGATACAGGGCTAAACAAGGTAAAGTTGGTGTGCGTTGTCAGTTTGAATAATTTGGCTGCTGAGGCGATCATTGCTGTAAAGCCTCTGTTTCTGATTAGTCATTGGCTTTATCAGCTAATATAGTCAATAATTGAATATAATTAAAATAATCTTCTACAATTACTGCTTTAAAGCTATGAAATTTTGGTAACTTTTCGCCAATCGTTTGCCTTGCTTTGCTTTTTTCTCTCGATAGTTTGTCAACATAATACAGCATTTGCGCTGGCTGTTCATAGCTTGCTTTCATCACTTGCAGTTTCTCACTTATTTTTGTATTCTGTTTAGAAGTAGAATTTCTCAAAATCAGAAGAAAAGTCTTGAGGAGTCAGGATACAGTGGATTTATAAATTACTGGATTTTAGTGAACAGTAGGCAACTCTTTCAATGAATAGTAGAAAGAATTTAGTTTATTATAACCCAGGGGATTATAATTTGGGCTCTAGCAAAATACTATACTTTATTTTCCGTCTCCCAAAGGTTTAGTCTAGGCCTGAATCAGGATAGAATAACGGCTACAGTATCATTAGGAATGAAACGTAATTTACTGTATTAATAACTGTAGCTTAGAGAAAGCTAAGGAAGGCAGATGGCCTAGGGAGAGTTGTTCTGACCTGTTCATTTCATGTCAGCCACCAAATGGGGTGCAAGTTCTTGGGAAAATATGTCACTGGATTTGATGACCAGCGGCTGTACTTTCTTATTCCCTTAGGCAGATAGTAATTAATCTATCAGTCAAATAGTATTTAAAACATGTCTCTTCAAAAGTCGCTTAAGAAACGTGAAGGCTTTAAAGTTCACACACCTGATGATAAAACTATATATGTGTACATACAAACACACACACAGATTTATTCCAATAGGTTCATTTTTTTGAGTTGAGGTTATTAACCTAGAATTTGCACCATATTCTTCAGTTTCAGTAAAACAGCAAATTCAGCCTCTCTGAAGCATGCTGTTAAGCTGTCATCCAGGCTTCTGTGCCCTTTTGCAAATTGCTCGTGAGCTATTGTTCTGTGCCTTCTATAATCCAGATCAGGTTTTCAGACTCGGAGCAGGAAGTGGCTAGTTTCTCAAAGGGTTGTTGATTTTCTTTAAGCTGTACTTTCTCTATGTTTTTAAGACATTTTTGCTCTTGCATAACAATCATAGTAATTAACTATATGTATAAGTACAAAAAACTACAGCTTGTTTTCTTGGTACCTCACCAGCACTGCCAATCCTTGTTCCAGTCCTGAGCTAAAGAGAATAAAAAGCTTATATCTTTTCCTTTTTCCCCTTCTTGTCAACACAATCAGAAGACACAAATATTTAAACCGGTGTAAAAGTGCTTCTGGAAAAGGTCAGATCAGATAAAAATTGTAGAATCAATGACTGTTGGACATGGTGGATATCCTTCTGTGTAACTGCATTCATTTCTCATTAATTTCTTTCTCCATCAGTATGTTACAACAGGTTTTCCACCCCAGCTAATGCAAACAGAAGCTATTTTCACTGAACTTAGAGTTTTATTGTACCACATTGAGAGTTTTGAGAACTCTATCCTCTATTAAATTTGTTTGAAACTGGCAAATGAGTTGAAAAATTCTAGGGGGAGACATAAATACTCAGACTATGACTCTGTGAAAGTTTAAAAAAGTATTCTATCCAAAATGCAATAATATTCCTGCCCTTCCTTATTGCACATTTCCAGGCTCCAGGAAACAAAGAAATTTCTCATGATAAACCATCAACCTCTTTAACAGGCTTAACAAGAAGCTGCTTTGATGGGAGACTTAGATTGACTAAATTTAATTTCAGAAGGAAAGAAACTTCTTAAATGTAGGTGGGAAAAATGGCACATTCCCCATATCACGTCATCCCTTTCACTTACTGAATAGTGTATATATCCATTACATTTTTAAAAAATTTATGTTTATGCAGTATACATATTAGTACCTTCTCTGAAATCAGCAGCTTGTAGTGCTTTAAAAAGAACATTAATGCTGGTTTTAGCAATTCAACAGACTCCACTGTTGTATTAGAGGAATAAATCTATTGAGAGCAAAATTTGTAACGGTGAACTAACTTAATTCTCTCACTGAGATTCCGTGCCTGTGAAAGTTAGCAAGCTGAAACTTAGAGTTCTAGATAGGTTTATATATGGATTGTTTTATGGTAGTTGTATTTTCTGTGAAGGTAGTGATTAGAGAGTAATTCTCATTGAAATGAAATGCTGCAGTCACCTTTTCCCTTTATCTCCAGCTTCCTTTTCTGATTAATGTCCTGGCTGAAATTTTACTTAAATTGTAATTTTCTCACAGGCAAAAATTAGTACTTCACATGCAGTTCAATGGTGACTGGAACTGACTCAGTCACTTCGTTGCAAAGAGAGTTTTTATTCTGAAAAAGGTGATACTGAATACAATTTTAGAAGCAATGATTGATGGATATGGTAGATATTTTAAAAAAAATTTAAAAAAAAAAACCAGTTACATGCCTGAAGGGGATGAGACAATGTGTAATATCTTCTTACTCTAGAGTAACCAGATTAAACCCAGGGAGATCTGGATCATGGTATCATTTGCAAAGGCAATATTGTATTTGTATTGTGGGATCTTGGAGCATACAAAAGAGGTAATGGACAAATACACAATTGTATCAAGATATGTGCAGCTTTTTATCAGAGGAGGGTAAAGCAAAGATGTCTTATTTGAAGACTGAAAACTATACTTTCTTTTATTGTGTCTTTTTTATTTTATGCCTTTATCAAAATGAAAATTTTTTTGCTGTATTGTCCTTAGTCGTGGAGATTAAAAGGAAGCATTAAAAGTTGTAAGTAGTATTGGAGCTATGCCAATATAAAACTTAGGGATGTTGGTCCTTTTTTGCGTTTAACATATTTAAGATGGGATTTCAGGAAAAAAGATAACAGAAGGGAAATGCTGCTTCTGACTACAAACTGTTTGCATGATCAGAATATCATTCTGTTTACTTGTATTTATAGTATATCTCTAAGATACCATTTGCAAATTAGAATACTCCAAGTAGAGGCCAGTTGGGTACTGTTTCTGGAGAGGAATATATCCCCAGCAGAATCGTCCGTAGTGAAGAGAAACTCTGCTGAGTTCATCATTTATAGTGGAAATTGCAGCGTAAGTTACTTAGCCTTGAAAGATCCTCTGAGGAAAGTTGGGGTTTTTTAAATTTAAATGCTGACAGAAAGCGAGCAATACTGACAGCCAGGAAACACAGCAGTAGAGCAGAAAGCAGGCGGTTGGTGGCACACTGCGAACAAGATCTGTTTCCACACAACTTTCAAACACGCTATAAACATGAGAGTCTCTAATGGGTGGAGGAAGGTTTGTGGTGAAATAGGATCCCCTATGTGTAACCCATTATCTTTAAATCAAGGTTGCTAAGTTAGATATAGTCATTATTTATAGATGGGAACCAAGGGTGTTGAGGGGGGAAAAGGACATAAAAAAGCAATATTTAATGACTTGACCCTTAGGATTGGTCATTGTAACTGCACAGAGACAAGCAACAAAGCTGTCTTAATATTCCGACGCTGGTCCTAAGGATGCAACAGATTTTGAAAGTTAGGATTTAAACTTGTTCCTGGAGGTACTTCCAAGTGGCTCCTGTTTGCCCTACAGCCTTACTAGGCAAGAATGCTCAAAACGCCTACGTGCAGACTGGGTACAGCATCTCCATTTTAAAAAAAATCCTGGCTGGAAATGTCCAGTGTTAGTAGTTTGGCTTGTCACTGGATCTTCATCTCTTGCTTCCTTTTATTGTCTGCTACTGCTATTTCCCCCAAACATCGGGGTTCTTGTGGTGGTTCACTTGGAACTTGAGCATCAGGCTGAGCTAAGAAATTCTTAATGAGGAGAAATATCTTGAACTATGTGTATATGCATTCTGTCAAAGACCTTTGATTTCTACATTTTCTTGTCTGTTGTGATAGAAAAGTGAATTGCTGGAAGTAAGAGCAATCTGATCTTGTAGAAGTGCTGGCTCTGAAAAAGGAAGAGGTTAAAATCATGAAAATAAAATCGGTATAAACCTGTGTAGAGACTGTGTTATAGCAGAGTATCTGCTGCATTTTGTGTTGTAGAACTAATGTTAGAGATCAGTTCTTACCATTTTACACAAAAAATAAAAAGCTAATCATTATGTTAAACTAGCAATCCAGTCAATTGTAAAACCAGTGTGATATCTGCAGGACTGGGCCCAAATACTGCAGTAATAAGAAGTAACAGTCTTTCTAAGACTCAGTATATTAATGCTAAGGAAAGCTGTATTCTTAAATGCATTCTTCTACCTCTTTTCTTTGGAACTGGTGATAAAACTGAACAAAAGAGGCAGAAGATAAAAAATAATGATAGATTCATTTTTATTACTAAAAGTAAGACAACTTTCTCTACTTTGTAAATTGGTGTAATTCCATTTATTTAAGCGGCTTAATAATACCAGCTAAAGGATCGGTGCTGAAAATTCCAGCTTAGAAATAGCTGGCATTCTAATACCTTATGTGAAACAAACAAACAAAAATTTTATTTTTCCCGTCAGAATGCCTTTTAAACCAAGTGTTGGCTTTGGGTGTTAGTTTTAAGCGCCTGTACTCCCTCCAGAGAGGTCTGTAGCTTTTGCAACACAAACCTTACATCAAGAAGTTTTGTAGCTGAAATAAAGTCTTCAGTACATGGAATGAGGAGTATTTACTCACTGCGTGACATTTCTTATGAGAAATTTTCTGTCTACATGATGTTTCTTCAGAGGGGTTCAGTCATTGCTAATAAATGATTTTCTGTTCAGAATATTGTCTCCTAGTTAGAGAATGGGAAGTCTGCCTCCCTTCATGCCACAGTATAAATCACTGTTGGTCATTGTTGAGTTTGAAACAAAGGCTTAAGAGGAAAAACATTCCTTTCTTATTATTTCCTCTAGTAGTATGTCTGATTTATAGGTTTTTCAGGACAAATAGTATGTTCTATGCTACTTCAGTTAGAATATGATCTTATATATTTGCTAGGTATTTGTTACTAAAATTATGAGAACATGCCATTAACCACTGCCAGCACTGCGTATGAAGCGTGCAGACTGAGGAGTGGCGTATTCCTACATTTTTCGTATAAGGTTTTGAATAAGTTTTAAATACAGTGTATTTTTTACTCTTAATTCCATCTCTCTTCTTAAGATTCCAGATTCCATCATCTCTCGTGGTGTTCAGGTGCTCCCACGTGATACAGCTTCCCTCAGTACTACTCCTTCAGAATCTCCTCGTGCCCAGGCCACCTCTCGTCTCTCCACTGCATCCTGCCCAACGCCAAAAGTAAGTACATTTATGCCTTGCAAGCTCCATGCTCAGACATATAATCTGTCAGATTAATGTGTTGCCTCTGCTGACCAAGGTTGGTTCGCATGCAAGGGTTGTATCATTCTAAGTAACAGATAAATGCAAGGCAGAACTGTTCATTCCGTGTGTACTGTTGCACAATTTAATATGTGGGTCCGCCAACACATTATGGTTAGTGAAGTTTCATGTTAACTCTTGCAATAATAATCATGAATATCAAATTGTTAACACCCTGAATGTCTTTAATATCCCCAGGAACATAGATAATCCTGCCACTGAGTAACAACATTAAGCAAGTGGTATTTTATTGACAAAACCTGTGTGCAAATTTCTATCCTGGGCTGGGGCAGTTCTGTGCCCCACTTTATTATTGTTCAGTTTACGAGACTTTCAAACCAACTGGTTTTGCTCAAACTTAGATATTTGCTGCCTGACATTTGGAAACAAAAACCAGCCTAAATTGAATAGAAAGTTTTAATGCCAACCTTGTGGGATTATTCTTCAGTTCTTACTGATTACACTATACTATTTAATCATTGAGGTGAACTCTGCTGTGTTCTCTTTTTATCAAACTTTAAATAACATACATCAAAAACTAAGTGAATTGACCAGTGGCAAGGCCTGTAATGTTTACATTCAGCGTGATTCCTTTCAGCAGAAGAAAACTGTCTGAATTCGCTTTGTGTGTTCACATCACAAAGATCTTTCTGTGGCACCAGATGCTGACATGCTAATAGACCCATAGCAGATGGCGAACAATAACATTCTTCCTCATCTAATTCGTGATCCTTGAAGATTATTCTGCTTGCTGAAGTAATTGCCAGCATCTGCTAGTTCTTTCCTGCTGTCTCATTCTTTTCTGTCGGCAAACAAGATTTATTGGCATCCACCCATAGAAATGTTTTGGTTTAGCCTATGAGACTGTATTATGCAGTACTCACCTCCATTGTAATAGAATCAAAATTATTCTGATGGACAGCATACTTGACCGTCATTATATAGTCTACTTTTCTGACGAAGATGATCAGTGAATTCTATCTGCAAGCAGCTCCATCTTTTTTTTTTTTAGCTAAAAAATAGTCACTTGTCCAATGGCTTAAAAATAAAAGCTCAGAGCTTATTACATTAGAACACTCAGAGCAGAAGAGCAATACAAAACAGGGAAACGGCACTGAGTTTTATGCCTGTTGACAAAACAAAAGTGTCCAAAGAAACCAAAGCAGACCAGTAACAGGCATAAAAAAGAGACAGCGCTGCTAAGAAACAGCTCTAGATGAAGGCTATATATTTTCAGGAGGTTATCACAATGGAGTAAAGCTTATCTGTTGTGAAGCAGAATGCAGTCCTCTAGACTATGTTCAAAGATTCAGAGATTACAGGAGGAAACTACAAGAACTTTAAAACATATTAAAAATCTGAAACTCTTCCTTGGAAAATTAGTTGAGATAAGCTCTTGTAATTGGATCATGCTCTGGTATTCCGTGTTAAGCCCTGTTTTTCATGTATTACCGCAAAATCAGATTTTGTTCAAAATCTGTAAGACCACACCACTTTTATAAAGGAGCTGCCATGGAACATCTAGCTGGTCCAGCTTTTCTGTGATGTCTTTTGAAAGTGGGTGGTACAGGCTGATACAGAGAAATATCTAGGAAAGCCCAACTGGAAAATGAACTTGAAGGGTGATCTCATCTCTTCCTATTACCTAGAGGTAATAGGTATAAGTATAAGCTTAAATAGGTAATCAGTGTAAGCTGCTTTGCCACTTAGAGAGCTCTTGGTTCATTTTACTTATTACTTTAAAAAAAAAAACAACACAAAGACTACTCGTTACCTTTTCAGTCCTTATCAGTACCCTCAAGTTCTCAAACATCATCTGAATTTGTCAAGAAATTCATACTCTTCAAGATTGTCGATATGTCTAAATGTCTTCGCTTTGTTTTTCCTCCTGGATCCAGGCTTTCTAGTAATGCAGTATGAATTAAGTTCACACTGGTCCTCTTGATCCACACAGTGGATCTCTTTATTCTCACTAAGAATAAAGATAAATTGTACTTCAGCATCCAGTTGATATTCCAGGGTGTGTTTTTTTCTTCTTTAATCTGCAAACGCCTATCTTTTCAATATTCTCATGTGCTGGTTTAGGAACTCATTTCAGGGCTCCAAAACATGTAGATAGAAGCAAAGGAGAGGAAGTTTCGGGGGGGAAAAGAAAACAAAACACCAGCTCAATTTCGTTTTCTTTGATTATACATATTGTTTGGAGTGGTGGTCTAGCCATAGAGCGAGTGGCATGATACTTCTTTGTGAGTTACATATTCCAGTGTATTTTGTTGTACCATTTTCCTGTTGTATTTTTTTTGTCCTAAATGTACATAAACCCTTACATCTCTCTTACTGAATTTGCTGAATAGCAGAAAGTTGTGTGTGTGTCTCAGAAAAAAATCAAGTTTCTGCGATGATGGGAGCACAGCTATTGAATAAGCAGCAGGTTACTAATGCGTGGGGGTACTGGAGAGAAGGTATGGGAGAGTGCATTACTAATACTCTTCATTGATCTGTTAAAAGAAGTCTTTACCTCTCTGTAATTATATTTTTGAAAAACCTAATGTTGTTTATGTATACACACAGTTCATGTAGACAAAACAGAACTTTAATTTTAAATTTGCTTTACTGTTTAACATTTTATCTTTCGCATTTTCTGAAAATCTCTGTTCTTAACAAAGTAGTAAATGATGATTATTGAATTGGAACGTGCATATTTCAATCAGTACTCAAAAGTTTAATTTCCTGATAAAAGAAGTGATTATATTTTTCACTGTAGCCTCATGGAAGGTCAGAACTTCTCAAGACAAATTTCCACTGGGACTACTCTGTCTGTCATTAGGTACATCCCCAAAACTAAGCAAACTTGCTTTTGTTAGCTTTTAATAAATCTCTGTAGAACATCTTCCTTGTTCTCTAAATTGCGTTTCAGTTTCAAGCAAAATCCGCTGTGGCTCAGAGAGCATTTAAACTGTACTTATAGTAGATGGACTCATATATAGAGGCAATCTAAGTTTTACTCAGGGGAAAACTACACTAACAGTCCTCCCTTTTTCAGTCATTCAACCATAAAGTTGATAGTGATTGTGACAGATATTTTTATCTTCTACAATATAGTTTTGGTCTTTTTAAAGTTTTACTGCTTTCTCAACAATGTTAGATGAATTTACTGAATACTCACATGACAAAAATTTAGGATAACACAGTGCGGCTTGCAAGCTTTTCTTGTCATTTCCAATAGCTGCTCAGATTCTAAGATCTTACTGTATTTTTGTGTGTGTTTGTGGTTGGCATTTTTGTGAAGATAAATGCAATGTTCTTTTCAGATACAAAAGCAATACACTATCTAGTGTGAAAAACCTTTTACAAATATGGGGAAAATTTTTATGTTTGCATTAATAGTGACTCTTGGGGCCTTTTAAAAACCTACAGTAAAAAATTTTAGATCTGTAACTTCATATAACTTGAAAGAATATATCCAGAGGAACTGACTGAGTCATTCCTTCAAACTTCTGGTTTTGTTCTACTAAGAGTAGGTGATAAGGGAGGTGATATTAGCATAAAAGAATATTACAGCTTTCAAGCAGAAAGTCTTCGCTTCTCCACACATAAATGGTGTAATCAATATTTAATTTTTGGCAATGTTGTGTGTCAAAGTCAAAGGAAGCAGATACAGAAGACCAAGGAGAGGTTTTAGGTTATGACAAGGAATACATTTCAGTGACAAGAGGTGTTCAAAGTATTTCACTTTGCAAGATCATCAGTCTCACTGGTGTTCAGTTCTTCCACTTCAACGTGCAAAGTTTCTTTTAGTGTTGTCTTTGATCATGGAGGATCCTAAGGAATATAGTACTTTTAAGATGAGATCATTTTTTTTCTTTTTCCATCTTGCTACTTCATTCCTGACACTCCTATCGATTTTTTAAGTTACTCTGAATGAGTCAAAACTCTCAGTGGTTTTAAGTTACATCCTTACATATTTGTAGTTGTGATAGATAGCTTTTTATTCCTATATAAAAAAGGTCTTTAGGCTCTATCTTACAGCTAAAATGAGCAAGCAAGGCTACTTTTCTAAAAGGTTTTTAGATTCTAGCAGAATGGTCAGCTCATCTATCCGGTGCTCCAGCCCCACTTCTGTAGCACAGTACATTTAATTCTGCTAGTTGATTCTGCTCTTTGATCACTTTCTGTAACTTTCTGTAGCTGTCTCCTATAAGAACTGTTATCTTTATCATTTGTAAGTTGACATTCACTTAAAGACCTAATATTCCTGATGTAAAAAAATCTGATACTTGTAATTTATGTAAATGTTTCAGTTGCAGAGAATTTCTGAAATAAAAAGCCTATAAAAATACATTAAACAGTTTTTTTAAAAAATAAAAGGCTGGTAGGACTTATTTTTGTGGCGAAAAATATTTTCTTACATCAGTCGTCTCTCATTCTTGCTACCAATGAAAAATGATGCTTTGAACACCTTCTGTCATGAATCATAGCTTTAATGTTGAATGTGCACGTTGGTGTAACTTTTTCCTGCAAATTAAATTAATTAGTTACACATTAATACTAAACCTAATTATGGCTTATGTTTTCAGTCTAGTGTTGTGACTTTTAATATACGACTATTATGTGAAGTAATGACATTAGTCGATGGGAGCAGGTGGAGTTGGGAAGTTGCGTTTGCATCAATTATTGTTACAAATTTTTCAGTAGAAATATTCAGTATTTTTCAGCAGAAGTATGATCAGGTTTCTTACCAGAAATTCTTAGTTAATAATGAGGTGCTGTTCAGGACATGATTTGGCAAGCTGTAGTTCCATCCATAGGGTAGATATTTTGTGTACATTGAGTGCGTTAAATTTTGTATTTGTTATCTTGATTCCTACTATTTCTTCTTAAGGTAGTCATCAAGGTGAAAACAATATGGCAAGTATGTGAATATATTTTAAAGTTTGTACACATACGCTAAATTCCCAAGTAACAATTTTTTCTTTATTCTATTTTAAGTTTGCATAAGCTATAGTTTTTCTTACCTAGGAACTTGCTTGAGTAAGTAGCAAGTGCTTTGGCACAGCTATTTAGCTGTTATACAGTTGAGGAGCATGGAAAAGCGGAAAGGATGTTTTAAATTGTTAGGATGATCTGAGTAGGTGAAATCACACTCCGAGCACTGCAATGGTTTCTTGATTTTTTTGGTAAACCAGGTTGCTGTTCATAGACACATGGGCTTAGATAGATCCTGCTAAGAATTCCAATGTTTTCTTGATTATTTCTGGGGTTTATTTCCTCTTAATTTTTTTCAGTGCACACATTTCAGGATTACAAAAAAATATATTTAGTGAAAAGAGATGCTGAGATAATGTATATTGGAGTAGAAAGTAACCAGGGTTGCCTTAAGATGAGCAATTCTGCTTACTAATGCACGTCAGTCCACCTCCCAGGTTCTCCTCAATACAGTGCAGCAGTGGTTTTCAAATCAATTACTAATTAAGATAGTATAATATTTTTTATATAATGTTTGCCTTTTTTCCTTATTCTTTAAATGTATTGTCCTGACAAGTCTTTATTTTTATTTTACATTTTGGTTAAAAAAACAGGATGGTTGTTAGTTAAAAACATTAAATGCCACAGCTTCAAAAGTGAGACATTGTAACTAAGAAAGAAACAGCTTGGTATGCTTGGGGTATCAAAAAAAAACCACAAATACATCATAAATAATAAAAGCAGAGCCTACTAAAATCCTTTCTAAAATGGAAGGTTCACTTTGTAGGAAGGCTGAAAAATACAGGGGTAGGGTTTTTGTAGTTTTTTGTTAGTTCCAAAACAGATCCATCAACAAGTCTCCAGAGAGGTAGAATAAAGATTTGTGTCATCAAGTTTAAGCTGAATGTTGAATTTCAGTAGAGGTACTTATTTGGCTTAGTTTTATTTACTTTTTTCTTTAATATCTGTTTTTCAAGTAGCACCATATTAATTGTTAACTGGAGTCTGTATTAAATAGTATAGCAGTGCCAAAATCCAGTTCCCTTCCTTGTCTCATGCCCAAGAACTGTTTATAGCAGGGATAAAGAAGGATGTTGTAGTAGTTGGGGGTTGGCTACCTTTACCAATTCAGAGCATCCAGAACAATTATTGAATTCATAGAATCGGCTACTTTTCAGATCTGTTGTATACTGAATCATATAAGGAAACTCTAATGTGCAAAATTTCCCTATATTTCTCTTTCTTACTAACCAGCTGGTATTTTGTTAAGCTACAGAATTTCATTCTTTTTCCTGAGTCCAGTGAAACTTTCAGACAAGTCAGAAATAAGCTTCTTGGTCTTTCCCTGAAAATAGTTATTTTTTCAAATTTTAACTGTTCTGCTTGTGTATCCCTCCAGAAGAGAATAACCTTTCACTACAGACATCTTGGCTGACATACGTGTTGCATGAGTACTGATCTATGTATGCTTATGCTGCATCAGCTTGTCAGTTCCTCCTTGAAATGTTTTTTTAAATTATCTTTTGGAGCAAGAGGTTTTGGTTATTACTATGCTTTCTTCAAATGCCAAGTGATTTTTCTCAAATTCTGGTAACTTCAGTTTGGCATTGCTTTAAGTAAAGGAAAAGATGTTCATCCTTCTTGCATTAGTTTCCTTACCCACACCTGTTCAGTTCCTATCCAAAATAAATCTCTGGTTTTAACTCTGATGTATCACAAGATGAGGGGTTTTGGGTTTGGTTTGGTTTGGTTTGGTTCTTTTCCAAACAGCAATATAGTGTTACATCTGTCTTTCATCCAGTTCCTTCATTTAGAAATTACTGTGAATGCACCTCTACAGAAACATGTGCTAGCTCCATTTTCAATATATCTGGTTCTGGTCTTGTCACCAGTGCTCGTTGAGGCTGTTGGTGGCTGGTGATCATTTTGATGTCTTGCTGGAGTTGGCTTCTTGGAGCAATATTAACTTCCTGTCTCCATTCTCTTTTCCTTGGGGATATTAGTTCTTATTTCCTGTGCCAACTTCTTTCTTCATGAAATATGGTTTCAAGAGTAAAACTATGCATCTGTGTGCCGAATATTCATATAGCCACATGTTCTGTTTGTTGGAATTTGGTTTTCTGGTGCTCCTCTTTTTTGGTATCTCAGTCCCTGCTAATCTGTAATTTCAGCCATTCATACATTGACCTGATCTTAATCAACAGCTCAGGTATGGGCAGGCTTGCTTCTGTCCCTTCAGTGACTATTGACATAATAAATGGTCCACATCACTTACTGCTGTGTTCTTTCGTTGTGAAAGGATCAGAAATTTTAAAAATGTACTTGCAAGGAATAGACCATGATCCTCTTTCTTCTAGTTGCTTCTTTCGTATTTTAGTAAATATTTTAGGAACAGTGTAGCATAGCTCAATGCAAGATATTATAGGAGAGGTAGGTGATGTTATTTTAAAAAAAAGAATTTCAGTCTCATATCTAGGTACTCAAAACCACAAAGATACATGCATTCAGTAGTCTGTCCAGCATTCAGGCACCCATATATGTGTACCTACCTGGTATGGTCAGAATTCCTTGAAATGATCTATAGACTATGGGGCACCATCAAGTCCTCCACAAGTTCCCCAGGTTTCTTCTTATGCTGGTATCCATTAATGCAGTGTTGGATGTGCCTTTTATACTCTTTAGGAGCTGACAGTTAAGGGGATATTTGGCTCTCCATCAGGTTCTACCTCTTGAATATGTGAGATTTGCTCACTGGCCTGTGTTTTCCTTATCTAAACCTGCTTTTTACCTTTCAAACATCATCTTTCAGTGGCTCAACTCTTTGTTTTGGTCTGTAAATCATTTTAGGTTGTCTTGTTTTACTGAAGCCGCACAAAGTGCTGTGAACTAAATTAACTACTGATCTGTGTGCCATCAACATGTTTTTCTTAAATCCCTTCTGCTATGCTTTCTGGTGCTTCCACATCCATACATTTCCATTTTTTCACTACTCTTAATATATCTGTTAGTTATTCAAGGACTATTCTTATGCAGAAGTCTATATTAGCTTGATTAGCTTGCTATTGAAGCATCCTGATATCCTGTCATGCTTCTACAGATATGCAGTATAATAAAAATAGTCCATTTCAATACACATGCAACCCAAAGTGCTGTAAAAAGTGGTGGTAGTCTAGCAGCAGCAGCAGCAAGCAGTTATGTGTTCACAGGAGGCAAAACTAAAATTTAGACCAGGAAAGCTATTTCAAGGCATGCATGTTCCTGTGGTTCATGTATTTTCTGCAGTAAAAGTTTGCTGGTTCCATTGCAGATGTGGTTTAACTCCAGCCAGCAACTAAGCCCCACACCGCTGCTCGCTCACTGCCCGCCAGTGGGGTGGGGCAGAGAATCAGAAGGGTAGAAGTGAGAAAACTCGTGGGTTGAGATAAAGACAGTGTAATAAGTAAAACAAAAGCTGCGCGCGGAAGCAAAGCAAAACAAGGAACTCATTCACTCCTTCCCACGGGCAGGCAGGTGCTCAGCCCTCCCCAGGAAAGCAGGGATCCATCACCCATAACGGTTACTTGGGAAGGGAAACACCATCAGTCCAAACGTCCCCCCTTCCTTCTTCTTCCCCCAGCTCTATATGCTGAGCATGATGTTATATGGTGTGGGACATCCCTTGGGTCAGTTGGGGTCAGCTGTCCCAGCTGTGTTGCCTCCCAACTCCTTGTGCACCCCCAGCCTACTCATTGGCAGGACGCTGTGAGAAGCTGAAAAGGCCTTGACTCTGTGTAAGCCCTGCTCAGCAATAACTAAAACATCCCTTTATTATCAACACTATTTTCGGCACAAATTCAAAACATAGCGCCATATTAGCCTTCTACTATGAAGAAAATTAACTCTATCCCAGCCAAAACCAGCACAGAGAGAAGCAGGAATCTAAACCACAGACATTGCTTTTGTCATGGATGATGTAAATATGGAATTGCTTTCAAGTTGTAGGTTCTTTAGTGAGCGTACTAGTGGTGCCTGAAGTCCAGTTTCACTTTTGAAAAGGTTTTTAGGAAATAAGGGAGTTAAAAGTAAATTATACCTCCTGGTTCTATGAATCTTATCTCCTGTTTTGGACACTATCTAATACTATTTAATGTTGTAATATGTAACACCATCCAAGCCTGGCATACTGAAAATAGTTTTTCCCTCTGCATGGCTGACTCCAGCCATGTTTTAGAACCTCACTATCTCATTGGTCAATCTGCATTCAGTTGCCTTTGTGCCACTCTTGGCCTTTTAACTTAAATAAGGCCAATCTTTTCTTGATCGTGTATTCATTCCTCAAATAGACTTATAAGGGGGAGGCATAGAAACGTTCAGATTTCATTTTTATTAATTAACTAAGTCAAACTCCTTCATTTTCATCCTTGTAAAAAAGACTCCTTCAAAAGTCTTTTCCTGCATTTGTTGTAGATGTCACCTTCCTTGGAGTGATCAAAACTATTTATGCCCTTATACGGGATTTTACTGGTGTTTTGTACAATGGCTTTATAATCTCTGGGATTTTCCAACTGTTAAGCCCTTGCCCACGTAGCAAAGATGCTTGTTAGTTCAGAACTTGGTGTTAAATTTCAATCAATTTCTTTTACAGCAATCTTCAATGTTATCAAATACCTGCTGATGAGATTACTTCAGTAATCTGTAATGATGATGCCTCCTGTATTTATCTGAGAACAATCCTAACTTTTGTGTCAAAATCATTATTGAAAATATTAGATATGGTCAGTTTCTACATCACTCCTTTGCAAACTATGTTCATAACTTTTCTTCTGCCTGTTCCTCTTTCAGCAAAATATATTGTTACCTTCCAACTAGCAATTTCCTTGCCCTCCCAACAATTGTCTTTACTTCTATATGTTCCTGTCCTACATTTCATCTGTTTATAAAAGCCGTTGTCTCATCAAAACCAATACATAATTCTCATTGATTTGTTCCCCTATCATGTATTCTCATTGCTAACCAAATTCAGGCAAGGTATTATTTTTCATTACCTAGTTCACCGTTGATGTCTTCCCGACCTCAAATGATAGCATTTCTACTTTCTCTGTTTGTGTGTTTAAGGAATCTTTTACTCCTCATTTTAAATTCCTTTAACTCCATTTTATACTTAACAATTTCTAGCTTAGACGAAACAGTATCTTTTATTTTCATGTCTGCCAGGCTGTCTGTCTAGACCTAGTGGCCTTCTCGGCATGGTTTTTTGTTCTTCTCCACATAAGAAAACAAGAGTCCAAGTATTCAGTTTCAAGAATTTATTTTGGCTGTCTGTCAAAATATCTTCAGTTAGAATGGTACTTTTGCAAAAGGCTGATGAAAGGTGGTCATTTGTCTCCCTTGGTAGATAAAACTGTTGTCTGTTGATACAGAAAAGTGTATTTTTCAAGGTCATTCTTATTTGAATTGAGTACCTGCTCACTTTGGATCTATTGAAAATATTTCTCATTTGAGAGCAAATCGGTCTTCATATAGTAAAGCAATTAGGCAATCTCATTATAGTATAAAACTGCGCAGTCATTCTATGTCTTATGTGATAACAAAATAAACCTCTTCAAGAAGTTAGCTGTTTATCTTAAAAAAAAAAAAAGTTTGAATCTGATTGCAAGGCTCATGTAGACCATTGTGTGTGTCACATCTCCTGCTTTTGCATGGAGCTTACAAGATACCTTCTACAAGACATAGGAGACATAGGCCTTATCTCAATTCTGAGAATTTTTTGCAATAACTTTTTTATATCAATGTCTTGTTTGTGGTATCTTTTTTTGCCCAAGCAGATAGGCTTTCTCTTCTACTAAATGCTAGTTCTCAGAATCATGTTACTCTTGCATTTATAGGTCAGCACAGAAACGCATCACATGTGAATATAGTCATTCATCTATTTGTCTTTCCAAGACACAAAAGACAAGACATTGTCATTTAGGACTTAGCCTGAGCAATTGCTGTGAGAATTAAGAGTTTCATTCGTTAAGTAGATTCTGACATCATATTGATTCCCCAAGTTTTTGAACTGTAGCTATTTTTAGCAAGTATTTCCCCAGAAGGTTTTGAGAAAAAGCTACACGATGCTTTCTCTTTAGCATTCTTCTGCCACGTTCCCATGCACTAGTTCCTGGCTGGAAAAGGAGAACATGCACCCTACTTAGTATGTGGCCTAATGCTCTCATTTATGCCTATTGGTGTGCGTAGTCCTCATTCTATGCATCTCTATTCCTTAGGATAATTGTGGTTTTTTAAACAAGAACTGTGCATATATGTGTACATGTAATCTTTTATGACAGCTGAGCCTAGGTACTGTGCACCCATACCAGAGGAATATGTGTGCGCTATGTCAGTGCTGCTTTACTTGCTCTTGTGATGTAATTCCACTCTACCTGTTCTACGTGCAAGAAATGACAGTTTAGAGTACCTCAGATGAAGAGCAGTCACTGAGCAATGAGATGCCCTATAGCCAATTTATCCAGAAAGGTTAGAAAGCATTATTTTAATCCCTAACATACCAAGTTCATTCCATTAAATAGTCCCGTTAAACTGTAACAATCACCAAGCATCAACAAACAGTACTAGGAAATAAGGAAACAAAGCTGATGGAAAAGGTAATGGTTTTTAAAATCAAAAGAAGATTCATCACAATCTTTTGTCCAGCCTTCTCATAAACAGCCAATCTAAATTTGCTAACGCAATTCATTTTAACTTCTTTGTCTGCTTACCCCTCTAATTGCCTCCTTTCTCACAGTGTATGTTAGAAGCCCTTTATTTTGCAATTCATGTAAGGTTTAGGTCAGTGCTTATCCAACTCTGTATTCTGGAACTGCAAGGACGATTTAGTGTGTGCCAAATGCATTGCCTGTGTTTGAGAAAATTCTTATTTGGTTGTTCCACTTTTCATTTACTAAAATATTGATCATAGGTTGTTCCCCCTGTTTTAATTTTCTACGTGCAACAGGAAAAGGGAGAAGGCACTATAGTCTTCAGGGAATTGTCCCATTTTGAACATCAGCAATCAGTTCAACTAGTTTTGTTTGTGCCTTGAAGAGATTGTGTCAGAAAAGAGAGTATTTAAATCATGACAAAATTCTGATGATGTGTTAAAATGTGAGTTCAAAATTGTGTGGCTGTGAAGATATTCTGCCATTCACAGATGCCTCAAGATTAGAATATGTTCAGAAGGTTAATAGTGATGATGATTCAAGTGAATCCCCATATTACACTCAAAATTTGTCTTTAATGTCTGAAATGAACTGCCTCTATTTTGTTCACCAATTTAGTTTAATTTTAAAAGGCAAAATACATATTATCTCTTTAAAAGGGGCGTTTATGAATAGGGTAGAATTTGATTTCTTCAGTTAGGCTTCAACAGTATATTTGCTTTTTTGAAAGGAAAGGAAGTGGTTATTTATCTATTTCTGATCACTTTCACAGTAGCATTGCATATTCTTGGACAAGAATTTCTTTAGGCATTTATTGATATTTACATTTACTGAAACCTGCATAAATTTTAGTAAAGAGCTTCTTATTTATACCAGCAATAGTGATGACTGTAGGAGTGTATTTACAGTAAAAGTTTATGACAAATTAGGGATCCTTAAGGTGAGAAATTCAAAGCACTTACATATGCAACATACTTCTCTCCAGTGACTGTGCTGGAAACTGGGCCTCCCATCTGAATGCCCTACAGTAGATTTATGGAAATCATCCCGTAAGAAAGAGTAACATGTTTGGCAAGACTTCAAACCAGTTCCCTTTCAGATTTGCACCATTCATTACAATTTATTTATTAAGACTGCTTTTTTTCTTTTAAAAATAGCTTTTCAAACTGTGAGGAATGCCTTTAAGCAAGGATTTCTATGCATTGGTGTGGCAGTTCTTTGCAACGCTTTGCTTGCTCTGTGAAGTTCACAGGCAGCCTTCCTGAGCAATGATTTCATTCAGCAGCACCATCAGTGTGGACAAAGATTGACCTTGGTCACTTCCCAGCTTATTGTTCATATCTAGCCACTTAAAGGTTATATTAAGTTTCTGCAAAGTGAATTGAATCATGGATCTTTTAATCTTATCTTAATCTTCTGAGATTATCATCTCAGTGATTTCATTGTATGTTTCCTATAGCTTTAATGGCCCTTCCCCAGTATCCTTACTGACCTTTCTGCTTCTCTTTCATAGCTGAACTCTTCAGGATGTGTAGATGTGAGGAAATACATGTGACAACAAGCTTTACACAGATTTTCCAAACACAGCCCTGCCTAGTCTAAAGGATAAAGTACAGGATATTACAGATATTTGAGAACAAACCTTAAATGCACTTGTCCTCAAAGAGGTTTACTCTTCCCCTTAAAGTCTCACTGGCCCATCTGTTTTCAGAAAGATGAGATCTTCCTTGTTACACAGAGCCTGAATGCAAACATCTCTCCCTTAATTTTGCCACTAAAAGTGGTCAAAGAGAGCAAACGTCTTAGCTGGTTTGCATTATAACCTACCTGTTCCACCATCAGGTCGCTTCTAAGTGACTTAATTGATGAGACAGCTTTCACCGTGACCGCCAAGGTATCTTTGATAGGAGCGAGCTTAGTGTCTAAAAATATTTAAAGGACACTGTCCTCCACTGAAATATGAACAGCCTTATATATGCTGCAGGTTTTGGAACTTCAGTTCAGCTTAGGACAAGACAGAAGAGCAGCACATTCAGAACTGAATTGTCAGTTTAGGAAAGGTATATGCAAAGAATTCAAAACTTCACCACCTAGGACTTACCATGTTTTTATTTTTGCCTCAAATATAAACTTCTCTGCTTGCCAAGATGGATTTCTGATATATGCAACAGGTGTTTGAGTTTTTTAAAAGCTCTATAAAAGCATGAGGTGCAAATTCTGCTTTCCTTTGTGGGGAAAGCCAGAGAATAAATGAGGCTGCAGGCATAGGCAGGGAGAAAAGTATGCCGGCAGGCAGTGAAAAAATGTTCAAAGTGGGGCTGAAATGAGAGGATGTAAAGTATTGAATTGAGGAGAGATCGGATGTAAAGGTTGAGTGGTAGAGGTCTGGTATAACAGTATTTCTGGCGGCAGGGCTTAGTCATTTGGAGAAGAGTAGGAAGTATCTTTGAGGCAGGAGGCAGCAATAACTTTATGAGAAAAGAAAGGGCTGTGGTCAAAAGGAACTGGCCTTGAGTGGGTAGAAGAGTTTGGGGAACTTCAGCTGTGTGACAGGACAGTTGTGCAACTAAAAGCTCTGAGTCAAGTTGGGTCCAGAAAACCTACAGTAAAACTTGGTCCCTATATGTTTGTGCATACATGTCCCCTGTATAATAAAGTGATGCATAAAGTATTTGAACTTATTCTCAATCAGTTTGCTTGGAGCAGTCTGGTCTCGACAGCACGCAGCTCTCTGCAAGGCGAATTAAACCTTCTGATCACCAGCGTTCTTTACAATCAGTAGGCTCCCTTTGTATGATTTACATCCATTCCCTCTGAGCTGGACATGCCTTTGCCAAGAGTAGCCATTTGGTTCTGTTACTCATCACTTATAATCTCTTCATGTCTTGGTCAACATAAAGCCTGTGTATTTTGTTAACTGCATAGTGAAAGTAAGGACCTAACTCTCATATGCCCAGCACTCCAGTTTAAATTGTATTTAGGACATTAAGTCACTAAGCATAGTGGCATAATATGTAATGCTTGTACTTATTGTGGTCTGTTTTGCCCTGGCTGCACGTTCTACCTACCAACTTTTAGATTTTTATTTCTGACCATTCAATTTCACGGAAGTCAATAGATATTTTTAAAGAACTAGGCTGCCACATGTGGGTGTAAATTAACCAGTGTATTACAGAATCTCCTGTGTAAGGATGTGGTTACATTATCTTCGTCATTATGTGTGTTAACAGACCATTGATCCAGTGATATTAATGTACTAAACTCCAAAACTGCAAGAAAATTACAGTACTTTTTCCCACTAATTAGTCCACCTGCACTGTGTTTATTCCCTCATCTGCACATGGAACAGTGTGAGTAGTAGTGCCCATTTTAAAAAAAAATTTAAAAGTGGATAGTGTGAACAAAATATGTGTTGGTATGATGGTTGGCATTCATTACCATTTGTGTACTTATGCCTTTGTAGTTTTACCGTTTTCAAGGAGTGCAGCAACCCTAATAGGACACTTATGCCATACTGCAGTATAAAGCATAGGTGTGAATATGTTTATTGGTTGAGAATGTATGTCTTTGTTAGAGGAGCTTGCATCCCCTTTGTTTGAAAATGTTCCCCATTTATTTAAGAAGCCCCATCGAATTGGTGTTTGTCTGGGCTAAACTGCAGAAGTAAAAATATTTTCAAGTGCAAGTCTATTTTTCATGCATGAATGTGAAAGTTATACATAATGCATTCTTAAATTGTTTTTCTGCAATATTAAAAATATATTAAGCTTTTTCTTAGCAGTAGAAACTGCTCACTTGATGTAAAGCATTGTTCTTATTAGGCAAGAGGGTTCTAGCTGGAGTTCAGATTTCTGTATCAGAATTTTCCAGTGTTGATCAGGCAAGTAAGGGTTATAAAAATACTGCCCATATCAGTATTTTATTATATAATACTTGGATGTTGGCAGTCACAGTCCCTAACGTCAAATTTGTTGACAAGCAGTATGTAATTACTTCACTATTTAAAATCATTTCTTGCCAGCCATGGAATATTTACAGTTCCTTTTTCCTGGATGTCACTGTCCTTCACTTACCTCCAGCTTGTTGTATACCGTGAACTTTGACAAACTTTGCTAAGGGTCAGAAAAAGCATTTTCCATCTTCACAAGATTTAATCTCCTTGGATTCACTTCCCTGATGTGATCTGGCCAATACATAAAGTTTTTTGTTTCTGGCCAACTGATGTAAAATCATTCCCAGTTGGGTTATACTTTTGAGATACTTTTCTCTTAATATGAACTGTGTGAGAGATTTCAGGAACATTTTTCAGGAGCAGAATGGTGTTACAATATGCATAGTATAGCTTTTATGGTCTCTCTTCTCAGCTGGACCCACTTCTTCGCTGGTTGAATGCACTATATCAACCTGAAGAATTGTCAAGCTTTTGACAAAAAATTGCTGATGGTTCCTAAATATCCCTGTACTTAATATATGGTATTCTTTCAAAGCCCCTTCATGTGGGGGATGTTTGAATACACTGTGATTCATAGTTTCTCTTCTGTAAGTTTTTAACGTTTTTGTCTTCTCAATGCATTTATCTTTCAGATCATTTTAATGTTGTTTTAATATATCCACCTACCTTTTCACTGAATCATAGAACATCTGTTTAAGCTACATTGGATTGGAGACAGGTTTATCCCATTGTTCTTCTTCCACATTTTGCCTTGGTCAGTTGAATGGCCCTTGGGGAAATAAAAATTAAAAAAAAAAACAAAAAAAACCAAAAACAAAACCAGATTTGGAGTATATTGTGGAATTCTGCTGAAGGAAGTGGTCCAAAGTAGGACCATCATATGCACAGTTTTGCTCTAGATTTCTAGATTTTCTAGATTTCTTTCTTACCATGATGCCCTGCGTTTTGAGATGAAACAGTAACTGGAAGGAAGTACGGCAGGTAAAACTGGAAAAACAAGGGAAGTCGTCTTTTCTCATAGCACGTACAAACTTGTGAATGTCGCTGTTTCGCAGCCAAAGGCCTGTTTTAAAAAGGAACAACTTCATAAGCATTTATTAACAGTATGTGTAGTCACATTGACAAATACGATGCAAGCAACTTCCATGATTTAGGATTCAGTGGAGGATATTCATACCGCTGATCTTCACATCCCCTAAACCAAACAGGTTAGGAGCACACTTTTAACTACCTAACTTTAAGTAACTGACACAATCAGTTAGGTGCAGTGACAAGAAGCCATGGCTAGAAACTACAGGGGCTACTTCTGTCTGAGAAAACAGAAAATGTTTGTTGGCGCAGTTGTCAGGGATGAGTGGGATAACACACACTGGGGATGAGCGGGATAACGCACACGAGGGATGAGCGGGATAACACACATGACAAATGCAAAAACATTTATTTGCAGAGCCAGTGGTGTAATGTTCCACAAGTAATATTAATATTTTTCTTTGCTCACCATTCATCACTGATCTCCGCGGTAGATCAGCAAATCATCTGAACTTGATTTGGATGCTGTGTAGTATAATCTCATGCTTTTGATTAACATGATTCCAACACTACATGCCCAGGCCATTGAATAGGGAACTTAACACCTTGTTTGAAACTACTGCTGTAAAGAGTTTCCATTGCTAGTGTTGCATTTATTCAGTTTCAGAATCAAGTAATTGGATATCAAAAAGGCTTTGTCATTATGAACCATGTATGTATTAGCCAGGATTTTAGAAAAAAATCTGATGGAGGTTTGACTTTTTAGTGAATGTGGATGTGAAAACACATTTCTGAAAGCTTTAGGTCCTGCAAAATTCCAATTTCTTTCTCAGAAACAGTAAGCAAGGAAACTTTAGAGTAGCAAGAACAGGGTATATTATCAGAAAGGGGAAGGAGTCTAAGATGATAGTGCTAAGTATTTGAGGCTATTTCTCCTGTTGTCGAACTCTTCCTTTAAATAAATCCAAATAAAGCCAGAATCTCATATTAGCCAGTTGTTCAGAGCAGTTCTTTCTTTACAATGAGTGTAACTGCTGGTTTATATATAGATAAAGGTTAGGTATTTTAAATTCTTTTTTCTGGAGTAAAATCAGGGATGAAGATAAACAGGTTCATTTCTTACGGGCTCTCTTAGAAGGTAGAGGAATAAAAATGAAACCATGTGCAAGACTTCCGCTTAGAAAACATTAAGTGTCTGTTCTTTGGTACCCAAGTCTTTCATTCATCTCCTAACAAGTCCATAAGCGTATTTGAGCACTCTTCTTTGCTCACTGTTTGGTTCTGGTTTCCCTGCTTCTGAAGTTTTCCTCCACTGGCGTCCTATCTTACTCTGCTCCCATTGTAACTCCACCTTGTTCTTCAGATATCACGATAGGGACGCCTGTGGTTAATCTTCAGCTTTTAGCTCTACTATTATTCCCTTGTGAATAAGGAAGGGATGTAAATATAACGCATTTACCTTAACTGTCAGTGCATTATACCCTGCCAGTTTCTTGGAATGTTCCCTACCTAACACCTTTCTTGCCTCATTACTTGAATGTCATCATTCTCCTCCTTCAGAATGTTCCCAAACCCCCACATCTTTCAGGTAACATTTTGCCAGTAACTACTTAGTATTGCTCCTGCCTCATTTCTTAATCCACTCATTTAGCTTGTGTTGTGGTGTTAAAAAAAAAGTCATAAAACCTGAGGCACAGAGTTTTGTTTTCTGTTTTACTGGTCAAGTTGTTTTTATTAGTCCTATGTTTTGCTTAGAAAGAAGTATTGTTTTCATTTTACAAATGGGGGTAGAAAAATCAATTAACTCGTTTCTGGATCACACAAGCGGCCAATGGGAAGAGAACTATACAAAACTTTGATTTAGAACATTTACATGCACATCTTTCATTCTAATCTTTTCTAGCTACAAGTGTTCATCCATGATGGGGTTCTTGTTTCTAGCTGAGTTTCTGAAAAACAAGGAGTATATAATCCATGCCATTTTCTGAAATACTAGTTTGTCAGTCAACTTCTAGAACATCATACAGGAGGTGACCAGACAGAGATAGGATATACCTGAATTCCTTTCTGTGGCATTTGCCGTGGATTAAAAAAATGGTATTTTTATTCCTGCTGTCCCTTGCCTTCTTGGTAATACCTTATTTAATTCCCCGAACAGATGAAATATAGTTTGTGCAATACTCATATCACTCTGATTCATCCATTGAGAGACATCCATGTCGCATTCTGCAGGGTTCCTGTAGAAAACATGTTACCACATTATTAACTGTGCCATGGACGTAAAACAAGAGTTGACCTTAGGCTATCTCTGCATAATTTATATTCTCAAGCATTTATAATTCATTGCTCACAATGTACACATTGTGTATATATTCCCCTATATATTTTGAAGAAAAAAAGAGTGAATAATGTCAATTATATGCACCTGTAATATCTCCAATCTCATTTCTGACTGAATTCTAAACCTTCGACACAACTTGAGCAGCCATAATACCTACATTGGTAAGTAATAGAAGAAAAACTTCTTCCCTGAAGGGAAAGGCATACTGCTGTCACTCACAAAAGTTTCTGTGGTATGTAGCATTTTTGTTAATGTTGTGCTTCCATGTCATTATGTGAGATTATCAGCATTTATTTATTCTTATTTCTCATTTTTCAAACCAAAATCGAGTATACATTATTTTTGGAAAAAAGTTTCAGATTAGTTAAAGGGATTGGGGTTCTACTTGATTATGTCTCACTGTTTGGCACTGCTCGTATCTCAACCAGGGTATTGGGCCAAGTGTCTTTGCTCTAACTAGTCTTGCTTTTTTTTTTTTTTTTTCAAATAAGGTTTTTGGGGATTTTTTATTAGGAAAAATATAGCAACTAGGTTACAACTGTGTACATTTTAATTGAATCTGTCTTCTAAAGGAGACATATTTTACTTCAGAATTACAGGTTTTTCTTGGTTGATATACTTGAATTCCTTGGAGGTTTGCTTGGAGTCCCATCAAAACAGCGATGTGGATGGTCCACTTGAGAGATCAAAACAGATACTATTTTAATGCCATAAGACCAGGGAAGGAAAGCAGCAATTTACATAAATGTTTCCAGGGGATTTTGCTAGTGGACATCCTTTCAGAACTAAATATTTAAATTGTTAATCTATCATTTAGTTGCATTACTTTCTGGAGAATCTAGTGCGAGTGAAAAAAACCATTCAGTTGACTGTGTTTTGAATCTGGATTTCTCCATTTTCTATGGGTCAGGTAAAACCAAAAGGTGGCAATCTAACTTCTGGTTTTGCTAGTGTGCTCCAGAAAGCATAAAGCGTAGTTGAATTTCTATGGTTCATTCAGTCTTTGGCTTCCTTGCTGAAATTTCTTAAAGACAAGACAGTTACTGTGGTTTGAAAGGGTTCACCTCAGTTGAGTGGGACTTTGTTTTATAAAACCTGTGAAACAACCAACAGATAATAAAAACTTTCAATTCAGTCTTGATTCAGACTAGAAGGATATCACTAAAGTCATTTTTATTGTCCTCTTCCTCTCTACTTCAAACGACACGACACAAGTTTGATTTATCAGTTAGAGATTTATTTACTGGATTCAGCAATTCTGAAAACTTTTGCGAAGTAAAATAAAACGGAAGTTTTATTTTACATGCTTCTAACAGTACGAAGCCTTTTGAGCAGCGACCTCATTTGTTTCTTCAATCCTCTGCATCATCTAGGAAAAAAAAAAGTATATAGTAAAGGAAAAGCAATCAGGTAGGAGATGTTGGGGGAGAGGTCATATACATGGTATATTTAAAATAAAAATCTGATGTTGGTCTGGCATTAAAATTTTCTGTTTGGGCAGCATAATTTTTACCTGGGAATCTTGATAGCAGTGGCTAAAATCTTTAGGCCTGGGTTAATAGGAATCTGTATTGCATTCTGTCAGGTATCAATCACGATACTTGCCAGGCCTGCTACTCCCAGTTATAGTATGCTATGATCATATGATTTGTAGAAGGTATAGGGTGTTTTTTTCTTCAGTTAAGAGTTTTAGGACTTCATTATTCTTCATATCCAAATCAAATAAATAACATGTATTCTTTCAAAAATGTTAGTGAATTCAGCATGCATCATATGTGCCAGATTGGTAATATATTGAAATAAAAATGGTCAACAAAGCAAGTTTAAAATGCCATGATAAAGCATCATTTATTCCAGAAATTAGAGTCTGTGTCTTTGTCCTCTAGAGGTGTCTCACAGAGTCAAATTGATGTCTTGCATGTACTGCTAACTGATTGTGTGGAAATTTTTTTAAGTTCACTTTTTCTTTATTCTTCTGTCTTTTTTACCCATCTTCCCCCATTGTAGCAAATTAGACGGCCGGATGAAAGCAAAGGAGTTGCTAGTAGAGTTGGATCCCTCAAAGTAAATATGTTTCTAACATTTATTTTGCAAGTTTTCTTCTATAGCCTACACTTTTCCTTTTGAAGGGGGAGGTGAGGGGAGGGAGGGAAGGGGCTTTTCCATTTCTCACCATCCCATCACTTTTATTTCAGTATTCTTATTGCTGTTGGGTCACATTTTGTTTGTTTCTGTGCTACACATAGAGCAACCTACTGAAGGCAGGCTGCCAGTTTGTTAGCTTTGAATGTCACCACAAATAAGAGATAGTAACAACTTTCTTGAAGTGCCTGTAATTTGGTGATCATGATTAAACCACTTCTCTGATCTGTGTTGTTTGTTGTCTCTTAACTGCCTGTTCCATGGAGAAGTGACTTACTCATCTTCAGACTACTGCTTCCCATCTTGAAACAAAATTAAACTGTTATAGTGCTCACACTTTCTGCAATTAATTCTGCAAAGGACCATTACAAGAGAGTCGAATATTTCATGTGTATCTAGCCTTTAAATCAGAAAAAGACAGAGTTAATAAAGAGGAAATGAGAGAGAGATTCGTGTGAGGCTAATAGGAATGGAGCCACTGTTTTGCTAATAATTAGTCCCTTCTGCCTTTTTTATGTTTGTACAAACGTACTCAAATATTTAGAGCACTTAACCAAACAGGCAGATATCTAAATCAGTACCCACCACGCATAGTGTTACACCCTAATAAATGGTTTAAAAAACAGGACGTAATCTATACCAAGATGCTGACCATGTGCAGTCCAGGGCATTCTGTTAAGGTTCCATCTCAACAGTTGCATCTTTTTCAGCCATCCAATTTTCAGTTTTTTCCCCCTTTCTTTCCTTTTAGCGCTTTCTCAAGCACTAATTATTCCATTTTTCTTCTGCACTCTCCTTGCCTTTCTTCTTGGTTTTTTGATCCTGTGTTTTGGTTTTGTATATGAATGTATTGCCTTTGTTCTGGGACAAGCCATCCTCTCTGTTCTCTAACACTGCTCTACAGCTGCTCTTTATGAAAATGGTATTTCACTGAGCGTAAAGAAGGGGACGGGAAGGATTGGTTATGCACCTCTTTCCAGTAATGCCACCATTTAAATTGATCTCAGCATAGGAAAAGAAGCCAGTTGCTATTTGTTTATACAAATTCTAACTAGAGGCATCTGTAGCATTCCTCACTGTCTGTGAGGCTGTCGTTTTCATCTTGCATTTTGGGAAGAGGTTTTAGTTACAGTGTAGATGAGAAGAGCGCTGTGTATGAATGAGGCACCGTTCCAGTGTGAGACATTCAGGATCACTGAATTCACGTGGAGGAAAACACAAGACAGACACAGTTTCTATCTATGCTGTTTTTGAAAATTGTGTATGTAATTAGTGTGCATTTTAATGGGTGATCACATACAATTCTAGATGCATAATGCATATATATATATATGCAGAAGATGAGGTTTATTTAGGTGCTGGGATTCACCTATTATTTTTATGAACACCCACTGACACCTAATTTAGGGTTATTGTTGTCTGTACAACAAAAGTATCCGATTGCCCAGGATTTAATTTCTCAACTCAAAATATATATTTAGACACAAAATCTTACGTGAATAACCTTGTACAAAATGGGAAATACTAAATGAGGTTCCCAAACATGAGACTTTACCTCTAAAAAGTTATTTGTGATGGGAATAAATTCTAGAACACAGCCTTACCAATAAACAAGCAAATAAATAAAAAAATTAACAATGTAGCAGAGATTCAGTAGATTAGAATGATCTGTCCCTTAATGTTACAATTTTTTTCCCTGTACTGAAAAAAGAGCCATGTTAATCAAGCAAAAACTTCAGCTTCCAGGTTTACTGAACTTGTATGTCTGTGTTGCTCAAAGCACTTTGATGGCTTGAAATGTTTTGTCAGAAGCAGTGAGAAATGTGTTACGCTATGATTTATTAAAAAAAAAAACAACACAAAAACAAAGAACAAAAGGAAAAAATTACAAGAGAACAGGTTGCTTTTTCAATTCATTTTCTGATGTTTACATGTAGCTCCATCGAAAGCTGGAGGAGCTCAGAGATCACCTAGAAGGCAGTGTCAAAGGATGCTCTCTCCGAGTAAATGTACGATTTCACTCGGTGATCTGGTTTTTTAAAACTTCCGCTGGCTGGTAACACCAAATCTGATTGGTTTGTCCTCTCATCCCCATCTTTTTCCTTTCTCTCTCTTTTTCTCCCTTTGTGTTTTCTTTCTTTTCTAGCTGCGGTTTCATTTTAATGTGTGTGAGAAACCTGACCTAACTGAAAGGGTTTGTTTTAAAAGAATATCCTGTTACATTTTAGTGAATGCTCATCAAACTGCTTGGTTTTACAGCAACTAAAATAAAGATCCCTTTCCAAAACTGAGGTTGCATATCTAAAAGTTTCCTGACTGAATATTAAACTTAGCAACAAATATAATAGAAATCGTTCATTTAAAGGAAAAACGTATCTCTGCCAGTGATTGATAGCCTTACCTGAACTGAAAACTGTGGCTGATGGAAGGTAACCCAAAAGCATATAGGTTCACATATACCTCTGTCTTTGCCTTTAATCTTTTTGGGTCACTATTTTATCTCACAAAATAGGTTAATATTTGGTTGGATGTCAGCTATGAAAATTTTGTTGCATGGTTTTTCAGCAGACTACTATAAAAAATTCTGCAGCATATTTCTTATGCATTAGGTTTGTTCTTTAATGAAAGAAATCTTGAGAAAAGGATTAGGATCTAGCATATCAGTCGTGACACCCCTATAAAGTTGCCCATTTATCACAGACATATTCAATAAAGCAAGTCAAATCCAATGTAACAGTACAGACGGCAGTACCTCGTGTTTAGTAGTTCACCTCATAAATTAAGATCCGCTTTTCAGCCATTAACTCTATAGAAGTGCGTTTAACTGTGTAATTTAATGTATAATGAAAAATAGGAAAAAAAGGGACAGTTGTGAGCATAGTAGATGTTAAAGTTAGTAACTATTTATCTCTTTGCACATCCATCCAGTGAAGATTCTCAGAATAATTTCTTTAGATTCACGTCCTGTTTGTGTCTTCCATACACTATGGCTGTTGTCATTCTCAGTACTACCATTCTAATGCATAATCCACTACGATTATATAGTGCAAGATAATTTTTGTAATGATAATGATTTGAGAATTTTTACCCCTTTTGGATGCTTTTGCATATCCAGCTATGTATCTGACATAAAGTTGATTTCTGTTCATTGTGAAATAGAAGTCTGAGTTTATGATCTTTTGCAGGTCAAATACAAGGAAAGTGAGCTGTTAATATATTGCAGCTTTCTATAAAATAAATCTGATTAAAGGACTGTGTCTTCTCCCTGGCAAATCTTTAAGAATCAAGTTTTATGGGGGAACAAACTGTGTCGTACTTCAGATTTGGTGGTATCTCAAATTATTAGTCATAATAAAGACAAAGCAAGTTCCTTGATTTTAGATTCCTCACTCTTAAATTTGTGATTTAGTACCAGTGAGTAAATACAAAGACAGAAAAAAATTATGCCATGAAACTTTGTACTACAAAAAAGGTGTTCTGATCACACATTATTTCACAGAATGTCACATGGGGAAGGGTTTTAAATGAAAAGCATTAGTTAGACAAATTAGTTGTTATGAAATTGTCCTGTTCCACTGTGCCACTTTATCCGTTATTTCGTGACCATACCCTACACAATGTAAGGAAGGAAGTCGGATTGTGAGCTAAGCAATGTTCCATATATTCTGCATATGCCCTTTCAGTGTCTTAAAACAACCAGGACACATTGTAACTATAATAACATATAACTAAGATCCGCTGCTTTGTCACTGCTTCCCTGATTCATGCTGTAATAAGGGATGTTTTAGATAAGGTAGCATTTTAAAAGACAAATGGCTGACCAAAGAATAGAACAAATCCTTACTAAATAGTGGACGATTGGGGGAAAAAAATGGCTATCTGTTAATAGTTCATCTTTAAAATAATTTTCATCTCTTCTATACTGCTTTTGGAAAGGGATTTAGATGTAAGTTGTTAATACTCCTACAATGTGGCAAATGTATTGAATGGTGTGGTAGGGGGAGCATACGGTGTCTGATGGCCAGCCCCATAAGTGAAAATGAAATGCTATTGCACCATGGTGTGTACTATTAAGGTGGAACCTTACTTCCAGAATGAATTGCAAAGACACGCTGTCCAGATGAAATTCAAAGGCCATTGGAAATAGGTAGGAAACATTGGAATTCTGCAGAATATCCCCAATTCCACCAATAGTTTAAAAAGACTGCCAGATATGTAAAATTGCACTGAAAACTTGCATGAAAATTTGAGTTCATTAGGCAGTTTGGGGGCTTGAATAGCTTTCAAAGACTACTTTTAATATCAGCAGTAACACATAACCATTTACAAAAGAAATCTCCTGACCTGAGATTTCTTTTTCCATTTCTTCTTGAGATCATTCATCTTCCTTGCAGCTAGTCCAGTTCTTTTTGTGGCTTAATCCTTTGACCCCTCCCAGAGACCTGTGTTTGAAGCTGAACTTAAATATTGTTTAGAAAAATTAGTCTCCTGTAACTTGGACATGTGAGCGTTCCCCTACCATTCGAATTAATGTAGTAGTAGCAAGTAAGGGCATTAGCTGCTGACATGATCAACAGTGAAACAGCTGACTGGCTTATATTTTAGAACTCATAATAACTGCTAAAATTGATACCGTCCTAAGGGCGTGGAGTTCATCTGAGATTCAACAGAACAATTCTGCTTTGATCTCTGTTTTGAAGATATATATTTTTTTTTTTAATTGTGCAGGCTAAGAATTTTAAAAACAAGTTTAAATTCTGCATAAAAATATTAAGGAAAGCCCAACAGAAAAAAAAAAATTAAAATCTAAGTGTAGAAGTTCTACACAGAGTTCCCAAGTAATATGCAAAACAATTTTGTGTGGCTTTTGACTAGTGTAGCTCCAAATCAAAGATTCTGGTTCTGTTCAAGAAAAATGTTCTCAGAATTCATAGCAGAGGCCAGATACTGTCCATAGATGATGTTTAATGAAACCGGGATTATAATTTTTCATACGGAGCTGTATCTCTCAAAGACTACTGACTCCTGCATGCAGTGTTCCCGTCTTACTTTAAGTACCTGCCTTCTTTGATCATGATGAAGGATTACATTTACGGGGCTTTTGTTCCTGGTCTTAATACTCCATTATTAAAGTTCAGAGTCAAGCCAGTAAGGCCCTCAGACTAACAACAAATTGCTCTTGCAGCCTTTGAACTAGATTCTCCATTGGTGTAAATGGGCATAGCTCTCTTGAAATCATTCTCACAGTAGGGAATCTCTGTGACTGGCAACCTGGCCCCTTAACTTGAACGTTCATGGGGAGAAGGAGCCCAACAGCTCAAATGTTAGGACCTTAGCTTCACCTAAGGAAATATGTAGGGGTTGTCAGGTAGCAAACAAAACATGGAGAGCTGCCCCCTCTCTCAAACTGGCAGAAACAATCACTGGAGTTCGTATATGATAACAAATTTTAAACAGAGTGGGTGATAGATTACAGAATCGTCAAAGAAGCTTGGAAGAGTGTTGAAATTTAGTTTTAATAACACAGAAGCAATACACTTACAAAATACTGCGATCAGGTAGATGCTCAGAAATGGAAACTAGTTCACAAGAAAGCAATGACGTAGAAATGATTGGGAAATTATAAGTGTGCGGCACATTAAACAGTCTTATTGTGTGATCTTACTGAAAATAAAACAAACAGCAACCACTGTGTGCAGGAGTGTGGTATGACTGTAACCCTCTCCTCAAGAACATTAGATCATTTTGAGACGCAAACACTTGAGCGTACCTTCGATTTCATCACTATGAGAAAATGATACAGGTAAATTGAGACCCTATACATGTATGAATAGGAAAAAAATAATTTGGAGTGAGTGAGGTTAAGAGATTAAGGAAGATTGTGTGTGTGTGTGCTTAAGCGTAGGGAGAAATAAAATATACAGGTATCTTATTGAAGGGAATATTATAATTTTCTTCTATACAACTGGAACTATGCCCAAGAAAAGACTAAATTATTTAAATGGATTAAATACTGATAGCAATAAGACTGAAGTTAAGTGGTAAGTTTAGCCTAAATATTAATGAAAATATGCATAATTAGATCACAGGATCATTTGACAAGGAAAGTAATAGCATCCTACTTACAGTAGTTGTCTTAGAGGAGATTAAAGAAGTACACAAGTGTCTAGCTGTGCCCCATGTAAGTTAACATGAGGAGCAGACAAGATGAGCCAAGTTCTTCAAAACCTTGCACAGTAAGATTCCAAACCTCCTCATCGTCATCGTTTCTGTTTATCTACTTGCTGATACTTTAAAAACTGCTGCTGTGATGTTTCTTGCTGTTACTGCATTCTTGGGATCCACACCGGCCAAATCAAAGCTAATGGTTCTTGTTTTTCCATGCTGTTGCAAGACAAACCTGGGGAACAATGGTTGGACATTATTTATGAGAATCTTGCTTAAAGACTCAACCAAAAATCTTAGGTGAATAACAGAACCCCTGTTCTAAGCGAAGGCGCACCTTATCTTTCATAGACATCTTTCAAAGCACTGTTTCAAAGCTTTTGAAACAGTTTTTGCTCTGTCAGAAGGGGTTCTCTTTTTTCTGCTTCTTTTTTTTTTTTCTTTTCCTTTTTTTAACAAAATAGACTGTTTAATACTTGATTTCTTACAACTGCATTTTCTATTCTTTCTATTTGTCTGAAGAAATTTTCTCTTTTTGACTTAATCCTTCTCCAGATCATTTCACTATAAGAAAACATTTCATCAGCTGAAACAAGTGCTGAGTGTGTGTGAACATTTAAGATGTTGTGAAGTGAGTCAGATTTCCTTAGTAATGTTATCTAAAAGAACAAATGAAATATGAAACTAAATGCCAGAAAGGAATAAAAATATTTTCAGAGTATTGAAAAATTTTCAGTGAAGAAATAACAGCTCTATAGAAGCATATAATGGAGACATAAATGAACACAGACAAATGTGACTGTAGAATTTTCCTGGACGTTACATTTTATATTTCAATGAAGAATTATGAAATACAGATTTGAGATCAAAGAATATTCACGAGAGACTTTTTATGAGTACCATGTTCTCTGCTCAGTCCATCATAATACCTAAGTCAGCAAGTGGTCACTAATACGGAAATTCTTGCTGGGTTCATCTTTACCACAAATGTATCCAAACTGCTCTACAGATACTAATTTTGTTGAAGACTAAGGAAGTTTTGCTGCAGCTTCTGATAATTCATTTTTCCACCCCTAGAAAAACATCAAGAGGAGATTTTTAATGCATTTATAAGAACCATGCCTTTTTAAATCTAATTTATTAGGCTGCTTTTAGTCTCTCTTCAAAGACAGTTGTCATCAGATAATTATTAATCTAACAAAACGTAAGGGGAAAAGATCCAAAAACTGGGGCTGCTCTTTGTAATTGAAACATTAAATGTTTTCAACCAAAGAAACTATTTTTAATAAGTATAATATTGAGTTATGTCTGAGTGAATAATAGTGTAGAAAAATGGATCTCTTGTATAAACGAAGTGTTTCTTAAGCAATCAGTAAAACTGTAGTGTTACCAATTAAGTTGTGTTTGTGCTGAAAGCTTGTGACAGTGGACAGTGTCCTTCAAGAATCACAGCACTTTACATTGCTTTGGGACATAATCTGCAGATTTCTACTGACCTATATCTGGCTGTTAGTCATTTAACTTTGCAAGTTATTCTGGTTCTTGGGGCAGCAGGATTGAAGAAAAACCTCCTTTGTCAAAATGCTTGTTCTGAGCATCTGAAAACATAAAGCTATACAGGGAAGAATAGGGCCTCTAATGGGTTTTCACATTGTATCCTTTGCACAACTAGAATAAAACTAATAGGTTTAAATGAAAGAGATCAGTAAAGCTTCATCCTAGAATACCTTATTGTCCTGAGGACACTATTGTCAGTTACTTAGAGGAGGAAAGATTGATAGTTGTCTTCAGATTCATCATTAGTTTAAATTATTTTAGAAATACAGTAATTTTCTTTTCTTTTAAGAAGCTTCTACCTTAAAAGGCATAAATTTGGAGTTTCTGAAATAGCTTGTCATGGAAACTTAATGAATCCCCTGCTACTATCTCAGTGCTGGAACCACCTATACAGAAAACCTTCTGAGACCCTTACTGTGCCACCATTTCTTTTTTAACAATGTTTTCTTTTCCCCACTGCACAACCAGGCTCGGCTCCCTTCGTGCTCATCCACCTATAGTGTTTCTGAGGTATACTTTGCACGTGTTCTTTCACACAGTCGACCTGCTCACCCATCACACTTTTTTTTTGTTTCATTTTTTTTTTTCTTTTTTGCATTGCACTGTGCACAAGTGGGGAAAACTCAGCTGGGGGAGCAGATTTTGCATGATCAATCTGCAACCATGTTCAGCGTGGTTTTAAAATCACCATACCAGTCTGGGACCGCCATGATGTGTATTCTAGCTAGGCAACTGCTACATAATATATGAGCATAAATAATATAATAAAGGCATTTTTAATTATCTCTTACATTAAAACAAAAATAATAAACTTACAGATATCCAGGCTGCAAAACGCTTCACTGGTTAGTCTGACCCATTTTCAGCCAGTGAAACTGGAAAGACTCTGTAAAGATGGCCATCACATTATGATTACTAATTACCTGTCTAGATATAGATGGTTTTATGATATCTGAAGCTCATTATTAATTCCCAAAGCTCTAGCTTGGGTCACGGCCTGCCAAATGCATATACTTTTATAAATACTTCCATATCAGCCTCATGATAGTCTTCTGTAATAAGGTATAGTACCATCTTAGCAAGAAATGAAAAGAAAAATATGTTCAATTGTAATTAGGACAGAAAAAAAGGAAAAAGAGGTGAAAATAAACTAGAATTAACAACATCATGGGATAAAACCAGAATTTATTATATACTGCCAAATTAATGCCATGACCCACTGTGTAAAGATTAGGCTTCAGCATATTATTATAATTGATTGATGGATAAGTATCAAAGAGATGGACTTGAGGTTTTCTGCAATACTGAATCAGTCTTCAGCACAAAGTAATTTATTCTGTATTTTAAAAGAATCCCTTAAAGTTGGTAATATCTCATAAAAAGATGACATTTCGCTCTGTCTTAGACTGTGGGCCAAGCTCTAGACCTGATGTGAATGTTCTATTAATGAGCATCATACAAAATGCAGATATAAGGAGCTCACCTGCTCAATCACTTTGTCTCTAAGCCAGAAGATCTGTGTGTAAGCAATACCTTGCTCATGTGTGTCTAATCTGTTCTCAAAAGCTTCAGCTTCTCAAGCAATTATTCCTAGCACTTCCTTATCCTTAGTAATAGAAGAGGTTTTTGTCTAGCTTCAGTGTATGAACAGGCAAAAGATCTAATAAAATAGTTAAGAGGAAAGATGCTTACTAGTTTTTCTGTCATAGCTAAATAGTTGCTGTCTCACTCCACCAGGAGACAAGTTGTTTTAAAGCTAATCAAATATGTGCCCTTGAAGCACCTGATATGTATTCTGCAGTTTATTGTGCCTCATTACTGTATTATATGAAAGCCTCACAGTTTTTATCATGATTATCATCAAAACGCCAATATGGAATAAATAAGTAATACTATACACTTACACATAAAAAGACACTTTTTTTCTAAGCTAATACAGGAGCAAGAAATTAAGTTTAGTGCTCACAGATGCAAGACAAACGCCATCCTCACTCAAGCAGCCATTCTTCTGAATAATCTTTATGAAATTAAGAGGAAGCACTGGATCAGCAGGTGTTTCAGCTTGATGACACTTTGTTTCCAAGAATCCAGCGGTGATAGTTTACATCAGCAGAAACGGTGAACATGCTCTTTTGGATTATGAAGTAAATAAGTCGCTTCTTGCTTTGCCTGCAACTTCAGCCATTTGTCCTTTTCATGTTCTGGAAGGATCACTGTCTTTGAGAGAAATACAAACCAAGGTATTGTGGGTGTTGACTGGTCACTATGTATGGGTCTCCTGCTTGGTCCGATCCCAAAAACTGTTTTGCCTTCTCCAAAGCTACTAGGCTGTAGTACCAATTAATGGTCTTGGAATAGTTAGATTCTACTGCAACTGAAGAAAAAAACTGGAGTATTAAGTGCATGAAAACTTAGTGAACACTGTGCACAAAGGATGGCTTTGCAATTTGTAGTAAAGTCTGCTAGCTGAAGTATCAAAGTGACACTGCAAGACCGTACAAGCAATTCATCCTTTATACTCTGTCCAAAGGGAAGATCTTCATATCTAAAATGCAGAAAACCTGGCTACCTGGTCAACTGGATCCTGTGATGCAGTTAAAAAATTTCCAGATGATCAGAATTTCCTGCTTATGAAATGTACAGTGCAAGACCTAGACTGCCCCCTTTTAAACTGCGAACTGAAGGCATAAAAAAATACAGATAAGTTCTTCTCTGGTGGCAGGATAGCAGCCTGTGTGTTTTTGAACAGACTGTTAGAGCCAATACAGATCTAAAGGAACAAATGAATGGGAACTGAAAATCTTTGTGGCAGTTGTAGCTATTTGAAGAGGCAAGGAGGGTCTGGAGATTCTCTGAGGTCTGTAAAGGATTTGTAGTGTAGTTTCTAACTTTGTAAGAGGCTATTCATTCAGACATACAGCTTAATGTCAGGATGGGTGTCCAGCAATGCTCAACGTCATCTGCTGTTATTTTGGAAAATGGGAAAGGCTGCTATGAGTAAACAACATCTTGACCTCTAAATGATATGATAGAAAATCTCCCCAAATGAGATATTGTTGAACTGAGTCCTAAAGCCTGCCGTTAGTTGTGATCAAGGGGAAGAAAAGGAGTAATGTTTTATTGCATAATGTTTCATATCCAGGGGGGAAAAAGGACCACACTTTTGATAGGATCTCAAGGTTGTTTCTTGTATCTACACCTACTTCTGGGGTTCTTAGTCCAAGAAACTATTTTTCTTAAGCACCGAGTTCAGAGCTTCTTAATTTTATATGTCCAAGTCACCACCAAATAGCTTTGGACCTTCAGAGGACACCAGGAGCACAGAGACGAGAGAAATGGAATCAACGCTGTGGGAATTCAGCTGAACGTGCCTTCTGACAAAGGTACAACAAAAGATAAACGATTACCTGATATAAGCAATTTCTGGAATCTGTTTTTTGGAAATAGACATTGTAGATTCATCATACGAACTTTCCTTACAGTTATAATTGTTGAGAAAAGCTCTGGAATTGGATTAACTGGCTAAGATTGCCAAAAAGGAAAGTGAGGGATTTTTTTTTCTGCTGTTACATAGAAGGTCTTTGATTGAAGAAGTAAAAGATCTTCCAGCAGAAAAGACACTTGGGATCTGTGTATTCTGCATTGTCAAGAATTTGCGGCAGAATCTGCTGCCTGATTTTTTTCATAGAAAACATCCTTGTAGAGGCTATTTTGCATCTCGAAGTCCAATAATTAGGATAAGCTTCTTTTCACCTATTCCTTTTTATTGTCACCAGTTGTACTGGTGAAACTGTGGATATGGTCAACTGATGCCTAGTTGAGAGGAATGATCAGAAAGTTTTTAAAAACTTCTACTTACCTTTAGTTACAGAAAGGTTTTCATAGTTTGTTGAACTCCAAGCGTTAAAGGGTAGTAGTACTATATACCTGGCTCTAGTGAGCACCTTAACAATTCCGCTTGTCTAGAATGAGGTGCTGTCTTTGGTTCAATTCAATTAAATCAAAGTGAGTTTCTTTAAAAAAAATTATTCCCTTATGGCAAGAGAAGTAAAGCTTTAATGCTTTAAAATGGTATAATGCTAAAATATAAATTGATATTCTCTTTGAATTTCACAATATGCAGTAAAGTTTTTCCCCCTTCTTGAAAACCAGTTAGCATCATGCCTGTAATTTTTGGAAATGTTAGCGGGACTCCTTAAATGACTTTTCTAAGAGTAGAAATATGAATTACGAATAATGCTGATGTAGCAGTTGTGCAGTATAGTATGCATGTAATATCTATAAGTTACTTATTAGCCAGTTGTCACAAAACATAGTAATTTATTTTTTTATTAGCAGTAGTTCACTTAAATTGTTAAACCAGATTGGCTTCACTTACATTTTTAGAAGTACTCCGACTTCAGCTGGTGTCTTAAAAATACCGTACAAAATGTAAAATTAACAGATTGACCAATGAAGGTCCATAGTCTCCTAAGTTATAAAATTACAGTTTAGTAGTATTGTGTAATGGCCCCATTTTTTATCCTCATTTGTATCTCAGACTTTTTATTACCAGCATCTCTCTCTCTCTCTCTTTATCCTCTGGCTTCTGCATGCGCTATGTGTTTTGCTAAAAGCGTAATGAAGGAAACCTATTGATCTGCTTGGTAAAAGTGTAGTGGCAGTGAAATGTTTACTGCAGTGCTATCCCCTGCTTTCTTGAAAAAAACAAAGTTAGTTTCTCAAAGAGCAAGACACTCAGGTCTGTAGCTTGTTACGTGTTTTATTTAGCCTCATTGAATGGTTAGAACATGATGCTTTGTGTTGTGAAAGATCTGCAAAGTTTTATGTTAATTTTCTCTCCCACAAAATACATTATTTCCTTAAAAATAATTTTGGAATATGTGTTGGCTGCACACTGATTGATGGGATTTGATTGTATACTTATCATTGTTACTAAAGCAATAGAGACTTCTATTACGTTACCCGACAGTACAAGAACAGAGGGATCAGTACAGGGAATTAAGCGTCAGCAGTATTCAGAGTACAAGAGGAAATTGTTTCCTGCAACAGGTAGTTGACTTCAGAAGTCCATTCAGAGACTGCAGGAAGATTTTAAAGGGCTCAAGTTTAGTGTGTTGTATATAGTATACATTACAAAATCTTGTAAATAACTGAACCTTGTTTTTTAGAACTAAAGCTGGGTAAGAGACTTTCTCCTTCTGCTTAGGAGAGTTTGAATAGAAGGAGGTGCTGAAAGACAAAGAACTGCAACTCTGACCTTCAGGTTTTTACCACCAGCATAGAACCTAGAATTCAGTTTTAGGTACAGGCTGTTAAGTTCACTGTTGAAAGCTGTTGTAAGTCTGCACTACATAGCACAACTGATTTGAGGGTGGGTGAACAACTTATATCTGAAGGGCAGAGGGGACTACATTTGACAGATTCAGGAGCATCCTTGATGTAAGCCTAGCATTTTGAATTTGCTGCCTACCTGCAAATGCTGCATCCAGGACTTCCAGAAGGCTTTTCTGGCTCCAAGAAGGTATGCTAGCTTCTTTGTGCTGGCTTTAGAATGTGGCAACCCCTTGTACTTCATCATCCTTTTTTAAATTGGGTTTCTTAATCTTTTATCTAAAATATTTCTCCCTAGATTTCTAACCACTGGGCCAATTAGTGCAATTTTTGAGTTAGTTTATTCTGATATTACAACTTAAAACTTTCTGGAAGCAGTTTGCCAGATAAAAAATTTAGAAGAATGAACTTAACCATGATAATTGACCGTGCAATTGCCAAATAACTGAAATGGTCTTCAGTCAATTGGTAGGCACCCCAGAATGCTTTAATGTCAGTATTGTTTTTATAATTATGGAAATATTTTAATATAAAGGAAAATCCTAAGTGAATATCCATATATTATGTCTGAAACTTGAATTGCATATTGTTAAAGGTCTGTCTCTAGCACTATTTTTTAAGATCATGAGAATAACGGCAAGAAACGTATGACCTAATTCTAAGAAATGTAAATAGATTTGAAATACCATAGGTGATATTTAGACTTGCAGATATGATGAGTGAATTATATGGTTTTGTTACTGGTCAGATTATTAGGCTGGTTTTGTACTCGGTATTTATGCCTTTGACTTGTACATTTTTGAAAACATATTGTGCACACACTTGATTATAGTGGCACAAAGTTTTTGGGTTTTTTTTACATCAATTAACTTCCACTTCTGCGATATGAATAGATCCCATAAAATAGAGAAAGTGCAAACAAAATCAGTCACACATAGTAATTTCTGGAACAGGATTTCCTTTTTCTTTGCTTTTTCTTTTGTAAACTTTTCAGTCTGTATATCAGCTGGAGATTTTTTTGCCCCCCCCATACAGAGAATTTCATTCAACCCTTAAAATCACAGGATGACATAATTCAAGTGAAAAAATGTTTCAGGAGATGGAAGACCATGACCAAGAAGAGTGGACCTGTGCCTTTATTTTCTCTAACATAAGATCACTCTCATGGCACAAAGATTGCTCTTAGACAATTAAGGCTACGTCTTGGATAGGGGAGGCAAAATGAAGTAAATGTAAGCAGTTCCTCTCCGTTCTCTTCTCTGCTTTCAAGCAGAAGTCCAACAGATAGAGAACTTGGTTCTTGACATCTGACATAAATATACTGTTCTACTGAAAAAAATTGCTATATTAAATTGAGATTGTCCATCTCATTGCCTTATGAATCCATATGCTTCATAGAGATGCTCTTTGAAATTTGAAATAATGTTTTTTCAAGTTAGCTCTGTTCATTAGAGGGAATGCTGAGGTTTTCATATTGAAAATGGCTTTAAATAACTTGCCAGGTATGTCCTTACCTGGGTTAGGTCCAGGTATGTCCTTAACAAGATCCGCAGCTTAAAAACAGAAGTCAAAGCTTTCTATTTGGCTATTGCCGTTTAAAGAATTAGGTTTTTTCTATTGCATTTTGCTTTGCTAATAGTACTACCTTACTCTAGGCTTAAGAAAAATAAGTTAATTAGAATTCTTACTTTTAGGCTAACGTGGTTTCATCAGTGCACATTAAAATGCAAAAATCTATGAAAAGCCAGTGATCTAGTTTTCTCATTCGTAGAATATAGCTTTGCTAGTTGTATCTTCATTCTCATTATTGGGATTAGTAGGTGCACAAAATATCTCCTGTAGCATTCTCTCTGCCATACCAGAGCAGAGAATTGTTCTTGCTACAAAAGCTAGACGTCATATCAAGCAAGCCATTGATCACAGCTCATGAGTAAAAGTATGGCAAAACTTCACGTTACATCAGGAGAGAGAGTGCGTTACTGCAATAATCTGATCAAGGTGTATACGAATAACTTTGGTGATGACATCTTAGATATTTACAGTGAAACTGATTTTTAAAAATTCATTAAGAAATGTTACTATATTTGCACTTTAAATACAATTTATGTTTGTTTACCCACTGCTGAATCTCAAATTAGATCCATTATTAGTTCATACATTCAAAATAGACGCAAAATTTTACTTAATCCTATAGGTTCTCTGTGCATGGTGCTCACCTTGTGACTTCTGTGAAATAAAATTAGCCCTTCATATTAATGTTTTGCACTTATTTTGTTTTCTGCTAATAAGTTCAGTTCAAGCATTACGTTCATTTACAGAGGAGAGTGGTAAAATGGGATTTTGAATGGCATCTCATTTTATGTTACAGATTTTGGCTTAAAACTCATCTATTCAACTTCTCAAAATTGTAATACTTTTTGTCGATTTTTATTACAGTAACATGCATTTATCAGAGACAGAATAAATAAAACTCAAAGTGTCTATTTGGAAGCATAGAATCTAGGAAATTGAACAATAAAATCACAGCTATTCTCCAGATAATGTTATATACATTTCTTTATTCTAAAATTCAAGCAATTCAGAAATAAATTAATCCTTCCCTATTTGGAACTTTAAAGTTCTTTGCTCTTTATTTCAAGACTAGTCTCTATGTTTCAATTTTAAATGCATGTCTCTCAATTTTTCTCTTTCTTCTTCTACAAAACAGGGAGACATTTCACTCTCCCTGTTTGGAGAGTGAAATGGTAGAGGTGTGCAATCCTTTATGAAACAAACTAGATCAAGTCAGAGAGCTGTGAATGTCATTTTCCTTTTCATTGATTATAGTTTAGACTCATGTATGTAATCAACATTTGCATTTTCCAAAGTCAGTTTTGTCATTATTTCTCTATAATTAATCCATTTAAACAAAGGTGTGGTTTAGCCCCAGTCAGCAACCCAGCACCGTGCAGCTGCTCATTCACTCCCTCCTGGTGGGATGGGGGAAAGAATTGGAAGAGTAAAAATGAGGAAACTCCTGGGTTGAGATAAAGACAGTTTAATAAGTAAAGCAAAAGCTGCGCGCGGAAGCAAAGCAAAACAAGGCATTCATTCACCCCTTCCCACGGGCAGGCAGGTGCTTAGCCATCTCCAGGAAAGCTGGGCTTCATCACGTGTAACAGTTACTTGGGAAGACAAACGCCATTACTCTGAACGTCCCCTCTTCTTTCTTCTTCCCCCAGCTCTATATGCTGAGCATGGCATCATATGGTGTGGGATATCCCTTGGGTCAGTTGGGGTCAGCTGTCCCGGCTGTGCCCCCTCCCAGCTTCTTGTGCACACGGCAGAGCACGGGGAGCTGAAAAAGTCCTTGACCACTGTAAGCACTACCTAGCAACAGCCAAAACACCTCCACATTATCACCGCTGTTTCCAGCACAAATCCAAAACACAGCCCCATACTAGGTACTGTGAAGTGTCATGGTTCAGCCTCAGCTGGCAACTTAACACCCCGCAGCGCTCGCTCACTCCCCCCATCCCTGTGGGACAGGGGAGAGAATCAGAAGAGCAAAAGAACTTGTGGGTTGAGATAAGCACAGTGTCATAATTACAATAAAAATAATAGTTATAATAATAATGATTATGATAATAACAATAATGATAATAAAATGGAAAAGGGGGGGGGGGGAACAGAAACACAAACGATACAACTGCTCACCACCTGCCGAGTGTCGCTGCCCATCCCCAAGCCACCATTGCTGCCTCCCTCCCCCGGCCAGCCCCTCCCAGTAACACACTGGGCATGACGTTACGTGGTATGGAACATCCCTCTGGCCAGTTTGAATCCCCTCTCTTAGCTGTGCCCCCTCCCCTCCCGGCTTCTTGTGCCCACGGCAGAGCCTGGGAAGCTGGAAAAGTCCTTGACTAGCACAAGCACTGCCCAGCAACAATGAAAACATCGGTGTCTTATCTCAAAATTGTTTTCATACTAAGTCCAAAGCACAGCACCGTGCCAGCTGCAGTGAAGAAAATTAACTCTATCCCAGCTGAAACAGGACAAAAGGGTTTTTTTCCATTTTATTGTGCTGTACCATACCTTGGACTGTATGGCATCAAAACTGGCTTGATTAGATATAACTGTGGCATATTTTTTCCTAGACAACCGCTGTTTTCTTTTTTAATCTAGTAGCAAGCTGCTCACCAGCATACATTGTTCGGTATTTATTTGTTTGGGGTTTACTACTTAAATCAGTTTGTTCGGGAAGCTAGACATTAGTTTGTATTCTGTTACACTAGTAATAACACTCAGTGCAACTGATCTCTAGGTTCAGTTCCCAAAGCAATCTAAGTCTTCAGAGTCAGCTTCAGTAATAGAATCTATGGCAAATTAGTCTAGAATCTGAAATAATAATAAATCAAAGTAGATCAAAGCTTCTATTACATTGCTGTTACGGCTTTTGGAGTAATCACTGATGTAAAATGCTATACGTGTGATCTAATTTACTTGTATCAGTAGTGGACAGTGTCTGTTTTAACACACAGAAATCAAATTAGATATATACGTCAGTGTCAGTATCAGTAACATATAGCTTAAATGTCAGCAGGTTCCCATCAGTGCTCCCTACATTATCTTCCTGGTTTTCCACTTTTTCAAATGCAGTTTTGTAACATGGAAACAAGGTTTTTTGGTTAGTAGAACTCCCATAAATTTTTTCATTTAAGAACTGGAGGGGAGAAAGGATGTCCTTATTCACAGTATTTTCTGTATCCCTTTCTCTTCTATGAATTTCCAAGATTCAGAGCTGCTAGAAGCCCAACCAAATTAATATTCTGTTCTAAGGCACGTAACTTCTGTAGGGAGGCTCATGGTTGCCATTCTGCCGGACCTTGCAATCCAGACTGCCAAATTCAAGACAGCACTAAAGGAATCTTATCCTTTTGAGCATTTGAGGCTCAAAGCAAAATCCTAAATGCAAAGCCTCTTCCTGCATTTGTATTTCTGATCACTTCCAAAAATAATATATAACTTGGGTTTGACAGTATAGTTCTCAGTGCAGCATTTGCCTGATTCCAGCCTCTCCTTTCCATAGCTTATGAATCCTTTGAAATCATCACATTATTAATCCATGATGATTCTGATTTCGCTTTAAGGATTCTCCTCAGAAGAATATAGTCTGTGTTTCTGCCTCAACTCAAAGGCAGAAACCTAGCTTTTCATGCAGTAAGTTCACTGTACTGATATTTACTGCTCAGATGGATTCACAGACTGAAGCTTTATTTTCCTTACACTTGTTGCTTCCTAGTTGGAATCTTAACGTAAAAGAGCTTTATTAATTTTTATACTTGAAAGTGTACAAGTCTGAGGTTTTAGATTAATACTGTATACATCAGTGACTATATTATACAATATATGTAAGATTATCATTATCTGTGTTTACTAGTTTTTGCTCTTGTACTTGAAGCCCTTAAATTCGATGCCCCTAGCTCAAATCAAAATGTTAAGATTAACTAAAATCAACTACTTTAGAGTTATGCCAGTGCAGAAATTCTGATCGGACCACATGGGGAAACATATGTTTTGTTCCTGCTCATATAGTTAAAAAGTAGTCCAACCATTCACTTTAAAATGATAATAACTATAAAAATCTCTGACCAAAATTGCTGGCAAACACCAATAGAAAAAGCTGAAATTTAACTCTAAAGATACTTCAAAAAACATAACAAATTAGGTAATGGCCTTTTTTTGACTCTTTAGGCCTGAAGATTTGCTGGTCAGTTGATTGGCGGCTTTTGAAGCTTATCATTGTTTTCGTTTTGTTGTTACTGATTTTGTGTGTTAATATTCTTTTAACATAAAAATGCAAGAAACGTTACCTGTGTAGTCAGCTTCCAGGAAGCTAAGTTTGTAAGCATGAAATACGGGTTATAGGGTTTGTTAGCAATTACAAGTTTGATTCAGAATCCTTTGAGAGATGCTCTTTTACCCCGACAAAAGGGATGGAGGTGTGTAGGCCTTGGACCAGGTAGGAACAAAAGCAGCAGAAGCTAGAAGTTCCAAACAGGCCTCTGTCCCTTCCCCACCAACTTTTATTCAGATTTTTGACAATAACTAGATATTAAGAAAATGGATTTGTGTTTCCCAGTTGTACGGATGGGGTGAATGGTGACTACAGCTATCCTGCTTTCAGTTCAGAAGACATAGCTGTCTGCTGGAACAGAAAACACAACGCTGTAGCAGGGGGCCCTGAGTGGGTACCAAGGAAGACTATATTGGATTTTCTGTTTCCATATTAATGCAAACTTCATGTTTCATGCTGGAAAAAATCCTTAAACCTTTTTCAGGGTACTCATTTTCTGTGTGTCCTTCTTAAGGCACATACTGAGTGATGTTCACGTATGCTGAGCGTTCCAAATGCAGTTGAAATAAATGGCAGCTGAGGGGTTTTGCATTCTGTAATCCAGTTGTAGGCATGTCAAGTTAAATTTAGTCTAGATGTCTCAGTTTAATCTGTGTCTCAGTTTCCCATTTGTAAAGTAAGTCATCCCTCTGCTTCACAAAGATTTTGTAAAAATAAATTCCTTCAGGTGTATTAGTTTGTTTTATACTGCAGAACTGAGCACAACAGAGAAATCTGTAAAGGATTAAATAATTCCCCATTCAGAAGAGAGTTTGGATAATGTTTGGTAAGTGAAACGTGAAACTAGTTTTTTAACAGGGAGATTAAAATGAAATAGCCTTATCTTGTCTCATGCAGAAGCCCTGCTGAAAATAATTATGATGAAATCACAATGCCTACATGTCAAAGGAAAAATAATAGTTGCACACATAACATTGATGTGATACTTCCCAAATGCTGTGTTTCACTTCAACTTGCCAATTTTGCTTGACTATATTTAAATGAAGAATTTATTTTAAAAATCTGATTTTGAGGGTCACACCATTCAAGAAAAATAGTTTCCATTTTTGCAGTAATGCGGAAATTTCATTGTTTTATTGCATTGAAGTTGGCTGTTGCTGGGTCAACAGATAGAAATATGAAAAGAGTTGAAATTTCATTCAAAAGCAAAATACTTGTAATAGAAATGAAACTCTTAAAATGTCAACCTTATTAGTCTATGTCAAGGGTTGGAGAGTAATTTATGGGTTTCCTGAGGACAAGAAGTTTTATATATCACTTAAGTATTTTTAGTCCATCTGATTGATGGCAGCTTAAAAAGCTGGTTGAAATGGAATGGGCAAGGAGTTTAAAAAGTCTTAATGCTGGTCAGATAGGACAGAACTCAGACATCTACCGCATACTTGTAAGGCTAAGTGATTCATCAGTCAAATTGCCAGGATGTGAGATTGTATGAAAACAGGCAAATAAATTCCATTTCTGTGGCTAACTACAAGGACAACAGGAATCTTCGTCTCTTGTATCTGTTTGGAAAGAACACTTATTCTCTCTGCCTTTATTTACACTATCTACTTCTCAAACTGGAGAATATTTCCAGGGCATTTGGGGATTGTTTAAGATTTTCATTCAAACAAATAAAAGATCTTGCTCACAGCTAATAATACAAGTAGTAGAACTTTCGATTTTCTCAAGTGCAGTTCCCAGAGATCTCTTGTGTCTTACAAATCCCACTTGGATTCTGTTAGCACAGGTTTGAAATATCTGTTGGAGGTTGTGCACAAAGTGTTTGGCAATAATTTTTATGTCTTGATTTAATAAAGGCTTTACCTTCCACAAGATGCATGTCCTCTGTGTATTTGGGTATAATTAATACTGCTTCTCTGAACAAAACCAGTATGATCTTGAATAAGCCCTGAGCATCCCCTAAAATATCACAGATACCTGCTGTCTTTCTAGTGTTATTCATACAGTATAACGCACTCTTTAAGAACACAAAATCTAGCTCATGTTTACATATGTATGAGAAAAAAATATTTCATTAAAATTCCTGTGGAGAAATAAAAACTACTTCCTTTCTCTTTGCCTCTTTTTATTCTCACCTATCAAGCCTATGCTGCCAGTTTGTAGTAGCAAGTTTGCTTTCCTGTTAGCTTTCTGACCAGCTGTTTACTATTTTATCTCCTTTTTTGCTGTATACATCGTAGTTCTTCCTGTTTTCTCCTTCAGTGAGGTGTTCAGATTGCAATTTTAGTTGATGTTTAAGATTTTGTTTGAACCCTCTTCTAGTAATAAATGTACTGATTTTGCATCTCCAGGACAAGGTCAGTTTCTGTTGAGAGATAATGACTGATCAGGATTGTATTTGCATACCAGAAAGCTGCCCTTTGCCTTCACATTTCATTTCGTTTCAAATATTGGATAATATCTTTCTTTTTAATACTGCTCCTGTAAAAGGAACCGATTCAGCCCTCATGTTTCTGCAGTGTATTCATCAATCCACTTCCACTGTCCTGTTTGAACAGTAGTTAGGATGAACCATAATCTGACCATAAAATTCCATTTATGTGTTCATAGTCTACTAGGAAACAATGATCAAAATTAAATATACCTTTATGTGAAGTGCAGGTGACTAGGAAAAATCTCAGAAAAGAGAACTTGAAGATTACTTTTGTTCAGTGTCCAGTCTACTAAGCATAACACCTTGTAAGTGGTAAAATATGCTCCTAAAATTATTTTGGCTTCAAACTATTTTTTGCTTATTTCTTCCCACTGACTCCAAATGAGCAATCCTGTGTGTAGAATCCTACATTATTCATATTTAAATTTTTGTGAGATGAATCCCACCAGCAGTGCTGCTCCTTTTTAAAAATGTGTTTATGAGTAATGTCTGCTGCTAGCTAATTCTTTGAGCTCACTTCCCCTTTCAGAGGTGTTCTCAGTATAACAAGAAAAAATTATTCTGTAGTTTTGAACTGACTTTAGTCCTAATTTAGATAGCCATAAAGCATACTCTTAAGACCTTGCATATTCAGCTCAGTATAAAAGTGCTCTTTGAATAGGAATGTATGCCTGAAATAGGAAGATTGCATCTTGTAATAGGATTATTTAATCCCCAAGTAGTTTGTTAAATGTTTTCTGAAGTACACCGTTCCAGATATACTTTTCCTGTGAAATTTTTTTAACAACCTCATTTTTATATTCCATATTAATTCAATCAAAGCAATTGCCTCTGTTCTTCAGATTAGATTTAAAACAATTTTTCAATGAAACCAACCGATGTATTTCATTACATTTTTTAATTTGATCCTAGTTTAAGCTTATGGATATTGCTTAGAGTAACAGGCCAAAATCAATTTTTACAGTAGTTTTACACCAGTTTGAGACATTGTTATTCACGGTTTAGTTTTGTTTTATGTATTTATTTACAGACACTGTTTAATGCATGTTGCAGTCTTAGAGGGGAATAGGTATGTTAGGCAAGAGACACCATGCAACCGCCTACAGTTATAAATCAGGTCATTTGTGATTTGGAATCTACTTAAAGCAGGCAGGTATTTGAGAGACCATTCAAACGGCACGTGCATAGGGTATATTGTACAGAACTCAGATCATATAATTACTAATAAATCACCTGTAGAAGAAAGCAGCAGCATACTTTCCGACATCACACAGAATACTGTCTTCATAAAACTGCTGAAGTTTCAAGGAGAGGTTATATGAGTTATGCACTTTCTCACTGACAGCAAGTTGGAGTAGGTGCAATACGTCATAAACAGGCCTGCCTGGTGTTTATGGGGCAGGTAGAGGAATAGAGTTCTTAAACTGTTAATGGCTGCTGTGCTTTGCGTACCCTGTTTCCTTCATTACAGCTTGGCGAACTCATTCCCTTTGCTGTACCTTAGTCCTCTGTGTCTGTATGTACGTTTGGGTTTCTGCTGGTGGTTCCACATTCTGCATGCTTTCCTCACAGCGGAGCAATGTGCTTTCCCGTAAATGGAGAAGGTTATGGGTTAGCCTCCTGCAGGCTCTGTGTTCCTGAGAAACAGGCTCTTTCTGCTGGTGATAACTCATGTTTTGATGCCATTGTTCTGAATTGTTCTTCATGTTGTGAAACTGAGTTGAAATGTACTCCCGTAAGAGTTAGCTTTTCATATTGGGCTGGAAACCCTTCATCCTTGCGTAGTAACTTGTTTTATTATAACCAATGGTTTTTAATTGTACCTCCCATAATGAAGAGCTGACTTAATACTCTGTGCTAATCTTGTTATAACTTTAAAAAGGTAAGTAATTTCTCTAACCATTCATAACAGTCATGGTAAAGTGTTGAAGGGTTTTTAAATTTTTGTTTTTTCTTTATTTTTCACATGAATTTTTTACTTGTAGCATGACCTTTTCTTTGTGTCTTTTTCTATTTTCCTTGTAAAATTTTTTTTGTGGACTGATTTTTATTTGCAGCAAAACAGATTATATAGATAGAAATAAATCCAATGTAGTACAGTCATTTATTTCATTTTTCAGACCAAACATGATTGATAGATAGAAATTGTCAACAGGACTCTTTATTTTACCATTCCCTTAATTTATTTTCGAGTACTTTATTTCACATTCTATTTACTACTTCACCCTATGGGAGAAAGCTTACTCTGCATTCCAGCATGATGAAATTATATTTCAAAGAACATAAAATCCAGATTGCTTAAAAAACAGAGTAATGTGAATTGAATGCTTTGGGTTTGATCACGTTCTGCCTGAACTACGCAGGAGAATGGTACTGGCTGGTAGCCCACTGTGTCTTCTGCCAAGGTACCTTGTGAGCCAAGAGGCTGTAGAATGGACAAATAATAAATCTATACTTTCCTTGTGATAGGAGACAGCCTAGCTCATGATTTCTATAACTACCTGTGAATGAGAGTTATAGTAAATAATTCTACTAATCACTAGCCCCAGTCAGTCCTGGTACTATACAGTGTAATACAGATTCTTCACTTAGCAGTAGCTGTGAAAGAATACAGATATGTTTTTTTTTGTAAATGTCACAGATAACTAACTAGTAAAACATATAAATAATGACTATGATAGAAGGCACTTAAAGCGCATGACCCCGTTTATACAAAGCTCCATTGCTGCTAAAACTGTATGCCTTAGAAAACTGGTGGGTTTTATTCAAAATCAGTTTCGTTTAAAAATAACATTCAGGATATCAACGTGCAATTCATATTAAACAAACAAAGTATTATGTAATAAATAATTTTGGTGTCAGTTATGTTAAAACAGCTGTGAGCATAGGCTGGGGAACGATCAAGTTTAGCTGATCAAGCCTTTTATTTTATTATCATGGATTCCTCTTCCACAGCTGCTTTTAAAATTTGTGGGAAGCAAATTATTTCTCATACTGCATATGTTGCCCATCAGGTGAGTGATAACATGGAAACTGTAGGCTGGGTGTAAGAAATCAAGAAGTAAATTTAAAGTCTTCTGTGTGCACAGAATTTTAAAAATTACCTGTAAGAGGCTGCGTGTGAAGCCAGCTGTCTTTTGTTACCATTGTCATTTGGACACTGTAAGAGCAAAACTTTGTCAGCACGTTTTTTATATTAGAAGATTTGATCTGCAAATCTCAGCTGCTCTGTTCATTATAAATCTCTTGTTTTTGTCCATACACTAGCTCCACTATAGGTTGGAAGGGCTTAAAGATGAACTGAGGAGGAATAGAGGCTACAACTCGAGAGTAACTATTACTGCTCAAAGGAGCTGTTTTCCATTCGCAAACATTGCTTTGCGCTATGGGTTTGGGCTCCTTCTGTTCCTCCACTTTGTTGAAGACTCTCTCTTGACTTCCATTTTACTTCTTTAGCACTGTCTTTGTCTGCTAACATTTTTCCTCCTTCTCTAGTAGCTTTTATCTGTGTCCTTTGGATCACATATTTTACTTAGTTTGTTTTAGTAGATTGTTTCAAACGTTTGTGTTGTGTATTTTTGGTTTTTTGCCTTTTTCTTTAGGACTACGTTATCTCACTGAGTTTCATTCCACAGTTTGCTGAATCGCTTGGTTATTTTGCAGCAGGCCCATTCCTCGTTTTCTCTTTTCATACAGTTTTCAGTGAGAAATAAGAGAGCCTCTTCCATTTTAAGCAGTAGTCTTACACACATAGGCCCATGTCTCCTTTTGCACACACCATCTTCTGCCTTGCCACGTCCATCCTGCTTCTCTTTCTCTCTCTCTCTCTCTCTCTCTCTCTCACACACAATTTGTGCCTCTGTCTTGTGCTTTCTTTCCAACCATCATACCATCTTTTTGGTCCAGAATTGTCCTTTGGTAAATTACAGGTAAATTTTTACTTCTTCCAAAGAGAGTTCATGTCATGCCTTTGAAATCCGGTGAAACAACTCTGGGCCAAATTTGGGCATCATTAATATTTTGTTTGCAGTTTTCTTGTATAGTATTTTTGGTGGGAAGGAGGGAGGGTTTGGGTTTTTTCGTTTTGTTTTTTTTAAACGACGGGTTTTTTTCAGGGAAGGACACCATAACCCACTCTAAGTTGCAACATTACTTTCCATAAGTTATTCCATTACAATAAGTAGACTGTGTTGCGCTGTAGAATCCTATTTTTTTTCTGTGAATATACATTTGGGGCAAGCTGCTGTGGAACAGAAGAAAGAGGTTTAGAAGCTGGGGCACAGTTGGTTTCAGCCTTAAATGGTTGTTCCTTTCTGAAGACAGCTTTTGGGGGATTGAATGTGTACCATCTTCATCAGTTGTTAGATCATACATATTCACTTTCTAGGCAATTTTTCTGTAACTGCAAATTGAAACTGTAGTCTGAAAGACAATCTGGATTCCCTCCTTTGCTTTTTTAGCAGAGATAAATGTTCTGCAGGGAAATTACACCCTCAGCATCACCTGTGCTATTCCACGTCTTTCACCACCTGTACACATTTTTTCTTTATTAGTCCTCCCAATACATTTGTCACTAAAGTAAAAAAGAGAAGGATTCCATTCATAGTCTCTGAGAGGTTTGTCTTCCTGTGAAGTTTACTGTAGCTGGGGTTTTGTCCGCACAAAAACCTTTTATTCAAGTGTTAGCAGTTCAGGCAGCTGACCCGCCAGCAGATAGACTGCTGTCCAAATTAGTTGCAAAACTTGCAACTTCAGTATTATGATACAATGTGCTATCTCCAAACCTGAGAAGAAGTAACATAAGCTGACACTTCAGTATAGATAAAGTTTAAACTGTGCTTTGTTTACAGGACTGATACTCTTCAAAAACTTCTTTTTTAAATCTGGGTGGTAAACAGATGGAACTCTAAATATCCAGTCTTACTAGCTTATTAGTCCAATAGTAATCCTCCAGTTTCCCTGGAGTCAGAGTAATGTATCTGGAATAGCACAGTGGCAACTAAGCATCTAGGAAGAGGATTTGTTGAGAAGCCAGTTGTCATTCTCACGCAGTTACTTTTTAAAGCAGAATTGCACTGTAAAAATCATTCTGAACATAGCCTTTCTTTTAACCAAACAGAAACAACTGAGTGGCTCCAGCCAGGTGCTGTTTATACAACTGTGAGTTGCTTATACAGTTCCAAAGAAGTCTTATTAAATACTTCAGAATCAACAAAATCTAAAATAAGTATTTTAAACTTTTTCTATAATACCTGCAAATATCAATAATAGACTTTTAAAGCAGATCATGATAATATAGTTATGCTAGTATTTTGTCTAGTTGTAAAACAGGACCTAGATTCAGAGTTACTGTCATTACAGTTGTGTAAGAAAATTTTGTTTAAAACTGGAGCTTAACACAGAATTTTAACCACTGTGTTCTTCGATATTACTCTGTTACTGTCATTAGGCCATCTTGTTTCTTATGGTGGGGGTGGGGGTGTGGAATCAAATTGCTTCTATCAGATTCTGACCATCAGCTATTACCCTTCTGCTTAAATATACTTATCTCACGTAGAGTATGTAAGAATGCTGCTGAAAGTATGTACAGCCTCTGTCTTAGATCCCAGGAGCTTGCCCATTATATCTCTGTATTTTGCGTTCTTGTTAACTTCTGTAGCTCATAGACTCTGTGCTCTCTCTGCAGGTCCAGTCTAGGTGCAGCAGCAAGGAGAACATCCTCAGAGCAAGTAAGTACTGAAACTTCATCGCTCTGTTGAGAAACTAAGACTGCTCAGAAGTCTGAGTCATATCAACTGCAAATGATAGTTAGATGAGAAGAGAAGGATATGGTTGGGACATAAGTGGGTGTGCAGAAGAAATTTAATAACTGAAGAAAATGAAATTCAGTCCAAAGAGAAAATAAAAGTGTAAATAGCTCATAGTGTTCATGTGTTAATGGATAGTTGCCATTTAATTTTTTCTTCCAAGTTGTTCTTTTAATGACATGGAGGCCTATGTGTTTTGTGGTAATGTATTGTAAATGATCATGTGTGTGCAAGTTTTATGTACAAAAAGAATCAACATTCAAAGACAATGAAGATGGAACATCTCAAGTTGAATATATATGATTTTTATTTTCATACCTGAACATGAGATTGAGTGTTGGGTTACATAAAACCAAACTAAAAAATGCAAAGGTTAAGAATTCTGATTTGATCCAAATGACCTGTTCTTTAATTTGCACAATTCCTTTCCTTTGTTTAAGGGAATCTTTCCTAGTCTAGAATTTGATCCACCATATGTAGATATATATAAAAAACAACAGGAATAGGAAGTTGCTTTTGGTGATGAGAGAAGGCTGCCAGGTATTTTCTACCTTATACAAACAATTGACTTAGATGCTTCAAAGCTAGAACATTAGTTTGTCATACAAAATGCTGCTTAATGTAGTTGTTTTTAGAGCCATCTAACTTTTGACATTAGTGAAAGATAACTTGGGGAGATCTGAGTTGTTTAATGTCATTTACTTGTAATTAAAAAGTAACACTTAGTAATCTTAAAATGAAAAAATCATTAAAATTAAAAAATCATTATTTGTTTGTCTCTGGGTCTGTTTAAATATATGATACCTCTAAAAAAGGGTTAGGATTTGTTTGTAGGAAGAAATAGGGAGAGAGAAGGTTTAGTAGTTATGCATGCATTTCTTCCTTTAGGTTATTCATGCTAGTGTTAAACCTGAAGGGGCTCTATTTTTGAGTATTTTCTTGGCTTCTCTTGCAAAAATAATGGGTGCTACTTTTGGCATTGAAACAAAGTTGTCAGAGACTAGAGGATTTTATCTATTTTCAAAAAAACTGTGTTGAATAAGGCATTTCTCAGCAGGTTTTAGCAGAACCCTTGACTTAAGCAAATGACATGTATTAGAGATAGAATTCCGAATCTTAAGGTAGTAGTCTGGGCACCATTCAAAGCATTCAAGGAACTGAGTTAGTCTCAGATTTTCATCCTTAGTGTAAAATATCTTGAAGGGTTTCAGTTTCTGATTAACTGATCCTTTTATGCTCATCAAGACTTCTGGTATGTTTTGCGTGACAGGTAAGGATATACACTTTAGTGAACTCTTCCAACTACAAATTTCATTTTGTTTTAAATCTCTCTTTTGATTCTAGTTGATTCTAGGCCCTGTATGGGCCTTCCCAGTGTCTGACATAAATGCTCAATAGTGATAACTAAGTAATTTAATTTACCCCAAAGTGCTGGATTAATTTCAGTAAAGTGGTTTAAGTGAACATCATTGTGTACATCTACACATTGTAGCGTACATAAACTTGGTGCTCTCTTGTTGCAGGTCACAGTGCTGTTGACATTACCAAGGTAGCAAGAAGACACCGCATGTCTCCATTCCCATTGACATCTATGGACAAGGCCTTCATCACAGTTCTGGAGATGACCCCAGTGCTTGGAACAGAAATCATTAATTACAGAGGTATTTTAAGTTGGATTCTTTGTGAGGTTTAGGGTCATTATTTTCTTATTTTACAACCTTCTTAAGCACTTGCTCTTTAATTAACATTGTGAGGTGTCTGAGACAGTACCTTCTCCAGGAGAAGCTGTCTTAGGAAATGCCAATAATAGGAGCAGAAGTCTTCTTTCAAAGTCAGAAGAATGTTGATTGAGCTCAGTGCTGCTCCCTCAAGGAATCTGTAATGGAACTCTAATTGAAAATATAAATGAATTTTCTAGTGGTCTGTGTTAAATGCAACAAAGCTAAAACCTAGAAATGACACTTTGCCTCAGTGGTTGATTTAACACTGGACTTCTGTAGATGCCGAGTAGCTCTAAGTTGTACTGTGGTTGTTCACTCTGTTCTCTTACTGTGGGAGATTCTCACTAAACCCCCTTTCCAGTCTGAGATTAGTGATCAAATCAAAGGGATTATTTGATCACTTTGGTCAAATTTGGTCACTTTTTTCCATGTCTATGACTTCAACAGTTTGTCTCAGTCTGTTTTTCCAGATCCTACTTGGCCTACTAGTCATTCCAGATTTTGCCTCTTCTCATAAATGCAACATAATTCCCTTTCTCTTCTACCACTACATTTGATCCTTTTCTGGTATTTACTTGCATTTAATGTTTGTTTTATTGAAACTTTATAATCAAGGGTAACTGTTGTTGATTTATACAGTGAGGTTGTCTTAAAAGGCACTGAACAGCAGGCAGTATGTCAGACCTTGTGACTGTCTATACTCATAAATAAATGGGGTTAGGTAAAGCCATTTTCTGTCTTTAACAGGAATTAGCAGGGTACCTCTCATGTTTATTCATCTAAACTATCATCCCTCCTGAAATAGTGTGTTCATGATGTCTATTAAGTATCTCCCTTACTTCTGCTATCCCTTACACCAAACCTGGGCATTATCTGGGAGAGTGTTCTTGGCACAGAACAAAACCATGACAGGAATCATGCTGACAAGTAATCCTAAAGTAGGTAGGAAACCTCCTCCAGGGATTCCTCTGGATTTTCCAAAGGTACAATGGTGAGCAAGGGGGTAGTGGAACCACAAGCCTCAAGAGGGAAAATGTTCAGGACATTGGTGGACTCCAGATAGCAGAGAGGTACAGATGGTTTTAGAATGGGATATCCTGTCTTCTGGCTTGAAAATTTAAACTTTTCCTGCTCTCCACCAAATCTTTGTGCTGCCACAAGCCTTTGAGATGTCTTCATATTGATATACTGATTTAGCAGGCTGTACATAGAATCACACCTGTGTGTTTAGTCACTCCAAGAGGAGATCAGCACTTCCTTGTGCCTTGGTAGCAGGAAACAGATCTCTGAGAAGATGCTGCATATCCTGCATTCAGAACAGCACTGGATCAACAAGGAGTATGCATATTACACCTTGCACTTTCATAATGGTGTACAGATTAGAAGAAGGCATTAAGGCATAATTGCCTGAGTATAGCTGTTAGATCTTTTTGGATAGCTGTCAGTTAAATATCTTTCCTAAGACAGCCCTTTGTGGGCAACGGGATGAGCCACAGTGTTAGGTACATTTAGTCCAAATAGACACTATGTATACAACACTGAACTGAAATAAAAGATAGAAATCTGGCATGTACCTCCCTGAAAAATAAGAACAGCATATGTTTATTTTGCTATATAAGGTACTGTTAAGGTACCTCTTTGAGAGAGCTTTAAACTAGATGCAAAGGTGAAAGGGGATAAAACCAGGCTTGCGAGGGTTGAGCCTAGGGGTGGCATGCCTGTGTTGGAAAAGAGATCAATAGATCAACTGAAGTGCGTTTACAGCAATGCATGCACCATGGGCAATAAACAGGAGGAGCTGGAAGCCATTGTGCGCCAGGAAAATTATGACGAGGTCGCCATCGCGGAAACATGGTGGGATGACTCACACAACTGGAGTGCTGCAATGGATGGCTACAAGCTTTTTAGAAGGCACAGGCAAGGAAGGAGAGGTGGAGGGGTAGCCTTGTATGTTAGAGAGTGTTTTGACTGTCTAGAACTTAATGACAGTAATAATAAGGTTGCGTGCTTATGGGTAAGGATCAGGGGGAATGCTAACAAGGCAGATATCCTGGTGGGAGTCTGTTATACACCACCCAACCAGGATGAGGAGACAGATGAAGTACTTTACAAGTGGTTGGCTGAAGTCTCACAATCTCTAGCCCTTGTTCTTGTGGGAGACAGCACAGCAGAGAGAAAGCAGTCTCGGAGGTTCCTGGAGTGTGTAGGAGATAACTTCCTGACGCAGCTGGTAAGTGACCCAACCAGGGGAGGTGCCCCGCTGGACCTGCTGTTTACGAACAGAGAAGGCCTGGTGGGTGAGGTGGTGGTCGGAGGCTGTCTTGGGCTCAGCGACCATGGCATGATAGGGTTTTCGATTCTTGGAGAAGTAAGAAAGGGGGTCAGCAAAACCACGACCCTGAACTTCAGAAGGGCAGACTTTGGATTGTTAAGGCATCTGGTTAACAGAGTCCCTTGGGAGGCAGTCCTGAAGGGCAAAGGGGTCCAGGAAGGCTGGATGTTATTAAAGAAGGAAGTCTCAAAGGCGCAGGACCAGGCCGCCCCCATGTGCCGTAAGTCGAGCAGGCGGGGGAGAAGGCCAGCTTGGCTGAATAGGGAGCTTTGGCTGGAGCTCAAGAAAAAAAGGAGAGCTTACTGCCTTTGGAAGAAGGGGCAGGTGACTCAGGAAGACTACAAGGATGTTGTGAGGTTATGCAGGGAAAAGATTAGAAAAGCAAAGGCCCAGCTGGGACTTAAACTGGCCGCTGCTGTTAAAGATAACAAAAAAATGTTTTTATAAACACATCAGTGACAAAAGGAGGGCCAGGGAGAATCTCCCTCCTGTGTTGGATGTGGAAGGTAACTTTGCCATGAAAGATAAGGAGAAGGCTGAGGTACTTAATGCTTTCTTTGCCTCAGTTTTTAATAGTCAGACTGGTCATCCTCGGGATTGTCAGGCCCCTGTGCTGGGAGATGGAGATGGTACGCAGAATAAAGTCCCAGTTGTTGAAGAGGTGGCGGTCACCAACCTGCTCCTCCACCTGGATGTTCACAAGTCCACGGGGCTGGATGGGAACCACCCGAGGATGCTGAGGGAGCTGGCAGAGGAGCTCGCCAAGCCACTGTCCATCATTTATCAGCAGTCCTGGTCAACTGGGGAGGTCCCAGATGACTGGAAACTAGCGAATGTGACACCCCTCTACAAGAAGGGTTGGAAGGAGGATCCGGGGAACTACAGGCCTGTCAGCCTGACCTCAGTGCCAGGAAAGGTCATGGAGCAGATCATCTTGAATGCCATTATGTGGCACGTGTGGGACAACCAGGCGATCGGGCTCAGCCAGCATGGGTTTATGAAAGGGAGGTCCTGCCTCACTAACCTGGTCTCCTTCTATGATAAGGTGACCCGCTGAGTGGATGAGGGGAAGGCTGTGGACGTTGTCTACTTGGACTTTAGTAAGACCTTTGACACTGCCTCCCACAGCATTCTCCTGGAGAAGCTGGCTGCTCACGGCTTGGACAAGTGCACTCTGTGCTGGGTTAAAAACTGGCTGGATGGCCGAGCCCAGAGAGTGGTGGTGAATGGAGTCACATCCAGTTGGTGGCTGGTCATGAGTGGTGTTCCCCAGGACTCAGTGTTGGGTCTGGTCCTGTTCAATGTCTCCATTGATGATCTGGATGAGGGGATCGAGGGCACCCTCAATAAGTTTGCAGATGACACCAAGCTGGGTGGAAGTGTCGATCTGCTGGAGGGCAGGAAGACCCCACAGAGGGACCTGGACAGGCTGGATCGTTGGGCCGAGGCCAACGGTATGAGATTCAACAAGGCCAAGTGCCAGGTCCTGCACTTGGGTCACAACAACCCCATGCAACACTACAGGCTTGGGGAGGAGTGGCTGGAGAGCTGCCTGGAGGAAAAGGACCTGGGGGTGCTGGCTGACAGCCACCCGAACACGAGCCAGCAGTGTGCTCAGGCGGCCAAGAAGGCCAATGGCATCCTGGCTTGTATCAGGAACAGTGTGGCCAGCAGGAGCAGGGAGGTGATCGTGCCCCTGTGCTCGGCACTGGTGAGGCCCCACCTCGAGTACTGTGTGCAGGTTTGGGCCCCTCACTGCAAGGAGGACATCGAGGTGCTGGAGCGTGTCCAGAGAAGGGCAACAAAGTTGGTGAAGGGTCTAGAGAACAAGTCTTAAGAGGAGCGGCTGAGGGAGCTGGGGTTGTTTAGTCTGGAGAAGAGAAGGCTGAGGGGAGACCTTATCGCTCTCTACAACTACGTGAAAGGAGGTTGTAGCGAGGCAGGGGTTGGTCTCTTCTCCCTAGTAACAAGCAATAGGGTGAGAGGAAATGGCCTCAAGCTGTGCCAGGGGAAGTTTAGGTTGGACATTAGGAAAAACTTCTTCACTGAAAGGGTTGTCAAACATTGGAACAGGCTGCCCAGGAAGGTGGTGGAGTCTCCATCCCTGGAGGTATTTAAAAGAAGGGTAGACGTGGTGCTTGAGGATCTGGTTTAGCGGTGGACTTGGCAGTGATAGGTTAGTGGTTGGACTCGATGATCTTAAGGGTCTTTTCCAACCTTAACGATTCTAGGATTCTATGATACTGTAGCATTATTTTTTTTTTTACATAAAAATAGTTTTGATTTTTAAACTTCTAGTACAAAACAAAGTGAACAAATAAGTTCTTGAATTTGGGTTGTATTGATCATAGGCAAAACCAGTTATTGATAAGCTGTTATTTTTCAATTTTTTGTCCTTGATTGTATAAATATGTCTTATTCTCTTGTCATTTATCTTTATATTCATTTTTCTCCATCTCTGTCTTTTACACTTCAGAGTGAAAACTTATATACTGTTTCAGGCACTTTTGTGTTACTGACGCTCTGTTTCTGGACAGAAGCTGTATTTTCCCTAGAAGTTAGTAAAATGCAGCTAAAAATATTCTCCTAGGTAGACAGAGAGTAAGCATAATCCTCACATGCTACATGTGTGTTGATATATATAACAACATCACCATCTATTAATACATATACATGAGCCTTTGTGCAAACGTATTTATATCAACAGTAGGTAGCAGCCTTTTCATATATCTGATTTGTAAACTTCTTCATTAGAACTATGATGAAATGAGAACAAAGTCACAGCATATATCATTTCCTGCTGCAGCATGCTGTAGACAAGCTTTCATCATGTAATTTATTTTAATATTAAAAAACATTCAAACTAAGGACAAAGTGACAGTTTTGTGTTAATACTGATGATGTTACCATACCAATAAAGAGTGATTTTATTCAGTTTACATGCTCCTCAAAATGTCCTTACAGAGATAGAATGGAGATAATTGGTCTTAGCTAGGTGCTTATATTTTCTACAGTTTCATATACTGTAATTTGTCAAAAAGGCAATTTGATTGTTTCTGTTCTTATTCCACTACATGGGACTATGCTGTCACGGTAAGAGAAGGTATTCTAGTATACTTTATACCTTAGTTAATAGATATTTCATTTTGTTCTTTATGTTACCTGATTACATCAAATTTAGGCTGATTCTAAGTCTGAAACGTATTGATCGTTATTCCTGGCACTGTTATTCTTCCAAAAATAATGTTCTGAGCCTGCTGAGACACGTCAGTTATGACCCTCTTCCCTCCCACTCAAAATAAGAGAGTTAGGTATATGGTAAGATCATCAGCAGTAGAGATATATTCTTGGTTTAGTATTCACATAATTGTACCAACAATGAAAATATTAACAAAGACATATTCCTTCATATTTTTGCACTGTAGTGCAAAATTCTACCTCACAATTTATTTTTCAACAAGTATATACACTTTAGTACTGTAAGATTTCCTAATACATAGTATGAAATGTCAGGATTGTGCCTTTAGGAGACATCCTAAAGGACAAATCTGTGTCTGTGATATTGAAAATTCAGTTCTCTTAACCTACAGATTCAAATTGCAAGAGGAAATCTCATTTTCAGAAGTTCTTAAGTGAACACCATAGTGTTATACAGACAAATGCATAGGATTTTCTGTATGCACACACACACATATGTTAGTTTGCTAAAAAATGTTGATTTTGAAGGATACAGTGAATTAAGAATTAGTTATGTATTCCTTTATTTTTCAGTTAATACACCTGTAATTTCAGGAGACAATAAAAATGTCATCCTGGATGTCTAAATCCTAAGTAACTGTACCCAGAAAAACACTATTGTGCTGTGTTCATTTTCTTTGTTGTTTTGTGTCTTGAATTAACACTGAGCTCCTGAAAACTATCTTTCACGAGCACAATTTCTCTGTAAGGAAAGTGTAATGTTTAAAATTCTAGGATTGCAGTTTATTTCATTAACAAATTACCTAATTAATTTTAACCTGTCTTACATTATTAAACATATTACATAGTATTCATCCTCATAAATAAAGCTGCTGAATGTTACTCTGTACCAGTAGCCAGTACAGTCCTGGCTTTATTCTTGATTATGTCAAGGCATGCTGTAGTCTCTTAAATCTATTCTCTCCTAACAGAAGGGGGAGGATGAGTAAAGTTATCTTTTGAAACATGACTTTCACATTGGTAAGTGTATTGCTCAGTGCCTGTATAGATCATCCAGCCTCTTCCATATTAAAAAAAAAATTGGACAGACCTAAAACATTTTACAGAAGAAAACAAAGGCATCTGAAGCATATTTCCCACTTGCCATCATCAATATCTGGTATGAAGCCTCCAAATAGACTTTTATTACAGTTAAGTGTAGTTACCTGAATATTGCTTCATGGGTATGTAAAGTTGAGTTTTTAGACAGCGTGATAATGATTATTCTTCTGAAACTAAGAAGAGGCAGCGGTTTAACTGATAGTAAAAGTACAAAGCACATCCACACTTCACATGCTTAAGCCTCAGAATGGAACAGTTGCCTGATCTAGTCCAAGAGTCCTGTAACTTCTGTAGAACTTGGACATTTTTGTTCCACTGTTTATTCATTTTGAACTAGCTCATTATTTTGATAGCATTGCCTTTTCATATCACAGTGAAGCACTACCGGGCCAATATTCACAAAATGGGAGCAAATCCATCACCTCCAGTACAATACTGGTCTCACTGCTTTATCCCAGTACCAATACCCTGAGAAATCAACCTCACAGAGCCTTACCAGTTTCACCAGCTAAGCTTTAGAAAATACCCAGATTTGAAAAGTGAGTTGAATGTAATTCTCCATTTTGTGCTAGAATCAGAAAGCTATGGGCATCACAAGGGGCAGTTTGATGACATTAAAATATTTCAGAACATCTTTTTTAATTACAATTAATCAAAATAAGGTCGAACAGTAGATTTCTAAAATAATTGCTCAAATAAAGAAGACTACAGAAGCACTTCACATTGTCCTTTAATTGCTGACTTGCTTCATTTTAAGCGCCTACAGCTTCAGCAAATAATTCTTACATTTTTCTCCCCTTAATGAAATTCATTCCCACTACTGGCTAGCCATTTATTCCCTTCAAATATTGCATGGCAGAATGCCAAGAACATACTGTTCAACTTTGCTCTAATTGGTGTGATTCTGCATGCAGACAAGAAGTAAAATGAAGACACAACATGCCTGCTAAAACTAGAAGCATCACTTTTGTATGAGATTTTGTGCGTCTATGAAACAGAGAGTGTTTTTACTAAGACTTTGATAGCTGCCTTTTCTATGCTATAATTTAAATGTCTATGTCTGCATTCTCTTTTTCAGTGCAAGTGTACAAGCTTTCGTGAGCTTTCTAATAGCTTCTATATTGTGTATCACAGACAGTGATATGCAGTGATGCACAGACGTATTAATAGCCATCACAAAGGTGCTTTTCTAGTTGCTCTAACAGGTTTTATCAGCATTTTCATGGCAATACCTACTTCAAAAACGCAACATAAATATTCACCTCCAGCTGAAAGTTGATACGTATGGATGTGAGCACAATGACATTATAGTTGTTATAATTAATTACTAACTAAATCACTTTGTGTTAATAAGTTAAAAATTATCTCCATTACACTACCACTTCACTGGAGCTGAACATTTTCAAATCAAGTAGGTGCACTTTGTACCAAAACCTATCCATTTAGCATGCAATGTACGTCTCCTGCCTTCCCGGCAAATCCAGAACCACATCAATTTCCCTACCTGTAAAACAAGGAATGCACTTTATGTATGTCTCTTTGGCATGTCTGAAAGATCGTAATTTATAAAGTACATATCCATGCAAATCCTCCTGGCAGAAGTATTCATGCATCCTCTCCTTCCTTCGTACTTTCAGCTGGATATTACCTTCCTGTGCCACAACACACTCCTAAGAGTGGTGGCCTCCTTATGAGATGAGCTTCCCTTCTACTTAGACGTACTGGAATCGAGCTGATCTCAGTAGTTCTGACCCATGTGCCCCTTCCCGGTCCATCTAATCACACATGTAATAAATCTTTCTCACTCTCTCATTGTATGAAGGGGTAAGATACATATTTTCCACTCTGTTCCACATCATACTAAAAAAAAGCTCTTGCTGGCGCCATACAAGCAAACAAGTAGTGAACACTTGACTGAGGGTGAAGTAATTCATATCAGTCTCTACAGGGAGGCAGAGCCTCATCAGTCATAGTTGCTAAGTGAAGGGAAAGAGTATGTTTGAAACAGCTATTAAAATATTTAGAACTCTAACAGCATAAATTTACATAAATAATCCTGACACTTATGTGCACTCACCCTCCATTAAGCAGAAATGCTCTCAGCAATTAGGCAAAGCTAATCTATTTCAAAACTTCTTCGTCAATTTATGGAAGCTTGTCCATCATTACTGTTTATGTTGAGTCCTCTGGGCTCAGTCCATCCATCACCTCTTATGTTTTGCACACAGGATTCACTTTTGAAATGTTATTTTAAAAGCTTTTTTAAAAAGAACTTTTTTTAAAAAAATTAAATACAGGAAAGCATGTATTTCTAGGAGATTTCAGGAAAAAAAACTTGTCCTGAAGAAACAAATACTTGTTTCTTTTCTGTCTGATCCTATATCAGAGCTATTACCTCTGGGTTTGGATACTTGGCATTCAGATCTACTGTCAGCAATTTCGCCATAACCAGGAGCACAGACCTACTGAACAGTCTTCCAGCAGTACATTCAGACTCCAGTCTTTTTTCATTTATGTAGAGGCAGAAGTCAAAAACCTGAGGGATCTATTCATGTCAGATACATTTCATCCATCAGAGCACACCGCTGTTCACTGTTTTTTATCCCTTCACTAGCTGTAATGACATGGAGCACGGTCTTTTCTCTTTTCTAGATGGAATGGGCCGAGTCCTTGCTCAAGATGTATATGCAAAAGATAATCTACCACCATTTCCAGCATCGGTAAAAGACGGCTACGCTGTCAGAGGTAAACACTCACTTTGTAGACATGCAGTGTAGTGTTTGTAAAAACCCTTCATAACATCTTAGTTCATCTATTTTGGATCCAGCAATGGTTATTTTGGTTGAGACCTGATTCAGATCATTGCTCAAGTCACAGTTCCATAGAATGCAGCTCTCTCGAAGGAAGACCATAAAGTTGAATTCAGATCTTTTAAGTGGATACGTATGTACACAAGCAAATGTACATCCATATGTGCTCATACACATGCAGTGGTGCTGCTAGTGAGTTTACTGGAAATATAAAGAATTCAGGAGAGTAACAGAACATCTGTTTCTGAATGACAGATTTTTCTTCTATTCCTCAGTTGTTGATTTAATCAGGAATTTCTTACGTATCTGTTACTTTGCTGAACTGTCACAGATCCAGCTTCCTATTTGTGAATTATTTTACAATTGCATTAGAGAATTTTCAGATACATATCAGAATGTACTCTTATGGAGGCACCTCAAAAGAAAAACTCATTTTTACTTTGAAAATATTGCAGTTGCTGTGTATAAATAAAATGAGTAGTGTGACATTACAGAGCAAGCAGTGAGTGGTTTCCCAGGAGACCTGAATCCATCCTCTGCTTTCCAGTAGATGCTGCATGATTTTGAGCCAGTTGCTTCTATGTGCATCAGTTTTTTGTAAAGTAAGACTAATGACAATCACCTCAGATGCCTATGGAGAAAATTAAGATATATGTGATAGAGCATTATACTAGTAGTGATTTCATTGTGGTAGGGGTTGAATCGTCATAATACCGTGTTGAAATTTGGGCACAATAGCCAACTTTCTTGTAGGAACATTGAAATACCTTTTTTGTTACTGGCAGCTGAAACAATGGAAAGCAACTATCCATGAAATAGACTGTCTGCAAACCCAGGCAATGGATGCAGTCCAATAGTTTCCCCATGGATTTGATATAAAAATAGAATTCCAGGTCTGCAAGATGAGTTTGAATGCAGCTGTCTGTCATCTATGTGTGTGAGAGATGGGCAGACCAGACTGACCTGTAGTAGTGGCAAGAGAGTGCAGATGTAGCCAGAGAAATACAGGCAGTATAACACTGAGAAAAGCTGAGAGGGGGAGCTCTGAGTGGGACGTTGACTGACAAGGGCCTTGGGATCAAGTAAATGCTGTCTTGCAACCTGATTGCTATAGATAAGGGAAAGCACAAGTACATTCTCAGTAAATATGCAGAATGAGCAGAATGATAACGCAATCGTCAGCTTCTGTCAGAACCAACACACAAGACCCTAATCTTGGTGGTGGATTCAAATAGAGTAACAGTAAGGTACTTGAATGCATCCAGAAGAGGACAACAAAGCTGGTGAAAGAGCTGGAAGGCATGTCCTGTGGGGAGTAGATAAGGATTCTGGGTTTGTCTAGCTTGGAGAAAAGGAGGCTGAGGGGCAACTTCATTGCTCTCTAGAGCTTTCTGAGGAGGGAAGGTGGAAAGGGAGCTGCTGATCTCTTCTCCTGGGTATCCAGGCACAGGACACTTGAAAACTGTTCAAAGTTACACCAGGGGAGGTTTGGAACGTGCGTTAGGAAGCGTTTTGTTACCGAGATGGTGGTCAAACACTAGGAACATGCTTCCTGGTGAGGTCGTTGATGCCCCAAGTCTGTCAGTGTTTAAGAGGTATTTGGACAATGCCCTTAATAATTTGCTTTAACTTTTGTTCAGCCCTGAAGTGGTCAGGCAGTTGGGCTAGATGATTGTTGTAGGTCCCTTCTACCTGAACTATTCTATTCTATTCTTCTTATTGTTCTTGTAGACCTGTTATCTCAGGATATGAGAAACAAAGCTGTAGGCAGAAATAATATTGACTACATTAATGGATATTTTTTACAAAAAAACAAAGGATTAGCTTTCAGTCACATAAACCTGTCTGCCCAAAGCCTTGTCTACCGCTTTCAAGCTATATCAGTTGTACATCACCAATAAACTTCAGTTCTGTATCATTATTAATGGAGGAATAAAATCTAATTCAGTGCCATTTTATCAGGTTTAAAATAATTTAGCTATTAGGGAATTTTTTCTCTTCTTTTGCTGGATCATCCCAGTTAATTTTTTTAGTGAAGGTCTCACAACCGTATTCAGTAGTATTACATGCATTATTCAAAGACAGGTAGTTGAAGAGTCCTTTTCCACTTACTTATTTTAGAGTTTGTTCTAAAGCTCACAGATTAGGCTGTTTGACAGGCTTTTAAAGTTAAGTTAATCATGAGTCTTCAAACATGACTAAGTACCATAGATCATCGTCTGCAGAGTTGTAGCTGATGTATGAGTACAAATGTGATAAATCATTATACACACTGAATGGGCATCCTTCCTGAAAGCCATTCTTAATACATTAAGGTTATCTAGCTGTATAGTCAGGGCTTTTGAAATAAAACAGGAGGTATTAAGATAAAGGTAGTCACTGATTAGACTTCATCTCTGGGAAATCAACTTTTGACAGTTACAGATTTAAAATTAATAAAAAGACATATTTAAATGTGATCATACGAACCCAGTTTGTCAGAATGATATTGACAGGATGCCTGCTGTGCTTGGACAGGCAGACTTAATTGTGCTCCACTCCCTACGTGTTTTACACCATGGTAGAACCTATAATGCCCCTAATGCAACTTGCTGAAAGACCTTTGGGGTAGGCAGAACCTTAAACTTCGTTAGTAATGGTGACTTTGTTGTCCCTGTAAAAATAAGGATTTGGCTAAATTAGAAGTTCTAGAGGCTTTCAGCTTGTTAAATCAATGACCTCTGACTTTTAATTTTCAGAATGGCTTCATTGAAAGGTCTAAAGTAACTAGTTCAGTGCTACCTCCTAAAATTACAAAAAGGAACAGAACCCAGCCTTCTAATGTGGCAGTCCAAGTTGCATTATCTTAGCCCTAGTGCTCTTCAGAAAATGCCAAACTGTTATGGTCATCTACAGAGTCTGTAACCACTGCGTTTGTCCACATTTTCCTCCAAAGGCAGAGACAGAATTTAGAGGTGTCAATTTTCCGTTGTTGTCTAGAAAAAAGATAAGTGATACACTTAGAAAATATTATTCCCCTGTGTTAGTTTCACGTGGAAAGAGATCTGCTCATGGTGGACATTTTTACAAAAATAATCTCATGAACACTAAAATGTTTGCAAAACTTCTGTAACCTTTGTCATGCTGACACTGAAGAACTGAATCTTAGGTCGTTCTTTGGTTCTCCTGTTCTTAATTTCCAATGCCATCGTTTGTTTTGGTTCAGCCTTTACCATTTGTATTGTCCATCTTAACAGCTGCTGATGGCCCAGGGGATCGATTCATCATAGGAGAATCCCAGGCTGGAGAGCAGGTGAGCACAATTTGTTTTCTGGTTGTGTTTTTTTTTTTAATGTATTTTTCTTTTGTAAGATACTACTTTGTATTTTTACAAGCCTTTCTAGTGCTCTGAAACTCAGAATTCATGGAGGTGGCATGAAGTAGGACACAACTGTACCTAGCCTCCTGCTATGTGCCTTGGGACATGATTTCAGAAAGTGAGGTCATACAGTCACATAAGGAACTAACAAGGATATCCTCCAAAATACTTCAGAGCATTGTGCTGACATGTCCGATAGGAGTGCATACGGTAATGTTCTGCCCTAGTACAATGTTAGAGGACATAAGGTTTCTGGTAGCATTACAGTTCATAAACAGAGAAAAGCAAGAATTTAACCCCATCTTGCTGACAGATTTTAAAAAGGACATCAGCCCAATAGTTGGTTCCACAAGTTCCTTGCATATTGAGCACCTTAGCAGATACACGGATTGAGTTTAAGAGCAAGTCAGGGCAGCCCCTATTCATAACCTCCTGTGCTGTATAAATGTTCATGAATAGGTGCCAATTGGGGTTTGCTCTCAAACTCAAGAGTATATTTGCTAAAGTTCCTGTATTAATACTGGGCTTATAAGAAAAAATCAGTTGTGTTCAACCACTTTTGTTATCCTGTCAATTTAATTGTACCTGCTACCTTCTTTTCAGGAGAGTGTGGGTTAATCCAAAATGTTTCTCCAGCTATTTCAAGTCCCAGTTTATAATTCTGTGTGTTGTATGTGAAGTGATGCAGAAATGGAATAAGTAACAGGCAAAAAAAAGGATTGGTTTTAATGAGGGTTTTACAGTGTGGCCATTTTGACTGCTAAACAAAAAAGCCTTGAATAAAATAGATGCATTTCAAAAGTTATTTCAGGTTTTAGAAGTATTACCAGTTGCAGGTTTGTTCGATTTTTTTGAAAATGGAGTTGAACTGCCTTTAAATATATAATAGGCATTTAATTTGGCTGATCATGATAGATAGAGAGAACAGTGAAAATAATTTTTTCTGTAGTTCCCATCCATCATCATGAATTATACTTTGGTATGATAGACGTCTTCTCAATACTGACCTTCATATGATCTTAGATTAATTAATCTGTTATAGAAAATATGTAAAATTACTTTAAATACTAAAAAAATAAATTAATTAATTTCACCTGCCTGGGATTTTTAGCCTTTCTGTCTGCATTTCCAAGCATTGGTCCAGAGTCCAAAAGACTCACAACTATTTCTACAACCCTTTTTATGGTCACCATAAAATAGCAAGAACCAGCAGAGCAATCTGCTGAATTATCACTCCTATCATTATTCACCTGTCGTCAACATTATCATTTTTCTAGTTAAAAAATATCACAGTACAGAGGTGCTTAAAAACAGTACTGTTGAAGCTGTGTCTAATGGGGAGGACTGCCACAGGTTTAAAGGGTTTCAGTGTCCTAATCAGTTCAGCAGGTTTCTACAAAGGATAAAAGGGCAAATGGGAGCTTGCTTCCCTCCTGCAAAATTCAAGAGTTCACAAATGTTTCTCCACAGGGACAGTCTGTCGTCCCAGATTAATGGGAATGGGAATCCTCTCTGGCAGGGAACAAAAACTGGGTGGGAGGAGGCACGCAAAGAGAGACTAATTCTGGAAATACCAGTGGTGAGTTAGAAAAATGAAGCTGTCAACCTCTGAATAATTGTTCGGGTTTTTTTTCTTGGACCAACACATCTTCAGGTTCACCTCCCTCACAAGAATTATTTATAGCCTTGGAAGGCTCCTCGGTCTCATTTCACCCTTCAGTCACTCTCAGCAGCAACATTCTGCTTTTCATGTTACAGACCAATTAACAGAATGATTCACAGCAGGGAGTTCAAAATAGGTTTAGATTTGGCTTCTCCTGTAGGGAAAATGGTTATGTAAATGCTATGTAGTGAGGAAGAAAATAGGACTGAGAATTGCAGAGAGGCCATACAGCCAAGTTAGACATCTCTGTATCAATTTGTAGATTGTATATTATTCTCTGATTTTCGTTTCCAGATGGTCGTGTTTATGTTAACAACCATTTTTTATTTTGTACTGAGGAAAACTTTCGGACCCTGTCTTGCTTTGGGGACGTTAAAGCACATTTGAGAGTACTGGTCATGAGCCATCCACACAGCCTCTGTGTGAAAAACTCAACTGTGGGGAGCAACGATTTTCTTCCTATAGACTTGCATAGTTGGAGCTTGGCATTTCCTGGAGACATTTGTAAGAGGCCCTCTGACTAACCAGCTATAATATAGGGTGGAAGACAGACATTTTTCACCTTTCCATTAATCACAGAATCACAGAATCACAGGTTGGAAGGGACCTCAGGGATCATCTAGTCCAACCTCTCTAGGAAGAGCACAGTCTAGACAAGATGGCCCAGCACCCTGTCCAGCTGAATCTTGAAGGTGTCCAACGTGGCCGAGTCAACCCCTTCCCTGGGGAGATCATTCCAATGGTGACTGTCCTCACTGTGAAAATTTTTCCTCCTGTGTCCAATCAGAATGTCCCCAAGAGCAACTTGTGTCCATCCCCCCTTGTCCTCTCCATGTGACTCCATGTAAAAAGGGAGTCTCCGTCTTCTTTGTAGCTGCCCCTTAAGTACTGGTACATGGGGATGAGATCCCCTCTGAGCCTCCTTTTCTCAAGGCTGAACAAGCCCAGTTCTCCCAGCCTATCCTCGTATGGCAGCTTCCCAGCCCTCTGATCATCTTGGTGGCCCTTCTCTGGACCCCTTCCAGCCTGTCCTTGGGCCTTTTTACAAAAGGAGCATGAGTCATTGTAGATCACACCGGACAGGTGTAAAGATGTGCAAGAGAAAATGCCTGAGATGGGGGCTGTGATCAATAGATTATTTCCGGTTTTTATTCAGTGACTAACATTAAATAGATTATCAGTCGTGAAGGCAAAGGACAGAACCCAGTACCGCCCTATTCCAGGTAAATGTGAGATCTCAAAGGCCTTTAAAAGAGCTTCTGTGAAATTGTTGTACATTAATATGCTTTCTGAGAAGGAATAATTTCTTTATCTTCATAGTCTCTAGCACAGAAGGACACAGCCCTGGAGATTGATACACAAATGTGGTGGTTGACTTTGTTCATAAAGTTAACCTGATCTAATGCTCAAAGGACCAGAAAGTAATTAAATTTATGACCAACCAATTCTAAAAGCAATTGTTATTTTGTCATAAATTTATTTAAATATTTCACATCATTACACCTCAAAAAATTAACTCGTCTAGCAATAAACTCCAAAAGCATGGATAGTTACAGCACATTCTATCACCATAAACACTGATTCCTGGCAGAGTCCTAAACATTTTGTATTCTCTGTGGTTCTTGAGGCCCAAAAAACACATTTTAAATGGGAGAGTTTTTCATGCAATACATTTTTCTTCTAAAAATTGTCACTTAAGACATCAAAACAATATTACCTATTGTAATGTGCCTAGAGACTATATATACAACAATATGCAAAAGAGCTCCCATAATCCAAGCCAATATTTGTTTGTCAAAACCAAATTTTATTGTCAAAATAACAGACTAGACAAGACTACTATAAACTTCTAAGCATCTTCTGTATAAATGGCAGCATCTCAGCTATTCAACCACAGCTGCTTGCATAGTCGGTGGTGAGAAATAAATACCATTTTAAAAAAAGGTATTATTTTTGTGTCATCTGTTTAGTTAACTGCTTTAGGATAGCATGAATCTTGCCCTAAAAACACATTAACCATGACATATGGCAAGTGTGATCTTTTTTTTTTTTAGTTTATTTTAGCATTTTATTTCTGTTCTTTTGAAAGGATGTTAGATTTCCATTACCCTTAGAAAAGGGTCAGGATTCAATCAACTCCAGGCTCAGCTGTTTCTTGGCATATGTAGGTCACTGTGATACTGGTACACAGTATCGGTACCTGGTAAACGAGGTACAGACCATTTCTAGCCTCTCCCTAGGGCTTCTGTCCCAATGAGCAATCTTTGAAATACACACATTTCAAATACATCTCAGAGGTTATGACAGTGCTGGAACGGAGCAGAAGAATGGGCAAGGCAAACACAGCTTTGTGCAGCTGGAATGTTGGCCACTGGTCTAGAATTTGCAGATGTCTAACAACCTCCTGTCAAAAGTCATGGAGTGAATGGCTGATGGGTGGGAGCAGGTAATAGTGCTTGGGCAGTACTGCTTGCAGGTCTGTGAGTTGCTATGAAATATGTGCTAATCACAGCCTAAGAAGTCCTGGATGTATTCCAGTGCTGCATATGGAGTATAGAGACAGTGTGCACATGAATTATACATGTGACACATACAGAATATGTTGGTCTGATCACAGCTGTGTGGATGTGTGTAGCACATGTTCACTAATAACAGTAAAGCCTAAATAAGTTGGACTTACTGAAGTTTTTCTTTTAGTTATTTATTTCTTAAGTGGTTATGGTCAAATTACAGTTTTGCTCTGGATTTTGAAAAATATGTATTAAAATCAGCTACCTGCAGAGAAATTTTATTAAAACCATGTCATTAGTTTTACAATGTTGTTCTAGTATTTTTCTATTCTTTGTATTGCTTCTTCTGAAATTTTGTAATGTACTGTGATTTTACATAATTGTAGAGTATTATCAATTTTAGGCTTTGCTAAACTGACCCTCACAAACACAGGTATTCTATGTGAACTAGTGTTGACCTGTCTCAGCATGAAGAAATTTGCTTAAAAATGAAGCAGCTAGATACATCACTTTAGTTAAAGCTGCTGGTTTTCCATATATAGTGTGCTGGTAAAACAAAACAGAACAAAACCCCAGCCAAACCAAAGAAATTTCAACTCTGGGGACCAGAGTACTCTGCAAAAATATTTATGTACAGAGAACTACTAGATTTTTTGCTTATGTAAGTTTCTAGAAGGTCACCGTCTAACTGTTGTATTTCTAAGCCAGTTATTCTCTGAGTCAACCAGAATAACAATATATTGCTTCTTCTGAAAGTTATTTGATAGATTAGATGATAGATTTCTGTGATAGAAATCTAGGAGGAAAAATCTGAAGCCACCTAATATGTGACCATATGAAAAAAGCCAGATCTGAAGCAATGACCTGATGATCTTTAAATATATTGGCATTTATACCTGTTGATATCACTAGCAGTGTATCAAGTGTCATGCCACTAATAAGAATTTTGGTCTTTCAGATTACTTCCAGAAAGTTCAAATGGTCTGATTTTTCTTTTCAAAAGTAAATTAATCTTTGTTTCATTATTTTTCAGCCAACTCAGACTGTGATGCCTGGTCAGGTAATGCGTGTTACAACTGGTGCTCCAATTCCATGTGGTGCTGATGCAGTGGTACAAGTGGAAGATACAGAGCTCATCAGGGAATCAGATGATGTGAGTCACAAGTTAAATATAATTTTTAATCTATGTGCAGCAGAATATGGCTCGTGATACAATCCTGTAAATATGAAGGATAATCCTACAGAAAAGCTCTTCCGTTAATCCCAGAAGCCTGAGGTTTTCACATCAGTTCCTGGTGGCAATTCTACTCACTTTTTCAGGCTGTGATAACAGTACCACAGACCTACCTGTCCTGACACTGATTTTTATCGCAGTTGTTCAATGCTGACACCAAAGTATTAGGGAGAATGATCTGAGTAAAAGGCAAATGCCTCCTGAAGATCCATAACTAGAGTCTAATTTGAGTGCCTAGTGTATTCACATTTTAAAATCCAGAGTAGTGGCAATCAGACATTATATTTCCTTTTTTTCTATACAAAGTTCACATTTAGCAGTAGAGCAATCTTCTTTATATTTCAGGATCATCCTGAAACTCAGCAAGATGAGGACTTAAAAAGTTCTCCTAAACTCACCAAGTAAGAAGAGGAAAAGTTTTCTTAAAATACATTTTGATCCCAGAATAGTACATTGAAATATTACAGTGCAGCATCACTGGTGATGTAATTAAAGCTGAATATGATTTTCTGTGGGAAAGTGAACTGTTTTAAGTGCTGCAAAATCCATAGGATGACTTGGATTATTTTGAACTATGCTGTGAATGTTGTTCTGAATTATCAAGAGTTAGTCTCGTTTCAGCAAAGGTGAATTTGGTGGATTTTGGAGAATATGTTTTGTGCACATGCCTTACAATAAATACATATATTTAGAATAAGGAGTTTTATTATGTAACAGGGGAAGTAAGTGCCCCTGCATTTTTTTAAAATCATAATTAATTTCTTCAATAGACTTCTATGCTCCTTTAAAATGAAAAAAATTACTGAATTTAAGACCTCTGAAAACCAGGAAATTGATACGGTGCATATTTCCCCAGAACATAGTCTTGACTTTGTTTAATTTGAACAGATTTTCCAGCATACCTATAAATCCTGTTAGCGCCCTACCTCTCAGATGCTGCAAAATACCACAGAAAAAAATTCAAGTACTGTAGTACTAATTCTGGATACACAGTTGTCTTAACAAAGTAAAATGTGTTTTTCGCTGAAGCACAGGAGCTGTCCGTAGACAACTGTATCTTGAACAGTCCATCTTAGACTTCCTTTGTGTTCAGAGGGTTCCTTCTGAATCATTGCCTTCCCTTACCCAGCTGTGATTTCAGAGCACCATCATCATGTTTGCCATCATCTGACAGATTTTAAGGCAAGAAGATATGTCTCTTATTGACACAACTTCCAGGTTCAGTTTTGGAATGAAGTGTGTGCATGGTTCTCTGCTCAAATCAGCCTTTGCTCCTCTGCTGCTGTTCTGACAAGCTGTTCCACTTCGCCGTATCCCTATGCTGGCATTGCAGTTGCAGCTGGGGTGCAAGTAGATGAATTCTTGTGTTCAAAGCTGATGAAGACAGCAAAAACTGAAACATACTCTCATGATCCTTTCTCATGCCTTATTACTGTAAATGCATAGATTTTTACATCTCATGAAGTCAGCAGGCTGTCTAGGCTGGCCTTCATCACATTTATTGAGTCAGTCCTGCTTTGAGGTTACAGATGTGCATTTGTAGATTCTATCTTCCTGTAAAATACACCGTTGCCTTCACTACTTGTTAATCATTGAATTAGCCTTACTGAGCCAGCTTTCTGTGGCCATTGCCCACCTCAGCATGAGAGGACTATCACATTGCAGAGCAATATACATGATAACCTCTCATTTTCTTCTTCTTCTTTGGATGACTGTCTTCCTGGATTCCACTTTTTTCTGTGCATGTTATCCTCTGCATGTGAGACTAGATTATTTGGTTATGTGCTTAAACTGAATTTTTTACTGAATGGTCAGCCACCTTCACTTTACTTTTCCTGCCTGTAAGTGGAAGGTAGATCTCTTCAATTTCTGCTTGTCCTTGAATATGCCACTCTGCTAATCCTGTACATTAATAATTAGTACAGTTTTATTAGTATGGTTTTCTTCTCTCCTTTTCATGCCTGGGTGGCTACATATTTCAGGAATATTTTTCTTTTTAGTGTTAAGAACTCCTTCAGGGCTGGGATTTAACTGAATTAAATCTCTAGCTCAATCGGCAAGGAGCACAGTGGCGACAAGGGCGAGTCCCGTGGCTCAGCGCTAGATCGGGGCAAGCAAGACGGTTCCTCGTACCCGAGAAGCCCAGGGGTGAGCAGAGGGACCCGTCAGGAGCCGGCAGCTCTCGCGGGCGAGGCTGACGTGCAGCTGACACGACGTGGGGCCTTGCCACAAGCAACGGCGGGAGATTTAACCGGCCCGTAGGGAGCGCGAGCAACCAGAAGCGTGGCGACCAGGACGGGCAAACAGGGCGTGGGGCGGCAGTTGGCGCAGGCAGGGCGAGCAGGAGGGACGCCGCAGCCCGCTTGTAGGTCTACAGTTCAGGCAAGTGCTTCGGTCTCTAGCGAAATGGTGGGCACTCGCCTCAGAGCTGAAACCACTGTTCGTGGAGCAAAAGCCCCTGAGATGTCAGACGCATCCACCCAGACGGGTCTGTAAGAAAGGACACACCAGTACAGGCAGTGGGTTGTGGCAAATGCCCCAACCCCTCCCCTGACGAAAAGGTACCTGCACGAGGTGTGCACAGGTTGACGACCTGTCACGTCAGGTGGCCGAACTGCAGCAAATGGTTAAGGGGCTGCGCAGTGTTAGAGGAGCTGAGGCAGAGGTATGGCAGGTGGTTTCAGAATCATGTTCCTGTGGCAGACATCTCCGAGAATGAGGCACCGTGGACTGTGGTTACTCACAGAAGCAGGATTCCACATCAGCCTGCACCCTCCGCCATCACAATCAGAAACAGATATGAAGCTTGAACGACTGAGGACACCCATGAGCAAGGTCTGCAAAGTCCCCCAAAAGGGAAGACTGTACCAGCAACATACAGTGGACATTGTAAAAAGAAACGACGAGCGCTCGTGGTGGGTGACTCTCTGAAGGGTACTGAGGCACCACCCATCTGCCAGCCTGACAGGGAGTCACGAGAGGTGTGCTGCCTTCCAGCAGCCAAGGTCCGAGACGTGGCCAAGAGGGTGCCACAACTCATCAGGGGAACAGACTACTATCCACTACTACTATTTCATGTAGGCATGAACGACACTGAGAGCCGCAACCTGGGTAAAGTCAAGGAAGACTTTCAAGCCCTGGGGGAGCAAGTGAAAAACATTGGCGCCCATGTGATCTTCTCTTCCATTTTGCCACTTCAAGGGAAGGGAGCAGCCAGAAACACGCGCATAATGTATATCAACTCCTGGCTACGTGGCTGGTGCCATCGTGAGGGGTTTGGCTTTTATGACAATGGGGTGTTCTTCAATGATGACAACATGCTGGGGAGGGATGGAATCCATCTGTCTAAAAGGGGTAAGGGAATCTTCAGCAGTAGGCTGGCTGACTTGGTGAGGTGGGCTTTAAACTGAAGGACTTGGGGGGTGGGATCCATTGCAAAAATGCTCACACCAGCATGTCCAACGGGGGAGTAAGTCAGGCCAAGCAGTGTGGTGACAAAGGTTCCTTAGCTGTTTCCCAAGAGGTGAAACAGAAGAGTAATCACCTCAAGTGTATGTACACAAATGCACACAGTCTAGGCAACAAACGGGAGACACTGGCGCTCCGTGCCCACTCGGAAGGGCACGACATCATAGGAGTAACTGAAACATGGTGGGACACCTCAGACGACTGGGGGATTGCAATGGACAGTGATAGGCTCTTTCGTAAGGACAGGCAGGGTAGAAGAGGTGGAGGAGTTGCACTCTACATCAAGGAACACCTTGAATGTATCGAAGTCAGCTATGGTGATTGTGACTGCTCTATCGAATGTCTCTGGGTTAAAGTCAAAGGGGTTGTCTCCAAGCAGGACCTCACAGTGGGCATCTGATAGCAACCTCCTAACCACGATGACGATGCCAGCGAAGCGATACTTGGGGCACTAAAGCAAGCTTCTGGCCAACAGAACCTGGTCCTGATGGGTGATTTCAACCCAGACATCTGCTGGAAGAACACTACGGCAGCTCGCATGTCATCCACCAAGTTCCTGGAATGTATAGAGGACTGTTCCCTGGTACAAATGTTAGATGTGCCAACCAGGAATGAGGCGCTGCTGGGCTTGCTATTCACAAACCGAGAAAGCCTTCTTTGTAACATCTCGGTTAGTGATAGCCTTGGCTGCAGTGACCACAACATTGTGGACTTCGGGATCCTGCTGAGTGCGCTGAAGGTCAGCTCTAAGACAAGGGTTCTGGATTTTAGAAGAGCAAACTTCAGTTCACTCAGGGCTCAGCTGGGAGGGATTCGAAGGGAAGACAAAGGAGCTAGTGAGTGCTGGGAACTCTTCAAGAACTCTCTATTGGAAGCACAAAGGCAATTTATCCCCTACAAACAAAAGCGAAGTAAGCAGAGCAATAGGCCCCCATGGCTCAACCATGACCTCCTGGGTCTACTCAAATCCAAAAGGGAAGCACACCAGAGATGGAGAAGTGGTGGACTATCCGTCAAGAGCTACAAGGGCATTGCCAGAGTGTGCAGAGATGCAGTTAGAAAAGCAAAAGCCCACCTTGAATCAAAACTGGCTGTAGATGTCAAAAATAACAAGAACGGTTTCTTCAGACATGTCAACCATAAGCAGAAAAAGAAGGAAAACATAGGCCCACTGTTAAACAGAAAAGGAGAGTCAATCACCAATGATGCAGAAAAGGCAGAGGTCCTCAACACCACCTTCACCTCTGTCTTTACCAGCACTGTTGGGTCCCAGGCTTTGGGAAGGAGATTGCCGGTTGATCCAAACACTGACCCACCATCAGTGAAGGAAGAGTTAGTACATGAATTACTACAGGAGCTTGACCCCTACAAATCAATGGGTCCTGACACCATCCTCCTGAGGGTGGTGACAGAGATGGCTGACGTCATCGCAAGGCCACTCTCCATTATCTTTGAGAAGTCATGGAGAACAGGGGATGTCCCAGAGGACTGGAAGAAGGCAAATGTTACCCCTATCTACAAGAAAGGCTCAAGGGAAGATCTGGGTAACTATAGGCCCATCAGCCTTACTTCATTCCCTGTGAAAGTCATGGAACGAATCCTCCTGAGGGCCATCACAAGTCAAATGAAGCACGTGATTGGGAAAAGCCAACATGGCTTCACTAAAGGCAGATTGTGCTTGACAAACGTGGTGGCCTCCTACGACAAAGTGACTTGCCTGGTTGACATGGGGTGGGCGGCAGACATTGTCTACCTGGACTTCTCCAAGGCCTTTGATACAGTCCCCCACAGCCTCCTCCTGGAGAAATGAATGCATTATGGCCTAGACAAGTGGTCTGTGCAGTGGGTGGGGACCTGGCTGACAGGCCGCACCCAAAGGGTGGTGGTAAATAGCTCCTTTTCCAAGGGGCAACCTGTCACAAGTGGAGTCCCCCAGGGATCAGTATTGGGCCCAATGTTATTCAACATCTTTGTAAGTGATCTGGATAACGGCATCAAGTGTAGCCTGATGACATTTGCAGGTGACACCAAATTGAGTGGGGAAGTAGACACTCCAGAAGGGAGAGCTGCTCTGCAGGAAGATCTGGATAGGCTGGAAGAGTGGGCCAGCAAGAACCTTATGAAGTTCAACAAGGAGAAGTGTAAGGTCACGCACCTGGGAAAACATAATGCGGGAGCGCAGCACGGACTGGGATGCACCTGGCTGGAGAGCAGCTCTGTGGGAAGGGACCTGGGGGTCCTGGTGGGCAGGAAGCTCAACATGAGCGAACAGTGGCTGCTGTGGCCAAGAAGGCCAACAGGATGCTGGGTTGCATCAAAAAGGGCATCACCAGCAGAGAGAAAGAAGTCATTATCGCACTCTACTCAGCGCTGGTCAGGCCACACCTGGAGTGCTGTGTGCAGTTCTGGTCCCCGCTATACAAAAAGGATGTGGCCAGGCTGGAAGGGGTCCAGAGAAGGGCCACCAAGATGATCAGAGGACTGGGAAGCTGCCATACGAGGATAGGCTGGGAGAACTGGGCTTGTTCAGCCTTGAGAAAAGGAGACTCAGAGGGGATCTCATCCCCATGTACCAGTACTTAGGGGGCAGCTACAAAGAAGATGGAGACTCCCTTTTTACATGGAATCACATGGAGAGGACAGGGGAGGATGGACACAAGTTGCTCTTGGGGAGATTCCAATTGGACACAGGAGGAAAAATTTTTCACAGTGAGGGCAGTCACCACTGGAATAATCTCCCCAGGGAAGTGGTTGACTCGGCCACGTTGGACACCTTCAAGATTCAGCTGGACAGGGTGCTGGGCCATCTTGTCTAGACTGTGCTCTTCCTAGAGAGGTTGGACTAGATGATCCCTGAGGTCCCTTCCAGCCTGAGATTCTGTGATTCTGTTACCTGAAAAGTGTTCTTCTGAAAAGACAGAGAGTACTTTTAAAAGTAGCTCCTTGACCTCTAATTGTGGTAGCAGAACTTAAATATCATAGCAAGTGCTACCCAAATGACTGTAGAAGTTACAGGCCTGAAAGGAATTATATCTGTCCAGCAGCAAGAAAAATTCTTATTAACTTCCCAAATGCACGTAATTGAGAAAAACATGTCTACAGCCTTTTCATTTTGAGTTTTTATGTCACCTTTTAGGAACAAGGAGGCCGATGTGATCAACCAAAAACAAGAGTTAGATCCTACATCAAGACCGAGCATCAGTATATCAATATGGATGCTGGCTGTTAACAACCATCCGAGTAAACCACTCAGACATAATTCAAAATATATTAATACACAGCAAGAAGAATGCTGCCTGATACACACTAAATGGAAGATGGTCTCAGCATAATGCCATACCTTCCTGCAAGACCTACCTTGAATTATCCTGTATTCCTAAAGCATTCGGGGATATCCATCAGTTCCTTAAATAACAATCTCTGGACATCACCATGTTTTCCAGTCACACTTTCCACAGTGCTTTTCAAACCTGGAATTACTAAACCCCTCAAAAGCCTTTTTTTTTTTTCTTGTTTCCCCTAATCCACGAGTCCTAACTAGGACGTTTTCTGTTACTCACATGTATCATTGGCACTCCTTCTGATTCCCTAGAAGCTTCCTAGCTATCTTTAAATTTTACCAAAGATACAGAAAATTCAAATCTTCATGACTGGCCAACCACCCCTAGAGTGTCATAAAAATAAAATAATTCTTAGACTAACTCTTACCCCAGATTTTCATCACAAGCTTAAAGTGTCTTTTAGAGCTTCAGATGGGGATAAGGGAGATAAAAGGACATCCCGGGCACCAGCACAGCCCTTTTGGATTCTAGCTACCAAAAATAGTGCTCTGTTAAACAAGAGGACCAGGTATAAAGGAAACAGAATTTGCACTAAAAGCATATTTTGAAAACATTGTGATAAAGTAAGAAATCAGTTTTTCAGCATTGATGTTTTTGTTAGTCATTTCCTGGTTTTCATGGGTTTAAATTTATCCATTTTCACAGTAGGTAAACAGAACCACAATCTGTAACAACACATTCATTAACTTGAACTTTGGGGCCTTTAGTTTAAAGCACTTAGTTTGAACTCGGAAAATGCAGTCCATATCCCCTTAAAGAAAAGAGTCAAGTCCCAGTGTCTTGTACAACACTATCATTCCTGTAAAAATTCCAAATGACAACGAGGTGCCTTGTTTGTCTTGTAATATTAGTGTCTGATTTATAACTTTGAGGTACTTAAGGTATGAAGCACTACATGATAATGTAGAAAGAAAATCTGTTCCAGCCTAAGTTAGTATAGATTTAGTGCTATTGACAGGCTGGCACTATCTCAAAGCTGAGTGTACATATCATCAACCCACTTGCAGGGCTTATAAATTAAATATTAATGATGTAGGTCATTTGACATTTATTGGCATTGAATGAATCACCAAACCATTGAAATTCTGAAGAAGTAAACACAAATATTAAAGTAGGCATCAGACTTTTCAGGCCACTGTCTCATGTTCACATTAAATAAACATGATGAATAAGCCTCTTTCTGATTTGTACAAAGCTCTCAAGTAGGAGTTTCTGCTACAGGAATCTACATGAAAATCCTGAAACAGCTAGAGCATATAGCTTCTTCCTGCCTCTCTGCGGATGTAGTGGCATACTGTCTGTCAGACAAACGGTCTTTCTGAAATGCCGTCTTTTAAATTGTTCGAGCAGATCAAGTAGGCTGAGAGGTGTAGGAAGAATCCACTTGGTATACCAGATCGACAGACAAACATAGGATGTAACATAGGAAAGAGATATCAACACAGGGATCATTAAAAAAGGAATGTAAATCTATGTATTCAGTGCTGGGCCTTCCCTGGTGAGCTCATCAAAGAGAATTTCCTATAAAGCTGTTCAGTTTTAGCACACATTGTATTACAATCTTGACACATAGATCAGGAGAACAATGATGATGCTTAAACCATAAGGTCTTAGTGTAATGAGTATTGTAAACTGTGTAGAATTCTGAGAAATTAAGGCTGATTAATATTCTGGGAATAGCCCAGCTGACTGTATTTGATCTCCTTCTTTTTGTAGGGTACTGAAGAGTTAGAGGTTCGAATCTTGGTGCAGGCTCGACCAGGCCAAGATATCAGGTCTGTAAACACCCTATTTTATAAACAATAAAGTATCTCTGTAGGAGTAGAAGGGCTGGTGATTTTCATAGTGATTTTTTAACTATAAGCAGTACTGACATTTGACAATTTGACTAATGAACATCCCTGGACACTCCTAACCTGGAGCAGGACCACTCAATGAAAGATACTTTCAATCTCATTCTGTTTTTCTTTCATTTTTTTTTCTGTGCTACGATTTTCAGACCTATAGGACATGACATTAAAAGAGGTGAATGTGTGCTGGCTAAGGGAACCCACATGGGTCCATCTGAGATTGGTCTCTTAGCAACTGTTGGAGTAACCGAAGTAGAAGTTAACAAGTTTCCAGTGGTTGCAGTCATGTCAACAGGGAATGAGGTAAGAAAAGTATGTTTAGAATCAAGGTCTGAATTACTGTATCTTCTTTGGGACAGTGTTTTGGATAATTACTTCCTCCCTATTCCCAATTAGACTCACTTTTTGAACTGCAACTCATGCTGACATGAGGTATTTTGTGAGTGATACCCATAGCAGCTGCTTGTGTTTTCTTCCTTGAGGGCTCTCTCACAAGTCTCACACAGTGTCTTTGCCAAAGTTTTGGTAATGTATCCAACCATATGCCAGATGCTTTCCTCCTGCCAGCAACGGAACACCTGTGGGGTAGTTAGGTTGTAATTCATACTGCAAATCATGACTGGAAGGGTAATTTCTTTTGAGCAGCACTCTTCTGTAGCTATAGCGCAAACGGCAGATAACCTTTCTTTGGAAACTGAATAATACTATCGAATGTCTTGCTGTAGTATTGTGCCTTATTATTTTAATAGTAGTACATGTTGAAATCCAGACAACCTCCTGTTGGTAGAACTCCAGAACAACTTTCTAATTGCTTTATCTTAATTACATCAGAAAATTCATGTCAAGATTAACTCAGTTTGCTAATTGTACATATCTTGTGGGTTGACCTTGGCCAGCAACTATGCTCACTCATTCCCTTCTGCAGGAGGACAGAGAGAGAATAGGAAGAGCAAAAGAAAAAGTACTTGTGGGTTGAGATGAAGTCCGTTTGAAGTTTAAAGAGGGCATGAATTTAGACCTATAATTTTGACCGTCCTTTTTGAAATCCAGACGCAAACATATACCCAATAGCTGTATTCTCATACAGCTTGAACATGTTGAATTTTGAAAGATTTTGAAAACTTTTAATATGTTGAATTTTGTCATCTGGTGGTGTTCTTACAACTTCCACAACTCCAATGAAGGTGTAATGGGTACTGTGAGTGATGCTGAGGCCAGACTTGCTAGGACAGAATATTGCCAGATTTTATAACATAGGGTGGGTCATGCAGGAAACATATCGCTAACCAAAGAACAAAGTCAAAGACCTACAAGGATTGCGGGTGATGATTTTCTGAATAGTATCTTCTGTATGACTGAAGGTTCTTGCATGTCATTAAAGGGTCCTTTACTGATGTGGGCATGCTCTTTTGTATCATGTGTTAAAACAGATCCTGCACAGTGGGTTTGTTAAACATCCTATGGAAAGCTTCACAGAAGAAGAGCTGCTAGCCAAAGCATGAAAATTTAGCCATGCTCCACTCTTGGCTATTTTTACCTTACCACCTAACACTGTTGGTATAATCTTGACCAATATATTCTCATTATTATTATTATTATTTACCTCCGGCCAATATTGTGTTGTCCTTTTGTGTCCTACAAAAGAATTCCTGACATATTTAAAATACATGTTTACATATGCATGTTTTGTAGTTTAACTTCCAAAATATGTAACACATGTAAGGCGATTGCCATGCTACCATCTTGAGGGAAAGCTTTTCTTCCAAAACAGTAATTGATATAAGAATCAAGCTTTAAGCTTCTGTCTATTATTCCAATACAGATTGTTGTGTTTAAAAAACATCTTTACTGGTAAGTAGGCAATGAACTTCAAAATTTCTGTTAATGCCTTTACATATGGTTAGCAACATCAATGAGGTTCCTTTAAAACCATTTAAATAGAAGCAATAACTTGAAAAATTAAAGTTTTTATTTTGATTTCAAATGTTAGAGATGAGAAGCCAGGTACTCGTAAGGAGAAAGAAGGGTTTGCAGGCATGAACCAATAGAAACAAACTAAGCAACATGGAGGATTGACTAAACAAGTATATTACATATCATCTTATTAATTTAAATTCACTAAATCAGTTCACACATGTATTTTACAATATGTGTCTAAGAATATCTTGTCCAATCTGAAGAAGAAAATTCTCACTTGTGTAAAGGCACAGTATTCCAAGGAGACTGACTGAGAGTGGTTTTGGTTTTATAGCTACTGAATCCTGAAGATGACCTCTTGCCAGGAAAGATTCGGGACAGTAACCGTTCAACTCTCCTAGCTACAATCCAAGAACACGGCTATCCAACAATCAACTTGGGAATTGTGGGAGATAAGTAAGTACCACATGTTAGTAAAGATGTCACTCATATTCATGCGGCGCACTTTATGGCAGCCATGGTAAAAAGAAATACCAGAGAAAATGTCAGTCATTGCAAGCGTCACAGTGGTGTGACAGGGCACATCTTGGAGAAGATGTTTTACCTTTTTCATTAGAGAAATAGATAAGTCTAATATTAAGAGGAAGCATTTGATTAAAATTTTACTGAATGGTGTTTATCTTGCTTTGCCTTCTGTTTGTTGAAACATTTATTACTGCTGCGAATTTAATTTATTGCTGCAGTATCAACACAAGCACCATACCTAATACAAGTAAGAGGAGACAATTCTACAGCAACTGTACTTTTTTCTGATCCAATGAAGGAAAGTTTCTCTCAGAGTTTCTTTTCCATGCCAAAATTAATTTAGAGTATAAAGTTTTGTCAGATTCTGAGTAACTGTCTTTTGGGGAAGGCCCCACTGCTGGATGTTGCTCAGCTTTTCCAGAAATATGTCAAAGAATTTAAAGGAATCAAAATTCTTTTTCCTTTACTGGTCTCTCTACTTTGATTGCTACAGAGCAGTACCCTGTGATCAGTCTTTCTGTTCATCTGACAGTGATTGTTCATTGTTTCCCACTGATAGTGAAGTCACATCTCCTGTTGAGAGCTCTAGGATAAGTGATTGAAGCGTTCAGTCTTCTGTCCTTTGCAAGACCGTGCAGTGCCTGTCATCTATGGCTTGAGTTTCTCAGCATAATATATTTTCGCAATTTATCGAGCCCCAAGGGCTTTGAACAGGCTTTCTTGTTTCTCATTTTGGGTATCAAACCAACTGACAGACTGGATTTGATAGGGAGTTGTTCAGCTTCACCTCCACCTGTTTGAGAAAATGGGTATTCCTTGTGGGTAGTTAATAGTGAGGCCAGATCAGAAAGAAAAAAAAAAAAAAGGTACGAGGGGAGAACAGTGAATTTCAGCACCCACATTTCACATTCGTTGACGGCACATTTCCCAAGCAGGGAGGCAAGGTTACTGCTAGTGAACAGCTCATTTCAAAACCAGCCTTCCCTAGTGCAGGATTCAATACAAAACATCACTAGCTTGACAGAAAGTAAATGAATGGGCAGCCACTGCGTGGTTTTACAGTATGTGAATCAACCCGAATGGTGGCTCCAGGAAATGCAGTTGTATTTGAGGTATTCATACAGGGAATAAGACACACAGCAACCACAGCAGTTGTTGTGATCTTAGGGAGCACAAACTCTCTGGATACTCTCACTGTTTCCAGGCATCCTTTTTGCTACTCTGGCCTGGCAAAACTCCACTGCTGTTCCAAAGAGCAATAAATATCAAAAACCTCCTGCCCAAGAATTTCAGGTGGAGATTTCATGCGAACAGAGTCTAAACTCATGAGACAGTTCTTTCCAGGAATGGTATCAAAATGTCCACAATCTCTAGAGTGTTTTCTATACTGTAAGGACCCTTTTAGACTTTAAAACACAGGTAGTGAAGTTCTCGAATAAAACTATTATATCCAGAGATCAGGTTCTAGATTTACATGTCTGAGAAAAAAACAGACACAAAAAGGCTGTCAGCTCCAGAGAGTCATCTCTACATAAAAGAAGGATTGGCAGAGTTTTTCTCCAACAAAATATTGGAGGTGGAACTTCTTACCACCTGCATGACGAAAAGTTACTGCTAGTGTCATCAACATTACTGTCAACATCAATTTACATGCTGTCATTAACAGTGGGTTAATCCAATGGAAAAGATGATTTCCCTGACCACCTTTCTGGTAGCCCCTCTGGCAAAATAAGAATTAAAAGCTTCTTTGTTCTTTATGGCCTATGCAGAGTTTAACTAAAGGTCCTTGGTCAAAACTATAGCTATGGACTCCATTGCCTTCAGGATTTTTTTATGTGACCTCCTAGGCATGGAGTGTCTGTGAAGATATTTAATCCTGAAAACTCCCAGTAATAAATAGCAAGCAATTTTAGAATCGTAGAACCATTTAGGTTGGAAAAGACCTTTAATATCATCAAGTCCAACCGTAAACATAGCACTGCAAAGTCCACCTCTAAACCATGTCCCTAAGCGCCTCGCCTGCATGTCTTTTTGAACAACTCCAGGAATGGTGACTCCACCACTTCCCTGGGCAGCCTGTTCCAGTGTTTGACAACCCTTTCAGTGAAGAAATTGTTCCTAATATCGAATCTAAGGCACTAAGATTCTGGCACAACTCCCTGGCACAACTTGAGTCCATTTCCTCTTGTCCTATCATTTGTTCCTTAAGAGACAGACCGCCACCTCGCTACAACCTCCTTTCAGGCAGCTGTAGAGAGTGATAAGGTCTCCCCTCAGCCTCCTTTTCCCCAGGCTAAACCACCCCAATTCCCTTATCCGCTTCTCATAAGACATGTGCTCTAGACCCTTCACCAGCTTTGTTGCTATTCTTTGGGCATGCTCCAGCACCTGCATGTCTTTCTTGTAGTGAGATTTAAAGCCCAAGAGAATTTTTTACTGTTTTACATTTTACTTTTCTATATTTTTTACAAATATTTTGTGAGCCTTTTGTACATGTTGGATGCAACCTGAAAGCCAGAGAGCAAACATATATATTAGACAAAGGTCTGCAGCTTTGTTTTCAGTTATCAGAGAGGTTGATACTTTTGAATCCTCGCTATTAAAATGTTCAGTGTGTCTTGATGTAGTATACCTTGGCAAAGGTAATAAAAGTTCTTTTTAAACCTTTGGTTTCATGCTTGGAGAGTCACTTCTGCAGAGGTAGTTACTTTAGCTTATAGAATAGAAATAACAAGCTTCCAATTCTAGAGTGATTTTGTACTTTGCAGTAAGTTTTGAAAGAATTCAATACTGTTAACTTAGCCAAGAATGTTCCCCATCTAATACCAGGATTCTGTCTTAGCAAGTTTTCTGCCATTCTTCTCACACTCACGTGCCCAATCAATTTATTTACAGCAAAATGTATCTGCAGTTCTGTATCAGTCAGAGGGAAAATCTGATTATGTAAATTAGTTTGATAATAAGTACGGTATTATTTCATTATGTCATAAAGCTACCAAGAGAGTGTTGCCCATACGGATATTTCAGTATATATCTTTTGAACTAACATGACTGATTTGACAGAGTACCATGGCACTTGAACAAATGCAAGAGACTTACCAGAGAGATCTTACAAAGAGTACAATTTTGCCGTTTTAGTTAGCATGTTTATAGAAAAGATGAAAAAGCCTTCAGCATCTGTTATATGGTTTACTGGAGTTAAACCATAGATCCTGTGTGTTTGTGTGTGCTCATTTGTATGTGCAGTTTATTTTGTATGTATAATATGTATCTAGACAGTGAAAAAATGGAAGATTTTATAAGCCTACAATACCTACAGACGTAGTAAAAATACTGGCAAACAATACTTTTCAGAATGGAAAATTAAAAACTTGTCTTTTTTTTTTCAAAGGCATCACTGTAATGTATTTCTCCCTTCCTGTATTTCATATTTGGGGTTTATATACTTTTTTTTCCCTATTCCTTTTTGTTTATACATTTTGCATTGAGTAAATTTTTTCTGCATTTTACTGGGAATGTCGCTTGCTGTATACCATAAGTACTGAATGGAGTTTGAGAGAGCAGGTAATAGGGAGCACAGTTGAGTGTTACTGTCGCTGTAACAGGTCAAGTTTTTTAACAAGCATGGAAATTCTGTCAATCACATTTACAGATTTCACATTTACAATATTCAAGCATGAAAATTGTTTTAGAGTAGTATTTGCAAAGACAAACTTAGAGGTAAGTATTCCTATATTTCATTTCAGCCTATGAATCACTTAGAGGTGTTTAGGTGAGAAAATAGCTTATCCAGCTGCTTCAAAGCCCAGGACTGTGATACATGTAAACATGTTAAAACAGAGAATGTGAAAGGATGGGGAAGCATATGGAATGTCTGTGGGTGTCTGCAGAGTAGTTAGGAGCACTTTAAAAATGCCTTTGCCTGTTAATCGTATCTGAAGTTACATTTTGAACTGGCCACTCAAGTCTCACTTAGGCTATATTTGTATTTTCAATTGAAACCAATATTTTACTTCTTTTTGGGGCATTTTAATGATTTCTGAGATTGTCATTGTTTGTTTCTATTCTCAGAAATTGTACATAGATGACTCAATATTCAAAATTCAAAACAGCAGGTCCAAAACACATAGATAAAATCTACATTTAAAATCCTAGAAGCAAGCAATTGGAGAAAAGAACAAAACTGAAAAATGTGATACAGTTGAAGTTATGTCTGGCTAGGAGCCAAGGTTTTCTCTGTATTCTTAGCACATAAAAATGAAGCTGTCTGAAAAGCACACATCTCTGGGTAGAAATGGAAGATATTCCATTTGCAGAAGTACTCCAAACACAAGAAACAAATGCAAACCCAAAAAAAGGAAGAACCCTTCTGATGTTGTTCTTACTGTTGTGTCTTACGTCTTTGTCTGAATCACGGAATTACTTGGTAAAAAATTGTGAAAACAACTGGCCAGTTAAAACTGGTATTCCAATGTACTTTTGAGTGTTGTCTCATATAACATGACTACGTTAAAAAGGCTTCTGATTTCATTTCCTTTACTTATAGTCTATGAAGTTGTTTGGTTCTTTGGAAACCATCGATAAAAACAGGAGATACATCTCTAATCTGATCTGATCTGTAGAATTCTATGAATTATCAGGATATTTTTGTGTCTGATTATTTCATTTGTGTTGTTTGTATCCACTGTTTATTTAACGCTGTAAAATTTAGCCCTAGCAAAATCTGCTGTAGTGTGAGCCTCTCTTTTAGAAAGCCACCTTCCATTTTGAGTTTTCCTTCTATGAGAGACTCTCTTATTAAACTTGCTGACAAATTTTGATCATGTATTTAATGAATTTCCTCTGTTTTTACCTTTGTTTACATGAGTGCATTTTCCCCTTCTCCACATTCGTTTTCCTATTTTCTAATTCCCTTATCATTTTTCCCAGATGCATGTATAACATTCACTGCTTGCAGCTGCATTTTCATTTATGAGCCTGTGATTTCACAATGGAGAGAAACAATCTCTCTCTTCTTAGGAGAGAAATTTAGGAATTTTGCATTTTCTACTCAGTTGCTTTAAAAATTTATCAGAATATTTATAAAATCTGCAGCATATAAGAGCTTTTCTGCATTAGAAGTTACTAGTTTCTCATTTATATACCTCTCTTTTATGATGTATTTTTTGACATAGAGCTCGTAAGTGACAGGTAAACCCATTAAAATCACACTTGCTGTTGTGACAACATTACTGTATGATATCCCTAAAATAAAGGCTGTGAAAGAGTCCCTTCATATTTTGGAAAGGATACTAAGATCTCATTCAAGGATTTAGTCTTCTTGAATTTTATGTTTGCCATCCAAAAAAAAGTTTAAATCTTTTGTACTTGTGTGGGTTGCACGTAATTACCAGTATTATTGTTCAGATGGAACAGGGAGAAGAACGGGGAAACTGCTCTAACTCTAAAATTTCTCAGGTAATATCAACTTGATATCACATATCATCACATGAGTTAGACTATGAATTATAGGCAGAATTCAGCCACAGAATCCTAGCCTCTCCCTGCACCAGTTTAATGTCCAACTTGAGTACAACCAAATATGCTGCAGAGTCATTGCTAGTAGTAGTGTCATTTAACAAATGACTGCAAGAAAAGGCTTGTTAGAGAAAAGGCCTTAAATCAAATGTCACAATATTAGTTTTTGCTAAAGCGACTTCAGTTCTAGACCTGCTCAGAGAATGATGGTGTTACAAAGTGTGATCATAGCCTAATGATTCCAGGGACACTGGGTAACGGTTTGAAGGTGATTCAGGTATGGATGTCCTCTCTTTCACTGTGCCCGGTCAAGAAGAATATTCTCTTTTTCAAGCAAAAATATTTAATATCTGTCACAATTCTTGATAATCATTAGGGCAAACTTCAGGTAAGTTGTCATATGTGACAAGACACCTCATCTAATGCACATACTCAGAAAACACAAAGAAACATATAAGCCAAAACAGAGGTGAAAAAAGAACTTGTGAAACAGGGCAGTGCAAGTCCCAAGGGACCTTCTGTACCACTAGGAAGCTACGTAGTGTGACAGGTAATAAAATTTCTTACTGTAGAGGTGACAGGTGCAAAACTAATGCACAACAGTGTGTCATTCTCATAATTGTCCTCAACACAAGCATGGACTTCTTCCTCACTTAGCATTTATAGAATCACAGCCCAGTAGTAGAACATGACACTAAACAGCAAATAATAAAGAGGACAGAATACTATCAAAATCCTTCTATATTTGAAAGCAGAGGGAATCTGTAACTTTATTTGTTGGAGGGAAATAAAATCTACTCTAGTTTACTTTTGAGGCATATCTTAACATTTTAAAAATACTTGGAGACATAAGTTCTGTTTACAAGAGAACTTCAGCCTCTAGGAGCCAAAATATCATTCACTTAAATGTCTTTCAAACTCCTTAATATCTAGATCATATATAGGAATTTGGGTTCCCAAGTCACTGAGAAATTTTTGAGGATTGATATTTTACTATTAATACCCCAGAAGAAAATAATGAAAACTAATAAAGGCAGTAGATACAGAAAGGTCAAAGAAGTGGTGAATGTTGAAGATAGGTCACTGTGTCAGTGATATGAAAAACTTAGAAAACTGGTTGTTAGAATATTATTAATACAGCCAAGTATGAAGTGAGATATATAGGACTAAAGAATATAAGTAAACTTTACGAGATGGAGGATTATATCCTGGGAAGTAAAGATTTAGGAGAAGATTTGAGAATCACAGTGAATAGTCTGCATATGCATAAAGAACTAAGTCTCCTGCAGAATTAGGAGGTTATTTCTGACCTTACCTTTTTATTCCCAGGACAATAAGACAACAGTATATTGTATAGAATTCAGAGGAGGACCATTAAGTTTTTTAAGTGGATGAAAGATGGACCATATACTCCAACAGTATCAGAACTCAGGCTGTTAGTTCAACAAAGATATTCTTACAAGATGACTTGATTACATTCCAGTAATACTGAGCCACATGGGGAATAAACTTTGAATAAATTTTCTATTTCAGAGCAATGGCTAGATATTAAAGTTAGACTACTTCAGACTGTAAATAAAGCATAATTTAACAGTGAAAGTAATTCTCATTAGGAAACTATCAGATGCCTTGATATATATTGATTTCAACGCAGGATTGGATATTTATTTAATGTGCTCTACAGTTGAAACAGAAGCAAGCTCAGGGAGGTTCCCAGACTATATTAAATACCAAGTCAGACAAAATTATCAAAATTATTTCTCCTGGTCACAAATAATCTCTTAACTCTTACTTCAGAGAATTAGTTTAATTTTCATGTTATACTAATGGACAATATGTAGTAGAAGCACAAATTCAGAAGACCAGTACCACACAATAACACAGCAACAGTGATCTATAAAGACAGAATGCCAGTCAGAGCTCTCGCTGTTTTAATATGTGATACTCAAAATGAATTGGAAACTTTCTGGAAATCTCTAAAAGTATGCTTTTGATTTCCTTAACTCTGTGTAATTCATTGTGTCATTTAGAAACATCTGTAGTTTCAGTCTGCCTTTTTGGAGAAGAACATTGTGAGAGTGAGAGTACTCTTAGAGTTCAGCACCTTGCTGAAAAAGTTCTTGATTTTGAGACTGCTGTCTGTAATTGATGAGTAAACCAGAAGCTGGGATCACATATGAAATCTCAACGTGTTTTGTATGTCACTTCCTGACACAGTGGCCCTATTTAGAGAAACAAAGACTGACTTTGTTCACTGGCAATGAACAAATGAGGGACTGAAACCATTTTAGGAAATGGCTATCTTGGGAAAACTAACAGAAATAAATGGACATATAATCTGAATAGTTTTAATATTTTTCCATTACTTCCAAACAACATTAGTACACATCTGATCTGACAGACCCTTTCTGTGATGACTCATGAAGAGAAACCAGGCATAGATTTACAAGGTGATAAAGCAAATTTTAGATTTCATGTTAGCAGTGTCCATGTGCATGTGTAAAAGTATAACAATAGTGCAGGCACAGTGGTGCAGTCTGCTCAGATTCCTCAGTCAGACAGGATCTGTGTGTGCCCAGAAGTGATCTTTGAAATAATAGACTGCAGCTGCTGTGTGCAGGATCAACTGAGCCTGGGCTGAGGACTGGGGAGTGAGGTTGTTGTCTAGCCAGCTGAAAAGAAAAAGGGCTGAAGAGCTGCGTTGTGACGATTCATGACCTGGTCCATTTCAATCTTGAACATCTTATTTTATTTCTTTTAAAAGAGACATATATAAATCTTCATGTCAAATTAAGATTTTTTTCACATTTTACATTTAGATATCCTACATTTAAGAGTATAAAAACATAGATTTCAGTGTATTTAATATTTCTGTTACAAAGGACACTATCTAAAAGTTATTTCTTCCCAGTGTAACTGACTTGGAAGAAGTATATATAAAAAGAAATGCTATCTTCACAAAACAGGAATTGATAGCAAAACATTTATTGTTTTAAATAAGGTCTGATAGCAGTAGCTTTCTCAGGTTTGGTCATTTTTTCTAATCCCGCCTCTTGGAGCACTGTAGCTGGATATGAAGCTTCACATGAATGAAGTGGCATCTTTATTGACTATGGAGATATAAAATTAGGATAAATACCCTTTTCCCCTTGTAGTCAAGAAGTTGACATTTAATATGCTTTGAGACCCATTTCCTGAATGAGCTAGAAAGTGTGAGTAAAGACGTTTCAACAGGGCCCATCTCCAAATATTTTCCCATCATCTGTGATCATCCTTCCAAAATGTCAAGGTGTTTACCACTTCATTTTGCTTTGTCTGGTCAAGAGTAAAGAAGTTTCTCCATAGAATCTGCAAGGAAAGATGAACTACAGATTGTTGGCATGCCCAGCTGAGCCTAAACCTTTCCATAACTTCAGTCTTCATCCTTGTGAGAAGCCTATCCAAACTATAAACAGAAAGGGGTTCCCATGTACTCCTTTTCTCTCCCGTTGGCTGGCCTTGCAGAGAGGAAGCATTTCCCATGATAATTTTGAATATCCAGAGCCAGCAAGGGGGCCACAGCTGGGCACAGAGCATCCCTTTCACCCCAGGAGCCTCTCGCCTTCCCTGGCTCCTTATTATACCCCTTCTGCTTCCTTTACCCTCAGGAAGCCAGATGTTTTTAAAGAAGAAGGGACACAGAGCTTCCAGAACACTGCGGAGACAGGCCTACCAGATTGGTGAGCACTGTTTTTAAAACACTTGGGACATTGAGGCACATGCATGCTCACAGGCAGGCTCAGCTAGTTGTCTGTCAGTACAGAGCTAGGAGCACAGATTCTACCAATGGTTGCCATAGAGAAGCAAATGGTGTTTTATTCTGTCTATTAAATAACACTGCCTTGTCAGCTGAGTTCTTATGCACCAGTGCACTGTAGACATACATGGCTCCGCAACATTGATAGAATTAAAATTTTATTAATGCCAAGAATATTTACATTACTTGTCAGTAGCAGCAAACATCATTATTCATCAAGGCTTTTCCCTTTTAAAAATCGAGCAAAGTAGGAAGAAACCTGCTTGAAGGTAGTTGCAGAGTACAACTCCAGGGGAGTCACTGCTATGACTCTTCAGTCATACATGCATACTTGTTTTTCCATTACCATGCTGATCATCTCTAAAGCAGGCTAATTGGAATGCTTTTGAAATCTCTAAACTATCCACTATGCTTTTTTTCCAAAATACATGTACAATTATGTGCTAGGTCTTATTTAGGGGGATGGCTTAATAATATAGATTAATTTACAGAACTTACCTCCTATCATAGACAGGCCAAAGGGGCAGGAGTGATAACAGAGGGAGAGTAAATCACCTGTCATTTTCTCCATTAGCAAACAGTTTCTATAGTTTGATTCTTGTAGGAATTAAAAATAGGCAGAAAAGTAATGAAAAACCTATTGAAGGCTAGTACCTGAAAACTTCAGTCATGTGAGGATCCTCACTGAAGTTAATGGGCCTGTTTTTATAACAAAAGGTTTGAGGGTTGAGTTATAGCTTAATGTTCACTTTGCATACTGGAAAACAAGTTTCTGTGCTCATTCCTGAATCATTCTGCCATATCCTTAGTCTTCAAAAGACTTGTTCTTGTTCAGCAACTAGTTGTTCATGCTGAAGCCAGGTAGTCATAAATCTAGGTTTTCCTCATTAAATTGACTACAGAGACCAACCCATTAGAATCTTACACTATACTCTACACATCCCAAAAAACCTACAATCTTTAAAACATGTTAGGTAATGTGAAGAACATGATACAGACTCTCTGCTTTATCAGAAGTCGCTTAGAAGCTGGAATCTACCAGCAGGTGATCAACTTGGAATACCTCATATAAGTCCATTTACATATCATTGCTAATAGCCTAAATCTAGAGAACACATTAAATGAGCCTGTGGGCTACTCTAAGCAGTGCTGGAGCAAGACTCAACCAAAAACAACCCTTAGAATAAAGCCTTGCTACCCAAAGCATGAGCAATAAGAAAATGCATCTGCTTCCAGAGCAGGAGAAAATGCAGTGGGCATTTTCTTACACTAAAAAAACCTTTGTGCTCAAAGGAATATAGTCCAGTATTGTAGAGACAAATGAAGTTCTAGTTCCTTCCATTGACTAACAAAAACTTGACTTGCTGGTCTTTCTGTTCCTCTCTTCGCTTATTCCTAATAAACTGTACTTTACTCTTGAAGAATTTGTATAATGCCTTAGTAAACAAAAATTTTTACATTTTCTAAAGAATAGCTATTTTTTTAAGACATAGCTGATGACAGGGAATTTTAAAAGAATTATTTTATATTGTCTCTGACCTGTGGCTTCCAAGTAATTTCTCTTCTAGAGACAGACATTTTTCCAAGTGACTAAGTTACAATTCTGTAAAAGGTGCAGCTTTACAGAGGAAACCGTCATTTTGAGGCATTGCCTTTAGGGACTACATTTCTACTTGTCATAGAGACATCCATATTGTAGTTCAATAGCAGCTACACCAGTTTACAGATGGGATGAATTTACTTAAAATTCACTTAAAATTTATTTAAAATTTACTCTACTTATCATTGAAGCTAAAGTAAAATAAAAAGGTAAGAAATTTCATTATAACAATACCATGTCACCATTTGCTTTATATAAGCAACTGGCACCAATTACATCAGTCATAATATTTTACTTTCAGTTGTGTCAGTACAAGCCTATTTTCATATTTCATGAGTGCTCTGAAAAAAGTAACTGCAGAATTATGTTTACCCTTCAGACTCACCAATGCACTGTCATCATTACTGATGAGCAATGTCTTTGGCACTGATTATTGTATTGTGTGGTGTAATCTTCAGTCATATTATTTCAACCCAAACCCAACTACAACTGTTGAATATTTTCCACTCCAAAAGTGAAAATGTTTCAATGAATCCTTATAGATTCACTTCCTTCATAAGAAGGAAAATAAAATAGAAGCTATTATCTTTACCCGTGAAATCCCATCCAACTTCTTGGAAAAAGTAATGGGTCTCTGGTAAGTATTGGGGTGAGGTTCGTTGTCCTCAGCCAGTGAAATAGACAGGGATAATTTATTAATTAATGGAAACTAGCTGTTCTTAGGCTTCTTACATTCAGTGGACACACACTAGCCTGGATTTAGAGTGGATAAAGTGCCCACGGGTTAGTACAATGGCACAGCACCTGAAGACAACTGTTATCAAAGCTTTGATCCTGTTCTTCCGGCACCGATGAAAAAAATCGCTACAATTCACAAGCAAATGCTTGCAGATGAACGTACACAAGTTGCAGGCATGAATGCAATACAGGACCTAACCATCAACAATGTAATACCTTCATGTAGGCAAGCGCTCTGTAGTACGTAAGCACCTGGCTTCTACAACATGAGACATTTTCCTGTTGCGCTCCCATGGCTGTCTCTTTTTCTGACCTCTCTGGTCTTTTGTCATTCTGGCATATATACGAGTGGGAGTCTTCTGAAACTGTTCATGAAAACAGTGGAGTAAAATACGGTATCACCCAAATGCAGAGAAAAAGTTGAAAGCATTAGGCAGATCTCATGGTATCTTCAGCAAAATTGTTGAAGCTCTCTAATCAAAGTCTCTTTGAGTTTATAAATGTGACTTGAAAAAAATAGTCTGCAAAGTAGTGTTCTTATTTGCAGCAGCATCAATTAAAGGAGCAGCAAAAAGTAACAGAGACAGATTCTTTTATGTTGCTATCAGATAGGCAAAACTTCCATAGTCATGTTGAACAAGCCAAAAGCTACTGCAGTTATTCCAGCTTTCCTCACAAGCTGGCCTATATTCTTAGGGAAAACATACTGCATCTGTTCAAAGTGATGCACAGAAATACCACAGAAGGTAGAAGGAAGAAACATTATGAGAACATGATGAAATACACTGGAAAATTTTGAAACAAATACAGTTTCAGAAGAGTGCCCATATGTTCCTACATACATCATCAAAATCATATCTTCTTCAGCTTTAGAAAACCATACTAGTCAAAACACAGAATTCCTATTATTTTCAAATATTCCTTCATTGAATTACATTCATTGAATTACTTTGAAACACATTCATAAAATTACATTCAATATTACATTCTGCAGAAGTTGGGTTTTAGTTGGCTAATCCTGATATGGCATCCATTCACTATTCTGCATCTTGCAAATTACTGATATGCCAAATATTCCTCTTGGCCATGAGGTGAGAAGTGGGTGATAGACTTTGTCTTTATGCCTAGCTGCATTCACCTCTTCGTTTTGAAATCTGTCACCTCAACTGAATGAGCACAAGAAGAAAAAGGAGAGTTAATCAGAAAGGATCAAATCCATAACCCATCTCTCCTGAAACAGAAATGTCATTGAGCTTGATGAGATCTCTCTCTGAGTACAATGAGTACAGTCTCTTGGGTTTTTGGTGAAAGTTTTACTTCGGTAAATTCTTTTTGTTTTGGAGGTGTTTCGTCTTTTTTTTTTCTGAAATAGAACTAGAAGCTTGATTGGGATCTTTGCATACAAGGTGAACTTCTAGCAGGTCCTTGTACCTTAGTTAAATCTTTTCTTCTCCTGGGAGATCTGTTTAGCAGAAAAGAGACCTCGTAAGACAAAAACACTGGCACAGACCACTGTTCCTAGTTTGTGTGGGCATAGCCCACATGTGCGAAACTGAGGGTGCCTACAGATGGCATGTAGCCTTTTGAAGTTTACAGTCAACCGCTGTGGTTTAGAGGAGCAGCTGGTCTACTTTGGTCTTCAGCGTGATTGGTGTAGGATCACTGTTAGCACTTCAGTTTTCACTATGTGTCTGGGAAACTGTAGCTTCTCTGAATCTGTGAAGAATCATGTCTGAAGGGGTAATTATTTTAGCATATAAGTGAAATACTTGAGATGTTTTCAAATAAAGTAAAACAGGCAAGAAAGGTGATCCAGCTCTGGTTTTGTACTCACTATAGACGCTTCTGCATGCATCTGGTGCATTATGGTGCATGCATATCTTTCTGTGTCTGTGTCCGGTTTATCTGTAAAGCACTCAGGTTTAAGGTGCTAACTGTGATGGTTTGCGTGCACAAATTTTGCAAGCACAGGTTTCCAGAAGACCTGGGTTTATAAAAGTCTGGGCTGATGCATAGAAGAGTACCAAAATCACAAGTGTTTCTGTTAGTCATCCAACTGTAACAGCTGTGTATGGCAATGAACAACAAGGACTGGAAATGACTGTCAGGTAATGAGGTTAATTTGAATGAATGACACTACTCTGGCAAAGAACTGGGTAGAAATGGTCCTGGAAGTTAGTAATGAACTATGGATTTTGAACTGTGACAGTGGCTTGATAACCCAGTCCTAACTAAATGTTCCAGTTCAATTTTACAGCGATCACTCATTTTACTGCAGAGTGGTGGGTGATGCAGATCACCATTTGTTGTTATTTGTTTTCTAAATTAAATTATAAAACTGAGCAGTTCAATTACATGTATCAAACTGCTGTTGTTAAGGGTTGTACCAGAGAAAAGGCTGACAGATTTATAATTAATGACAGTGAAGCACAACAATAGGATCAACAGAAGTAAATTAACAGATGATTTCTATTTGAAAGAGAAAATTACACTGTAATTTAGGGTACTTCAAAAAATGGCACTTAAAACATAAAGAATTCTTTGGTCTTGACTGTGCTGTAGCTATTTCTTTTGAGAGACAGAAAGGAAATATCTTCTACATGGCTGATGTCTATTCTAATGAGGCTTGCATCATTTTCTTGTTCAAGCTCTTAAGGTCCTGTGTATCTTCAGTTCAAAGACAGCTCAGTAATCAAGTGCTCATAACAATTTTCCACAAACTAGCTTCGATAATCAGAATTTTTCATGAATCCAGAAGGTGTTCCTATTTTGGTATTCTGCCATCCTGCAAGCTCTCTCTTCAAATTAATGAAATCAAGTGGCATGTCAACTGCAATGTCATGCATCTGCTTACTGGATTCTATGCTTGCTGCTGTCACTATACAGCAGAAACCCTCCAACTGATATCCAGACTGTGCTGCTCATTCTGTTCCGTAAAACTCAATGAAGAGAGTCAGGAAATTGAGGTAGTAAAGAAGATACTCTGTTTATCAGACTGGCAAAATGAGCAGAGAATATAAAGATGTACTTAAAAGTACATGGACTTCTTATGCAAAGCATGTCTGCAGCTTCAAAAATGCATGTACAATACACATATTTGTGTAGACACAATCTGCTGTAGATGGGGATTTCTACTGTTACGAGAAAGTTTGGATTTGTGCATACTTGCCTATATGAATAGTTCTGTAAACTGTATGTAATCGTTATAGAACAAGTTTTCTTAGTTGTATTTACAGAAGATGCTGGGATGTGATATGAAACATACAGAGAGTATAATTTTTTTTATCAATTGCAGCATGTTAGAAAAGCACACTCCCTTCTTTTGCACAATGTCACTCTGACTTTGAAAATCACCAAATGAAACCGAACAGTTTTGCCATCTGGAAATGAGACTTGCCATCAAAATCTACTTTACATTGATTAAGGTATTCACCATTGTATTTGAGCACCTGTTACCATTCTGTCCATGAAGGAAACAAATCCAAGAATAGCACTTTCACAAGACATTATAAAGGATTTATCATAGTAAATTAGACCGTCACTCTAGCTAATCCAGTGTCCTGCCCCTAGCAATGGCCAAAGTTTCAGCACATAGCTTCTGATTTGTACCCACTCGGACAGTGAGTGCTATTTCTCAGCTTCATGATGATTTGTCACAGGCCTTTTAGAACAATCTTGTCCTGCTGTGCTCAGATGCCAAACTGATTTTGTCTATTCTTTCAGAATTTAATAGTCTTCAGTTATTTATTCCCTTTCCATGTCAGTCCAAAGGAGAAGCTGCTCATTGTTATACAATAAATGAAATGAGAAGTAGTATCTTGTTATCTGATTATATCACATGTGTCAATATGCAATTTGAATGATAACTCTCTGCATAAAATCCACTAAAGGCAAGGAAAATGTTTGCTACAGTGTTGATTGAAGATTACAGCAGATGACTCCTATAAGGAGTGTTTTGTGTTAATTGCAGAGTTGTGGAACTACCAGCCTCAAGTAGGATAGAAAGTTAGACAGACCTGAGTGGCAAAAAGAAATGCACCAAATACAGCAAAAAGAGAGAGGCCTATTGCAAAGGCAAGGAAGGGAATTCTGTAAATTTATCCTTTCTTCATAATAAAATCCAAACTAGCATAATCATTCAGTTCATGACAATAAAATTTCTATCACATTTTGGAAGAATTCAATGCATTTTGCAACTATCTAAACATGATATGCAGTGCTGTTAATTGGATAAAGCTTTAGTGGTAGGATTTTTAAATGTCTTGCATTATACAGATGGTAAAGAAAGGGCTATATTATAGAGGTCATTCTATTGGAAATGCTAAAAAAATGCACCAAGTCCAGCAATCTTGAACTTTTTACATGACGTGTAATAAAAACCTGAATGATGAATCACTCCAGTGGTATGCTACCCTCATAAACAAAGTGTGAGTCCTCACCTGGTTTGAGTTTGGACTTAGTTTGGGTTTGTTTTTTATTTTCTAGGTAATTTTATACACACACGCTCACATATATATGTATATTCGGTATGTAAGTAGGAGCACTTCCATTCTATTTAACTTTGACAACAGTTAAATACAGACTTCTTTGCTTTTTACTGTTCCTTCCATTATTCTTAAACCACAACCAAAAGCAAGTACACTTCATAATCCATAATTAGGATGTCCCCAGACAGGTGGTCTTGCTACCTATGAATAACTTTTAAATAAATAAGCAGGATAAAATGAAACAGCCTGGAGCAAGCTGCACAAGGTCCTCAGCTGCATCACAACCTAATGAGAAAAATATGCTGAAGGCAGTCTTAGCCTCCTAATAGTGGCATGAGTGTCTGACTGTCATCAAGCTTCAGGAAGTCTTATATCGACCTGTGTAATGAATCCATATTCCTTGCGGCACTCCCATCTGCACCTTCGTTGGCAAGGATTAAGATCTTAGATCTTCAGAGACTTTTCCTATTACAAACTATAATAATCTTAAGCAATATCTTATATACAGATCACTACTTAGGCAACAGTAGCGAACAACAGACTTGCTTCTTTCCTCTTGCCTTCAACAACTAGTGGAGGCTTGTGCTGGTTTTTGGATAAAATGATCCTGAGATTTCAGAAGGGACAGCTGAGAAAATGTCTCTGTTTCCTAAAGAACGAAGAAGGAGATGGTTTTGCTTGAGTCTGTATGTTTTATATTTTCTCCCAAAGAAAAGAGAGTTCAGCCATTCATTATAGGCCATTTAGAGTATCCAAGATACCCAGTACCCTAAAGAAAAGTCATGGAGACATGCCACAATATCTGCAGCCACTGTTTCCTTTAAAAGAAATGATATTGTATAATTCTGGTTGATTACAGCCTACACTATGGCACCAGCAATCTGCCCTTCTTTCTGCTGTAGTTTGTTGCCTACCTCTTACAAGGCAATATGACCCTAAAGAGTGGATGTAACCCCACACAAATAGAAAAGTTTTGCAGGATAACCACACTGTGATACCAAAGATGCTGCATCAGTCACTGGACATGGTGGAGAAAGGGTCTTGAGTCTTTCTGCCTGTAAGGCATAACCAGGGTAGAGGACACTTAAGGGCTCTCTGGTGAGGAGATGAGTGTGCAGGTCTGCATGCACTTGAGATATCTACTCAGTGAGGCAGCGCAGTCTTTCTTGTGTCACATAAATTATAGTGCACACAGCACCACATAACGCTAACTGCTGCTTATATTTCACTAAAACATGGGCAAAGACAGGATGGATAGAGGAAAGGATTGTTCTTTCTGAGACTTTTAGAAACACAGTCTCTGTTAGTCTCTGAAAGATCAAACAGGGCTTGCATAGTATTTCTGATTTTCCTGTTTCCGGTTCGAACCCCAGAATAACTGCAGTGATTCTGTCTTTTAATAAAATATAGCCAAAGTTCCCAAAGGACAGGCTACCTGTCATTTGCAGCCTGGAAAGCCTTGATAGCTGTTGTGGTTTAACCCCAGCCAGCAACTAAGCCCCACACCGCTGCTCGCTCACTCCCCGCCCCAGTGGCACGGGGGAGAGAATTGGAAGAGTAAAGGAAGAAAACTCATGGGTTGAGATAAAGACAGTTTAATAAGTAAAGCAAAAGCTGCGCACACAAGCAAAGCAAAACAAGGAACTCATTCACTCCTTCCCACGGGCAGGCGGGTGCTCAGCCATCCCCAGGAAAGCAGGGCTCCATCACCCATAACGGTTACTTGGGAAGGGAAACACCATCACTCCAAACGTCCCCCCTTCCTTCTTCTTCCCCAGCTCTATATACTGAGCATGACGTCACATGGTGTGGGATATCCCCTGGGTCAGTTGGGGTCAGCTGTCCCGGCTGTGCCCCCTCCCAGCTTCCTCGATGGTGGGCGGGGAGAGAGGCAGAAAAGGCCTTGACTCTCTGTAAGCACTGCTCAGCAGCAATGAAATTATTATCAACACTCTTTCCAGCACAGGTCCAAACTATAGCCCCATATTAGCTACTATGGAGAAAATTAACTCTATCCCAGCCAAAAGCAGTACAATAACTCATAATAGCATTTTGTAATTGTAGTGTGGCATTTAACTGAGGTGCTGTGTTCCAGGTGAAGTCCTTTATACAGTCACTAGCATTATTGCCCGAGTGTTCAATTGCCTTCTAAGAAGGAACAACCTCCTATGAAAAGCTTTCAGGATCATTTAAGTGAAATCATACTATTGAAAGAACATTACATACAGTCGTAGCAATTGGTCAGCTTCCGGTCAGTTCACAAACGTTAAATGCAAGGTATGCATTTAATGTATTAGACATTCTTTTAGATTCCTTTGGTCTTGTGGAAGTTGTATTACTGAGTTTCTCCACTGCATGCCTTGAAGCTCTGTATTAGCATCAGTACTGTGGTTAGACAGCTAATGCCCACTTCAAAGTTGCACTTTAGATTTAAAGAAAAAAAAAAAAGAGTTAAGGCACCAAAACTAAAATATACTCAGCTTCTGTCCTTCACCTTTGCAGTTATACTCTTTGTATGGAAGAATATCACAGCTCCCCTTACATTGTTTCTCCTGAAGGTAAATAGACACTTGAACAGGATGGATTGTGTTTTTTCAAGATGAATTGGCTGTACAGCTGGATTTTCTGCAGAACCCTCTAATGGACAAGATAAACAAAGGATTTACTCCCACTTTTCACTGATGGAAGTTTGAAGTGGATTCTTATCCCCATTTTTTGCAAGCATCAAATAAGCTAGACAGGTAGTACTGCAGCCTGCTTGGTGGCCAGTAATTTTCATGGTCAGGTCCTTTTGTATAGTCCTGTCAGTTCATCTAAATCTTAATTTGTATTGCTACCTACTGTGCAAATTACACACTTTTAGACACTTGTATTAGTGGCCTTCAGGCTGAGCCTAAAGTATCCCCATTCCTGTTGCAAAGCTCTTAGACAGGAAGGTGCCAAACGGCGTGGTATTCACTTAATGAGATTGCAGTTCTTGACTTGAATAGAGCAGTGTGGAGCCTTAAGAAGGAAAAGATTTTCTATTATTCTAGAGCTGTATCTCTTTCTTAAAATACATGTGTGTATATACATCTGTATGTGTGCACACAGACACTTATATACACTACAACTCGTAATAGTTCCGTGCCACTAATCTGTTTGCCTGTTCTTTTCTGTAGCCCAGATGATTTACTGAATGCACTGAATGAGGGTATCAGCCGTGCTGATGTGATCATTACATCAGGAGGTGTATCTATGGGGGAAAAGGTATGCTAAATTTAAGTATGACTCGCTACAATATATGTAAGAATTTCAAGCGACAGTCTGTCTTCAGAGCTTCTACCTTTGTATTAATATTTATTAAAAGGATCATACAGTTTTTTGGAACACTTAGATGTGAGTTAATTAAGAAAATAGTCTTCAGAGCTATCATCGTTCCCTTTGTTCTTATTACTGCACTATAGCAGACATAGTACAACCGGGAAGATTTTAATTCTTGATGTGAGTGATTTGCAAATGCGTTTTTATTTAAGGAATTATTTATGTAGTTATGATGAGGAAGGTTCTTGGTTAATAGCGCATGAAGGCAACAGACTTCTTTTTATTCTTAGATCAAGTAAAATGTAGGTCAGATAAAGCTACTTTGAAAAGCAACCTGAGTATATAAATAGCCCTTTCTTACTCAGCAGTTGTTTCCTGAACATGCCAAAGCTATATCTGTTACAAAAATAGTTTTATCACATTTTGCGCCTGATAGTCCTACAGAGGCAATACATACAAGACACAGTGAGCTGATATATTTGCCTTTTGAATCATTAACAGAATTGTTGATTGAGTTCCTGTTGGTAATCCCTGTGCCAAAACCATCAAAGAAAATAGGGATACACAGATGCTGGTGGGGCGTAGATGAACCTGCAGGACATTTATTAATCATGACTTATGCGAAGGAAAACTCAGATTACTTTTTGATCCCAGGCTGAATCTGTGAGTTTGGCAGGTAAAAGAAACATCTCTCCTTTTATAACTAACAGATACTAAAGGCAGTCATTGGGAGATGGCAAACGAGTGCTGTATTTGTCACTTTTCTGAGTAGAAATCATATTGTTGGATACGTCACGAAAATGGATAACTAGTTAAACGAGTGCCGATTACTTTCAATCCTGTTGTTGTCCTCAGTATTCCTAGAAAAATAATCAAGGACAACTGCTGCTTTTTAAATTGAGAATGTGGCGACATAGTGCAGACACAGAAATTATAGGAAGTGACTGGACTGCTGAATGGTCTTACAGGCATCTATGCCTTCTGGCTAATTTCTCCTCAGTCTGAATTTCAGGCAACGGCATAAAGTCAATAGGCTGACAGTTAGCCCTCTGATACTGAGCCTTCAACAGTTTTAATGAAATAACTGTGAATGTCCAAAAAGTAAATAGAAAGTAAACATGGGGTTAATGCAATCAATAATTGAGAATTCATGCCTGGCTGAAAAGAGTTGAATTTGAACACACACACACACACAGAAAAGAAAGAAAGAAAAAAAAAAAAAAAAAAAGAAAAGAAAACTGCTTCAGATTTACTGCTTCCAAAGCGTCTCTTCACAGATGACTGTTATGTCTTTAATCTCACTAAACACAACAGACAGGATACTACATCTTTAAGCACAGCAATTTTCAATAAAGACTAAACAGTGATTCAATTTGTTTTAATAACTGGATCAATTCATGCAAAATCATTTAACTTGAGCTAACACACAAGCCACCCACAGTTTTTCCTTTCTAAGGACTGTTAAACCTGACCACTGTCAATCAGACCAAGTCCCTAAGAAATTACAATAATTACAGTATCCTGGAAAACTATGATTTCTACAGTACAGTAGTGATTTCAAAGGTACTAGGAGATCTCTGCTGCTAGATAGCTTCTATGGCAAAAGTTAAATAACTTGATGATTTTAAGTCTTAACTTGGAACCATAAAGGTTTTTTTCCATCTTTGACAGAGAATATGTTTTAGTTTCAGGTAATTGTGGGGTCCTCTAAGTAAATATATTACTATGTCCTCATGGAGTCAGGTTTGGCACCTAAAATGAGTCTGTTCATCTTTTTAAAATACCTTCTGTCAAATACTGAAAATACCCCACTGGACTATAGCACTTTTGGGATATGAAAAGTCTTTCATCTTCATGTGGTATTATTTAATTGCTTTGAATGCTTAGATGATGTAAGCCACTTTGATGTTACTTAATCGATTTTCTTTTTTTGATTTTAAACAGGACTATCTTAAACAGGTGCTGGATATTGATCTTCATGCACAGATTCATTTTGGCAGAGTTTTTATGAAACCAGGGTAAGAAATCTTCTTACTTAGGCAGCATAGATGGAGGCTACATTGGGCCAAATATCCTATAGAAGTGCTTCAGTAGATTTCACTTCTCCACATGTACTACAAACCACATAGTAGATATATATGGGAAAAAAACCAATATCAGTCCTATTCAGATTAGTCATTATCCTTATGGGTGAAATTACCTGGAACAGAGAGATTATCTTTTATCAGTAAGAGATATGTCTCTGATAACTGTTGCAAATCAGATTTCAGGACCAGGGGGAAACCAGCATGGTATAAATGTGACCACAGCCTTCCCTATGATCACAGAGCTCAGATATTGACATTGTTATGAAATAACTGGGAAATACAAGGACACTTAACTGCTGGTTTGCATAATGAGCATCTCATTTCACTTAAAAATTTGCATAAGTCATATTCCTACAACCAAGCAATTTCTTGAGAGAGGTGGGATGACAGTAAATTTACAAAGTTTTATCTAATTGGCATATTGAGCACAGTAATTTTAAAGTAAATGCAGTCACACACACACACAGAATCACAGAATCACAGAATCACAGGCTGGAAGGGACCTCAGGGATCATCTAGTCCAACCTCTCTAGGAAGAGCACAGTCTAGACAAGATGGCCCAGCACCCTGTCCAGACGACTCCTGAAGGTGTCCAACGTGGCCGAATCAACCACTTCCCTGGGGAGATTATTCCAGTGGTGACTGTCCTCACTGTGAAAAAGTTTCCTCTCGTGTCCAATCGGAATCTCCCCAAGAGCAACTTGTGTCCGTCCCCCCCTTGTCCTCTCCATGGGACTCCTTGTAAAAAGGGAGTCTCCATCTTCTTTGTAGCTGCCCCCTAAGTACTGGTACATGGTGATGAGATCCCCTCTAAGCCTCCTTTTCTCAAGGCTGAACAAGCCCAGTTCTCCCAGCCTATCCTCGTATGGCAGCTTCCCAGTCCTCTGATCATCTTGGTGGCCCTTCTCTGGACCCCTTCCAGCCTGGCCACATCCTTTTTGTATAGCGGGGACCAGAACTACACACAGCACTCCAGGTGTGGCCTGACAAGCGCTGAGTAGAGTGGGATAATGACTTCTTTCTCTCTGCTGGTGATGCCCTTTTTGATGCAACCCAGCATCCTGTTGGCCTTCTTGGCCGCAGCAGCCACTGTTCACTCATGTTGAGCTTCCTGCCCACCAGGACCTCTGAAAACTGTTTCAGCATTGTTTTCCTTTATTGTAGCACAATTAATGAGTCTGGAAGTGTGCTTTGTAGAGAAAATTATAACTACATGTATTGAAATAGAGAGTTCCCTTTCACAGTACAGTAGCAGAAAGATGTCTACAGCCCTGCCTCACTAACCATGGAGTGCAGTTTGCAAGCTAGGTTGGCATGATCCAGTAACACAAGGCCAAGTGCAGCTTTGCAGAATGATTCCCTCTAGCCCATAGCTTTTGCCAGGGAGCAGAACAGAAAGTGGGTGTTTGCTGTGAAAACAGACAAATACTTTTACTGTCACTGCATAAAATCCAGTAAAGAACTGCATGTGGGTTTGGTGCTTGTGCTGCTACTCCCAACACCTCCCTTCCATAAAAGGTACAAGTGAGTTTAAAGCATGTTTCTTCCTGTTCTGGATGTAGCCCAGGCGTGGAAATTGCTCACTGCTTCTGTCATACTGCTACAACCAATGTGGAGAAGTCCCAAAAGCGGGATCTGCACTCCAGCCTCTGCTGCTGACAAGAATGGATAACCTGACTTAGAGAATTCAAAATATTAAATTCTGGTTCTGGCTTATCTGAAATAAAACGTAACTCTTTCTTCTAGTGATCCTCTGTAGACTTGTAGCAATAAACTCTTAATAACTAGCCAGAAAAGCTTTAAGAAGTCTTTATTTTCCCCAAACATCCATTTTCATTTTATGCCATCAGAAAGGTATTTCTTACTGCTATCAAAACATTTGGTCATCTAATCTTACTGAGAATGTAAGCACTCTCAGTTTCATCGGCTGTAGTGCAATAGCAAATACAGTGTCTTAGCATTTATTAATTCTGTCTTAAAAGGCCTTAGATTTGTAATTACGATATTGGGAAAAATTCCCTTGAGTAAGTTCCAAGAGTAAAGCCAGAATTTGTCTTGCATGCCTGTATTTTGATGTTTTGCATGACTGCAGAGTGATACCTGGGATTTACCGTTCCTCCACTTGATCGGAAAGTTGCTCAGCTAATGTAAGGTGGTATCTTGTCTAGCAGCACTGCCAGAAGAAAGTACTGGAAGACTTTATCAATGATGGTGTTGAAATCTCATATGGGAATTCAGAGTCTTCAGTAAATATGAATCGGCAATTAGATTTTTTGTACCTCAGTTTGGAGGGAGGTCTGGCACATAGTTCCCTTTATGTTAGAGACATTTTAAAACAGAAACGTCAAACGCCAACTTCCCCTGGTAAAACAAGATATTGATTAGTTCTAGCAGATACAAAACTAGGTAGTAATGATCCAAGTGTGGCAAATCTCCAAAGTTCCTGCTAGTCAGCAAGTATCATCTGCTGACCAGGTGGTAGTTGTTAGCTCAAGATGAAGCCAAGGAATTCAGCCTAATTATTGCTCCTGCAAAGTATCATTTCTAATGTTTAAACAGATTATATTAACATAGGTATATGGAAAACTTTTTTTAATAGATGAGTTCCTTTTTTGCCAGCCACATTTCTGAGCCATCACATTACTGTCCTATTTTTATAACCATAATAGCCCTGATAACAAGTCACTAAAGGTCACTCAGGAGCAGCTCTAAAAGGCAGAGAGAGCTCTTTACTGATAGACCTAGGTCTTACCTGACTGCAGCTCTGCCTGTGTATCTGAATTTGTTCATTTGCGTACTAGCTAGCTGAAATACTGCTCCGTTGTCACTGCTGCTGCAGACAATGGAGTAAGGGAGATTAGAGTCGTTAATGTTAGAAAAAATTTGGAGAGCCTTATATGGAAAACAAATACAGCTCTGTAGCTGCATAATTTCAGTATTACTTCTTTGTTAGTTGGCTTCTAGCATGAAGATGGATTTAGAGTTTTGATTACTAGTCGATCTGCTCTTAGATGTTTCCTCACCAGAGGCAGAATCGTCGTCTTAAAACTTCATAGCTGAATACCAAGAAAAACTAACAGTTCTGTCATCACAAAGAGAGCATTATACCCCCAGTATGGAAAAAGCAGCAGGTGCTAATGAACTGCTGAGAGAGAGAGATCCTGTTTTGTTTTCTTACCCAAGAGTTTTAAATAATAACTTGGCAGTGCTACATTAAGCGTTGGACTTGATGCTTTTAACGGTCTTTTTCAACCTAAACGATTCCATGATTCTATAACAATGTTCAGCCAAAGTCTAGTGCAGCTATTTAATACCTTTCCTTTTCCATAGCCTGCCAACAACTTTTGCAACTCTGGATATCGACGGCGTAAGAAAAATAATCTTTGCACTCCCAGGTAAGATATTCTGTGGATTACTTTTGTTCCTGTGCATAGACAACAGAGCTGAAACTGAATAGTGATGTTTCACGGCACCTGTGTCTGCTGTTGGCATCCCTAAGGAAGGTATTTGTAAGGTTTTCCCAGAAATTTCCAGAAGAGATAGACTCATAAGCATATACTAAGGAGTTCTTTCTTGTTCTTGCCCTCAGAATTTGCCAGTGTATAGGCCTTATGATTTCTTCCATCCAACAATTTCCTTGAGTTTTGTAAGTGGTACTATACAGGGGTGGTTTTTTTCCTACAGCTCCTTCCAGCTTCACAGTAAATATTCTGTGTGTTTAAGTCAGTGCATCCACCCTGAAGTATTGAAAACGGAGACAAAAATGAGGGAGTGCCAAGGAACATGGCACAGAATTTTTTTATCATGATCGTCCCGTGGAACCAAAAGAGGGCAGCATTTCCTTAGGGTTGGGGCTGTAAGTCTCTATCCTCCTAAATCAGGAGGAGTTTTATTTTTATGGCTTTGACTTTGCATGGATTTCTGAATACACAAGAAATCCTGTTATTGATAAACTGGTGGTTTTCAGATGTATCTCTAGTGCTTTTTCCCTCTCATGTTTTAGTTGTGCAGTACATTTTCTTCCAGGGGAGAGAGATCAATGGAGTGTCTGTCTGATCATACTATTTACTTTAGAACTGACATCTAGGGAAGTCCAGATGTGTAAGACAAGCGGTGTTTGACAGACGTTGGTAATACACCTCCCTTAGGAGTCAACTGAAAACATATAAATCAGTAGAATTCTCCTAAGAATTTGTACTGAAGCATTTTGCCACTCTGTAAGGGAATTGAAAGTTATTTTTCCATAGGTCTTGGAAACCTTAGTCATGAATCAAGAGCCTGATCAGCTAGGACCTATACCTGTGCACAATAAACCCTGCCCCAGCCCCAGACAATTCTAGGCATAAGACAAAAGGCAACAGAGGAACAGAGGCAAATGGTGGGGCCTGAGGAACATGGGATAGTTCTGGTCAGAGCAGGATTTCTTTCAACACACCATCAGCCAGAGAGGGTAGCTTTCAAAAGGTGTACTTGCCACACACCGCTCGAGTCTTGAATGAAATGTTTCCTGTACATAGCCTGAAAAGCTCTTTAGAGTCCTTTAGAGTGCAATTGCAACAAAAACATGAGATTGCTTTCAGCATTTCAGAGTGAATCAAGAGGGAGTCACCACCAACTGTTCCTTGTCCTACAGGCAACCCTGTGTCAGCTGTTGTCACCTGCAATCTCTTTGTTGTTCCCGCACTGAGGAAAATGCAAGGTATCCTGGATCCTCGGCCCACCATCATCAAAGCCAGGGTAAGAAGCTTGTCTTCTATTCAAAATTTTTCTCAAGATGTTGAAGCACAGCTCTTTGGGCTCTGAAAGGCTGTCTTGTTTGGGGAATCTGAGCCCTAGACTAGTTCTGTCAGGTTGAAGGAAGTTCACACAAACAGAGGTACATTCTCAATCTCTGTTAATGGTAATATTCAGTCCCATAATTTCTAAAAGTTAGATGGCCATCTAAATGGAGCAAAATATACAGATACAGAGGCAGCCATGTGCCAGTCAGGCAGGAAGGACGCTTTCCTGTTTAAAAAAAAAAACATTTGTTTTAACCTGTGGTAAAAACTGCAGAGTAATCTGGGAGTACCTAAAGAGTTGGATAGCTTTCTGTTAGCAATAGAAAATACAAACTTCAAAGCCTTTCTGTTCCTGAGTTATTTATATAAGTAATCCACATGACCCCCACCCTAGGCAATAGAACTCCCTTAAACTATTCATTTCACTCTTGCAAGAAACCATGGATATTGCAACTCTGTTTAATATAGATTCAAGGCATATTATTATAATGTATTATATTTCTATTTTCAATTCAAATAAAGTACCAAGGAACACATTACCCTTTATAGTTTTCCTAGTGTTATTGGCTATGCACTTTTCTCTTACTGCTTATCCTGTGTCTCTCTTTTACACTTCCTCAGGCATCCAGTTTTTTCTTTATCTCGCAGCTAAATATTCTAAAACAGAGAGCAATTTGTAGTGACCCTCACTTTTGCATGAATTTTCCAATATGGTCCATTAAATTCCATTGTGAGCCATCCCCTGTATATCTTTTCATTTCAAAGATATGCCATTTCCCTTTTGTCAGAGCTAGGAGTATTTTGAATGCGAATAAAATTTTTATCTTTATGCAGTGTAATCCAGAGACCAGAAATTCTAAAGCTTTTTTTCCAGAGAAATACTATCTTTAAACTCACAGTAAAGGAACAGCTTTGGAATATTCCACTTAGTGCATGTAGACGCCATCATACACTTTGATATTGTAATATCACAGTTGTATTTCCCTTAAATACTGCAGTCTCTACCTGCTACAGCATTTGATCTTGCACTAGACACTATTTGACCTCAGAATGCAAGTTTTTAAAAAGACTGGTTTTATGGAAAAACAACTGAGCAGATGATTCCTTTATCTTAGTGCAATCTGAGTGCATGAAATTGTCACCATTTCTTTGCTTCTTCTGCAGTTATCATGTGATGTAAAATTGGACCCCCGCCCAGAATATCATCGGTGCATACTGACTTGGCATCACCAAGAACCACTACCTTGGGCACAGAGTACAGGTTAGTGCCCACTCAGACAGACTGGCAGACACACTCGCACAGGTCCTTGCCTTCCTGCGTACATGTCTAAAAGCAACCAAGCCTATGCACCTGTTTTTCCTTATAACCTTCCTTATGCAGAGTGATTTGCTGACATACTTGTGTGCACGCTTACATGTACATTAGTATAAAATTCAGTCATGAAATTACGTGCCGACTTTACCATTAAAACTTCTTTCTTCTGAATAACCTGCCTTTACACACACACACACACACACCCACACACCCCCCACCTGTATGCTTGCATGTGTGCATACATTCCTTTTTACAAACATCTGCCCATGCTTACTTGCACTCACAGGCGCATTTGCTTACTTTTGCTCTTGTGCACATACTAAACAAACACAAGTTGGGGCATAGGTAGGGACAATACAAATAAAAGAAGTGTGATTCTAGCTGAACTGGAAAAGTAGAAGAGATAGCAGAGGCTGTATATGTTCTCCTAAAGCAGACTTTTATTAGTCATGTTTGCTACCTAGGGATACTTCTGGATACTCAGCTGCAGATGAGGTAAATACTATATTTGAATACTTCTTTAGCTGTATACTGCTAGAAGACCAACTCTGCCAGTTTCTCAACAGATTCAGGACCTTAAACAACTGTCTTTTTGCTACATCCAAATTATTCAATACAAAGCACTACGTCTCCACAGGGAAGACATTAGCTCAAATGCATCTTACTGTTTACCCAGAGAGTTCTTACCATTGACTCCCAAGATCACACAGCCTCTGACATATTTCCAGGTATAAGTCAAGGTATTACTTACTTCTATCACACTGTATGTCATTTAACTCTGTTTTGTTGTGCACCACTTCTTCCCTTACACATGCAGACTGTGTAAGGGCACAACTTTTTATTGCATTTTCATTTTTTGTCAGTACTACCAATATGATACTGTTTATCATCAGGACATGTTGTGAAGCTCAGTGTCGCACAGAAACCCGTTCTTTTGAGGCTGTATATGTTACGGATTTACGCAGCCGGCCACTGTAACAGGGTCTGACCCTAGGATCCCACTGAAAAATGGGAAGTCTGAGTGAAGGTTTCCAATTCCTTTTATTAGTTCTCAGGTTACAGCTTGAGCTGAGTGCTTCTGGAGAGGGATCCCTACCCCAGATCACACCCTCCAGTTATACCTGTACCGCCCAGCACGCGATCCCCGAGTCCAATCACTTAATTCTGGTCGGTGGCCTCTTGATTTCTTATTGGTTTTCATTGTCACTGGGCTGGCCTTCTTCTGAAGTTACCTCATTCTCTTGGAATTGTTTCCTTGGTCCTTATCTTCTTCGTTCTGCTTGCATCTGCCGGATTCAGCTAGTTCTGTGTTAGCAGCATTAGTTTTATCAAAAAGTTTACTCTCCATCAGCTCGTGAGGCCTAAGGCTTCGACTACTTTAGCTACTAGTGCTAAGCTCCTAATGCTAAACGAGACTATTCAGAGAGAAGAATACAGTTTCTATAAGGGTATATTAAATACATTCTAGACTGAGATGGTTTTAGTCTTTCTACAATCGGAATAGGTACACAAATTGAAAAAATATAGTAATTTTTTTAGGATTAGATATTCCAACAGAAAAGCAATTTACTATGACAAGATACGAGGTACAGGTAATGTGGAAGGCTGGCTAGGAAAGGAATCAGTAGAGGGAATGAGGGTTTTGAGAGCCAGAGCAACGAGAGGCCGACTAATTCTCCACAGAGTTCTCTGTTTCCATCCACCTTGGAAAAGCAAGATCCCAGCTCTGTAAATACATTAGCAACATCAACATCTTCGTAAGAGCAGCTCTTGTTTCCTGTGTGGCGTGTTGCAGCCTTTGAAACTAACTGAAAGCTTAACTGAAATTTTTCTCTCGCTCTCCTGTAGGGAATCAGATGAGCAGTCGTCTGATGAGTATGCGCAGTGCCAATGGACTGTTGATGCTACCTCCAAAGACAGAGCAGTATGTGGAGCTTCACAAGGGGGAGGTGGTGGATGTCATGGTCATTGGAAGGCTATGATGTCACCAGCAAGAGCGAAGCTTTTATGCATGTCCACATGTCATTGACTGTATCCTGTAATATGCAACGGCACAGCTAGTTTTTCTGATTTGGATAAAAGTTGATCAGTATAGTCAACATCTTGAATTATATTTCAAATGGAATTTAAATAAATACCTTTTAAAAAAAAAACTTTAAAACAAATCTAACAAAGAAATTTATTCTGATTATATCAAAGCAACTTTTCCTTTCCTTGCAATTGCTTTGTGTGTTCAATGCTAGTTCTGATAGCGGTAGCTTTTAGTAGACAGCAGTAGGTGCCTGCAGAACTTGTGTTTTTTCTCATCTTTAAGATACAACTACTTATGCTCTTAAAACAAGGCTGTCTGCTTATTTATACTAGCGTAAACAACACCTGGATTTCCCTTATTAGTATGCTTCATAACTGCTTCACAGAGAGCTTCTGCTTGTTCTTTATCTTGTGTCTCGTGTTGATGTGCACAGTGCCAAAAGCAGAGTGGCTGCACTGGGAACCCAATGAAGCCCCGAGGTTTTCTCACCTCGCTGAGCATTCAGGGATCGCTCTCGTCCCAGCAGCCACCCAGCTCCGTACTCTTGGGCAGTAACTGGATACCTTTTATTTCAACAAACAAAAAAATTGCTTCCTTAAGTGCTGACAGCCTTTTTAACCAATACATTTAAAAATGTACAGAACTGAAAACTAAAACAAATCAAAGACTGATCTTGTACAGATATTAGTGTTACCAGCATTTGTGTGGAAATTAAATCAGCAAAGAAATAAAACTAATGTTAAACAACTCTGTACCATAACATTTTCTGTAATGATATTGAAACTTAAATGAATAAAAAAAATCCTCAATCATTATTTAAAATTTCACCTGTTTAGCCTTGTTGTTTGAACCAAAAAAAATAGTCATTTAAGAGAGTATTTGGGGCGGGCGAAGAGGACAGGAAGGAAGGGAAAATAGGATATGAATCTAGGGCCTTCCCTCATGTACAGTATCATGACTGAACTGAAAATACAGAGTGAGCTCTCTCTCACTCGAAGGAGGGAGCATTTGCGGGGGTTTACAATTGGACTGGTCAAAGCTGGAGAATACTTTTTTTTCCCTCCATCTAAATTGCATAGCAGTTACAAAGAGCCCTTGTGCTGCTTTGTGTGGAATTTGATAGCATTCATACTTTTTTTCATTAGAATCTCTTTTTGATACTGGGGCTATTCAGCCCTTGCCAGATTATGTATTTTGGTAATGTCTCATTTCATCTTGGATTAAGACCGCAAAATGCTATCCCATCAACTCCATGCATGAAGCCAGAACATTTGTCTGTAGTATTTGTTGAAGACTTAGTCAGGGAAGACACAGAAAACTGGGTTTAAGTCCTGCCTGCCACAGGGGACCAGAGGTGTAGTTTTATGATAATCACAGGTGGCATCCCTGAGGCTGGTTTTAAAACCAAACTCTGCTGTGCAACAGCCTGAATACTCCGTGCACAGGCCATTGCAAAGGCCGAAGGCTGGTGGGCATACACAGCGTTCAAGGGCGCTCCAGGGGCTGATCTTTCAGAAAAATAGTAACACAACTTGCTGATCATATTTCTTTGTTCTGGACTACGTGTCCACATTTGTGAACGCTCCATGTAGCAGCAGGGTGGTACCAAATTAGATTAATGAATGCCTGTATTTACTGCATCAATATTGCAAACCACAGAAGACAGAAGAGAGAGGAGAGTTAACTCATCTCTGAGAAATAATGTAGAACACTGCCTTCTATAATCCAAAGGATTATGATATAGTTAGGAGTTATTATAGGCAGCGCATATAATGAAAATTGGAAACTTATAAAGGACACCAGTAACAACCACCTCGGGGCAGATTGTTCATGCAATTGGAGATGCTAGACAAAGATAAAAGAGAGGTGTGAGGAAACGTAGCCAGAAATATCTTGGGTTTGGTTTACATTAAAAACATACTCAAAACAAATGTGGCAGAGAAGAGTTGGCACAGTGCTGTGTATAATGCATGGCTCTGTTTAAACCGTATCTTGGCATCGTAACACTCAACTACCACTGTACCAAATAAAGCATTTAGAGGTTAATCAGGATAATTTTTTTCCAAATCACTGATCATATAAACTGCTTTAGCCACTCTGCTGTCTTTTGTAATCCCCTCTGTCCAGCATTCAAACTTCTATGCAAGAAAATAAGCTTTGCAGTTTCTGAGAGAGACGTTCACTGTCCAGCCTGCCCTAACTCTGAAAGCCATAGCAGTATGTTTGAGAGGTAACTGGGAGCAGCATAATAAATCGTTATTACAACGATGTCTCAATTATCAAGCCTAAAATCTGAAGATTTTGCCTTGGTTATTGTAATATAAATGGATATAAATGTGATATAAATAGATAAATTCAAATCACTTCTTTAACATTCCCAACTCATGGTTTCAGGAGAGGTTGGAAGCTTCAGAACAGAAATCAAGGACAAACGGATCTTCAAGTATGTGGTTTCTTTGGTTCAAGGACTGAGACTTGCAAATGGAAACATTTTAAGGAAAATCTTCACTATTTTTACTTCTCTAGATAAGGTTTTAGCACAATCAGAATAGCAACTTACTTAACAACAAGAAGCAATGCCAGCAATGACTGAAGATACGGTTGGTATTCCAGCATTTGTAGTTGTCTTCTTGTTGCAGCATTTTCTGCAGCACCTACACATGGGAATGATCATACGCAGCAGGCCTTCTGAGTCCCATTCGTCCACCTGGGATAATCCTACAGTGACCTACAAATCATGCAGCTGGGTGTGAAACATCATTCCAGAATTGGCTGTATTCGATCAGATAAACAGAATAATAGACCCTCCTCTTCCAAACACTAATTTCAAGACTTTAATTACAGAAATTACAATGCTAGTGCTATCTTGATATTAAAATATTCTAAACATTAAATGTCTTTAATCTGTAGGTGGTTATTACAGCTCTGTATGACTCCAGAGATTACTAATTAATGTGGAATCTTTAGCCTTTTTGATTCTTGAGCTGAAGGGTTGCATTTAAAACATATTACAACATGGATACTGCTTAAGGACAAGGTGCAACTGGAATCACCCTGCAGGTTCTTTGTCCCCCCAGCTTGCTGCCCTGCACCAAGTGCCTACAGTTGTCTTCTTTGACACATCTCAGTCCTTGAGACGTGCTGCTTGCCTCATGCCCTTTAAAGATGATCTTCAGGGCACAGACAGTCTGCACGTACCCTGCAGTGACCACGGAAGTGCCTAGTATGGTGACTGGATCCACCTTTTCCTTCCAGTTGCCTTGGTTCCAAGACTGTCAGTATTAGGCTGGTGCATGCAAGCCTCGTTGCCTTCGTATGGCAGCGGTGTTCGGGGCCTGCCTCAAGTCCTGCTCAGGGAAGCTCTTCAGGCTGACACCTCTGCCAGCACTTGCAGGGCAGGAACTATGTCTGAGAGCTGAGGCTTTAGTGGGACATGTTATTTTGGAAAGCAGATGCCAGGCTAAGATGGCCCAGCACTTCCTGTGGCCCGCTATTATGTTCTAATACTCAGCTTCTCAAAAATAGCACTGTCACCCAAACTGTGAGGTTTTGTGGTAGATAACGAAAATATACATTACCTCAAACAAAAGAAATGTATCACAACTTTGTTTTCTTACATGAGGTGTTTCCAGGAAACACTGAGGTGTTTCCAGGTACCTGTATTTTCAGTTGACAAAGACAAGACAAGTAAGGGCCAGATAGCAAAAAGCTGTGAGTATTGGTTAATGCTGGAGACACACCCCAGGAAGTGCTTAAAGATTCATCAGCAGTCAAGTTCAATAGCTGTTTTAAAGACGGCGCCTCCTTCTTGGCTATGTTTAGTTGTATGGTTGGATATATAGCTTTGTACTTACTTCCCTGTCAAGTGAGGAGTCAGAGCCCGATTCAGGTTACATTATCAAGCAGTAGACTGGGCTGACATGTAATGACTCTTATACTCTTCCTCTTACCTGACAGGAAGCTAAGAATAAGATGGAAGAGGGTAGATGTTGAAATGCTCAAACACAAAATTTGCCAAAAATTTTATTTTTCCTTAGTTGGAAAATTGAAACTAGTTTTTAATACCAAGGAAAAAAAGCATGAAAATTGTCATTTATGCTGACACTTTCCAAACATTTCTAATAGACTTTTATCCCAAATAAATTCAGGAATATATTCCTAACATAGTATTTCTTTCATGAGGTTATTTTACACATTTCCCAAAATACCAGGTAAGAAACACTTTGTTCAAATGCTTTCTATCCATGGTAGTCTCCTTCCTGAAGCTAGTTAAAGTCAGCTGGCATTACTCCCATGAAAAAGCTGAATTTTAGTACCACAGGTTAGACCGGGAAGGGCATTTATGCACATGGTCAAAGAAAGCAGAGACATTTCTAGGCGAGGGGGCTAACAAGGTCGTCAAAGTCACAACTACTGATGAAGAAAAAGGATTTGCAGTGGGGAGAACCATCCCAGCAGCTGATGATCACTGAAGCAACAATCTGTTGACTAGACACAAGGTATAGTTTCCCATGGCAGTATTTGGTCAGTACGTTGCAATTAAGTCCCGTAACCTCATGATGAAGAACATGATCTCTAATAACTGTCACTCCTGAATGGTTTGGCAACCCCTTCACCTTCCTAAAGCCAGCCAGTTTCAAAAGAGAAGACACAGCATTTGCACCCCTTCAGCATGAGCCCACCAGCAGCTGACTGTCTCTATTTACTCAGAGTGAAAAAATCCACATTGTTGTTTCTTCTGTGTTTTCTTTTATGGATTGTCTTCTGTGTTTTAATTCAAACTTGACTTTTGTTTTCTAGTAAGTATATCCCAGTCTCCTCCCAGAAAGGTGAGTCCCCGTGCTGGATTCAAACTCAGGATTGAAATGCAAACACTTCGTGGCTAATTCATGGGGAGGAAAAGCCTGTGGGTTTTGCAGATATTCCAGCCCCATGATGTGCTGCTAGTTGCATGTTTTCTGAAAGGGCTTAGTGACTCGCATTCAGCATTAGATGAAGACCTGCTCTGTGCATTCATGCCATATTGCACACAAGCTGACAAAGCTCTTGGAATATAAAGCCTTCAAAAGGGTGACACACAGATGCTCAGTAGCTCTCTAGTTGTCAGACTGGTCTGGCTGGGATTACTTTCTCCATCCCAGCACTCTACAGTAACATCCAGCATGCTCTGTCCCTATGCAAAGACTTCTGCATTTGCATGGACCCAATTTGGGTTTAAAAATACAGGCAGCCAACTTAATTTTTGCAGAGTTAATTCACAAGCAAAACCAAAACCTGCATGTACACCAGTAACTCCACAGATAATCTGAACATACCAGGGAAAGCAAATGCACTAGCATGGTCTTGATAACCAGCAATTCAAAAGTATCTTCAAGAAAAGTATAAGAGAAGATGGAAGGTAAGTATATATCCATGGTAAAACTACCTTAGGAACAACAGCAGGGTAAGATCTCAAAACCCTGATTTACTCTTTCTGTAGGGGCAGAACAGTGACAGATTGAGAGCCATATCCAGATGCCTTTGCTTCCATTTAAAAAAAAAAAAGGTCATAGTACGATTCTGACAATGGCACACAAAAACCTGTCCCACTGGACTGACAAGAAAGCATGCAAAGGGGCTTTTGTCAGTACCTGCCATTGTCTGTGTGGACTTTACTGTGGCCCAAGATGGTCTGAAAAGATGCCATTGCCAAAGAGAAATCAGAAGATCAGCAGGACAAATAAGAGTTTTACATCAAAGATGTAAAGCTTTATAAAGCAACATAGCACATTGTTGCCTGTCTGACAAAAGCATTTCCTAACTGTTGTGGCAAAGTAACCAGTGAGTTCATCATTTTGAAAAGCCGGGTTGTTTGGAGCACTAAGGGGGACCCAGTTCTGCAGCCATGGGCCGACCAGGCACTGGGTCAGGAGAAGCCAGCCTGGATGTTTGCAGACAGAGCTTCCTACACTGACAGTGGCTGGTACCAGCAGGAGAAGGCAGCTTCTGTGGGACTACTTGAGAAACTGCTGAGAAGGAGACAACATAATGCCAGCAGGTCCCCTGCGCTGTGTGGCCTGTGTGCTTTTAGATACATTTTTTTTAACAAAATGTATGTACCTTTTGCAAAAAAGTGGCTAATAGCTGCTAGCTCAGGAAGAAAGAGTATAATGCACAGCAAGAAGATACTGATCCATCTTCCAAAAACTGCCCCAGCATCCACAGTGTTTGTGGCAAGAAGTCCCACACTTTCACAGTGTGAAGCAGCATCTCCTCTGTTTCGTGCTGAATCTGCCACCTCCTAGTGCTGTTTGATGCCTCTTAGGCATCATCTGGATTAAGAGCCCTAATCTCTGTAGTCTTGCCCTTTGTAGTCATGTTCTGCCTCCAAGGGTCCGTAAATTGGATCATCTCTTTTGCGCCTCTTTGCTCCCTCTTCAGTTTTACTACATTCTGTCTGAGCCAAGGAGGCTGGAACTGCACACAGTATCAAAAGTCATCACTAGCTCATATAACCACAAAATGATGGCTTCCTACTTGTTCTCTACTTCTTAATAGTTTGTTTTTTTTTCCTTCGGTGCGTTTTTATGGATCTTAAAATACAGACAACCTTAAGGTCTCATTCTTAACTGGTAGCAGTCAAACTAAAAACAGTAATTGTAACAACAGTTCAAGAAAATGTTTTCCTCGTATGCATCATTTTATTTTTATCTGTGTTGCATTTCCTCAGCTATTTTTACTCACTTCCACTCAATTTTGAGCAATCCATCTGCAGTTCTTAGTCCTGGTAAATTAGTATCTTCCTTTTAGTTGCCTTTAATTTAATCTGATAAAAGAGACAGCATTTTATTGCCTCAGCTAGGAATCTGTTCTATACTGTGTGAAAAGACCTGCTTTGATGGCTTGATGGCTGTGCTATAATATTGATACTTTACCTTATTATGCCTGATCTTTTCTTGTGGTTTATTGCCAGCTGGATCGCCCACTGGTGCTGACAGGCTCTTCACCTGTGCTCTTATTTCAGGATGCTGTTGCATCACTTTGAAGAACTGTCAGCTGACCTAATAAATTCGGTACATGGTTTAGGTGGCACTTCAGGAGGCATGGTGGTGTTGGGTTGACAGTTGGACTTGATGATCCTGTCACCAAAATTGGAAATAAACCTCGTAACACCAATGTAGTGTTAAAAGGCAGGCATTCTTTATTCACGGCACCGAATGCATGGGGGCTCGCTCCACCTAACATGCATACCTTACACACCTTTCCCATGTGATTTATATAGACCAAAAATATACAAATTCATTATATCCACACATATTCAATATTATTCTCTTTGGTGATTGGCACAAACTTGCTCACTTCACATGTAAATTATCGCGTAGACTCAGTTGTCCTCTCCCATTGTTCTCTTCTGAGTAGGTGGTGTTACTTGGGTCGGTGGTCCGTGAGTCGGTGGTCGCGATCTCCCCCTGCCAGAATTACCTTTTACCTACCTGGTTCTTAACCTTGGCAGTCCTGGCCAGTTTTCTCAGTCCACTACATGGAACCACATTTTGTCATCCTCTTCTGACAGAAACACATTGTCTATTGTTTCATTTGCATTAATGATTATCTAGAGACTAAAATACAGATCAAAGAATACAAGGATTTGTCTACTCCATGTCCCCAGACTTAATGTCCAGCTGGATAGGGCTGTACAAGGAGTATAGCGACATCCATGGTTGGCTAATTCCATCACCCTGGTTACAATCTTAGAGGTCATTCCAACCTTAATGATTCTATGAAATCCTGTTATCCCAAAATGTGGGTTGGTTTGCCTGGTGTGCAAAACACCAAACTACACAGAGAGCAGAGGTATTTAAGTCATTTTTGTGCAAAGATTAGTGCTAGGTGGTAACCCACAAAGCTAGCACCCCGCACCAAGAAACTACAAGGCATTTATACAGTTAAATGTGTCAATCATGGCTAATATTCACATGCCTCAGCTAATAATTAGTTAATTTCTTTCTCGCTTGGATGTACCAGTACAACTACTCACTTTTAATTTACCACACATGCTCATAGATTAAGGGACTTCTAGAGGGGGGCAGTTTCTGGCCTATGGGCCTGATTTTTAGTACTATAACGAGGATATTTCCCCTACTGGGATACTTTGTTTTAGTTCTTATCTACATCCCAATTAGTTGTCCTTCTTGACTATACACTTTATCACCCCTTTCTCAGAGGCTTCTGAGGCGGGATGTTTGCTTTGATCAGTCTCTTAGCTCTCCTCAAGGATATAGTGGTAAAACAAGTGCTCCTCTGTCTCTCAGTTTCTGTCTCAGGCCCACAACTTCTGTTTTGCCAGGCTCACATAGTTCATTGCTATGTCTTTAGTGAACAGTTCCAAAAATTCCATTTTCTTAGGGATATCAATCCCACCTAAGACAAGACCATTCTCATGCATACACGGAGAAGCTGCAGTAAAAAAAAAAAATTGGCTTAATATTTTCCTATAGGTTTCTTGTATTTGGATGAGGGTGCTGCAAGAGGCATGTTCATGATGAAGACTGGTGGGCAATGTCTTGGGATGTGGCTCTGCAGAGCCCCGTGGTAAGTGCGTGTTCCACACTTAGGGCACTTAGCTCACAGGAACGTGTAGGTGAGTGAACTGGAGCCAACACCTATTACAGCCGGTTGTTTGTGGCATACCATGCCTTTCTGCAAGCACAGCCTGTTGGGGCTTTTGTGTCAGTGCTAGGTAGCTATTCCTCACTAAAGTTATTGAATAATGAAAATAAAAATGGCCTGAGAGCTACTTATCTGCCAGTCTTTCAGGAGGGGAGAGGTACACATGCAGATGCAAGGTTACTTGGACCCATCTAAATAAATGATAGTTAGACTGCGCTGTGCATCCATGATTAACTTTCTGTAATTTACTCCCTGCTGGCCAAATCCAATCAATTTGACCAATGTGCTATGAAAAACCAGAGAACAGAGCAGAAGACAGGATTTAATATGCTCTTGGCAGACTGCGTTGCTAAGGAGTCATGCTGCTGCCTTCTCCATTTGTTGGAGTTTTTCTAAGAGGTGGTGCCTAGGGTTAGATTAAAACAAAAACCCAACAAAAATAACAGTCCTTTGTTTAGGGGAGTGATGACATGCACACACACAAAGGGGCACAGAGAGGGTGGTAGGTGGGAGAACCTGAAAAAGACGCTGCCCGCTACTCCCAGGCCCATGGCAGGAGCCATCAGCCCATCAAAGGACCATCACCACAAACCAAAGCACAGGTGCACAATTGCAGGCGGGAACCCAAGTTAAGGACTCATAGGAACACCCTGGCTGGGCTTCTCCTAGGGCTGTCACAGGAGTGCCTCAGCCCTTGCCCAGGTGTGAAACCCATCAACATGAGGCAATGGGAGGGTTCTCACAACTATCTTTCAGACTATGGGAGGTTACTGCCTGGGCATGCAGGACTCATTATGGGATGCAGGGGAAAAGCATTTTAGGATTGCACAAGATTTAGGGGTTGTTTAGGAGAGGAACCAAAAGTGGTGAAAGGAATGAGTGTAGGGGATTAGGAGGAACAGATGTAGGAGTAGAAGGCTAAAGGGATAAAAAAGGGCTGGTCAAGCGTAAACGTACACTTGTCTGGCCATCCCCTGCCTGACCACAGGCTGTCCTGTCTTATTTTAATGACATTTATGTCATTTCTAACTCTTTTCCTGGGTGCGGACGAGAAAAGACCATGGGAGGAGCTAGCTACTCCAGGGGAGTCCCAGACGGCTACTGGAGAGACCATGGGGTCTGTGGGTCATATGAGAGCCATTTGTGCATGTGTGTGTCTGTGCATGCCTAGGCGTCTCGAGGGGGGGAGGCACCTGGAGAGACCAAGGATCCAGGACCAGCTACCAGGTGGACTCTGTGTCTGAAGCCAGATACTGCAGAGACTACAATGCATGTGTGTCTGAGTGAGGGGGCTGTATCAGCAATAGGAGTGGGGTTGCACCCTCAGGGGCTTATATGTCCAGGTGCCAGAAGCTGGGGAGACTGGGATCCAGGGACCAGATATGGGCCAGACTGAGTGTCTGAGCCCAGCTGCTGAAGGGATACAGATTGTACATGTCTATATTTCCCACTACTGGACTTTCATCCTGATCAGCTGGAGGGGGGAACAGGGTGAGGCCATCAGTGCTGTCTGTATTTGTGTGAGTGCTGTATGTATGTGATTTTTTTGTGCTGTACCTACTGGGAATACATGTTCAGCCTTATTATTGGTTGGACCTAGGGGCATGGAGCTGCAGCAGCCCCACTTCTGTCAGGCTACCAGATTCACCCCACCCCTCAGCCCCCTCAAAAGCCACACAAAACATGTCTCAAAAAACTGATCACAACGTCTTGCAATAGCTGATGCATTACCCTGAGACTGGGACGTTAAATACATGTCAACACATTATGGCAATGAGTGTTGCAGAGGCGCCTGACCTAGCTAGCACTGCCCATGCCAGAACATGCACATGGCACAACAGAGCATCATACAGTAATGCTTAGGGGTGAAATTGTTATTATCCTGCACTACAAGAGTCCTTGTGGCTCTACTGCTTCCTAACACTGTCTTAGCTCAGACTGTCATTCCTTTGGTATGGGCATGCCACACTTACTGCACAGTCCAAACAAGGGCTGAGCGTATGTACCTGTTTGGGGTAGGTAGACAGGACTTGCACCTTCCACGGTTCAGGTAAGAGCTGTGACCCCTTGACTGTGGAGTCAGTCTCCTCCAGCTCAGTCAGTCAGTTGTGCTGGTGTTTGCAGTTATGTTTCCATTGGCTAGAGAGGGAAAGGCAATTCAATGTTGAAAAAGGGCTTGGTGTGGTGGTGGTTTTGCTAGAGCAATGCTATTGATCCTTCTCTGGCCATGTATATTACACTGCTGAAATCCAGCTGGGAAAGAAAAGCACCGTTGTTTTCCATGCTGGATCAGAATTGTCTTGTATAGTGGAAAGAGCAGAAAGGATTTCTGCTGGACATTGTTATATCAATGCATAGTATTATCAGCCAGCCCAGCAGCTGTCCTGTTGTGGGCCCTACCTAAGCAAGGGTGGATATGTACCCACCAAAAGGAAGCTGTGTACCGGCAAAGGCAATTGCACAACAGTTCTTCAAACTCTCAGGCAACATAACTCTCATTTTGTAATATCAATTCTGTTTCAACCAGCCTAGTGTTCAGTCATGGCCTGAACCCTGCCCAAGCACCAGGCTGAGTTGGAAGCAGCAGTTTTATCACTTAAGGTGAAAAAGAGGAGGTAACACGATAGATAGATTGATTATGACATCACCTGGCTGATCAGAAAGGTTACTATGGCAAAAGAATGGAGAGAGAGAAGCTAAAATTTACAAACCAGAGTGCCCTGGTTTCAGCTGGGGTAGAGTTAAATTTCTTCGTAGTAGCCAGTATGGGGCTGTGTTTTGGAGTTTTGCTGGAAACAGCGGTGATAATGTGGAGGTGTTTTAGTTGTTGCTGAGTAGCGCTTACACTGGTCAAGGACTTTTTCAGCTCCCCGTGCTCTGCCGGGTACACAAGAAGCTGGGAGGGGGCACAGCCGGGACAGCTGACCCCAACTGACCCAAGGGATGTCCCACACCATATGACGTCATGCTCAGCATATGGGGAAGAAGAAGGAAGGGGGGACATTGGGAGTGATGGTGGGTCCCTTCCCAAGTAACCGTTACGCATGATGGAGCCCTGCTTTCCTGGGGAGGGCTGAGCACCCGCCTGCCTGTGGGAAGGAGGGAATGAATGCCTTGTTTTGCTTTGCTTCCATGCACAGCTTTTGCTTTACTTATTAAACTGTCTTTATCTCAAACCATGAGTTTTCTCACTTTTACTCTTCTAATTCTTCCCCCCGTCCCACCAGGGGGGAGTGAGCGAGCGGCTGCGTGGTGCTGGGTTGCTGAGTGGGGTTAAACCATGACAGAGAGCAAGACACATGAATACAACCTGCATTTTAAATTGGCTCATTAACACTCAGGCCAGGGCCCTGAGTGCACCAATAGATCCTAACTGCCCTGACCAGCCTCACCTGAGTTCTTCACCCACACCCCCTGCCCATGGGTCTGGGAGATCCACTTAAGCCCTGGCCTGGGCACCTAGTCCTTGTTTGAGAGAGGCTATAGGTGTATCTAACACCAGCTCTGACTCCTGGGTGGACTTTCTTGGATGTCTGTTACAGTCCTGTCTGCTGCTGCTCCTGACTGGACTCCTGGAACAGAGTCTCAGGATGGACTCTAGATCTGATTCTGCACATTGTCTTGCCTGTGCCTGTTAGCAGACCCTATTACCACCATCCTGCTCAGCCCACTTTGGTTTCTGTGGGACTGGAGGACTATGCCTTGATTTTTGAAGTCGATGCCTCTGCAGAGGTCATTCTTGCTCCCAGCTTATCATTCCTCATGGAGCAGACCAACTCTTGCTGTTCCCTGGCAACCTGCACTACATGGTTAATACCTACACAAAAGCCTCTGTCCTTAACAGGCCCTTAACATGCCTGTATTACAGGTCAATCCATGCTACCTGTTACCACTATGCCCTGGTGCAACCAAGAAATGGAGTTGCTGCCAGGACTGGTGAGAGCAAAACCCAGGTGATATATTGTGATGCTAGCAGTGATGGGGTTGAGTTCTTCCAAACTGCCCTGCCTCTTATGACAAAACTCGCTGCCTCATGTACACATATTCACGTACTGCTTCTCTTCATATCATCGCTTCTTAAGGAAACTGAAGCAGAGAAACCATATCATCAAGACTGTGCCTGATGATGCTGCCAGTCATGGGTTTCTAATGCTGGCCGAATTCCAGCGGGCTTCTAAGAAGGGACTAGCACGCTTGTGTCCTCTCTTTTCTTGGATGTACTCATCTGTGTAAGAAATGGATTGAACTAAGTGAAACAAGGTACGAATAGGAAGTAGACGTCTACTACATCTATTTTTTTAAAAACCCAGTGGCAGGGTATTTCTAGTCGTCTTGGCATTCTGCCACTTACTAAGCAGTTGTGAACAAATAGTTGACTTTTGTATCTACTTCGGTTAAAAGAAATTAGCTGTTCAATAAAGATTTATGAAATGTAATTAATGAGTAGGCTTGATTCCCCCCCCCCCCCCCCCAATAGTTCTATCAATATTATGGTACTTATTCTCCAGCTTTTGTGTTAAAGTCAGCCTGGTCAGCCGCTGGAGAATTTCTTCTTCAGAGCATCGCTTAAGTCCTACCCTCCTCTTGACTCCTGGCAAAAACATATGTGATCCAAGAGATGCAAAGATAGAAGTCACCATCTAGCACTGAGAACAGCCCAAGGGCTTCTATTGTTATTTGTTAAGTATATCACTATACTCGCATAAAAATAAATCAATTTTTAAAAATAGTATTATCTTAACAGTGGCAAAAATATACAAGATAATTTATAAGCAAGAAGAAAATACTGTGGTATAAAATAGCTTGTGCAAACTAGTGTTTGGATTCAGAGGCCCTTTTTACTTAAATAGCGAAAGAGGAGTCAAGACCTGTGAGAATGTCTTGCTAAGTTCCCCTTTGCACTTGAGATTGCATATTCTTAAAAATGTGTGTTTTGGAGGGAGAGGTTCTGCTTTTTAGTAGTATAATAAAGACTATCAAGAAGGATCATTTGTTTCTTTTCATAATCATCAGGGGTTTTATAACACATAAGCCTTTTTATCTCTATTCCCTTTAACTTGAAATTTTATTTTTGTTTTGTGGATAGGCAAAATGAATAACAAGTTTGATTTTAAGAGCATCAGTTCAAGTCAGGCGTCCATCATGGGTGACCTTCAGAGACTTCTTAGCCAAGGAGAATATGCTCCTTTTAGCTATGCTCCCATCTTCGAGAGCAAGTTTGTCCAGGTAAAAACTCATTCAGATTAAGTCATTTGGCATATCTTGCCAAATATCTGGCCCTTTTTTCCTCCCTCAGATCAACAGGTATTCTTCATTCATTTATTCTCACTATTCTTAATCTGTGTTTACTACACACATATGGGGATATGTTTCCCTTCTCCTATAGACTCATTCTGCTCATGCTTTAAAGGCAGAAACCCAGCAACAGCAATTCTGCAAATCAGAGGAGGAGGACAGTGTGTTGTTTTCACCCTTCCTTGTCAGCCCCTACTCCTTCTTGTAGCAATAGCTAGGACTGTTCTAGCAAATTTCACATTCTGTACTATCTTATTAAGGTTTTTAGCCATCAGTGTCAGTTCAACCTAGCCTAAATGGCAGCCAGCCTTTCCCAGACAATCCCCACCACTACCTACAACTTCTAGTATCCTTACAGGCAATATCACTGCCCTGCCTGTCGCTTACCCTAAGCACTGGCTGAAGAACCCTGCAAGACTGGCAACAGTCTACACACCTACAATACTGCATTCACAGTGTGTCTAAAATATCTGAATTCTATTTGGATGATGTATCTCAACAGTGATTTTCATAGGGTTTCATTACCTCACTTTGTGTAACTGCAACATCCTTTGGTCTTGCCCTGATTAATTCAGTCTTGCATTGGTAATACACATGCAGAATATTAATTAGCTAGACTCTGTTTTTCAAGGTACCTTTTGATTTATTGCTGCTTTATTTATCAGACCTCATTTACTATCAAGGAGGCAGTTGCCCTAACCAATCAACCCAAGAAAACAGCAACAGCACTGACTCATTTACATTAAAATGAAGGGAAAAGAAAAAAAGAAAAGCCTTTGATCTTTTTTTATGTACTGTCTCTCATACCTGGGAGGAGATTCTAGTAGATAACCACAAATTTAATGCACTGCCCTCCCTCAAAATCCTTCTTAGGACACACTTTTTTCTCTGATGCCTACCCAAACCAAACCTTGACAATGGTATATAATGTGATTTGATCATACTTACCAACTTATTCTTATCTCCTTCTCCTTTCTCATTTTGCTCTTTCTGTAATTTCATGTCTCACACATACATTACTTGGGATCTTCTTCCATTCTGTGTTTGTACAGCACCTAGCTGGATCCTGGTTCATAACCAGGTCTCATTAGCATCACAGTAATGCTGACAAAGACAGTGAATCACCAGAACAGAGTGCCTCTCCATCATGTTTACACTGAGAGAAATTCAAGATAATGGTACTCAAGAGGTTTCTGACCACGGCAATCAGATACCAAATGATTTGGACCACACAAGAGCCAGTGATTTCCAGTCGTCCTTTATCCTATTCAACTTCTTTCCTTTCTTTTCTTTCATACACTTTCCTGTCTCATTTTTCCACATTCCCCTCTCTCCTCACCAAGCCAGTATATAAGCTCTAGGGTCACCAAGTCAAAACACCACAAAATGTGTTGGTAGTATATTCTCTGAGAGATCATATGGCACATGTCAGTGTCGATAGGGCTTTTTTTGTTGTTCTTCAGGTTAACCGAAGAGGGGAACCAATTTCTGTCCATAACCGACCCAGCTGCGTGACCATCGGCATCTGTGCTGCCAACCCCTGTTCACCAATGCCCAATGCGATGCTGGTAGCACGCGAGGTGCCCGTGTCCCCACAGGAAAGTACAACAAACTTCTGGAAACTCTCAGAGCAGCCATCCCACATGGAACAGCTAGCACTTACCAGGTGAGTTAGCACTGAGAAGGGTTAAATATTTCTTTGAAGAGTAAATAAGAAATGTGAATATATTTCCCATTTCTGTGCAGTGTTTTCCTTGTTTTAAGGGTCAGTTTATTAACAGACCTCATATTCGCAGTGACTCTTTGTCCCAGCACTAGTACAGTAAAGTTAGGAGAATCACTGAAGTTTAAGTACACGCCTTTAGGCCCCAAGCAGGTCATCATTTCAGGCCAACACTACCCACATGCGTATAGGTAGATGATGACTATGAGTACTTAATAAACTTTTTTGTAAATATATCAGAAGCTGAAAGCTGGTAGGGAGATTGATGGTATGGGATTGTTGGGGAATAAGGTAGTGGAATAAAGGCATTGTAGAGAAGCCAACTTCCTTTGCCCCCATTCTGTGCACAGCAGCCCAGAGTTTCTTCCACAGTCATCTAGAGGCTCTAGCTAGAAGAAAGAGTGTCCAAACCCACTCAGCAGCAGCTTCTTATTCCAGTTTCTCACTTTTAGTCTTATTCTATCTGCAGGTCTAACAGACACATTATCTTCTTTGAGAGGAATATTCCACTTGTGCTTAATGATGAGTTTCCACCTTTCTTTATAGGTTCTTCCCCTTGAAGTTTGTGGAACTCTCTGTCCACAGCACAGATAAGCATCACCTCCTCTTAAAATTAGTAAATGGCCGTTCCTATTATCTAGAGCTCTATGCCCCGCCAGACCAGCAACAACACCTATTCCACCTGTGGCTGCAGCTCATCTCTCTCCTGAAACCCCCAGAAAATACCAGCAATACCGAAGTCAATGTAAAATGGAAGGATTTTGGCATGTGTCACAAGAAAGCTCTCATCCCCAACAACCCATCAGAAAACGTGAGTCTTTAGCAAATAGATATCAGAAGTGCAAGGTGACCAATCAGAAAGTATCACTTGTGCCAACATTCTTTACTATTTCTCAAGTCAAAGTTTTTGTGTGCTTTGAAGGAACTACAGTTCTGTTTATCAAAACAACCGGCAGTTGTAAACTCCCTACAGAATTTCAGAGCAATGGGAGTGAGGATGCTAGGCACACCATAGCCCGGATAAACTTGCAAATCAATAAATAGCATATTACTTGTGTTTAGTTTTCCCTCATAGTTGGGAGTATGTTCTTAAATGGTCTTTTTGGCTGAATTCCATAATCCACTGAAAAAAGGAAAAACATGGCACCGCTGAGACCCATGCAGGGGCTGACAACTAATAGCAAAGAGGGCAAAGGCATTTGATCCACTCAAAGGACAGAAAGAGAAAGTTCTTGAGGGAAATGCTACAGAGGGCAGCCAGCTAGACAGGCAGAAGGCAGCTGCTCACTGTAGCTAAGACAGAAACACAAAGAACAGCGAGTGTCAGCAAAAATGCTTCAGAAGGTCCTAGAGAGAATATCACAAACAGAAATTTCACTAAAGCACAGAAGGGACCTGTTAACTTAGAGTCACACTTGGAAGGTACTTGGATGGTTAATAGTTAAAGCTAAGTCCCAAGCAAACAACATTTTGTCAGCACAGGCACTGATGGGTCTTTATTTCCCACTTAAGCCAACGCAGCTCTCAGCCAAGCAGAGGCACATTCACAGGAGGAAGAAAAAACCCATGATCATATGGCCAATGCTAGGTGCTGCATGTACATCTTTTCTCTGCACTCAGGAGCTCCCATCTTTTCCCTGGCCGTGGGTAGCAGAGAGAAGGAACAACTCTGTGTACATACAACAGTAAAATTACAATGGGACTAGAAAAAATAGAATTTTGGAGAGATGAGAGAACTGTGAGAGATCATTCTTTCAAGAAAATTCAGTGATGAGCTAAAGGGATGGCTGAAGAAAATCTAGGGGAAAAAACAAGCATATTCAGATTAGATTTGCAGAAAGTATAGGGCTCGGATTTGGCTGAAGAATCGGCACAGCCACATCCCACAACCATATTGGTTAAGTCAAGAATGCACAGGTTGTTAAGAGAAAGTGAGTATAGGATTTATAAAATTTCTTAATTGATACTTTCCTGCTTCAACTGTTCTTATGTAGCCACATTTCTTCTAGGTTTTCTGCTTTCTCTCTTATCTGATGTCAAAGACTAGATCCTTGTACAACCTTCTGGACATAAGCTGGTGTGACATGAATGTTGACTCCTGCATATACAGCAGATGTTACTAGTGATTCAATATACTAAAATCATGCTCCAGACCTAGAATCTCTATCTTTCTTTGCAGAATAGATGTCTTATTTTTCCAGTCACACAGTCATCAGTATTTCAATACCTTGCAGTGTTGGCTGTTACTCACTGCTGACTTTTCTTTTCTGCTGACAGTTTTTAAGTGCGGATTTTTATTTGCATTATTACACCCTCCCTGCTCTCTTCATGTTCAGCCAGAAAGCCATCTGCACATGAGAGGCTTACAGGTATCCCTGGCTCAGATACTTGAAAGCAGGAAGCTTAGAAAGATTTTAGTAGGGACCAATCTCGAAATCTGGACAGGAGGGAGAGCAAAGATCTTCTTTCAGCTTCCCAATATGAGCAAAAAGAGGAGAATAACCTGGAGATAAAGGAGTCCTGGTCATCAATCAGAAGCAGAGAACTTGGACATAAAGCCACAAACAGCTCTCAGAGGTTAAGCACTGAGACCCATTATCCCCTGATGGGCTGCACAGTCACCCCTAAGCCAAAGCTGTAGGCCAATAATCACCAGCAAATTGATAACGTAGAAGAAACAGTAGTCTCTCTTCTAGGTACGTATATCACATTTCCCTACAGATGGTCTGTCTGACACAATTGTATAGCAGAATATTCAGTATATAGGGAACCACTATATAGGAAATGATCTTATCACAACGTTCCAGTTGTGCTGATAGCTCTGTGCAGAGCTCTTTTTTATGTCAGTTGTCAGTTGCTACTGTTAATCTTTAATCTGTTAATCTTTCCTTTTCCCTTCAAGGACAACCCACAAGATGTGCCTAACTCCAAAACAGAGGAAGAAGTTGCTAGACAAACCTCCTGCAACCAAGTTCCCCTCTCAGGTACAGTGGGTCCCACAGAAGAGAGTGGAAGGAAAGGGGAAGCCTTCTACAGCTCCCTGAAACCAACCAGGCAAGAAGCCACCATGCAGCCAAAGAATATAGAACGTCTGGATACAAAGAAGAGCAAAAGCACAGAAAAGCGGAAAACTAGGTATGTATGTTTGGAAAAAGAGTCTCATACACTTAGTTTCTGCTGCTGACTTTGAAAAGTAAAATGTGCCATACGTTTGTCTTCAGAAAATACATTATTGCAACCTTTTCAAGGTTACTGTGATTTTCCTAATGCTCTAATGGATTAGGAAGCTGAATAGTACAGGGTGGGTTTTCCAAGTATCCAAACTTTGGTTTCTCAGATGTTTTAGGTGCTTTTGAAAGACCATTCCCCCTGCCCACCCTCCCACCCACTGGGTTCACAAAGATGGGCAATCAAACATAAGTACATGACTGTTCAGTGCCCTAAGTGCTAGTGGTCTCCCTGAATGCTGAAGGATCAGCATACAGGCAGCTTTGATTTAGGCACCCACTGTATGATGGAATCATATAGCATGAGGCAGACTCCTTTCTGCCCAAAATCAGCAACATGTCCTGGCACCAGAAATTTGTCTTTTCTGTATCTCCTCACTGCCATATATATCCTCGTGCAGAAAAGGAGCAGATTTTTTGCCAGCAGTGTCACACAAACTGGGCAAGCAAAAGTTAGATGGCAAAAGGAAATGAAAACTCTGTCACTTACATGAACATCTGCATGACAACAAGGAACAAGACTTCAACATAATCACTTCTCAAGCTACACCTAGGCACAAAGCAATGCATTCAGGTGTATGCTCTGTTCAGATGTGTCCTGCGTAAGTGCAAGTCTATAACATTCAAATATCTGTGTTAGTGTGCCTGCACTTCAAAACAAGGCTTACTACATCATTTAGCTATACATGTTTCTACTGTGGACAGAAAGAGATTAATATATCACCTATTTAATACTGATCCTGGTACATAATTATATGACTAGGGTAACACCTTTTCCTGAGTTTGTTGGCAATGGAGCAATGTTTTCTTCCTGAACTTTTTTTTTCAGTACAAATACAACAAAGCAAAAAAGTGGAAAGAAATTACAGGCTTCAGGTATGTCACTTTTTCTTATATTTACTCACTTCCCCATTGCTATTCCTACTTCAGTAATAGATTAGAGATGCTGAAACTTCATGAGCTAGGAGTTCGTTAGAACAAATATTCCTGTGTCTACATTGCGAGTAAATCAGCACTTGTATGGCCATATTATTAGAAAGTACCTTGTGCTCATCCCCTGCTGTGATCACATCTCACCTTCCAGGGCTCGGTATCGGGTTTCTTCTAGAAAGGCCTTGAAGTTTGACTTATTTGGCTGATGGCAGCCATTGCAACTTCACTGCAAAATCAGATAAAATACAGCGTGGTGGAAAGGGTGAGAAAGCTGCATGCCGAGGATGGTTCAAAGAGATACCTCCTCTTCCAGTGTGCCTTAAGGCTTCCCAAAACCCCATGTCTAAGCATGGATTTACCTCCACATAGCGTTTCTGTGGTGTACTCAAGCATGAGGTCTGGGCTCATGTTTCAAGCATAACGTGGACCTGTTTTTGGAGCACGCTCCACAATGTCATGCTGGGATTAGCATTAGCGTAATTTCTGACATCCTGCGTTTCTGCACAAATCTCTACAGAATATCCAGCTGGAACAAGCAGGCACCTAAACACAGTCTTTATTAACCTTTACAGTTCCTTTTGTTTATACTTCTCCATTTCTTGTCAGTAATTAAACACTGTTATCTACGCCTGCCAAGGAATGAAAAAAACTGGAGCTACTTAGCTTATTGATGTCCCTTACTTTATGGCTAAATCCGTGATCATTCTGCATGTGAGTGAATCAGTCTCTTGAACAAAAGCTTTTATGGTCTTCCTCTGCACGCTCCCCCATTTGCTAAGTCGCAAAAGTTTGAATGAGCTCTTGTTCAATCAACCTCATTTTTTGTGAACACAATGCTACCAAGTGCTCCTCTTTGTAGATGGCTGGTGGGCTGCACGCAGTTCATTGTCCTAATTGCCAGTTGATGGTCTTAAAGTGACCTGCATGACCTGGAAGGAAAAGTATTTTGTTTTATTATGTGCTCTCATTTGACTGCTTTCCTCAATTTTTCTGGGTGCGCACATCTTTCCATCCACCAATACACATCTATCTGTCTGAAAATCTTGTTGCATCTCTCTCTACATACACTTTGGTACATTAATAATTTTTAATATCTCACTGTTATGTTCTTTTTCACTCTCTTCCTCTCTTACCAGCCATTCATTTAGAAATGGGGATACTGCCAGAGAGCAATGGGCTATGAGGAGACATAAATTAGTACACGCTCAAGAACTTATTTCAGCACCCCACATTAAATGGAGACAAATAATGTAATATTATTTAATCAATAATAACAAATTTGTGCAAAGTACTAGATTAATTATACTCTCATTTCAAATTAGTTTCCTGCATTTTAAAATAGTCTGTGACATACATATAGTGCTACAACACCTAAATTATATTTTACTGGGACTTAGTACTACAATATTGTATGCATTGTGGTTTTACTGTGAAAACTGTAATAACTGAGAAGTATTGAAGCAATCAGAATAGAAATGCTTCATATATTTCCTAGTACACACATACAACCATAATATCATTCTGGGAAAAAAAAAAATCTTGACAAATCCAGCATCTGGATTTGTTGCATTGAGGGAAGGGGACATGCCTATTTATTTCAGTCACTTCCCCTCCAGAGTTTTGTCCCCATTTTCTATTTATATGAACAATCACTTTTAGGTATTACTTTTGTAGTGACATATTTGAAGCATATTTTCTATAGGGACGAAAAAAATAGCTGACTGTATTTCCCATTGTTTTCTTTCTGTTGTCATCTTTCCTTCTTTCTCTATGTCTAACTCTTCCTTTTTCCTAGTTGCTCACAGCTTTTCAGCTTTCTCTCTGATCAGTTTTCCTGTTCCTCTCGTACTAGCTCTAGATTATTCTTTCTCTCACTTTCCACAGTCTTTCAACTCTACTCTGTGCCTCTTCCTCTTTTTAAACAGTACCTTTCTCCAAAGATGTATTCCTCCTCCTGTGCAATTGTGTCTCCCCTCTTTTCCTTTGTTTTCTGATCACGCTTCTCCTGGCCTGCATTCTACTATCAATTCCCAAATTTGCCATATTGAGGCAAAGGCAGTGTTTGCTCTTTCTGGGCTTACTTAGATCTGCAGACTCTGTTGTCTTCTCAACCTGCTGATCAGCTTTCAGTGAAGAATGGAAATGATCTTAACACATCCTCAGGCAGCTGAGAAATATGACAATATCAGCTGATACCAGCTACGCACAGGCTTTTCACACCTCTTAGGTGTTCTGCAAGGACTAAAGATGATTTCTGCTGTGAGGTGAGTAGGTGAGACAGCTCATAGGAGTGACTGAAGGAGAACAGCATGGGAGAGACTGGGAAAAGGCCAGTTTGGAATACAGAGTACAAATTCTAGTAAACTCCCCACAAAGGCAAATCAGTTCCCTCTGGTCTATCTTTTGTTGGTTTTTTTTTATCCTTTGTGGTTCTTGGTGTATGTTTATCTTCTCTGTCCTTTTCTCTCTTTTGATTCCTTGTGCTTTTTTTCTTTTTCTGCTTTCCTGTGCTGTTTTCCTCATGCTCATCATGTTTCTTTTCAGGAAATGAAAAGATTGGCAGTAAGTCAAGTAGGCTGCTTCAAGTAATATCCCAGGTGATTAGTCAGTAAAAAGGAATAAAAGAAAATAAAGCAAAGCATCCTGGACATCAGATGCAGCTGGAACAAGGAAAAGATGGACACACAGAAGAAAAAATTTCCCTGCAGTCTTCAATTCCATTCATAACCTCTTACCATTGTACAATTAACTATTAATGAAATACAAACTCCATATTCCTCTGTATTAGTTCACAACTAGCAACAACAAATAAATGTTGATCCTGGGCAGTGGAATTTACATTTCTCAGTGACTGAGACTGTTTTTTAGGGAGAAGACTTCTGGTTTGCAGCAGAAGGCAAAGAAATAGACACTTGCATTAACTTGATAGTGCCTGACTATGGCTCACTTTTTTTTATATAGGGTCAGGAAAGCTTTTAATGCAAGAAACTTTCAGAACATTGCAGGGTGACAAGTGATAGAGAGCAATATCATGGAATAGGCACAAAATCATACTCACACAGGTTTTATTTCTGACAGGGAACTTCTGGATGAATGTGGGCAAATCACTTTTCCTTTTTGTTCCTCAGATTCCTCATTTGTAAAAGGAGGATAGCTGGACCTTTTTTGAAAATCGCCATGCAATGTACTAATAAGAACCATTATATAGGATTTGGTATTGTTACTGTAATTATTGTTGAGACACTGTGAACACTGCTATCCTATTGGAATACGTAGCAGCATTTTTGCCAGAACATGCTTGCTGCACTATGAAGCATTTCACACTAAGCAAACTACCTGCTGCTGCTCTTGCTACCTGTTGCTAGGACATTTCTGTGTAGTTTACAGCATGTGCACTATTTTACTGAAGTTTTGAAGCGTAAGTTTTGCACAAGCATAGCTAAGGACAGGAGATGGAGGACTCAGCATACTTTCCTCCAAATGAGCACAGAGGACATACATAATTTACAGCTTCCAAGGAGACAATGCCAATCTAATGTTCCTTGGGAATATAAATTAACTGAATGCTCCTTGAGGGTAGCCCATGTGTAATCAGGTTCCAGCCTAGGATGCCATAAGAAACAAGTGGTGGCAAATTCAAATTTTAGTTATCACTCAGAACGTGAACAAGAGTGAAATACCATTCAGGATAACCGGAAATTCCAATGTTATTTTCCATGGTGAAAAATTATTTCTATAGTCTGTTTATCAAATGAGCAAAGTAGCAATTACTGAGAGGGAAGAAACTTTTAGGTGGTCCCTGAGAAAATGGTTGTACAGCATATTTTCTGCTCAACAGACAGTAAGTACTTGAATGACACAGTTTATGAAGTGCTGTTGTCCACTACAAGAACAAAGGTAAAATACTGCAAAAAGAAGGATCAGTAACAGTATTTTCACTATCATCTACACACAGACTGGCTGCAGATGCATCAGTGACTTCACACTAAAAGTGAAGAAGATGAAATTAAAATTGTAGAACACAGGAAAATTGATGATACATATTTTGTATATTCTTAAATAGACTATACTGCATTCAAAAGCTGTTTGCATTAATGAGAAACAATCATTTTGCTAGCACAGAGGTAATAACTATGACTGATTTCATATCAGATATGCTGCATATACTAAGTAACATAGAATGGGATGCAATAAATTCAAGATTTAATTAGGAATACCTCCCTCATAAGCTAAATACCATGTCTAGAGAAGCACTGCCTATGATGATAAAGACAAATTTAGTTTGCACCTGAACAACCTGCCAGTGCATAAGGCTACCATAGATAACTTAGTCCTAAGGAACAAGTCAAAATCCATCAAAACAAAAGGATCAGATGTCCAATCACATTTTGAGAAGAGTGATTTTCAGATAAAAACCAACGTGAGTTACACTGTCTTGAATTCTCAGAGCTGAATGTCGTTAAGTAAATCTATTTGCCCCAATGCATTTATCATAACAGAAGACAGGCTGATGAGCCAGGATGGAAGAATTAACAAAATACATTCACAAAAACTTACATTGTGCTGCGGTAAATGGGACAAAGATGCCCACTAAAACTCGTGACAGTTGTTCTGAATTCATTAATGTGGCAATGTGACACTAGAGTAATTCAGTTCTTCGGCATTTTGTTTCTTTTCCCTGACTGAACAGGTCAGTATAGTCCTTTACCTGCAGAAACCAGGGTCAGAATGAGGCATTATATTGTGCTGCCAAAAATAGTCACTCTTACATGCACAGTACCCTAACTTGTGGCCTAGCTGACAGACCTTGAAGAGACGGGGTGTAACAGAGGACTGCTGCACTGTGCAAATGGAACTACTATTCAGCCTCAGTTTACCGGAATCCAATCTAAAATGCTCTCAGTCAATGCTGCAAAGAATAAGGAACTTCAGAGTATTGTGTTTCTCAGGCTACAAGGCTGGGAAGAAGGCAGAATTGCCTGCATTGCAAATGCAGTAAAAAATACCTCTTAATTGCTGTGCCTGGAGCAAAGAAAAATAACATGGATGCTTGCTGGGTTACATACCCGAACAGTCTTATACTGAGCTGATTCAGGAGAGTGGTATGCAGTGTTGGCTCAGTGAGCCAGTGCAGTCTATCAGCTCCTCTGAAAGAAAAGTTACTGCTGGGAGAGTAACAGTCATTGGACATCCTGCAAGCAGGAGGGCTACCAAGCGTAATGTGTTTGACTGTGCTTTATAGGCAATACTGCAACATAGAGTGGTATTTGTGCAATACATTCCAAAACAGGTTTTTCAACTTTGTGTCAAGATGCAGATTCATGAGAATGGTATAGAATTGGCACTGCAGCTTATAGATTTAGCCAAGAATAATGAAGGCCATCCCTATAGCTCCACACAGCTATATGGAAATTATTTTTCTGTTAGTATCAGAACAATTTTCTTCTTCCTTAAAGACAATTGTGTGGCTGCTATTGCTTTCTTGGGAAAGGTAATTAAGTATACCTGTTTGGTTATGGCAACATACGAAAGTGTATTTTGGTGCTATCCTTTATAACTCATTTTCACAAATCAAGCAACTATCTGGACTATGACTTCATTGCTCAAAATGTGGCAATGGAAATCTATTGGAATCCTCTGTCTTTAAGGAAGACACTGCGTTGGGATCAGCATGGACTTCTACAAAGGGACTAGACGCCACACCTGAATTTCCTCTCTGCCATGCCACTCCAGATTTATACATATGATGAAATGACATTTAAAGGATTTTTCTGAGCATGTTCCTCAAAGAAAAAAATGTTGGTCTCATTTAATTTTAGTTTCAGAGTATTTAAAATAAAACTTATGCAGTTATGGATTCAGATAAAATACATTTTAAGCATTGCTTTAAATGCTGGAGAACAACAGATGTGCTGGCTGGCAATTAACTGCTCCAGATGTTGTTTATAATCTGCTGAAAGTAACCTCAAAAACTAGGGGAATATTCAAATGAAAGGTTTAAGAAGAATAATTTTGAAAGGGATTCTGCCTCATATCATATTTAGACATCCATGTGGATAAAGGTACCATATTGGCCACAAATCTTTTTGTGGCAGTAATTAAAGTATAACAGGGATGCTTAAGCTGAAAACCTACACCAAACAAGACTGGTAAATAAAGCATAGTGTGCAAGATGATTTCAGTGAAGATTTAGGAAAAGGGAACAAGAAGGAGAATTGTGTTATGTCTTACGCTATCTTACAGCTCTCTTACTGTACATCTAACTTGCTTTAAAGAAAGATTTACTGCATTACTGGTTTACAGAATACGTGAATAATATACTGTAGTGTCATACTTTTGACTGTTAAATACATAAGCTTAAGCTTGCCATTGCAGCATTATCAGCTAGGAGGGTCTCATCATTAACATAATTACCACTACTAAGCTGCCTTTCAGGAAGGATGATGACACCTGGAAAGAATCTGAAAACCACAAATGTTTTCTTCATTAGGATTTGCCACCTAACTATTTTCCTTCGGTGATGTCAACTGTTGAAACTTTTGTTGGTTCTTCCCCCAGTTTCTCACAGATCTGTGAGTTATCTCATAGGTTTTTATTTCTTAATGTACATTTATGTACATTTATAAGAAAAGAAACTCCAGAGAGTAACAAGTGTATAAATGAAAAGTGGGTTTTGCCCTCTATTCACAGATTAAAACAAAGTAACAAAAACAAAGTAAAACACAGTAAAAAAGTATGTGCAAGTTGGTACTAAGGCAGGTTAGCACTAAAATCCTGTCTTGACTTTGGGCTTTAGGATACATCCAGCCTGTAAACGGCAAGTCAGGAAAGAACAGAGTGGATCTTGATACAAATGAATAATTGTTATAAATAGCAAAGCAGGATTTTGTTTTCCAGAAAGACTTAAATATGTACTTTAGGTCCTTATAGATTTATTCAAGATCAAACCAAAGATGTAAAGTTGTGCAAGAGGAAGGCACACAGGTCACTGAAACAATATCCAAAAGACAGACAGGTATACCGTCATTAAGAAAGTAATATGAAAAATAACGGAAGAACAAGAATTAGCAAACAGATATAAAGAGCCAGGTAAGGTAATCACTAATCTGAGTATAACTTAACAGGGGAAGGGAAACCAGTGGCAAGAAAGATATTTTTTATTAACCATTATTTTTCTGTACTAAAAACAGTGCCCCAAGCTGTTACATTAACAACCTCACTTCCAGCCTTACTTTGGGGTATCCATCTTCTGGGAATGATTCCTGTTTCTGGGCTTAAGACCTCTCCTTGAAAGATGACTCCCAGACTTGAGACCTCTCTTCTGGAGATTAAGCTTTTTCTACAGCTGGACTTCTGTTGGGTTTACAACCCTATTTGTAAATACTGTGACCTTACCTGGAGTAGTGCAATTTTGGATCTGAAGGATTAAGGAGTGGCTGAGGACACTAGAAGCCAGAGAGGAAGATGTTTCAGCCACCCAGATGAACATGAATGGAAAGAGTAGCTACTGGATAGGAAGTAAGGAATAGTTCTAGATGCTATCAAGGAGAAAAACATGACCATATTTGAATCCTTGGTATTTGTTGTCCCAGTTCAAGGAAGGCTGAAATTAAATTGGATTACTATATTAATTTCACAATTCAGGGTTTCTGTTCCTGGGTTGCGGAGGCCAAGGTTTGGGGGTTTTTTTTGGTTTTGGGTTGGGGTTTGTTTTCTTTTTTCCTTGCTTAATGCACAATTTATATTCTAGACTTTTGTATTTCGCACTCTTCTTTGAAGCATGAGATACTGAACACAGCAAGCCCTACAGGTGGACTAGTGATGCTGTTACATTATTTCAGATGGCTGGTACATGTGTCTTACTTAGGGTTAAAACAGACACCACATCTGCAGTCAGGAGACATCAGATTTCTATAAATTGAACTGGAAAGACCACTGTGAGATATTGTCATTTCCCCTGCAACAGAGGGAATATATAGGGAGAGTCTGAGCAGGAAGGAGCTCACTTTCATTCATATTCGGTTAAAGGTGACATTTAAATGTGATTATCCAAGATATAAGCTTTCAATATCTAAAGGTCAAGGAGGGAAAAATCCTTGTGAAGGTCTCAGAGACAGGAGGAAAAAAGTCTATTTAAATAGCCGCCAGACATAAAAGTAGAGTGATAAAAAGAAGATAACACAGTTTCTCAAAACCTTGCAATAATAAAAGATCAAGAAGGAAAGGGATAATAAAAAAGGGTAATAAAAAGCCCACCCAAACCTAACAAGCCCCCCCCCAAAATCCCAAACATACACCCCACACTCCCCCCCAAACCAGCAGAAAGATCAAGAAAGAGGCTGGAATACAGACTCTGACATCAGGCAGGCAAGAATTCTTCAGGGACTGCAAAAAAAAAAAAAAATTTTGGCAAATAAAGAGGGAAGACACCAGCTTGGAAGGGATCCAAGATGAAGTTGGAAAAGAAAATAAATTTGCTGTAGAATGGATGTTCAGTGAGTTTAGAGATAAAGAATTTAAACATAAAGGGGAGGAGAGTACTGGGGCAGACAGATGGGGATTAGTTCTCCTCCAGCCTTCACAGACATAAGCACTGTGGCCACTGCGGCTCTTCTGACAGAGCATTCCTTTTTGCATCAGTCTGTAGAACCCCTCCTGGACTGTAAAGTGTAAATTCAGTTACACAGTGACATAAAAAGGAATTTTTACCTAATCCTTCTGTGATTTTTCATTCCCCCTCCAGAGGGCAATGGTTTCAAAGAAAACATTTTGTCCAATGTTAGGCTGATGCCTCAGCTCAAGTCAGAACTTTTTTTCTCTTTTCCATTGATTAGTCAGCCAGATTTAGATTGATCAACGGTTACACCAGCATCCTTCTAGCAGTGACACTAATTTATGTCAGATTCAATTAATAAAAGATTAACATTTTCCTTGTAAAAAAAATTTGTCTGTTGAATGACTGCATCAACTTTTAAAAGAAGGTTCTTCAATAATAAAGTTGTCTAAATACATTGCAAGCATGCTTTAATGTTCCATAATCCCTGATAGTAAAATCATAGAAAAATCATGTCTAAAATCAAAATGTTCTAGGATCCAAGCTCACAATATCACTTGGATATTTCTTTCCAGTTCCTTTCTGCTTAGAGATAATAATTGGAAACTTTGAACAAGAGATGGAACAGCAAGGTTATAGTACTTTGGTAATTTTCTCATTTCCTTTAAGAGCTGTCTTAGTAGATCCCAATATGAAAGAATAATTAGCTAAGACAAAACAAAGAAAGACAAAAGCTTTGATCTTCCCAATCATCTTTCCATTGTCCTTCCTCATCCTCCTATTCGCCCTCTTTCACAGTATCCATTCTTTTTAATTTGCATGTTTTGTTAAATTCAAGCCAAAATGTTGATTTTGTCACAGCAATTTTTGTGTTCTCTGCATACCAACAAGGTGCTGAACCTTGTCCATTTAAATTGCTAACACAATGATTTAAAAAAGAAAGGTTATCTGGGTCTTTACAAATAATGTTGCTGATCCTGTACTCTATTGTGAAACATTTTCAGGTATGACAGCTTCTTGGCCTGACAGAATATATTAATCTGTTGGATAGAATTAGCCAAGCACACCTCATTCAAGCATCTTATGAATGGATTTGCCAGCTGGGCAAGGGCTAATATTAGGGTTTGTGAAAGCCAAAGGGAGGAAGAGATTGGTTACCAAAGAAACAAACATCTTTAAGCAGATATATCCAAGAGATAACCCAAGCTCAGTCTTAACCTGGTCTGGCAACCCCTTCTGGCAAAAGATTAAAACTTGCAGCCACAGATGTAAGACAGTAAAGGAGAGAAACAGAAACTCTAGAACTGGTGTTAATCCTACTCTGCTCTATGACAAACAGCACAACATATTGAAGAAAATTCCCTTATCTGGTTTAAAAACTGGCTATAGGGCAACATACAAACTGGAGGCAATGAGATTTTCTGTGAGAGGAAGGAGAAATGCTGAGGGAAACTGTAACTAGAATTTGGGGAGGGGGATTGTCTGATCATCCCACCCTTGGATTTAGAAAAGACAGTAAACTAGTGATCAGTTTGGATGAGGATGACAACAGTGAACAGACAACTGGTCAACCTAGCTACTTTTTGCAGCCATTATATATTCTAGGTAAGTATCATATTTTGAAAAAGACCTGTCTGATTCTCATGTCCTTTGCCACAGCAGTCTGTGGCACATGAATCTTTTCTAAAGATTCATGTGAATTTTCACCATTTTCATATGATGGTGAAAAGAACTACACTTGCTGCTGCTCAGCCAAGAATTAGCAGTGTCATGTTGTCACTCCATTTTTATTTCCCAAGTAAATAATTCTGCAGTCTGCTGATATTTGTATTTCTTGCAGTGTTGCAGTTTTGCTCACTTGATGCAAAGACCCTTGCTAATGGTCAAAACAGAAATAGCTGGTTAAGCACAGTTACAAGGCATTGCTGCCCTGAAAACAGCGAACAAACAGACATCCTGAGCCACAGTGTGAAAAGGTAGAATTCATTCAGAGTTTCTTCTGCAGGTAGCTGGGCATTAGCATCAGGTCATCTGTCCTTTTCACCCAGTAAGAAAAGAAAACCACAGGATCTGGTTTTGGGACTTACAAATTTGGACTCTGTGTGTACCTTTAGAACGGATTCCAAGAAAACATGGTATTGAGGTAAAAGTATAGGAAGTTGAAAGTCTGAATCTGGATCCCTCTATGGAGAATGATACAGAGTTAAATGGCACAGATTTATAAATGGTTAAGCTGAAGCAAGGAGAGACAGGCTAAAGCAGGCAAACATTTAGGACTTTTGAGTGATCTAAGAAAGCCTTTATTTCTGGTCTTGTTAGTGGAAGATTTCTTCTAATGCCTCAGGCAATGATCTAGGCAGGCTAGCCTGAAAAACCTGGGGTGGGAATGCAGTTTTTTGCTCACAGTCAAACTAAACTGCAGTGCTGAAGATTGTTTACCTGGTCCTGTTAAACCCAGCCATGGGTACAAACAACCTGGTAAAACTATTTGCAATGCTCTGTTTCCCTCAGAGCTTCCAGACACTCTGTTCTAGGCACTTTCTGTGCCTCGGCCTCCCTCCACTCTCAGGCGGACTCTCAGATGAGAGCAAACATTTTTTGTCCCACAACAGCCCCCAGCCTGGCTAGGGCCTTTAAGCTTGGGTTGCAGCTTCAGCAGCAGCGAAACGGGAACGGGAGGATGATAAGGAGGGTGGAAGAGACGGGGGCTGCAGCGGCACAGAGCGCCCAGGTCACGCGTCAGCCTCCGCAGGCGGCAGAGTAGCGGGCAGGAGGCGGTGGCTGGAGGTGGGAGAGAACTAAGGAGCAGGCCGCAGTCCGGACAGACAAGCCTTGCTCAGGGCAGCGAGGCTCCCGTCGAAGTGCCCCTCTCCGCGGCGCAGGGAGAACCGTAGCAGCGCCTGAGACTGCGGGAGCACTGAGGCGACGGTCTCCCGCCATGACCCCGCGCCCCACCCAGCGGCGGCGGCCCCGCGCCTGCGCGGCGCGGCGCGGCCAGGCCAGGCCAGGCGGGGCGGGGCGGGGCCTGGCGGCCGGCGCTGGGAGCGGGCGCAAGGCCGGGCTGGGCTAGGTGGCGGCTGCGCAGCTCTGCGGGGGAACGCCGCGGGGTGCTGGGCGGCTGGCTGGAACTTCCAGCCGGCGGCTGGGCGGGAGCGTGTCGGCGGCGGCGAGGGAAGGACGGTGAGCGCAGACCCCCCCCCGCTTCCCGCGCCTGGCGTGCGAGCAACAGGTCCCACCGCGGAGCCTCCAAGCTCGGCTCGCCGGGAGCCGTCCCCGCAGGCCTGGGGGTCCGGCCGGGCCGGGGCCAAGCCGGAGGCGGCGGGGCGGAGCCAGGCTTGGCGGCTCCCGGGGGACCGCGTCGGTCCCCGGGCCCCGACGGGGCGACGGCCCGGACTGTGTCCCGGTCGGGAGGGGCGGCCCCGGCCGCTGGGACTGCAGGTGCCGGTGCCGCGGGGTGCCAGGAGCCGCGGCCGCCAGCCCGGGGGACGCCCAGCCGGCTTGAGAGAACTGCCCCTGCCGCTCCCCGCCGCTCCCCGCCCCCGGGGGTCGCTCCCGGGTGGGCGCCGCCAGCTTAGGCCCAGAAGTGTTAAGAAGCCCCTCCCGTACTTGGCTGTGCGCTGCTTTCTCTGCCCGACTGGGGGTCTGTGTTTGTGTTTCTGTTTTAATGAGGGGAGTTTTTCTGTTTGAATGAGGGGAGAAACTTGAGGCTTCCCCCTTTTGCACTTCTGATCCCCCGGCAGCTCGGTGAAGGCATCACCTTGTACTGATTTAGGAAGCTTTGCAGGGTTAAGTTAAAGTAGCTCTAGTATGAGCGGCTTCCAGTGTATTTTCTAGCCAGCAGTAGTTAACGCGCGTACTGGCTCAGAGTGACTTCGCTTTCAGAAAGCCTGTACTGGATAAAATTCTTGCAGCGGTGGGGCTTTCCTGGCTGAGGGACCGAGGCTGTGTCGTGGTAGAGACTGCAGGCAAGCAACAAAGAACGCTTTGGGCTTCATAAGGCTGGCTGTACAAGAGAATTAAATTAACTTGTATTTAACCCATTTGAAAAACATCGATATTAAAAACCAAAACAAACCCTGGCTAAAATAGTAACGTTCTTAGATGTTGGAACAGGTTCCTAAAAAACTTGAGGAATATTGAAGGGGTAAATGCCAGCTAGCACTCTGAGGGTTTTTTCTTTTAAAAGGTAATTCGTAAATCCTCTACAATGGAATTATTTGGGCATAAAGTAGCTCCACAGGTCACTTGGTAGAACAGGATACTTGCGTCATATGTAAGCAATGGTGTATTGATGACTGTAGTTAAACTTCTTAGAAGTGACTGGTGGTGGTCTTTTTCTAAGTGGCTGTTGCTTCAGTGCACACCTTCATATGCCTTAAAGGGATCCGTCTGCCTTTTTGGAGACTTGAGGTGTTTTACCTGCATTTGTCAAAATAAGATGGCTTCAAATTGTCTTTAAATAGGTGTCCAAGCATGCAATCTTTTGTTTTTAATCTGTCCTCTGAATTTTCACAAACAGTATATCTTTTTTTCTTTTTTCTTACAATCATCTTAGAGTTGTTATTACAAATCCAAGTGTCCAATACTTGAGAGTCTGGCTGTTCTATACACACATGAACTGTTTTCCAACATGCTGTGATCAAAAAAATTTCAGTATTTCACATGTTAAAGGCATCAAATATTTATATTGTAGCACTTTGTGAAGCAGTGTACTAGAATATTAAATTTAATTAACATTGTTAATAAAGTAATACAGAATTAAATGTTAATACATGATCACTTAACTCTTTTCGAAGTACTTCTTTCAGGTTTTACGTCCTGGTACGTGTCATGTTGCCTTGCAATGTGTGGAATAGCAGTGGGTGGTAATTTTTGCTATGTTGAATTAGGTGATGGTAAAGATGGTAGTTTTACTTAGTTGTTATTAAATTTCCTTTCAAAAGATCTGAAGTTACTGAGAAGTGTAAATGAAGATATTTCTTCACTAGACTGACTTAGCCACCTTAGGAATCTGCAGTCGTCACTCAGGCCATTGAGGGGTGTCGGGCCTCTTTCGTTACTCCAGCAATATGTGATGTGAAGTAGTAAAAATGCACTGTAGAGGTTAGCGTTCATACCGAGGGTTAGGAACACAGAAAGCTTAATGTAGTCTGAAGTTTGTATGAAACCATATATATATTTCCCATGTAATAGTTACATTTTCATTACACTTCCATTTGCGTCTTTTCAATTAAAATCTCTTGCTATAGTTTGAAGTTGCAGGCTTTAAAAAATCCTGCCGCATTTTTAGATGCAAATTCTGCTATGATGTCTCCTCAAAGACTGGATCTTAACATTAATGCCTACAGTTGTAACTACCTGTTTCAGCTATTCATTTTTTTCCACTTTGCACTTTTGATTAAGTGCATTCCTGTTCGTGTTAGGCTTTTAGAACACTGAAGGCTAAGATTTCAAACAGCCTGCTACTTCTTAGATAACAGGATTTGTATTTGTATTCATATGTCATATTTAAAATTCTTAAATGTTCTAGCAACTGGCTTTTTTTTTTTAAGTACTTTCTTAATGTGACACGTAGTGTTGCAGAAAGGCTTGACGTTACGGTATTTGGAACACTAGAGTAATTACTGCTTTGGTCATTCATCAGAAAGCCTCAAGACTTTTTGTAAATATTAATTAAATACTGCTGTATTGTTTTCCTTTTATTAACGGGCAAAGAAAGGCATTTGTATATTTGAAAAGGGTTGCTAGTGCGTCTGTCATAGAAAATTCATTTGGTGGAAACAGTTTATACTGTGGTTTAAAATCAGGTATACTGGCAAAATAATTTTTCTAGTATAATTAGCTTCTTCAGAGCATTCTTCAATACAGCAATTCTGACAAAAGTATTTTACGTAATTGCCTTCCTTTCTGTGTTCCTAATATAGCTATATGACAAAATGTTTTGAGTATAGTTCAGGCTAAAGTATGAAGCAGAACTCTTAAAAAAGATGAATTTATAACTACGTAAGTAGTTTATATATCAGGCTATTTTAATGGAACTTTTGGGGGGGTGTTTTAACTGGAGGTGATAAACTGTATGTCTGTTGGTAAAGACTTGCTTTATACTGCAAGGATGTCTTAATTTCATACTAATACATAGCTCTTTGAGATGAAAAAAATGCTGTAACTGTCAAAGCTTGTGTCAGTTAAATCAGAAAGCAAACAGATACCATTAGTAATGCACAATTGTACAAGGAGCGCTTCTGTTCTGTGAAGCAGGAAACACAGAAAGGCCTAAACTTGTACACTTCTTTTCTGGCAGAAAAATGATGTGATGTTGCATTTCTTTACAGATAGGTAAATTATTTGAGTACCTGTCGAGTATGTTGAGATTTGGGTTCGAATCCCTCTCCCTTTGGGAGCTGACAGATTGGGGTTTGAAGTTCTCCCAAAAAGCAATGCCTCAGCTGCAGGGCCACTGGGTGTTCGGGTGTGAGGTGCCAGGCACCAGCCAGTTTCATTCTTGAGGAGTAATGTTCACTTGCAAAGGGAGTGAATGGGGGGTGTAGCACAGGGACTGGCCGGCCAGAAGCATGATCAAGTACTAATTGATGATTTGAACCCAGGTCTCCTTGTTGCAGGCCAAGTGTCGAAAGGGTAGGCAAAAGGGATTTCTTGTTTTTGTCTTGTTTCCCTAGCATGGTGTGATATTCTGGAGACTTAAATGTCTGTTCTTTCTCTTCATGTTTATTCTTGGCTGACTTGGCCAATTCCTACTCATGTTGAGTATTAGACATTTGAACAGCATCTGTAATATGCCCTTTTCATTGTGGAATGGGGCATGGCTGCTTATCAGTGGGTTGTGGAGTCTAATAGGTGGCATGGTGTTTAGATTATGTTGTGGATCTAATTCTGCTTTCTTATAAGATGCCAAATAATTAGATAAAAAATTGTAATTGTTTCAACATACCTGTAATTATTATCTGTTATAAAAAGATTACCTCAATGCCTGTGTTTGCTTAAGTGATTTGCCTGTTTCATCATGTATCTGTTCTGGCTGGCCAGAATTGTCTTCTAAAGAAAAATGAGTTAATAAAATAGTTAATGGGATTTTATGTTAACATTTTTAATACTTGATTTTGCCTCTAGTCCTTCATTTTCTAAATTTCTTCCCTAGGATTAGAGAAAAGGCTTGACAGTTGATACATGTGAGAGTGCAGCTTGTGGTTGTTAATAATAAACTTTAGTATCTGAATTCATGATACTTTATCAGCATAGAGAATAAACTCCTCATCTCCCACAAAGTTCTAACAAAATAATAGGTTATGTAATAGAAATTCTGGAAAAATATAGTTCTTGAGGAAAAATAAGACAGGAACCAAACCATAAGTTTTGTTCTTGTCTTTCATCAGGATTCATCTTCTGCAGAAACTGTTGGAAGGTCATACTTGGTTATTTGGCTATAACAGCTGATTCAGAAGACTCTAAAATGGGGTTGGGGGTGGCAAAAAGTAGTTGAGAAGTGATAGGACAGTTCAATGGTCCTTTGCAAAAGGTATTAGGAGTACTCAAGTGTGGTAATAGTATGTTAGCATCTAAAGCACATACCTGTGTATGTGCATCAACTGTTACATGAATAGTGTGAATTGCCTTATTTTCATTGTGTGAAGTTATTCATTGGTATCTTCAAGCTCTCTGGAAAGTTGAATTCAGCAAAACTGGAAACCTTTGATAACCAGGAAGTGCCAGTGCAACCTCAGCAGCTGCTCTTTGACCTGGCAGTGGTGCTGGGAGGTGGCCCGATACATTCCAAGTCTGTTTCCAAGGATAAGTGTATATTTTTAAAGTCAGGAAGGAGAGGCTGGAAGAGAAGTATTCATTTAGGTACCAGTAGTGTTGACTGGAGTTCTGAGTACAGATGTATGTGATCAAAGGAGGGCAATGTATAGTAGTGCCTAAAAGAGTCACTTCTCATTTCAAGGGTATGCTATAAAGATCGCCAGTGATATACGTGTGAGCCGTTGCTGGCAGTGTGATGGCATAGGGTTGATTTGTGTTTAATGAGGTATATACGAAAGAGTAATGAAACTTGAAAAATTCACCTTGTTCAAGGCTGAAGGCAGGTAAAATATAACTGCTATCATACCTTGGTAAAAACACTATTGAGAGAAATTACTTCACTTTTGATGTTTCTCATCACCTGTCTGTTTCCATGAAGCCAAATCTTGATCTTTGTTTGGGTGGCAAGGAGATCAGCAGAGCCAGCTCTCATCTGAGTGTTCAAATGTAAACCCAAGTGTTCTTTTACAAGTTTCTTTTTTATGCGCCTCTGTGCATAAAGCTAAGACTTGACCTTAATATTGGATCGTGCAGTATTCCTGCAGTGTCATGGTTGAGAACTTGTGCTTGCCGTTGTTTGTCTTGTCAAATTGCCATTGGCTGTTAATGAAACTTGAGATAGATTAATAATGGATTAATGCAGTACACCCTGGCTAAGAAAATTAAAGTTTGTTTTGTAGAAAAACTGCAATACAGATAATTGCATTGTGCGCCATAGAAATTAAGTGCATGTCTTGTATTGGCTAAGAGAACATGTTGCTAATTCCTCTGGTATGCGCTTTTCTAAATGATCTCTCATCTCTGAAGGTAAAGCTCGTGCTTTCGGGTTAAGCATCCAGAGATTTCACAGATGAGGGTTTGGATTGTATTCGTTTGTATTATATTGATTGTACTTCTTATGTATGTATATACTTGTTTTCAGAGAGCAAATCTCATCTTCCTGGTGTCTGGAAGGGCATGTGATGTCAGCACACACACAGTCCTGTGTTGGTGGGAGAATATAGCATCTGTGGAGATCCCATGCTTTCTGCATAATCAGTTTCTGTAGGATCAAAGAGTGATGGAATCGCCTAATGTCACTATACGGTGGCATTTATGTTTTGTTTGAATGGTAGTAAAAGTTCTCAAATGCAGGAGAGAATGGAAGTGAGTGAAATGGAACTGGATGTACATATTCTAAAGGTGGTGATTATTGTTGTAGGATAATTAAAACCACCATAATGCAAGCTCTTACCATTTTATTTTTTTCCAGTAATCAAGATGAGTTCTAAATTAGTAACCTAATTACTGGGAGGAATTAGTGTCTTAGAGTGAAGTGGGGTTAAAGCTGATCAGCCTAGCATTGTCATCTTGGGCTGACTGACAAAATGACTTATGAGCTCAGCAGTATTGGGTTTGATTTTGACCAGCGGAATAGTCTGTTTCACATCTTTTTTTAAGAGTATGAACAGCACTAAAAATCCACTTGAGCCTAAGTTCTTGTTAAATTTGTAGACTGCTTCTACTGAATTATCAATTTAATTCTTGCCTGTTCATAAATATTCATCTGGTGTGTGTTGTGATCTTCTCTGGAGACTTTGTGTTGTCATCTGAACAGGCAGCCTCCCTGAAGAGGCAAGTTACTTGACTTCAGTGGAATGACAAGGGAAGTGGCAATCTGTGGATTCTTCAGTCAGGAAGACACTTTTCTGCCTTTTATCCTATTTTAATTTCTTCTTTCTTCATTGGCTCATCAAGCAAGATGTAAAGATTAAGGACTGAAAGTATATCCCAAGGAAAGCTAGGAATCCAAAAAGTAAATGTCACTTGTCCTTCCTCCCAAAAGAAAAAATCCTGAGGCTGGTTTTAAGATCACCAGTCTTGAATAGCTTTTTGACTGTTCAGTTATTTTGACATATTTTGTAGGTCAAAGCTTTCTTTAAGCTTGCCAATTTTCAAGTAAGGGGAGGTCAAAATGAAGTGCAATTAAGGGCTATTTCTTCTTGACTAAAAAAGAGAACTCTACATCTAATTATGATGTTTTGAAGCAGTTAAGAGTTATTTCAGCTTATTGCTTATGAAGTAATTTTTAGGTTAAACTGTTTATTTTTTTATATCAATGTCTTGTTTAGTAAGCTTATTGCTATTAGGGAGTATTCATATGATCAATTTTGAATAGTTGTGATATATTGTTTTTCTTTAGATCTTTCCTGGTTTAGTATGGACTTCTTACATTTTTGCCACTGCTTTTTTTGGCAACTTTTCCAGTGCTCATTTTCTTGCATTCTTTCCTTCTGCAGAACTTCAAACATGAATCTGCCTCAGTCTCCTCTCTCTAAACAGGGAAGATGGACAATGTTGCGATGGAAACAAAGGTTCTGTGTGTTGGATTACACCATTCCTATACTCTGTTAAGTCTTACGACCTTTTGTTTTCTCTTTCCCATCATATTATTGCCTTGTGTCTTAAGGTTGGATTGTTTTGTAAAACAGTACCTATACTTAGAATTTCTTTCATTTTGCAGTACTGTCCTGATTCTCCTTTAGATCTTCTGGTGCTTTTGTTCTCTTACCTCTCATTACAACTTTGTTCTAAGAGTGAAGGTAAGCAGGAATATTGTTTTTTGTGGGAGATGATAACGACTATTATCTAGTAGTATGGAAATCAGAGTAGTTCAGTGCCAGGAGCTCAAGAAATAATTCTTAGCAAGTGTGTGGTGGGATGATTAGATGTCTGTGAAGTGAAATAAAATTAAACCAGACTCAAACTTTCTTGACAGTTCTATAGAAGCTATCTATAATCAATGTATCAGTTTGTGCTTTCTGTAGTGTGAGTGGCAGCCAGAAAGACAATAAAATGCTAAATGTACCAGGAGAGGCGTTAAGCTGACAGAAGACATCATATTGCAGCTATGCAAAACCCTGCTGTTGTTGCTCTTGTGTATAATTCAGCTCTCTGCATTTAAAAGAAGTACATAGCAGAACTAAAAAAATAAGTAAAGGGCAATAAAACAATCAAGGGATGGAGACTAGAAGATACTAGAAAGACTGGAACTCTTCTGTTGGAAGGAGATGTGATGGAAATTTTAGAAAAAAAGCCATGGAGTCTGTGGATCTTACAAATGCAGGATGAAGTTGATTAAAATAGTAGGTTTGAACCAGGTTTTTACCTGAAGCTGGTACTTCACATGCTGGGTGGTGAACTACTGGCATTTATTGCCATAGGAGTTTGTGGAGGCAATCAATATCAGCATATTCAAAAAAGGAGTTATACAGATTCCCAGACAGCATTGATCTGCTGATTTAATGGTTCATAATTGAATAGTCAGGGGATGTACCATCTGATATCATGTAACAATTGAACTTGTGGATGCACAAGTTATCACTAAACAGCATGTCTGGTTGCCGCTGTCAGACGGAGAGTTCTGGGTTTGATGGACCATTGGTCTGACTCAGTATCGCATTTTGATGTTGTTATCCTAAACAGCCAGAAACCATGTTTTACACCTTACTGAAATTTGTTCTGTAAAAATGTGGTCGATAATCTCAGCCAGATACTGTGCTGCACTGGGCTACAACCATGTAACAAGCTGGTTTTTTGGAGGTTGGTTGGTTTTTTGAAAAAAAGGGGTAACCAAAGAGCTGGAAAATCTCAGCAAGCGATTAACAAAACAATATAACAGTATAATAATACAATAACTGCGAACACCTCTCTACAAAATATCATATTTAGTCTCATTTGGGATTCTGTGTTGATGGCTCTGTTTTCATCAGTAGACAATGTGCAGAGCTGGGTGGGGCCCTCTGTCATAAATGCATCTGCATGACGCTGAACTTGCTGTTTGCATTAGGTACTTGTTCGGCAAAGCAAAGGAATCTTAGCAGCTAAAAATCTCAAAGATGGGTGGGTGGAGACAATCTGCAGAAGCAAACAATTAGGCTTGTTTATTATGTACAAGCTCTGTTTGAAGCCTTGAGTGTGGTTTCCATGGCTGATCAGTGGTGACTCTTAATTTACATTAAACCTTATATGAAGTAGTGTTGTATGTGTTTTAATCCAAATAAAAAGTACTAGGATGGTAACTGTGCATTATGAATTTAAAGAATTTTACTGCGTAGGATGGATAAAATCTGAAACACCACTTCTGTAGTAGTAAAGTATTAAATGTGTGCATATATGTTTTTTTAAATTTAACAACTTGAGTTGCAAACTTGAATTCATGTATACTTCGTCTCCTAAGCCAGTTTCTGACTTCTGCTGGTGAGAACTTCATACAGTTTCTCCTTCTGTCAATACTTTTAAAGTCTTTTCTATACAAATATTTAATGAATGCCGCTGCATACCTGAGTGGCTGGGTAGTAAATGTAGGCTAGTTTGTGTTCCCTCTTAAAGGCACGTTGTCAAATCTTAGAAATACATTTAATGCTGTTCTTTCGGTATTATGTGTGTCTAGTGCTCCTTCTAACTTCTGTAGTTGTGACTTCATGTCATAATTAAAATTTCATGTAAAACCTCAGTTCCTGATTTCTTAAAGCTGATTTGAAATTGAGTATTCAGCCTGTAAGGTACATAACATGACTAATCAGTGCCTGTTCAACTTAATTACTAACTGTTTAGTAGTTCACATTGTACTTCTGACACTTTTTGGCAAGAGTGTGGTTTTTATTCTTGGATGGATTTGTGGCACGTGACACATTGGTTCTGGCTACTTTAGAAGAAATTTAGATTGCAACTATAGCTGTGGGAAATTTTGCCAGATTTGGTGATGTTGGTTTTTTACCTTTCCCTGCTCAGTTCCTCTGCTCTAATTCATCATTTGCAGAATTAGCAGAAGTGCTTATTCCTCAGTCATTTCAGTTTGTAGTGTAATATCTGACTCAAACTAAGATGCTTGTCTTTGTGCTAAAGTGGCTGAGGTGTCAGCACATGTTCCCTTCTGCTAACTCTGCATTTGGGATCAGTAACTTCTGATGGGAGCAGAGTCTGCAGTTGAGGATAGTAACTTAATCTGCCACAACAAGATTTGCTAGAGCTTGTATATCAACATCCTTAAGCTTGCTGTCCCTTCAGCTCAGCCTCTTATGCAGACTTATGTTCTTCATTTGAAAAAATAACACAATGAGAAATAATAATTTGCCTTACTCTATGATGTCTTTGCAACAAATTCCATGTCTATCTTCTGACTTGTACTTTGAGAAACCCATAAACAATCATGTTATTGCTGACCACTATACCATTGCTGGTATCAAGGATTCGTATATCATTATATTGGTACATCCTTACAGGTATATTTCTGAAAATTTTTATTTAGCAGGTAAAATCTCACAGAATCACAGAATTGTAGGGGTTGGAAGGGACCTCTGGAGATCACCTTGTCCAACTGCCCTGCTTGAGCAGGCACACCTAGAGCAGAGGGCACAGGACCGTGTCCAGGTGGGTTTTGAATGTCTCCAGGGAAGGAGACTCCACAACCTCCCTGGGCAGCCTGTGCCACTGCTCTGTCACCCTCACAGGAAAGAAGTTTTTTCTCATATTGAGGTGGAACTTCCTATGTTCCAGCTTGAGCCCATTGCCCCTTGTCCTGTCACTGGGCACTATTGAAAATAGCCTAGTCCCATCATCCTGACACCCACCCTTTAGATATTATAGGTATTGATGAACTCTTCCCTCAGTCTTCTCTTCTCCAGGCTGAACAAACCCAAGTCTCTCAGCCTCTCCTCATAAGGGAGATACTCCAGTCCCCTGATCATCTTGGTAGCTCTCTGCTGGACTTGCTCAAGCAGTTCCACATCCTTCTTAAACTGGGGGGCCCAAAACTGGACACAGTACTCCAGATGTGCTCTCACTAGGGCAGAGTAGAGGGGGAGGATAACCTCTCTCGATCTGCTGGCCACGCTCCTTTTAATGCATCCCAGGATACCATTGGCCTTCGTGACCACTAGGGCACATTGTTGGTTCATGGTCAGCTTGTTGTCCACCAGCACTCCCAGGTCCTTCTCAGCAGAGCCACTTTCCAGTAGTTCAGCCCCCAACCTGTACTGGTGCCTGGGGTTGTTCCTCCCCAGGTGCAGGAACTTGCACTTTTTTTTGCTGAATTTCATGAGGTTCCCCTTGGCCCAGCTCTCCAGCCTGTCCAGGTCTCTTTGGATGGCAGCAGAGCCTTCTGGTATATCAGCCACTCCCCCCAGCTTAGTATCATCAGCGAACTTGCTGAGGTTACACTCTATCCCTTCATCCAGGTTATTGATGAATACGTTGAACAGGACTGGACCCAGCACAGACCCCTGGGGAACACCACTAGTGGCAGGCCTCCATCCAGACTCTGCCCCATTGATCACGACCTTATGAGTTCTGTTGTTGAGCCGGTTATCAATCCACCTCAGTGTCCACTCACCCAACCCACACTGCCTTAACTTGCTGGTGAGGAGGCTATGGGAGACAGTGTCGAATGCCTTACTGAAGTCAAGATAGACAACATGCACTGCTCTCCCTTCGTCAACCCAGCCAGTCATGCTATCGTAGAATGCTATCAGGTTGGTCAAGCATGATCTCCCCATGGTGAATCCATGTTGACTACTTCTGATAACCTTCTTGTCCTCTGCATGCCTGGAGATGACCTCCAGGATGAACTGCTCCATCACCTTTCCGGGGATGGAGGTGAGGCTGACTGGCGTATAGTTTCCCCAGTCCTCCTTCTTGCCCTTTTTGAAGATGGGAGTGACATTAGCTGTCCTCCAGTCCTTGGGCACCTCTCCTGTCCTCCACGACCTTTCAAAGACGATGGAGAGTGGCTCAGCAAGAACATCCACCAGCTCCCTCAGCAACTCACAGGTGTATCCCATCGGGGCCCATGGATTTGTGAGGATCAGGTTTGCGTAGGTGATCTCTGACCCAGTCTTTCTCAACCGATGGTAAGTCTTCCTTTCCCCAGATTTTTTCTCTCTCTTCTGGGGGCTGAGATGCCTGAGGACCAGCCTTAGCAGTAAAGACCGAGGCAAAGAAGGCATTCAGTAACTCCACCTTCTCTGCATCCGGCTTTACCAGGACCCCTTCCTTGTTCAGCAGTGGGCCCACCATATCCCCAGTCTTCCTGCCTTTGGTTGCACTGGCTTTGGTTTCCAGACTCGCAGTGTAGAACCATGCAGAAATGCACTGCATCAGTTCAATATACAGAACCTCACAGTGTACAGAACCAAAAGCAAAAGAGAGACATTGGTGAAAAAATGGTAAGACCTGTTACTCAGATTGAAATATTGTGCATGGGAGCTATTTGAATGGGTGCTTAAAGTTTAGAGGAATAAGAAAGCATTAGAAGTATGTTTATGGGTTTAGCTTGTTAAAACTTAAATTTCTCTAATAGATACCCCATGTTTGTGTTCAGAATTCCAGAACTGGTTTTGAAAGAATATAGGTGCTTGCTTAGAATGATTCGAGTTAGTGGAGCACGAAGATATTAATAAATCTCATTGACTTCAAAAAATAGATTCTGATTTCAATACTTAATTTGTTTGGTGTTTGGTTGTTTTTTCTTCTGGACCTCAGCGTATCTTTAATCTGTTAATGTTGACCAAATATCTGGTAATAGTTAAATCTCTTCTTATAAATGTAGAATTCATCAAGAAAAAAAAGGTTATGAATGTTGATTCTGTTGGATATTCTTTTCTAGATAAATCTGAGTGATTAGTTTTCTAATATAAAATGTCAGCTGGCTTCAGGTTGAAAATGCATCCCAGACAGATAAGTATCTTCCAACCAATTGGTCAATTGGAAAAGGGCATGTGAAGCTTTTGGTTCAAGTTTCAAAACTCTCCTAGAAGTGGTGTATGAAGTCTGACCATCTATGGGATACCTAAAACTTCCCAAACTGTAGGATACCTAAATGTTCCTAGTTTTGCTCTATTATTTCTGCTTTGCAAAAATAAATTTTTTTGTTGCAGGCATTGTAGCCTTGATAGTGCTAAACAAAATTCCCTGCCTGCGTTGCTGAGATGATTTGCAGTCTCTGGGGTCCAGAGAGCTACAACTCCTCTCAAATGCTTATTTTGTTTTAAATTGAGTGATATAAAACTTTATTAATAGAGTGTCTCTGGCAAACAGATATGTCAGGATCATAAAATGGTTGCTTTGATTTCAAAAGTTGTCAATTTCTGCAGCCTTAAAGCAAAGATTTTAGACTTGGAAAATTAAATGCGTTATTGTAAGTATTGGGGTTTCTGGGTAATTAGTCTGTCTCCACTGACAATCACAATGGCTGCTGCATTGATCATTTTCAAATTTTCGTATGGATTTAAGGTATAACCTGACCTAAATTGTATTGTAATAATTCAGTTTGAAGTGACAAAACAGAAATAATGGATAGTAGAGAATCTATATCCCAAAATTTATTTCTGAAGTAGCTAATGGTAAAAAGTAATTATTTAGAAACTCCATCAAGACTCTCAGAAAATCAGACATACCTGCTTTGATTTGCCTCACTAACACAGTTGGTTGATTTGACACTAGAGATTAAACCCAGTGTCCAGACTTGCCAGTTGATTGCTCTGAGTAATTGGCATGTGAACACTGTTGCAGCTCTTGTTCAAGAGGTCAGTATTTTAATGGCATTATTTGAAAAAGTGACTACTGTTTCATATGCTCAGGTTCCAAACAAAATGGTAAAGTCACTGTAGTGTTCTTGGCTTGTTCAAGAAAAGTCTCTGGTTTTTTTGGTTGTGCTTTTTTTCTTGTCCCCTACTGAAAAAAACTCATTATTAAATGCTTCCTTAGGGCAAGAACCTATGTTCTCACTCTGCAAAATTAGAAAGCATAATCCTGGAACCTTGTGTTTTTTTCCTAGCATCACGCAGAAGTGCATGTAAGGAGTGCTCGGAGGGGTAGTAGAAAAGAAAGTAATGTGCAGAGCTGCTAATAAAAAACCTCTGTCTGTGAGGCATTAGTACAGTCATCAGAGGAGCTGCTTTCTGGTAAGGTACCAGTGCTGTTCACAGCATACCTGCTGGGTTAGAAGTTGGGCTAACTTGTTGAGCTTTTTAGAAAACTAATACTGTATCATATCTCTGCTACCCTTTCTTGATTTCTAGGCTTAGATGAACTCTAAAGCACAAAGACTTGCTTTTGTACGTCTGACAAATGGAAAATACAGGACTGCAGTGTCTGCTGTTACTTCTTGAACTTTCTTACGATAACAAAAATATTTCCCAAACTGATTTTACTTGCCCAGAATGCGACATTTCAATTCTCAGTTAAAATTCTGTATTAGTAGTATTTTTCAGTCTACTCAACTTTGACTGGAAGATCATATTAAGTGGCTTCATAGACTATATGGTATCTGTAGGAAGAACATTTGCATGTTCTAGTAAGTAAAAGAATTTAAGGCTGGTGCCCAGACAGTAGCCTGTCACCTAGCCAGGACCCTGCAGAGCCATACTGTGGGATGCGCTTCAGTGTCAGGGAGGGAGCAATCTGTTGTCTGAGAGCCCTCTTCTCTTTACGCGTGATTAAAATGCAGGTATCTGAGCTAATAAGTCATCAAGAACTTGGAAAGCCTGGTCAGCATAGCACAGACAGAAACTAAATTCAACATGGTTTATTAATTTCAGGCCACTGCCAGTTGTGCCAGACCCAGGATCTTCACAGGGTCACGTGATTTTTGTTTTCTCTTTTTTTTGTCTCATCCTCTAAATTTATACCTGCAGGCTTTGTCTTTATGCAAAGTTTCGCAGTCTCTTGCTGCTCACTGGGTATGTTGACTAAAATGTTTTTATTGCAGATTTAAAATGTATTTTGCTTCAGCTATTATACTGAGTGATACTTTGAAAATTGTGCTAGAAAACTGTTTTTAATTGAAATGTGGTCATGTCAGGCCTCTTGATTACACTCACCCCATCCGGTAGTTAAAAAAAAAAAATTACTGGTTGAAAAAAAAATTGAGAAAAATCTAAGGTCCTAATGTGCCTCCCCTTGAGTTGGGGAATGAAGGGAGTCAGGAGCACTGCTCTAACAATACTATTTAGATGCTATAGCTATATGATGGCTTGGCTAGAGTTATATCCTTGTATTTACATGTCTTTTTCAGTTGACACAGCTATTTGGATCCTTTTGTGCTCAGTCCTTAAAATCTTGAAGTAATGACTTGTTTATTTTTGTAAGCAAACAAGGTTTTTTTGTTCTTTTAATTAAAAATGCATGATCTAACTTCTGTAGGCTGGTCCTTATCTGTACATCCTTTTGTGTGTTTCCTTACTTTTTCTTATGTAAACCTTGGTGTGTCTCTACAACTTACACTACTGATCTTTAGACCCTTCTGGTTCTTTTAAGAAAATGAGCAAAACCTATTCTGGGTAAAGGTATGCATTGTTTTCTTTGCATAAGAAAAGCTGAAGCTCCCTAACTTCTATAAATTGTGTTGATTTATCTTAGAGACTAGTTTCCTTTTTAGAAGAAAGGATTAAGTATTTTCTTCATAATGAAAAAATGCCACTAATGACAGATAGTTTCAATCAGTTTTCAACAATTTGGGCAGACATCAAGAAAATACTGCTTAAATTGTAGCCTTCTTTGCATTGGATGATTTTACTAGATTGCATTCTAATTGATTCTATAATTTTCACTTTTACCAGACCCCAAAAGCTCCCATTTGTAAGTGGGACCCAAAAATCCTAATCCTAGTCTTAAACCCACATTTGTAAATTTCTTCTGAAATTGGGAAAGCAGATAGCATTCACTGCCATCCTAATTTTATCTGACACGCAGGGTAAGCATGTATCTTAATTTCTTTCTGTTACCTTTGGGTACTTCTCTATTCCTGAATCCCTTGTTGGTGATCACATGGCACTGTTCCAGAGTGGTTTGGGATTTTATTTGTTCTTTCATTTAAACACATGAGCCCATGGAACTTTCCTGTACACATTTTATCTGAGTTTTTAGGTATAAACTGGCTCTGCTATACCCAATAAGAATTGGTAACAATTTAGCTTTTAAAAGTCTGTAACTCATCAAAAGTGGCAGTCATCTTGGTCATGAAGAGATACCACAATTTTCTGTGCAGATGATCATAGAATCATAGAATCGTTAAGGTTGGAAAAGACCCTTAAGATCATCGAGTCCAACCGCTAACCTATCACTGCCAAGTCCACCACTAAACCAGATCGTCAAGCACCACGTCTACCCTTCTTTTAAATACCTCCAGGGATGGAGACTCCACCACCTCCCCGGGCAGCCTGTTTCAATGTTTGACAACCCTTTCGGTGAAGAAGTTTTTCCTAATGTCCAACCTAAACTTCCCCTGGTGCAGCTTGCAGCCATTTCCTCTCGTCCTGTCTTTTCTTACTAGGGAGAAGAGACCGACCCCCGCCTCACTACAACCTCCTTTCAGGTAGCTGTAGAGAGCAATAAGGTCTCCCCTCAGCCTCCTCTTCTCCAGACTAAACAACCCCAGCTCCCTCAGCCGCTCCTCACAAGACTTGTTCTCTAGACCCTTCACCAACTTCGTTGCCCTTCTCTGGACATGCTCCAGCACCTCAATGTCCTCCTTGTAGCGAGGGGCCCAAACCTGCACACAGTACTCGAGGTGGGGCCTCACCAGTGCCGAGCACAGGGGCACGATCACCTCCCTGCTCCTGCTGGCCACTGTTCAATCCTGATACAAGCCAGGATGCCATTGGCCTTCTTGGCCACCTGAGCACACTGCTGGCTCGTGTTCAGGTGGCTGTCAGCCAGCACCCCCAGGTCCTTTTCCTCCAGGCAGCTCTCCAGCCACTCCTCCCCAAGCCTCACATTAGAGCTTTTTGCTACTGAGAACGGGAGGTATCTTTCTCCTGGATTTGTTTTCTGCCATTTTATTCCACTAAGCTGGCTTGTGGAGAGCTCTAGTGATGCCAAAGCCAGTGTAAAAATGAATGAGGAAAGGGGCTTAGAGTAAGGTGAAGTTTGTCTCCATCTTGCAGAATCATATCCTAAGCTCAAGTGGGAAAACTGGTAGGAAGTAGAGGCTGTAACTCAAGATTGAGACACGTGTGTGTTGAGGCATGGGTGGTATGTATTGTTGCATCATGAAGTTTTTCAGCTGCACTGTTCCAGTGCATTGTGAGAATTAGCTGCTGTGAAATCTTGAAAAAGTATGTTTAGGAAAACTAGCTTTCTGTTTCACCTGGTCAGGCCTCCTCAAATTGCTAGGCAAGAGAAGGACCAAGTATTTTCAAGCTTTGCAGTGATGAAGCATGGACATACAGTAACTAGAGTTCTTGCTGCCTGTCAGAAACTAGAGATGTATATAGTTAAGGTCTGGATGAAGTTTCTTAACTGAAACCCCTTCTGTAAACCTCTCTTTCTTAGGATGACTGCAGTGAAGTGTTGTGCTGCTGCTATGGCTCTGGTGCTTCACATATTTGGAGTTTTCTCTGTAAAATTTGCTGCTTTTTCTTGTTGCTTACAGGGTAGAGGCGCCAGTCTGGTTATCATAATTTCTACATACATACCCTTTTCAGTTTAATTTTCATCACATTTCTTATACCTGAATCAGAGAAAATACTTTTTCTTTCCAATCCTCTGTCTTCCAGTGGACCACAGCTTTCACTCTCTACTGTTTGGCTGATCTCTTTGATATGGGAAACTTGGTGTAAAGGAAGTGGCAACTTCGTGAGCAGTGTATAGAAATGCTGATACTGGCATCGAGCCCTATATCCAGTTAGTGCCCTTGCTATCTGTTCTGTTGTCTTAGCCTTGCCCTTTAACACTAGATTCTGGTTTTTGTATAAGCAGGGAACTTCAAGTAATTCAATTTTGCTATTCTTTTGATTATTGCTTGAATGAAAAATTACTCTGGTTTCTCCAGTTATGAGCTTTTCTCCATATCATTTAGTTCTTGACTTTCTGCTTTTTCCTCCCCTGCATTTTCATTCCCTTGTCCGGCTTTTCTCGGGGAAAAAACAAGATCCATCCTCGCTAGCATTCATACTGTATGCAACTTCTGGGGGTGGTCTGTGGAGCGGCAAATGAAGTCTTGACACCTGGTTTTGCTGCCAGTTTGGAGGCAAAAGCGCTGAGAATATTTCAAACTGTCTTGACTGCGTCGTTGATGGTGAATGCCAGTATTTCTGGCACATTTGAGTAATCAGTGTTGCTTGCGATAACTTCATAATTATAACATCATAATTATAACACTGTTTTGCAGAATGCTGCGGTATTGTAGTGTGTTACCAGTGCAGTCTTGTACATAAGCCTGGTTGATTTGTCTCCACCTCTAGAGGAAAACACCTGTCTGTGTGATCCCTGCATGAGAGGGCAGCATCCAGGATCATCATTTTGCTGAAGGATTTACAAAGTAATACAAACTCAGAAGTTCGTATTTTTAGTTACATAAATATAAATTGAACAAAGTAGTACTGTATGGCCAGAGTGTTATGGTTCCTTTCATTCAAAGGATTAGTATAGTAAAACCTGTTAAAGGCTAATTTATTGAAGGCTTTATTCTTTAACCCAAAGAAGAACTGCCAAATATGCAGCTTACATTTTTAGATAAGCATAATTATGGGAAACTTGGATCTAGGGTTTTGAATTTAATAGCAGTTTATCTTCAGCTGGATGGCATCAGTGTGTTCTTATGAAGCTTAAACTTCTAATAATGTTGTTCCAAAGAAGTCAATACTAGGGTGGTTCTGGAATGAAACTAAACAATGATTAGTGAAGACGCTGCCACTTAAAGTGGTTATAAATGACACTGTTTAAAATTTATGTCATTGGAATTATTTTGGGACACTGCATTCTTGCTTTCTGATTCAGAAGTACCTGATGACTGATTTCTAAATATTGGGACAATGAAGTGTTGTGTTCTTGGAAGAAAAGATGTTTATCAGCTATGTTGGTGTAATGTGTATACACGTTTGCATCGCTGGTATGCAGAACTCAAACTTAATCTTCAGGTATTTAAGGGGTTGGGTGTGTGATTGATTATTCTAAGTATTGCTTGATAACTTTTTTGAACCTATTCTTAATGTCCAGTGCCCTTTTTTATAATACCTATACAATTTACTGCACTGAGTGGTGAAATGCAAAGATATCCTGCCTTCATCAGTTGAAGGTGTTCTTCCTCTCTTCCCATTTCCCATTACAAAATATCTGAATTGCTGAGGTCTGACATCAGCACCAGGAGGAAAACTTTGTCTGCTATAGAGAAGTGTCATTATCTTGCATCCATAAGATTTTGATTTAACTTAATTTTTATGCACAGTCATGTCAGGTAGAAGTGATGCCAAATATCTCTTTTCTACTTTTCTGTTGAGTAACTTGTTTCAGGTTTTATAACGGTAAAAAATATGTGTAAAAGGTAAAGTGGGACAAATTAGTGAATTTTGAACTTTAACGGAAAACTAGGAGGACTGGCTGTTCCTGGGTTGTGATTTTCATTTTCTATTGCTGTTACAATTTGCTTTATTGCAGTGGGTAGTAGTAGGTAATATGAGTTTATGGAACTAGTTTTAGGTTTCAGACACTTCAGGAAGTTCTAATGACAGGGCAAAATGTGGTGTTTTTTTTTAAGAGTAGTTGTGTACTCATTAAATTCAAGCAAATGTAAAGTATAGGTTGATGTACCTTTTGCTGTTTATCCATTTCACTGGCACAGAATATTCAAGATGGTTGAGGTTTGGTTTTTTTATAAGAAGCAAAAATTCAGTATTCAGCTTTCAACTCTCAAATTAAGGGAAGGAAAAAGGCTTTAAAGATGCTACCAAGGAAGGAAAAGGTGGTTTTTAACAGTACTGCTTGAAGAGTCATCTTCAGCTTGATTAGTTTAAGAAGTGAGAGGAAATGATTCCTCAAGTTCAAATGCCGTGTTGGAAGTTCATTGCACTAGAAGATTCACTCCATGATCTTAGGCAAAGAGAGGTTTCTGCTGAATTCCACCTTCCTAGGTTTTGAATCTTTGTTTCTTAGTGTGATTTGAGAGTTCCGTGGAGGGACTTAAATAACTTCGCTTACCAGTGCTTTTCCCTGACTTGTACAGTGATGTTTAGTATCTTAGTTCAACAGCTCAAGTGATGACATGGTTTTCTGGACAGAATTATTGCACCACTACATATGAAATAAGTTTACTTTCCTTCACTTATAAGAGTCTTATATCCTGTGAGTTTATCACGATTTTTAATGTTTTCTTAATAAAAAGAACCTCTGCTTTAACAAGGTTTCGGAAACTGAATGTATGTACTTTGATTTAGCAAAAGAGTTGAACTGTGAAAGAGCTCTGCAGCCACAGTGCTTCTTGAATTCTTGTTTGCAGTTCTTGAACTAAGTTTGCAGAATTGAGTATGTTCCTGTCAGGGTTTTATCTTAATTTGTGTAACTGACTGCCAGTATTAGGCCCAAGAGTCCACGTATATTTAATGGAAGAGAAAGAGACTGGTTTTATAGTGTACAGAGGGTTTCTATGTCTTCATAGCCCTTGTGAAGCATTCTCATGCATTTTTATTATGAAGCCTAGTCATGTGGCTTACTTACTCAGCATTTCATTTTCATATCTTCTAGTGAAATTTTGGTAATACTTCACATGAAGTTTTTTTTTGCAGGTTTCCCTCATGACCTGTGTTTTAAGTTACTAGATGGTATAAGTTTGTTCAGCAGTCTTGCCTTATAATATGACCAAGGAATCATCATGAGCTTTTCAGTCATGGTTGGCATTGTTCCTTAAGTTTAACAGATCTTAGTGATAAATACTGTGAAGGTTTGAAATGAGGGTGACTTGTAATTCTTGTCCATTTCCAAGTGGTCACCCATCTGTGAATTCCACTGTATAGATATATGTATGCCTGAAGTACAGGTACTTTTACTTCCATTAGTGTTTGACGAGTAGGTGTACCATTTTATGTCTTCTGCTGCAAGAAATCAAAATACAGATTTATCTCTGTTATTGCTGTCCACTTCTGTTTGGGAGGAAATATGCTTGCAGATAAAGGGCTGTAAAACTTGCATTTATGTCCGCAGTGTCTCAGGTTATGCATTTTGAGACACCAATTGGTTCTCTGTCGTGGTTACATAATCAGGAAGATGCAAGTGGTTTTAGTTGGGTGGGGCTTGGGGATGAAAAGCTCTTTCAAAATCAGTAGCTGTTGATGGTATATTTTTTTTCAGGGGAAGTTGATGAGTTCACACAATATGGTTTGATGAGATGAGGTTCCATTGGAGTTGGCTCTCTGCTGCTGGTGGGGGGAGTTTCTGCTTGTCTCTCTCCTCACCTCTTTACCTCCCTGGTCTCAGCTACTTTCTCCTGCCCCTTGTGCCAGTCCTGTCATCTTTCAGATTATTATGAGCTGTTGTAGCATGCCACTTTGACCAAAAACAAGCAAACAAAAATATTTTGTAACATTCTACAGTCTTGTTGAATTAGTGACTCATGGAGATATTTGACAAGCCTCAACGCTATCAGAGAAGGTATTGGCTGTACAACCCAGGCTAAGGGAGCAGTCAAGAGAAAGAGTTATGAGACTGCAGTCTTTGGGAGCAGGAGACTAGCCCAGCTCAACAGTCTGAGGAATCATACTGACAGTCAGTCTCTCTTGTCATAAATTCATGAACTATGGGATCTTTGTTTGGAAATATCCAAAAGTAGGGCACACTTGGAAGCCCTAGTCAGCTTTGTTCTGTGCTAGCAGTTGGGGAGTTAGCTGTGCAAAACATATGCATTGTGTGATTTCCCTGAAGAAATCATTGACACGTTCTGCAAATATTCAGTAACACAACTGAAAATGTGAAGAAATTCCACTATTTTGCAAAATCTGAACAGTTGTTTCAGTCTGCAGAGTTTTGAGTTCTGACTTTGCTACTTGTCTTCCTACTCCTCGGGATTGAGAAACATTCCAGCAGATTTAATGTACATGAATTCACTTGAGCATAATCCTTCTTTGCAAACTGCAACTGTGACCAGATATTTCTGTGGGGATATATTCACTGTAGCTATCCATTGAGTTTATCCTGTTTGAGGATGTTTTCTTTCTTCTCTAGTAGCAAGGGTTTCTGTCTTGTTTGTTTAACAAGGCACCTCAGCATAGTAACACTATTGAAATGGACATCATAGGAAAAACTGATACATACTGCATGGCTGGTATGCATTGCTTAGTGTCCTCCTGAAAAAGCAGTCACAGATTATGTTAATTAGAAAGATAAAACCTTAGGGAATTATGCCTATGAAGTGAAAATATTTCAAAAAGAAACTTCAGAAATTTATGCAGCAGGTTTTTAGGAATTTACTTAGTAGAACACTCACCACAATCTCAGATGAGTTTATGAATGACAAACTTGTGACATCAGAGACCTGAGTATCTAAAATAATTTGTGGGTTTTGTGTGTGTCATCATCCCATCCAGGTCCATTCTGTCCATGTGTTGTGTACTCCCCGCTCCCCCCAAAATAACTAGAGAAGAGCTCAAATGAAATGTGGATGTTCTGAGTTTGTGGTGCGTAAGTGGCTGTGAGTTCTGTAAAGTGCAGACTTCATCAGTCATCCAGTTTTGTGTATTATGTTCCATATTTCAGAATTTCAATCTTCAGCGGTCTCAACTCATTTTTGTGGTCAGAAAAAAATGTCAGAAGATCCATATCCCCTTCCCTCCCCACATACCTATGAGTAATATAGAGATGGAGCTAATCAGGTTAAATCATTAAGGACAATAATTAAAACAAACAAAAAAACCCCAACAACAAACCACTTTGCTGTCACCTATTCAGATAATACTGCAAAAAAAGAGTTTAAAAGAGAGCCCAAGGAGGAAGGCCACATAAAAGAGGCTGGCACATATATCTTTGTTACATAATGTTGTGAGACTTTGCTTTTCGAACTTGCAAAGCCTATAGCCCAATCATATAAAGTTGAGAGACAGTCGTGGTCTCTATATCTAGCCTCTTTTAAGACTGTTGAATTAGATAGCTAACATATCAGTATTTTTGGATGAAAGCCTGTGAGGAATGGCTGTCTTCCCCTTTTCTTTAGATGATGTTTCTAAACATGTTTATCGGACTCACCAGGTATTAGAATATTAAAATATAAGGAAGAAAATTATCTTTCCCCAGAATATTGTAAATATGGCTTAAGAACAACTTGCTGCGGAAGACTAAACTAATACCATTTTCTGTGAATTTAAATATCAGATGCAGAGTAAATTATGGAACATTGTATCTTCAATTTAATTTGGGATTAGTGTAGTTTTGGTTCAATCACCTCTCTGAATTGAAAGTGTAAATTACGTATTAGTACTCATGAACATTTACTATTAATACTATGTTTTACATAGTGAAGCAGTGGCAAGCATTGACATCAAAAACACCATGCTAAAAAATCCGGCGATTAAAATGAGACCAGAGTGCAAGAGAACAAGCCAAAAAGGTTACAATTTGAAGGGGGTGGGGAATCTTATTAGAGAACTAAAATAGCATCAGTATTTTTAATTTCACAGAAAATATGACCACTGTTTAAAACAGGCATGTTTACTTTTACAACAATGAAATCTGAAGTCTTAACTGTCTGTGAGTAGGTGATAAGAAATGACTGTCTTGTTATCATGCTTCTGGCTGTCCTTTGAGATCTGTTAACATCCCCTGGAATTCTAGGAATTTCTTTACTCTTCGTTTGTTATGCTTGAAGGTTTCTAAACGTTTGGAATAACTGCTAAACTGAGAATTCTTTTTTTTCACTGTTCTGTAATCTTTTCATTGCAGCCCATAGACATCCGTGTTATCCACTCATATCTATATGAAATACATGTTTCTTGTTGAGCAGGGATTGTTGGTGCTAAAGACTTGATTAGAGCTGGGTATTCAAATGTATGCATAGTGGTAGCCTATTAATCTGAGCTATAGTGGGGTGTTAGGGTTGTATGTGCAGTTTTAGGGTAATGTGGGTGTCAGACCACTTAATGAGCTGTAGTGTTGGTTGTTTCTGTGGACTACTTTTTGAAACTGAGGGTGTTTTCTTTTATTTCAGGTTTTTGTTAATTGGTGTAGAGACTGCCCTCTGCTGTGCTCTTCACCTGAAGGAGAGTTTAGGTCTTGTCAGCACTAGGAGTTGCTCATAAGTGTACAAAAGATGCTAAACTGTCACAGCTTTATTGATATTACAGATGGCAAAATACAAACAGAAGTTAAATAATGTAATTGAATTTAAAAATATGCTAAAATTACCTTGGCAAAAGTCTTAGATTTTTCTATCTAGATGTGATTTTTAGCAGTAAGCTTCCTGAAGTCTGATTTGTTTCTGTTGTCATTCCCTCTCCCCGGTACATCTGTAGTCACCCCAGCTGAAACTCTGTTCCACCTCATGTCTATATTTCATTTGGTCTAAAAAGCAGAAATTAAATAATGCTGATGTGTAAGTGGTGGTATATATTTAAAACAGAGAATTGCAGCATATAAGAAAGATATTTAGCCTTAGTGTTTTCAACAATTGTTTTTAATCTTGATCAGCTTTAGAAGCATTTTAATTATTTGTGTAACTGAGGAAAAGCATTTCTACTATAGTGAAAAGTCAGATTTGTTAAGACTAAAGAAAGCTGCTTGTGCAGTGGTTCTGCTTGACCTGTGCTATCACTTTCAACTGATTAAAGGGTCTCATTGTTGAGATACTAGTCAAGGAAGATTGCTGCTAATAGAGCATGCAAGGGGTTTTTCACAGAGAGGTTGGTAAGAAATTTAAATAAGATTTAAGTGTTCCTCCCTCTTCGTGTGACTGCTGTGTTATTTCTTCTATAAAAATCAGCCTGTTCAATTTCTTAAAGCTTAGATCATGCTTATTCTAAGGGGCATTAATTTCTTTAGACCTAAAAGAGCTAAAATATATTATCAGAAGGAATCTACTGTGGTGTATCCTATATTTCTCTTAAGCTGATTTCACTCACTTGAGTCACTGAGGCTGTGTATTTTCTAATGATTGCTGTAAATAGAACAATTGACATGCCACAGTTCAGGGTTTTTCTTGGCTTCAGCACTGCTGTGTATGGAGAGGTTTTAGCGATCTGCTGATAGAACTCGCAAAAAGTGTTTTTTTGCCCCTGCATTTGGGTAATTGTCTCGATTTCTAACAAGGCTGGAAGACAGGCTGCCATGGTCTCAAACTCTGGGAAGAAGCAGCCAGCAAGCCGAGGTGCGGTGTGGCATGGCTGGCGCGTGATATAAGTCCTGCAGCTCTTGGCCTGATCGCAGTGGGAGCTGACAAAGCTTTTGCCATGGGAACCAGCAGCACTCTGGTCTGGGGTGGGGTGGGGGGGAATGCTGAGCCCTGCAAATAGGGGGCTGCAGCTGCTGGCAGGGAGAGCCCTGGCACCGGAGGAGCCGGAGTGGGAGTGAATGTCACCTCCCTGGGCCAGATGAGTGACCCACTGCTATTTTGGACGTTTGGCAATGAAGAATAATACTTTGATTAGTGATAACAATTACAAATCTTGCATTTCTGCTTTTAATTTTGAGGCAGCAGAACTGTTTATCCAAACTCCGTTGTCTGCACATTGGGTAATTGAATTAAACATGGCCTCTTTTAGAAATATATCTAGTAGTCTGACATGACTAAAAGTTAGAACAGTGATTGTCACAGTAAGAGTGTTTTATTACACCGAATACTTATGTAAAACAATCTTTGGACGTACCTTAGAAAGCAGTTAATGCTTCTATAGTGAAACAGGTTAAAAACCACTCTCTAGTTTGTCAGGTGCAAATACATGATGAAATTATGATATATACTCTGTGTCATACTTTCATATAGTTTGTGCACAAAAATTGCAAAGGTATCTTGCATGTATTTTACTGCAGAGGTGCAGTTGCTGAAGAGAGGTCCGAGTGATGTAGCTGTTGATTGACATGATATACTCTTATTGGTCCATGTTTTTAAAGGAAAACACTTTGTTCTTATCGATTGTGTAGGTAGTAGCCCGGTATCTTTTGAAGTTGATAGTGTAGACTGGCCAGTTCTTGAGCTGTGACTTCTCGATTGTTGCCACTGCATCAACAGATAAACAAGCCTTATAAAATTAAAGGTGTCTTAAATAGACTTAAATAGTTCTTAAGTGTAATACCAATGCAATTCCCCATGTTAGCATGTTGAGCAATTTGTTTATACAATTTATAAAACTGGAATCTAACCTTAGCATCTGAATTTTCAGTTTCATCGGTTTCTCTGTGATTTAAGGTGCAAGTTAACATATTCCTCTTGTACAAATGTAACTTAGAAAGCACTAACAATGAAAATTACTTTACTTTTGATGGTTTGTTTAGCCCTTTTTGCTGTTGATCCACATCTTGCACACTTAGGTGAGTGTGGAATGTTAAAACCTCTTGGCATGTCTGAAAGCCCTTTGAAATACGTGTGTTGAACTGAGTTACTGTGCTTGACAGATTTTATAATGAACTCTGTTTGGAAATTATTAGAAATAAGTGTCAACTGGTTATTAAAGAGTTTTCGTCCAATACCAAGACTACACTAAAGCATCTAATTAGAGGAATAGTGTCAAATATTGTAGACTAAAAAAACCAAACAACCCATACCAGATGTCACAATCCTGAATGTGTTGCAAAGCTAGTGTAAAGATAATTTTTTTCCTATTAGAGTTTTTAAAATTAAGAAAAATAGTAATAAGCTGTCATAGGGTCTGTAACTTCTACTTTGGAAAACCTTCAAGCCACTCCAGTCTGTACGAGGTATTTCATGTACTCTTAAGCACCGTAAGAGATACTTGTGAGGTATTTTCTACCATAAATGCCAATCTTTAACTCTCATCAAGTAGTGATTAATTTTATGCTGTGCAACATGGTTAGTGTTGTGTTTTCTGTTAGTAATTGCCTTCCATATCTCTTCCAGTGAATCTTGCAGGTTCACTGAAATACTGTGGAAGAACTAAATTATGTTTGGGAGATGATTCAGGGAAAGCCGGGAGTCTTTTTTCCTATACTGAGCTTCCATTTGTGGAATTACTAAAGTGTTTTAGTTTGTTATTTTGCAATTTTGATGACTTAGGTTTTGCTTGCTTAGAAATATGAAGTACTGAGTAAAAATACCAGAAGACCCACCATTATGTGAGCCACTAATGATACATGATAGAGATTTCTAGCATAGTTTTATGCACATATTTTGTCAGTAATTCAGATATCAGGAAGCATCTTGTATGAGATTTTAATCTAACTTTTAATTCATTTCAGCAACCTAGAATTCCTCTTCCAATTGCTTTTAATTAATATTTTAATATACTGTGTCTGCCATAGTATATTGCTTTCAGCTGATGATAAATCCTTTGCACTGTGCCTGATATGAAATACGTGTATTTTGTTTATAATATAATTACAGATGTAGATTGGGCTTTTATACTCTGAACTGTTCCAAAACTAATGAAATTCAGTTGGAGGTGAGCACTGAACTCCTTTGCAGTCACCCAGAATTTGCAGATTTAATGAATTTTTAAAAAGGAACTATCAAGTATGATTATACTTCTAGCATAGAAAGACTTTTAAACACCACTGAAATGTAACACAAAACCTCAGCCTCTAGAAAATGTCATTTTTTCCCTTTGGAAGTTGCTGAAGTAAAAAAAAAATTAATTTCACTGTACAGAATTTAGTTGTTAAAGCAATTGGGATTGCTGTGGACACCAGCCACAGTCCCCAAGAAGCAAGTGAAAACGTAAACCACCTTACAGAACTTCTGTTTCTGTCCCTGTCAGTATGTATTTTATACTACCATCTGTCTTGCACACCAAGATGATTGTATTTATGTATGTTTATTCTTTGACAGAGCTTCTGGGGTCTCTGCTTTGCTTAGTGTATTCAGGGTGGTTAAAGAGATGTTAGAAGCCTCTCATTGTTAGGAGTCAGTATGTCAGTATGAAGAATGATGTGTGACTTGTGAAAATACAGTATTTTTAAGAATAGTAGGTATAGTTAGCAAGACAGTAGTTACGTTTTTTCCTTTAATTTTGCTGTTTTGAACTTGTACCAAAAATATGGTCCGTTTACTGTTCATAATTACTTTACAGCGAAATTCTTGTGTGATGCCCGATGGTGATCGGAGTTACTGAAATGCTCTTTCTCAATAGCTGTACTTAGGTTAGCAGTTCATACAAACTGTCCTCTGCAGGACAAAAATTTGAATACTAAAAGTAATCTGTGAAGAAGAGAGATGTGTTCTCCAGGACCGTATTGGTAAGACTTCCGATGTGAAGTTGGACAGAAAACAGTCATAGATCTGCTTTATTTGGAAAGATCTATATGTCATGTGGAAACGCTAAGGTTCCCCTGTTAGATATCGGCAGTTCAAAGGAAAGCAGTCAAAACCACAATTTAACCCTATTAAACTTTGAGCAACCCAACTATGTGTAATGCAGAGAGATTTTTACATACCTGAGGAGTATAAAAACTGCTAATATCAAGTTCTGATGTGGAAAAGAATTCTGTTAATTCCAACTATTATTCTATATATTTTATATATTATGTAGCAACAATCAGTATTATTGAGTATGTCTGTAAATTTTCCTCCTTAGCATAAGAATTAATGTAACAAAATAACCTCCTCTTGGGCTGAAAAGCTGGTTTATTGGGTGATCCACAACTCACAGAGAACAGACTTGGTATAACAACCTTCCCTTAATGTTGTTATCTTGAGATTTTTAAAATTGCAAAAGAAACCTTCAGAAAGAGAAGTCACGAAAACTGTTTCTGAAATTATGCATCACTTTTGATGCCATGCTTATTGGTTAGAATAAAATTTTCTGTTCCTGGTGCCTGCCTCAAGCTGAATCTTACTTTAATCTCAGCTACACCACACCTTAATTTGAGGACTGAGTTAACGTTTTATCAGTGTCATATTTTACATTTTAAATTCCTTAGGGCTGTTGTAGAGGAGAATTTCAGAGCTGATCTGAATATTTTTCCTTATGTGCTTATTTCATTTGTTACATCAGGGCAGTAGCATTTTCCCAAAACTGCTGGAGATGAGGATTTGTGATGTCTGAAGCAGACTTGAGACAGCAGAAAGAACTGTGGGCTTAGGTTTGGAAGGGGTCACCTGTTATCAGGAGTTATTTGATTACAGGAAGTTGTTCCAGCATTCCAGTCTTGCAGCATGCCTATGCTTTTATGGATACCAGCTACTTATATCTGGGGGGTCAGCTTTTGTGGAGTTGGTTTGATATTTCAGTAACATTAAATTTTAGGCTGCCTAAGTGATATTTCATATAATCTTTTGTATTATCTGAACAGAATGACTTTGCCTGCACTGTTTGTTTATTGCTTGCTTGAGGCACATCTAACTTTCTGCGATATGAAAAATATTTTCTATTTAAAATTCTCCTAAAACTCTCTTCAATTCTGATCCCAGTTTTCTGAAGATTGCTGTTAAAGCATGGCTGCAGGAGAACTCTAATGTTCTGTAACTTCTTTCTTTCTTAACTGACTTAACTTGGATCTTAAATACTGAAGGTAAGCAGCTATTATCACAGGCCACTTAAATGTCTCGGTTACTCTGTTCCAAGAATTTATATGCCCGTTGCATCTTGCATGGAGCTTATACTGAAAATGTAAGCAGTGTTATTAGTGGTTGCCTATTACTAATATTTGCCTTGGAATATGTTTTTGTTTCACTGGTCTTCAGTGCTGATTACTAAACTAAAGAGATTTAAACCTTCTATACACAGATGCATGAGTTTTTGTTGTGCCCTTTTTCTGACTTAACCTTTAAAGATACTCTTTGTCTTAAGTAGCTAGTACTTTTAAATTTTGAGGGAGGAAATGTAGCTAATCCCACCTTAAATATTTTTGATCAGTTATTAAATATTGGCCATCACTTTCATGTACTGATGTGTAGGTTTAGTGTGACATTATTTTGCCTGCACGTGATTATGTGTTAGGGTGGGATCTTTAAAGTTGTGGTTTACTTCTTGCATATTGTCAGATAGTGGTTTTGACTTTTTTTTAGTGCTGAGTAAATGGATATTATTCATTCCCTCAAATTGTTTCAATGCTTGTTAGTTGTACCATAGGGACTGAGGAATGCCGGTTTTCTTTCAGCTTGTCAGAGTTGAAAAAAGATGAATGTAACTTTCAAAAGGCTCAGTCTTCAGACAAGCTACGGGCAGTACAATGTGGATGAAAGAGAATCTGAATTATCTCCCACCCACAGTTTAATTAGTGCTCTTTGCAATTTTATTGTACCCAATGAGATTTTCCCAATGAAACTGGTATTTCCGTACAGTGAAGTTGCCTTTACAAAAGGGGAAATGTGTCTTTCTGGGGATCGTTTTGCTAAATTATCTGCCTTTCTCTGAATTTCAGAGACTGTTTTTTGATATGGTGCTTTATATAACCCTGTCTGAATGCTAACTCTGTGACTATTCTTTGAAAAGCTGTTCTTTTTAAGTTGGGCACTAACTGAAAGTTTTACAGGCACCAAATAATTGTGCAGTACTTGCAGGGCTAGCCCCAATACTGGGCAGCTTTTGGGCTTATTTTGTTGCTTGAATTTTTTCTGAATGTGGGAATGTTGAACATTGAAATAATTTTTATATATCAGTGCAGTGCAATTAAGTATCTTTTAAAGGCAAAAAATTTTTAGTACTGTAGAAATGCTTTAATGTTTACTTCTTGGAAGACCTTAGTAATAACTGGTAGTAGTGGCTAGACAGGGGAAAACTAAATAAAACTGTTTTGGTGTTGCTGTGTATAGCAGTACACTACTCCTTATGAAAATGAAAAGCTGTACTTACTTAGAATTGCAAGCTGGCAGAAATTTGTGTAGGAGTTTCTATTGCTGCCCCTCCAAAACAGTACTATTGATATTTAATTTTCAACTTAATTACAACATAAGCATCTTTCCCTTCCTCCTCCAAACACAAATATTTGATTTAAGAAAGTTGGTTGGGTTTGGGATTATTTTGTCTTGGTGCTTCCAGTGTGTAATAAAACTTTGAGATATTTTTAGTATGTCCTTTCAGTAAGTTAAAAAAAAAAATAAAAAGGAACTTGAAAAATTAAGCGTATGGGTAATACTGTACACAACTACTTGTTAATTTTATGACCTTTTAATTGGACACATTGAAGATAACATATCATTGGCCTTGTGATACAGAATGGCAATGTGGTATAAAACACATTGTTAAGAGCTTAGTGTGGTCTGGGGTTTTTTTTTGTTAATCAGGACACTTAAGTTCTTTGTCCTGAGTCATCAGGAGCGAGAAAGCAGATTAAGGTGTAATGAGTATAGTGGAATGTCACTGCTTGACTGTGGAAGTTAATTATTATTCTCTGTCAAATCTGTACCTCCGAGGATTTTCACTCTTGTATTTAATCCTTTCTGCTTTAATGCATACCTATAGGAAGTATTAAGAGTAGCTGCTAATCAGAATTGTCCAACCCTTATCCTAGGACTTTATCCCTACTTGGAATTGTGTGAGTGCAGCTTCAGTCTGCTTTATATAGTATCTTTTGGAAGAACTCTGCCAGACCTGTCTTCTCTGAACCTGGAAAGCAATGTTTACATAAATGCCTCAATTTTATGAACAACAAATGCAAATATCTTTATTTGTGTTTAACTTACTAAACTTCTTGTGAACATGTTGTTTATAACAAGTTATTCATATTTAGTGTTTGTAGGATCATAAGCATGGTTTGTGTTGGAATTCTTAAGAATGAAAGGATAAATTAAAACTGAGTGCGAACTTTCAGAAAACTGCCGATTTGCAGTTGTGTGTGCTAAGTGCAGAATCTCCGCTGCTTTGACCAGGAAATGTAAGAGGCTTCAGCATTAGTTTGAACAGTACTTCTTTTTCTAACATCGGCCCATGAACTTTACTAAAATGTGTGAAACAGATCAGTGAGGGTTCTGTAGTCCTTAGTAGGGGAAGAAGCACTGTGTAAATGTGGAGGAAAAGTTCCATTGTTCTGATGCCTTGGGACCAGGAGAACTGCCTTAGGTGCTTTCTTATTAATGCAGTTATTCACTAACTTTTTATTTTTAATATCTTTCATTAGATTTTCTTCCTGGATGTTTCCTCAGCTATCTTGTGAGGGAAGGAGAATGTTTTTGAAGTTATAATGGATTTCACACAACATCGTAATGAAAACTGGCCAAATAGCAGCATTTCTGTTTGAAGAGAATAAGAATAATTACAAATAATCATGACAACTTCTCATATGAATGGACATATTGCAGAAGATTCTGACAGTGAGGCAAAAAATGTGGATCTTGCATCTCCTGAGGAATCTCAGAAGCACAGAGAAATGGCTGTTGACTGCCCAGGGGATTTGGGCTCCAGGATGACACCCATGCGGCGGAGTGCTCAACTTGAGCGAATCCGTCAGCAGCAGGAGGATATAAGGCGCAGAAGGGAAGAGGAGGGAAAGAAACAAGAACTGGACCTTACTGCTTCCATGAGACTAAAGAAACTAGCACAAATTCCTCCTAAAACTGGAATAGATAATCCAATATTTGACACAGAAGAAGGAATTGTTTTGGAGAGTCCTCATTATACTGTGAAGACAGTAGGTAGGTAAAATTCAATGAATGAGCTAATGGAGAAAATATTTAGTTGATATTAATGTTCTTTTAGGCCACTGAAAATCTAATTTAGCTAATTCTTCCTGTAGAGATGTAAAGTCTTCTGGTCCTTTGGATTTGTGGTCATTTGCAGATTTATTTAGTCAAGTATTAGGCTATGTGCCTCAGCAAGTGGCTTTTCAGAACTGATCCCGTTGGGGAACAGTTAAATACACTGTGGATAACTAATGAATTTAGTGGATGTCTCTATCCTCTTTAGGCAGGGGAAAACCATTACTTAATACCCAAGTTTATAATGTTTGATGAAGCACAGACCAGAATAAGCAATGAATAAACACTTACTGTAATTTAAAATCAAAACACAAGAGTTTTAAATATTTTAGAGAAGCATGCTGTGGTTTCTTCTTATTCTGGCTGTCTTGCATTATCAATTCTCACTTAATATAATTTGCTTTTTTTAAGTATTGTGTTGATAGTGAAAATCTGCTTGACGAAGAAGTAATGTCAGTAATTTTTGAAGAAACAGATTCTGAAATTGTTCATTTCGTAGCTGTTACTACTTTAACTGTGCTTGTGTAGAAAGTTTCTAACCTTTCTTCCTCAAACATAAATATCTATCTAAAATATGGTGTGTCACCAGAGTGAAAAAGAGGCACTGGGAATTTGTAGGAGTCCAGTTCAGATTTCCAAATCTATACCTATTCTGAGATCCAGACTGCTTTAAAAAGGTGCCCTTTTTTTGGGCTGCACTAAAGATTCTTGCTGTTCTTTCTGGCTGGTAGTTGAGAACACAGAGTGACAAATAGCTATCAAATTGCTAATTTTTTTTTGTTTCATCTTTATTTGTGTGCCCGAGCAGCATTTCTGCTAAAGACATGGCTCTATTCCATAACCTCTAGTAATCCTTATTGTACAAATCCCTTTTTAGGAAAATTTAGGTTTAAGTCAGGAAGTCATCCTGTCCAACCTCTGACTGAAAGCAGGGTCAGTTACGAACAAGGCAGGTGTACCTTGTTTTAGTGCGGGGTGTGTCAGCTTCTGTCCAAGAGATCTGTTTGTAAGAAGCAGATTCTGTACTTAACTTTATGAAGTGTTAGATATTTGATTGTGAAATTCTCTTCTTAGAGGGAACACACAGCAGAAGATGCAAAGGTTGCCACCAAACACTAGAAGTGACTTCTGTTGGGACTTGCTTGGCCACAGTGGCTAAAAGCTCTGAAGACTGACTACAGGAGGACTTGGAAATTGGAGCTACAGAAGGGAGGAAAGCGTGTGACTTGGAATGAGAAATCTTGAGGCTTCATGCCAGAGATGCTGGGAACTTGGAGGGAGGGTTAGGTGGAAACCAATGGGTAAAGAAGCTCAGCATGGAAGCTGGTAGGAAAGAGATGAATGAGTAAAGAGTAAGGGTCTTATAAGCTTGAGAACCAGGAAGGGGCTGGGATAAACTGAAGCTGTTTGAACAGGAGAGACAATGGTGGAGAAATTACTGTGATTACAAAAGACTATTTTGAAAATCTCTGTGTGGGGATAAAATGGGTACAGGCTGTGGGAGAAGCCTGGAGATTTTCACAAATACTGTCTTTGACAAGCTGGAAGGAGGAAACTAGGTTTCACTCAGCAAGAAGAGGGGAAATTGGTGTGAATGGAAGCTAGGACTGTGTGAATACTTGATGTAAGAGGAAAAACACCGAACGCTGGAGACAAGAATGTAGAGGTGTGTATGTGGAAAGAGGTAAATTAGGAGATAGCAGTATATGGTATGAGATGCATTTTAAAGGAAAATTACTACATAATTTTGTCCACAAGGTCAAACTCCTCTTCACTTTTGTAATTGAAGCTTGGGTCTTCCCATTGTTCTGCTCTCAGCATATTTCTGTAAATTACATGATTTAACTAAAGCTATTCCTCTCAGTCTTTGGATACCATGAAAATCAGAAAATTAATGATGTCTGTCTCTACTTAAAGCATGTGCATAGAGCAGAAGTATTGAGTAGCTTGATGAGTAAATATGGTATGTCCTTTGAGCTAGAAAGGCAAGGAGATTTAGGAGATTTTATTAGACTAAATCATGATCTCCATACGAGCACCAGGGAGCTGAACTAGGGCTTCATAGGCATCTATTTCAATCAGAGGAGTCATGACATAATATTGACAGGCATACAAACATACTGCTGTTATTTCCTTGCCAGACAGAATTAAACAACAATTTGGATCAGGTAGGCTTAAAATGTAAGAAGAGATGATTTGTAATAGTTTAGCACTCCTGCTAAGAGTGGTGCTTTTGGTTACACTCAACTGTGATGTTGAGTTGTTGCAAACTTAAAAAAAAGTGTTCTAAATGAAATGCTATGATCTCTCAACCTGTCTAGTCTATGACTGAACAGCCATAGTGCTGTCAGAAATTGACTCATAACTTTGAAGTTAACAAAGTGCTTGCAGTAACTTGGCCTTTTCCAGAATTTTCCTCCACTACTAAGCGTGTCCTTTTTCCAGTTTCTGGATTAATCATTCTAACATCTGACACTTCTGCTGAATTTCAAAAGAAGCATTTTTTTTTTATTTCTGAAAACTGTCTGTTCCTGATCAGTCTCAGGGCTAAGGATGGTGCCTTATGAATATATATACACACACACACACTCAGTTATGGTTTCACAGAGAGGATTTGAGTCCATTACCATTAATACTTTTGGGTTTTTAGTGAATACCTGAATTGGAGAGGCCAGATTTTTTAGAAATTTACATATACAACTTTTTGGTCTCCAAGAAACTTGCTAGCCCATTACTTTGCTCAAAAAGAGGCCTGCTAGTATGTGACATTTCTTGCTGTTTCTGCTCGAATATACTGAATTTCTGATCTACACTGCTCCTGACTCTTTCCATCTTTCTACTTTTGCTGCCCAGGTGAGAGTGCTTAGTCATTTTCACAAATAACTAAGCTTTGTTAGGAGAACCCCAAATAAAACTGGGCAGGTGCTAGTGAATTACAGAGATGTTAAACTACCCTTATTCAGTCTTTTAGAATAATGATTTTAGTTTTGCTTTTTTGTGGGGCTTTTTTTGTTTGGTTGGTTTTTTGTTTGGGGTTTTTTTTGATGTGTTAATCCATAGAGCCTCTGCTGAAAGATATGTGTTTTAAATAAGAGTATTGACTGATTGTCTGTACTTTTAGTTTTGAAAAATGTTTCATTAGTTCCAGTGTCTAATTTGGCAGATCTTTGCCCAGTCTTTAATCTTTTCATCTTAAAAGTGGACTAGATTAAACAAATTGGATTTTATTTATAAAAATAAGGGGACACATAATCAAAATTATTTTAAAGGGCATGTTTATTATCAAAACAGTGTATGATTTAGACAGCTGTCTTAATGGAAATAACTTTCTGCACACCTAGAACATGGGCATATAAGTATTTAACTGGCTTTTTCACAGCAATATACTTCTATGAAATGCAGAATATTTTTTTTTTGTTTGCAACAGTTCATTCAGCTAATTTAGTTAATTTAGTTAAATGAGTAACTGACATTTCTTGTAAGTAAATCTTCTGTGGCTACAGTGAATGTTTTGGGTTTTTTTTTAGGGGAGGAGCTGACTGTATTTTCTTTTTATGCCTTGGGCAAAACTTATTTATAAATATGTATAAACTTTCAGAAATGGTTTTGGATAAAACAATACTCTTCTTAACCCTGTGATTCCAGTAATACATGGAGCATTAGAGTGCTAGTACCAGCACATACAGTACTCTAAACATCTATAAAAAAGCTTGGGAATGAAGATATTGGTGCTGACATGTAATAAAGCCAATTATATCTTCTTAAGTTTGCTGTTCATTACTTTTTGTTCAAGGTGATACACAGCAACTATTTTCTTGTTTTTCTAATCTAACTTGTTAAGCTGTGACCACAGGTCCTCCCCTGCAGTTGCATACTTTTGCCCTGGCAGTCTCTTGATTAATGCATATATCACACAGTGCTCAGACGCGTTCCAGCCATTTCATAGCCTAATGGGAAAAAAGGCTGCAACGCTTCTTGTAAAAGACGACTTTAAAAAATAGCCGACTGCTAATTGATCTGCGATTTTAAAAAACGGACTTGTTCTGCAAAAGAACCCTGTCATTTTTCTGTGAGTAAATGCAGATGTTAGTCTTTTACTGAACTTTCTTTACCTCAAGACAAGCCTTTCAATAGGAAATGTCTAGAGATGAAGTCTCATTACCTGGCTTTTTTTTTTCAAAAAGAGCAAAAGCAAACAAAAAAAAACCATGCACTGAAATCTAATCTCTGATTTAAAATTCAGAAACAAGAACCTAGAGACTGTTGGGCATGCGTAAAGGCAGAATTGTATGTGGTTTCATGTGTATGGTTTTTTATTAAGCAAGCGACTAAGAAATGGATTGCTAGCTTTTGAGGAATATTTCATTTCACTCCTTTCATGCATTACTTTTCTTTTAGAATAATGATGAGGGAGGTATTTGTTTGCTGTTTCATGCTGGGGGAAAGCATTTGGCATAGGGCTTTTGCATCCAGCACGGATGAAGATTCAGTGTAGAAAGAAATTATACAGGGAGGAGAGTGGTAGTTTGTAAAAAAGGGCAACGCACAAGAAACTAGTGAAGTGCTGAAAAGAGAACATGTTGAGTCATCTGGGAACAGGATGTCTTTATTATAGATACAGAATAAGATGTCTGTCTATATTTATATCTTATATAGATGATGTATTAGTATTGTGTGTGTACATATGTATGTATTTGAATTCTCAGATATATAATGGGGGGTAGACAAATCAGAAATAATTGAAAAAAATAATTTATGTATAGAAAGAGTTAGAAGTTAGGTTCCCCTCTAATGCCTCACTGGTTTTGCTTGGTTTTGTGTTGGGTTTTTTTTTTTAACCCAGTAATGGTAATAAATAGCAGAATTTTGGGTTGGTGTATTTTTAACTGAGCACGTATTAGTAGGAACTTTACAATAACATCTGACTGTTTTACACAGCGTCTTTTTTTAAGTGAACGCTTGAAAATAGTGCCCTTCCTCAGACTTGGGAGATTCAGTTGCTGAGATGCTTTGATAGTCTGCAAACTCCACTAGGCAAGACGTTTGCCAGCCAGCAATTTCCTTTTTAGTAAATATTCTTGATTGTGGAGTGTTCTTTAGCCTCCTTTCCAAATGACATTTCCCCCTGTGTGATAGGCAGTATATTGCGTATACGGTTTCCTAGTGAGACACTGGCTGCCTTAATTAGCCTTGTGAGCTGTGCTGAATTTTACCTGTGAAATATCCTGCACAGCCGGTATCCACGCTTTCTGTGCAGCTTTTGTCCTATTGCCCTTTGTTTCCTTGGTGGTTACAGGAAGAAGCCCTTGACCTTTGGTGGTAGGATGTTTTCAGCATGTGTGGAATGGTTTTGGAGGGTGTTTTATTTTTTATTGCCCTGCAGATAGTAAAGTACATAAGTATTATCTCTGTGTTGTTTGTTTCCTTTATTATAAAGAATACTGACTTGCAGACTCAGAACTGAAATTGTATATGTAGGTATCCTTTGTCCGAAGTCAGTCATTAAACTTGTTTGACATGGGTATTTTCTAAGGCTTTATGGTTTTCATGTGCCCATTTATCAATCATTTTAATCTTGTGCTCAACAAGTTTGAGTCTAGCATTGTGCCTGGTGTAGTGGTGAATTTGAGGTTTACAAATAGGTAAAGGAAACTTCTTGGCAGAATGAGTCCATGTTAGCGATCAGTATCTACTGTGATTTTCCATGTAAAAATGCAAATTAGCTGATGTCTTGATCGCCTTCCTACTTTAATGTTATTTAATTAGCTCATAATCTGTAAGTGAAGGTTATCTTAAAAATAATTCTCAAAGCTGGTATTTTGATACCAGTAAGGGAGACTGACCTCAGTATCAACTGACAGTTTTAAAATTCAGGATTTTCTTTGTTGTTCACTTTCTAAAAATACCAGGATTCAAAATTCTACCTTACTTGAATTAATCAAACTAAAAGATAGCTGACTAGCCTCTTGTGGCTGAATAGATTTTTTTTTTTAAGATAATGAGTTAGAATGCATATGTTATTTCAGGCTCAAAACATCCACTGTTTGGTCTGCTTGAGGATTTCTTACCTGGGTTTATATGCATTATAGGTATGATTCATATTACTTGTTTTAGCTAGTTTCTCAAGTACTTTGAGAAGTCACACTTTGCAGAAATTTGGATTGGTTAAAAAAATATGTAAATTTATTGACAGCCTTTGAAAAACACCCCTAAAGCATCTGATTAGTTCCTGAAGCTCAAGAATGTGGTGCATGTATAGTATTCTGCAAACATGTAGAAACTGATTATTAAAGTATGTTAAAATATTTTATGGTGCAAGCAGAACTCATGATCTCAGAGCTAAAAGGTGTGAAGTTCTGGTGCAGGTGACTTTCAGAACTCTGACCATAGATGATTTTAATCTTTACCTTTTTGTTTTAATGTGCTATGACTGAGCATAGTTTTATGTTTAGAAGTTGTGTAGTTTACTTATCAAACACTCATTCTGTAAGTAAGCAATATTTAGTTGATATATCATCAGCCATATGTGACAGATATACATGGAAAGATGCATCAAAATAAGTGAATATTCAGTGCATCAACATTAGTTTAGCAAAGGAGTTATTTTCATATTGCAAAATAGTACCGTTTCCCATTTAGCTATACATGAGTTGCAATTATTGGATCTTTTAAGTATCAGTGATTTCTTTCAAAGAACTGTTTCTGCGATAGCACTTTAAATTTAAACAATGTTTTCAGCTTTTTTTTTCTCCTTTTACCAACTTGGGGTCCTTTTCTTTGATTCAGATATCTGCTAATAAAAGAGTGAATAATGGATAACTAGTACATTTACATACATCTTTGATTAAAAACAGCAAAAAAATCTGAATATATAAACATTACTTATGATTTTTGTTAACTTGTATCTTATTTGTATTTTGTTATTTCCTACCTAGAAGTGGAAGAACTGTTAACTTCTCTTAAGCATATCCAGCACATGTTGGTAGACCCTCAGAGCCAAGAGGATACCTCTCTCATTTTACAGCTTGTTCAAAATACTGATTTTCAGAATGCATTTAAGATACACAATGCAGTTACAGTGCACATGAACAAAGCCAGCCCTCCATATCCTCTCATCTCCAATGCACAAGAACTAGCACAAGAGGTAGGTACAGTATACATCTCTGATATATTTGAAACCTATAATCATAGTTGTTGTTGAAATATGTACTTGTCAAGCTTGTCTGAGTTACTGAGTGTTGAATTTGAAAGGGATTATAATAGTCACCAATTGTTGTATCCGGTCTTTCAGGATTTCCAAACAGCAACTGGAAAAATATTTTGGGGATAAGAACTCCCTTTTTAGAATGGATATATAACAGAAAAGGTACTATGTTTAAACCTGGGAAAAGGGAGTGGTTATGAAAATCTCTTAACTTCAGTGTTCTTTATTCCAAGTGTTCAGGAGTTGAATTACAGTTCTCTATTGTTTCTTTGAGTTGAACCATGGGTCTTAAATTGGGAGGCATCTCTGAAAATACAACCACACTGGAAACAAGCACTCTGCTTTAAAGTGAGCAACAGATCCCATAATACTTAATTTCAAAGTTTTAGTTACTGCTGTGATGGTCAGATTACACTTAACGTTTGTCTGACAGTTGCTAGCTCTTTTATAAGACCTGATGTCTTTTAGAAATGATTAGAGTATAATTTTAGAAATTTACTTGAGCAAGATTTTTAACTTTAGTCTTTTCAGTCAGATTGTAACTGTTTGACATACTTTTACAATTTCAGCCAGGTTAACTACTTTCTTTGAGGCTTATTCACTTGAATACAGATGGGTCATAACTGTATACAATAGCTTTATAAGCATTAGTAGTAATTTACAGAAAAATGATCATATACAAAGTTGCTGGAACAGAATAAATTTCCACATATGGCTGGATGCAGTTAAGACCCTCTGAGGGGTTGCTCAATAACTTCATCTTCACTGTTCCATGGCATGGTGCATGTATATATTGCAGTGAAGTGTGGCTACACCTTATATGGATATACATTTGTTAACCTTGAACTAGCTAGCTTGAATACTGATATCAGTGCAAGCATAGCGCTGTAGTGTTCAGTAAAGCCAGATCCAGAGGCTGGTTAAATGCTCCAGCATTAAAGTGCTGAAGCACCCAGTGAACCAAACTTACCTGTTCAAAACTGGCACAGGTATACCAGTTGGAGTACCTGAGCCAGTATATCCATTCTGTGGTTGCTCAAAGGCACATCACTCCAATTTCAGTACGGCAGCAAGTTGATTTTTTTAAGTATCTGGTTTTCTTTCTGCCTGAAGCCATTTTTTTCAACAGCTCTTTCCACTCTTCTTCGTTTTTCTAGACTTTAACCTTGTAAGTCAAGGAAAACAGCATTGTAGCAAGCTTGAAGTTCCTTTACAGAAGAAATTACTGATTCTGGAGAGACATAATTTAAATGTTATCTAAAGGTGGAGTGTGGTGATTAAACTGCAGCTCAGGATTTTCCTGTTTAGGTTCATTATTAAGACTGTGCCAGAACCAGCTGGGAGTATTTTACATACGAGCTTCCCTCTGGCTTACTCATCAGCCTGTAGGCTGCTATAGGATCCTCACTAGGCTTCTTCGATGTCTGCAAGCCTGAAGGAACCTTTCTAGTTAACTTCTGTTTGTAAACTACTTCCCCAAACACCCACTTTTACACAGTCCTAGTTTGAGATTTCATTCAGATACAAGCCAGAGATTTTATGACTCTTCATTTATAATATAGGATGTTACAGATTTATCTCTTAAGAAAGCTGATTTTCCCCCTTTGTGGATATGATGTCCTCTTATTTGCTGCTTAATAGACGTTTCCGGGAAGAAAATATGCCTGGGAAAACTCTAGGTCTGTTTTCAAACTTTCATATTCCTCCCTATCTTCCCTACCCCTCACCTTCCCAACACATTCTTCTCTTTTTTCAGGTGATTTGGTAAATCCTAAAATCAGAAGGTGGTGCAAAGGCAGTTTTGTGTCTCTTAGCAATCCATGAAGAATGTTAAGCATAAAGAAAATTTTTCATCTAAAATTTTTAAACCAATGGAATTTTGTCATCACCCAGGAGACTATTACGTAAAAGCAAACATATACCTGCACTCAATTTGATTCTTCATCTCCCATCCCTGTCTTGTCCAGCGTTGAAATTCCTGAAAATTGCATATGTCTCTCCCCATTTTCAGATGTAATCTAGTTTCTCCATGATTCACCTCCTGGTGTATTGAAGTGACTTGTATTTTGCAATATGTTAAATAGCATCCTGAAATGATCGAGCCAGAAATTCAGGACAAACATTTCTGTGACTGACAGAAGTGTCTCAAGAGGAACACCTTGAGGCCTCCATTCACATCATTCTGGTACTTCCTCGTCTTGCCTGAATAGAAGGTCTTATGCTCGTTTTTCAGTTCCCTTATTCCTTTTGGAAAGGCTTCTGTATTAGTTAGGGTAGCAGCACAGGAGGAAACTACTTCTGCTTTAGGAAAAGTTGGGTTTGGTTTTTTTTTACCCTGACAAAGAGTCTAACTGCATGCCTAGGTTTTTTCTTGTACTGTGACTTTTGGTTGTGTCTTTTGCTTTTTCCATCCTTAAACATAGGTATGGGAAGCTCCCCCAGAAAGCAGTTCATTTACTTACTTCAGGGTGTTTTTGAAAAGACACTTGCAAAAGCCTGGATTTGAGATACTGATAACATCTTGATGATAAAAGCCACAAGACATTACAAGAAAGAAAAATAGCAGATGCGTGCATAACATTCATTTTAAATGGAGGGTAATGCTAATGTGCATATTTTAGTGCACAGGTCATCAGTGACAGTGTACAACTCTGAAACTGTTTCAGAGTGCATGTCCTAATTTAAAGCTACAGGCATGTTTTGTTTGAGGCTTCACAGTGTGGAAGAGAACCTGTTCTAGAGCTCATGCTACTGTAGCTCTAACAGGAAAAGATAGTCTGCAACACAATTTCATGTTGCAATGTGAAACATCCTCCCTTGAGAATAAAAAACTAAAAATTAATATTAAGTTGAAGTACACTTTTGGAAGTGTGTTTGGGGGGAATTACCGTCTCCTACACTGAACTTAATTCAAACAATTGTTTTCATTTATGCTTTAATTGATGATTTGCTTTTGTAAAACATAATGTGTATGAACAGTGTGTTGTGAACTTTTTTATTTTGATTTTTTAACCACTAACGATATATGAATGGAATGGTACCTTTTTACTTTCTAGTCCTCTTTAAGAAACTCTTAAAACTAGTAGAACACTTGTACAGTTAAATTTTTCCACTGATTCTGATAACCAGGCACCAACAACTCAAGATTTTTCCTTTTTTTTTTAAAGAAACTCTAATTGAATTTAAAAGGTGGAATGAAGCTCTTAAGCTTAAATTTATTTTAGAGAGCTAATCTTCATGTAATGTGGTATACTCCAAGTCTTAAGTAAAAATAGCCAGTAAACATCAAGTGTAATTAAATTGATTTTAAATCCATTTAAACTTGACCAAGATGGGGGCAAGGATTATGGGAACATGGTCTGAATCTTGACCTTGTAAGAATATTTGATGCAGCATTTAAGACAGTTTGTAATTTTTGGCCTGTAACAGCACATATCAAATACCTGAAGTACGTTCTTGCTATTAAATATACTTAATAGGCTCAATTTATATAGGCTATGTTTCTTAATGGTTTCAGGCTTGCTACTGTTGACTTCAAGTACTGGATCAGTACTCTTGAGAGGACGTACTGGAAGCTTGTAACTTCTGGTATTAGTGCATTACAATGTGCATTACATATTCCCTCTGACAGTCCTGCCCACCTGAGAGTAAGCAATAACAAGATTTTACAGGTGCTGTTAAATTCTGAACGTTTAATATCACTCCAGCATATGCCTCCAAATTGTGGTGTGTTTAATGAAACCAAATTGACAGCTTTTGGGGGGCTGCTTGGACTGAAGTTAACGTAATGAACAATAAAAACTAGGCTGAAGAGTTAAGGAAATAGTATTATTGCCACATATTTAGTGTGGATTGCCCATGCTATTCACAGTGTGTCACTTCTGGAATGACAGCCTATATTCAAATTTCTACATCTGATAAATCTGTGGGATTCATTACCATGAGTAACAAGGGAATCTGGTGTGCAGCTGTACTGATGTAATAAGTGGTATATATAGCAGTCTGAAGCATTCCTAGTGCTTCATTTAAGAGAAGAATGTTTATTATTTGCTTATTTAAAGGGCGGGGGAAGCTATTAAAGTTTTGAATAATGAAATTTGTCAAAGCAGAAATTAAGCTTGAAGGATATTCACCACACACAAAATGACTGTTTGGCCTGGTTGGTTGCTTTTCCCCTGCCAAATCCCCCACTCTGACCTTGCATTCAGAAGGTTGTCTGTCTTGCAGAACTTCCAAGTTGCTTTCTGAGTAGGTTTTTCTGTAAAAGGGTCATAAAGATAGGGTATATAAGGATTTAACACTTCTTGTAGCTTATTCAGGAAAGGAACTGAAAGTCCCTTGAAAGTTAAAGACCTTAAATAAACCTCTATAAGAAAATATTTTGTATTAGAAGAATCTCTTCTTTCAATACAGAGGAAAAGTTTGTTAGTGAAATATATGCTTTTACAGTGTTCTGTCTGCTGTATGGCATCCCAAAATTCAGACTAAGCTAGGGATAATAGCTTCCTGGCCACTTCAGAGGTATGACTGAGGTCGGGCCTATATGAAGCTGAATTCTTTCTGTTCTTTAGTGTTTTAAAGAAATAAGTAAAAAAGTTATTTAAATCTGGCTTCTTGTTTTTCTTTTCTAAGCTATACCAAGTTTATTTGCCATGAGGCATGTTCTACGGATGTCAGAAGGAAGGCTTTTGGAGGTTGTGCCAGGTTTATAGCTAAGCCCAGGATCTTGTTCCATGTGACAGTGTTTGGTTTGCAATGTAAGGATCTTGCTCCATGGGAACAGTTCATTTAGTCGTTTATGCTAGAGTTTAAAAGTATCTTTACTGTTTTCAATGCAGTCATCTAGTAGCATCCAAGAGAGTTCTTAGCATTTCTGTAGATAATTGCTCCTAGATACAGGCTCTTCAGGCATTTAGATAGTGTTAGATCACACAAAAAGCTTCGTTATTTTCACTTTGGAACTGGTGGTTTCTTGATTCTCTGTTCTGTCACATTACCTCATCCTTAAGAGTAAAAGCTCTTGAAAACAAATGTTTTCCATCCCACTGAAAGGTGCTGCTCTATGTATAATTTACTCATGATGTCTCTGGATTCATTTGTGCTTTTGGACTTGTGTGCCTTTGGCCAGATTAGGCCAGAGGATAATGGCCGTGGAAAGTATCTTCTTCAGCCTCACCTTTGGATAAGAGGGTCTTCCCTGTTCTTGACTTTCTCCATAAACATACTAGGGTTTTCTAATATTTGCAAGAGATGATGGCAAAGCATGTCTGGAAATTGTATGAGAAGGCAAACCTTTTCAGGCAGCTGAAGCTGCTTGAGCAAAAACTGCCCTTGCATTAATGTGAATTATTTTGGAACCAGCCAAAGAAACCCCATTTCCTGGGACCTTTTGAAGTTTTGCCTTGTATGCTGAGGCAGGGGCTCCAGGATGCATTGCAAAACCGGTCTTCGGATCTTCAGTCCTGCTGTTGGTGGCAATAGTTTGGGTGAAAATAAATCATCTCCTTTTGAGGAAAAGGCAGGCTAGTCATGTTAATGAGAAATTAGTTAATTTTAAAAGACCCAGCATATTCACATAGTAGACTTCATTGTGACTGATTTCACTACCATGTTCCTTTCCATAGTTTAAATTTTTTGTGTGCATCTCTGTGGTAGCTGAGCTCATTGCCAGTCTCTGGTATTGGTAGATCTGTGTGATGCATGGGATACCAGCTTAGACTTGGTAGATGATTACTGAGGCAGGATATGCTGGAGTAGTCCTGTGGTGTCACTGTATGTTTTCCTAATGTGTACCAGATTCAGTTTGATCAGTCAGTGTAACAATTATGTTGATATACTTTACTTTCAGTACAATGAATAATTGCAACTAGGGGTTTGTGCTTGAGTAGGGGAAGGAGGCTTGATAAATCACTGTGCAGATTAATAGTGTTACTACTTGATTTCTTTTTAGGTACAGAGTGTTTTGAAACCCAGTCACCATAAGGATGGGCAGGAGCTTAATGCTTTGCTCAGTGCCCCTCACATGCAGGTAAAACAAAATGGAACTTCTCATCTATGGGATGTATTTCTTGATGTTGTTTTCAGTATAACTTATTTCTTGCAGTTGTTTTGGGCTGACTGGACAAGGATGGATTTTATTTTACAGCTCTGCAAATCTCTTAATATTTTTCTAGGATGAGAAGTTTCCAATTTCCAGCAACTACTGGAAATTCCTAACCGAGTGTAGTGCATGATTGTGCACCGCCCTTGCTATATTCTACATGTATTAGAGAGTAATTTGCACATAAACAATGTAGCAGTAGATCAGTAGGGTCAGGGCAACAGATGAGCTGCTTTGCTTATCTATGTTTTTTTTTTTTTTCCTTTGACAGCCATTTCATGCTTACCCTAGGGAGCATAAAGGAAATTTTGTCCTGTGGTGGTGATGTAAATCCATGAGTAGTTTTCACTGCAGTAACTTCTTATGCCTTTATCCTCAGTCACATACATAGTAAATAAGTGTCTGGGTTTTTAGGAAGGAGAAGCTGCAAGTACAGTCACAGTTGTGTGTTCAAAGTTGCTTTTTTATTCTTTTCCAATCTGAAAGTTTTGGAAAGTATGTAGCAGTAGGTGCTTACATAGCTGTGATAAATTATCTTTATTTTATTGCTTGAGTCAGTTTGCAATATTCTGTAACCTGCAAAGACTATTCAAATTCAGAAAAGAGTTCGTTTAACTCTTATTTTGTGTACATATAAAGTGAGAAATTATCTGTAACTGAGCTGATTTTGTTTCACACTAGGCACTCTTACTGGCTCACGATAAGGTTGCAGAACAAGAAATGCAACCAGAGCCTGTGACAGATGAGAAGATTTATGAAAATGTTGGCATCTATGGAGGGGAGACAGTTAAAATAGTTCGCATTGAAAAAGCTCGGGACATTCCATTGGTAAGTACTGATACTCATTCAGTTATATATAAAGGAAGGAAGCTTTTTTGTCCTTTGGAGATTGATGTGAAAGTTTTGGAATTTGAAAGTAGAGGTGGTGTTTAACTTGGAAACACTTCCCTCCCTCCAAAATGAGAAATAGTCTCACAGATTATAAATTTGTGTGTATCTTCATATAGCAGTAGCTGCACTACTCTTGAAAAAAATATTTTCCATCCCGCTGAACCTGTACAACTTCTGTCAACTTGGGTTTGGACAGGGCTTCTTGACAGAAGTCATCGTCCCAAGTTTTGCTGCAGGGGAGCTTATGGCCTTGTGCCAACCATGTATTATTTTTGGTTTTCTTTTTAGCATCTCCCGCTTTCTATTTTGCATCTTTCAAATGGATGTTTCCTTAGGAAAATGTTTTTTTAAAAAATAATTATTCTTATGGTTGGAGCAATTTAATTCTTCAATCTTTAGTGCAGTTTAAAGACATGAAACCGGTGGCTTTGAGTTTCATATATAATAAATTTGGAATGTGTTGCTACTACACAGGGTGCTACTGTTCGCAATGAAATGGATTCTGTGATCATTAGTCGAATAGTGAAAGGAAGTGCTGCAGAGAAGAGTGGGCTGTTACACGAAGGGGACGAAGTTCTGGAGATTAATGGCATTGAAATTCGTGGAAAAGATGTTAATGAAGTTTTTGACTTGTTGGTGAGTTGTACACTTCTTGTTTGCCCTGCAAAAAAATACTAATTTCAACAGTCGGAACCTGTTGGCTCTACTTGTCATTTGTACTCCTATTTTGCATTAGTTTAAAAATATTTTCATTCTGATAGCTTGTGTTATATGTGGAGGGGAAAGTAATGATTTTTCATCTTTGGTTGAGTCTGCAATTAATAAATGTGTGGCTGTGTGATTGTGGTAGTGTCTGTATGGGATGGAGTGAATTTTCTTCGTAGAAGCTTGTGTGATGCTGTGTTTTAGGTTGGTTTTATACTGAAACAGTGCTGATAATGCACCAATGTTTTAACTGTTGCTGAACAGTGCCTGCACAGTGTCAAGGCCTTCTCTGTTTCTCCCTCTGTCCCCCGCATGCAAGCAGGCTGGGGGTGAGCAGGAGGTTGGGAGGGGGACACAGCTGGGATAGCTGACCCCAACTGACCACAGTGATATATCATGTCATATAACATCATGCTGAGCAATAAAAACCAGATGTTGAGTGATTGTGTTTGCATCACTTGCTGGGTTGGGGTTTTCTCCCTTCACTTATGAAACTGTCTTGCTGGGGAAGGGGAGTGAGGGAGGAGCTGGTGGGTGCTTATGCTGGCTAGACTTAACCCACCAGAAATTTTATCACATAGGACCTTTACATGACTAGACTTTTTACTATTTCCCTCCTGATAAACCCCCTTTTGTCTAGCCATTTACCAGCATAGACATTTTTCTGTTTGTTACAATTTTACCATTCATAACAAAATTATACATCAGTTCAAAAAGCAGCTAGTCAGAAAAACAGGCCAGAAATCCAGCAAGAACCAGTAAATGCAGAAGTATTCTCTCTGTCAAAGGTCCTGTGAGGTAGAATGTCAAAATCTGGGAATTACCAGTACTTTCTCTTGCCCAGTATTGTTCTTTTTTCATGCTTTTCCCTGGCACCAGCTGTTGATCAGTGTCCAAGACAGGATGCCTAGAACCTGACTATGAATCTTTGGTCTGATTACAGCAGGCAAGACCATTCTGTCAAAGAGAAAACACATGAAAATTACAAATTTTTTACAGGTTAACTTATAACTTTGATACAAAACATTGGAAATGCCCGCTAGCACTTATTTAGTACGGTCGTTGGGGGAAAAATGTGAAATATATTTAATAAATCTTTTTTTACTTAGTAGATCTATGCTCTATAGATAAATCAAAATCAAGACAAATACCTGCCTTCTGCTATAGGTTGCACTATTGCAGACTGTAGTTTTTAATGGATAGTTTCCACCTTTAGTTGGATTTTTTTTTTCTGAAATTTGCTGTTAAAATTTTTCAGCTAATGCATGGAATGAAGTCAAGTGGAGGGAAGCAGTAGCAGAAGTATGTGGGGGTTTTTCTAAGCCATTTAAAAGGCTCTTATTATTTGGAAAGCCTTCAATCTCCATGTGTTTTTTGGATTGGAGATACCTGACATTCTTCACGCTCTGTAATTGTCCCCAATGTATTTTTTAAGAGTCATATTTAGCTAAGTCCTGTGCTTCTGAAGAGAGTGTTTTGTAGATGCTTGACAGATAATTCAACTCTGGCAGTTTAGTTCTCTGCAGAGAGCTTGTTCTGCTCTTGAGCAGCTCCTGCAACCTAGAGTTACAGAATAAAAGATTTAAAACCACACCACACTAACATAAGAGCAAATTACTTGCTTAATTTTCTTTTTAAAAACATCACGTTTTTAAACGTATTTTTAAAATTATTAATTTAAAGTAATATTTTTAATTCTTTGTATGTTGTCTTCCGTATTTTGTAATATGGAAGTGAGGTTTTAAAATGCTTCAGTTCCCCCAAAATAAGCACAGGAGAAGGAAATTACTTTCCTTAGTTTTGCCTCACCACTTGCTACTCAAGTGATAATAAAATGTGCATGACTTTAGGCAAGACTATTCACACAATCACTGTGAAATTCTGTGCATTCCTTGTAGAACTATGCATGCTGACTGAAAACAGGATTCTCCTTTCCTGCAGTCTAATCATGTTATGCTCGGTTATGGTTACTTTATTTAAGCCTTAGGTCTGAATTTTTTGATACATGCATACACTTGGGTTTTTGGCAACATAAAATTGTGTTACGGCTCATTGAATGATGTATAGGAAGTGAGACACACGTGGACCTTGTCATGGGTTGGCACTTGCATTTTATCTAGGTATTTGCTATGTGTGCAGACACACGCTGTATGCAAGAGTATGCAAACAAATTAGAATTCTTTAAAGCCAGGACATTTATTATGTTCTACTTTGTTAGTAAGGTGATTGCAATATTTAATATTAAGTACTTTACAGATACGGGATTTGAGTGTGTTAGTTAATTTTTTAGACAGTGTTTTGTACGCTTTAATGGTAACAGCAATTTTAGAAGAATAATAATGTTTTATATTTTTTCTTCCCAGCATAGATCCACTGGTTCTGTTCAAAAACACCAACAAGAGAATATTATTCTCCATTTCTCCTAAGTCTCTCTACTTGACAGTATTGCAGCTGCTCCATTTCAAAGAGAAATAGTTTATGTACAATCAAGAATGCTAGGTTCTTAAAATCTGAATATCAACATTTGGCTTTCTAGACTGCCACTGAATTACTGTATCTGTACTATATCTTTTAAACCAGTTAAGGGGTAGATGATGTGCTATTAGGAACTGCCTTCTGTGGGAATTTTTGAAGCATTTTCTAAGATATGTTATTTATTAAAATTCTTAACCTTAAGCCATATTTTGATACTGTATATGAAGATTCTATTTTTCGCCTCAGGCTGACATGCATGGTACTCTGACCTTTGTATTGATTCCCAGTCAGCAGAGCAAGCCACCTCCTGCGAAGGAGACAGTTGTAAGTAGCTCTACATAAGTTCTTGAGCTTGGTGACACATACCTTGTTTTTCCAGTAATGCATAGAAAGTTCTTCTGTAGATCACTTATATTGTGGAACAAAACCAAAACTTAACAATTAAACTAATTTTTAAAATTACCAGACTAACACCTGAATTAACTTTTGGACATGATGGTGTTAAGCTGAAACTTAGTATGATTTTAACTCAGTTTCTTAAAATAATAAGAACTTATAAAAGTAGAACGGCCTGTGCTTCTGAAATTGTTTTGAAATTCTCAGTTTCTCTATTTTACATATATATATCAAAATTGGATTGATGGAACTTGCACATATGCTTTGGGAGGAAAAGTTTGTATACTGGAAACCTTGTTCATTATCTTTTCAGCTAATATACTTTACTTGAGAGAGCTTTAACAGTTTGAAGAAAGAATGCACAGATTTATATCATAGCCAAACAAAAACATTAATGGCTGGTGGCAAAAAAAATTTTACAAGTGAAACTTTACCTAAAGCCCAGCAAATGGGTTTCAATCTGTGTATTTATTAGGTATTTAAACAAAGCAGAATATCTCTGATACTTTTTGAATGCAAAGAACTTAAATAGTACCTCAGGGGTTTTTGTCTCCTAAAATGGTGAGGAAATTGCATAGACTTTAGAATTACAAGAGTTGAATTCAGGCCTTAATCTCCAACCTAGCACAACTGTGTGTCTTCCATTGTTAAGCTAAGTAATGATTCCATCCCAGTATCTCCTGTATGCCCCAGATAGTTTCCATTTTATAGGATCTTGGTGTTTTGATATATTGGAGCTCCACTGCAGTCATAGGAAGATGGGGTGTTATTCTTCAGAATTCAAAGGGGTTTTTTTTCCCTCTGTTTTTACATTTGATCTTCTACAGATACATGTGAAAGCGCATTTTGACTATGATCCCTCTGACGACCCTTACGTCCCGTGCCGAGAGTTAGGCCTATCTTTTCAGAAAGGAGATATACTCCATGTGATCAGCCAAGAAGATCCAAACTGGTGGCAGGCTTACAGAGATGGAGATGAAGATAATCAGCCATTGGCAGGCCTTATCCCTGGTAAATAAATCTCTAGAAAAAGCTTGACAGTTGTTCCCGTAGGCATAGGGGCAATATTTCAAAGACTCGTATACCCTTAAATATCCATTGCCTTAAATATCTGTGACTTTCAGCCTTTTGTAACAGAGCCGTAGTTATGTAATTCGCTTACTTAAAAGATTGACCTTGTAGGGGCATCTCCATGTATAGATGTTAAATGCAAAATAAAGCTACCACTTCCACTGCAGTTCATCTTTCAGGAGCTACTCTCTTCCTTTATTTCTCCACCTTGGGGACTCTGGATTCAGAGTTCCCTCTGCTGGCTGCAGCAGAAATATGGGCCTGCTTGTCCTCTAGTGAGCAGAGCGGCTGTTAGGTTTTTTACCATATCAAGTAGCTTATTTGAAAAATGGGGTGGTTTTTTGTGGTAACTTGTCTGGATGTTTTCACTTAGCAGCAAGCTTCAGTTACTTGTAACAGTTGTGCTTCCTTTCTAACTGTTGGGGGCCTCTGGGTAATAGGGTTTTCAGGCATTGAAGTCAGTATATAATTTTTGCATTGAAATATGTACTGCACTTTAGTCCATTAAAGATCTGCTGATCTGTTAAACAGAGTGAAGAAAAGTCTTTTCATATTCCATAGAATATCACACTTACTGTATAACATTTGAGTAAGTTGAGAGGAACACTGATTTAAATATAGGATAATTTTTTTTCAAGCTGAAGTTCAAATGATTTAGTAAAAATAGAACACGTTTAACACAAAAAAATTGAGAACCATATCATCATAGTGGAGAAATGTGGTCTTGCCAGTAGTTTCAATTTTCCAGGCAAAACTGTCCAGAATAGTACGAATGCTCTCTGCAAGTCTTTCCTGATTAATAAATTTTCAAAGCAATAAACAAGCTTCACAGCAATTTTAGTTTCTTTCTAAATTTCTCTTGTATGTCATATTCTGCTAGAACCTTCAGAGATGTAACAGCTTAGGGAAAAAATGAGCAAGTCATCATTACCAAAAAAGTCTGGAAATGGTTTCTGTGTTAACTGCTTTTTACTTCTTGTTTTTCAAATGCATTAAGGAAAAAGTTTTCAGCAACAAAGAGAAGCAATGAAGCAAACCATAGAAGAAGACAAGGAGCCAGAAAAATCAGGTTGGATATGTGCTTTCCAAGGTGGGGGTGGGGGGGAAGCGGTATCTAACTGTCATGAAGGTGCTAATTACTGATATCTGGAACCTTGTCCTTGTAAAGTTGTAGAAAATTCTTCCATTTTCTGTAATGCAAGTGGGACGATTCTTTGGAATTCTTCATGTTAAATACACGTCTGAGTTTAGCACTTTGTTGTATAAATCACATGGTTTTTCGTAACTGTGCAATGTAATTAGGATGATGTAGGGGAATTTAGAAAGCCCCTTTTTTCTTAAAGAATTTTATGTGCCATGAGTCAGTTGAAGTCCTTGGCACGCAACATTTGCTTAATACACCAAAGCGTTGTAATGAACTGAAGAATATTATGCCTTTTCAAAACTGGAGAATAAATTCTCCCCTTTAAAGATCCAGTTAGTGGGTGGCATAGGAAATTTTTTACTGTATGGGTATTTGATTGTGATGATTTTTATTTTGGTTAGGAAAACTCTGGTGCGCGAAGAAAAACAAAAAGAAACGGAAAAAGGTTTTATACAATGCCAATAAAAATGATGGTAAGCAATGTCTTTTGCACAGTGTGTGCACTTTGTAGAATCTTTTATAGTTGCTTCTAATAGCCTTGTGAAAAGAATGCTGAAATTCATGATATGATATTAGAAATACTGCCTGATGACATTCTGTTTTGGAGCAGTAGTATGGCTTGTAATAGCAGTTAGTGAAAGATGTAAAAGAAGTGGCAGAATCTGTAGTAATTTAGTGTCTTTATTAAAGACCAGTTGATAGAGGTAAAATTAAAAAGGCATTTTAGGCATAGAAGCACTCATAATTTTACAGTGATGAACCAATTTATTGTTGTTTTGTAATATCATCTCGCTCTGCATAATCAAGTTTAGTAAATGGAAACTTTCTCCCTGGAGAGTTTGTAGGTTATTTATACTATATTCTTAGAAAGGTACTTGGGGATTGGGATGATGATTTTTGTTGTTGTTGGGCATAAACTGTTATTCTTGTACTAAAACTTGTTCCTTGGCAAGAAAGTTGTTTCCTGAGTTTATGCTACTAATTACATCAGTAGTAAATGGAAACACATTTTTTTTCTCCAGAAGGGGTAAAAAGTGCCTCGTCTTACTGGGCAAGGCATGATCTTTGGGATTCTGTTGCTTTGGTGACTCGCAGTTAGATGCTGGGCAGAGAGTCAGGAGCCGCCTGAAACCTGATACTGCATGGCAGGCACTACATGCAACTAACAGTCAAGTATGTTGCAACTATTTTATTCTTCCTCTCTCGAGATTATGACAATGAGGAAATTTTGACCTACGAGGAAATGTCACTGTATCATCAGCCAGCAAATAGGAAACGGCCCATCATACTGATCGGCCCACAGAACTGCGGCCAAAATGAATTGCGGCAGCGACTGATGAATAATGAAGTGGATCGTTTCGCCTCTGCAGTTCCCCGTAAGTTCGATGGGCAGATAAAATTGTGTATTCTAAACATTGCAGTCAAATCCTCTTGTGTTGAAAATAGCAATTAGGAGTTTGTGGGTTTTGAGCAGGATATAGTCAGCTCTTGGATAAAGGACAAAAAAGGTACATCTTGTTGCAAAAAGTAGCTTTGGTAAGTCAATGCAAATCCAGTGTCCCGGCCCAGTGTTAGAGAGACATTATAAGACATGCATATATTTCAGTTCAAATAAAATTGGAGTTAGAGAAGTTTAAGGAAGAAATGGTACATTGATCAAAGAATTTTTAACCTACGTATCCTGCGTAAATTTAAATTTAGATGGCTTTAGTGCCTTCCCAAACCACTTTATAAATCAGTGGTTTTTACATTTTTAATGTCTAATGTACCCTAAATTAGGTTTACAAACAGCTTAACAATATAACTTGTGAACAACTGATAGCTGTTTTCACATCCAGAATGCAGCTGCACAGGTGAAACTATTCTTTTCCTTGTTGACTGGTTTGGGGTTTTTTTTTGTTGTTTGTTTGTTTGGTGTTTTGTTTTGGTTTTTGGTGTTTTGGTTTGGGTTTTTTTAATAGGTAATGTAAACAGGACCCCTAGATATAGGTTCAGCCTTTGGCAGCTTAATCTGTTCAGGGATATTTATTGCAGAAAATAAAATACTTGCATTTCTTGGATGTTTCAAATGCCTTTTTTTTTTTCCTTTTTCTTGGTTAGTAATGTATTTCCTAACAGAAATACTTATTTCTCCTCTTCAGTTCTACAGGTGTATCACTGTCCTGATTTTTGTTGCTCTTGTTTGTAGATACTACTCGGAGCAGGCGAGAGACTGAAGTGGCTGGCAGGGATTACCATTTCATTTCCCGACAGGCATTTGAGAGTGACATAGCTGCAGGGAAATTCATTGAATATGGAGAGTTTGAAAAGAATCTCTATGGTACTAGCATAGACTCCGTGCGGCAAGTAATCAACTCTGGCAAGATATGCCTTTTAAATCTTCATACTCAGGTACGGCAAAGCTGTTGCCTGTCATATTTTAATTGTAGAAGGTAGTGTGGAAATCTAAAGAGCTATATTTGGTTTATATAATATGGGTGTGCTTTCAAGGTCCATTCTTCTGTTTATTTCAAGTTTTCTTTCAGTAGTGTTCAGTTAACTCTATTTCGTGTGTTACGAATACAGCCTTCTTGTTCCTTGTTTGGAAGTGCACACATCTTTATCTCTGCTAAAGGTAGTAGGGCCCTTGGTTTCCAGATACTTAAAGCTGGTGAGAATTATCTGAATTGAAAAATTAATTAAAATAAGATTTGTGTCTCTCAGTCTTCCAGTCACTGTGTGAGCGCTGAGGTTTTTGAAGATGGAGAGGAAGTTGTTTGTGATTATACTTGGAAACTGCATTTTGGGACTGTTTATGCAGCTCTGTAACAGACAGGATTAAAGTACATCACATCAACAATATTGAAAAGCTCTTTAGCTGTGACCTTTTGTTTGTGGAGAAAGAACAGACAAACTATGCATGCAGACCTCAACCTAGAAATCGAGTCAAACATGGGAAGAGGCAGAGTCCTGGAACACAGCCCATCTCTAATACATGTGATATGAGGTCCACTGCTGTTACAGCTGCTGCAAAGGAAGCACCTAAAACTCAGACATGTCAGTAAAGTCTGGTAGTATTGAAGCTATAATTAGCCATCACCAGTTGGGACCGTGTGATACTTCAGACTAGCTCATGGGTGTCACAAAGCATGTAGTAAGTTGAAAATTCATAACTTCAAAAGTTGATCTAATTCTGTGGTTATAAAAAGATTTCTCAGAGACAAGTTGTTTGTCCTGAGACACACAGAAGGAACCTTTTGGAAAAATCAAACTACAGTTTGGTTCTTTTTATTTCCCATCTCTTAACATAAATTTACCTACCAAAAGTAATGTGCCAAGCCTACAGTAGTAGTGCATCTGATACCTTGTATTTTAATCTTCAAAACAGAAGAGGTTAACATGTAGTATTTAAAGTAAACAGTAGTATTTAAAGATTCTTCTCTCTTAAAAGCTGATACTATTCACAGAATCACAGGGGTTGGAAGGGACCTCTGGAGATCATCTTGTCCAACTGCCCTGCTTGAGCAGGGACACCTAGAGCAGGGGGCACAGGAACGCATCCAGGCGGGTTTTGAATGTCTCCAGGGAAAGAGACTCCACAACCTCCCTGTGCAGCCTGTGCCCCTGCTCTGGCACCCGCACAGAGCAGTGTGACATATTCTCATATTGGAGAGAATATGAGAATTCTGTCCAATATGAGAACATTGGAGAACACCCCAATATGTTCTCATATTGAGGTGGAACTTCCTGTGTTTCAACTTGTGCCCATTGTCCCTTATCCTGTCTTTGGGCACCACTGAAAAGAGTCTAGTCCCATTGTCCTGACACCCACCCTTTAGATATTTATAGGTATTGATGAAATCCCCCCTCAGTCTTCTCTTCTCCAGGCTGAACAAACCCAAGTCTCTCAGCCTCTCCTCATAAGGAAGATGCTCCTGTCCCCTGATCATCTTGGTAGCTCTCTGCTGGACTTGCTCAAGCAGTTCCACATCCTTCTTAAACTGGGGGGCCCAGAACCGAACACAGCACTCCAAATGTGGTCTCACTAGGGCAGAGCAGAGAGGGAGGATAACCTCCCTCGACCTTCTGGCCGCACTCCTTTTTATGCAGCCCAGGATAGTGTTGGCCTTCTCCGCCACAAGGACACATTGCTGGCTCATGGTGAGCTTGTTGTCCACCAGCACTCCCAGGTCCTTCTCAGCAGAGCCGCTCTCCAGCAGGTCACCCGCAGCCTGTACTGGTGCCTGGGGTTGTTCCTCCCCAGGTGCAGGAACTTGCACTTGCTCTTGCTGAATTTCATCAGGATACCCTCGGCCCAGCTCTCCAGCCTGTCCAGGTCTCTTTGGATGGCAGCAGAGCCTTCTGGTGTATCAGCCACTCCTCCCATTCCTTAACATTGTGAGGAAAATGCAATGTAGGTGACAGCTGTCTTTGATTCTGTTTCTTTGTTCTTTTTGCTTTTGGATACCAAAAGATATGTTCCTTCATGGACATTATGTAGAATATTCTTGAACAGAAGTAAATGTTTGGGTTCCATGAAGCTGAAAAATGTTGGAATATCAGTTTTGTAGGAAATGGTGACTGAACTCATGAGTGGTGATTATAATACTGTAAGGGTTAATTATACTGATGTTAATATATTGTACAATTGTCATTGTGTTTGAAGAGTATATTATCAATTATAGCATGTAAATAATGCATTTAGTGCCCTTTTCATGTGTGGAACTATTAAATATTTCATAAATCATATTTCTGCAGTCACTGAAGACACTACGTAATTCTGACTTGAAGCCATATATAATATTTGTTGCACCACCTTCACAAGAGAGATTACGTGCTTTATTGGCCAAAGAAGGGAAAAACCCAAAGGTAATATCTAACAATTCTTCTGAGACCACGCTGCTTTTTATTTCAGATCTAGAATGCTTTTGGTAAACCAATTCGTAAACTCTCTGTTTGGAATAGGGAGGTGGTACTGACAATGCATGGGAAGTGGTGTAGTTGAGATCTGTGTGCTCCAGGTGCGTAGGCAGACCATACTAAAGGAAGGGCTCGGGATGCTTTCGCCTACAGAATGTGAGAGGCATGCGGTAAGGGAATCCACTGCTAATTCAGTAATCCTGGGGCACAATGTTTCAGTTGTGGTCCCAGCATTTGGGTACAAAAATACAACTCTTCATTTCTAAACTGTGGAAAACCCAACTTTTGTCTTCAGGTAAACCGGAGAGTAATTCTAGGGAGCAAATGATTGTTGATCCAGTAGGATTAGTTTTCATGTTTCAACCAGAGTCATGTCGCTATCTCAGCTTACCCAGATCGTTTAGTTGATGAGAAGTTAGTACTGCAGAATGGAATTGAAACACATAGATTAAACCAGGATGTCTGAAAGCTCGGAAAAGGTCCTTACTAGCTTATGAGATACCAAGTGCTTATTGCTAGGATAGTGAAATCTGTTGATCTTCACCTTTTTAAGTGAAATCTACGCTACGGTGGTTGGTGGCAGCACTTTGCCACCATAGTATCTTCAAAGTACGAAATGAACATTATGCAGTTCATATCGAGGAAAAACAGTCTTACCAGCATAACTCAAGGGGACTCCTAATACGGCTGTTGGTCAGGAATTGTACCTCACTGTGTTCTATTGCTAGGTGGTTTTGCTGTCCTTGTTTGGTGCAACGGTGATGTATTGCCTGGATGTAAGATCTAAAAGTCTATTAAAGTCCAAGTATTAAAACAGAGGGCTTTTTCTTATTATTTTTCCTTTTTTTATTTGCCTGAGTCCAATAAAATTGTCATCTCTAAATGGGCATGTTTTCTTCTTCAGTTATGCAATGAATGAAACTTTATCATATGTATGTACTGCGTTTTTTTGTTGTTGTGGGTTTTTTTTCAGTAGTCAAAGAATCTATTTCCAATACAAATGAATACACTGTTATTGGCATTAAACTATGCCTGTTTTCTTCCTGATTAATTGTATTGGAGTTGTATTTATTTTAGTTGGGTAAACCTAGTGTGTTAAACCCCTTCCCCTGATAAAGAAAAGGGTATTTCTTGCATGTATGCCTGTATGTGGCTTTGACTTTAAGTATATATAACACCTAGAAAAAAAATCTTGGAGGCCTGAAGTGCCCTTTGAAAATATCCTCTTTAGAAAATATCTCAAAAATTATGCCTGAGTATTCCTTTATATACTACAAAAATAAGCTGCAGAAGAGAAAAACCAACACACTTTTAGAATCCAAGTGTAAAAAAAATTCTGAAGTAAACCAAACCATTTCTGCTTCTCCTTTTGCATCATTTATCTCTATCTGCAATATTCTTGCTTTTGACATAGTCCCTTCCAGCTCCCAAATCATGTTTTCCATTTTTTTGCAGTGTCACTTTTGCTATGGTGATTCAATCAACTTAAACGTATAGTTCTCCCTGTGGTTCTCATTGCTGTTTGTTGGTGAAAATATTTCAAAGATAGCTGTTGCCTTTGGCTGTTTGGTGTTTGTAGTGGTACATCTTCAGAGGAATGTTGTCTTGTTCTGCACCACTCAAACTCTTTCTCACACTCTCTCTGCCACCTCCAGTCTTTTTCAGAAGGGTAATGGACTTAGCAACCTAACTTGTCAGAAACTTAAGAGCCTCAGTAAGATGAATGTCATAAAATGAGCAGTGCTAGATCTTCTTCTCTTACTTCACTCTGGGACAGTTACTTACTGATTCACTATTTACAGCCAATCAAAGGATTGTCTTGAGTGCCCTTAGCTTTCAAATATGTATCATGGTGCAGTATTATTGTGAACTCTTCAATAGCTGGTAGCAATAACATGAAAATTTGTGTAAAAGACTTTTCTGAGTCGAGTTGTTACCTTTCCCTACTCTGTGGTTGTGGGGGAGAGGCTTACACGCATACATTAATTGTCTGGTTTTGATTGCAGCCGGAAGAGCTGAGAGAAATCATAGAGAAGACAAGGGAGATGGAACAGAACAATGGCCACTACTTTGATACAGCAATTGTGAATTCTGATCTTGATAAGGCATATCAGGAGTTACTTCGATTAATAAACAAACTTGACACAGAACCCCAGTGGGTGCCCTCTACCTGGCTACGATGAGAGAGCAGTTCCAAGGGACAAATGGACTTCAGTCAGTAATCTTTCCAAGGAGATTATGTGTAGGTCTGCCCAATTCTAGTATAAATGTGTGTGAGCTCTGGAGCTCAGTGGCTGCATCCTTTGCCAGTGAAATAGCCTATTAGTGAAAAAAAATTACGCTAATCAGCTTGTGAGCCAATTTAACAGATCTAAAGGTTGTCCAATTTTTCTTTCTCTGTAGTCTAGAAATGGAAGCCTTGCCAGTACTAAATTCTAAAGCTTTAGATAGATTTTTCTAGCAACTATGTTTATACATAAATCCAACTTTTAAAATCTAGAATCACCCCTAAGAAATCAAAGATTTTAAGTGTGTGTGTGTATGTATAGTCCATGCTGTCACATAGTTATAAATACGAATATTATTTAACACTTAACTTAATGACTTTGTGGGAGATTATGGTAGTTCAGGAGCATAATTCTACAGAACATTGGGCAGAGAAGTAATCTACACATCAAAAATGTAAATGTTAATATTAATGAGAAATGTCTCCTATTCATAAAATACACATAATGAAGAGGCTGCTTTGGTCGAGCTGCTCTGGGAGGCTTGAGTTAATATTTTAATTTTCAAACATTCCACTTTCTAATAGCACTGCAATTGCAAAATGTGTATAATGTAAATATTTCAATCCTTGTCGTTTTAGTCAGACTTTTTAAATCAGATTTGACTGCACATTAATTTTAGGTCCGATCAAAGGTGACTATTATATTGAACTTTTAGATGTGATATTTTTATGGAATTTTCTTTAAAACATATTGACTGATTGGAGCCGCAGTTTTCCACAGATCTGCAGCGATATTTAGAAAGGCAGAGGTTAATTTTTGTGAAAAATATATAGTTATAAGACATGCTGCTTAAAAGTCAGCTTAAGTTCTCACATTTTATACGGAATATCAACTAATATAGACTGATGTGTTGAACATTGGAAAATAGTGGGGGTTTTTAATCTCTGCAAATGGTTCATCTTGTGGCTGTTGGTCAAATGGATAACTAACTGGAATTAAAATAGCTGAATGTAGCTACTGTGTTATGAGTATTGTAATTCACTAGTGAACATATTGTCCTGCATTTGCTCAGTACTGCAGTGAAAGTATGTGTAAAACACTGGTAACTGGCTGAGAAGTCACAAGAAAGGGGAATATTTGTAATGGTTAAAACAAAAAACTTGAAACAAGTGACCAAAAGGCAAGGTCTGGCTGTATCCTAGTGTGTTCTGCAAAGCAGATTGGAAGATATCTGCATCCTCAAATGATTCTGACCTATGAAGGTTTAATTACTAAGGCTATGCATCTGCAGTAGGGCTGTTCTATCACTGAAGCTAACTGAATAGTAGTATCTTGGCTGTTTAGGTTTGGGGTAGCACAAAGAACCTTGACTGTGAATATATCTTAATTTTAGCTATAGTGTTTCTTTGTTCCTACAGGTAAAACACTGGAGTTATGTCAATGTGTAGTTCACTCTCCTGTCTGATGTTGAAAAAATAGTTGATTTTTTCCATTCTGTCTTGCATATATTCTTTCTTCAAATGTTAATGGAACAAATTCACACTGCAGGTAGAGAGCTCAAAGTATACAGCAGATGTAAAGAAATCGTCAGATAACTATCCTAGTTACTGAACTAACTTTCAGTACATTTTTGTACTGAAAAATGGAAGTATAGAGTGCATTCCTGACTTGCTAGAAAGCAAAATTATTTGCGGGTTTAATTAGTATTTAGGGCTGAAAAGCAATTAAGCAATTAGTGGGGATAAGTAATGACCCTTCAGAAAGAAAAGGGGTTGCAAACTTCAATATCTTTAGTTCAATTCAGTGCTAGAAATAATAACGTGCTAGCTGTTGGCCCAAGGGCTGAATATGCAAAATAATGGCTTTTTGTCTCACATTGCAGGCATGCTCTCAGTTTGATCCATAGTTATGACAACAACAATGTTCGGGTTTATTGGATAGTCAGTTTCATAGGTGACAAAATATTGTATTGATTCTACCCTTTTTTAAGAAAGATGGTTGTAGATATATTACTTTTTGGTATTGACTGTTTCGTAGTTGGACAAGAAGGTGGAAAGCTGTAAAGTATGTTCGTTAAGGGTAACCTAGCTCAGCTACGTAGGTACTGTCCAAATTCTTGCAGTCACCATCAGTTCAAGATGGTTGCTGAACCCCCTTAGGTATCATAGGCAGTGTTGGTCACAGTAAATCATGCCATTAATGTGTTTGATGTTCGTCTCACCAGTTTTTCTGAAATGGTGTACAGAAGCTGTTCTTATACAAATAAGCTTTTGAATGTAGACTTAAAGAATGTTGCTTGAAGTTCAGCTCTACTCTCTTAATTCCCAAGGCACACAGTACTCCCTGACATCTGTGTAGAGAGGTGCTATGGTAGTTCATAACCAATGTTAGCTTTGTCTCCTGCCAAAATGAAAGGCTTGAGCAGCACTGAGAAATGTACCTGGCGCTCCATCTGCTGCTCATCTGGTCCTGGAACTACCGTGTGTAAGAAGTTATTCTGCCTTCTTTCATGAAGAATGTGTGTTAATTTCCTTGAGAGTAAAAGAGACTATACAAACTTCACTGGTGAAACTCTTCAACCTTATCACAGGCTTTGTACTGAGCTGTATCAGTCTGAAATGAGGGTATCTGCATTTTTACCAGTCCAGATTTAATTAATGTTCAGTGAATTGCATAAAAGAATTTTTGAATGTAATTATATGTGACTTTTTAAGATATAAGATAGGGGGTTTCATGCCTTAAATAATTAAGGTAATTTTACTGAGACCTGTGGTTAGCCCCACGTTGTACTTTTATACATGTATCTGCACTCTGTATTTTGAGACCACATGAACTGCACACTAATGTAAAAATGTAAAATATTTCTAGATTTTAAATAAATCACTGTACAATTTTAATTCTTGTAGTGGATCTTGGGAGTCTTTTTTTCTGCCATTTTGCTGAATGTGTGAAAGATGCTCTGAGCCATCCATGCCCTAGAGGATGTTCTCTGTTCCTTCTGACACTGTGCATCAAGCGGGAGAGGTGACACATGTCCTCAGACCTACACTTCCTCTCTTTCAAGCTGGACCTGTTTCTTCTAGCAGACTATGGACTTATTATTCAGCTGTGCTGCCTTCAGCTTCAAAAGAGGAAAGAAAATGGCCTTGTGCTTCATACAATGATAAAATTACTTTTTAAAAGTGTTAATAGAAATCAATTTCCTTGCGTTTAACTACAGATGGAGGGTAAGTGCTGGATCATGTTTAAAACAAGGTGATTATCTGTAAGAGACTAGTAGTACTAGAGACAACGTACTAGTATTACTGCTATGGCATGTGTTCAGTGTGCTGATTGCAAACCAGTGTCTGCAGGAAAACAGCCCTTCAAACTGAGCAGCACTCAGTGACAGCCTGCTTATCAGCCACTCTCCTAGGCTCCCCTGGTCAGCAAAGGACATGAAGAATCACAGCCAGGATGGACTGCTGTGTATTCAACCCTGCTCTGCCTGTCAACTTGCTGTTTGCAATGAAGACTGCGAGGAATGTGTAGCTGGATAGTTGAGAAGGGTTTCTATGTGTTTGTGTCAGGAGGGAGGCACTTCTCCTTGGTTTCTTATCTAAAGCAGTAAAGGTTAAGTGAACGTGGGCAGGGGCTGAAGAGAGACGTGCCCAGTGCGGATTCTAAGTTGGGGGTAGGGGATGAAGCAAAGGTTCTGCTTGGAAATCAACATGACCAGCTTTTAAGACCACCATCTTCTAGTAACTTGAGCCAGACCCCAGATATTTAACACATAAAATTTTTACTTGTTTCTAGCACAGTACACAAGTTGGCAGACCCTAATTATAAACCATAGATGTTTTAGGCCAATGGTAACAATTGTGCAACAAAAACAAATCACAGAAGACTCTGGATTTCATCAACAGATTAGAAAACTAGAGTTGCCTTTACTAACATTTGACTTCAGCTGTGCCAAACTTGCTTAAGCAGGTTCAAGTAAGCAACTTGAACGTTAGCAGTTCAGCAGTAAAGAACATTACATGCATATCCCTCCTTAAATAATATTTTTTTCTCTGCTTGCACTAGGAAGGGGAGCAACTAAAAAGGAATCTGATTGGGCAAATCCAGAGCCATCCTGCAAAAACCACAGCTATGGACAGTCATTCCTACTAGGTGAAGAAACAGGCTAAGCATGCAGTAGAAGGCTTCCCTGACAGTAAAGCACCTTACTCATCTCTCCTTTTCCTCTTATGCTGCAGTCAAGTTCCCAGATCCCTAACCTCCCAAGACAAGTCCACAATCCATTCAACTCAAGACTTACACACCAACTGAGAAGCCATGTAAGTGTCATTGAGGCAACATGTCCTGAATTATACTGTAAATGGATGTTTTGTATTCTGGGTCCCCTGATCCATGTACAACAACTGTGCTGCATTACTCAAAGAGAAGGTCTTCATCCTTCTCTTCTGCTAAGAGATTGGCTGGTTCATGTTCCCCACCAGCAGCCCTCCGCAGCTCCCGTTCTTTCTCAGATTTTTCTCTCAATACCTTTTTCTTTTCCTGGATCTTCTTTAACCTATGAAGAGAGAAGTGTGGTTTACCTGTGAAACATATTTTTTCACAAAACAGGCTAGCAGCAAAGATGCCATACATCTTGGGATATGATAAAGCTGCCTGGAGAAGTTCACCAGGAAACAAAAATTGTGTAACAAATGGTAAAAGGCTTACATCGCTAGCTGCTGCCATTGAAAAACTTCATCTCTGTAGATTAACTCATTTCTTCATCCAAACTATAAATTATATTCTTGACCTTAAACACTGCATTATAGTACTCTGCTTGTCTTTAATGAAGTTAATTCTCCTTTAATTCATTTCAGGTTTGACATTTTTGCTTCAGGTAGCCCAGAACACTGGCCTCTATGGCAGAGGTGTCCTTAACGCAGAACACCTCAATGTACTGTATCCACTCGTTCCCTCTGGAAAAACAATAACAGCAGCTATGTAGGACCTAGTGGTAGGGATTCATTTGTAACTTTCAGACAAGTAATTGCAGATCTCCAAGCGCCCAGCTCTAGAATCTCCATGTACAGTAAGAACCAGGTCATGTTTAACAGTGTTTGCTGCTAGATTTGGTGAATAGTTCTCGTAAGTACCTTCTGAGGAATGGTTTATTTGAGAAAAAGAGACTAGCCTAGTCTTGTTTTAGATATTTACCTGTAGAATTCCTCTCGTTCTCGTTCATCCAATTCTGTGATGATGTAAGAGAGAGTACGCTCAATTCTGGGAATAATCACTAAAAAAAAAATACAAATAAGGACCTTGTCAGACTGCTGTTATATTAGCCAGAAAGTTCTCTAATGTAGTGCACAGAGGGTTGTTTAAAGTCAGTCTAGTAATTCTTTTGGCTAGGGGAAATTTACATGTCTTTCGTGGAAGATCATACTATTTCATTACAGACAAGGACACAAAACTCTTTTCTTCAGTAAGTCCAGGACTAAACTAAGACTATGAACATCACAGAATCTCCCATAGCGTGTTCTTTTGAAAGATGCAATGGAATCAGTAAGCACTGATCCCTGATTGTTTTCGATGGGGAAAAAGGACCTTACAGTGGTTAAAAAAAAAAGAAATCCTCCAAGAGGTGGATAAGATTTGAATTCAGACTATCTTCTTCCATCACGTTCTTTCAGAAACTTCAGTATATCACTTTTTTACTCACAAAATTATGATCTTGGTTTGAAAAAGCCTTCATGAAAACAAATATTCAAATATAACACCATGTAAGGGAAGAAGACATTAAACAAAGCTTTAACACCCAACTGGGCAAGATATGTGTCAGAATCACTTTTTGAAAGGAGGAAGCTGTTAACAGCACCACCGAAGTTATTTGGAAGGCTGCAGAGGAAACCTCTGCAGTCAAATTTGCAGAGATAAGCTGCAGATAAGGCCTGCACATTCAAAGGAGCAAGTCTATGAAAAACAGTATTGAAAAGGATGGTTTAGAACATGTACTGAAATACGTTATTGCATACATGCAAATATGATTAAATCTGAGCTATCGACAACTCAGAAAGGAACTTGAAATACTCAAAGCAGTCTGGATACTGCAGCAAAAGGAATCATGGCCATAGCGTGCATAGGTAGAACTTAAGAAACTGCAAGAAACAAATTTACAAGCAAGAACGTGAAAGATAAGGAATTCAGATGAAAGAAAAATACCAGAGTATTAATATTAGGACTGTTCTATTTCCTGTAACGCAAACCTGAACAGGTTACCAAGATTTTTCTCTGGATGACTGCTCTGCAATTCCATCCAAAACCAACAAAAAAAGTCACCAACTCTCTACTGGACACCACCATTACAGGTTTAAAAGCCATTATGCTAGCTCTTCGGATGGTTCTGTGTGTTAAGATGTTCTATCTTTTATTTCTAGTCAACAGCCTTCACCAAATGAGTCAAAGTCACTAGTAGAGACTCCAGAATATGTTTGTGAAATATCTGTTCTATAGAGTCTCAATACAACTTCTGATTACTTTCTCATGTTTGTATGTTCATTTATCTCTGTACTCCAGTCCATTCCACTGGGCTTTCAATTTTTGTTCTTTCTTAAAATATGCTTTGTTGTAATGCTTTCTGAAGAGTTCAACTATTAGAAATCCTACTAACAAGAAAGCAGTCAAAAGAGTGGCTTCCATGACCCTGCTCGTCATCTTGCATGGAGACAGAAAAATATCGTGTGTCCCAAATGGAAAAATACTCACCATGTTCAATTGCATTCACACGTCTGTTTGTTATTTTAATGGCTTCATCCAAAGTAACAAAGGATGTCTGATGGAATGGGATTAAATAATTAATACATAACAAGACAAATTCAGCATTTCCATCCATTCTATGCACAAAACCAAATAGCACTTGAAAGCCAAAGCCACGTCTGTAATGTAGCTTTACAGACTACATTCTTGACAGAAGCAGAAGTTTTTCTACTACTGTTACAGCACGCCAAACACTCGCACATGAGCAGTTACAAATGCCATCCCCCCCAAAGAAAGTTTCTTTTTAGCATTAAGGAATAAAAACTACTTTGAAGTAGTAACATGACTCTGGTTTATGACCAGAAAAGGTTTGCAACTTTGTACAGCACTGGGACTAAAGCAGTATAGTACGGCTCAAAGTATTAAGCTACAGTTGCTGAGACAACGTTCATTTCATTTCAGAACAGTGAGAAACCAACACTCCCCTTTTTTCTTCCCACTAACCTGTAAGGAGGCCAGTTCCACAAGCAGCTCCACAGCTTTGGCATAGTTCCTCTTCAGCTTAGCCAGCTGTTCTCCACCTCTGGCCAAGCCAGTCAGCTCATAGCCTGAAAACAAACAAAAAAAATCACTATTTGTTGCTATTGCTACTGTGGTGTTTTCTTACTAGATAAAAATCAGCCCTTTACAAAGTAAAGGGAGGGAGACAGCTCAGCAAGTGGCAAGCTAAACCTTTGCCCATTATTAAATTGCTTTATAGTGGTTTATGTTACTACAGATCATTGTTGTGTATGTCCACAGTAAGACCTACCAGTCTCAAAACCTGGTAATTCAAGACAAGTCTTCTCCTCATCTGAAAGACTCACTGATTTAGGAAATTAAAATCCACTACAGTCCCTAATAATCCCTCCATGTCACAGGAACAGGACAAGGCATAGTAGAGGTAGTAAGTACATCTATGCCTATGATGTAAACTGACTTATCAGCAAGACATGACATGACAAGTATTTTTATATTAGCATAGAATAGCCGTAAGTACACATAAGATAGAAAATACTTGTTTTGTACTTACTGTCCCCTCCTTCCTGGTAATGCTCAAAAACTGGCAAGGTTACACCTGGAAAAAGTGAACAAGAATGTGTGTAAGAGTATAAAGGGTCATAGATTTATTAAGTACAACTCACTTTTACCCATTCGCTTCTTAATACATTATGCAAGCTCAGATGCTTTGCTTCCAAAATCTTTCTGTATAGCTTGGAACCATTAAGTCATGCTTGTTCTGACATCTTAATATGGAACTTCAGAACTGTATTGAGATCACAGAGATCTAGACGTGAAAAATTCAAGGAAGTATTCTGTTTTATTCAGTGTTCAGTTTTATTGTGTTTCTGTTTAGCAATGTATTCCCTGTGCTTAAGGAATACTTTAAGCATTCAATCCTGATTTACCTTTCTTGTTTTCTTCATAGACAATTATTGATATTTAATTCCCTGAAACTTACTTAATTTTTGATACTTAAATTTCCTAATCTATTTTTCAGTAAAGCTCTATGAAAGTTATGCTTTGTCTAAAGATCTAGAAATTGAACTGCAGTTTATGCACACTCATTTAATTTTATGAGGTAAATTACTAAATATAAAAATTATCTGCTGTATGTGGGGAAAAAAACCTTAGCAAATTATCAGTGTTCTAACTGTTAGATGAATAAGAGAAATAAAGACGAGGAGACAGTGTTTGGATACATTCCTGCATATTTCAGAGTCTCCTCCCACAATTCCCTTAAGAGCTGAAATACTCATAGTCTGAAAAAGAGTCACCTGCTACATTGTCTTTTTTAGCTCTGATCTTGACTTGAGCTTTGTTCACATTTTGGATCACAGTGGTACTGTAAGGAAGAAAACATATATCTTAATCAGGAAAGCTGAAGTGGTTCATTAAGTTGTCATTATATACAAGATGAAGTAGTTACCAAATAGCTGTAAACATCTGGAAATTGTCTTCAGCTCAGTTCTCTAAGTAATTCATTGCACAGACTTCAAAGCTATCAGGGAAGCTTTGAAAGAAATAGTTTCCAGCAATGTTTAGAAATGTAAAAGATGCAGAGCCTGTGAAATGTAACTTTAGAAACGTCTTAGACCAAGCATACAAAGCATAGCTAAAAACTAGTGTGCTGGTTTTGGCTGAGAAGGGGTTAATTCTCCTCACCGTGGGGGGCGGCTGCCTTTCTGGCTTCCCGCGCTCTGCCGCGTGGCGGGGGCGTGGGGCTGGGAGGGGCGGGGCCACGGTGGGGGCGGCCGACCCCGACTGGCCAATGGCAGGTTTATTCCATACCATGTGACACCATGACCAGTATATGGAGGGGGGGCAGTGGCAGCGCGGGAGCGGCGCGGCATCGGGTCGGCGGGCGGCGAGCGGCTGCGGCGCGTGCGGTTTGTTCCGGCGGTTCGTTCCCCCTCTCCCCTCCCTTCCCCCCTCCCCCGGGGCTTTGCGCCTCTCGTTGTTCTCCTTTACATTGCATTTCTACTGTTGTTTCTTTTAATTTTAATTATTGAACTGTTCTTATCCCAACCCACGAGCGTTACCCTTCTGATTCTCTCCCCCATCTACCGGTGGGGGAGTGAGTGAGCGGCTGTGTGGGGGTGAGCTGCCGGCTAAACCACGACAACTAGCCAGTTATCTGGCAAATTACTTTAAAATATTTCAGTAACATTTGGTATAATCAACCTGTGCTACTTTTTTCCCCAATAAAAGTGAAGGAACGTCGAGGCTTTAATGCAGACCAAGGCCACAACATTTTTTTCAGTTGAGTTTGTATGTGTTTGTTCTTTCAGAACACTTAGGAGTTTGTTTACCCACTAACTCTATCATATTAACAAACTTAAGCTTGTATTACAATTCATCTTGAAGAATTCTAAAGTGTCTTAAGGTCTTGCAAGAACAGGTTGCTATAGCCAACTCTTCTCTTGAAGTTCAGTTTGCTTACAGAGTGGAATCTGACTATTGTTTATAGCTAAACATTGTGACTGGTTAGGACAGGAAACACCACCCTATCCAAATGAAAGGGCAAAAAGACTTTTCTCCAGCAGCACGCAGATTACTCTTGTGTCTGATCACTTAGTTCTTCCCCATTAATTGGTAGTACCACCAGCTAAATTGTTAACACTTCCTCAACTTTATTCCACGAGACCTCTGCATATTTGAATGAATTACACAAACACCCTAGTTTCAACTGTAATTTTTTAAAAAAACATCCTACTGGAGGGAAAAAGATTTGTTTCCCCTCTCACCTACATCCCTCGCTAGTCCTAGTGAAACAAGAGGGCAGAACAATTAGTAAAATATCTGTATGAGTTACTGGGAGAAAATAACACACATTACATCCAGCCCTCAAATTCACAAGAAAGATCAAAATAACAAGTAGTCCAATACTCTGCTATAAATTCTTGTTTCCCTACATTTTAAATTCCAAGATGCAAAAAGCAACACCTTCTCAAATGAAGTAAATTCTCAAAAAGTAAAACTCTCAAAAAGTAAATTCTGTTAATCTTTCCACTTTGTTTAGCTTCCAATGGAGTATACATTTTCATCATGTAAATTATCTTTCTCCTGCAGTGACGTCCCCATCTTTACCTAAAGGAATTCAGCTCATCCTGTCCTACCTTGTCCACTGTCTTTTTTAATCTTTTTAAAGTGCATTTAAGGTTTTTACTTTTTTTCCAAAAGAGAAATCAACAATTTGTTGATCACTCCTCCTCATAGGTAGGACATCCACAAGATCAGCAATCCTCACCTGAAATCTCCTGCGGTAAACTTTGCCTCAGCAAGTGAAAAGGCAGCTTCTCTCATCACCTCACCCATCAGCATCTTAGTCTGGTTAAAAAAAAAAAATAAGGCAGCAAATACAACACATATCATTACTTCTTTTCCAGGATAAATAACAAACAGCATAAAGAAAAAATGATAAATTTAAGAGTGGGAGAAGGTCCTGCATGTGTAGCTTATTCTCTAACTGTAAACAGTAATTTCCAGCTGACTGGCAAAAGAAAAAATTTTCACCTCCTTTACTGACCCAGTGTAGAACTCGCAGGAACGGCAAAAGACAATTGTTTGTCTTAATAGTAATAAAACTCTACTACATGGGGGTTAAACCACAACAATGAAATGGCGCAGCAGGAAAACACTCTTTCTTCATATTGTACTGAATATTTTGAGACAGCTGAAGTTGTTTTTCAGTGTACAGGTGTATGCTGTGCTCTCCACCAGCTCCATTTTTTCCCAATTTTTACACATTTGAAGCCCTTATAGCTAAAAAAACGTGCTTTCGAGAAGCAAGAGCCTTTGTGTATTAGACAGTCTATAGGAAGCAAGATACAGAGTGCCAAGAGCTTGTCTACAGTGTGGCAACAAAGCACTACTGATGACCATGGATATTGGAGGAGTTGCAGCCTGAACAGTACAACCAAAACCCATCTAGTATGGTAAAACAGAACAAGGCATACTAGGCTCTAGTGAGTATCTTAGATTTGTCATTCACGTTGCAAAGGAAGAAGCAGGACTCAGTGTTTCTTCATAACAGAACAAGGTCCATCTGGACAGAACTTCTGCTTTCTAGTGTACCTAGTCATGCAGGAAACATTATAGATCTTCAGTTATCTTCTCAAAACACAAAAATCAACAAAAAAATTGGGCTACAGAACACGTTAAATCCACTCCTAAACTATTTGGCTGCATCAGCACAAACTCCCTGTAACATAGAATAGATGATAGGGAATGTGGGACACAAAAGAAAGCAGAGCCTAGGACAGGTTGGAAAGAAGTGAAGAATATTAACTCTTACAAAATTTCTGTATCATTGGCAGCCAGAAAAGCATAATTATGCTCATCTGTCCTCAGCAGCATCATTTATGAAAAATAGGTTATTCACAAAGTTGTCCTACATTCCAGCCTACCTAATGAAGTTAGCAGAGCGGAACGCACAACTGTGCTGGTTTTGGCTGAGAAGGGGTTAATTCTCCTCACTGTGGGGGGCAGCTGCCTTTCCAGTTTCCGGGGGGCGGGGGGCTGGGAGGGGCGGGGCCATGGCCAGGACAGCTGACCCCAACTGGCCAATGGCAGGTTCATTCCATACCACGTGACACCATGACCAGTATATTAAGGGGGGGCAGTTGCGGCTTGGGAGCGGCGCGGCGGTAGACGGTTTGTTTCAGCGGTTCGTTCCCTTCCCCCCTCCCCCGGGGCTTTGCGCCTCTCGTTGTTCTCCTTTACATTGCATTTCTATTCTTGTTTCTTTTAATTTTAATTATTGAACTGTTCTTATCCCAACCCACGAGCGTTACCCTTCTGATTCTCTCCCCCATCTACCGGTGGGGGAGTGAGCGAGCGACTGTGTGGGGCTGAGCTGCCGGCTACACCACGACAACAACCAACAGAACAGAGAGATTTCAAATAAAGTGAGCCAAACAGAGGAAAATTCTAATTTACCTACCTCAATAATTTTCTTAAGGATCTGCCTGAATCGAAGTGTCAAAGCATCAGATTTTTTCTTCAAGAGGTTACGACCTGTTTGGGCTCCTTTCAAACGAGCCTTCATGATGGTCTGAGCCCTGTTAAACAGAGGAATAAAGAAAAATGTTCTGCATCATCTGAAGGGATTAGGAAAAAAACTTATGCAAAGTTTTCTGATGTGGACATGACTGAAATTATGAAGCAACAAAGAAACATCAATGCAGTAAAAAAGGATGGCCACTTTGGGACAGAATTTTATATTCCCATTCAAATGGGAATTTATTAAATTTATCTCCCTCGTCAGTGAGAATTACAAGGTTATCATCTGCAAAGTCAAAGATCATGGAAAACTGACACGTCATTTTTCAGCACTTCCATAATAGGAAATAAGAGTTCTCATTTTTCTTGATGACTTACAAGTACCAGAAATGCACCAGAAATCAAACCACCCCAAAAGGCCAGTGTCAGTGTATTGCTTTTAAGCTCTTTTACTGCTATGTCGTCTTCTCAGAATCAGAGAGCACAGTAAATTCTTCATGTGATCATAACTGTTGAGGCTGTTGTTCTGATTTTACAGAGCAACAAGATACAGCAGTTGTACATTCTGGTTTAAAGACAGTCAGAAAGTACAATGATTCCATATCTTCATATGCTGCACAAGAGATGTACAAGCTATTTACGACAATCAGAAGTAGCATCAGTTTAAAAGGGATATTAGTAAGCTAGCTGTAGTGTTTTATATCCTTTACTTCCAGTAGCACACTTACAGGTTTCTCATACAGAATTAGGAACTGAAGAAGGGTCCAAACCTTGCCTCTCTCTCTGCTGTGGAGTATATTTTAATTTGAAGAATCTTTTTGATTTAAGTTAACTAGAATAGCAGGAGCTATACTACAAAAACCACAAGCTGTGCTAACTTAAGCTACCACTTTGTACACGCAGGCACTACACACAAAGGACAATACTCAGGTCAGCTCTCTGTGAAGAGAAGCCTTATACACTTCCTCTCTGACCTTGGAAAAAGTAAGTATAATTAAGATCCTACCTACACAATGGAATCCATTCCTTTCCACATCTACTGGCATGTGATGAGAGTAGCTCCATTAATATCTACCAAACACGACTGAGAAGCACGAATACTTTCTGAATATTCATGATTAAAAAAGAAAACAACCAAAGTCAAAGAGTAAAAAGGCAGCTTTACTTCTACAACAAGCAGGTCTCTGTCACCGCCTTGAACTAACTTGTTTGCTCTGTTCACCACCTGCCAGACACTGGCTGTCCTTCTAGTTCAAGCAAGATTTCACAGGCTCTGAGAGTGCATTAAACAAATCTTGCTTACTGTCAAGGAGACCAAGCAGCTTCTGTAATTGATCATATCCAGCGCAGAAGAGGCTCATACCAGCAAGCAACTTCATAAAGATAGAAAAGCAAAACAAAAAAAACCCAAACCTTGTGAAATTCTGTTCTGTCAGTTAACAAAAATAAACTGTTGCAGAGGCAAGCCATCTTATTTTATCATCCTAACTCACATTCCTATCAAAACATAAGCCACATTATTGGTCTATTACCTCATTTGAAATGGGGCTTGTAAATATTAACCCTTTGTACATCACCACCTTCTTGCCACAATGACATATCAGCCCACAAAACCAGGTAACCTTTTAAAAGTGATTGAAGTGCCTCCTCCTTGGACATGTAAACTGAATGAAAAGAGCACTATCAAAGAGCCAGAGTGAGAGCAGTGACTTGGTATATGCAATAATTTATTTCTGAACTAAGTGTCACAGCAGAACCTCTACCATGTAATGTATTCATCTTTCCGTATAAACTGTTATTTCATATGTCCCGAGCTCATGTGTGACAATAACTTATTCTACATTTGAGGTTCTCTGTCCTGCAAGGCACGTTTTTACAAAGACTACATCCAGGCATCAACCCAACTTTATGCAAGAGGATTTTAAACAGCCTTTCACCTTAGGGCACAGTCTTTCTGTCCTGGACGGTTCTGAAGAGAAACTGAACAGCTTTACTAAGACAGCAGGTTTATTAGTAGAACAGTTCTAACTGTTTGTGTTTATCCCAGTGTTGGCAACTTTCTAAGCCTTGTCAGAGACATCTGATCTCATGACAAATGGTATGCTGTCAGGATCTGGAAAATTACTTGACCATCCACTGCACTTTACACATTTTACTTCCTTCTTTCTTAACACTTTATGGCCGGCCTCCTGTACAGCAGTATCATCTACTAAAAAGTGAAAGGAAGCTACGGTTCAATTTGTGCATTTTTTTCTTACACGTATAGTCTACAAATTGTTCTTTCTACAATCAAGGTTTGCGTAATTGCAACCACACACTGGAAGCCGCCTGCTCCTTGGTTCTGGGCCCCGCCACTACCCTCTGACGGCTGACAGAGCTCGTTTTGAGACTGAAAGGAGGGACTGACGGGGAGATCCAACTGCAGCCCTTACGGGCGTTGGACGCCGAGCCCGGCGGCGCTGAGCACCGGGGCCGCAGCGGACACAGACCGGCACGGCGGCTCCCAGGGCCGGGGCCCAGGCGGGGAGCGGAGCACGGGGAGCTGCTGCCCCGGGCACGGCCCCGAGCCACCGCCGCTCCCGACCCGGCCCGCCGCCGCGCTCGGGACACCGGCCAGGCCCGCCCGTCGCACCGTGGCCGCTCACCCCGCCCCGCCCCGCCCCGGGACACTCACATTCGCGAGGGGAAGATCTCGATGCGGTCCTTGCCCGACATGCTGGCGGCGGAGTGCGGGGCCCGCTCCGGCTGTTGCCACTGCCGCCGCTGCCGCCGCCGCCGCCACCGCCGCCCTCGTCACGTGACGCGGCCCCCCGGTCCCGCCCCCCGGCGGAGGAAGCACCCGGGTCCCAGAGCGCTTTTGGTCACGTGACCTCCCGCGTCTGTTTGTGAACCCCGGAGGTCTCTGGAAGAGGGTAGCGCTCTAAGCACAGGGCGGCCCTCTGCCTAGACGTTGAGACTCCATGGTCCTGGGGACGCGGGGCTGGCCTATCGCGTGCGGAGGAGCGGGAGCGGGGTGGGCTGGCACCTGCGCAGTGGGGCGGCGGCCAGGCGCACGCTGAGGCAGGAGCGGGTGCAGCGTGAGAGTCCGGCCTGCGAGCGTAGAGCGGGACCCCTCAGCTGTTACCAGGTGACGGCTGCGACCCTCTTTCTACCCCCACTGCGTCCTGGCCCTGGCTTGGCCCGCGGAGTCAGGAGGGGACTTGGCGCGGCTGAGGGCTTGGCCCGGCCCGGCCCGGCCCGGCCCGGCCCGGCCCGGCCCGGGCGAGGGGGAGGGGAGGGGTTTCGCGGGCGCCGCAGGCCGTGCTCGCGGGGCCCGGCCATCTCTCGTCCTCGCTGGGCCAGAGATGGGCCTTTCCCGGCCCGGCAGCGCCCGCCGGCCGGCCCGGGCAGCGCTTCCCTAGGTTCTCCGGGGCGCTGCCCCTGTCGACAGCCTGGGGCAGCCGCTGGTCAGAAGTCACTCCATTTTCGCCAGTTTCCGCGGAGCTTTGCGCGGCCGTGGGGGCTTAAACCTTTGCGGGGGCCTTCGTAACCTCCTGGAAAGATGATATATTTCCAGCGTGGGCGCTGTGCTGCTCCTGAGAGGCTTCCCACAGAAGGCCAAAATAAAAAATTTTGTTTCCATAAAGAGGAGTAGAGTAATCTGTGTGCGGAGCAGTGTTTGTCGATTCTTGCTGTGGTTGGGGTATGTTGCTTTGCAATATTTTTATTCTGTATCTCATAAGTAGAGGTGTAGAATCGAGCTGAGCTGCATGAAGTGGACTAGAAAACTGAACACTGAAGTTTTTATTTTTAATCTTAGAGTTCTTTGTTCAGTTTCAAATTGAATGAAGTTATATGAAGCCTTTAGACGAGTGTTTTCATAATCCTTTACTAGTGTCTGTTTCCCCTTTTGGAAAGTTAAGAATGGAAATAAGGATGGACAGGGTGTTCTGAATTGTAAGGCCATGCGTCTGTAGTGCTTGCCTTTACCGTCTTACTCCCTTTTCAAATTCTCATCTAGCTAGAAAGCGTTAGCACTGCTGTAAAGATCAAGAGTAAAACTTCAGAAGGTTTGTTGTACTCACCATTTTGAAGGAGTGATGCATCTGACTCAGCATCTTAGTCTCTCCTACTTCTGTAGGAAACTTTTTGTGTGAAACTTCTAGGCATAGATAAAAGGAATTGAACTAACCTGGTGAGTGGTGAGTATGTGGATTCATCATCAGGAAAATGAAGACGTTTAAGTGTTCCTTCTTATCACTACATGATTATGAAGCATTATTTTTGACCTTTTTTTGTACCTATAATGAAAGAATTCTGGTTTTGTTTTTCAGGGTTTTTTCCTCCTGACTAGCAATATGTTGAGGGGTGCTTTTTTCTTTCTTTTTTTTTTTTTTTTTTTGTAGTGCTTCATTCATTCAGGCGAGTTCTATCTTCTGTTATAATTATGGCCTTTGCTTTCTTTGCTGACAGGTGGCCTCTGAAGCAGGTCTTACAGGATTATTCCTAACATCTTGTGCTGAGTTTAGAAAGTCATCTTCTGGAGTGTAGGGTCTGCTCTGTAGTAGAAGCTTTACTCTACCTCTTACTTTCTTCACCTCTCACATGCTGTCTTAGTATGTGCATACAAATACCGTCATGAGCGCTGCAGGCTGTTTCTCTCCCGTCGCCTCCTGTTAAACTCTGATTTAGAATTTTATACAGCCTCGTGAATTTAGATGGATGCAAGGTGTGCAGTACCACCTTTTCACCACTTGAAGTCTCTTCTCTACTCTGTGCTATGGATAGGTGGTATGGCGGTTGAATTGGACAATAAAGTCTGGGTAGCAAGCTTTTTCTACTTTAATGCAAAAATTAGCATCTTAGAAAATTATTGTGGTAATACTAAAATACTAAGAAATTAAACAGTAAATTAACATTAGAACCCAAGTATGAATTGCACAAGCCTTATCCTAATTTGCATTTTTGTACAAGTGTTCCTCTCTATCCTCACCAGTCCTTGCTCGTTTTTTACCATGTTTGTAGGAGAAGTCAGTGATGTGTTGTGAAATAAAATCTTTATTTCTTTCTGCTCAAATTCCAGAATGCCAGGACTAAGCTGTAGATTCTATCAGCATAAGTTTCCAGAGGTGGAAGATGTGGTGATGGTCAATGTTCGGTCCATTGCTGAAATGGGGGCCTATGTCAGCCTGCTGGAGTACAACAACATTGAAGGCATGATCCTTCTCAGTGAGCTATCCAGAAGGCGTATTCGTTCAATAAACAAACTCATCCGGATCGGGAGGAATGAATGCGTCGTCGTCATAAGAGTTGACAAAGAAAAAGGTATTGGGGGGGATATTGTGGGCTATATCAAGACTGAATTACTAGAAATGCAGATAAGCCAGGTGGCTTAGGTATTCATTGTTTTGGTCAGGGATTTTTTTTTTTTTAAGGCACTTGAGCAAAATAGACCATCATCATGCCGTCTGATATTTGTGATCATTATTCCATTCCTCTGTGTCCTTTGGGCATTGGGTTAGTGAAGGTCAATCACATCAGTAAAGATTTGCTTAAGTGGGTCCTCACCAGCTCAATGTTTGGTCAACAAACCATAGTGAGGTGGAATTTTCTGTTGATATCTATGTGGACTTTCTAAGTCCTAACTGAAGAGAAGGATCATCTGATGTAGTGATTAACAATCTATATGGTAAACATCTAACACTTCCTGTCCATCCTATGCATTAACAAGTCTTGAACCTTGGCTATAAAGTAAATGACATATATGTAATTATCGTACCACATAAACTCTGCAGGAGGTTGGTTATAAGTTCAGACTGTACAGGTGACTTTGTCTTTTCCTGTCTTCTGATGTTTGAAGCTTTTATTCTAAAGGCTTTTAAAATATATTTTCTATGTAGAACATGTTGGATCTTGCTCGTACGGTTCCTTGCAGTCTTTAAAATCTATATCCAGGTGTAAAAAAATAATGAAAATAAACACTGAGCACATCTTCTAGAAACATGACTGTTGGTATGATGTTTCTCAGGTAATATGCTTTTCTAGAATACTTCTGGAACTGCAGTTAACTCTGAGATTAAGTAACAAATGACAAGATAAGAAAAAGCAGAGAGGAAAAACAAACAAGAAGAAACTTATTTCAGATAGATTTCAAATAAAATAAGTTTTCTAACATCTCTAATGAAAGGATACTTCGTCTTAGAAATTTATTTCATTCTCATATTAACAGAGAAACACACCTGGAATTCACACAGTGAATCTTTTATTGAATCTTTTGGGGAGCCTATAGTTTGTGAGAAGTAGGTGGAGGCCTTTTCAAATTTACTAAGAAATGGTTCAAAATACCTTTTTTCACAGACAGTTCTCCCAAAACGGTATCCAAGGAGTTAGAGCCAGAATTTGAGGCCTGGCCTACTTTATTAGGAAACCATTCAGAGCTAAACTGATGGAGTGCCAACCTTGAATGACATTGAGTTGAGCACTACAAAAATATGCATCAAACTTGCTTCTTTGTATATGGGTATGTTTTTTGTCAAAACTGTTTACAGTGACAGAAAAATGGATCACTGACAGCTGAAAAATGAAAATTTCATCCAGGTTTGCAGAGAAAACATTCTTATGGCAGTAATTTTAAAGATTTGCTATTATGAGTATTTACAGTCAAAAGAATAATACCCTAGTTTGGGTCATGATTTGATCAAATTCATTAAGGTTTGGTGTTACTTTCTGTAGCAACAGACAGAGGTAGCTTAGGCAAGGGGCACATCCTGAGCCAGTGTTTGTTCTTTATCCCTTTCTTTTTAAGCAGTTAGATGTAGTTTACACAATGCCTGACGCTTTCAAAATGGTCTTCCTCAATAGGTTATATTGACTTGTCAAAAAGAAGAGTTTCTCCAGAAGAGGCAATCAAATGTGAAGACAAATTCACGAAATCAAAGACTGTAAGTTGCTTTGCTAGATGCAGGCATTGTGTTGCCAGCTTCTTTCCTGAGCAACCAAAATGCACAGACATAAGATAATATGACAATAAAGTCTTGTTCTCATTTATTAAGCATACTGTGATTCTCATTTACCCATGCAAGTATACGTAATCGGGTCATCTGTCCATGAGCACTCTGGTAAGCTGCTTCTTAATTAATGGCCAGATCAGATTAATGAGTAGATGAAGTAATACGTCAGTTGAGAATCTGTGATGTAAAGGGGGAGGTTTAAATGATTAGAAATCTAAAAGCCTATGCTGGTAGCACTCTCTGGACAGGTTTTAATGAAAACCCATGCAAGTAGTTTAGGGCGTCTACTCCCATCCTTACTACTGTGTGGTCTTATGCTTCTGAGTAGAACACTTAACATTAAATATTACTTTGTTTCTAACTTTTTTCCTTTGTATGCAAATATACTCTCTATCAACTTGGTAACACTTTTGGCATCAGTTTCCATGAGAGAATAATTTTATCTTCATAACTACACAGGCTTAGGTTAATAAAGTGGTTTTGATATTTTTTAACTTCCTAGAACTGAGTATGTAGTTTGTTGCTAAATATAGGGAAGGATTGTACTGCAACATCATGCAGTGTTTAGAATCAAGACATTTTAATATTTTGTATTGTTTATTTGCATCAACAATTTTGGTTATGCACTTTGATCTGCAGGACTCAATTTTAAGCTGTACAAACTCATAGTAAGAGCCAGGCATTAAATCAGAGTGTGAGACCGGATAAGTGTGGATGGGTGGTGATTTGTTTTGGCTTTTCTAATACCCTTTTTGTGTTCAAGGTTTACAGCATTCTTCGTCATGTTGCTGAAGTCTTGGAGTATACAAAGGATGAGCAACTTGAGAGTCTGTTCCAGAGAACTGCCTGGGTATTTGATGACAAGTACAAAAGACCAGGATATGGTGCTTATGATGCATTCAAGCATGCAGTCTCGTAAGGATATTTTTTCTATTTCTAGGGCTTTATGTTATAATTGCAGAGAAGTATTTCCTGGAATAGATCCATCATAATGTTCTTTTTGGGCTTTTGTGGTTTCTGGTTTTTTTCCCCGGAGTCTGTATGTAGAATGTACTGGTCAAGTAAACCTAGTAAATTCTGACCTCAGTCTTCCAGGAGCTTATTGTAGGTTTCTCCGTCTTACTGCTTTCTTCAAGTTCCTAAAGCTTTTGAGAAAGAGGCTCAGAGTTGCCTTGTGTTTATCCATCTTTGAGTGTGCCGCTCTGTGTATGTCAGTTTTTTAAAAGTATTAATTGAATTTGATGTGGAGAAATACTCAGGCACTAGGTGAATGTGTTATAAGAGAAACATGTAATTACAAACACTAGAGAGATTTCTGTTGCTATAGATAAGCCTGCAATATTTCTAACAGAAGAAGAAGCAGCACTGATCTTAGTTTGTCTGTCAGAATTTACCTGTTCTTCATCCCAAGCAGGTGTTACCAAACATATCTAGCTCTGTGTCTGAAGATACTTTTACTCACAGCTGACTGTCACTCTTCCACTGCACCGGCAGAATTTTTCTTCTTTAAAAGCAACAAGCTGGCTTGTTACTTCTCTACAATTCCAAACTTAAAGAATGGGAATGGGATCATAAACATAGAAATGGAATTATGAACAGAAAGAGTTTGAAATTGTGATGCTAAGGGAATATGCACTGAGATAGATTGCTCTTAATTTTGTTTATGAAGTATGTTAGTTTAATTTGCTTTCAGAATTAACCTGTTTGGCTCCCCTCTAAAGATTCTATGATGAAACTGGCAACCCAAAAATAAATTTCTCAGTAAACATTTTCAATTTTACTCTTTTAACAGCACATAAGCTTATGAACGATAAACTTGAGTTGAACACTAGATGGCAGCAATAAAACTTCAGAAATTGTGTTGACTTCAAGCAGAGGGCGCTTGGTAGCGTTTTGATTAACTTAAAACCATCTCTGTGTTTCTGGGGAAGAGGCTTTTACTCGTTTGGACTGAATGCACTCTGTTTCATAGAATAATAATTATTTTTTGGCATTTACTTGTAAAGGGCAAATCTGGGCACATTGCTGCAGGAGGAATTCCAGATCATTCTGGAACTAGAAGAACAAAAAACTGTAGTTATATTGGCTGATAAAGTTTCTCTTAAACTCAGAAAAAATTCCAAACACACGATACCTGTTATTCAAGTTGGAGCACAAACTTCTGAAGCAGACTGTTCTGAAAACATGTTTTCATCAATAATGCCTCAAGATTTCTGACAACAGACTGCAACTTTTGTTTGTTCCCATTGTGCTCCTACATAAAGCTGTAGTGGTAGAGCAGAAAAATGTGGATATTGCTGCCTTCCTATGCTTGCTGAAGTGCTTTCTGGAGGCTTAGCATGCCCTCTAAGAATGTGATTTGCTATTTCTTTCTTAGTGCTTAGGATTAGTGTTTTGGGGTTTCACACAGCAGGATACTGGTGGCAGAATTTTAAAGTATATTTACCCTCTGATCAGTAAAATATAAACATTCAGGACATATTTGTTGAATGCCTACCAAATGCTCATGAAAGTTACTTGAGGATTTAACAGAATAGATTGTAAATGAGGAAACAGAATTTGCATGTCCTAAATCACTTCTGCCATATGGGTTCATATTTTTGCTGTGTACACACTGTCATATTTCTGGGTTTTGTTTCCTTATGTTTGGCCCTTCTACTATCTATACTTGGTATATAAAATCATGAAAGATGACACTTAGCAGCAGAGACCAATCTCCGCTATTGCCTCTGGGTTTTGGGCTGTTTTAGTTCATGTTTCTCTGCTAGTAGTATTGTGGGTGATCTAGTATTGCTTCTCAGAGAACTGCAACTCCTGTCTGAAGAACAGGAACAATTTTTGTGAGGAGCTTTTTGGTTATGATCTCTGTTTCAGATATATTTTGGATTAAATTAATACAGCAATAAAAAGAATTGACACCCCTTCAAACAAGAGCTGCTAATTTATATGGATAAGCAGCAGAGGAGTTTGCCTCTATAATCTCTGGATTTTAAACTATTAGCTTGTGATCTAAAAAACCTGTATTCTTTCTTTAGCCAAGAATATAGCCAGCATATAAGTATCTGTCTGTGATCCAGTCACTGTTAAAAACAGTACAGAATAACATGGGATGAGTATAGGTTACTTTGTAGAATGACAAAAACCTTTTATTTGAATGAAATGCTAAAATAATGGAAAAAAAAAAGTCAGATTCATCATGGATTCTCTTTCATGTGGTATGGGTTTATCTTCACACTGGAGGGAACATAAATACCAAGCAGCTAGATATTTTTCTCACTCTGTGTATCATGTGCAAAAAAAAATTCAGATCTTCCCTTTCAGGAACAGGTTGAGTAAACTACTTTTCTGCGTTGTTGTTAGGTGCTTCCAGTAGAAAATATTTTGGAAATAGATGTGTTTATTTTCTTCTAGTGTTTCAATCTACTCTTAAGAAACTTCCCTGTTTTCATTCCCTAGTAGATCTCTATGATTAGGCATAATAATTTTGAAATAGCACCAGAAGTTAATATTGTGTCATATTCCACTTCAGTATAATTTCTGTAATGTTGCTTTGCTTGGTTCAGAGACCCTGCAATCCTGGATAGCCTAGACCTGACAGAGGAAGAGAGGCGTGTATTGATTGACAATATTAACAGACGTTTGACGCCACAAGCAGTCAAAATCCGAGCTGGTGAGTTCTTTCCAGGTGTTCACTTAACACAACTTTACATATAAGTCAAATTAGTGAATCTTGTTGCAAACTATAAACTCAGTTAAAACTAGTGTTGGTGGTGCTGATATTTGAGTGGAACTGTTCTTCCAGACTTAAGACATCTTAATCAAGGATTGCTTGCGAAATCCCTGTGTGGGTTCTATCTCAAATTCCAAGGTGGTTTGGCTTTTAATTTTTCCCCTGAACTGCAGATTCCTTGGGATGCAAAGTACATAGACTGCATTATATATCAGGACATCATATTGTGCTGACACACAATGAATTTAAATATTTTATAGTTATAACTGCATCCACTATATTCTTTTAGTTATTCAAAGTGTTAAATTATTTGGTTCCCTAACAGGATGATTGATCTCTGTCAGCACAGCTAGGGCATGTGTCTTACCCACTTGTCCATGAATATGTGAAAATAGTTCTGACTTTGCTCTGGGTGTACTTCTAATTGGTTGATGGCAAACCATTCAGCAAGATATGTTAGCTCAAACATTGCATGTTTCTAATGTATTCATAAAACATATGAGCTGGTTTGTCTCTCATTAGCTTAGCGCGGGCAGAAAAAGCACGTCTGCACTACTTAAGAAGGCTTACTTTAAAACTGTAAATCTGGTTGTACAGCTAGCCAAACAGCCTGAAAGCGTGCCTCCTATTAAACAGGTAGTCAATGTATCAGAGGCACATTTTTTAACTAGATTGAGAAATTGCCTCTGCTCTGCGAGGGTATGTTGAAGAGCATTAACTCTTGTTGATTACTGCGGGGAGGAGAAAAGATAAGCTATGTCCGCATGACAGTGAAGTCAAGGAGAGAGTGCAAAAAGTAAGGTAATGAAAAACGTCCTTTACCTATTACTTTAGATCACGATGAGTTAACATGAACTTCAGAAATGTAGGTGGGATTTGATTGCCATAAATAGTGACATTGCTAATGTAAATAGCACTTTGTTAGTTTTGAAAATAAAGTTACTTGTTGACCATGTTCTCTTACTTCCTCTTGCCTGTTTTGTTGTGATGGGCTAAGTTGTTTTTAATTTTGCCTTCAAAGCAAGTGTAGAAATTTTCTATTGGCTTGTAGTGTCATCCTGAGGCTGACTGGGGTGCTCTTCTGTGATTTGTTTGTGATAGCTCAGAATTAGCAGGTGGTTGTTAGATACCTGGAAGTGAAACTAACTTTTCTGTGTAGATTAGTCTTGCAACATTGCTACATAGGTAGAGAAATCTACCTATTAGTCTTTAGACTAATCAGGGTATTACAGATATGAGTTCATGGATGTGCTTTTTCACGTTTCATTTTTCCTGATAGATCCTTAATTTTCTCTGGTATTTATTGCTTTTATATCTTAATCTCTCCATGTGAAATACATAATTATTCACAGAATCACAGGGGTTGGAAGGGACCTCTGGAGATCATCTTGTCCAACTGCCCTGCTTGAGCAGGAACACCTAGAGCAGGGGGCACAGGAACGCATCCAGGCGGGTTTTGAATGTCTCCAGGGAAGGGACCCCACAACCTCCCTGGGCAGCCTGTGCCACTGCTCTGTCACCCTCACAGTAGAGAAGTTTTTTCTCATATTGAGGTGGAACTTCCTGTGTTCCAGCTTGTGCAAATTTCCCCTTGTTCTGTCATTGGGGACTATTGAAAAGAGTCTAGTCCCATCGTCCTGACACCCACCCTTTAGATATTTATAGGTATTGATGAAATCCCCCCTCAGTCTTCTCTTCTCCAGGCTGAACAAACCCAAGTCTCTCAGCCTCTCCTCATAAGGAAGATGCTCCTGTCCCCTGATCATCTTGGTAGCTCTCTGCTGGACTTGCTCAAGCAGTTCCACATCCTTCCTAAACTGGGGGGCCCAGAACTGAACACAGCACTCCAAATGTGGTCTCACTAGGGCAGAGCAGAGAGGGAGGATAACCTCCCTCGACCTTCTGGCCACACTCCTTTTAATGCAACCCAGGATATTGTTGACCTTCTTGGCCACAAAGGGTGCATTGCTGGCTCAGGGGTCAGCTTGTTGCCCTCTGGCACTCCCAGGTCCTTCTCAGCAGAGACGCTTTCCAGTAGTTCAGCCCCCAGCTTGTACTGGTGCCTGGGGTTGTTCTTCCCCAGGTGCAGGACCTTGCACTTGCTCTTGTTGAATTAAATTCCCATTGAGTATATTGGTTGAGAGGTGAGTGAATGTGAGTATGTAATTTCGTATCTTGGCTCTTCAAAGCACAATGTAAAATGCTGTACATGTAAAGAATTCACAAAGGCTCCTACTTCAGCTTACAAGTCAAGAAAGTGAAATACCTTCCTCAGCTTTGGGAGCTACTGAGGTTCTCATTGTGGATAAACATTGGTGGCTAAAAAGCTTTATTAAAGCTTAAGTTAAAAAGCTTTAAAGATTCTATTGCTTTTGGTAACTGTAAAGTTTTATTATTTGTATTCTTCTGTCCTAGATATTGAGGTTGCCTGTTATGGTTATGAAGGCATAGATGCAGTGAAAGAAGCTTTGAGAGCAGGCTTGAACTGTTCCACAGAGAACATGCCTATTAAAGTAAGTTTCTGTCTTAATTGTGCAGTCAAAAGCGAAGTATTCTGATGCCCTCAGGTACAAGTAGCGTGCAATTGCTATTGTCACAGTCACGTAGCTGAGGCTGAGAAGCTGTGTAGTTGCTTTCTGATTCTTATTTATCAGGTACGTAACACAGTTCCTTTCAGTTGTGTGCTGCCAGTCGTTCCTGTGACTGTGCTGTGGCTTCCCAAGTTCAAGAAGCTGTATTTATTCTGTTCAGTTGATTAAAGTCTAGTATTGGCACACTACATACCTACTGCTCCTTTATGTAGCCTTAGGTAGGGAGCAACAAATTTTGTTCTCAGATATAAGATTATATAAGAAAAGGCATGTTTGCCACGTATGTGTGAGTATTGGTAGAATGGCTGCTGTGCCCAGGCCTAGTTTTTCTCCTCAACAATTTTAGGATATTGAGTGCCTTACTGAACACGTGTTTTCAAAAAACTTGAAAGTACTTCCTTCTTTGAAAATGGTTTCTTGTAACAAGGAGTTTACTTTTCCAGTCATCTTTAAAAAAAAAAAAAAAAACACAAAAAAAAGCCATCATACATTGTCACAGTTTTTTAATTGTTTGAAAAATTATGTGTTAGGCTGTTTTGCTGATTTGCAAAGTGGATATTCTCTCTACTTACCAATATTTGTCTAAATAAACATACTAGTAGAAGTAACTGATGTTGGTGCCGGACATGGGACAGTCTGTGCACTTTGTTATCTGTTATTTCCATCCAAGTTGTTTATACTTCTAGAAAGGGTTTTTCTAATGGGAAAATGTTTCTTCTGTGAATTTTACGCTCAGAACTGCATTGCTCACTTGCTTTTGAGATTTTTCTTTCTTTGTTTTAGTTGCTGAGTTTGCTTTTTTTTTAATTTCTTTTCCTCACAATCTCGACAATGTGATAGATTAATCTAATAGCTCCTCCTCGTTATGTGATGACTACAACAACACTGGAGAGAACTGAAGGACTGTCTGTTCTAAATCAAGCCATGGCTGTAATTAAAGAAAAAATTGAGGAGAAGAGAGGAGTCTTTAATGTGCAGATGGAGGTAAGAACACATTACATTCCAAGATATTTTTTTTTTCTTGCAACATTTTTAAAGTAAAGCAAGATCAGTATTGCTAGGAGAAGTTTTAGTAAAAAGTATTAAGAAACTAAAGAAACCCTAAACTTCTGTGTTTCTATACCAAAGATTCTAATTTTCCTGGTTTTTATTGTGTGACTTCAGGATGTATTTTTATCTCGTACTCTTTATGTAGAATCAGAGCCTAAATATATACAATGTATGTATATATATACCACACACACATATGATCTTTCTTAATGATAGTTTACCATGTTTTCTGTTTTGGGTTTTTTTTTTCAGCCTAAGGTGGTTACTGACACAGATGAGACTGAACTTGCAAGGCAGCTGGAAAGACTGGAGAGGGAAAATGCTGAAGTGGATGGGGATGATGATGCTGAGGAAATGGAAGCCAAAACTGAAGATTAAATCTCCTGAGAGATTTAGAAGAGAGACCATACAAAAAATTAAAGACCCCATTGCAAATGCTTTCAGCTATAACGCTTCCAGTATTGAAAACTTCAAATGCAAATACTTGAAGTGTTTTTACTGTTTTAAAAAGACCAATATGTGCAAGGCTCTTCTAAATAACATTTGATGCAGCAGCTTATACAAGTTGAATCCTCTGAAGGGAAGGTGCCCAGTCAAATTCAAGACAGATTTGGCCAGAGGGAGGTTGCAGCCCCATGCTTAACATTTGCGTACGTAACAATTCCTAATTGGTGATTACAGCTCAGTGCATCTGTTAATGATCTTTCCTGGGAGCACCAAAACCAAGTCAGCTCAACAGTTCTATACAGAATGTATTTGAGCAAATATTCAATAAATTTCTGGGCTATGTAACTCCCACGATTTTTTTTTACCCCTCTTTTGTCACATGGCCTAGAGTGATACAAATATAGAACCTGAAAGGTTTGATCAGTGGGTGACTCCCCTTTAACATTGAAAGGGTTTTCTTTTGTTTGCTTTAAGTCAAGCCAAGAATGAGTGGAACAAAATGTTTTTCTTGCAAGTTTATTGATGCAGACTTGTTTAAGACACCATTTCCTTTGGGTTTTTTTCTGTGTTTAGGGACTGAGAACTTGAAAACTTTGAGCGTAGCTTGTTACCATTCCAATAAACATAGCTGATTAATTAAAAACTACATATAGTTGCACTTTGCTCTTATAGGTGGATATAGCAGGAGCTTTAGTGAACTTACACTTCAAAATAGGCAGTGCTGTCTTCTGAGCTCACTGCTGCATGACCTCCAATTCTGCTTACCCTAAATCTTGTTTACACTGAACTACACTAGAGATATTCACTCTAGAAACAACCTGTTTATCTTCTCTGAGGAAGAGAAACAAGATGCTTTCTGTGTTGGAGTAGAACAAAAAAAAAATCCTGTTTTCCTTGTCTGTGGGAATTGAGGGAGAAGGAGTTGTTTTTATTCAAGTAACCTTTCCAAATTGCTAAATTTTTAAACACATATATATCTCTTTCCATTGATGTCCCATATTGCACATCTTTTTTCTTAATATTTTGTGCTGCTAGAGGAAAAAATGCATGAAAAATGAGGCTTTGAGCCATAACTAGGAATTCTTAATACTGCCACAGTACAAACAATGTAATTGCCACCTGGTGTGGCCACAGAAGGTAGTCTCTACTAGGGCATATCTCTATTTCAATCCTTGCTTGATCATCAGAGCTGTGCACCTTTACTGTGCAAAACCAAAAAAGTCAAGTAACTTGTAGTGTCACAGAATGTTGGAAGATATCTGAATGTGTTATCACAAAATGAAGAAACAAATCACTTTTTCTATTGTTATTTTCTTAAATTGCTGTCTTTTCAGATCACTAAAATAGTGATTTGGCTTCCACTGAACACAGTAGGGGGGTGCTCAGACAAAAGGACAAAGTGTTCATAAACTAAAAAGTCGCAATGTGATCTGTATGCCAAAATAGTGCTGTAAAGCAAGGCACTGAAAAATGAGTCACACATGCTGTTTCTGTGGAGCGTTATCAGGGGATTATAATTCGCATTATCTCTGAGAACTGTTTTGGTGAGCACCATTTCAGTCAGTAACTGAGGCAAAAGTTTGCTAAACCTGCTCAGTAACTATAGGAGCTTTTCTGATTAGAGCCTCAGCATGCTGGTGTAACAATTCTGTGTCAGTTTTGAGTGCCCGAAAAAAAAAATTACTGAGATGATGAGGACAGTAACAAAGCAGCTGAAGATAAATGCATTTCAGTCACTTATTACACTGGCAGCTAAAATCGGGTTCTCCTGTCACCTGAGAAAATCTTAACCAAGAAGCTTAAATAAAAGATACAAGACAACTTAGTGGATGTTTCTCGTGTGTTGCAGTAGCTGGAAGAAGGAGGGCTAAGATGGCGGCTTTCAAGACTGTTAGTGAGGTACGTGTAAGGAGGTGCTGAACCTGTGAAGCCCCTGCTGGGCCTCAGCCGTGCTGCCTCAGTTGCCATAGCCTGTGACTCAAGGGTATTTAGAAATTGTTGAGATGATACCTCCTATGTCAATGGGTCTGTTTTGTATGCATGGAACTGCATTTCCTTTCCAAGGGCTTAAAATAAACATCATGGGTTTTGTGTGAACATCTCTCTCTGAAGCATGGTAGCAGATTCCCGCTGTTCATTAGCGGCTGTCCTGTTTACTCAATTGTAATTGTAAGGCTGAAATCTCCACTTGCACGCATAGTCAACTGAAGGGAAAGATACAGGTAAAGCCGTGGACAGGGCTTGGCCTAATGCATTAGTTGTAAGGGTTTCAGCTAGACTTTTATATCCCAGATTAATTTTGTAAGACTGGCAGCTTGGAAACATTGTTACTTATAGCATCTGCTACGGACTTGTTAATAAAAAAACCTGAACAGAGGTACTGGCTCAGGTCAGGCGCACAGTCCTGTACCACAAAGCCCAGTGTCCTGTTTCCGATGAGGGGAAATAGTGGCTGCTAAAGAAGGGGTGCCCTGCTTTCTTGGGGCTGTGGTGGTTTGTCTGGCTTTTAATACAGAGACAATTCCTTGCTGTCTTCTGTCTGATTCTGTCCGCTGGTGGTTTTTTTAGATGCAGTGGAGCTGGCATGTTCTTCATAGTGGAATCTGCACTTTGATGTTTAATTTCTGATAGCTTTTTGTTCTAGAGTCCAGACAATTAAACAACTGTTTTCAAACACTGCTGCTTTTCTACAGTTAATTTAAAAAATGCTCTTACGTCAGAATACTTTTGAACACTTGTCATCTTTCACTTTTGTCTAGAAATGTTTCATCATTCTTTATTTTGATGTGGTTTCTTTTCATCTTATTTCATCCCTAATCCTCTAAAGGAACTAAATGCTTAACGGTGTCCTGCACCAGAGGCGTCCTAGCATCTTAAAAAGCTGCTTTGAAAAAGCTGGGTATATGTAATCACCCGTGTGCCACTGTTCACGCGATGAGATGTGATGGGCATCGCAGAGCATGCAATGGCGGTTGTCCTTTGGGCAGCTTCTCTTCATCAGCTGTTCGTGGCTTCCTGAGGGGCTGACCTGGAGGTACCAGCAATGTCTGTCAGGTTGGCCAGCTGGAATAGCATGGTCTGCGCTCGCATCTGGTTATTCCTGCCCTTACCTTTAACTGTGAGTAGTGTCGTACAGTCCCAAAGCCTGCAGCTGGCTCTTCCTAGCCATCCCAATGCAAATTCTATAGCATATAAAGTGCTTTGGAGTCTCTTGGAATGGGAAAATGTCAAGCACTCAACTGTGCTTTTTTGTTGCAATACTATGCCAATGTGGAAAACACCACTATAAAATGGATCTGAGGAAACAGGAAGTCCTTGCAGTGAATTTCAGGTTCCACAGAAAACCTCATTGAGTTTTCTGGAGCTCCCTGGATTTATAGGGATCAAAGCACATCCTTTTCTGCTGAGAGATTTCAATGCCAGAGCTTGCCTTCCCAGTGCACAGGTGAATGTGGCAACCCAGACCTACTGACTCATTTTACATTTTATGACCCTTTTCTCGCAAAGCTGTCTGAGAGATCTGTGTTTACTCAACCTCAGGGAGCAATATAGGGGCAATTTCTTAGCCTTGAATAAGTGCAGAATGAGACGGGGGAGGGGGTGCATGTATTGTAAGTATCTAAGGTATTGAAGAAAGTGAAAGCTCTAGATTACAAAAAGTAGTTGATACAAAACCTGTTGTTTAGCAGCTAGCTAGGGCAATATGTTTCACTATTCACCAGCAGTTTGACGGTAAAATGCTTCATTGCTAATGATAATTTTGCCAGGATCTGTCTGCAGGGTTGTGGGTGGTCTGCGTGCTGGAGGAAAAGAGCTTGCTCAGACCTTTGGTGAGGCCTGGTTATGGTGCAATTCCGAGATCGCTGTCTGAGCAAGAGACCCCTGCAAGCTTCTGCCTGTCCTCACTAGCATGAAATTATCTCACCCACCTTGTTATAAATTGCCTGCAGTAACAAGCTAAACAATGTGAAGTCAGACCTCAAATACCAAACGATGGAACACTCTATTCCTGGAGCTGGTTATATAAAGAGGAAATACACGCAGCAGTCATGTCTCTTGTGTACCTAGACTCAAATTTCCTTCTTTTTTTCTCAAGTGTAATTCTCATGTACAGAACATCATGAGCTGAGATTTTTCTTTTTCCTGCTGAATGCATCAGTGTTTTTTCCAAGATTCTGCTTTTGAGTACAACTTTTATTTTTTATGTGTGTATTTATGTGTATACACAGAGATGGAGATTATTTTTTAAATTAAAAGAAATACATTCAGTCCGTTTCTGCTATATTTTAAGGCCACAGTAATATAAAAAAAATTGCAAAAATTTCCATTTATATCTTTGAAAATACTACATACCTATAGCAAAAAATACTTTTCTAGGTGCCCTGTTTTATTGTACTTACTTTAGGTGGACTGAAGAATAAACACAACAGGGACATGACTTACGCAGCCAGTTGCCTCATGGCTGCCTGCCTTTTCCAAAGTGGCAAAGGGAGTGCAGTAGGAGCCACTCCCTTGGGGAACTTCCATATGGGCCGGATGCTTTTGAAATCTCAGCCAGCATGCTTTCTCTTTATACAGCAATCGATTTTTCTAACTTCAAGTAGCATACAGTCACCCATTGTCTTTTCCACGACCTCTGCAGGACCGCTCTCTGGGACACCTCCAGTACATTGTCATGTTTGAATTCTTTGGTGTCTTGCTTTTCCTTGCTAAAAGTTATAAAGAAATATTTGTTTGCTCCTTTCCTCCAGTACATGAAATTGTAACCAGTAATCTGATCCGGTGTGTGAAGACTAAGAGATACTTTATTCACATTTGTCTTACTGAACTCTGGACTTTTTACATGGCGAGTGCTTTTGCTTATTTGTTATACTCTGCACCCTGTTTCTTATCACAGCCCCTCGCTCTGCCCACACATTTCACCTTAATTTTGGTACAAGTCAGGGAATGCTAACAGTACAGCAGACTACTACTTTTAAACAGTAACACTGTGTGAAATACTAATACTGGGTTATTTCATCAGGACAAGATTTGATAACTCTATCAGACTTATCATGCCCAAAGCCTTCAAAAATGCAATAAACATCTAAACTCATACTTGGACACAAAAAAAGGCACCGTTTCACAGGTGCTCGGGTGTTATGAGAGGTCACTGCACAGTGTTCATTGATCAGACTGCTTTGCCCAAAGTCCAAAGAGTTGCTTATGTACAGATTTAGGATATTATGTTGAGACTCTTATGTGCCCAGAGGTCGCTGGAAGTAGAGTGGGCTTCTTAGGTAAAAATAAATTTCTAGCAAAATAAATTATTTTAAGGTTTGTAAAAGTCTCCTTGTAATCATAATATTCTGTATGTTACACTTAAGATGTTCTGATCTGTGGAATCCCTATGAGATGTGTTCATTAGATGAGAATTCTTAAGTGGTAGAGTTGATTAGTCTGATGTTTTGAGGGATGCAGTTTTATAATTCTGCTTCTCCCTCCCATGCAATACCTGACTTGTCATCATGTGGCTGCTTATATTGGCCAACTCACTCAGTGGTGTTTTTTTGCTATAGTAAATTCTGTGAAATTCTTTTCAGATCCTTTTTAGACTTCCCTTTGTTTTACCTCCCGGAGGGCAGGTAATGTATCAGAGCCAGCTCACTGTTTAACTAATGTCTCATAGGTAGGAAGAGAAGGAGAAAAAAACGAGGAAGGGAAAGTGCGTCACGTTGGAGTAGGAGGGTAGCAAAGAAAGATGAGCTTAAACAAATCGCATGCAGAGGAAGAGGCTGCCAGGGTTCAGGCGCTTCTCAGCAGGGACTCAGCTCTCTTCCCGGCTGGCCACGATGCAGGAAGCAGCTGGAGTTCTGAAGGAGGGCTTCCTCGTCAAACGGGTAAGTGCTCCGGTTCCTCCTCACGCAGTTCAGCTCAAATGTGGAAGCAGCTCCGGGGCAGGGAGTGGATCAAGCCAGGGCTCGTGGCAAGGCAGCCTGTTGGGCACTGGGTTTGAGGGGCTGCTGCCTGCTCCCAGGAAAGGAGCTCCTCCAGGTCTGTACAGATGTCTGCCAGCGGAGCTGCATGAGCTGCAGGTGTTCACTGCCCTCCCTTAAGTTCCCTGTTATTAGCATTTACTCAGAGGAAAGTGAATTAGCTATCAGGATTATTCATGTACCAGAAAGCTGATATGTCTGCACCTAGGGCACACCTCTGCAAAAAGCACGTAAAAAACTACCTGGGAAATGGCTACGTGGCAGCAGGGGAAGCGGCCATGGGAGGATGGAGAGAGGGAAGATGTTTAGACAGTCTCTTAATAGTTTGTGCCTTCTCTAGCAACCCAGCTAAGCAAGGTTTCCCATTTCATATGAGAGTATGGAGAACAGATTATTTTTTGAAGAGGATCAGAACAATGCAACATAGAAATGTGTTTGAAATAACTTTTCTTCCACACCCCTCAAGCTGCACTGTAGAAAATTTTAGCCAAAATGTGGAGAAAAGCACTGCAAGATGGTGCCACTGATCTCAGCCTTTCCAACGCTTCTCCTATAGGACCAAGTCAGTCATAGCTGGGACTTAGGGCAACTTAGCAAGGGACAGAAGCTGCTTTTAGTACCAAGACCCTATCTCAGTGACTAATATGGTCCTTGATTGCACACAAAAAAATGTGATTCAAAGGTTTGTTCAAAGCTTTGCCACGCCTTCAGAAATGCTTTGCTACAGTACGTGGCAGTGCTTCTGGTGCTAACATGAAGGTAATGCTTCATGGTCAGGAGCTCTCCTGGCAGGTCTCCTGGCCGGCCAGCCCCATGCCATGTAAAGCCATGCTCTATGCAGAGAAGGGCTGCACAGCCCAAGCTATTCCTCATTCTCCCTTCTGCAGTGAGGGCAGAGCAGTCCTAGCTTCTGCTCGCCTCACTGGGCTATGGTTGTATTTTGTGGCCCTTAGGTGACTACTGAATTCAAGATGGGAAGCCAAAGCACCAAGCATGTAGAAAGGAATCAGTTACGGGCAGCATGCTGAGCTGTAACTATCAGCAGTCTGTACAACATCACCAAGACACAGAGTTTGATATGAAGGAGACCACAAAGAAGATACCTAAAGGAAACTGAGGGAGAAGGGAACAAGGAATCTGGAGCAAAAAAAAAATGAGGAAGGGGTAGGAACAGGTAAAGAAAATGGACCATTCTTAAGAAGACAGCAGAAGCAAGGAGATGATCTAAAAGCATTATAAATGACTGAATTATGTATTGTAATGGATTATAAATACAAAGTAAATGTGTGGAAGTCAGGTAAAGATACAGAAAAAAAATGTAAGGCAACCTCCTGAAAAGGAGGACATCTCCAAGAAGGAAAGAAGAGAGCCATAGCAAAGAACACACTCTCCAGGACAAAGGGCCAAGGGGCTTTACAACAGGTGAAAAAAAACACGGAAGAAGGCAAAGGGAAGGAGAGCACAAATCCAAGTTAGATAAATTGTATTTAGTATAGACTAGAAGACATTAGAGCAAAAACGCCCTGGATTTTAGAGACTCATTACCCCACCATTTCTTGGAAATTGCTGTTTTTCCCCTTTACTCATAGAGAATTAATGAGCTTCAATTCCTGCTACAACTGGACCTTGCACATTCCTTTCCTCTAGCTATGCCCACCCTCTCCCAGGTGTCAGAGCTTCCTCTGCCCAGTGCTTCGCCTGCTGGCTGTAACGCGCCATGGCCTGTAGGAATGCAAGTCAGCTCCTCGCACTGCGAAGCTGGACCTGACACTGTCAGACAGGACTGAGCCTGTCAGTGCCAGCCCTTGCTGGGTTTGCTCTCCTGTACTGCCAGACTAAAGAGAGCCAGGGGCTGTTTACAGAGGGGAAAGAAGAGATTTTGTCTGTATTCTGGCATAACCCAGGAGGCATTTGACAGCAGCCTTCATTCAGTCTTTTGCCATTAAAAAGCATATTTCCTTTACTGGAAACAGTAGCACAGGGAACATGTTAGCCCAGGAGATTGGAGGCAGGTAGGATAGAAATAAACCACTTGTTAGCAGTAAAAGGGGATGTAAGGAAATGCCAATTCACCCAGCAAAGCACTCTCAAAACCACTTGGCACCTACAGCCACCTCAAAATGACAAACAAAACACATCAAACACCACCCAGGGTCACTGGAGAGAGGAGGAATTTGTCTCTGAGAGCCCTCACACATTTTGGATTTAGCCCTGTTCCTGCCTGGTGCTGTTGGTCGGCAGGTGTGCGCCTAAGTGACAGTTCTTTGAGATAATTCACGTAAGCTTTTGCAAGAAACAATTCTTGCCAGCAAAGAAGATGTCCTTTCTGGAGAAAGAACAAAGAACCTTTGTACTGCTTCATGATTTTATAGTGATGAAGCTGTGCTATTTGGTTCCTAAAAATGTGTGTTTCAGGGAGAACAGAACTCATGATGGCTTCTTGTGTTTCTTTTGACACAGTTTCCTGTCAGTTTATGGTATTTTCACACACCCCCAAAAAAAGAAAATACGGTCATTTCTCAATGCTCATGTTAAAGTCAGCTACGTGGATTTCTTCCCCTCTAGGGACATATTGTTCGTAACTGGAAAGTGAGATGGTTCGTTCTGCTTCAGGATAAGCTGCTCTATTACAAAATTGAAGGAGGCAAGAAGGAGCCTTCTCCAAAGGGCAGGATTCTTTTGGATGGCTGCACTATTACTTGTCCATGCCTGGAATATGAGAACAGACCGGTACGACTGGAAAAATCCCTTCTCAATGATGTTCACTTTCTAACTTCTCCCTAGTCTTTTCCTCTTGTCCTGACTTCTTTGATTACTGCAACCGTATCACTGGGGTATGTGTTTCCAGAATTAGGCTCAGCCAAAAGCAAGCTGCCATTAGCAGTATAACCAGGACCAGCAATGAACTCCCTTATTGTGCCTTTGCTGTTCCCTGTGCCCAAATCTGAGTCACAGCCATTAGCAAAAAAAAAACCAACCCAAACCACACCCTCAGACACACAGTGGGAAGAGTAAATGCAAACACATCAGTCCAACAGTGTGTGGAGGGAGGGCACAAACCGCTCAATAAAATCTGAAGACAATGGGAAAGAAAGGAAACTTATCTCTGGTAGTTGCATTAAACCCTGGCTCTGTTCACACAGTGCTCCCAGGCAGCCAGGTCAAATTCCCTTTTCCTTTGCCAATGGGATTTCTCTACTGTGGCAAGTTTCCAGCAAGGGAGCTCTGGAAGGGAAAGTGCCTCCTGTACTTCTCTGCTCACCCAGACTTCCTCTGAGTGGGGCCAGAAGGGAAATGACTCTAGAATTTGCTGACTTCTTCATTATTTTTCATGGCAGAAAGAGCCTAGGGAGAGTTTGTACTTGTTGAGAAATTAGAGGTCTGGATGTGAAAAAGCTCCATAGTCAGCAGCACAGTCCTATGTAATCCAGCATCTAGGTGGTCTGCTCTCTTGCAAGTACCACAAGCTCCATGCATGCCAACTCTTCTTGGAACTGAAAACCCAGGGATTTGGAGTGGGGGGAAGCAAAAAACCTCAGAGTTGAACCCACCACCCTTCTCGCCAAGAATTGTTCTGTACTGCTCAGGTGGAATGCCATATCAGACTTACTTGTCTCACTTGGGCCAGTGCCAAAAGAAGCAAAATGCAAGTGGAGGAAAAGAGCTAAATTATGTTATTGCTTTGCACTTTGTTCTCCACAGCTACTTATCAAACTGACGACAAAAACCAACACAGACTATTTCCTTGAATGTTGCTCCAGGGAGGAGCGAGACTCTTGGGCTTTGGACATCACTGGAGCTATTCATGCTGGTCACCCAGTACAGGTACAGGAGCTTCACAGAATGAAGAACTCTTTCAAACTGCTAGAGAATATCAGCCTCCAGTAAGTGTATATGGTTTCTCCTTCTGCTATTGCTGTAGTCTGCGAGTTGCCTGAGCTGATGGACGGGGAAGCGCTTCTCTGCACAGATCTCCTCCTGCGTGGCCAGCAGCCTCCAAACTGGCTGCTCTGCTCTAGGTTTGCACACACTTTTGCCAGGGCACAGGGATGCACTTTTTACTGACCAGCATTTTGGGGGGAGGCGGGGTATGTGGATTCTGCACAGGCATCTCACTGCTGGCTTGACGACCTTCCCAGTCAGCAGCAGAGGTTCTTATTGGGGAGATATATTACCTTGGAAGATGTAATGTTAGGGAAAGACTGAGCAATGAAATTGTTCATGCCATGTTGATGAGCTTTCAAAGCCAATAGCTGGAGTCCAGACTAGAATTTTTAAGGTACATCATGTTAAACAAGAGGGAATAGACAGATTATTAAGAAAGAGAAAAATTGCATTAATTTAACTTGTGTTGAGAAGGTAAATGGAGGCTGACTGTAGCTCAGTTTGAAGAGATCTAAATTGAAAGATACTTTGTGAGGCATCTTGTTTAGTGCTGCTATTGGGACAATAAAGTTTTCCTGCATTGTACTTGGGATAAAACTCATGGGGGAGTATCTAGACTGTTTCCCATCTTTATGTTGGTAATCATTAGGGCATCCCAGGCACTGACAGAAGTATGTGACAGTTTCTGCCTGTCTTTCTATTCTAGTGACGTTGTCCTGTGTTCTCTTTTACAGCCACATAGTGGAGAGAATGTGTGACAGTAGTACTGGAATTAAGCTGACCCGCAACTTGGAGCAAGGCAACAGATACAAAGAGACCTTCACAGGTACACCTGCTGCAGGCAAAAGAGCTTCCTCGCATCCGACGTGTCACATTGCGGTGACAAGGGAGCTACTGTACTGCCTTCCTGGTGGGATCAGTTGTGGCCCACTGGAAAGTTGTGGTGCAGCCAAGCATTCCTACACCTTTCTCTCTTGCTCTTTGGATATATGGAAGCACACGTAGGACCCCACACTTTTGGTCGATCTTGTGCTTTGTTGACAGTCTTTGTGATGGTGCCAAAATGTTTCGGCAAGCGAAGGCCTGTGTGGCAGGAGATCATCTGTCTCACCTTGGAAAAGCATGTTGCCTTGGTATGAGACCTGCCTTTCTCCCTGCAGGTTCTGCCCTGGTGGACTGGCTCATCTCCAATAGCTTTGCTGTGTCACGGTTCGAGGCTGTCACCTTGGCATCCATGCTGATGGAGGAGAACTTTGTCAAGCCTGTGGGAGCCCGCAGCACTGAGGCCACGCGCTACAGCGACCTCTCTGAGCAGTTCCTCGATGACTCCACTGCACTGTACATGTTTGTAAGTGATGTGGCTGCCAACAGAGACACCTTCTCTGCCCCTCACTTGATCTGGGGCAGTGGGAAAGGGGTCATGCACAGCGTGCAACCAAAGCAAAATACGCAGGCTGTGAAAGCAGACACAGAAGGAGCAGCTCTAGGCTTTCAGAAGCACTAACACTTTTGCTGGAGACAAATAGCTACATGGATATGCAGCGATCTACAAATTACATAATTAGGCATTAGAAGGGGTGTGTCCCTCGGGTGTAGTGCTGTGTCTGCATTTAACAGAGGCCATGCTGGTGTTCTGCTAACACTCAAGGCCACAGCTTGTGTGTAGGCTTTACAGATGTAACTTGCTGCTTGTAAATCTCAGACCTGCTGAGCTGAGCAGCAGGGGCATGGAGTAGAACTTACTCAGGACAAATGAGCTAAAAACAGCTCAAGGAAAATAAAATACAGAACTTTGTACTTAACAGTGTGTTTAAATTAAAAAGCGGAATCATCTTTTCCCTATTTGCAGGCTGAGAGCAGTAAGAAAAACATCAGTTCCAAGGAAGGGCTACAATTTAACATCTCTGAATTAAGTGGCACAATTGTGAAACAAGGATTCTTAGTGAAACAGGTAAAGTCTTCCAACCTTCACGGGGAAATGAGAAAAATTACAGCTTTTAGGGCTTCCTAGAGAATAAATATAATTGGTATGAGCATGGCTGGAGAGTTGTGGCCAGCAGAGCCAACTTGCCTGTCAGTACTGCTACCAGAGATCATATATGAAGAGTATCTAGTTATAACGAAGTGAGCTATGGAACTTGCTGCTCAGGCAGGATTAATTGGATATTCTGTATATATTCAGTGTATACTGAAAGGTGTAAAACAGTATCAAAAGCAAAAGTCCCGCACAAACTCCAAACCCTACCAGACCTGTTACCTTGACTTCCAAGCAGATCCATCGTTCCTCTGGTCTAACCTGTCACACCCCGGCCGTGTGAGCAGCTCTGACGTTCTGCTGGCCACCAACAAATTTCAAAGCTGAGTAGGCTGAGATTTGCATGAAGTGGACATTAACCTGGGGACAGTCACTCATGTACACATGGATGTTCTAGTGGTGGTGTAACCTGTTTTCTTTGGGCATAATTACCTGTTAGCCGGAATTTTTAACAGGATCCCACCTTTAGTCTGCAAGATTTAGTTTCTGACCCTTGCTACGAACAAGGGAGCGAGGATAAATCAAGCTGTTTTGGAGTATAACACAGCCGTCAGCAAAGGGAGCCCTACTCAGACCACACGACCATATTTCCACTCTGGAGCTTTGTACCCTGAGCTCCGATTTTTGTGGTGCAAACTGGATCACCAGCTGCTCCCCGAGCCTCCCTCCTCCGACTGCCAGGGTGCAGCGAGGGCTGGCAGGGGGCTGGATGCCAGGAGCTGCTGGGAGTTCCCACAGGGCCGGCAGGGCAGCTTCCGCATCACCGCAGGGCGTGAGAGCCGCCCTGGAGCCTCTCCTCATGGTCAGCAGCAGTAAGGGCAGACCCTGGCCGCCCCAGCCCTAGGCTGGCCCTGGGCCCCTCCACCAGACCTTCAGGAGCCGGGGGATGCTTTCAGGCCTGGCAGAGGCTTGCGGTGCTGCCCTGCACTGGCAGCAGCTGGGGGGAAAAGTGTGAAGAGCTGCAAAAGGACCTGACATAATCCCCTCAGAGCACACACAGCATGGGTTTTTAATCCAAGACCCATATTTAATCGAAATTAGGAGCAGGAATCAGGTACATAATCACTTGGTCCTGTCACTCTGCTTTCTTGGTTCTTAGCACAAAGAAGGGAGGGAGGAAGGAATTATCAATGCATGAAGAAGGTTGTTAAACAGAAAGTCCTGGGAGTTACAAAGGTGTCAGAAAACATTTTTCTCTTTTGGCTCCAAAACCTCTTATTTCAATACCTACTTAGGTTTCCCCTGCAGCCTGCAGCAAAATGGCCATTGCAAGAGGTATTTTCTGGTGGTAACTTGGAATTCTTCTGGTTTTGCAGGGGCACAAGAGGAAAAACTGGAAGGTGAGACGATTTGTTTTAAGAGCTGATCCTGCTTTTTTGCACTACTATGACCCCACTAAGGTATGTGAGCAGGGAGTTACTCCCCCAGAAATCCTCTTTCAGACATAAACATTATATGAAAATACAACTACACTGTAATGTTTCTCTCACCAAGATCTCCTTCCGGGTTCCTCTCTCCATTTCCTGGGGAATAAGGCCTCACTGGCTTTACCCTAGGAGCTTGTCCTTGTAGATTCTCTATTCCTGCATCTCCCCTCCTGTCTTTCTCCCAGTGAGATTCCTCTTCCTTAGCCGAGGGGTAGCAGTTTTCTTGGGACTGGTCTTTTGCTGTAAACACACAGGCTGGGACCATGCTCCCACAGGGATTCTTCCTGGGCTGTGATCTTTCTGGGCTGACATCCCACTGCTTGAGGGTCATACTGCTACTGAGATTTTATTACATTCTTATACCAACATTGAACAGGGTCTTCTTGATGCCAAAGTATTTATAAGAATTTCTGCTACTCAGTTTTAAACTTGCTCAGGGAATAGTAGAATTTATCTTAATGGACATAATAATCAATATGAGCAACCTAGAAAGACATGTGGGGCCATCAGCCAGATGTATGGGGTACCACAACACCCAACAGATTGCTAAAAGAACATGTATAGAAATGCTCTATGTGACTTTCAAAGAAAACACAAACAACACAACAGTGAAAAGAGCTTATGGAGCTGGTTCATTTTTTGTTGCCTGTTTCTTTGTGGGTTCTTTTTGCACTGCAATTCACCCTTGTAATGCTATAAACTCCAACTGCAGGACTGAAGATCAGACAAGAGAGCCAGCCTACTAGTGAGAACAGTCACATTTTTCCCATACAGTCTCAGTGAGAAGCTAAAAACTTGCAGAATTTTTTTTTTTTTAATATGGGTTATTATGGATAAGACTATACGTAAGCTCGAAATGTGATTGTTAGCCTACCCTCGATCTCCACCATTCCCAGCTGCATCAGAGAAACATCTGAGACTGAAACAACATAGTAATGCATTTAATTACATGTCCTAATTGATTTCTCTTGTGACGTGGGTGTTTTATTTCTGGAAGGACTGGCAGTACATATCCACCTTCACAAAAATAAATGATGTGCTATGTGAAATTATTCTAATGATTATATTTTCCAGCTAAGCCTCATTTCCTTTTTCTTTGCAGGAAGAAAACAGGCCAGTAGGTGGATTTTCTCTTCGTGGCTGTCTTGTCTCAGCTCTGGAGGACAACGGAGTCCCAGCAGGTAAGCATGAGCCTCTCAACTTCCATACATATATATTTATGCCATAGCAATACAGTCTTTGGGTGTGAGTTTGTGTGTGTGGCTGTCTGTATGCACAAGTAGGCTGTGCCCTTTCCTCGCCCCTTGCAAGAAAGGGAAGGGGTGTGTGATAGAAAAATCCCCATATTGCTGGGTTTTTCACACCAGAGGGGATTTTTTTAGCGTTATTTCCACATATCTTGGGTGTTCCCCTTTTCATGGGCTTTTCTCAGTCAGATGACCTCTGAGACAGTCCTAAAACACTGATTAATATTCCAGAGGTAACAGACAAAGAGGAAACACCTTCTTTTTGGATGTTGTTTAATTCAAAGTCTTGAGGCATCCCCTGATGCCACCCTTTTTTTTTTTGTGTCCTCTCTACTTATGCTGTTACCTTTTCCTTTTTGATCTGTTAGAACCCAAATGTAGGGAAGACATAAGGACAAGAACACAAAAACCAGTTTTGCTAGTGAATAGGCTTAGCTTAGGCATTTGTCTAGAACCTCAGCTTCACATGTAAGTGTTTCTGCTGGTAAAGCAATTTATTTTATGACAGTAAGCACAATGTGTGGAAAGATGCTTGAATACGGAGCATCTTTCTAAAGAAAAAAGACAGGGTCTGAAAAAGATATGGTCAAGGGTGGGGGGCCAAGATGAACAATAGAGCTCTCTGCTAAGAGGAACACGAAGATGGGTGGGACCAAATCTAATCTGCTACACAAACTGGTAGGGAGTCCATCCCTCCATTGTATAACTCAAGTAAGGTTCTCCATCTAAACAGCAGCTATTTTATATATGAAGCATAGTACACAGTAGTTCATACAGTTTATGTGAGGGATGTCTGTACTACAGTACAGACTTCTGCAGAAGGGAAATCAAAGACAAAAGAGCTTTAGATGTCTTATCCATGATAAAATGGAAAGGTCTGATACCCTAATTCACTAAATTAAAATTTTCCTTATGAAGCTTCATGTTTGCCACAAAGCATTTCTCTGTGCACCTTCCTGATATGTCATTTTTTTTCCTCTGCAGGAGTGAAGGGCAATGTGCAAGGCAACCTCTTCAAAGTCATCACCAAAAATGACGTTCATTATTATATCCAGGCCAGCTCCAAGACAGAGCGAGCACAGTGGATCGAGGCAATCAAACCACTGACATGAGTAAGGTGGCCTCCATGCCAAATGACAAGTCACTTTTGTGACCACGTTTCCTGCTCCCATTGTCTGGGAGTGTTGTTTTTCCCTTAGATAGTCTATTTTTGTTATTTGTATACCTATAGCACCTAGCAATTCCTGGCATAACAGCATCCTAGGTGCCTAGGATTCATGTAGATCCAGAATAACTCCCCACCAAGAACTTATCTAACATCTCTCATCTAACCAAGGTGGATACAGAAAAATGGGGCCTTACAAGAAAACAATGAGATATAATACTCCAAGATGGAAGAAAAGAACTCTTTTGTACAAGTATTCAGTCTATATCTGACAGATCCAGGTTGTGCTTTATTCTAAAGCAGAAATGTCTTTCTCCCTTCCGCTTTATGAAGGGGCTTATAAATTTAATTAGTTAAGACTGACTGAATTGAAGTCATGAAAGGTCCTTGTGTCTGAAGCTGCCTTTCTTGGTATACCACAAGAGTCTTGTGCTAAGCCACAGTCCAGCTGCCAGGATAATCACTATTGCAAAACAAACCAGGGGTCTGTCTGTCCATCCATCTGCTCCACCATTTGGTTCTCTCTTAGGCTGGAAATGACCAAAGCCCCCTCCTCTCCAGTACATAGGTTATTCTTGTGCTGGTAATGGCCTGTAGCAGTACAGGATTCTGAGTATCAAATTGGACCAGTGGCAGTTATTCTAGACAATTGCTGGTGCTGAATATATTGGAAGACATTACTCAGCCATAAAAGCAAGGCTTTTCCTCTTGATTATCACCGTAAGTCCATTTATGTGGAGCACCATTGGGACTGCGAACTCTAATTGCAGTTCTGACTTCTGCTTTTTCTATTTTAAGCCATTAAATTTTCCATTATTTGCCTAGTAAACTTCACTTAGATATTTCTAAATGTAAGAAAAAGTTCAGTGCAGTTGAATCTGCTGTGCTGTTTAGACATGATTTTTCTCAGAGGGCAGTGTGAGTATATCACAGAATCACACAGGTTGGAAAGGACCTCAGGGATCATCTAGTCCAACCTCTCTAGGAAGAGCACAGTCTAGACAAGATGGCCCAGCACCCTGTCCAGACGACTCTTGAAGGTGTCCAACGTGGCCAAGTCAACTACTTCCCTGGGGAGATCATTCCAATGGTTGACTGTCCTCACTGTGAACACTGTGAAAAATTGCCCTCTGGTGTCCAATCGGAATCTCCCCAAGAGCAACTTGTGTCCATTCCCCCTTGTCCTCTCCATGTGACTCCATGTAAAAAGGGAGTCTCCGTCTTCTTTGTAGCTTCCCCTTAAATACTGGTACATGATAATGAGATCCCCTCTAAGCCTCCTTTTCTCAAGGCTGAACAAGCCCAGTTCTCCCAGCCTATCCTCGTATGGCAGCTTCCCAGTCCTTGGATCATCTTGGTGGCCCTTCTCTGGACCCCTTCCAGCCTGGCCACATCCTTTTTGTATAGAGGGGACCAGAACGGTACACAGTAGTCCAGGTGTGGCCTGACCAGCGCTGAGTAGAGTGGGATAATGACTTCTCTGTCTCTGCTGGTGATGCCCTTTTTGATGCAACCCAGCATCCTGTTGGCCTTCTTGGCCACAGCAGCCACTGTTCACTCATATTGAGCTTTCTGTCCACCAGGACCCCCAGGTCCCTTCCCACAGAGCTGCTCTCCAGCCAGGTGCATCCCAGTCCGTGCTGCGCTCCTGCATTATGTTTTCCCAGGTGCATGACCTTACGCTTCTCCTTGTTGAACTTCATAAGGTTCTTGCTGGCCCACTCTTCCAGCCTATCCAGATCTTCCTGCAGAGCAGCTCTCCCTTCTGGAGTGTCTGCTTCCCCACTCAGTTTGGTGTCACCTGCAAATGTCATCAGGCTACACTTGATGCCGTTATCCAGATCACTTACAAAGATGTTGAATAACATTGGGCCCAATACTGATCCCTGGGGGACTCCACTTGTGACAGGTTGCCGCTTGGAAAAGGAGCTATTTACCACCACCCTTTGGGTGCGGCCTGTCAGCCAGGTCCCCACCCACTGCACAGACCACTTGTCTAGGCCATAACGCATTCATTTCTCCAGGAGGAGACTGTGGGGGACTGTATCAAAGGCCTTGGAGAAGTCCAGGTAGACAATATCCATCGCCTGCCCCATGTCAACCAGGCAACTCACTTTGTTGTAGGAGGCCACCACGTTTGTCAAGCACAATCTGCCTTTAGTGAAGCCATGTTGGCTTTTCCCAATCACGTGCTTCATTTGACTTGTGATGGCCCCCAGGAGGATTCGTTCCATGACTTTCCCAGGGAATGAAGTAAGGCTGATGGGCCTATAGTTACCCGGATCCTCCCTCGAGCTTTTCTTGTAGATAGGGGTAACATTTGCCTTCTTCCAGTCCTCTGGGACATCCCCCGTTCTCTATGACTTATCAAAGATAATGGAGAGTGGCCTTGCAAGGATGTCAGCCATCTCTGTCACCACCCTCAGGTGGATGGCGTCAGGGCCCATTGATTTGTAGGGGTCAAGCTCCTGTAGTAATTCATGTACTAACTCTTCCTTCACTGATGGTGGGTCAGTGTTTGGATCAACCGGCAATCTCCTTCCCAAAGCCTGGGACCCAACAGTGCTGGTAAAGACAGAGGTGAAGACACTGTTGAGGACCTCTGCCTTTTCTGCATCATTGGTGATTGACTCTCCTTTTCTGTTTAACAGTGGGCCTATGTTTTCCTTCTTTTTCTGCTTATGGTTGACATGTCTGAAGAAACCTTTCTTGTTATTGTTGACATCTACAGCCAGTTTCAATACAAGCTGGGCTTTTGCTTTTCTAACTGCATCTCTGCATGCTCTGGCAATGCCCTTGTAGCTCTCGACAGATAGTCCTCCACTTCTCCATCTCTGCTATGCTTCCCTTGTGGATTTGAGTAGACCCAGGAGGTCATGGTTGAGCCAAGGGGGCCTCTTGCTCTGCTTACTTCCCTTTCCTTTGCAGGGGATAAATTGCCTTTGTGCTTCCAATAGAGAGTTCCTGAAGAAGTCCCAGCTCTCACTAGCTCCTTTGTCTTCCATGGAAGCTTCCCATCGAATCCCTCCCAGCTGAGGGATTCGATCCTCTATATTCCAGGAACTTGGTGCATGACATGCGAGCTGCCGTATCGTTCTTCTAGCAGATGTCTGGGTAGTTGAAATCACCCATCAGGACCAGGTTCTGTTGGCCAGAAGCTTGCTTTAGTGCCCCAAATATCGCTTTGTCAGCTTCATCATCATGGTTAGGAGGTTGCTATCAGATGCCCACTGTGAGGTCCTGCTTGGAGACAACCCCTTTGACCTTAACCCAGAGACATTCGATAGAGCAGTCACAATCACCATAGTTGACTTCGATACATTCAAGGTGTTCCTTGATGTAGAGTGCAACTCCTCCACCTCTTCTACCCTGCCTGTCCTTACGAAAGGGCCTGTAACTGTCCATGGCAATCCTCCAGTCGTTTGAGGTGTCCCACCATGTTTCAGTTACTCCTATGATGTCGTGCCCTTCCGAGTGGGCACGGAGCGCCAGTTCCTCCCGTTTGTTGCCTAGACTGTGTGCATTTGTGTACATACACTTGAGGTGATTACTCTTCTGTTTCACCTCTTGGGAAACAGCTAAGGAACCTTTGTCACCACACTGCTTGGCCTGACTTACTCCCCCGTTGGACATGCTGGTGTGAGCATTTTTGCAATGGATCCCACCCCCCAAGTCCTTCAGTTTAAAGCCCACCTCACCAAGTCAGCCAGCCTACTGCTGAAGATTCCCTTACCCCTTTTAGACAGATGGATTCCATCTCTCCCCAGCATGTTGTCATCATTGAAGAACACCCCATTGTCATAAAAGCCAAACCCCTCACGGTGGCACCAGCCACGTAGCCAGGAGTTGATATACATTATGCGCCTGTTTCTGGCTGCTCCCTTCCCTCGAACTGGCAAAATGGAAGAGAAGATCACTTGGGTGCCAATGTTTTTCACTGGTTTCATACACTGTAAATTTAGATTTATATAGAAACTGAGACATTCTCCATAACACCAGAGGGTAGAATGGAATGTATGAGATGATTAAAGCACCCAACAAGCCTGCTGATATACTTTATATCTTCATAAAATTCCTCATGTTATCTGAGTACCTCTATCTGACAACCAGACTCTGCAGACCCTCCAAGAGACCTCTGAAGACAGCCTGCTATATATCTTCCCTGTAGTCACAGAGGAATTTGATAACCCTCTATCTGCAGAATGACCTCTTTGCACATTTTTTGTTCTTCAAGTTATGTACTGAAAAAAAAGTCTCTTAATCTAGAGACTTTCTCCTTCATCCTTTGTTATAACCAACCAATTATAACAGAACCAAAGGCAGCAGCTATGGTATATGCTTATATATGTATTAGAATAGCCATGTATTTAGGACTTTTTTCTAAATCTACAGCAATGAAATAACAGCACAACATTTACATATATTCAAATATTTAACAGAGCTGGTAAACAAGTTTGCCAGCAAAGATGCAGTTTTAATTTGATACAAGAATAGGTGATATAGTTGCAGCTACAGATACCATTTCCTAGGGCTGGTCCAGAGAAGACTGTGAAATCCACAGCTGTTGAAACCTTTCAATTCACGAGAACACTACCTGCAAGAGAGAGGGATGGTGGTAAGGCTCTCTACTGGTTGCTCTCTACTGGGAAGCACAAATGGGTTTGTGCTGACTGAGCAGAGCTTCCAGGAAAAGCAATTCTCTCGTGATAACATGAGCCTTGCCAGGGCCCACCAGAGTCCCTTATTCACTTAGAAGGAAATCTTCTGCTTCTCTTTTCCCAGTCCCACCACCTGCATACCCAATTCTTGTCACAAGGATAACAGCCACCCCACTGCAGAGGACTGACCTCCACCAGCTGGCACGTCTGGAGGGTTAGGGGACTGTAAGGATGTGAGATACTGCACAGCATCATAAATCTTGCAGTTTGGGAGGCCAAGAGAGTATCTCAGCAAAGGCCCTCAGATTTATCTGGACCAGCCACAGCTCTGTAATTGCCGAGTGCATATGAGAAAAAAAGTGTATGTTTTAAACACATCAGCAAATTAAAAAGATACAGTTCCCACTCTCTAGGCTCAGCCAGGAGAAAAAGATAAAACATTTCTCAGACAGAATAAAGTGCATTTGCCTCTTTCCTCTGGTGATACTGTGGTCTTCTTTTTTTCAAGCCACTTTGGTAAGCTTGATGTCCCCTGTGATCTGCAGAGCTTTCACCAGGTTCAGGGGCTGAATGCGGTGAGTGAAGTCACAGAGCTGCCGTCCATCAAGCAAGACTCGTATTTGCTGGTGCTCACATAAGAGCTCCATCTGCAATGGAAAAGGATGGGGGATGGTGTTAGACACAAGCAGAAGAGCTGATTTCACCAGCATGGACTTAGAACCCCATGTGATGGCAGTAGTGAAGCACAAAGTCTACCGGTTCTTCTGAAATGCCCCTAATAGATAACCTACTCTCTGCTGAGATTATACTGTAAAGCTCCTTAGAGTGAGTTCTCTCACCAAGACTAGAGAAATGAATGGCTCTCTCCCACTGGGGCTTGAACTCTTGCTCTCTGTGCCATGCTAGATTAGATAACCTGTCAATTTCAATAGTTAGCTATTTGAGGTCATACCCAGCCTTCAGCCTTTCTCCCCACATTTTCTCCACCCTAATCATGGTACCCCAGAAATTACCTTAAATGTGTCGCCTGCTGTAAATGGGAAGTAGGGAATAGTCTTCTCTTCTCTTCCCCATTTCCCAGCAATTCGTGCATTTCGGGTGATGGATTTGTCACTAAAATTAACTGTAAATAACAGCCCAACATCTTTGTTTGCATCCACTGGATCACAGAGCAGCGTCACTGAAAAGCTGAAAAAAACATTTAAATGACTGGGACTTTCAGAAATGTGGAAGGATGTGGTAAGCACATCAGAAGCCTATAAAGACTAGAGAAAGGTATTGGTTTCTTAGACTGAAACATGGGACTCCTACAGAGATTGTGCACAGGCTTAAAAGCTGCAGAAAAGGGTGAGCACAGGCCAGTCTTTGTTTCTCCTCTGGTTTCCAGTAGGATGCTAGTGATTTCTGATATTGCTTTCCCTCTCTTGTGACTGGAATCAAACACATTTGTGGGTGAGCCAATTCCAATTGTATCCTAAAAGAGGTTATGGAAAACTTTTCACCAGTGTTGCCTGCACTGCAGTTGATCACTGTAGTGTAATACAGTGTAGTGAATAGTGTAATTACAGCACAGTTGCTGTCATCCAGACTAAACACAGCAATAAACCTGCACCTCCTGTGCCAAAACCACTGGTTTTCAAATGGGGTTGATTCCAGCCCCCAGCAGACAACTGAGATGAGGGTTCAAAACTGCACTTCTTCCTGGAGGAGAAATACCCCTTGCGTGCCCCCTCCGGTTCACATTTAATAAGGGCAAGGAGTAGAAAGCGCTGGCAGTCAGGAAGTCCAAACAGTGAATCCTTTCTCACCCTTTTAATCTCAATCCAAGAGCAGGAAAATTAAATCGAGCTAAGAATTATGAAACTATATGACTTTCTTGCTCCTGAAAAGCACAGACCCTCAAGAAATCATTTGAATTTAGAAGACAGGCAGGAGCACGTATGGCAGGGGTGAAGCCCCCACCAGCCCCTTCACCTACCTCTTGGGGTTGGCGTGTACCAACCCGATGACCGTGAGTTTCATGGCTGGTCTCAGGCCACCTTTAATTTCACCAACATACTGCTCCACCTGCAGGGAACAGTGAAAATGTGCCGTGGTAACTGACTTGAAACACCTGCTTCAGTCATCTCTTACAGCTTGATTTTATTTTTACCTGTACAAAAGAACTTAAAAACATTTCATGCCTAAAGTACTTCTTACACTCTTGGTATAAATCCTGTCAGTTCTGGTATCTGAGGTGAGCAAGAGGGCCACTGCAGACAAACAATGGGTAACCAGGTGGTGGCTGCCTGACAAGACTACTGGCTCTGGCGGGCAGTTTCTGACGAAAAATGCCATCACTAAGACAAGCGGCTGCTGTCAGTGCTCCACCGGACCGATAAGTGTGACTAACAACACCTTGATGGTGTGCCTCAGGTGGCTCTGGGAACAGCCACCACTGACTTCAGGTGACTGACACCACTCCCCATGACCAGAACAGGTACTGCAAGCTCTGAGGCTGCTGTGATCCATACGTCGCACACTTGACAGGACCCAGATAGCTGGGTGTGAACTTACTGTGCCAGCTCAATTTGTTAACAGATTTTGGTAGGCTAACTGGATACCAGCAGCAGGCTTTATGCTGCGCCAGGTAGCCTCTGCCATAAGAGTACAAAGCCAGTGTAGAGGCTGCACTGCCGCCCCATTTTGACAGAAACGCAACCATGTCCTCACAGGTGATCCCAGTCACACAGGTCCCCATCATTTTTTCAAAGACCAGAAGATGGCTTCTCGGTGGATCTACTGGTGTGCCATTCACAGAGACCTGTAGTTGCAAATTCTACCCAAAGATCAGAGCTACATTTACTTGCTCCAAGTAATTCTCTAACAGCTTCAATGGTCAGTGGAAAAACTAATATGTGCAATGGCTGACATGGAAAAATAAAAGAGAGAGCTCGGAAACAAGTGATGGGGACGTTTTGAGACTTCAGTTTCAGAAATGGCTTTAAAATGCAAATGGCAGAGTACTGCACTGTAGCATGTAATCAGTCCCTGTGCAGTCACTTAGAAAGAAGCTGCTATAAAGCACTAAGCATTATTAGCAATTTGTGTAACACTGATAATATTCCAAGGCAATGCACAGAAGACCCTATTTTAGATAAAAAGTGCTTTATCATTCCAGTGTTCCAAGGTAAAAATTCAGACATTTTTTTTGCTAGAAGACCTGCACAATGTATGCATGGTTTAGTATTTTGACTATGAGAAACACTACACCAGCATGGAAACTCAAGGACTTCTGTTCACAGCAAATGGGCTTCCATTCAAGTGTAAGTTGCTATGGGTATTTCATACTTATTTTTAAATTTTGGAAAATATAACCAATGTTACATTTTTAAATTATTGAATGCCAGCTTGCTAACAGAAACGCAAATTTAAGGTAAAAAATATTTTGCCTATACTCTGTTTCCTAATTTCAGTATAATAGTTATATCTTCTGCTAAGATGATCTTAATTTATTTTCCCACCTTGATATTTACATCCAGCCACCTTTACAGAGTCACAGATATATTAATAAATCTCTAATTCCTAACAAGGCCAATATTGGAAGAAATTAATTTAAAAAACCCCAACAACTTCAAAAATTACAGCAAAACTGCTGATTTTTAGTAAAGTACATTTACCCTTGCAGAAGTGAGCTGGTGGCTCCAGCAGGTATGTTAGAATGTTATAAAAAAAGAAAACGTTAGCCACCTGAGATGTCTTACGTGAGGGAGCAGCTCCTCAAGTAAGGAGCCCGACTATAAGGAGATACTTTAAACTGGATAAAGCAATTGAAGAGCAGGTAGTAAGCATAAAATATTCTAGGTTAATATTCTAGGTTAAATAAATTTCATCCTCATCCTGGGTCCCACTGGATTCCACTGGAACCACTGGGTTCCACTAAAGCTCCTTCTTTGCCTACACAAGAGACAAGATACAAAATAATACCCCAAACTGAAAACGCATTCTGAGAAATTGTTTGCGCAGAGCTGCACCATAGTAAGTGCCATCATTGAAGACACAGGGAATCAGAACTGAATAGATCGAATGACGACCGCGTGGTTTCAGCACTTACAGCTCCTCCAGCATGGCTGAGATGAGTTCAGAGGCATGACTACCCACGCGCCATTTCTCTGCCAACATTGAGTTGTCAGTACCAGTGAAAAGTACTCAGGATGCCACAGGAGGTAATGGTAAAAACTCCTGCGGCATCTTACATGGTTTATTGGCAGGTCCCAGCCCGTGCACATGGACATAGCCCCCTTCCCACATTTTCTGTTCAGGAGCCCTGGGGACTCACTTGGTAACTTACTTTGGGATACCTTTCCTCCATCATCACCGCTCTGCCTCTTACACTTGCCTCTGCCGCAGCAGTCCCTGAAGGAGTTTTTATGTGTCAGGACAAAAACAAAAAGCCCGGAATAAAGGGAGGATGTTGGGGGGAGGCTTATCTCTGCCGAACACTGGCTGGACACCACCCAGCCAAGCAGCTGAGTCACAGCCCTCCTTGCCTTGTCCCCCGGGCGAAGCTCACAAATAACACAGGGCCGGTGTGGGTGAGAGGGCAGGGGGGCTGCAATATCCGGGCCCCGCCACCCTGCACCCCAGTGCCTGGCAAGCCTATGTCTGTAGCTATGCCTGTACTGGCACATTACTGAAATTAGCAGCTACGTGCTTTTACATAAGTATTCAAAATTACGTGCATGGCTGCACTTTGTATTTGTATATGTAATACATACAAATTACACGTTGTTTATTTATTTTGATACCATTTTGCGCCTCTGTTAAAGGAGCAAATACCTATGTAACTCATATCCCTATATAGACCTATAGAGAGAGCTATACATACAGGGTTATACACATATACGTATACACCCCTGTACATACACCTCTCTCTCTGTGTGTGTATACAGGTGTATGTAACACACGCCCATATACCCTCCCCTCCGACAGATCAATGACTTCCCGCTAGCCCCTCACACGGCACAGCCGCTGTCGTGAAGTGCCGCCGCGAGGCGGTCCCGCTGCGCGCCACGGGGCGGAGCTTCGGGCGGCAGCCAATCAGAACCACGAGAGGCCCAAGCACGGGGCGGAGCCGGCGTGTGGTAATAGGAGGCAGTGGGGCGTGTCGGTGGGCGGAGGTGGGCGTGGTTAGCGTGGAGGGCGGTGCTTGCGCCGCCTGGATTCCCGAGGCGGTGTCAAGCGCTCCAAAGAAAAATGGCGATTTATTTACATTCTGCCGCAGCTCGGCCAATGGGCGGGCGTGGTCAGCTGAGGCGGTGCCCAAGATGGCGACGCCGAGGCGTGGTGGTGCCGGAACTGTGCAGTAGAGCCCGGCGCTGCCGGAGTGACCGCGTCCTGCCCCGCCAGGTAATGCCGGCCGCGCAAGGATGGGCCCCGGGGGCCGCCGAGCCGGGACAGACTTTGCGGAGGAGGGCGAGGCTGCGGGCGGGTGCGCGGCAGAGCGCGCGGCCTGGGGCGAGTGGCCGCCGTCGCCCGCAAAGACAGTCCCTCCTCGCCGGGACGGGCGGCCTGGGGGTCGTGCAGCGGCGGGAGCACCGGGCGGGCCACTGGGCTGGGCTCCCCCAGGCGGAGCGCCCGCGGCGCGGTGGTCACGGCTGAGCGGCAGCCACCTTGTCAGCCCGCGGGGCTTCCTTGTTGGGCAGGAGCCCCCCGAAGCATGGCCTGGGCTCTCCGCCTGTCCCTGCCCCTGTGGGCAGAAGGCCCCAGAGGCCTGGCCTGGGCTCTCCGCTTGTCCCTGCCCGTGTAGGCAGAAGGCCCCAGAGGCCTGGCCTGGGCTCTCTGCCTGTCCCTATCCAGGGCATGCTGTCAAGTGCAAAGAAGTCGGAGGTGGTGCCCCAGCGTGCCCTTACGGCATCTGCATGTGTTACCCTACCCAGAGTCACCTGCTTGTCCTGGGAAGATGCATGCTTTTGGAAATGAAGAAGCAGTCTCCCTGGAGCAGCTTTTTGGGTTTTTCCGCGAGTGCGTACAGCATGGAGACTGGGAGCTTGCGCAGGCCTGTGTGTCCCAGCTGAGCCAGTTGCATGGGGATGGCCCTGAGAAGGTGGAAGCAATTCTTCAGGCTCTAGTAGCTTGTCCTGTGGGGGTGAGGTAAGTAAGGTACTGCCTTGGTTTGGTAGACTTGAGTGTGACATGGGGAGCAGCAGTTACTGCTGTGGGAGGTGAAATCTGGGAAATAGCACTTGCTTCAGCACTGAGGTGTCTTGGATGTGTCTAGATGTGCTGTTATCTTATCGTCGACATCTTATCACTGCCCAAGCACTTAGCAGGCTGCCCAGCCCACTGGGATAATGAGCTCTGTTCATTTACACAGTTGACATGGTGATTGATACAAGCTAAAAACTATTTAGAAGCATTTCAGAACTGATTTCTTTAGATTTTACTAAAGGATAATAATCAGAAGGAACATCTCCTGAAATAACGTTCCTTTGACACTGAGCTTTGGTTAATTTGGAAATGGAACCACCAAGATCGGCACTGTAGTTATTTAAAATGTTCCCTTGTTTACAGCTGTTGAAAGACGTTCCAATTTCAAAAAAAAAAGCTCTAAAAAGTTCAGATTGTGCTATTGATTTCTTATTTCTCTTGCACTGGATTTTGAAATGGCACTGATTTTGCTCAATCCTAGTTAGTTTTAGTCTCTGCTTTTCAGGTAGGTGCATATGAAGGGTGACTTTCTAGCACGTCAGAGAACATTGGCATTCCCCCTCTCTACGCAGATGGTCGCACTTCTTTGCATGAAAATTTGTGTAACATTTTGGTAAAGGTTCTAAGAAACAGTTTACGCTGACAGCAATTAAAGGGGTCTGGAGGAAGGCGTGCACATGGTTAGATAAAAATTGCTAACAGCTGTGTGAGACAAACATTTTTGATCTTTTAATCTTTGATAGTTGGGCTATCTAAAGCCTAACTAAAGGCTTTAGCAGTGCTGAGATTTTTAAAGGCCAATAAACTAACTTGTGCTTTTTGCTTTTCCTAGTCCCTTTGACAGTACTGAATATGTTCCCTAACTGTGTAGGTTTTGGAATGGGCATATAAGTACTGGAGCACATGAAAATCTGATGGAAACTAGAAGCATTCTTTGTTTGATTACTACGTTACTTCAGTTTTAGTTTGGACAAAGAGCTGCACTTGTGCTGCTGTGACCTAAAACTTAGTTTCATTTTTTCAGGTAGAACTAGACAGAACAGGAAATAGCAGTATTTGGTGAGCATTCAGATTTCGAAGAAATCTGCTGAATTACTCAAAGAGGGCTATACAGACTGAACTTTAGATCAGAAATAGATTTAATTGTTTTGAATCAAAGAACTGTGGCAGTAGTGTTGGTATTTGTCAGATCTAGAAGCAGTTACTTGCATAGCAAAAATCTTTGTGTTAATGTGTAAGTAATACCAATATTCTGGTTTCTCTGCATTCTCTTCCTGTCTGACTCATCTTCAGCTATTTAGTCATCTTTGGTTTTGTCTTGCACAAAGACATAAAAATCAAAATGACCCCTGACAGTATTTTCCTGGATCTTGGAGATAGGAATGACCTTGTATAATTGAGTGTATGTGCTTTTGTAGATGGGGACAGAATTCTAGCCCATGGAGAACTGCATGGCTTTGGCTTCTTGTGCTGGAAAAATGGCTTGCCAGGAATCAGGTACAGAAACATCTAGCTGACTTCCAAGTGCAAAATGTCTGCCTAGTTGTTTATTTAAGCTATAGGCTTTCCCATGTTTCATAGAATTAAGTTCTCAAGGTAGCTGGAGAGGTGCATTGCTTTTGCTTTTAACAAACTTGTCATGAAAAAACTGTTAATCTTCTCTGCACAGGAGACAGAAATTGGGATTTTTTTTTTTTGATGTTTAGGTAACAGAAGTTGGCATTTTAGCATTGAGCATTTCTGTAAATGGAAGGCATGTGTTTTTCACCTTCTGTATTTGCATAGCACCTTTCTTACATTAAAGATGATATAGCTCAGGCATCAGGCAAGTCTTTATAAGCTTTAGACGGTGAGGGATATTCTTTCTGTGTTGTGGTTTTCAGACAGGTGCAGTATGTTTAATGAGTAAAGGGGAAACTAGGCTTTTTCCTTTTTTTTAAATTGGTACACTGGGATGTGTGATCATACTTTTTTTTAAAATTCATTTGCCTGTGTCTCTACTTACACTTGCATTTTTTATTTTACCTTCTGAGGAAAGATGTCTCTGAGATTTTAATTCCTGACAAAATAACACTTCCTCTGTTTCCAAATGTACAGATAAATGGAATCCACTGGAGCAGGAGCAGAACCTAAATGTGGAATAATTGAGAATTAGGTATCTTCAGTGAGATATTTCAGTCTGTCTCAAAATGTTAATGAAATAATTAAGATTATGTTTATATGGTCATGTAAATAAATCAAAGTTTTACTGGCTAACGTATTTCCCATTCTTTTATATGTTGTTTCAGAAAACTGTTCTGGTTGTTCTTCAGAGAGAAACTGAATTTTTATTGTTCTTGGAAGAACTACAGAAAGATGTCTCTGAGGAAGTCCTGAAGGTGAGCTATTTTGTATGCCCTACTTCTTGTTAGTTATGCAGGATGTCCAGCTTTATCAGGATTTGGGATTGAAGTTAGTGCTTCCTGCTAACTTGACTACCTGAGATTCTAATGTGTTAATAATCTTCTAGGCAACTGAAAGAGACTGTAATTGAGATCCCTTTCTGAAGTTAATCCAATGTGCCTGCAAGTGATTCCTCTGGCTAGAGGGGAGGCTGTAGGCAGGCAAGGAACAAGCTTTTCTATGTGGTCTTCCTAACACACTTTGGTCCCGATTGCAGCTACTTGCCACAGTCTTATCTCTATAGATACCTTTAGTAATCATAAAGCTAAAACCCACTCTGAGCCAAAGTAAACCATAATCAGCAAGCACATTTTAGAAGTATGTCTATTCTCTTTTTCTTCCTCCCAAGATCTTCATTTTCATGTCCTCTGCACCCCTTTGCCACCTTCCTCGAAGTTTTTGGGTACCCTACTCTTACTACTGACGTTATTTGGTAATTGGTATGATGTGTGCTCTGAGGTCCAGAACCCATCATGCAGACTGATTTATTTGAGAAATACATGGAAATATGCAAACGTGGATTCAAAAGCAAGTATAGAGCAGAAAATCAGGAGGGTTACTAACTGTAGAACTGTCCTAATTTGGTGTTGGTTACAACAGAATTGGACCTGACAAGGTGTGTGGAATGTCCTCAGATGTTGCTTCTAGTCATATAGGTTCTAACTGTTAAAATATTTTTTTTTTGTTTGCCTTTTTTTAAGATGAAAATGAGCACTTATTATATTCAGAGGCTGTTTTCAGCTTTTAATTATGAATAAGGAAAAGATGTTCAGTATTTCTCTAAGGATACAGAATTAGCAATTACAGGATGAAAGCAAGCAAGGTAGACTTGACTGTTGATTAAAATAAATCTACCTGAAGTCTGTTAATGACTAATGAAGTTGTATATGTACCATCTAACCTCCAAGGTCATAAAAGACTCCACCATTGTCTGAAGTGTTGCACAGAAATAGGAGATTCAGCAACCTCATATCTATGTCACAGTTACTGTCAGAGACATGTTAGTAGGTAGACTTATATTTTGATGCAGCAAATAAAGAAAAAGATGTTGTGGACTTGCCTTCTGCTGCTAATATTATCACATTTTGCACACACCAACCACCTCTCCCCTCCATATTCCCTTAGTTGTCCCTTCCAGCCAAGGACAGCACTCACATAGTTCCAGAAGTGCGACAAGTGCTGCTGAATTGCTATTCACCTTCCCACCTGTTACTGGGAGAGCTAATTGGTGTTGGTTGGTTTGTTTGTTTTTCCCCTTCCTAGTTCTGGAATTGTAGGTTTGCTTCTGTTAGAAAGAAAAGATTATTGTTGCTTAAGAAAGAAGTCTGTGAGACGGCTTCTGAATCTGTTGGCCAGTTTTAACCAAGTTTGAAAAATTAGTGTTGATGAGGATGATGCAGTTGGTAGATAGATGGTATGAATCTGGAAAAGTAGGATTAAAAAAAAAAGACATTGTGCTTGTACTGACTTGCAAAGATACATTCACATCAATAATTACTAAGAGGTAGAATACGGTAGTGCTTCAGCCGTTCAATAGGAGCTTCCTGTGAACTAAGGTAACCCGCTTATGAGCGCATGGCTTATGTAGCGTAGTTGTGTATTATAGTATTCTTTACATTTTGTTACATATTCAGGCATATTCACCCTTCTAGGAAGGGTATTGGACAAATTGGATCATTATTAATGGATTTCATAGGTAATATGATGTTTCTGGATTGATTTATCTTCTTGCTTTCAAATTTCTCCTATTTTAAAAATAATTTATTTCATATTATTAATGGAGTTTGAAACGCTTACTTTTATTATTTCCCTATCAGGAACTGTTTGAAGCATTTGAGTGCACCCACAAAAACCACGTCACAGACAGGAAAAGAAGAGATGGCTGTTCTCACAGGTTCAGTTTGGATGTTGTTTCAGCTCTCCGGAAGCTTTTGCTGCGGGCTCCCCAGAGGGCAAAAGCACTGCTGGAGTTCTTCCAGGAGGAACAAGGCGCACACAGCTCCTCGTTCCAGCAGTATTGCTCTCTACAGAACATCTTTGTTGAATTTCTTCATGATTCCTTGAAATCTCTGCAGAGACTTCAGTGCAGTTCTGAGATTTCAGCAGAACTAGATCAAAGAGAACTAGTAGATACAATTTACGCTGCTCTTAGTATAGTGACTTTTGAGGTGGAGCATCAGGCAGATGAAGTACGGCGCCTCTTCAGGGAGCTCTTGGATGTATGCTGGGCTGAGGGGAGCCCACTGAGGGAGGAGAAGCTACTAAGCTGCATGCTGAGGAAACAGAGCCATGGCCTGTTAAGCCTCTATAGCAGTGTTCTCATAGAAAAAACAAGAGAAAAATTTCTGGTGTCAAAATCAATACGAAAAGGTTTGTTTCACTTTTTGCTTTTTTTTAATTACTTGTTTAACACAGCCATTGAGGTGTTAAATGGGCAAGTTGTCAAGAAGTTGGGCAGTGTCCTTGCTTAGGTGCCTTAACAAGCCATGGAGTCTTGTAAAAGATTATGCTAAAGTGACTTAAATTGGCATAGGTACCCCAGGGCTCTCCCTACGCTTCTGCAGTCTGTGCTGACTTCTTTTGTGAGCGCTTCCTTTACCACCCCTTGTTGTGCTCTATTTTCATCTGCTCAGCATTTCTCCTTCTGGAGATCTTGCTCGTAACTAGAAAATTGACTCTCCATATGTATATAAAGTTTTTATTGGTTCAGCTCCAGCTTGGGGTCATCTGTGTTGGGGGATGTTCTGGTTTTGACCAATAACAGTTCAACTACCTTAGTAATCCCAAAACATTCAAACCCCTTAATAGTGGAAAAGAAAACTTCTGGAAGTGGAAGATGTTGAGTGTGCCAATATCCCAGCTGGAAAGAAGATGCAATTTGGTTACCTGCTCGCTTTCCAGAGCCCAGCTGTTGTTTTTTGTACTGGTTATAACTTTACAGCTTCTGTCTAGCTCCCTATGACTAGTACATTTAGTTGAGCTTCTCATTTGAAGCTGAATGGTGAGTGGTGCCTGTGCGGTTGTCAGGAAAGTAGCAGGTGAGTGTGCAAGGAGGGAAAAGTTAGAATGCCCACCTTCTTTTGCTCGCCTCTGTACAGAGGTATAAGTCAGTGGGGTTTGTATCCTCTCTCCTCCCTTCACTCATAGGGATTGCTGAGGGAAGTTCAGGCTGGTGTGGTGTGGCAGACTCTGACATTTCTGATAATAACTACAGTTGGTGCTTCCTCATGGGGGGAAGAGAAATGGAGATATGGATACCTTCTCTCTCACTGGGAGTTGTTTAATTCTTGTTTTGCAACTATCTGAGAAGTTCCTGTGCTGCACAAGTCCTTCGTACGGCCCTGCAAAGCAGTGTAGTGTCTCAACACAAGTGAGAATTAATGCACTGACAGATAAGATGTGTATGACTAGAGAAAGAAAGGCAGTGTGACCTGAGCTAATGCAAACAACCTGTGTGCTGAACAGGCTCTTGCTATGTTAACAACTATCCAGACGGTTTCCCATCTGACCTGTTTATTTTCTGTCGAATGTCTCTGCTTGGCTTTCTCGTTATCCAGTAACAACATCTGAGAGCCTTAACTGTTAACATATAACAGCTGGTTAGTATTTGAGGAAATATTGAGTGTTTCTCAGTTTAAATTAATAGCAACTATGCTTCTTTCACAGGTACCCCTCTGTACTGGAAGGTAATCTTGTGATGTTTTTTAGGTTCACCTGAGCAGCTGGATACAGAGCGAACTGTGATGAATTTGTTTTCATATCCCAGGGAGGCTCCTTCTTGGAAGACAGCCTATTTCTACTGCTTAAGCAGCAGCAAGCACTTCCTGGAACAGATTCTGGTATGGCCATAAAATCATTAAGAGGAAAACATAATGGTGGCTAAAGACAGTCCCTGTATTGAGCATACCTTGGTGGTGCACAGAAGTGTTTTGTATTCAAATAGTGCTTAGTAGGGGTCATGACTTGTAGGAACAAGGAGGTAACTGGTGATAACTCGGCTGCTTTCAGCTGTGTGATGAACTCAAAACACACAGAGTTTTTGGAAAAGCTCAGCTGCATGCAGGCTGAAGTTTAGATCTTCAGGATTTAAGAATTCCTGTGTTCTGCTTGTAATTTTGGTGGATACACCACTTGATTTACCCCATGACCTTGAGCTTGTTGCTTTGCTTTGCTTTTCTGATGCTGGTAGACTTGGGGCAGTGAGACTAGTTTGCACAGTAAAATTCATGTTTTAAAGAGCTTGAAGACCTGGTGAAAATACTCGGGTATGAATTAAATTATTTGAATGTATTTACATAGATAGAAGAAATAGAATACAGGTAGGTGGTCACTGTTAAAGTGTGAGGTTTTAAGGTTGAACGTATTTCCACTTCTAAATAATGTGCTCATTCAAGTTTCTTGCATAATGCCCTTGACAGAGATATAATCAATAGAAAGGATGTAAAGATAATGTAGTGAGGGAGTGTGAATTGGCTCTGTAGTAATTATTTGAAATTATGTGTTTTCCCACATGACAGTTTTACTGAAGAGTAACCTGATGGCTTGGAAAATACAGGTTTAGGGAAATTCCGGATGCAGAACGTCACTATTTTAGTGAAGCTAATATTTATTGAAATGGCTACTCACATAACCTGTCAGGCATTATGGGTCTCTGCATTTTGGAAAGATAAATACTTTTTTTTTTTGTTTCCTAGGTTACTGCATTAACTTTACTGAAAAGAGAAGACTATTCAGGCCTGAACAGCTTATTGAGGAGAGAATTCAACCCCCTTAGCCGCCTCTTGGTATTGCTAGGATGGACTCATTGTCAAAGCTTGGAATCAGCAAAAGCATTGCTATGGACTCTTCACAAAACTCAGGTAAATCAGCAGAAAGCAAGTGGCAGTATCCCAGTCTGAGTCCAGGTAATGCAATTTGTTTGCAAACATATAAATTAAGTAAAACTGGAGTTTCCAGTGAGAATGTTAATCTTTCTCAAAATGGAATTAAAGAAGCTAAGATGTACAGTTGTGTGTAACAACTCTCATTGGACACATGCCTTTCTTCTTATTCCTCAGCTGTGAGGGGAGTATGAATGCCCAGGAGATTCTGAAAGCTTCTCTTGCATAAGCTCTTCAGCCTTTGCCGTTAACATGAGAAAGACATCAATGGCTGTTGATTAGTTTTGAAAAGAGCTGGGGCCATTTGGTCGTCCCTGGATAGTGACTAATTCTGGTCACAAATAACCCGAGTTCAGCAGCATGGTAGCTTGGAAATTTCCCATGCCTATTCTCCAAAAGAAATGATAAATGACAGGAGCGGTGACTGAAAGATCCATCTTGTTTGGGGGGAGTCTTCATCTCTGAAGAAGAGAGAGGGTTCTAACTCTGAGGGTGTAGTTGCAGTTCAGATGATGCCTGCCTGCAGGCAAGTGGCTTGGACGACAGAGGTGGGGAGACAGGGAGCCTTGCAGTGCTGGATCGTTGGGGAAGATCTGGGCTGGTATTGGAGTTACCATCTATTAGTAATAGACTGAAGGTCTATTCAATAGCCTCTGCAAAGTGAAAGTCTTCAATATGATTTTAGCAGGCAAGCATCTAGAGTAGAAGGGCACATGGAAAAAGAGAGTAACTGTCTGCTACCCAGTATATCATCTGTTCTAGTGCATGATTAGCTCTGGAAGTTAGTGTCTTAGATTGATACTAAGAAACATTAATTTGCATTTTCAAAGCTAACCTTGAAAAGGAATGTAGCCACTTTTCCACGGTCTGTTGGTGTGTTGAGTGGAGGCTGCCTGATTTTGATGCTCCTTCAGAATAGCCCTTTCTTGCTGGCTTTGTAATAAAACTGGCAACGTTCTGTACTTGAAAGTTACCATCTGGATAAAGTCTTATGAACATCCCATATGTGACACAGGCTTAGTTCTGCTCTCTGAGTAGAGGATTTGTTGTAAAGGGATTCTTTTATTTGTCTTTCTATTTAGGATCTGTGCAATGATTCAGTACTGAAAGATTTCTGTGATGGGCTGTGGGCTCAGGTGGAAGTTCTTGAATGGTGCATACAGCAAAACAGGTAAAATGATCAGAAGGACTTTCTCCAAACTGTCCTGCCAAATCTGCCTATTAGTCAATTTATGTATGCAAATAGAAATTGTGTTTTTTTGTGAATCTTGGCTAATCATATCCTAGTATGTCACAAGCTCTCGAAATTGCTTCATGGGCATTAGTTATGCTATTTGTTTTTCTTTTTAACTGCAATAGTTTTGTTGAATCAGAATTAGAGTGGGACATACATCTTTAAACATGGCTGAGACACCTACATATGGTTGCGCCACCTCTTTGTTTGTTCTCTCTTGCAGTATTACTATCCCAAGGAAGGCTCTTTTGCAACACTTGCACAGTCTGGATTGCCACACTGCAGTGTACTCTCTTCATCATCTCACTAATCTTCTGGCACTGAATGAAGATGATGTTATTGAGCTTCTTCAGAAAGTTCCTGCTAGAGACCAACAGGTGCAGGGTAAATGTCTAGGGTCCTGAGAACACAGGAAAACCCCGATCCATCGTGTATGTGCTGCTCAGTATTTCTGCCAGGAAGAGTCTATACTTTTGACCTACTTCTGTAAATAAGGAAGATAGCGCTTATCAGCTGTTTTGCGGAAGAAAACTAGAGAGCACATGGAAATTATTTTGGCATCCTTTTGGGGAGTAAATTGTCTCCCAGGAAGGAGTTGAGATCTCTTTGATCTCACAAGGACAGGTCTCTGGAAGCCTTTTCAAAATGGTAAAGACTTCACACAGGCTCGTAATATGTGCTACTCATTGTAACTTTCATACTGTATAATACCCTTAGCTTCAAAAGTAAGTGTGTGTTTTGGATTTCATCTGTCTGTGCACTTAAATTTAAAACTGAAGGGCAAAGAATGAAATTGACAACGTCACATACTATAACACCTTCATTTTTGGAAGGTATGAAATGGTTTGAGTTTTCTTTTTTTCTTCTAATATTAAGTCTTACCAAATCTACTTTAACATTAAAATCAGTAAGGCATACAGGCTGTGTTTACATCCCTCTTGCCTCACTTCTCTCATATTCCCATGTCCTGTTTGGTGCCTAAAATACCTGAGATTACTAAACACGTTAGTTACTTAGAAGTGACTCTCCTTGTACAGTCTTTTGATTGCAGCCTATGTCCAGGTTCAGCTGCTGCTATTTTAACACTGTTTTCTGACAGGACTTCTTGATACAGAAGCTTGGTCTTCCTGCATGTACCAGAACCTAAGAATCTTCAATTTTTTGTGCCTTATTCTTTCTGTGAATGGGAATTTGTACGTGTGTAATTTCAACCTGAGTTGCATGGAGGCTTTCAGTGATGGATCTTGCGCAGATTTTCCAGGTTGCCTAGTAGGAGGCAGTTTTCTCTCCTTCCAGTATCATATTGTTAAGATGTTGGTTTCCAGTTGTGTTTTTACAAGTTGTTTTGTTAAAATTGTCGTGACAGTTGTCTTGAATAGTCTTAAAAGACATAATGATTGAGACTCCCTATAGATCTCTGGTTTCAGTGTCCTGCTTTCTGAAATTAATTGTTTAGTTGTTGCTGCTGCTGTTCTTTGTTTTTGTTGTTTTTTTTAATCAGTTATTACATTTTAATTATTTTCTGCGTGAATTCTGCCAAACCGTTCAAAAACAGGAAGAGGCAGTACCATCATATCTTCTGGGAGCTGCAAGACTGTAGCAAAAGAACTCTAGCTATGGTCTAGCTCTTTTTTTTAAATCACCTCAATTTACAGAACTAGTTAATGGAAGACAAGTCCTCCCTCTCTTTTCAGCCCAGTGATTATTGTAAAATTCAGGTAATTCTATAAACACAGTTTAATACAATCTTCAAAATAATCTGCTTTGAAACTTCATGACTTCTCTCCTCCCTTTAAGTTTTGATTTGTCTGACTTGGTAGTGTTAACGGGCCTTTTTCTCCCTTCACTGCACATACTTCCCCTTCTTCCCGGCACACATCTGTCAGCTGCAGTAGTGAAACTGAAGTAGTGGTCCTGGCTGACAGGTGTGTTCAGGCACCCTTCAGATCAGTGCCTAACACTAGCTTTGATCAGCCACACTAACAGAAGAAATGATGGGCAGAACTTTCCTTGTGAGTTACAGAATTCAAGAATAAGGTGTTAATATTTCTGGCATAGGAAGAGCAAATGCTTATAGTTGAAGGGTAGTTCTTCAGTATCGGTGCCAGGAAAAGGGTTGTTTTAGGCACGGTGGCTGACAGACTCACTTTCCACAGGGGAGGCAAAAGTGTATTAAACTTGCATTTGATTACCAGTGTGTATCTTGTAGGAATAGCTAGCTGCACATACTCTTTTACAGAGGACTGTATGTGTTGGATCTCTGGCTTCACTGCCTGAAGTCCTCGTAAGACGTTGATATTGAAGCTTTTTTGGGTGCTACATATTACTTAGAGCTGCTGGTGAATTATACCATTTCTGTGGCCGTGTGGGTTCTGCAAAGGGTTCATACTTGGATGTTTTCTCAGTTCTGTCTGCTGTCTACATTATAGTTCCCACCATTGTTGCTGTTTAGAATTGCCTTGATAGGGAATAATTGGTTTCAAACTGTGCTCTCAGGGTTTTTGACTTTGCTCTGTAGTTTTTAGAAGAGTTCAGGCTGGTGCTTTTCTTTGAAATCACGCTCAAGCCTTCAAGCCTTGTGGAGGACAGTGCTGAAACACTTTCTAGGTAATGCTGTTAGTTTCAGTGTTTGGATGGGGACACCAGCAGTATATCAAATGAGTGCTTTGTTTAAAAAAAAAAAAAACCAAACCCAAACAAAAGAAACAAACAAAAAAAACCAAACAAAACAAAACCCCAAAACTTTGCTAGTGCTTCCCCTGCGTGACAATAGGCAAAGGGACGATCTACCCCTTGTATAAGAACATAGCAGAGTGGATTCAAGCATTAATTTAACACTGTCTGGGGTTTTGTGTTGTTGTGTTGTTTTTTTTTTAAAAACCTTTGTACAGTAGTTGGATAATTCATCTAAACCCAGCATACCAGAACATATGATTCTGTATTGTGTTCCTTGGTGAAGGGGATGATGATATGACTGTTACATAATTTGCAGCTCTCATGTTCTGTTGTACTAAGAAGTGATCACGTCTCTGGCATGTGACACCTTCTTTCCTCAAAAAAAAAAAAAGCAAAAGGGGGAAGGAGTGGGTGTAATATTTTTCTAAGTTGCCTTTATCATAAATGTGTGAAGAAAACTGTGGGACTGTACTTTTTTTTTAACCAATTCAGATTGTATATGATCTATATGGCCAGCCATTGTGGATAGAATCAACTGTGATATCTATTTATTAGTACAAATTTGTAGAGGTGGTGGTACCCTATTCTCACTATGGTCACAGCCATTCTACACTATCTCCCTACTTATCTACTGTGTGATAGAACAAAAAGTTCTAAGATGCTGGAACAAGACAGGTTCTGTCCCTGTGTTGTAAATGCAGCAGTGTAGCTTAACCATGTACCTCTAATGTGACTTGTCAATGAGCAGATTTTGATCATTCTGTGCTGCAGCCAGGTCCTGTAACACAAATTCACAGAAAATTTCCTTTTCAGAAGGAGATCCAGACCTGACTTTTCTGTGCCCCTCTGTTCTGTTGTGGGTTCTCTTCCTTTCTTTTTTTTTCCTCCCCCCCCCCCCCCCCCCCCCCAAACTAAAAAAGAGTAATGTTGTGACGTAACAGCGTAACAGCGAGACAGCAAAGCTGGGATGGAGGTGATACTGGGGAAGAAAGTCTGGATAAACATTGCTGTGTGGGAACTGCAGGAGAAAATTAACTTGTTTTCTTGTCTCCCTCCTATCCCCTCACTACCCTTCTTTCCCTCCACAGCGGCAACACTCCCTAACACCCTGAGTCAGCAACGCAATCTGGCTCTCTTTCGAGCATTTTGCGCCATGAAGTATGCTATCTATGCTCTCTGTGTGAATTCACATAAGCATTCCAAGTGCAAAGATTGTGTACGCAGCCTTCTTGGTGATATCCCTGAAGATGCAGCTTTTGGAGAACCAGCAGGTAATTGGCCTCCTTTTGCAGGTTCAGTAGCTTTAGCTTCTCCATTTTCTGGGCTCTGAATTATCACTTAGTATTGGGATAATATTGCACCCTGTGTGCATATATCTTTATTCAGTGGACTATGCATACTTTGCAAACAAGTATCATGGCATTTTTGGGGGGCATTATTACCTTTAGTAATAATAGATATGAGCGAGCTACCTGCTTTGTTCTAAAACACTTAAGGTAATTGTATTAAAAATATAGTGCAAAAAGACGCTGATGTTGGATATAGGATGGTAGTGGCAGGGATGCTTTTGTAAGAGCTTATGATTTCCCAGAGCTAAAACTGATTTAATGGCTAAAATGGGTGTAATCTGAGTTCACGCTTCATTACACAAGGTAGTAACTGGCATTACTAAGAAGGAGCCACATTAGCTTTTCAAATGTAAAATGTTGGATGTATATTTACTTGTTTTGTGGAGGAATGGTCTGAGCCACTGGGACAGTTCCATCGTCTAGGATTTTCTTAAAGGGCAAAGGTTGGAGGAAGGCATTCCTGGAAAATGTTGTAAATGTTCTTTATTTTTGTTTTTAATTACACAGATTACTCTTCAGTATTTCCTCTGTTTCTTGTGAAGTGTCAGCAGTTCTTAAGGAGTGTTCCAGCTCCTCTACGCCTGGAGGTTTTGGAGAACATCTTCTCCTTGCTTTTTGTTTCCTACAGTGACCTCCATACTGAGACTCTTCTACCTGAGGACTATGCAGAGGATGATCTTGACAAAAAGAGTACTGCTGTGAGTGTAGAAGGCAGTGCTAGTCGGCGGTCTTTCACCTCAGAAAGTCCACAGCACCTAATAGAGGCTGAAAAGAAATTAGAGAGGCATCTGCTGGCTGCTGAGACAGTTCACACAGATACCCAAGATTTTCATGACTCAGTGTTAGGTGGCAAAAGCTGTGAAACATCTAGGCTGAGGTGCCTGGATCTGAAACACTTCACCAGTGGCGTTACTGGATTTTTAGTGGATGTTGTGGCCATGGATGCCTTCCTCGCATTGCTTCTCAAGCATCTGGAAGAAATTCAGAGTTCTCTCCCATGGGATTCCAGTAATGTGCTTCGTGAAGAGCTGGAGCTTGTCGAGTGCTTGAACCTTTCTGCAAGCAGAGATGCCTTTGGAAGTCGTGTGTTACAGTTTTCCAAATACCTTTCTGAAGCTCACTGGCGATACAAGGTGGTGATGAGTAACAGAAATGCAGGTAGACCTTGTGTTTGGCACTTTCTCATGTATCAGTGCTGTACAGCTGTCCAAGCAGTGGTCTCAAGACTAAATTCCCCGAGCATCTTGCTGAGGGAGCACATTTTGGAAGATACTAGGAGGGTGACCTAGTTGGACACCACCCAGTTCTTCTACCATTCTCCAACAGGAGTGATCTCTAATCAGAAAGTTTGGGTTTCCTTTTTCTTTTTTCCCTCCCCTTTGTGGACACACCGCTTCAGTCTTTCTCCTGCCCCTTCATCACAAGTTATGCTGATAGTGCAGTGATATGAAGGATATGGTGCTGTGTGATCCAATGCAAGTCAGGTAGACTCATCTCATTCATGGACAGTGTGTTGATTTAGCCTAGTCTGGAAACATGTTAGGAAAGTGTATCAGATTATTCTGGGATGCAGACCGCTCCTCAAGAGTGGCTAGGACAGCACACTCAGGAACCTATTTCCCACCCTTCTCAATATCCTATAACTTGTTAGCCCTGCTACTGTCAGATTTCTGCTTGTTTCATAGTGTGGCTTATTGTGTATCTCAGACGGTGCAAAGTCTGTGTCCCAAGAAAGACTGGACAGTATGGACCTTAAATATTCCAAGTTTCCAAACTTGTTTTCAACTATTTCTCAGGTCTACCCCTTTAAAGGAGGGGGTGTGATGTGATGGGACTTAAGTTTGAGTAGGCAGCCCTCAGTGTTTCTATTGGACAGACAGCAGCTTTCTATAGGATTCTGTACTTTTGAGTCCTGACTTCTGACAAATGATGGCAACTATTTGGGGAATATCTTTGAGGGAGAGGTGCCTCACTTTTCTTGACACTGCATATCTTTTGGATTTTCTGTGTCAAGGGCTGGCACCCCCATTCCTTGCTCACTTCCAGAACTGTTGACTGAGTCAGGGTTCATACTACCCTGCATTACTGAAGACCCCAGTTGTTTCAGCAAAACCTTAATGACAAATCAAACTCTCTCATACTACTTTAGTTCTTATTCTTTTTGCCTTGTTTCTAACTGTTTATATACTTGGACTATACCTGTTTTTCCCGTGTAGTTAGGATTGTAGAATCATTCAGGTTGGAAAAGACCTGTAGTCACTAGGAGTGTGTAGAAGGTATAGTACATTCCAAGCAACATTGGATGTGGATGTGAAAAACACAGTATTATTTGAATTGCATCAAAATTACTTCAAGGTCCTGGTTTAAACTTTACTGCAGAAGAGCTCTTAGCTGACATCAATTGTGTTTCCTTTGGAGATTTGCCATCATAGCTCTACCTATGTAGATGTGTTGATAGATTCTTTAAGGTAGACAAATAACTGTTTACCACCTATCTGGACAGGCCATAATGTTTTTGCTTAAATATTTCACAGAACATCAGCTTGCAGCTTCCAGGAGATACTGCTCTTTAACCAGGTGCTCCAGCTTTAAGAAACGAAGTAGATCTCAAAGGTACAAGACAGGTGGGTTGAAAAAGTGACTTGGAGAAGTCATCTCTGAAACTTACGTAACTTTGCTGAGCTCATAGCTGAATGCAGTTAGATTTAATGGACTAAGGAGTAGAGAACTAGATTTATTTCCTTTAGTTTTCTAACTGGTTTGAAGTGTCTTAGTCCAGTTCCACTTGGATTGAGATTGTTTTCCTAAAGCTCACCTACACAAATAAAAGGTAATTAATTTTAAATTTAGGTAAGAAAATAACTTCTTTCATACATAGTCTGATTTGGGGCAGGGAAGAACTTTGCAACTACAGTACCAGTTCTTCCCTCTTTCCACTATATCCAATGACTGCTTGGTATATTTTCATTCCTATCACAGTAGCATCTAGGATGTGAATTTACAGGAACTTGTGGCTTAAATTGGCAGCCTTAGCAGAAAGTTGGGTTCCTCAACGTTTTTCTGTTTAGCCTTTAAAAGGTATGCCTGGTTTTTGGATTGGGTTGTTCCAAAATAAGAATCTTTAAAGCGTCTGACATGAGTTATTGATGGGCCACCCCAACATAGTCTCTTACCTAGTATTTTCTTCAAATCAGCAGTTTTTGCATTTATCAGACAGCAGTGATGGCTCATTTGTGAGATACTCTTGAATATCTTTTGCAGTTGCCTGATCTGTTATTTACAGTAAATTTTAATTACCTTGTCTAGGAAAAAAGTGCATTTAATGTGTTGGTTTTGATTTGTTGTCATTTTAGATGGGAAAGAGGGAAGTTCCGGTCCATCATTAGAAAGTACAAGTAGCGAGCTAAGCACCAGTACCTCAGGTATTATGCCACAAAAGTAGTATGTCTTGTCAATGTGTGTGATGAAGTATTTGCTTGACTAGTTAATGTGAATTACTACTCTGTGCAGGACAGAATTAGAACTATTCACTTGTCAGAGCTCCCATTTTTGGCTTTTTCTAATTAGAATAGTATGTATCTCTTTTGCGAGATGAAAATTATTTTTTCTCTTGATATTTTTGGCTTGCAGGAAACAGTATGCAATATAGTGATGTGCAAACCATCAAAAAAGTTAATAGACTGGTAGTCATGTAACTTAAAATGTTTAAGCATGCTAAATTGATTTTATATGTCCAATACTTAAGACTTCTCCCTTTATCCATTTGAACCAGTGCCCTAGAATTGTGTCCGCATTATGTAGCCGTTAAGCAGTGTTACATCTGGATGAGACCCAAACTGAAAGTTCTGACCAAATAGTGAAATATTAGAGAACTTCTAACAAGGTGCTTATGTTGACTTCTTTACCCTAAAACTTTCTTGACTCTGCTACTGTATTTTTGTGTTAAATATGTGAAGTACTGTTATCTGATAGTTTGCTGTTATCTGGTGATGTGTTTTTTCCATAATAGTACACTGATTAATTCTGTTGTCTTGCAGAGGGAAGTACCAGTAATGTGTCTGGGTCGAGTGGTTTGGAAAACAGGATGAGACCACATCAGCAAAACCCACTCATTCCTATGATGCTTTCCCCACCAGAATCACTGTTAGTTTCTTGTGTTTTGAGAGGAAACTTTGTAGAAGCCCATCAGGTAAATGAGCTGTGTGTATTGTATTTGTGCAATTATAAGTCTAATTTGGCATTGATGTTTGCGGTCGTGATAGCTGGTGAATTTCCTGCTGCTTCTGCATTAACAAGCATAGGGCTTTTGAAACATCTGCATTCCAAGTGAGTCACTTCAGAAATAGAAGCAAGTGAAAGGAACAAAGATATTCCAAAGCAACATCCCAAGGATGCTGGGGTTTTAAAAATTTGTTTTATAAAAATGCTTTCTCTAAACCTGGGTTCTCAAAGTGTGAAAATGTTTGCTGAGAGCTTGCCAAGTTTAGTGTTTCACCTGAACAAAGAACACAGAGTGCTCATGTGAAGCCTCATGCGGAAGCAGCATCTGAACTGCTTGCTTTAGTCAGTGAGTCAAAACCATGACACACTGCCACTTGTAAGCTTGGCAGTAACATGCAAATGTATTCCTTACCCAAAGTGGAGCCAAAGTGGTGATTATTTATTTGAAGGAGGTATGTTTTGAGGCTAAAGTCCCAGTACTAAAAACAGGCAGAAAGACTTGAAATTGATAGTCTGCACATCTGTAGTTCTTTGCTCCCTCACAGCTGTGCACACCTTTCTCTGTGGCTTTCAGGCTGATGCTCTGAGAAAACATCTTGAGGTGCATCAGTGATTGGATCCTCTGCAAGAAGCAGTGACCTGGCTGAGTTTCAGATAGTGATATTGGAGCAGTTAATACCATTTAAGCATTGCATTAGCAGCAGGTTACTGCTCTGCTCATTACTTTGACATCAAGCATGCCATTTCATCTTTTCCCTACTTATAAGGCCAAAAGAAGCACTTTGCTACTTTATCATCAGTGATACTGAAGTTCAAAGAATTCAAGCTTGGTTTGTGTTCTGTTGTTGGTTTGATAATAGGAACTTGCAGAGCTGTGCTTATCTACTCTGTGTTTGAATTTCTAGAAGGTATTCCTTGCTGAATAAGAATTTGTTTAAAATAGTTTACTTCTGAGGCCCAACTTGACAGATTTCTCTCGTTACATAGTGTGTTGAAATCATGAAGAGTCATTCTGAAAGGTGTGGTTTACAAAAATTAATTCAGCTCTAGCGTTGCAGCAACTAATAGCTGAGCTTTATAAAAACAGTTGAAAAATGTCTCTAAGGTCCTATTTTTCAGGCACTTAAACCTCTCTAGAAAAATCCCACCGTTTCAGCCTGTTGTGTCTGTGGGAATGTTTTTCAGTTAACGTTATCTGTTTCATTTTATTCCCACGTCTCCTCTAAAACCCCCCAAAGTTCTTTGAACTTTGAAAACTTTTTCAGACATGCTCTGTAATTACATCTATTATTATTTTTGAAAGGTGGCTTTGATGTTTAATCTGGATACTTCACCTTGCTATGGTGAATTGGTTTTCATGGAGCGCTACCAAGAGGTGGTACAAGAAATGGCAAGAGTGGAGCACAATATTGAGAATCAAACATCAGATGGCACTGGAGGCATCAGGAAATCTGGCAGTGGCCGTTCAACACTGCAAGCTATTGGGAATGCAGCAGCAGCTGGTAAGACTGGTTTTTTTGAGTTCTTGTTATAAAAAGTGAGGGAGAAGTGGAAAACAGGAGAAAGCATTTTGAATACTGTCATAATGAGTGCAACACGTGTTCAGAAGAGCAAGTGGTGGTTCTTTGACTTAAAAGGAGACTAAGAATGCTGAAACCTGCTGTTGATGCCCAGTTTATCCACTCTGCAGTAATTGGTCCATGAAGCAGGCCACCTATTGAATACTTTCCTAAAGGATTAAAGAATGATTATCCATGACAGGATCTGAGATAAATATGGTGGTTAATTAGAGATTTTTGTGTTTTGCTGATGCATATAGGTATGGTATTTTATTCGATCTCGGATGTTACTGATAAATTGCTTGCAACTTCTGGAAGTCTTGCCCCTCCTCTCCAAGAAAACTTCTGGATCAGCAACATCCAGCTGGAGCACACTGATCCTCTGCGGGAAGTCCTTGAGGACCTCAGTCCTTCAGCAATGGCAGCATTTGACCTAGCCTGTACTCAGTGCCATCTTTGGAAGACATGCAAACAGCTTTTGGAAACAGCAGAAAGAAGACTGTACAACAGCCTTGAAACTCGGGGTAGGCTTTTAATTTTGGGGTTTATCAACATGGGCCTGGGAGCAGAAAATGCCTCTCTATACTGTGTTGTTTGTGCTAACACCTGAGTCTTAATTAAATCTCATTTTGTACTTTCATGTTAGTTTCTCCTTTTTCCACTCCTAACTTTTATTTTTTTCCCTCTTTGCACAATGGCTTTTCCAGGCCACAGACCAGACTTTGTTCTACTACACTCTGAAGGTGTAAAGGGTTTCCCAGCACTTCTCCAGCAAATAAGTAAAATTCTCAACTATTCCTGCACATCACAAGGGCAATCCAAGCCAGGTAGTGTGCTTTGCTGATAAGATTTTCTGTTGAAATGTGCTTAAATCGAATTCTTGCCTTTTGTTGCAATGGAAATTTGAAATTTCAATTTTTAGCTTAGTATTTAAAACAAAAAAAGGTGGGGGGTGGGACCGAAGCTCAATTCTGAATAAACTGAAACACTTTGAGTTTCACAATCTAGTTGTATTATAATACAATTTTGGTTCTGTGGGCCTTTTTCTGTGCAAAAATATTTGTCTTTTTTTACAGTTGTGGTTTCTTTCTCCCTCTCTGTAGAGGTCTCAGATGAGAAAATAGGGAGTCATTTTCGATGCAGTATTGTAGACCTTCTGCAAGCTTGCTACCCTGCCTTGAATGAAGAAAGTATTACTAATGAAATTGTTTTATCACAAAATCTGGATCAAATCCTAAAAGCACTGACACATGTTGAACATTCTGTGGGTGAGTTATTTTTGTGATTGTGAAGACTGACAAATGGATCTACATTTTTGTTTTGGCCTGTCCAGACAAATATAAATCTAGTAGTAATGCTCTTTGACATATGCATAAATATGTATTTTTAAAAATAATTTTGCATTTATGATTTTTTAAAACTGTAATGCTTATATTCTGAGCATTTGTTTCCAGAGGTAAAATTTTGAACTTGCCAGAGAAGAAAGGAAAATATCGATGAGTACAGCTGAGGTTATTATTTGTCCTATTTTTCCTTCAGTCCCAACAAGGAATTCCTTAAGTGTATTCTAACCTGACAGCTTATAGATAACTGGGTATATCCTTACTGTTGCCTTTTTATCTCCTTTTTGTTAAAAAAAAAACCCAAAGTTATAAAAATATTGTAACATACCTTCCAATTTTCATAGGGCTATCATAAAACGTCTCATCCTTTTCTGAAGAAGTCTTCCACAGTTGCCTTTTCCCAGAGCTCACTTCATTATATAGCGCTGCAGTGTTTTCTTATGGTTTGCGTGTGGTGTTTTGGTTTTTTTTTTCCCCATTTTCCTGCAAAAAATGTCTAAGTGGCAAAATATTTAGAGATATTTGTATGTTTAATGAGCAACAAACTTAGGAGAGCTCTAAGGGCTTAATGTTATGGAGCACAAGGACTGGTCAACACCCTTGTTTCAGAATAAGCTTGTGTGTTAATGACACACAACTAGATATATTTTAGGCCTGCCTTAATATATTTCTAACTTGTTAGAGGAATATTTACCAATTTTGATGAACCATTGATGTATTCTGCTGTGAAAATTTCTCTTGCTTTCAATAAAATTATAATGCCCGGACTGAGATCTGTAATTGCAGAGAGGAAGTTAGGCTAAAGCATTTCGCCCTCCCTTCCCTCCCCCCCCTTTTCCTACCCCCGCTCCCTCTTCCTTTTTGTCATTAATACTTACTTGAGTCTTGGATGTGTCTCTGTTCTCTTAAACAAGACTTTAAAGGGAGCCTGCTTGGCACCTTGGTGGAGCAGGCCTCTCTCAAACCTACAGAGCTGGAGAAGCACCTGGTTTGGAATCAAACACAGCTCCTGCTAAGAACTCTTGATCAACACGTCCAAACCATGCCAGAGAGCCACATGCAGACAAACTTTGTGAAGGCCTTCTTTGATTATGTCACCACACTGGCTGCTGTTGTGTTACGAAGCCTTAATACAGAGCTAGGTAAGGGGTTTCTGCTGGAAAGCAAAGGTGAAGAAACCCAGATTGTGTAGTCTGGCCTGATTCTGGAAAGTAATTGTGCCAAAATGGTTTCTTGCCAAATATGCCTACTACCTGGCATAGTCAGATCTCTTGATTTGAACTGATCGTTGCACTGCTTTTTAAATTTTATTTCTTGACACCTTGGCCACCCACATCTAAGATAAAAATAGCTGATGGCAGTAGGAAAATGAGAACAGAAGTGTTAACTACTGAGCCAGATTCCACACTTCAGTTAAACAAAATAAACAACCCCTGACCTCCAAAAATTCTGATCGCTACCCTGTAGGAAAGATTGACTTTTGCATCCAGTGGATCAGCATGCTGTGCACTTTTCAGATCCCTTAGAAGCAACCAGTGCCCTGCCGCTCCACAAGGATAAGAAGAGGGTGTGTAGAAGGCTATGCAGAGGTAACCAGGTAGAATTTTTTCATAGAATCAGCAGGTGATGATGGTCCATGAAAAGAAAAGCACCATCAGCACATAAAGCTGTCAGAAGAACAAAACAATTCACTGTGCTAGGAGTGAAAAAAAACGGCTGTCTGGTGGTTTGTTTTTTTTTTTTAAAGTTGACACTAATTGAACTGCTGGTATAAAATACTACAGTACTTATATCAAAGAATACCTTCCCATCAGGGTAAGAAAAAACGGCAAAGATGTTTTCAGATGTGTTGGTTCAGCTCAGCTCAGGTCACTACCATGCCAACTGTAACTTCTGTATGGACATGGTTCAGTCCTCACTGACTAACTGCCAAAGCCAAAAAAATGCACAATATTTAAGGGCTGAGTGAGTTTTGGGGAAATTTTACTGTACTGGAAGATAAAATGAAAAGGTAAACGTAAAAGAATCTGTTCAGCATTACTCAACATAACTCAGTAGTGGATACAAAGATTTTTCACCAATACTGGCCAGGGTTTCACTCCTTCTGTAAAAATAGCTGTACATCTGTGAGTTCCCTCTGCCTTTCCTCACTTTGACTTGAACAGAGCATGGACTCTCTACTTTACATTTAGAGACTCCTCAGAAACCAGTGCTGCAGACTTTCTGTCTTTCACCATAAATATATGTTTTGGGGAAAGTTTGAAGTAGAGTTGCTAAAGTGGTTGAACCTAGACCTCGCTTAAAGCCCAAAGACTCTCCACCCTACCTGTTTTGGTAGTAGGTCTGGTAAAACGTGAGCCAGTGGTGCCAAGTTTGAGGCATATCATAAGCACAAATGCCTTGTAATTTACTCTGGATTTTACCATACTACTGTGAATGTGGACCTCTCCTGAATTTAGTCAAAGAGGTTTCAGACTCAGGCTCTTAAAATTTTTGTTTCTAAGTAAGATTTGGTGTATTCAGCTAATGTGTTTGGATTGTAATAAATGTTTTGATATTTTTTTCAAAGATATATCTGCAGAAGTGAAGGTGGGGAACCCTTTCATACTGTTACAGCAGAGTCCATCTCAGCTGCTCTCCCAGCTTGTGTTTGAGAGACAGGTTCATCCTGACAGGTTGGTAGTTTACAGATTATATACTTCTCTAGGTTATTTTGGTGTTGGTGACTTTGGACCTCAGCCAGGATTAAATTCTCCTCTGGCAACTTAGCCCAGTTAGTACAGCCTGCTGTTTCCCACCAGCTGATCACGTAATGCTGCAAGGATTGGTATGCAGGGAGGCGCTCAGTCAGTGGCTTCTCTACCAACCTGAAGATTTTTGATAGGGAAAACTGTAGCTCCATATTTTTAACGGTTACTGTCTGTTGTGAAGAGAGAGTGCATTTATGTGGATTTTTTTTTAAACTGAATGTGTGATAGTTCAGAGCAGCAGACTTGCAGCTTAGCAACGTAATAAAATAGACTAGTAGGGCTTCTTAAGAATACAGCTGGACATGGCTTTTGCCCTGGTCAGTAGGTAAACTGCATAATCTAAGGTCCTTCCATCACAGATTACTAAATTAAGCTGGCATGGAAAGTGTCTGATTTGACAACGTAGCTCTTGAAAAGATGAGCACTAATGGTGAACCGTTTTAGTATGTCACATTTAGGTGAAAGTCAATGTTTGAGCATTAAGTTCCTTTTCTTTAAAGAAATGGCAGCATAAGCTCTGAGTTATTGATGTCATGCTGTATACATTGTTTTCATACTGAGTAAATATAGGATGTGTACTCTTCCCCTGCATGTACCCAAGAAGAATATTAGGGGGCTTGTGTTCATAAAACATTTGGAAGATTTATGAAAATATGTAATTGTAAAGTACCTTTTACATGTGCTGGGTGAGCTGGTTCTGTTTTCAATCCTGCAGGCTTTCTTCTCTCTTGGCTAAAGAAGAGTTGAACTTGAATGTGCAGCAAGTTATTGTTAACTGCTGCTGTGAACCACTGTCCTTGTGCAGTGCAAGGCAAAACAGCCAGGCAAAGTCTCTTCTGACAAACATCAGCAACTTAGCACACCAGTGTGCCTACCACTGCCTGCCAGATGTTGAAATACCTATGCACAATTCTGCAGTGACCTCTGAGGATATCTCCACTCAGGCCCTATCCTCTGTGAATGACTTGAACCAGCACACCCTCACTGCCTCCTCCCTGGACTTCCTGAAGTCTCAGTCAAAGCTAATGGCCACAGTGGCATGTCTAAGTGCATCTAATATACAGAAAATTCCAAAATCAAGTTTATCTTGGATGGAATTTCGGGGCAAACGGGAAGCGCCCTTAGGTTTGGAACAGATTTCCAGGGAGTGTGAAGCGTTGTTGAAGGAGTTCCCAATATTGGAACGATCTCTTCTTGCTATGTTTGAGCCACTTCAGAATCAGCAAGAGGAAGGTAGCAGTTTGGCTATGGTTTTATCTGGCAAGACATATATATCTGTGGTTCTCCTAGGATTGCATTCCACCACAGCTGTTAAGATATTAATGGGAGTCTTTGAACAGGCTCTTGCTGCAAAGGATTGGGACAGAGCTCTGAGGGTCTTGGATCTGTATAGTCAGGATGTGGAAGAGCTGGTCAATGTGAAGGATGCCGTGCTGAGCTGTGCAACTGCTGAAGGTAAGAAGGATTAAGTCAGGCTTTCATCCTTTCATTTTTTTCTCTTTTTTATGAATACAGCCTGGATCAGGAGGTGGAAACTAATGTAGTGGTCCTTGGGCAAATCCAAAGACAGAAACAGATTCTTTCCCTTCCTTCATTCTAAATTTGCTTTCTCTGATGGTGTAGTTTGTTTTGCAAATGTGCAAACCCTGACCAATTTAGTACAATAGAACTGGAATGTATCTGGTGGTATTATTTTTATGTGAAGAGCTGAATTCATCAGGAGACATTAATCATAGTACTGTTAATGGAACATCTCTTACAGCAGTGTCATTGTCATATGTGAGAGGAGGTGCCTTTTGGAGTCTAAAGATAGTAAATATTCCATGCCAACTTCGGTTACTTCCTGAGAATCTGATGCTTGGGATGAGTCTCGCATAGATTTTTCAGCACTGTACTGTTTCTTTTGGTGATGCAATCCAGTGAGGCTGAAGTTTGTGGTTTTTTTTTTTGGGGGGGTTGTTTTTTTAAATTTTCCAAATTGTAGAAACAGAGTTTCAAACTAGTGGTTTGTTTCCTCCACAGGTAAGGATGGTTGGCAATACTTGTTCCCAGTAAAAAATGCAACGTTGAGAAGTAGGCTGGCCCTACGCTGTCTGGACAAATGGCCACTTGATGCCTGTTTGGAAATCCTAGCTTATTGCATTTCTGATTTGGATGTAACTGATGAACTAAAAGCCAGTCTGCAGAGCAGGAAGAAAGAACTTCAGGTTTATGAAAAGGTACAAAGTCATTCTTCAAGTAACCACTGAGTTGAAGTAGGCGGCAGGGAGCAAATATGCTTGCCCTTTGAAAAAATTTTAGCCCTTCATTCTTTTTTGATCATAACAGCTTTTCAAGTCTTTAATCTGAAACAGTTCATGTGTTTTCAGTGCTGTAGTGTCCAATTAACACTCTGCTTCCATCCTTCATAACTTACCTGCTCTCCTATTAGCATTCAGGTCTGCAAACATGATTAGACATAAACATTTGTGTGAGGCTGCGTTTTTACAAGGCGTTTGTTATTCCACTCTATACAGATGCTAGAGTTTCTGGAAGCTTTCCATGGCAATTTATCATTTTATAAGCCTAAGAGGTGCCAGTGTACCTAGGCATGATATGGAAGACTAGTGGTCCAGTGAATGTGTTTGTATTGCAGTCAGCTCTCCTAACTGCAAAGTAGTACAGATACCCAAGTTAAGTCAGAGTAGCTGGCTGGGAGTTCAGCACAGACTGAAAAGCCAAACAGAGCAAAAAAAGAAGTCATAGATCCCTGCCGAGCTAACTGACATTTGGCTCAGTTGTCTCTCTGTTAGTGCCAGCAATGTCTGCAGTATACATGTACTTTTTAATCTGAAATTATTGCCCTCTAGCCTTTTAAAAACATTCCCTTATAAATGTGCTCTGTGGAATGATACCACTGAAAAAATTGCATAGTCTTTTTTGGAGTGCTAGTGTATCACAACATCCCAGAAAAGGGCTAGAAATAAATGTGGGTCTCCTTTTTGACTTCTTCCTTGGTATGAAGCTGTTCTTGATGTGATCAGCTCAGCTGTTCTCTTAGACTTAATGATTGTTGTAGATAAAGCTTTTAAAATTTGTGCTACCCTAATATTACCTTTTTCAGATTTTGAATGTGCAAAATGAACCATTGTGGAATGACTGGCAGGATCTGAAAAAAGCCTGCACTGATGACCCCCAGGCTGTCATGAATATCATTCTGAAAGCAAAGGTTAGGTATTGTCCTGTGAATTTTGTTCAATAGGAATGCATTAAACTTTGAATAGATAAATTTGTTGAAATAACATCTTAAAACACCAATCAGTGGAGATTACCTTGGGAGGAAGAATTCCTTTACTCAGTTCTGTGCTACAGAAACAAATACAGGTCTGTTTAGTGTCACAATTTACGTGTAGCTAATAATGAAGTTTAAGTTACAACTCTTACTCTGAGATACAACTGGTTCTTTTCTCTTAGAATTCTGAAGACTTTAATAGCATGGCTTTTGGCATACTACAAGCTTGATTATTATATAAATATTGATACTGTAGATCTGTCTGTCTTTAAAAGTGTCTCTCTAAAGAGCTGACTCGCTTACTGTGAGATGAGAAGGCATTCTCAATGCAGGCTGCGACTCTGACAAAATTGACTCTCATCTTCCTCCCCTTGTCAATGTAATTATTTAGTTTTTGCATGTGGGAGAGGAGTCCAACGTACAGCATTTCTTGAAGTTGACCACAACTTTGGGAGAAACAGCCATATCAGACGGTAGAGTTTGTCTTTCTTTCACTTTTTCATTTTTACTTTCTTCTCTTTTTTTAAATTCTTTAGGGTTATGAGTTGTGTGAGGAATGGGGACATTTGTATCCTGTCCCAAGAGAAGACTTGATCAGCCTTCACCGTGAGCACCTTCTCCACTTATTGGAGATGGGAGACATGGAAAAAGCATTGCAGGTAATAGCAAGACTCTTTCAGCCTTACATTTGATAAAGTTAGAACTGTTGTTGCTCTGGGGGAGTCAGAAAGGCTTCAAGACAAGAAACACCTAAACAAAAATTTACGACAACAACATTTGACCTTAGAAAAGCAGATATACAGAACCATAAAGATAAGGAACTACAGAGTAAACACTAAACCAGAACAGACTATCCCTCAAGGACAGTATATACGTGATCTCAGAACTGAGTTTGCGTGAGAACAGAAGTTAACTAGCAGACACAGTGAGGAAGAGTACATCCTTCATCCAGAGACCCCTAATGACCACCCAGGGACACCAACAGACATGCACAAATGACATTTGCATGTGATAACGAGTTCTTGGAAACTTAATGAATATGTATATCCTTTCTTGGGAAGCTAATGAATATGTATTTAAAGCTTGTATAAGTTATGCAAATAACTCTGTGCGTGCACGCGCATTAGGAGTGATCCCCTGTGCATCCAGCGCTGCAATAAAGAATACCTGCTTAATAGTCATTCAGGCTATTGAGTCCTGATTTCGGCTTTTCATGGCATCATATCCGTAGGTCAAATAAGTTGAGAACTGTTTTCTTTGCCTTCTTTGTGTGTCTTTCATGGCCTTTTTGGTTCCTCCCTTAAGAGATGCTATTTGCTTAGATATGGTTTCAAGATCCTGGCTCTCCCCTTTTCGCCTAAGTGAAAATCTAGCTTGGCAATCTAGTTGTTGGACCATAAGTGTCACTTACGTGGAAATACAAGGCCCCTTTTATTTGAAAAACCATACTGAAGCATTTCTATGCTGCTTACGCAGAAAAAACAGAAGTGAAACTAGTAACAGCAATTGGTCAGTTGTGCTTCAGTGCCTAAATTAGTCAAGTGTGAATTCTTCTGGTTTTAATAATTATGGAGCTGTTGCTGATAACAGCGTAACATAAAGTGCAGGCTCTTTCAGACTACATAGCTTTGAAAATATTCTGGAAGCAAAGCGGAGACTTCTGATGACTATACCTTCTGTCCCATTCCTTGCTTAATTTTTTGCTTACTTTAAATTTAAAAATATTTTGATTAATAGATGGAGCAAATAGTCAGTGAGTAGTCTGTAAATGGATTATCTAAATCATCCTTGTATATGTAAGACACTTGTGCAAGTTAATTTGCTTGCTGGACCATTGTAGGGTAATAGTCTGTCATGGACTGCCTTATAAAGGGTACTTTCCAGGAATGTAGTAAGGATTCACTGTATTTTGTTGGGTTTTGTAGCTTTTACAAAGAATTGAAGACCCTGGTATTTGCCTTGCCATCAGTGAACAGTCCCTTGACCAGCATCCAAACTTGGCAGCGTCTCACTTCTTGGCTGATTACCTCTCAGTTCACTTCTATGCAAACCTGACAACAGCACGCCGTAATGAAATCCAGGCACTCTATATGGGATCAAAGGTGAGCAAAGCTCCTGCACTGTGGTATTAACAGCAATAAAGAGTTATATGCATAATTTTATAATACGTAATATATATGTAATATATAAAGTCTGTAGATTTCTATCAGAGCATTCTCGCCATATCGGATCTAAGATCCTGAGACTCAGGATCTGAAGGAAAGTTAAAGATGGCTTAAAACTTCTCTTCCCCTTCCCCAGCTTTGCAGTTGCTGTATTATGAGGTGCTCCCAAAATTATTATCATACTGTATTGTAATTGTACAGTATTTTTATTGTACAAAGTACATACAAGTTGTATGAAATTGTTATTGTAGCTATTAGTGTAGCTCCCAATATGAACAGAGCAGTCTTGTCTTTGAGCTGTAGGGAGTGGAGGAATGCACTGGTTAAAAGAGGGTGGGGGGTGGAATAAAACAAAACTGTGGTGTTTACCAGGACAGTTGCTATCTTTGTCCCAAGTGAAGAAGAAAGCATCTTCAACTTACTCTCTGTCAGCAAAACCAGGTGTCCTACATGCCCACCTGTATGGTGGTCATTGACACTTATATGGCATGTTTCTCCCAAGTGCCTTCCAAAGGTAGACAGTATCGCTCCTTTTTTTTGGATGGCCATTGCCTTTACAGAAGTCAAACAGGTGCTCTGCTCAGCCTGGGAACAGCTGCATTAACCAGTAGATTACCTTAGTTGGATGCATTATACATAAACAAAATGTAGTGTCTATTTTGTTGTAGGACGACAAATAGCAGCTTGCTCTGGTGTGTGCCACAACAGTATTTTGCTGGGCTTCCTCTTTCCTTACTTGTCCATTTTGAAGACGTGATTTAATTTGGAAAGTGTCCCTATTAACTGTCCATCTTTAGAATTGTTCTTATTTTCTCCTCTTGATGTTTACTCAAATGATGGAAGGATAAGGATTGGGGTAATATTCTTTTTATAAGCTTACTTTAATAAAAGAATGTGCTCAACCCTGCAACATCATATTTGTCACAGGGTCACAAAATGCTTTCTGCTCTTCAACTGCCTTTGAAATGAGGCAGCGTTTTACAGAACGGGAGACTGGAAGCTAAGTAATTTCTGCAGATCCATTTGGTAATTCTGTAACAGAAGTAGAAATAGGTCAGAGAAGTCCCACCTCCATTTTTTTTTGGCCTCTATATGTTATTCCATTCTCTGCATAAGCTCCTGTGGTAGTTTCTTATCTTTAATCTCACCAAAACACAGATTTAAAGGTGCATAATTTCAATATATGCTTTTTCCCTTGTTTCAGGTGCTGCTGACTCTGCCTGAGCTCTCCCATGTTAACTACTTCCACCTCTCCTCCAGGCCACTGCTCATGCTGGAACAGCTTCTCATGAATATGAAGGTGGACTGGGTAGCCGTTGCTGTGCAGACACTGCACCAACTCTTAGCTGGACAGGAAATTGGTTTTACTGTAAAAGACATTGACAATTTGCTCTCCAAATATGCAGAAAAAGCTCTCAACTTCCCTTTTGCAATAAAAGAAAAGAGATCAGGTGACTGTCTGTGAGAATGCTGTTTTTTCACTTGGGGAAAGAAGGGCCAATTTCCCCCCAGAATCATTTCACCAATCATAGAATCATAGAATTGTTAAGGTTGGAAGAGACCCTTAAGATCATCGAGTCCAACTGCTAACCTATCACTGCCACAACATTTTTAGATGTGTGCCTCCAGTCTTCCTCTAGCCCAGAATATGTTCTTAAAGTCTCTGCCTTTCTTGTAAGTTCTCAAGGACCAACAGCTTCAAAAGTTTCTTGGACTTTCCTCTGCTCCTTTTTGGGGTCTCCTTTCTTATATGATATTGTTCAATTTTATTTCATTCCTGTTTAATGCAGAGTCACTGATGATATAAGCAGTTCTAAAACCTGCAGCCAACTGCATCTTCCCCCAAATAGAATGGGGATCTAATCTTCCATAGTCTTTCCTCCTACCAGAGTCCTGTTCCTTTTTCCACATAAAAGGCTTTTAAACTTGTAGTCCTATTTAATGTTCTCAGCACGGTTCTCCTTTCTGGTTTGCCAATCCCTTCTCATCCATGTTGTCTTCAATTCTCCTGCATTTGGCTCTCTCCTTTCAGGGTTTTAGAACTGGAACAGCAGAGGGTGCTGCAGATCAGTCGATTGCTTTTGTTTTGCTGTATTAAAAGCACATGGCGTGTGTACCTATCTGTCTCTATTAATGCATACATATATCATACCAACTTGCTTTTTGCCTATTTCCAAATGTTGACTTCATGGTTTAAAGATGCTGCTTTTACTAACATAAAAGCATCACACTTATCTATCTTTTCCTGCCAAATGACCTATAACTTCGTAATTATGTTCCTTCCTCTGCAATGTGAAGCACTGAATATTTGCCATGAGCATCTTGTGTCAAATAATTGTTTTCACATCTGATACTTGTTCTGTGCTGTATGATTCCTGTGCCTGTCAGTAGTCCATTACTTTGATAAGGATCCCTTTTCTCTGTGTTTTAGGTGATTGAATTTTATATGGGTTTGCATGAATTTTTGTGGGCCAATTTTCGTGAAAACAGTAATTTGTAATTACATAGCTAGTCCTGTTTTCTGCTGATATTGTTGCATACTCCTGTGAATGGATTCTTCTAATATTTGTAAAAACAGGTAGATGGATGGCCAGTATTGTTGTCTGATTTTTTTTTTTTTTAACCTTCCCTTTGTCCTAGATTCTCTGATACGTATCCAAGAAAGTCTCAATCAGGTATTGGAGTGTGAAGGACAGGCTAAATCAGGATCATCAGAACTATCTCCTGTCAGCCTTACTGGTAAGGTTAAGACCTTGTTGAAAAAAAAAAATGACACCCTGCTCTTATTTGTTTTGTCCCCTATGTATGTGTGTCCCACTGTTTAACAGTAACTCAGGTTGCATTTAATGCAGTTTAGTAGGTCTCTACAGTCAGATGCTTTGGGCCCAATTAAAGAAAAACTTCAAGGGGAACAGCAAGTCTATGGCTTTGTTTTGATTTTTGGTAGGTATCTACAAAACGTCTGAAAAATCAGCACAAAACCTTTCCATTGCAAACCCTACAGGGAAAGAAAAAAGAAAAAAGGCCTAAACAGACCCTAGGAACAGGACTACATCTGTAGGGGGAAAAACTAAATTACCTCTTTGCCACAGCTAGGTTGCTAGTGGATTAATGGTGCTCCAGGTTAATCTTTGTGTCTTGGCTTCTGTATTCTTCTGGGTGTATAGGCAGAGGTTGTGGTACTTCTCCCTGTCTTCCTATTCTTTCCTCAGTGGCTTGTTTTCTTTTAGATCTTAACTTTGGTTTTACAGTGGAAATCTCATTAGTGTTGTATTTTTTTATCATCCTTTTGGTCCTTGATTTTTTATTTTTTTTTTTTCCCCTAGGATCCCTCCTGTCATCTGAGGGAAATAGCACACCTTGTATTATCTGTGAAGCTCCACTCACAGTCCTCAAACACAGATAAATAGAAACAAAATAATTTAAGCCAAAACAACTGAATACTATTTGTGGCTTAAAAACAGCCACAAATTCTTCTATAGGTTCTGTTCAGCATCTAATGCAAGAGATGCACTTTTCAGAGGATATATATTGTGAGAGTTGCACAGTCTTGTACTCTCAGGGAAAGATTTAGCAAGTGGTAGTTCTCAGCAAGTGATGGGCCTGAACATCATATTAATAGGATGTACAGTTTAGGGTGTCTGAACTGTTCTCTGATTCTGTATCCTGAACCGAAGACTCTTCTCGCTCTGCCTACGTGAAGTGACAGTAGCGTCTTCGATTGGGCTGTGTAGCTCTCCAGTTTTTCTCATAATGGTCAGCTTAATATCTGTATGTCATTACAAAACTTGAATGCATGTTCTCTAATGCTCTAACATTCCTTTGCGGTCTAGAATCTACTTGGATGAGCATGAATTAGCTTTACCAGAATGGAGGTTTTTTTCTTTTTTCGTTTAGTGTTCATGTACACAGAAGGTGGCTTGCAGGGCTGCAATGACATGTTGAACTTTTTAATTAGCCTGTAGTATAACTGGCTTACATCATACAAACTAAAAGCCTCTCTAATACCGTAAACTTGACCCAATGAGTGTTTCTTTGGCAAGGTCAAAGACCCTGAAGGCCAAAGGCTTAAACTTCTGCCTCTCTGAACTGATTTCTCCACAGCAGCTTGTAAAGGGGGCCAGAATAGGGAGGGATATGCTGTTGCTAGCCATACCACACCTCTCCTGAGATAACAAAGAAATGTCTCAGTCTTCAGGAATGTTAGCACTGGGTATCCTTAAGATTATATTGTATGCTATATTGCTTTTTGGTATCCATATACTGGGGTATTTTTTCCTTCCTCCTCTAAGTCTCAGCTTATGATACAAGAACAGATGTTGACAAGTTGTCTTAGACATATGTAATTGTTATGGTAAAGGTCTGTTAGTGTGTACTCTCGCTTACCAGTATTGAAGTACTATAAGTTTACATTAGTTTATAATTTTAGCTTAAAGCAAATATATTCCTTACACAATGTTATTTTGCCATGCCTGGTTGAAAGATAACGGTAGTCCTCTTGTGAGCCAGAAAGATCTTACAGCCTCAGTAAGTCTGTAGTGTTTTCTGGTATTCAAGACTCCATTAAACAGCTTAAATCCAGTTTCTTGGCCTGGCTCTTTTTTAAGGTGTCGCCATATCTGCAAGTCCCAAAGACAGAAGTCTGCAGCAGAATTTGTTTCCTCAAGAATTTGTGCCTCCTGAGAAGCCGCCACCAAAGCAGCAATGGATACCTGATGACACTGAAACCATATGTATGGTTTGCAAAAATGAACGCTTTACTATGGTAAGGAGCAAAAATTAAGTACAGACTTTCATAGAACTGTGACCTTAATATGAACACTTGCTCATAGCCTGTTTCCTAAGAGACACTAGCTACTTTAACAAGTTTGTCTGCATCAGTGTAGGCCTGACAAGATTGCCAGTCCTTTGATATTTAATATGTTATTGCTCTCTACAGCTACCTGAAAGGAGGTTGTAGTGAGGTGGGTGTTGGTCTCTTCTCCCAGGTCACTAGAATAGAACTGAGGAAACGGCTTCAAGCTGCATTAGGGGAGGTTTAGACTGGATATTAGGAAAAATTTCTTTACTGAAAGAGTGGTCAGGCATTGGAACTGGCTGCCCAGGGAGGTGGTGGAGTCACCATCCCTGGAGGTATTTAAAAGACAGGTAGATGTGGCACTTCAGGGCATGGTTTAGGAAGCATGGTGGTGTTGGGTTGATGGTTGGACTTGATGATCCTAGAGGTCTTTTCCAACCTTAATGATTCTAATGATTCTATATAGTTTCTATTTAGTGTAGTTGAGACTGGCAACAGTTGGCTTCTTGCAGAGTCTTGTGAAGTGATAAAGCCTAAAGAGGAAATCTGATCATCAGAGGGGACACAACTATGAGATCTCAAAAATGTGTAATAATAGCAGTATTAATATTTCCAAAGGCTGTCTAGTTGACTGTGCTGGCAAGAAGTAACATGAACATCATATAATTTAGATTACCGAGACAGAAAACATGATCTTTGCTGTTGGTTACACTTCTCTAAAATACGTTGTTTCATAGAGTACTTGAGCAACTGTACGGTGCTCTGAGAGAAGATTAATTTTGAGTTTTGCAACTATCCTGGCAGTGTGTTATCCTTTATTGCTTAGAAATAGTACTGTTTTCTCAAAGTATCTGTTGCTTTTAAATTTGGAAATTACTAAGATGGTGTCAGAAAGACAGTCCACAGCTTCTGACTTTTCCAAGAGATGATCTAATTAGTGCTGTGATCAAAATTGGGACAATTTAAATAGTGGAAAGCCCAAGACTGCAGCAAACTTGTTTTAAATACCTGCCTCTGGGTTTGGTTTTGGTTTTGTTTGCCATGCCCTCTCCAGAAAGAAATTGTAACAGTGAGAAGCAATCATTGTATAGTTCTGAAAAGCCTTATCATGCACGGTGTTTTCTCTCTTCAAATGGATTAAGTTTACACATGGGTGAAGGAAGATATAGGAGGGGACATCAGTAAATTCTTTCCGTCGCTCATCCATGACCTCTTTTGTGTAGTTTAACAGGCGCCATCACTGCAGGCGCTGTGGCAGGCTGGTGTGCAGTTCTTGTTCCACCAAGAAAATGTCAGTAGAAGCTTGCAGAGAAAATCTGTCTCGTGTATGTGATCAATGCTATAGCTACTACAACAGAGAACATTTGCCTGGTTCGGTACAGGACACAAGCATGTAAGTCCATCCATTCTAGTTCTCTTCAATTTCATGTATACAGCAGAGTACATGAGTGGAATGAGAGAGAAATAAGCATTTGGGTTTATCTGGATAATGCAATGACACCAGCTTTTTGGCCTCCAGTTGTCGGCATTTTCAGGTGTGGGTGTGGGGTTGTTCCTTATGCCTCATTTGTACTAATATGTTCTAATACTTTCTGTATTAGAAAGGACACTGGAGAGCCAAGCAACAGAGTCTTTAATTCTTTAGGCATCAATTGATCACTAAACCAAAGAATTGAATGCTTTGATGAAAACCTATTCAGCACAAACCACTACAGTGTGACAACGTTTCTTACAGTTTACTCAGCTCCTGGATTAACATCACATTTTGACTAGCTCTGCTGAACATATCAGTGTTTTAATGTTACTCTGTAATCCCTTGACTATGACTCCTTGAACCCCTGGGGATTCAAAAGCAAGTTCATGATTCGATAGGCTTTGAAACTGCCCTTAATAAAAAGGACAGCTGTGATGACAGATTTTTATGATGTGGTTGCTTTAAGCTTAGGATTGCACTGCAATCTGTTGTGTGTATGTTAGGCCAGCTGGTGAAAAGTGCAGCTGAAAAGAGTGAATTTTACTCTCTGTGACCCTTTCGAGCCTACTGATAGTGCCATAGCTGATACTGCTATCAGCAGGCTCGACAGGGTCACAGAGAGTAAAACTCACTCTTTTCAGCTGCACTTTCAGCTGCATTTCCTCTTTTCCTAGCAAGCTTGCAGATAGCAGTATCTACTGTGGCAGTATCAGCAGGCTTGCTAGGAAAAAAGGAATACTGTGCAGATCTGAAAAGGAGCCTCTGAAAAAAAAAAAAGCAGTCATCTCTAGCTATAAATCAGTTTGCAACAGAATGGTGGTTTACACGGCTAGATTAGGTCAGCAGAGCCTAGCAGTGAGCTTGAATGCCACCTGTCATGTTTTAAATGCTTAAATGGCTGGGGTATTTTTATACTTGCCCTATTTATGTATCAAAACCAACTAAATCTTAAGGAGTGAGACCTGGATGCCAAAACCTTCATTTTAGCTCTGACGTATTGTGATACTAGGCAGTTCTTGTTCTCCATGTGTGTTTATTAAGTGTGTACCACTACTACTTCTACAGAAGGTTATAAGAACTAATTACTTAGTGTAGTTGAAATACAGCAATGCAGGGACAGGATCTTAGATTTCCAGACAGTAGTGGGTATGGGCAGGGCAATGGGTCAGAGAGGGAGGGAGGTAGAGATGTTAGATTGTTACAAGACACTGTTCTGAAAGGGCTAGCCATATTGATCTCTATCTTAAAACTATGTTTTCCTCACTGTGCTGGAGTAGGCATGATGTTTCTTTCTGTCATTTTATTTCAGCAGAAAAGATCAGGACCAAGTGGAAGGTAAGGAATGGAGTAATGTTAAACTTCAGTTTTCTTTAAGTGCCTGATTAGCAGCAGAGTTAGAGATAGGAAGCTGATACATCTAGTTGCAGCTGAAGGATGATCAAAATGTCAGTTACAGAATATCACTGATGGGTTTTTTGCATCTGCAGGCTGAAATTGAGCATTCCAAACTTTGGGAATTGAGATTTAGGAGAGATGTCTGAGTCAATATTGAATGTGCTGGATGGGGACTAACGGAAGGAACTGAAAAACAACAGTTGGAGAATGCACTTTGCATACTAAAACAGTTAGTGAGAGGCTGTGGTATGAGCAGGAATTAATTTGCCCACTACCAAGCTTTGCTGAGTGATCCTCTTTTTGCAACCTACGATAGTACCACTCAGTACCTGTTGACAGGATTTTGTAACAAGACAAATAGCTGAAATGCAGTTTCCGAGCTGCTGCTTCTGGTTAGATCTTTCTCTTTGCCTGTAGCATTGCTACACATCACTGGGCCCATATGATTCATTCAGTAGGAGTGAATAAGGACAGTACGGAAATCCTCAGATTTAAGAGGGAGAATCTTTTATTCTGCTTTTCTAACTTACCTGAGGCTGTGATGAAGGTTTAGCAAATGTTTTCTAGCCTGGTTATTGTAATTATTTCAGTTTCCAGTTCAGAAATACCATTTTTCTTTTTTTTATTCACTCTTCAGTTTTAGAGTTACTCAACACTCTAACAGTCCTTCTGTGAATTTTTCGACTTTTTAAAAAAGTTTTTCCAGGGATAAGAGGAAGTTGATCAGGGGAAGGAGTAACAAATCAGCATTATTCTTAGTTTCTTAGCACTGCGGGATTGGCCATTGTTTTTCTGCCAGGAACCACAATCATAAGCTTGAACATCAGAGGGCTTGTGCATTCTCAGCTGCACACAGATGGCAGACAACATTTAATTTGTAGCTATTCTGGGTTACTAATTTCAAAACAAACTTTCTTAATCTGGAGGAAAGAAAAAGACTTTTCACAGAAATTACATTTCTTGAATAATTTGATCAAAACTCCAATTTTCTACAGTACTATTTTATGTGAAAACTCAATATAAGGGGTTAGGTCATCTTCTCACAATCTTTTGTCTTAAAGCTGCTGGACTATATGTTCAAATAACCTGAATTCTAAAAAGAAGTTACAGGTAGTTAAGTCAATTTACTCTTTCTTTTACAATGGGTTTTTCAGTTTCCCTTTTTAGTTGTAAGCCACAGCTCTCAAATTTCCACTTCCCTCCTGGTCAGAAATATTTAATAACTTGTCTGAGGGAAGGCTAAAGACGGGAGGTTGCTGTGTTTGATGTCCAGTAGGATAAGAGTTGGATAATTATTTGAAGATGTGTTACTGGAGCCAGTTTTTGGTGACAGGGTGTTGGTAAAGGTGGGAGTAAGTTTAGGTACATTTGGCAGCCTGCTGAGAGACGGAAATGTTTATGTAATCTGTGTGCTGGACATGTGGTGCTGGCAGGAAGTAGCACAAAGAGAGGATTACAGATTACTTTTACGAAAGCATAGGGATATTCTGCGTGATGTGTCCTTGGCCAGGTTTGCTGTTTCTTGTACAGTGATTCTCCCTGGCATTTTCTTTTTGGCTGCAGAAACTTCTAATAGTGAATATTCCACAGTGGTGCGAATACCCAAGGGAACTGAGCTTGAATGGATTTTTTCCCTGAATGAAGAGGAGAATGAAATAGTGCGCAGTGAATTTTATTATGAACAGGTGAGGTCTGGAGAAAGAGTCCAATATAAGCAGTTCCCGGGAGAACTACTTCAATACCCATGTTTGTCTGTCTTTCCTTGAATTGTCAGGCTCCCAGCTCTTCCTTATGTATTGCCATCCTTAGCCTGCACAGTGACAGCATAGTGTGTGGCCAACAACTAATAGAGCACTGCTGCAAATTGTCCCAAGGGCTCACTAATCCTGAGGTGGATGCTGTTCTCCTTATGGACATCATGAAACAATTGCTCTTCAGTGCCAAAATGATGTTTGTAAAAGCTGGAAGGAGCCAGGATCTAGCTCTCTGTGACAGGTGATTTATCAGATGTTCACTAGGATGTATGGAGGTATTGTCAAGACGGTTATCCTTTTTTATATGGGAATGTAGGGTGTGAGGGTTGTTTTGTGATTGTACTGTGGGCATTTTAAACAAGAGAAATTCGTAATGTAAGAATAATGTAAATGTTCAAATGGTAGAAGTTCAAGTAATGTGGCTACATAATTACTGAGAAAATTCTCAGAGTAGGGAGAAGTAATTCACAAAGAATGGGGTAAATATTCTACTTCTGATAGTGTATCTGCTTTCAATCTATATTTCAATATAGGATTTTAAACCTGCACTTCCTGAGAATGAACATTTTACTTTACTCAAGTTTACTCAAAAAAACCTTTACTCAAGTTTTGTCCTACAGAGCTTGAGGTGGCAGGTGTAATATATAAATTTTACATGTACTATTTTGATTTGGTAACATATAGCTGGCGTCTGTGATCGGTGTCTGCCAGTGTTCCGCTGAATGTGGCAAAAACGCCAATAAAAATAGTCTGAGTAGGGTAGTATGATGGATAGAGACACCTGATATACTGGTGATCAGGAACCACTGTTCTAAGAGTTGTCTTTGACATAAAGTTCTTTAAATGTATGATAATAATGAAAGTATATGTATTTGTTTAACCTCTCTGTTTTCTCCTAGCTACATCAGCAAAGTGGATGTGTTGAATATTTTGGTTGCTGCTGCTTACCGTCCAATACCATCTTTGGATCAGATTCTTCTCCCTGCAGCAGTAACAAGATTAAGAAATAGGCTTCTGGAAGCAGAGTACTACCAACTAGCTATAGAGGTAATGGCAATGGAGGGATGTCAGTGCTAACAATCCTTCAGTAGTAGCTTTTGTTTTTCTCCCTCCTGAGGTCAGATGGATGTGGTGTGTGAAATGGACAATATTTAAACAGTTACAGACTGGGATTAAGTTTTTAAATAAGGAAGAAATTATGTTCTGAACACTGGAAAAAAAATTCTGAGAAGGAAGACTCTTGCTGTGGAGCAGGCTGCGGAAGGGAAGGGTAGGAGCCTTGTTTCCCAGTACAATTAAAATTCGAATGGGCTAACTAGAGGAAAGTCATTAAATGGAGGAATCTTGCATCCAGTAGAAGGGCTGAGACATCCTTTGTGGCAGGACTTTATCTGAAGTTGTATGTTTGATTTCATTTGTCTGTAATGCCACAGCAGATATTAGTAAGGCACCTTTTCCAAGTGCTTGCCTGGAATCAGCAATGGTGGCAAATCTATGTAGCAGAGCTCATCTGGTGTGGTTTATAATCTTCTGTCCTCCTCCTGCTCCCAGGATTTTCTAAGCCTCTGTTTATGGCATTGCAGTTTGTTACAAAAGGGACTATGATACTACAAACAGGATCTGGAGTTTTAAGGGGTAATAAACAGCAGGAATAGATGACCTATTTGACTAAAAATGGTTCATGTTTAAAGGCAGGTGGTCTACTAAAGCAAACCAGAGAGAAATTTGATCAGCAAAGTTCTGAGAAGTAAAAAAATTACCTGGCAGTTCACGAGGCATATTCTCTTTTGTGTGTTTTGTTTTTTTTTTTTAACCACAAACCTGATGAATAAGAAAAGCGGGTGTGAAAATGGCATGAGTTGTAAAACTGCTGAACTGAAACTTTCCAGTTGCTTAAACTTGGACAATAAACAATTCTTCTGCATTGGGAGATCATGAGCGTTTCAGCGGTTGGCATTTTGCGCCAGTAATCTGGAAATAATCAGCATGTCTTTTTCGTTTGTTTGGTGTTTTTTTGTTTGTTTGTTTCAATGGGAAACGTGCTTTAGGAAGTGAAAGGTCACAATCATAGACTGTGTGATAAGCCAGTTTTCCTGTTTTCTGTACTGGGACTGTGTTGTAATATTAACAAACAGTTTTTAATTTAGGTTTCTACAAAATCTGGACTGGATCCAGGTGGAGCATGGCATGCTTGGGGCATGGCTTGTCTTAAAGCTGGAAATCTAAGTTCAGCGAGAGAGAAGTTTAACCGATGCTTAAAGCCACCTGTGGATCTAAACCAGCTGAACCATGGGTCAAGGCTAGTCCAGGATGTGATACAGTACCTGGAGTCCACAGTGAAGCCCATATTCATTGCGGTAAGTGTTCTGTTCTGTCTGCTCTGCAGGGCTATACAGAGCCGAGTATTGATGTTTTAATACACACCATACGCCAACGCATGTTACAATATCAGGTGTTAGGTTTCTTTCTTTCGTCATAATTGCATATTCCAGACTCGATATTGTTGAGACATTGTTAGTTGATTCCACACAGTGAATTGGTGGCTGAAGCCAGGTCATAGGATTTTACAGTAATTTGGGATATACTCAGTGGAGGGGAAAGAAGCTGTACTGGTTAACATGTTACTACTACAGTCTGAGGAAACTAAACTCAATCCCAGTGATGTTGTGATGTTGCGGTAATACCCTTTTTCTACTGAAACCCGGATAACTTTGCAGGAACTCAAGGGAGAATTTACAAATGCTGTCCCACTCTTCTTTCGTTGTCAAATAACACTGTTACACGGTTTGGCATTAGCTCTGGAAGTCTGATAAGATACCAAGAAAAGTTACTTTTAGTACTAAGTAACTGCAGAATGATAGTGATGAAAGACCTCTTAGTAGTACAAATTTTAGGAGAATAAAGCCTGTTTGAACTAGGTTATTGGAGTAACTGTTGACAGTAGAATGTTGTTTAAATAAACAAACCTCCTGTCCGTCCCTGGAAAAAGCTGTGCTAGCTACAGCAACATTCAGCACCTCTGTTGATAGGAGGGTTCCAATCTAGTGTTTATGAAAAGCATTACTGGAGTCTTACCACTCTAAAGCAATATCTATTTTAAAGACAACAACAGAAAAACTTCAGGGCTGGATCACAAGATCTAATTGAAAAGAAAGTTTTCCTCTTAGTCACTAACTATCGTTGATTCTCTGTTTTAACGGCAGGATGATGATTACTTTGCCACATTGAGGGAACTTGAAGCAACTCTGAGAACAAGAAGTCTGTCTCTGGAGATGATCTGTGAGGGGAAGATTCAACACAACAGCTACTATCAAGAGTGCTTGTTCTATTTACATAGTTATGGCACTAATCTGGCAATAATAAGCTTTTACATGAGACATGACTGTATGAGAGAAGCACTGCTTCACTTGTTAAATAAGGTGAGTAATCTAATTTGCCATCACATAAATGGGAATTTGAAAATTAGCTAATAAGACTTCAAGGCCAGTCTAAGATGGTAATGAGCATCGTGCAGCATTCTGGATGTTTTTCTGCACAGGAGTTTTCTGAGGTCCTAAATGTTGTTATATGAACTATCCAGTGACTGACAAGAATTCAATGACAAAAAAATACATTGATCTTCACGTCTTGTGTTTAATCTCTCTTTCCCATTGTGTTGAAACAGTGGCTTCTAGAGAGTGGAAAAGTGCTGCCTTTTTTTTCTTTTAAGAGCCCCTGTATCAACAGCACTCTGCCTTTTCAGTTTGGGCTTTCTTTTTTCCTACAAAGCTGAAAATCTGGGAGTATGGTTACACAGTTCAGAAGAGACAAGGAAGATTTTGAATTCCAACAAGCCGATAACAGTAGGCGCTTTACTCTGTATCACAGTGGATCTGTCTATTGTTTGTTTAATCAGACACCCATGTTTGTACTTCGGTAATTGTTAGGAATATAAGGGAATACAGGATCATGTTCCAAATCACAGAAATCTAGGGAAACAAAAAAATGGTTTCCAGTTCTGCCTTAGGAAAACTGCATAACATAGGAGGGCTTGAGAATGTCTGAGGGAAATAGTTCTGCTGGTGGTAAATTACAATTAAACCTAGAAATTATTCCAACAAGGCTCTCACTAATTCATGGAGGGTGCTTACTAGGAGGTGTGGAGGAGATGTGAATCCATTATATCTCACCAGCTTGAAAGCTCTAAGTGTGGCTGGTTTTTTTGTTTTCTTTAAGTTTCTGTGCTTGTGTTTGACTTACTGATTTTGTTTATTATTATTTGAAATAATTTTTATTGAGAATGTATGAAACAGCAAATTCCATTATCTTCAGTCTGCTTATGAGCTTATTAATAGGAAATTAAGTTGTCTTACAAGCTCTGCTTTCTCACTGTATCAATAGCGGTTCTAAGCTCACGTACTCATCTGCATATTAAATTTACTTTTCAAATGTGTCCTTTATGCCAGTTTAAATTTGCCTTTAAAGCAAAGTTGCATATTTTTTCAATGTTGGTGAAACAAACTGTTTAAGTAGCAGATGTTGAAAATGCTCTAGACACACAATTTGATATGGAAATTTGGGTAAGGAGACTGGTAGTGATCACTCAAACTAGAGAAGAAGGTTTGTTGCCTTAAAGCTGTAAGGTACTAGTTTTCTAATGAAACATTTTGCAGTTGGTTGTTTGGAAACATTTTATGTGTACAGGTTTTGTAAATTGTATCACACTGAGATTTAAAAGAATTTTTTAAATTCCATATTGTGTCTTAAAACATTTATGCAGGTCATGCTGTCACACATGCTTCTTTCCATAGTACCATAATATGTGAGGCTGCGTTTCTGGGACCATAGTCAGGAGGTCAAGGGAAGTAAATGTCCCCCTCAGCTCACTACTTGTGAGGCTACTGAGCCTAGTTTTGGGTTCCCTAGTACAAGGTAGACATTGTCAACGTGGAGCAAGTCCAGTGGAAGGCCAAAAAAGTGATTAGGGGCCTGAAGCACATGATACATGAGGGGAGTGATAGAGCTAAGTTTTTCCAGCTTAGAGAAGGCAAAAGGAGATCTGTGCGCTGTTTTCAGCTACCAAGTGGGCAATTATAGGGAAGATAGAGCCAGGCTTATCTCATATGTGCACAGTGAAAGGGAAAGAGACAGGGGATGTGATTTGGAGCCAATTCCATCTGGACATAACTGGGCATAACTGCAAATTCCAACTGGACATAAGCACTTCGGGGGGTTTTTTGTTCTTTGGGGTTATTTTGGTTCAGTTTTTTTTGTTCATTTGGGGGGGGGGGGGGGGGATGGTGTTTTTTAGTTAGTTTTTTTTATTCGGGTTTTTTTGGTCTGTTGTTTGTTGTTAGTTTTTTTTTTTTTTTCTCTAATTGAGGATGTTTAGACATGGGATCTGGAGCCCAGAGAGGCTACTGAATTGCGCTACTTGGTCATGCTCAGAACTTGACTGGACAGGCCCAGAGCAGCGTGACCTAACTTGGAAGCCATTCTTTGAGTGGGGGTTTGAACCAAATGACCTCCAGAGATATCCTGTCTAGCCTAAATTATTTATTAATTTTATCTCTCTGGCTTCAAACTCCTTTATGTTGTGTAAGGAAAATCAACAAGCCACACTGGCTTTACTTCAAGCTACCTTTCTGATGTTTGTGTAGGAATCCCCATCGGAAGTGTTCATTGAAGGGATCTTCATTCCAAGTTACGAAAGTGGAAAGCTACATATGTTGGAAAACTTGCTGGAAACCATTGATCCAGGATTGGAGAGCTGGGGGGTCTACTTGATTGCAGCCTGCAAATACTTGCAGAGGAAGAACTACTACCATATTCTGTACGAGCTGCAACAGTTCATGAAGGTAAGATGAGGGTCAGTGCTGTATATTTCAGTGAAATCTTGAATACTGTCAGACTTTTGGTTATTTACTTTGGTGTAAATCTACATGATGGACAAGTGTATTTTTGCTACTTTCCAGTCCTAAAAAACAGATAGAAAGGCCTGAGCGAAGCTGACCTGCTATGCATTTGTCATGAACCTGGCACATTGCAAAAGCTTAACTACTCCTTTAAAGAAAACGGAGCCACTGTTTGCTTTATATAAGCACTTTAGTGGAGACAAGGATCAGTGAAGGTAGTAGACTTTGGTTCATCTTAGTGTTCTGTGCATTTCTTCTAGGATCACGTTCGTGCTGCCATGACCTGCATTAGATTTTTCATTTATGGAGCAAAGTCTTACACTGAACTGGGAGGCAAACAGACGTGGCTTCTAAAGATCAAGGACCATCTCAAAGTCTACCTGCAGGAGGTCTCAAGAAGTTCAGGAAGGAAAAAAATGGCATTCACTTTTCGGAAGAAAATGTCTTCTACAGATGTGTCGAGGTATCTGTAAACAAGAAGCTAAGTTACAGGAAAGGGAAAATTCAGGCTTTTGCTTTCCCCCCAGTGGCTGTGTTTTAAGTTGACTTTAGCTAACATGTGCTAGCTGCGCCTGACCCAAATCTGACTTCTTATGTAGCTGCAAGTATAGGATTCTCATTACCTTTTCCCCCAACAACCCAACCCAGGAAAATGAGCAATTGTTTCTACTAAAAATATCAGTCTGTGTATCGTCTACCTTCCTTCAATTTACAAACCAAACAAAACTCTACAACTCTTCTTGCTTTTACTCTTTCTTTCCTCTCCACAAAGCAGCTTTGTGGTCCTTAGCCACCTACCGGGGTTAACTGGCAACATTTAACTATGTACAGGTTACAGGCTGCAAACATAACTAAGTCACTTTATTCAAAAGTTGAAGTGTAAATTTAGCCAGATCTCTCCTGTACTTGCGCTTTTTAATCTTGGTTTTCTTAGGGGCTTTTTTCTTTTAGGCTAGACTAACTTAAAGGGTGGGGGGAATGTGTGATGAGGTGGAAAAGAGGGAGCAGATAATTATTTGGGACACGGAGCCTCTGGCTGACTTTGAAATACTGTGCTCACTCACTGCGAACAAGTGCTCACCTTCAGCTTGTGATGTATGTTGAGTGCACAGATCTGAAAAGTATCTCATTGCTGAAGGCTTGACTACACAAAAGACAAAGTAAAAAACCTAAAATAATTATTGTTTGGAAATATGTCTTATTTTGAAATGTGTTCAAGTAGTAAGTTCACACAAAGAAAAATCAACACTTTCTTTATTTCAAAATAAAGTGAGATTTTTTTTTTTTCCCTATCTAGGCACATCAATACAGTTGATCTGCAGATGGAAGTAACAAAGTTCCTGCATCGATGTGAGAGCTCAGGAACCTCTCAGATGACAGGTTCCTCCTTGCCCACACTCTTTGGAAACAATAACATGAAAATGGATGTTGCTTGCAAGGTACTTATTGCTATTTCAAACACTCTTTATTATCGGCAATACAGTTGATATATAGTTTGAAACACTTGGGACTGCAGCAGTCTCTGGTACTTTTTATGGGCAGGTTGTATGTGCATGTATGCAACCTGTGTATGAAAAATCCGTCTATTTCCTCAAAGTGTCAGGGAATGCCTGAGAATGTAGAGCTCCTCTCCTCAAAATTGAAACTTTCAGAGGCAGAGGATCCCAAATCCAAATAGTAATGTGCCTTTTGACTATATGTCCTGTTGTGTTTTGAAGCAAGGCAAATACTGCTGTTGTTCTAACCCTTCTTAACTTCAGCTCAGCTCCATCTGGTAACTTGCCCAGTGTCCCACAGGGAATCACAGTGTGACAACAGACTCCATACTTGCTCTGCTTGTTGAGGTGGTGCCATTATCTGTTGAAGTAATGCATTGTCTTTTGGTCTCTGGGCGAAATCTGGAAGCGAGGAGTTATTTAACTGTAGGTAATGAAAAAGGAATGTACATCCTCAAACTTGTCTATGCCTCTCTTTTCAGGTCATGTTGGAAGGCAAAAACATTGAGGAAGGGTTTGGGATTGCATTCAGAGTCCTTCAGGTATGGAAACATTTGATACAAGCACTATTATTGCAAAAGAAACTCCTGCAAGCAGCAATTGTTTAAGCTAAACACTTTTTTGCAAAATGTGTTTTAATCCCCAAAAGGAAAACCTCTGTGAGACTAATCACTAGTTCAAGTCTTAAATGTCCGTTTATTTGGAGGAACATTGGTAAGGAAATGAAGATGCTGCTTCAGCGGACACTTCCAAACTGATTGGCTCCTACAAAGGAATTAACTACAGCTTTTCCTTTGCTGTGTACCTTGTTTGGTCACTTAACTCTGGCAAACCACAATCACAGATGTGAGTAGAGAGCTCTGACTTGTTAGCTCTCTGCCGTTCATGATAGCCATGTGAAGACACAGTGAACAAATAAGGCCAGGGCTGTCTCTGTACTATTCTCCTGGCTGGGAGAGCAAAGCCAATGGACTGGAAACTCTCTCTGGGGACCTCTCCTTCCTCATGTCTGGATAGAAGTTGAGGTGCTTATCAGTCAGCATAGCACATGAGCCTCCAGACTTTTCTGTGTGTTTCTCACCTGTGTATTAGGAGCTGCTAAAAGACTGCATCAAGCAGTGCAGTTTACAGTTGCCTCCTGCCTGGGACAGAGGGTACAGCAGGGCCACTTCTGGACAGAGGTGCCATGCTGAAAGAGTATTTGTGGTTATGGCAGGCCCTGCTCCTTCTTTCAGGTCAGGATGTACCAGGTGGAACACCTGTTTGTAGTGAGATAGAGAGCCTTAGAAAAATCACACTTCTTAGCAGCAACAGCAGTCACTACCCCCCAGTAAAAATGGAGTGGTGAGTCCAGCTGCCTTGCATCACTTCCATTTCCCTCCTGTTTTTTTTTTTTTCTTTTCTTGCCTTATTCATGGCAGGATCAGCCCACAGCTTTTATCATCTCTTCCTTCATATGGGAGGTGTATGATGGTTGGTTGCTTTCTGTTTCTTGGGGTACATAAAGAGTGGCTGCTGGTGGGGTGGCTGGAAGAATAGAGTGGGAGCTTGCTAAGTGAGGGAGAGGTGGCTAGGGACCTATGAAAGATCTTTTGCCAGAAGAAATAAAACTGATTTTTTTTGCCACCCCTGAAAAGGAGGTGGTAACAGTGCTCTTGTTCTTGACCAAAATGAGTTTTACCAGTCTGATCACAGAAAACCTTTAAGCCAGCCCTGAGCAGTGGTGACTGGAAAATCAGAGACGCCCAAAACACCTTTGACTTGTTGGAGCATGGTGTAATATTTTGTCCTTAGGAGAAATTGTCTCAGTTGTATAGACTCCCTGTGAGAAAACCTGCGGAGAACATTTAACATGTTGCTCTGATGTTCCAACTACCTCTAGGACTTTCAGCTGGAGGCTACAGAAGTGTACAGCAGAGTGGCCAAGCAGCTGGTGAAGCAGCAGAAGTACAGTGAGATCCGGCAGCTCCTCAAGTGTGTCAGTGAGTCTGGAGTTGCAGCAAAAAATGATGGGGATAACATTATACTGAACTGTCTAAATGAGTTTAAGAACATTCCTGCTGAGGTAATTCTAGCCTCCATTATGTCCCTTTTGAAGTAAAATGGGTGTATACAATACAGGCTAAACGAAAAGCATCCTGTGCTGCTCTTATAGTGAGTCCTTCACATCATCTGGCTCTGTACTCCAGGCATTGTTTAAAGGCAGGAGTGTGTGGTTTGCCTTATTCAAGCTACTCTGAGAGAAAATGACAAGTAGCTATAGCATGCTCCTACCCTGCCCTGCCCGAATAAGTACCCATGATGGGGAGAGGACCTTTGCTTCACAGGATCCTGCGAAATGCTCGTGGTTGGGGTGGGTGGTGTTCCCTTCAGTGAGGCTTCCCTGGCTAACACAGAGTATGTGTGCAGGCAGAAACCTGCCTCCGTGGGAAACAATTTTAAGATTCCCTTTGCCTGCCGCAGTGCCTTTTTCCATCCCAGTGAAGGAAGGAGATGCCCTCTGTGAAGGTCTACTAATCAGGCTAGGGGATGCAGTCCACCCCTTGGGTCAGGTTGGGCCATGGGGGCTGACTCCTGCTGGGGTGCAGAGAACCTACAAATTCATGCAACACAGCTATGTCTGTGGGGGACTCCCAGGCTCATAGCATTCTCTAGGGGTACCCCACAGACATGGCAGGTGGGAGAAGCTGTGATAAAGGGGAGAAATGGACTTTGTGTTTTCTACACCTGCAGCACTTGCAGTTGGGACTATGCAACCATCTAGCTGTGATCTCAGTAGCCCTTCCTGTATGCGGGGGTTTGGTCCCTGATGGGCTAAAGGTTTGCAAACTGTAGTCACTCTGAATGTGAACACCTTTTATCTTCTTTGGATGCAGGATCTTGACAATCTGATTCAGGATATGGACAGTGATGAAAACAAGGTAAGTAAAAGTACAGTAGAGGAACTCCTTTAGCAAGAGCTAAACAGCCCAGTCTTGGTCTGCAGGCTATGAGCTCTCTTTCACTGTCTCCTCTCTCATCCTTGCTCAAGCCAAAGTTTTGAAGGCCACTTCCTAGATTGTAGAAATCACAGTGAATTCCTCAAGGCTGTGGTGTTTGTAACCATAGAGCTGTGACATGAAGGTACTGATTGATGTTGTCCCTATTAGTTTCTTGACAGCCCTCAGAGTGAGGGCCTAGGCATTTGTGGTAGAGGGAGTGAAAGTATTTCAGAGAGGTGCATTGGTGGGTTTGTTGGTTTTGTTATCCAGTTTTTCACATAGGTGCATGTAGGTTTGTAGTAATGGCTAATGAGGATCAACATACCTCCAAGACAACCAGTTCACCTTATTGTTTCAGGATTACACTATCTTTGTTGTGATTGAGAGTTAAATAATAAAACTTTTCCAATTCTGATACACTTTTTTCTTTGAGGAAGTGAGGCCTAAACTACTTGGTTTCTTTGTTAGCTTTCATACCAGCCAAGCCACTGGAGAGTCACAGATAAGCATGCATCTACAGTTCACATATTTATAGAGGAAGAGGCTGTGGCTCAGCATTTGCAGATTGTTGTAGATCCTGAGTGGCATAGCTGGGAATAAAATCTTCAGATTTGTGACTGCCCTCTGTCCTGCTCCAACTGACAAACTCACTGTTGTATGTAGATTGAAAAATGGGCTTTCCATTCTGCCTTCATGTAAGATCTATCACTGAAAGCTGTGAGCTGTTCTAGAACCAGAAATAGAAGAAAAAGACTGGTTTAGACTATTTGCTATGAGGATATGGTAAATTAATGCACAAGATAAGATTCCTGATGTTAATTTCATGGTGATAGAGTAAAGAAGTTTCCCCAAGAGACAAAATAAACTACAGCTGTCTATCCGTCTTTTACATTGGGATCTGCTCTATGCCGTGCTCTGCTTCGTAATAGGCTGCTACGACCTTGTACAAAATGGTTCTGAACTAGGTATTTCCAGTGAATCCTTGCTTAAGCTTGTCCTGTTAGTTTCCTACAGCTTTCTAACCAAGTTCTGACTGCCTCTTCTGCTTCAGATCCAAGCCTACGTGATGTGCAACAAGTTGCGTTCTGCCTATCTAGTCTCGGTGAGACAGGAGAAGACCAGAGCAGTGCAGCTAGTCCAGCATGTGCGACAGCTGGCTGAGGACAGCGGTGATGACGTTGTGAAGTCTATCTGTGCCCAGTGGCTCTCAGTGCACCAGCCCAAAATGAGAAATCGGCTTCCCCAGGGTACGAGGAACTAATAAGTAATTGACATTCACCATCATACAGAAGGGGAAGGCTGCAAGACTGCTTAAAGGCATGGATTCTTGGTAAAATGGAAGCCTCTTGACTGATGTTGGTGGCAAATGGATGCTGCTAATGTGCCTCTGGTGAAAGGAAGGGAACTAAATTACAAGTGCCAGTCCTGTATTTTGACAAAAGGTCACTACCTCAGGGTGTTTTTTGGCTATCTTTTTGGTGGGGTGAGGGGTGCAGTTTCAAACTGAGCAAGCAAGAATTTAGACATGATCTCTTACACATCTGTTTCTGGTTTGGGGTGGGGTGGGGTGGTGGCTTGGGAGTGGGGGTTGGGTGTTTGTTTTTTTTTTTTTTTAAAGGTACTGAACTTGATTATATGGGGGTTTCTATTTTTAATCTAGAAAACCTGTGTAGAGAGGACAGAAAAATACCAACTCCAGGTAGCCTAGAGTATAAAACTTTTTGTGATTATGGGTTTTCTGTAAACTTTTTCAAGACTGGGGAGAGTGTCTATTATGAAGAGTGAAACGCAGAGATTTTTTTTAAGCCTCTATGCAAACCATTGCTACTCTTCCCCCCACCCCAGTAGTACAATGTGCCCAGTTTCTTTAGTTCATTTGAAAAGGTAGGACTGATTCTTCATGGCAGGTTTCTACTTAACAGTTACACTGTCTAATGTGTGCCGTACACAGGGCACTTTAGCCCTTGCTAGGTGGATGAAGTTACAAAGGGCATATCCTGCAAGGGCAGTACAAAGGAAAAATGATCCTTTAAAACAGTTGAAAAATCATGTACCTCTTTCCTTGCTCTGGTAATATCCAATAAATTGTTGTGATGCAGCTTTATCACTGAACAGTTGCCAGGAAACTTCCAGAGTTTTTCATCAGTTATAGCAGACAACATGAATAGAGCAAGGTGCGGTAAAATTCAACAGGCAAACTGTATCCGTCACACAGGGATTTGTTTGTTTGTTACCAGAATAATCTGTCCCTGTCAGGTATGATAGAACACCAGATGAAATTTTTATTAACTGGGCATACTGTATAGACTATACTGACGGGCTTTGCTCTGGAAGCGTTACATTAACTCAGTTTTATGAAAAAGCAGGAATCTTTGTGTAATGGCTGTGTTCAGGGATGCTGAAAAAAGCAGCTGCTTCTCTGCAGCTGTGACAGGGACATGAGGAATGGGCAGAAGAGGTAGACAGTAGTAGGACCTTCAAAAAGAAACAGAACAAAACATGGCACTCAACAGCAAACACGAACTCTTGTATACATGTATTTCAGCACAAGACGTAGGAAAAAATTAGTTCACTTTTTTAACAAAAAGTTGTTTACTTCAGAAGAAACAACAGGTTTCTTAAGTGTAATATAACTGTAAATAGCTTCAGTACGTAAAATAATTGAGACTGTCAAGAGTTTTGCACTATCCCCAAGCTCACTGTAGTGACAGAACAGACTTCCATGGTATTGGAAAGGACTTGGTCCACCTCCTTTAGTATTTCACGAGCAGTGCCCCACTGACACAAACACCTGTCTTGGAGGTGCTCCGCTTACTAGAGCAGGGCTAGAAAGGTCTAAGCGAAGCGGTCAGAAATGACCACATTTAGCTTTCAGAGTCTCCTGACCACAGATCTGCTCACTAATGAGATAATGCAATACTAATGAAAGCCGCTTTGTTTTCTTGGGCACCCTGACCTAGCTTTCTATCAGATTAGAGGTGTTAGGCTAATGCTAAAATGTGACACTATCCATATCTTTGATCGTTTCCAAGTTTCTAGTTATGGGGAGGAGGGTTTACTGTTTGTGGGTACCCAGATCTGCATTGCTGTAATACCTACTTCTGCTTGAGCTCCTTCAGCTGTATACAGCAGAGAGAGAGCGGAGTTTGCCACACCCACCAGTCAGTTCTGTACCTGCCTTTCTTCCTGACCTCTTTGCACTGTACCTGATGCACTTTATATAGTGTTTGTTGTAATTTGATGGTCTAACCTGGAATCATAGGGATCTTTCTCGTACCAGCAGAACTGGAATTTTGATCCTGACTAACTGCCTTGTGTCACAAAGAGTGCAATTATCACGGGGCTTTAGATTTTTAAGCATCAAAAAGGGATTGTGTACTGCCAGTTAAAAAGAATTCTCTATTAATGACCAAGGTTTGTTTACAATGAGAAAAGAGAATAAAGTATTATGACTGTTAACATATCTTCTGTTTGCTTTTTATCTCTGCATAGCTGCGGATCTCTTTCTGGCTCTGTATTTTGCTTTTGGCTATACTTAGCGGAGTAATTAGAAGGGGGAGAATTGTTCTGTCATGCAAAATCTCTCTGCTACACACAGTGTCCTCAGCATTTAGATCAATTGGAATATTACCTCTTTAGAAGTCCTCACAGTAGCTAGCTCAGCCTCATACACGTACTCTTACAAACCAGTAATCCTCTTTAGAGAGCTCTGCAAGTTAATCGAACTCTCCCTTGCAAGGCTCCCTCTGAGACAGCTAAATGAGCTTTAGTTCTGATTGTACAGATCAACCGAGAAGATATAAATGACTCGCCCAAGGTCAAAAACAGTAGTTGTGTGTCTGTGGAAAGGTGTGGTTTTATGTCTTATGTTAAACCTACAATCAGACTTCTTTGAGAAGAGCATTGACCTGCAAGGGCAAAATATTTCTGCCTAGAGACACTTTCTGCTTTTTATAAAATGGTTTCTAGTGCTGCTGATTCGCAAGATCAGAGTCCCACACAGAGAAAGCAGGCCAAGCCTGCAATGCTAGGTAGTGTTCTGCTGCTACATTGTGGTTGTGGATTTAGCTTCATACTCAAGATGAAGCATAACGAGGCAAAAAGGTAGAGTGACAGGGAGAACCACAAAAGAACCACAAAAGGACTTTGAAAGGTTACCCAGACTGAGTTCTCTACATGAACAAGGGAGGTGCCAATAACAGCAAGGCAGGTGCAAATAACAGCAACACCAAGTAAACTGATTCAGTATTTCTGAGCAAAGATGCAGTCTCCTGTTGTAAAAGGAAAATGGCTTTATTTAGTATTGCTCAGAGGTAACATAGGACTGATCTGCATAGATAGCATCCAGGCAGAAAGAATTAATCATAAAACTAGCATTTGTTTCCCCAGACTGGTACTTGGTCACAAGTGGCATGCTCATATGCAAGTCCAAAAAATTCCAGATTTTTTCAGAAGCAGAAGATAATCCTATGAGCTGTGGCACTTGTTTGCTAAGTGCTTAACTTTCAGAAATAATCTCTGTGGGTCACACTCTAGCAATGTGCACCAAAGTGGCCTTAGAGTTCCAGGGGAGCAGTCCCATTGCTATGTGGGTTGACCCAGCTGCCTTTTGGAACCACAAGCTGTATGGTGCTGCAAGGTCAGGCTAGCAGCCTTGGCCAGATGAGGCCAGTAACGGCTGGGCAGACAAATGCAAGGATTTCTGTGCAAGTCTTATTTTTCTGTCCTGTAGCTAACTTGACCATAATGTCAAGATAGTCCCAACCTCTGCTTCAGCTATTTAGCTCCAGGTAGTTTGTTGTCATTTAAAGCTAAAGTCTCAGCTGAAGTTCTTTAATGTTTAATATAGTTGAGATGTTCTTTATTCATTCTGCTCTCTTTTCTAGGTTCTAAAGCCATTTAAAGTGCAGCTGGGGCTTTATTGTGACAACTTTTACACCATCTTTGCTCCATGCTTCACAGGAGATATTAGTTATTTTTACTAAAGTAACTTGCCTATGCATAATTGTGCCACTCCTGCAGCTTTTAACCTCCCAGTCACCAGCACTGGGACCTGGGTTCTCAAAAGATACGCCAATCCTCGAGTTAACTTACTGCAATCAATGGGCATTTGGGGCCAAGATACTTCAGTGGCTAGGGTCCAGCTTCTTACAGATTCTTTTAAAGAATTGATTCCACTTCAAAACTTTAGCTAATGCTTGGTGCAAAAAGGCTAGCACATGTTTGTGTGCTTGAGGGCATTTGTATTGCATGTAATTGCCAGAAAATCCAATATCCTAAAGTACTTTTACTCTGCCAGGTCTGATAGTAGGAACTGAAAATAACCTCATAGATCATAAGTTAAGTCCTACCTTTTTACTGTTAGGAAAAAAACTTACTTAAAGGTAATTCTTTGTTAACTTCATAATCTAAACCTAAGACTGCAACCTCCATTTCTATTCTAAAACCAGGCTCTTGGATGAAATACCAAGCAAAGGTTGCACCCTGCCTAGGTGCTCTAATTCTCCAGCTAAGAAGTAGGACTGGTTGCTTACAAATCTCAATCCTTAAGTATAATATTGCAGGATTTCACGTTCAATTGTGTCCATAGAGCCATCATTAGGGCAGCTGAAGCATCGGTGTTCTAGTCATGAGGTCTCTCAGCAGTGCTCTTCCCAGGACAAGCGCATTGCCGGGCTTAGCCAGGTACACACAAGGTCTGCGCTGCTCAGTCCCACTGGATGCTGAGGAGCTCGCAGCTCACGCTCCAGAGCTTCTTTGCTGTCTCATCATCCCGACCCCGTGGAGATACATATGCTGGCTGGCAATCACTGCAAGAGGAACATTTTTTAAGTCCAAGATCTCCATCTCCATTAGCACACTGACATGTCTGTGTTAAGCTGACAGAAAGAATTCCCTGATCTTCACGACAAATTGAAAAAAGCTGGGAGGCTAGCCAGCAAATGAGCAAGGGTTGATGCTAAGCCACCTTGAGAAAATTTCCTTTCCAGCTGGCTAGGGAAGAGTCTCTCCCAATGCCACCAAGAACTGGCAAGCAAGTCCAGTTCTCTCTGTTGTTAAAAAAGTTGTTTACTTCAGAAGAAACAACAGGTTTCTTAAGTGTAATATAACTGTAAATAGTTTCAGCATGTAAAATAATTGAGACCGTCTCAACTCTTAAAGAAACCTATATATGCTCTACTATATACTCTTCAGTTTACATTCTCATTAATACCAGTAAAAAAGGGCTATAAATGTTAACCAAGCTTAAGCCTATAAATGTTAACCAAGCTGTTAACCAAGATTAAGACATCTATTTATATATTCAAGTCTGATTAAGATGGTACAAACTCCCAAGTGAAGAGCAGACAAAGTCATTACAGAGACTAATCTGGTCACATATCAGAAGAGGAAAGCACTGCAAAGACATGGGCTCCAAGAATATCCATGTGTTAAAAAAAAAAAGAAAAAAGAGATGACAAATTTTCACGTTCATTTCCCAAAAATGGTATTGTTACACTGCTCTACACCCAGGGGAAGCTGACAGATGCATCTGCATGCATCTGTTCAAATGGCAGTCTTCAAATCCAGGATGATGATGACTTGGAACGGCTCTGGGCTGTAGTTTTGGTGAGGGGAAAAGGCATGACTGTGCAGAGTCCTGGAGTAAGTCAAAGTAGTCAAGAAAAAACAGGGTTTGTAGAGGGAGCTACACAAGACAGCAGGACAGAGCAATAAATCTCCCAGCAGGCGTCCCTCCCAGCTGGTGGGTCTGTCACACTGGAGAATGGAGTTATTTTGTCACATGCCACTCCTGAAAAATCTTACCTCCAGGCTCTGCAGCACCATTAGCCCCCCAAGCTCCCTGGCACCACAGGCCCCTTCTGCTCCAGTGGGGTAAAACTACAAAGAGAACCAAAATGGCCTTCCCAGGATTGACTCAAGTGACCTCATTAGCTAAACAGCTCTACTGAAAAGTGGTTTGCCCAAGTCGCTGGGAAAATCAGGATTAGCGCTCTGAGCATGTGCCAGCCATTCCTGCACTTCGAGTACAGTCATATTCCTAGCACCGAAGGACCTGCTACTGTGTGACGTGTTGCACAGGTCAGGGATTTTGTCTAACATGATATCCACTGTATCAGACCTGGACAGTGTAATGCTCTAGTATTTGTCACCCTCAATCTTATCAGCCAGCCTCCTACCTGGTCCCTTCTTAATGAAGAACGACAGGAAGGTTCCTTTTCCCCAGCCAACAAGGTTGCCTTCCATAGTATGGCACTCCATCAGCTTGCACCCACCTGAAATACTGGCCTGTCACAGAGTCTAGCTCTTCTGCTACTGCACAGTAGACACTGGTCTGAGCTCCTTCCCAAGGTGTCTTCAGGAAGAATGAAAATATCTTCCACAGCCATGACATTACAAATGAGTGCCGGACCAGCTCAGAACGGACAGAACCAGGATGGAGTGCGTTTGCTGTGACTTTAGTGCCTATGGCAAAAGAAAGTAGTCCAGGACAAATCTGCATACATCAAACTGCCTTTAAAAAAAAGGGTAATATACTCCTCAATTCTACCTGCAGCTATTCTACAACTTAAAGAAGTCTGGGCATGGATACAGCAAGAGTAAGTGAAGGCCTCTGTAGTTACTGCTTGCTGGAGCATCCCCTTCTCCCTTCCAAACACTGCAGTTGCTACATGTCTGCTGCAAAACAATTAGCACCCAGGCCCTCTAGCACAAACAGCAGCAGCTTCCGTCAGGCCTTTGAGAACACCAGCTTCTTTTGATTTACTAATTTCCTAGACAAGACACTGCTTCTGTTTTAGTAACATAAATACTACTTAAGCGTGTAGTCACATGGCTGTGACTGAAGAGGTAGTGTCTAGTCCTATGCATCTGTTCTACAGGCCATCAACATTTAAGGCAGCTCAATATGCATTAGCTTTTCTGTTGGAGACTGCAATTGTAGTAGTTCTTCTGTTTTTTTCAGCTTCCACCCACATACCACAATTGTCTGTGTGGATGCAGCTAGTTTTTCACAAACTCCAAAGAAAAATGAAATGCATTCACCTGTGCCAAGCTACTAAGCTCCTCTACCCTGTTGTTGTAAAGGCAATTAGTGTTTTACATCTCCTGGTTCTACAGAGAGGAGAGATCTTCCTGCAAAGAGCTGTCAGTAAACCTTGCCTCAAACCATTTCATTTCTGCATAGCCAACTTCCAGACCTTTCTTCAATCCACTCTCCTCATCCACGGTGCTCAAAAGCCAAGTGGAAAAACACTCGCTCTCCTCTGGCACTTGCCTTGCAGCCGCCTTGCCAGCTCCCGGGTGAAGAGCACATTAGCCAATTTGCTGTGACAGTAGGCGAGGCCAGGATTGTAGCTCTTCTCACCATGGAGATCATGGAAACGGATTTGGCCTCCATGATGAGCCAGTGAGGACACGTTCACTATGCGGGCTGGGGCAGACTGCTTCAGACGCTCCAGCAATAGGAAGGTCAAGAGAAAATGACCTAGGGGTGAGAGGAAATGTCATCCTTTCCTGAAGTGTTCCCCTGCTGGAATTTCAAAGTACTTACAACATTGCTTACATGTTATGTCTTACTCCTGCCCTCATTTCAAGTCCAGGGAGAAGACCACCCCTCCCTGACTCAACAGCTAAACTTTTTTGAGGCCATTATGTTCTGGTCCTCAGCTTCAAAAAGCTGGAGCTGTCATACATTTCAAATGTCCCAGGTAACATGTACAGATACTTAAACTGGGCCCATGATAAGCAAATACATTGCATTGCATCTCCAGAACTCTACCTTTGGCCTTCCATCCTTCCCAAGAAGGAATTACGATGAAGAGAAAATCTGAAAGCAGGATTTTCCTCTGGCATCTTGCCACAGATATTGAATGCAAACATGACTCCACTGGTCTTACCAAGATGGTTGACTCCCAGGTGCATCTCAAAGCCATCAGCAGTCTTGGAGTAAGGGCATAACATTACCCCAGCATTATTAATGAGAATATGGAGTTCCTTCTCCTCTGCAAGAAACAACAGATATCCTTAAACAGGGAAACAGAGACCAAAGACGAGAAGGTGGCACAAGTCAGCAAAAAAAAAACCTCATACCTGTCTGAGTTGCAGCCACATCACCACAATAAAATAAGGATAAGTCTCCTACCACAATCTAGCTCACGGCCTCTGACAAGCCCCTGCTGTGGACCGCAGTACCCAACACATTACAGAGATATGCAGGTCAGGGATTTGGCATTTGCTAGAAGAGCAGAGAGCAGTCTCTGGTAAAATACTGAAAGGAAGGATCTAGAGACGGTACCTGCTAGAAACTTCTCAGCAAACTCCCGGATGGACTTTGTATCAGCCAAGTCCAGTTTTTTCACGATGACTTGCTGGTTCCCTGTATCAGCTCGGATTTCACTGGCTGCAGCTTCTGCCTTTGCTATGTCTCTGCAAGCAACAATCACTCTCGCACCTGCAAGGGAGGGGAAAAAAGCAGGAACAGAAGCTGAGATCACCGGAGTACACTGGATGATCAAGGCCATGACAAGGAGGCTGACTACGCACAGTGCTTACAAACAACGTATAGTTTCTTTAGGGAATTGGCATCAGTCAGGGGAGCAGCTGGGAGGGACAAAGCCTTTCCTGCCACGTTGTTAGCTCCGATCCAGCCCCAAGCTGTTTTCAGACCAGGAAAATGCACATCTGAAGTGCCTCTGTCCGGGTTCTCCGAGGTCAGGAGTGTGTGCCACAACACTGGTATGATTGGGTTATATCTGCCCCTATAATGGGATCACGAAGCTAGGAGCTCATGAAGATACTTGGGTTCCAGCCAGAGTAATTTCTAACCGGATTGTGAACAGGTTGTTTAATATTCTTTCCAGTTACCCAAAAAGCATTTAAACCAAATTAGCTTGAAACATGAATAACTAAAGCACACAGCAGCGGGCCTATAGCATTTCCAGCTTCATACAAGCAGAACCCAGCGATACCAGGAACCTCCCCGGTCCTCTCAAAAGAATTGCAGTGCTGAGCATTTTCATGTCACAGGGCATGTTTTTCGGAGTTCAAGCAATGAAACCAGCTGAGGAACTGGGGACTCGCACCTAGGTGGTTACAGGCTCTGGAGAAGCAACGCTTGGGCTCGCCTGAAACAACTTTGGAATCCAACTCGCTTAAACATAAAATACTCCTCCCTTAGATCCAGAAAAGGGACTATTGGTGCACCGCACACACACACCACCCGCGCGGGGATGGCCGCTGATGAAGGCCGGCGACTTGCCTCTTCGCGCGAGGTCCCTGGCAGTCTCCTTCCCGATGCCCGTGTTGGCTCCCGTGACGATCGCCACCTTCCCCTCCAGCCTAGCTGGGGACTTACACTCCCCTCCGGCCACATACCTCCTGCAAGAGAGGGCAGCGGTCACGGCGGAGGCGCGAGAGCAGCCTCCCTCCCCTGGGAGCTCGGGTCACGCCTGAGCCCCCAAAGCCCCAGCGCCCCCCGCCACCCTCCAAATCCCGCGCTTTGCAAAACCCGGCGGGGGCCGGCCCGTCCTGGCGAGGCCCCACCCCCCGGGGCCCAGCCCCGCCCCCGTCCCGCCCTTGCGTCAAGTGGGACCACGGCTCCCATTGGCTGCCGCCGTCAACTCCAGAGAGGCTCAGCCAATGGGTTCCGCCGCAGCGCCCTGAGGAGAAGGCGGGGCCCGCCCCTCGGGCGGCCCGGCGCGGCGGCCACCTCCCTCCTCCGAGCCCCGCCGGCTCCGGGGCCCGGACGGAGCCCATGGTAGGTCCCGGTCGGGCGGGGGCTGCAGGGGGCCACGCGCCGCTGCCGGTGCCATGGCCGAACCGAGCCCCGCGAGCGTCCCAGCCCCTGTCGCGAGCGCGTCAGTGTCACTGAGGCACCGGAGCCGGGGAAGTTCGAATAACGCCCGATCCCAGCGCGGGCCAGAGGAACGGAATCCGTTTTACTTATACTCCCGTCAAACAACCGAGCGGGAAGAGCTGACCGCCCCGAGACGCGGCACGAGCCAGCTCCGCCCGCCGCGCTGCACATACACGCGCGAAAGGCCCAGGCACCGCTCGGTGAGACGCACCTGATGTAGGGCGCTGCCACGAGGAGGAGGACAGGGACGGAGACGGCGGCCCCCAGCGCCACTCCCCAGCAGGAGAGCATCCCCGTCGCCTGCTCCATGAGCACTGCCGTCCAGCAGCCGCCTCGGGCACGCCCCTACCGCGGCGGCCCCGCTCCACTCGCCTCGGCTCCGCCCCACTCACCTCGGCCCCGCCCCTACCCGCCGGCGGCGGCCCTAGCTTCCCCTTCACCAGGCGTTTCAAACCCGAGGGTCCCGGTACACTGGGCGGTATCGCCTCCTTCCGCCCGCACCCTCTGAAGCGCGGCCTAGCGGCACGGGCCGCGGCGGACGGGGGCGTGGCGGCGGGCGGCTCCAGCGGCGGAGGCCGCGGGGACTACAACTCCCAGCAGGCAGCGCGCGCCGCGGGGGCCTCTCGCGGCAGCCCCGGCCGCCGTCTGACGCGCCGTGTCGCCGCTGCCGGCCCTGTCGCCTGGTGTGTGGTGGCCCCTCTCGCCGGGAGCAGGCCGAGGCCGGCTGCCCACGCTGCTCCTTGCCGGGCCGGGGCGGAGCGGTTTTGCCATCGGGCGTCGTTCGGGGCGGCCGGCGGGAGCGCCCCGTGAGGGAGCGCCCTGTGAGGGAGCGGCGGAGCGTCATGGCGGGCCGTGGCTCTGCGTCCTCGGAGCACCTGGAGCGGCTGCACGACATCTTCCGAGGGCTGCACGGAGACCTACAGGGCGTCCCCGAGCGGCTGCGGGGCAGCGCGGCCGGTGAGGAGGCGGCGGCGGGGCCTGGCGGTGCTCCCCCGCCGGGCGGCTTCGCTGGGTCCGTGCCTTGTTTTTCAGTCGCTGCCGCATCCCGGCAGCTCTGCTCTGCAGTGTTAGGCCCGGCGGTGCAGAGCCCCGGCACGCAAGCAGCGCGGCAGGCCTACGGCTTCTCTCCTCTAGAGCAGCTCCTGCCCGGCAAATTTCAACCCCGCAGCCAGACGCTGCGGGGCTGGGCTTTCGGCTGCAGTCCCGTCTCTGAGGAGGAGTTCTTGTTTGGGTGTTGTTTCACGTGGTTTCTAGGTGAACTGCCTAAACTGCAGGGCTCTGGGGTTTGTTCTTTTCTTTTTTGGTCGTTGTTGAACTCTTGTTTAAAATTTCACCCGCAGAATTAAAAGCAGTTTTCATTATCACAATTGTCTACAGCCGTTTGTAGACTTACTGGAGAAGGTTTGCATTTTAAGTGACTTTCAAAAGTCTGGTTTGTGCATTACCTACCCACAGACTAGAAAAAACTGTCAAGGTACACAAAGTTAGTTTAGAAGCAAAATTTTATTTTTATGGGTATTCTTTATACCATACCAGTGGGTAAAACGCTCTCATGGAACACTTCTCTGTGGGACTTGGCATTGTGCTTGGCAGTATTCTGAGAGCTAGGAAGGGAAGTGATCTGACACAGAGAATTTTACCAATGTCACCAAATCTCTGTGATTAAATACTTCCTTTGTAAGAGAAGCATGATATGCAGTTATCATGAAACTGCTGTAGCTCGACTTGGGTTTTGTACCACAAGCATGAGTATGGGCTGTCAGCCACGTTCTGCAATAGCCTTGTCATTCTCCCCAAGTTGATCAACTTTGTGTGTTCAGGTGTAAAATTATAAAAATGGTTTGGAATATGCCAGTCTGTGCTAGATAACACAGGCTATGGAAAGCTTAATGTTCCATTTCATACCTGGCTTTCTGTTTAACAATGAGCTAAATTCAGGGTCATCCTCATCAGCATTTCCAGAAAGTTTGTTACAAGAAAGATGTGCAGACCTGCAAATGACAGCTTTCAAAGCCATCTTAATTTCATTAGCAGTCAACAAGAATAAAAAGCATAAAAGAAGAAATAGCTGTTCTTGGAGGAAATCCTTGTTTCCTTGTAGAAAGGAGAGTGGTCAGTTTCTTGGTGTAGTAAAGGTTTGTCAGGTGTCTGGAACTAGTGTGGTCTTCAGCAATGAATTCTGAGCAGTGGCCTTAAATGGAGTAGTTACAGGCAACAATTTCTGCAGTGCTTGTACATTTATGTTTTTTTCACCAGATTACAAATAATTGCAAACTGATTTTTCAGACATGCTGTGAAATTTTAATATGACCATTCTATTCTTTAGATTTGTTGCTGCAAAAATCCTGGTAATGTTTTGGAAAGTATTTCTAATAGAGTTTAAGATAGGTCAGGAATTTGTCAATCTGATGGAGGCATTCCACACTCCTAATGTGCTTTGTTTGTGTCTCATACACCTGGGGAGCGTGGTGTATCTTTATTTTTTTGAGTTATCTGATCCTGCGAACTTTAGGAGGCAGTAAAAGACACCTTGCATCCTCTCTTAAGATGATTGGCACACTCCCAAACTCTAGGGAGGACAGAATCTATAGTCCTTGGGACATCTTTGAGCAGCAAAGGTTTGGAAATGCTGTTTCATTCTATGTGAACAAGTTATTCCTAGCTCTAGAAGCAATTTTTTCCCTTCCGAATTTATAAGAAGGCATTTTAAATGGCGTGGATCAGTTTCAAATACAGCTTCTTTCCTCTAAATTAATTCAGTTAGCTGTACTTGTCAACTGAATCATTTTCTAATGGGTTGGACATAAGTGTGGGTAATGTTACTGTGGCTTAGGTACTTCTTTCTTTTACTGCATTAAAAAAGTTCCTTCAATGCACTTTGAGTTGCAGTTTGATTCTGAGTGGTGTGAATTAAACAGCTAAATATATTCTGGCATTTCTGTTTGGCCAGATCCAGTGTAACGCTTTCAAGCCACATTACCTGTTTTCTTGTTGGCATATAGACAAAGACATCTCCAGCCATTGCTACTTGACTTTTAGAAGCTGACGTTTCTGAGGCTGCTTATTTATAAGTGCAGTGTCGGCTTCATCTGCTTGGGGGACACAGAGGAGGTAAAATACTGCTTTTTTGGGGATTGCACCAGGCGTCAATTAGTTTGAGACAGCAGTTGTTTTAAGAGGGCACTACTTAGATTGGATTAGTGAAATGGCCTGTACGAAACAAAATGCTGACTTCTGTAGGGTGTTTTTCTGTAGTCCATGTCCATGATTTCACTTGCAACCCAGCTACACAAGTCATTGCATCAGCACAAATGTATGTGATAGCAGATCATGGAGGAAGTTGCAGAGAGTGTATTTAGGAACCTCCTAAGTCAGCATTTCCTTCTGAATTAACTGAGATGTGAGACTGCATTTCCTGGTAGCAGTAATATGTTAACAGTCATAATGTTCCTCAGTCTGTAATAGTTAGATGTGCTACTTGAGAGGATAGCTACTTGTTAGATGGTGGTTTGGAATTCTGTCTTAAGTTCTCTACAGCTCCTATTCTGGGGCTTAATAGGAATTTGAACTGAAAGGGAAAGGCTGCAGCTCAGGCATGTCATGTATATGAGAAAACTGATACAAAAATATTTTGATAACCCCAAACTTTTTAATATTCTCTGTTGAGAGCTTGGTGATTTAAAAAGTGCCTTTGCAGAGGACCATATTTACAAAAAGGTATTATCAAGTCAGTTTTTTACTGCAACAATGGTTTCATAATGTTATCTTTGATTTTGCCTTTAAGTTAAATCAGAGAAGTTTTACCAAGATGACTGTCTGCATTTTTTGCTGCCCAAAATTTTATTTAAGACTGAATTATCCTCCCCTGAGAGATGAATAGGCTAGTGCATATTTATCAGACTTCTGATAGAATTTGGTTTCATCCAGCACTACTCTGCAAGAGTTCTCTGGTGGTCATCTTCAGTGCTTTTGCAAAAGTTTATAAAACATATATTTTTTGCGCCATTCAGAAAACAGGAGTTTCAGAATTCTCTTTTCATTGATTGTGGATACTAGAGAGGTATGATGGTTTTTTAATGTATGCAAAATAAATGTCTTAGGTTTGTTTAAAAATAGAATAACAGCAGTGAAAGCTGTGCTTTGGCCTTCAAAGCCCTAGATACAAGGACCTTAGCAAATGACTGTCTCAAGTAAAATGTCTAGTTTTGTTGGCTGATTAAACAAGTGATGTTATTCCAGAAGAGGGGGAAGCATTTGGGCATTAACCTGTGAACCTGCGGTGATATCTTGAAGGCATCTTTAATCTCTGAGTACTCTAGAACACTTATCCCATTTGCCTAGTTAATCACCACAAGAATGTGGAGTGCCCTGTCTGTCAGGAACTTCAGCGCTCACTTGGAAATGTGGATTGACTTGACGTCCTGTTTGAATCCAAATTATAGTTTCAGCCTTCAGTAATCTTGCCAGAGTTGTGCAAAAAAAGAGAAATATTTATGAGCTGTTTACCCAACATATCCTCTTTGCTATCCTTTCATGATAAATGCTTTTCAACACACAGTTCTGTCAGCGGAGATTGGAGGGTAATAGGTCAGAAAAATATTCCAGGTTTGAAAAATTACTTCTTTTGTCTACCAGAGGTAGTGGCTGACATTTGGAAGGGTAGCTTCTGCTCTGTCCCCCGCCCTTTTTGGATAAGTTTCTGTAAAAACAGGCCATTCCTGTTTGAGGTAAATTTTGACCTGGCGTCTCTGGAATCAGCCATCTGTGGCAACTTCCTTGTCTATATTGGGTTGAGTTCTGTTGTCGTTTCACTATAGTTTATCTGACATACTACTTTTTGCTTTTTGTTCCACAGAGGAGAAGAAAAAACTAGTTCGAGAATTTGATGAGAAACAGCGCGAAGCAAATGAAACGGTAAACATGAGTCTAGACTTCTGGCCTTTCTGACCAGCTGAAACATGATGCCTTAAAAAGGACAATACTTCCAAATTTTACTCTCTTTATGGTCCCTGCTGGCAGACAAATGTGTTTTTTTTCGTGTTCATTGATCTGATAGCTGTGTCTGTGTTTGTCAAGACCTATTTATACACATCTAGACAAATATTCTTTACTCCGTATTTTCTGAGTGCTCGTTTTGCATATCACCTTCCCTATGTCAAACAAAGGAGAGCGATAGAGGTGCAATTACAATTGCTAGAGATTGTAGGGAGGGCATGTAGAGAATTTTTATTTTCCTGGACCTGCACACAATAAACCCCATGACTTGTCTTTTTAAGCAAGACATTATAGATTAATCTTTTTTTTCTTCTTTTGAGTCACAGTTGAACATTCTTTTGAGAGAGATGCTTTATTCTTGTAACTTCCTGGGTCTTATTGACACGTATCTGTGTAGGTGATGTATGAGATGTAGCGCTAATATTGCGAGAGAGCTTACACTGGTTGACAGCTTTAAGCATTGTGGATTTGTAACAACTGTTGCCAAAAGTTGACGTGAAAATTCATGCAGCCCCAATCCTAGGATTTACAAATCCTAACTCCAGTTGCCAGACCTGATGTTCAGAGCATGAATTTAGTGGCGTGCCTATCTATGCAGTCAATCTCTTGCATAGACGTGATGAGAAGCTGATACCCATCCTATAAACGCTTAAACAATAAGAAAGTGAGAACTGCACATTTTGAAGTTACGGAGTGACGTTTCAGAAAATATCAAGCATTTAAGCTTGGCAATTAATTTTTTTTTCCCTTTTCTTTGTTTATTCCTTGAGGCATTGTGTATCTGAAGATCCATGTGGGCTAAAGAGCATTAAGCAGGCTGGTGTACTCAACACTAGATGAGGGGTGTAGGGTTTGGGGCTAATTTTCCCCCCCCTCCCCCCAGTCACATGAAAACATGTGAATTCCTTCATCTGGTGGTGAGTTTTGAGTATAGCTGCTGATAAGAACAGATTTGGTGCTTTAAAAAATAAACATGTTTTCTTTCATTAAAGCTGCGGGAAATGGAGGAAGAACTGAAGTATGCTCCTCTGCCTTTCCGCAACCAAATGATGAGCAAAATCCGGGCATACAGAAGAGACCTCTCCATGTTCCAGAGAGAGATGAGAAGCACAGATTTGGGATTGGGCTCTGGGAGTCAAGGCAATATAAAATACGGAATCTTCTCCACAGAAAATGAAGAGAGTGTGAGAATTAGATATAAACTGTATTTATCATTCCTGTGATTGTTTAAAAAAATATTCCAGATGTATTGTTTACAGTGTTTCTATTTAAGTCTACTTCGCTTCTGTGTTTGTATAACTCCCACTATATCGCTCTGCACATAACATGGGTATCTTGGGGAGGAGAAAGAACACTTGGAACTCAAAGGAGAACTTTTCTGTTCTAAAACAAAGATATGAGTATAATTGAAATGGAAGCCCTTGAATATTGTGCGGTTAGTAACTTATACAACATTACATTCTGTACTGAAATGCATTATTTAATTATTCCCCTACAGCAGTGAAAACACAAAAGTGGTGCTACTGACTGAGAAGAAAGGTTAACCAATCTAGTTTTAGTCTCCAAAACTAGCGAAGTGTATGAATCGTGCACTGCATAGATTTTTCGGTATATTTCTCGTTTAAGCAATCTCGGTGTAAATAATTTCAAGAAGATATCAGAAGTCATCCTCTAGCACTCTCGCACTGCAGCGGCACATCCATAGTGAACAGAAATGCACCAATTTCTCTCTTTATTAGGTATGTTTAGATATATTTGAGCTAGTGAGACTCAATCTGCTTATTACCTTCAAAGGGCTGTCTTCTGTACAGAATGTTCATGGAGGCAGGCTTGTTGTTTGTCTGCCTTAGATAGGGAAGGTTTGAGGGAGACTCTTTCCTCAGTATCTCACCCTGCTGTTGCTTGGTAGATTTTTGCATTTGATTCCTCCTGATTGGCTCCTTTAAAACCTGAGGGCAGGGTGGTAGATTAGGCTTTCTGAAGCTTAAGAAAATACTTTATTTTGAGCTTCCTTTTGACCCCAAGGTCAGCAAACATTTCTTATCCTCCAGCAGAGGCTACCAGCATGAAAAGAGGATCTTTGTTACTTAGCAGTCCATCTGTTAGTGCTGTTTGTTCCTAATCATTTTGACTGTGTAAACTCCTAACGATCTCCCTGGCAACCAACTGTGAAGTCACAAATAAGACTGAATTTAGATGCGAAGGGAAGGAAAAGCTAGCATCTGGAAAGCAAAGATATTATTTTCATGTAGGTGCTCTTTCATGGAAAAGTAAGTTGCTGCAAAGACAGGTTTTTGTGACTGTTTTAATTCTTCAGTTGTGTGTCCTTCTTTTTCAAGGTTTAACCAGATTGGGCCATAATCTTACAAGGTGAACAAGAACTCTTTCAAAATGAACTGGGCTACCTCAGTTAACATAAGAAACATATACAGCTAATACAAAGGGATGGCCTATGGCATCACATCCTAACTTCTTAATACATCAGAAGCCTAATACCTCTCTCTTTGTACTCAATACTTAAGCATACATTGTTTTTCAGACTCATCTGCAGTCACAGAGGGTGCTGCTTCTCCAGGGAACAGACAGCCTGAACCGAGCCAGTCAGAGCATTGAGCACTCGCACCGAATTGCTGCTGAAACGGATCAGATTGGCACCAATATAATTGAAGACCTTGGGGAGCAGCGGGAGCAACTGGAACGCACCAAGAGCAGAGTAAGCAGGGAAACTGCTGTTGGTGTTGTGTGGAAACAACCTGATGTTAGCTTAGTAGGAAGTGTGTGCCAGTCATGACCCTAGGAGATGTCCTTAGGTGTGGTAGGCCAGCTGAGGTTTCTACTCACCAAAGCGAGGCCGCCACATTTCTACGCTGTGCTCGTAAAATGAAAAACATTGCTGTAGAAGGGCCCAAAGCACAACGGCCAAATGTCTGCTGCTCTTTCTGTGCAAGGTTGGATATTAGACCTGTAAACCACTGCTAAAAAAAAATAGAATTAATGAAAAAATTACAGATTTAAAAAAATGCTGAGGAGATGCCCACCACTAGGTTTAGATTTGGGAGGCAGTTAGTAGGTTCTTCTAACGAAATGAAATTTAATAGAAGCTTAGTTACTAACCTTCCAGTATTTGTAGATTAGCTAAGGAGAGAGAAAGTGGTGTCAGACAAGATGGTGTTCTTCCTCCTTGGGTCAAGAAGCTCTGCTCCTACTGTGGAAGCTTTAAGAAGCAGCTCATTGGTTTTGTGTACACACATAAACAAAACTGAGAATTTGATTTTTGAAGGCAGAAACTGATGGGATTTTCTGTCTGTACAAGGGATCCTGAGCATAAAGCTTGTAGGCAAGTGACTTGCAGGGGGACACTGAGTTTGGCAAGTAAGCATGCCCAGCCCAAACAAAAAGCATACCCCTTCACCTGGGGGTTATCTCTCCTCATTGCAACAAAGCTTGCTGCTTTTTCATTGAAGTAGCTTTTCAATCTCACAGAATCACAGAATGGTAGGGGTTGGAAGGCACCTCTGGAGATCCATCTTGTCCAACCCCCCTGCTTGAGCAGGGACACCTAGAGCAGGGGGCATGGGAACGCGTCTAGGCGGGTTTTGAATGTCTCCAGGGAAGGAGACTCCAACTTCCCTGGGCAGCCTGTGCCACTGCTCTGTCACCCTCACAGGAAAGTTTTTTCTCATATTGAGGTGGAACTTCCTGTGTTCCAACTTGTACAAATTGCCCCTTGTTCTGTCATTGGGCACTACTGAAAATAGCTTAGTCCCATCATCCTGACACCCACCCTTTAGGTATTTATAGGTATTGATGAAATCCTCCCTCAGTCTTCTCCAGGCTGAACAAACCCAAGTCTCTCAGCCTCTCCTCATAAGGGAGATACTCCAGTCCCCTGATCATCTTGGTAGCTCTCCGCTGGACTTGCTCAAGCAGTTCCCTGTCATTCTTAAACCGTGGGGACCAAACCTGGACAGAGCACTCCATATGTGGTCTCACTAGGGCAGAGCAGAGGGGGAGGATAATCTCCCTCGACCTTCTGGCCACACTCCTTTTTATGCAGCCCAGGATATTGTTGGCCACCTTGGCCACAAGGACACATTGCTGGCTCATGGTGAGCTTGTTGTCCTCCAGCACTCCCAGGTCCCTCTCAGCAGAGCCACTTTCCAGTAGTTCAGCCTCCAACCTGTACTGGTGCCCAGGGTTATTCCTCCCCAGGTGCAGGAACTTGCACTTGCTCTTGTTGAATTTCATCAGGATACCCTTGGCCCAGCTCTCCAGCCTGTCCAGGTCTCTTTGGATGGCAGCAGAGCCTTCTGGTATATCAGCCATTCCTCCCAGCTTAGTATCATCAGCGAACTTGCTGAGGTTACACTCTATCCTATCATCCAGGTCATTGATTAATACGTTGAACAGGACTGGACCCAGCACAGACCCCTGGGGAACACCACTAGTGGCAGGCCTCCATCCAGACTCTGCCCCATTGATCATGACCTTATGAGTTCTGTTGTTGAGCCAGTTATCAATCCACCTCAGTGTCCACTCACCCAACCCACACTGCCTTAACTTGCTGGTGAGGAGGCTATGGGAGACAGTGTCGAATGCCTTACTGAAGTCAAGATAGACAACATGCACTGCTCTCCCTTCGTCAACCCAGCTAGTCACACCATCATAGAACGCTATCAGGTTGGTCAAGCATGATCTTCCCTTGGTAAATCCATGTTGGCTATTTCTGATAACCTTCTTGTCCTCTACATGCCTGGAGATGACCTCCAGGATGAACTGCTCCATCACCTTTCCGGGGATGGAGGTGAGGCTGACTGGCGTATAGTTTCCCCAGTCCTCCTTCTTGCCCTTTTTGAAGATAGGAGTGACATTAGCTGTCCTCCAGCCCTTGGGCACCTCTCCTGTCCTCCACGACCTTTCAAAGACGATGGAGAGTGGCTCAGCAAGAACATCCACCAGCTCCCTCAGCAACTCACAGGTGTATCCCATCGGGGCCCATGGATTTGTGAGGATCAGGTTTGCGTAGGTGATCTCTGACCCAGTCTTTCTCAACCAATGGTAAGTCTTCCTTTCCTCAGATTTTTTCTCTCTCTTCTGGGGGCTGAGATGCCTGAGAGCCAGCCTTAGCAGTGAAGACTGAAGCAAAGAGGCATTCAGCAACTCCGCCTTCTCTGCGTCCTGCATCACCAGGACCCCTTCCTTGTTCAGCAGTGGGCCCACTGCATCCCCAGTCTTCCTTTTACTGCTGATGTATTTAAAGAAGCCCTTCTTGTTATCTTTGACATCCCTGGCCAGATTTAATTCCAAGTGGGCCTTGGCCTTCCTCGTTGCATCTCTGCACACCCTGACAACATTCCTATATTCCTCCCAAGTGGCCAGTCCCTTTTTCCACATACTGTGAACCTCCTTCTTCTGTTTGAGTTTCTCTAGAAGATCTTTGCTCATCCATGCAGGTCTCCTGGCTCCTCTGCCTGACTTCTTCCTCCTGGGGATGCACTGATCTTGAGCTCAGAGGAAGTGGTCCTTGAATACTGTCCAGCTCTCTTGGACCCCCTTGCCTTCCAGAGCCCTAGCCCATGGGATCCCTCGTAGCAGGTCTTTGAAGAGGCCAAAGTTGGCCCTCTTGAAGTCCAGGATTGTAATCCTACTTGTCACCCTGCTTCTACCTTGCAGGATCCTGAACTCGACCATCTCATGGTCACTGCAGCCAAGGCTACCCCCAACCCTCACATCCTCAACTAGCTCTTCCTTGTTTGTTAGGATAAGGTTGAGCAGCACATCTCGCCTTGTTGGCTCCTCCACCACCTGCATCAAAAAGTTGTCCTCGATGCTCTGTAGGAACCTTCTGGATTGTGCATGGCTCGCCGTGTTGCTTTTCCAGCAAATATCAGGGTGTTTGAAGTCCCCCACGAGGACCAGGGCCTGCGATTGTGAGGCTACTTCCAGCTGTCTGTAGAAGGCTTCATCAACTTCCTCTTCTTGATCAGGTGGCCTGTAGCAAACACCCACAACAGTGTCACCCATATTTGGCTGTCCCTTAATTTTACCCACAGGCTCTGAACTTGTTCTCCTTCCATTCCAAGGCAGAGCTCGATGCATTCCAGTTGCTCCCCTCACATAAAGAGCAACTCTCCCACCTCGCCTTGCTGGTCTGTCTTTCCTGAAAAGCCTGTAGCCATCCATGACCCCATTCCAGTCATGCGAGCTGTCCCACCATGTCTCTGTGATTGCAATGAGATCATGGCCCTGTGACCGCACACAGAACTCTGGTTCCTCCTGTTTATTCCCCATGCTGCGTGTGTTGGTGTACATACAGGCATTTCAGAAAGGTGTTTGAGCATACATTTCAGCCAGAATTTGATTTGCCCTGCTCCCAGGTTTGTGTTGGAGAGCGGGGAAGGAAATGTGATCTTAAGATTTGTAGGTATAGTTTTAATCTGTTCTTTAATAGTCAGACTGGTCATCCTCGGGGTTTTCAGGCCCCTGTGCTGGGAGATGGAGATGGTATGCAGAATAAAGTCCCAGTTGTTGAAGAGGTGGCAGTCACCAACCTGCTCCTCCACCTGGATGTTCACAAGTCCACGGGGCTGGATGGGAACCACCCGAGGATGCTGAGGGAGCTGGCAGAGGAGCTTGCCAAGCCACTGTCCATCATTTATCAGCAGTCCTGGTCAACTGGGGAGGTCCCAGATGACTGGAAACTAGTGAATGTGACACCCCTCTACAAGAAGGGTTGGAAGGAGGATCTGGGGAACTATAGGCCTGTCAGCCTGACCTCAGTGCCGGGAAAGGTCATGGAGCAGATCATCTTCAATGCCATTATGTGGCACGTGTGGGACAACCAGGCGATCGGGCTCAGCCAGCATGGGTTTATGAAAGGGAGGTCCTGCCTCACTAACCTGGTCTCCTTCTATGATAAGGTGACCTGCTTAGTGGATGAGGGGAAGGCTGTGGGCGTTGTCTACTTGGACTTCAGTAAGGCCTTTGACACTGCCTCCGACAGCATTCTCCTGGAGAAGCTGGCTGCTCACGGCTTGGACAAGTGCACTCTGCGCTGGGCTAAAAACTGGCTGGATGGCCGAGCCCAGAGAGTGGTGGTGAATGGAGTCAAACCCAGTTGGCGGCTGGTCATGAGTGGTGTTCCCCAGGGCTCAGTGTTGGGGCTGGTCCTGTTCAATATCTTCATTGATGATCTGGATGAGGGGATCGAGGGCACCCTCAATAATTTTGCAGATGACACCAAGCTGGGTGGAAGTGTCGATCTGCTGGAGGGCAGGAAGGCCCCACAGAGGGACCTGGACAGGCTGGACTGATGGGCCGGGGCCAACGGTATGAGATTCAACAAGGCCAAGTGCCGGGTCCTGCACTTGGGTCACAACAACCCTTTGCAACACTACAGGCTTGGGGAGGAGTGGCTGGAGAGCTGCCTGGAGGAAAAGGACCTGGGGGTGCTGGTTGACAGCCACCCGAACAGGAGCCGGCAGTGTGCTCAGGCGGCCAAGAAGGCCAATGGCATCCTGGCTTGTATCAGGATTGAACAGTGGCCAGCAGGAGCAGGGAGGTGATCGTGCCCCTGTGCTCGGCACTGGTGAGGCCCCACCTCGAGTACTGTGTGCAGGTTTGGGCCCCTCACTGCAAGGAGGACATTGAGGTGCTGGAGCATGTCCAGAGAAGGGCAACGAAGTTGGTGAAGGGTCTGGAGAACAAGTCTTGTGAGGAGCGGCTGAGGGAGCTGGGGTTGTTTAGTCTGGAGAAGAGGAGGCTGAGGGGAGACCTTATTGCTCTCTACAGCTACCTGAAAGGAGGTTGTAGTGAGGCGGGGGTCGGTCTCTTCTCCCTAGTAACAAGCGATAGGACGAGAGGAAATGGCCTTGAGCTGCGCCAGGGGAAGTTTAGGTTGGATATTAGGAGAAACTTCTTCACCGAAAGGGTTGTCAAACATTGGCACAGGCTGCCCAGGAAGGTGGTGGAGTCTCCATCCCTGGAGGTATTTAAAAGAAGGGTAGACGTGGTGCTTGAGGATCTGGTTTAGTGGTGGACTTGGCAGTGATAGGTTAGTGGTTGGACTCGATGATCTTAAGGGTCTTTTCCAACCTTAACAATTCTATGATTCTATGATTTTTGTAATTAAAAATACTATAGGTCTTCAAGCGTGTCAGTCTATCTACAGTTGTTCAGACCCTTGACATATGTTGTAAGCCTTTCAGGCATTGTGTTCCTGAATTGTATTAAACACACATTCCAGCTAGAAGCAGTCTTTTCTTCTGGCTTGGTCTTTCATAGCAAAGATTGGAAATCTAGGGCACTTGGAGTGGAGTTGGTAGTTTTCTTTCCAAGTCGGTCCAGTCCAAGGTAACAGTACAGGTTAGAGGGCCAGGTTCACAGTTGAGGGCAACAGCCTGAGCTCCTCTGGGAGTTGGGTGGCTGTGTGCTGCAATGGCAAGTGACCTGGCTTACCTTCCCTGGAAGCTTTGGAAGTGGAATAGTGAAATCGTACCCAGAGACCTCCAGTGGCCATACGTTTTGAATCCTGACTCTGTCTGGGGGACAACGGCTTGTTCAGTTGTCTGTAACCTCAATTACGTGCTGCTATATAGCTGACGGAGAAATGCTTGACAGTTCATTTCTGAGCATTACAAAGCTGAAATGGATTATCTATTAACAGTTTATATCCACTGGGTCATGTAGACCTGTCAGCACAACATGGTTGGTTCTTTGCTAGCCATTGAACAGCTTTTCAACCAGTGCCAGAAATGCACTGGGGAGAACAGGCCAGTGTCATTTGCTCCTGGTGGCAGCAACTAGAATAATGAAATGAAATTTAATGAAAGGCGCTAATAACAAGTTTGTGATACTTGCAGATTAGCTAAAAGGGCACAAAGTGATCCTAAATTGCATATCTTTGTATGTATCTAAGGGGCAGTGTATGTGAAAGTCTAATTCCCTCCCTAGAAGGGAGAAAATGGTTCCAGCTTGCGTGTGCCTAGAGAATAATGTTGTCTCTGAATTTTGAGAATATGTGGTTAGCCTTGGGCCCATTATTAGCTGCAACATTCCAAGGCCAGCTACTTCCAGCTGCATCTTTATGGAATTGCTGCATACTTGTTCAACTTGCAAATAATGTCCCTTTCTTCTTAGTTGGTGAATACAAGTGAAAACTTGAGCAAGAGTCGCAAGATTCTGCGTTCTATGTCCAGGAGGTGAGTAGTGTGACTGACACAGACCTGCCTGTGGCAGGCAGCATTGTTGCTTCCTGGTTTCAGGCAACAAATGAAGAAGAGCATGCCAGCAGGAGCTTTGGGCAGGTTTGGGGGAATGTGTGCCCATGTGCAGATGCTAATTTGTGTTTTCTTCTCTCTAGTAATTACTGGAGCACAGGTAGTTGAATGCTACTGCATCTGTGCTGCTCATGTAGGGTAATACAGGGTTTTTAACCATACCGTGTAATAAGTGGTGGGGGGGGGGAGGGAGTTGGATGTAAGCAAGTTACAGCGAATAGTGAAAGATAACTTTAGACACAACTCCTTGTTATTCAGGTTGGAAAAAGCTGTGCCATAAAGCACAGCTTTAGATTTAGGTGTCTGATGACACAGATAAATCTGTTTAGCCCACAGTAATGCCCTAGAGTAGCTAGGCAGTTGTATGAGACCATATACTAAAGCCTTGGCTGCTTAACTGTGTTTATCTTAACTATGGTTTAATTACCCTCATAGACTCTATGAACTAGTTTATTTGCAGTAGGTACTTCTGGCCTAACAAGCTTTCCTTCATACCTGTTGCCAAAGGAAGTTACAATAACTGTATGATTTTCAATAGTAAAAGTATTGTATGTTATTGAGATTGTGTCATTTTACTACAACTACATAGTTCCAAGTTTTATATCTTGGGTTTTTTTAGCACAATAAGTTATCAGAGGCTTTTCCTCTCTGCTTGAGCAGAGGAGTAGGTATGTATAGAGCAGAATGATCTGCCGTAGTGGGGGAAGAAGAGGAGCAGAGCTGCTACTGTTGAGGTGTAAGAAAGACAAGCAGAATTTCCAGGAAAACATGAGTAGGAAACTGTCAAGTTTGTCCCTTCCTGCTTGTTAAAAGCTATTTGAACAGCACTTTGTGGTCTAGCTAAAACAGGGAGTGTACTTCTTATTGAAGGTAGGATGGTGACCAAATTATCTAGAATCTTTTTTTCCCCTCTTGATTATGAAAACAAAGCTATCTTGGATTTTTTTTTTACTTTTTAACTCTAGAGTAACCACTAATAAGTTGTTGCTGTCAATTATCATCATCCTGGAACTAGCCATCCTAGGAGGTGTGGTCTACTACAAGTTCTTTCGCAGCAGATGAACCTTCATGAGCAGGATGAACTTTTCCACTGTTGAGGAACCGATGGGATGTCTGTTCTCTTTGAGCACCTAAGGATTGAACTGTCTGATGAGGCAGACAGCATGTTGGCTGAAACTGTACTGACACTAGAAAGACAGAGAATGGGAGTAAAAGGAAAAGGCAGAGACAGACTTGAACTACTGGTAAGATTAATAAGAAGGTAATAAATATTTTATTGTCTCGATTTATATATATTAGATACCAAGATTTATTTGTTTAGTTAAGTAAAGTAGCCACTGATCAGTGGAAAAGCTAGTTTATTTAAAAACAGAGAAGTTAACAGTATCGGCCAAGTGTTGACAATCTATCCCCCCAAGGGCCTTGGCAGAGCTCTGTAATGTCCAGTGTACCCAATGCTTTGGATTCTTAAATCCTCACTTGCTCTTCACTGTCAGATTCATCTGGAGAACTGGGTGTTGGGAGTTCATCAAAAGCAGTGTGTGCTCCTTCCCTTGTCTGCCCAAAGCACGTTGCAATCACATCAACTGCAAGACTAGCAGTTGCATTCACTTCCTCTTGAGAAGCTCCAAGCAGTGGATTGACTTCAACCATGTCTACAGCTGAAAGCATTCCTGTGAAAACAGTTCACAGCATGGTTACTATGAAAAAAAGGGTAAAATCCCTAACAGTGATTCTTATGCAGCTTTTCATTCATTGCAGCAAACCTGATACTTGTCTAAGGGGTAGAGTAGGCCACAGGCTTAAGTAGAATTGGCTCAAGTGAGGGATGAGGTTATCACTCCTAGATGCAAGTTTGTGTTTTTAATTTGGTTCTTTCTTATATTGTCACTACCTCACTCATCCATGCTTTTAGCATTTAGTTTGATGTTCCATATACACTTATGAGGGGAATAGTTTTTTAATCTTGTTTGCTCCCAGTCCAAAAATTAGGGGATATTATAGTTTCACCTAGTATTTTCTGCCATCCTACTCATGATTCTATTGAATCTGTTGTCTGGTTGTGATGTGTTGTTTGTTGGATTTTTTTTTTTCCTTCTTCCCATACCAACTTTCACTGCAAGTAACTCATTTCATTGTTTAAACAAACAAAAACTCCATGGCATAAGAAGGAAATTCCTCAATATATTGAGTCAACTGCAGCACACTTGCAAAAGCTTGATTTGCTAGCCTTCAATCCTACAGAGCTGTTTGCATTTTTTTTTTTTTTAAATCATGGAAGCCCATTTTTACATCTTACCTTATGTGTTTCAGAGCAGGGGACAGTGTTACACAATGTATTAACAACTTGGTCATCTTATGTATTTTATTCACTTTTGGTAAGTTGACGGTTAAGCTGCTTCTAACACCTGGGTCACTGCCCAAACATAGGGCTGCTTTTCCCCTTACTGAAGGCTGAATTGGCTCTGTAGGCACCTCAGGTTTGGCTACCTTTATCTTATTATCTAGTTACACAGGAGAAACAGAACCAATATGAGCTCTGTGTAGTTTGTCCCATCCTTGCTCAGTCCAGTGCTGCTGGTCAACTCCTACCTGTGTTGTGTATTTCCTCTGTGATGTACATGCCTTCTCTGTAAGTTAATCCACCCAGAACAGGAGTCCCAGTTGCTGGAGCCAGTGAGGGATCAAAAGCATCAATGTCAAAACTCAGGTGGATTGGTCTCTGTCTCCTGAGGCAGAATAAACCAAGAAAAGCTATCTCAGAACCCTGAACTTTTTCTACATTTATTTCTTACTGTCCAGGCTGATCAGCACAGTAGCATCGTGCTCCATGATGCTAAAGGTCTTAAGTCACACACGGTGTCTTACATACATTTGGAAAGGACTTTATTTTGTTAGTATCTTTGGACTTGGAAACATCTCTTAGCTCAGAACTTTCCCCAGTACACATTGGGAAAATGGAAGTTTGACTTTCTACTTTTACTGAGCCTCTGCCCAGGTCTGATTTGGCTGAAGATAAGTACTTCAGTTCTAACCATCTTATCCGGTATTTGTCTCCTTAGCTGGAAAAGCACAGGGAAACATACAATGTAATCCAGCCTTTTCTCCTTTTGTACAGAAAGCCAGGGTGAAAGGCTGAAACATCGATTTGCGTGGCATCTAGGATGGAGGAAACATGAAGCTTAAGGATTTCATAGACAGCTCATCACAATGAATGGGGCATTCTGCATTTTTCAGGTCAATAGTTGAAGGCTGCCTCCAAACTCTGCCATGTAAGCCTAGCTGATGAAAAAGCAAAGGATAATCTCAAACCTAAAACATTAGTTAGTCACTACATGATGTCTGGCAACCTGTGACAGCTTAAGAAATTGGACACTGCTTGTCCCTCAGATGAGCTGTTTAAGTGGTAGCATGAGTAATTCCAATTTACTGCAGATGCTCAGTAGGGAGAAGCATCTGGATTAGCAACTTCACTTGACACAGCTGCAGCCAGGAAGGGAGGGCAAGCGCATCTTTAGATACAACAGCATGCAGCACAGATCCATGGGCCTTGCTTGGCTTACAGGACTTCTGTTCTACCCTGTGGTGAGAGGTCACTCAGCCCTGATCCTCTCCATGTGTCCCTAGACCAGCACTGATCCTGATAGATCAGGGAGCCCTGATAGTTCAGCAAACGTGAACAAGGGTAGCAAAGACTTCAGCACTGAACTGAAGTGGTTCCAGTGCATTTCAGTAGCTGAACTGAACATGGCAGTTGGCATCAGGACAGCATCTGTAGCACAGTCTAAGGAGGAAGCCATCAAGTGCTTCTACCTCAGGCACTAACAGTCACTACATATGTTTTTAAAAGTATAATGGATACCTTAGACTCCAAGATGATTCAGACATTTTGTCAAACTGCAGCGAAGTGCAGAATTCCTCAAGAAACACAACAAATCATGTAAAACAAAGCCATAACTCTAACCTCTCTTGTAGCTTTTTGCTAAACACTGTAAAATGGTTCCAGTTCAAGATGCAGAAGGAAAGTAGATATTTAACAAGTGGATGATAAGAGTAGTTTAAGACGGATAATAGTTTCTTACCCGCCCATGAGTTGTTCAAATGTTCTTTCCATAACTTTCTGAATTCCAAGGCGATCAATATCCCTCATGGAAAAATACTGGATTTCATAGTTCTTCAAAATGTAGCTGTTAAAATAATTTTAAAAATTATTACTGGCCTAAGCTTAAATCTAGCAGCCTTTGTGAATGGAACAGCCAGATGGGAAAGCAGCTCATGATTTCAGCCTTTAGAGAAATCCTTTAATCTAAATCAACTTACTATTCTGCAGGATCCACATCCCTCAAACCAATGTACACGATATCAGATGTTGAAAGGCAGGGCTTTAGCCAGGAAAAGCCAGGAAGTTGTGGTACCTGCAAGCAAAGGTTTGGTATTAGATTAGTTTAATGACATATATAACAAAACTGTATTAAACCGTATTTAATGCTTGCCTCAAAATTTTGTATTTATTTACAGTATCCTTTCTCTGTCTAAACAGAGATACTTCACTTGAGAGTCTGGTGTCCTGGTTTAATCAGTCCTTGCTTTTGTTGTACCCTTTTACCTGAGTTGAATGTTAACGAATGAAGTTTTTACTCTTCTGCATTTTCCAGTTTGATGAGGAGGAATAAACAGCCCAACTCCACAAGCAATAGGTAATTGGCATCAGTGACTGTAAGGGGGAATGATAAGAAACTAGATATTCGGATGTAGATCACTTAGTGCATTTAATGATAATGCTACGTAACTTAACCCAGTACATCATACTTAAGTGGAAGAATAAAAACCAAGGCGTCTCTGTCTTTCCAGAAGAATCACCAAAAAGTCATGCAGACTTTGTTGCAAGAATAACATCAAAGATGGACAAATTCAAAGTGGGAAGAAAAAAAAAAATTACAAGAAGTTGGGCCTCCACATTGGGCTACATCGTACTGATTTTTAATGTAGAACTAAAGAGAGCAGGTTTAGGACAGCAAATGAAGGATGATGAGGTCAGTTTTTCAGCTTTGGTAATTAAGTAGTCATGGTATGCAATTATAAAAATCCTTCAGTTGGTAATACCTACTAATTTTGCTAGTACTTTAAATTAACTCAAGTTTCCATCCTTCCTCTCCCAGCTCTGAAAATGGCTACAGCTAACACAGCTGTCAAGCATTAAGGCAGCTTTGTTTCCCTCTTCTCAGTTACAACATTTGGATTTGTTTAAAGGCTAACACATCCATAGCTCTAATAAATGTTACTCTGGGGAAATGACTTAAAACTTTTCTGCAGTCATGAATTCAGAGTAAGGATAAATGAATTGGAGACCACCAGGAAAAATAATTCAGGTCTCCCCATACCATAAGCTGAGCATAGTGTTATAATATTGTCAGATACTCTCTAGTGTCAATGATTTAGCAGATTTAATACTGCCATTTTTAATTACACGCCTTCTTTATTTAAAGAGAATGGAATGTCCCAACTTCCTTTGCTAGGCTCTGGTTTTACTTTGTTGCAATAGAAAAGGAGTTGCGGATAGTACAGGCAAACAGGCATCAGAAAAAGGTACAGGCATTTTCAGGGTAAGTTATTAATAGCAGTTTATGAGTTTAATTTGAATGGCTGCGAGAGCCCTGACACTAATGCTCAGTTTGAGGAATGCCAGTTAAAGGCTTATGTTCATAAAGAGTTTCTCTTAAAATTAATTTTGCTGTTTTAAAGTTTTTTTAAAAACTCTGAAGTGCCACCTTGCCTTGCAGAATACCAGGCAGTGCTCCTGCGAAGCTGCCTAGACAAACCAGTAGCAGCTGGCAGCCTGTGAATGGCCTGTGCAAGCAGCACCGGGGGTTTGTTCTACAGCAACCTGGCCAAATACTTTATTTCATAGCCAGATGCACTACTTTTATACTTCATGGCGTCTGCTACATGGAGACACAATCCAGTAGAGCATTGACCAAGCTTATTAGCCCTGGATACATAAGGGCTTCTAAAAAAAGATGAGAACACCTAAACTGAGGGACTTGAAACAGCCCTGGGGAGTTCTTGGCAGTTGCTGCCACATCAGTTTACCCTGTAATGTTGTGCCAGGACAGCTGTTTGTGGGGTCACAAAGTGAATAAGGGCTAGGACATGATGTGTATCAAAAACTAACCAGAGTGCTCCTGAGTCAGTTCTCGTGCAAGCCCACAGAAAGTTACAGCAGCTAAACGGAGTTGCTGGTGTGGGGTCAAGAACAGTCTAAGCAGGTTGTGCCACCAAGAGAAACATATGTTGTGCTACTGCCTCCATCTCATAGTCTTGTAATAGGGAATGAGGAACAAGGAGCCTGGAGATGCTGGAAGAACAGAACCAGTTAGTAGAGATGGGCAATGAATCAGATAGGACGCATGACTACATTTTATTTTGCGCTCTTCTTGTATCCTCAAAGGAGCTGTTGTTTCTCTGTGCTTCTACAAAACAATCTAGACAGGGAGCCAAGAGCTAACTAGTCTTCCTGAGACTATTAAGTTGATGATTAAGTCTTGTAAGTCAGAGAGAGTTTGGTATCAACAAGGGAGTCCACCCAGAGAAGCACACACACAGAGGTGCATGGTGGGGAGGGGTTGCTCAAAAAACCCCTTCACAGCATGAGTGAAAGCAAGGAAGGAGATATGCAGGGCTCACTGCAAAATATCTCTTGCCCTCTTGCACTGCTATCCTCTGTGCCCTTTGACACAATCAAAACCTCCTTGAGAAGCAAAAAGTGCAACCGGTTAGTTTGTTGTTGTGAGGTGTTACACTTAGCAGTAGGACTAGAGTAGCCTTCAGTTTTAGGATTCAAAAAGAATCCTTGCAAAGCACTCAGGAAAAAGAGCAACAGTAAATATTTTTGTCCCCATTGTCAACACAGATGCTCTAGTGGATGAGAGTGAGCCATGTGCGCCTGTTCACACGTAAAGGTTCCCTCCAGCAAGTCAGATATGTAGCCAGGCAAGCTATTGTTGAAGGCACATTCTACTATTGCTATTTAAAAATTTATACTGTGGTAGAAGCCGCCTTGCACCAGCAGAGCGGACATTGGCTTCCTCCCTCTAAGGAGGAGTACAATAGGGTAAGAAAAACCTCTAAATGAGTGCACACCTGTTTGCAAAGTGCAAATACAGGCTGAGGGGCTTGTGTCAGATGTTTCTGCGTAGGCTTCCTGACAGCTAGAATTCAGGTGGGCTTGTCCTGAGATCTCATAACCAGCACCATAGCTGACTAACTCACCCCTAAGTATAGACTAATTGTACTCTTCACTACTGCTGCTGGCCAGAGGCCTGCTCCCCCACTGACTGCAGAAAGCTCCCAGTATTCTTTTAGTAGCTCTTCAAAAAAAAAAAAAATTGCTTTTCTGTGCTGCTGAAGAACTGGAGCCCTGCAGACCAGAAATCAACTATGTATATACAGGAAGCAGATTAAATAATTTTGTCATACTGACAAAAAAGGAAAGCAATATATCTTATTCTGCCTCTCTCCTCCTTCCTCAGCTATCAAAAAACTTGACTTTGTTCTGTTCTCACCAAGACAAACTGTTCACCTTGGGTGAGCTCCAAAAGTCACAAAATTTTCTTTTGCTCTTCCTGTCTCTTCTGCAGAAGTGGGTGCAGTTGCCAAAAAGACAAAAAAATCACCCCCTTTAACTTACAGGCAAGAAACTAGAAATACAGTAGCCTTTTATATTAACCATCTTGTGCCCTGGGGATATTTGAAAGAAGCCCCATTAATTTTGCATTATTTTGGGAATTCTAGCATGTTTGTAGAGACCATACTAGAATTATTAGAAAAAGCACAAAATTGACTGCAGGATGGAGTTAATGCAAAAGAATTTGCAGGAGAAAAGAAGAGCTGCTTTACCAGATGACAGTAATCTCACTATGCCAATAGGTAAGAGCGCAATGGTATCTTCAGTAGCCATAAAGATGTTAATATGTGCTTGGTCGTACTTGGAAGATACATACTTCCCCCAACACAACACCCCCAAAATTTATCAGGGTGGGGGATCCTAACAGAAATGACTAGCAGTGCAAAGTGCCAGAATAAAATCGAGTCAGGTTTCCTGCAGCTCTAGCATCCATTCTCAACCTGTGGTGGCTGATCCCACTCTCCAGCCCAAGCTTCAGCAGAAGCAGATTGTCATACCTATGTTCCCACTGCAAATGCCCCAGTTACTAACGCTGCACAGGCTGTCACTGTTGAGTCTCCAGGGGATGCTACAGGTACCTGTATAGGGAGATACAGGCCACAGCTAAACCAAGAAGGATATGCAGGCCTCGGGTCAACCTCCTGGTTGGCATCCTGACAGTAGCAAAAACTGGTCATGCACATTCCACGTACCCAGGGGTAAACAGCTCTTTGATAATTTGACCTCATTTCAAGACAAAGTCTATCTCTTCAAAATCACCCTGAAAGTGGGTACAGGTACTCTGATTTGTAATATTTACCAGTGGAGCCAACACCAGAGCAGCCAGTTAGGAGAGATCAGGCAGAAACAGCCCATCAGGCCCCAAGGTTGTCAAAACATGGAAGAGCTAAACCAAGCAGAAGTGCGCACGGTGTGCGGGAACCAGCTGTCACTAGGGGTGAGCTGGACACAGCTTGCACAGGCTCAGCTCAGGGAGGTTCCCTCCTTTGCTCACTTGGTGGAATTGCTGCCATTGCACAGCCTCCACACCAGCTCTGCTCCTTACGCAGGAACGGCAGCATGGTCGGCTGCTACACAGAGCTTGTGTGAACGCTTGCTTTCTGTACAATGCATGAGGTGCTAATACAATTAAAAGCTTCTTCTCATTCTTGTTTCTAAATGTGTCTGTGTATATATATTTGCATGTGCACATGTGCATTTGTGTATAGGGGATGCGTATATATGTACATGTGTAAACACAGAAATAATACATATTTTTGCTTATACTCAGATAACAAAAGGTGTGCATTTGCAGCAGCTAAGAAAGCACCTTACACCAGAAAAAGTAAAATGCTCTGAGGATTCCAATGTAGGTGAACTGTAGAAGCAAGATACTTACTTTATCTTTGAGCTCTCTCAAGAGAAATGAGAGAGGTTGCCCATGGAGGCTTCCAGACTGAGTTGTAAGAGGGGTGTTGATATCAGCGTGTGCATCCACCCAGATCACGCCAAGGTGTGGGCACTGCCGTGCATGGCCGCTGACAGAACCAAGTGCCAAGCTGGAAATAGAGTAGCAAAGTCTTTAGTCACCAGTTCTCCTTCAGGACAATGGGAAGTCTCTGCAACTTCAGTCAGCAACGTTGTCATGTTTCAGTACATCAGGCATCTGCAACAGTAAAGGCTGCATCCCATACAAACTGCATGGCATGCCACTATCATTCTTCCAGGAGACTCCAAGTAACTTTATAGGTCTATATACTTATACTGACAGATGAGAAAGAGCTCTTTTCTCTCTCCACTGGCACCCTTCCCACACTCATAACTTTCACCTGGTCTGGTCCAAATTCTCGCTTAGATAATCTAGTGTGCTTACTTATCAATTCTGCTATTCACCTGTTTTTTTTCATTCCAGTCATGACATCTTCCACACCAAATCACTTACATGCCCTACCTTCTTCAACCAATTCTCAGACAAAAGGTTAGTGAAAAAGGGGAGAAAGATTCACATGTTACAAGATCTATTACAAAATGGTCTGTGTGCAGGCATTACAAACCCATCCTGAGAGTTGAGGGGCAAGAGACACCATTACTGAACATCCAGCAATAAAAAAAACCCACAAGAACTCCTAAAGGGACCTGATCACACAAACTTTCCCAAACAGGAAAACCTCACTTGCATGTCTACAGAACACAGAACAGTCTGGAACTAAGCAGTACTGTCTTAGAAGGTCAGATTTTTGTAGCTCTCTTCCATGTTCCACCCTAAAAGCCCCAGCACTAAAATAAAAATGCTGCTACCCTATGTTATTGCCAGGAAATGACCCCAGGTTGTTCCCACCATCCCCTTATCTTTTTAATGGCGCTCTCATACTCCAAGTATCAACCTGCAGTATGCACCACTACTTGCTTCTAGCTCAGCTCACCTGTGATCGCCTCCTATAGTCACACAGCTGTGTCCAGCAGCCACTGCTCTGCTTACAGCATCAGCCAGTACCTGGCTGGCTAAACCCACTGACCGGGGATATAAAATCAGGTTGTTGTACAGTTCGTCATTGGGAACTTGAGTGAAATTCAAATCTCCAAAGTCGTACACTTGGCATCCTGGAAACACAGCAGCAAAAGGAGAAAGTGAGTTACTTAAATAAGTGCCCAGAGAAATGTTCAAAATACAGACCCCTCAGAAAAATCAAGTGGGCACACATGAAAGGATCAATGGGAAGGGAATGGATTCATTTGACTATTTGCATGCCCTTGCAAACAACCGTATCACAACTCTACAGATTAGGAAGCTGAAGATGGTATTGTTGCTTTAATTCAGCAGCGAGGTAGGACAGTCATAGAAAGTCACCTAGAAAAACAGTTTGGCTTTTCAAACTTATTTCTTGGTAATTTTAACATGAAAAAGTACAGTTTGTATTGCCATCTCCCTTCCCAGTTAAACAGATTGTATACAGCCTTAAATGAGCTCAGTTGCTCAAAGTGCCTACGTGTTTCACTAACTATACTTGAGTCCTAGCAGTCATTTTCCGTTTTCAAACCCCACAACAATCCAGACACAAAAGTGCCACATGACCAATAAAGAAAATTTTCTTACAGTACTTCCAGTCAACTCAGAGGATGCACTAGTGCTTTGTAAGAGAACCTGTCCATTTTCTCAACGCAAGATGTTTTAGAAGGCATTTTAATTCTGGGGCTTTGATCCCAACCCTCTCTGAGATCCTGTCATTGCCTGTTACAACTTAATTGGCTGTTGAAGCCTGACACCATTCTGGGTCTAAGACTTAGCCTTTCCTAATATGTATTTCTGTTTACTTACTGTGAAGTAGAGTCACTTCACAGGTTAGGAAACAAGGGAACATTTCCAAGTGTTGCTTCCCCTCCTCCACCCAAGTGGGAACATATTGATCAACTGGCTGCATTTTAAGTTTAATTCTCTTTCATGTCCATTATAGAGCTTATCCTCTGAAGCTCTGCTGTCTGATACCATGTGCTTTCTTAACAGTCATTTAGAAGCCAACATTTCTAACAGTATGTCACAGGCCAGAGCCTCTCAGTTTCAGGCAGGCCTGTGGCTGCAGGCACTGATAAGGACTGTAAAGGCCCCAAGGTATTAAGCCACTGCTGGTACAGCTGTAAATAAGTCATGACCACCCTGAATACCAGTCATGCCTGTCCCATTTGTTCCTCAGAACCACTAGTCTGTTTGCAGTTCAAAGCATCCAGGCTAGAGCTTTACATTCTGCCTTTAGCCATCCTATGCCTAACAGGGCACCTTGAAAAAAATTAAGAAAATCAATACCAATAAACAGCCTCCTTGGGGCTCTGGTCTTCCTGCTTAATTTCCATTAAGTCATTCGTCTAGTATCTAAGAAGCAGGGTCTCTGATTTTGCTCAGTGGAAATAAAAGTAACATTGAGGAAAAACATGTCTTTATTATAATTTCAAAAGGAGTTTTGACTGGTGAAAAAATGAGGGAGAATGGCTGAGTCATTTGTGAGAGTTAGGTGGCTGGGAAATAGGGAAGCATCCTTTTTATAGCAGGGACATAGATGGACATATGTCAGGGTATTTGCTAGGAGAGGACATGGCAGCTGAGCGCTGCCACTTGACAAAAGATTAAATAAGCAGTCTCAGCAACTCTGTAAGAAAGCACATTAGCTGCAGAGACTTAAAGCAGTAAGCTGGACCGCGAGATACCAACTCCCTCATTTTCAAAAGGCAACACAGGCATACAACAGCATTTTTTTCCCCTCCTTTGGTAATACCTAATTAGCCACTAAGATTGCATAATTTTGAGCCCATTTAGTTCAGATTTGAATGCACTGATCTCCCATATGACCACTACATTTTTTACCCTCTGTTTCATTCTGCTGCTGTGCACAATCAGAGAAGAGTTGTGAGTTCTGAGAGATGTTCAATGAATGTCAAAAGTCTAATTTTTTTTTTAATTCACATCTTCCTGCAAGGCTACTTCTCACTCATATGCACACAGCTACACATTTTGAAGTTTGATGAAAGTACTTGAGTGTCCCCGGGAGACAAGTTTTGGAAGTAAGACTTCAAGACATTGCATCATTCAATAGGTATTAAGAGCTTTTAGAGGTGCTGTACAAGTTAATAATATTTGATCTAATACCTCTGGCATCTGTGGGAAGTAAATCCGCAAATGGGAGCTGTGTTCAGCAACTTACGCAGTGCAGGACTGCACATTACACAACATAATGGGAAAAAGGACTACCACTTATGTTTTGTTCTCTCTTACAGGACATAAAAGCACATCACAATATTTCTACCCATTAAAAGATGAAAAAGAATGAAAAGAAATTCTATCATTAAGCTCCGTCCTGAGATCAGTGTAAAACAAAGAACCGGCCATGCCACCTTTCATAACACTTAAAGGAACCTGTTAAGATTCTTCAGGTTATGCTCAAAGCAGGCCAAACATGGCAGATTCTAGCAAGTGTGTGTGGGGAAGTAGCACTTGTGTTCAAGAATTTCCTTCTTTATCCTGCCCTCCTCCCAACCCCCATTTATAAGGGAAAAAGACTTGTTTCAGCTTCTGAATAAAAAAAGCCATTCATTTCTTACAATCACATGAGGTTCATACAGCTTACAGTATAGGTATGTTAGATGGACAGACACATTTTTGGGGTCCAGAATTCTGGGATGTCATCTGCCTTTTGGACAAATGGTACTCAGATCTCCTGCATTAAGTAGTCTCTCTCTCTAGTTACGTTTATAAAAAGCCTCATGTCTGTTAAGACAATAGATGCCTTCGGTTTTTGTTGCCATCTTCAAAAGTTCATTGTTCAGATAGAGTGCATAAGCCCTGTAGCAGCTTTGTGCTTCCCTCATTTATTTAGGCCTACTGTTTTTATGTGCTTGCAGAGGATAGCTCAAGTTTCCCAGGGTGATAGCCATTGGATAGTTGGCTGAAAATGTATCTGTTTAAGAACACAGTTAATCTCAGAAGTATGCACTAATCCAATCCTCAAATATTAATAATATCTCTTCTTCCTACTTTTAATTGTGCCTAGAGTTTTAGAGGTTATGATTAAATGACCTTAGGGCAAAAAGAAAGCTTAGTGAAGGGATAGTACACAAAAAACAACCCCCAAAACACAACACATAAATATGTGTATGCACATGCATATACACACTTCTAATCACTTCAGGATACACGGTTTATCTATTAGGATTGACCAGATATTAGAGATGAACTCAACACGTGCATTTCTCTTAATGCTTATTGAGCAGCAAAGAAAAAGAATTTGTCAAATTATTAAAGTAATTATGGATGTATTTTCTTAGCTTTTATTTAGAGTGCCTCAGGCATTAGTCTAACACTTACAGACCTGAACTGTTTTTCATTTCATCTGCCTGGCTTGCAAATAGTTTTCCTTTAAAGAATTTAAAAAGCTTAATCTTTCTCAACTACATTATTTTGTCCAACACAGAAATTGCTAAATGGATAGACATGCTACAGTGCAGTGGAGTCTGGTGGATCTTGCTGTTACTTGGCCATTAGTGAAAGATTTGTATAATCCACCACACCAAAAAATAAGCACTTAATTTCTTTGGTAGTTGGGGCACTCCCTATTTTAAGACACTGATAGTTATAAAATAACATCTTTTTGAATCAGCACAGAAAATGAGCATGAAGAATATATTAGGGCCTTTTAAAAGGCAGTAGATCCAAGTTCTGAAAACTGAAAAAATGTGGGCAGATAGGAGAGCCAGCTTCCTTGCTTTCGTTAGAAAGCACAGCATCCACACCATTTGTCAGTGCCACAGATCAGGTCTAGCCAGGACTGAAATTCTTTTTAAATGTAAGAGCTACAGCTCTTACAAACTAAACATTACAAACATTTTGCTAGTAACTAAATAATATTAAATTAAATATTATCAAAAGAAACTTTTTGTTCCACTTTCAGGCTCTAACAGAAATTACATGCAAGTGAAAAATACATGGTTTGATTCATTATTCAATTATCAACAGTGCAGAACATTTATAACCACGAAGTCCATACAAGTCAGCTTCCTCAGCACCCTGGCTCAAGAGGAAATCACCTTTTGAAGGGGGTGGGAACAGGACGGGACACACACGGACCAAACAACCCACACACACCCCGCCCACCCCCCAAAAAAAAAAAGAAAAACCTAAACAAACAAAAAGTAAAACATAAAAAACCAAACCAGGCTTGATTCACCTAGTTCTGTTAGAGGAGCTTGAAAGACATATCAGGGAGATGGAGGTGTCCATGGGAATATGGCCACAGAGTATAATTACATAAATAAGATGCATATATGCACAACAGCCCTCCTGTTAGTATGAGTGATTAGTGTATAAAGGCAGCATGCATCTCTTCCACAGCTGAGGAGTGGGATCCTCAGCGGTTCAGTGTCCCCCTCTGACAGTTTCATCAACAGGGCTGCTTGGGGGCACATTTCAGCTAAAAATAAGTTAACTTGAAATAGTTTGTACAGTAGATGTTCCCTAGGTCAACTTCTTTCGATGGAAGACGTTAGGGAAAGGTCACACAGGCATTCAACCAGCAGACCAGGGGAATGGAGGGCAGTTGTTTCTTCAGCCTACACAGCCAGAACCAGAACTTTACCTGTATCTGGTAAAGGAAATCAGCATTTTTCATAATTCGGAGCCAAACTTGTACTTAGGTAGAAATACAAATTAAGAACACCTTTAAGAAAATAAAGTTTCCTGCATGCCTTTTCAAATAAAATATCAGTGTAGCACTTGGGCTCAACTCAATGATGCTTATAAATGGGACATAAGATGCCCTTTAGCAAGCTGTATGACAATGGTAATGTTCACCTCGTATCATCTTAAAAGCCAGTCCATTTATTCAGTCCCCACAGGAAGCAGCAGTTGCTATAGCAAGTAATTTCCCTGGACAGATTTATAGAAAAATTTTCTTCTGTAAAAGCAAGTGGCTCATAAGTCTGGGGCATTTAACCTGAAAACATCTGGGCAGCAGCGAGGAAAGCCGCCCCAGCCTCTTCTGCTGGGATGCTACACTAGAGCCAGAAGCAGCAAAGTGCTAGGAGATTCAGCTTTGTAAATCCAGGCTGTCTGCTGACATTGCCCAATGGCATGCTGCTACAACACTGTTATAATGACTCTCATAGGCAGCAAACAGGAATTGGAACAAAAGCATGCGGAACACGTGGTAGAAATTATCTCCTGACACTGCCTGTTTATACTGCGTATTTGTGAACTAGAAGTAGAAAAATCCTGAATAAATGGGAAAATTATATATTTCCTCTTTCTGGTTTCTAAGCCCTGCTGACCTGCTTTCAGAGGAGTCTGGAAATACCACTGTTACTACATCTTACTTCATACTATGTGCTACATAAAATCCGTCACGCAAAAGCATCACTCCCATGAACTGTTTTCTCAGATTAAAGCCCATTTAAGTGAATCACCACAGACAGAAGGCTTTGCTGGAAGCAGTGAGTATTATGAACAATGCTGATAGACAAACTTACTTTCCTTCCTGTGAAGGAAGCAAAGGGCTACATGCTGTTACTGTCCTTTTCAGTATAAACTCATTGGCTTATGGTATGGACTTTGTAATCCTTTCTCAGACACTGTCAAAATGTTGCATAAGAGCAAACAAAAGATCCAGTTCATTATGACCACTGCCTTCTAAAGCCTGTTTTAAGACAGTTTTAACCCTCCAGAATTATCTGGGGAGTGTGTGTATAAAAACAATTATCTAAATGAAGGTCATACTTTTGTTTTACATGAATATGAAATTAGGCTACCAAGGTTCCTGCTGCAAGAGACAGACTTCAGCAGCCTAATTTAATCATAACTTTGTCTGGAAGTTCTTACACGGTGTCTAATTCTCTTTGAACAGAATATATATCTGCTGGAAGAAATCTCTTATTAGATAAATATTTGATGGCTCAGTAGGTTTCTGCCAGCACTAAAATTTCACTTCCAAAGAGGGAAGTTCATGTCTCAGATCTTTCCTGTTGGCATTCTGAAAGGTCTAGTTCAAGATAAAGTTTCTGTATAGGTACCTATTTAAAAGGCTTCAGCAACAAGCAAAACCAATCCCAATTGCTACCTCAAGTGTGTAGTCTTAAGGCATCCTTTACATAAAATGAGCCAATAAATATTTTTTCCAACACCATATCAAGCAGCCACCTGTTTTCCTTTTGATAACTTTAATCTCTTATGAAATCCAGTGCACTTGACCTGAAGAGGTCTCCAAAAACGTCAATGTAGGGTCATTGGGAAACATTTACACTGTGGCTTGCATCAGAGAGGAGACAAGGGCGGAGCTATTGCCATCTGCCACTCTGCTGGCAAACCCTGTGTAAATTCTAATACCCTTCAAATAAGCTTAACCCAGAAACAGTTCCCAATAGCAGGAAAACAACTATGTACTTACAGCGATCAGAAGTCATAATACTAAAGCAGCTCTCCTCAACAACAAACACCTTGTGCTTTAGATTGGCATAGAAGTAGTTATTATATTCATTAACCCAGACACTTGAGAGGAAGGGAGAGCAGAATATATCAGAGATTACTGAAGCCCTCTCCCCCTCCCTCTTAGCAGCTACAAGAAACTAAGATCAGGCCAGCTCACTTCTTCATATTCAAATGAAAGATGTGATTTATTTTTTTTTGTATTTGACTTTAGTGCCTCATTGCCTGCTTTTCACAAGGTGGTTTTACCATGGAAATTTCCATGTTCCATCCAAAAACAATCCTCTGTATCACATTCACATAAGCATGTAGCTGCCATAGGTGTCTTGGTCCTGTGAGTCCACAATGAAAGGCAGGAATAAAGTTTCAAATGAGGAAGTAGTAACAGGTTCTGTGCACCATACAGCAGATCAAAACCCAACTCATTACCTAAAGTTTCACCTCTGTCATTTCCCTTTTTGCCCCTCTCTCTTCAACACCATTCATGGTAAAAAAAAAACCATCATGTGATCTGAACTTATTCCAATCCATAGATAGTTTTATGGGTACAGAAATTCAGCTATGTATTAGAACTAATTTTATAATATAAAACTATCAGGGATGAAGGGTATTGCCATAAACCCAAAGAAATACAAAACCCCCAAAAGCTCTGTTGTTTGGTCTTTAAATCTCATCTCCTTTTATTGAAAGATTAGGAAAAAATAATCAGTTCAGGTTTCCTGATCTGCATCAGTATAGCTTAAATATTTTACATGTATTTAATCTGAATTGATGCAAGGAACAGTTGCAATTAAAGCTTCTAGTGAACTTTGCTCCAAATTAACAAAGTCTCTTTTAAAGCCAACTTCATGGATAATGCACAACCTGGAATATGCACCAGCCAAATGGGAGAGGAAAAACCAACCAAACATCAAATCAATGACTGACAAAAAACTTTTTATTCCAAAACAAAAACAAGCACATTGTGTCCTCCTCCAACATGGGGGAGGGAAGAGAATCAGAGCTGACCTACCGCAAGGAATGCTCTGGCTCCATGTACTTTCAGTGTCAGCATTCTTGTTGTAACTTCTAAGGCTAGTTGTAATCATGCAAATATCACAGGGTACAACACTCAAAAGGATAAACTATAACTGCTGTCAGAGCACACTCCCCCACTTCTAAGAGCTTAGCTTCCCATGCTCAAGGTGAGTTAGCTGATGAGGTCTGCTGCAGAGAACCAGCCTAGAAACAGCTTCAGTGGAGGCCTGCGAAACAGCTCTCCTCCAAAGCCTCAGCAGGGCTCCTTCTGCCTGCCTCATTGTTTGTCAGCTCCTGGCTGCCCTCCCTCTCAGAGTGGAGCAGCACCTGCCTTTGATGCATTCTGACAACTGGCATAATTTCACAGATTCACTGCAAATGCCAGTAATGACCAGTCCATTTGACCGTGCTTTGATTTTTGTCAAGCCACTTGTCTTTGAATCTAACCAGTCACGGCTAATCGACATTTGAGAGATAAAACAAAAATAACAGTCTCTTGGATCTCTACCTGTCACTGTATAAATAAAAATAGGTCATTTATTCTAGTTCTGGAAATAAGCTGCAGTAGCATGTTTTACTGATTTTATTAAACAAAGGTGTTTGTGCATGCTTGTGTCTGAGGGAAAGGAAGGAAAAAAGAGGACTCCCATTTACCTCTTCTGTCCTGGAGGAAAAAAGGGGGGAGGGTGTCCTTGGGTAAAAACAAAAAAGGGTATTCCTATTTCTGCTTTGTAAGGCAGAAGACTTAGCTGTTAGTCTAACATATCTATGGTATATCCTAACCCATTTTTTCCTGAGAATGTTCCTAGTAAATTGATACTTAGCTTTGACAGTACCAACAGCAGATGTGATCAGTAAGAACCCATGAGCATTTCTCATCTCAACGATGCGGAGATTGAGCTAAACAACATGCTGCTTAAAATGCCAGCAGTTATTGAAAAGCTTGTCTGATTCCCATTTCAACTTTATCAACAGCAGAAAATGACAGATCTTGTTTCTAACACAAGTGGACCTTCTCAAACTACAGTCTGTATGTCAAATCCTAATTCAAATATAGGGCAAGCAGAGTGGTACAGTTTATCAAAGTCTTCAGGGATACAGGCAACTCTTTAAACACATATTTACTGGGTGGGCTAATGAAAATTATTTTACCAACGCTGTAACTCTTGCCAGTCCACATCTACTGAACCCCAGCACCAGAACTTCCTCTTAAACTCTTCCCCCGAGACGATTTAGAGAGGAAAAAGGGGAGATATGAAGCAGCTTCTACATGATTTATTGTTAAGACTGAAACTAACCATATGAGCAATGCTGAAGAGACAGCAAAGTTGCATTGCTATTTTTGGCAGTAGATGTCAGTAGAAATCCAATGGTTTTAGGCAAAGCGGGAGCCTATCTCCAGTCACATGGGGATTAGCAGCTCCATTCCTCTTTCAGAGGAGGTTACTCCTTTCTATCTCACTACCCTGACCTCCTGAATCCTATTACTGAAGAGCTTTGTTCTGGTCAAACAAAAGACTAATAATATGATGGTCACTCTGACAAGTCTAGCTCTACTTCTGTCTGTAGGCCACATATCTCTGCAGTCCACTAACTTGCCAAAACAGCAACTCAGATCCAGCCTTTGTTAATCCATTCTAGAGTAATCCAAACCCAAGTTTGACTAAACTCAGCATCCCAGCCACCTCCAGCTCTAAATACTCTAAATACGGGGGGGAGGGGGGAAGAAATCAACAGGAGTCAGTACTTGGGAAGACATTGTATACTCAAGTTCTTCCCATGTTAGCAACAGGAGAGGTACTCTAAGTCACCTCAAGGGCTACGGTAATCAAAACAACAGCTGTCTATTACTTATAAGAATCTGAGAATGATCCTTCTCTCCTTCAGCAAGGGGACTAGGCAACACTCTGGATTTAAGTTTGATCAGAATCTCTGCTTAATCTGCAGCCAACATGAAAGGTCCAAGAAATCCTCACTTTAAAGAACTTCATAATTTGCATCTTCTATAGCTTAGGTCAAGTGCATCTTGTCATCTACCTTCCCCACTCCTTCCCACCAAAAGTCCAAGAGCCTCCACATATTGCACCCGTTTCTCTTTACTGCCAGAACAATACACAGCCCTGCAAGCTTTGTATCCTCACCTCCCTGATGCCAGGGAGTTAGAGGTCTCTACTTTCATACAGAACTTTTACTTCTTTGGCAAGATGGAAGAGTTCTTTAAGGTGTTAATATCTTTAATTGCCCTTGGGGGAAGGAGCAAAGCCAAAAGACAAACACCACCAAGGTGAATAAGAAGCCTCACAGCCTTAGTCAGTTATATTTTAAGTTATCCCTGGTACATACTTGCACACCCACCGTTTTTGGCTTGGGAGTTGGACTCCTGCTACATTAACACTCTTCCTGAGTATACCTCAAGCTACTACACCAACACAAAACAGTGTTCTCTCTGCTTCTTAGAAGGGGAAGAAAGTCACTCTGGCTGAAATTCATCTCTGACAGCGGTACAGACTAGCGATACCATCTGCCTTTGAGCTCCCTCCTCATATTTCAGCCTAAGCATAAACAAGCTGTTCATAGGTAGTCATCATTTTAGGCAGCTAAGAATTTATCATATCATGTAGGTAGAGTCACAGTCTCTTTCAAGGGAGGTATCCCCCCTCACCAAAAAATAGAAAATGGAGTAGCAGCTCAGGACTATGGAAGAATAGAAATTAAAATAGGGTGAAAGTAACAATAAAATTCCCTCTCAAAGATACCAGCCAGTGAAAGCAAAATGTAAAACAGTGCAAAAAGGAGGAAACAAAGGTCTAGTGTTCTCTCACTCTGATGTGGCTTGAGCGCTATCAAGGAAGTCATTAAATCAGGCATAGAAACATATGAAAAGCCACATGGTTGTTTGCTATTCTAAGTAACGAAGTATATGCACGTAGGACTAGAACAAATGCAGTGCACAGACCTTATACCTGAATGCTATATCTCAGAAGAGACTTCAGAGCATCTTCATTTTATGCAGGCCAAATTGAACTTGAATATATGAATAGGAAATGAGTAAGTTAACTTTACAATTTCAGGCAAACAGAAGAATCTGATCATCAGAAATCTCTTCCACTTGAAACAAGCGAAGGCAATTTGATTTGAGAGTTACAGAATACTGAGTTTTCATTGCAGGAACACTGCTTTTTTTCCCCCATCTGTACTTCCTTAGACTGCCCATAATCCACCCTTGCTCTTCTGCTGGGAAGCATCATTCCACAGGTGGCCTCATGCCTGGTTCTAAGCTTGTAATGACAAGGAGAATCATGTTTATAGCACTCCCTCACATCCCAGTGGAGAATGGGGGCATGCAATAAACACACACTCCTCTGCCCCCAGCTCCAACCCTATGGACACAAGTGCTTCAGAAGTAGCCAATATGTGTGGTAGAACAGAAGCCCTGTATCTTAGATAAATGTTATTTCTTTTTAAAAGGAGAAACCTGGTCTGCTGCAGTATTATTTACCTGCTCCTGGAAAACAAACAACAAGGTCCCATGAAAACTATTAGTTCTTTTAACAGAAAAGTAGAATATCCAAGTTAGTAATGAGAAAAATACTGTTGCTGTGTTGTATTCTCTAGTGTATGACAAGAAAATTCAGTGTTAGAAAGCAGCTAAAGTTTTACTGCCAGTTCAGCATACCACAGGAGGCCGAGCAATGGCACTATTATCACATTACAGGCAAAGCTATCCAGCCACCTGTGAGAAGAAAAATAGACAGTCCATACACAAAAACAATAATCTGATAAATTTCCATGAACTACAGATGCGTGCAATACAAAAGGTTACATGGTAGTTTCTTCCTATATCTACCACCCTACCCTCAAGCAGATCATCTTTGCAAGATAAACAACTCCTCTTTGTATGCTGGTAACCGCCATTCTTTCAGGATGGGCCCTCACAGCAGAACCTGTTACAACCCATGTGCCACCTGAACCTGTTCATAAGGGAGCTGCAGAGATTTCAGAAGCAGTAAAGATCAACACCAACAACAAAAAAACCCCAAACAAACAAAACACCCTAGAGCAGTGGAAGAATACATCAGCAACAGGAAACTGGGACTGCAGTAGGAAGGAATGCCAGAGCCCTTAAAAATTGTAATGGAACAGCAAGAAAATATCTCCATGCGCATTATTGATTATGGACTCCTTGCTCATTAAGCAACTACACAGTAAAATTAATTTTTACCTTCTGCTTATTTTTTAGTTTAGCTTGCTTCATTTCTATCCCCACAACTTTTTGTTACTGGAATTCAGAAAGGGCTTGTATCATCCTTTCTTTCTACCTTCTCCAAGTTCCTACTGAAGTGAGCTTGTGTCATGGTTTTTTTTTCTGTTGGTTTGTCTCTCCCCTCTCCAATTCTCTAAGAATTCTTTTGAAGTATTAGATCTGAAGTGCTTGAAAGAGAATCCCAACCCTTCCAATATAGAATTTTGTTGTTGATATAAAGATAAACTACTCCTACAGTCTTGCCTAGAATAACATACCATCCTTTCAAATCTGGAAACCCATTAGTTTAAAAGAAGCACAGTAACATCCAGACCTGCTTTTATTTCTGCATATAAGACCTCTTTTAGACTCCCCCTTCCGTGTTTGTAGAGGTTGTAGGTCATGCTCACTCTCATTCAAATATTGCCAAGAATGGCATACATGTCAGCTTTGCACAAGACAAGACAGGAAAAAATGTCTACCCATTTGATTGCAAACTGGGAGTTTTCAGTCTGTGAATCATAAGATACACAGGACAAGCCTACAGGGCTGCACAGAATAATAGCTTCTGCTTTAAAGAGGTCTTGTAATTCAGAATAAATTCGATAGAGGGTTATTAGGCAATTATATTTCCTCTGCATGCGTTTAAATTCCACTAACTCTAACCACACATAGAGCAGATAACATAGTTCTTTCTGTAGTCCACTGCTGCAATCCAGCCCCATCACACAATTTTCCATAACCCTTTTTAGATTAAAGGTTCTCCGAGACAGAATTCAACTTTACGTGTTTCTGCCCTGAATGTCCTGTTTCTAATGACTGTGCTACAGTTTTTCTGCAGCTCTCGGCTTGTAAAAGCAATAGATGTGAGAAGTTAAAACACAAATAAGCATGTGGATTTGCTTCAGTAACAGTAGCAGTAAAAAGACCAGAAGCTTTCCATTCACACGGTGCTATTTTCAAGTGCTTTCAAAGCAGAACTTCAGATGAGAACCGATACAGAAATCCGAGGATCTCTCCAGAAAGTTCTGAATTTCATCATATGAAAGTATTCACATATTTTAGGAAGAAGGTAAGCAGCTGGTAATGAACGTGGAAAAGGCAAACACGGGACCTGAGAAATCGAGGAACACAGTCAAGGGTCTTACTTGGCTGATACACTGAGCGCACATAACGTTTTAAATGGCCTCACGTTTCTCTAGCTTTTCTTAAGTCAAAAGGGGAACAGCACACGTTCTGTATGCCAGTAAGGCGCTCGCTGTGCCAACAGAGAGGATACGCGGGTACACCCGAGCGTTTCCGAGAATGCGGCTGACACGGGGGTCGGTGAGGCAGGAGGGCCGAGCTCTCTTTGTTCCGGGAGGTCCCCGGTGCGGCTGGGCGTTCCTTCGGCTGCTCCAGGCGCACGCCAGGTGGTATGCGGCAGGCCACCCCCTCCCCACACCGCAATTTCTGCGGCGGGCATCGCCTTTCCCGGGGGCACCGGGGCCTCAGCGGCGTTTTGGGTTTCGTGATTCACTGGAAAGAACCGCTTCCACCCCACCCTCCGGGCTCGCAGCAAGCGAGCTGAGTCACGCTTCGCCGAGGAGCCCAGAAAAGGATGCCCTGCCCGGGGAGGGGGAAGATGAAGGCAACCCCGCAGTCCCCTCCACCCGCCCGGCCCCCCGCCGCGTCGCGCCTCACCGAGCCTGGCCAGCCGCTCCACCAGCCCCGCGGCGCGGAGGGTAGCGGGGCCGTGATCCACTCCCCGCCGTTTCTGCGAGACAAAGAGAAGGGGGATGTGTTAGCCCGTGCTGCCTGCCACCAGGTACGCCAGCCCCGCCGAGGGGAGCGGAGAGGAGCCGAACAGCTGCGGCAGCCACCTGCCCCCTCGGCGGGGCAAGGGGTGCCTCTTCGCCCGCTCCCGCCGAGCCACAATGCCCACCTGCCCCCTGGAGAGCGGAGCTCCCACCAGCGCCACGGAGTGCGCCTGCTTGGGCAGCTGGAGCCCCGCGTCCGCCTGCTTGCGTAGGAGGAGCCGGGCAAAGCCGCTGCGCAGGGCCATGACACGAAAGCCGCGGAGCCGCCGAGTGATACCACCTCCCACCACCGCTACCGCTCCTTTTAACGAGCTCCAGCCCCGCGCCTCCCGCAGCCGGCTCCCGCCTCCCGCCCCTCACACGCCCGCGCCGCCCGGCCAACGGCAGCGCGCGCGCCCGGGGGTGTGTCCTGCCCCCCGCGGCCCGGGGCGGGAGGGGAGGAGGGGACGGCCAGCGGCTCCTCCGCAACGGCCGACGCCCCACGCGCCCCGGGGGCTCCCCTCCCGCCGCGCCCTCTCCTCCTCCTCCTCCTCGCCTGGGTTTTTTCCACTCCCAACTGCCACCTCCCCGTGAGGACCCCGGGCCGCTTCACCTCACTGCCGGCGGCAGGCGGAGCTGCCAGGTGTCCCCCCGCCCCGGGGCGGCGGTACCCTCACCGCCCCCTCCTCGCCCTGCCGGGAGGATAGACACGAAGCACCGGCCAGGCCCGGGAGAGCTCTCGGGGAATAGCCTCCCTTGATACTCCCCATTCGGCCGCTGCTGCGAGAGACCTGGCCCGGGGTCTGGGTGTGAAACGGAGGAACCCCCAACCGCCCCAGCAGCGATCACACACGGGGATGACCACCTCAGCCAAGCTCCCTGACTGGCTACACCAAGCTCCTGAGAGTCACCTCGCAGGAATGCTACTCCCTGGACTGACTGAAGGAAACACTGGGGTCACACTCTTCACCTGATAACCTTGATAAAGCATTAAAAAAAGACACCTCTCCAGCACCCGCCTCAAATACCTGATCTCAGGGTGAGACAATTCATAAGTTCTGAAAGCTCTCATTGTTCCTTTTCACAGCGCAATTGAAGGATTACAGATTAAGAAATCATTTAAAAATTCGTAAATGACCCCATCCTTCCCTTCCATGATGAGGCAACATGACTCATAAATGTGCAACCTTAGCAGACGCTTGAAAGCAAGGCTGGCAGCGTGCATGAGAAGAGAGATGACAGGGCACGAAATGTGGTAAAATGTGGTTTTGTGTCACTTGCCAGTGACACAAAAAAAGGTCCTGCATACTTCTCCATTTTTCTCTTAAGATTTCCAGGTCACCCTCTCGCCTCTGCACCTCAGTAACTTTTTTTGTTACGGTGCATTCCTGTTACAACTCGTCGGGGTGCTCACACTTCTTTTCCCTCCTGTCGCTGACCTTCTCGCTCTTCACATTGCTTTTTCTTCTTCTAGCCCCTACTCCAATTTTTCTCTCCCCTTCCCCCCGTTCCCATCCTGGCAGTGATTCAATGCCCCTTGGCTTCTCACATCCGTTAAAGACTCCTTTGCTGCCCTTAGAAGAACCAGTGAATGGGTTTCTATATGTGGCACTCACCCAAGAGCTCTGAAGATACCATGAAGTAAATTGCTCACAGAAAGATGATATGTGCAATTAAAGCTAAAGGACACACTCCGGGACTGTGGGAGAGGGGGAACAAGTGAAAAGTGCAAAGCCGTTAGGACGGCAGTTTGGGAATTAGAGAGCTGCAGCTTTATGTCAGTGCCAGGTATGTCATACGAAGTAATAACTGAAAACTATTAAAAAGCACAATACAAAGGCTCATTAAGACTCTGTAGAGAAAGCCAAGTCTCCAATTTATTAGGTACTTAGAGGGCAAGGAACTAGAAAACACTGGTTTAAACTTCGAAAAAAAAAACACTGAAAAAAACCCCAAAGAACTTCTAGTAAAGGGTGGTACAGACAAAAGGTGACATTTATGTAGTAGGAATTAGTAAAGGCAAATGGGGTAACCCCCCCGCCTCTCTCTGTCATGGCAAGAGACGCGAACACACCGCCACGGTGTTTCGAAAACTGTTACAAAAAGAAGCAGCGAGCTGTCAGTTACCAACATCTGCAAACCGCGGAAGCTCCCAGTGCCGGTCAGGATTAAGGAAAGACGCCGCCTGGCGAGGTTTAACCCTGGGGACAACCCGGCGGCGGCGCCCCGGGGGCAGAGCGGGGCCGGGCGCGGCGGGGCCGGGGAATCAGGGGGCGGGAGGCTGCCGGGGGACGCCGTTTGGCAGGGGAGAGCTGTGCTCGAGGCTCCCCTCCTGAGCTCACCTCAGCTAAGGCTCCTCCCGCGCGGCCGCGCTAACCCCGCGCAGCGTCCGCGGCTGCGCTCCGCGCCCGGGCCGGGCCGACCCCGGCTCCGCCGCGGGGCCGGGGCCGAGGGGTGGCCCAGCGGGGCCCGGGGGAGCGGGAGGCCCATTAGAAGCAGCCCCACCCACCATTCTGGGACGGTGGCGGCGGCGGAGGCTTCGCGCCCCGCGAGCCCGCGTGAGGCGGAGGAGAGGGAGGGCAGGCCAGGCGCCCGCCGGGCCGCACCACCCCTTCCCGCGGCGAGAGGAGCGCCGGAAGCGTGTGGTTGGACCCGTACCACCGAGCCGGGCAGGGCGCTCTAGGCTGCTCTGCGGTGGTTCCGGTGAGCGGCATGGAGGAGCGGCGGTACCGCTCGGCCTCGGGGGCGACTATCGCGCTGCGGTGCCGCCGGCACAGCGGCTCCTGCCGGGAGCTGGCGGTGCGCTGCCCCCGCCTACAGCTCCGCTCGCTCAGCGCCGCCACCTCCGCCGTCTGGTTGGCGGCCTACGGCCTCTTCGTGCTCAGCCAGGTACCGACCGCCCGACACCCCCCCCCCGGGGCCGCCGCGCACCGGCCTCGCCCCTTCCTGCCGCTCCGCGGCTCGAACGCCGGCCGGCGCCAAGGCCCGGCGGGAGCCACGCAGCCACTGCCGAGCCGCGCCCGGGACACGGGCAACGCGGGCCCAAGAGGGTGTCTAGAGGCGGCGGGAAGGCGGCCTCCGCGTCTCCCGGGCCTCCTCCGTGCTGCGGGAACGGCGACGTGGGAGGTGGCGATAAGAATGTGGTGATAACGATGCCAGCCGGTGTCCGAGGGCCCACAGGCTGCGGCCCGGCTGCTCTGGGTGGCTCCTCGGGTGCCCCCCATGGTTTGTACGGTAGACGTGCGTAGGGGTGTAGCACGTTCTTGTGAGTCCAAATCACAGATATTTACTTAGAGAGATGAGTTGCGGGAATCTGGAATAAAGGATGTATTGAAGAAGGTGAGTGATTGTTAGTCCCCAAAGGGATCTTCCCAAGTAACTTGGAGGCCACTGCACCGTGAATGTCTTCTACCTGCTCATGTTTCACAGCTGAGGCAATAAGACCTTGGCAGCAGAGATTTCAAAAGCTGCTGATAAATCAAAAATATTAGCTTAGGTATCTGATCTGTGACCCATACTTGCAGGGAAGGACCAGACCAGTTATCTTCAGATTGGAGTCAGGGGCTTGACCGAAGAAGCTGGTTGCTGTGACAAATCTATGACAGTTGCACTTCAATTTTTTCAATAATCTTTCCCAAGGAATGAAGACAGAGATTGCAGTGTGAGTCAGTTGGGAGGTTTCTGATACAAAAATATGGTTCACATTCCTCTAGCTGAAAGGGAAGCTGTGTTTGAGTGTTATTTGTTAAAAAAGTGTACACCCCAGCCAGTGGTTACTACCCCACCATCCTCCCGCTTGGATTTACACGTGCTCACGCAGCTTGTATGCAAGTGACTGCAATCCTTCCTTTCTGCCAGGAAACCAGATCTGAAAGTCTCTCTCTGTGTGGATTTCAGTGTCTGTAATTCATGACTGGGTTTTTTCCCATGATGACAAACTTACAGAGAAGTCCTACATCCTTTCTGTTTGCAAGTGGCCATGGCTTCTTCACCTCACATGGAGGTACAGGCCCAGCCTGAGTGGCACAGCCAAGCAGTCTGGTCCTTTAGGAAGTGTCAGTTACAACTTTAATTCATGGGTGTGCGGCCTGGAGCTCTCTAAAACATGTCCCAGAAATAGGTTGTAGGTTGCGGACCTTTAGGATTTATTACCAAGTCTTCAGGTGACTTACTGTTGACTATAGTTTCATCAGTCATATATAATTTTATGTAACAGCAATCCCAAGACTGCAGCATGCAAAAGATGTTTGTCCTCAGACACAGCACAGAAAAAAGCAAATGTTCTTTAGATTGGTATTTAAGGCAGGAAGAGAGACGAGGTTTGAACAAGTTTAGACTTGCAGTTTGTAAGAAGAAAACCAGCAGGCCGCAGGTTTTCCCTAAAAGATTTTTCTTCCCCTCTGAGACTCCACCTTCAGTTCTAGTAAGCATTTCATGACACTTCTCTGTCAGTGATATCACCTCTATAGACATTTGTATAATACACTGTCATTGATGCAACTAGCTGGTTTTGGTTGAGATTTCTGCACTCAATTTACAAGGCAATAGAATTTTCTCTCAGTTTTCAGTTTCAGCTCCCAGTTCTTTCAGACCATACTGTGAAGAGAGAGACTTGGAGAACAAGTCTTATGAGGAGCGGCTGAGGGAACTGGAGTTGTTTAGTCTGGAGAAGAACAGGCTGAGGGGAGACCTTATTGCTCTCTACAGCTACCTGAAAGGAGGTTGTAGTGAGGTGGGTGCTGCTCTCTTCTCCCAAGTCATTAGTGATAGGATGAGAGGGAGTGGCCTCAAGCTGCATCAGGGGAGGTTTAGATTGGATATTAGGGAAAATTTCTTTACTGAAAGAGTGGTCAGGCATTGGAACAGGCTGCCCAGGGAGGTGGTGGAGTCACCATCCCTGGAGGTGTTCAAAAAACCTGTAGACATGGCACTTCGGGACATGGTTTAGGAGGCATGGTGGTGTTTGGTTGATGGTTGGACTTGATGATCCTAGAGGCCTTTTCCAACCTTAGTGATTCTAGGAAGACTCATTTAAATCTCACTACACTCATTACTCCACCTAAGTAAAATTGCCTTGTAACTGTAGCTTTAATATTATAATTTACTGTGCAATAGTACTTTCTCTAAAGCCGTGTTCAATTAATTGTAAGACCAGAGATCTGTCTTTGCTTGGCTTGTGTTACAGAATAGTATGGTGCTCTCTGCTGCTATCTTCATCACGCTGATTGGACTGATCATATACCTGCACTTTGTGAAAATTGACCAGGAGTCCCTGTTGGTCATTGGCTCACTTGGCATTCAGGTGACTTCATCCTATGCTTCAGGGAAGGAGAGCACAACCTTCATTGAGATGGTTCAAGTGAAGGATGTGGTTATCAATGAAGCCATCCATATGGTAATCATATACAGTCTTTTTTCTTGTGTATCCCTAGGTACAATCATATCCAGTATATTTTCATGAGCATGGTTTACCAGAGCAATTAAACACAGCACCATCCATAGCTTTACTGACGTCAGGAGCTATGTTTCAGATTTCTCTCTTTATCCTCTTATCTGTTCTCTCACCTCTAAAGAAGAACTCAAGTGAAACAAATAACCTCATAAAGCCAAATCCATCCCTTAGATAATGCCGCTGACACCAAGCTAGTGGTTTTAGCTCTTTGTGTTGTATTGTTCTTACAAATCCTGGTGCCAAACTCTGTAAGTAGTCAAGAGGGAGGTAAGAAGATAGACAACAGGAGAGATTATTTTCCTTTTGCTGGGGTTTTCTGCAAAGCTCCTGTAGAAAAGCAGACCTTACTCTTCCAGCATGTGTGTGTTCTTTTCAGGTTAAAAATTTAATAAAAAAACCACAGGTAAAATTATTTTTTTATTGTGTGAAGGTAGAAAAGCTATAGATATGAATTTGTAGGCTTGACTGTGTCCTGGGGTGACTGGCCTTCAGCCCAGTGAGCTGAAACAGATCCTCCTTCTGTGATAACTCCAGGCACTTGGATAGCATTTTCAAACTCCAATGATTTTGTCTGTTTGTCTTGTAGCAAAAAGTTATCTACTACCTGTGCATCCTCCTCCAGGACCCTGGAGATCCTCAGGGAGTATCTGAGGTTGTGCCACTCTTTCAGGTGAGTTTGACTGAATGGTGGAGAAATCCAGATCTGTGGTTTCTGTGTGCGCACCAGGTGTCTTGGCATATCTTTTCTGCTCCAGGTGCCAATTACATTGGCCTTTCCCTGGCTGGGCCTTCAGGGTGGGTCTTGCAGAACTGTGGAATGGGTGGTATTAGAAGTCTCAAAGAACTACGTACAGGGGATTTTTTTTTCATTTGCCCTCCATTCAAAGAACATGGAGCTGTGTAAATATGAGCCCAACCAGGAGTCTGCATGAACTAGAAGTCTTTGGCTCACGTAGGGTACTGAGGACTCCTACAGCTTTCTGCATTGCTTTATGCTCAGCGTTACCATCATAACTATGGCACTGTGCTGCAGTTGATTTTTCTCTCAGCTCTGTGTGCCAAAAGCACCCATAAAAAACTCCTTGGCATTAGAATGACTTCCCATGTCCCACCCGTTGACAAAGATCACAGTACAAGCTGTGAGCAATTTGCTTAATGTATAATAACTTGTTTGCTTTACTATTACCCTGTCTCTCCTTTCTCTTCTCGTGCTAACTTGTTCTGACTGTTCATAATCCTGTTTTTGGGATGGATTTTCTTTCTGCATGTACATGCTTAACACAACAATGCCCTGATCCTTGAGCGGTGATAAGCGGTACAGAGGTACCGCACATCTGAGACTGCTGAAATTTATAGCCCTTCCTGTCCTTCTTAATTCACCTGCTCATTCCTGTCATTTTCTGCTCCACTTCCAGTTTATCACCGATACAGTTAGTCTTCAGCTGAAACTTATGGGTGTAAATAGACTATTCCATCGATAGTTGTTGCTAACTCAGTCCCACAATTGTAAAGACATATACTAACAACAATATAAAGTATTTCACACATAGTCAAGGGGAAAAAAAAGGATTTGCTGGAAATCAACTAACAAGTTCCAGAGAGCTGCAATCAGGAACCGGTTTTAGTTATACATGCTCCTTTCCAGCTTCAAAGAGGCTGCCTGGCATTTGTGTAGTTTCTTTTTTTTTCCTACCTCAATTCTGAACAGTTTTATTTTAATGGAAATATCTCAGTATTGGTAGGGTTGACTCCACCAGTAAAGGAGGTACAGAAAGAGCTGTGTCAGTCTGCAATTCATTACCTGTCAGTAATTCTCACTTTAGCGTGCAAGTTAGTATGTTACTTAGTTTTGAAGGAGCAGTAATTAGTAACTTTGTTGCATCTCCTTCATTGGATTGCTCTAAGTTATGTCAGCCTTCAAAAATACAATTTACCGTGTCACTGAGCCCAGGAGCACTTCTGTGCTGAACTGACCTATTGTTCTCTTAAGCAACACTTACAAGGAGAGGCATTTGATGGACTTTACACAGCAATGCTGTTTTGGGAGCTCAAAAGTCATGGGACCACAGGGGCTGTGGGACTGGGAAACTTTCACCTTCTTGCTGGTTTTAGTCTGGTCCAGGTTAGAAGTGATGGAAAATCATTATACTTTGACCACCATTTGCTGTTTGTGTGAAAAGAATTGATGTTTTCAGTTAACCCGTTGTCCTTTTGTTGACAGTACTAGCAGAGGCCAAGGGCCAGGTGTCTAAATTCCCTGTCCTGAAGGTAGATTTTTCAGAGTGGAGTCTCCTGGGATGGTTGATTAGCATATGGAAGTCTGTGGTTTGGTAGGTCTCTAGAGGGAGTATGGCCTAACAGATGGGGTGGTGGGTTGGGAGGTGTCGATGTGTCACTGTGATCTGTGAGCTGAGAAATGGGAAGATTTCTGATTTGGTGAGAGATTCAGGCTAACTGCAGAACAGTACTGCATGTTTTGACCTCAGCTTTATGGACTGGCCTTCTTCATCACAGAGCAGGTATGGCTTATGGAACGGCTTTGCGTTCCCGTAACACCAGCTCACACACATCAAACACCTCCCAGACTGTGACAGATTATTTCTCAATGAACATGTAAAAAGAAAATCTATTCTCCATTGACTTAATGTGAGAAAGCTAATCAGCTACAAATACTTGGCTGTTGTATTTCTGATACATGCATGCTTCTGATAGTTAGCTGTCTCCACGTTCCTTTCTCTGCCCAACAGTCTCACTAGTGGGAAGTTAAATCTTTCCAGATCTTTTACAGCCAGTTCACAGCCTGATTCTCTGTTGTTTGACTTAAATTCTAGAGCTCAAAGCCACGTCTGGACTGCTTGACAGAAGTGTACAAAAGTTGTCAAGAAATCCTGGAGCAGAGGAAGACAGCTCCGCAATCAAGTGAAATAAAATAGTAAAAAAAAATGGAGGCAGCAAACTTGCAGCAGGGCTTAGAGACAGATGGAAAGGCAAGCAAAACTGCCCCATGGCTTTTTTTTTAAATTAGATGAGTAGAAAGTGGTGCAGCAGTACAGTGATGTTAGGGCTAATGGCCCACACAGACTCACAGAGTTGTTACAGCAAATGTCAGCTCAAGCACAGAAGTGAACCTTGAAATCCTCTTCTGTGAAGACAGGTGAGCAGAACTTTTTAGTCTCAAATAGAAAAGATTTTTCCTTGCCTCTCCAGAAAAGAATTATGGGGAAATAGGGCCAAGGTAGGCAAAGAACATGCATCAAACATTTACTCTTTTGTGGATCTGAAAATTATTATAAACTCAAACGTCACCTTGGCCAGACTGCCAAAAATATGTTTTTCTTTCTATTAAACCTTTTGGTTGAAAAAAAGCATATACCACTCTAAATACCAAAGCTGACTTGTGGGCTGGGATGGTAACTTCCTGATCCACAGGAGAATTTCAGAAAGAAAATAACAGAAAATTAAAATATACAGTTGCATTCAGTTATGTTTAATGAAATAAACATAGGAGAGCAGACTTTGACCTCTTCAGGGATTTGCTTGAAAGAGTCCCATGGGATGGGGCCCTAGAGGGAAGAGGTGTCCAAGAAAGTGGATTGATTGTCAAGAATCATCTCCTCAACACTCAAGAACTGTCTGTCCCAATGAGCAGGAAGTCAAGCAAAAATACCAGGAAGCCTGCGTGGATGAACAAGTTGCTCCTGGCAAAACTCAAACAGAAGAAGGAAGTATACAGGAGGTTGGAGCAGGGATAGGTAACCTGGGAGAAGTACAGCAACACTGTCCGAGATGCGGTTAGGAAAGCCAAAGACCACCTGGAGTTTAATCTGTTGAGGGATGTCAAAGGCAACAAGAAGGACTTCTGTAAGTACGTAAGTGGCAAAAGGGAGACAGGGAAAATGTGGACCCATTGCTGAATGGGGCAGGGGCATGGTGACACAGGACATGGAAAAGATGTGGCATTAAAAGGGCCACCTCAGTTGCTCTGAGAATATGAGGAAAATGTGTTGTTGAAAATTATGGTAATGACTATGCAAATAAAGTTTTATTGATTTGTGCTCTTGGGCGTAACTTAAGGTTGGGAAATTCTTCTTTGTTGTTGAGCTAAAAGTTACTGTAACCTTTAACGGGTATTTTTCTCTTTTTTCCATAATTCCTTAGTAATGCAACTGAGACAACTGAAGTATCAGAACAAGAGCTAAACCAGCAAGTTGGCAGGAGCCTAGGCATCACGCTTAATTTGCATACAGTGCTGTACTATGCTTGTCTACATAATCTGTATTTAAAACACATGGCGACATACCATCATGGAATATGGTAGAGATAAAAGTGATTTGGGTTTTTTTTCACAGTGCCATGAAGTTTGAAAGACACAGGTCAGCTCATGTCATAGGAAGTATTCTGGTTGTCCAAGTGAAAGGCAGCAGCTTGGGGATGTGCCACTGGCTTTGGGGTAATGTTGTCTAGGTTACTTCATTTTTTATGGTTTTATTTCTCATAAATACTTCAAACATTGGGGTTGATCAGATTTTTAATTCCAGTGCTGCCCTAATATAAGTTGGTAGGTCTCTCTGAAGTTAGTGAAGCTGCACCCTGATGCAAACAGTGTTTGGCAGCAAGTCCAGGTAGAAGTGGGAAGGGTGTATGTTGGGGCAGGCCCTGGGAGCATGACTATGTGAAGGACTACAGCGGAGGTCCTTTGGCTAAGAACCATGTGGTACACTCGACTTGCGTACGGCTTGGGGCGTGGTTTGGCCAGGTTGTGTTTCTTCATGGGGAGGAGAAATGGTCAAGGCCCCTGAGGAGCACTATAGCAGCAGCAAGATTTGCTGAACCGTGGGGAGAACGTGCTAGAAAATAAATTATCTCTCAGCAGAGTGGACAGAGTCTTTGGCTTAAGAGCGTGCTGGGAACATTGACTGTGCTGTAAAAATTCCATGAAGTCCTGAGAATGTGCACTGAAGAAACAACCAAGTAGCTGTATCACAGGAGGAAGCCTGGAAGATTGTTTTAGCCATCTTTTGAAGGAGTGAACATCCCATGCCCATGGGAGTGCACTTTGGTTATCCGCTAAAGCTGAGAGAAGATCAGCAGAGAGAAACAAGGAATCAGACTAGGGCACATTTGCACCAGGTGTGTGCCTGGATACCAAACACAATCTTTGTCCGTTTTTGTTAACATAGAGACTGTTTTGGCTTTTAAAATAGTTTCTTTCATTCTGAGAATAATACAGTTTAATTCATGATAACTGCATTTTATTAAGAACAAACAGAAATCTCACAGTGTCTCCCAGACAGCCTTTTGCATACACACAGCAGTTAAGAAAACAAAGGCTTTTGTCATCTCATTCTATGCTGCAGCAATAGTCATTGCCAAAAGCATTGGTTAAAATAAAAATTCTTTTCTCTAGCAAAGAATCACACAGAATAGGTATCTACACAGGGTTGGTTGGTTGAAGTCAGGTAAGCTATAAATAGGAGGTATATGTGCATCCATCAGTGGGGTGGTCCCTAAAGTACTCAAGTATTGGTGAATATTTTTAAGAAATAAGGAAGAGAAAAAAACTTCTATATGCCATGCTTTGCCATTTAAAGTGCAGTAATGGCAGAAAACAATGAGCTTCAGGACAGCTCTTGCTTATTCAACTTCTCTGCTTCCTGTTTGCCCTGGTACAAGTCTGGAGGACATGAATGTTAGCACTGTAAGGTAAGTACAGCCTCTGAACTGTGGAGACTTTTATGCCTTGAGCATCCCCAGCTCCGATGACGGTTCAGCTTACCCTGAAGCAGCTTTGTTACAGGTGGGATACAAGAAGCAGGCTGCCAGACAGACCTTCAGATAGAGGAATTGTTAGGCACAGGTGATGGAGTGAGGAGGAATAATGCTCTCTGTATTCAAACTACTGTAGCTACACTGAGATCACTCTCTGTGTGTTTGAGAGAGGGAGGCGGGAAATACATACTGTTGACCACTCCAGGACATATAGTCACTTAAAAGTATCTAAGGAAAAAAAAAAAAAAAAGACTAAATACTGTCTCAGAATTGGTTTTGGCTCAGAAAGCTTCTACCCTTTTCTGTAACTTCAAGGGACAGTCCTTAAATTCGTAACAAGGGGGCACATTATAGTATGTGCAAGTCAGGTCTCCATTCATACAATGTTTTCCTCTCTTATGTCTGCCATATTGTCTCCACAACCCTCCATGGGGTGGTTTGGGTGTTTGTTTTTTTTTGTTTGTTGGTTTTTAATGTTACAAAGATGCTGATCAGGGATTGCTTGAAATGATTTTTGTCTGTCCCATGCTCTTTTAATTTGTGTCTTTGCACCCACCATAAGCATGAAACAAAAACTTATTGAAGTATCAGCTCCACTGTGTGCATTAGTTGGATGTTTCAAGGTTGGTGGCAGGTACTAGGGAATAAAACCAGTGGTATGGTTGGTTTGTTCATTTGCAAATAGCTTTGGTTTACTATTGCTGAATTCTTTCTAATGGTTGGATTCACACCGTTTTAACTTGGGAAAGGTGCCCATGAATGCATAATTATTATGAAGTTGCATATGGTACTTAGGCAAATACAGTTATTCTTCCTCAGCTTTTTTAGAACGCTTATCAAAATAGCTGAACTCAAAAGCAAGGTAGATTTAGATTTTTCAAGAAGAATTGCTATTTTTCTTGTTTAAAATCTCTTAACCTTCTCAATTATAACGAGGTTCCTTTGAAACATCAAAAAACCCCCATTCTTTAGGAAAGTCAGAAGAACAATAAGTACACATTTGCTGACTACCTCCTCCTTGCTGTGGTAGCATGAAGGAAGCAGGAGTTTGAAAAGAGCAGCTTCTGTCAAGTCAGAGGGGCAGAGCTGGGTTGGGAAGATCTGTTCTATTTGCTGAAAGACAGAAAAAGTACAAAACTTGCTTGCATTGTCTTCCTTTGTCTGAGAGGATGTGCAGTTTCAAACACATCCCAAAACATCTACAACAGTCATTAACAGAGTCCTTGAAAATGCTTGTCTGATGGTGGAACATTTGACACATTCAGCCTTGCACCAGAGATCTAATTGTTCATCTGTTATGTAGAAGAGCGTCGATTCCCAAACACGTCAGTCCTAAGGATCTAGGGCATCATCTGACACTGTTCCAGTCCCAGTCATTCTGAGTCCTCGAAAGGCAAGACACAAGGTTTCCACCTTTATTTAAAGTTGAAAACATTCTTCAGTACCACTGGACTCTTGCTCTGTACTCCCTATTTCAGGTCTGAAGTTACAGCATTATTCTCAGTTTAGTTCCTCTTCCTTCTCAACAGTGTCTTCTTTCTTTCTTTCATGTCTGGAGCAAGGCTGTGGAAAGTTTCTGACTTTCACTTTTACCATCGGTTTCAGGGAGGAGTTGTTATAGCTCTAAGGAAAATTAAACTGTCCTCTTGGTTGCGTTAAGCAGTTGCATAAAAACTGTAATAGTCTCTGCAAAAAGACTATCTTAATAGTTGTTTTGGAAGTGGCAACATTGAATGGTAAAAACTTTAATATAATAGCTATTCACAACCAAAGCATAAAGCTGAAGTTATGCCTAAACTACCTGATCAGACTGTCATGTTAACCTTTACACTCTGGTAATAGCCTTTTCAGTGTAGATCTAGTTTCTGATGCAGTGATATGCAGCTCCTAACAGAGGCAGTATTCAACAGGATGCATCCTTGTAGAGGGTTCATGCCACATGCCACAGTATCCACTACCACCTGTATTTACTTTTAGGAGGACTGTGTGCTTAGCCTGCTGCAGTCAGATTCAAATCTGCACTCAAATCTGCCTCGCAGAGGTTGCAGCCTCATGCAGGTAAAAAGTGAGCAACTTGGGGATTGATGTGAAGAGATTATTAGAAATAATGGTAGTAACTGAAAGGGGCTATGATGACAAAAAGAGGTCACTAGGAGTTTTAAGAGCTAGATTGAGATTCCAGACACAGGGTGTGCGGTGATCTAAAGGCAGGTGCAAACCTGAAAGTGGGAGGGATTGAAGAAAATGTATGTGCTTGTAAGCAAATCAGTAAGATAAGGAGATGGAATAATAATGGGTGCCAGGAAAGAGAGCAGATGTAATGTGACTGGAGCACTGTGCAGGCAAGTGACCTGAGGCATGGTATTTTGGATGGAGTGTGGCATGGAAAGGAAGCTCCTGCAGTGTCCCCAGAATCAACATTTTAAGAAAAAGGACACTGGCTCTACCCATGCTAAGGAACTTTGTCTAATATTATGGAAAAAGAATCAGAGCCCACATTAAAGTAAGGTGTGTAACCAGCAAAATCATAGTGCTCTGCAATTCAGTACAGAGCAGTGCAAAAAAACCAACAAAAAAACCACCACCAAAACCAACCACCAAAACAAAACACCAAACCCCCAACTAAATTAAAAAAAAAAATAAAAAAAATCCCTGAAGTCCTTTGGAATGAGCTCTCAGAGCAGGGTGGGCGCCTTAGCACTTTGGGGCAAGGAAGGAATAAAGCACTGACTTTCAGTCTCCCAGAGCTTGTTAGCAGGTGTTTTGCTTCGGGAAGGCTGTGTAGAAGATAGGAGGGAAGGTGTGGAACGGTAGTTAATATAGCTGGCAATAAGAAGTGTTGCTTCAACAACCTAGGGAAAAAAGAAAATGATTAACTCTAAGTCAATGAGAGGTAAGAGTGCCCTTTGATTTTTAAAATCTATTGACTGCATAGCCATTTGCAAATGGCTTTCTCCCATGGAATGGTTTAGCTTTGAAATGAAGGTCGGTCTTTAAGAGTTAGGTAGAATGAGTCTCTTAATTAAAGGTTCCAGCTTACAAGGGATTTGTTGTATGTATATAGCTAGTGCAGCAGCCACAAGTGCCAGTCCCCAGGCCTTGTACAAAATGCCCAGCTGTGATGCTGCCAGCTGAAAAGAAACTCGCTGTTCATTTTGTAATTACCTTTGGAATTGCCATTGTGAAAAGGAGTTTTTCAGTGCTGTTTTTTCCAGAACTCCTTTCTTTCATTTGACTGACTACAATCATGAAGTCATCTCGACAGCCTCCAAAGGTCAGCACAGAGGAGTATGAATAAGAGACCTTCAAGTGCTGCAGACAGAGAGTTTGAAAGAGTCATAGTTCTGTAAAAGAAAAAATGGCCACCTTAAACTAATATATTTGCTACTTATCGCAAGAATACCAGATCTCCAGCAGTAAGAGGCAGTAGAGGTAATTGGCTCTATAGGTAACAGCTGGCAGAGAAATCTCAAATGAGAATTGCATTTCTAGTCTCCTAGCTTGCTCAATGACTCACTGCTTCAGAGCAAAAGTCCAAACTTTGTTATATCCCAGATGGTGTTAGCAACGCACATATCACTGAGATTTTGCAAGATTTGTGAGCATGTTTGCTGCCCATCAAAGAGGCAGTTAGCTGTTTCATGAAACCTTACCTTACACTGTAGCTGTAATTTTCCTTTGTTTATGTAGCATTCAAACATAGCACTGACTTCCCTCATCTCTGACTTCTACAAATTAACTTCCAGACCCATTTGAAGTTAAAGACAAACTTTTAGTCACTGTACGTGAACTGAGGGGAATGTGTTTCTGTTGGAGGTAAGTTATTTTTCTTAAACAGTGTTCCTCACAGTACCATAGTGTTATAATCCAGAATGCTGACACCATCTTCATTCACAGCTATCCACACTGGACAGTCTTCCAATGAGGAAGGCAAAATAGGCTAGAGAAAAAGAAAATTATTAATTGAGATATTTCTTGACCACCACGCAATGATGTCTCTGACATAAATCTTGGGTTTTAAGGATAAAGTGAAGATATGAGAGAATCCTACAGGCTTAGTGGTCTGACCTGGTTTGAATTTTAAGAGGACTTCTCTCAAAATCTAGAATAACATTTTCAGATTTTAATAGAATTTTGGGACTAGTGGCACAAGAGATGCAATGATAATGGAGGCTTTGAGATTAATTAAATTCCATCAGTGTAGTTAAAACGGAATTAAATGCTAGGACAGAGCAACAAAACGGCAGTTCTGCTCTGCTCTGGTTCTTATACTACTCCATCAAAGGGCCACAAAAATGATCCGAGGGCTGAAGCACCTCTCCTATGAGGGCAGCCTGAGAGAGTTGGGGTTGTTCAGTCTGCAGAGAGACCTTATTGCGGCCTTTCAGTACTTAAAGGGGGACTTATAGGAAGGATGGGGGCAATCTCTTTAGCAAGGCCTGTTGTGACAGGACAAGGGGTAATGGTTTTGAACTAAAGGAGGGTAGATTTAGACTGGATATAAGGAAAAAATGTTTTACAATGAGGGTGGTGAGACACTGGCACAGGTTGCCCAGAGAGGTGGGAGATGCCCCATTCCTAGGAACATTCAAGGTCAGGTTGGGTGGGGCTCTGAGCAACCTGATATAGTTGAAGATGTTCCTGCTCTCTGGAGGGGGGCTGGACTAGATGACCTTTAAAAGGTCCCTCCCAAACCAAACCATCCTGTGATTCTATGATTCTGTGATCAGGCAGGCAGTGAAGCATCTGGGTTTCTGAAATGCCAGTGCATTCAGAACCATCACATCAATGCAATTTTCATTCTTACAGAATTTGATAAATGTCTATCCATTATCTGTTAAAGATGAGTTATGTGTTGTTATGGCTAATGACATGACTCTTTCCTGGGAATCTGCTATTACATGGCTAATGCTGTTTAACTACTGAAAAGTTATAAAATATGTTAATCATCAGAAATATCAACATTATTTGAATTCTGGGTGGAACTATTCTGTATCTGATTCTTCAGTGTCACCAACCTCTGAAAGAAGGTTGAAAGAACTGCTGAAAGAAGAAATAATTGTCTATTTGAAAACTTCTTGTATATTTACTGAAGAGGTCACTTTTCGTCCTTAGACTTTATTCCATAACTATAGCAGCTTTGACTTCAAAGCAAGAGACATGTAACTATGAACAAGACCTATATCAAACTTTCAACAGAGAAGATTTCTGCTGAGTTGGGGGAAGCTGGGTAATGCCAAAACAAGACTTCTCAGACAGCCACTATGTGCTAAGACATTAGTTTGGGCATGGGTAATAGGTACAGAGCTCTAGCCTGGGATGGGCTGAGGGGTGGTACAAGCTACTGGGAGAAGCACTCCCTCCAGCTGCTCTTTGCTTTCGGGCTGATGCCTGCGGGCTAGCAGCTTACTCAGGATGTGCTTTAGTTTTTCTGCGACAGGACATTATCAGTGCTTGCCTCTCTTGTGTGGAAAGGAAAGGAAAGCCAGTTCTGACTCAAGCAGAGAACAAGTCTGGAATACCCATTCTCCTTTTAGCTAGCATCAGCTGCCAGGCACGATTTATGGGGAACCCTTCCCTTCCACCCCCCCGCCAGTGGTATGTAAATAGTATCTTTTTAACTATCCCTTTTAACATTCCCTTGATGACCAGGGAAATTCCTGCCTGAGAAAGCTTTGGTGAGGTTTGTAAGGGGAGTTAGTACCCTGTACTATGGTCAGCTGATGCAGCCAGGGAACCTTCAGTATTTATTTACTGAACACTAGCAACCCCTAGTGTTTAGAACATGTTTCTCTTCTTTCTAAACCTATGCGGTACCAGAGCTGTTCATTCAGAACAGCGTATTGTTCAGTTTTTCCCCTTCCTGAAGTAGAAGGATTTTCAACCCCTGTTACCAGAGATCATAGGTATATGTCTGATCAGATAGTTTACTCCCAGGAACAGGAGGAAAAAAGTGTGCTCCAGTTACCTTAGCAGCAAATATTCTGGTTCCAAAGAGAGGCCATTTCCGGGCCACTGTCAAATAAATTCGAACGCATTCTGGTGGAGAGCATCCCTGCAGCACCATCCACTTCGCCGCCAGCCTGTCAGCCAGTTGCCTTTCAGAATCCAAGCCACAAGACAGCCTTATTTACTAATGGTCTTCCAAGGAAAGGTGAGTAAAATAGATGTCCCTCTCATTCCAAAAGGGCTGTCCCACACAGCACTATGAACAGGGCTGTTAGCCCTGTCAGTTGAGGGTTGTACAGTCTGAGTTTCTTTTAGCATTCTCTACTTCCACAATTATTTTAGTACTAGTTATATTGGAATGCCCAGGAATCCCAGTCTCATATGGCTTGCTGACTGGTGTCTATATTAAACAACTGTAACTACAAACACAGAGGTAGCTGTTAGAGTAAAATCCTGCTCCGCTTGCCTTACCATTAAATGATAGTCTCACTTTCGTCTTAACTGTATGCTCTACATGGAGTGGCAATATATATTAACTCACTCTTGATAGGGCTCACTAGGGATGGTTTGGCAGCTATCTTGCTACCTGCAACTAGAATTTGCTTCCAAAAGGAGGTAATTGTGTTAGTTCCACCACTGCATCCCTAAAAGCAGCTTTGGATCTGGAAGATTATAATTCTCTTTCATTAAAAGAGTTAGAGCTGAGATCCATGGCAGCATCTGAACTCTGTATTTGAATATTTGAGATCTCTGCCCTGTGTGTGAGAATTTCCAAGTCAGAATATCAAAAAGCTCTGCTAAAATATGTCCTACCAGAATTACTGCATGGTCTGAAGCAGCCCATACATGCTGGCTGTATGGTTCATTGCAGATGTTACGCATCTGGATTCAATTGACACTTGGGGGAAGGGTAAAACAAAAATTAAGAAATGGAATTAATCTTAGGCTTAGGCTAGAGTTTGTTGGAACTGAGATGCCTAATTTGGAAGTTCAAGGCTTAAACTTCTTGTCTGGGGAAAATTACTTGGTGATTTGTCTCTTTTTGTATTAGTTAACTGCTAGTTTCTTTTAAAGCCACCCTTTCCTGACACTTGTGTTTTGTTTAAGTTTCTACGTCAAATAACCTTGACAGGACTCCTTGAAACTTCTTAATTATAAAAGCAGAATTATTGCAAGTAAAATGTGTTTTCAGTGTGAAGTACAGAAGAGCAAACAATTTACCTGAGCTGTTCAGGAGTAATGTTTTGCTTGTAGCATTTGGGGTAGAATTTATCTAAGACATGGTGGAGAAGATGTTGCATTTTTGATTGTGATGTTCCCCCAGGACTTGAAGATCCGGGTTGATCCAAATCTCCATATTCCACCTAAGACAACGTTATAGTTTATAGTGCAACAGAACTATGAGGATTTTAGTGCAGTAGAACATTCCATGAATTCCCATATCGATAACTACTGTGTTTACTAGCCACACAAAAAGACACCATCCAGCTAGGGAATTTTGTCTACAGCTTTTACCATAGTAAATGTATATAACAGAGCAACTACTGAGGACATGACTGCCCAAGGAATTCTTTACTGATCTACTAAAGTGAAGCAAGACCTCAGCCAGCTACTTGTTGTAGGGAGACATTTCTGTATAACTGCCAAGCTTTTGGGATTTATTTTCAATTGGCCAATTAAAGCAACAGCCTATATGTAAATCGTTTGGACATTTACAGCTCCTTCATCTCAGTTTACATTGCTTTAACAAATGCAACAATCAGTTTCAGCTCAGTAAGAAACTATTATCCTGTGCTTATCATGCCTACAGCTCATACTGTGTGTTTTAAGTGGTAAAATGCTAAATGCAAGCCTGGAGGTCTAATGGAGGATCCTACAAGATGCTCTTCCTGAGTAAGAGGCTATTGGCAGGGCAACAGGAAAAGTTTTTACTATTAAGTGGAATTCTAGTAGTGATACTATTTCCATATCTCTACTAAGGCACTACTTGGAGCAGTTCTGGGGATAGTCCAGCCTCACTTTTTTCCCAGTATTTTTCTTCACAAGGAAAGGAGAGGCACTCCTATAGCAAATTTCCCTACAGCAATAGGTGGTCTAACAACATATGTATGCTGGTGTAATGTGTTTGGCATGGTACATCTCAGATTATAGGTTTGATAAGAAAAACACTTTTGATGTAAAAGATAGCTGCTTAGACAAAGATATTCAATGTATAGCTGTAGTCCTTGGAGGACAAAAGCGAGGATTTCTGCCCATAGCCATACTTACCTGAGCCATCAGAGCCACCATTTCCAGAGCTAATTCCTTATTAACAAGAAACCTTCCATTGGCTATTTCATTGCTGACTTGGAAGGCCAGTAGCAACCGCTCCCGGTCTGTCTCACCTTTGGACTGACTCCGAAAATACAGCCTAAAAAGCAGAGAGGATTGTGAAGGTAAAAGATATTGTGAACTGAAGGCAGAAGTGGGAACTTCAATCAAGGTGAGTAAAAATAAAAGTGGGGTGGTTTTTTTTCCTCCTCCAAAGTGAACTTCGTGTATTGTGAGGGTACTGGACAGAGATTTGGAAGCTGAGGTGTTTCCCTTATGAACAAGATTTACTCAAGGAGGCTCAAAACATGCTTTTTAACTTTGGAAGCCATTTGCATTCTGAGCACCAACTGCTTCAAGACAGTGAAGCCTTATTAAACACAAGTAAATCAGTGTCTGTCTGTCCCCATCAAGCGCAGACAGGCAATATTTAAAATGTGTCCCTCTCTGCTTATCACAGAATACAGAACTGCCTCTGCTCCACCTGTGTAAACTTCTACATGACAGCCTTGTAGAATTGTTATTTTTGCCAGCTTTGTTTTGACCACTTGCACTGATACTGTTGTTAAAAAGTTTTCAGTTTGCTTCAGCAGGAAATAAGAGACACACTTAGCAGGCTTTATTTCAAAAATTGAAGAAGCATTCTTGTAAATCAAAGCTTCCTACTATTTTTTTATTCTGTTCACACTTGCAATTTTTTTGACCTGATATAGCAAGATAATTAATTGGTGTTGAAGACACCAACTTGGGGAATGCTTCCCAGAACCATTCCTAATGCATGCCTGTTTACAGCCCACACTACCTAATTCAAATATTAATTTACAGCTGCACCTATGACTATGCATTCCACAATACCACACAAGATATTCATTCCAGAGGATCAGTTTATTTTTATGCCAATCTAAGAGTAACACCACCATTAGGGCCACAGTGATCTTACACATGTCTTATCAGAGTCCTTGGTGTTAGAACAGCCCAACCTTGGAAAGACCCTTATCAAAACATCCTTGCTGTCCAGTCCAGGCACATTCCAGTCCAACAAAACATTACTGCAAAGTTTCACTCCTGAAACAAATGCTGCCTTCTGGGTCAAAAGCAGTAACTTCTGCTTCCACCTCTGTTACAGCAACTAACAAAGCTAACAGAAATTTGTTTCCACCATTACAGTCAACAAAATCTTAATACATTCAATACAGGACTTTGTCCCTTTCTGGTTCTGGCCTTTGTTTTGCTCAACACAACTCACATGCAGAAAGCCATTCCTTATTCTCACACACAGCTCTCCATTCACTGTAATTCAGAATTCCTGTCTGTATTCTAAATGATGAACTTGTTCCAGGTTTTGGTTTACATCTTTGTTTCATACTTTCATTCTTATCATGGGCACTGCTGCTCCAAGTATCCTCTACAGCTCGTGCCATTAGGAACATTATTATTGTATCTTTTTCATCTTTGTGATTCTTCACTTAATTGCAAGTTTCAGCATACTCGTTTTCACTGATGATTTTTCCCCCAAGCCTCTCTTCTTCTCACCTAAAATGCATTATTTAATTATGTTTTAGGATCTTGGCAAATGAAGTTGTGCCAAGTATGTCTTATTGTGCTCCAGCTCATTCTTAACACATTTTAAGTCTATTTGGCTATTGCAAAGTGTTTTGGGTTTTACCTGTAGGCCATATGCCCTCTTTTACACAAGCCACACACAAAAGTAATCACATCTTGTGTAGGATTTGAATGCACCTTAGCCAGAATAGTTTTGGCTCTAACAGTACAATAAATTACTGGACATCTACAGAGATATATCCAGTCTAGAAATGTTTAATTAGTAGCAGTAGAGAGGCCAACCAATGAAGCACAGTACCTGTTCTTATAGGTCAACTTCACAATTCTTGTGCCACCTTCATATTTCCCAGGATGCAATTCTTTTAAGGCTTGTTCCCATTTAGAAATGACATCACAGATCTTTAAAAAAATACATTAGAGAGAGGAGAGAAAAACTGAGGTGAAATATACAGTCAAGGCTTGAGAGGAAAGCAAGTGAAAGAAGTATTGTGGAACACAGAAGATAAAGAAATAGACTGGATCAGCATAAACACAGCCAAAAGTGGCAAAACAATTCCTTTTTCTGTTGCACAGTATGTAAAAATTAAAGCGTTTCAACTGAAAACTCCATCTCTATTCTGCAAGGGGACATCTGTAAGCGAATTCTGGTCTGGTAGCAACACCGTGGCTATGTCTACGTTAGCAAGTAGCAAAGCACAGGAGGAATAGATCTGCACAGTGAAACACCCATTCCTAAGACTATGCCCACACTATGAGTTTCAAAGGCTTTTCCTTTGGACAAGATTTAGTCTGATCAAATGGTCTGAAAGCCCACTACTATGTTGGATCACATCTTCCAGTTCATATTTCACATCAAAAGAATCCATTTCGTGCTCTCCAATGCTGCTCCTGATTGTGAATCAAAGCATGGCTAATAGGAATGATTGGTAGGTTTGCTTCAAAAGTGCTCTTCTGAGCCAAACTAAAGCACCAACATATCCTCTGAATAGCAGTGCTCTACATGCTTGGCTAAACCAAACCCTTGGATGTCAATGTCCAAACTTCGAGAACGTTTGGTCCTGGATTCCAACTTTGTAGCTCAGACACCTTTTTACTAATAGCACAGTTAATCTCTTTAGTTCCATTCATCTTCTCTTGATTGTTCCTGTTCTTTTACAAGTGGTCTAATAAAGGCCCCTACACCTCTTCAATAGCATCTCAATAAAAGGAATGGGAACATAAGAAGGCACATGAAATAATCGGATACCCTAATCCTCTCTTAAGAGGCTACTGAAGTTGCCTTGGCAAGGAAATAATAACCAGTGCCTTTGATTGTCTCAAACTCCTTTGTTTACTCTAATATCTCATCTCTCCAAACAGTGGTTCCATTACCAGCAAAGCTCCAGATTATCTGACCTGTATCAGGCCATGAAGGCAAAATATATATTTTGGCACTGTCTGTAGTAGTTTCCTCTTCAAACCATCTAATTTAAAGTTATTGGCACCTTCTCCCTCCATTGCCCAATGTGAAATTTTACACTGTGTAAAACTGAATGTTTATGTTCCTTATAGGTATCAGGGCCTCCTCAAAGTTGCCACTACCACTATTCCTCCATCAATGCGGTATGACAAATTATTCTCCCAAATTTGTACCAAAATCTGATGTGTCTCATTCATGGCCACTAGCCTGCTCACTTAAGGCAGTCATCCAGCTGGAGCATGGGTAAAAATCTCCATATGAAAGACACAGATGTTAATATTTTCCCTGCTTTCCTTTTCCCTTAATCTGAGGCACTCCTCTCTTTTTTAAAAGTAAGGGCTTACTCAGTAGAGCTTTCTCCCCCAAGTACACTCATCAACAATGAAAGCCTGAGTTATCTGGAGCTGGCAAGGAGATACTTCATAATCCAATAGATGAGATTTATATAGACACGCCAAGAGACTCAAAGCCTAACACAAATTTGTCTCAATTAGGAGCGTCACGTTTGATGTTAGTTGGGATATCTGATCACGCTAGCTAGCTTAATCGTGTTTTAACTTTGCAGTCAAGACAAATTAAACTTTAATACGTGCTAAAATATGATTTAAAGACTTTTTAAAAATTGATCAATTTATCAGCTACTAAAACAGAACATGCTTTCTTAACGAGTATCTCAGACTAGACTGAGCTAATTATTGAATCACAGAATCATTTAGGTTGGAAAAGACCTGTAAGATCCTCAGGGCCAACCATAAACCTAATATTGCCAAGCCCAGCACCAAACCAATTCCCAAAGCACCATATCTACCTGTCTTTTAAATATCTCCAGAGATGGTGACTCCACCACTTCCCTGGGCAGCCTGTGCCAGTGCTTGATAAACCTTTCAGCGAAGAAGTTTTCCCTAATATCCAATCTAAACCTCCCCTGGCACAACCTGAGGCCATTTCCTCTCATCCTATCTCTTGGGATAAGAGACCGACCCCCACCTCACTACAACCTCCTTTCAGGTAGCTGTAGAACACAATAAAGTCTCCCCTCAGCCTCCTTTTCTCCAGACTAAACAACCCCAGCTCCCTCAGCCTCTCCTCATAAGACTTGCTCTCTAGACCCTTCACCAGCTTCATTGCCCTTCTTTTGACACACTTCAGCACCTCAATGTCCTCCTTGCAGTGAGGGGCCCAAACCTGCACACAGTACTCGAGGTGGGGCCTCACCAGTGCCGAGCACAGGGGCACGATCACCTCCCTGCTCCTGCTGGCCACTGTTCAATCCTGATACAAGGCAGGATGCCATTGGCCTTCTTGGCTGCCTGAGCACACTGCTGGTTCATATTCAGCCAGCTGTTGACCAATACTTCCAGATCCCTTTCCACCAGGCAGCTCTCCAGCCACTCTTCCCCCATCCTGTAGCACTGCATGGGGTTGTTGTGACCAAAGTGCAGGAATTAATATCTCATCTCTGAATACTAATATAGATAGACAATACTCAGGTGTATTTGATCTTGTTGCATTAAGAAAAATTTATTAGCCATTTAGCAGCTCTTCAAAGATGATGCTGAATGTAGCAGAGGAAAAAAAAAATACCTTCATGTTGCCCTGCAGACAGTGTTCCAAATTCCTCCCAGAAGGATCATCTGTGAACAGAGAAAATCCCATGTGGGATGGCTTTCTCATTCCTGTCTCCTGGTTCAGTCGCTGGATGACTTCATCAACTGTTGAGGAACCATCAAAACCTACAACCTACAAAGAGGAGTTAATTGAGGATGACTTTCAAGAAGCATGGCATTAATGGATATCACAACTAATGAAGCCTGGTTTCCTAAAGACTGGTGTCTCATGATTGTCTGCCAGCTCCAGTAACTGCACTTGCATATTGTCTCCCTTCACGCTGCATTCTTTCTGAGACACTTAGGACATCTTTCCGTTTTCCCCAGCTAGCTTTTCTTCCTAAGACCAGTACAGCCGGGACTGGATACCTTTCGTTTTCTCAGGAAAAATGGCTAAAACAGCAAGGAGAAGAAACGGTGTCTATCTCCCAATATCTGATACGTATGAACACTATGGTGCCACCCACCCACATGAAGGAGGCAGGTTTTGGTGCAGTCCTCTGGTGCCCAGACAAAAAGCAGCTGTGGTGGCTCACCTGGTAGGTTCCATTCATGAAGTGCACTGGGATGCTGAAGGGTAGTGAGTGGTGGTAGGGATTTCTCAGCAGGATGGATACAATCTCCATCCGGGAGGGCTTGGCTTCCCGTTCACCAGTCTGCACAGCGCGGTCTACTGATCTCTGGCAGTAGATGGCATACTTGCCTATTTCGCTCCTAGACAAAGAGGTGGAGATAGCCATGTCCTCTTCCATTTCCCATGCCGTGACTAGAGCATTCCTCCCTCAGGCTTTTGCTCAAGCAAAGATACATTTCTGTGCAGATATACTAGTTCATCTCAACAGACTAACAGCTAAAGCGAAAAGCTACAACATAAACCTGAGCTCTAAGGATCTGTAAAATTAAGGTAGACAATGGACTCTCTGGGAATCACAAGAGCATTCCCTGCTCCTAGATGGGCTGGACATAGTATAAGAATATCCTCTTCTGTACCCTGTTGCCATCATAGTATCCATTAAACCAAGACCTGTTCACCCTCAAACTCTCTGTTATGCCAGCAGAATTTAGTTACTATCATGTCAAGTCCTGATAAGGATTAATACTAAGTTGTAATGCATTAGTCTCACTTACAGGATTATATAAATTGTGTTTATCAATTTACATGGTTATAAGCTTCTCTAAAGCCGGACAGGAACAGTCAATTACACCTTTTACAAAAATGCTGAGAATGTATATACTGCTTAAGTTCTGAAATTGAAGGATTTATATGGATTTATAACCGTGCTATCACCTTGCAGGGGAAGGGGAAACTACTTCCATTCAGGATGCCTTCAGGAGCTCAGTACATGATTATATCTCCAGTTAAATCTCTGTAAGCAACATGGAAGTCAGGAGCTCTGGCTTTTCACTGGCATTACAGTGCTTACTTCCCCAGTAAAGCATTTGATTAATTTTCAGATGGAGAATCTTGTTTCTATGAGAAGCTGTTGTCTGGCTTCCAAATGCTCCTGAGCCCTGTATCATCTTAGCCTAGAACTGTGCCTCCTTTTCCTCCTCTCAGAGACTGGATATGTCCTCTAAGGTCACCTTTCATGAAAAACACTACCAAGAATGCAGACCTAGTGTAAATCTAGACTATAGGCAGTATGCAGTGTAAACACTCTAGTGTCTTGTTTGCTGTATGAAACAGGGAAAGCATATCTATTTAACTGTTCAAGAAACAGCCATAACTACTCCATCTAAAGAGACACAAGTATTCCTAAAGCTAGGCTGAAGGAGCTAAGCCGAGTCTTGTTCAGCAACTGCTCTAAATCTAATCTAAAATACAGATGAATATAAGCACTGTTTTTGTAATTTCTGTACATTTGTTTCTAGCCCTATTGTTTCATAGCTGGATTGTATAAATACATTTCCTCTTTGCTTCTGCTTAAAGTTTGTTTGTTGATAAAGGTACTTTTGGGCTAAGAACCTGGCAGACCATCAGCACAGTAATGCTTGAAACTGATGCAATGAATCAGTTTCGCAGAGGCCAGCACATCCTTATGAAATTCAGTAGTCCCAAACTCAATAGTCCCAAACAGTAGAGCCGCTCCTCTTCTCAGCTGAAGTAGGGACAATGGTAATGCACAGTTTGAAGAGATGGTTTCTAGTAGTATCCAGAAGATAGGGCCCTAACATGTTGCCTTAGCCCATGGAGGGAGAGCCTGAACATCAAGGAGTGCCTCATATCTGTATTTTTGCTTCTGAGAGGAAATAGAAAATTTGAGGCAGTGTATAAGAAAAGAAAAAAAAACCTTGATTGAAGGAGTACACAGATTTCCTTCACAATACCAGGAGACTTTTAGCTTGAGTTCCAAGGCAGACTCAGGCTGAGTATTTGTTAGAAATGAAACCACTCTTTTACCTATGTCTTAGCAACAGTATATTCTTGCAATAGACAATGAGGTATCTCTAGTTGTGACCTCCCCGCCAAGGACACAGTGAGATATGCTGAAGACCAGATCACCACAGAAACAAAGAGCACAGCATGAACACTGGAGAACAACTTATTGCTGTAACAGTAGGTCTTGCTCTGTTTTCTTATAGGGAAAAGTGTTACACACTAAAGAGGTAACAGAAAACAGTACTATATTTCAGGTTTGTTAGTATTTCCTAACTTTTTATAGTTCCCCGAGTTGTTCTCTGCCTCACTTTAGTTCTGTCAGTATGCCTGCTAACCTAACAGCAGAATATAATCACGTAAAATTGTAATAATTCATTCTAAATAATGATTGACACAAAGACAAACCAAAGTAAAAGAAAATATGTACCTCCAGTTGCATTGGCAAGAAGTTCTTTTGCCCAGTATAGGTCACACAGTTTTGTGAAGTAGCTTAATATAACAGACAAATTAATGTGAATGACTGAAGGCGGGCAGCTTGATACCATTGGGAATCTTCTGTCCCCTCCCTCAACTTTTTTGCAGGTGTGAGTTACAAAATTGCTTCCACCTTTATCAGTAGTGGATGCAACATACAATCAGCTTAGCAGAAGAAAATGATGTTGCAGTCTTTACCTGGGGTCTGCATGACGCTGCAAGTGCTGTTTGATGTACCAGAGGAAGTGATGTTGAGGCAGGAACAAGGGAGCGCACAAAGCCAGGAGTTGCCAGCACTGTGAACATAAAACTGGACGTGAGTCTTGTTCTGTTCTTCTTGCCTATTGTCTTTCACAGAATAGTGCAACCAAAATGTTGGATGGTGAACAACGCTTTTGGAAGTGACCATTTTTAGACATGTAATTCAAGATGCTTCAAAGGGAAGCAATGGTCAGAGGACAGGATGCTCTTCAATATCTCAACCTGCACTCTTAGAGGAGGTGTTCTAAATCATTAGCCACTTTTGAAAACACTAACGTAGCCAGAGCTGAGTGAACGATTAAGACTTAAATTTATATTTCTTTCCTATTTGCAACTGCAAATCATAACGAAGAATACACTGGGGGATTTTTTTTTAAATTAGACCCATTATTCTTCAACCAGATTTTATTTTCTCATTTGAGCTGGGAATATTATAACCAAGTATCTACATTCACAGTATAACTTATTCATTTGAGTTACCCAATAATTATAGTGCAAAAATCAGATTTCATGCTTAACAGTAATATTCATGATTTGCATGCTGTTGATTAACTAAAATGGAAAACAAAATTAATACCATGTGGCACTTATAGCTAGCCGACATGAGCTGTCAGTTTTGATTCTGAATATGGCCTGAATAGACCATTTGCAACTGGTAAATGGTTAAATAAACTAAAATTCATTTTGCAAGTAGTTACATTCTCAATGTATTTCTTTGCACAGAAGTGCCAAGATTCTCTTTCCTCCAGCACACCTTTAGCATTTGCACAATTTTATGAAAACCAGTCCCATTCCTTATTATTAAAAGCATGGAATTAAATAGAAAGTATTTACAGAGTGGAAGTGACAAAAGAGGAACTGACCTGAATGATTGAGTGATTCTGGGGCTGTCGGCAGCTGGTCTGTTTAACAAGCTGACAGTAAATTTCATTCTGCAGCTCAGTGTGCGTCAAGCAGACCTGCAGTGCTGTCTGGGCAAGTGACACGTGGTAATCAATAGAGGCTGCCTCCACAGGGACATTGATGAACAGCTGACAGGACTGTAAAAGTGTGGAAGTTAGTCAACACCGTGAATACAATGACTCTTCTCTGCTACTTTCCAGGACAGGGTATCCAGGTGTGTTACAGACAATTAATGAATTCTTCTAAACAACCCTGAAAGGAGGGAGGAGAATAAATACTTAATTCCTGTCCCTCCCCTCCCTCTTTAGTCGTGGCAACTAGAAAATTCACTCAACCTCCCCCAGCCTGAGGGCTCACAAGTCAGCAAGAGAATTGAGGGGAAAACATGCTTCCTGCCTCCCATGCCTGTGCTTTACCTTGCTAAGACTGTCCAATCTTACTGCTGATCTTACACTTGGGGAGTGCAAGGATAAAACCTCCAATGGCTTCACCATTGGTCTTACTGACAACAACTGAGTTTGCCAATAATTCTATTCCATTCAATCCAGCTGTTGGAGAGGAAAGAGGAAGATAAGGCTAACTTTGAAGCATAAAGCCTGTGAGGGACATTGCTTCTAAATGCAGATTCCCTACAAGGAAAATTAAACTTCCAGAGAGTGAACCACACCTAATATCTGACTGTCCCCTATTGTAATTACATGACCCAGCAGGCCTGTCTAAAGCAACCAATGCTGACGAGTAAATGTTGTGATGAACAACGTGACCAAACAATGTTGTTGCCCCCACAACAGAGCAAAATAACTGAACACGATGCAATGTCCCTTTAAATACCTTAAAAAGTTTCACAGCTTCAGTCTGTAGAGCCTCAGATGGCAGAGTGGTGAGGGATGTGTGCAACCCATCTTTACTGTAGCACAACATAGGATGTTTCCACAGAGGAGAATCTGAAGAAAAATGACAGTATTCACATTGAAAAGGGGCCTTGCTGAAATGGCAAGGCACCCGAGGAAGCAGTACTTCACTAGGCCACATTTATCTTTGGTGCAAAGCCTGCCATGAACAACGAGTCACCAGCAGCATTAGCCATCAGCAGAAAGAAGTACTGCTATCCTCAATCCTGCTGTCAGAGCTTCTCATCAGCTGGATTCTGGTGAGAAACTGCTCAGCTGTGTGTTCAAGCAAGAGACACAAACTCTGCCAGGGCAGCTGCCTGCAGTGGGGATCTTTGTTTGCAAGTCACTATTCAACAAGGTTCCCATATAGGCCTAGGAGTACGTGAGTGTGCAGAAAAAGAGTATTAAGTAAAAATGCATATGTTAACACACATTTGGGAACCTGGTGCATAAACAAATGAGCAAGTATCAAAGATGAGGAGGAACAGATGAGCACGGATGTATATGTGAGGATTTACACATGCAGGCAGAGGAACAGATGCAATGGCAAATGTGTGTGAGTATTTAGAGGAGAGAGCATGCGTTTGTATGGTCAAGATTCCCAGGAAATGAAATCAGGACCAACAATAACAGGAAAAATGAAAGCTCCAGTTCTTTTTAATTTGAATTAGTGTTACAGAAGTTTGCTTTGATAAATGATGCGACAATGTGATGGACTTGTCTAGTTTCACTACAATGCCTGTATTCTCTCTGGAGATGTTACTGCAGAACTAGGGGAGAAGGACGCTATATCATACGTTGTTCTACTGAGAATCCCCTTCCCTCACCTTTGGCTGGATTGAAACTGGGAATTGAAATTTCCCTTCCTTACACTTTGCTACTGTGGAAAAGAGTTTATGGTTTCTACTTACTGGGGTCTCCCTCTGCATCCAATAGTTTTCCAATGAGCTGTTCATATGATGTGCCCACTGCGGCATTACTGCTACCAGCTGCCACAGTCAGATGGTACAGCCAAGTATTCTAGGCATAAGGATGAGAAGAGTAGGGGTCAATGCAGACACTGTTTTCTACAAACAGTTCAGTCTGTATGCCCCATTTGTCCACCAATACCAAAAAGATTCTTCTCCAAAAGGTCTGCCTTTTATACCTTCTCCTGTTTGGTGCGAATGAGTAAGTATGTGGGACTCTGGTCCTGTGGGTGAATCACCAATGTACAGTGGGATGAGAGAAGTCCTCCACCAGTGGCTTCATAATCTTCATCAGAGTCACAGGAACGGTCTACTTCTTCCACTTTGGACTCACACATTGGCAGATGCCCTAGGGGACACTATGAGGAAGGGAAGCAAGTCAGGTAAGTACAGCTAATCTCCCACTATGGACAGGGAACACTGGGAAAGAAAACCCAGGTCAAACTGTTAGCAGTTCTCCAAAATGTAAGGAATAAACTATAATTCAGTGTTTAACTAATGTAATTATAGAAATCTTTCATTTCTATAGAATCTCTTCTGCTCCATCAACTGAAGTACTTACAAACTGTGTTACTACTTCTATTACTTTTCTTGAGAGCGCATCTACAGGTCAGAATGAGAATGCAAATAAAAAGATGGCCTTTCCCATAAGGTACTGTTTTCTTCCCATTACACTTGTCAGTTGTGTTTACATCATTGTTTCTGCAAGGCTGCATGTGTTTTCTGATGGTCAGTTTCTCAGTATCTTGAGCCACTGTTTTCTGATCCTGGTCAGACTTTCTGCTTGCTACTGGATAATAAGTACTTTTAAAATTGCATAAATAGGTAGATTCAGACAAACAGAGGATATCTGCTGTGCTAACTCTGGAAGTCAATCCCAAGTATGAGTCACAGTAATCCTTGATATTCTAAAACTTGGGTTTCAACATCACCAAGACAAAGTAATGGACCACTGGGCCAAGCTTCCAGAAATGGAAGCACAATACACTGATTAAATGACCTCCCTCATCCCATATTGTTGTTGCTGCTTATTTTCATGACAGTATGCAAAATATATCAGCTGCTATATAAAAGTCTGCTATAAAGTCTTCACAAGACCAAATGGAGGAAATGAGAAAGATATACAGTGATCTGAGAAAGAGCAGGCACTCGCCTTTTCGGTCTTTTGTCATTTTAGCTTTAAGGAAAAAAAAATCAGAGAAAACATTGATTCTCTTTGTGGAGCAGATGCTGTTAGAAGAAGAGAGGTACAACCAAGGAAGAGCTTGAAGTATGAGACACAGAAGCAGTAGAAGGAAGGAAAGCATCATGAGAAATAGGAAAGGAGGGTTCAGGAACAAAAGGGGAAAGGCATTGCCTTATCTTCATGATTTCGGTAGTAGTAGAAAGTTTTTCCAATCAGTGCACACCAGACCAGCTTAGAGTGACCATGCTTGACCTGTAAGGAGGACAAAGAAATACAGGTTTTTAACACCAGCAGTGTTGCTGGAATGATTTTCTAGGATTTCAACTTTCGATTCAATTCTCCCTTAAAGCCTTCATACATGATTTGTTCTATGCTAATAAGAGTTCCTCTCAAAACACACAGGGCACCACTTCCAAAAGCAGATAAGTACATCCCACCTAAGTAGATGGGACATAGGTGCTTATGGAAATGTGTCTAAGATTTTGTGAAGTATTTTACTCATTCAAAACGACCCATCATTTCTGTATCCTGAAATACAATATTAAGAATAACCTTTTTAAGATTATAGGAATGAATCATTTCATCTCAGCAGGAAAAGACCAGTCAACATATAATCTAGGTATCTGTTTCCTATTGCAGAGGAACAGGCTTCAGATGCAGGTTGTCTTTAGCCATCTTTAGAAGCTGACCAGAATTACATTTAAAAATTCATAGTAACTTGGTATGCAAAACTGATCTATGGAAATGGCATAAAGCATAAGAATTTGCAGCCATTGTACTTTGTATATTTTGTACTAATGCGCATGCAGTCTGTTATAATGGAAATAAATGCTAACTTGGAGCCATACAAGCCATTTCTTTGAAACTCTCCTATATCACCAAGTTAAGATCAATTAAATGTGACATTTAACAGCATCTCCTGTTGGTTTTTTTTATTATGACATACTGTCATAACACATGATGAAGAAAAACATACATAAGCTAGATATGTGTTATTACTTACTATTTGACAAAATCATTATCTCTCAGTAGCTTTGTTTGTCCTATTCCTTATAATTTATACAAACGTTCCTCTCTGAAATACAGAAATCTGCTGCCACTTTTCTTTCTTTCCCCACTCTTCTAGGTAGTATTAAAATAGTAATTTCTTGCTGACATTTACTGTGCAAACCAAGAAGCTGGTATACTATCAATACTGAGCTAAACTGAATAAAGTAAGAAACAGTATTTTACCTTAGTGAGCCAACCTTTCACAGTAGGTTTAGCGTCACTATGAGGAACACCAACAGGACTGGTCACCTGCACTCTCAGGATACTCTGTAGGACATTAATCCATTCCTCCAGGATGTTGGGAGAGTCTGCTGTCAGGAAGTAGGTTCTCTTTTCTGTCATCAGCTGGAAGGAAAAGGTGTAAGTATAAATCTGCACACCTACAAATCTTTTCTTCAGCTGCTGAGTTTCATTATCCCATACAGGTTTTGTTGTTTTTTTTTTTTTTTAAAAATGTGCTAATCCTCAAAGCCCAAGTGAAAGAACTGAAATGCAGATTAATCAAATTCTCATGAGCTCTCTTGCTGTTTCTGTTTCATATTGTGGTTTGTCTCCCTTCTCATCCTTTCTTGTTTCTCAGTGCTGCTGCTAAATTTTCATTTTAAAGGTGACTACAGAAATGGAGTTTTTTGCTGCCTTCACTTTGTATTGCATTCTGCCTTCAATAGCTTGTGACTCTTTGAGAGGGAAGAGGCAATGAATTTAACAGTATTAAGACATAGCAACTTCAGTTCCATAAGGGCAGAAGGTAGCTCACCTTCAGGCCATATGCCTTTCTGTCACAGTATGAAAGAAACTTTAATGCTGCCTTTATAATGAAGTCCTCTAACAATAATGGCTTAAAACTGGACCCAATGATGGGCTAACTTCTAATTCTTTGGAACTCGAATTCTAATAGGAATCCAACACTTCAGTCAGGCTGGAGACCTTGTGAGAGGAGTCTTTCAGACAGAGGAGATCCTAGGTACTATCTGGTTTTATTTTTACTTCTCCCACAGATTTCAAGCTCTTAGTCCCAACTGCAAAAAAGAAAAGTGCTATGGTGTAAAAAAAAAAAAACAAAAACAAAGGCGAATTTCTTTCCATTTCAAAAAGCTGTATTTGGGTTACAATTTAGCTCTTTCCCCATTATTTATTGAACTAACTGCCTGGCTTGTGCCAGGCAATACAGGGGCCAGATAAAGTTAGTTCATATCAATTGAGACACTACTATTCAGCCTGAACTAAGTGCCCTCTCACCCAGCCACTGAGTGTGTGGTTATCTGCAGGATGAAAAAGCAACGCTTACCTGGAATGTTTGGGACCCTTCACCTCTGACAATTTGGCATGAGGAATTCAGGTCTATCTGCCCTTGTGGTTTGTGGATAACATCACTCTGAGGAAAGAAAAGCAATCAGCTTTTCAGAAGGGAAAAATCTCACATGGGTCTTAAGAGTACTTAAATACAGCATAATATGCATGTGCAGGTTGGAGTCTGCATTCATGAGCTGGAAAGGGCAGCTGAAGGTTGCCAGGTTGTATTTAAGACAGTGTGATCTCATTGCAATCATGAAGCAAAAGTCTCCACAGTAGTGGAAGACAATATAACAAGGGTAACGATGACAAATACTGTTTCATGAAGCTCAGACTGATCATTAGGGGAAATAAAAAACACAAAACCAAAAACCCCACAAACTCTTTCTCACTGGGAAGGCAACACAACACCAAACAGGTACCCAGATAGTAGCTGAATTTCTGCCTTGGGAAGTTTTCAAGATTCAGCTAGACAAAGCCATGGGTGGTTTGCTCTGCAGCTGGTGACAGATGCTCTTCAATGTGTCAGTTGGACTAAGGTTTTCCAGAAGTTCCTTCCAACCAACAATCTAAATTCTGCATATTTACGAAATTATTTTTTAAATATATTTGTGTATGTAATATATAATTTGCTTGTGAATTCTGATGAATAAACCTACTATTAGAAATAAAGATGCATTGTGCCCTAAGGCATAATAATAATAAACAATAAATCTTCTCAGTATTTCTGACTTGTAGGCAAAGATGTGTATTTACATAGAAATATTGTGTAATTATGCAGGTATGGAGGAAGTTGCTGGGTCCAAAAGAAAAAAAAGTATGGAAGGTGAATATCCCTAAATAGATTTTTCTGTGATGTAGCTAAGTACAGGAGAATAATGAAGGCCAACAATAAATATATTCTATTGTATATACAAATTGTAACTGCATACTGCTAGAATTTTTCGAATAACATAATTTGAAAAAGTTGTGAGATATGGAAAGTATTTGGAAAGGTTTAAATGCACAAACATGCTCTCTCAATATTGTTTCACTGATCATTGTAAGACAGCGTTTGCACAAAAGCTTATTTTCAATTTTATCCTAGTTTTCTAATATTTCCATGTCCATGTGGGAGGGTGAAAAATGAAAGAATCCAGCTTTCTTCCCCTGAAAGTTGTAGTTTTCCTCAGAGCCCCATATACTGACTGATGAGTATGGATCAGTGCCCTCCTGGTATTGTAATTTATTTTTCCTTTATTTTAATTTGAAACATGACCATAGCTGGGCCATGGTATGCCTTCTGCTTGTCATCATCTGTGTGAAGTTAACCAGTAGGTGCCAAGCTTCTGTCCTTGTGAACAACCTTTCACTTCTTGGAAACTGCCACCACAAGGAGCTTCCCTGCCTAAGCAGAGACCCACAGTTGAACCTGTGGGTCAGACAAAGCTCTTTGGCAGGACATTTTGGGGGAAGCTTGCCCATGGCTGCCCACTCTGCCAGTAGTATCAGCCTGGAACTGGTTCTGCAGACAGCCTTCCCCTATGCCTCCAACACAGGAGTAAATGTATCCCAGTGACTCACCGGAGACTTGTAGTACATGATTTGTCTGTTTCTTAGAACAAACCATCGTCTCTTCCACATCTTCACCTGGCTGCCCATTTTCAGCAAGTAACCTGATTTCTCCATGGGTTCCTGGAGGGCGAAGAGCAAGGGGTAGAGAAGGTTATCTTGCATCTCTCAAAATACAAATTAAAGCGTGCTGAAGTCAAGATCAGACATTTGCTGCATCTCCATTATTTTCTGCTTTACTCTGCCAGATGGGAGTAGCAGCCATCCAAGATCAGTGTCCTCTGCTCAACCTGAAGAGAGCCCTAGACTATCTGTGTAGCTGCAAATACCACATTGTGTTGTTTTAGTAAAGGCAGCTTCTCAAGATCACTTCACTGATTGTTTGATGCACTAAAAACTTATTTGTTTTCCTACCATAGCAGCGATTTTCCAAATAAAAGTGAAGGCTATCTCTAAGCCATGATTAGAGTCCATTCCTTGTCTGCTTGATCTCTTACATTCAAAAGTACAGAATTTAATGCTGCCCATGTTTGAGGTTTTTTTCTAGGCCAAAATACTCTATCCTTTCTCCTTCTTTCCTCTCAATTTCCAAACTTGTTTTGTCACAAAAGTGTAAGGCCATCATTCAAGTAGAATATGACTACAGGAAACCAATACAAGCCATCAGGAAAGAACAGAGCCCTTAATGCTTATACTTTTCTATAACCACGTAACAGAAATGGCACCTTCTTCTAAAGCATCAAATACTTGTATCTTTTGATACAAACCAGCAGGACCAACAGCCCAGTCTATTAGAGCATCACTTTGCAGGGGATAACTCAATATATCATAGTTATGCGTTTTCTCTTTCAAGGCCAAGGCTCTGTTTGCATACCTTCACAACTGTGAGGTAGGAAGACTTACAGTGCAGACTCCACCATCAGTGGAATAGGAAGATGTTCGCTGTAGCTTATGTTCTGGCTCTGAACAGTCACCATCCAAGGAGCAGGCATCAGGAGGGATGGCGTAGTCACTCTCAGAGCTCAGTGAGGACATAGATACACCTGTTCAAAATACAGGAAAGAATGAGAATCATGGCTAGACAGAAGCATTCACTGAACACTACACACTCTGAAAAAGTCTGAGTTCACCATTAAGGCTTTTTTGTTCAAGAAGAACAAATCATATCATACTTTGGAAACTCAACCACAACTAACCAAATTCCTGAGATTTTCCACCCCACCCCAGGAAAACAAGTAGTGAGAGTGAGTTTTGGATAGTGACAGTAAAATAAATTTGTTGCTGAATAAACATATATTTTAAAAATTTAAAAAGTAATAAATCAACTGACTTGTTATCTAAAGCATCTAAAGACATGCTGTTTCCAGCTTGGAAATATCCCTTATAAAGTCTCAAGCCCCTCTCATTCAAACTAAAGAAAAGGCTCCCTTCACCAGCAACGGGGCTTTGCTTTCTGTGAATCTTCCACCACTGGTCCCTGGCAATGCACAGACACAACAGCCAATGCATCACAACAGAAGTTAAGACTACATGAAATAGGATTCTATTTTATTGACTACCAATTGTAATGAAAATTCCACTCAAGGATCCAGTTTAACCTTCCCAGCAGTCAAGAAAAATTGTTCTAGCCAGGACCCAAATTACATGATGTCTCTCAAAGATAGGAAAGATTTGCTTACCGGTCAAGAAATTAACAGCCAGTGACAGGGACAAAAGACATTTTCTTTAATGCATCAGTACTAGCTTGCTTACAAGAAGTAGTCACAGAAAAGGTATGGATGGCTTCACTGGATATGTGATGAATCTGGGAGATCAATCCTTCCCACAGTCTTAGCTTAGCAATTGCCTGGATGGAAATCTGCCAGTGGTAAAAACCCATCTAAGAGGACAGGTTTCTACTGAGTAGCTGTTGACATCTGTACACATTCTGTGAGAACTCCTTATTAACATCACCAAGGCTGAGCATTTGCCTTTCCCTGATGATGCTGTTCAGGACATATTGCCTCACCCATGAGGACAGAGTTCATGCTGCTCAGTAGCAATAGTCCCACTTTACCTCTCTTCACTGCACGAGGGCTGCCTGGCATGCTAGATTTTCTGTTCTCAGATCCAGGAGTTGAAGTCCTGAAGCTAGCATGGGAGCCACAGTCGTCATCGGAGCCTGAAGACTCATCTAAGAAAGGCACGTTGCTGATCTGTGTGGCTTTCTGGAAAACAGACCTGTATGATCAGCGTGTGAGGGAAGAGTTTCCTCAGGACAACCCCTACTCAATAAGGAGACAGAGCAATCAGTGCAGGCCATTTGTTTTCACATTGCCTTGACCATTACTGTCTCAGGGCTCCTCATTTCCTCCCTTTCTAGTCTGAGAACTTCCAAACAGATCAGACTAGAGAGTCCAGCTTGGGTCTCCTCTGGTTACACTCTCCTACTGCTCCACAAGCCCTGTGCTTCCCCATAAGCTGTCAAGAGCCCTCTTCCATTTCATTCTCTAGGCTACACCCACTATCACCCCCTAGGTTTCTGCATCCTCAGAGTGCACACTGCAGCTTCCTGGACAAAAATGTGCTGCCATGTTCTGTATTCCTAAATACATTTATCATCTGCTACTCTTTCTACATTCTTTTGATGTCCAGTACCTCCTGGCATTCTCTAATTTTCTTTCCTTTGCTGCACAGCTTCACCTCGTTCTCTCTCAAATTACTGGCAGCCCTGGACCATGCTTTTCATGAGAGGAAAGTGATGTAACTCCTTACCCCCTTCAACGTAGTGTAGACTGGCACTGTGACATTTCTGTAGATGAGACAGGTAAATGGCCCAGAAGTTGAACGTGAAAAATTGGAAACTGGGAAGATTCACAGAGAGATTAAGAGAGTAAATAATACAAACTGGTGAAAAGGAGTAGGTTTTAATGGAGAGGTACATGTATGCGTGTAAGAACATATGTAGCCTCTTGGAACATCAAATAATGGAGACCTGCCACCTTGGACAGTTTAGCCTGAGAAAGGCAAGGGGATATGTTATTAATTACATACAACTCCCAGAGACAGCTGCAATGCTTCCTCCATTTAGCCTGTAAGATGTTTTACCCACCCTGTGCTCCCCATGGTACAATGGCAATCCAGTGCACCACATCCAAACAGGTAAAAGCTATAACAGGGGAAGGTGATGGTGAATCACAGGACTAAAAGCAGGTCACAGACATGCAGAGCCAGAACACTGTCAGTGGAAGTGAAGAAGGAGATAATGGAGTCCCTGAAGATGTCACTGAATGCAGGTGCTCAAACAGTCCAGCACCAACCATCCCTGAGATCGGAGGTATCCTTCTCCCTTACTTTCTTTATCACGGCTACCTGTGAAATCAAATTTAGTTTGAAAACAGGCAAGGAAATAAAGAAACATGAACAGCCAGAAGCTCAGGTCCCACACTGTCAATGTAAACTCCCTCTAAGGATGGGTCTTGTCTAGAACTTACAGCAGCTGGAAGTATCATTCACCATGGCCACTTCAGACAACCTCAGGCCAGACTTGGCCACAGCATAGATTCGACTCTCCTGGAACAATAATACCATGTATAACAATGGTCAGACAAATACATGATTCCTGTAAAAAGAAATGCTTGTGTCACAGAATGTTATCACAATCACAGCTTTGGGCAGGAAGGAGGGGTCCTCTAAGAAAGACTGCTCTATTCCACCAGATGTTGGCTGAATGACTGTTAGTGGAAATGTGCATCTGTGTGTGATCCCCTGAACCACAACAGACTTGGCTTGTAAATGCTACAGAGATGATATCCATAGACTGGAACACCTACATGGCAATTATCAATAAATGACTATTTCATAACTTGGAAGAAGCTGTTTTTTCCACTTTATGAACAATGCTTTAAAATTAATCAAGAACAGCCCTAAAACAGGACAATTTACTGAGTCACCACCTGCAGATGATTCCCATTCTCTGATAAGGGAATGAAAGAAATGCCTGGAATGATCTCAATAAGCCTGTGTCTCAGTTATAACTACATATGGAGCTTTCAGTTCAAAGGATCTCCAAGTGCTTTGCAAAGGGATAAAAATTCCAAGGGGGGAACCCAAGCCTGTAAATAAATGCAATGTTGTGATTAAGACATCAGCCAGTCTAAAATGCATAAAAATCAAGGCTAGGAACTGTCTTGCTGCTCCTTAAAGCATACAGCCAATCGCTATCAGATAACACACAACACATACACACAAAATTACCTAAGACTGCGAAGTCAAGTACACAAAAAAAGAAATTACAGAATTAGTATTTTCTGTATGTGTATGCATTGCAATTTAGTCTCTAATGAAATATTACATGCATTTTTTCCCCCAGACATTTCCTATCTAAGACACATAACAGACATTTCTTACTGATTACGCTGCTATTTAATATCCTATTCATGCTTTAGTGTGCCCTACTGGGATAAACTTACTTGACTGTGGTATGAAGACAAAATAATGGATTTTTCCTGTACTGTTCCTGACTATAATACTGCAGTGCTTCATAAACATTAATAAAAAAATTTACAAAAACCCTAGGCGGGACATGATGGGTACTATCGCTATTTTCCAGAAAAGGAACTCAGACATCAATTTTTTGAAGTATCCTATATGTTTGGAGTAGCCATTTCAAGATGTCCAAGACCTCACCTTTTGTGAATTTAGCACCTTATAACATTGTTTGTAAAAAAAACAACTTAATACAGTTGCAGCAGAGAAATGCTCCGTTCTTCTTTAATCAAATTTACTTGCCAAACTCAAGTTAGACATTCAGAAGATGTGTGTGGAGCTGATGACCACCTGTGAAAAATTTATCTTAAAGGACTAGAAGAACGTTACATGGGAACTCTAGATTATATAAAGGAATAGCAGCCAATCTCCAAGACGTTTTTCCCTCCTTCCAAGTGAGTATACTGTTCATGACACCTTTCTGACTTCTGCAGCAAATAAAACAGACATCTTGGAAACTGCAGCTTGTTTTACTACACTATCCAGCTTCATCCCCAGCACAGTTCCATATTATGGACAGAATGAAAAGAGATTCCTCTGGAAAAAAAGCTGTGATTATATTGGGGTTTAAATTAGTATCATGAAGGATCACAGTAATGTTTTTATTTTTAACTAAAAGTAAATTTAAAAATTAAGTAAAAATTAAAAAGATCACAAATATTGTTAAGTTTCATATAAAAAAATCATAAAACATGAAGGTTAACAGTGAGTGTTTGATTTTGCACCTTCAGTAAACCACTTGTTTGCCTATGCCTTTAAAAAAAGGCAAATTGAAAGTAACGGAACTATCTTTTGATACTACATTGATTTCCACCAAGTTTATCAGTTAGATTGACATATTAGCAAACAACCCAACCATCTGAATTAACAATAACCGAAAGCAGTAACAACAGACCTCTCTCTCACGTGAAGTAAGCAATAAGACACATATGTTCACTTTACCAATGGTTTTCACATAATTTTCCTAATAGCAGCAGTATACCATGAGATAGGAATGCTCAGATCTCATCCATGTATCTATTCTAGTATTCACAGCTTTTTGACCCTGAAACTATCTGGTCTGGTCCATTCACTCGCATTTATGAGTCACTTTTCTATCTTAAACACATGACACCAGAACTAAGGATTAATTTTTGATGACCTATTAGGATAAATCACAATGCAGCACCTCTTGACTTTCATTTTTATTCCTATGTTTCTTGAGTACTATTTTCTTCCATAACTTTTTTTTTTTCCTCATAAAGAGAAAAAAAAACCCAAAAATTGTCAGTGGAACTAGCATGCCCCATGTTCTGGAACTGTCAGACTGGGTCATTCAGAAATATGACTGATGTCCACAGGAAACAATTGCTTGAGACCAAGAGCTATTGTAACTTAACTACTCAGTGCTACTCAAAGATTAGCAGCACTTCTCAGATTGTTGTCCTTGCATTTCTTACCCACGATGGGAATCTGTGCAGCGGTGGCGTTGGAGGTTTACCTCCTGGGTCAAGTAAGCCAGCCTCAGAACTCACAGCTTCACTTTGACCTGCAGTTAAGTGGTTGATTTCTTCACATGCTCCAGCTTCTTCCCTCACCGGGCCACGTTCTGCCTCCATCTTCTCCAGTACCTCATCATCAACGTCTGTGTCCTTCACTTGCCCATGGCAGACTGGAGAGCTTGTTATGGGCTGGAAAGTGCTAGCCTCTAAGCTCATTACACAATGGAAAGAATTAGCCCCTGGCTGTGGTTGGCTATAGTGTCTCTTGGCTAGCTGGATACTGTCTCTTGGTATGTTGGGAGTTCGTATTTTTGGAAACGTCATACTACTGCCAAGGCCACATTCCCTCCCTGGACAGAAGGAATGTGCTGTAACAGCTGATGTCGACACAACCAGGGATGGCTCAGCAGTTTGGAGGTGGCCCTCAAGCACGCTCATTACTTCTCCTGATGAAGATGAATCCAGCCGATGGGAGCGGAACCTGGCACTCAGATCATCAGAGGAGCAGGTGCTGTCCAAAGCCACTTGTTGCAAGGTGCTCACAGTGCTATGGTTTCCTTCTAAAGATGACTGGAAAGTCAAAGCCTCAAGGATTCTTGTGGCCTCAGTGGGAGGGTCCAGTGATGTGGGATCAGAGCACCCTAACCTGCGTTCAGAACTTACAGCTGGGAATACATCTTTCTCTGCAGAGAGATTCCAGCTTGATCGGTCAGACATGAGCTTCAGCGTGCTCTGGGAAAGCAGAGTTTTAGCCTCTCCATTCTCAGTAAAGGTGTCATTGGCAAGGACTCTGTTTGCTGTAGAGAGGAGATGTTTAGTAGATCCTGTCTGGCACACCTGTCTGAAACCAGGTGCAAGGACCACAGATTTCTGCTCTGTCATCTCAGCAAGAGAGGGTTGTGATGCTCTGGCCTTCAGAGAATTACAGCTCCAAAGAGATTCAAAGGGAGGAATGCTGGTCATATCTACAATGGACGAGAACATACGGTTAGGGCATTCAAGTGCTTTACTGTTTAAAGCGTTACTTGCTAGTTTAAGCTGTTCTTATCAGTCTCATTTCAATAGCACCCTGGCCTAGTTAGGACTATACAGAATGGAAAGAAGATGGCTGTGCGCAGCAATAACAGAAGTGCTATATATTTATAATTGGAAATAGTACAGAAAAGATGAATAGGAAATGATTAATCGCTGTTTCTTACAAAAGTATACTTAAGGGGCACCTAATGAAATTATCAGGCAGTGCATTTGAAATTTACAGAAAGAAGGGTTGTTTTCCAAACAAAAAAGGAAACAGAATCCTGTGGTGTCCAAAAGATAGGCCAGAAAAAGTAATTTATCAATGGTACAAAGAACAGTTTAGACCCAAGTTCTGGCCTAGGAACTTCCTAGAACACTGACAGAAGAAGCTGGAACGGTACATGAAAAGAAGGACAGCTCTACTTGCAATATTTTCTACACTCTTTCCTGAAACACCCAGAGCCAACCAGGAGTCAGGATACTGCCCTAGGCAAGCTTTCAGTCTAACTCAATATAGCATTTTTACTCTTACCTATCCATGATTATGCTTCTTACTTATCCACAATTATGATTCTTACCTATTCACGATTATGCTTCTTGTTATGCTCTTAAAACAGCCATGAGAAGGAAGTGTGCCTATCCATACACTACTTTCTCAAAAGCCACTTCAGTGACCAGAAGTCGCTAAGTCACTAAGCAGTCACTTAGCATGGCTTTTTACTTCAATGGACGTAAAGGGCCTTAAGGCATCAAACAAGCTGTTATGGTTCTTCCCATTCCTAGAGGCTAGATGAGGCTTCCAGCGTATGAATGGAGACCTTCTTAACCATCACACCAATCAGTGAGATTGCTTTCTTTTCAAGAACTTCCCTGGAGCTTTTTGCTATCATTTTGTGCTATATGACCCAAGCAGTGCTTTTTGCCATCAAGTTTTATAACAGTTACTTACACACTTTTGCTGTAAAAATGTCACTTTGTTTATTTTATCTCTGCCTCTTGGGTTGCTATATTAGAAAATGGCATAAATGATAGATCCTAGATTGCCTCCGTTGTTCTTTGTCTGTTTAGTACCTCTACTTTATAATTCTACTTTCTTTCTTTCCATGATTACTAGATTTAAAGGCTATCTCCATTCTACAGGTTCTACCAAATAGCAGCTTTAGGGTATGAGAAAGTATGGATAAAACTTGGAATGGCAGAGGATGTTACTCCATGTTATGATTTTGATTGACCCTGGCATTTATATACTGCCTGACTGAAAAGAACCAAGCTGTAAGATGCTTTGAAAACATGGGTGAGCGTGACTCTGCACAGCTATGGCTGAAAATGCTGCCAGAACATCAAACTCTACAGGCATTGCTTAACCACTAACAGCATTTACAAGCAAGTAGAAACAAACTGAAGACACAAAGTAACAGAGGGAAGGGCAAACAGCAGAATAAATCACTGTTGATTGAGGAGAGGATGAAACCCGCTCTTGGAAACACCTGAGAAAAAGACAACCACGAGAGCCTGACCTTGGCACTGGAGTCACAAGGAACTGAATGCTAACAAAGCTATTCCTAACACATAATGCTGGCACACACAAATCCTGGCACATATCTTCCCCTGCCCCTGAGTTAAATCATTAGTGTAGACTGAGAAGAGGCCATTCTTTTAAATATTATTGGTATTTTTGCAGCTTCCTAGATGTGACAGGAGATGAAATAGGGGAATCTGTTACCATTTGCATAGCAAGCAAGAAGAGATTGTTTCTCTGCAGAGGGCTCTGAATTCAGCCTGGCAGTGAGACTAGTGGGGGATAAGAGGAGAGGACAGAGCTGTTTAGTGCCCAGAGAGTGGGGATCCAGGGAACACTTAATACCAGATTATTAACGCAGCTTACCAGCCATTCTTTTTGTAAACAACCAGAGCCAGAGGGGATGAGAAAAACCCAGTCATAAAGCATTTAGCTAGAAACATGGTGGGATTTAAAAGGAATTTTGCTCTATACCCTTGCTGTGGAGTGACAGGAATGCGAGAAAGACTTCTGCAGGAACGAAAAGCCCCCTGCCTGCATGCCCAGTGAGGTTCTGGAAACTAACTCATCTTACTGTGACCAAACCAAGCTCATTTAAAAAAAAAAATAGAAAGAAAATGGTTAAGAGAGAGTTTCTTCTTCAAAATGTGTTGTGATGAAAGGTGCTGATTTCAAGCCCTGGAAACCAAAAGTTCTCCATCTATCCACCAAGCAAGAACCACAAAAGCACAAGCACTGTGACCAGCTTTCTTCAACCCAACCTGATATCACAGAGGAACCCAGCTTCTAAAGGCAGACCAGACAGCTGCTGCCTTGGCCCATTCAGTCCTCAGTTACTCAGCTAAAATGCCAGCACAGCTTCTGTGGAGATGAGGGTAATTTGCCTGTGGGGGTAAAGTGACATACCTCAGGGACTTCTACCCTGCACCTCTGAAGTGAACTGATAGTTTTGCTATGTATTTCGATGAGTGCTTTTAATTCAGGAGCTCAGTGGCTTACTTTAATGGTAAAAAAAGGGGTCGGTATTCAATTGCTGGTGAGAAACCAACTAAGAGTTTTTAAGGCAGGTAAGCAATGTTATTCCCATCTTAAAAATGGACCCACTGAGGAACAGAGCAATTGTACTGCTTACTGTCACGAGTGCTAATTTCTGACAAAGTTAAGAATACAACCCAGGAATGCTGACTTCTGCTCTTGTGGTGGTTACTAGGCTACAATGCCAGGTGAACACATTTACCTTGCAATGTATCCTGAAGGGCTTCAATTTGCTCCGTCAGCCTCTGATTACAGTTTTTCAGGTGGTAGTTTTCTAGCTCAAGCTATGAAACAACAATAAGAAAAACAGAAAAATAATGTAAAATTGTGTGTGCGTGTGTTCCACAGTAAAGAAAATATCTTCATCTTTATTACCTTCAAGTGTCTGAACAGGAAAAGGAAAAAAGGATGGGTGAGTCTACCAGTCACCCTGAAATCCTTCTCCTCAGCAGCTCCACTGGACAACCCACTTAAACACTTTGCCATGCTTTATCAAATAGCCTCCATATATACTATTTGCACTTCTCAAATAGGTCTTTTAATTTCCTTCCATGTTATCGTTTATCATTGACTAATGTTCCAGAAATAACTATCATGAGAGAAACAATCAAAAAAAGAAAAAAAACACCATTAAGGGTGCATTTACATTTGCACTTAGTACACAAGTGATTCTTTGTAAATTTGCCTTACGTCTTTGCTTGAAGTATCTCAGCATACATTCTTAATGCAGCAGTGGTGCGCCCAAAGAGGCTTCCCTCTTGATGGAATCAAAGTTGAAATTGCACCCGTGGTGCTGTCTAGAGCAACCCATTTGCAACACAAGTGCAAAGTCCTTCAGTTTTCAGTGGTCCACTTGTGCATGGTATGCACCCAGAACCAGCATCTGGCACAAACTTCCTTGCCCATAAAGACACAATGTGAATGTATGGTCCTGGATTCACTGCAGGTCACAGCAACTCAACCCCTGTGCTACCTCTTTTGTGCTGCACCCATCATGCACCTTAAGTTATCTCATACAGGAGAATGAGAGAAGAACAACATCTCCGTGAATTATCTAGGCAATCTAATAAGATTAGAAAATCACATCATAACACAATTAGCGCCCACAAAGACTGGTTCTTCCAACTCCAGCAAATCCCCTTTCTGGCATAAACTGGGAAATCTATGGCTTTAACTTGGAATAGAAGGGAAAGACCAGATAGCCCCACTCCCAGTTGTAAACTATTACTACATCTTTAAAACTGCACGCTGACACACTGCTATCTCTCAGTTTTTCTAGAAGGTACTGAATTACACCCAGATAGAGGCATAAGTCCACAGGATGGCTAGGAGGGAGAGGTTAGATATGAGAAAATGCTGGGAAGTAGGAAAACAGCATTAGTCAGAAATGGCAAACTAAGGAAGAGGAAAGGACATATGTTTGTGTCACAGCTGCTTTGTCAGAAAAAGAGACAGAACCTGCACACAGAGGAAAAAAAAAAAGAGGGAGAGGCAGATAAAAGCTAGGCAAAACCCACTTGTGGCTAGTAAAACTTCCTCAGAGATTGCTTTCAGACATTAGTGACTTCACAGTCATTTATAGTTTGCTCAAAGCAGTAAATAGCCCTCAGCAAGAGGGACAAACCTAGCCCTGCAACTGCGTGTGTATAAGGCCAAACAAGCAGGAAGACTCTGTGGCAGATTGACTGTCCTCAGACTAATGTCCTACCTAGAAGCCCACTGGCAGTGCAGCCACTGTACCTAGTCATAGGCTTTGAAACCTGGCAGCACAGTAAAGACCCACCTCTCTCAGCTTACATGTTACCCACTCTTTGATCTTGGCAGCTTTCTCTTGAACAATTTTGGCTTCCTCAGTCCTCAGCTGTTTCTGTGCCAGAAAAAAAAAAAAAAAAAAGATTAGATTCATTAGCAGAGTACAACTAACTGTTCAGGAATGAATTAAACATTGAAGCTCCCATTCCAGATGTCAGATTTAAGACTGCTATTTGGATATTATTATTTAGCTGGCCTCTGAAAAATCAGGCTCTAAATTGCCTGACATGGTCCCTGGAGTCAAATTCAGAGGGTTGTTTGAGTTTATTGTGGAATAGCAAAATCCAGCTCAGGTAATGATTGCCCACCTACCACAGTTTCAAGTACAGTCTGTAACTTCTCCTGTTTTAGATGGTTTTGCAATGTTGCTGTTGAGCATCTGTAGTGCTCCCCCAGCGTACACACACATTGTTGGCTGAAGTTAATAAGAATTAAGCAGTGCCTGTAAGTGATTTATAACACAGTAAAATTCTTTCAAGCAAAAGGGGCTCAATTGCTGCAAGCACAGGTATAGAGTGTAGACTTTAAAGATGCATGAGATGGGAACCAATACCAACAATGTATTTAATACACACACAACACTGTCATTGAGAAAGTAAAAAAGAAAGAACCCAAACCAAAAAAACCCACACAAATGATAGCAGACTCAGGATAAAAAAGCTCCAAAACATGACATTGAACATAACTTTTGCAGCTCTATTTTCTCAGCTACATTTTTATTAATTTTCTGGGAACTTCCTTTGAAAGATGCTGTATTGATACGATCATCTGAAGCCTTCTGTTCACCTCCTGTGTGTCTTCACCAGAAGCAATGTCACTGAAAGGTTTCCTGTCTACATAAGGATTTAAATAACTACAAGGAGAAATCAGTTCCAGGAGCAAGGGAGGTGGAATATACTCTGTATGGCACATTCAGCCCTAGTTTCTCTAGTTTAATGGACAAAGGCAATACCTTCTGGTAGCAGTTGGTGGTTTCCCTGCTAGAATTTTTTTTTCCTGATGTGAACAAATACCAGTAATTATGATAATAACAATGTCAGTGCTTCCCTCCCTTTTTAAATTTTTCACACTGAGGAGTGTGAATTCACTTAATGAATGCCATATAAACACACAGTAGACTGCAGGAAATTCCCCACATCTTCACATTGCTTTCAATTGCCGCATTCATTACCACAACTGCACATTTAAAAGCTTTTATTCAAATATGTTTGCTGACTTTAAAATAGACCCTGGCAACATTATGGGTAGCAGTAACATTTGTAGTTGAGCATAGTGAAATAAAACTAATAAAATCTGATGCTTCAAAAGGAGGTTTTATCTAGTTTTTCCCCCTGAATATGGCTGTATGCATGTTCCTAATCATCGGGTACCAGCCTTTGCTGGAGTCAGAATATTAGATATGGTCTGAAATGATCTAGCCCATACAGTGGATCTACCATAGGCCTCTGAATATCCACCACATGGGTAATGCCTTTGAACCCCTAATGACCTGGACTTGTCTTAGATCAGGGACCACAAGGTAAAAGACTCAATATTGCTATGCTACATAGTGAAGTGCAATGCCAAGATTTTATTCAGGGTCCTAAAGTAGGATAGTGATATGACGATAGCTTTGACACAGAGCTTAATAAGCCCTGCCTCCAGGCAGAACCAATTCACTCAGGCATAGCACCTGTAGACACAGTAACTGTGATTTAAGATCCAGGAGCAGTTAGAGCTTCTTTGTATCCCATGCTATTGTGTGGTCCAGACGCGATGCCAGTGTTCTCTTATTAATGCTCTGAACTCCACAGCTCTCCCCACCCCAGCAAAAACAAATAGGATGCCTTACTTAGGTGGGTGAGTTAAATTGAAAATGTAACTGAAATGGCAAAGTATTTTTTGTGTAAAATTCTAATGAGCTATTTCCATTTAAAAGTAATTTACTTAGTAACATCAAGAATACCTCACTCCTTATGTTGCATAGACCACAAGGCAAAGCCTTTACTAGAGCTGAAATACAAGCCCTGCTGTAGATGTAGCTCCTTCCTTCCAATGAAGAGACTAAGAACTACCCATACTGGGAAACAGCTGCTCTTTTATAATGAGAACATCTGACAAGAGATGAACTACGCTAAAGGACTGCTGGAGACTGGGAAAAGTCCCTTCCCAAGAAGCAGCATATGCTAAGTTAGAGATGGGCTACATAATGATTTTGCAGAGCTACCTATATTCTATCAAATATGATACCAAATACTGTGGCCAAACTCTAGCATTATAATTTAGGGTGTCAACACTAACACAACACTAACATAAGTCCTTTGAGGACATTGACCAATCTCCCACAATGAAGAGACAAGGGCTACTGAAGCTAAATTGATGTTTTGGTCTGAAAAGGGAAAGGAAGGAATGGATCTTGCACTGAGCAGGGCATCATTTTACAGCTGATCTGAAGGCAACTGAGAGGCTAACATGTAACAGAGGCATAATCCGTATCTTTGAAACATGGAGTCCCTCCAACTTATGAAAGCTACAGGTCTCCCTGTAGAAAATATCTTTACCTGTTTTTCTAGCTGTTTCTCTAATCTGTTAATCAGATCTTCCTTTCCTTGCACTGTGCCCATCAGCTCTTGGTATTTCCTATGCAGAGTGCTGTCTGATTCACCAGTCTTCACGTTTGCTAGTTTTATCTTCTCTTCCATAACTCTGACCTGTAATGACAATCAGAGGGAGATAAAAAAACAAAACAATGCAAATGAAGGAGGTACTTGTTTAGTGGTAAGACCCTAACTGAGAGTATTTGTGGGTTTCATATTTTTGAAGTTGGGAAAGGAAGGACAAAAAACCCCAAACCTTCAAGTCACACTTAGCTTATATCCACATATGTGAAGAGAACATTGTCCATTCATTTGTAATGCTGAAGTGGTAACAGAGGCAAACTGAATCACGAACAGATAAACCTATTGTGGATTGTGAAATATTTGAAATGTGAAGTTGGGCAAGGTACACTGCATTTTCCTCCTCTGCAATACTACGGTCAGCTTTTTAGCCCAGTCACTACCAAGGTATACTCTACAAAGCCCTGGCCGTTTGCTTCAGATCAAGATTTCTACAGGGATATGCACTATGGAGTTCCTTTCTCCTATCTCCAGCTTAGACCACATTTTGGCAACTTCTGGCTTTCTGACAAGTGTTTTCTCCAGACCTGCTAAGGAGTTACCATGTTAGATATTTCAGTAGCTTTGCCTATTTTTGAGCTCCTGCCACAGCCCACACTTGTTCATGTCAGCAGGAGAAGCACTAATGTAATGCTCCTTTACTACAAATAAAGTTTCAGTGCACTAAAATCTAGCTTCTGCTGAAGCCTTTCAGGTTTTGAACAAATTTTTAAAACCTCTTTGCTTTCTTCAAAACCTGTCTCTCGATATGCCAGTGTTTTATCATTACCTCATCCTACTGCAATGGATTATAAGACTTCATTTCTGAAGGTGAATGGACTTCCACCAACTTAACTCAAAACTACTAATCGCAGGATTTGATGACGGGAAAATATCTGGTTCCAACACATCCCAAAGCGAATGAATCTGCAAAGAAACCAACTCCAGATACTATTAATTTGGCATGAGTTTGGAACCAGGAAGGCAGAATGTGGTCAATGATCAGAGCGCTTCAGAGTCTGTGCAAGAGTTACTCATGCTCTGTTGAGCAGCCTACACTTCATATTTGCAGAAGCTGTGTTTTGTCCTCCTGTCTGCCTGCATTAGGCTGAGAAGCAAACTGCCTCTTCCTCATACTGAATTGGAAAGGTAGGCGCCCAACATCCAAGCCAGAAAACTAAGCCTGCTGAGTTGGATGTGTTTTGATTAGAGTTTAGGGTGATTATAGTAAAAAGAAATGGCCCCTCCTTCCTGTCTGATGCCCAAATGCTGACTCTGTACTACAGGGGACTGCAAACATGTGGTTTCCTTAATTGAGGTTGGCAGCTACAGGGAGCCCATTGAATTAACAAACCCACCCCCCCAAGACTCCTGGGGAGAAAAATAACAAGGGATTTTACACTTGATGTAGAGCTCTTTCATTTGTCAGCTGCTTCTCATTCATGGTGAATATACCTGTTAGTGGAAGAAGGGAATGGTCCTACTCCTTACACTGTCACTTCTTCAGGCTTTCAAGCAGTAATGAAGCATTTCTCTAGGAACACTTATCTCTAGATGTGCATAAGGCTGTTGGAAAGGCAGACCCTACAGCTTTGAGGGTTGCTAGTCTTTAGGACCTGCCAACACATGGCTGCAAAACTGCTGGTTGTAAGTGAGCAAAGGCAACCCTCATTTCTGCTGGTGGCAGGTGAGTGAAGGCAACCCTCATTTCTCCTACACCTCCCAGACAAGTTCTCCCTTTCTTGCCCATTCTCTGACCTGGTTTGATTTGCTCTCCATCTGCTCCCTTGCTGTCGTTGTATCTTACCATATCATGAACACTACTCCTGTCATTGAGGTGTCCGCTAGCATGAAGTCTCCTTCATTGGCCTGAGTCAATAACAATATTTCCTCCTGGTATTGTCACGGTGACAATGTTACCTTTGCCTGTCTTGGTTGGGTGTGGACTTACTTGATACCAGTCTCAAAAAGAAATCTTGTTCTTGGCGGACAATTGCTGATCTAGCATAGAGGCCAACAGCATGGTGATTAGACATAGCATCTTTCCTATATTTAAGCTGGTCAGAAAAAAATTTTGACATCAATATCAAACTGGCATGAAATAGTACATTCTGCAGACAGAATACCTTACCAGGTACTTCAAGTTCTTGATTCCTATGCAATATGTTTCCTAGTGCTTATAACATTGCCTATTCAGTCCTTCACTACCGAAGTCCTCTTTGACAGCCATTCTTGGCTATCTTGCACGGCTCTTAGTTCTGCACTTTGATCTCTGACTCAGTGCTCAGTCCTGCAGCTTTTGCCCAGCTGGAGGGAGATGGTTCACTTCAAACTTTCCCTTCAGCAGTGGTCTACAGTGATGCAGGAGCTCAGACCATCTGGCCCTTCCTGGCTCTTTTGTTTTTATAATACTCCTTACAGCACAGATTATACAACAGTCTGCTTCCCAAAGGTCCATTATTCTTTATAGTCTGTTCACAAGCTGAAGTCTCTCCCCCTCTCTCCTTCCCTATTATTCAAGAAGCATAGAAGGACTAGCTTACACAGTATGCCTAATTTTTAGATTATTACAGTAATATGCAATGAATCTAGCTCTTACTGCTTTTTTCCATGGGCTCCCGAGCTAGAGCAGTAACTACTAAAAAGAAAGTCCAAAAAACCTGATAGGTCTCACAGACACACCTTTACTTCTCCCACAGAACCTCCCCTACTTGCAGACAAGTCCTTACCAGTACTTTTACTTATTTGTTTCCTGAGGACCTGCCAGGCAGCTCTATCTCTGCACTTTAATCCTCAGGCACAATACCCCCTTCCTTTTCCATAACCAAGCATGCCTGTCATGGATGAGGGGGTAAAGGCTGTGAAGCTGAGAGGCAGATATAAGGTCCTGGTTTTCACTTAGGGTTGAACTGATTTAGGTACCTCTTCATAGCTCAGGCTCAAAGTCTGGGAAGTAGACCAGAGGTTGGTCCACCACTGTAAATCAATGTTTCCCTAGCCGAGCACAGCACTGCAGAGTGCTGTCTGTATGCTAGACTGCAGGGTATTTAGAGTAAGTTCCTGTCTGGCTTGTACCAGAGCAACAGTATGAGAATCTCTTACCTGTTTCTCTGCGTCCTCAGCTCTTTGCTCTGCTTCTATCACTCTCTGTTCCAATTCCTGCATCTTCAGAGCCAGAAGAGAAGGAAGGGAGAGGAGGGAAGAAGGAAAAAATTAATATCACCTGGAAATTTGCCTGTTTTACTCAGGAATCATCTACTTCTTGTGCTAGATCTTAGGCATCTTTTGGGTTAACTGGGCAGCTTTGATCGGGGGGGGAAAGAGAAAAAAAAAAAGCCTTTCCTTTGACCTTTTCCAGTCTTCTGCCCTACTTTGAATTTACTAGAACTGTTTTCTCATTAGTGAGCTTCATCATTCATTACACAGGTCAAGGGAATAGTCTTGACCCCATTTCTACAATTTACACACCATGGATTGTCCCTGCAAGAAGCCTGTCTACAGCACACCATCTTTCCCATTTTTTATTGCAGCTACATTTCATTCACATTCATAAATAAAAATGAATACATCTTGGAAAGCTCACAGCAGGTTCTCTATGATGCTACATTATAACCAACAAATACTTTGCTTTGGCTTCAAAAGCATCGCAGGCTCATAACTGATAAGATTAAAAATGTTCCTATGCTTTTTTTGATTTTAAAGAGCTTTGCAAACTGACAATTCTGTGATTCTTTATCTGAGCATTGCTGCTGTTGAAGTCAAAGGACACTGAATAGAATTTTGTTCTAAATGTATATAAATCACTTCGTTCTCAGTGAAATGCAGATGTACCTGGAGTTCCTCTAACAACTTACCACTAGAGCCCAGCCTTTTTCTTTTTTAGTAGCAACTTAGGATCTCATTCAGTGCTTGCAAGGTTGTCTTCCACCACCTGCCCTGCTTTGATGGGTCTCAGATTTAAGCCCAGTAATACGAAGTCAGTGACATTAAGTTTCATCCACTAAGCTGCAAAATTTGTGGAATGCTTTACAGAGTTTCCAGTATTTACTTGTGTTCTACTAATGAATGGATAACATAGAAGCAGCTTCAGAAGATTAAAAGAATCATGCTTCAAGCAGAAAACAAACTATAAAGGGAACTGAGTTCCTTTTCTTTCCAATGCATTTTATGATTCTTGATAAAGCACTGGAGCCAAGTATTCAGGTTGGTCACTATGAGAAACAAACCAATATTTCTGAAAATGGGACTTATTCCTCTTGGGCCAATCACCCAGAATGGAGATGTCAGCATTCCTGTGTTTCAATTTCTCTTCCTTCAGATGGGAACAAGACAATTTTCATACATACACATTGATTATAAGAGCAGACAGGCACCTATTGACAAATGTATCATGAAGTAACATATATGCATAAACCTCAATGGCCCTATAAGTAAAAAAGCCATGCCATAACAAATTTAAACCATGAAGATCGGAAAGTACTATGTTTAGCATGATACCTGTCAGGTTTCGTTTTCATTTTCATGAGCAGTCAAGGACATCACTGTTTATGGAGCTTAATACCTGAATCAAAGACACTTCTTTGGCAGAGGAACAGAGAGATGCCACAGAAGATTGCACAAACAGCCAAAGCTTCTCTGACCGAATACCCAGCCTGTGAAAGTATTGGTAGAGACCGAGCTCAGGGCAATCTAACACTGACAGCAGTGGTCTGGGTTATGACATGAGTCTGTGTCCATTAAGAAGAGTGATCTACCCATGCATTTATCTGTTAGTCTCTGCATAGTCATCACCACAGACAGGTAGCAGCAAAACATATTGGTGAAAGAGAGATGCTAACTGGGGACATAATACACCTTGTGAAACAAAGACCATTTATGACAGTAGCTTCAGAGTCAACGGCCTCTGCTAGTTTTCTGATGAATTGACAGGGTCTACATTCACAGCACAGACTTTAGATGAATCTCTGAGGCTTTTCCCAAAGGCTATGCTCTTAGATGAATAACTCAGTCCTCCACAAGGTGGGCAATCTCCATGAAAGACTCAGGTTATTTTAAGAAAACAGCACTGTTCTGATAGAGAATGCACATTGAGACCGCTCCTGATCACTAAAGAGTTACAAAACTTCTTGTGCAAGCAGGGTGACCTGGCTAAGTTCCAGTCAAATCAATTACTTTTGTCACCCTAACTCCCTTCATAGCCTTAAATGAACTTGTACTTTTCTTAACTTCCTGTACTACATTGTTGGGTTGTCCTACTATGAACTATTAAATAACCGCGGTGTTTCTCAAGTACACAAAATGATTACTTCACCCATCCCTGCTGTCAGCCATCTCACTGGGGCACATTCAGATTTAATACACCCATGCTTGTAAGGCTCTTTCAAATCCCTCAGTGAATTAATAATAATGCTTGGTATTTACATAGGTCCTTTCATTCAAAATGCTTTATAATTTGACAAATACTACTGAGTAACTTGACCCAGGTCACATTAAAAAAATAATTAGTGACGAAGCCAAATTCAAGTAACTCTTCCCCCAAACATTAGCCCAGAGAGCTTGTATGGAGAGAAACCAGCCCAGTTGTATAGCCATGCTTGTGTGAGACAAAACAGGATTTTTCAAAATGCTCATCGTTTATTGAAGTAAGAAATAAGCAGGTGAAAAGCTACCCAGATGCCCATCTAAAAGCTGCAAAAGATCCTCCTATCAACCATTCACACAGGCTTTCCTTCTCCTGATGGCTCAGAACACACTAAATAAAATTGAACAAAAAGAGTCCTGCACGGCTCAGCCTCTTCCTCCTCCTGTTGTTCTCTTCCAGGGCTCACTCCTAACCAGGTCATCTTGCTGCCAAGGCAACAGCCTGCTGCTTTGCTCACCAACAGAGGAGTATCCCTTTCTTTTTGTGTGTACCAGAAAGTCAGGGTGGAAACAACTGTCCATTTCCAGAGAGACCAGATCCCTGCTGGTGTCCACAACAAGGCACAACCCAGGGGTCTCATACCCTGTGGGGGTCTAGTAAGGTGGCAGAGCTTTGCCTCGGAGGTCAGGGGCTGGGATCCCTCTGCTGCGTCCACCCAAAGTCAGGCTCTGCACAGCTTGGGCAGCACTGCTCGATAGCTGTGTCCAGGCTGGCAATGTGGAAGTTCACACCACGTGAACTAGGGCACTGGCAGTTAAACTCTTGGGTTTTAAATTCCTCATGTTCTGAACCGCAATCTAGATTATTCAGTCTAAGCAGATTTTAAAAATCTGAAGTATTTAAACTGTTAGCACGCATTGTTTAAAATGTTAGCATGCATGAGTAGTTGGGTTTTTTTTGGTGAGCTAAAATAGTAAGATCTGCCTTAAAATCATAAACTTGATTATAAAGCCTCATTGAAAATGTGGGGGGATCAGGTTTCCAGGTCTTTCAATCAGCAGCTTCTAGACCCCCGAGAGAACGTAGCTGCTAAGCAAGTACCACACCCCTTGTTCTTCACTTTCACTGGCAAAATCACTTTTTGGGTGGTGTTTTTTGTGTGTTTTGTTTTGGTTTTTAAAAATTATTTTTCCTGTTGCTGCAAACCATATCAGAGGATCTCAGGGCCAATGCTCACCACAGGTTGGCAACACAGCTTCAAACTGTGCCCATTTCACATTTTTCAAGATCTCCCCCCCCTTTTTGAAAATGCAGTACTCTCAAATAAGTCTAAATCTCTTCATTCTCACAGATGGAACTGCAAGAAAAAAAAAAATCACAGTTGCTATAAAATATATGATAAAAATCCCTGGAGTTGGCATCACTATGCATAAAGCATGTGCATCCTCCTTCAGTTCTGGATCACCACCTACCAGAGGGGAAGAAGGATGCAGCATGGACAGGAGCCCCAGTTGCTGTGACTGCTGGGGAACCCTGTGGCAACTGAGGAGGAGGGAGGAAGGGTCTCTGGGCAAGTTGTTGCTGAGAAGTTGGGAACCTGAGGCACAGGACACTTCCCAACAGCAGTGTTCAGCATAAGCACTGTGTACTGAGCACCTATTCTGCTGCCTGGAGTCCACCTGCATCACGAGAGCCTGCTGGAGCTGCCCCACTGTCCCTGAGGCTCTCCCCTTCCCACATGACATTCAGGGTAGGGAACTGCAAACCTGCTAGCTCTTTGACCCTTCAAGTAAGCCTACAATGGCACTGTACAAGTAGTTACAGAGTAACCTGATCACTGAACCAGGCTGCTCCTTAATCTTAACAAAGGGAACATCGCTTTGACTGAAAGGCTGGATTAATGGCAGTAATGCCAGGCCCCTTCCTTGAGGAGCCCCCCTGAAGCAGATGACAATTTCATTCTCTGCCATGGCCCACAAACCTCCCTAAAGAGATAGTCAAAAGATGTCTGGTAAGTCTGTTCTCCAAAAAGAAAGTTTGATAGGTGGGTTTCTTTGTTTTGTGTGGGGTAGTCAGGAAGTTTCTCAAAGCAGGAATTAATAAAGCACAAGGCCACAGATTCCATAACGCAGCAAGTGTAGATTGCTGCACACAAGTACTGGTTGTCTTTACCAGACCTAAGCCACATCTATACATGATTTTTTTAGAGGTACCTTTATCTAAATGTACTTTATGACCGCTTTCAATGCTTTCCAAGGTAAGTAATCACTAAGGTCCATCTCAGAAGCTACCTTGAAAAGATGGAGAAGGTGCTTAGAATTGCATAATTTCTTAAAATATGAAGGGTGGAATGAATGTCTCATGTAGTATATGGCATTAGTGGAAACATAATAACAGTGAAAGCAAGGATGAAAATTGCTCCACTCTGAGGTAGATGTCATTTGGATATTTTTACAACCAAACCTAACAAACAAGAATATACACATAAAAGTTACATAATAGAAAATGGAGCAAAAGTGAGCTTAGAACATATCTGTCGTCAGATACAGCTTAAAAGCATTTGGAGTAAACTCCAGTCAGTTGTAGAGATTTCAACTCCATTAGCAAACTGTGACTGAAAGAAACTGTTCACACTTTCCAACAGTAATTGAATATCTGAGCAATCTTGGACTGGACTGGACATTTTGAAACAAAGAAGGAACCCCACAGCAAACTTGATTTTATGCAAGTTAGAGATTAGTGAAAAGGTTTAATTCAAATTGAAAAATAACTCAAGATAAAGAAAAAGCACCAAAAATCCACATCATGATAGAAACGAACAAAAAACCCAAGCTACAAAAGCCTCAAATCTTTGCTAGCCTTCTCCCCTGGGAGCTCACCCAGTGTGCTTGAAAGACTGTTTAGATTTAGATTGTTGCTGGTACAGTGTTTTCCAGCAGAATCCAAATACCCAGTGATTTTCCAGTAAACAAGGCCAAATACTTATTTTCACCAATGCCACTTTACACCACTCTGACAGGCACATCTCTGTATCTCAAGCGATAAGCAGAGTGCCATGACGTACTGTGACCAAGGAAGAGATCCCCACTGCAAGTAACAGTTTCATTGGATGGCTCAGCATTTAGGGATTTTTTGCCTTTATGCCATAAGTCAGTGCAAAGTAGAAGCAGCCACCACTGCCTCACCTTCTCAGCTAACAGCTCTCGGATCTTGCTTGCCTGCAAGCGGAATTTGAAGAGCTGGGACTCCAATGCAAGGCATCGCTTTTGCCAGTTCATACAGCTGCTGTTCTCCACCCTGAGTTCTGCCATTGTAAAGTTGATCATCCACTTGGGATGTTGTCTGAAGTGCTCTAAAAATCCTACAGAAGAGAAGGGAAAATATGTATTTTAGACCAGCAAACTTTTCACCCCTTCTGCCTAGTCTTCCTTGGGTCATCTTACAGGACTAGTAACAAAGGCCATTTCTTCTGCAAGCAGAAGATGAAATGGTACTATCCTAAGTTATTGATATTACCTTCTGCCTGAGGTCACTTTTAATGGATAACAGATAAATATTCAAATCAACTCTTTACCTTTAGAGTTAATAAATAATTTACTAATGCATCATACCGTATATTCTACAGTCTTACTGCCATCCTTACAGCCTTGCTTAGCATCTACCCATAGACTAGGAGTGTTTTTACTCCTGAGTCCTTTGTACCAGTATGGCTGTAAACTCTGAAGTCACTAAAAGTGACTCTTAAAGGTAACTCAGATCACACACCCATTATTAACTTGGGGCACCAGTGCCTTGTCTCATACAGACCGTGTTAAAAGGATGTGATGTATGAAGCAAGAGCGTTCCCAATCCCTAACTACTTGACACAGTCAGTCTACAAAAAGAGTAGCTGTACCACAGTATCTAAACAACTCTTAAAACGTAAAGAGATCCCAGCCAGGAATAAGCTAGGGCTGAAGACAAAACATGCAGGTCTATTGAAGTCTGTGTAGACATCAAGGGATACACACAGCTCCACAAAGTGGAAAAAGCTGTGGGTTATTTTCCTACTCAGTAACTGTTTAGACATTTCAGACACTTTGTGCTCATTTTAAAAAAATATGTAAAACATAGGTAATAAGTGTCCTTAAATTCAGGCATTTGTGAGCACTCACAAACAGTTTTATAATACCAGCTCAATGTGTGCAGTCCAACAGCCAGCTGTATACAGTTACTACAATAACAAATGTTTACAAAGCCAAAAAAATTAGTTCATCAAAACACTGAAATCCATACTTATTAAAGGGACTTCTCACCTACTGACAGACAAACTTGGTCCTTTCTTGAACTGAGACCAAAGTAACAGGTCAAGGCTTGGGAGAGAGAAGTGAAGTCACTCAGTCTCATTGCCTTTACATCTGTTTTTGCAAGGTGGAAAAGCTTAAGATATCCCTCTAGTTGCACCCACTTGCCAGGGCACCTTACTCGTATTTTGCATGTGGGATTCAAGTTACCCTAAGTATACATAATAGCGTACATAACACAACAAACCACTCTATCCAGCTCTATCCCTGCTGTTCTGAGTTAAGGAAGACATATTTTATGCCCTTTAGGTACAAACATTACCTGTAATTTATTTTATACGCAGGATGCTTTGTTCAGTAACAGAAAGTCTTCCTGGCAGTGAGTTGCCTGCCTTTCCCATGATTTGGGAAATGCTATTGCAGGTCAGAAGGTAGGTTTAAGTAAAACAAGGAAAAGGCATGCTCAAGGTCTGCACTGCAACACTGAAAACACTCTGCAATAGGAAGGAAGACTAGCATTCTATAAGCAGCAGACCCACAGCTTTACAGATATAGAGAGACCATCCTTTTCCACAGCCTAGTCCAGCACATCCATCTAATCTCTAGCCTAGCTCCTCACCATGCATTTAACCAGGCTACTTGTGGCACACTTCACAACACTGTAGAGTTTCCCTCTAAGGATGAACTATCAGTCCTTCTCGAGTGCACTAGTCATGGAAGGATCCTACAACACCTAAGTTTGTCTACTGCTCTGTTCTGGACATAATACTTCAACTCTCAAATTAAATTCTGTTCTCTTTCATATAGGCATAAAGAGATTTTTAGTCTTTATTCATAGAGTTTAAGTCCAAAGAGGACATATAAATTAATGGGATAATCTCTAATGGCACAACATAAACTGAGCCTGATATACCACACAGCTTATGCCAGAGCAAAAGTAATTTCCTCAGATAGTCCATAACTTCTGAACTAAACAACTTCTTTAACTAAAACACCCCATTCTGAATAGGAAGTCTAGGGCTGGGGCAGATGTCCAGAATCACCGAGTCTCATTCCTTCTCACCATAGGCAACTGCATCATATAATCACTTTTATAAATGAATGCAGCCCTTCCCTAGAACTGTGCAGGCAGTTTTGCTCCCTTTATTCCTGTTGTTCTAGAACCTCACCCCTCTAATGAGCCGCCTTCTAATTACCAGCATAAATATAATAACCACCTTCTATCTGTTCATTCTTGTTGCCTTTCAGCTTAGATAGTTTTTCCCTCCCTCATATTTACCCCTTGGTATATTTATAGCTATCAAAAGTTTTTCCTTAAAGACCTTGTTTTGCAAGGCTGAAGGGGCTCTTAGCCTCATAAAAGCTCACCACTCACTCTCCCTCTGCACCTGTTCCAGCTTTAGTGCATATCATATAAAAGCGTTGGTTTTTATCTTTCTCACTCCCTTTCATAGACATGGGTGACCACAGATGCATCCAGAAGGCAACACGCAGCCTCAACAAAGCATTTAGTACTTTCCACTTCCCTAGGAAACACTTCACTTGGTTGCATTTGCCTTTTTTGCAAAGACATTACACTGGTGGTCGATACTCACAGACAAGCCAACACAACTGGAGCAGAGGAATCTCAGCTGGCTTTGCATTTTTTGCAAATCCCAGACATAGGAGTGCAAGGGGCCCATTACAATGATACTGGAACAGATTAATGAAGCACAGATCTGTGCCAGATCTCCACAAGGTCAAGAATCTCTGTACTACAGTCCATTGCAAAATTTAACAGGCCCATGGTTACCCTATGGTTGATTAGTATATCCAGATCTTTTCCTCCTATGTTGTTTCTAAATAGTGCTCTCTCAGGTTTTGTGTCCACTTTATTACTACTTCTAATGTGTGATTTTACTTTGCGTCATTAGAGCTTACCACATCCTCGCTAATCCCCCAGGCCAGTCAACTTTTCTGGTAAAACACCTACCTTCTAACAGCCCCACCCTTCAGTGCAGTGTTGTCACATTCTCTTCTGCTGTTTCTTTGCCTATCTCATCATTCTACTAATCCCCATCTCCTCCACTTAAGCTAAAAACTTCCCCAGGTCTCATCATATCAAATTATTTCTGAAGGGCAGATAGTAGAATTATGGCTTTTCCTCTCCTCAACAAAAAATTTACCCTTTTTCAGAAAAAAAGATATTGTAATATAACGTCTCACATTTACCCCTAAATAACAATTTTATTTACAACTTCAAATTTATTCTCAGTTCTCATTTACTGTTAAATGCATCATTCCTTCTCCCCCATTCACCTAAACGTAAGCAGTTAATCTACACTTTATGAATTGCAATACCAACTTTATGTTGATAGACTGACTTTAAATCCTTGCTACTGGGCCTGCTATTTCATATCCTTTTTTTTTTTTTTTTGGTAACTCTTAACCATCTTAACCTACTAAATTCTTTGATTCCCCTCCTCCCCCAGATTTTCATATCAGATAAAGAATATATGTTATCTAAAACTGGTTGCTTTTTCCCTTTGGCATATGAAGAAATTTGGAATCACATACTTTCGGGAGTAGTATTCTTGCTTTAGGAACTTGGAAAATAAGAGGCAGCCACTTTGTTCAAACAAGGTGAGATTTTGAAATCTTCATTCTTAAATGCATAGAGATGCTTTCTGAAGAGAAGCTTGATTTTCAGTGTTAAGTATCAAACAACTTCCAATGATGATAATGGGAGCTACAAAGTCCTTAGAACTTAGTGGGGGGAAAAAGTGACTGGAACGACTGCTAAATGCAGACATGAGAATTCTAGTTCTGACTCTACCTGTAAATTTTGATCAACATCAGAGACAGTTCTTACACTAAATGCTATATGCAAAATAAATATTTGTATATTTACTTGGAATACCCATATCCAGTTGTAATTCTGATGAAGCTGAAATTTACACCAGAACGTCATGGGGGTTTTTGGTTTTAGACCAGAATCAGCTGACATCCGAGATGTTGGTGGATCAAGACTAGAATTCAAAACACTTCAGAGACTTTGCATATTTCCACCTGAAAAGCCTTCTGAGAATAAGAAGCAATTAATCAGCATTAAGACTTTCAGGTCTTTGCAGCTTTGTTCATTCAAGGCAAACAATGCAGACAAGTGAAAGAGTAATTCTGTATTTCAAATACGAGTGTCTCCTCAGCTCAGGAATTGGTTTACCCAGGTTTTTATCGGGGATTCAGTCTGCACTGAAGGAGTGCAGTCCTTAGCACCTGCCAGTAAAATGCACCAGACCCTGCCTGAACACCAGAGCTGAACACTGGTCTAACTTTCAGCTGCCATCTTACTACAAAAGAAATTTGATAAATGTAACTCATGAAGGGAGAGAGATTTCCTCCCATGTCACTGCATCAACACCAAGAGGGTCAGGAGCATGGGTGATGGTGAAAAGTCAGTGCGGAAACCCTGTACTACAAATCAACTCCCTGCCCCCTGGGTCACCTCATTTTCCACTTCACAACCAGTTTCACCACCCAGCTTTTTAACCCTGAGGCCACATGGGAATTGTTCAGCCACATGATGGTCATTTCCTATCCAGTGTGGCCTAGGACATGCAGAGCATGGGGAAAAAAATGACGTGACAAGCTGTAGGAAAAGCAAGGTTTGGCAAGGGCCAGTAGAAGGGGGGAAAAAAAACAAAACGATTCACTCTATGTCAGTGCAGGTGACCGGACTAACAGAAGTGCCACAAGGCAGGATGAGCGCTCATGGTTTTGCCGTTCTGCCTCCAGAGGTCTTGCCCACCTAGGCTGAACGGGAAGACAGAGACCACAGACGTCCATATGTTTATTCTTGGGCTGCATTTTTCCCCTCCTGTCGCCGTTCCTCCCCCACGCAGCTTCAGGGACCAAAGTCCAAGACCCGAAGGCAAACCTACTTATTTCAAGCAGCGGACCTCAATTCACAGAGGTGACACAACATCGCGCCCAGACGCCCCAGTCAGCCCCCTCACCGTCACCTTGAAGGAAGAAAAGAGCGGAGGGGAAAGGCTGCGATAGCCCACCCTGCACAGACCAGCCCTCCCAAGCCCCCGACCCACAGCGGGCTCGGCGGACCCCCTCGACAGCGAGGAGGGGGCCCAGGCCAGCGGAGCGCCTTCCCTCACCTCGGCCGGCGCGGGCGCCCGGGTCCGGCGGAGAGGAGCGGGGCTGCGCGGCGCCGGGCGGCAGGCAGGTGACCGGCACGGCTTCTGTCTCGTTCAGCACTTGACCATTGCCTCTGCGTTTTCCTCGGAGCGAGAGAGCCCCGCTCAGATATCAGAGCCAGCCCTCCCGAGGAGTGCAGGAACTGACATCACCCGCCCCAGGCTTTTAACCCCTTCTCGCCTCGGCCGCGAGGCAGGTGGAGCTGCGGGCAGCGCCCAGCCCCGGGTACCGTGGAGAGTAGCCACCGCCGCGCTCTGCCCCTGGTGAAGACATTTCCCTCCCCGCCCACCCTGCAACCGCCGGGGCCTTACCGCTGAGGGCGGGGTGCGGAGAACTGGCCGGTTCTGACGGGTCAGCCCGGGGCGCCCGCCCGCTGTCCCCTCAGGCGGGAGCGCTCCTGCGCCCCCCTCCACCGGGGCGCCATCTTGTTCTGCTTTTGGGCAAAAGCCGAAGGGCGCTGGCGGACCCCCTGGGCAAAGCTCCTGGCGGCTGCAGGCTTCTTCCTCGGGCCTGCCAAACAGGCAAGCCTTGGTGCCTGGGATCCTCCCCTTGCAGTTATCTCCCGGCCTCCAGAGCTGATGGTCCCAAACCACCCCCAGCCCTGAGGCGCCGCTGTGTTTTCTGTGGAGCAGCCAGGTGGGGAGCTGGCATCCCCGGTGCCATGTTGCCCTCACCTCCTGCTGCAGCTCTGAGGGGCTGGTGGAGCACCCTTCACTGGTTGTAGGCAGCCCCAGGGCATGGAGTTGGTGCCAGGGTAGAGGTGAAAACCAAATTGGTGTAATGATGGCTCTCCTGACCAGAGGACGCCATCCTGCCCCACATACTCAGGCCATCTCTCACACAAAATGGCTCAAACAAACAGGTCTGGAGCTTCAAGCATTTCTAATGATAGCTGCCAGCATACGAAATATTTTATTCAGGGATAGGGCCACCACTTACTGAGCTACTTTACATGCAGTATTCCCTTATATGAATCTATATTGACTTATATGAATATACATCACCTGTGTTACTCAAAGAGAGCTGGCAATCTGGCTGCTGAGGAAGACTGGCCGCTGGGAGCGAGGGTGTGCACACAACCTTGTGCTGCTGCTCCCGCCCTCTGCCCATGCCTGGGCTGGCTGCACCCGCATCTCTTCCTAGAGAGCAGACCAGGGTGGGCACGTGGAAGCAAAAGGGACTGGAGCCAAATGGGGGCTCCAGGATCAACATCCCCAAGGCTTTGGCCCTTAGACCAGTGTGTTTCAAAGTGAAAGGTCATTCTGGTTCAGGTTTAGCAACTACTTGTTATTTATTCCATCATCAGGCACATTACTTTCATCAAAAATACTTTTAAAAACTTCTCTGTAAAGCTCTTCTCAGTGGGGGATAAAGACAGTCAAGTTGACATGTGTCTCTGGATGATTTGCACATGCCTTTGACATGGCCTGCTTTGCCACCATGACAGGTGGTCTCATCTCATCTAGACTGTGAGTGTGGCTTGTGAGGTAAGGGCTGCATTGGAAAGATTAGTGATTATGAGAGGCCCATGAATGCTCTGAAACTGCTTTCGCTCTTGTTGAGGCTGCCCATGCAAAACAGGGCAGACTGAAATAAACAGGCTTAAAACAGTCTATGGAGGAAGCAGGCGGGAGAACTGAACAAAATTATCTTCTAGTACAGTAAGCAACACTCTTTGCTAGGCGTGGTTAAACAAGATCTTAAGTGTGGTATTGCCTGGTCCAAGATCTGCTGCTTATTACACTTTTGTTGTAAACTCCTTCCTCAGATTGACAGTGTGCTTGCACTAGTGTCTCAGCAGAGAAACAATGGGTAGCAAATCACCTACTACGCACAAATAAAAAGACTGATGTGCTGTGATTAAGTGAGTAAAATATTGAAATATAAGAAAAAAAATAAGATCAAGATTTGAACACTGGAGTGACTAAAGGAAGACTCTGAAATCTATACCTCATTATCCAAATAAGTAGTCAAATTTCCAAAGACTTTGTGGCTTTGCAGTTCCCTACAGATTGTTTCACTTTAGATCTCTCATTGCTTCCAGTTTCATGGGAATTTGGCTGAATGAAGCTGCTTGTCCTCTCTAGCTAAAAGACAAAGGATGCGTTACAGAGCTGGTTCAAGCAGAGAGCAGGATAGCACGACACAGAGATGGCCAGAAAGCCAAGTGGAGACAGGCAAAGAGCTGAAAAGAAACAGGCATTCGGCGAGGAGCTCTCCCATTCAGCCAGCCAAGCAGTGACAGACAGGAATACAGGCAGAGATGGAGCTGGCTGTTGGGACAGTATCAGCCAAAGAGATGTTTCCAGCAATTCCCAGTGGAAGGGACTCCAATTGCTTACAATCCTTATGTTGTGTGTGTGCCTGTATTAATCGTTACTCCCTGTGATCATGGAATTGTAATAAATAACCAGAACCAACACGATCTGCGGCTCCCTGTAGGTATTTCAGAGGGCAAAAGGTGGCTTCATGATTTACAGAGTTCCCTCCTGAAGGCTGAGGCTGGCCAAAGACAAAATGGGAAAAGGAGCTATTCCCTTCCCGCTCCCCATCCTATTCCAGACTCCTTTCAGCCACAGCATGCAACCACAATATTTCTTAATCTGAATTTTATGAGGTATTTTTATTCTTCACTTAAAGGCACTGGTCAAATTCTCTCGTTTGCACTGGCAAAGCCAACAGGATTGTATCACTAACTGAAATGACAATCTGGCCTTGTGTTTTTCCCAGGCAATGAAGCTTGACTGCCAGGACATTCCTCAGCCACTGAACTTTACACAAAGTACCTCCCGAAGAATTGCCTGCACGCACCTTGCTTTAACCCCTGGAGGCCCAGAACCATATCAGCACTCACACAACTATGTGCTGCTATTTCTTTAATGCAGATATTCTACTAAGATGTGCTTCCTTGTGCCTTCGGTTGCTTCTGTTAAATTATTTAACAAAATCATTATTTTTAAAGTTTTAATTAAAAATGTGGCTTCTGTTAAATAATGCAAATAGAAAAATAGTTTTGACTTCAGAGGGAGAAGGTTGTAAGAACAGCCAGTAGTATCTCACAGTTCCCAAGTGATTTCCCTTGGCAGTTATCTTTTATATGTCTGTTCAAGCACTCTATATCAGGTCTGCACAATTTGCAGACAAATCATTCAGCAAAAAATTAAATTTAGTCTAAACAGCGAATATCTTATTGAGAAAACAAACTCTCTGGCTGTTCCATGAGAACTAGCTTGGCACTGTTAGACTATCGCTATCGCAACACAAGCACAGGCTGCTTTAGTAAGAGCACCATATCTAAGATACCTAAACAGAAGGACAAAAAGATACACGAGAACAAAGTGTCAGAAGAGGAGATCAGAGAAAACTCTGTCTCTAGTAATCAAAGTTGTCATAGTTCTGCAGGTGGAAGAAAGCATTACATTCCAGACACAGTGCTGCTGAAAACTTACCAAGGGGCAAGGACACCAGCCAGACCAAGTCCATGTATCAGAGCCCCATGAAGGCTCGATTGTATGAGGATCTTGCACAAAAACCAGAGAGTGCCTTGAAGTACCTGTCTGAGGTACTTGTCTCTCTCGACAGGGAACTTAGGCTTCATATTGTAGTTCTCTAAATTCCACCTATGTTAGAGGCTCAAAGGTGTTGAAAATGGCCTTTGTGCCTAGTTCCCTTACTCTGTTTCTCCTGGGCTTGCAGTGTGCCAACAGATGCCACACAGACATGCGAACTCCTGGCTTGCTTCTCTCCTAGTCAGCAATGACAAGTTCATGCAGCAGAAAATAAGAAACTGGCAGCTGTGAATCACCTCAGTGCATAAACTAGTTGCTCATGGGAGGACCCAGTGGGAGGGCCAGGAAACCATTGACCTCTAGTACTTTGTCAGCTGGTTTTGATCATGTTATGGCCATCTTGTCACACTTCACACACAGGACATGAAGACACCCATGTGTACTATTCAAGCCAGAACTTGAGTGAGCGCATATGTTTTGTATATACAGTCTTGACTGGCACAGAGCAAAACAATGGAGAATTCCCATTTTCCTTAGGAAGTCATCCCAGGGGTAACTCCAGTGTTAGTATTAATAGCTCACACCTTGTTTCATCTCTGTATTTCTCCAATTTCATCCTCCAAGTACCAGACTGTGTTAGGTCTTTTTCTGGTGGATTAAGAAGCCATCATTAGTCTGTGACAAAAAACTTCTCTGTTGTAAAACACAGAGTTTTAACGTCTCTCACAATAATTAATGTTTTCTAGTGCTTGTATTCTCATAGGTTTATCTAGATCATGGATTAGCTTAAAAAGTAAATTTGGGATTGTTACCAGTGTGCCTTTTAAACTCCTGTTCCAGGGGGGAGAAGAAAGGAGGACAGCACGTGGGAGTCTTCAGGCTGAGGTTTTGTGTCCTCTTTCTGTATCTCACATTGGCAGGTATACAGCCCATATGGTTCTCACATACCACAGCACACTTTGAATCTTTTTCTCAGTCCACAGGCTACAGCAGTAACTGCTGTGCAAGTGATACCATACATGATATATCTCACAAGAAAACTGTATCAAGCTTAGATGCTGCGACTATGCAGACAGAGCTGCGTCAACAGCACTTGCAAAACTGAATGTTGCTGCTCTAAGGGTGAGGGGCCTGGCTGCTCCTGCCGAGGAAAAGGAGGCATAGAAAGATGGAGAGTGGAGCTGGGACAGGGTGCTGAAAGAAATCAGGGAGAGCCCTGGAGAGCTGGACCTGCTGCTCCTGCAGCCCCAGTCGTGTGAAGGATGGCCACAGTTCTGCTGCTGCAAAGTAGAGTCCACATCCTTTGACCCATCCTTGAAGAGCAGCAGCAGGTCTGGCCTCTGGGAGTGTAGTACAGGCAAAACAGGCAGCAGCCTATGGCCATTTTGCTTCCCCAGGTTTCTGGAAGCACTGTGCAAAAAGCTGCACTAGGGAGAGAGACCCAAACCATGTGGAGAGCAGGGAACAGATTAGAGGTTACTGGTTTGAATTCAGGCCAAGTAATAGAAATAAAAATGTGCTATCCTCTGTCAAGCAGCAGCAGTGACAGCTATATGGACAGACTGGTCATCTCAGCCCAGTTCTTAAACATCAGCTGTCTGAGGGACATGTTTACTAGGAGTGAGCGCTGTGGAGGCAATAGTGTGTGCTGCAGGTTGCCAGAGGACCTCCATGGGATAGCACAGACCTCTGTTACTGCTATTGTCAATTATAGTTCTGCATCCACCCATTGCTGCAAACAGTTCCTCAGCAAAAAAAAACAACCCTCAGACCACAAGGGATCATGGGGGGTGAATTCATGTCTGGTTCCCACTAGAGCTAAGAAAAGGGTTGTTGGATCGGAGAGGTTTGAGTAGGCCAGGAGAAGGGGTTGTCCTTGTCCCTGCTGTACCCCTATGGTAGATCTGGGGTGATATTCCAGAAGTGTTAAATCAGTACTTTCAGTAAAGAGTAAAGTAGGTCCCAGCTTGCCCTCTGTTTGGGTGCTGATCTGAGAACTTCATCATGGGCACCTGGGGCAGCTCTGTGGTCAGAACAGGAGAGGCTGCCCAAAACACTGTGCTCTGATGGAGGGATCCCTGCTCCTCCACAGCCAGGAGGGTGGCCTGTACTGGCAGGGAGTGGGGGAGAGAAGACACTAGTAAGAGATGGGGTTAGTCTGTGGGAAGGGTTTTGGCTGCCTTCCCACTCTTGAGCTGAAGTCAGGCCTACAGCTGCCAGATGTCAGGATGGGGTGTGGAGAAGAACACAGATCCCTGCCTTAGGACTCCTACTTGCAGAGTCTACATTGCTGGAACCAGCGGGCAGGCTCTCCTCCATGGGAGTGCAGGAAGGCTATAGAGGTTTTTGGCTCTTTTCCTGGTCTCACACTGGAGCCAGGCACACAGCTCCCAGATGTTTGTGATCTCTGCTCTGGGATCTTTCAGGCTTGTCAAGGCATTGCATAAAGGGAGGAATTATTTCACTCCCGCATGGCTGGTGGAAATGTCAAGAGCCCCCATGGACATCCCTCTGCTTGCTTTTCCCAGGAGGGGTCACCTGCAGGTAAGCAGCCTTGGAGAGGGCTCTGTCTCTCCACAGGTGAGATCCCCAAAGTACCCCTGACAGCTGCAGTTGCTGAGCCTCCCTGGCATGGCTCTGTTCCTGCAAGTTTCCGTGGTGATCCACAAAAACAGCAGCAAAAGCACAGATCTCTTTTGGAAGACAAGTAATAGGATGTGGTAGTGCCTGTGGCTGGGGAGGGGGGACAACCTTGCTTTCATACAGTTGACTGGGTTGTGGGGTCAGTCCTGGGGCTTCCCCCTGGCCAAGTTGGCAAAGAGAGTGTTGCTGTACTATTCCCAAAGGGCCAGGAGCAGCTTAAAGCAGTAACTGCCATTTGTAGGTGTTACAAGCTGCCATAGGCAGGTTCAAATGATACTGAAAATTGGTTTTAATGGACAGCACTGGCACATGATGGCAATGGGCAGCCTAAGCAAGCAGTGTCTGATAGTACTTTGACTAGATGGGGTTAGAAGGAAGCATTGATGAGGAGCCCAGGATGTGCCACCATGTCAAACCTTTCATCTTGGTCATAGAGGGAAACTATCCATGTGCAAGGAACAAATTCACAGTCTTTCCACCACAGTGTCGTGTCACCAAGACTTCACCCACTGCCCTGAAGGTCTCACCCTGCCTTCTTCTCCATTATCAAAGTGCTCAGTGTTATTCAGCACACTCTTCCCCATGCAGTTTGGAGGTGCCAGCCTGCCTGATACCCACCTCCTCCCCTTGCACACACCAACAATTGCCAAACAGTACAGCTCCCAGGATGAGAGGACATGGAGGGAATGGGTGGAGGGGTAGCTTTTCCGATTTGCATAGTTTTTGTGATGCACTTTAAGATTTTCAGAAAATTCTGGAGGAGGGGAGTGGTAAAACTGATAAAGGATAAGGTGGCTTTCAAACACAGCCAACAAGCATCTTAAAAAAGAAACTTAATTTTGTGTGCCTCTGCCTATGGGCAAAATGTTCTTGGCTTGCTTTCAAAGGTGCTGGGAAATTCAAGGGTTGGGTATCTGTGAAAACCAGTCTCAGGGTACCTGCAACAGGGTGACCAGAAAAAAGTGCCAATTTTGAAAATGTCATCTTAATTTTTTTTTCATTTGTAATTTCCTATCAATGAGCACTCCCTGAGAGGCTCAGGGATTGATCTAGAACTTGACTTTCACTCTACGCACAGCTTGAAGCAAAAATCCTTGTAAGAGACAGCTGTCACCTTGGCTGTAGATTTCAGTGGTGCTTCGATTTCATTGCACTGACTGCCGCCATATGAGAGCCTCCCACCCATTTCCTCATGCTGTGCTCCCTTGCCCAGAGTCCTGTGAGCCTGCAAAGCTGCTTCTGAAGTTGAGGTCGCTGCCCAGCCTCTCCCTGTGTCAGTGATTGCCTCCCCTGCCCTAGGGCAGCCCTGTAACTTCATTCCTGGTGTAGAGATGTGCCGTGTCTCCTTGCACCCTCAGAAACCCGCGCCAGGATGCAGAACAGCGCTAGACAGACAGCTAATTAAACAGCTCAAGCAGCTCAAACACAAAAACTGGGTTAAGACCTTCTGCAAAGGATGTCATGGGTAATTTTTAATTATTTGTTTAATTAGTGTTAATTGCACACAGTAGGAGGTCAGAACTCAGCCTGCAAATGCTAGTTGGCTGGGAAGTGCGAGTTCTCCAGCCATTCTGGAAACCCTGGTCGAAGAGCAGGAGGGGGATTTGCACTTGGGGTCATGATGGTGGTGACAGTGGGTGAATGAAACTCCGGGGATTTTTTCTGGAGCAAAAGGAAGAGGAGGACAAGAAGTATGGGGAGCTCAGCTGGGGAGCCACCGAGAGGGCGAGCAGGCACCCCCATCCCCTCCACACTGGAGAGGCTTCAGCACACACACCTTGCTGGCCACACTGGCACTCTCCCTTGGCAGGCACAGGCAGAGCTGTCCCACCGGCAACGGCCTTCTTTGGATGTTGAAATTGGGGTGCTTCAACTCAACCTTCCCCTTTTTGGGTTTCTTTTGGTCAGAAGCGCCTTTACATTTGTAGTCATTATCAAACATACTGACGATATTATGTATTAACGTACCTACCTATGCATACTTATACGTATTATCTGTATAACTGCATAATGTCTAACATGTTACAGTAATAGATTTATTATGTAAAACCACAATAGCGCGCAACCGCCCCCCGACGCCTCCGGCCGGCCGTTACCGCCGGAGGACGAAAGGCCCCGCCCCGCCACCCCCCGGCGCTGTGCTCTGGCGCCACCTGGCGGCTGGCGGCGGCGCGGCGGGCGGGTTCCTCCGCGCGGTGTTTTACTCCAGGCTCCGCTCTGTGGAGGAAACCCAGCAAAAACGGGCGACGCCTTGGTCTGGTGTGACTTTCCTGTGTGTGCATTTCCCGATGGGAAAATGGGCTGTGTGCAGGGACAATTGGGTGCAGAGTGAGGGGGATGCATCTTCCAGCGGGGTTGCCAGGCTCAGCCACACCTACCTGTTCCCGTAAAGCCCTCTGTCATTCTTCTAAAACTGAACATCACTAACATGCACTCTTTTAAATTGGTTTTCAAATTCCTACAAGCACAAAAGATTTATCTGGTAATATTTTCAGAAAGAGTTCACAGCATAAGGCTCTTAAATGGAGGCCTCATTTTAAACAGAAAAGTTCCTCCACCCAACACTTAAATTGCATCCAACAGAAGTGTCCTCATAAGCCATGAAAGTTGAGCTGGCTTACAAAGAAAGGGAACAGTACACGAGGTGAGCCCTTGTGCTTCCTTGGAACTGCATTCAGCCGCTGGCCTAAACACTCAGCGGCTCTCAATTTGTCTCTTTACAATTTAGCAAGTGCTGTCTTACCAGGGAAACAAACTTCCCAGAGGGAAAGTCAGTCATTGCCCTCTGACAGACATAAACACAACTGTGCACCTGCTCTGTTTAGGCCATCTGCTAATTGCAGCTAATATAGATATTTCTTCAGCTGAAATAAATAGAAAACTTGGATCAGACAAATGTGAGCTACACCACGGCTGCATCGTGGTGGTGCAGCTCTGAGGAGTCAGAGGGGAAAGGGAATATGAATGGCCATAGAGTTGTTATGGGCTCTCTGGTGGAGGGGTGCTAAGACTCAGCCCCAAACCACGTCTCTGAGACATTGGATGCACATGCTATCATATAATCCCGACTCGGGGGCACCTGGGCAGTTATTCCTAAGAAGCAGATAAGCATTGGATTGTTTTACCAGATAAACACATGGGACTGTGCGGGAAAGTAGGAAAGGGTGTTCCTAGGGCTATGTTCAGTACAGGCATTAGTTCAAAGAACTGCTTTTCTCGCTGGTGCAAATCCACTAAGCACCTTAAGACTTTTTTCTAATTCTGGTTAAAGCTGGACCCACTCCCACCCTTACAACAGGTCAAAATTCAAGCCTGATGTTTCTATATAAGACCCTTGTCTCCTCTCAGCCTTGATTTTTTCTCATAAGGACAAATTAACATTAGAGTCATTACCATTATGTTTGCCCAAAGATTATTTAGCTTCTCAGAAGACATCACAGAAATCAAAAACTGTATTAAACCTTTTATAAATTAAGGCCTTTAACAAAATGTTTTTCTGCTAGATCAAAATTATGTGATTCTTCTAATGAGCAAAGCTAATGCCATCACTACTGCAAGAAAGGGTTGCTTTTACTTTTAAATCTTGGAAAGCTTTTGAGCTTGTACTGCTAGCTTTACATTCCTGCTGCAAAGCACTCTGCAGCCATACAGAAATGCAGAATACTGATTCCAGATTTCTATAGTCTTGTCTGAAGTCAGTGCCCATAGTTTACTATCTAGGCTTAGGCTGACTAGATTTATATTTAAGGTAAGCCTGCTGTCATAAAAAATACTCCGTGAATTGTAGGCATATAGGCCTAAAAGGAGAGAAGGTTCAGGACATCTTCCATCAATTTTGCTGCACAGGATCAGGCAAAATCCCCCTGCTTGCAAGAGGTTATGCTCATATGGGTTTGTGACTGGGTCATGTCTTTCAGCCTCTGCAGAAGATCGCAGGTTTTGGATAGCAGCAGCTGTGCTACTGCTGCAAGTTCATATTCATTCCTCTCAAAGACTTAAATCTCTGGGAACTACCCTGAATTTCCAGTAGCTGTTTACTCCATTATCACAAAATCAATCACAGATGGTGCTTTTGATGCTGGCAGGTTGGAAAAAATAATCTCTTCTCTTATATCCTGAGCACATTTGATCTGGACTGACTGCGTGGAATCATGACAGCCTGTCATCTTGTCATTGGTACAGAAACACTTTCCTGACTGCAGCTAAAGTTTGGGCAAGGATGAACATTTTCCTTTAAATAGCAAACTTCAGCCTTAAATAGTTACACTTTGCCCTTGCTGTTTGGCTCTGTTGCATACCAAAGACTTAGCTCTTAGCAACATGAAATCCCATCCTAATTAGCTTCTGTTTAACAATACCACTTTGTACCACTCTCAGAGCGCCAAGCACCTTCTATTCTGGGACTACAGAGCAGGGGAACATTTCATATCAAGCCCAATGAAGTTCAAGACTCTTTCTGTGAAACGTGATTTTTTTTTTAAGTGTAAAGTAATTCTGTGTATTAAACCTGAGCCACTCTGTGTGAGTAAAAGTCACACTCAAGGAGTTAAAGACTATTAACCAAACATACCCCAGTGTAAGCATACAAAACTGCTGTAAGAAGTTCTGGGAAATTCAGCAGTGTCATAAATTCAACATAAATTGCGCATGCTAGATGTAAAACTTGTATATAAGTGGTTAGGTGGTATAATTCATTCCAGTTTGATGCTTGGCTGGAAAGAAAAATGTGTATTATTTACTCACTGGGGAGTCAGTGAGCACGTATGAAATAGAGCAGCTCTCACACATACAAATAAGCCATCCTCTGCCATTGCATCAACACTCCCAAAACTTCCCAAGACTTTTAGGACCAAAAGTAGCTCTGTTTAAGACTATAAAACTCTTCAAAAAGAAGTAAAGTCTTGGCGTACCTGACCCTTTATCTCAAATAGCTATAGACATGAAACTATCTCAAATAGTTTCATGTCTCCTGTCAACATTAGTGTGTTTTCTGATGATAAAACTTCCACCATCAATTATAGGACTGCTTATTTGATCCATTGTTAGAAACTGTTCATGAACAGACACACAAACATCGAAGAGGAACTAATAAGAAACCTTACACTAAAACCTTAAAAACATTGGCATGACAGTGTAACCACCTGAATGTATAGGGCTGGCTTTTATTCCTTTTTTTTTTTTTAAATGTAGGCCTGGAGAATCACTTGCAGAAAGCATCAAGACCCATGAACCTCCCTAGAATAAAAAATAAACCAAATGACATATGCAGCTCTGCCCACCATAAATGCCAATGGCTAATGATGATCATTCACACATGTCATTTTGCATTTGGTCCTTTTTTATGCTGTTATAAATATTTTACTTACCTTCCAGGAAAGTCCTTGGATTCAAGGAAAGTTTCTTAGCTGAAGCTGTCCGACGACACACAGAGTGACAAGGCCAAGCTATTTTTCTTTTCAGCCTTTCAAGAAAACTTTTTACCATCTGTTTCACTTACTATCCTTGAAACTTTGACCTAATTTCCACCCCACAAATTACTCCCCATTATTGACAATAATGAAGACTCTGTGATGACCCCAATTAGGTCTATATGCTTTGAGTTCTAATATTTTGCGGTTATACAGAAACCTGTAATTTTCTGTACATTGTGAAGTTGTGTGACCAACGTGTTCACATTCTTTAAAAGAAGTCTTTATATCTTTGAAAGTGAACAAAAGAACCCCTTCTTGAAATGGGTTTGGTGCCTCTTTTAAAGAAAGAACTCCACTATCATATGACACATTCTAACCACTGTAGGTAAGTATAAAGCAACCTGAAAAAAACCCTTTGCTCAGAAAGCTTTGCTGAGATAAACCTAAGGCTGCAAGTTTGAGTGGATATTGGAGTCACTGTAAATTGGATTGGTCTTGGTTTTGATATGTAATATCCAGCAAAGCTTTGTTTTTCTGTTCCCTGTGCCCATAAAGCCCTGGAGACAGGGACTGAAATTTGTTGAGATAATTCCAGCATGTTTTGGTCTTTCAAACTCACTGGCATGCAGGATGCAGGTATGAAGGATCAGTGCACCCCCTGACCTCCCGCTCTGTGTGGATGAGAGACAGCTCTGCAGAGCTATCACATTTGCCTCAGATGATAGAGCTAAAAGACCATGCACTTAGCCAGCTCTGGAGTCTGAATAGGGGATAGCTGGTGGATGTTGCTTCCAGATAAGATTGTCGGAAATTATTCAGTGCCACAGAGGAACATGTATTCGCTCCCATCAGTGACCTAGTTTGTATTTGTTACTCAGCCTGGCAACCCGTACTTTTTTTCAAACTGTTACCTTTGCATACCCAGATATCAGCATGGACAAAAGTCACAGAGGAGCTGTTCTGATGCTGTAAGAACTTTCTGCAGATTATTTTCTCTCCCTCTGTCATCCAGCAGGTGGGAGGAGATCAACACAGACAGTGAAATATAGGGCTACTGGTGGATTGTTTCCCTGGGGATGCCTGATTTGCTTGTGCACAGCTACTCAGAGCATATCCAGTTGCCCTAATTTTCATACAACTATCTGCAAGTGTTAACTTGACGGCTAAGCTGCCCACCTGGTAATAAACTTTGGTGATTTTTCCTTATCCTGATCATGGGGCAAGGGCACTGAGAATGCAGGGAATGTAAAAACTGGGAGAGAGAGAAAGGTAATGGACCTGTTGTAGTGTAAGTGAGAAGTGAGGGACGACAGTCTGCCCATGGAAACATGGCTTGTGAATTCCTAGTTTATCTGAGTTTTATTTGTGCTGTGGTGATGTTTGCAGGTAAGTAACAGCTAAATGTCCACAGAATTATGAGTGAATATATGTTTCATAGCCAATGTAATATAGAAGTTGTGGTTCATGTCTGGGATCATGCTAGAGAAACAGCTGATTTGGGCAATATGTACTATTTATTTGTCCTCTGGTCTTATTAGGGGGTTGAGAAGAACATCAATTGATGGCTACATCTGTACATCCGAAACTGGCTCATAAAGAACCCTTAATTGCTTGTATTAGTATAGATATCCCTGAAGAAAAAAGCCTACTGAAAATCTAGCTGACTCCAAAAGGATTTTATAAGCTAATATAATTTTGGCTGTGTCAAACTGTGATAGAATATTTCTTCTGAGTAGCATGCCCAGGCCAATGCCATGCCTTGTTACACCAAAATTTAAAATGGCTTTGAATCAAAAGGCAATTATGGCTTTTTTTCTGAAGAAGCAAAATTCAGTACTAGCCCTTTTTCTCTCAAATTCTCCTTCTATTTACTTGTATTTTTCATTTGGAAGACTATAAAAGAGGAAATTTAGTTCCCATTTGCAAAGACAACTCTAAAGAAAACTTCTGAAAGCATTTGATGGCATAGGTGTGACAGAGGTCAAATTATGAAAGAAGTGAGATTTACTTATGCATCAGAGCCTAAGTTGGGCTTCTTTCTGACTCTCATTTGTCCAGTTTAGGATCTGTCTCATGTAATTAGTCAGGGTGTTACAAAACAGAAAGTACCTAGTTTGACCAGCAGTCTGGGATTATTTTCCCTGACTTCAGCTACCCAGAAGTCAAGAAACAGGCCTGAACTACTCATCTGGCTCCATTTATCATCAGTAGAGACAGGGGAACTTGTTCCATCTCCTTAGCATGGTGTCCATCATCATTCAGGAGTGTCCACCTCTCACAACTGACTAAATAAGGAATTACAGCAGATAGAAAGCAAAGGATCAATATTCTTGTAGGTAGAGAATAGCTAATACATAATGAAGTTACTGGGATGTAATGTAAGTATATCACATTAAGAAATCGGGACAATCCTCCATGTTTGCAGCACTGTTAAGAACTGGATCGGTCCATAGATGAAGAGTCACAACTAATTGTGCAGACGACTTTCACAGCTGAGGAGCTGAAAGGTGCATCAGGACCTTTGCTCAAGTACCAGCTCACTTGATCTATTTTTGTGCTTATATTTCTGACGTTGATTTCTCATTACCAGCATCTCTCATTCCAGTTGTAACTGGAAGTTTTGAAGGATGACTGGGATTGTTTGGTATCTGGAGCATCATTTCTGGTCTCTTCTAGAATAGAAAGTCCTATAAATTATGGTTTTAAAGTTCACTGGACTGGATATTGATGAGCTGGCATTTGTAGTCAGTGTAAAATATCTGATAATTATAGATTACAATTTGACAGAATGTCTCATTTCTTTTGGACATGTCATGAACTAAACATTCTTCGGGGCTACTTAATGTCATGAAAGTCTTCACAAGAAGTCTCCTTAATAACTTTCCAAAATGAAAACTTACTCTTAAGACAACATCATGGCCATCCCTATGCAGTCAATGCATAGGTGATGCCTACTGATGGGGAGCTTTGCTGTATAAGATATAGATGAATATTTGATGAAGTAGTTATTTATTTAGCATATCTGTAGAGACAGACAGCCTTTTTCATGTGACTTTTCTTAATCATCAGAAAGATTTGGGACAATTTGGCTCCTACTCGTCCTGACCTGCTGACATTTGTTGGGATCATGTGTTTGTTGTGGGACTGCTACAAGGACAGTGACAAGATCCAAAATGAAAGGAAGGAAAGGAAAAAGCTACTATTAAAAAAAGTGCAGTTAGCTCCTTGTGTATCACTCTGATGCGTTCTTCATCATATGCATGTATGTGGCAGCTGAAATGATTATGAGGTCAGGTGACTGCTCATCCAGGCTTCTGGGTATTATCTTCAGTCCTGTGTCATGAACTTCAGATAAACTTCTCCGTGCCTGAGCCTATCTGCTTGAATGGGAAAAATATTCATACGTAATGCGTTCTGAAAGTGACATAACAAAAATAAGGTAACAGTGAAATATCAGCTAAGATATTCAATGAACAATGCAAAAGGACCCTATTTCTAGTGGAGCTGTTGTGTAGCTCAGCCTTATGGACAAACTGACCAACGTCACAAAGATCACAGTATGGGGGAATTCTTCAGCTGTTTATATACTGCTGCAAAGAGTGGAGGTAGCAGCACAAAATCAGAGATATTCATTGTAAAGAAGAAAATTAATTTAACCAGCATTCTGAAAACTGTTGCAATGATTTATACAGTAAAATCTCTTGTTTTTATTTGTTTCCAATGAGAGAGTGAGTAAAAGAGGAGTGGAAGAAGGAGGCAGCATAAGAACGATATGCTCTCTCTTAAGGACAACCATTGAGTATTTTGGAATTATTAGTAACCCAGATCCACAGGTGCTTTAATGCGAAATGGCTCAATGTACTAAATAATAACAAAGCATAAGGTACCATTGGGGAGGAAGAGTCTGTCAGGGACCACCGACTCAGGTTAGAGAACAGGACAAAACACAGCAAAGCTGAGGAAGAGAAACTCAGACAGAAAAATATGGAAGATAACCAGAAGCTGTTTAAGAGTCACTGGTTTAAAAGAAGTCTCATTTTCATAAGCATTCCATAAGAAGGCACAGTTAGAAAATAAAAAGCCTACACAGCGATTGGATAAAATGGGAAATATATAGCAATCAATATAAAATAGAAATTATATAATGCAAAACTGGGGGCGGGGGGGAAGACAACTGAGGAAAATCATTGGCTGGCAGGCCTTAAGACAATAAAATGAGTTAAGAGTATATTAAGAACAACAGAAATCTTAACAAGGGTACATGCTGCTGCTGGATGCAGATGATGAAGTGATAATGTTGCAGAAAAGACAAATATTCAATACATATTTCTGTTCTGCATTTGGAAAGAAGAAAGATGATGCACTTATATCACTTGGGCTGATGAAAAGTTTTCCACTCCATTAGTGACAAGGAGGAATGTAAAGTATGTACTGGGGGTAAATATTTTAAAATCAGCAGGTCTGGATAGCTTACATGGGAATACTAATAGAGCTTATTTAACCAATCTCTAGCCTGCTGGTATTGATATTTCATAAATCCTGTAATAGTGAGGAAATATCAGAATACTAGATGAGTATCTGTTCTATGCCAATGTTAAAAAATGGCAAAGTCAAAAATCCTAATAGATGTACATCAGCAAGGCTAATAGTAGCTCAGGGAAAAAAAAATTAACCGATAGAGAATCCTCTGACAAAGAATAAGAAAAGCTAGGGATGTATTTTCTAGCATCAAAATAGTCTTGAAAAACAAATGTCACAAACAATTTAACCATCCCTGCCATGAGCAGGAAGATGACTCTTAAAGTACTTTCTATCCCTACCTTCTGTGGTTCCATGAAGAGGTAACATGGTTACCAACAGAGAGTCCTCAGTGGACAGGAGTGAATATATGCATGGGATGTGAATTCTGCCAGACTTTATTTAATTAGAGCAGGCTGAATCACCTAGCAGATCAGACATGTTCAAGTAAAAAGCCTTTTACTACAACCAAATGCAAAGTTACGCATGTGGGAACTAGATAGGAGATTAGGAGATGTGTAATCAGAAACTCTACCCTAGAAAACAGTGCTCTGAAAAGGATCAGGGTCATCAGAGTACGGAGCAGTTTCACTCCAGTGAGATACTATGGCAAAAAGGGTGAAATCAATCCTTGAATGCATAAACATGGGAATAGTGAGTAGAAGTACTAGGCTGCTTTTCTTCTGTTTGTGGTACTCCTGAGACTAATCATATGCAGGATATTTATTTTCAAACGTTGTTGAAAAGCTGGGGAAGGTGCAAAAGAAGCTTTGTAATTATTTAAGATCTAAAGCAAACACCTTATTGTAGAAGACTTACGGTGCTCAACCTGTCTGACTTACTGTAAAGAAGATGACTTGATTTATGGCTTGATTAATGAATTGGTACTGTTGGAGGTGTAAAACACTAGCAGGAAAGGGCTCTGAGCAGACTAAGTCATACTGAGGACTGAATGCAGGAATTATAAAGCCAGACAAATTGAAGTGAAGAATGAGACACAGAAAATTATTAACCACTAGAACAAGCTAATGTGGTGAATTCTTCATCTCCTTATGTGACTAGATATTTTTCTTATCAGCCTACAGCCAACTACAAATCATCAAGCATGAGTTATAGCATTTAATACTGGAATATATCCATGAAAATTAATGGTCTATGTTATCTAAGAGGTCATTCTAGGTGATAGTGATCTCTGAGATCCATTGGGCTGTAGGACAGAGATATATTTATTATTATGACGATGTCAATAAATGGTAGCTAAACATGCAACTTTCCCTCTGTTCTGCCCTTTAAGTGCTGCCATTTAAAGATAACAAGATGAATTAAGGTTGTCAAGATAACTAATGAAACTAATGAAAGAAACTGGAGGACTGTAAAAGGGTTAGGTTTTCCAGAGGATGGCCACTTTACTCGTTGGACTGGCATAATACATGGGAAATACAAGTTGCTGGGTGACTTACTTTCCCCTTCTCTGTTCCTCTGTCTAGAAACGTCTTTCTTTGGCTGTGACATGCACCTATGGCAAGTAAGTAACCTGCCTCATGCACACATTGCATTAATAAGAACAGCCAAAGTATTTTTGGAAGACATGAATGAAAGTGGAGATGCTAAAAATAGGTTCTTATCCAGAAAAGTAAAAAAAACAACCCACAACATTGTCATAGCAGGCAATGTTTTTAACATTATTTCGATGCGTGAATATGGGAACCTCTTTTGCCAAAGTGATATTTGATGTTTGGATTGCTAAAATGAATAAGCATGAGTTGCTGCTAATTTGATCTTGAGAATCCCTGTAGTAGCAACCTGCATATCTGGATGCCTAAATGCTTTTAAGAATTGGGCCTGTGAGAACTTCCATCCCATATAATCCCAAAGCACTCTGGAGGCCTCCATGGCTCTAGGGCAAAGCATGGGTGCTGATATGCACAGCCTTTCAAAATAACAGTTTAAGAAAGAGAGTGAAGCATCACTAACGCATCTCCAGGGGAAATTCAGGGAATGAAGAATGGAGTAGGACAGGGTAGATAACTTGTATTTATAGTAGATAGCTTATCTGACAGATTTAGTCACTTCTCTTGCTGCTTCAGCACTGTTTGTGAACAGCTTTTGTTCATCTCGGATGTTTTTGTTTTTCAAAAAGCTCTTGGCCTGTGGAACGTTCTCGAGCAGCTCATTGTTAATATTTGATACATGGAAGTAGAGAGTCAGCCACGATTTTTAGCTCTGAATTGCTTTTATGTATTCCTTTGACTCATCCACTTTCCACATAATTTCAAATCTCAGAGGAACACTTTTTCAATTTCATTCATACTATTTAATTGCTCCCAACCTTCTTAATTTATCTTTTTTTATATTGTAACCCATGTCTTTTCCATCATTTCCCTTCATCCATCTCCTCCTCTCCCTGGTTTATTATCCTTACTTGACTAATGTTTGAGAATTGTATTTTAAGTGACTTAGAGCAGACACTTGTCATTTTACTGTTGTGCAGAGCACTTTGCATATAAGTCATGTTGTATAAATAAAAACTACAGCTCCAGAAATTAGTCTCTCAATTATATTTTGCAGTATAATGTGTACAAGAGACACTATATGAAATAGAATTATTTATTATAATTATCCCACCTCTGGTACTGACATTCAAAAGCATTTTAGCTAAATCATGTGCCTTCTCTTTTCTCTATCTCACTTTCTTAACTAGCTCAGAGTTAAAGGATCTGTCAGTGAAGTGCTAGGGTTGTTTGGCATTACAGAAAGCCTCCAAATGTAACACCTCTCTGCTTATCCTGCTTTCTACTGGTGTGTCTTAAAGCCTTCTAGCAAAGGAAATGTGTTCCCTTTTACAGCTGGAGAAACAGAAAAACAGAGGTGAATTTGAGGGCATTGAGAAGGCCTGAAGCATGTCTGTGAACACAACCCAGTCTCCAGGGCTCCAGTCTCCTGGCATTTTTAATGGGCAACACTTCTCCACAAAACAGATTATTGGATCAAGTTGGGCTGCACATGTCCAGGTTTGTAGAGTGGCTTGCTTCTCCCCAAAACAATGTTTGCATTTTGTTAAACCTGGTAAAATAAGAGAAAACAGAATTGCCTCCAAACCCTTCAGGATCTGTAATTTCCACATATATGGTGCTTGCTTTTATTCTGCCCCTGTCTCCAGAAGAGGGACCATGAGGGATTCTTTTAGTTATTTTCATTAAAAATACAAGCAAATACAGGCTTACTTAGTCAGACGTCAGTCATGCCTCCGGTAAATCTTGCCTCCTGCTTGTTTTAGAAGTCTGAGGCTGCTCTGTTCTGATGGACCTCTCTGGCATATAATCCACATGAAGGCAAAGGTGGCAGGAGGTAGTAGAGGATACTAGCGCTCTGCTGAGCCATTTATCTGTCAGTCCAGAGATGATCCCTGAACAACATCCCAGAGGAAACTCAAAAGTTTTGGTAGTCTCTGTGAAAATGTCTTGCTAACATTCATTCCCATGGATACCTTGAATGAGAACACCCTTTTATGGGGCTTTCCCAAACAGGCTACCCTGACAGTAAGAGATGCTTTGCTGCATGGCACTTTGGTAGCATCTCTTGGGAGTAAAAGTTTCCTATCCACCATGTTTGGTTTCAGAGACAACCTCTCACCAAGCCAAAAGGTATGGCATGTATCTATTACAGTAAAATGTCTTGAAGGAAAGCAGTGCAAAGCTAAATGGTCATGCAAACGTTACCATTTACTATTCCTTGTATCTAGAGGAAAGAATACACTCTGAGTAAGGGAATTATTTCAGCAGTGCCAGAGAGAAAGCCTGGAGTTTTCAAAGATAGCACTGGGTACATTGGGGATTCCTACCCAGCCTTTAACATTTTGAGGCTGATCCCAAGGACAGTACCTTACGGACAGAGACTGGTACATGCATGGTTAAATGAACAAATGTTTAGAGGGCTTCAGCTTTGGGGAGAGGTACATTAAGAACCTGCATGGACCCAACTCCTGCCTCAGTGCCTTTGTGAATCAAGCACTTTATCAGGAGTGGTGAATATGGCATTAGTGTCTGAACCCATAAAAAGAACCCAAGTGTATTCTGATAGAGCCTACAGGGGATAAAAAAAGCCCCTCGTACATGCAGAAGAAAGAAGAGAGGAACCCATCACACCAAGGAGTCTCCTCCAGCTTGAAGGTATCACGTTTGAAAATTTCCTTCACATTTTCTTCTGTAAACTCACCAAATCTGTTTATCCACGGCCTCACCAAAAAGAAAAAGAGACAAAGGAAGCAATTTCCATGTTATTGAATTAAGACCTATGCAAGCTGACCTGAGACAGCATGTGATTTGTGGTATTCTTCAAAACGTACTTCCTACTTCAGGGATTTGAAGAACATTTTTCACCACTGTGACTGTGGGGACCCTCAGGGAAAGAAAAAAAAGTACCTTCTTTAATTTCTTTGCAAGCTTCAAGATAGCTCTTGGTTCCTCAGTTTTCTGCTTCTCTAAGCCTGTTTTGGATGTACATCTGTGAGGGGTTTATTAAATAAACACAGAGCATCTCCCCTCTCTTCTACATAATCAGGGAGATGAAATTCCCAATTTGCAGCTGCAGAACCTCATCACGCAAACAAGGAGAGAAAAAGCCAAACCTCCCCAAGGAGGGGAAACCCCTGATTTCAGCTTGAGAGGTTTTAAACAATTGTGATGAAGTTTTCCATGACTGATGTCTCCTTCAATGCGCTGGCTGGAGTCAGACTGAAGCAGGGCTAGATAGAGAATGGGGAGTGTTATCAGGTGAGATTCCTGTTTCATTTGCTGCAGAACCAAAGAGCATGTAGAAAGGGAGGTAGGAAATGAGGGTACGGGTGATTTAATGAGCCCGGTGGTTAAACCCTGCTCTGGAAAGCTGGATCCCATTTGTCATTAGCTCCTAAGCAACGTCAGACAAGTCACTTGGACTAAACTGGTAAGATTAATGGAGGTTCCTGATTTTCAGGTGCTCCTTTTTCTAGACTGGGGCTGGATTTACAGATGGGATAAGCATCCACAAGTGGAATGAAAACATAAGGAGCCACTAAATTCTCTGGGAAAAAAAAAGATGTTATGAATCTCAAATTTATGATTCCTTTTAACTGTAACATATCTAGGCTTCAAAGCTCAGTTTGCAGAGTGAGATCTTACCTCACTGGGAATGACTACACTGGCAGTAATATCTGTGATGCACTCAGATACCAGTGTAGTGAACATATTAAAGAGTTCCTGAAGTAATTCTTTTTTCAGTGTAACAATTGTGCCATAAATCAAACAGAAATTACGGTGAGGGAATAAGCACTGCCAGACACAAAATGGATGAGTGAGGAACCAGCTTGGGTATTACTGCACTGCACTCCTTAGTGTGCCCACATACAAGAGTACAGTAGCGAGCAAATATGATTATGCTGCTTTCCGAGATCTTTCCACCTAAATGAATAAATCCTTCCAGAACCAGACAGGATGATGCAGAGACATCTGAGCTGGCTTTGCGTGCACATGTAGAGGAACTGGATCTGGTGTTATATATGAACTGTGTTATTCTAGATAAAGGCAATGCACACATGAAAGGATTATGAGATCATTAACATGATCAGCTGCATCTCCTGTGCCTGTTCACAAATGTCAGCAGAGGGGCTAGAGCATACTTAGGTCACTGCAAACTCTTTTCCTCTTGGAGCCAGCTTCCTGTGTACAAGCCTGGATGTTCTGCAGAGCATGGTGCTCGTTCCCGGCACCAGGCCTTGGAGAGCTCAAGCCTCCTGGTGAATGCCTGACAAAAGAAATTCTCTGTCCTTTGTCCCCGAGGTTCATCCTACTCCCACTTTCACCGTATTATAATCTCAACTCCGTTGGGTTTTTTTTGTCTTCTATGACTAGCTCAGGCTGAAAGAAACAAGGCTGGACAGAAAAATAACAGCTTTTCTGGACCAGTTAATGCAGCTGGTGAGAGCTGAACAAGCTCTCAGGTGTACAGCACCACCACCAGGTGCTTGCTCTGACATTTCTCCCTCCTGCCTGTCCCCTCAGCACAGTACAGCGTTTGTCTTCATCCTCTCACCCCTGCCTCACTGCCTCCTCCTTCCTCCCTTCTCATTCTGGGAGCCCTCTCCTTTCTCCTCACCTCCTCCTTCCTTCCTCTGCTTGCTGTGACTAGACAGAATACAGATTTATGTGTTCCCTACGTGTGCTTCTCATTTTTTCCAGTCCATCTCTGGCTGTTGATTTCTCCTTCTCGTAGGTGAGTGTATCTCTTAGCTCTCTTCTTCCTTTCTCTTTGACCTTTCCTCTGCTCCTTGTAAGGCATTCTCTCCTCTCATGCTGTGAAATGTTCATCCTGCCTCATACTGTGAAGTGATCTCTCTCACGCTCTCTCTCAACTATGTCTCTAGCACAGCCCTCAGTGCTTTCTAAAGGATGCTATTTCATAATAAATACATAAGCACTGCATCAGGCTGCTGTCTTCTGTAGCTGCCTTAATCTGATACGGTATTTTAAAGGTGCTTCTTAGAACATCAAAGATGCCTTAGCTCTCTTAGCATTTTCCTTCTCAGCTCTGTTGAAATATATATATAAAACAATTGGGGTTTTTTCATCCAGCTTGAGGTCACCAGCACATGCAGTGCTGGCCTATTGTGTACAGCTCTGTTGCTGAGGTAGGGCTAGCTGTGCATTATTCTCCATTTCCCCTTTAAAATGCTCCATCTTTCTGATACTCCAGCTCTCGAAGAGAGATTGTGCAATCAGGTGACTTGGTGACAGGCTGGTTTGCTGCATTGTGGTATCCTTGGAGCAGCCACGGTGGTTTGTACACAGAGCATCCCAGGCGAATGCTGACGGGAGCGCCAGCCACTAACCTGGGCACTCCGGGGTTACGCAGAGCTATGCAAAGCCGCAGCTTTTCAGTGCGTAGCATCCGCTAGCCCTGCAGTTTTGAGGTTGAAGGAGCAGCTTCTCAAGGGAATACCTGCTTTTGAGAGAGTCACTGTGGCCAGACATCTTGAGAATTCTTTGTTATAATTGCCTCAGGGCCTGCACAGATCCAATATTGCCTCATCATTGGGACCATTTATTATTTATATCAGAAATGATGAGTCATTAAACAGAGGTCACAAAAACATCGTTATTCTGCTAAAAACATTAGCTCATCATTTCTGCTACTACAGGAGGTAGGACAGACCAGGAAATCTGGTGCCTGTGTGAAAGAAAATGTGGACTGCATCAGAGGCCCGGGAAGACCAGAGAAGAGCCCAAAGTTGGTAGCTAATTAGGAAGGGCTTAAAGACAGGTCTCTGGGCTTAGGATCAATCACCACTTCTGAGTTTGTGGCATTTGGGGCTGCCATTTTACCCCACGACAGTTTGATTTCTCCCTCTGTAAAGGAACAAACCTAAAAATCTCCCTCACTTCTGCCCGAAGACTATAAGGCACTTCAGAGGCATTAGCTAGCTAGTCCTCACTGCAGTGAGCTGCTCTTACCTCCATTTTTTCAGAGGCGAGCCAGAGGTACACAAGGGTCATTTGTTTGCTCGTGAACTGTGGTTCAGGATTGCAAATTCCTGATTTCTAATCCTAGAAGAAGGCATTTTCTCCAGCGTTCTCATGCCACTGAAGAATTAATGTAGCACAAGAAAGGATTTTAATTTATTTTCCTACCTATGCTTTAAATTTATTTTCTTACTCCTCTTCCTCGGGGAATTTTCTGAATCTGAAGAGATCCTTCTGGGTAGAAAAACACTTCTCGTAGAGATTATGTTTCACTATTTTAACAGTGAAGCTGCAGACAAATATTTCCTTTGATAGCTGTGTTTGATTTCCTGCACTGCAGGGACTCCTGTCAGCGTCCAGATCCAACAACAGGTGCATGAGGGTTACAGCCCTTAGCTGCTAGGGGATTTATTTGTTTTTGTGACAGATTTCTTCGGAAGGGTAAATACGAAGAATCTGTACCATGGGCTCACTGGCCAAGACGCGTCGCTGCATCTTGTGCTCGGCCACGGCAAACACTCCAGGCTTTTTTTGGGGGAGGGGGTTTTGGGCAGGGTGTTCCCGCCACACACCTGAGCACACACCGACAAACGCCGGCAGGGTCCGGTTCTCCTGGGGGAGGTACGTCCCCGCCGTGGGCTGCTCCCTGCCGGGTTTGGGCTCGATCTCGCCCGCGGATGCCCGCGGGCCTGGGGGGATCCAGCCGGCCGGTCCCGCCCGCTGGGCGAAGCGGCTGCGGCCCTGCGGGAGGGCGCGGGGCCGGCGCCCCGCCGCTGGGGAGGCAGTGCGGGGCAGAAGGGAAAGAGTTAAGGGAGGGTGGCGGGGCAGGCCGGCTGTCGGAAGCGAGCATGTGCAGATTGCAACCGCATCCATACCACGGGCGAGTGTCACTGGCACACTTCACCTCCCGCCGCCGCCGGCCGCAGGGCACCCATGGACCCCGGTGAGGTGATGAGCCGCGGCGCGGCCGGGAGGGCGGGAAGGGGGAGGCCGAGCCGAGCCGCGGCCCCGGCACCCGCCAGCTGCCTGCCCCCCCCCCCCCACCCCCGCCCGCCCCACCGGTAGATGCGCGGTGCCCGCGGCGGCCTTCCCGCAGCCCGCCGGCTCCGGCGGGGGACGCGATGCACTGCGATGCGCTGCCCGGGGCGGGAGGCGGGGGCTGGCGCCCGGCGCCGTTGTTTTCGCTTTCTGGCGGCAGGAGGGGCCGGCGGGCGTTCCGCCGGGAAGGCGGGCGGGAGGCGGCCTGAGGCAGACAAAGGCGAGGGCGGCGGTGCCCGGGCGGCGGAGCGCCAGCCTCCCTTCCCGCGGGTGGCCCCGGCTGGTCGGGCGCGGCGGGGCCTATGCCCCGGCTGTCGCCCCCTCCCGGGGAGCGGGGCTAGGCGGCGCGGCGCGGCCTGAGGGAGCGGCGACCCCGGGGCGCCCCCGCCGCGGGCTGGGCCCCGCCGCTGGGCTGCGGGGCGGGGGCCGTTTGCTCGGGAGCCCCCGGCCGGCCCAGCTGGAGGTGCTGGGGGCTCTGGGGGAGCGGGGTGCAAGAGTTGATGAAATTGGAGCAGCTTTTTACCGAAAAGTGCCTGTTTTGGACAAAACGGAAGTGTTTTGGAACATCTTTTTGTAGTAATTTCAGTAAAACTTTTATTCCAGCGAAGGAGGAATAGATCTGAAGCAGCCCAGCATTTGCAGAGCGGAACTGGGAGGTGGGGGCTGGCAGTGGTCCTTGCAGTGACTTTTCTGCAACCTTGTGAATTACTCATCTGTAATGCTGGGAGGTCAGGGACCCATGTATTATGATCAGTTGAAAATGAAAGTTCTCCTTCCCCCCCCCCCTTTTTTTTTTTTGTAATTTAAATTAGCAAAAATATTCAGAATAGCTGCCCATCCTTTGCACTAGGGTTTTGAAAATTACCTCTAGGATGCTTAGGAGCAGGGATGCTGGGAGGCTGGGCTGTCCCTCTCATCTCAAGTCGGAGTTTTATGCTAGGGCTTCCTGCAGAGCGTTTGGCATTGCTGGTCAAAAGCTACTGGGGAAGTAGAAACTTGTTAAGACTCCTAATTACATAGCAGAAGCAGTAAATGAAATATTTAGTATTGTTCTCTGACATAATTTGACAGGTTTGTCCCGTTTCCCTCTTGATTCTGAGGAAAAAGCAGTCCCTGCAGGAGCTGAAATTTTTCACGGGTGAGGTGGTAACAGCACACTGCCAGAGCTGTGTGTGTCAGGGGTTCGCAAGAAGAACAGATTACCCACAGAGCTCTGTTCTGTGGTTTCCAGGAATGCAAACACAGTGATACGCCATCAGTTAGAGATGGGGCTAGCTACTCTTTGGTGCTAAATAGGAAGTCCTGAAAAGAAAAATTACCATAAAATTATTATGAAACAGAAAAGGAAGGCTTACTGACATGGAGTCATCGATGCCCATAGCCACTTTCGGCCAGCACTGAGGAGAACCCTGCAGGAGGTCTGTAAGACACTGATGCCCACAGTATGTCCTGAAGGACTTTCCTGAATCCCAGGGCCTTGTCCCAGTGGGAAGGTATGAACTCTTCCATGCAGGGACGTCAGTTTTTCTGTGTGAGGTGACAACAGCTCGCTGCTGTGGATAAATTAAGATCGTTCACTTGATTTGAAAGTTGGTATTTTCTCCCTGAGGAGCTTTGTGCGTACGTCTGCAGATTTCATAGTTCTGTGTTGAGGTTCCCACTGAAGAACATGGGTGTCCCCCTGTTTGTATAAGGGGAAACTGAGGCACAGAAGGGTGGCATTTCGCAGGTAGATGTGAAATCGAAACATGGGTTAACTCCAAATCATTTGGTTTAACTATTAGCTCTAGCAGCTTTCTAAACAAATGTCAGCAGGAGTGTTAGAAGCAGCTTATTCAGTGTCTGTGAAATATTTTGAGATCCTCTGGTCACAGGCATATTGAAAGAGGAAGTAGTATAGTCTGGTGGAAGGGCAATGGAGGGGCAAGCAGGTGTTGAGGTAGAACTGCTTGTGACTGTGTCACATCTTGCTGAGGCCCTGGCAGCACATCTGTAGCCTTGGTCAGGCTTGCTGTTCCCACTCCACTGTGGGGTGATGGTGAGGGCAGAAAATGAGCTGCTTTGTTGGGAGGGTTCAAAACTTGGCATTCTTGTGGCAAGATCCCACAGCAGTTTACAGAAACGGTCAAGAGGGGCTAAAACAAGAGTTGTGGGTATTGTGAGTGTATTGACATGTGGGTTGAGAGTAACCTAGATCTCTGCATACATATGGAAATGATACCTGATAGTGGGGACTCTGCGGTTTTGCTGACACTGACGTAACGTGATGTGATGCCGAGCAGTGAAAGGCAAATTTAACCTTGAAGAGAGATGCAGGTTGCTGACTTCGAGTGTAAGCAGGGAGAGGTTTTTGGGTAAGGTGGTGGACTCAACAGCATCGAGGGTCTTTAAACTGAGATATCTTTTTACAATCTATACTTTAATTCAGCATCTTGGAGAGGTCCTAAGGAGTGAAGATGTAGGGATCCCTTTGGCCTTGTAATCTGTGGATCTACTTATTTCCACACATCAAGAGCTCTGGAGTTGTTTTGCAGTGTCTTAAATGTGTTTCCAGTGCCTGTCCATTTGGTTAAGACAATGACTGTGCTCAGCTCGCGTGCATCGGGGTTGCCAGCAGTCACTGCATTGTGTCCCAGAAGGGTATTTCCTCTCATGGCATAATTAGCCAGATGAATTTAGATTTTGCCTTCCTCTGAAGCATTAGAAATGAGCCACAATCAGGGACTGAACATGCCAGGAAGGAGGAGGTCTGGGAGGAGTGGGGGAGAGGGTTAAGGAGAAGAGACTGTGCATTCTTCCCAGGGGAAAAAAACCCATCTTTTTGCTGTCATCACATGCCTTGATGGTAAGTCTTGTTTGTATCCTCAGAATTGTACTTATCACAGAGTCTGAGGCCAGACTTCGTAGCTTTTCTCTTTCCTATGCAGCATGGGATTGGTCACTAAGGGTCATCTGTGTGAGACTCATTTGAACAGTCCTTTGCCAGTTTTGGAGCTGCCACACTGGCTGTGGCGTGATTTCTCGAGCTCTTTGTTCATGGTATGCAAATCTCATCTCCTTAGACTAAAGGACTTCTGTCCTTATCCAAGTTACTGAGCTCTGTTGCAAGAAATGGCATGAAATTTTAATAAACTGTGATATGCACGAGGTTTGACTAGATTTTAGGCAGCGTTCTTTCTGTTCTTAAACTTTCTGACAGCAGGAAAGCAGTTTTTCCTCATGGAAGATGAAGGGAAAGTATCCTGGAAAAGCTCCTAAAAAAGAGAAGCCTAATACATTAAGGAGGCTTAAAGGGTAGTGGCATGAAGGAGACCTGCTTGTTCTGATGGTGAAATCATAGAAGTAGTGGGAAATTTTATCATTGCCAATGTTACCTTAGGATTCTTTGTTTCTGGATTGCCTTTAATAAATGCCGTGTTTAAGAAAATGAAATGAAGTTGTTGTGTTGTTTTGTTTCTTTTTTCAGACTTGGGCAGCCTGCTATTACATGGTAAGACAAGAGAGGTAACAGGGTGACTAATTAAAGGGCAGCAGTGCTTCATTCCCTAGGGCTAATTATTCTATAGAAAATGGGTCAATTACTTAGAGAAATTGTTTGCCAGCAGGAGGCAGGAAAAGGCTCTGTTCCCATTCCTCACCTTCCTTTTGTGGGAAGCACTGCCCAGCTCCATAGGCAGTTGCAATACCTTGGTAAGCTTCCAGATGCCAGAGACACGTCCTGCAGACGGGGAAATGGCACCTGAACAAAAACATAAGTGGTCCCTTCCGGCCTGTGTGTTCCTGTATAGCTGCAAATGAAGCAGTGCCCAGCAAAGGTGTTCCTGGGCTGGGTCTGGGGTGAAAGGTGTGAAGTTGAATGATACAAGTGGGGGTTCCCTTTCAAAATGAAATGTGTCTGCTGTGAAGGGTGAAGTACGATATTTTTCCTTACTTCTGAAAGAAGCTTGATCATCTAGGTAGCTAATGTTTTCCAATGTAAAAGGTATTACCTCCTTGTCGCTTGCTTGGTGTGGGTTTGTAAATGGTCCCTTTTTACTTCTCGGGTCTGCTTCCTGTATGTATTTTAGTATTCTCTGGTGAGTCTATCGCCTGACCCTGTTGCTTGCTCTTAGCTCTGTAGGCTCAGTACAGACCGAGCGGGGAGGCAGAGGGCTGGTTTGCCGTGTACGTCAGATGTAAACTGGTCCGCTTTTCATATTTCTGTGATGGTGCATGGGGCAGGAGTATCCAGATGATTTCTGAGCTCCTAGGTAAGGTGGTTGTACAGGCAACCAGAAGGAGTCCTGAAAGAAAGCCAAGCTGGGCAAAGGCTTTGGCTTTGTAGGAACAGATTACCAACATCTGTGCCAATTGGGAACAATGTGCTCTTTCTGGTTAGTCAGAGCGCTACATTCCTGGTTGTAAATGATACACCCAATAAAGTGTAGTGCGAGCCAGAGCCTAGGCACCTCACAGTCCAGCTAAAAGAAGTGGAAAAGACATGTCTTTGCAGGTGCACACTGCTCTTAACGATGTCCTTAGAGGCTAAATAAAAGTTAGGCTGGTTTGGAGATTTGTTTGTAGGCATATCTGAATGAGAATACTAGTTCAGAGGTCTCTAATCATTGCAGAAAAGGGAGAAGCATTTTCTGTTACCCTTTCTTTTGTTCTGAGTTTTCATCAGTGTCAATGCATGAGAGTTTGCCACAACCTTATATCAAAACTCCCCACCACTCACAGGCATCTGTCAAAGCTGGATTAGACGACTGAGGGAATTTTCCCTACCACAAATGCCTGCGGTGTTGCTTTCATTGCATAAGATCCAAGCATTAGTAGTCATTAGATAAGTGTTGGTAGCATAGAGTGGCGTAGCTGCTGTTTGACTCCGTCCTTCCTGGATCTTTGCTCTTAGGTGCACCGAATATTAAAGGTAGCCTGTTTGAAGGTCTTCTGTGAAGCACCATTCTGTCCCCTTCTCCTTGACTGTGCCAGGAGCACAAAGGAGACGATGAAGCATTTCTGAAGGAGGAAGCACTCTCTTCAGCATGGGTAGCTGTGGCATAGTGCTGTGTGTACTGCTAAGTGCCTTCTGAGGAGGGGCAGTCTGTTTTGTTTCGTGTTTTTTCACCCTGAAGACAGTCAAACTAATTCAGCTCCACCAGCCTAATATGGGTTGAGAAAGTTGGCCGGGGGGTGTCTATACAGAGTTCTAGGTGGAGTGGTTTCTGGCTGCTTGCAACAGAGTGCTTGATGATAGTGGCATAGCAGCTGTTTCCTCTCCTGCTAACTGACCTAGCAAAGACAGGCTTGCTTAATCCATGGGGCACTCCTTGGCCCACTTATTTTCTTTGTATTTTGTGCCAGTGGAGGTTTATGATAAGGATGCTTCCGGTAAGTTCTAGAGGAGGAGTTATTTCTTTTCATGATTTCTGGTGTTCTCAAGACGTGTATGCAGTTTCCCCTAGTGGCATGATAGATACCATGTGATTTGGTTTATTTTGATCCAGCAGTTCTTTCCAAGGCAGATCTTGCAACTAAGCTTTTAGTTGGAAGTGGACTTGCACAAGAGCCGCAAGGCACAGTTTATAAAAATGCTCTAATGTCTACCAGGAAGAGAGGAGCTGCTGTGAAGGTAATGTCGTGATTCGTTAGCAATATAGAGCTTGGCTTTTGTTGCTTTCAGTTTTCCTTTGCTGGTTAGTACCATGGAGATGAGATACTGAGTTGCTGAAACATCAGCTTCAGTCACTTCAGCTGACAGAGGCTAGCATGGTATCAGGAGCGCCCCGGGAAGCTGAGCCATTCCTCTTCTGTGCAATGGAAGAATGAGGTGTGCATATAGAGTAGGCAGTTTATTATATTACATTATATTAGCATATAACTTGTTGATGTTTTTTCAAAAATGAGCTTCTAGAATCCAAGTCCTCCCATTAGATAATTATAATCTTTTGGAAACAATGCCTCAGTTTGGTGCTTGTATTACGAGGTATTAATGCTCACCATAAAGGCAACAAAACGCTTCTTTCATTGATTATCTAGAGCGTCATTAGTTTTTCAAACATCAGATCAATAAGTAGAGCATGTTGATTTCTCAAAATGTCATGTATGCACATGTTCTGATTCACCTCTGATTTTCATGGTACGAGCTCCAAGAGCTGCAATAATGCTTAGTGCTCCAGTTTCAAGTTGGTCTATGCTACCTTGTGGGGTGCGTGGGGGATTGCTTTTTTGGTTTTCTTTTTTCTTTTCGCAGCTATGTATTGGACATAAAAGACAGGACTAAGTGTCACATTCTGATGGGAGAAATGTAGTTTTTGTGGTTTGAGATCCTTGTGTGAGAAACAAGGACTGGAAAATGTCATGACAGTGATTAAAATTTGCTACACTTTGGACCAGAGCTTAGCAACATTTGGAGTACTATAAAGCTGTAAATGCTAACGCCAGCACTTCCACTGCACCTTTCATCTGAGAATCTCTTTATTCTTAATGAATTATCAGTGTGTCTCTGTGAGGGTGGTATTATTAGTGTCATTTTGCAGACAAGTAGGTAGAATAAAATGCTTGTATAAGCACATGCAGCAACCCAGAAAAAGGCAGGAATAAAATTCAGGAATACTAATGTTTCAACCTGTTCTTGAGCTACTATTTTGTACTTTCTCTTTTGCCAGAAAAGAGACTAAAGGCATTAATTTTGGTAGATTCCCCCCCCCCCCCTTTTTTTTCCATTGGGTTAGGCAGCATAAAAGTGAGACATTATTATGCAACATATCTAAGTGTGCATGTGATACTTGGAAAAAATGGTAATCAGATAAGTTGCTAGGCAACAGTACCCTGCCTTCAGTTACCAAAAAGCCAGTGAATTTGCTTTCATGATTTAACATGTGTTCTGCACTTCTTCATAAAACAAGTGTAGGTGGAGTTTTGTAAGAGTTGCTCCTTTTTAACTCACCACCTGCTTAGCCTGCCATATCGTGAGGTCAGACTTGACCCCAGCTTTACAGAAAAGTATTCACAGAACCTGATATCAACAGAAAAAATGTTAGATGAGCTCTTTAAAGATAATGAAGCATATGCAAGTATATGTAAGTAAATAACCATTCCTTCCCATGGGTCTGTGGATCTTTGATGGTTCAACAGCTTACGGAAAGTAGTCCATAGCTCATCCTTGGGACCATGAAAAATAAGATGATGAGTGAGGGATTTATGTTAAAAAGTAGGTGGCAGGGATATGTGGCAAGCTGTGAGAAGTCTTAGAACACTCACAGTGGCCTGTTGACCCAGAAAGGTTTGAGCGCTGCGGTAATGCATGAAAACCTGAATGTAAACCCAGCTGGTTCATTTTCATTGCCTTAGCAGGAACAGAATGGAAGGAACATAAACAGGGATGAGTGTACATGAAGGAAAAAGTAAGTGAGAGTCTAATAATATAAGACAGATCTAGCAGCAGGAGGGAATTTGACTCTGTGTTTGTTTGAAACCTGAGGTGGTTTGTGTTTTTTTTTTTGTTTTGTTAAAGACATTGCAGGATAACAGCAATAAAGACTCTTGGCAGTTATTCTAAATGTATTCTGATTTTGGTGATAAATAGCCACAGAAGGATTTGCAGATACAGTCGCTGGGGGGGAGTGGGTGGGTGCAGGCATCTGCCCAAGCCTCTTCAGCTATTGGGTGGTGGCGTGGCTTTTAAAAGAAATCTGGAACTCTGGAGGTCTAATGTGCTTCTCAAGGCGTTGCCAGAAGTTTTCAGTAGAGATAGGGTACCCACCTGCAGGTATGTGGGAAACGATGCACCTAACCTTGGAAATCACTTATTTTCCTCAGGTAACTGCAAGTTGTTGCTTTACAGAGTTGTTTTTCCAATTTTTTTTTTTTTGTTGTTGTTGTTCCAGAAGAGAGGCATTTCCTTTTCAGGAGGTGGGGACTGTGTAGTAGCAGTGCGTGCCCTAGGTATCTCTCTGAGGTAATTCAGTCCTTTTGGGAAGGAAATTCAGCCAAACCTACCATGCTTTGTGCTCTGTATACCAGTCTGGGTTCAGAGATGTTCAGATGCCAGTTGGTTTGTGTGCAGGTTCAAAAGGTGTGTTGGGACTTCAGTCAAAAGTGGAATCTGCATCACCATCCAAGCAGGTCCTGCCAGATTGGGGTGAGTTTCTGAGAAGACAGATGCTCACTTTCTATTTCCAAGTTTGGCAATTTCTTCGCAGGAGAATCCCAGTTAAGTCACGGAGCAGCGTTGTGACTTGGTTTCTCTGTTGGTATGACTGTTTATCACCAGGTAATTGCATGGACCTGAGCTTTCATTTTTGGAACACTTTGGAAATAATGAAGAAGAGGAAATACTAAAATGGACAGTTGAATGAACGCACAAGTAACCACTTCCCGGTAGGAAATTGCTTTCCTTTTTGTTTTCTTGTTCTCTGTATTCTTGTTTGATGAGCACTCCTGCTAAATTATGCTGATGTGCAGCCTGCAACCTGCTGACACCAGGAATGTTGGTGTCTGTGTCAGAAGAACAGTCGGAGCATGGGCAATTGCTCTTTTGGGAAGCCTGAGTCTGGCCTAGTAGTGGATTTTAGATTTTAACTATTTCTGTATATGCAATTGAATGGTCACTGTTGCATGACCACTGTTGTTGGTTTTTTGTTTGTTTTTTTTTTCCCCACTACAAACATTAGACCTTTTTAATCATTAGTATTTCAACACAGAAAGTTCATTTATATACAAAAGAAAAAATAAATCCCCTTTTCTGAACAGCTTCATCAATGTATTAATCATGTGAGCTTTAAGGTGAAGCCTTTATCTTCAGCTCTACCTCTCTGCTAGTGTGTGTTACGGCATAGTCTTCGCTAATGAAGAGTTTTTTCAAGTATTTTCTTTCAAGTGTAGATACACGTGTAACTGAAGATATGGTTTCTCCAGCACTCTGAGTTCATAGAAGTGAAGTTGTGAAAAAGGAACTTCTTCCTGCTAGGCGGCAGCCTGTGAGCCAGATTGGAGAGGTGATACAGCTGAGAACTAACAGGCGTTAGGGTAGCATGGGGTTAGCATTGAAATGGCTCATGAGTTCCTTGGTCTGTCTCCCAGTGAAGCCTCATGGGTGGCCTCAGTGCTGGTGCCAGAGAAGGGGCTAAATTGTCCCAAAGTTAGGTTGGCTTGAAGCCTTTTGTAATGTTTGTATTTCTGCACTGAAGGAGTTAGGAGTGTGTTGCAGTTGCTTATTTTGTATGATTTTGTTCCTCACTCTTTTACAAATTAAATTATTGACAAATAGATCTCACTATGTGAAAAGCATTCTCAGTGTTCTTGTGATTCTAGGGAAATGCTTTTCGAAATTTTGTTTGCATGTGTCTGATAAATAGTTCAGTAGAAACCCATATCCAACTGTGACAAAGTGCATATAATGAAGATAGAATATGTGCAAATAATTTTAGGAACATCAACTTTAGAACGATTTATACCAGAGCTAGCTAACAGCCAAGTTCTTTCCCAATTTAATGTACAAATACCTAGCTGTTAAATGAGCAACTATTCCTCATAAGAGAGGCTCTGAAGTAGATGCAAGCCCCAGTGTATAGGCAGAAGGTGCTAAATGTGTCTGTACAGTACCCATGTTACATTGATTTAATTAGTGGTTTTATACTATTCATCGCTCTGTTAATCTTGGTGGGAAGTTTTTGTTGCGAGAGGATTAGTTTTTTGATCTGCATTTTTAATTGGAGTGTTTTTGTAGTTCAGTGTTATCTAAATGAAAACAGTGTAGGTTTTGTTTTTTTTTTAAGGAAAGGGTTTATTTTGAAATCCTGTTGGGCTTTGGTGCTCAGAAACTCTGAGGTTCGTTAGGATAACGTGAAGATCCCATTTGTTAAACAGTCTGACACATAAATGTTCTTGCTCTGTAACTTCTTCACATGCAATTAATCCAGAAAGATGCTATGTATAGATAAGCCCTCAGAGTGTAAGATCTGTGATGCTGACGTGAGTACAATGTTAGATACTTGTGTGTTGGAGCTGGCACCTCGAGGTGTGACTTCTGTGAAAATCTGGAGCGTGGCATCCTAAATGTCAGCGCTTGAAGAGAAGAAGTATAGCCCAAGCTCATGGGCTCTGCTTGCTTGGGTCACGCAGCCATCCTGCCTGAGCCCAACACGGAGGTGAAAGGCAGTTGGGTCACCAGGACAGGGGGAAGAGGCAGCACCGTTGTCCCCAGGAACAGGCTGGAGTGGTGGGTGGGTGGCAGTGGCAAGGGCCTGCCTACATGAAGGCCACACTCTGTCCTGGAGTGGGGAAGGGAGAAGAAGAAAAGCGTGGTGATTGGAGAAGTGAGGAGGACACGAGGTTGGGGGAGATAGGGAGGCAATGTTAGGAGAGGGAGGATGGGGATGAAAAGGAGTCAGCAGCAAGGCTTACAAAGAATTGGGGCATTGGCTGGGAAAATAGAGGTAAAGCACTTTCTGGTAGACCCTTCAAGGGTTAACCGAGACTTTGGCTGAGATGGTAGCAGTGAGAAACCTTTGGTCGCTGGCTCCAGTGAAGTTACTCCGTGTGTTTGCTGTGGCTGGGATCCAGAAGGACAGTGAAGAGTCGAAAGGCTCAGCCTAACCAGAGGAGAGGCAGCTGCCAGGTAGCTGCCCCGGCTGCCTGGGGCTCTGAAGAAGTCAGGTCCTCCAGGGCCCAATGTACCGGAGCTGAGATATCTGTACACATAGCTCTTTCAGTGTTTAAAGCCTCTCTTGCACTGTGCTTTGTTAAGATCAAACTGTACTTCTTTGGTTTAGGAACGCTGCCTGGTTGGTGTATTAGCTGTTGGTCGTACGCACCTGGTCCAAAAACGGCTGGCATCTGAAAGAGCTCAGACCTGCTGGAGGCAACCCAGTCGACCTGCGGATGCTGTGAACCAGGAGCTGACCAAAAATAGTGGGAGAGCTCCAGGATTCCTCCCCAGAAAAGGTAAGGGCTGGAGGGTAAAACTGGTGGGAGTGTACTCATAGACCAGAACACCAGAGCAGTTCTCTGAGTACAGAGCTGACTGCATTGTAGATGGGACCTTTGAAATTTAAATACATAGAATGCATAAAGGATGGTCAAGATGTGAAGTTATTTGCATCAGTTCAAACTGCAGGTTGCTTTTTGGAAGTGTAAGATTGCCATTTGTGCACATCACCCTTGATTTCTCTCTGCTTTGAGTCACATCATTCTGATTGCTCCTAATTGATACTGCCAAACTTATTCGGGTGTTACTGCCTCTTTAAAACCTCATACTGGGATAGCCTTAGGCCATTAAAACAATCAGGACAGTGGAGCAGTATCTCTGAGCTAAACCAGAGCAGTAGGTAAAGAGTGGAGGGTTGCTCTCTCTGGTGGTAAAAGCACAGGTGTGAGTATGATGATGAGGAATCTATTCCTGGCCCTAACTAGCAGTGCAGTCTCCGCACTTGATTCACCAGTGTGTTACTCTACTAATCTTTTTAGGCTCATCTTGCCACTCTCCTGTATCTAGGGCAGTCCATTACACTTGCACAGTGTGGATGTAAAATGCTGTCAGAGTGGAAGGGTGATTTATATCCTGGGGCAAAACTTTATATTCGTCCTGGTAGATGGGCTGGACATTGTGGGACCAGAACAACCATCTCCAGACCCTGCAGCATTTTTAGAGCATTCTGTGTCTGCAGTATGCGGTGTGGTGCTCTAACAGGAGATTAAGCACAGGTGTTCTGATACAGCCTGCAGCAATTTAGGCCTCATTATTGTTTCCCTGTTGTGGATAAGGTTTCACGGGTAGGTTGTGCACAGTACTTCATCTCTAGTGGGGAACTTGCTTTGAATATTAAGGTGCTACATATATAAAATTCAGATTTATGTAGCACCTTCATCCCTCAGCCTATCCTGTCTCAGGGGTCTCTACCCTGTCTTAGTCGTAGTGCCCAAGAGATCCTATTCAAGGGTATTCTGTTGTCCCACTCTTGTAGGTATTCTTGCTCTGATAGACCCCTGTCTCTGAGACTGAGGAGCAGACCCAGTCATCTGCTGAAGGAGAGCAGTAGACTTAATTGTGGCAATGCTAAGTGTGGATAAGCAGTGTCAGCTGCTGCCTCGAGGTCCGACTGTGATCTTGCTGCCCATTGTGTAGCTGAGTAGAGGGCTTCAGTTGGTCAAGAAGTGTCATCTACTGAGTAGTAAAGTCCAGACCAGTGCTGCAAGGTTATGACAAAGCAAGTGTCAGCAGCTTCTTGGGAAGGCTGCTGGTGATGGACTGAGCCTTGGAATGAATCCAGCCGTTTTGTCAACGATGCAGCCATAAGTACTTCTGAAGAAAGCTGTGTCTGGCAAGCACTCTGGTGTATGGTAATATTGCTGTGGGTAGAGTAAATGCTGCTTATTGCCTGCCCTCAAGAACCATCAAAGGAAGCGCAGACATCTCCTATTACTGTTAAAACAAAAACTGAGCACCGTATGGGCACAAGAAAACATGGATCCATTGGCAGCAGAACAAAACTATGAATTATTAATTCCTCCAGTGCCTCCTGTATGTTCCATCCACGCTGGCTATTCAGGATGCTGTCTGCTGGAGATGCAGACAGATCTGCTTCCAAAGCCACAGTGACATGACCCTGCAGACTGTGATCACCACTTGGCTCAGCTTGTCCTCCATGAAACTGGCTTGTGTGGTGTTGTGACATCCTTGAAGACACAGAAGTAACCTTTGATCATCCTGTGAGCTGTTGATAGAAATTCTTGTTACACCAATGAAACTGGGATGTGTCTGGTAATGCCAGCTTGGAATTGGCTATGAGGTGAGGGCAGTGAGTTAGGACCGAGATGGAAGCACTGACTGCTCTGGCCCATTTTACAAAAGGGAGGTGGGGGCTGCAACTTTTGTGTAGTATTGCTTTGGTTTTTGTAAGAGAACTTGTACTATGTCAGTTTGTTCCTAGCTCTGTCTTGCTGTTGGATATCTTAGTGTCATCTGCTAAAGGTTTCCTGAGCACAGGCAGGATTTTCCTCTCCATGCAGAGTGCTAGTTTTTCTCAACTTGCTGACTAATGGGCATTTGTCTATGTAATGGTTGTCAGTTGGCAGCTGAAGCTGAGAGGCACTGAGGACTTACGGAACAGCAGAGACTAAATTCTCTTCCGATTCTTCTGTGAATGGCTCTGAGCTGAGGTAAGAGGTGCCTAGTGTGAGAGAAGGCATTGCTGAAGGTTTGTTCAGAGGTTGTTTCTCAGCATAAAAATCACATACTTGGATCCCTGGTTTTTTCTTTCTTTTTTCTTTTCCCCTCCTGCTAGTTGGTATGAAGATTCCTTCAGCCATTTCACATACCCAGGCTGCACCATCCATGCCATATTGCAGACTTCTGAGCATTTTTCCCCATTTTTGTTCGGCATCTTCCAGAGTTGCTCTTGGCTATTAGGCTTTTGCTGAGCAATATTCAGATTTTTAGTGTGTGAAAAGCTACAAGTGTGTAACTAGCAACTGCTGTAGAAATCATGGGCTTCTTAAAGCAAAAGTTTAACCCTTGCATTTACAGCTGTCTTGTAATGTGCCCTACCGCATTTTGAGAGAACCTCAAATGTTCTTAAAGAGCTTTGAGGAAAGGAAGTGAATGATACTTCAGTCAAAATAAGACACTATAACTTGTGTCCAGAAGAGTTTTCAGTTTCTCATTATGTGACCTAGCTGCATTTCCCCTAGAGTGAGTCACTTCTGGAGTTGTCCTAGTCTAGAAGCTGAGGAAGCTGGGGAGGCTAGATGAAATCCCAGACTATGTTTGAAGAGTCCTCACTGAAAGAAGTGGTGAAAGCATCTGGAGAGGAAGATTGCCCAGCTGTGTTGAGAGGTAGGATAGGTTTCACAAAGAGGGCTCTCAAGGAAGAAAGGGCTGGTCCTGAAGCAGGTAAACTGTGTTTGTCCTCCTGTGGTCTTGACAGAGGCGAAAAGACAATAAACTGGAAGAATACTTTTTTTTTTTAAAATGAGCGAAAGAATTAGACAAACAGAGCAGGCAGTGGATTTGTGGTTTCCATAGTGATGTAGCTGTGGAAGGTTTTGTATGGCTGAGCTTCGCCCTCTCTGCAATCACATTTGAAGGCTGTGAGTATTCAGCTTTTCTGCCAGGGAAATGTAAATATACATCAAACATGGAAATGGCTGAAAATGCATCTGCCTGTTCACGATTTGTATTTTTGCTATATTACCTGAATACATGGATGTTGGGACCCTCAGCTCCATTGTAGCTTATTTTTCCTTTATCTGTTGTCCTGCACTGAAACAGTGCATAAAACTGTCGTAATACCACAGTTCTTGCTGCACCAGACAGTGAAATGTTGACCTGTATCATTTGCTTTCTCTCATCTGTACGTACACACACATCCCACAGCACTGATGCCTGTGACTCTCTGCTCACCCACACTGATTTCAAACACGTGCTGGTTAAGAAATGTACGCCTAACTCTTTCAGGGCATGCTAACTGATCAGAGCCCCACCCTGTGAAACTTGGAGAGGTGTACTTCATGCTGTGGGCCACAGAAGTAGGCTGCATGTGACATTAAATCGTGGTTTATTTTAATGGGCATTTTAAGAGTGTTTTAATAGTCAAAACCTATGACCTTCAGGGAATTTTTGCATATGGAGAGAGCTGTTTATGACCATGAATGGTTGAAATTGAGAGCCTTTAAATCTGGCTTTCAAAATAATTTGGAATGCGGAATTTTTCGGCATCTCAGCTGATGGATTATCAGTGGGTCATAGAGGTAGGGGAAGGAAAATGCTCAACGTGAGTGCTGGATGTACACAGGGTGTACCAGTCTTGCACACCCACTTGCATAGTCCAGTCCTCATGAGTCACCAGCATTTGTCCCTCATCTTCTTCCTTTTTACAGGCTTCTCTTGCTGTCTGCCTGAACAAATCTCCCTTACCTTTGGCATTTGTTTTGCTTGTCTGATGGAGGTAATGGGTCATCTGCTCCCTTTATAGAAAGGAATGTTAATTATTTTCAGAAGGCTAATTAGGTTGCTAATGAGAAGCTCTACTGCAGTAATATTTCCTTTAATTATTCATTCTTAAGTGCTGTACAGAGAAGCTTATTGAATATGCTGTTAAATACAAATGCTTGTATCTGACTTAGAGATACACCTTCAGACTTGCTGAAAGAAATGCTTTGGTGAACTTGGGAGTCCATCTGACACGGATGACTGAGCAAATGAGACTGGTGCTGAGAGCTGCCTAGTCGTGCAGCCTTTTTGACTCCATGTGAATTCGGTGCTTCTGCAAGTGACTGGCTGAAGTTACTCTCTGTATTCCAGCTTTGCTTTGTGGCTTTTTGGCAGTATCGGTAACCAATTGTGCTAGCAGCCAAACTAACCTATAGTTAGATGCAGCCCTCAGACCAAATAGTTTAGTCTAATTAGCCAGATGGCAGCCAGAGGCACAGAGAGGTGGAGTGACTCATCCAAGGCCATGTCGCAGATCATGGCAAACCTGGTAATAAAGCAGAGGAAGTCAGACCTGTGTTAGTGCACTGCACTATTTGGCCCCTTGTGCCTCTCTCAGGGCCAGCATAGCTCACTACAAGACTTATACCAGTTTGCATATTGCTTCATGAGGAGACACAGCTGCTCAACAACCCCATCTGTGTATCCATCTTGGCACTGACTTGGTAAGGTCCTTTTGCTTCTCCATCTGAGTCCTGACTGCTACTTGCTTCTCTCCTCTTTTCACCCTTTGTTGTAGAAATCTCAGTGCCTTTTAGAATTGCTCTGAGATTCTAGATGATATTTTGGTTTTAGTACTCCCAGGATGAGAGCTGTTAGGGTGGATCTCCAGCATCCCCTGCTTTTTGAGTCCTGAGCCTTCATGCAGCTCTGCAAACGAGCTTCACTTTTTGGCAGCATCCTCTGATGTCCAGTCCCATTCCTGAGTCTGCTCTTAGCCAGACTCTTGGAATTCTTTACATGCTGTAGCTCTACCAGGCAAGATGGTGAGGGAAGGCTGCTGAACGGGGACCGCTTCCAGGCATCGCAAGATGCTCCTTATGTTTATATACTGATCATCATAGACTCAGTTGCAGAAGGAAGTCCTGTCAGTGTGGTGGATGCAGTGCAAAACTTCATCCGTTGTACTGTGCTGTCAAAGTATCTAAGTGCAGGTGACTGAAGAGTGACTCAGGCAAGACAAGAAAACTATCATCAGCATGAGATAGCAAAAGTCACCCTCCCAGTTCTTTTCAGGAACACATGTGCACTGCTAGAACAACTTTTACCTGTGCTCCACACATGCATGACTGCCTTGGCTGAGGCACATTAATTGAAAAGTTAATTTTGCGTATGTAGCATTTAAGTTAACCTTGAGTATCTTTACAGCTGTGGGAACTCTGAGAGACAATAAAGATATAAAGATATATATGTGTGCCTCCAGGACTGTCAATAGTAGATGCATGATTCAGGCATGAAATGACATCTGTTAAGTGTTTTACATATCCAGTGACAAGATAACATAAGGTGCCTCTCTGGTTCCATTTGCTATGGGTCACTTGATGCTCTGTTGAGCAGATTTTAGAGATGGTTTGAAAAGAATTTAGGGTTTGGGGGTTTTGGAGAGGTTTGTTTTTTTTTTTTCTGGTGGCCAGGGTGAGCAGTATCAAATTGTTTTACTTAAGACTGAGGAGTTCTTTTCTAGACTTATCACAAGACAGTTCCCAACACACAGATGAGAACTGCCACCTTTGTTCAGCTTGCTCTTTGCCCAGAAGCATGAGATACCTATTGCTGCCCAGAAGGAAAACAAGATAAAGAAAAAATCCTGTTTGATAAGACCTGAAATTACTCTATGTAGCCTCAGGCATTTCACTGAGGTGGATAAATCAGTGTTGTACATGCTTTAAGCACCTCTAAGTAGGTACTGGAAAGATGCAGGAATGGTAGCATCAGCAATGCTCAAACTCCAGTTTTGTCTCCAGGATGTGTCCATCTCTAGCTACCTTCACAGGCTCTAGTTAACTACAGATGGGATCCTGGAGAGACAAAGCTTGTAATGAAGGTACCTTTGTCAAGTGCCTGAAATTCATGAATGAATTTGGGCCTGTGTGTGTGAAATGTTTATATGAAATTCAAAAGGTAGTAAAACTGTCATGCAAATAATTAGTTTGTTAGAATGGTATCATGTTGCAGTAATAGTATAAGGTGGATTACTGGAGGCTGAATCTCAATGAACAAGTTGCTCAGAGGTGCGTTTCAGTCATGGAGAGCTCAGTACCTGCACAAAGGAAAGCTCCTTGCTGCTTAAATAACAGCTGTACCTCCTAAAGTAACAAGCTGTTGTTTAGAGTATGTCTGTCAAAATAAAAGCTTGAAAAGATAAGTTGGGAATTAAGGGCATGGCAAATGAAGACCTGGGCGGAAAGTCCCTGGCAGAAAATAGTGTGACCCTGCCCTGTTTGGGAGCCGGTTGTTAATGGGGTAGGACACTCTGGCCAAGGACATTCTGTCTAAATACAAAAAGACAATTACATGGTAGCTGGGTAAAGCCTTAGGTTACAGTTCAATGGAAAGAAGCCAGTTGAATTGCCCTTCCATTAAAAGGCATCTATTGCTGCATGAGACTCGAGGATGGCAGGCTTGCCTCCATGCTATAGGGGATGGCACGTCTGTGGTTGTTTTCTTTTCTGGTTGTGGTTGCCAGGCCCCGTGGGGAAACTGAGTCCTTCTGACCAGGTGCAGAGTACAATAAACTTCCTATGACAAGTAGACAGAAATTAGTGGAGGCTTGGTACTTGACAGAAAGAGAAACTAATTACGGGAGGTGTTAAGAACAAAATGAACTTCATTGATTGGAAGTCATGGTCTCACCACTTCCTCTTACACTTCCTGTCTGGTGTAAATGGCTCTGTAGCCCATGGCCTGGAAGACAGCATTTTGTCCAGTGTTTCCGCTGACAGTCTCCTGCATTTCATAGGATTTGGCCACTAGATTGTCACAGGACTTCAAAAATAAGCCTCTTCTAGGAACCAGGTGATGTCCAGCTCGGTATTCTCTTATCTTCAAAGATCAAGTGCAATATGGTTTTCTAAGGAGAGGTAATACATGTTGCTGGGTCAACTGATATTGTGGATGGGTGGACGGGGGCAATAAGTTTCAGATATTCAGGTGATCTTTGGGCTTGAAGCTGTCTGAAGGTGAGTATCAGGTTTCCATCTCTGATCTGACCAAAGTAGTAAGATCAAAGTTACTGAAAACGTAGCCTGGGTCTGCAGTAGCTAATTCTCCCTGGCATAAGCATTTTGTTTAGGGAGCCCAGCAGTGGGGAGGGACTGTGCGTATCGCAGCCCCAGCTGGACAGAATCACTGGGCCACCAACTCCTGCTTTGCACTTGTGTCCCCACATGTTCCTGAGGCCCCTGTATGACCATCACAAACACTTTTGTAAGGAGAATTCAGAGTTGGTGAAAGGTACTATCTGGGCTGTCCAAAGGGACATCTGAACTTTTGTAAATGAAAGAGAAGCTTTGGCAATGAGAACGGGAACTTTCTGTTAGTGCATCAACATGAGTTATCTGTTCTGGAAAGAGCAGCTTCCAGAGGCAAGTAAAAGAATCTGGAGTCAACTGGTGTCTGGTCTCTCTTCTGAGATGGCCGAAGATCTGGGCCAATTAGTGCCTGTGTTTGGATTATGAAGATGTTTTGTCAATCATCAGGAATTAAACAAATATATACAAGAAAAAAGAGCTATGTGTGCTTTTGAACGTTTTCTCTTTGAAGCCTGAAAAACAGAATAAATAGGATTCTGGTTTCTAGATCTTACTTCTGCAGCAGGAGCGAATGACGACATGGTATGACACGTTTGTTAAGGCACAGGCTGTCTTTTCATGTGTGTTTATACAGGCCTATGGCATCTTGATTTACTGACACCCTACCACTCCCCCTGGTAGTGATATTAAGGGAAAGAATGTCTTATTGTGAAGTATTCTAACACAACTGAAGATGCAAAGAATTCGGTTGTCTTAAACTTCTACTTTAAACAGGTAGGATGTTCAATTTCATCTGTAGTGTTACCATTTGGGACAGATGGATACATCTGGAGCCTTCAGCCAGTGACATGTGCTGCTGGAGATGATATGCAACAGCCCGTTCCTGCTGCTGATCATTCCGTCGGGGTATTAGTCAAATGCTAGCCATGCTGCACTGCAGTGCCAGGTTAGTGGAGACAGGTTTTAAAACAGTTGTCTTCCCTTTCTTTGTAAGGGCTAAACAGGTCAGTGTGGATAGTCTGGCTATATTCAGTCATTTTCTCTTCTCTCTGCATGCAGCAGATGCTTGGTTTCGGACAGAAGGGAGTGCCGAACTAGAGAAGCACAGTGTACTCCTGCCTGCAGAGCAGAGTAGAATTTACTTTTAGTGAAACTGAAATTGTGTCTTATATCAAGGGAAGCTGTTACTACTGTAGCCTTCTAAGCAGAGTCATATGAGACAAAAGACTGGTAGAGAAGCATTCTTGACTTACCTTGACACCTTTTGTTGTTGGGGTTTTGTCAGCTGCCTGACACCATATGCAGTCAAGAGTCATAATCTTAACTTTTCTTCCAGTGCTCTCGAGATTATTGTTCATCCCAGTGCAGCCTTTTGGTCCATATCCCACCATTTTCCTCTGCCTCTCCCCATTCTTCTGTATTCTAGCAACTTGGCTTCCAAGCAAGGCTAGCAAAGAGTATGTCTCTCCTAAGCCAAGCATGGATCTGTACTGCTCTGTTAACTTTGCCATAGAGCAAAACTCTGATTCTTTGTTCCAGCTGTGTCAATTTTACAAGAGCTGGTGCAGGAAGATGATGTGGCTAAACTGCTCCGATGTAACTTTCGTAAGTCTTTTGTCTCTTGCCCTGTTTGACCGCTGAGAGACTTTTTACGTGCCTTCCCTATCTCTTCTGACTTGTCCATACCTGAGTGCTGCCTCTTCTCAGCCATTGTTCAGCAGCTCAACAGTGAGAGGAAGCTAGCCTTACTTTTTTTCCAGGGCATTTTCCAGCCCCATTAAGGTTCCCAGCCAGGCTGGTTTAAAGGATTCTGTTAACTTGGGGTTGGTAGCCAGAAGGAGGAGGGAACATGCATCCAGATTTTATCTTGTCACTGTTGTAGCTGCGCAAATCTATGGATCTTCATTATTATCTGCTTAGGTGAAGTAAATCATTAGGATTCAGTGACGAGTTTAATTCCCTGACGTCTGCCCCCTACAAGGCTTCAGCTACCAACACACTTACAATTTTACTTGTGTGTTCTTCCTTGTTTCCCTCTATTCTACAAATACTCCAGGGTCTTTCCACCCTGCTTCTTTCACATCCACCTTCAGTTCTCAAGGCAAGGTTCTTGCAAGCCTTTCCCCAAATTAATTCTTACCAGCTTTTCCTCTCCATCTGTGCTTTGGCTCACTGGGTCCTAGAGAAGACAACACAAATATGGTAGTAATTTTAAGAACCAAGCAAGAAAATTGCTCTGCCTTCTACTGCGGTAGCTGTGTGTGGACTCAAATTCAAGTCTCTTTTCATCATTGTGCTTTTACCTTTTGCAACTGTGCCGTGTTTCTGCAGCTGAGAGTGGAAAATGTCTTCTGTACAGACTGATAGCTGATAGGAGTGAAGAGGTGAGTAGTATTTTTACCTCCTTGCTAAGTTTAGGATTAGAGTTAGCAGTTCTTAAGGATTTTCTTTTCTAAGGTAGAAGCTTAATTCCTTTTTCAGAAGTTTAGCAAGTAGGTGGTATTAACATGATCAGTTAAATTCCACGAGTCCTGAAGCAGATGCATGTTAGCTGCTATTCACGAGATTGAAAAATTCTAAACCTGAAGGCTGAATGTGTAGATTAGATCTGGAAGAAGGGATGAATGTGAGTAGGGTCTCAGCACGTACCACAGCCATAAACTGCTAGATCTGCAAAGCAGCCTGAAGCTGTCGTATTGCTTTATTTCATGGTCTGGGCTACCCTGTGCCATGAAAGGTGAATTCGTGGACTCCAGGCATTCAAAAGCATCTGAAGCATCCCTGTGTACCTACATATAGACTTTTCTGTCTTAAGGACCTAAAGTCTTACACTTAAGTTGACTAATAAATATAGGCAAGTTTAGAAAATGCTTTCCTGGACTGGAGCAATAAATATGTTTGGTCTTATTGGGGAGACCGTTCAATGGAGCATGGTCATTTGGACACACCGCAGTCACAAAAGGAAATGTGGAAGGAGGGTATAAACATAATATTAAGTGGATCTACTTTCAGAGGAGCTGTGTAAAGGCTGGAACTGAGCATGCCCTGTGGAGCAGTGATAAATGATTGGCAGGCTGCAGGTAGGAATCCTGAATCCAATAGTAGTGTTTTATGTATTGGGTTTGTGTTGCAAGATTTTGGTAGTGGGGAGGCTGCAGGGCTGGCATCTGTAGAAAAACTGCTGGAAGCTTCCCCTATGTCTGATACAGCCAATGCCAGCCGGCCACTGGCCAAGGCTGAGTCCTTCAGCGATGGTGGTAGTGCCTCTGGGATAGCAGATTTAAGAAGGGGGAAATCCCTGTGTAACTGCAGCCAGAGAGAGGAGTGAGAACATGTGAGAGAAACAGCCCTGCAGACACCGAGGTCAGTGAAGAAGGAGCAGGAGGAGGTGCTCTGGGTGCCAGAGCAGAGATTTCCCTGCAGCCCGTGGTGAAGACCATGGTGAGGCAGGCTGTCCCCCTGCAGCCCATGGCGGTCTGTGGTGGAGCAGATATCCCCCTGCAGCCCATGGAGGACCCCACCCCAGAGCAGGTGGATGCCTGAAGGGGGCTGTGACCCTATGGGAAGCCCGCACTGGAGCAGGCTTCTGGCAGGAGCTGTGGCCCCACAGAAAGAGCAGCCTGTGCTGGGGCAGGTTTGCTAGCAGGACTTGTGACCCGTGGGGGACCCACGCTGGAGCAGCCTGTGCCTGAAGGACTGCACCCCAGGGAAGGGACCCACGCTGGAGCAGTTAGTAAAGAACTATAGCTCATGGGAAGGACCCATTGGAGAAGTTTGTGGAGGACTGTCTCCTGTGGGAGGGACCCCATGCTGGAGCGGGGGAAGAGTGTGAGGAGGAAGGAGCAGCATAGACAACGTGTGATGAACTGACCACAACCCCCATTTCCTGCTGGTGGGGAGGAGGTGGAGAAAGTTGGGAGTGCAATTAAGCCAGGGAGGAAGGAAGGGGTGGGGGAAGTGGTTTAAGATTTAGTTTTATTTTCTCCTTATCCTACTCTGATTTGATTGGTAATAAATTAAACTAATTTCCCCACGTCAAGTCTGTGTTGCCCGTGACCATAATTGGTGAGTGATCTCTCCCTGTCCTTATCTTCACCCATGAGCCTTTCATTATATTTTCTCTCCCCTGTCCAGCTGAGGAGAGGAGCAATAGAGCAGCTTTGGTGGGCACCTGGTATCCAGCCGGGGTCAACACACCACAACGTAAAAGGTCAGAAGAAGCAATTCTAGGGAAAAAAAAGAAATCCATCCCCTTCAAGTAGAGGCAAAGACGGGGTGAATGAGCAAATCAATAAAGACAACATTGAAACATGTCAATGTGTCTTTATATATCTCTATAGAATTGAAAATTATGTAGGCATAGCGGGTTGATTTGCCTTTGTGAAAGCAGATATCTGTGATCCGGTCCAAACTGGAGCATGAGAGAACAGTCCAGTTCCGTGGTTTGGGAGAGAGGCAATAAGAAGCTCAGAAGGAGTTGGAAAAGAAGAAAGGTGACATGAGCTATAGTCAGAGGAAACGTGGGGCATCCTTATGACCCAGCTCCCTGGCTCATGAGCTGGAGTGCACAAAGCCACAGCTGGGAGCATGTATTTCATCTGGAAAAACAGTGCTAGGCAACGCCCCTGGGACTGTACCTTCATAAGCTGACTGATTGGAAAAGGAGTGAGCTGTGGGACACAGCAGTAAAAGCTGACGGACCAATGCTGAGTTAAGAAATTGATGTCTGAAGAGATAAGAGGCTTTCTTGAATGGCAGGCAGAAATAGCCTGGCAAATACCAGTTCTGCATGGGGCACAAATGTTGAGTCATTGCTTTATTTAAAAGAGCTTTCCACCTTTCAGAAGGCTGAGAGTTTCAGTCACGGCCCCCTGTGGCTCTGGTGCTGCCTTCTTGGGACACACAGCACATAATCAGATGAATGAGTCTGGCTTGAAGGGGAGTCATAAACATATTAGAGGTTTATGGTGGATCTGATGCTTCAGGTTTACAAAAGAGAAAAATGGCAGGCGTGCATAAAACATGAAGATGTGTGTTTGTAACCTGAATGCTAAGCTTCCTGATACCTTGAGGAAATACTAGCACTAAAAATGTAAGCCTTCTTTTGCAAAGATGTAAACAGCAATGAAGTACCCAACACAGTGGAGGGGTATGTCTGCCGTGAAGGAACCAGGCCCTAAAACCTAAGTTCTTGTTGACTTGTTATTCTGGACAGAGAAGTTTGGCTGGTCTGTGAAGGCAGATTTACCTAAGTGATGCACTTAGAGGGTGCTGCTTGTTTTTTCTGAATTGAAATAAACCTGAACAATAGAGTACAAAACTCAACACTAAGTTATTTGCCTATATAATATATTTTCACTGCTGATTACGTACTTTGCAAACCAGTGATGGCATGATTACTCCCCATGGTACGTTAATTGGTGGGCACTAGTGGTTGAAACTCCGGGAAACTGCTCGGAGGAGCTGCCTTTCCCAGCTGTAGGCATGGCTGCCTACTTGAGGATCTTGTCAGCCATGGTGAGGGGGTCAGTAGGATTCTGAGATTTATCCTCTTCTACCCTTCCTTCCCAGGATGATTCTACCTCTGAGGACCTGTATGAAATTGAAATTAAGATGATGAGGTAGCCACTGTTTTGGATGCTCCACAAGGGTTCTTTTGGTGGAAAAGAATAATTTAGCAATCTGAGACTGCTCAAGTTTTTTCCACCAGGAATGCTGGGAGGAAACTTGAGGAATCACAGCCTGGCAAATAGCAGATAGCACTTGGAAGACCTGTTCTTTCACGTCTCAGCAGTAGTTTAATGTTAGGAAGGAAAATATACATATTGAGGAAGAAAAATTATTTTCTGTAGGATTACCATCAAGAGACTTCCAAAAGGGGAAAGAAAGAAGATGACTTCTTATGACAGTCTTGGCCTGTGTTTCTGAAGGTGCTTAAATGTGTGCTCCCTCCTGTTCCAGCTCTTTATGCAGTGCCTTGTGCTTGCAAGTTTTAAACCTAACTCAGCTTAGACCAAGATGCTAGGTTTCTTTATGATTTATACTATCCAGTTACCTACTGTCGGTTGAATGCTGGGAGTTTATAAAGGCTTGTGTACTGGTGAAGAGTAATACAAGGAGAGTTCTTTACAGTTTTATTAGTACTACTAATAGTAGTGTAAGTAGCTTTACACAGCATGAATTTCCAGTAAAAGAAGCATTCTGAGATGCTGCTTTGAACTTTACCTGCAGCAAGCTAGGAGAGACTGCCTTGTATCTTGTCAACAGTTCTAATTTTTTTTGTCTTTTTACACATACTGCTGTTCTTCACAGATTTAAGTGATTTGGATTATGTCAGGGTATTAGCAGGCTAGGATTTTAGATAATCTTACTTCACTGCCTTGATCACAACATTTTTCTCTGCCAAGCTTCATTTTCAATGTGAAATGTGTTTGGATGTTTTTGTCTTTTTTTTTTTTTTTTTTGCCAAACCTGGCTTTCTTCCACTCCATGCTGATTCTGGCTTGTAACTGCAGATTGTTCAGAAGAGCTGGGCTAAGCATATTTATTTGTTACTGGTACTGAACCTTGTGAGTTGTCCAAATCAATTTATTACTGTAGTGTTGGACTGGTGTATTTGCTTATCATTTTGCTTTGGAAAGAAGATGGGGCATTTGCTAAAAAACAAAAAAACCCCAACAAACCTTTTCAAAAAAGAACTGAATTTCTAAACAGCTTTAAGAAACAATGTAAGATAGGTGATACATAATCATAGAGTTGTTTAGGTTGGAAAGATCTTTAAGGTCATCAAGTCCAACTGTTAACCTAACAGTACCAAGTCCACCACTAAACCAAATCCCAAAGCACCACATCTACCTGTCTTCTAAGTATCTCCAGGGATGGTGACTCCATCACTTCCCTGGGCAGCCTGTGCCAGTGCTTGACAGCCCTTTCGGTGAAGAAGTTTTTCCTAATATCCAACCTAAACTTCCCTTGGCGCAGCTTGAGGCCATTTCCTCTCGTCCTATCGCTTGTTACTAGGGAGAAGAGACCGACCCCCACCTCGCTACAACCTCCTTTCAGGTAGTTGTAGAGAGCAATAAGGTCTCCCCTCAGCCTCTTCTTCTCCAGACTGAACAACCCCAGCTCCCTCAGCCACTCCTCACAAGACTTGTTCTCTAGACCCTTCACCAACTTTGTTGCCCTTCTCTGGACACGCTCCAGCACCTCAGTGTCCTTCTTGCAGTGAGGGGCCCAAACCTGCCCACAGTACTCGAGGTGGGGCCTCACCAGTGCCGAGCACAGGGGCACGATCACCTCCCTGCTCCTGCTGGCCACACCATTCCTGATACAAGCCAGGATGCCATTGGCCTTCTTGGCTGCCTGAGCACACTGCTGGTTCATATTCAGCCAGCTGTTGACCAATACTTCCGCGTCCCTTTCCACCAGGCAGCTTTCCAGTCACGCTCCCCCATCCTGTAGTGTTGCATGGGGTTGTTGTGACCCAAGTGCAGGACCTTAATGTTGTCTATTCTTTACATCTGTTGGCTCTCTAGTGACAGTGGAAAGGATATTGACTATGGCAAAATCTTATAAACTCTCAGCATGTTCTCGGGATATTCCCTCTCTCCATTCATCACACTGTTTTGGGTTGCTTTTTCCTGGTAAGCCATGATGTGCATTATGTTCTTTGAATGTCAGATTTGCTTCAGTCAGCTAATACAACATGTTAAGCTTAAGCTGTCAAGAACAGCCATGGATTTTGATTGCCACTGTACTTGAATGCATGGTTTGAAATGGAGGGGCCCAGCCCACAGGATCTTACAAGTCTGCAGTTGCCCATCAGGGAACTATGCGTGCTCAGACCTGGGCCTGAAGTCATGGGCTGCAAACCTGCAGCAGCTTTTGAAAAATGGGCTCTAGGAACTCAATTCTGCTCTCACTGCAGAGAATGAAGTACACCTGGACTTACTGTCCAGGTTGAGATAATGCTGAATCCAGCAGTTGAGCACTCAAAACTGGAGGATGGTGGATACAGATTCTCAGGGCAGGTTGTGCCCCCCTTGACATGCCATCTTTGCGGGGGCAGACCTTCTGTAGTGCTGGCCCCTTCCTCCGCAGCATTAGTGGGAAGCTCTGCCCGCTCCAACAGCAGGGTCCTGGCTTTAGTCTCTGCTTTGTGCTCGGGCCACTTCAGGGGCACTTGGGCCCCTGCTGGACACTTGCTTGTTTGAATGCTGTAGTACTGGCAAATGCTGGGGACTCAGGGCAGCTTTTCCAAACAGGGGAGAGCAGCAGGTATGGCACAGGAGTCTTCCAGCAGCAGGCCTGGAGAAGGATATGACCTTACCTGAAAGATGCTGGGGAGATTTGGGGATAATACTTCTGGATGCCAAGTTTGGACTCAGTCATTTTTCATAGATTTGTCTTGCAAGTCTGCTGTTTGCTTGACTCTTGAGGGATCTTAACTTGTCAGGAACATGGGAAGCATCCCTTTTGGACACTGTAAATAAAGAGCTGCTGCCTTAATTTGATCTCAAGTTGGAGTGGTCACTGTGGGCTAAGGTGTGTTTGAGTAACATGATGCTATGTGTGAGGCAGGGCATGGGAAATCTCAGCTTTCTGCACTGCCATTCATGAGATTACTTTAGTCAGAAAACTATTCTTTAAACTACCAATGTCTTCACGTTTTCTCTTTGTTCTCTGAAAAGCCCCCCTCTACATTCCGTCCCAAGAAAACTCTTCCCATTGTGAAATGGTGCCTTGCGGGCAGCCCACACACAGGCATTACCAGAAAGAACTACACTTCCCCATCCCTTTGGCTTAGTCTAGTAATTGGATTTATTTAATCTCCTTTTGTCGTCATTCTTTTTTACTGTATCCCAGTTCTTTTTGGAACAGATTTGAAAGATAGGAACGGATCAGAGGCTGCCAGCAGGTACAGAGTGAACTGGGCAAGGGAATGAGGAGTGGCAGGGAATTGATGTGCCTTCTAAGGGAAAGGACCTAGAGACAAAGGAGGGGAAAATGCAGATTGGAAATGGGCTGTGCTTTCTTACTCATAATACATGGCTGTGTGGGTAGAACTCAGAGGAAGGGAGACAACGTGCATCTTGATGGAAGTGGAGTCCAGAGGCAGAAGCAGCAAAAGCAGATGATTAATACTTTCAGAACTGACCAAAATCCCAGGGCTCCAGATCCATCCTGAAAGTGCTAAGAGTAAGCAATTGACATCAGGTCTGTATTTGGAGTTATCTGTCTGTGGCATGCTTTTAGCTTCATTGCAGGGCTTGATTAATTGGTCTGCTGGAACTATTCCACACTTCAGTACAGTCAAAATTCTATTTTCTGAGCCACAGTTAATTGAGGCTCTCAGTTACCTGAAGGATGAATATCTCCTCAGAGTTATGACTTCAGCACATAAGTACTGCTAAGACTTTACTGTATAAATCTTTAAAGACTGATGAACTAATGTCTTGGGGCCAAATCCAGCACCAGTGATCTGTAAATCGTTAATCCTAATGGTTTGTGTGAGATTTATATGAAAATGTTGAAGTCAGATTTGCAGCACAATCATTGAATGTTGTCTGTGGTTGCAAAGGTATACTCATTTGGCGTTTATTTGCAGGTAAAAGGCAAAATAAGAGAGGAGGAATTAAATTTAAAAAGGTAGTGTCCAAAAATGCGTATCAATTTTCATTGACTCATCCTTCTATCTACTCTTTGTTAAAGCAGAAAAGCAGATACATGTCTGATTCTCCTAGCTTTAAGGAAGAACACAGTAGCTACAGTGATGTGCCAGTGAAAGTAATTCAAAAAGCCATGAAGAATGGTTACTTGCGTAATTACTGTTTGGGTAAGAAGGCCCTGAGGAAAGAGAATATCATAAGCAGTAGAGTTTACGGTCAGGGAGTGGCAGGTGCCCACTACTTCAGAGCTGTCTGCTGCTCGCAGTCCTGTCATTCGGAGGGACTGAAGTATGCTACTACATAAGTGCCCCCTCTGTCTGCAGTTACTCTTTCAAGGTAAGAAGTAATTATGATATGTAACATAGGGTTATAGATGTATCTAAGGCATTTCTTAGAAATATGAACATGCATGTTATGAAACAAAATATTAGTAAATACTTCAAATATGAATTCTTAAAATAAAAAAATTAGAGCACAGTATTAACTGGCGGAAACAACCAGGCACTAAGAATAAGGAACTTCCTGCAGTAGTTCAAGTTCACCTGTGGTGAATTAAGTAGCTGACAGAATTTATAGCTGCAGGCCATTACTAATCAGGGAACTGTCTCATGGAGGTTTTTTGTTTGTGCTTTCTTTTATTAGCACTCCAGAGTTAATTCAGAGTATCTCTAGGAGGTCTCATTGTACCCATCCAGAGGCTGTGTGTCTAAATAATTCTGCTGGAGTAGAGGGAACAGAGGCAATCTGGGAGAGCCTTCTGAAGCACAGTTTGGCTTGGTGGCAGGGAAACAGGCAGAAAGCCCCTGCAAAGGAGAGCTTTGAAAAAAATGAAGCAGGCAGTGCTCAAGAACTTAATCAGGCATGAATATGACATGCACTGATGTCTCCCCTGCAGTGCTTGTGTGACAGATCTGCCATTATTTCTTGGTCTTCCATCAACACATTTTCCAAACACTTGCCTCTTCCCTGCCTGGGCTGCATCACCTGCAAAACTGAATGTGAGTATGGAAGTGCTCCCCCTGCGCAGAAGGGTCTTGTGCATGAAGCAGGGCAGCCTGGCATTTATGTCCTTTCTTCTTGGCGTGGTGCATCAGGTCTATCTGTATATTACATCAGCTTAGGGGATGATTAATATCCATTTTAGAGTTGATATTCTAAAATATAAAAGCATAATCTTTGTGTTGTTACAATATAACTTTATTGCAGGCCTAACTCAGAGTCCTGCCCTGGTCCTCTGAACCAGATTTTTGCAGAGAAACACAGTACCTCATATGCTTCCCCCTGTTAGCGCTGGGCTTGTTTGCTGTAGGTGGAGGGGCTCTCGGCCCCTCTGTTGCCAGCAGTGTTATCCGCACAGGCAGCGCAGTCGGGGAAGGGACTGCTGTCCTTCAAGGTTCCATCAAGGCCCATGTGTGGTTTCTGTAGACTTGGCTTTTTATTTCTATCACTAAGCTGGGAAAGAAGGTCCTCCTGGAGAAAGACAGAACATTTCTGTGGTGGCTTAGCTCAGGCTCCCTCATGACATTGTATTAGAGGATCCATTTCTACTTTAGCTACTTGAAATATAATTTTATGATGATGGGAAGTATTTTCATAGCTTTGAATGTAGAAGCTCCCTGTTTTCCACAAAGCAACACCGTGTGAGCATCCTCAGTACAAGCATGGCCATCCATCTGCAGCCTCTGGGACTTGTTTGCTCACTTCTGAGACAACTGCATAGCTGGCAGCTGTGTTTCTGGTTTTCAGGAAGCCGCTGCCCATCCACTGTAACTACCTCAGTGATGAATGTCATTTGTTTTCCTCAGGAGACTGAATAGCTATCGTAAGTTCAGAGTTTTTTGGTCTGTATTACTCTAACTCCATTAAAAGTCTTGCATCACCAAGTTCGATTATCTACTTGAGGCTTTGCACAAATCTGCATCTTTTACTGAATCCAGTCTTGGCCTTCTTGGATGCTTCTCCCACTAATGTCCTGCAACTACTTTCCAGCTTGATCCTTTTATCATTAATTGCTGCCCGATAAAACACTTTTCTCCTTCATTTCCCTCTTGAGACCTTCTTGTGCTGTATTGCCTACCAGGCACTAGCCAGTTTGGTATGGCTGGAAAATAAGATGCTTGGGAACAGCTGCAGTTGTAATTGTTTGGTAAATGCTGAAGTGACTTGTAACCATTACATTGTGCAGGCCCCAACTTGTGCAGTGATGTGCTGTAGCTTGTTGTAGTTGCCCTAGGTATCCTTCGTCTCTTCTATGTCTTACTGTGTACTTTTTGTTTTATTTTGAATGAAATATTTTACAGGAGGAGCTCTTATTTATGGATTTGCTAGCACAGTGGAATCAGTTTGTTTGGGTTACCACAGTTCAGCATCTGCCCTGTCTTGGGATGCTCTTAATCAGCAGGCAGCCTGTGAGGACTTCTTCAAGCATATTTTAAGTAGGGGGTTCCCATCAAGCTCAGCTGACTGGGCATGTGACAGGAAAAGGCAAATATTGAGACAGTGTCAGCACATTGATGTTTGTCTCCTTGCACTTGTGGCAAAAGGCTCAGGATTCAAAAGAACTCGACAGTGGTCTTTGCAATGGGTTAACCTGTATCATAGATATGTCCCAGACCTGGTCTTGATTCAGTTATTAGACCTGTAGTGTAGTGGCTAGATATTTTGCAAAGTGTAAAAAAGAAATAGAGAATAAATAGATAATTATTAAGTATGTGGTATACAACCAGGAGAGAGGAATCTTCATTGCATAGAGGAAACAGCGTGGGGTAGAACAGGATGTGGCTTGTTGGATATATTTGTGTAAGTCTTTGGCTTTGGGTAGGTGTAAGGCAATGGAATTGGTGAGGGGACCCTTGGCAAAAGAAAGGAGGGACTCAGAGGGAAGCACCTTCTGTGCATTTAATCCAACTTTGAGAAGAGATTTTCAAAATTACAAGGAAAACCTTACAGATAGTACTGCAAGCTGTGGGTGCTGCCAGCTAACAGTTAAAATACATTTAATGTAAAGCTGCAGAGTGAAGTGCAAGGACTAAGGCCCACAAGTGGAAAAGCTTAGAAAGGCTTACTGAAAAGAGAGGGAAACCATACAATCCCTTGTCAGCTTAGTAAAAACTTTCTTCCCTGGAGAATGACATTCCGTATTTCATCAGTGCCTTACCCAGCAATAGGTATGACTTCTAAGGCCTATGTATCTTTTGATTTCTGTGTCCTTGGATATGAAAAACTTCTCCCTTCCTGCTGCAGCCATATATTCCCATTCTGAGAAAAGATACCTACAGTCCGTTTCCTTCTTACTGCTTCTTACCTCTGACTATTGATTTGTTCTTGAAATTATGTGAGAATGGAGAAATGATAAAAGGATTCAGACTCCTAAGCTTATGAACTGTGCTAGCAAACTAACCAAGTAACATTACACCAACAAACTGTCATTCTCTTCAGAGGGGAAGTTTCTGGCGCCCTTCCACATCAGCTTCTTGTGGACTGTGTGGAGATATACCACCTGCATATTTCTCATGTGCCCCCTCCACTGCTGTCTTGCAGGGTCTCTTGGGACTGAACTGTTAGGAGACAAAGGAATTCCTAGTGACTCCTTAGTCTTTCACCCACAAGCTCACAATATGCTGTTGATCCAGATCTGTAGCATCTGCTGATAGTTCAGTGTCCTGTGTAAAATAAATTGTGCTGTTAGGAAATGGGTCTTTGTTCAAGCACCGGCATCATATGACCTGCCAAGACTTTGGTTGTTGGGTGTCTATTTAAGAGACGAGTGAATAGGTCACGGATACAGCTCTGTCCTTTCCACTTTCAATATTCCCCCGTGAATATTCTGCATATCTTCATTATGTTCATGATTATAGTTTCTTTTTCCTTATAAGCGTTTCTCTTCTCTCATCCCCTATCAGAATTCCAGTCATACTGTGTGTTAATACTTTGTTCAGAGGGACACCGTGTTTACAGAGTAGGGCGGGAACAGTATCTTTCCAGCACCTTGTGCCACAGAACTGACAAGTGCAGGGCAAAGAGTTAAATAGTGCCTGATGAAGAGTCAAGAGAAACCTGGCTTGAAAGAGTAAGTTTTTAAGAACGAAACAGGTAAAATTCACCCTGTGATGTGAATCTGTAAGGCTTCAGTAAAATTATGCTTAAAATCAGCTTGGGCCAGGGACTGTAGGGTGGCAGAGCAACGCTTAGGACCTTGTAAATATCTACAAGCAGTGTAAAAACTAATGGTGCTGAAACAGTTCAGTGGTAAGCAAATTGTGCCCTTTCAAAACCTTTTCACGAAGTTTCTTCCTGTAGAGACAATTAGAGTTTGTTCTCATTTCCTATTTATCATGACTAACCACCTCTCTCTGCACTCAGCTGTTCCTTTTTATTCTTCTCCTTTGTGTTTTGCTGTCCTGAAGCCAAATCCGAATGGATTTCAGTGGCTGTCTTGTGCTTTTTGACTTCGTATCAGTCTGACACCATAAGAAAATTATTTTCCAGATCCTAGTCACACAATGCATGAGTTCTTTAACAGAAGAAATAACAGTTCAGCTGAATAATGTGTGCAAGGTGTGGTGAATGAAAGCGTAAAACCTCTCTAACTTTCTCCTCCAGTTCCCTTTCTGTAGCTCCCATCAAAGCTCAGGTTTTCACTACAGTAAACATTTTGGGTATAGAGACTGTGGGTGACAGCTGTAAGGGCCCAGGTTTTCAATGCTGTGTTCATCTAATCTGTTCCATATTAGAATCAGAAAAGTAGGCTTAGTGCTCTTTCTTGAAAAGAGCAAAAAGCTGATGTGCGCTCCTTGTGAGATGGCTGTATTTTTCTACTGACTTGCAACTAGTAAGTTCTTTGGCAGCCTCACCCCTGGCAAAGCCCTTGTACCTGTCAACTCCTTCCTTATCACCAGTGCAATATCAGCTGTATCCTGTGTCTCAGGCAGAGCAGTATATGTTGCCTGGGGCTGTTCTGAGACTTGGAGCCCAGTAAGGTGCCACCTTTCCCCAGGATTTAAAATCTGCTGTGGTAAAAATGAGACAATTTAAAATTCACTTCTTTCTCAGATTTGTCCTTTGTGGATGTTGCCATCTGGGGGATAAGGACTTGTGACATCCTTGTTGACTTCTCTCTCTCTCTTCCCCCCCCCCCCCCCCCCCCCTTCCTCCCCCTGCCCCATTTCAGAGTGCCTGCTGGGTTGTGTGCTGAAGAATGGCTGCGGCAGAACCTCTGACTGCTTTCTCCCGATGGTACCTCTACGCCATTCACGGCTACTTCTGTGAGGTGATGTTCACAGCTGCTTGGGAGTTTGTGGTCAACTTCAACTGGAAGTTCCCAGGTGTTACCAGTGTGTGGGCGCTCTTCATCTATGGCACCTCCATCCTCATTGTGGAGAAGATGTATCTATATCTCAAAGACAAGTGTAACATTTTAGTGCGCTGCTTCATTTACACACTTTGGACATACCTCTGGGAGTTCACCACGGGCCTCATCCTACGCCAGTTCAATGCCTGCCCATGGGACTATTCCCAGTTTGATTTTGACTTCATGGGCCTGATCACCCTGGAGTATGCCATCCCATGGTTTTGTGCGTCTTTCATCATGGAGCAACTGGTGATCAGAAACACCCTGCGCTTACGGTTTGATGAGACTGCTGAGCCGGGGGCCCCCACTGTCCCTGTTGCCTTGGCCAACGGCCATGTGAAGACTGATTGAGCAGTGACTCAGAACCACACTTAGCATTCTGAGAGAGCCCAGACCTCTACCACGGACTGTCAGCTCTGGCTCTGAGGTAGTGCTCCTTGCTGTATGATAAGATTCATAAACCCCATTTTTCTGATGGGGGTGTGCATGGGATATACCAGAAAAAAAATGGAACCGATAGCTTTTCTATGGATTTTACTCTTTGGGCTCCAAGGACCAATATCAGTACTTGTTAGTTAGGTCATTTCTGATTTTAACTTATTACAGATGAAAGCAGTCCTTTTGCTTACTCTTTTATGTGGAGAAATAAGAAGAAATGCTACAGTGGAAATGCATACAAAAAAAACCCCTAAATAGCGGGTGGGCATGGACATGCCAGCTAAGTTTGTGATTGGCTTACTCTGATAGGCAATATTCAGGTGCTCGCTTGCAACCAATACCTCCCGTGGGACCTGAGATGCTGCATGAACAAGGAAAATCCATCTGCTGTTGAGAAGAACCTAAGATTGGCAGTCTGCTGGGGAGGTAGATGGTGTTGCCCTCAAGAGGTTCCATTGGCCTCTCCCCAGGTTCTTTGTTGCACCACGAAACGATCTGGTGCTGGACATCTTGCTGAATTTATACAGATCTTGTACTTTTTGAAATCTCAGTCCTGATACTCACTAGAATTTTTTTCTTTTTTTTTCTTTTTTTTTTTAAATAAAGGCCTTTTTTGCCAAGTGAATTTTGCCATAATCTGTGCAATCTGAATCTTAGCAAAAGGCACAAGAAATAGTGAAGTCTTCCTATCTCCTCTGTCCCCTCAAAGCAGACCTTGCCTGAAGGGCTGCTGCAGATTCCGGCTCCCATCTCAGCTGTGCAAACCTTGTAGAGACTGTACAGGCCACAAGAATTTTATGCCTGCCTTCCCAGGGATTCCTCTGTTTCTGGTGATGTTGATGACTTAGTCTGGCTGCAACCCACTGTATTTGAAGGTCAAAACCTTCCTGTGGCTAATGTGGTATCCAGGATTCGGTCTTCTGGCACTGACTCTCACCTCCCTTCAGCACTGGCAGGTCTTGGCTCAGTTCTGCCCAAGTGTCCTCCTCAGTGCATCAAGAGGATTTGCTTTTTCTTCCCAAATTCTGCGTTAAATAACCACAGCCATGTTGTCATGACAATAATTGGAGGCAGCAGGAGATATGCCATGCTGCCTGATACATTATTAAAAACAAACAAAAGCAAAAACTCCCTCTCTGAAGAGCACTTCTTCATGCTCTGCCTGAGTGAGGCTTCGAGGTAGGGTGCAAGAGCAGCAGTAGAGACGCGGAGCAAGAGGGAGCACTGTGGCTCCACTGCAGAGCTACCTGCACCAGGGACGGTTTGAAATTTAACCTACTGGGGACATTTGAGAAGCATAGGGAAAGTTGTAGTGCAGGGAAAGAGCTTGATAGTGGCAGCCACATACTCATAATTAGTTCTGGCAAGACCTGGCTTTCGAAGTTAGAAACAAACACGGAGCTTCCCACTGTCAGATGCTTCTCACTCCTAACTGGTTTATGGGGGAGGCTTGCTGTAGTAGCCCTGTAGGGCCAGATTAATTTCAGGTGTTCTTCCACCATAGTCAACAGAGTTGCACCAGGGATCAATTTGGCTTGAACTGCAAGCATGTTAGTGTGGTTGTGGGATCCATTCTTGTACTGGAAATGGCCAGGCTATTTCTTTGTGGGTCCCCTGTCTCTGGGAGGGAGTGCTCAGTTGTGAACCTGCTCCTTGCCACGGGGTGTCCATTCCTGAGGGAAAAAGCACTCCTGGCCCTGGGAGGAGAATTGTGTGTTGGTTCTGCTCTTATGAAGGCAGTGTTAATCCTTTTTTTTGATCACACAGAATGCAATTATTTTATTCCTCCCCTCCCCCTCTCACATGGCATCAGTTGCTGGCAATGGACACACGAAAACACTGGCAGCAAGGAATTAATCCAGTCTGCCCTGGGGAATGCAATGTCTCCTGAAGCACTCAGAATACTTAGGTGGGGATTTAGAGTTCCCTTTTTATAGTTCATTAAATCAAAAGAGAACAAACAGTGAACAGATTTTTTTTTTTCATGCTGTGATGCCAGTATATGAAATCAGACGAGCAGTATGTAGTTCGTCAGCCTGGATGGTCTTGGGTGTGTAGACCCAGGCAAAATAGTCACCTGACACTGTACATGGGGCAAAAAAAAAGATGAGATTTGTACATGGGATAACGGAGGTGGGCTCTGCTGGACCATAACAAGAATTGCAAGGTTCAGCTGAGAGTTGGGGTCCCCCTATCTTGGCCCTGGTTCTGCCAGCGTCATTTAATGCTGTGTCTAAAGCTGGGTTGTCCTCTCACAGCATCGCTAAGTGTGGTGTCATGCTGCCTCCTACACCACCCCTGCATCATCTGAAAACCTCAGCTTCATAGAAACATCCTTAGGATCCCTGCTTTCTCCTTTGCTGTTACAAAACTCTTTTAAAAGGTTAAAAGGAGTTAGTAACATGGTTTAGTGACTCCCAGCTGCAGCCGGGACTAGGGGAGGAGTGGCTGTTCACAAAGCTAACGTGAAGCACAGTCGCAGTCATGTGTCTTGACTTTAGAAGCTTCTCTGCTAAATGACACTGGTTTTGCTCAGTGATGTAATATTTAGATGCTCAAGCTACGGAGGGGTTTCCCAGCAGCATCTAGTATCTTATTCCATTATCCTTATTGCCTGTGCCATTGTAACAGCTGTTGTAGTCTGCTTTCCATGGATGTCTGACAGGTACCACCTAGCTATTGCATCCTCATAGAGTGGTAACTTACTCCCAGAAGTGCACTTTACTTGCAGCTTGCACACCAGAAACAGAAAGGGACCCAGCAAATTCTTAAATCAATTGAAATAATTAAACATAATACCATGTACCTAATGCAGCAGGATCAGTCAGACTTCTCCTTTCTGAGCAACATGGCTACAGTCAGAGCTTTGTCTTTTCTGCAAAATCTCCCTTTTTAATACATGTGATGCTTACAGAAGTGCCCGGAGCACGTTACTGGGGTCTCGGTGGCAGCTCATCAAGAGCTCAAGAGCTGGACTGAAGTGGTAGAGACATTTACATTATGGGGAAAAAAAAAAAAAACGCACAAGGCCTACCATTTGTTTGTACGTGTATCTTACTCAGTAGATTAAAGTTGCCTGTTTTGAGTTCACCAGCAATAAAAAAACCTTGTGATTTATCTACCTTGTCCTGACTGCAGCAAGGAGAGAGTGGCCTGTTGCTGCTTTTCTTTTCCAGGGGGTGGTGGTGGTGGGATATGAACTCCAGTTACCCCAAGGTTCCAGTTTTGCCTCCTTTCTCATGCTTATCTCTTGTATGGTCTATCCTAAAGGATCTCAAAGTACACAATGAAATATAGAGTCTGATCTCCTGTGCACAAGAGGCAGTTCAAGCATTACTGGGATGTCTGTTCATACTCCAAAGATCTTGCCAGAGGAAAATGGTTAATTTACAGCAGGACCAGACTGCCTTTTGGTCTTTGGTGTTAAAGCTGAGAGAAATGTGTACATGTGTACCAGGTACTATTGCGCCTTTGGTCAGAGTGCATTTTGTAATTAAAGCAGAATAACCCAATCAAGGTTTTGCTTGGCTAGTCCTGTGACTAAAGGTAAAAAAAGCTCTGCTTTGAGAATTAGGAAGCGGGTGACTGAAGTCCTCCTGAGTTCAACAGCATTGCTCTGCTGCTGACTGGTTTTCTGAAACCTGCACAGAAAGAAATGAGACTTTTTCATTCATGCCAACTTCTGCCCTTTTTGTACTATGAATAAAACATGAGCCACCACTAAGATGTGAACTGAAACCAAACGTTCTTCTATTTTTGTTTATCCTGGGTCCTGGGTACTTGCAACATGCCCGGTATTCAAGGGGGACGACAGCAGACCCAAGTTCTTTACTTCAGTTCTGCCTGCAAACAGCAGCTGAACCACCTGAGAAGGAAACTGCTCCCTTCCCCTTCCTTCCTGTGCACTAGCAGCTACCAAATCCCTCTGCAATCCACCCCCTATTGTAGAAAGAAATCTCTGTTCTGGTGCAGCCCCTGCTAAATGAGAAGCTGTTCCCACTGTGCATCCCCCTTGCTGAGCTGCTTTGGCACCTAATGACCTCCTAGGGTCACAGAGCTGGTGAGACCTCCGGAGCCTTGTCCTTGCTTGGCAAATGGCCTCCACTTGCATCTGTCTTCCCTTACTCCCCTTGGAGTGTCCTGAGCCAGCCCCTGAGGAAGGGACCTTCCCTTCCTTCCACCTCCTGCCCCAGGAAATGGAGCAAGCTCTGCTGCTGCCTGGGGGCCTCGGCACCACTCGGGTTTTTAAGCTAGCAGAGGTTGCTCTCCACTTGCACAGGGGAACTTTGATTTTAAGAGCTGTAAGGCTCTGAGCGTCAGGCTCATCACTAGTGAGTCATCCACAGGCATGATAGTGAATTTGTACTATATGGTATAGCTTATTTCTTCCAGGATGGGAAGGGTTTGCTCCATCAAGGGTTTGGCCACTTTGTTCACTTTACTGTTCTGTGAACAAGAGGGAAGTTACAGAAGCAGGTGGTGTCCCCCATACCTGCTCTGCTTTTGGCCCCTGGGTAGCTAGCACAGATGTCAAAGGAAACAGTGCTGTCTTGACAGAAGTCCTAGGCAGAGGCTGGGGCCGCACTGGTTAGTTTGTGTCCAAAGGCACCACTGCTTCAAATAAAAAGCTGCGCTTTCCCACTGAGACCTTTACTACCTGCAGCAATGGAAAAGTTGGCTGCTTGCCCAGAAGTTTATGTTTGTCTGAACTTACTCTGAAGTAGAAGGGATGTTTGAAATATGTAGTTCTCTTCTTCTCTAGGAGATTCCTGACTTACACCCTGTGGAGAAATACATCACCTAGAGATAGGCAAGCTAGCACTCGTTAAGCTGGTAGAGGTACTAAAAGCCATACAGCGCTGTGCTCCATCCTGCTGAGTTAATCATGCTGAGAAGCAGAATACCTTGGGCTCACACAGCATGCTGCCATGTGGCTATACCACTTCAGCGCCTGAATTAGTGCAAATGCCAACTCAGGAATGCATTTTGCCTTATAAAACGTACTCTTAATTCCATGGGTTCCAGGAAGAAAGACTGAGATCCTATATAAGCTTCATCACTGCTTATGATCCTGCTTGAGAGCATCTTGTTTAAAGTTTTGGCTACTCAACTGAGACCAAATGTGGAAGGTGACTTGTCACAGCCTTGGGGCAGGTCACTGACATCACACAGCTGCAGACTGCATTGCACATGGTGTGCTGTGCAGCTCCAGTGTGCAGCCGGGACAAGCTGCCACCGTACAAGGACTGTGATGGGTAGAGCGGGGGCTAGAAGTGCTACAAGTGCTGGTAATGGTGGCAGAGCGAGGACCGGTGCTGACATCTACATTCCCAAATCTTCAAGAGCTGGAGAGGTTGGAAGCAGCTCTTGCATGTTCTCCATGTTTGGGACTTCTCGCAGGTCTAAAGCAAACTGGCAGGTTTTTTTATCCTGAGAGAAGCAGACGGTCTCCTTGACTCCTCACTCTGGAGTCTGGGCTGCTCACTCCTTTTGTAGCCACTGGATTTTCTGATATGAATGGCCTTCATTAGCATCAGAGAGAATAGAGATTTTTAAATGGTAATCCCAAATGCTTGACGTCAGTTTGTGTTTATGCTTTAGTCAATTTAGGAGCTAAAGACTCTTAAGTATCTGCTGATTCTGTTTGTTTATACTGTTGTGTGGCATGCTGTCCTGCTTTGATGCTATAATGAAGAAGAAAAGAGAAGCAAATACACGCAATTTGCTCTTTAATAAAAATAAGTAAACATATGCAGTTGAGAATATTTATTAATTATGTGAGTTGAGATATGCATAATGCTTGTAGATCTCTGGCCTTTCAAACATGGGACACTCCAGAATTTCTCTCTCCTTTGTGGTTATCTGTATTGCTACTTCAGTGTGGTTCTTTACCTAGTATTTTGGGCATGAGAATAACAGTATTTGCCTTTCTTTTTTGGTTTTTACTAAAGGATCTCTAAGTGCTTTTCACAAACTAGTTAAATAATTCTCACTTCAGGCCTTGAAGTACGTCAGGATTAACCCCAAATACCACTGATCGGGAGCCGATGGAGATGTCTGGACATCTCCCAGAAGATCATTACAGACATGGGAAAGGGAGTTTAACATTCTACCTGTTCACCAAGTTCCCATATTTGAGGAGTGAGTGAAAGTTCCAAGAAAGCTGGGGACCTGGGAAAGTGCTACCCAGTTTCCACCATCTGAAGCTGTCCTAGAAACGGTTTTGTACATCATTACATAGCTCTGTCTGCCCAAGTTAAAGCCAGCACATGAAGGGACTGTCAAAGCTGATAGGCAGCATGGTTCTATCTTGTACAAAATAGGACTGATTTACCTCTGTGTGCTACATAAACCCATCTCCATCAGTAGAGTACTTTTGGGTAAATATTGCTAGGGGCAACAAGCCATGTTAGAGGCTAAACTGAGGCGACCATCTGCTCTATCAGCTTGTGTTGTTGCTGTTACTGCAGAGTTTATCTACATTGCTGTGTCTGTTGTCAGACCGCTTATCTGATGCCACAGCTCTTTCTATTGCTCCTCTTTCTCCATCAGCTTCTTTGGCAACCTGTCCCTTTCCACGCCTTACCTCCGCTGCCAGTCCATGCTGCAGTCACAGGTACCATAAGCCTCCTGTCTGAACACCATCTTTGGCAATTTAACACAGATGGGCCGATTGTTGGTGAGCTGTAGCTTCCATTAAAGCCTGCAACAGCTGCACTTGTCACTGCTTTGGAAGCTGAGGGCAGAAAACATTTTCACACTTGCCTTCAGGCACAAGTATAGCTGCAAGTTAGCAATTATTGTTCAGTGCCTTTGCTCTAACATTCACACAATGGAACATAACAGGCTTTCAGGGCTAAATTCAGCAAAAATTTCTGAATTCTCTGGTCAATCTCTTTGAGTTTCAGTGTATGTGGAATAATGAACAATTTCAACTGATCCTTCATATAAATGCATATACACATAGTGAGTGTGTGTGTTTAGATGCATAGACATAGCTGGTGGCCTCTACACTGCACCACTGATTGCATTGTAACTTCTGCTGGCAAAGAAAAGCTGTCACCTGCTTAGCTGCCAACAGCAGTCTAGGCCCACTCACTGCCACTTTCTTGAGCACATGAAATCCTGAGAAGATCCAAAATGAAGCTCTGCATACTCATGGAGCAGGGGAGCAGGTTATGTTCTGAGTTGACAGCTCTTGACTTTGCAGGATGTGTGTTCGCTTTGGTATGTGGGAGGGCCTCAGTTTGATCTGGCAGCGGGTTAGAGCCTCTTATCGATGAGCGCTCAGCTCAGAGAGGGGGGTGAGGGCCATATTTTTCAAATGTATTTTACGTAAGGTTTTTAAATCAAATTGATGTCTAAAGCAAACACACTATCCTGCTCCATCTTAAAAAAAACCAAAAAGGGAGTTATCACCTTGGGGACCTTCTGATGTCTTTGCCTTCCCCTTTGTCTATACCCTCTTATTGCTAATGAGAGTGGTGTGTAACCAGCCTAGCCAGAGCCATCCACTCCTCTTCCTCAGCTAAGGCATGGAGCGAAAGTACTCCCTCCCACCCAGGCTGCTGTGCTGATCCTAGGCGTCCTTCTGTTCTTCTGCTCCATCTGTTGGCCACTGGTGCCTATCAGCCATCTCTAATCTCAGTCACATTGCAAGGTCTCCACGCCAGGACTTGTCTTTTTGTTGTAAAGTTGATGTAACCCTGTCCCCAGGAGGATCTGTAAGTGTTATGATACCATAGTAAGCATTAAAAAAAAATTATCTTGAAGTCTTTAAGCTTAAGGGTAAACATCCCAGCTTTGTTCCACTAATAAAACAGCTTGGCCAATATGTCTGTGAGGCACCTCCGTTGTCCCTTTCATCCAGCCTTGTCTCCCAGCGTCACACAGGAAGGTGAATCCCTGTCAATTATCCAAAGCATGCCAGGGGCACCACCGGAGGGGAGCACGGCTGGTGGCACAATAGGAGCCTCCTCCCAGGGACTCCTCTACAGATGACACACGGATGTCCACATTAGCCGGATGCTGGCATGCTCTGGCAAAACAGGTTTTTAACATTATTGGACTGTAATCTGGCTCTTCAGCAGAGGCTGTTTGGAGTTAGGATGGCAATTATAATTATATTTTGGTTGACAAATGTGCCGACAAAGCACAGCTGCCCTTTGATTGCGCACTAAAGGCAGCGTGGCTTCCAGCACCATGCTAGTGCTGTGTGACTGCTGAAAGCAGCATGAACATCTCCAAATGCCCAGCATAGGCCTCACTTGTCCTGGCCACTGATCTCTGGACGAGAGCCAGGCATGCACCCAGCATGACGCTGGTGGTGAAGGTGGTGTTGCCACTACACTGTGTCCAAGCAAGGCTGCCTGTGACCTTATGGCTGCCCGCAAAGCCAGCTGGAAGCCTGGCAGTGGCTGCCGCCATGTATGGTCCATTAAACCCTATTTCTCTGCTTTATCTTCCATTGCCTCAGTCCTGTCCTTCCTCTTCGCCTCACCAACTGCCTCCTGGCAAGGTCTTATTGCATGTTAGGGCTTTGGTGTTCGTCTCAACTCCCTGGTTTGGATCTGGTGATTTAATCCCTGCCACCTGACAACTTTTCCTTGGCCGGGCCTCCACAGCACTGTCACCTTCTCATGACCTCTCTGTTATTTATCCTCCTCCTCAGGAATCCCTGCTCAGCTCAGCTGTCTCCCCTGTCTGGGTGCCCCCATCCAGTTACAGAGCTTTGACTGCCATCTCCTCCTCATGCCTCAGACCTCTGCCTCCCTCCTCGCTTGCCACCATCTCCCCACACCTGCATTTTTCTTGGCTCCTCTGGCATATCTTCCCAAATGAGTTACCAGCAACTCAAACCGCCTGTACCCAGAGTGGACTTCTGCTCCCCTTTTGCTTTTCACGTTCCCCACTCTCATAATTTCTCCCTGACAGACACATAACAAATGGGGGAGGCAGGGACATCCTTGACCTTCTCTTCTGCTCTTCCTTATTTGCCTGGCCTTTATGTCTTACCACCTCGTCCCCATCCCCTGAGGTCTCCCTGCTGGGCTAGTGCTGGTGTCTTGTATGCCTGTTTCCTGTGACTCATCCTGTACACAGGATGTTTTCTTCATCTGACCCGCTAGAACATACTCTTCTCGCCATGCCAGTCTGTCTTGCCAGCCCTACAAAACCCAGCAAATTAAATCATCTGCGTATCTATTTCACATATTTATGAGTGAGATACTAATCCCTGCATAGTGAAAAGGTCATAAGTACAAAAGGGGAAACAAGGACACCAGCATTAAAGGGAGAAGTGGGGGAAGGGAAGACTGAGGACAAGGGCAGGGCAGATGTCAAGGAGGCGAGTTTACAATGTTGAAAAAAGTTGCAGAAAACTGAAACAACAGCAGATCAGAGTATCACTGACAAGCCACACTGATGCTTTCTCCATGCTAGTTCTGCATTTTAGCTCTCACTTCTTCCTGCTCCCTATGCCTATGTCTTCAGAGCAGAGACCAAGTCCTCCACCTGGCTCAAAAAACTGTATAAGGAAACTAAATCCCCAGCAGACATCCCTTTCCTCTGTAACTTCTGTGATAACAGACACCTCTCCTTCCCTTTCACTCCAGTGGGAAAGCTGACCTGTCAGGCTGATCCATTTGCGAAGGCAGCCCTCCCAGGCCTTCTCGCCGAATGCTCCATCTGATCTGCCCCTGTGCGAGCAGGAAAGCTCTTTCTGTATTCCCCAGCATAGCTCACGCACCGCATAGGTCCCAGCAGGTGAAGGATTTGCATTACAGCGACCTCATGAAACTCAGCTCCATTTCCCATCTGTTGTGAGCTATTACTTTCGCAGGACACAAAAGCAGGTGAAATGTCTGTTGGATGCCACAGAAGCCTCTCAGGCTGCAGCCATGGTAAAATAACCCTTAGAGCAATACAGAGAGATCCCTTTGTGTACATGAGCTCCTTTCAGATTTGGTTGGGTTTTTTATTGCCCTTCAAAGGATTCTGCAGTGAGTGACCTGGAGATTTGACAGTTGCGTCCCAGCCATATTTTAACACAATGCGGATGGCAGATGCTTCAAGAAGATTATATTTCTTCATGTACATTGGGTCTCCAGAGAGATTACACATTTAGGGTCAAGGGCTTTAGGGAGCTGGCTCTACAGCCCCGCAGGAGGATTTTTCTCTTTCCAGCAAAAAATATCTGTAAAGCATAGGGCGTTCTGCCAAGCCTTCTATTTAGAGTCAGCAAGAAATGCTGATCCCAAGAGAGATTTCACCTATGGCTGTCAGGGATAGCTTTTATTGTAACAATAGCAGCTGATCAAATAGCCCTCAGTGCTGCAACACCTTGCAGCTTGAGTATCAGGGCTGAGCCCCGGCAGAGGAGCAGCACTTACTCATTGGACCGCAAAAAGGTTATTCATATGGGAGAAAACTGTCTGCCTCTGTAAAGGCAGGCAGAAATGGGCACTTTGTAACAGTATGGTGTTTTTGAAATGCAGATATCTTGGCGAAGGCAATCATCGGCTGGCCAGCACAGAAGGTCTTGCAAGAGTGAGGATTATGTCCAAAGATGTAACAAAAGCCCTCACAGGGCCTCCACTGTACACACTGACAAGCCAAAGATTATCTAAGTTTTAAAGAGGTTTTACAAAGAAGTTGCCTCCTTCTACCCCAATCCTGTATGACCATTAATTTATCTGCTTTGGATATTGAACAACTAAGACCGAGTGAGCCCTGCTAGGATGGGAATTTCTGATTCCACAAGACTTAACGAATCCAAACCTTGACACCGGCCGCTCTAAAATCCTGTCCTGAGAATATCAGTAACTATAAGTGAAATTCAAGTACAGCTACAGGCACTCTAGGGTGCCAGCACACAGCTGCGATGCCTTGGTACTCAGAAGCCACTGGAGCCACCTCCAACAGCAGCCTGGCCCAGCGCAGGCAGGGGTGCTGCTCGCTCAGGCTCTGGCGAGGGTGAAGCTGGACTGTCCCAACAGGGAGTGCCTGTGCAGCCCAGCCGCTTGCAAGGTGCAAGCACACACCAGCACAGACGTGGGCCTTTCCACACCAGTTCCTGAAAAAAAGGAAAAGGTAGCGTCCTTGGTCTGGACTAAGTTCTCCGTTGTTCTATGTCTTGTGCAGTCACTCTTAGCTTGCAGGCTCATTGTAAAATGCTACTAAATCACAAAGGGAATGTTTTATGCTTGCCGGATGCTGAAATAAATAACAGCACTGGATGAGAACCAAGGGGAATGCAGACATCAGTTATTACTAAATCGTACCTCAGAAAAAGCTGCTACTAATTTCCATGAGTGTTTTCCTGAGGAAGGAGCAAACATTAACCGAGGAAACTAGGATTTACCTCAAGTGCTGAAGTCTGCATAAGAGAAAGGAGCCAGTTTTAGCAGGTGCCCTCCAAAGCCTGCAGAGCCATATGGGGTGCCAGTTTGGCTTTGGACTGCAGCTGGCCTTAAACATGAACTACCCCACCATGCTCCCCTCCACCCCCCTCCGTGCATTGAATTTAATGGTGCCAGAAAGGGTAAATATCAGGATGTTAGGAAGCATTTGTGCGGTGGAATGTAGAAACTATGGTTAGATAAAGCAATGATCACAAGAGAAGCTGCATGTATACTAAAGAGCCCTTAAACAGATGTCACAAATAGCCCTGATTTCTCTCTTTACCCTGCAAACAGCTGCCATATGCTATAGCCTCCATGTAAGAGAGTAAATTTAGCAATGAAAAAAGGATGGTTCAGGATGCCTGTCAGGATGTGCTTTCCTTGCACCTAGCCCACTCCCTTGCTAGGGATCAGAAGCACTGCAGTAGCCAGCCTCGAAAGACTGGCGGGGTCAGGACTCCCCTGTGACTTCTCCTAGAGGAACAAGGAGCCCCCAGTCAGCAAACCAGACAGAAACGCCACGCTTGGCCATGACGTTTGGATCTAGATCTAATCTTTTTCAGGCTTGGGAGTAAATGAGTTTCTGGGGGTATGCCTGGAGCACAGTTGTTCAGAAGCAACGTGATAATATATTTCATCTTTCTGAAGTCATCAGTCCTCCCTCCTTGGTGTGTATGAACAATGTCTTGCTCTTCCTGGATTCCCTCAATAGCTACAATTTTGTGGCTGAAGTGGTGGCAGCAGTTTCCTTTTTTCTCCATGTTTTGAACAGGCAGGAGGAGGAATGCAGGCACTGGTAAGCAGGGGAAGTTAGTAGCGGGGAAGAGAGACTGAGGGAATTCATACCCATCCCAACCTATTTTTTCCATTTATTTTAAAATATGTAGTTTTGATGTTATGTGTTGACTTTGATTGTTGACAGACTGCATGAAAAGAGCCAATGGGTTACTCTAGGCATTTTTGGCAGATATGTAGGAAAGCTATCCAGCTAAGATCAGCAGCCAACCCACAACAAAACTTAATCTCCAGCCAAAAGCTTAATCCAACTGAAACCAAACATCTGCCCTCCTCAGGCGCTCTGGGATGAAGACATAGGTCTTGGCTTCTGGGGTGGCTCCAGAATTGTTCTTCATCTTCTGACTCCTCCCAGATGGCAAAGCAGGGCATGTGTGCTCGCTCTGTGGTTTAGGTAAGAGGCTGTGGTGTGGGGTGGCAGATGCCAGGCTCTCAGAATTCCAGCTACAAAACCTCAGACTGAACCATATGTAGATCTAGTACAAATAACAGTATCCCTCCCTTGCCCTGTAAAACCTTCTGCTATTTCTGGCCTTTCTCTCCTAGCGTCTCTTTTCATATACAGCAGATTGAGTCCATTATCCCTGGAATAAGAGTGTGCATGCTGCTTTTTTTTCACTGTATCTTGTTCCTGACCTCTGCTGCTTTTTTACTATTCTAGTCCTGGTTTATAATAGGAAATTGAAAGCCCAAAGATTTTCTTCACATCTGACATTCATTCATCCTCCTGGCTTTTTTTTTTTCCATCAGATTAAAGGCAGAGAGAAAGAAACAGCCAAAACTGTGTGCTTATGATCCATATTTTTAATACCCAAAAAACTGATTCTGTTCTTAGTCTTGTTTTCTGTAACTTTATTAATTTCACTGACCTTACTCTGCATAATCACCAATGTAAGAAGGAAGTCGGGTGATATATTTAAAGAATATTTGTTTTAAACATAACATCGAAGAGTTAAGACAAACAAATCTCATGCTCATCTGCCCATTTCCCAGCCCTGATGATTCGTCTACATTCCTGATCTTATCATTCAAGCCCAGATGTTTGAAAAGTGACCACAGATTTAGTGACTCAAGTTTTACCAGTCAGGGACATCTCTATCCTGATTTTCTTCAGATGGCTCCAGTGAAAAGTATGGCAGCTGTGCACCCCTGGGGCTGAAAGTATTTCAAGCTGGAAGCCCTAAAATCAGGCCAGGTCGAATCAGAGGCTTTTAAAAATCATTTGGCCTTTGTATGTGAGTTGGTGAGTCCCTGCTGAGAGATGATGGAAACACGCAGTTCCCAGTGGAAGCTGAATGAGTTCCAGTTGAATTAAACCTTTGGTACCATAAGGCTGTTGAGTCACACAGCCCAGGATACACCTGGCCCCGCTGATGCCATGGCAGAACAGTTATCATGAAAGTCAGTGACGAATGCAGGATGGCTCCATCTTCTGTCAGCTTAGAGGCACCTTTCCTTATGGTGCACTTTATTTTGCAAGGCTGGGAGTGTTCTCATTTCATGCCCTTTCCCTCTTCAGTGTGAAAACTCCTGAGGTTTGGGAAAATATGCCTTCAATGACTGGAATGCATTGGATTGGACTGTGATGCTTCCTGCAGATTTGTAAGCCTATAGCCTAAAGACCACTGAAACAGAAGGTCAGTTATCAGCCAATTAATAGGACCCTGGTTCAGCAAAACAGCTAATAATGCACTCTGCTTCTTGCTGTACAAATGTCCTGTTTTACTTCAATTAAGTACAGGCTTAATGTGCTGCATAGTTCATTTAATATAATATGCTGTGATGATTTACGAAATAACTATGACTCTGTAAAATCATTTTGTCATAGGTAGTCAATGTAGGGTTTGGGTAATGGGGTCACAGCTATGGCATCATGCCCAAACCGTGAATTGCAAACATGCTTGCCTGGATACTCTCTATAGTAATTGAGTTTGCGGTAGTGGAGTCCTGGGGTAGTATGCTGTCCACTCATCCCAGTAAAATGGATAAGAAGCACCATGCTTCAAGGTAAAAAATAATCCCCACAGAATTAATCTGATGTCGTCTTTCCTCTGTGGGTAGATTCTTCTATAATTATCCACTAAGATCTCTTGCATCTGTTTGCCAACACTGCTAAGATACCAGACACTGGGTCTCTGGTTTGATCTTGTTTGAGACTGCCGAGTTCCTTGTAGGTGATGTGTGAGAGTGAGTAATGTTCAGTTGCAGGGCATGAAGATGTCTCATTCTTCCAGGGCCAGGCAGAAAACTGTAAGGCACAAATACTGTGGGAGTGGAGACCTTCCTCTGCTTTCTCTGCCCAGGTTTGGTGGTTTCTTCTCTCTCCCATGCCATGCAGTCACCTTTGGAAACAGTTCAGAAACATCTTCTGGGGAGGATGGTGAGGACGTCGGGAGCAGTTTCCTTTGTAGTCCCAGCCATACGGACCTCATTTATAGCTTTAAAAAGGAGCAGAATGAAAAGCACGCAAGAGCCAAAGGCCCCAGTCTGAAATGATTCATGGAATTAAATGTTCCAGGCTTTGTTTGCACGCTGGTTTGTGTGTTTGTTGTTTGAAGTAAGAGCTACTGGGCTCAGTTCAGCTGCTGGGTTATCAGAGCGCTTAATCTGTAACATCACAAAGTGAAAACTTCTTTTCCAAAACTAAGACACTTTCACTGCCATTCCTGATTTGGAACATGCTCCTTGGGTGCTGAGCTCAACAAAAATAGTCACATCAGAGTTTTTTTGGTTTTTTTTTTTTTGACATTGTACATGGATTAGTCTGTCTTTTTTTCAGGGGCACCCCCGTTTCTGGCAACTGCACAGAGATGAGTGTCTGTGATCTACCCTTCTCTGCTGGTATTGTCCAAGCAAAAAAGCTCCTCTCTCAGTCAAGTCCACTGGCTCCTGTTGTCTCTTTTCTCCACTAAAGAACTCTGCAGATGGAGCGAGGGCTGTACCTGAGAGCAACAGATGTCTTACTGTAACTGCTAAAACAAGGCACCATCAGTACTAATTTCATGGTGTTTGACTCTCTGTGTGATGACAAGGGATTCACAGTGCACTTTCTCTACTGGTAGCTGCAAGGTGCTTGGATTTTTCTAGTCTAATTGTGGCTTCTCAATAGAGGCTGGCTGCTGGGAGGGATCACAGGGTGACATGCTGGATGTGCACATCCCCAGAGAACTGGGATGATCAAAGGGGAGCCACTCAACTACTGAGTTTGCTTCCATGGCTTGTCACAGTGAAACAGATCTGTTCCATAGGACAAAAGTCTAAGTACAGCTCAAGTTTCTGAGTAGTAGGGTATGTTGCAGATTTTCCACGGTTTAGCAAGAAAAAGCTGCAGTGTGGACCTAAGGATTATCTCAGTCAGATATTATCTGCTTTGTGCAGTGTTCCTAAAGGCCTACTGCTGTGATACTTGTCATTTCTTGGTCTATTTCAGCATCCCAGGAAAAACTGCAGGAAATTTGGTGGCGAGAGTGGCAAGGCCTGCTGGTTGCAGACACCACTACTGGGACAACCCAGCACCTCAGTAAACAGAAACTCAAGACAAGACAGTAAAAAAGGGGTGCTGGTAGGGCACAGGCAAAAGGCAGGAGGAGGTCAGGCTTGGTTTTGTAGGGTAAATACAGTTCAGCATCTACGGGTAAAGATCTGCTCTGGTTACAACTACTCCACACTGATTATTGTGCTGCTGCTCTGCCAGTTCATGGCCTTCTCATCGAACAGATCCTTAATAGGGAAATACAAAAAGCCCAAAGACTTGAATGACTCCTGCTGCCCCTTTAACCAGAAAAAGCTACATGAAGTAGGAAGCTGATCTTGGAGGGCAATCTTCTTAGATGAGTACAGGCTAAAAGTGGAATAATCCCTGAGGTCTCTCATTTTGTTTGCTGTAATTTGGGCAGAAAGCAAATGTAGCTGAACTTTTCAAAGCTGTAATGTGCAGGTGGGTCTGTCCTTCTGCCTGCCATAGCAGTGAAGGTGGCTAGTCTGCTTTTCTGTAAGAAGGGTAGGAGGTACAGACGCTGTCTTTCAAAAACTCTACATTGAGGGTGATAGATAATTAATCTATCATGGGCCTGATAGATAATAAACTCTACATTTTGGGGGTGATAGATAATTCTGAATCCACAGTTGCATATGTGAAGAAGTAGAAAACAGAGAAATGCATTCTGCCTGTGCTGAGAGGAAAGCTGCTTTTCCCTGGGTGTAAATGTGTGTGGTCAGGCAGGTCCTCTCTAATACCTAAGGAGGATTCATTATAATTGGTTTTAATCCTTCCTGAGCAGGAGGAAAAAGAGTCATTTCCTGGGGAGAAGCATTTATCTGGTCCACAGACTGTTCAGAGGACCAAGGAGGGGGAGAATCACTCAGAATGAGAAGATGGGCTAATTTTTCACTGGTCTGTTGTTCTTCATCTATTTGTTATAGCCAATGATAACAGTGAGGTTGTGCTGAGCAGCTTGTAGAAACAACAGAGAGGTGGTTTCCTTTCCCTCTACCCCATCCCTGGAGCAGATGCAGCTGGGAAAGTCTCAAGTGAAATAGCTTTGCTAAAGCTGTGCTGGTACAGACAGCATGGACAATAAAGCATTTTTAACCAGGGTGCAGGCCTCCTTGTGAGATCCTTTAAATTCTGTTTTTTGAGGTGTGGAACCTCAAAGGGTTGGAAGTAAATCTCCATCTCCTTTGGGGAGATGGCAATGGAGAGAATTCTTCATTGGAGGTTCTGTTGTGTACTGTTATTGAACAACCTCTTGGGCCTTAATCCCAGGAAAGCATGGGCTGGTCTATAATCGTGTTCCAGTCTCAGGAGCACATGGGTGGTTTTTTTTAAAGAATGTGGTAGGCATCAAGTAGAAAACCCCAAGGAATAAGAATATATTAGACTAGTTAGATGCTAGCCAGCAAGCATAAGGTGGGGAATTGCTCGGAATATGTGGATTACCCTTGAGAGTCAGAGTTGTTGCTGTGTTCTCATACAGTGAACTCTTTTGAGGAGACACTTTCCTTTCACAGGGGTAGGGGAACACTGCTAATTTTAAGGCAAGAATTGATAGTTGGAAAACAGTAATAAACCTGAGGACTGTAGTCAGTATCAGTGAGCTCTGTTAGCAAAGTGAACGATCTGAAATGTTCTAGAATGCAAAACTATTATCTGAAGATGTGCACAAAAGGCTGTTTCGGGTTAGAGGAAGAAACTTCTGTGGATTTTTTTCCAGAAAAGAAAAAAATTTGTCATTATCTTTTAAATTCTGGAACCTTGCTGAGTATTTATTTGGCTAAGAACTGATAAGTATTTCATCCCGTGCCCTTCAAATCAGACTCTGTCCCTTTTGGCTTGCCCATTAGCAAGCTATTCACCATTCTCTTTTTTGTTGTAATTGGTGTGTTTGATGTTAGAGCACTCTGCTTCTATGAGACTTCGTCTGTTGTTGCTGTTATGCTTCGCCTTTCTAGAACAGTCTCGCTCCACTGTTACCAGTTTAAAGGACCTTCTTAAATTAATGTGGTGAGGCTCAGTTCTTATAATAATCTCTTAGCTTTATTAATCCCTTCTCATTATGAGTTCCAGGGACAGCTAAAGGCTTAGACTAAATCAGTGCTCTGCTGTGTCATGCCTGACATGTAAGTCTTTTGGGCCAGCACTGCTTACCCTGTTTACAGTCTAAATAGGTAAAATAAAAACTGAGAAGGAAAACAGACACCCTATCATTAAGGGACTTGACCTAGGTCACAGAGCAGAGCTGTTTGCTGAGCACCCTGATTCCTAGTGAGTACTGCCCTAGTCAAACATTTGGAAGCTGTGGAGCTGCCTGCCATGTTGCTGCTTGAGAATGTTGGTGGTGATAGGCGTATGTTAACACTTCTCTGATTATCCTCTGGATATAAAATATTAACTTTCTTGAGTGACACTGAGAAGATGATGCACAATCATTTGCCAGTAGGTTTAGAGGTGTATCTGCATATCTGAGAAGTAGAGAGCAGAACAGTCATGACTACACTGAGAAATGAGATGCAAAGAACTTGCAAGAGAGGCACCAGGGTATATTGGTTTTGCTCACAAATCTTCTCAACAACCTGGTTGAGAAGATTTGCTTGCCTTGCTCAACATCCCAAAACCGTTCTCTGATTTAATACAGGCATTCTGTTTTTGTGGAAAATGGGAAAGAAGCCTGTGGCCTGGAGGTGAAGGGGAAGCTCTGCTGCATTTGTGGGAGGGGAAAAAAGTCACTGAGGCAATGTTACTTTTTCCTGCGCCTCTGGTGGGAAGGTAAGGCTCCTGCTACTACTGTACCAAGCAGGAAATAGTAGTCCGTAACAGTTACACCATGGTCATGCCTCCTGTTGCCACTGAAACTAAACCACAGCAACAGATATCCTTTCCCTTCCCTTAGACAGCTTTTCTCAATTGTGACTTACATTTTTCAAGTCAACTTTTAAAGGCAAACTACACTAGGAGGAGCTCTTTCTCCATTTCATCTCTTCTCTCCCTGTTCAGCTAGCTATTCGCTAAAGCTCTTTGAGTTGCTTTTCTACAGGCTGCTTACTCCCTGCCCAGCTTCTTAAATCCTCTGGACTTCTTTGGACATGTAAGCTCCCTCCAGGCAATGAACCAAACACTAATTCCACTGACCCCTTTTGATACTATGGTTGTTGGGCATTTCATGGTAGTCAGCTTCTTGCTATGTTTCTCCTGTTCGCTAGTTTGGAAAAGTGGCTGAAGAGTTCTGTATTTTGCAGCTTCACTGTAGCATTTCTTTTTCAGTACAGACAAAAACCCAGCCATGCAGTTCCAAATGCACAGGCCTTCAGTAAACATCCCAGGTAATACTAGTCTGTTTTATTTTTCTTCAGTTAGGTTAATTTCTAAAACTGTAAAATTATGCAGATGACATATATACACTACTAAATTAAGTACTAATATAAGCTACAGACATTGGTAAAGTCATGTCAGTCACATTTGACAAGAGATTCTCCCTGTTACATTCACGTTACAGGGTGAATTCAGTCAGAAGGCATTTCTGCCACAGCTGGCATCAGACCAGGCATTTGTAAGCCCTCAATTTGAAGACAAGAATCAGCATTCCAATATTTTTTCCGAACAAATGAATGTATGCACAAGTGCTTTTGATGCTGAAGACTTTTCAAGTTTTGTAGGTGCTTTATGTGCAGAGGACGGTAGGAATTTCTAGGGTAAAGCATGGAAGCACTGTGAAAGGCAGCCCCCGAGGATGCCTGCATTGAGGTTTCCGTGCCTGGAGCACTCTTATTTACTCCACCCCAACAGCCTAGCCTGGCGGCTCCCACCTCTGGGGAGAGGCTTACGTTCATAAGGGCTGAACCGAACACTCTCCCCTCCCCCAAAGCTGCTTCTCTTCTGATGGAGGGGGTGCAGGAGGGGCGCTGCCTCGCCATAACAGGCCTCCATGACGGGGTGCCCGCTCACCCGCGCAGCCCCGGGAATACCACTCCCGGCATCCCCTGCGCGCCTCCCGCCCTCACTGGTGCGGGGGGAGATTGGCGGGAGCGGAGCCAATGGCCAGCGCAGGCCTTGCCCGGCGGCCCCGCCTCTTCGCGCCCGCCGCGGGGAGCCTTTGAAAAAGTTCTCAGGTGCGCGGGCGCTGTCTTCTGAGAGGGCGGGTGGGTCTGGCCGCGCCCGGCGGGAGACCCCGCAGCCGCGGGTGCGCGGGCTGCTTTGTCGGGGGAGCGAGGTTTCGGGTGTCCGTGTCAGGGGCGGGCCGGGGCTCCTGTTCCGGCTGCGGGTGCGGCCCCGGGTCCCGGAGCGATGGGGCGGGCGGACACCTGAGTCACCCGGGCTGGGCGGCGGGAGGGGAGCCCTGTGACGCCGCAGCTTAGCAAGTCCGTTTTCTCACTGCAGATGAAGCAATAATGTCAAGCTGTCGTGCAGCAGCTGTGTGATATTAAGTGTAAGTCCGTGTGCGATGTACGTCCGTGTTTTACGCCCTCACGGGTGCCATGATGGGGTTGCCCGCCCCGGGAGCGCCTGGTGGGCGCCGCTGCGGTGGCCTCAGTCACACCGTGGGCGACCGGAGGCTGTGCCGGTAACTCGGCGGGACGCAGGGCTCTTCAGAAGTTTGGTTTTTCTCCTGCTTAAAGAGGATTTTGTAGAGGAGGCAATAAAGTTCCCATATTGTGAAGGTGTGGAGGCCTGTGTATCTGCGAAAGTTGGAGCGATTCTGCATTATTTATAAACTTTTTTATTTTGCCTAAACTTCTGGCTGAATAGATACTGGGAATATTGCCTAAGTCATACATGTGAAACAGCTACGTCCTCATACATATAGATTAGGGAAAACCTGCGTGCCTTAGGCTGTACAGAGCTGAGTGCCGTCCTGTGGAGTCTCGTTCAGTAGAATGGAATGACCAAAAAAAAAAAGGACAAACGCAAACAGCTGTGGGCGAAGGGGAGAAGGATTCGTAGTGGTGGTGTAATCTTATCTGCTACGTAAAATAATCTTAAGGCTTATCTGAAATAACCAGATACTCTTTAAGCGGCAATCTCGATAAATACAATTTGCTTAATTGACTGAATATACCACAGTTGTTGCTGCCTTGGTCCAGTGGTGTTTTTGTTTGCTTTTGGAATAAATAATATTTACCTTGTAGTTCTTGTCTTCATATGCTTAGCTTTGGTATCTGGTTTCTTTTACACTGTTGGCTAAATTAACTCTTTATTAACTATGTTTGTTTCATAAATTGTTACATAGAACGTTATGAAATGGGTTTCACTAGTTTGTCTTGAGTCTTGCATGCTAAAGTATGTTTCCAGCCCTTCAGTCTTTCTGGTGTCTCCTTTTCAGGTCCTTCCTGTTCTTTCAACATCTGTCACAAATCCTGGGTCACCAGAAGAGTTGTGTTCTAGCAGTATATGTTCTAGGGATAAACACTTACTGTGATTACTCTACTTTTCATATGTAGGCATCCAAAGATAACCTTATTTCTTTCCATTGCAGTATAGCATGAGGAACTCTTGCTCAGTTCACCACTCAGTAATTTCCAGCTTTCTTATGTCCCAGAAACATCTGTCCTATGAATATTGCTGACTCTTCTGTTCTTACTGGCATGATTTCATACATGGTCAAGTATGAGGGGATATAATTTAACACAACTGCTTTCAGGGTGGTAGTATAGTTTAATATGACATAGACTTATATGGGAAGTCTCAATCACGTTAAATTTTTTATATACACTTACACACGTGCACACACTTTCCTGTTCTTTAGCAAGGAGTGAGTGTAATTGTCCACGTAGTCGTATTCCAAGCGTCTTTCAAAAAACTTTTTTTTGTTTGCCCTGTAGGTTAGGGAGCATGGCCAGTAAGAAACTAAGAAGAGCGAGGTTGCCTCAGGAGCTGTGTGAAAGGCTAAGTCGCCATCAGATCACTACCTGTCAGGTGAAAGGGTTGTTTTTTGTTTGCAGGGGGTGTTTTTTCAGGGGTTGGGTTTTGGGTTTTTCTTTTTTTTTTGGGGGGTGGGGGGTTGTGTTTTAATGTATGTACTATTTCCTTTTTTGGTAGTTTAATTTGCAGGGAGCTTTACTTTCTATAAAGCGGGGGCATTTCAGGCTCCATCTGGCCTGGTGCCTTGTAAAAATATAGCCTTAAAATGTTAGATGCCTAACTAAAACATATAAACTTGTATGTAGTTACCTCTTTCACTTCTAAAGAACCTGAAGATGCTTTATTTTAGCAGGGATGTGCAGCTACCACTTGTACAGAGTAAGACATGCATTTGTGAATGTGTCACAAAAACGCATGCTTACCACATAATCTAGTGTGTGAATGTGCTGTGATGTTACCCTATCAGTTACGGGTTGATTCAATAGTACATTCTGAAGTTGTTCTTATGAATGCTCACCTAAAGGGAGCCAAGAGGCCCTGTATATTTCAGTAGTATGCATCATAAATACAGGACCTAGCCCTAGGACTACAATCTAGAAGACATGACGTATTTTGAATGTTTTTCAGGCAGATAGAGACTTGTGGGCAAAAAGGGTTATCTTGTTGCAGTTCCATCACACAGTTCTTGATTGTTTGGTCCCTTGACTCAATGTCCTTTAAAATATGAATACAATTTCTTTTAATATACTGGTATCAGAGAAAGGTGGGAGAGGTGTAGTGTAATAGTGTATAACATGGCACAGCTGGTAAACCTGTGGAATGTATACTAGTTGTGTATAAATTGCATCAGTTTAGTCCCCAGTCTTGACTTCTAGGTGGAGCTCTCTGAACTGTTCTGTCATCTTTCAGGACTTTTTATGTCTTTCCCTCTTGGAGCTAATGAAAGTAACGGGACAGAGCTACTACGATGTGCAGAAGCTTCTTAGTAAAGTCAGCAGAGCTTGTGCTCCCAAAATGCAGACAGTAAGTGTGCTTGTGTTGATTTTGGTTTTGATACAATATCTGGGAAAAAAGCTAAACAATGTCACTCACTGTTTTACCTGGGGGGCTTGTGATGTCTCAGTTTGACTGTACAATGAAATAATACTTCTATTTTTAAATTCAGCTCTCTGAGGCACTTTAGTTTGATGCAGGGACTTTTGTTAGGCATTTTAGCCTCAAGAGATTGTTCAGTCTTGCAGAATAGGTTCTGAGTGCATTAGGGAAACATGGCATTCTCTCTTGTAATCCAGCATATAAAAATTGATTCTAGTTTGGACCTTGCAACTGAAAAAAAAAAGGATTGTTTGATACAAGCAAAGAATAAGAATTTCAGTATAAATTGGTTTTAAACATAAAATTGATATCAAGTAGTGAAGTGATCCTGAAAATAACTTCTTGAACATTTTTTCCATCCATGTAAATGAGCTGTAGCGTGGTTTAGGCTACAGGTAGCCTAACTGGGGAGAGTGCAAGAAGGAAACAGGTGTTAGCTGCAATGCAGTGCTTGGATTTTGTTTTCTTTCTTGAATTCAGGTGAAAAGATGTCAGAAATGGTGTCTTTGTAGAACGGAGAGGACGTGGACAGTTCTGACCTATGTCAATGCAGCCTGCTTTTTTTCCTGGAAAAAATAAGCCATGCCATATTTTTTATGTGTTATTGGCATAGTAATTGTCGCAGTAACTCTTTGTAACTTTAAATTCACAAGCATACTGCAGTAGTAAAGTTAGTGGTATGTAGAATTAACATGACTTATACTGAATGGATTAAAAGCTAGCTAAATCCATCAAAACTGTTAATAATCAATAAATTGAAGACAGATCAAAGTTTTAGGTAGAGTTCTAGCATTTGCTTTTCCCTGTCAGCCACGCATCAATATTCAATCAAATTTCTTTGCTGAGAAGTTTGGCAGATAGTGAAGTTTGTCAGACAGCAATTGCCAACAACTGTAAATACAGAGCCAGCTGATAATGACCAGCTATGTAAGTGCATACAATACAGAGCTGTGCTTCCCGAAACAGAGGTTGTTAGCTGTTTTTAAGGGATGTGGATTGAATCTTTGCCAGCTTAAGATTTCAAATGGACTTCAGGTCAGAGTGACTGATGTCAAACCCTCTTGCTATATCAGTCATGGTGTTACAATATCTTTGAGTAAAAAAATAAATAAGTTAGATAATAGGAGTTATAAATAAGGGGAAAAATACTGTCCAGATATAACATTGGAAGCACTGGCAGCTAAACGTGAGAGTATGCCAAGATATGCAGTAAAACTCCAATTTCTGGAGAGCTTGCCTCACAGTATGAGGTACAGAATGAAGCCTACTGAGTTCATCAGAGAGGAAATTAGTTAAGGGGTGACACAATCACTTTATATGCTGAGTAGAAGCAGTTAATTATATTAGAGGTTTCTAGAGTCTAGTTCAACAAAAAGCTGAATAAGATCCAGTGGCTGGAAGGTAAGTTAAAAAAATTAATGCCTGAAATGGGAAGCAATAAGAAAATCTTTAGAAAATAACATAAGTTTGAAAAAGGTTGTGTAAGGATGTAGTAATTTTTCAGTCAAACCAGGAATCCAAGTAACAATTGAGGGTTTTTTTAACTGAAAGACAGTCTGGTTCAACCTTAATTTTGTGGGTTAAATGCAGAAATCACTCAGTAAAATTTTAGAGTCCATGTTAGGCAGGAAAGCTAAACTAGAGTATTGTTTCCATGGTCTACAGGGTTTGTTTCCAGCCTACAGGTTTAAGTCCTGTCGGAGGTTAAACAAAAAATGATTAAATTAAAACATGTTGCAAATCCTGTGTCATCAGTACATGTATTCACTCTTAAAGTGAACCTGAGCATAAACTCCAATCCCATTTGAATGAGGTAAAATTAATTATTTTTAGTATTAGCCTGTTCTGTGTCTTGAAAGCTATTTTTTGTATATTTCTCCTCAGTAGAACTGAAGAAAAGAGAAGGTCTGAGTAAGTTTCAAATATTATTCTAATATACTACCTGTTATAACATAGGGAAGAACTGTAGCATAAAGAAAGGGAAGTACAAGCTACCTTAGCCTGCTGGTAGAGCTAGCTGGAAATTTTTCTGATCAACTTCAGTAAACATGCTCACTTGTTGCCCAACAAGTATGTACTACATCCAGCATTCAATGGTGTGGTTATTTACTTAGTTGTCGATGATTCCTGTGGAGGTGCTTCCGTAGTACACCATATTCCCAGCAGACCATCTTAAGTCTGGGATAAATCTGATGCCTGCATTTCTCTCAGGCATAGAGAAATCAGGTTTTCTGGAGTGGTTGATCATGGCACATTATGGCAGTACGCTGTGACAGGGCTTTGAGAATCTCTGTTGTTGGGCCAGGAGTCTGAAACCTCTGGGAATTAGCTAGACCAACAACCTTTAGATACTGGACCGTTCCTTTTGAAAATCAAACTTCTGATGTTCAGGATGCTCAGTATTTGAGGGTTGTGTCAGCTTTAGCAGATGTCTGCAAGGTGTGAGCAAGACCGGTTTCTTCTGGAAACATCATGTTTTGGCTGCATCATGAATGGCTGCAGGATCAGCCCAGGCTTGTTCAAAGGCTTGGGAACCTTTAGCAAACCTTTCCTTCAACCCAGGTAGTTTCAAATCAGTGGTGAATGCTGGCCAGGGAGTTCTTGGTTTTAGGTTTCATGTGAGTGTTATGCATCGGTCACTGACCATACTTACTTAAAGTGACCTGGACGGGCAGGAGAGCTGGGCCAAGTGGAACGTGGTGAAATTCAGCAAAAGCAAGTGCAAGGTCCTGCACCTGGGGAGGAACAACCCCAGGCACCAGTACAGGCTGGGGGCTGAATTACTGGAAAGTGGCTCTGTTGAGAAGGACCTGGGAATGCTGGTGGACAGCAAGTTGACCATGAGCCAGCAATGTGTCCTTGTGGCCAAGAATGCCAACACTATCCTGGGCTGCATAAAAAGGAGTGTGGGCAGAAGGTCAAGGGAGATTATCCTCCCCCTCTGCTCTGCCCTAGTGAGACCACATATGGAGTGCTGTGTCCAGTTCTGGCCCCCCCCGTTTAAGAAGGATGTGGAACTGCTTGAGCAAGTCCAGCAGAGAGCTACCAAGATGATCAGGGGACTGGAGCATCTTCCTTATGAGGAGAGGCTGAGAGACTTGGGTTTGTTCAGCCTGGAGAAGAGAAGACTGAGGGGGGACTTCATCAATACCTATAAATATCTAAAGGGTGAGTGTCAGGACAATGGGACTAGACTCTTTTCAGTGGTGCCCAATGACAGGACAAGGGGCAATGGGCACAAGTTGGAACACAGGAAGTTCCACCTCAATATGAGAAAAAACTTTCCCGTGCGGGTGCCAGAGCAGTGGCACAGGCTGCCCAGGGAGGTTGTGGAGTCTCCTTCCCTGGAGACATCCAAAACCCGCCTAGACGCGTTCCCATGCCCCCTGCTCTAGGTGTCCCTGCTCAAGCAGGGTGGTTGGACGAGATGATCTCCAGAGGTCCCTTCCCACCCCTACCATTCTGTGAAAAGTTGGAGTTTTACAGGTTGAAAGCAAGCCTTGCTGAATAGGAGCAGAAAAAAACCTTTGACATGTCATTATTAAGGGCTTATTATTTAATATTTTGGTGAGGGAGATAGAACAAACTTTTAAAGTTACTCTGTGACCTATAAATGGGATATAAATGCAAGGAAGGGTGGTGAGCTAAGAGAGGACTGTAGCTGAAGATAGGAATAGTTCATCCATTGGCAAGTGTTAAGTCATTCCAGGTTGATAGAAGCAAATGTGAGAAGTTTGCTATTTCCATTAGAAAAAAAGATATTTTCTGATGTGTTTTTTTTTTTTCCCCTTTTCCCCTCCATTTTACTTTTCCCCCTCCTTCCGTAGGCTTACGAAATGAAATTGAGAAAGTCTGTCAGTCCCTCTTCAGCCTTTTTATCCACGACGCTGCCTAGTTTGGATAAAGTCTTGCATGGTGGAGTGCCCTGTGGATCCCTCACAGAGGTAACTTGTTTCATATACTTTACTGCAGTTGCACATCATACCTAGGAGACAAAAGCTGCAGGTAGGTTGGACTGTCTTGTGTCAGGTGCTTTAAAGACAAAATATGCAAAAGTTTTGGATGAGGAGTGCTTTTTTTTAATTGGTAGAGGCTGCAATATTCTTTTTTTGGTGTTGTCGTGTCCCCCCCCCCCAAGCATTTTAGGCAAATAAAAAAGTGGAGGAATTAAAAAAATTTGGTGACACCATTTTTCTTTAAAAAAGTGAAATTTTTCCCAGGAAACTTGGGAGAATTGTTGGCTGGATTTTACAGTGGGAAAGTTGCAGTGTGATTTTGTGGTTGAGAGCACAAGGTGCTGAATCAGGAGTCTGTCCTTTTAATACTAACCCACTCTGCTTTAACGAAGTGATTAGTTTTTATGAAGGTACAATAAGCAATTAGGACAAAAGTATAAAACATATAGGCATGAGAATGACTTTACAGAGCTTTTATGTATAAATGTAACTAATTTATGCAATAAACGTAATGCATTTAAAAATGCATATGTAATGAATTTAAAAATAATTTTAAAAAAGACTGCAATTAAGTCCTGTATTATATGCTCATACATTGCAATACTACAAATTGCATATCTATCGACTTTGGATGCAATGCTACTTTATTGCTTAGAATCTTCTTTTAAGAACAATGGAGCACTTAATTTTCTAGTACCGGGATTTCTCTGTTGCCTTACGGAAAGTGGCAATAATGTGCATAGTTTCTGTAATCTGGCAAGAGAGGATTTGTGTAGATGCCTATAGTCATTGAGTATTATAAAAATACAAAGATGCAAACTCTGGCTTAGGAATTTGCTGAGCTAGAAATGGAGATGGAGAAACTTATGTATTGGAGGGAGCATTAATATATGTGTGCCCTGTTCTTACGTCATTCCCCTAGCCATCTGTTGTAGGCCCTTGGCAGAGACAGAATCCAGAGCTAGATGGGCATTGGTTTTATGCAGTGTGGCCATGCTTGCCACCTTAAAGTAAAATTCTGAACTCAGCTGTGCACTTGAATGGAAAAATAGATATTGTATGCCTTACGGTCTGCATTTAGACAGGTTGAAACCATTTTTTTTCCTTGAATATTTTAACAGTCCTTACCAAGTACTTTTCTTTGTCAGCTGTGGCAAATTGCCACAGTAGAGGAGTAGAAGTGAGAGGTTATAAAAAATATTACTATGTGGAAAATAATTTATTTTTCCACACCCTATAATCAAACTAGATTGGTTTTGATCTCAGGTAGGAATCACTTACGAAATCTGATAGTCACTTAAAACATAACAGTATTTTAGCAACACTGAGTTTACTAGAGCAGAAACTGTTATAGTCTAAACTCTTATGTGATGAGGGATTTTTACTTTTTAAGGATTCTGAGTATTTATTTTCGTATATGATGTTGTTGTGGTTTAACCCCAGTCAGCAACTAAGCACCACACTGCTGCTTGCTCACTGCTCCAACCCAGTGGGTTGGGGGAATGGAAAGAGCAAAAGCAAGAAAACTCATGGGTTGAGATGAGAACAGTTTAAAATAAAATAGTAATAATAGTAATAATATAATGAAAAGGAGAACAACAAGAGAGGGAGGTGAAACCCGGGGTGTGTGGGGGGAACCCCAAGTGATGCAACCCCTCACCACCCACCAACTGATGCTGCCAGTCCGCAAGCTGTGATTGCTGCCTCCTGGCCAACTCCCCGCGGTTAATATACTGGGAATGATGCCATATAATATGGAATATCCCTTTGGCTAGTTGGGGTGAGCTGTCTTGGCTGCGCCCCCTCCCTCCCGGCTTCTTGTGCACCCGGCAGAGCATGGGAAGCTAGAAAAGTCCTTGACTAGTACAAGCACTGCCCAGCAACAACTAAAACATCAGTGTGTTATCAACATTGTTTTCATACTAAATCCAAAGCACAGCACTGTGCCAGCTGCAGTGAAGAAAATGAACTATATCCCAGCCAAAGCTGTTGCAGATGTACAGGAACATACACCATTCAGGTATTCATAAAAATGTTTTAGAATGCATCCATGAATTTACATTGATCTGTCAGAACTAATATTTTCTTAATATTTAGGCCTAGCTTTGTTATTAATTTACTATAAGAAAATCTGATCAGAATAACTTAAGATGAATACTACAAGTCTTTAAATTCTGGGAGAAAAGACTTGCTAAATTCTCTTTCACTGAAGAAGAAAGAGGTGCTCTTGTAAGTAGCAGTGGGATATACAGGGTCCCGAGATTGTAACTGTGCTGCTGTTGAGGATAGTGCCTTCAGCAGGAGATGAGTTTTTGATTCCTAAAAATATTTTTGTGAGCAAAGCTGTGGCTGCACTAGGTGTAGTTTGACTCTTTTTCTTTTGGATTATTGTTCATGCAATCAGCTGACAAAATAGCACAGCCTATGTTTGAAAAGAAATGATGCTTGCTTGCAGCTAGGATCTGACTTCCTGGGATTTCCATCTGGTCCACTAACTTTTTCTTGGTGGAGGCAGAGAATGGCTGTTCACATGCTTATGTTGCTTAAATTTCTGAATTGTGCTTCCTTAGTTGAAATGTAGGGCACTGCTGCACAGGTAGGAGAAAAAGTAGAATAGAGATGAATCTTTTATGTGATATGCTGGCTTGTCCTTGAGCCTGTGACTGGCTCATGAGTGATGCCCAGAACAAGGATGCCGCCCTTCTATAGTCAAGCCAGATAACTCAGTCTGTTTTGCCGTCCTTGTGTGGCTTGGCAATTATGAGTAACAGAGGGCCAGAGTGTTAAAGTTTGTATTAAAGGATCCTGGAATTTTTTTTTTCCCGAATTAAAAAAATAAGTGGATGTGATCCTTTGGGTTGGAACAGCCATGCAGTTAATTTACAAGGCTACTGATAACAATGTCATGAATACTTATTTTTTTTCTTAATCCTAAGCATAGCTATCATTCAGCTGTCAGTGCAGTCTATCTGATGTGTTCTTGACTGAAGACCAGGTACAATGACTCTGGAGCACTGATAGACTTTAAGCTTCCTGGTTGCCATGTTCTTGGCATTGCTCCAGAGGGAGATCCAGGAAAAGCAGTGGTTGGCATGCTGGGTGTTTTACTGGCGTTTAGCTTAATTTTTACTTCTAAGTTTTGGGTTGTTTTTTTTTTGTATTTGAAAGGAAGTTCTGCAAGCAGTTGATCTCAAAACATGGATGCCAAATAAAATTATCCTGTGATGGTATGAAAAAAATGCTATTCAGGAAGTAAATGCAAATGCTTATGCTTAATTTTCTGGAGCTATGTATTTTGTAAAACTTCCCAGCTTGATTGATTATCACAATACTAAATTTTTAAAAATTTTTTTCAGTGTTTCCTTAAAACATTAATCTCTTTAAATATGAGAAAATCTGGGAAACTATTGCTAAACTATTTTAAGAATGGTCATACTCTGTATGTATCAATGTATTTAAAGGTAGCTGGGGGAAATGAATACATTCAAAGATAGGCTGAACTTTTATCTGGTTGTAAATGAAAAGCATTGTGCCAGGAATGGTGTTGCACTTCCAGTTTTCTTCTGAAAAAAAGCTCTTGAATGTTAAGTTTTTTGTATCCTAACATATTTTGGTTAAAAATAGAGACCTGCCTAGTGCAGTTACCTTCAATAGGTGATCTCTCTAAATGACTGAGGTGTTGGAAGTCTGAACAAGACATCTACTGGATGAGACCACAACTGCAAGCACCGCACCTTTCCAACAGTAGCTTGATCTTGGTTACACTCTTATGCCGGATTGACAATACTGATGCATAATAACTATTTAATCAGAAATATTATAGAGAGAACTAGGTAGACTCCAGAAATTAGATGACTAACCTAAGACATTAGAGGTCTCTTTAAAAAATGTGTATTGCTTTCTATTTGCCTTTTAGGTACTAAACGAAGAAAGCAGTTATGGTACGTATGAGGGGTTTCTCAGCAAACATAAAGTCAGAGAACAATTAACTGTGGAGAAGCTGAGTTTCTCATTTGAAGCCTGGTTCCAGAGATTTTTAAAAGCATTTTTGCAAGAGTTATGAAATCTGAAGTAGTTTCAAAGGTTAGCAGCACTGCAAGTGATCTTCAGCACAGCTGTTAGATGAAATTTTAGTAGAAAGCTATCAAGTGTCTGCTGCTCCTTTGATGCTGTACTGCAGCTTATGAACACTTTCAGGTCTTGATCATCTGGATTCAAGTGATTTTGGAATTTAATAATTTTAATTTGCTCATTTGCAACTTATTGGAGCATAGCTGACCAGCAGATTGCCCTTTGATATTTTTGTTATTAGGCAGATATTCTAAGTCTGAGAGAAGTTCTCTTCAAGAATATATTGTGTGCAGCATTTACTTCCTGGCTGCTGTGGCTAAATTGTTGTCTTCCTGTTACTTTACCCAGCAGTGAGGTTGGTTGGAAGCTTGGAATTCGAGTACATGAGCCACAGGGTTAAGACTTGTGGTGGTATCTCCTACAGCCAAAGCTGGTTGCTTTTTGAGTGCCAGAGGGATTTGATTTGTATTACATTGTCTTGAACCATTTTTTCCCAAACCACTATTAGGTTTTAAGTTGGAAATTGTATCATAGCTGAAATTTTGAGGTCAGATGTCAGAATTTTTGGCCAAATCCTCTGAGGAAAAATTAAAGTAATGACTTTGTCAATACTGAAGAGTTTAATCCCCTGGTAGGTGAAGAAGGATTAGCTCCTTGTGGCTTCATCCAAACCCTACAGATGTGCCAGAGAAAATAATATATAGCATATTGAAAAATAAAAGTATATTTTATTAGGCAGAGATAAACTAAAAACTATTGTAGTCTTCACATTTCTATCTGGGTGGACATGATTTCTTTTTTTTTTTCAGAGCAAATTTAGAGTGAAACAAACTAAGCAAACTTTTTTCAAACATTTGATTAAAATTATATTAGAGGAATTTCAGGTTTTTTAAACTAAGATTGTGTTGTTCAAACCACTTGCTGAAACGATAACCACAATAAAATGTGGTTGTTCTTGAAAGTTGGTCATTGTGGATTTAAAATCCCATTTTAATGCCCTTTAAAGGAATGCTGATAAAAGATGAAGTATTGTTGTTTTTGGGAATAAAAATTCTCTCTTGCTCTATTGGCTTGCTTCCTTGTAAGATTCCCTGTCTTTCTCTGATATGATGCTCATCTTCTCAGACATATTTACAGCATCTCTCCTGAATTAGCTCCTACATCAGCCACCGAAATAAATGTTGATTCCGATGCACCTCCCAGGCAAGGCTGAAACTACAAACATTTTTATGAGGTCTCCTCACAGTTGTCCAAACATTTTTGATTTAACAACTGGATTGATGCCCTCCCCTCATTCATTTAACTAGAAACAGGTAGTGAGATTCCTGGGCTATCACAGTCTAAGGAATGTGTATTGCCTCTGCAATTTTTGTATATACTTTGGGTTCATATTAAAATGTGGCAGCTATTGTTGATATTATATTTTGTCATTCAAGTACACTGGATACAGGACAGATAATTACATAACCATGACTGATTCCTGATCTGTAATTCACTAAATGCAGTGTTTGCTTCTAAGCAAAAATAATCTAATACTTCTCTTGCATTAGAGCTTCAAGTAGAATGACTGATAGGGCTTGGTTTTCAGGCCTTGTTTAACAACAGAAGTAATTAAAGGGTTTTTAACCAATTGTTAACAGTAGCTAATGTGTAACTAGCTAACGCAGCCCTCAGTGTTTCCCTGTAAATTTTCCGTGCTTCAAGTCACGCTGCTGCTGCTTAAAACAAAACCATAGCAACACTGTAGTATCTTGTGGTGAAAGGGTGTTTGTACTTAAAAACAAACTATTGTGCATTTAGGTTCAAAAATCAGTTTGGTTTTGAGTGTCTGTTGTAAAGTTTCTTTTTTAACTGAAAACAACAGCTCTGTAATTAAGCCTTTGTTTTGGCAGTACTAGGTGTTTTGGGGAGGTATGCTTCATTTTGCAGTGTAACTTTCCTGGAGAGGCTCACTTCTATCTTGCATTGTTACTTAGTCCCTACTAGCATCAGAATGAACCAACCACTCTCTGATTTTAGTGCCTAAAGTCACTTCAATTTTGTATTTGTGGTTTTTCAGCCCTCTTAGTATTTAAGATGTCATAATTTCCCTTCCCAGAAGTGGTGACAATGTGATATTGTATTTAAAGACCCACTGTAGTCGTAATGAACATAGGATTATCTGAACACAGAGCCCAGCATTCATTTACAATTTCTGCAAGATCTGCAGTGGATAAAGAACAGCATACTGCCATCTCTAGTAAAAAAAATCTTGCTCTCAGAAACCGGGGTTCTCATCAAACAAGGTATTCTTTTGATCCTTGTGGTTTTTCTCTTGGATCAAAATCATACTAGAATCATTTCGCACAAGTTGAGTGTGCTCTTTTAGAATACTGCTTAACCGCAGTAAGCACAGGTGAAAGCTTAAAACTGGCAAGTTGGTCTGGATCATTAAGTGGTGTTCATGTTGAATTATGGTAATAGGGAGTTAACACCAATGACAAAACAAATGCTGCATAGCGGAGTGTAGTCTCTGGGGCAGATAAAATCTGTCTTATGTATACATGTGGTTCATACTGAACATTCAGTCTTTACAGGATATAGGCGATTATCCTTGTGATTTCCAGGGGAGACCTGGTTGTAACCAAGGTTCATAAGCAGTCATTTACGTATGTGAACTCATTAGCTCTGGACTTTGTTTTCAGCTCTAAAGGCCGTTGATGTCATGTGAATGTCAACTGTGAATCTTCTAATTCTGCTCTATTTTAGAAGGTAGCACAGAGGAGATGGAAGAGAACTAGGTGTGGCTCTAGGGAGGATCTTGTAAGAGGAGGGGGAGAGTAGGGGACCTCAAATAGGAGAAGTAATAAAGGATGTCAAAGAAATAAACTACAAGCATAATGCTGTGTCTGAAGAAGAGCTGTTTGTTCTTCAATGGATGAGCTTGACTGCAAGGCACAGATCCAAGAATAACTGCAAGTTGCTCTTTGTGGGCTGCATTCTATCTTTTTGTGGCTGTCTCCTCCTTTGGTAGTGGGAAGATGAGAATTTGAGGAGTTCTGGCTGATGGGTCTTAAAAGTAGAATTAAGGTGAAATTAATGTGGCATCTCTTGTTTATGTTGCTAATCTTTTTTTCTTCCAGATAACTAGCCCACCAGGTTGTGGCAAAACTCAATTTTGTATTATGCTGAGTGTTCTGGCTACACTGCCCGTAAGCATGGGAGGACTAGATGGAGCTGTTATATACATTGACACAGAGTCTGCATTTAGTGCTGAAAGGTAAGATGCAAAATTCTAAGGTACACACTTGCGGCTTCTTTAGCACCTTTCATCTTGGAGACTTCAACTATTTTCTGAGCAATAATTAAGCATTTATAAAGTAAATACCTATGGCAGTTACTAAACATTCATCTGATATATGCAGTTATTCCGTAGATGATGAAATCCTCAGCTTCCTAATTTGTGTGATGTTGCTGATTCCAGTTTTGTGGCGAGGTGAATGGTGTGCTCTCTAATTAATAAATGGTCCTAACAGTCCTGTACCTGAAATCTTTCTTCGCAGTTTAGTTTGTGGAGTTAGCAGGAAGGTTTTCAGGATGAAAAGGCCCAGCATTTTGAGTACAAAGGAAATTGAGGTTTTTCTGAGAATAGCAGCACCGACATAGCCAGTTTTCCTTCAGATTTCTGTCCTGTTTCTGCTGCGTAGGGGCCCCTGCCCTTCTTCTGCACTCCTGATTTCCTCCTGCAGTAATCTCTCATCTCTTCTATATCCTTCGTGGCCATGCAGTACTATATTCCCTTACCTCTATAACATATCTGGTTCTTCTAATATTTCCTGCTTTGCCCTGCGACTGAAACTGCTCAGTTATGTACTTACAATATTTTCTAACTGCTGAATGGACAGGAGACTGAGCAGATATGCTGTATCTGCTTGAGAGTTACAGGTGTATGCATGTGTTGTTACCGTTCTTGCCATGTTAACTGATTGATCAACTTTTGAAATAATTTTGCAGTATTTCATTAAAGGTAGTTCTAATTTACTTAGCTACCAACTTTTCTAAACCATGAGGATTTGATGTTTGAGATTTCTATTCCTTTATCACTGTTGTTTGGAATTAGTGCAAAAGTTTTTAAGGGTCTGGCAGAGGACAAGAAGTCCAATAGTCTCATCCTTGTTTGTGTAGACAAATGGGCAGACAAAGGTTCATTGAAATAACTTTTATATTTCCGATGACTTAGTAGTTATAGTCGTGGCCTGAATCTGGTGTATCAAAGCAAATACATTTGCATTGTTTAATCATTTAAAGCTATCATGGATGAGAAGGTGGGATTTCTAGCCCTCTTTTAGTCAAGTTAATTTCACAAAAGTTGGAATTACTTTAAACCAAAAGTGTAATATATCAAAGAAAAAAAGCTTCAAGCAATGGCTCTGCAAAGTATGGTGTTCCCTTCTTACATACCACTTAATTTTATTTCAGGTCCCTGAAATGTATATATTAAAAAAGAGTAGAACCTAATGGGTTAGTTAAGACTTGCTGCTCAGAAGTGAATGCTAAAGAAAAGGAAAACAGGTGAACGTGAAAATGAAACTGCTGAAAATAGAGTAGGATGTAGAAAGGAAACGTGGCAAAAATAACATTATTACTAAGGATGATGTCATGGTTCAGCCCCAGTTGGGAACTAAACACCATGCAGCCGCTTGCTCACTCCCCCCCACCTATGTGGGATGGGGGAGAGAATCGGAAGAGCAAAAGCACAAAAAAACAACCTTGTGGGTTGAGATAAGAACAGTTTAATAACTAAAATAATAATGATAATATTCATTATGATAACAACAACAATAATGATAATACAATAAAAAGGAAAAGGGCAAAAGGAAAAACCAAAACCACAAACGATATAACTGCTTACCACCTGCTGACCGACACTGCCAGCACCCAAGCCGTGATTGCTACCCCCCCTCCCCTCCCTCGGCCAGCTCTTCCCAGTTAACATACTGGGCATGATGTTACATGGTATGAAATATCCCTTTGGCCAGTTTGAATCAGCTCTCTTAGCTGTGCCCCCTCCCCTCCCGGCATCTTGTGCACCCAGCAGAGCCTGGGAAGCTGGAAAAGTCCTTGACTAGTACAAGCACTGCCCAGCAACAACCAAAACATCAGTGTGTTATCAACATTATTTTCATACGAAGTCCAAAGCACAGCACTGTGCCAGCTGCAGTGAAGAAAATTAACTCTATCCCAGCTAAAACCATGACAGATGAGAATATTAATTTATTAAGTTGTATTTACTATTGCACAGTTGGAAATGATAGCTAAACACAGTTTCAGCAGACAAGATGAAATTGTACTTTTCTGTGTTGCAACCTCTAAGGAGCAGCACCGGCAGAGTGAGGGAAGTGATTATCCCCTTCTACTTGGTACCTGTTAGACTACATCTAGATCCTGTGTCTAGTTTTGGGCTCTTGGTGTTAGAAAGACATGGCAAACTGCAGGGAGTTCAGCAGGGGACTACTGAGATGGTTGGAGGCTGGAGCACTTGCCCTTTATGGAGAGACTGAGGGCTTGCTCAGTCTAGAGGAGAGAAGGCCTTTGGGGGATCTAACAGTAGCCTTCCTCTACCAATGAAAACGCTATCAAGATGATGGCACAGTGGTGCATAGCAGGGAGACAGCAGGCATACACTGAAACCCATTTCTGTACTGGTATCTGGAGAAGCTTTTTAACCGTAAGGACAGTCAGGAGTAGGAAAAAGTTGCCCAGAGAGGTTGTGGTGCCTCCATTCTTGGAGCCTTCCAAAATACGACTAGATAAAGCCTCAAGTAACTTTTTCTGACTTCATAGCTGGCAGTACTTTGAACAGGATGTTGACTTGGAGATCTCCTGAGTTCTCTTTCTAACCTGAATTTTCTTATCATTCTATAATCCTGTGTTATTAATAGATGGCAAGTAGAAGAGATTTTTTTTGTTGTTCTAAACACTTCAGATAAGAGGGCAATTATTCATTTAATAGCAACTTATTTTAAAGGGATTAATGGAGAAATTGGGCTGGCACTATTTTTATTTAAAACTCAAAAGTCTTTACAGAAAGCCTGGGAAGAGTGTATCCCTTCTGCTTTTCAGGCCTTAGAATTGCTAAGTTGTAACTGTCATACTGGCTGCGATGCTGTGCTGCTTCTAGAAAGATACTGCATAAAGCTGGTTAATTTTATTTCTCTAAAAGGCACTTGTCTTTTGTCATTCTGCCTGGCAGGTGTTACTTCAGGGCAGGGAGCTTTTCACTTCCACAAACTTTCATAGTCCTATTACTCTCTAACATGACAGTTTAGTTCAATCTAATAGCAATACTGAGAAGAGTGATCAGAATTGAGGCTGGTCTTCTAAGATATGCCACTGTTTCCTGTAATTTATATATTTTTCTCTCATGTAAAAGAAAGCCATAACAGAGTGGATGGTGTCCGTCCTTCAGCTTTGTCTGAACATGAACACCAGGACAGGTAGAGGTAATGTCCATAGTAAGTCTGGAAATCAAAACTGTTGTCATCAGTTTTGTATCCATTCAATTCAACTCTAGCCAGCTATTAACTGAAAATGTACCAGGCTTATTTAGAAAGTCTGAAAATAATTTATTTGGTTTGCATTTGGTTTGGTTTGCCATAATTACTGCTTGTGAAAAAACATGGGATACAAATTTCTGTGAATCAAAGCTGAGATTTCCCAAAGAGGGATTTCCCACCCCATGGGCATCCGCCCTGGTTGCAGAGATCATGTTCTGTGCAGTTTTTGGTCTCATTGTGACAAACAGGATTTAGATCTTAAACAACTTTGAACCTGCATGGAGCTCTGTGAATAGTACTGCGGTCTCAGCAAGAGTTTGGCATGTCATTTTAAGTCAGTCTGTTAAATAATATTCTTTGTCATGTGCATGCCCACTAGGAAGTGTACTGAAATCTCATTTCATGCAGACCATTGAATGACAGATCACTGCATTAATCATGGTCTGCATGATTAATTTTGCAAATGCAAAGTCAATATTCTGCCCCTGGAAGTTCTGCAGGACTATTTAGATGTAATAAGTAATGTATCCTATGAATGAGATACAGGCTATTGTAATGAAATTGCTTGCTAAGGGATAGGTATATTAACATTCAAGCTTAGTGTTTCTACTTTTAAACCAAATAAAAAGAATTTTTCTAAGGTAGTTGTAATGTTTTGGGTTTTAGTGAAAGGGGCCTAAATAAAAAGCAAGATAACTGCTAAGTTGTGCCCACATGTATCATCCACTAGATGCCACTCTTCTCAAGCTATAAGCAGTGAGATATGTCTGCTTAAAATACAAGCAATTATTTTCTGTTAAAAAATAAAATCTTCATTGTAGAAACTATGAGTTTCTAAATTAAATTATTAGATCATTTATTTAAGTACCTACATAAATTTGCCTTGTGTTCAGAGGGATGGAACTTCTTTCAACTGACTTCTGAAGAGTTTACAGGCAGTCAGCATTTCTAAAAATGTATACTATTTAGTGTCCTTGATGATTTTATGTATAAAATCTCATTTAACCGAAAATGTTGGCCTCTGATCAGTAAAATGTTCAGTTTTACATCTGTGCGAGAGGTTTTTTCAAAGCGTAGTTTTGGATATAAAAGTACTTTGATAACAAATAACAAATATCCAACTTCCTCTGACTTCTTTTGGTGTTATCAGCAGTTATCTGATATGCTTCTTTAGTCTACTCTGATAATAAACAGTGGTATGCTTCACAATTATAATTCAAGGTTTTGAAGGGTCATGAATTTGCTGATAGGTAATGGAGAACATTTAATCATGGAATCCCACATTCAGTTCTGTCAATGAAGCAGCCACTTAAACTGGTGTGTCATTTCATTACAACAAGTCATGCCAGTTGTACCTCTGCTGTCTGAATGGATGGATGTTCTGTTGCAGCTGCCTGGCAGCTGGAGCCTCAGTCGCTTTATGACACAATGCTGATTTTTTTTATTTTCTTCTACATTCTAAAAAGTATGTCTTCTTAAGATTGTATGAGCCCTTTTTGCAAAGAGGTAACTGGCATAACAGAAGTTGTTTCAGATTACCTTGTTCTTACTTTTAAGGAGACATCATCTGTGAAAAGATTTTTGCTTTGGCAGGCATACTCTCCATACATGTACTGTTCGTGTAAGTACTTGCAGTCGAACTGGGCTCTGTTCTTTGCAGTCCTGCTTCCATGTTGCCTGGATCTTGTAATGGATCTTCTGTTTGTTATCAGCTTGTTAAATTTCTGGTGACACAGTCTCCACTTATGATTTCGCTGCAAGATAAAAGTGGAAGGGAAGATGGTTTGAGTTACAGAGTACACTTGTTTAAATGAAAATAATATTTAGATATAATAATTAAAGTAGGAGAATGCTTGGCCATAGAGTGGAACCTCTTGTACAAAATTTTGCATTCAGTAACTATAAACTTTGCAGTTTCCCTCTACAGGAGATATGCTGTTTCTTTGCTTACACAAACATTATGTCTTTCCCTGTTGTACTACTGACGCTAGCATCACTGGGAAGAGAACCTAACTGTTCTACTCCCAGTATTTCAGTGTGACTGCTAAAGTATGCTTCTCCTTTCAAAAATATCTTCAGTATTACTTGGTATCTGCTTATCATTCAGGGGTTTGCTTTGATTACTTTGTGACTACTTGATGCCTTATTATCTCACATTATTAATTTTTCAGTGTTATGCTTCTGTTTTTTTTTGTGGTAGGTTGATTGAGATAGCAGGAAACAGATTCCCTACTTATTTTGACTCAGATGAAAAGCTGTTCTGCATGACTTGTAGTATTCACCTATACCGAGAGCTGACCTGTGGCAGTGTATTGAAGAGGTATTCTTTTTCCAGAGTTTTTTAAAAAAAAGACCATTTTGACTGAATTGTCCATTACGATATTTGTTTTATATCAAAGTTTTATGAAGAGTAATTAATTTATTTGAGGCCTTTTCATGTTGATAACAGCATTGTCTCCAACAAGGTAAAATTAGTACAGAAGGATTGGCATTGCATGTGACTAATCCTCTTGATGTTTTCTAATTTCTGATAGAAAATTTCTATATGATCTGATCCCTGTAAGCTTTTTAAGGAGAGTGTTCATATGACAGATGTTACCTTGTGTGGTATTGTGGAGAGACCATAGTGTAAGAGTTATATTTTCCATGAAATAGGAGTTTGCTCCTCCAAAGCATAATTTACTTCCAGGAAGACTGGGACCCCTCCAGCAGTGGAAGGGAGGAATTGTTTCACTGTTGTCAGCCTGAATGCTGCTGTTGGCAGTGTTGTATTGTCATGTTGTTACCTTATGTTAATTTGTGAACACGTTTTGCACTGAAAATGAACTGTTATATTTTAGCATCATCTTGTGTATTTTATGTTAGAGGGAGAATTACTCTAAGAATAATTTCTTCTTCTAGTGTAGCTTTATCAGAGAACAGCTAGTAGCATATTATCAATGGATTATCAATGGATTAGTTTGGCATACTGTTATTGGAGGTGTATGGAAATGAATTTGACCTTCTGCATATACAGACACCAAAGATGCTGGTGTTGGCAATAGGATGCTGCTACTGTGAGCAAAAAGGCACAGTTTCAATTTGCACTTAACTGGCTGTCTGCCGTTGAGGGGTTGTACAGCATACTGTTGCTAACTAGAGGTTCTTCCAAACCTCTCTTTTGGAGGGATCCTGCCTTGGGTTATGTGGTCCACTGGAGCTTCAGATTCCTTTCCAAACTGTTTAAATACATTGATGTTAAAAATGGTTCTATTATGTAAATAATGTTACCAGTGACTGGGTTTGTTTTTTTTTCTTTAGGATTATGTCTTTGGAAGAAGAAATTATTTCAAAGAAAGTAAAACTCATAATAATTGACTCTGTTGCTTCAGTTGTCAGAAAGGAGTTTGACACAAAACTCCAAGGCAACCTGGCAGAGAGAAGTAACTTTTTGGCTAGAGGAGCATCAGTGTTGAAGTATTTGGCAGAGGAGTTCTCAATACCAGTAAGTTCTTCCTCCTTCCTTAAGTTTTTGCCTTTCAGTATCAAGTAATAATCTGAGAAGAATGAAAATGACAGGAAGATGAAAACCAGAAAAAGCTTCTAGCAGGAATCTTCAAGGTATCAGCTGGAAAATAGTGGGGGACTGGGGGAACAGTAACAGTTCTGCTTGGTCTTTTTTTTAATTTTATTTAGGACTTCAGATAAGGGTTTACAAGATTCTCCAGGTCTGTTTCAGTGCTTTGTATTTTTTTCCTTAAATCTCATATTTTATTTTGCTGCCATTAAATATTGCTTACTCTGTTGGTTCTCTTCTAATGCAGTGCTTACTCTAACTAGTGCATACTCTGACTAGGTGAAGATCTTTTTATACCTGTCCCTTCTACTGAAGTTTATAGAATCTCGAAAGGTCTTATGCACTGCAGCAGCAAAAATTTCTTTTGTGACTGATACTGTTTGCTGAATAATGCAGAAAGAAAGGTAACAGCTAAGCAAATCCTTGTCTGTGGACTTGCCCATAAAATACAAAAGAAATCATGGACACCAGTGCAGGGACTGCATGGAAATGATTGAAAAGTGGTTTAGAAGATGTAAGATGTATCAGAGTGTGTGTGTGTGTTCCTTCAGTATATGATCCACGGAAGATCATATAAACTCAAAAGATCTCACTGAGACTCAACTCTTGGAATTATTTCCTAGTATGGGTTATGTACTTGTCAGTGCAGTATACAAGAGAAACTGTGGCAAGAGCTTGAGTAAGACTGGTGAGGCCTTTTCCCTCTGACGCTCCTGCTGAGGTCACAGCAACTGTCATACCAGAAACATACACATCAGAGCTATGGAACTGGCTGACTTAAGACAAATGGATTTCCTTCTGCCATGTAATTTCTAAGGACTTTTGATGGAGAAGATTAAACCCTGTGTAAGTGCCTTTAAAGTGAAGGTACAAAAGATAGCGTCCTAGTTAGTGTACCCAATAATGTTTACAGTGCTTTAAAAAGCCAGGAAAGCATTATGTCTAAGTATATACACTCTCATATTTTGGGAAAAATATTATGCAGCCCTTTGAGAAAGGGAAGAAGTTTTATGGGAAGATACTATTTTTCTCTATTTTCTTCTCCTTTAGACACCACCTGCTCCTGCCTCCACCTTTCAAAGTGTAGGCAACTGAAATGAGCAAAGGTCGTAAAGCTCCTGGAAATAAGCCATTTTTCACTCAAGCTCTTACAGAAACTGCACTCTGGGACACGGTTTAGGAGGAATGGTGGTGTTGGGTTGACGGTTGGACTTGATGATTTTAGAGGTCTTTTCCAACCTTTATGATTCTATGATTCATTAAAAAGGTGAAGCTGAGCTGGAATGGAGCATCTGACAGTTCAGGCTACTGCCCTGCTTACAGTCAGAGAGGCAGTGTTGATATTCACAAAAGTCTTAAGAGTTGGCCAACATGAAGTAGCCTAAGATTGTGATCCTATTTCATACTACATAAAATAAAATAAAGCTTGAATGTTTAGAGGTTTCCATTACAGTAAAGCTAATGTGTTTGCTTTGAGGCATTTGTGATACCTGGTGTACTGGTCTGTCCTTGTTTTTCACTGTGAACACTTTGGTAAGGAGGTCTGGAATTTTGGGCAGGAACTTGGGCTCTGGTGACAGCTCTGTCTTTTTTAATTGGTCCATGAGATGTCTTATCTTTTAAATAAAATCTTTAAAGATCCGTGCAATTATATGTAAATACACAGATTGAAAGCTTGTATATTTTTAAAGCACCTATTGTTTAGGCTTATCAGTTTATATACTGTGAATCCAACTGTATTTTCATTTATTGCCATCTTTAACACACTTTGCTTGTGGGTTGGTTCTGGGGTATTTTTAAGATTTGTTAAATTTTATGTTACAAAATAAAGTGTAGTAACTCTTATTAAGAATTCTAGAAGGGCCTTGACTAGAGATTTGGGTTCTTGCAAACACAGATCCCTAGGCAGGGCTGTGTATGGGTAACATGCAGAAATGCAACAGCAGAGCGTGTTATGCATCTGCAAGCATTGCTGCGTACTAGAGATAAGTCTGCTGTTGCATACATTGCATACAACTACTACCTGAGGTTATAGAGTACCCAAGGTTCTCATTGTAAATAATTGCATTGGAATTATTTCAGATGTTTTTACTTACCTAGAAAATAATAAATATAAATTTGGGACTAAAAGAACATTAATAAGGTTGCAAAATTATTTAGAGCGCTAATAGATTGGACACATGAAACAGTATGTAACGTATTTCATGGCAGAATCAGTACAGCTAAATACTGAGTTGGGCAACAATTAGAGAGGACTCTGAAAAAGATTTGGAGTTGATTACTGATAGGAGTTGAAGTCGGTCCTTTTGGCTGTAGCTAACAGGTCTGTTGAAAAACTTTGAGTACTTGATCAAGGGAACTGGAAATAAGGAGGTTGTGTATTATCTATTTAGCTATTACTCTTACTGGAGCACTATATCTGGTGTTAACAGTCCAGGGATGATGGTGAAAAATCAGCTTCCAGAGAATAGCCTTGAAAATGACTGGCAGGGAGAGCAGTCTTAGTAAGCACCTTACTTTGTTTAGCTTAGCTAAGGAAATGTTAAGGGTTTCTTCATTAGTCAATATGTACCTACTTGAGGAAGAGGTATTTGATAAAAGCAACCTTCTCTTCAGCTGACAAAGGTATACCACAGTTTTGTGGTTGGAAGCTGAATTAAGCAAGTTCAGACTTCAAATGAGGGGTGTTTTCTTACTGGACTAAGTAATCATTGGAATGCATTACTAAACATAAATAGCTTCTTGTCACTGAGTATTTTTAAATGGGCTTTCCCTGCCCCCCCCCCCCCCCCCCGCCTTCCTAAAAAGGAAATGGGTTCAAATAGGATTAAATTTGGGGAAACCCTGTGCTACCGTATTATACCGGAGTTCGAATGAATTTAATGCAGCTCTTTCTATTGGCATTATAAGCTCTCTAGCTGTTGATAAGTGTGTGTTTGTGGTGTCAGGGTATCAAGTCTGATGTGCAAAAGTGACTAGCATTCATAGCTTTTACTGAACTCAGCAGGAGCTGTTTCAAACCGAAGTAGCCCTATATAGTATGCAGTATTAGGGGGAAAAAAAGCTGACCTTAACTGCCTCAAAACTGATGGTTGTTCTTCAGTAACCTCTCTGCACTTCTGTTTTCAGTTTGTTTCATTACTGTTTAGAAAGCACTCATACTGTGTCCATGAACAATGTGTAAGATGCTCATTGGAAAGTGACACTTGCCATCAGTGTAAAATTTAAATAATGTGTAGTAAATGAAACCTTAATCCATCTTTTGAGATGAGAGAAAATATTAAACCTATTCATTTAATGGCACCATCTTAGCCACTGAATGAAGCAAGTGAAAGTGTTGTGTGATTGTAAATTTGTGCTTGACTTAATGGTTTTTAAATTTTTTCATTTGCTAAGTACAAAGAAACACAAAGCTGCTTTTTTTTCCCCTGTGGATGGATGTTAGTAAAATATAAGCTGTTTCTCAAAGTGAAATATGATGCCTTATTTTCTTTTTATGATCCCTTCTTCCACCTAATTTAGCAGTAATCCTGGTTCCACCCTAGGTGCTTTAAATGATGCCAGGGCAAGAGGCAGCACAATGTTTGGATCACTTCTGGTCTACTGACAGGCCACCTGGTAGCTACGCTGATGAGTGAACAGTCATTGAAGCTTTTCCCTCCATGGGGCACTATGTAGCATGGTCCCTTTTTCCCCTTCCCTGCACACAGCTGTGACCAAAACCTGCTTTTTTCTGCCAGGTTTAAGTTGAAACTAGCCACTCAGATCAAAAGTGATTGCTAGAGGTTGAGAAGGTCAGTTTAGTTACAAATGAAACAAAAAGCCCTTTATTTTTGAAATCCAGTGAATATATAAAGGTGTATGAAAAGTTTACATTACATTTATCTGTTTTAGAGCATGCTGTACTTGAGAGCTTTTTGGATCTGTTACAATGTGTGTCAATCCTGTCCACCAGATTACATATTTAAGCAGCAGCAATCAGTCCTGTATGTTTCCTGTCTAGTTTCCTGATATCCTGTCTAGTTTCCTGATATCCTGTCTAGTTTCCTGATATCAGTAGCCTTCTTAAAAAAAACCAGAAAACAAAATACACTTTGGATTTTCTTTCTTCTTCCTCCATATTCATAGGAAGCTATTTATTATTAGTAAGTGATATTCAGTAAAAGTAGTTTAGTGTTTACCCTGGTTGAGAGACAAATGATGTCTCCGTTTCAGAGAAGAGCTAAAACTAAAACCCAGTATGACTAGAATTGTTTTTGAGGTTTAACTTTAGCTTATAAAAACCCAGTCTTTGTTAGCACTTGAGAAAATGCGTGAAGCTGTCTAGACATCTCCATGGAAGAGCACTCTAAAAGTGGCAGTTGCAAAACCAAACTGCTTTAAGCATTCTTCTAAATGTCAGATTGAGACTGAAGATGAAACTTGCTTTGTAAATTCTCAAGGTTAATCAAATTACAACGCTGACTGTCCTTTATACTTTTGCCTGGGTTGTGTTCTTAGATCTGTCAAGTGAACTTTGTTTTTTATGATCAGCATGTTTATCATTGCTACCAGCAAATGTATAAAAGTATATATATATATGTTAAAATTCTTTCTGAGAATATGAAACAGCTTAGAGACTTTCTTCTCTTACCTGTGATATTTAGTGCAAATGAAATATAAACCTTATGTAACTATTCTATAATGCTTTTATTTGCTATGCTAAATAAGTTAACAGTAGTCAAGAAGCCCATAATTTCCACGGGTAATATGTTTTCCCCTTTAGATGCCTCATGCTCCATTTAAAAACCAAAAGTTCACCTTATCAGTATTGATAATATGACAGCAATTAAAACTGTCATAGTCAATTATCTTTTCGCACTCCTAGTTCTCACATTTTTCGTTTCAATGCTTTACACTCATGCATTCTGCTCTGTAAATGTTATATGCAAGACCTTCATTGCTTTGCAATGCCAAACGTTTAGCTAAATGTATATTTGTTTTTAGGTTGTGTAAGTTTTTTTTTCTTCTCAAAACCAACTTATAGGCACAAATTACTTGATATCTGCAGTCTCTTTCCTGCTGCCTTTGGTTAAGTGTGTTTAATTGTATCATCTCAGCCTCCTGCAGTAAAGTATCTCAAGATTGAAGTGCTTCTGTTGGCAGAGAGACTATTCAAAGTGTTAACTTTCTCTTTCTTTGTGAGCAAGTATTTCCATTTGGCCTTATCCTGTTTTATTCTGTTTCCACATAGATAGTTGCTTGTCAGCTCTTCTGCACCTTTGCTATTGCTGTTCTCATATTGGAAAATATTAATTTATGGAGAGCTAAACAAATTCCAGAATGGAAGGTTTCTGAAGAAAAGTTGTTTAAATGCTAGTTCCCTTTGAATTGGTAATAAGTATGTAGAAAGTTTGGAAAAGAATGGGTAGTTGATTTGTTGTTACAGTATGTAATGACACTATGCTGACTTTTCTAAAACCATGGAGATGCATTAGACTTCCAGGTGAATTTGTCTGTATCTGGACTGTAAGCTGCTGAAATGCAAACATTGTTTTTATACTTTTTTTAATACTTTATTAAAAAGTATTTTTAATACCAGTGTTACAGAAACAGTATTTGAATTATCTTTGCAAGTTATTTAAACCTAGAATAAGAAAAATTTTTCTATACTTCTAAAACTTAGAGAATGGGTGCCATTTTGAAGTTTTCTAAAAAGAGAAGTATCTTACATGTTATACCACATCGTAACATGTGTTTCTTTAATGAAGAGCTAACCTTATCAGAAGAAAACATTTTGGAACTGAATTACCAGAATTTTACTAGCCATATTTATGCCAGATGTGGTTCAAACAGTTGCTAGTGGTGAGAATTCAGTGGAAAGTGTGGGTCCTTTTCTGTTGAGCTGCTGATATTTTTATAAAGTGCCTTGTCACTCAAGTTTCAAGCATATTTTGTGTTTGTGTATGTATGTGAACTTCAGTACCCTTCCCAACTGCTAGTAGAAGGATCTCTATATTTCTACATAATTACACTGAACTCCTGGCCATCTGCTTGCTGTAAAAGGTTGAGGTTTACCCAGGAATGTAATTCTTCTTTCAGTGTGGGGCTGCTACTTGTTTTGTTTCTCTCTCTCCACTCCTTCCCCTACCCCTTCCTTTTTTTAACTTTCACATGGGTAGCTTTGGTGGTTTTGTTTTTGGTTTTTTTTGCTGAAGTCTGTATATTTCTCTAGGGATCATCATGAAAGTTAAAACGATTTGTGACTGTTTGCTTAGAAGCCTCAGAACAGTGTTTCTGACCCTGAAGAATTTTATTAAGATAATTTGCCAACTTCTTGAAGAAGCTGAATTGTCCTTCTATGAAGTCAATAGGATGAAAAGATACTAGTGTCTTAATGCTAGTCATATTGTGAACATCATCAACAAAAGCATAAATATTTAGAATAATGTGTAGATATTGCAGAGTTTGCAGACTTTTATTATTATGTATTAATTAAAGAAATATTGAATAGCCCTAACTTTGTTTTGAGCTGTGGAAAACAGTAGTTAATTTTCCTGGTTTAGGAGACAAATTGTTTCCAAAACTAACTTTCTTCTAGTAAAGAACAATTCTTGTTCTCCAAGATGTTTGACTCCCCTTGCACCAAAATTCAAGCTGATGTTCATGTCCTCATTAAATGGTGGACTGAGCAGCATCAGAAAACTGTGTTCGTGCTAGCTTATATCAAAGCTTCTGGTTTCAAACATATTCTCTTTTGGTGCAAAGAGGAGGACCTGACCTTGTTCAGTGTGCTTCATTGGTTTAAGTAACAGTTTGTGAAAAAAACAAGCAAGCATTTTATGTTAAGATTTCCCCCCATGTTATACTTATCAGTATTTTTGTACCCGGAGCCGAGTCTATAGCTTTGGGTGTTGTTTTTTTAATTAAATATTCTAGTGTTAGCTTTTGTTTTCTTACAAAAACCTGCTTAAAAAACAAGTGTCAAAATTTCACATATATGTGAACACTGCTGTTTGTGAAGTGTGGTTTGGAATAATTTTTAATTTGTGTTATTGTTTAATTAGGAGAAGAAAATGGTTAAAGGGGACTCAGACCAGAGTTCTTTCTTTGCCCTAGCTAAAAATTCATAAGCCCAGTTTTTGTTGGCAGATTGTTTGTGTTTCAGTTATCCCTCTGCTCCACAGTACTGAGCAAAAAATAGTTTTGATATAAGGGAGCTAATCCAACTGCTAAGTGTCATTACAGTGGCAAAGTTAGATGGTTTTGTCTTCTCGTGTGGCTGTTAAAAATTATCCTCGGAAGACACAACTTTGTTTTAGTTTAAAATGACTGGTTAAAATGTAATTATAACTATCTACAGTACTGCTGCCATCTGTGTACTTTTTTCATATGTGTCTGGAGAATATACGTTTCTGCAGTTTATGGCCCAACAGTGTTCCTTTTGGACTGTCTGCTCATAAAATGTTGAATACCCCTGAGGAAAAGGAATGAGGAATGGTAGAGCAATGTTTCCTGTTTTCATGTGGTGGTGAAGTATAGAAAAGGAGGTAGTTTAAAGTCATATGATACTAGAATTCAGTTTTCTTTTTCTTTTAAAGTATTCCCTCCATGGCTTTTTTCCATTTTACAGTGCAAGTGACTTTGCCAAAAGCTATCATTCTGCACAATTACACATATGAAATTATGTGGAAGAAAGGCACCAGTATTAATGTATAGGAGAGGAAGTTGAGAGGAATGAGATTTTATTACCAAATTTGTTTTTGATCTGCTGTATGATCATGGACAATGCGTGCTATAAAGGCGGGCAGACACTTTCCCTGACATCTGCCTTGACTTGAATTTCTGAAAGCCTTTATCCAAACTAAATGAGCAATTTTTTGTGTCTCCTAACCCTCATTCTCATTACACTTCTCTGGGTTTCCTTCAGCTGATTTATATCATCTTGAAAGTGAGGTGCCCAAAACTGGGATGGTATTTGAGATGAATCTCTACCAGTGTTGAGGTATGGAGGATTTCTTCTCATGCCTTGCAGGACAGCCTCTTGTTTATGCATTGTAATAGACTGTTTGCTTTCTTTGCAACAGCTTGATGTTATTTGCTTACCATTCATTAAAACCCTGGATCTGCATCTGCTGACTCTGTTGCTTATCTAGTTGCTCTTCCTTCTAACGTGTTATTTTTCCTGACATGTCAAGATGGTTTTGAATTCTAATCTTATATTCTAGTGTGCTTGCACTCTCCTCCCTGCTTTCCTGTTTTTGCAATGAAAATGATCATTCTTTCTATTACAGATTCTTTGTGTAACTATTGTATAAAACCAGACTATACCATTTTGTTCAATAAGAAACCATTAAACACTGGTAACTGCTATATGTCATTTTCAGATTCACTTTGCATCTACTCTGTAACAGAGTCATCTAGGTTATGTTTCTCTAGTTTAAGTAACATAGCTATATAAGATGTTCTACTGATAAAATAAAAATACAGTATTTGTGTTTGGGTTTTTTTTCCTGCCCTGTCATGTTGTTACTCTGTATGTGCTGTGGAAAACAACAGTAATTGTACTGAAGGGCTTTTATGCCTTCTATTGGGAGTTTAGAGTGTGGCAAGATGCATTGTTTTGACTCTAAAAAAATTGCTTGAACCTTTAGGCCAATAATCTGTGATTCTGCAGAGGCCTATTTATGTTTTGAGTATTCCATTCTTTTCGCATGTTTTCTTGTGCCTCCTTGTCCTTGGATTTTGATTAAACTGTAGGGTGTCTAGGAATATTTCTGCGTTTGCATAATGTGTAACTGAGAGTGATTCTAGTCTCTAGACAGGATTGCAATACAAAGAATAGTTGACCAGATTGCATGCTGTTGGAAAAATCTTACCTGTATGAGCTCAGTATAGACTAATTAGTGGTTTGATTTCCAGATTCTGTGGAGTTGGTTTGCTTTATGATTACTCAGCCTCAGGGCTCCTGGGAATAAAGAGGACCTGCTCTGCAATTGTTACCCCTAATTCATATTGTACAAGCCCCCTGAAGTGTAAAGGGATGGGGATAAGAGGAAATTAAGATTGGGCAATGTATATGTCTGTTACAATTCAAATGTGCCCAGAGATCAAAAATAAAATCTTATTTGCTTGGAAACTGGTAGTAGTAGAGATGATTGTATCGCTTCCCTCTTTGTGTCTACAGGACTGCTTTGTGAGAACGTTGCATTTGTGTGGAACTGGGTGCAATGCTGGGGCTGCTTTTTCATTAAGTCTGATCTGGAAGCTTCATGATGTGGTCTGTTTCCTGCTGTTAACTAGAGAACCTGCCTTTTTCAGTCTGCAAAATTTCTTCTTGCACACATGGTTGGATGGTAATCACAGACAACCAGACCGAACTATTGCAGCTAGATGGTTGATGATCCCGTGCTGCCTTGAAAATAGGAGTGTCTAGGTTTACAGGACAGGCTTCTCAGCCTGCACTTTCTTCTATTGTTGGGGCTCTTGTACATTAGAAGAGTCATGGGTTTTGCTCTGGTTTTCCTCCTCTCTTTTGCTTGGAATTGGAATCTATGAGCTATAATATTGGGTCTCCTGAGCAACTTCATTCTGATTTTTCTACAAGAGGACTCCATCTTCTTTATTGAGAACATGTATGTTTCGTATCATTGTTCATTGAAGTTGCAACTATCTATGTTCATTTATTCACCCCAATTTTCTATTTAAGGAAGGAAACCCATCGTTTTAATGGGAAGCATTTTAATTCATTTGGCAGGAGTTCAGTATAGTCAGACTGAGGGAGACTCATTCCAAACACGGGTTCCAATGAGAATCTACATTATTTCAGTAGCCTCATCAAAACTGTCATGCTACCTCTTGTTAAACACATAGCTGTATCTCATTTAAGAATATAGTACTTCTGTCGTAATATTCTAGGTAAACAAAATGAGATTTAGATGTTTTTATTAAATAAGACTGAGCAGTCATCTGCAGAATTTTAATTAGACAAGAATGAATGAGATGCTTTTTTTTGTTGGTGAGACTGCATCTGAATTTCAGTAAGACAGTATCTTCCCTCCCCTCCCTTAACATTTTTGGTGCTTCAATTTGTATGAGCTGCATTACCCAGAATACAACTAACTTTCATTGCCTTTAGATTCCAGTATTTTCCATACTTTACTTCTGTATTTATCATATCTCATAATTTTGATCTGGGGCAGAGTATGCTTTGCTATTCAATGATACCTGAGGTCTTGACTGGATTCTTGGCAGACTGTGTTATTATATTTTTCATGATGTGCTGGTTAGCAAAATCACTTCTAATACATTAACTAAACACTTCTTTTTCATGCAACTGAAACCCTTAGTTCTTGCAGAGGAAAATTGCTTTAAAAGTGCTTACTGCTTAGATCCTTTTTGTACCTTCACAAAGGCCACCCCTAGGGAAAAGGGCTTGCTTAAGGCTGCAGGCACATACTGGTGCTCTGGGTGTGTTACTTCTCAAGAACATTAGTTTAAGCAAACTGCCTTCAGCTGTTGGTGGTCTTTGAAATACCAAATAAAGTTATTTATCTGCAAAGCCGATGAATAATACTAGCAAGCTACAACTGGATAACTGGGAGTTTGATGTGGGGCTGTGTGCCTGTTTCTCTATCAGTCTTCAATGTGTGCATCACCAAATGTATGTTAAGTCTTTTTTTTCTTCCAGTAGTCATGAGAGAAGATGCAGGTAAGCTAGGTGTGAAGTACTAAGATGTTTTTTTTAATTCAGACCTTTGCCTTCTGTTATCTTCTGTGATTGCCTTAAAACAATGTCTTATTCTAACAAACCTCAGGTCTGCCCAGAGAGGCTTGGAACAACATCAGAGAACTGTTCCCTTATGTCTTTAGCAAATTCTCTCAGTTCTTCAGGAACAGTACAGGAGCCTGCTGCTCACGTTTTTAGTGATATGTCCTTTTCCATATCATTTTCTAGCTAGATAGTGAAGAGCTTGTTTGGAAAAGGAACTGACTGATAAAACATTCAAGGTTTGTTTGTCAAAAATTGCATGCAGGTAAAATTTTTAACGTGAAGAATCTCCTGAATATGCACTGTCATAGGATTTCCTGGTGGGTTTGCATGCCAGCCTTAGGCAGCTGGTTTTATGTTGGGCTTGTATAGTTTTCTCTGGTTGCGTGGAAGAGCTTCATGTCATGGCCCTTCCTGGCATCGTAATGGAAACAGTCACACCTGTGCAGTGAGCACAAAGTTTCTAAGAAGGCCTGGGTACAGACCATATGATAGAACAATGTACTGTATTGGAACAGATATACTCTACTCTGCTTCTATGATGCCCCTACAATGGAGCTACTAGAAGCAGACAAGATGCTGTTGAAACAGTTTGTGAAGCCCGCTCTGTCTTACCTTCAAGGAGCAGATTGACAATAGTAAAGGAGATTGTTACTGGCTAGGAATACTGTTTTGGGGTTGGCAGCAATGCTTACTGCCTCCTTTTTCATTTGGCTTAAGCAAGCCACAAAAGCGAGAAACTAGTGAAGTGGTGAAGCTGCTGCCTGGAAATCCACTGAACTGTAGCCCATTCTGAAGTTGTTCCTAGGAGAGAAGGCTGCCAGATACAAGCTGCAAGCAGAATCATTTGTCTGTGCAAATCACAAGTGGCACATGGATAGCAGGTTAATAGAGCCTGCATTACCAAAACTTTGAGTAGTCCAAAGTCGAGAGGTGGTCAACTGATGTCAGAGATTAAACGTCAACAAGAGGACATGACGTGCTTTTTTCCTTCCTATATGCCTTGTAATTCATTCCAGTATAGAGTTTGCAACTGGTTCAGTCTTGCTGATGAGCCCAAACAAGGATGTAGAACAGCTGAAAAGCAACGCAGGAAAAAAAAAAACATGTTGCGGGCAGTTGTTGTGCAGCTGAACAGGCACTAATGTAGGCAGAAAGGATGGGAAGGAATGTGTGGTTTCTAGCAGCAGCACAGATTTTGAATGTAAAAGTGCATCTTCAGTAAAAAGGTTAAGTATGAGCAAAAATGCTAACCAGGTTATTACTCAGAACAAGCAAAGAAGTGTGTTAGGTGCTTGGTACATCCTTTAAAGTTTTAACAGCTCTAGGAAGGATTTTGTTACATACCATTATTATGATGCTTTGTACTTTGACTAAAGGTGAGCAAATGCCTGGCTGTGTACAGCCTATCCTTATATTGCTTAGGGCCTTTGTGCCTCATTAGGTCAGTGTTCTGGTTTTAGCCTGCATGTTCTGGTTTTAAAATGCATCATAATATGCTGTATTTGGAGTTGTAATATATCCATGCATAATGAATTATAGCTGAGGTCAGAAACTATGCTGAATAGTCATTTTCAAACCACAGTATTTCCTCCTATGCTAAAATTCAGAACGAAATGTATAACAATCCATAAACTAGCTGGTACAGTTCATAACATGCTTGCATTCCTTCGTTATTGATAGTTTCATATCCATCTGTCAGCATGCTATGGCTAAACCATTAGCCAAGTTTTTGCAGCTGCTGCTTTACAAGTCTGTAGAATGTAGTTATATCCAGCTCCTGTTTTTTGCCTACTAGTAAGAGGAAATTTTACAGAGCTTACTAAATTGTCTAAGACTGTAAGTTCAGTTCTAGGTGAAAGTCTATGATCTTGATTTAACTTACTTGGCCTGTGGTACTTTTCCTGTTATTTCTTTTGTTCGAGCTACATTGCTCACAGTGGTTGTTTCAAGTAATAGTGGTTTGTTTAATCTCATTAGAAGTTCTGCACATGGTTGTTGTAGCTATGTATTTTTGTAGTTCTATTTTTAAGAACAGTTTGTGCAAATTATGTTTGCTGATTTGATCTGAAGACAGGGCCCCTAGAGAGGTCTGTTTTGAGATGAACTGGTCTATGGGTAGTATGTATGGGGTTCTTTGTTCTGACTCCCTCCATGAAAATGTGAATGATGATTGTTTGCAGCAAAGAAAGCTATTGAGGTAGAAAGTAGTATGCCTGTAGACCGCGAGACTACTTTGTGCATGATACTGAACAGTTACTGGAGAATAACGGTTAAGATGATTGCTAAATCAAAACAGTTTCATACTAGTTACTTGGAGACGCAGTTTCTAGAAGTATTTGTGTGGTCCAGTACCACTCTGTGTGTGTGTGTGTGTGTGCCTGGGTGGGGTGGGGTAGGGAGTTTTTTTTTTTAATAGCAGTACTGTCAAATTCCAAAGGCCGCAATTTGTAAATCACAAGAATCACCAGAGACCTGCTTTCTCTCCCATTTTTGGTGCCAGATAAAATCTGTTACATATGAGATTTAGAAATGATAAAATAATACTTGTGTATATTTAGAAGGTTCTGCCTCCTAGAATAACATTATTTATTCTGATAGGATGTAATGAAATGTTTGCCATCTTATAGTACCCAGTGCTAGGGGGTGGGGAAAAAAACACGTTTTGCCTACTTGACTGTCCTGCTAGCATTCAGCCTAGTCATTGACCTCTGAAAGGACCACTAATATGTCAAACCTCTTACCTGTTTAACACAGTGGCTGTTGAAATACATACCAACAAATTGTTTCCATTAATTTCCAAAGCCTTAGACTTGTTATTTTCATGCCAAGAGCCAACTATTACCAGACATTATTATAGACTTGTAGACTGGTCTGTTGCTAGACTTGTATTTCAATTACTTTAATGTCTTGTTTGCTTGTGTTTGTCTGATAATGGAGTGTTCTGCAGTGGGGTTAATTTAAAAGAATATCTGTCTTCTGTTTGGTTATTCTAATATTAATTTTTACTTCAGGTGCTCTAGTTGCTCTTAAACACTGCTATTTTAAATGTTTTTTAAGCTGGCTTTACAGTTCCTTCTGAAGGAATAATGGAATAGCAATAATCACAGAATGGTAGGGATTGGAAGGGACTTCTGGAGATCATCATGTCTAACCCCTCTGCTTGAGCAGGAACACCTAGATCAGGGGGCACAGGAATGCATCCAGGCAGGTTTTGAATGTCTCCAGGGAAGGAGACTCCAACCTCACTGGGTACCCTGTGCCACTGCTCTGGCACCCTCACAGGAAAGATTTTTTTTTTTCATATTGAGGTGGAACTTCCTGTGTTCCAACTTGTGCCCATTGCCCCTTGTCCTGTCATTGGGAACTATTGAAAAGAGTCTAGTCCCATTGTCCTGACACCCACCCTTTAGATATTTATAGGTATTGATGAAATCCCCCCATAGTCTTCTCTTCTCCAGGCAGAACAAACCCAAGTCTCTCAGCCTCTCCTCATAAGGGAGATACTCCAGTCCCCTGATCGTCTTGGTAGCTCTCTGCTGAACTTGCTCAAGCAGTTCCCTGTCTTTCTTGAACTGGGGGCCCAAAACTGGACACAGTACTCCAAATGTGGTCTCACTAGGGCAGAGTAGAGAGGGAGGATAATCTCCCTTGACCTTCTGGCCACACTCTTTTTAATGCAGCCCAGAATAGTGATGTGTTTCTCCTCTCAAGCAGAAACAATTTGTGCAGAAGCCTGTACGGTTTCCTCTTGGTCACTGCAACTAAGTCTTTCGTCTGCATGCTAGAGGTAAGGCTTGTATACTGGCGAATATGTCACAAAGTGTTGGTACAATGATCTAACTGCCTCAAAAATGTAAGGGGATATTAAACAGGAGGTCTGTGAATAACCAGGAAATGAGAGCTCATATAGCAATACCATTTATACAACTTGATTGGATGTTACTGGAGTGCAGTAAACTACTGGATCTTGGTAAATGTCACCAACTTGTTTGGAATTAGCAATGCAGCCTGAATGCTAGGTGCTACTTAAAAATGTGAACCTGGCCCTAGTACAGTTGTAGAGCCTTCTGGAGATTGGGGCAGAAAGCGTAAGAATTTGTAGCCAGACCCAAAGCATATGCATGTCACACAGATACTGTAATTGATTCTTTTGAGTATAACATTAGTATTTGTGTAAGTTTGGGTTTTTGTAGCTGTGAGGTTCCTCAGATACTGAGAATGTCCAGAGAAATGCTGGGTAATTAAGAAGAATCAGTCACGTCACTCCAGTTCATCTGATGGATAAACATTGACTCTCTTGTCATAGCAAACTGTCTTCTTTCTAGTTGAGTACTCAACCCTTAAGATTCTGTTTTTTAAGAAACCATATAAGTTATTGATGGTTTTTAGGCAAAATATGATTTAGATTTGACCCATAAATTTTGCTATAAGTCGAGAAAAGCTCAAGTAAAACAAAATTTCTGTGGTACCAGGCAAAGGTGCCTGGTTCACGATGCTGTGGTATCAGTGATAAAAGTCAGATAGGTTGTATTCCTGGGCTCTAAAAACAGACACAACCTCAATTACTGTCATGTGCTTCTGTCAGAAACTATGGATGGAATTACCGTCTTACATTTCTTTATCAATGCCAGATTTTTTCAGTAGTCTATGTAGTGACACAGTCTACGACCTCAGACTATTTTAACCACTACAGCGCTTTTCTCAGCTTCAGTAAACCTACATCCTAGTTTAGGGTTGTAACTGATGAGGTAAGGATAAAATGAAGAAAGATTGATAGAGAGTGGTGTGAGAGTTTATTATTAGCTCAATTGATACAGTCAGGAAAAGGGTGAGCTTTTCACTAGAAAGCTGAAGAGGACCTTGAGAAAACCTGCTTGTCAGTTGGTCCAATAAAGGAGAATATTTATGCCTGTAAACTTTCCCTCATTTAGTTTAGAGTCTGGAGAGTTACTGGTGAGCAGAGACATTAACCTTTCCTAGTTTCTCTGTAAGTGTCACTGAGCCTGAAAGTTTATGTTTAAATTGCAGTTTTGTAATATACTGTAAGTGACCAAATGTTTGTGGTCGTTTGTATCCCTTTGTATATGAGTGATCTAGTAAAGTACACAGTACTGATGTGCTTAATCATTTGGCATTAATACATTCTTTTGGGGCTTTGCTCCTAGTGTAGGCAGGTGACAGTTCTAGCAGAAGAATAATGACAACACAACTTTTTGTTAAATAGAAATACTTTTAAGACACTTTGTAGAGCAGGCATCTTACAGTTTGTTTTGATGGTACTGAAATGAAAGCAGGAAGCTGACACTCCTCTCCCTTCCTGCACCAAATTTTAAAGCAATTGGGAGTGAAAACTGACACTGTTCAAACCTCTCTTGAGTTTTTGCTGCCATCACCACGGTTTATATGTATCCTTGAGTTTTATCAATTGTATGAAGCAGCTGGGAACATGTTTTACTCTTCAAGGTTTTCTTTTTCCTTTGCCTTCAGTATGTACCTCAGAGGGAGATCTCCAAATGGAGTCCTCTTTTGCGGGTGATTATTATTTCTTCTTTCCTGGGTTTGTTTCTTTCTCATAGCATCTCTAAAGATGTGGTTGAAATCCAGTTTAAAGACAGCTTAAAATCTTAACATCTGGTTATTCAGTCACAATATTAAATCTAATTTAAATATCAGGAGTGAGCTTTCCCTGGAAATGGTGAAGAAGGTTGCAGCATAGACTTAAGTTACACACTTTGTGTTAGTTTCTTGCTTGTCTTTTTTTTCCACTTGCTTTTAGTATATTCTTTATTTTGTCTGCTCAAGGCTGAAGAGACGTTATCCACATTCTTTACAACAGCAGTCAATTTACAGTGCCTATTTAGTCACTGTTGAATTTCTTTGGATTTTGGATTTTCTGAAACAAACATGTCTTGGTCAGTTGGGATGAAAATGTGGGTGGCTGACAAATTCAGACTGTAGCCAGCGGACTTAGACTCACTAATATTTTATATTTGTAACTGAAGGTGAATTTCACTGGTAACTTTTTGACAGTGCTGTGGGTTGGAGGGGACCTTTAAAGGTCATCTAGTCCAATCCCCCTCCAGAGAGCAGGGACATCTTCAACTATATCAGGTTGCTCAGAGCCCCACCCAACCTGACCTTGAATGTTCCTAGGGATGGGGCATCTCCCGCCTCTCTGGGCAACCTGTGCCAGTGTCTCACCACCCTCATTGTAAAACATTTTTTCCTTATATCCAGTCTAAATCTACCCTCCTTTAGTTCAAAACCATTACCCCTTGTCCTGTCACAACAGGCCTTGCTAATTTGACTGTTCCCATCCTTCCTGTAGTCCCCCTTTACTGAAAGGCCACAATAAGGTCTCCCTGCAGCCTTCTCTTCTCCAGGCTGAACAACCCAACTCTCAGGCTGTCCTTGCAGGAGAGGTGCTCCAGCCCTCGGATCATTTTTGTGGCCCTCCTCTGGACCCGCTCCAACAGGTCCATGTCCTCCTTGTGCTGAGGGCTCCAGAGAGGAACACAGTACTCCAGGTGGGGTCTCACCAGAGCGGAATAGAGGGGCAGACTTAGGTCCCTTGATGCTTCTTTTGATGCAGCCCAGGATACGGTTGGCCTTCTGGGCTGCAGGCGCACATTGTTGGCTTCTGTGCAGCTTTTCTTTCACCAGTACCCGCAAGTCCTTCTCCTCAGGGCTGCTTTCAATCTTTTCATCTCCCAGCCTGTATTGATACCGGGGGTTGCTGCGACCCAGGTGCAGAACCTTGCACTCAGCCTTATTGAACCTCATGGGGTTCTCACAGGCCCACCTCTCCAGCTTGTCTAGGTCTCCCTGGATGACATGTCATCCTTCTGGTGTCAGCTGCATGGCTCATCTTGGTGTCATCATGATATATAAATGTGTTAATATGTACACACACATAAATATACACCTTTTGTTACCTTTATTGTTCTCACAGAAGCATTTGTGCAGCCACATAGTGGAACTGATCCAGCTGAAAAGTGGTCTTTCATATTTTTTTTCTAAATAACTTTTCACTTAGGTGCAATATCCTTGCATCTTGACTTGTTCATCTGCATTCCGCTATAGTCCCTACATCCTTTTGTAAAGAACACCTGTGTGGCTAACTGGTCTTTATTTTTAAACTTAGTTATCCTGCTAGCAGCTTGTGCTTTCTTGAATTGCATCTCCCACCTGCCTTTTTTTTAAAAATTATTATTTTTGCAAGTATTTATCCAGTCTTTTGAAATCTTCTTGAAGGCTAATCCTGTCCTGTTGCAGTTGGTTCCTTTGTTTATGGTACTGATGCACAAGCATTTTGCTGGAATGGTGCAGGAGACTTTACTGTGGTGGGAATGAACAGTTGAGAAGGTTTAGAAGGAGGCAGTGTGGTTTGAGCAAGTCTGGTAGTGCTGCTACTGAACATTGTGCTGTGGTTTATCTGTTCTCACTAGAATGTACTTATTGGACAACAGATGTGTTTTTCAGCTGTGTGGGTTAAGACTAAACTTAAATGTACTAATTCTTTCCAGCTTTATTTTCTGGATTAATATAATGAAATATAGGGATGGCAGGTGATTTGCAAGCAAATAACTTTATCCAGGGTCTCTAATTATACTGAAACTATAGGCACTGACTTTTGAGTCATCAGATTTTGAAGACAGAATTAATTCCCTGTGCTTTAAGTCATTGCAATCCAATTTTTCTTAATCATTTTAGACATTGAAATATTAGCATCTACATAAAAATATTAACTATAGAAACATTTTCAGGACTGCAGGTAGATTTTATATTCCTGTGGGTTTTTTGGTTGCTCATTCTGTGTAAATTGCATAAATGCTCTGGCAATGTTGGTGGAATATGGAACTGATATATAAAGGAGTTGACTAGCTTTTAAGAGAAGAATCACAGGCATTTTCTGCTTTCCATACTTTCCAAATACTGAGTATATAGATACTCTGAAGTGTATTCTGTTATGCATTTTGTATTCCATCAGCCCATTGTCATTAATTTTGTGTTCTATCAATCACTTTTCAGAATGTGTTTACGACCTTTTGATAGGAGGATGTATTTTCTACCAGCTAGTCATTGAACCAGAAGTTGTTTGGATTATGTTCTTAGCTATGTTGTCTGGTGTCTCCCCTGGCCTAAGTTTAATGTGCAAAGGTAAAAGAAGCTTTAGTGAAAAGGCCTCTGGATGAAAGATTCTGTTTGTGGCAAATATTATTTGCTCACCAGCTGAAGTAAGTACAATATTCTAACTTCCAGCATACTGTCCTATAGCAATTTTGGGTATTTTATTTCAGACAGAGGCAGTGGCTGTGTATTTTGCACAGTGCCTAATTAAATTTGCTTTTGACTGTGGCTGATATTTGGCTATTGCTGATGGAAAAATGCTATAATTCCTATGTGCAAAGTTATATTAATTTAGATCCTTGCAATAAGCGTCTAATCAGTGCTTGCTGGAGAAATAATAAATACAGGTGGGGTAGTAGAGAAGCTTACTGTTGCATGTTATAAATTCCTTCCCTTGTTAAGCTTCTTCATAGTTAAGCTTAAGAACTTCGGTATTCACTTTGAGATTAAATATAACAGCCTTAATTACCCATGTTAGTGTGCATTAGTAGTTGAAACGTGCTTTGATATTTGTTTAGTGGTAATTTTTCATTTGACAAACCTTTGATGCTCCCATTGACAGAACTGGGAATTGGCTGTACTGGAATTCTTTGTGCCAGTTGTTGAAGCCTTTCTCTCAGAGGAACATCCACAAGGTGGTGCCTTTTCATCATCTGAAAAGAAAAAGAACTTTACAAAGTTCATGTTGGCTTTTGGCCTGTTGCTTGGCAGAAATGGGAAGCTCAGATACTGAGGTGAGACTACCTTTTCTCTCTGAATATAAAGTGAATGCTATTGTTCTCCATTCTTTCCAGCCTTTGTGGTTGGAAACTGTTTGACTGTGATGCTCAGAAGTTCAGAACTAGAAGAGAAAGGTAGTGGCTTGGAAATCAGATCTGATCTGTGTTGGCAGAATCATGAAAAGATTGGCCCGGGAATACTGAAGTTGTGCAGGCCAAGGAGGATGTATACTGCCAGAGCATCTTGTGAAATCAGACCTAGAACTGCAATAACTTTTATATGTCAGGTTCAGGCCACCTTGGTGGAACTACGCAGGAGTCTGAAAATGGAAGAAGTGCTTTAGGCAAGTGCTGTGCATAAAGGGGGTGGGCAAAAGGGGACTGGCATAGCACTGACAGTTCTTTTAGTTACATCATAGTTTATCTTTGTAAGGTGAATTCAGTTGAAGGTGAGGCAGCTGGAAAACTCTCTATTGCAGAATACAACCTGAGAACACAAGTATTATAAAGAAAGAATTTTTCACATGACCTATATGTAATTCCCAGCTGTCAAACCTCTGGCAATGAGAATGAAATCCAAAACACAGCTGATAGGGGAAAGGGCTGTTGTCAGCTCAGACCGAACACTGGAGTATTCATAGCATGGTGCTTTTTTAAACAGGCATTGGAGCACATCAGAATAATTTGGTTTTGAGATCTGTGCAGAAACCTCCTCCTAGTGCTGTGCCTTTTCAGATACAGTGGCGAGAGCTGCCTGGAGGAAAAGGACCTGGGGGTGCTGGTTGACAGCCACCCGAACACGAGCCAGCAGTGTGCTCAGGCGGCCAAGAAGGCCAATGGCATCCTGCCTTGTATCAGGAATGGTGTGGCCAGCAGGAGCAGGGAGGTGATCGTGCCCCTGTGCTCGGCACTGGTGAGGCCCCACCTCGAGTACTGTGTGCAGGTTTGGGCCCCTCACTGCAAGAAGGACATTGAGGTGCTGGAGCATGTCCAGAGAAGGGCAATGAAGTTGATGAAGGGTCTAGAGAACAAGTCTTGTGAGGAGCGGCTGAGGGAGCTGGGGTTGTTTAGTCTGGAGAAGAGGAGGCTGAGGGGAGACCTTATTGCTCTCTACAGCTACCTGAAAGGAGGTTGTAGCGAGGCGGGGGTTGGTCTCTCTTCCCTAGTAACAAGCGATAGGACGAGAGGAAATGGCCTTGCGCTGCGCCAGGGGAATTTTAGGTTGGACATTAGGAAAATCTTCTTCACCGAAAGGGTTGTCAAACATTGGCACAGGCTGCCCAGGGAAGTGGTGGAGTCACCATCCCTGGAGGTATTTAGAAGAAGGGTAGACGTGGTGCTTGAGGATCTGGTTTAGTGGTGGACTTGGCAGTGATAGGTTAGTGGCTGGACTCGATGATCTTAAGGGTGATTCTGTGATTCTGTGATTCTGTGATTCTGTGATTCTGTGATTCTGTGATTCTGTGATTCTGTGATTCTGTGATTCTGTGATTCTGTGATTCTGTGATTCTGTGATTCTGTGATTCTGTGATTCTGTGATTCTGTGATTCTGTGATTCTGTGATTCTGTGATTCTGTGATTCTGTGATTCTGTGATTCTGTGATTCTGTGATTCTGTGATTCTGTGATTCTGTGATTCTGTGATTCTGTGATTCTGTGATTCTGTGATTCTGTGATTCTGTGATTCTGTGATTCTGTGATTCTGTGATTCTGTGATTCTGTGATTCTGTGATTCTGTGATTCTGTGATTCTGTGATTCTGTGATTCTGTGATTCTGTGATTCTGTGATTCTGTGATTCTGTGATTCTGTGATTCTGTGATTCTGTGATTCTGTGATTCTGTGATTCTGTGATTCTGAATCAGGTGTGCACCATATTATTCTAGTTTTTCTCCAGAATAGCAAGCCTTGGCTGCCCTTGCCCCTTATACCTCTCTGCAAAATTTCCCGCTGTAAATTGGTCTTATGTTTGCTTGTATGTACCTTGTGACCCCTTCAGAATATTTGTGGTATTTTAAACCCTGCATTGTGTGCATTACACAGTGTTTAGTTTGGAAACAAAGTTTAATTTAATCATGCATGCTGATTGTGGTGTTTATTTTGGAACTGATAAGTAGGAGGCAACCTTTAATATTTTATTAGTCTGGATGAATTCTCCCTGTTACTTGATAACCATGTATAAGCTTGAACAAAAAAAAAGTATCGATATTTGAAGGAATGCTGAAACATGGATAGCACTTGAATATGGCCTCTCATCCACTCTGGGCTTGGATTCTGTTGGACTCTTAAACTCTTTGTGTTTGTGGTTCACTGTGGTGATGATAGTGATAGAGTGGCTATTTTGTTTTTTGAGGATTGTGTATCGTTCCTCTTTATGTACCCGTGGAGCTGGAGAGGGAGCTGTTTTGGAAGGAGCAACATTCACATTAGAGGAGAGGCTTTTTCTGTTTCTTTCATCTATTACAAATGAAGGAGCTGTGTTTGCAGAGGGAGGTTATAGCTTTTTGGCCCTAGCTTTGTTTTGTTTGCTTCCCACATGTCTGCATTTACCGCAGAATAAGCAGGTGTTAGGAGCTGATTTGCTACTCCCTGCAAACTGCCCTCTACCCCTAAGATCCCAGCAAAACTGCTCCCATGGTCTGCAGTTAATAATGCACGTGGTGGTAATTCTAGCCCCAAATCTTACCTTTCTCTGAGTGCTGAGGAGCTTGGGGAGAAAAAGGGTGTGAGTTTCTGTGAGCCCTCTTTAACAGAATGTAATGGAAAAATATGTAACAGGGAGCTGAAAGGAATCCATCAGCAAACTTTTAATGCAGCATTGTAAGGACACCTGTCTTCAGTATTTTGACGGCTGAAGTGAAGCAGTCAGTTTTGATGCAAAGTTCTGTGTGTCATGAAATAGATGTTATATGAGATAATTAAAGGTGTGTGTTAATGTGAGTAACTCCAAGCCATTATTTTTCCTGTGATATTCTACTTGCGTTCTTCTGTAAGAAGCTTTCATTCAAGTGAATGCACTTAAAAGACAAGATTTGATAATCCAGGAATTTTTGAGGTACCATGTGTTTTCTATTCCAAAACCCTGTGTAGCAAAATACAGAGTTATTTCCAGGACAGTTATTTGGTGGCTCGTGGCAAATGCTGTTTTTCTGGCATTTGCTCTTTCTTCCATATCTGATTTCCATGATCTTGTGAAAGAAAACAGTATGTTATATGAGCATAACCAAGATGAAAGAATAAACATGCTAATTCTTTGGTGTGGTTTGTTTTGGTTGGTTTGGGGTTGTTTTTTTTTTTTTAAACTTAATTGAAAATCTGAAGATCTGCTTTAGATCATTATATTAACTTGGATACCATACCTCAAAGGTGACTGTCTAGTCTTCTGAGCATGGCATAGCATGTGTGTTAAACTGCATGGAAGACAATACTTGAAGGTATGGTATCAAATTTGGCATAAAACTGAGGAGTTATTTCTGTATGATGTTATTGGACTGTCTTCCATTTGTTGTCTGTAGAACTACTGCACTTGAGTGCAGACACTGTAGATGGCACTTGAGTCATTAATTTTATGATGTAGGAAAGAAAGCCAAACTCAGTTATGGAGTTAGCTGTTGTAGCAATAAGCACGTTTTATTGGAAGAGTGGCTTAAAAAATTTTGCTTTCAGTTAATTAGTCCTAGAAGAAAGTAAAATGTGCACAAATTATTTTTCGGTACAAGCAGGCCCTCCGAGTCCTTGAGTTTGAATTTTTAAAAAGATGAATGGGCGAAGCATGATCAGCCTGAATCATACATATGTAGTGCCAGATTCCCGTTAAACATGTTGACAGTGTTTGGTTTTGTAATCTGTTGTTTACAGCATATTCTCTAATATAGTTTCTTCATTTATTTTTTTCTAGTCTTGCTTACTCTATTGGACCATTTGTGATGCAATCTCTGATAAGTGAAGGATAAAAATCTGCTAACAAAGTGGATTTCTAACAACATTGTCTTATTATCACAACAGTTTGAATATTACATTCCTTCCTGTGGCTAGGTCTGGCAACCAAGGCTAAGAATATGCTGGTAGGTTTGCTAATCAAAATGCAAACCTATGATTTAGGGTATTCCAAAGGTGTTACCTTATGCCATATTTGGTGCTGTACCCTTGGACAGTACTGTCTGGTCATTTGTTTATTCTCAACATTTTCAGTAATAGCGATAGGTAGTAGATTGACAGTCCTGAAAGCTGAAGTGGCAATACAGACTTCCTCAATAATATCTTGTCACTATGATTCAGCACTATTATTTATTGCTGACTCAAGAAGGTGTAGTCAGTCTTAGTTCATGATTCATTCTTTGGGTTTTCTGCCAATGCTCTTATACTTATTTTAATGAGGATGCTATTGGACGTGAACCCAGGAACTAGCTTCATTTATGTTGTTCTTCCTGTGTTGTTTTATCACTCTGATAATTCCAGGTTTTAGAGTTCATAAAAATGTTTGAAGGCCAAAAAAGGATGTTGGTTTTCTAGAGGACAGAGTTCTAATTATATGTTTCATTTTGTTTAACCAATGTTTGTAAAATAGAGATATTTATGTATGCTTTACTAATGTGTATGTGATTGTTACTATGTTTGGAAAAAATTGCTGCATGTTAAACAGGTGTTACCTGGCACTGAGTTTGACCAGTATGGCTTTACAAGGTGCTTACCGCTTGGTTTGTTTTGCTTTGAGTATTTGCCAGTGAGTTTCTGCTCTCAGTACAGCTCTTTCTGGCTGGTTATACGGTATCTGTACTGGACAGAAACATGAAAACTAAGAGAAAAGTGTAAGGAACTTTGTGGGTGTAAATGATTATTGCTGCCTACTAGCATTGTTTCTTCATCTCATTATTAGGACAAGTCCTCTGGTGTTCTAGCTGCATCTGTCCCTAATTCAAGATGCTCCATTCAGCTTAGAAACTAATTAAATCCTTTTAGCAGCTAGTCAGTTTTGTGAATGTTTTTTTTCCTTCCAAAAAGCCAGCTTTTTTGTCTTTGAGATTCCCCAGCAGGAGGTACCTTTTTGCTTTGCCAGTTGGAGAAAGCCCACATCCACTTATGAAGACTACACTGGAACTCTCAGTCATTTCATTTTAATTCCAGGCCACCATCCATTTGCTGCCGCCTTTGGAACAGCTCAGCTGTGGAAGAAGTGAGCTAATATGGAAATTTGAATGTGAAGTACTTAGTGAAGCCCTGGGGTTTACAGTTGGAGTAATTAAGGAGAGGAATTGCACACGCTGTACTTGATTTTTGTTTTAATTAGTCATCCTTTGATCTAGTCCCTCAATTTAAATTTTAAGATTTAAATCAACAACCTGCCACGGTATATTGCTTAACTCCTCTCCTCCTTAGCCTGTAGAGGAGATGTAGAATATTGCTTATGCTTTCTGTTTGTATTTTGTTGGTGAAGGCTTTGGTTGTCACTCGTGCTTCCTATTTTCTACTGGGTTTCTTTCCATCTCTCCCATCTCTCTTCCATTCTCCCCTTCCAATCTACTTTCTTTATCTTCACCAAATTTATGTTCACATCAGGGTATAGTTGAGAATTGTTGTAACTTTTGGAAATCTGCCTCAGGCATCTTTGTAGATTGTCTCCTTCACTATGAATCAGTCCCACTCCTTACACGTGACTTCTTGTTGATTGGAAGAGCTGTCTTTGTTGCTGTTGCCAGTTGAGAATAGGCTTCCTGCACTTCTCTGCCTTGCTGGATGAACCAGCTAATTTTAGCTCTTATTTGAAAAATCCTTATTATATTTCTGCCTTGGCATCTGACTTCTCCATTCTTATGTTAATATATTCTAGGTCTCAGTATATCACCATGATGCTTTTGTGATACAGCACAAGGGTATTTTCACATATACTGTATCTGTGACTTGGACGTTGAAGCATGCTAAAGTCTACCCTGTTCGTATTAATGATGAATATTCTTTGTTCTTTTAGCAGGTTTTGATAAGTATAGTCTATGGTTATTGTGCAGGTCCTCTTTGATGGAAAGAAACTACCAGCCTTAGAAAGAGAATGGAAATTTAAGTCAGAGGCATCAGTCCAACCATGATTTCTTGAAGCAAGGTCATGAAAGCATTAATACCAACATAAAACAAATAAGGCTTTAGTTTTTGGAGTCTTACCCAAAGAATTTTTCTGCCAAAAAGCTGCTGGACAAATATGGTAAATGGCATAGGAAACTGGTCTATCTGCTTTGGAAAAATAAAACTTTATATTGACATTACCAAGATTTGAACTTTGCTTCCAGGAATTGGATATTTTAGAATTAATCTAAGCTATGTTACCATTAAACTTTTGTTATCCCTGAGTAGACGTGTGCCCTTTTATATTTTATAAATAAGCAGAAAAAGTTTGGAGCTTCTGATACAGTTCAGTGCACAGAAATGCTTATAGTTACATGCTGCAGTTGTGATTTCTTTTTGGCAACCAGTCAGTCTTTTTTTTTTTTCTTTTCTCCTTCAACTGAAGGAGACTGTGCTACTGATTCTTCCGTGATAATTTGCCTGATCAATGATACAGCTACCTATTTTTTTTCTTCCTACTGCAATGTATATTGTAAATGTAAATTCCTGCTAGGTTTTAAATGTTCCCTCCTTTGTGTTTCCTCTTTTGTTACAGTCTCTGAGAATCAAGAAAGCAGCCGCCATGTGGCCAGCGGAATTGCTAGTGGGTGGGTGGAAAGAGAACTTGTCTAGCGCCTTGCCTTATTTGTGGATTTCAGCTAGTTGCTGTTCACTTCAGTAGCAGCATTACAAGCTTAAAATTAGTTTTGTGGGTTTCTTGAAAGTAGTTTGATTAACTAGTTGCATCTGTTGCATTTTGAATTAACAAAATAGAAAGGGTTGTATAGGAATTCTTCTCAAATGTATTGGAATCTAACTTTCATAATTGGTGTTTACTCTTCGATATTATGCATCTCAGCGTTGATAATTACAATGAGAAGCCTAATCAGTTCTAGTCTTATGTGATTTCATGGTATAGCAGGATGTTAAGTTGAAATACACCAGGTACGTTTTTCTCCTTCAAACAATGAAACTTTGAGTTTTTATAGCCCTTAAGCAAGTGAACAAAACCTAATGAAGACGTACCTGAGAAGCGAGGTGGGAGAACCAAATATCCAGTATGTTAAAAATATGATAAAAATACGAGTATGCACCTTAAACAGTATAACCTTTTTATGTTCCTTGTCTTTGATTAAGGCTGTGGGCTGTATGTTTTGGGTGGGGTTTTTTTTTGTGAGACATACATTTTTCTCGTCATGGTTAGGACAGAGTTTCAAGTGGTAAACCTGATCTTTCTTGAGATTTTGAAGTGCAGCAAATGAAACAGGTGATAATTACCAAGAATACTGGCTTGGCATTTTTAGATTCCATACCCTGTTGTATTTTTCACAATTTTTTCACACATAGGATTTTTCCATTAAACTGTTGTTTGTGGTGTCTACTAAACATTTATTTCAACAGTTCTGATGATTATTCTTAACTGCATAAGCTGGGATTTGTCATTCACATTGAAGGTATTCTTATGGTAGTGGCTCCCAAAAATTGATACTGAGGTAAAATTTTTGGATGTGGTTCAAAATCTAATACAGTCATATTTGAAAAGCTCTAAGATAAGTGTAAAATTGTATCTGTCCACATCTGGCATATGGAAATGACTGTTGGTTTATCACAGGATGTTTCAGACTGTTGCTTGCTCAAGGAATCTCATAATCCATACCTAGTAATGCAAGTGATGCTTTGCTGCTTTTAAAGAATTTCAGTCCTGCAGATTGTAGGAGAACTTGGAGGGCAGTAATTAAATCTTATTGGTCTGAGGCTTTCCTATTATCTCTGGTAATTTGAAATACAGATGATAGTGTGAGAACTGAGCAGCTGGTCATATGTGATAACGTCCGGGAAGGGTAAGTCTTAAGACAGGAGGAAGGTAAGAGTGGGAGTCCTCTCAGTTTTTCATGGTGCAAGAAATTCCTACTCTGCCCTGCCTTCTATCTTATATAAGCTGATGATATTAGATGAAATATAGGTGTGACAGCCTTTCTCAAAAAACTGCATAGAAACACATCCCTTTAGGCCAGAGCTCTTTGAACACGGCACTGAAGGAGGGGATAAAATATGCCCAGATTGTATTGGCTCTATTTTAACTTGAAATCAAGAATTAAAGATAGTAGAGTCAGATGAGCAGGTCCTGCCGTGATATAGGAATAAATATTTTTATACTGTTGTCAATTCCATCACGGTAGGAAATTAAAAAATAAAAAAAAGCTTAGATCTGGAAGGCTGTTTTCCCATTGCTCACCAATCTATTGATTCTTTCCTTGATTGTTACAGTTACCCATTGTCATGGTTTTAGCTGGGATAGAGTTAATTTTCTTCACTGCAGCTGGCATGGTGCTGTGCTTTGGACTTAATATGAAAACAATGTTGATAACACACCGATGTTTTGGTTGTTGCTGGGCAGTGCTTGTACTTGTCAAGAACTTTTCCAGCTTCCCATGCTCTGCCGGGGGCACAAGAAGCCAGGAGGGGAGGGGGCACAGCTAAGAGAGCAGATTCAAACTGGCCAGAGGGATGTTCCATACCATGTAACGTCATGCCCAGTATGTTACTGGGAGGGGCTGGCCGGGGGAGGAGAGGGGAGGTAGCAATTGCGGCTCGGGGATGGGCAGCATCGGTTGGCGGTGAGCGGTTGTATCGTTTGTGTTTCTGGATTTTTCTCTTTTTTTCCATTTTTTTACATTATCATTATTGTTATTATCATAATCATTATTATGGTAAGTATTATTTTTTAACTGTAATTATTAAACTTATCTCAACCCACAAGTTTTTTTTTTTTTTGTGCTTTTGATCTTCCGATTCTCTCCCCTGTCCCACAGGGATGGGGGCAGTGAGCGAGCAGCTATGGGGTGTTTAGTTGCTGACTGGGGCTGAACCACAACACCCATCCCTGTAGTAACAGCAGTTTGTTAGACTATAAAGCTTTGTAGTAATATGCCTATATATTCTATTCACAGTTTTTTCTTTTGATCTTGCAGTCTGCTATAAGTTTGAGCTCAAGTACTTGAAGGATCTACAGCTTCTTTGAGTATGAGGAGCTTTACCAAAGGCTTTAATTTCTAGGAGACACAAGAATGGTTATACAATTATTTTCACAAATATTCAAATATAAAATTAATTTTGACTGTTTGGGCTTTTGTAAGGTCTTTATTGCATGCACAGTTCCATATTAGATGCATTAGAAGCAAAACAAAACACCCACGATCCTATAAATAAAATTAATTATTCCAGCACATTGGAAATAGAGAAAGGAAGAAAAATTTGCTGCTGTTTTAGGTCTGAGGAGTTTGAAGAAGTACTGCATTGTGAATTGCACATTGTTACCTTGATTACTTTATTTTGGGTTTTTTTTAAGACATGCAGGATAGTATTTTTCTGGTAATAACCTTTAAACAAAAGTTAACAGTACTGCAACACTAAGTTGATTTCATTCTAGGTTTTGAAAAAGCAAGGATGATGTATGGTTACATTGTTATTTTGTTTTGCCTTGAAGAGGAATAACTTTAATATAACACAAGTCTGAACTGAATTCTGAGTGATTATGGAGGTTCACCAAAAATAAAAAAAATTCAGATTTTTCAAAAACACAGGGAAATTTCAGATTGGTTGGAAAAAGTGATCAGACTCTTTCATGCATGGCATTTCTCCATCCATTCCATTTGATCTTAGCTAGAGATATATGGGTCAGCTTATACACATACTGTACAGCTACAGTAGTACAGTCATATCTCTAAGATGAGACAGCAGTCAGTGTGCACAAAAATATGACCAATGATTTGGCCACATCTGTTGGTTTCATTAGAAATGCCTTGAGATTTTTGTCAAGTCAGTAGAGGAAACTTAGGTTTTTTAAATCTCATCTGAAAGGTCTTCAGATGGTAAACTCTGCATGTTTCATGTGCATCCTGCTGCAGGTTGAAGCTGTGGTTTCAGAGAGTCTACGTATTTGAAACCTGAGGCAGGCAGATGCAGGTCATTCTCTGTAGCATTTAATGGAGTAACAACATTTTGCTTGTAAATCTAGTTAGATATCTCAGCTAGTAAATGGAGAAGGAATGAAAGACAATGGAAATGCTGTTTTCATTTTTGAGTATCATATACTCTTGTTTTGAAATGCAAATACTGAAGGGAGATTTAAGAACAATAACAAAAAGGCACTATATTTTCCCCCTCCCCCTGCCACTTCTGCCACCACAAAGCAGATCTTTTAGTATTTTGTCAAGTGTTCTGAGCCTTTCATATTCAAGCCATAAAGACTGGCTGACTGGAAGGTTTGGGAAGGATAGGTAAAAGGGTGGGAAACAAAGGGTGTGTGTGTATTTACTTGTCAAAGATGTGGAATTTACAGATAGTAAAGCAGAATTGGCTAAGGATTAAAACCTAAAGGAATGTACAAAAAGTTGTTCTGCTTTGAGTGGATGCTGTTTTACCTGTAGGCATTTGAATCTGAGAGAGGTTGTTTTTGTATAGCTGAAAATGATTTATCATCTCAACATGCCCAGTGGGCTAAACCCTGAAAATGTTTCATAACAAAGATAACCAGAATAAATGGTATATGGATTCTGTGTTCATCTGAATGTGAATCTCAAAGTAAACATCACTGGTTTCCTGAATGTTTAAGTGGTACTTTGCTATGTTTGGCTAATGGGTGTTGCAAGTTTGAGGATTTCAAATAGCAGGATGGATTTCATAGAGAATAACACTGAGTGAAACAGTGGTCTGTCCAGCGACATTTCTTTTAATGTAACTTTATCTGGGCCATGTAAGTTACAAAAAGATTGTAACTCATCAAGCTCATCATGCAAGAAAATCAGGTCTCTTTAATATTAAAAATGTGTGTTTGGATGCTTAGCAAGTGTTTCATCTCTTAAAAATATTGTTCTGTTTGAGAGATAGCCCACACAGATGATTTTTGTTTCTTTTTTTAAATACCAAATAACTTGAAGATTGTAGGAATGGAGGAAAAAGTATATGTAAGACAAATGTGTCGCTTTTAGTTTACATAAAGGTGGGCTATTCAGAAATACAATTACTGTTGAATGGGGTTTGGAATGAGGGAGAGGGCTTAAGTATTGTGACCTGCCCTGGAGTTACAAAGCAATGTAATTTCTCTTCAATTGGGTATAATTTACACCTTCTAGTAGCAAAGCAAAATAGCAAGAATATTAAGGTTTTGCTGTAGGTGGTACCAGATCCTTTAAATTATCATTTGATTATTGAAAATTATTTCTTTCCTGAAACAGCATCACCTGATAACTGGACCCTGAAGCTTAGGTTGTAGTGATTGTGCTTTACATTGAAATACTTGCTTGATTGTAATCTGTTTTGAGGCTTTTATTTATTGCAACAAGCATATATTCAACTTCTATTGGTATATTTTATGAATGTTGAAGTAAAGGAAAGCTATTTTTAAACTCATAAATCAAATGTGGGTAGTCTGGTTACAAGGTACACATCAGTTTTAAGATGAAAAAGATAACAAATGTCTTCTTGAGCCCTCAGCACCTTAGTATAGTCCTGACAGTGCTGTGAGTAAGCTCCAAATGTTACTTACTTCTGATCTGTCTGTGAAAGTGTTGTAATTATGCCTGTGAATCTTTTTTCAAAACATTTCCCTAAAAAAAAAAAAAGCCTGTTGGCTAGAACAACGGTATCATGGAGAATCCTTCTGTTACGATAGGGTTTTGCTTGACCCGGGTTGTGCTGAGTTTGCCAGTTTGGATACCATTCCTTGTTTTAAACTCCACTGAAGCATGGTTATGATGAGCGGCTGTTTGCTTTGATCCTTCTGTGACTGTATGCATGGCAGAGAGTTCACGAAAGACTGGGATAGTTCTTTCGTGTCAGGGACTCAGTGGGACTACTGAAATTTCAAATTGGAATAAGGTGCCTGGTGGAGAATTAGAAACAGGAATTTCATTTCGGTTATTTATGCAGAAATCTTAAAGCAGCCCAGGCAACTGAAGAAGTAGGATGGGAGAACCAGAAGGATGATGTGAATAGTTTACAGCATGCTTAGTTTGCTAGAATTTACTGTCAATGAATGACTCTTAAAGCAAGCTTTGCATGCCCTTATGCACATACTTCTGCTACAACGAAGAACTTACCAGCTGCACAGAACCTGCTGGGCTTGTTTAGGGCTTGAAGCAACAAAATGATTGTGTGATGCTGTGCAGCACTGTTATCCCTTGGGCATTTTTTTATGTGTACACTGTGCTGTGTAGGGTGTGGTATGCTATATGTACCAATAGTTATATGTACCTGTACTGAAGGAAAGGCATTTCCTTGATTCTGAAGTCTGTCTGATTTTTATTTGGAGATACCATTGGCTTGACATGCTGTGTGTTAGTGGAACAGGTATATCAGTGTTAATAGGAACTGTACCTCAGTCTTTTCTAGCTGGGTGTAAGGGTATCTGTACAATGCACTCTGCATCACTGTGGTGCTAAGGTTTTTCTCAAGACTCTTCCATGCAGAATACTGTAAATATGCAAACCAATTACTGCAACTTTCATCACAGAATCTGAACCATCTTTATAAACCATGAATTTGGCTCCTAGTTCCAGCAGACTGTTGTCATCCCATTTCATACAGATAAAGCCTACATACAATGTTAAATATATTTCAGGAGATTTGTAGAGATGTTTGTTGACCAGGAATTCCCTCTTATTTCTGCTCAATACCCATAGACATGAGGACTAAAGTAAGTTGGTGAATGCCTTGGATTAAATTAGCAGGATGAAAATGAATGATGAGCAGTAAATGTATCAATAAGTATATTTAGATAGATGAGCCTGGTAGCAGCAGCAGGGGTCCCAGTTATAATGAAGAAGTTGAGCAGCAACAGTTCTCCAGTTCGTAGTCTGTTTGCAGTCTGTAGAGGAATAAGCAGAAGTGGAAAGCTGTTTCATTGTCAAGTAGTGCTAGAGTAATACAAACAGGTAGCGTCAGGCCCATCTGGCAGTGAAAGACTGAGACTCATTTCTTACTAGTATACTGTCCTCTAGGTTCCCATCAAATGAGAAGTCTTTCCACCTCTGATACGTTATTTGCTGTCAAGACACTGTCTTTATTTCTTTATTATGCTGTAAGGTGATCTAAGTCATTATCTGGTTGCTTTCTATTACATTGAAAATGTGCGTTCCTATAAGAGTCTGAAATTGTACACAAGATACCAGTAGTTTTATTTCTCAGAATAATGACATTAACATAGTTGGGAACTGCAATATAATTCGAGAAAGTACTTAATTTTCAAATGTTAATAGCAGCTCACCAACTTAGGAGTGCTGTTGTATAAACTACTTCTATGTAAAAAATTATGATAAAGGAGCAAAATACATGCCTGCCGAAATGTGTAGAGGGCAGAATCTGGCTTCTTGAATTTAGCAATGGTAAAGAGGTTTCTAAGTCGGTGTCTTACACCAAGTCAGTATCTTTTAATGGAAATTTCAAAGAATAACTATTCCTGTACAGACTTTTGTTGTCCCAAATTCCTCCTTCAGTTTTACTTAACTATTATGTCTCTGCCCTTTATAATTTGGTACTATGAGGTTATGAGCTACTACAAGATTTGTACTTGTTTGCTGCAAGTACAAGGTCACCCTGACTGGCTTGCTTTCACTTGCCATTGTTAAATTTTGTTTTTCAAGTTTTATTCTTCTATAAAACCTTTTCACTTTTGTCTTGAGGCTTTCAGCATCATTTGTTTGCATCTAGCTTTTCTTTTCTTGGATTTGTTATCACAGAAAGAAAATAAAAGTTCAGGTAACAACTGTTTTGGTGGTGCTAGGGGAGACCTGAGAGGCTGATGTTCTTTCACTCTGCACTGTCAGAAATCTTCTAGTCCTTCTTTTTTTTCTCTCTAGCCCCTCTGCCCCCAATTCTGTTGTAGCCTTTACTGTGGTTTCTACCCTTTCCCTCCCCCAGGAACTATTTCTTTACCACTCTATAACATGTTAATACCTAGAAAAGGATGCAAGTTAACCTTCTTTTAGTTTCTGGATTAAACTATTTGTGGCCCATTTAGACCAACAGGTTGTCTTATCTATTTCAGAATACATAACACAGCTGAGTGCAGTGCCATGGAAAATGAGATTAGTTGTATTGCTGTTCTGCATTTGTTACATTGCTGTTCTGGCATCTGCATGCTAAATAGAGGGTTTGTAAATAAAAGGGTGATTTGGATAAACATGATCAAGATAGGCTTTGGAGGTTGCTATTAATATCTTAAAAACTAATCAGCCTAATATTCTGTGTTTCCATATATGTCTAAAATGAAACGTTAGATTTTTACCGATGGTTCTAATGAAAGTGGTGCCCATTTGTGCATGTTTTGGAATGCGATGGTGGTGCTTGTTTTTCTGGTTTTTGTTTTGTTTTTGTTTTAAGCTGTATTCTGTAGCATGAATGTGAGCAAACACTTAATAAAGCACCCTAGGCAGTATCTTTCTGGACAGTTATCCGTTGTAAGACTGGCATAAGACTGAAGGGGATGAGGGTGAATGTATATAGTGTTGATGGAGTCGAAATGGGCATGATGTCATTGGCAACTAGTCATTTCATTTTTATATAAACGTATGAATATCTAAAATGAAAGTGTGTCTGCAGTTCTAAAGCATAACTCCTAAACTTTAAAGAAACTTCTCATAAGAAATCAATAGTCAGCTTAATGCTGTGTGTGGGAGAAGAATGCTTGCTTTTCTCAAGTATTATATGGAAAAAAGAGCTGCATCTTGAGCTGTTGCTGCGCTGTGATTCAGTCTGTTCTGAGTGTGGTGTACACGTATTTGGGTCCTTACCTTTTCTGTGGTTACCAGCCTCATGTCTATCGAGAGGGAGATGTTTCCTAACACTCTGTTTTGTCAGAGAAGTTGCCTACCTTAATTTTGTGTTTTCCAGAAAACTTTGCTGTGTTTGTTGTTTTGGTAGATCATAGGCATGTTGAACGCTCTGGTTTTACTAAACAAGTACATGTAACAGGGTATCTGTAACAAAGCAGGTTTCCAGCTTCTTTGGTAAGAAATGTAATAAAATATGTTTCTATTTGTCTTGGCTGCTGCAGGAACTTAAATACATTTGATTTTTGGCCTCACTGACCCTAAGTACATCAAATTAATTGTTCAGAAGTTACTGTTGTCCTTTTCATTGCTATGAAACCTCATACAGGCGAGAACTGCATCTTTTTGTAGTTGCTCAACCAAATATATAGGTAAGTAAATGATAGTGACCTGGTAAAAGGAAAATGTTACAGACCAGTAGATGAAGCATTTAAAACCACCTTTACTAAAAAGCCTTCAGGTAAATGAAGTGTATGTAATATTAAACTGTTACAGATGTGCACTTGCTCCATGATTACAAATAAAGATGAACTTAGTCCCCAGCGGATATCTGGGAGCTGTATTTTATTGTCTCAGTGAGGAGTAATACTACATGAAATGACTTAGTCCAGAAATGTTCCCTCCAGCAAGTTTGCAGGACTGGTTCTAAGCCTGTAGCTTAGAACGCAGAAAGTGTTGGAGGATCCCAGAGCAGTACAGATATTAAATAATGAGCAGTTAATGTGTTGTGATCCCTACGGTGCTGCAGAGTTATGCTTGTAGCCAGTTTGGCAAAACTAGGAGGATATGGAAGATATTTCTATATTTTAGATGGAGGAGATGTTTAGCAGGCCTCAATTCTTCGTATGGTTCAACATCTTAGTACATGTAAATGAAAAACTGTTTTAATTAACTCATTTTGGAAATGAGCCCAGGGAAATACATTCCAATTTAGCGTACTCATTGCTCACAATTTTTACGAACTCCTAAAAGTTATGTAATTTTATATTCTTGAACTGCATATGAAACTAAGCAGGTTTTTTTCTGGAAAACACGTGTGTGTATATATATATACACACACACATATGTATATGGGCAGGTTATGATTTCTAGTGTATTAATATCTTGAAGCTTTTTGGGTTTTGATGTAGTCTTTAATCACTTTCCTTAGGTAATGAGTAGTAGTGCTTTTGAATATTCTCTACTAAAAATGGTTACTTTATTGGTGAATACAAGGCTCCTAGTTGTTTAGAGATTCTGCTAGAAGATATATATAAAAATCACAAATTTCATGGTATTTTCTTAGATCATCTGTTAATTTCTGAGGAAAATAGGGACAACTGCCAAAACCTTTACTGAAGAGCAAAGACTCCAAGTAAGGAAGAATAAAAGATGCATTGTACTTCTTGTCTGGATTATTTTGTGTACTTAAAACCTGAGCTGTTGAATGGGCAGATGTCTGACTTTTGTGACCCATACATGCCTCGGGTGTCATTTTCCAAAAACTATGTTATCATCATATTAAATAAGAATTAAAAACATGTTCTGTTGCTCTTTCTGTCCGGAGGTGTTTTTCTGAGGTAGATGCATTTTGGTCACCTGGTCACCCCTTGTTAAGGGGATACAGTCAAGATAAAGATCGTGGTTGTTGATCTCTAGTCTGGCTGAGTTGCGGTATAGCTTAGGCAGGTGCACGTCACCTTGTTGGTGAGGCATTGGTTATATACAACATGATTTAGAACTTGTATTCATTGCAAGAGGATAAGATTCCAGAACATGGCAGCAAACAATTATTTATACAAGATGCACTTTTAAGTAAGGACTTTTCTTCATGTTTGGCTTCCTTTTAAACTTGGAGGACAACTAATAAGTCAATGCAAATATTTTATACCATTTCACAGTCCATATTAGTGTTTTTTTAACTCTAAGCTATAAGGCTATACATATCAAATAAGAATTATTCATTTTCCATTGAAATAGAAACTAAGAGGCCAAAAAATTTGGAAATAAGAAGACAGGAGTTTAATATAAATGTCACTCTTAAAGTCATATAATCACAGAATGTCCTGAGTTGGAAGGGACCTGCAGGATCATCAACTCCAGCTCCTGTCCCTGCAAAGGACAATCCCCAAATTCACACTATGTCTCAGGGGCTGTCCAAGTGCTTCTTGAATATCGTCAGGCTTGGTGCCGTGACCTCCTCCGTGGGGAGCCTGTTCCAGTGCTCCACCACCCTCTCAGTAAAGAACCTTTCCCTCATATCCTACCTAACCCTCCCCTGGCACATCTCCCTGCCATTCTCTTGGGTCCTGTCATTGGTCACCAGAGAGAAGAGATCAGCACCTGCCCCTCCTCCTCCCCTTGTGAGGAAGCAGACCGCAATGAGGTCTCCCCTCAGTCTCCTCTTATGGTTTCTCCTCTAAAACCTTCACCAACTATACATCTTTGTCAGACCAGCCCAGCATCATCTGATCATGTTTTGAAGATCTGGTGCTAGTTGTTATGCTTAAGTTTGCTGGCAATTTACTTGAGATTTATGTTGGTTTGAAAATTCTTATGGTGATACTCTGCCAGTAGATGTACTAATCTAAGTGCAGGGCCAAATTAGTAACAGAGAACACAATCTTTTTATCAAAAGGCATCCAAACTTTTCAAACTTCCTGGTTAGTAGAAATGCTGATAAATCTGGTAGGTTTTGGAGCTGGGATAGCCCTTGTTGTCATATCTTCTTATAATGTCAGGTATCTCAGAAAAGAGAGATTATTTTCAAAAATTATTTTGATCTTGGCTGCTATTTATATTTAAATATAAATCAGAAAGGTTACCAAAAAGATGCAGAACTTGACATCTGCCTACAGTTTTGGAAAAATGCTTGGTATTTACAATGTAGAATTGAGATAGAAGATTCTTCTTGTAGAATTTACTAAAAAGAAAAGATGTCTGTCAGATAGTGATGTGCTTTGTTTAGAGGATAGAGAAGCAGCTCTGAAAGAATTTAGCTTTTTAGAGACCAGTGAGGGTCTAATAAGGGGAAAAAATATTGAGTAACTTTAACAAACAGGTCAATATACCCCTTCTTTTTTGTAGATATTCCTTTACCCAACTGTTATCTCGAGCAAGGTAGGGTTATTTTCATCTGAGTCTGAAGTAAAATACTCTACTGGTTTCATTTATTCAAACCTAAATAAAAAACAGTGGTTAAATATATTAAATATATTTGTTGGTTTGATTATTTGGCAAAACTGCAGTATGACAAAGCTGTAAGAAAGTAAAATTTGATATTTCTAGTGCTTTGGGTTTTCATCAAACATTTTTGACGCATTTATCTTTTAGATAACCTGGGAGCATTTGTTAGTTTAGACTTGGTGCCATGTTGTGATTAGCTTGGGTTGTGGATTAAATGAGCCTTGTGTCTGTTAGGGGCACAGCCTTTTCATCTGCCTGAAAAATGTTACATAGATGTATGTTATTTTGGTCCGATACAGCTTGCTTATTCTGTTTCGTGTTAGCAGCCTGACTGAAAGATATTCTTTGTCTTGAAATAGTGTTTCAAGGTCACTGGGATTCAAGTTTTGCCTCACAACTGCTACAGCTGTTTCAGGAAATGATGAGACTCTTGGATCCGCTACCACATTGGATAACTTAACTTCTGAGGAAGATGTCTGCAAGTCCTTAATCCATTAAATGTGTAAAGAACCCTACTTAATGCATCTCCTAATTTTCCAAAAGAAGAAGGTGAACTCATTCTCTCAGATGTTTAGTGCCAACAAAATCATGGAATAAAATGCTGTTCAGAGTAAAAGCCAGGGTACTGTTTAGGGGAAAGGCTCCCCTTTAAGGAGGTCTTGCTCCTCTGATCTTTATGACTTTGAGGAATTAATCCAATTAAAATATATTTATACGAGCATAAGGCGGGATATCTGCCTGGGGTCTTATTGCTTTGTAACTCATATTTAGCTTCTCGAGTCAGTGTCACAGTGCATTGCCTTCTGCAGTCATCAGTGAGTATGCCCTTTACTATTGTCACCTCAGGTAAGGGGGGTGGGAAACATGCCAGCTTTGATAGCAGATCTCCTTAGGCATTTTCCACCTTGAGAATATATCCTTAATGATAAACTTCAGGTGTCTCAAATGCAGACATGGAATTTCTGAGAAACAAATCTTCTCATTTTAAGCTAGGCTTCATTTGCCTGGGGTTTCACGTGTCCTTGCTGAAGGCATGTTCTGTTCTTTTTCTTTTAAGTGGCTGAATAATTAACATCACTGTCTTGGCTTGTCACAGGTTCAGTGAGTGGAGAGAGGCTCTGGTAATCTCTCACAAGGCTTCCTGAGCCAGTCTGTGATGGCATGAGTGTGAATTAAGACATGGCCATGTTTTACTACTGTTGCATGTATCTGTTCCTTTTAAGGTGCTTCCCCCTCTACCCACCTCCCCTGCCCACACACCAAGTTCAAATGCTGGCGATATCCTGAATATCTGTAACACGACTGTCTAGAACTCCTTGCATCCTCCCAAGGTGACATTATGCAATTTCTGAGGCTTCCAGAAAAGGTTTTCAGTTTATTCTTTTGAGACCTTTTATGTCTAATTCCAAATGAATTGCTGGCTACCTTAGAGCTTCTCACAGGTGCATGTGTGACACAGACAATAACTTGTAGGAGAAAATTACATGTGTCTCAGCTGCTGGAGTTCTTTGAGTTGTGGTGCCATGTATCCAGTCCTGAGTGTAATCTCTCTCTCTCTTATGTTTAGCTGTGTATAGAGGGTGGTTGCTGAGCAGAAACTGATGTCCTCTCTCTCATCATAAAGACAGACAAGGCATGTGCACATCAATTGGGTACCTCAGTCCAAAACCAAATCCTGGCACTCCCGTGAACAAATTGCCCATTTGTGAATGACTTTGCAATGAGTTTCTTAGAATTCAAAATAGTCTTTAGATGTTTTTAATCAACAGTAAATTTAGCTGAGAGTACCTGATGTGATGAATGGCACCGCTTAGTCAGAGTCAGATTCAGTATGTATTGAAATGTCTGTAACTGACTCAGTTAAAACCACCATATGGCTGAGCTCTGGTCTTGCTCCTTTGAAGTAAACTGCAGTTTGCTGTAATATTCCCCTCTGCTTTTTGGCCGCTTTGTATTTTTTGTGGGCTGTTTAGACTTGTGTGCTTTAATGCTGTTATGTTTGAGGTGGGGTTTTTTGTTTGCTTTTTAATGGATGCAAACGAAGTTGGGAAAGGAATCCCTGGCATCTCCTAATTCCTGTGACTGGAAAGAAAAATGAAGCTTTCCTAAAAATAGTGATTTGGGGTGAAGCTCCTTCCTTAGGACGCTGTATTTCCTGCTCAGTTGTCAGTGTTGCACAGCCTTACCATCAGTTAAATGTAGCTTGTTTGATATTTAAGTTGTATTTTTTATGGGAGGAGGGGTATGGGAGGTCTTTAAATTACTGCCTTGTGCTCAGGAAATGAAATGTTTTGGCTTCTTAAATAAATATGATAATTGCCCATTTATGTAACAAAAAAAGAGCGGCTGCTATTTGCCAGATGGTCGGAAAGGACTCGGAAGGAGACTACGTGGTCCCCAAGAAATTGTTCAGTCTGTGTATATCTCACATCTTGGATGCTGGCCTATTGTAATGGATCTGAAAGTTTGTTGGGGGCACTGTCTTAGAAGGCTGGGTCTTGGTCTGTCACATTGTGTTGTAGTTTCTATTCTTGAATTGTACCCATGTCTTCTTCCTTGGGATCCTGCCTTCTATCTCTATCCCCAAATGTTCCATAAGAAAAGCACGTGGAGAGGGAAAGATGGCTCGGATCAGCCATTTAGAATCACAGAAGGCACCCGCAAGGATCATCAAGTCCAACTCCTGTACCTGCATAGGGCGACCCTGAAATTTCTAAAATTGAAGAAATCCTGGAGTGACTCTTACTAGATAACCTCCTTTCCCTCTATGATTTACATTTATTAGCAAAATATTAGTGGTGACCTGGGATTGTTGGAAAGTTAGCACTTAGTGCAGAACAAGACCCTTAGTATGTACTAGAGAAAGAAGAAAGAGCCTTTAGCCTGTAAAAGGGGGGGAAAGGAGTGATGGATGGATTTGGTGCACCTGTTAAGATGGAGGTGAGGATTTGAATTTGTTTACTAGGTTTACCTACTTCAGTCTGGACAGAAGCAGTATCTTGAATTTATTTGTCATCAGGTTTTGTGGACTACAGAAAAAGGTAAAAGTAATTCTGATACACAAAAAGCAATGTGTTATAATAGGCTTATTTTTTATTTCAAAGCTGTCTGCTTTATTAACAAGAACACTTGTGAAATGTGATGTTTTGCAGACAGTACCCAGAATACCTAAATATTTAGCATTAGCAAGACTGTAGAAATTATGTGGGAAATAAAAATAGTGATGTTGTGGGTTTTGGGTTGGGGTTTTGTGTTTTTCTTTTGGCTTTTTTTTGGTGGCTGTTCATAGTTCCATTGAAGTCTCTGCAGGAGTTCAGGGATGATATTTTTGCACAACAGACTGTATCTCCAGATCTTTTAACTTACCTTCTTTAACCCAGTGATTTTAGTACTTTTCCAGGGGGATTACTCTTGACTTTGGTTCTCTGTTAAGTCTTGCTTTGATGAGTTTTGGCTAGTTGTCAACATCCATTTAAAATACTGATGCATTTAAGAGTTGTTTATCAAATTATTTGTATTCTTACTAGAGTAATGATCTATAAAGCTCATATTTCAATTAATTAAAGAAACAATGTCTAGGTCACAGATAGGTAGCACTGCCTGACCTTGTCTGAGAGTAGATTAAATAATTGTAAAGCAGGGACTTAGAATAAGTGTGCAAATTCTGTTTAAATTTAAATTTATAGGCAAAACAATTATTATTAGCTAAAAGCATGGATTCTTGCAGATTGACACACACATGATGAGAAACTGAGACTTTTTTTTGATGTTCACCTGCTTATTCATAAGTGGTGTACCAAATTTTTCTTGTCTCAGTGCCAGCAAAATGAGACAGATGAATAGATTCTTTGCTAATATTTTGGAGCTACTGTCAGTCAATTCTTAACCCAAAAATTCTTTCTCTAGCACTTTCAGACTCTCTTTGGAACTTCCTTTTCTGTCTATTTCTATCTGCTGTTTTCTTCCATGTGAGTACATATCTATATATAAATATATAGATATACCTGTTCAAAACAACTGTCAGCAAATCATTTGAATTCCTTCCTGGATTCTCTTAAATCTTTAGTTTTGAGCACTGTTTATAAGCCTGTGATTGGTTTTAGATTTCCTTTACATAAAACCTAGTTGTGTCTTTATAATAGTTTAAACACAGAATATAATGCCAAACTTGAATGACATTTGATTAATTGGTTTTGAAACTAATATTTCACAATTTCTTTTGGTGATTGTGGGGGCAGATGAATCCACTTCAAGATGTTGAAGGATTCCGTGCCTCCTCCCAGGCCCCCCAGTAGTGCTGTGGACTCTGAATAGACAACTAGATTTAATTTCCTCTCACCTTGCTGGTAACAATCTGCCTTCAGAAAGCAGATTAAGGGATTCACATATCAATGTGCAATCTGGAATAGTGTCCGTGCCACCTTCCCAAAACCAACTGACTGCAACTGCAGTGTTTAAAAGAATACCTTTTTAACAGGATGATTTGCAGGCAAAAATAACAGATCTTCATGGTTTTACTAAAAATATTGGCTGTGAAACAGGATTTTTGTTACCTTGGACAGTTTAAAAAATGAATAGCTTTTAAACTGCTATATCAGGAAAAACTGACAATTGAAATAACCCTATTAAAAGGATCCCCTTTGATATCTGTATTGTTCAAAATTTATATTCTGCTTTGGTAGTTCTCTGGGAAAGCAAGAAAGTGTTGTAAAAAATTTGCTTAGAAAATGTAAGCAGGTTAAACTGCATAAAACTAATACATTTTTTTTTGGATGCGAGTATGCAATGCAAACCAGAAATTCTCTCTGCATATGGACTTATATTCTGTGAACTGCAGGTTCTAGAGGACCTGGTGTATAATCTGTTGTTGTTTCCATTTAGCTGAACAAACTGTGGGTCAAGCTTGGAAGCAGTGCAGTAAGGGCAGTAGTCTGTCTTTTTATGTGAGTAACTATTCAGCGTCTTCAAAATCAGCAAGAAGACTTGTTTCCTAGTCTCATAAAAATCATAGGATCATAGAATCATAGAAGGCCAGTTGAAGGCAAAACGTGATATTTCTTAGACATTGATGTACCGATGAAATGTCTTGTGCCTTTTTCTGATGCTGTTCTCTAGTGGGTTGACCCAGCTCAGCAGCTAAGCACCCACCAGCTGCTCACTTCCTTCCCCTCAGTGGGTAGGGGGGAGAACTGGAAGAGCAAAAATGAGAAAAACTCATGGGTCAAGATGAAGATAGTTTAATTAGTGAAGGGAGGAGAAAAAAAGAAAAAAAAGTGATGCAAAGGCAGTCACTCACCACCCCTCCTCAGCAGATTGCTGCCCAGTCAGCATCCAAGCAACGGTCAGACCCAGTACACGCACCAAAGCTCCGAGTGACCTTACGGGGGTGTCAGGAAGGATACCTTGCCTCTGTCGTGTGCCAATAATGAGAGCTAAGATCAGACTGAGATGTGGTGTTTGAGGCGGTTTGATGTTTTAATAGTATTACTGTACTGTCAAACGTTAATTTTTACCTTTGTGGGACTTCGGAGGAAGAGTATCGGGACAGAACTCTACTGCCAAAGTCAGAAGTGTGAAATGGAGAGGGATTGACTTGTAGGTCATTGATTTAAAAACAGATGTGGTAAGTAGAAAGATGAATGTGTTTTGCTATTGAGTGCTGAGTCATTACAGTATTTTGGGTAAGTTTCGGACTAGTTTCTTTATGGTTAGCATTCATACCACAGAGAAGTTTCTCAGCTTACATTAAGAGGAAAACTTGTTGATTTGTTGAAGCAAAGTGGACTTCCTTTGGGCACTTTAGGTTTTGTCTGAGGTATGTTAGTGCGATACCTGTTTGGAGTATGCGTTTTGCTTTTGCAGAATGTTATTTCTTTGGGAGTGTCAATCTTGAATTTCTTAAGTACTTTAAGACTGGCATTTTCAAATCTAAATATTTAAGGTCAATTGTTGAATTAAGAGACTGAGTTAGTGCATGACTTGAAGTTTGTGTGTTCTCTGCTCAGATAATCAAGATGCTGATAGTTATGCATCCACTCCTGCTTTTTTTCGTAACCTGGCTTTTAACATGGAAGTACAAAAATACTAGCCCATTTTCACAGAGATTTAAAGGGAGTAGGTTGCTATATTTTTATTAAACTATTTTTTTTGCTCCATAAAATATTTTGCAAAGTAAAGTAACACCCTAATAATAATTTCTGTTTTGCTAAAATATTTTATCTTTGGATCTCAAAATGTTTTACAAATGGTGATGAATAAAACCTGCTTTCACTTTTGTGAAGCACATGGTGGTATTCCCATTTAATGTATGGAATGGAACCCAGATGTATTACCTTACAGTCCTGTGCCATAAGCAGCGAATCATTTCCTCCTGTTTTTACACAAATCGTCTCTGCTTTCCAGCTCTTCACTTTGAGACTTTTAAGTGCATAGTGCAGCGATTTACTGTTGATCACTTTTCTAACGTTTTATTCTAAATGAAACAGCCCTGCAGATTATGACTTCCCAAATGACACAAAACAGGAGCTCCCCCAAGTTCAAGATGTTTTAAAGTCTAAAGATTTACAATAAAGAAAATAATTAAGTGAATGGTGTCAGAGAGGCCTGGGTTTTACTGTTAAGCTGTCACCAACTCAGCTGTTAACATCTTTGTATGGACAAGTTTGTGGCTGCTCACTTTTTTTAAAAAAAAACTATACTCTATCAGTGTTGAACTTTCAACTAACATGAAGGTCCTCCCCCTTTTGGTTTTGTTTAATATTGTATTTTTCAGTCCCAGCACCTAATTGTGTGGCCATTTTGTGTCTGATAGTTGTAGCGTTGTTTTGGAACTGTTGACTCCATAGGTTTGAATAAACCCAGCACATCCCTGATGTCCTTTAGAGCTCTAAGTAGGAGACAAATATCTGTTCTGTTTTTGTGTGCTAAAGACACAAATGTATCAGAGACTGAGGTAACTGCTGTAGTCCATCAAAGGTTCTTCTGGAAAGGTCTTTTACTGGTGACGTGCTGAGCACCTGCTTGTCTCCAGTCTGGAGAGGTGTAGGAGTTTTGGGAGATTCATCCTTGATCTGCAGAAAACACAGATGTACATGGATATGATTTAATGAGTTGATCTCTGTATAGTGCCTCACTTAGCTAATGAAATTGTGTATCGTACGCAGTTTTGCATAATTTTAAAGCAGTAGTTCGGAAGGCCTTAACACTGGGGTATTGGAAGATGTTGTAGATGCATCATCAAGTACAAATTGCATTATATCCTGTTAGTGTACTCTCAGGATAGCTCAGCTAGCTTAAACTGACACCAAAAGGAGGCTAAGAGCTCTCTTTCTCAGGTATGTAGACTTGATTCTTCTTCCAAGGAATGGGTTTTAAAATTAATCTTTTTGTTAATGAGCATATGCAAGGCCAGAGTTGGAGAATTACTTCTGCAAACTATTTGCTAAATGTAATACTGCTATGAAAGGGCCTTCCCTTCTCCCCAGCACTATGAAGCAGCTATACTTTTTCCAGAATAAAGAATCAGGAACAATGACGAAAACACACACAGCGCCTTTGGGCTTTTTTTTTGTGTGTGTTTTTTTGTGTTTTAAATCTATTTCCACGTAAATAAATGGCTGCAAGTGCTGGTCAGTGGGTTTTTGTACAGAAAGGATAAAAGGAGAGAAGCCAAAAGGTAAGGAAGGGAGTGAAAAGCAAAACTTTTCTGTGAAGGCAACACTTGAGAAGAAAAAGGGCACTTATTTGTGAATTGGGTCTGGAAACCAGTCTGATAACAACTTCGAACAACCATCTCTCTATAGGCAAGGTTATCTTAAAAGTTTTCAGATTTGGTTGCTCCTAGAACAGCAGCTCCATGGTAGTAAAATTAATGTGGTGTCAGGAGTTTTGTGCACCAGGAAGTCTGAAGCCCTGAAGATTAGGGTGCTTACCTGAATATTAGTGTCGGAATTATAAGCTTCATATTTTCATGGTGGTATTGATATGACTGCTTTCAAATGTTGCTCTGTGTGTGCCAGTAAAACAGGATAATTTTGAAATAAGGGGGAGGGAGCATCTGGCTAGTAATTTGTAGTTTTTAGCAGAAAAGCCTCTAATTTTTATTTCTTGAAGTGTTTGAAGAAATGATATATCAGAGAAATTTGTAGTTTTCTGATGAAAAATATTTTATCTGCATACATTCTGTTGATAGACCATTCTGCCTTAAGTTTCCTGACGGTTCTTTAAGAAATGTTTAAAGCTAAATGATGGCACCAATGTTGCATTAGCAATTTAATTGATTGCTCTAGATTTTTGCTGATACCTTTTCTGCAAAAACCTGTGCAAGTGACTTGGTGATGAAAATTGTCTCTAAACATTGGCTGTATTTAAAGGAAGACCTTATGCATTTTAAGTAGGCTTTGTAACTACTAATTCCTTTCCTGGCACATCGATAATACAGTGTGGTGATGACAGCATTGAGGCTCTTTTGTAAGCTAAATTATAAATTATATAGCTAGTTGTGTATATGGTTTGTCTGGTTCTGAGTAAACCCATCCATCAACAGTTTAAACTTGGATACTTTTCTCGCGTAGACTGTTCATGTTCCTTATCTCATTTGATTTGCATGGGTGAGCTAAGGGCAGCCCATTCTTCACACTCCAGCTCATCTTAACTTCCTTAATTCAGGATTCAAATTTTAGTTCAAGAGTTCTTGCAGTCTACTCCAGTTTGTTTGGTTAACAATCGCTAACAATTTAAAACCTGTTGTGTGTTTCCCCCCTTGGTTTTTAAACTCTCCAGTTGTTTCTTATTCAAATGTCCTTATCTTCTTGAGGATTAGTTTTGGTTGTGTCACAGGAAGACTGGAGATTTCCTTGTCTTGGGCTACATGACTATTCAAGCCAACTGAGGCTTCATTTTCACTGCGTTTTGGGCAGGCCTTTGGCACTTGATATCAAGGTGTGTCCCGCTTGTTAAGAGCTGTGCCAGTCAAGCATGGGCAAACCATATGAAGCTACTATTGGGGACTTGAAGTTGCTGGGATATGTTGTGTTTGTAAATTGCTGAGCTCTTGATGAGGAAAGGCTAGTGTTTTTGCTAATTGTAGAGGCAAAACCATGTCTTTACTGCTTTTTGCTTTTTCTTTTATCCTAGTAGGCACAAGGCATGCTATAAAACCTGAACTAGAGAATATTAGATTGCTACAACTGTAATGCTAAGAGCCAAGCTTGGACTGCAGGTTTGGGTTTAGCTCCAAGGAAAATGTGTGTCCTCACAGAAATAAAAAGTTACAGCATTGTCAGTAAGCTTGAATAAGATAAAGCACGACCGAGGAACAGGTATGGCCAATGTACAAGATCGTTAGTGGTGGGACATCCGAAATCTGACAATGTTCTATGAACAACTCACTTTTGCTTTAAAACAAATGCAGTGGTCAGTAGATTTGACTGTTGTGGTCAACAGCATTTGCTCAGGGTATGCAAGTAATGTGAAGACGTAAAATACAGTAATATGCAAATATGCTAATTATATGCTACAAAATTACCTCATTTTAAAAAAGGGAGGAGAGAAATTTGTGAGATAAGAGCAGTTAGTATTTTTTAGTGTTCTAAAAGACAGACTTTTGTAATTTTTTTTTAATTTAAGGAGAAAGTGGTATGTTGGGGGAAAAAAGCTATGTTGTTGGACTGTCACATTAGTGTTCTGTGTGTGCAAGAGCGTTGTGTGCGTACAAGGGGAAAATACTAACAGGAATGAAATTGACCAAGAAGGTCTTAAACTCCAGCAGCTCCAGAGCTAAACTATCCAGTTGGAATGTACAATGTCATGGGCCACCCATTCTGAGGAAAATCGTCCATTAGAAATAATGATGAACATGCCAAAGCACAGTAATTGTGATAGAAGGTGTCTTAACTCCTGGTCACAGAAGTGGAAAGCGGAATGATCCATGGGTGAGCAATTACCTAGCACTTGCTTCCCATTTACCATAGATAACTTTGTAAATAAAGCTTCCTTTTTCTGGGAATTGTTTGTCTTCATACTCATTTGCACTTGCATATTTAAATCCCCAAAGACTTCTAGGCCTCACTTACTTCTAATGTGCTTTTTCGCCTTATTTCCTCCCCCTTGGAAGCAGGACCTAGCCCATTCAAATTCTATGCCTGCTTGCAGAAAATTAGTGGTTGTGTTTATTGGGCCTTATTACCTGTTAATAGATGATCTGAAGTAAAAACTCAGGTGATTACAGTTGGAGATAATGTGTTTGAAGTAGTGATTATCTTGTGGTTTGGCTGTAGACAAGCCAACCTATGGTCCGGCCCTGTTTTCACAGTCATGTTTATCCTTATAGCTTATTAAAAATAAATAGATGGGAAAATTACTATTTTTACGTTAAATCAAAGATTAGCTTAGAAAGATGAGATACTGATAACAGTTGTGTCATAGGCAGGGTGATTACAGAATCAGGGTTTGGATGCATGTCAACACTATTTTAATCTATAGAGGACCTCAGAAGACTGCTCCAGATTTCCCCTTTAAGTTGTACCAGGTATTTGTTATTTTACTCAACATGGTTACCTTGTTCCACTAAAAACCCTTGACACTATCTCCAGCTTTGGAGCAGAAGACAGTTGTCAGAGTTCCTTCCTTCTGATCATCTTGGTCAGTCTGGCTCTGTAAACTGGCCTGTCACATATGATGGGAAGAACTCATCAGAAATCTTGTTGGGATGTGTACTTTTCTTCTGCTCTGTCTAAACGTTGGCTGACATGACACTGAAGAGCTAGTGTGATTTGTACGGAAAAGGCAACATGGCAACTTCAAAGACAGAATGTCCTTGCAGCTGTCTAACAGCAATAGAGTTGCACATCTGTTTTTCACCAAATTTGAAATTGTTAAGGATTCACAAAACTGGAAATAAAGAAGAGAGGTCTTTGTTCTAAAGATCCTAGCCTCATGTATTTTTAAACTGTGTATTCCTCAGAGAGAATCCTTAGGTCATGTGGCTCTTTAATGACCATTATGATTAACTGTCATTCATGTTTCAAGGAACTTGCACCCTGCTAAGATGTTGCGGTTGTTCCCTCTGCTGTCATTCCGTGTATTTTCTTAATTTTTGGAGTCCATCATAAACATGGTCTTCTGGAAGAAAGATTTGTGTCTTGGTGAAATAGAGTACAAAGGAGGAGTGCTTCCTAGACCAGGAGCACCTTGTGCAAGGGAGGGAAAAGTGGCTTCAGGAAAACTGGGAAGAATGTCAGATAGGGAGAGCATAAAATCTAGTTGTAAATGCTTACTAGGAATTGGGAAACCTCAGTTTGAGATGTGACGGGGAGCTGTGTGCATATCCTTCAGGGAGAAGTGGGGGGAGGAAGCTAAAGGCAGTAGCAGAAAAGCAGGTTTGAAAAGCGTGCACTACTGAAGACAGCCAAACAGTATCAATGTTCTGCAAGAATATACTGCGGGACTCTAAGTACTTCATATTCCTCTCATCTACATTTACAGGAAAAACTAAATAATTGCCTTTAGAATTTTTAAAAAAGTCACTTTCATTGTCCAACCAGTAGTACTTGTTCAGTTGCTAATAATCTCTCATTGAGTATGCATATTAAATGGATCAGGTTGTTGGCTCGAGTTGGGCTACGTTTGTAATTCTGCCATGGGTCTGGTGTGACCTCAGAGGTCATAGCAGATGTCCTGATAATGCAGATGTGTCATTCTACCTCTTGCACCAGCCCTATCCCTTACCTTTTCTGTCTGTTTAATTTCAGCATTGGGGTTAGTAGGAGGATTACTGTCATTAGGCACTGATTAAGAATATAGTAGGTCCAAGGCTTTCTTCTGCTTCTTTGTACTGAAATGCACATTGTTAGTTGTTTGTTTTTTTAAGTGGAAGAGTTAGTACAACTTTTTTCCATAAAGATGAAGCTGCTTGTTGCTAAGAATAGCCTGCGTTTACCACCTTTGTGTATTCCTCAGGGACTGATGGTGTCACAGATGAGGTCAGTTTTCAGCAATATAGTTAGTGCCAGCAGAGAGCATGGTGATGCTGCTGTCAGTCAGAAACCTTTTAAGGTCTCTATGAAAAATATTGAAGTTCTTTCTGACCAGAGGATGCCTTTTCATATGTGTTTATTCAGGGATTTGAAGGAAAAAGCCTTGAAAGCATTTTTCCCTACAGGTCATATAAAGTTCCTTTTTTAATCCCAGATCCTGGTAAATTCTGGATGTTTCAATATTTTTGCACCAGCTTGTTCATCATGCTAGATGTGAAATAATGGATGCGATGTAGAAAGGAAAAAATAGCCTGAAGTATACTCCCATGCACCTGCCCTATATTTAATTAGTCTGAAACAATCAAGTGGAGCTAACTGGACAGATGATGCAGGCCTCAAGCAAAAGTACCTTCCTAAAAAGTTAAGAAATCCTTACAGGCAAGTTTGTTGCCCTCCCTTTTTTGAAAGATGGGGTGGAGGTTGCAGGCAATAAGACATGCAAATAACAGAAAGTGAAGCCTCTGAAATAACATCATTTATAAAGACGCTTGTGTACTATGATTATGCAGTGTATTCCAGCAAGGTTACAGTAATTCCATCAAGTTTTGCTGAAAGTATCTTAAATGTGCTCCACCCACTGTGAGTCCAATTAGTTGGCTCTAAATGAGGGGAAGTATATTTCTCCTGAGATCAGGAAGCCTAAACTGCAGCTGTTGTCTATGCTGTGTATGTGAGCAAAGCCGAGCAACCTCCTCTGCCCTTGTGCTTACATAGTCTTAAGTCAGAGGAAAGCAGTTTTCCTGTAACCTACACTTGATTGTACTCCTTTTGATAATTAACTTCACTATTTATGCTTTTTTTTGGGTACCGAGTCCAATTAAAACAATTGGACTCTGAACCAGCTTCTGTCTTGATTAAGAAATGTATTTATATGGGGTAGCACATGGAAGCATAACCTGTTAACAGCTGCAAACTTTGTTGATTAAATTAGGTGCAGACGAATTTACAAGAGAAACCGTTCTATGAGAAATTCCAGTTCACTGACATAGAAAGGTATCCTGACTATTTTCTTACTAGTTTCCACAGTTTCTTGCCAAGAATAATACAAGGTTTCTTGCAAAGTTTTGACGCTGGAGGCTCTAAATGCTGAATGTTTTATCAATCATTTTGTATTGTCCTGAATATCAGTAAATAAACATATGTATCTATGAAGACACCTCTTAGCCCTTGAAGACCACATTCTTTCAGATCCAGGTGCGACCACAGCAACGTTCGTTTGTATCATCTGCTCAGAGACACCACAGCATAATGGTAGTTACAGGACACTGTGGCCTAATTTTTGTTCCTTACAGAGTTTAGTGAAATTTAGGGATAATAATACTTGCAACTCATTTGGACAGGAACACCATATGAATCCTGACCTTGTCAAGCAAGACTTTAAATATACTGAAAGCTTAAGATATTTTATTTTACAGTCTGAAAGCACATTGCAAATAAACATTCCTCTAAAAATCTGTTTGATATAAAATAAATTATTCTATGGACAGATAACTAAAGCACGGAGAGTATAAATTACTACTTCAAAGATTACTAAGTGAGTCAACAGTAGACCCAACATTGACAAAATAGTTTGGAATATCAGAAGATTTGAATCTCAGGTTGGCAGTGAGACCAAATGCAGTATGAAATGATAGTGTCAAATACGAAATGTTTAAAATGAGACCAACTTTTTCACTTGTGCATGAATGTCCAAACTCATCTGTCATCATTTCTTTTTTGGTTTAAAGACAAATACATGAAACTTTCTTGAATTATTGCTAGGAGCTTCATAATTTGCTTTCATGGCCTGGAGTGTGTTTGGAGTGCTTGTGAGAGTGCATTAAACAGCTGCATTTGCTGCTTTGGACTCATAAATCAGCCTGCAAGAAAAATCTCTGTTGAAGTACAGTGATACAAATGGAAACAAACATTTTTTTATGGATTGAAGTTTCTAATCCTCAAGGTGTGATTATATATATAGAAGCTTAAAGAATTCCGTACTCTCAAGAATCCGTTGAAGTATTTGGTACTAATTAAAGTAACTATGTCCATACGTATAAAGAACAAGGCTACACTGGAGCCAAGGTAATACAATTTTGAGCTAAATGTCAAACAAATGTAGTTCTCATGTAAATATTCTTTATTCTGAATTACAGATGGAATTTCTTTGATTTGGTGTGTCAGAAAGCAATACACAGTATTACAGAAGAAACAAGTGTGCTTCATGAGGAACACATGATTTCCTTTTCTGCTTGTGTTTTTGCTGGTATCTTGCTGCAGATGTATATACATATTTTTCTTTTGTTCCAAGACAGTAACTTTAGATAGCAAAAAGGCTTTTTTTTGAAGTGGTGAATAATCTAACTGGTGCAAACCGTATTTGTTGATTGACAGACTTTTTTAAAGGAGAAAATTTAAACATAAAGAGCACTGTAGACACACTATGAAAAGACCTCTCAGCCTAAAGCAGTCTTCTGGTTGGTGGTTAAGGAATATTTAGCTTTTCACCTGAAAGTCAGCTATTCATACCTAGACTATGAGCTCAAATGAATCAGAATAATGGATAATCTTTAATAATCTTACTAGCACCCATGTGAAAAAAAAATAGAAAACTGTGTTTAAAAATATCAGAACATTATTGAGGGTAGTATGACAAAGACAAGAATTAGAGAATTGGAGATTAAATTTTTCTATGCAACCTTAATTTTTCCCCTTTGGTATTACGAGATAATCTAATCTCACTGTTGTGTATTTTACATGATATCCCTACCTCAGTCTGTTCAGGGAATGGGTCTGTTTGCAGTGAAGGAGACTGTTGCAAGATCATTACCTCGCTGGTTGCAAAAGTGATATTTGGAAGTGAATAAGACCTAATCAAGACAGCTGAATTCTTCCCTGGAGAATCACATGAGCCTTTGGTTATATACAGATATATAAGTATACTTAAGGATGATTTAATCATTATAAGCTTATTTTTTGCAGCTGATCTTTAATAGTACATCTCATTTTCTGGATGCTTGGTTTGTAAGAATAAAAGTGAAGTGTGCACTTCTACAACTGCATTCAGTAGAGCCTGTTCTTTTATTAAATTAAATGTTACAGCATGCCATATTAAACTGAACAATCCAGTCCTGAGTAGCTCAAAGCAGGCAACCAAAACTCTTTACATTAATCTGTCTGTGGCTCAGTTCCTTATCTGTAAATGGGATTAGTCCATTTCTCAGGACAAAGGTATTCTGAAGGCAAAGCAGCTGTGAAGCACTTAACATAGGTTTTAGTTGCTAGAGAAAGAGTAATTTGGTGCTCAAAGCAGAACTTCAGCAGTGTGCAGTAAGTGAGGGCTTGGATTACAAACTCCAGAATGAAGAGAAAAAAAAAATAATAATTTCTTGTTGAGATCCATCCTGCACACATGTAATTGTCTTTTTTTTATAACCTTGTTTTAAGTCTGGTCCTGGAAAGTTAAAACAAAATAGGACAAGTTCAATGACATTCTAAAGGACTGAAAATGAATTATAATGGGAAGGGCTAGATAGTAAAGGGGGCTGACATCTCTATATGTAATAACTTATAGATAGAGGATCCTAATACATATTTTCACTGGACAGCATTTTCGTAAGCAGAAGCCTTGTGGCATAAAGAAGTCTTGTAATTCTGGAATTGCTTGAGTGCCAAAAAAAAGGAATTAAAGTAAGATTCCCTCTTTCTGAAAATATTATGCATATAATGAACTTTGTGATAGGAAGTGGTTAGAACTGTTTGTTTATTTAGCAACCTCCCATTGCATCGAGAATAAACTAGTGGTATTTTCTAGGAGCTGTTATTGTTAGGATGAAGCTTTTAGGTAGAACTAGCTACCTCTATTAAACCATCTAAGATGGACAAAGCACTGTAATGTTGGGGAGAACTTGATTGAGATGAAAATGCTAGTGAAATGCGGTTTAAATGACTATGTATCCGCCTTCTGCATGGTATAGGTAAGCTATATTTAGCACTGCAAAAGAAAAAAATATGCTACTTAACATCTCTTCTGAGTAGTCTTGTTTTTTTTTTGGTTCTTCTGCTCTGTGGTGCTTGTGAAGCCTGGTGTTGAGGCCATTTTGATTCTCTTGTGCTTGAATCCTTAAAAGATTTTAAAAAATGCTCATGATTTTTTGGAGTCTGTGATTCTCTCTTATTTAGGAGGTGGAGGGAGACATAAGTTGAATGGAAGTGGAGACTAGAAACTATGCAAGTTGTGACTTTACCTTGGGAACAAGAGAGAAATGGAACAGAGTTGTTCTTGCCTCTAAAAATAATGCTGTCCCCCCAGAACTTTGCAAGAATCTTTCCTTTTGTAGGTTATGTCACAGCTGATTCATTACCTCAGAGTGCAAATTAAAAAATAAAAATAAAAACCATCCCACAATAGCTTTATTTTTAATTATCCATTGTTAACCCTCAGTTTGGGGAAAAAATATGAAGAGGCTTCTTAAAACAGATTTCTGTTTGGGTTTTTATGTTACTTTATTCTGTTTTGGAACACAGGACCTTTTAATTTTGCTAATAATTGTGCAATAAGAGAGAAACATCCTTTTTGAGAGCATCTCACCAGTCACATAATGTAACTTAATGCTGAGGCTTGCAGTGTACTTAAAGTAAGAATTTTGCTTCCTTATATATGAGAATTGGAGCGCATGTCTTCTAAGACAAAGTATTTTTTACAATACAAGTTAGTTTATTGAAAGCTTTTACAAATTACTTATTTTCCACAGATGACTGATATTAAAATAATATAGGCCCTTCTTCTCATTAAAATTCTTTGAAGTAACATGAAAATATTGTAAACTATGCTGCTGTTAACCTAAATTTATTACTGAATTTGTCTACATCTTGTGATACTAAACTCATCCTGATGTATTCTTCACTGCACTTATTTGGTACTTGCATTAGACAAGGCCAAATGTGGTGGCAGTCTAACTCCTGTACTTGCTTCAGGTCTGACAAGAGGATTTTGGGGAGAACTCAAGTTTTTAGGTCTGAATTGTTTTATGAATTGTTTTGCAGTATACTGGGGGTGGGGGTGGGGGTGGAATTTCAGACCATTCTGAGCTTTACATGGAACTTCACCAGTTCACTAAGTTTGTAAGTGAAAATATTTTGAGTGACTTGTGTGCAAGCACAGCGGCTGTGCTTGCTCTTCTGGTTAGCACAGTAAATCATACATACTGTAGTGTAAGCACGTAGTAAACCCCAGAACAATGACTTCAATCCCCTCTTTTTTCTGAAATAATTCATTTGGAAAGTTGAGGATCCAGGGTAGGAGATGTGATAGAGTATTTTGTAATGGTTTGTTATCTTGCAGACTATATGTATTTATTTTAGTGTAGGGGAAGTAGATGCAAGTTTCAATAGTGATGGTATTCCTGTAGGGATAGATCTGATAGAACGAACTTATGAGTGGTGGGACCACATCATATAAGTACTGGATGACTGGAAGTTTCCTGTGTTTGGCGATGTGATCCATCATGGAGATGCCCAAACAGCTTGCTCTATTTTTTTTTTTACTTTTTTTTATGTCAGGTTGGTACAAGTAAGACCAGGCCTGTACAAAAGCAGCTTTCTAGGGCCATATGGAATCTACCTACTGCTAGCTGCTGCAGGTCAGAGAGTAACTGGTCTTGTGTTGGCAGGTTAAATGTAATGTAATGGTCTGAGAGGAAATAATTCCTTTTGTTTGATCTTCCTGTACTTACTTCACAAGCTTTCATATACCACTTACTAATCAAGAATGCAGCTAAGTGCTAAGAGAAAGGAAGTAGTCCAGCTGCTAGTGTAGGAATCAGTACACTAGGAATTCATAATCAGCTGTATAAATAGACTTCACAATAAAACCAATCAGTGTAGTGTTGTAGGAAGTGGAAACACATACCAGCTGTATTCTTGTTCTTCTTTCCCTCAGAGTGCATAGGGTAGCGTTAAATAGTTAAATCTGTTTGAGCATCGTTGCACCACAGAAGCGTGAGCTACATGGAGGGAAGTCCACCTGAGACTGCAGGTGCTGGGATGTGTTGCCTTTTGTCCATCAGTCTTAAGTACTAGCTGGAACAGTTCGTTTTGATCCTGTCGATCTAACTCAAGTCTGTTTTCAGAATACTTGGCAGTTCATCTGCTCTTTCTCTCTTCCCCATTCTGCTTTAACACATCAGGGGGTCACTTGTACTCAAAAGCTTTTTGTGTGTTCCCTAGCAAGTTGCACTCCTTGTCCCCCCTCCCTGTCTTGTTGATCCATAGAAGAAATATGAAGTAATGGAAGGTCATGTTTTGCTCTAAAGAAAAGCTTAATGTTTTATATCACAGCACAGGCAAAAGTTGCATATTTTTTCCTCTGTGTACACCTACATTCTGCCTTGATGTTGTGTGTCGTAACTGGTTCTGAAGTTACCAGGCCAGCAAAGGGAGGTCTAATTACTTTGGTTATTGCACTATAATTAGTATGTTTACTATTTATTAAGATCCTCAGGGTAACAGGGTTGGGTGATTAGGACATGATCCGTGGTTCTTTTGTTTTGGTGATCTTATTGTTGGTTTAGGCAGTCCAGGCATTGAAAGATTTCAGCTTGCCTAACTTTCCAAACTGGAAGAGGTTGAAACTTGTGTTAGCCCTCTGACAGAAGGCCTCTCTACTTGTGACTGACTCATTACAAATTTAAGGTATGAAATTCACTACCTAGGGAAACATTAACTTCGGGACAATACTTATACTTGAACTTTTATGTCAGCCTGGGTTTTGTTGTCCCTTTTTTTTCCTTCTAGCTGCTTCTTTCTGGTCTAAGGCATTTTCTCAGATACCTGCAAGACAGACTACAGCTAATTACTAAACTGTGCCTCCCTTCTAGAATATGGAATATGAATTAGGTGCCATTTCTTACAGTTATGTGCAATTTGCTTTGCAGTGGACTCTACCAAAGTTCACAGCTCTTAGGTTTTTTTTTTTCCTCTCCTTTAATTAAGCTATGGGCTTAATGTCCTTAATTATTTCAAATACCATCCATGAGTTATTTTCTGCTATTGTCATTTTGATCTTAATCCTGCTTGTGCTCATGGAGCTGCTATAACCTGATAATAATAGATAACATAATATTATTTCTCCTGAACAGCTACTTTTTGTAACCCAACCAATATATTTGTTAGGGATGTGAATCCTACAGTTGTACTCTGTGGCATCCACCAAACTGTATGGTTTTGACTTCAGTAGATGTACTTCCTGATGGAGCTACTTGTTTCCTTGGTGAGAGTGTTGTAGGCTGTGTTCTGGACATTCTTGATGATGCTTATGATCTGTTTATGCTTTGAAATTAACAGTAATAGAGAAAATGAAGAAGAAAATACTGGTATATTTAGAGCCTCATTTACAATATATATTTTTTTTTTTATTTGTGTGTACACTTTTTCAGCCAGTCTAAGAGCTCTTCTAGAAAACGTTTCAGATTGCAACTCAGTTTCATAACTTTGTATCTGAACAGCTTTCAGTGCTTCATTTGAAGCCTGTATAGAAAACATACCCCACTTTGCTGGGTAAATGTTAATACTCTTGATGTCAGTACAGACTTCAAATGTTTCAACTTTTGTCTTTTGTCCTCCATATTCTTCTTCAACCTTCAGAAGGTTTGCTCTGTGGTGGGGTATTTTACTTGTAGAATTGGCTCTCGAGTTGTAGAAGGTTTTCTGAGAGAAGGTAAAGCAGAGATTTTATACTACTTCAGAGCCTCCATGTGTATTTCTGGAGGTTTTTGATCTCATCCTTGTCCTTCTATGCATTTTCCTTCTACTTTATTTTCTTTTGGTTCTCTTTCACATAGATATATGCTTATTTTGTATTCGCATGTAGACCATTCATAAATACTTAATACTCAGTGAATTAATGGCTTACGGGTAGCATCTTTCAATGCTACCCTTTCAAGGGTTTCTCCTTTGTAAATGAAATATGCGTATCTGCATTCATAATGTATTCTGCTTTTTGTAATATAAATGTAAAATACTTGGGTCTGTTACGGTGCCCTATATCTTTGCTTGAGTTCTGGATGTTGTTTGTACAAATAAGTGGCACATCATTGGAAGCAGTCTTTCTGGTTTTTTTTTGTCTCTGGTTTTTAAACTTAATCTCTTTATTCCCTCCATGTTTATCACCTCCATGTTTGTTTTTACTGTTTGCAATGTTTCTTCTCTTCTCTGAGGTTTTTGTTTGTGTTTGAATTTACTTATGCTCTGCTGGGTGGCATATTAATGTCTTTGTAATCATGTGGTGTGCATTGCTGAATATTTTTTGTTATATCTTTTTGTTAGTGTTCAAGTTAACAGTGTAATCAGATTCACTGGAATCTGATTCTATACCTTGAATATACTTCTCCTAGGAATGTAACAAGAACCAAGTTGTTATTTGTTAATTCAAAGTGCTCATTCTCTTTTCTGCCCATCAACATGGAACGCGTTGCACTTGCATTGGGCTTATGCACCACCTATCACCAACTGCAGGGCAATTTTTCCATTTACCCTGTTTTTACTTGTCCCTGTGCAACCTATTTAAAGTTGAAATTGCTGCTTGAACTTTTTCCAAATTGAACTGGCAGATTTATTTGTTGTAATTGGAAAAGCTTCACAATGTGCATATTCCTTTTACTTATTACCCTGTTGTAGTCAGGTAATGCTTTGATCAAATACTTGCAATATAGTATGCCATCCTGGGTTTACATGTAATCCATGGCTTGCTTTCTGATGCTGTCTGCTTCAGTGATTACTTAAACTGTCCTAAAATTTGTGTCAGTAATGTTGCAAAATTATGCAAATACAGTGCTGACTCTTCTATAATATATAAACCAGACCAGGCTGCAGTCTTTTGTTTTCTGCAGCAGGTTCTTGCCATTCTGAGTGAAAGTCAAAAGAGAGAGAGTATAAATCTGCCTTTAAAGTTGGATCTCTTAATGTTATAAGCTGCTTGACAGGATCTGGGGGTGTCTCAAGTTTATACCACACAGTTCTGCCAAACAAGCCTGTGACAGTCAGCAATAGTTGTCACCTTCATTGATAGCTTCTGGAGTTCAGAAAGTAAGCAAAAATGCATTTCACTATCTAATCAGAATGCCTTTGTTTCTTTTACTCTGTAAAGATGGTTCCCTCGGGCAATGTGGAGACAGTGACGGCTAGGTTGAGTAGCTTTAATTAAAATTGCCTCTGTTGTACCAGATCCTTTGTACGTACAAATTCATCTCCAGGAATGTCAGGCAACTGAAGTGCCTCTCACTAAAAAAACCCAACTGTTCAGCTGGAAACCTTGTATGACCTTTTAATGTAGGCCTAGCACTGGATCTGATGTATTGTAAGGGTGGTAGAAGTATAGTGTACAAAAATACTGAAGGAAGTAATGGGAGTAATGTAAAGCAAATTTTCCTTGGGTCACATTTTGAAATTGGTAATTAAATGTAGTAATTTTTTTCCTAAATCATGTGAGCCACAGCTGTAAAAAAAGGAGAGCAGATATGGTTTCCATCTTTTGAAATAGGCAGCCATTCTTGACAGAATATAAAATAAGTTTTAGAGGTTCTGACTCCTTGTAACACTGATCACAGCCACCACTAACATGTCAACACTAGTTGACACTAGTGTCATTAGTCAGCACTAACACTAACTTTTTTGTGTTCAAAAAATGTGTAGACGTGGCACTTTGGGACATGGTTTAGGAAGCATGGTGGTGTTGGGTTGACGGTTGGGCTTAATGATCTTGGAGGTCTTCTCCAACCTTAACGATTCGATGATTCTACGATAACACACCATCAGAGAGTGTGCCCATAATAAGTTTACAGTGCAAAATTGTGTTACTGCAATGAAACAGTGCTCAGAAAGGGCGAGAACTTGATGTGTGCTTCTCACGGCTGGTGCTCAGAACCGCAGAAGGCTAACAGGAGCAAGCAATAGGCTTAAATCAGAGGGAACTTCCTTTGTTTTATGCTCCTGCTTACCTGCTTGGACACTATCACCCTGACACAGAATAGAGTGGGAGTCTGTTCATAGTTGAATGTATTAACACCTTTTAGTTTTTTGTTCTTTGTAGACTTTCATATGGAAAGGAGGATCTTAAGGTATCCAGAGGTAGATATTTTTGTTCAATTTGTTTGAACATTTTCATGAAAATAAGACATACTAGTTTTGATTACATCAGTTCTCATTTTTTCCAGAAAGCAGTAGTCCGTCTGGATCATGCAGTTTTCTATAACTTGTTGTCATAGAAATACTGTTGTCAACTGTGCTTCTGAAGTTTGTCTATTTCAAAGAGCATCCTGAATTTTAAATACTAAAAATCACCCCTGATTTTAGGTTTTTCAAATTTGAGTTGCTCCTTCTGTGATGCTTAAGCAAACAATATATTATATTGAGTATTTTCAAATGTTTTTGCCCATCAGGTTATCTCCCTGATTGTGTTACTGCCTCATCTTGTTGTCCCTCCTTTTCTGTTTTGTCTTATCTTTCCTCTCTACCGCTTTTTACATTTAAAGAGTAAATTTTTGCACAGTAGGGATGGTTTCTCAAGTGTGGCTAAGAAAATTGTGTTCTAGTGGGATAAACCACATATTTTTAAGAATTCAACCACCTGCATGTCTGCCTTTATTTCATCTTGTTTTTAATTTGGCTTGAGTAATGAAAATAAACTGACCTGTTTCAATTTTCTCTGTAGTCAAATTCCTTTAACTTCGCTTTGTTGTGCCTCTCTCTGCTGTTGTATATAAGGTCACAAAATTGAAACCAAACATATAAGTTAAATAATAAAGGCACCCATCTATTCATAATTTTTACAGGAGCCATTGTGACCATATTGCACACTATTATTAACTAGAATGAACTTTGAAGTCCTTCCATCTTGTTCCTATAGCAAATGTATCTTAAATGGTTTCATGTGAATCTAATATTATCAAACTATGATGTGTTATTCAGTCTTGTTTATTCATGCTTTTATATGTAAAAAACCTCATCGATTTAAGTCATCCTGTAGGCAATGTTTTGCCTTGCTTGTTTGTTTTTTTTGTAGTTTTGGTTATTCCTGAAAGTTTATAATTAGAAAAAAATATTTCCCAGAAATACTGTGGAACATTTGAAAAAGTACTTGATCATCTCTAATTTCTGTTGGGAATATTTTCTAATATAAATTATTATTTTAATACAAAATTGTGTGCCAGTATCATGTAGTTAATAATTGGCATAACTGCCTTAATACTTAAGATGAAAACTTATTATATACTTATGGGTGGGTTTGTTTTGTAGTTGTTTTCTTTTTTTTTTTCTTTTTTTAATCTAAAGGTGCTAAATAAGAAGGAAATACTTCTGGGAGAGCAAGGCTGAATGTTAGGGTAAATTTGGGATATATTGGAGATGGCTAAAGTAGATTTTACTGGTTTCACACCCCACCGCCACTTGTGTAAGTATATGATTGAGATTGTAAATGTAACTTACAGTATTACAAATATAAGTTTTAACATAATTTATGAACTCACACAATCTCAGCTGTAATGATCGACAGATATCTAGGTTCCAAGCTGATGTGGTTCCACACAGCTGTGGAAATTCAGTTTATTAAAAGATTTTTTTTCAGATAATGACTGGAGAAGTGGCTAGATTTTGCGTAATCCTGTAAATAACATTATCTGGTCTCAGGGAAACAATTTTCCATTTTGGCATGGTGTGAATGTGTCATATACCTTTCAAAACCACATAATCTAAAAGTGTCAAAACTGTGTTTTGTTTTTCAAATAGGTCAGCTGAAAGCTAGGCTGACACAATCAACCATCTTGACACCTCCTGTGAAAAACAGCTTAGCTTGAAGGACTTGCATTAATCTGTGGTTGGTTGGGTTTTTTTCAAAATAATTAGTAATCAGTAGTATGTAGGCATTGGAGTTTTTTCTCCCACACCTTTTATATTACTATATTTTATTCCTGCAACTGAAGCAATCTATTGTGCTGAGTATAAAAAAGTAAATTGGGTGTGGCAAGGTAAAAGATACTGTAGAACTCATGCATACTGTAATATTCTAAAACTGATAAGTATGTTAATGTATATTTATACAAAATTAATTGTGTGTAACATTCTAAGCTACCCAGCTACATGCATTGTTCATTGCCATATGAACCCATGGTTAGTAAATTATACAATACGGTAAACATAATGACGAGTTAAATTTTATACAGTTGGCTTCTTTATGTTAACACAGTCTTCTTCATCAGTGTGCGTAAGTGATATTCTTTAGAGGTCAGTGTTCCATAAAACCTAAAGACATTTTAGTCTAGTCTGTTTTTAAAGAATGAGAGTCATTCGGATTCCAGTCTTAATTTCTCTTATTGTCTATGGTTGTGTACTTCTGCCTATGGAGATTTTTCTTTTGCTCTGGCATCTGTTTTCTTGAGAGTACTGCTGTAGTTTATGAACTGAGTAAACATTTTAATAAGCATGACTTTGTTCTGCTCTTGGGGAAACTCAGACTTATCAGCATGGGTCTATTGAGAAAGGTGAGCAAGGGTCCTATGGGCATGCCAAGTCAGCAGTCTGTGCATGTTGAGGCCAAGAAATACATTCAATAGACTGCAAGTTTAACAAGTCAGAATGTTTTTGCTATTTCCATATTTATCAAACATGTCAAGGAATGTGATCACAAGGCCTTCCAGGGATTAACTGCTCTAGTATTTTGATTTTTTTTTTTAATTTTTAACTGTGACAAAAGCCAAGTTCTCAAAGTGCAGCAGTGCTTTCATATCTATGAATGTGAAGAATGACTGGCTGATCTTGCAGATCTGTTCTGAATGGCAGGCAGTTTCATCACACCCTGCAACTGATGGGGACTTACACTTTGGGAGAAGACTAATATTTTGACATGTTTCTCGTGACCAAAAACCTGGAATTAATTTTCTGTAGTGTCTGTAAATATACTTCTGTAGATCAACCAGTCAATAATACTTCAAAACACATGTGTAATCTGAGCAGTGAATTTAACCTCTTGAGGCTTGCAAGTGTTATCAAAGCATTTTGAATACTCTTGCTTAGCAGTGAGCACAAGATTTTGAAAATCGGAATGGACAGGTTCTCTTCCTACCAATATTGAGAGCTAACCCGAAAAGGAGAACAAATGGGGGAACCCACCACATGAGACACACCTGTAGTTAGAAGTCTGTTTGCAAAATGGGCTTGATTTCATTACTAGCTTGCTGAAACCTGACTCCAGGGGTTATTCAGGAGGTTGATCTCTTCTCCTTACTGGTGCTGTGTACTCTTGTTTTATCAAAATTATGAACAGGCTGATTATAAATGAGGTGCAAGTTGTATCAGGTATCTAAAGGTGAAAGATATAGGTAAGCATTAGAGCAGGTGGAAGGGTTTTCACTGTTTTTGATACCTTTTTGTTCTCCAACGGTTATATTCCCCAAATTTGAGCTTCACAGTTTGAACTCATGTTTCTGTAATCAAAGACACTGGATCACATGCATGTGTGTGCATGTGTTTGTGAATATGTGTGCAAAGCTGCCTTTGAACTTCTGGCCGGTTTCAGCCAAATTTAAAAGAAGATTACAAAAGATAGATATAAATATAAAAGAAAGATATAAATGTGGTGAAAGTAGATGACCAGCTTAAGTGAAGAAAAACTCTAACCATGACGGAAGATTCAACAGGTCCTCAAGGTTCTTAACCTACTGAGAACAGTCAAAATACCCTGAGTGTATTATAGCCTGTTCTGGCTTTAAAACCATTGTAAGAATAATGATGAGTTCTGTTCGAATAATTTATTTTATGCTCCAGGAAAAAACTGTGGAATAACTGGAGCCTTTCCAATTAATGTAGGAATATTGATCAAATATAGAAAGAGACCATAGAAGACTCTCTTTTGATGTTAGTGAGTTTAGAAAATTGTTGCATCTTGTTTTCATTCACAGTGGTTGAAAAATCAGGTTTTCTTCTTTTTTTTTTTTTTTGTTGCCATAGGTTTATTGTGATGAAACAGAGATTTGATGCAAGCTGTTATTTGTTTTGGGTACAGTGCCTTACTACTTTTTTTCGTCATCTTTTCCTTGTTCTTTTGGCATTTTGAGTTTTTTTTTGTGGTGGGGTTGGTTTTTTTTTTTCCTTCAAACACTTGCGTTTACGCATTGATGTGTTCCAGCTGGTAGTTCATGGGCTAGATCCATGGGAAACTTTGTATCCTGCTGTCTTTTCCTTGAGGAAGAATGGACCACATATGAAGGCTGTCCTTACAACCCATGCTGATTCCTGCGCGTGGGCAGCAGTTGTAGTCCAAGTCACCTGCTTGTCAGTGTTTCAGAATACGGTGGAGGTGAACCTCCTGGTCATGCACTTGGCTTTGCTCTTTCAGTTGCTTGCTTCTGCTGTGAGGCTGGGCAAGCTTAACTAGAGAAAGAGGTATTTTATGCTTAAGTCATTGCCTAGAAAGCTGTAAAACAACATGCATGAACAGTGAGTGTTAAAATACCGTTTGGATGCTTCTTGGTAAAGATTGCGGTATATTTTTCTGTAGCAGTTTTGAAAGAGAACGAGTTTTGTCAATGTTGGTCAGAACTCTGACTATTAATGAAATAATAATATTTTATTTAATATTTATTAATGTCCAGAAGGTGCTAATAGATTGCTCTAAGTGAGCTCATCTGTGATAGGATTGATTTAGAAAAATGACAGTTCATATACAGTGAAGTCTGTCTTCACTGGCTAAGTATTCTAGCATCTCCTGTGCCCAGTCTGTAGCTATACGTGGTTCTTGCTGAGACAGATCTCTAGCATATATAGGCATGAGTGTGAAAGACACATTTACTATTAAAATCTTCTGGAGACATGAAAATAGCAATAATGCTATTTCACTCTCATGTAGCACCTTTCATCTAAAGATTTCAAAGCACTTTAATAGCATTTAATTAAGCTTTAAAATGTCCCTCTGTTATAGATTGATTATATTCCTTGTTTACAGATGGGAGAAATATAACTAAGTCCAGTACAAAAAGTTGCAAAGGGAGCTCCTAATAAGAGCCAAGAATAAAACCCCAGGAATCTTAAATCCCAGTTTTCTGCTTTAGGCTTAGATCCAGCAAACACTTCTGCAGGTATTAATTCCTGCACTGCTCACATGCTTGAAGTTAAATACCTGAAGAAGTACTTGTAGGAATGGGGTTGTAACAATTAGGAGTCTTGTCTTTTTCAATCTAAGAAATGTAAAATGCCAGGCATATTTCAAGCTGGTCTTGGGCTTTGCACTCCAAAATACATGTTAATAAATAATTCTGTAGGAAATTATGCTAGATAGGTGATTATTTAAAAAAAATCAGCTTCTTACTTTCTACAAACTAAAATGCAGAAATTTCAAATATATCATAAAAATGCAGTTCTATACAAGCTGGGCCTGGGGAGTGGCTTAAGGATTCAGTAGTGTGAAAGTTCCTCTGTTTGTCTTGTCAGACATCCATACAGAAGAGGAGTGAAGTGTGCTAGAGGAGTTAATGCCCTCAAAAATCGGCTCAGTAGAAAATGTCATTGAACTGTGTGGTAAATAGTGCAAGGTTGTGCACTTGGGTCCTGATAACAAAAGTTTATTTCGTGATGTGGCGGGAGGTCACCATTTGGAAACAGGGAAAATAGTGTTGTGTAGGCTAGCCTCTTGGCTTGACTGAGGCATTCATGGGTAAAATGAAAATGTGATTTTAGAAGAGGTATATCTTTCAGATAAAGGGAAGTCTGAATGCCGTGTCATAAAGCGTTCTTGAGACTTTGTGTAGAATTTGGTGGGAAATCAACAGTTTAAAAAATATCAAGAAGAAATAAGTTTAAAAAGGAGCTACAACTATTGTCAGGAACATCAACCCTCTCTTTTTAGAGGAGACTGAAAGACCTTTGCTTGTACCAAGTTAAACATACGAAGGGATGGGAACATAGGGGTTTTCCCTGATCAGGAGAGGTGAAGTACAAGCTGAACTCCTCTGAAGGTACCAAAAAAAAATCAGCTAAGTTGAAAAGTAACTTATGCTTATTGTGAAAATTGGAATTGGTTGTGTCATTAGTTAGCAGCGTAGTTGTAAATCTGCCCATGATAGTGACTTCTAAATGGGCTTTGGTCACCTTGAGGAAAGTACAGTGTTTTGTTGCAGCTCTGATAGCAGGAGACTAGACTTGATGCCTTGAGAAGCCTCCTTCTTGTGCATTGATTTTTATAAATATAGTATAAATGTTCCATTAATACTGAAGACACTTTGGGAACAATGTAGTACCATAAGGCTAAGTTCTGATTCAGCATCACAGCGTTTTTAAGTACTGCTTCTTCAGTCTATTTGATTTCTGCCATGTGTTCACCTTGCCCCAGTAGCCTTAATATATGTTTTCAGGCAGCTGAGAAGCACTAGTGGCATGATTTACTGGGGCTGTGCAAAAGTGTCTTTCATCCCTTCCTGTGTTGCTGGGCCATCTTGTTTAGATTCTGCTCTTCCTAGAAAGGTTGGACTAGATGATCCCTGAGGTCTCTTCCAACCTGTGATTCTGTGTGCTTTCGGGGTCCTCACTGAGCTACTGCCTGGTGTATTTCAGAGCCACAGCAGGGCTGTTGAACAAGCTTCAACTTGCTCTGTGGGTTTATTTTAGCAGCTGGCTTTTCTATTCTGTGTTGCAGTATAGAAATGTGATGGTGAAGGAGCAGGCAAGGGGCCTCTGTATTACAGGATCCTGGTATGAGAAGATTTTTCAGTGGCAGTAATGTGCACAGACAGGGCAGTTTGACACCACTGTGGAGGTACTAAGCTGTTGCAGAATCACTTATAAAAAAAGAAAAGGTAATCAGTCATCTTCCACCCAGTCCACTTGTCACAGCAATGCTGGCTGATTTGAACACAATGGACTGTTTCTGCTTTAACTGTAGCTAATATTAAATAGGTGAAATAATAACTAAAATATAAATTGTATGTTGGCGAAGTCCTTTGCGGGTGGTGCACCTTTTAATGGTCTGAATATTAATGTGGAAACACACACTTAATAATCTTTCTCAATTTTTTCAGTTGCAGAAAACTTGCATATTTTTTAAAAAACAGTTACATCATGATATGAGAAAGGGAGGAAAAACCTGTTTGAAAGGTTTTGTTAAGTCTGTGAAAAGGCAAAACGGTATTGTGGAATTATTTAACCATTATCTGTTTGGTGATCATAATACAACTAGTTTTTTCCCAGTTGAGCAGACAATTAAAAATGCAGGAAAGAGGAATATTTTTGTTTCATATCGCAGTAGTGAAGAATGACAGGCTCCCTTGTGTTCAGCCCAGGCAAAAGGGGTGTTATAGTCATGACAGAAATAATGCAGAACCTTTTACAACCCATCAACGTTTCTTAAGTAATTTTTCTGCTCTTGTTACTGCGTATATGGATGCAGACACAGCAGTGTATATGATGCTGCTTGTAAGCTAAAATCATAGAGGTCTGTCTTCCTGTTATTTTGTGAGATGTCAGGTAAAAAAAAAAATATATTTTTTTGACAAAACATTAGTTTTCCTCTGCTACTGGCAACCACTTAAAGACAGTGAAATATTAATTATTTAAAACAATTTAATTTTATTTGCATAGTACTTTTGCGCTCTTCTCAGTTTGGTCAATGAAAGTATATTAGCAATTTTTAATAGGTTTTCCTTTCAGACTAGTACACAGAAAACAAACAGCTGTGATGTTTGGATTGCTCATGCTGCAGGGTTAAACTTTACTCATGTCATGCACATCACACAGAAGCACCATATTCTACTTTTGCCCTTTTGGCTAGGATCTGAAGTGCCTGATAAGATGGCAAAGACAGAAGTTTTTTCTTGAAAATGCTCTTCTTTGATGGGTGGTGGTGTTAAGGTACAAATACAAAAGCATCCAGATTTTTTTGTATGTCTGTATTAGTTTGTAAGCTTCAGGCATACTCTACAGCATGAAAGAGGAAGAAGAAATAAAAAGTGCACCTGCTTCTAGTAGGGTAGTGTGGCAGTAAGGGACATGGAATGGCCTGATGGCCTTACTATTTCCCTGACTACTTAGGTAGCTGAGCACCATGTTAGTGTGACAGTAGTGCTGGTAGTACCTACCTCTGCTAGTGAGGCGTAAGCATGAGTTATATACTGTGTGTTATGTACTGTGTTCCTGGGTCTTGCAGTTAAGGGGCACCAAATGTTTTGAAGACTCTCCCTTCTTGTCTCCTCTGCCCAAGGAGCTACACACCATTTATTCATGCACATAACTTTAAATATTCAGGTATAGTCACTATTCAATGTCAGCTGTTATTTTCAACTCCTTATTTCTCCTGTTTGTTATGTTGTCAGTTCAAAAGTGAGGGGCTATTGAATTTGCATTACTTCAGTAAATTTGGGGATGTGCCTCTGACATTTGGAGGTTGTGATGAGTTGGGGACAGAAGTTGAATCTTGTGGTATGACAGGACAGAAAGAGAATGTAGCTGATGGAGCAGGGTGGGCCCCAGAGGTGCGCCAAACTTCTCAAATTAACTTCAACACCCCTGTCCCCACTTTGTGTCACTTCTCTACAGAAATTTCATGCACATTCCCACATTTAATTTCTTTTGGCTGTGACTGGTTCCTGCCATATCTTCTGAAAAATTCAGATAATAAAGTACTGTCTCCCTAATACTTGTGTTTGAAAGAAATACTGATCGCTCATAACTGATGAGAAATGTAACACACAGTTATGCTGTAGTGGGCATCTGTGTGCGGTGTTGTTTATAAAAGCTGTTATTAGATTTTTTTATTCTGTTAAAAAAAAAGACAATAATGAGGACAATTATTCATCTTGCCGAACCTGTATTCTGAGCCAAAATTGACTCTATTAAACTATAATAGGACTAACAATTTGAATAGCAGCAGCATCGTTCTCCCCACCATGTGAGTTGGTGAGAAAACATGGATGTAGTTGAAATGAGGGAATGAGAGACCACACAGTCTAGCAGGGGAGGGAAAAATGATGTATTTTCCATTTGGTTTATATCCAACAACAACAAAAAAAAGAGATTATTTCCTTTTTCTTCTCTGGGGTAACATGATGGGAAAAATGAGCAAAAGAAGTACGGACAAGTGCAGAGAAGAAAGGTACAAAGGTAATTAGCTGGTTTGACCATGTCTGTAGTCATTTGTGCAGTCAAGTCAGTCACAGGTTTCCCTGCCTTGCCCCCGTCACTTGCTGATGGAGCCAGATTTCTCTGCTACTTTGCGAGTTGTGTTTTTAGCAGCAGCAGCCACCTCCCTGTTCAACACCAGCACCTCCCTGATCTTGTGGGAGATCATGGACCAGGAAGCTGACAGAAGATCTATTTACCAGCAGCAACTGGGGACAGAGTAAATCGAAGCAAGATTTTTTTCTTTTGTCCGAATGAGTGAAGGAAGTGTTGAGATGGGACCTCTTCCAGAGGAAATTGTAAACTGTACAATTTCATCTTGATCATGCTGTATTAAAATTTGAGCTGTTTTCTTACTTAAGAGTGTGTTTTGTGCTATTTAAAATTATGTGTGTGTTTGAAAATAATTTGCCTTTATAAAATGTCATGCCAAGTAGACTGACTGTACTTAGTTTTATATTTAAATTTCTTTACTTCAGGAAAGAAACATCCATGTAGGACAGTAGAATGTGCCTAAAGTTGGGAACCCATTAGGCTTGTGTGTGTACAGTACATATGCTCAAGATCAGGTGATTTGGGCCACAGAATGCTTACAGTCAAAATGAACATTGAAATTTGGAATTGATTTTGAAATCCCAGTTTGTACAGAGAAGGAAAAAATACTTGGTTAAAAATAGTCAGGATTAGAATGTAGAAAACAGTAACAGATGGGTGTATGTGTTTCCAGGACATGTGTTCTTAACTTTCATTTCTGACAAGAGATTTGCATGCTAGATTGATTACTCTGTAGCTGTTTCCTGCATAATTTCTTAGATTTTTGGCTGAAACATCCTGTACCAGCCATTGTACAGACAGGACGCTAGACTCACTCAGAGAGAGCAGTTGGGTTTAGTAAGCCTCTCTTCTCCTGTCTGTGGCCTGTCAGAATCCCTCCTCTGGGCTGGCTCATGTCTTAAAGCATGGGAGGTGTAACCCCTCTAAGTGCTTCAGACTGCCTGCTCTGTCTCCATTTTACTTCAGCCCATCTTGCCCAGTCCCTGTCCGAAGGTCAAGCTTTCTGTCTGGTCTGAGAGTCATATTAATGTTTTGCAAATATTCAGAAAGTGAATGTAGGGCTTCTACGTGAAGTAGCAAGATGTAATTACTAAAGCTTTCTAGAATATTTTAGTCAAGCTCAACATGAGATTTAGTTTCTTAGGCCTTTTTATTTTCTCTTTTCCAGAAAAACCTAAAGCAGTGCTGGAAACTTTTATTCTGTGATAGAGATGGGAGGCAGTTTAAGAATAAATCTCTTAAATGTCCATTTGAGTGGAAACCCAACTGGGAAAGAAGTTTCACTACATGTTGAGCAAAAAGGCCTTTAGAATATTAACCTTATCTGTAGATGTTTTACATACCACTTCATTAACACTGCATCCCGATTAGTCTTTGTTTGTGACTTCCAGAGCTGGAATTTCTGCAGATGAGGCAGCAGCTGTCAGAAATACAGTTAGATCTAATGTTGTGAAATAAGTATTTTAGTGGCACGGATGACAAGAGTTGAGAAATACATATTATCTTTCATCTGCATTTCAAATCACTTTCCAGATGAGCTAATTAGGCCTTCAAGATAATTAGATGTAACTTATAAATAAATAATGGAAAGTGACTTGCCTAGTATCACATAGCAAATCAAAAGCTGGCTAAGATGAAACCTGGGAGACCTGGCTTCAGATTTCCTGCCATCAGCACGCAGTCAGTCTGTAGCTCCCAATGTTGCATCTAAGAGAGATGTATTTGCACAAGACCCTGTAAGGCGAAGGGCTTGAGTATTCAGATCTCTGCTGCAGCTCATACTTCATTGTACAGTATTTCATAGAGTTGTCGTGGAAGAAGAGCAGACCTCCTTCTTTGTTGAATGAAGTAATGCTTATTTAAAAAGGCAGGCTGTGGCGAAAGCATGGGGAATGCTAGTATATTCCTGTAACAAGGTGGAAGCTTTGACAATTGTTAATTTGAGTCCTGCTTTGGGAGCAGTCTCTAGGTTAAATAAACAGTAGTTTGATGTTCTCCTAACACAAAGGATTGCTTTATTTGAGGCACTGCATGTGCTTGAATGGTTTTTGTTGGTTGTTTTTGTTTTGAAACTGAAGATCACATTGGTCCTGAAATTTTAGTATTTGTTTTTCCTGCCAGTTTTGGTAACACAGTTTCTTTACCTTGGTGAAAGAATGTCCTGGTGTTTTGTCGGTAGATTACCCCCTTTTGATTGCTCTGAACATCCTCTTATGAACTCAAATCGAAACTGTTATTCTTGGAGTATTGATGATACTGATAACTGTCTGTTTATGCTGTCTGTAGTGGAGGATGGCATACCCCTTTGGAACTGTATGCATGTAATTTGTGAACTAAGGAGGGCTCAAGTGCTGATGTGTAATGAATTAGGGTGTCTGTAGCTCTCGCGTCAGAACTTCCAGTGTGAAAAGCATGCTACTGACCGTAAAAAGAACTCACTGGTGTACCAGAGTGTGTACTGACACGCAAAAGCAGCAGATGTTAGTTTGAGAATCTTTGCTTATATTTGAAATGAACCTTTTAAAGGCTTAAACCAGAAGTTTTTTGCCCAACTCTGTAGTAGTTTGCTCTGATGCATGTGCTTGTGGGACCCCCTGGCAGTACTCACACACAGTGAGCAGGGCTAACATGCTTTATTGAGCCCCCCCTGGGAATGGGAGATGTTTGGAGTTCAGAAGGAGACTTCCAGCTTGTGAAACTTAATTCAGTTTCTTTGAAGTTTTGCGGGGAAGGTTCAGGAAATTGAGTATGCTTCTGTTCAAAAATCAGGGAGTCTAGGTCCTTATGGAAGGACAGAATTCCTGTTTTCGTGTTACAGGGATCACAAATTTTAAGATGACATTTTTTTAGATAACAAAACTAAGAACTTCATAATGTTGATGTTTGTGAGAATAACATTTTGGCATAGTTTGATCTTGTTATGCAAGGAATAACCATGCAAGTTCTCTCTCTGAATAACGATACACCTTTTGGTATATTTTTTTTCTTTTCCTTTAAATGAAATAATAGCACGAGAAAGACTTTAAAAATCATACTGCAGCACTGATAACTTTTTTTAATTAATAGGGGTTAGGTGTTTTGTATACATAAGTATAAATGTTACTTGGCAAGAATTACTTCTTACCACATTATTCTTAAGGTACAAGTAGAAAGGCAAATCAATTTCTCATGGGAAAAGTGATGTTGATGAAAGCATGCAGCAAATCAGAGTATTAATTTAAATAATGTGTTGTTAGCCAGAGTGACGAGGCAACATGAACCACGACGAACAATGATAAGTTAGTTTATCCTGAAGAAAAATTCATTATAATTTACAGTCACTGTAAGAAAAACTGCACTCAAAATAGCTACAGATTATGAAGCAGCTCTGTCTTCTGTGCATTCTCTATGTGGAGATACTGTGATTCTACGTTTCCGTGACTTACACAGAGAAGATTAAATAGCAGTTGTATTAGAGAGGTGATTGTTGAATTCACATTTCATAGTGAAATCCGATTCTACTACTTTTCCATAAAATGATAACATGTTCTAAAAACAGTTCTGTCAGTTTCACTGGTGCTACTTGCAGAAAAAGTTACTGCTTAATATGAGTGAGGATTGTAGATAGCAAATGTATGGCATTCTTCTTACATTGACAGAATCAATACAGTTGCAAGAATCTAGCTGAGTTCTGATATAGGATGGAATACTTTTTAGGTAACAAAATACATCAATAACTTAATAGCTCGTTATGAAAGTTAGTCTGCTCTCTAATGTTCATGAGAGATTAAAGATCAGATCTGAAGAGACAGCCAAGCCAAATTAACATTTAGTTGCTGCTGGGAGTAGTCCTGCTTCTTCTTCCTCCCTTGCTTGTTCCAATGTTCATCTGATTAGTTGGTAAATTGACTGAGGTTACCAACTTGCAGAAGGCTTGTTCTGGATAGATTAGCTTTGTGCCAGTGAATTGACTCACTGAAGGATCACATGAATATCAGAGCTGATAGAAAGGAAGCATCCAGGAACGTGTGGCTGGGAAGGGGAAGCTAAGAGGAGGAGGGAGTATGGGACCTGTTTTCAGCAGCAGTTGTTCTGTTACATCAGCTTAGCTGAGTTCCTGTTATAGCACCTTAGCATCTCACTGCTTTAAATTGTTCTGGTTGTCAAAATGTCAGTCTGTAAAATACTCAGTATATTCAGAGAGGTGGGGCTACGTGAGAAAAATAACAACTAGAAAATAATGCAGTCCTACCCACAATGTATTACTCCTTCAACTGGGAATAATGGACTTTCTGCTGGTATGGTGAATGACTTGGACTTGTTAAAGGAAGTCTGTGAATAAACGGGAAAACCAAAGCTTGTATTTTTCATTTGCTAGTATTCTCCCATTCTATGAAATTCCGTTGTTTCAGTTAGTGATGTTGTGGATATCATGTTGCAGCACAGAACCAACCTATATGCTGGGGTGCTGGCCCTTGCAGTGTCATGCATGCTGCAGTCCTTCCTGGACTGGGATAAATAGAAAAGTTTTGCTACATGTGCTGTAACTGTACCAAAGAAACACGCAATATCTGTCTCCTTAGGCAATCCAGAATTCTTTCATTCTTTCATCATCTGCAGGCACAGACATTTTATGCTTTCAGAAAAAATACATATGCTAAGAATAATTTAAAATATACTATTGGGTACATTGTGTTTTTCCTGAAGCTCTTGAGCTGGAAGAAAAAATTGCAGAAAGCCTCAGAGACTTGCTGTTATTCAGATGCAGTGAAGAACAGGTGTGTTGGTTGCCTCTGCAGTGCGCCAGAAGAATACTTGAGTTCATGCTGCCAGGCTTTGTTTTCTCTTTTTATTCCAAGAAAGGATACAAACGGATAGAATCATAGAATCATAGAATTGTTAAGGTTGGAAAAGACCCTTGAGATTGTCAAGTCCTCTTAAGATCATTGAGTCCAACCGCTAACCTATCACTGCCAAGTCCACCACTAAACCATATCCTCAAGCACCATGTCTACCCTTCTTTTAAATACCTCCAGGGATGGAGACTCCACCATCTCCCTGGGCAGCCTGTGCCAATGTTTGACAACCCTTTCGGTGAAGAATTTTTTCCTAATATCCAACCTAAAATTCCCCTGGCGCAGCTCAAGGCCATTTCCCCTCATCCTATCGCTTGTTACTAGGGAAGAGAGACCGACCCCCGCCTCGGTACAACCTCCTTTCAGGTAGCTGTAGAGAGCAATAAGGTCTCACCTGAGCCTCCTCTTCTCCAGACTGGACAACCCCAGCTCCCTCAGCCGCTCCTCACAAGACTTGTTCTCTAGACCTTTCACCAACTTCGTTGCCCTTCTCTGGACACGCTCCAGCACCTCAATGTCCTCCTTGTAGTGAGGGGCCCAAACCTGCACACAGTACTTGAGGTGTGGCCTCACCAGTGCCGAGCACAGGGGCACGATCACCTCCCTGCTCCTGCTGGCCACACTGTTCCTGATACAAGCCAGGATGCCATTGGCCTTCTTGGCCGCCTGAGCACACTGCTGGCTCGTGTTCGGGTGGCTGTCAACCAGCACCCCCAGGTCCTTTTCCTCCAGGCAGCTCTCCAGCCACTCCTCCCCCATCCTGTAGTGTTGCGTGGGGTTGTTGTGACCCAAGTGCAGGACCCAGCACTTGGCCTTGTTGAGTCTCGTACCATTGGCCCCAGCCCAATGATCCAGCCTGTCCAGGTCCCTCTGTGGGGCCTTCCTGCCCTCCAGCAGATCGACACTTCTGCCCAGCTTGGTGTCATCTGCAAACTTACTGAGGGTGCCCTCGATCCCCTCATCCAGATCGTCAATGGAGGCATTGAACAGGACCAGCCCCAACACTGAGCCCTGGGAAACACCACTCGTGACCGGCTGCCAACTGGATGTGACTCCATTCACCACCACTCTCTGGGCTCGGCCATCCAGCCAGTTTTTAACCCAGCGCAGAGTGCACTTGTCCAAGCCGTGAGCAGCCAGCTTCTCCAGGAGAATACTGTGGGAGGCAGTGTCAAAGGCCTTACTGAAGTCCAAGTAGACAGTGCCCACAGCCTTCCCCATATCCACTAAGCAGGTCACCTTATCATAGAAGGAGACCAGGTTAGTGAGGCAGGACCTCCCTTTCATAAACCCATGCTGGCTGAGCCCGATCCCCTGGTTGTCCCACACGTACCACATAATGGCATTCAAGGTGATCTGCTCCATGACCTTTCCCGGCACTGAGGTCAGGCTGACAGGCCTATAGTTCCCCAGATCCTCCTTCCAACCCTTCTTGTAGAGGGGTGTCACAGTCGCTAGTTTCCAGTCATCTGGGACCTCCCCGGTTGACCAGGACTGCTGGTAAATGATGGACAGTGGCTTGGCGAGCTCCTCTGCCAGCTCCCTCAGTATCCTTGGGTGGATCAAGGGAGTCTGCCTTTTACTGACCTTGTAATTGTCTGTGGACTGGCAAGAAGTTGCCTATTTCCCTTTCAAGGTTGCAAAAATGGCCTTGTTGACTGTCTTAAGCCAAGATTTTAACATATTCCTCTGCCTTTATAGTTGAAGCATCATGCCTGAACTATACTGGGTTATAGCCTTGCTGCTGTGACCCTGTCTTTTCATTACCACATTACTGGTTTTCTTGTATGTCGAAGTATAGAGGACTTCCATACCCCAGTTATGTGCTTCTCAGTAAGCATTTACACAAATGAGAAGGCATGATAAATAATCTTTTGGGGTGACTATTTAAACTTAACAAGTTTATGTATGTGAGTATAAAGATAAGCAGATTACATTAGTCTTTGTGTATGACTTCTATCAAAAGCGTCATTTAAAAAGCTGAAACAAGTAACAAGTTTGTTAAAGTACCACGGAACAGGATATAGGATGAGCAATGCTGTGTTAATTGTGCGTGTCAGCAGTGCAATGTTACCTCTTCCTGCCATGGCTATCCTGTTGATACCCAGTTAGGGATGATTCTTCCTTGCTTTTTGTTGGAGAAACTGTGGATTGTAGTTTGCTAAAGCTTTTCTCTAAGATTATTCATGTTTCGTGCCTATATGTGTTCTACAAACAAACACCCTGTGAAGTTTTTCTCAGTTCCTTTAATCTTTGATTAGAGGAGAATTTAGCTATCATCTCAGAACAACAATTGCAGGGGGGAGGATTCCACACGTAATAGCCTTATTTACAGTGAGTAGAGGTAGCCTTGTTGTGACAGTCTGAGAGTAGAAATCATGAGGCCTGAAATCTGTTCCTGCCTTTGCCCTAGACTTAGTTCTTAATATAGACAAGTCACAGCATGTCTCTGCTGTGAAACAGGGATTATACCTGCCTCCTTAACAACAGTGTAAGTTTGCTACCCTCTCTAAAGAAAAAAGGTTGTAAAAAATGCAAAGTGCCATTTCAGCTCTGCATTTCATTTGAACTCTGGATTTCCAGGGTGAAGGAAACTGAGTATTTGTCTTATTGTCTCAGACCCCTTTGGATCCAACTAGAAGACTTCTTTTCTCACCCAAAGCTTCCAGTTTTCCCTCTTCCTCCTCACATGTTTTGAAAGCATTCTCAGATTGCTGCATCTGCCTCTGTCAGTTATGCCAATACACTGTTTGCATGGTGGCACTTTTAAATTTTTGTCTCATATAAAATTTTTTTTTGGTTTTTGGTATGCTTTAATTTCTTCAGAGCTGAGCCTTGGCTGCTCTGCATGTGCAGCAGTAGAAACTGGGGGGGCAACTAAAACCACGAACCATTTTACTAATGGCAACTGGCTTTTTGTTCTTCCTAATTAAAATATGAAATTGTTAGAGATATCCATGTTACTGTCACTTTTCTCTTTGTATTTCTGCTCAATGGTGACCTTTGACTCTACAGATTGAAATGGTTTTGTTGCTTTATACCATTTTTGGTATTGGTATATGGATTTTGAAGCCAGCAGGTACTTTTTTCTTTTTACTGAAATATTCCTTGGTTTGGCTTTTATGAACTTTCCCACCCCACCTCTGTTTTATTCAGTGCTTCAGTGCTGCTTTGCTTTGCTCTTTCTGTTGGTTAGGAAGTGAAGACAACAAGTAAAATGGTGTTCAAAACATGGAAGTGTTGGTTGTAATGTAACACATGTGCTGTTCCCAGCTCATCTTTTATGACTCATTAGCACCTTTTCGGAGAAAGTTGCTCCTGCTAGGCTAAGTGGAGGGAGGAGGGGGATACCCCTTTAGCCTTTTCATGTGTTTTGTTTTAGTCCTCTGTATTTATAATGGCCTAGCTTGAAGGCTAGCACCTTCCTGTGGGTGCCACTACCTATTTTTAGCAGGTGTCCTTCCTTGCATTGAAGACTTAAAACTTCATACTTTGAGATTAACAGATAAAGCAATTTACAAGACTTCAAACAGCCTCTTGATGGAACAAATCTGTTTGGGCACCTTTACACAGTGTTAGTAAATTGCTGGAAGTTTGCTTTTTATGCTTTATTTTTTCTACTTTCTTTGGACTATCTTGATAAGTTACCTGTTTCTGGAGTAACAGATTAACAAATTATGTAAATATGAAAAATACCAAGTTACTCCTTTTTTGTAGCTTGGGGTGCCTGGTAGGAGTTTAAAATAACAAACATCCATCAATGTTGTTTTCCTGGTTCAAATGGCAACTGTTTGAAACATCTGCTGTTTAGCAGTGCGTGGATAACTTGCTTTATTAGAAGTCACATGCCTGGAGAGTTGCATCTGAGCCAGCGTGTCTAAATATTTTTAAAACAAGCTATGCTGCTAATCTTTGCTCAAAAACTAGGCTTTTGGCTGATGTTCATCAACCTCAAAGCATGTAATTTGGCTAAAAGAGATATTTTCTTCTTCAGCATTTGTGAAGCATATATGTATGTGAAGAGCAATAAGTCTCGTATAAGTATTTATTCAGTCATTTTTGAACTTAGCTTATTGCTGTTGACCTTATGAAGCACTCCTAGATGTTGACTGTGGCTGCCTTCAGAAATGGGGATCAACATGAGTTAAATGCAGATTTTGATCTGTTTTCTAACAACTTTGTGCTTATTTTTTTGAGCTCCTCTGTTGGTATATTATATAAATCACTATAACTTGCTTGAAGGCAGTGGAGCAATGGTGAGTAACAACTGCTAAAGTTTTGGACCTTATTTTGGTTCTAATATGTTTGTTTCAGATGACAAAAAATCTCATTGTTGAGAGAGAGAGGTAATATTTAAACATCTAGTTTAGCATTTAAAAGGAAAGGAATAACAACATGCAGAAACAGGCTTTTTTCTTACTGTGATAGCCAACCTCAACAGTAGATCCAGCATCTGAAAATTTGATGTAGCAAGTGGTGAGCTTTACTGTGTTGAGATTCCAGTTTACATAATTGCATTAATTGAACTGTTAAGGAGCAAAAAGTCTGTCTAATAAATTTTCACAAAGCTTTTACTTGTGAAGAGACAAATATAAATATTTGCGGTTGTGAAGAACTTTGTATGCATCACTGGGGTAAAATGGAACAATACAGTATTTTGTTTGCCGCTTTCAGTGGTTTTGAAGAACTGCAGAAACATTAAGTATTCATCAGAATTTAACAAAAAGCAATATCTCATTTTTCCACCTAAGTCCAGAGCCTACAGTCAGAATGAGTTGAATTCAGAGGAGGAGAAGGATTCATGGGGAGGATGATTTTCAGCTGCCTTTATGTGGCCTAGGGCTGGTTGTTTGGCTTTGTTTGTTTGTTTCCTCAGTGTGTGATACGGCAGTAATTTTGACTGCTACCCAAAAGGTGATTGTGGTGGTCATCTTTCTACTTCACTGACAATATGCTTCATCTCCCTTCAACTTCCCCTTGAGCAGCAGAAGGCAGTAACACCTGATGAAGTGTCTTGTGGCCAGATTGCCACTACTTTTCTGTACAGCAGAATCTTTCCAGGTGACTGCTGCTTTGGTGAACTTGCCAGTTATAATTCACCCTTGCTATTTGAGCTTGTGCCTTCTGTTTCTTGTCAGCAACTTCTGTGGCTGAGAAGGAAGAGTGAGGAGCTGAAATTCTGTCTCTCCCTATATATGAACATTCAGCCCTTCAGCCCTTGTCCTGACATCTCTGGAGGCATTGGCATTTCTCTGGAGGCATTGGCATTACTCTCATTATCTGGCTAATCCTAATGATGATTGTTTAATTTACTTATAGATTAAAGAATAATCTACAGGTTTGTTAATGCAGGTTCATTTTCATGGGGTGTCACCTCTTCATTTAGTCTACAATATATAACAGTTACTTCAGCACTTGGAATATTAGCCTTCCAGTTGACCACTGAGCTCTTCAGCTCGCAGGGTGGCAGACTATGTTACACTGAGAGGTTTGTGGCAACATTTGCTGTCAACTGTCTTTGGGGGAGTACTTTGGTTTACACTGAGAACTAAGTTCATGAGACTAACAGGTATAGTAGTCACGGCAAGTACTTTTTCCCCAGGTTTTCCTACAGAACCCTGATAATCCTTCTCTGTGGTTGTTAAGAGGCTCCAGATCATAGTGGTTCTCCCTCTGGCAGACGCTTAAATATATTTGGGCTAATCAGGGGAATTGGTCGAAAGAGAAGTAGTGCCCAGTCCACTACAACTCTTATCAGGTTAGGCTTTACAATGTTGCTAGCAGAAGCCATATATTGGACATCAGAAGTAGTCGACATGGATTCCCCAAGGGAAGATCATGCTTGACCAACCTGGTAGCCTTCTGTGATGGCATGACTGGCTGGGCAGATGAATGGAGAGCAGTGCGTGGTGTTTACCTTAACTTCAGCAAGGCTTTGACACTGTCTCCCATAACATCCTCAAAGGTAAGCTTAGAAAGTGTGGGTTGGATGGTGAGGTGGATTGAGAACTGGCTCAACAACAAAACTCATAAAGCCGTGATCAACGGGGCAGAGTCTGGCTGGAGGCCTGTCACTAGTGGTGTTCCCCAGGGGTCTGTGCTGTGTCCAGTCCTGTTCAATGTATTCATCAGTGACCTGGATGATGGGATAGAGTGTAACCTCAGCAAGTTTGCGATGATACCAAGCTTGGAGGAGTGGCTGATACACCAGAAGGTTGTGCTGCCATCCAACGAGACCTGGACAGGCTGGAGAGCTGGGCCAAGGGGGACGTGGTGAAATTCAACAAGAGCAAGTGCAAGTTCCTGCACCTGGGGAGAAACAACCCCAGGCACCGGTACAGGTTGGGGTTGACCTGCTGGAAAGCGGCTCTACTGAGAGGGACCTGGGAGTGCTGGTGGACAACAAGTTGACCATGAGCCAGCAATGTGCCATTGTGGCGAAGAAGGCCAATGGTATCCTGGGTTGCGTAAAAAGGAGTGTGGGCAGCAGGTCGAGGAAGGTTATCCTCCCCCTCTATTCTGCCCTAGTGAGGCCACATCTGGAGTGCTGCATCCAGTTCTGGGCCCCCAGTTCAAGAAAGACAGGGAACTATGAAGCAGAGAGCTACCAAGATGATCAGGGGACAGGAGCATCTTCCTTATGAGGAGTGGCTGAGAGACTTGGGTTTGTTCAGCCTGGAGAAGAGAAGAATGAGGTGGGGTCCTATCAATGCTTATAAATATCAAAAGGGTGTATGTCAGGATGATGGGTCTAGACTCTTTTCATCATTGCCCAATGACAGGCCAAGGGGCAATGGGCACAAGTTGGAACACAGGAAGTTCCACCTCAATATGAGAAAAAACTTCTTTCCTGTGAGGGTGCCAGAGCAGTGGAAGAGACTGCCCAGGGAGGTTGGGAGTCTCCATCCGTGGAGACATTCAAAACCTGCCTGGATGCGTTCCTGTGCCCCCTGATCTAGGTGTTCCTGCTCAAGCAGAGGGGTTGGACATGATGATCTCCAGAAGTCCCTTCCAACCCCTACCATTCTGTGATTCTGTGGTCTCTGTAACAGCAATGCCTTTAAATTCCACTGTTTTGGTGTTTGTAATGCATATCAATGTTATCCTGGGTGTGACTGAGAAGTGTATATTTTTGAGATAATCTCATTTGTACTTGCTGTGTGTTAGAACCTGGGCACACTGCTGGCTCATGTTCAGCCGGCTGTCAACCAGCCCCCGCAGGTGGTCCTCCACTGGGCAGCCTTCCAGCCACTCTTCCCCAAGCCTGTAGCATTGGTGGTTGTGACCAAAGTGCAGGACCTGGCACTTGGCCTTGTTAAACCTCATACAGTTGGCCTCAGCCCATCGATCCACCTTGTCCAGGTCCCTCTGCAGAGCCTTCCTACCCTCGAGCAGATTGACACTCCCACCCAACTTGGTGTTGTCTGCAAACTTACTGAGGGTGCACTTGATCCCCTCATCCAGATCATTGTTAAAGATATTGAACAAGACTGGCCCCAACACTGAGTCCTGGGGAACCCTGCTCATGACTGGCTGCCAACTGGATTTAGCTCCATTCACGACAACTCTCTGGGCTCGGCCATCCAGCCAGTTTTTAACTCAGCGAAGAGTATACCCATCCAAGCCATGAGCTGCCAGCTTCTCTAGAAGGATATTGTGGGAGACAATATCAAAGGCTTTACTAAAGTCCAGGTAGATAACATCCACAGCCTTTCTGTCATCCAGTAGGTGGGTCACCCTGTCATAAAAGGAGATCAGGTTGGTCAGGCAGGACCTGCCTTTCATGAAGCCATGCTGGCTGGGCCTCATCCCCTGGTTGTCCTCCACTTGCCTGGTGAGCTCACTCAAGATGAACCACTCCATAGTCTTCCCCAGTACCGAGGTCAGGCTGACAAGCCCGAGTTCCCTGGATCCTCCTTCTGGCCCTTCTTGTAGATGGGCATTACATCGGTGTTGTGGTTTAGCGGCAGCTCAGCCCCACACAGCCGCTCGCTCGCTCCCCCACTGGTAGATGGGGGAGAGAATCAGAAGGGTAACGCTCATGGGTTGGGATAAGAACAGTTTAATAATTAAAATTAAAAGAAACAACAGTAGAAATGCAATGTAAAGGAGAACAAAGAGAGGCGCAAAGCCCCGGGGGAGGGGGGAAGGGAGGGGAGAGGGGAAATGAACTGCCGAAACAAACTGCACGCGCCGCAGCCGCTCGCCGCCCGCTGACCCGACGCCGCGCCGCCTCCGCGCTGCCACTGCCCCCCCTCAATATATTGGTCATGGTGTCACATGGCATGGAATGAACCTGCCATTGGCCAGTCGGGGTCAGCCGCCCCCGCCATGGCCCTGCCCCTCCCAGCCCCCCCCCCGCCACACGGCAGAGCGCGGGAAGCTGGAAAGGTAGCCGACCCCCACAGTGAGGAGAATTAACTCCTTCTCAGCCAAAACCAGCACAATCGGCAAGCCTCCAGTCATGTGGGACCTCCCCGGTTAACCAGGACTGCTGATAAATGATGGACAGTGGTTTGGCACGCTTCTCCACCAGCTTCCTCAGTATGCTCGGGTGGATCCCATTTGGCCCCACAGACATGTGAGTGTCCAGGTGGACCAGCAGGTTGTAAACTGCTTCCTCCTGGATTATGGGGGGTTTATTCTGTGATCTGTCCCTGTCTTCCAGCCCAGGGGCTGAATACCCCAGGGATAACTGGTCTGGTGCTTAAAGGCTGAGGCAAAGCAGGGGTAGGGAGGAGACCGTGCCCCTGTACTCAGCACTGGTGAGGCCACACCTTGAATACTGTGCTCGGTTTTGGGCCCCTCACTACAAGAAGGACATTGAGGTGCTGGAGCGTGTCCAGAGAAGGGCAGCGAAGCTCTGAAGGGTCTAGAGAGCAAGTCTTACAAGGAGCGGCTGAGAGAGCTGGGGTTGTTTAGTCTGGAGAAGAGGAGGCTGAGGGAGGACCTTATTGCTCTCTACAGCTACCTGAAAGGAGGTTGTAGTGAGGGGGGTGTTGGTCTCTTCTCCCAGGTCACTAGCAATAGAACGAGAGGAAACGGCTTCAAGCTGCATTAGGGGAGGTTTAGACTGGATATTATGAAAAATTTCTTTACTGAAAGAGTGGTCAGGCATTGGCACAGGCTGCCCAGGGAGGTGGTGGAGTCGCCATCCCTGGTATTTAAAAGATGGGTAGATGTGGCACTTCAGGGCATGGTTTAGGAGACGTGGTAGTGTTTGATTGATGGTTGGACTTGATGATCCTAGAGGTCTTTCCCAATCTTAATGATTCTGTGATTCTATGGTAGTGCAGTATTTTCTTCTGCCATTTTGTGTGCAGTGTAAAGGTACCAAGCAGTAACCTGTGCTAGCAGCGCTGTATGTTGTCTATCAAGTCCTTGCTTGGTATTCTAGTTTTCCCTCTCGTTATGGTTGTTCCACTGTTACTGACTCTGCTACTTCCTGACAAGCCTGGAGAAGGACTGTGGTCAAACTGTTCAGTGGGAGGCTGGGAAAGAATTGGGATAGAAGCTTCTTGCAGAGTGGGTGTATAGACCCAGCTGTGTGTTAGGATTGTGCATGGTGCTGTCCTGGTTGGAGGTGGGACTTGTAGAACCACAGTTCTGCTTCATTATGTACTTGTCCACCAGGACATCCATGATAGTAGTAGCCTTTCCATAATAAGTATATTTGAAAGAAAGTATATATTTGAAAGAAAGTATATTTGAAGGCTGATTGTATGCTTCCTCCACTATTGTGGTGGATTGACTCCAGCTGGCAGCTCGCTCACTCCCTCTGCAGAGGGATGGGGGACAGAATTGGAAGGGCAAAAGCAGGAAGAAAAATGTGAGTCAAGGTAGAGACAGTTTTAAGGGGGGGGGGTTGGGGGGGGGGGGGGGTGGGATGACGGACACCCAACAAACACATCTCCATACCCTCTCCCCACCCCCAACAAGTGAGGCAAGGGCAGTCACCACCAGCAGACAGATGCCCAGCCAGTATCCGAGCAATGGCTACTTTTGAAAAACTCACCCCGCTGCCCTCTCAAACAGACCGTTGCTTAGACATTGTAGTGTATTCAATCCAGTAGCTGAAATCAGACCAAATTCTTGGATTAAGCTATGCAGAGCAAGAATCTGAAAACTAAGATTCTCAAGTTCAGTGTTTTGCTTGTATATTAGTCATTACTCAAACCTGACTGAAATCCTTTTAGTTTCAGTATTCTCAATTAGGAAATGGTAACATTGATAGCACTGACTGAATGCTTAAGTGTGTGGTAGTAGAAAGGTAGTAATGCTAAAGGTAGGAATATTTGTAAGGATCCTTTATTTCTTAGGAACACCAATAATTGAAAAACCCACTGTGGTGGTGTTATTCTTGGATTTTATTTTTTTTTCTAAATGAATAAGAAAACATTCTTGGGAGATCTGTATGAATTCTCAAGTTTGAGAACATCTTGAGACATTTGACAGGAATGCCAAATAACACTGGAGCTATTGTTAGAAGGGAACCTGATATTGTTATTGTTCCACTTAAATGGAGTTGTGCAAGGAAATGCCAGCTCCTCTATTGAAGGAACTCAATCAACTGGAAGAGTTTTCAGTTTCTTGCATTAGTAGCTGCCAAACGAATGGGAAGAACTGATTTAATCCAAGTATGACAGCTTACTCAACAAGCATCTGAAGGAGTGAAATGTAAATGAATTGTCCTTTGCAGGGGAGATTTCTGGAATATAAATCACAGGTGGGAAGCATGAGTTTTGAGCTGGTAGATTTTATATAGAGAAAAGCCTGTATCTTTTAAAAGATGATTAAATTAATGTACAGTGAGGCAATACAACATTTCACTTAGAGTATGAAGAGAGAGGAAGAGCAGTTAGTTTGGATCAACGGCATTTCATAGAATTAAAAAGAAATTTTATACTATTCCAGAAACTTCTCAGTGTTCCTCTTACCAGATCTGTTAGTCACACTTATGCTGCGTAGCTAGTATATGGCTTAATTCACTCACAAAATCAAGGGAATTATCAAGTTCTGTTGACTGGAGTGACACAATACCTTGACATTGAGCTGCTTTTTAAAATTTTGGTTTCTTAGAACTGTTAGCTTGACTTGTGTCATTCATTTACTTTAATTGAATTTAATTTTTGTGCCAGGGACTTGAAGCTAAACAAAAAAGGAAATTGTGTTAATGAAAACTGGGGTGGTGGTGGTGGTGAAAATCACTACTTAAATAAAGATGGTAGAAATTCACATAGACACACCAGTCTGTATGCATTGAAAATTCACTGTGGTTGGGTAACATTAAATGCCTCTAAAATTAAATATTTAGAGATGTTTCTGTTTACTTCTATGGCAGGTGTGAGATATTTACCATTTAAAAGTAAATAAAGAACCCAGGAATATTTATGTAGAATCAGCAGTGTTTAAAATCTTGGTACGTTGTACTGCTTTTAGCTCTTCAAATTCCCTCTTCAGCTTAATTAGGTGTAAAATGAAACTATATCCTAAAGTATAGGATAGAGCTTCTTGTACACAAAGAACTTTGGGATGCATTGGCATGAAAAATATTATGGAATTAAAGGTAGTGTTTGGTTTAGATTGTTAAGAAATAAGTGCTTTGCTGATGTTGAATACTGCTAAAAGTAAATTTCACTAGTTTTCATGTACACTAACTAGACATAGTGTAGGAACTGCAACAAAACAAGTATAAATTTTATAATCTAAACTGATTGTTAATTTTGTAACAGCATTCACTTGACTAGCAAATTTCCTGAGGATTAAGGACCAGATGGAGTTAATTGGCTCTTCCCAGTCAGTCACTAATCTTCAGGGAGATGGTTTTCATGCTTATGCTTAATTTCATAGGATTCAGTGAATTTGTATTCTGTGTAGAGGGAGGAAGGATGAACACAGTTTTGGCAAAGTTTCAGTTATGTCAGTGATTATCTCCAAATAACTGTGCTCCAATATCAGCAACTAATTAAACAAACCCTTCTGTGTAGTCATGACTGTAGTCTACCATATTAGTCATGAATTGCATGTTGTGGTATAGCTGTATTTCTCTGCAGATACAGTGTGTCTCACATAGGGAAAGTGTTTCCAGATTGTGGCTATTAGAATTTATCATATAAAAATATAATAATAAATTATCCTGTATTCCCAGAAATGTTAACTGTGGGTTTCACTGTGTGCGCTTTTTTGCTGCTGGCACTACAGAACAGATTCCTCACCCAGCCTGTCTCAAATCTGAATGAGCTGGGCGAGGCTCCCAGACTACCTGGTCCATCACACGTTCATTGGACAACCAGTTCATGAAAACTGGGGCAAGTGTTCCGTTAAAACTGAGACATATCCCAGAAACACAAACCAATGAAGTCAACTGAATGAGACAATGCAATTTTTAGTTGGTTTTTTTTAAGGTCAACAAGCATAGAAGTTCCAGCATTTCTTGCCAGGCCCCATTTAAAGGGCAGCTTCTATTTCTGTATGAATGGAAGTTCTGGTAGATCAGCAGTCTTTAGAGTAGGCAGTAGGAGCTTTGGGCCAACTGCTCCTTTGATAAACTGGTCGGAAGGAGGGAGTTTCACCCAAGGGAAACTTGGTTTTATGGCTTCTTCATAATACTAATTGTGGTCGTCTTTAAAACAGATAATTAAAACAGATAATTTGTGGTACCCAAAATGTACCAAGTGTTTTGAAGTCCTTACTATGAATAACAACTCAGGTTTAGGAAACATAGAAGAAATATAAATAGGTAGTGAGTATGATGGTAGTTAAAAACACAAACCAAAACAACAACAAAAAAAAAACCCAAAAGAAAATACTTGATAAGTAGGTAACTGCATGAAGTGAAGTGGGGTTTATGGTTTTCTTGTGTTTGGGTTTTTGATTGTTTTTTTGGTATATGAGAACGGCCGGATTGGGGAGAAGCTTCAGGCGTATCAACGAAAGAAAAAGGAGTTTTAAATGAGGCTAGGAGTGACAGAGATGAACGGAGTTTGAGGGGGGTGGACTGCATGAATGGCTGATTCTGTAAGGAGAACTGGCAGAGGAAATGTACTTGGTTGGTTTGTCATCACTTTCCCTCCCTTTTCCTTTTCTAGTCAGCAGTGATTTTCCTTCAATCTCACTGATCACTCAGAGTGCCTGGAAAAATGCAGGTAAATAGGCACAAAGCTGCTTACTTTTTGCCTGGCAGTTATCCTTAGCACTGAGGTTTTCTGGGCTCCCAATAAGGATGCTGCTGCTGGCCAAGCAAGAACCAGGACTTGGCAGGCTCCAGAGCTGTCACGGAAGATTCCTAGCAGAAGGGGAGTGCAGGGAGCGTGTTAATCTCTTCAGGATTTCTGGCCCCAGAAGCTACTTGTTTTATGGAAGTAATTATTCTAAAGCTTTTCCTCTTTCCTGTATGGGAAGGATTTGCAAGTGACCTGATGTATTTTGAGGTATTTCATTTTTGAGACAAAACAGGAACTGTTTTATCTCTAGATAATATCACTGTTGACATCAGAGACAAGCTTCATTGCTGGTATAAGCAGGTGCAACTGTATTGACTTGAGAGAAGTTGCACACATATTTGCCAGAGGTGAACGTCTCCTGTTTCCACCCACATAACAGTTGGGTAAATAATGATGCACACAGTTCTCGTAAGGGGATTATAGCAAAGCCACAATGGATTGTATTCAGTTTTGATAGAATCAAGTGACTTCACTTTGTGGACTGATAATCCCATTTACTACCATACCAAGGATTCAGGTCTGAACCAGATACAACTCGTTTCACTTGTGCACACAAAGCATTCAACTGAGTCTGAGATACGTGTTTTCTGTCAGCTCATTTATGAGTTATTTAGTGCAGGCATGTTTGGGATCAACCATCCAAGGTCCTCTTGTGTCTAAAAGGGACTAAATTAAGAGCTTCTGATGCAGCAGTTTTTACTGGTATGGAATATATACAGGGGTGAAAATAAAATAATGAACTTTTCTGCAAGCATGTCTTAAGTCATATTGGTGTGTTTATTTGGGACTCAGTATGAGGGGGTAGGCAGGGAGGCATGTCTTTCCCAGGCTCTGTACACACTTCATTAGGGTTACTTTATTTATATTACACGGTCAAATGTGATCTTGGTGCACAGGCCTCTGACTTAAACAGAAATTCCCTTGATTGCTAGTGAGATTTTTTTTTTCGCCTCCCAAGTTACTTTCTGATCTCTGGCCTGATTGAAAACAGGCAGAAACTGGCACGGAACAATATTATGTCATCCTTTGCTTATATTTCCTACCCACTCATTCTTTATTTTAATGTTATATGAGGTCTTCAGCAGAGTGTGACATATTGTTATAATTACATCATTTGGAAATGTGTTTATCCCCAAGAGTCGTAATTTGATTTAGGAACTGTTTTCCCTGCGTTCAGTCTGTTATTCATAGCATGGCATGACCATCAGACTTCTGTAGCAGGACTTGACACACAGCTTTAAATATTTGCAAACCAAAGCACAAGAGTCCATTGATGCATGTGGGGAGGAAAGAAGGAAGGGGACATGATTTAAGATTTGATAAAGTTCTTGCAGGTTGAATAAACTCTAATAATATTGTGGTAGTTTCTGTGTAGAGTATTAATTAATTCATATCTCTTTGCCATATAAACAAATGCATTTTTATGAGTGTTTTTATATGTTTCTGTAGGGTGCTTGTAATGGAACTGCACGTCTGGCCCTTGGCCTTGTGCAATGGGAAGCAATAGCTCTTGAGCATGTTTGTTAAGAAAATTGCTGTGACTTCTAGCCATAGTTTTTGATGCCTGCAGAAAAACGTATTTAATTAGAACATAGAAATTAAGGAAACCTCAGAGTAATGTCCAAAAACATTTAAAGATCTGCCCTATGAACTGAACAGCTGTGTAAATGTGGGAAATTGCCATTTTTATGATGATAAGAAGCAGAGTCCCATGATGTTCATCAGGTGTGGAAGAGGTGCCACCAGAGGTATCAGGACCCCCCATAGATGTGAAGTTCAGATTCAGTCCATGTTTTTGAGTCTTGCTGTTACACAAAACGTATGTATCATGAGAATATATCCAAAGGCCCAGAAAAAAGTGAGGTGTGCCTTTAGAAAGAGTAAACTAGAGCTATTCCTACAGCATTATTTTAATGTCTCTGGTGATCATTAAGGATCATTAAACTGTCTGCTTTTAAACTTCCTGCTTAATAAATAGTTGGGTTTTATATTTATATGTACAAAATGAGAGAGAGAACATCAAACAAAATAAATTAATTAAGTCCCACTAGTCTTATCTTCTGTAACTAGTTTGAGATTACTCATGTGAAAGGAACTTTGTAGGGTTGTATCCAGGGTTGCGTTTTATTTTGTACCGGATTATTAGACCATTTTTTATATATATATACATATATATATATATATATAAAATCCATGCATGGAAGAAAGGAGTATGGCTTAACTTTTCCTGCACTTGATTTTTAACTCTGCCCAAATACTCTTGTCTCAGTACTGAGCCTGGGCAGGTCGCAGGTGGCAGCTCCTGACTTCCTGTTTTTCAAAGATATCTGCCCTGATGTAAAGGAAAGTCATCCAGGGACTCTGCAGAGTGTTCTTAAAACACAGGCATCCCTTATGGGGAGTTTTGGCTGCTCTGCTGACCTGACTCTGCTGTCAGCCTGCGCAACTGTCAGTGAGAGTCTGTCTCTGTTCACAAAAACGTATTCCTAAGAGGAAGAGTTGTTGCTTTACGCAAAAAGCAGTGTTATGACCGTTTGCTACCTTTTCCCCACTATCCTCAGGGAAAAATCGTGTTTATTGGGGTCTAAAGAATGGGCCCCTCAAAGAGAAGTAAAGGTCACAGTCATGCTTTAGATCTGCGTTTCCTCTTCTGAGTGCTAATTTTAGTCGTGGACTTGGGGTGTTGAAGGGAATGCAGCTGGTTTGGTGTACTTGCACCATCCTTTCCAGCTCCCCTGCTGTCCTGTGTTCAGAACTGGGGAGTGAGGAAGACTTGTTTCAGAAGACCTTGCTGTTGCAATCTAAACTGCTGAATCCCATGAGCATAAAAGCATACACCTTGGAGAACTTCAGGTCAATAGTCTTAGTTCATGACATTTTTCAGTCTTTAAGCTATTAAGAAATTATATCAATATATTTTTTTATATTCTGCTTAGCAGACACTTTGAATTTGTTTGAGCATCTGAATTGCTGGATTCTTCAACTCAGGCACACATTAAACTTCCTCTTACACTTTGTCAAGCTCCTTTTAACAGGGTATGGCTTTGCAGCTTGGATTGGTTTTGTCTAAGCACAGGAAACAAATTCAGGGATTTCTATCATCTCATTTGTTTTTCAGTGTGCTCTTGCACACATTGTTTTTGCAGTGGCTTTCAGAATTTTGCTGGAGATACTTGTTTATGAGATGTCCAATTCGTAAACCAATGTATTGAAGAACTTTGTCCCATATCTGCATGGAGAAACCCTACAAAGAATCCTGTTTTTCTTCTATTGGAGCCTTGCAGTCCAGGTGCACATTTATGAATGGGCCTTGCTTTTGTATTTCTTGGAAAATGTACAAAAGGTGTTGGGGTAATAATTTTGTTTTTATTATACTGATTGCTTCTAGGCACTTCCTGCATTCTGGAAAAAATTCCTCTTGCCCCGTATTCTTATGTTTCTCCTCTGGCCTTTGTCTGTTCTTCACCGTCAGTTCAAACTGATGCTGTAAATTACCCCTCTCTCTTAAACTAGCATTTTGCCTTTTTTTTTTTTTTCACTTGGGTGTTGGTGTGAAAAAGGCGACCAGTTTCAGACTAAAGCTTGAAATGCTTGTATTAAATCTTTACTGTATTTCTAAAGCCAGAGGAAATTAGTTATTCACAGTCATTCTCACAGGGAAAACTTGAAATTATTTTGAGAGTTACATAACAATGAAGCGCAACACAGCTGCTGGAAAAGAGCTGGGTGAAGGCTGGCATTAATAATTCGGATGTTATGCTGTATGGGAACAAGTGTGATACTTTATCAAGAAGTCTGTTTTGACACTGTGGAATAACATCAGTGGATGTGAATATTATCAAGTGTAGCTATCTTGAAATAAATTCTTTTACAGTGGCAAATAAATTGAAAATTAACATCAATGTTATTGAAGCTAACAGAATCCTACTGTATTTTAATTTCTTATGGGAAAAAGAAACCTTTCTGTAAACAAGCCCCGCTCCCCCCAAACTCTTGAATAGGTTTTCTCCTCTGGCGTTGTAACCACACCTATTTTAAAAGGTTAAATATTCAGGATTAGCGTAGTGGTCTTTTAAGTATTCTGATCTTTAAAACAGATACCTCAGCATATTGGTTATTTGATTAATGACTGACTTTGAAATGAAAATTATAGTGGCTCAGATACTTGAGCTTAAACTATCCCTCAGAGGTTTTATTTACAAGCTGAGGGAGCAAAACAGTTTCTTTGAGGCTCATTTTTGTCTTGGGTAAAATGGGACACTGGTGTCCTCTTTAAAATACTACACCATTAAATAGCTATTAGCTAAATGTACTCTGTAATGCGATAGTGCATTTGCTATGAGGTCATCAAACTTCTCTTGCTCCTTTGCATATCAATGTGAAGTTCATTCTGCTCAGATCTTAAATCTGCCAAAAATGTGTTTCATCGCAAAATATTTTTTCTAAATTATTTTCTCCTATGAAGTGGTGGTTTATATTAACATATGTAGAATTTGTCATTGTCACCTCATTTCTGCTATGCTTGCTTGTGATAAAGTATTTAAAAATTACTTGCTGGGGATGTTTAATGGATTTCAGGGTCAAAGAAGAGTGGGGTTTTTTGGGGCTATTTTTTTTCTTGTCTGATTTCTGGAGTTAAATTCATGTTTATAGGTTGTAAAGTTGTAGCAAGTAATGCTAGATGAGACATGGGTGTGGGAAAAGATTATGAAGAATGTGAAGAAATGTTCAAGTTGTGGAATGAGTTACAGATCTCACTTCTTCCTCTTGAGATAGGTACAGATATGCTTTTGCTATAGTCAGCTTGCATGTATTGACCAAATTAATCTGTCGTGAAAGTTGACTAAAATAATTTGGGGTTATATGAATCTTAATTTGATCTCCTGAGTTTTGTCGATAAATACATATCTCTGAGCAGAACAGTTGTATAAAATTAACAAAACTCTTCATTTTTTTGAAAAGTATTTTAAAGTAAACCTTTATATTTGTCTATGTCAACGTATTTTCTATGTTTTGCATTAAGACAGTGTATTTAGTAGGTAGCAAAAGGGGGAATGTTAGCTGCTTTCTGTTCATAAGTTACCTCAGAAACGTGTAGTTTCTAGAGGTGAAACAACCAGCTGCTAGAAACTGAATCTCACTACCTTTCCAAATAAAGCCTAGGGCTCCCTTCAGCTTCAGATTACCGCTTTTCCTGTACATGCCTACTTCACATTGAAGTGCTCTGGTATTTGCCAACTTTTGTTTCTTGGGTTTTTTTTTTATTTTTTGAGGACTATTTCGAAAGCACTGAGAAAGAGCAAAGCATTAATGTTGTTCCCAAGATGTTTACCTCATGGAAGAATGCACTGAACTAACAAATGTTGAAGAGGAATCTGTCCAAACCCCCAAGCTTTTCAGCGTTGTGTTTATTGTCATCCTCAGGTTCTTGGCTAATTTCTAATTGTGTGTAATGTCTCAAACCAGGGCTCTAATTCAGAGGTAATTATCATATGATCAAGCTGTAGTTGTTATTTTAGTGCAGATTTGGGAAATAAAAGCTGACAGCTGTGTTCCAGCTGCATTTCAGCTGTACTCCATTAAAAAATAGACTTGAGAAGCAGCAGCAGCTTTGCAATTTTTTCCATCGTTGCTGAGCTTGGTGAAGTTGCCTTATCTGGTTGCCCTGAAATATTTGCCATGTGTCTCTGCAGCCTAAATAAATAAAACAGGAAAAGAAGGCTCAGTAAATAGATGGAAAGATTATAAGTACTAGACTGAACACACAAACACATGTATGTGCATTTGGCTCGGCTGAATATGTAAGAGATCGGATATTAATTCCTGCTAGACTTTTGTATAGGGTGGATCAGAGGTTACTAGAGGGCCCAGTTCCCTTAAATAAACGAAGTTCAAGATACATTCAGTGATTTCCCTGTCATGTCTTATTCAAAACTGTTGTATGTGTTATATATAGAAAACAGACTTTTACCAGCTTGTGATTTTTCTAAAGGGACAATATCAGTTAGGTCATTAATTGCTAAAGCTATAAACCCTATTCCTCTAGGCATGAATGAAGTTCTTTAATGTTGGAGACACATAGGTGCATGTTTAGATACACTTAATAGAGAGTCCTGAGAGAAACAGACTGTGCTTAAAGGAAAAAAAAAAAGTAAAAACAAACCTGAAAGTTGGGGCTGTAATGGATTGCTCTGTAAAAATGCAGAATGTATAGGCTGTGCACATGAAAGGTGAGATAGACTGATGATTTGGGCTTCCATTATAAAATTTAACTTCTTCTATTTAGAAGTCTTAGACCATCATAGGGATAATATTTTTCAAAAGTTGCAACTGATTCAGGAGCTACTGGTGTTAATGCAATGTCCTGTAGGCTGTAATTATTTCGATGCAAAGTTTTCTGATGTTGTCTGGTTTGGTTTGCTGAGTTTTTATTTAGGTTGCTTAAAGATCTCTCAGCATATATTTGTGTTTTAATTGATGAAGAAAACCCCCACCAGTGGTCATGACCTCTCAATCTACCATTTAAATCTGAATTCATGCATGTGATGTGGTTGAAACCGTTGTTCCTTTGATAACTGGATGAAGAGTTTGTGGCTTGGGTCTTTGTGGAAGAAGTATCAAATGTTTATTTTGAGAGCCAGAGTTGAAGTACTTGTGAACTGATGCTATAGAATCGCTGTTTCTCAGGTTTTTTTCTCTTCAATCTCTCCAGTGGAAAAGGGTCTACCTTTCTAGAGAAAATCAAAGTGGCATTCCTTTGGCCTGCTCTCGTGTGAGAGCGAGCAGTCCAGAAGAAGAAAGAGCACCATGGCTCAGTTTTGGAACATGGCTGACGAATGATTCTGCATCTCATTTTTCTTCTTGGTATCCTGTAACTTATTGTCAAAACTGCAGAATACTGAGGCTTGAATCAATGAAAGATGTAATAAGTCTTCTGGTCATCTTCTAGTGCCATCTTTAACAGTTGCATTATTTGAGCACTGGACTTCAAAAAAAAATGCTGCTTGTCGAAATTCAGGAGCAATGGCATGAGCGAGTGCTTTCATGTTAGGGAAGAAGTGAACCACATTGGTAGGAAGTATATGGTTGACAGTTGAGCAACCTTGAACTTTGAGTGAGGTAGATGAATAATGTCCACAAGTAGCATGACTCGGTGTCTTGGCAGCTTAATGGCTGCCTCTGCGTCTGTCTTTGCTGGTGATTGCAAGATGCATCTGCAGTGGTGCTAATGGGTGAAAAAAAGTGGTATAGCTTAAGTTACCCTTTTCATTTACTTGTTAAGCACTCTGAACTCCTGCCTGTTAACACAGAAAAATGTGGCACCTTTGAAACTTGCATGGTTTAATAACAAAAAACTTTATTAAACCAAAAACACTTTTCACAGAAGTTGTACTGTGGAACCAGTCAGTTTATGAAACTTCCTTTTTTGAGAATAGTTGCACCTTTTTTCAGGAAATTTTTGCCTTTTTTTTTTTTTTAATAATTTGTAGCTTGAATTGCCACGATGAATCTTAAGGGACTCACTTATAATTGGCTTTTTTTCCTGTGTAAATCCTAGAGTTCATCTGTAACATGTTTCCTATTTAGTAAGTTGTAACTATATTTTTTCTGATCAACATCTCTAGTCTCAAGCAACAGGAGCATTGGGGTGATCCCATCTTCTGAGTAAGATTTGTGATTGACCTATTTGTCTTTCTCATGCTCATTATTTCCTGCCGAGAAGACTAATTAACTTACTATAGACACCATCATGCTGAATTCTAGTTAATTTGTTTCAGGAAAACCTGATATTTAGCCCTGTGTTGACAAATATTTTTCTGGAGGATTTTCTTCTTTATTTATATATATATACACATATATCACAGAATCCCAGGTTGGAAGGGGCCTCAGGGATCATCTAGTCCAACCTTTCTAGGAACAGCGCACTCTAGACAAGATGGCCCAGCACCCTGTCCGGACGACTCTTGAAGGTGTCCAACGTGGCCGAGGCAACCCCTTCCCTGGGGAGATTATTCCAGTGGTGACTGTCCTCACTGTGAAAAATTTCCCTCTGGTGTCCAATCAGAATCTCCCCAAGAGCAACTTGTGTCCATCCCTCCTTGTCCTCTCCATGGGACTCCATGTAAAAAGGGAGTCTCCATCTTCTTTGTAGCTGCCCCCTAAGTACTGGTACATGGGGATGAGATCCCCTCTAAGTCTCCTTTTCTAAAGGCTGAACAAACCCAGTTCTCCCAGCCTATCCTCGTATGGCAGCTTCCCAGTCCTTGGATCATCTTGGTGGCCCTTCTCTGGACCCCCTCCAGCCTGGCCACATCCTTTTTGTACAGCGGGGACCAGAACTGTATACAGCACTCCAGGTGTGGCCTGACAAGCACTGAGCATAGAGGGATGATGACTTCCTTCTCTCTGCTGGTGATGCCCTTTTTGATGCAACCCAGCATCCTGTTGGCCTTCTTGGCCACAGCAGCCACTGTTCGCTCATGTTGAGCTTCCTGCCCACCAGGACCCCCAGGTCCCTTCCCACAGAGCTGCTCTCCAGCCAGGTGCATCCCAGGCTGTGCTGCACCCCAGCATTATGTTTTCCCAGGTGCGTGACCTTACACTTCTCCTCGCTGAACTTCATAAGGTTCTTGCTGGCCCACTCTTCCAGCCTATCCAGATCTTCCTGCAGAGCAGCTCTCCCTTCTGGAGTGTCTACTTCCCCACTCAACTTGGTGTCATCAGCAAACTTCATCAGGCTACACTTGATGCCGTTATCCAGATCACTTACAAAGATGTTGAATAACACCGCGCCCAATATATATATATGTCACTAACAGCTATTTTCCTGCAAGAGAATAGCATTGTTTTGTGTCTGGGAGCAATGTTCTTCTCTATAAACTGTCTTTTGAATGCCACCCAGAGGACAGAGTTAGTGATTAGAAAATTGATGTGGAGGGGGTTGTGCCCATCAAACAGAAGAATTAAAGAGTATACACGTGGCATTCTGTACAGACTATACATACACCAGCATGATGGGTTGTGCTTGCATAAAAACGTGTGAAAACATAGACTCTAGAGATGGAAAAAGGCTATAAACCTTCATTCAGTTCCACTTTTTTCCTTTGCTATCCCAGTCAGTCCAAGACTACTCCAAAGATTCTCCTGTAAAACAGAATATCAATCAGACATTTATACAGATTGTAACGGAATCCTATCTAACTTTGTAGCCATTTGGGGAAACTTTCAAGAGAAGATGGGTTTCAGAAGTGAGACAAAATGGTTGTAGTTGAAAGGTCAGAGCCAGCTAGACTCAGTGCATTTGGGAGGAGGCAAGATGCATACTTAGATGGGAGACCCCCTACATGCTGTGTGAAAATACCAAAAGGGATAGCGGCATATTTCTTAAGGTAATTAAATGCTGTTTTTTGACAGCATGGCCTAGATACAATTGTCAAAAATGACCTGAGGGTCAGAAACCCTAAATCTTTTAAGTCAGTGAGATGTTGCAAATTAAATACCTCAACCATTTTTTAAAGTGAGTTGAATTCTTTAGCCATTTATGGCCTTGTGTTCCTGAGTAGAACAATGTCTGTAACCTCAAGGAAGTCTGTACTGAAAAGCTGGCAACTTAGGCTATCAAGTGTAGAATCCAGTCCACTAGTGACAAACTAATACTGGAGTTCTCATACAGCCCTCAGACTCCAGGATGAAGTTCATAGTCAATGGATGCTGTGTTTCTTTAAACCTTTCGTCATCTACGGCGGTTTCTCCTTTTGAAGACTTATGCATATTTCATGGTAGATTATCTGAAAAGCGGGAGCAGCCTGTCTGACCTGAAAGAACACATCTTGTTGTGTTGGGATTTTAATGAATATGTTGCTGAACATTCTCCAGCTGTTGCCCTCGAGAGGAAAATTATCAGGGTCTGTTAAGGCAGAATTATTTTCTAAACCACCAAACTACGTGCTCTGATACCAAGTAGATAAGTAAACAGCTTATGTGTGAAGCTTAACAGAAACAACTGCAATATGACGGATTTGCAACTGGAACGTGGAAAACTCCTTAAATTTGTTTAGATGTGGCGTGACAGGACAGCTCTTGTGGAGCAGAAGGGTACAGTTTCTTATGCCTTTCTTGAAATTTGTCACGATTTCACTTCAGCTTTGTAGAAAGTGTGTGGTGATCAAGCCAGTCAATACAAGTGTTGGCAATAGTTTTATCTGCTCATTGGGTACTGTGGGTAAAATCCTTGATGTGCAATCTGAGGAATTATCCATGTAGTCTTGTCAACATACTTCATACTACTTTTTCCTCTTGCTCTGTGTTCTCTGTTTATGCTCATTTATTGAATTTAATTTCTAATTAGACTGTAAACTCACAATGGATGACTCATTTATAGAGTTGTTTAGATAACAACATAAAGCAATCTTGGTCCTTTTTGAGTCCTTTTACTCGTGTGTAATGTAGATACTGCATTATGCTTTTCAGACCACCTAAGTTCCAACGCAGTTTTAGATTTTGTCTGAACATAGACCAAGGCCTCTGAAACTGTTCTTTCATCTCGGCATGTATAACAGATGGAGTGAAGGATTCTACTTTCAAAAGTGAAAAGGTCAGTCAGGAAGCCAGTTCCTAAAAGATCGTTCCTTGTTATCACACGACAAGGTGCTGCTGCTATGTTTTTTTATTGAAAGTGCATAGCAGCCTGAAGATTGGGGTATTTTTTCATTTGGAATGAATAAGCGCTCACCTCAAAAGAAAAGAAAGTTTAAGTAGTCAAGATGGGCAAGGTGGAAAAATAGCAAAACGCCATATACAGTGTAACAGCCTAATATAAAAAAATCAGCTGCTTTTGTTCATAAAAGGCTTTGTCACACTGGAGTTTTTACCAGGATTTAGCTGATGTCGCTGCTGTTGTTGAAGATGACATCTAAGCTGTCTGTTTGCTTAGCTTAATTATTTGGTTCAGTGCTGATTCAGTACAAAAGACAATGAAAATATTTATGTGTGGGTGAGTGGACACTTATAGCTAATGGAGATTTGTTGTTGGCAATATTAGGCAATTTTTATAGTTGATTCAGCCTACATTCCAAAGTTGTATAAGGGTTTGGTGATGGGCTAGAGCAATTGTAACGCAGTGCTGTGTGGACTGAGGCTAGAATTAAGGAATATTTCAGCCTTGTGCAGAACCAGCATGTCAGACACTGTTCTGTAGAAAATATGTATCTAAGCATTGGCCTTAATAGTACAAGATGATCGATGACTTGGTTTAAAAGCAGAGATGGACTTAGCAAATGTTTGAAGGCAGAATATGAAGGAGCAAGCTATGATATAGATCAGCACTTGAGTATTTTTTCAGGGTGTTAATTTAAGAAAAGGGATTCTTGAGTGAAATTTGACAGAGCTGGGAAGAAGAAAGGTTCAGAAGAGAGAAAGAGATCCTTCCATTGCTGTTTAAAAGCATCACAGAAACCCCAAGATAATTATTTGTGTAGGGCTTTTTCCTTCCAATATTCACAAGCTAGATGACATAGTATCCTAGAGACAGCAGTGATTTTTTTTTTTTTAGCTACATATGAATCATAGTAATTAAAAGGAAAGATTATTTACAAAAAACCTGCTTTAAGCTGCAGCATGTCAACTAGCCAGTGGAGAATTAAGAAGGTTTCAGTCAAGGGTAATGTATTTCCATTTCACTGGCTTTCTTAACATCTTTTTAAAATGTGAAAGGCTCCATTATCACAGGACTTGAAATTAGAATTTTAAATGCTTTGGGAAGCAGATGAGGTAAAATGAGTTGCTTTGTAAATTTGCTACAAAGCTGTATTAAGCCTTGAAAAATTATGAGAGCAATGGATATATAACCAAGGAAGAACAGCTTAAGCTTTCTGAGCGCTAAGCTTCCTTAGCCTAATCTGCAATAATACTGCACTTGCGGGAGAGGAACCTGATACACACCACCTCCCCCCAAGGGGGGAAAATGGTGGTTTTATCACATAGCATTTAGGTTTGCTCACGTTGCAAACATTGCACAATATCAATACAACTTTTTGCCTTATTGAAAAGTACTGAAGAGGGAAACTGGAGCAGTTGCACTAGAAATCTTTCGCCATCTCTTTACTTCAAAGATCTCTGGAGACTGCACAACAGTGGATAACAAAGTATTATGAACTGAATACCAAAACCACTTCATAGAAGCAGATTGGATTTCTACATGGTTGGGGCAGTGGTCCAGAAGCACTTTGTTGAGGTGGTTCAGAGCATCAGAGGCCCCCTGGTTGCAGCTCCTTTATGTAGTCCATGCATAGCTCTCTACTTGTCTGCTTTTCTGAGGAGCTGAGTTGGAAGGGACTCTAGCTCTCCTGTTTCTATGCTTCTTGAAAGTATTACCTCAAAGGTTTGGGTGTAAGCTACTGTTACCCAGATCTCACCCTGTGAAGCATTGTGGCTTTCCTCAGTCACTGTGTTTCCCTTGCCTCCTGTTTCTGTGAGATCCTGATGGCATGGGCAGACTGTTGCTGCATATTTACCTGGAACTGCACAAGAAATAACCCCCAATGTTGCTTGTTATTATTACCAAGTTGGCAAACAGATTGCATAAATATGATTTGGACCATTCATCAGAAAGCCATCTGGGTTGGCGTAAATGGCTAATACATATAAGGTTGCACTGAAGCAGGTGCGGAGCACTTATATCACCTGATCTATTAAATCAGCTGTAGAGGTGTTAAAGCCACTGACAGAGATTAAACTGCTTTCCTTTTTCCAAAAGACAGGGTTTGTCTTTGTCCTAATCTTAACACTGACCTGGGCTTCTTCAGCTTTCTGACTTGTGAAGAGAGTGTAGAATAACTCGGTAAAAAAACTTAATTCTCCTGTCATTCATTTCTTTGTGCCCTGTTGGAGTGTGCCCATCTTAGGAAGGGGAATGTTTGTTCCCAGTTGTTGGAAAACTCTTATATAATAAAATAGTGTAGAAATAATTCCTAGATAGGAGTTTGTCCTGAGTAGGCCTTGTTATATTTTTAATTACAGATGGTATTTTTATGGATCACTGGTATTTAAAAGGCACAATTTATTTGTTTTTAGGTATCTAGAAGAAACATTATTGCCTAGGCAGCCTAAGTTAAACTATGATTTGTCCTGTGAAGCATTTGGGTACAAACCAAAGATTTCATGGGGTTTTGTAAGAAGAGATGGGATGACCTCAGCCTCTTGCTCAGGACAAGCATTACTGCGCCACGTAATGTTAGTGATTGCTGTTCACAGAGCTGCTGCTGTATTTGTTTGGAGTATTCACACAGTGTCTTCCATCCCATTTAACAGAATGATTTGACAATCTGTAGGGAAATAAAAAGACAATGCCACTTGCATTGTTCTTTGATGCATAGTATGGTGCAGTTTTTCTCAAATTAATGAGTGTATATGTTACTGTATAATTTGGTAGGAAGCTTTTTTCCCTTTGACTATTTGTTCTGAAGTGCAAAATTAAAATAAAATTGCATTTAAATAATTCAAATTATTTTCCACACTTGTGTGCCTAGCATTGGCTCAGCAATAGTAACAGATTGTTACTGGTTTTCTCCCTTTTTGTCCTTTTATTTTTTTTTCTTGCCAGCTATCCTTTCTCATGCTGAAGGGATAGCCCAACTGGTGATGTTTAGCATGCAAAATTTGTTTCACTTGGAAGAAAGGATGCAATGGAAAGCACAGTGAACATTTCTTAGCTGGTAAAAAAAAAAATTTGTTAGAGCTTATGATACAAGGAAAGTACAATTTGAGGAATTTTGAGCACCCAGGCTTAACTTTGTGTTAACTTACAAATATGTTTCATTCACTATACTGAAAAAAATATTTGGATTGAATGATACTGTTATGGGCAGCACAGACCATCTGCATGAGACCTACTGAAGAGCTCTTCCAAGAATTTTTGTCCATCCTCCCTTTCTAAAGAGGGGTACACTAATAGGAGTACTAATACTTGTAAAAAATGTTCTCCTTTCACATTTAGATTGCCCTATTTTGTAGTAATGGGCTTGAAAGGTTCTCATTTACTTTGGGGTGTTATCTTTGGTTCTACCTTGTTGTATTACGTACTCATGTTCTTCCAGGCTCTACCCTTTCCACTGTCCATTTTGTGGTCCTGTGATATCTTCCCCTTTGAATTTAACTGCTGTCTCAAGGCTGACAGCTTTTATGTCTGTCATGTGCTATTTTATCTTGAATCTGAAACTGTTCATGGACCTTGTACCACAACTCAGACTCAGTTCAGTGTTGAAATCCTTGAGAATCTTGACCTAGATCCTTCCCGGCATTACAGCTATGCTGATGTGACGTCTCCAATAGACCTGAATGAATCTGGGAAACCAAAAGATAACCTTTGTAATTTTTGATCTGAAGTCCAGGGCTGTGGAGCTGCTCTAACCAGTATGTCTGGAGAGCCCCCTGCTCTTGATCGTGATGTTGCTCTTGGTTGCCTTTAGCTGCTTCTTCCCATATGAGATTCAACACATATTTCATTCCTAGAGGGGTTTGCTCCCAACCATAAGCAAATTTTTCTGAAAGACATGCTAAAATAAAGGCCCATGCTTAAAGTTGTGTGCTGCTTCTGAAAAGGCCCATGTTGTCCAGTTTGACTGCAACAGTGCAACGGCTTGTGTTTCATAAAGTGATTTGCAGGCATTTTGTCTGTTAGGAAACCTTCAAAAAGTGGGTTGTTTTTTTTTTGCTTCTTTCCTTTCAAGAGTCAGGGAAAAATTGACACAATAAATAATTACCTGCTGGCCATGTCTAGGCTTCATGTACTCTTTCTCCAGAAGCCTTCCCTTGGGAGTATTACATTAAGTTTTGATTTTAATAGCAGAACATTATAACAGTTTTTCCCTGTCAACTGATACGGTTGTTTATACTACGGAATACATGTACATGACAGGTTTTGGTGAAATTTTTAGGCGCTTATTGTAGCTCAGTGTGTGATCTTAGCTCTCAGTAATTTTATATCCGAGATTTAGTTACTTTTTTGTTCATTTGTCTCCTACTTCCATGCATGTCCACGTTAGAAATTGTACTTTCAAGTAGGCTTTTTATGTGCTTATGTCAGTAACTCATGTTTTGCTACGACCAGTTCTGAATCCACTTTTTTATCCCTTTATTTTGCTTAATTCTACTTTATTTTGCTTTTTAATTTGACCCATTTCTGCTTTGTCTGGTATCATTCTATACCACTGCAAAGCTTGTATTGCTCCAACCCTGAGGTTTATGAATTCTACCAAGATTTAAGAATTTGATTTTCCTCAGGTCTTGGTCAGGCAGTGCAGAAATGTATGGGGAAAAACAGCCAGAGGCTGAACCTTGAATTATCATAGCTATAGCATGGAATAAGAAGTTGCACACAGTTATAGTCTTTCCCTTTCTTACCCAGACTGTTGTGTGCTGCTACTGTGAGCTGCAAAAGAGCTGCTGTGTTCAACTCCAGAGGTACTTGGATGTGTGTTTTCAGATCACTGGACGTGAAAGGCGTGGTAGAAACAAAAGTTGCTATTCTTACTTTTACCCTCTGTATAATTAATTTCTCTTTAGGGAAGTAGAGCAAGAGAAGAATATAGTTTGACCTCAACTGAATTGAGGCACAGTAACATACATCCCAACAGTCAGCATTACCCCAAACACAAATTTCAAGCGGGGGAGCAGAGCAATAGCAAATGAACTGTGTGCCATTCTGTCATCCTCTGCTTGAGAGCAAGCTGTGTGTTTATTGAAGGAAATGGTTCTGCTGAACTAGTCCTGATTCTGTTCCAAGCCAATTGGTGATTACCTTTTCCGTGGGGATTGAAATGAATGTGTTATGTTTTAAAATAAGCTTTTAAACTGCTGCTGCTATTCAGATTTTCTGTCTGTTAGTTGTTTGTTCAGCTGGACTTGACAGCTTCTGTCTTAACTGCACAGAGAGGCATTAGCTCAGATTTAGTTTGGCTTAGGTTCCTCTCTTTTTCCCTTCACATTAGTGTGCTTTTTTATTTCTGATCTTCAGAACTGTAGTATATGATGAAGGATGTCTATAAATACTGAACTTAAGTCTAAAATGAATTGACATTTATTCTGCATGGCTGTAAAAGAAATAATGCATGATTTATTGTGATCTGGGAAGTTCTTGTGAATTTCTGACTATTTAACACAGTCCTCTGAAAAGTTGCTGGGCTGGACCCAATTAGTGTGTAATCCTGAGAGGAGAGGAAGGGAGAAAAGAGAAGGTCAAAAAGCTGAAGCCACATTTCTTGAATGTTACTTCATCTACAAGGTTGAACTTGCCCAAGTTGGAACTAGAATCTGATCAAAATCTGAGTTTTCTCAAACTACAGGGGAAATGGTAATCTAAGATTCCCTTTCAAGTGAACAGGTTTGGACTTTTGAAGGGGAGTTGTAAGGTTCAAATCCAAAATCCTTAAATATTGGGAAACTAACTTACACATTTTTGTTCACGTGTATCTCTTACTTCATTATCGATTGATGCAACATGATAATCAGTGCTAAAGGCCACTCTGTTCTAGATTGTTTGAGCTGTGCTGCGGTGGGCTGTGAATACAGGTAATTAACAGGTTTCACTTACCTGACATATAAAGTAGTGACTGAATTAACGTCGCAGTTCACTGTACGAGTATACTTCCTGAATGTATGACCAACCGTGGGATATCATCAATGCTCAGTAGTTACTCCCAGTTTTGTTAAATTGCATCCTTCCCAGGTCCTAGAATGAGTTGTACAAAAAGCCTCAGATCTTAGTTTGTGTCTGTATGTAGTCCATGTCTGCCTCATCTTGTGATTAACATGTTACTCTGCGCCCCTACTTTATATATAGAAAGTCATTTTTCTCTGCCGCTTCCTGTGCATCAAGCCTGAACCCTGCATGAGCAGGAAGAGGCTGGCCTGGGAGCTAGCTGCCTTGGCCTTGCAGGATTTTTAGGTCATTGGCCTGCAGATTTGTGGCTTAAGCTTTGTGTCTTTTTTTAAAAGGTGCCAAGGAGCAATACCAGTGTGATTTGGAGGGGAGAATATATTCCAATGAGTGTGGTAAAGCATCAGTACTAATATGTTCAACTGTACTGCATATACTAAGGTGTACAGCGTGGAAAATACTGACTCTTACACATGCTTATGTGGTGACAGTGATGGTGATTGTGTTTTAAAGCAATTAAACAGTGCCTTGGGATGACACCTTTTATAAATTGAAATAAATAAAAATCCACTTACAAGTAAGCTGCTGCCAGTTCCCTCACTTTAGTTACATGCTGTACAGCCAAACATTTATTCTGGATAGGGAAGGCTCATGAAAGCATAAAGGCAGACACAAGACTAGCTCGATTTCCTATTGTTTTTCATTGTTAGAGATTTATTCTTCAGTGTTCTAGTGAACTCATTTATGAATAGACTGGATGGCTGTGAAAATTGAATTGCATTTAAGTTACAGTATGTAGAAAAAAATGCTAATAACAGCAAGACTTTAAATGGATTTTTTTTTTGTTATTGAAAAGCCATTAAATGTAACAAAACAATATTAGAAAGCATTAAAGGTATCAAATTTAATATTGTCCATAAATCTTAAGACTGACATGAGTAATTTGATAGTGATTAGTCTTTGTAAATGTCTTATTAGGTTTGTATTCTATAAGGAATTACACAGATGTTCTAGTCTTCGCTAATGTTACTCATGTTTATAGCTAGAAATGTGCAAAGGATTGGGACCTTCTCGTCACAGCAAATGTAGATGCAAAGGCAAGTTGCTCCAGTTGCTGGAGGCAGTAAAGCTGCCATTTAAAAGAGCAGAACAGCACTGCGTAAGCTTGTGGGAGGTCTAACATCAAATATCCCATGCACAGTTAAAGCTTCATGAGAGTTTGAGATAATCCCTGGAATTTAACACAAACAGTGATAACACTTTTGTTCCTGCCAGAAGTTCATGGAAGTCTCTGTGCATAGTGATTCACTTTTTTTCATTTGTCTCCCACACATTGGCTTGAAAAAGGGTGTATATTTAATCACCAGTACTATTTCCTTCAGCATCACAAACCTAAATTTACTGGAAATTCACGGCCACAGAAAGCTTTCAACATCCCTGATGGCTGCCATACAAAGCTCTGTGCGTGGTGGTACGGGAATGCGGACCATACCTTTGTGAAGGGTGCTTTGTGACCTTTACTGCACATAGGGGCACCTGCCCTGCAAAGTTCAATTAAATTTACTTTGAGCAGCACAGGAGAACTGGCCAGAAGGTAACGGATTGCTGACACCTCTAAGCCCTCTGTTTCATGTAGGTAAAGCAGCTCTTACCCTTAGTAGTTAAAGTAATGAAGGTGAAGAAAAAAAGTCTGGCTCCCTAAGATTTGTAACAAATGTCTTTCTGAATTTCTAGAGTACAACTTGCTTTCTGTTAACACAAGTCTGGTGGATCTTAAGCACATAACGAAAAATGATAGCTGTTAAATATAATTGTTCCGTCTGATGTGCTAACTGGCAAAACTGGAACCATTTAGAGTTTCCACAGTTGTAGTATTTTGGTTGGAGTGAGCACACTTCCTTTAGGAAATAAGTGCTGCTCCATCTAAGGTTCTGGAGAAACAAGTACATGCAAGTGTATAAAATGAAGATGATAGCAATTTTTAATAGTAAAGACTGGGGCTCTTTGAAAAAAAAAGCAACCAAAAAAAAATCTCTACCTGATTTCATTAGGTAAGTTCTGTTAAGAACATATGACAGCTAGCTAAAGTAGTACTCTTCAGTGTATTTCACTCTTCATGGGCTTTAGAAGCTTATGTTAATAGAAAGAGACTATAAGGTCGAGTATATATTCTCGTACCCGAGAAGCCCAGGGGTGAGCAGAGGGACCCGTCAGGAGCTGGCAGCTCTCGCGGGCGAGGCTGACGTGCAGCTGACACGACGTGGGGCCTTGCCACAAGCAACGGCGGGAGATTTAACTGGCCCCTAGGGAGCGCGAGCAACCAGAAGCGTGGCGACCAGGACGGGCAAACAGGGCGTGGGGCGGCAGTTGGCGCAGGCAGGGCGAGCAGGAGGGACGCTGCAGCCCGCTTGTAGGTCTACAGTTCAGGCAAGTGCTTCGGTCTCTAGCGAAATGGTGGGCACTCGCCTCAGAGCTGAAACCACTGTTCGTGGAGCAAAAGCCCCTGAGACGTCAGACGCATCCACCCAGACGGGTCTGTAAGAAAGGACACACCAGTACAGGCAGTGGGTTGTGGCAAATGCCCCAACCCCTCCCCTGACGAAAAGGTACCTGCACGAGGTGTGCACAGGTTGACGACCTGTCACGTCAGGTGGCCGAACTGCAGCAAATGGTTAAGGGGCTGCGCAGTGTTAGAGGAGCTGAGGCAGAGGTATGGCAGGTGGTTTCAGAATCATGTTCCTGTGGCAGACATCTCCGAGAATGAGGCACCGTGGACTGTGGTTACTCACAGAAGCAGGATTCCACATCAGCCTGCACCCTCCGCCATCACAATCAGAAACAGATATGAAGCTTGAACGACTGAGGACACCCATGAGCAAGGTCTGCAAAGTCCCCCAAAAGGGAAGACTGTACCAGCAACATACAGTGGACATTGTAAAAAGAAACGACAAGCGCTCGTGGTGGGTGACTCTCTGAAGGGTACTGAGGCACCACCCATCTGCCGGCCTGACAGGGAGTCACGAGAGGTGTGCTGCCTTCCAGCAGCCAAGGTCCGAGACGTGGCCAAGAGGGTGCCACAACTCATCAGGGGAACAGACTACTATCCACTACTACTATTTCATGTAGGCATGAACGACACTGAGAGCCGCAACCTGGGTAAAGTCAAGGAACATTTTCGAGCCCTGGGGGAGCAAGTGAAAAACATTGGCGCCCATGTGATCTTCTCTTCCATTTTGCCACTTCAAGGGAAGGGAGCAGCCAGAAACAGGCGCATAATGTATATCAACTCCTGACTACGTGGCTGGTGCCATCGTGAGGGGTTTGGCTTTTATGACAATGGGGTGTTCTTCAATGATGACAATATGCTGGGGAGGGATGGAATCCATCTGTCTAAAAGGGGTAAGGGAATCTTCAGCAGTAGGCTGGCTAACTTGGTGAGGTGGGCTTTAAACTGAAGGACTTGGGGGGTGGGATCCATTGCAAAAATGCTCACACCAGCACGTCCAACGGGGGAGTAAGTCAGGCCAAGCAGTGTGGTGACAAAGGTTCCTTAGCTGTTTCCCAAGAGGTGAAACAGAAGAGTAATCACCTCAAGTGTATGTACACAAATGCACACAGTCTAGGTAACAAACAGGAGGAACTGGCGCTCCGTGCCCACTTGGAAGGGCACGACATCATAGGAGTAACTAAAACATGGTGGGACAGCTCAAACGACTGGGGGACTGCAATAGAGAGTTACAGGCCCTTTCGTAAGGACAGGCAGGGTAGAAGAGGTGGAGGAGTTGCACTCTACATCAAGGAACACCTTGAATGTATCGAAGTCAACTATGGTGATTGTGACTGCTCTATCGAATGCCTCTGGGTTAAAGTCAAAGGGGTTGTCTCCAAGCAGGACCTCACAGTGGGCATCTGATAGCGACCTCCTAACCACGATGATGATGCCGACGAAGTGATACTTGGGGCACTAAAGCAAGCTTCTGGCCAACAGAACCTGGTCCTGATGGGTGATTTCAACTATCCAGACATCTGCTAGAAGAACAATACGGCAGCTCGCATGTCATCCACCAAGTTCCTGGAATGTATAGAGGACTGTTTCCTGGTACAAATGTTAGATGTGCCAACCAGGAACGAGGCGCTGCTGGGCTTGCTATTCACAAACCGAGAAAGCCTTCTTTGTAACATCTCGGTTAGTGATAGCCTTGGCTGCAGTGACCACAACATTGTGGAGTTCGGGATCCTGCTGAGTGCGCTGAAGGTCAGCTCTAAGACAAGGGTTCTGGATTTTAGAAGAGCAAACTTCAGTTCACTCAGGGCTCAGCTGGGAGGGATTCGAAGGGAAGACAAAGGAGCTAGTGAGTGCTGGGAACTCTTCAAGAACTCTCTATTGGAAGCACAAAGCCAATTTATCCCCTGCAAAGGAAAGGGAAGTACGCGGAGCAAGAGGCCCCCTTGGCTCAACCATGACCTCCTGGGTCTACTCAAATCCAAAAGGGAAGCATAGCAGAGATGGAGAAGTGGAGGACTATCTGTTGAGAGCTACAAGGGCATTGCCAGAGCGTGCAGAGATGCAGTTAGAAAAGCAAAAGCCCACCTTGAATCAAAACTGGCTGTAGATGTCAAAAATAACAAGAACGGTTTCTTCAGACATGTCAACCATAAGCAGAAAAAGAAGGAAAACATAGGCCCACTGTTAAACAGAAAAGGAGAGTCAATCACCAATGATGCAGAAAAGGCAGAGGTCCTCAACAGTGTCTCCATAATCTTTGAGAAGTCATGAGGAATGGGGGATGTCCCAGAGGACTGGGGGAAGGCAAATATTACCCCTATCTACAAGAAAGGCTCGAGGGAGGATCCGGGTAACTATAGGCCCATCAGCCTTACTTCGTTCCCTGGGAAAGTCATGGAACGAATCCTCCTGGGGGCCATCACAAGTCAAATGAAGAACGTGATTGGGAAAAGCCAACTTGACTTCACTAAAGGCAGATAGTGCTTGACAAACCTGGTGGCCTCCTATGACAACGTGACTTGCCTGGTTGACATGGGGTGGGCGATGGACATTGTCTACCTGGACTTCTCCAAGGCCTTTGATACAGTCCCCCACAGTCTCCTCCTGGAGAAATGAATGCATTATGGCCTAGACAAGTGGTCTGTGCAGTGGGTGGGGACCTGGCTGACAGGCCGCACCCAAAGGGTGGTGGTAAATAGCTCCTTTTCCAAGTGGCAACCTGTCACTGGTGGAGTCCCCCAGGGATCAGTATTGGGCCCAGTGTTATTCAACATCTTTGTAAGTGATCTGGATAACGGCATCAAGTGTAGCCTGATGAAGTTTGCTGATGACACCAAGTTGAGTGGGGAAGTAGACACTCCAGAAGGGAGAGCTGCTCTGCAGGAAGATCTGGATAGGCTGGAAGAGTGGGCCAGCAAGAACCTTATGAAGTTCAGCGAGGAGAAGTGTAAGGTCACGCACCTGGGAAAACATAATGCTGGGGTGCAGCACAGCCTGGGATGCACCTGGCTGGAGAGCAGCTCTGTGGGAAGGGACCTGGGGGTCCTGGTGGGCAGGAAGCTCAACATGAGCGAACAGTGGCTGCTGTGGCCAAGAAGGCCAACAGGATGCTGGGTTGCATCAAAAAGGGCATCACCAGCAGAGAGAAGGAAGTCATCATCCCTCTATGCTCAGTGCTTGTCAGGCCACACCTGGAGTGCTGTATACAGTTCTGGTCCCCGCTGTACAAAAAGGATGTGGCCAGGCTGGAGGGGGTCCAGAGAAGGGCCACCAAGATGATCCAAGGACTGGGAAGCTGCCATACGAGGATAGGCTGGGAGAACTGGGTTTGTTCAGCCTTTAGAAAAGGAGACTTAGAGGGGATCTCATCCCCATGTACCAGTACTTAGGGGGCAGCTACAAAGAAGATGGAGACTCCCTTTTTACATGGAGTCCCATGGAGAGGACAAGGAGGGATGGACACAAGTTGCTCTTGGGGAGATTCTGATTGGACACCAGAGGGAAATTTTTCACAGTGAGGACAGTCACCACTGGAATAATCTCCCCAGGGAAGGGGTTGCCTCGGCCACGTTGGACACCTTCAAGAGTCGTCCGGACAGGGTGCTGGGCCATCTTGTCTAGAGTGCGCTGTTCCTAGTAAGGTTGGACTAGATGATCCCTGAGGCACCTTCCAACCTGTGATTCTGTGATAAGAAAACCAAAACCATTTAAGTCTTACTCAGATGCACAAAGATGGGAAGACTAATAGTGGTAGTACTTAGAAGATATGTTTTGCAATATATGTGCCTCAATATTTAAGCGTTAAGATCTTCCTCAACTCTTTGGACTACGCAGCTGTAATTCATGTTAAGTTCCTTACTGGGAGGGAGGAATTTGTCAAGCCTGCTCTGAAGATGTAGATTTGGTAGTTCACAGATTTCTGGCATTTTCATTCTATGAAAAGTTGGCTAATGGATGGGTATGTTTTTCCTCTGTCTTCATAGTAGTCCTCCAAATTATCATTTAGCAAGTCCCCTGGATTGGAAGCAGAGACTGTAGTTGGGATTTGTCAGTAAGTTTATGACTATTCTGTAGGACAAACCAGAGTCTGCTCTGTCTTGGCATCCTGCTCCCTTCCTCTGCACTAGTGGTCTGCATTCCTTCCAGTTGTGTTGGAGATATTTGCAAGTTTATGTCTGTGTGTGAGTCAGGATTTATCCCACACTTAGTACATTTCTCTAAACTTCCGAGAGATGCAGTTACAGCCCTGTCTGAACTCTTGCTTACTGACAATTATCTGGCTGTAATAGTATCACTTGCTGGGTCTTAGCAGTGTTCAAAGGTTGTCACTATATTCTATCCTTTCAGACAGATGCTACAAGAGTCCATAATACAGATGTAGGACCTGTGGCTTAGCTGCTGTTTTGGCTTAGTTGGGTGAAACTAGTGCAGAGTTATCTTACCTAAGGGATAAGGGACCGTAACGTTACTAAGGTAAAAATACCTGGCATTCAAAAGAAGACAGTTCAAAAGAAAACAGGAAATGAAATCAAAAGGGAAGTTGATGACTCTGCGAAACCCTGTAAATTGAACGACATTGACAAAGGCTGAGTGGACTTTTGGGTGTAGTGAGGAAAATAGCAATTTGTACACAAACTTTTGCCAGTTGTCCATACAACAGCTCTCAATGCCTGTGTTCTCAGTAGTGATGGCCAAGTACTCCCCTTTTTGCTTGCCTTCCAGGAAATGTAATTTTGCAGAACTACCATGTCCTGGTCACACAGGTAGAATTTGCATAAGCTCTTACTATTAGAAAAATATGCTTGCTCTGTCCTTCACCCATTTGAACAGTTAAGGAAGCAAAGATGGGGAGGACAGTCTTTGTTTAGAGCATACACTGACAGAAAACTAAAATCAGAAACATAACAGGTGAATGTGTTGCCAGTGAGAGAATTGCTTGATTTACACTAATAGGTACATAGCAGTAGTTTGTGCTATTCGCACAATCTGGCAGCAGTTGTGCCAATTGTGTTGGCACAATTCTTTAACCTAAGGGCATCTGTTTTAAATAATTTTGTCAGTAAGGCTTTTTTTCCCCCCAAAAATTAACCACCTTCTCTATAGAGAATACAGTATAGGTCTTCAAGATTTTCTTTCTGTGCTTTGCATGTTACTAGTTATAGTAGGCTTCTACCAGCAAAGAAAAGAACACAGTAAAGGAAGCTGTTATAACGTTTTGGCATAGCGGTCCTGTCTGTATGGATTTTCTTGTGTGTATAGAGCTGAGTTGATTGATTTCACATTCTTTCCCCACTGATGACAAAATAATAATCTCTTTTGAGTTATCTTTTAAGAAAGTGTTCTCCTTTGTGATGCTTCTTCATAAGAACTTGAAGTAGCCCTATACAGAGTAGTGTCAGGAACTGGCGCATGTTACAGTGCAAACATCCCCACACTTTTTATCTAATACTGGCTTTTTTTCAATGCACTAGGAATTACCTGCCCCATTAGCGTGATAACATGGTGTTAATGAAAACATGATATCTAGCATTAATTAAGAAAAAACAGGAAGCTGTTTTTTTAAATCTGTGGTTCAGTCTGAACTCTTTCTTCTTTTTTGTAGTCTTCAGTCTGGTATCATGATGATGTATTTTATTTTGGGCCTCAGGTTCAAATAAACCCACTTGGATACTGCTGGCTGTATAACAGGGTTGCCTGGGTGTGTTTGGGTTACATGTCAAAGTTTTGGTAGCTGGGGTGGGCTGCAGGGGTAGCCTCTCTGAGTAGAGACTGGGAGTTTCCCACATGTTGGACAGCTGATTATTAAGATCTGTAACATACACAGAACTTGAGAGTCCAACCCTCCTCCGCTACATTGCTGCTGTTGGTAGATACACTTTGCTAAATGGTTCCATGGGCATCTTTTACATGCTTTAATACTGTCCACATAAAGGATAACGTCTACTACTGCTATAGTGTTCTGGTTTTTCCTCTGTTCAGGGTGTAGCTCCATACTTCATTTCCTACAGTGTGATGCCTGCTCTGAAGGTTGTTCATGCCTTCATGGGATTTTACTCAAGGCTATAGGATCTCTATGTTTCACAAAGAACTGGCTTTTCATGGTATCTCAATGGGAATGGAATATTTTAGTCAATGTTTTAGAAGAAGAAACAGATGACAGAGAGATGTAAGGCAGGTAAGACACACTAATTTGGGAAAATCTGTGCACCCTGTTTTGAAGTACCTTTGACCTCTTTGGTTTGATTTGGTGTGGAGTGTGTTGCACTTGTGACAAACTGAACTTGCAGGGTCTTGAGTGAAGCAGTTAGTTGAATGAGGAGCAACAGTTAGCAGATACTACAACAACTTTCAGGAACAGATTTGAGGAACAAAAATAATAATTTCTCATTTACTAGGAACTAAGTCAGAAATTCCAGTTAAATTTTTCTTGGGTTTTCATTTTACTCAGCTGGTCTGCAGGCATAGAGGATTTTGGCCAGTCTTTCAGTACTTGGAGACTACAGTCATTACTAAAACTCCTGGGCAAACATTTCTGTTGGAATGCAGTTGATGTAATGGGAAAACAGTACCTTCGTGGTAACCCCTAACAACTAGAAGTATAGTAAGCAGTAAATGTTACCTCCACCAAGATACTCAATTTTAGAGACTTGTTAGGATGGTGCCTGTGTGCCAAGAAATAAAAACTTTTACTGATTTAACTACAGTCTTCCTAAAAGCACCAGCCTACTGCTGGGGTTAGCCATGATTTTGATATGCCTAATAAAACCAGAAATAGTTCTGTTTAAATCTTCAAATACCCAGAATTTACTGTTCTTTCTACCACCTAACAGTTTTGTGGTCTTTTACATTAGAAATCAGTGATGGTATGTTAGTTACAAGGGAAATAGCACTGTAATGTTCATGATTTACAAAACACAGTTTCTTTCCAAGGTATATTTTCCCTCTAATTAAATGAGTGAACTGATTTTTTTTCTTGTGGAGTTGTGCGGAAAAGTAGAACTGTACAGTTAAATTTTTTTGTTTGTTTTTGAAAAGTCGAAAAGTCTCAGCTTCAAGCTGTGCATACTATTTTGCTTTCATAATGTTACTTATGACTTCCAAGACATTTTAGAGGTTTGCCATCCAAGGGGCATTAATTCCTTGGTGATTTGTATGGTTTCATGTTTTTTTCTCTGTTGATAGAAATAAAGATACCACACCTGTGAAAGCCCCACCACTTCAACCTTGCAATATAAAGCTTCACTTGGCTTTGTAATGGGGGAGAAGGTTGAACAGCCTAATGTACAGTGACACATTTTCTTTTTAAGAGCACCTATATAGCTCCTAGTACAGTTTTTATGACCAAGTTGAGCATTAGATATTGTATATGTTAATTGTTATGTATAATACATGTAATTGTTATTCCTTGGCTTAAATCTTGAGGTGATTTTCAGTTGCTTTGTGCTTCTAAAGGGGACATACCTATGTATAATACTGTTGTCATTTAAAGACACTTTTGGCAGGGTAGAACTAATGCTTTTTTGCTGGCATCTCCTTAAGCCATGCTTTCCTTGCTTTCCTTGAGTTTAGATGAGGACCTAAAACAACTTCCTGTAGAGTAACAGTGGTATAGGACAAGCTTTGTTACTGCATACTTCAAAAACTTAATTTGCCCTAGACTTGACATCCCCTAAGATAACTGCAAATTGGACTTTGAAGTAGGAACTGTAGGTTTAAAAAAAAAAAAGGTAGCTGAAACATTTGGAAAATATATAGCCATTGTACCTAGGGCTTGAATGTGTCTGTGAAATATTAGAAGAATTGAGGGTTTTCTTCTATGATTCCCTGTGAGTTTCTTGATTTCCGCTTGTGTTCAGCTCCCTTTTTTTTTTTCTTCCCCTAAGAGATGTAGCATAAGTTGAGGTTATTGTGCATCCACTAGTATCTTAAGCTGACTCACAAACCTGATCATGATGTTTACCAACATTCATCCAGCAACAGCACGGGAGTTGATTAGTGGTCTGTGATGAAGTCAAAATACTACTGATTTAGTGATCTGATACCTTGAGTCTACCCAATATTTTAGAAGAAAATGTTCTACATTCTACTGCAGAGCTGTGGGCCTCCTCTTTTTGTTAGGATTAAAATATTTGTTTCCAGGTGTGACTAATTAAAATGTCTGTTTCTAGTTGTTGTGACTTATCAGAACATGAAGGAATCCATTCTGTAACTTCTGGGATTTTTGGTCACTATTGGGTATTCTCATACCTTCTAAGTTATAAGAACATTGTACCCCCTGCTTACCCTGTTGGAATTTAAAGCACAACAATTTTTGAAATTAAGAAAATAATTATATTTACAGGTAGGGAGAGGAGGATGGGGGAACCATTTTTGGTAGATTTGACTTGTTTTAAACAGTAGCTGTTTGTTTAGAATTTGGAAATATTAGAATCAGGCCTAATGTTACTGAGCAGACTACAAGCAGGACAGTGAATTTCTATAAATAAATGCAAAACCACATGCATTGCAAATAGCAGTTGTTTATTTACATGATTAAAAAGTTGAAATAAATTGCTGTATTTTCCTTTAATCTTTTAGACTACACAGCATGCTGGCCTCCCCCATGTGCCTGGGCCTGAGTTGCAGTGTCATGTTCAGTTTTGGATTAGAGAAAAATGTTAAGTCAACTTTATGATCGAGAAGAGAGAGAAAAATAGTTTAGATCATCTTGTCTTCTTAAAACCGTTCTTCTGTTAAATGGCTGCGGTGAAGGAGAGCAGGGAGTCCAGGAGAAAGCCTGAGAGTCAACTTGACTTTCAAAAGCTGGCTTGGGTACTAGCAGTTAGCACTTGGGTTTCTCTTTATCTTAACTCTGGTAGATAGGACCTGCAACTTCACGACTTATAATTTTTTTCTCTGAAGTTCGGACACTTTTTGGGCAGCCTTTTGGACTTTCTGGCTATTGTATCCTTACCATTTTTGCTTGCTTCATACCTGAAAAGAGCTATGTGTTAATCTGTATAGTACTGAAATTGGTTACTGATGGCTGTAAAACTTAAAAAAGCCCATAAAACTCTCGATTTACAGATGTAGGAGTTGTACCAAAAGCAATTCTCTTAGCTATGAAAAGTTTGAAAATGCCTGGAAGTGAACAGCAGTTGTGACGGTGCTAGTGAAAACAACTGCCCCAACTCTCCTGACCAGGTCTTGCCAAAGACTCTATACAAATAAATTGTTTTACTCAGTGAAATTTGTTCAGTAAAATTTGGATCATGAAAGGGGCATGTTGTGTGGATGTTCTGGGGTTATGTTCTGCTGGGGCACCATTTCCCTGAAGTGGTCTTTTCTGACCAGGGAATGACTCCACTGTGGAATCCCTCCAGCCTGTGCTCCTACTGGAAAGCACACACATTTTAAAGGTTACTGAAAAGAGATGCATAGGCAGATCTAGAAGGATCATCAACTCCGGTACAATTCCCTCATCACCTTTCCAAAAAATAATTGCTGGCAAAATGTCTGTTTTCCCTGTTAAGAGCATGGGTTCCCCACTCCCCCCCACAACTTCAGATGAAGCTGAGCTGATTCTAAAATACAACTTTAAATACTTAAATTAGTTTTCTGTGCAGAACAAAAGTATGGCAGAAGCCTTTTGAGAATATTTCACATATGTGTACGTCATTTCCTCCTCATTCTACCAAATTTGTAAAATTTGCTTTTGTCCTTTTCTAAGGAGCTGAGGGAACACTGCTGACAAAGAATGGGAGTTTTTTTCAGACATACAGTACCCAGAGGCAAAATAAACTGGAGTGAGTCAGAAATTTGAGCAGTTATAGACTCCTAGAATGGTTTGGGTTGAAAGGGACCTTTAAAGATCATCGAGTCCAACCCCCCCGCCATGGGCCAGGACACTTTCCACTAGACGGGGTTGATCAAAGCCCCATCCAACCTGGCCTTGAACACTTCCAGGGATGGGACATCCACAGCTTCTCTGGGCAACCTGTTCCAGTGCCTCACCACCCTCATAGTTTAAGAATTTCTTCCTTATATCTAATCTAAATCTACCCTCTTTCAGTTTAAAGCCATTACCCCTTGTCCTATCGCTACATGCCCTTGTAAAAAGCCCCTCTCCAGCTTTCTTGTAGGCCCCCTTCAGGTACTGGAAGGCTGCTGTAACCCTGTCACAGAAGGCCACCAAATTTGTCAGGCGCAATTTGCCCTTAGTGAAGCTGTGTGGACTGTCACCAATCACCTCATTTTCCATGTGCCTTAGCATAGTTACCAGGAGGATCTGCTCCATGACCATGCTGGGCATAGAGGTGAGACTGTTTGTAGTTCCCCAGGTCTTTCTTCTTTCCCTTTTGTTTCCCCTTTTCCAGTCAGTGGGAACTTCACCAGGCTGCCATGACTTCTCAGATATGATGGAGAGTGGCTTAGCAACTTCATCTGCCAGTTCTTTCAGGACCTGTGGATGCATCTCATCAAGTCCCATGGACTTATGCACCTTCAGGTTCCTTAGATAGTCTTGAACCTGACCTCCTACACTGGGAGGTTCTTCATTCTCCCAGTCCCTGCCTTTTGCAACTTGGGTGGTGCGGCTTGAGTACTTGCCGGTGAGGACTGAAGCAAAAAACTCATTGAGTACCTCAGCCTTCTCCATATCTTGGGTAACCAGGTCTCCCGTTTCCTTCCAGAGAGGGGCCACATATTCCCTAGTCTTTCTTTTATCACTGACCTACCTATAGAACCTTTTCTTATTGCCTTTGATATCCTTGGCAAGATTTAATTCTGCCCGGGCTTTAGCTTTCCTAACATGATCCCTGGCTGCTTGGACAATTTCTCTGTATTCCTCCCAGGCTACCTGTCCTTGCTTCCACCCTCTGTAGGCTTTGTTTTTGTGTCTGAGTTTGTCCAGGACCTCCTTGTTGATCCATGCAGGCCTCCTGGTGTTTTTGCCTGCCTTCCTCTTTGTTGGGATCCATTACTTCTGAGCTTGGAGGAGGTGATCCTTGAATATTAACCAGCTTTCTTGGGCCCTTCTTCCTTCCATGGCTCTATCCCATGGTACTCTACCAAGCAGATCCTGAAGAGGCTAAAGTCGGCTCTCCTGAAGTCCAGGGCAGTGAGTTTGCTATGTGCCCTCCTCAGTGCCCTAAGGGTCTTGAACTCCACCGTTTTGTGGTTGATGCAGCCAAGGCTGCCCTTGAGCTTCACATTCCCCACTCCACACACTCCAGCTGGTCATTGACATAGGGGGTGACACCCCCTCCTCATCTCCTCTGCCTGTCCTTCCTAAAGAGCCTGTATCCTTCCATTCCAACACTCCAGTCATAGGAGCCATCCCACCATGTCTCTGTGATGCCAGTAAGATCACAGCCCTGCAGGCATGCTCATGTCTCTAACTCCTCTTGTTTATTCCCCATCCTACATGTGTTTGCATGGAGGCATTGTTGGGCCCCCAATGAAGCTGGCTCACTGGCTGGAGTGGCTGGAATTCCTTTGTGTTGCTCTTCAGGTGCTCTCCGGCTGACCTGTGATCCTTCTCCAGGCTCTGGGCATCTATTGCTGGCACTGGCATCAAACTGGTGGGAGTGGGATGGATTGAAGTTCCCCTCCCCTGGCAAGTTTCCTTTATTTTTGTCTCACTCAATTAAGTGTGCTCCTTAAAGATAATAAATTGCTGTGGGTTTTGGGAATTGATCTATTCCTCAATAGTGAGAATAACTATCAGTTTTATTAAAAATGAAGTCAGTTGCTTCCTGTAGATCTAGTGTTTTCTCAAGATTGTGATCTTCTCCGATTTTTGCTATGCCCTGTGCTTTATGGAAAATAAATTGTTGTATCCCTGATATAATAGCTTAAAACAAACAAAGCCTATTGGTTACACACTTGTGAAAATTTCTCTTATTTTAAGCAATTTACAGAGGTTCTGACAAGAAAATTCCCAAAATAAGATATTTAAAAGCTCTACTAAATCTGTCCTTGGAATGATGAAGCACTGTCTGTGATTGCCTGTTGCTTTCTCCAGTTTTAAATAAGCCAAATACCAGACTTAATGGTTATGGGGTCTTTCTTGGCACTAGATTTATGTTGCCCTTTACTATAAATGATCTCTTAGGTCTTTGCTATAAGTAGCACAAGATTGCAAGCCTTAAGCATTCAGAAGGTGAGGCAGAAAACTTAAAAAATAATTGCTTTAAAAAAAATTAAATTCTATTTTATTCTCAGGTTTTTTATATTGTCATCTTTTTGTGCGGTTTTAGTTATTAATATTGCCTATATTTTACTTGTGCATTTGAGGTAAAAAATGCTAAAAATTACAGTCCTTGTGTTTTTAGTGTTATGATTCAAATGGAATTCAAATATCAAGAGAAGTGCTAACCATCAAAGGTTCAAGATTAAACGAGAAGACTGGCAGGATGATTTATAAGCTAAATGATTTATTTCCTTAACGATACCATGTTCTGGTTGTTTACAGGTGTTTATACACACCATACTTTGTTAATGTTTCCTAATAAATGTTTAGCATTTCTATTTCCTCTAGTTCCAGCACAATTTTTCACCATTCCTTTCACAAATCTTTGACTTTTTTCCCTCCGCTTAGTGTGTGGCATATTCACTAAACAAGAAATTTCTGTTTTAATTCTGCTGGTTATTGCTTTTTGCTCTGTGGTCTTGCTGCCTAGGCACCGGCAAGTTGTATTGGTCTTATCTTCTCTAGTCACACTTTTAGAAAAGGAATTAACATATTGTGTAAATGATGGAAGAGCAGCAATTAAAACATGTAGTTCTCCAGTTCCAGATTTTCAGTTACTTCCCAGCCAGCCAATGTATTTGGAACTAGGACTGACAGCAGTTACCCTGAATTTTCCTCCTACTCCCCTTTATGCAGAAGAATTGTTCTCTGCTTCCTAAATACCTGAAATGAATATTCTTTTAGAAAACGGTATTTAGACAGGAAATATAGAAAATAGGATAATGTCCATTTTCTTATGGTGGATTTTGAATAAAATGCAGCTGTTCAGTAGTCAAAGTATTTGTTTATCAGCACCCAATGCAAAAAACCCCAAATGTCACCAAGGAAGTGACAGCCTCACATCTCCTTCAAAAACAGAACAGTTCTTAAAATTAGAGTTCAGCTAAAGAGCTCTTATGGAGAAGTGGGGAGTAGAAGAGAAGTCAGTGTATTCTCTCATGATTGTGTGTTCGTTCTTCAGTCTAAATATTTTAACAGTTCTGATTATGAAGAGAACAGGGAACATGACTAAATGAAGAAGGTGCTGTTCTCAGTAATTTTTCAGCTTGTAACTATACATACAGTATAGTTACGTGCCATACAGTTTTCTTTTATACTACTGGTGAAATGCAAGTAAAATGTAGAAAGAATAAATGTTAGTTTACTTTCTATATATATTTCTTACTTGAGCTGTATCTCAAGAAACAGTGGTGTTTTCCTGGATTTCTTATGTTTTGTTTTTTCTATGCAGAAAAACAGCATCGTTAGGTTTTTTGCTGATGACCCAAGGTAGAATAAAACTGTGATCTACTTTGTCTCTTTACTTCATGTTATCGGTAATCAGGATAAATCATATGGATTATCTTAATATAATGGGAGCTTCAAATGAAATTACGCCTTTATATTGCAGTCATTACAAGATCTAAGGCTATAGAGGACTACATAAAGAAACAGAGAAATTTTAAACAAATGCTGGTTGAGTAATATATTGGTATCCAAGTGAAGAACAGGCAAAATGTTCTGCTGAAGATAATTAAGACAAACTTAGATGTTCTACTAAGATTTGTGTTTTAAAATATATTCAAATATTATCAGATTGCATGTTTGCTACAGTTTTTCAGATTGTCTCAGCTAATTACTGTCCTAATGAAGTTAGATCCAAGAGACACGGAGTTTAGAGTTCAAGGCATGTATCTGAAGTAGAGGGGAAGATGTTTTCACAGTCTTTTCTGGTCTCCTGGTCTGTTTTGGCTGAAGTTCACCCATGAAGAAATTAACACTTCTGCAGAATTTGAGCTGAGATTTCTGGCAGTGGATGTAACCAGTAGTTTTCCTATTGCTCCCTGAAATGTGTCTTTTCTGGTTCCAGTGTAGGTCCCTTCTGTCTTTGCCATATTTTTACCTCTAAGTGTAGTTGCCAAAATCTCAGTACCTCATCTGCATTTTCTGAATTTTTAGTTGGTTTCGAATGAAATAATTGAGCGCCTTTTGAAATCTTGTCCTTTCTGGGCTTTTGTGTTTCTAGCTTCTTGTAGTTGCCCTTTTACCTCTTTTATCCTTTTTGTTTTAGCATGTCACTTGGAGTATTTTTCTCCTTACTCTCTCTAGCATTTTGTGAGATGTCCTGATAGCTTGATCCTTGATTCCTTTCCTTTCCCTGGATAATCTTTCTTCCATTTCTGTTTCTATACAGACAATGACAATATCTTCCACTTTTCCTAAGACTTATCCTCATTGTCCAGAGTAAAGTCTCAGCCTTTCTTGCTGATATTTTGCAGGCTAATCTCTGGGTTAAAAAGTTCAAAATATTCTTCTTCATCTTCAGGCATCTCTCCATCTTTAGCTGCTATGGACAAAACCATTGTTCTCATTGTTTGGGCCTACCTGTACCTTTGTTAGAGACTTTTTCACATATCCTCATATCTTGGACATACGAGAGTCTCACAGTTCTTGTTTTTTTTTGTGCACAATACTGCCAAGAAAAAACCCTTGTCTAAAGAGTTCCTTTTCCATGACACCTGTTAATTCCATAGTACAGTCCAGCTGTAGATCACCATGTCTCTGCTGCTTCTTTGCAGTCTCCTGCTTCCTGCTTAAGAATTGAAGGATTTTTGGGGGAGCTCTGGCTTTGCTGCATATTTGTGTAGCACTTAACACAGTGATATCCTGGACAACAAACACTGTGTTCTTGTTATTGTGGCGATAAAAATAATAGATAAGAGTAAGTAGGTGTAATGCACAGAAGGCTACAGTTGGCGCAGGATACGAGGAGTCTCTGGTATACTCCACATGCCTCTATAGACATAGAGAGGAAAAAAGAAAAAAGTGGGGGGCTGTCCCTGTAGCATTTGCCTTACGGATCAGTGGAATACCCATTAAAACTGTGGGTATCTTCACAAACTGTAGATGGATAATGGATAAATGATGCCTAAATGGAGGATACAACTGATAATAGCTCTTGCAGTGGTGATACTGACTATCAGTAGTGAGTGATCTGAACACTCTTCTCATGCTATATGCTTTTAGCACGGAAGAAAACAGGACCATGTACCATCTCTTAATCAGTCAGTATAAAATGAGAGATAAGATCAAGTCATGAGATTCTGAAGAAGATCCAAATTTCAAACATCCCAACAGTCAGTGAGCTTATGGTCCTATCATCTTAGGACTAATATAGCTTTGAATGTATGTTTCACAATCCAGAATGCATCCTGAGGGCAATCTGAAGGTGACAGTAGTAGTTGGAGACAGGTTTGCAGTAGTATTTTTAAGAACAGGTTTCTGATGTGGTAGACCAATTGTTTGAAGATCCATTAAGTACCTTCCAGGCAGTGTAGTTTTGTTACTGGTAAACACTGACCAAAGATCCCATGTTCATTTGTCAATATTATGGCAGTTTCCATGTTACCGATAAATAAAATATAACACTTTATATTTCCTTGCCCAGGGTCAGACACAATATTTCAGATTCCTGATATATTTGTCTTAAGGTAAATCAGATGAAGTAAGCAAAACTGGTAGATCACCTTCATGGTTAATTGTTAGATTAAGACTGCAAAAACCGAATGAGTTACAGGTCACATTAAACAATCTCTATAAGGTAAACTTTTTATTTGTTTGTTTTAGGATGCTCCTCAAGTTCTTTGGCAGTTTGGGTAGCAGCTTGCTTTCTGGTGAATTTTTGGAGCAAAATCATTATTTGAAAAGTACCATCAGCATTTAGGGAGAGTGTGTGTGTATGTGAGCTGACAGATTTTAAAAGGCAGGTGAAAAATTTCGTCTTGCTCTTTGGCACTTCTACCCTGGTTAGTGCTGAGGGACCACTGCTGGGTGAAAAAGTTGAGGCTGTTATTGCATTCACCAGCTTTTGCCAAGACTGGTTGTATGTACTCCTCTTACCTTGCAGGAAGTAGCCTTTTTATATCAGGTATATATATAACCTGTAGCAACTTACGAAAAAGACTGGTCAGACTGAAATTGTTTTCTGGTCATAAAAATTCTACAGTCAATTTTGTGGAGATAGTTCGTATCTTGCAACAGGAAGGTCTACCTTGGCATACCAGCACCATGAGGAAGAGCAATTAGCGGTTTTAGGGTGGGTTGGAGCTAAAATGTACTTTTAAGTCTGCCTCAAATCAAAAGCCAAAGATGATCTCATAAACATGGGGATGACAGTGATACGTACAGAAGAGAAACGGTACTGTCTTCATTTCCACTGATGATAGTTCCAAATTCCTGAATAGTTGGCGACTTCTGCTGAAATGGTCATTATTAATATATCTTTAAGATAGTGATGCATCAAAGTTAATATCTGTAACTGAAGTAAGAATTTGCATGTCACCCTCTTAATGTTCTTATTGAGTCTCTCAAGCTACTTGTGGAAGAACTTCATAAGAATGGAATATAGACACATATAGAAGTAGCCAAAGTATTTTTTTTTAATGTTAAACAAGTCCTCTTATATGCATCATCTGTTTTAAGTGAGGCTCTGATTGTTATTGCTAACTGAGGCTTTTGGGGATATTGCAGCTCACAAATTCTATATGTCATTCTAAAATAAAAATAAAAAGCTCAGAGAAACCATAGCATCACTAGTTGTTCACATCATTCAATATATATCTTAAAAGCAAAACAAAATAAAAAAGTTTCTACTGCTTCCCAGAACATAATATCCCAAACATCTCACTTGCTGTTCAAATCAAGCATTATATGTCCTCTTCCAACAACACAGTGTCCACTACTAAATAGAAGTCAACACTTATCAAGAAGGTCTTCTGTAATCCAAAGCATGTAGGAAGCCGATGCTCTGGCTGGCTGTGCTGCCAATATCCTGCCCCCAGCATCCCTGGAGCGAGTGTATGTGTTGTTAAGGGGCTGCTGTAAAGCCCACTGCAAATAAAGATAATACCCCACCTGGTTCTATCTGAGTTTTCCTGACCATGCAAGTGCCTTCCACATACTCCTGTAAAGTCTTTGATGTTTATCATCAGGATGTTCCTCTTAAATTTATGTTAGGTCAGACAGAGATCAAAGTCTGAAAACCTCGTTTACACACCTCTGGCAGTTTGAGAGACTTGCGTTGTCACATGATGGTTTGCTCTTGCAGTGTTATGTGACAGGCCAGGTAAGGCCTAAATGCATACTTGTTTTGTCACTTGAATTAACTTCGTTGCACAATAGTTCTGGGCAGATATGTTGTTCTTCCCGCTTATTTCTGGGCCTATTTATATGCTTTGCCTACTCGCAGTCAGGATATTATTAATGACAGTTGCGAACATGACTACGGGCAGAACCACTGCTTCAGTGCCTCTGATAAAACTGAGTAACTGATATATTTTCAGACTTCCGCTGCCATAAGTTCTCCAGAATAATGTTTTCTGAGTTTAGAATGCATGAACAAGTGTTCTTGTGTCTGGCTTAAGTGAGACTTTATCTGAAGAGAACTCCGGGTACTTCTAGGAACACCCTTGAAATATCACTAAATCTGTATCATGGCGATTGAAAGGAATTTATGCCTCAAATCTCAAGAGCAGGCAGAAGGCCAGTGCTTAAGATGTGTACCAATATCTTCTGAAAGGTTATGACCAAAACTGTGTAAGATCTTTTAACTAAGGAATTAATGGAGGGCACTGCTACCCAAAATGCCTGATTTACACTACCTGTAGCAGAGTAGTTTAAATGAGAATATTATGTTGTGTTTGTTGGGGACGGAAGCATATGGCCTAATTCTTCATTCAACTGCTGTTGGTCCTAAAAAGGAATGAAGGTAACTGTGACAACTCCTACCACTCAGCACTTGCAAAGTACTGAGCATAGGGCTGCCGAACTACTTCTCTGTGCATACAGCACTGCATAAGATGCTGTAGGTTACTGTGAACTTTCTTGTCCTTCCTGTGAAAGAGGCCTCGGTTATCCTGTTTCTGTGGCAGTGAGGGTCATGGAGAAATTAGTCAGTCAAAAAAGCCAAAAGTTGTCACTGCTTTACAGGTCAAATTCTGGTATGCATCTGTTTTTGTTTGACTTCCTGAGCATCTGTGCAATTTGGAAGCTGGAATTTAGATGATGCAAGGCAGCAGGTTTTAATTTCTCATGGGGTTTTTGCGTCTTATTAAAACACAGAACAAGTATATTTCAAGTTTAGATTCCCTTTCCTGGGTTGTTTGCTGGGGACTGAATGGAACGTTGCTACATGCCAGCAGAGGATTTCACATTAAACAACATTCATTTTCGTACTCTTCACAGAATTGTTTAGGCTGGAAAGGACAGCTTGAGATCATCTAGTCCAACCCCAAACTTACCCCATAATCCAAAAGTTAAGCTATAAATAGACTGATGCAGGCTAAATCTATTATCAGCCAGTGCTGTATGCTTTTTCTTTAGCCAGTCTTTACATCAGTCTTTTCAACAGACACACAGTGAAAGAAGCTATAATGGTAATAATCACAAAAGTTTTTACATATTAGGGCTTTTTTGAGGTCAGTCACGCCTGCTTGAGCAGTCTTTTAATTCAGGTACTTAGATTTACTTAAAAAAAACCAAGATAGGCAGTGTGTCTGTGACAAGCGGATAGTACAAAGCATTTTGTACAATGAATCTGATGTTCACAACATCAGCTTTTCCTTCTAAATTATGACAGTGTATCAGAGTTTACATGTGCAAACCCCCTCCTATTTCAGTCCTGGGTTCTTTGCTCTGCTAGTGAGCCTTAGTCTATTTCTTTATTACGTTAAATGATTTCCTCTTACAATATTGGTCCAAGACATGCTTTAGGAGAACAATATAATAACTTGGATATAAGTTTTGATCTTAATATTCAAGTTTCCAGCACCTGTTTATCCGTGCTGACTTATTGCTTGTGGATTTGAAATTCTTGGTAGCAGTCTTAGGATCTGCCAAGTTGAGTATATGCATCATTAATTCTGTTTCTGCAGCATGGTGATATATCAGACACATCACTTCTGGCTTGTGTGCAGTCTTAGGTACAGTCTTTGGCCATCGGATTAAGTACAGATCTTCGGAGTTGAAGCCTTTTGCTGGAGAGAATTTTTCAGTCTGCCATTTGCTGTAAGCCACTTTGGGGTAGCATATTTTAATCCACATCACTGGTCAGCTACCTGGCTGCTGACACAAAGGAGGACCTGGTAATACAAACAGTAGGGGAAATCAGGGCTGCTGTTTTTGGCCATGGTGTGGTCTGGTCATCTTAAGCCAATTTAGAATCTACACCCAAATGAAAACACTTGCAGTCAGACAAAAAGCTGCTTCAATGGAAATAACAGCAAAAGCACATGAATGTGACTTAAGCGTTAAAGTGCTCTCTCCCACTCCCTGACTAGATAATTTGTTGTTGGTGAACAATACAGGCTTTTGGTTCGAACTTTAGGTTTCTTTCTCCAGTACCATTTGATAGGTAGCAGAGTTTATACAGCGTGCAGTACTTTCACCCTTGCATTTAGGGTGAAATGCTGGAGATTTGCAGCTTTATTGCAGACAGTGCCTAGGATTGCAGACATGATTCCTGGTCAGTTGGGAAAGAATAAATAAGAGAATATTCGGTTTACATGTGAGGAGTGATCATTCACCAGCTGGACTGGCAACTCCAGCTGCAGTGTTGTTGGCAGTCAGCAGAGGCGATATAATTCCAATAAAGCATGTAAAGGAAAGAAGTCTGCATTGTAGTCAGGCAGCTTTCAAGATAGCATTACAGCTAATGTTCAAAGATTAACCACTGACTTTGTGTGCTGGCAGTTGATCACTTCCTGTGATAGCTTATGTTTTACTGTGTATTAAACAAACCAAAAGCAGTGGTTTCCACCACAAGAAGATTGTGAACTCTGAGACTTTCTTACAGGCCATACAAAAGAAACAAATTTGGCATTTTCTCATAATGGTAGTTCCTGGCACTGGTTGCCAAATGCTGCTGATTTCCAGACCATGGTTTGGGCATCAGTGCTACAGAAAGCGGCTGGAAAAATGTTAGAAAGATAGCGAGCCTAAGTCTGTAATATGGAAATAAGAAAACACATACGGCCCTTGGGGCACTTGACCTAGAGAGTGATTCTGTGTCGTTGAAGATCATAGGTGTTACTAGATGGCCAGATGCATTAGCCACTAGCTGCTCTGCTGACCTGGGTGCTTCCCATCTTGCGAATTTTACAGCTGTAAGGCTATACTATAGAATTAGCAGCTCCCCTATAAGCAAGTGAGCTGATCTGTTTCTCCAAGCCCAAGGAGGGCTCTGAAATACCCATTGTATTTGTTCTCATTTGGAGTGAAGTTGAATCTTTTGGCAGAAACTTAATGGATAAGTCAAAGATGGTCACCTCCTGTATTGCCGTCAGTGAATGTTCTGGGAGCTTGTTTCCCCTGCAGGCCATGACTTTGCAATCTGATACAATAGTCGTCATCTTCCCTCCTGCCCTGCCTGCTTCTCTCTCAGCCTCTTCTAAGAAATGCCCAGCGCTTTGCAGGGTGGGTTGGCTTTGCATCTCAAACCTTCCTATTCCTAGTTATGTGCTCTCAAGAAGGTGGATGAGAAGGAGAAAGGGTGAGCAGAATTACATGTATACCTATCCTTTTGTAGAGCCAGCCTCAGGCTAAGATGAAGGGCTTGGGAGGTTTGAGACCTAGTGGATGCCTCGTGAATTCTTTTCCGGCTGTGTCATTTCCTTTCAGCAGTGTCTGGTCCTTCATGCTCACCTGGGTGTGTTCACAGGTAGCCAGACCTGTATTGTGAAAGAGAAATTAGACACTTAACCTTGGCAATAATTAACTCAGCTTTGTTTGCTACCTCTCTGTCATGCATTTATTGTCCTTTGTTCGCTCACTTCTAAGGAAATTATTTTTGGCATTTTATCAAGTTTTTATGAATCTGAGCAAGTGAAGAATAAACTGTCAGGCTCAGGTGCAGAGGAAGGGCTTCCTTTCTTTCCTTGGCAATTCACCTGTATAAACATGTGTTGGGGATGGGTGGAGCTCAGTGGCAATGATAGCGGCATGCAAACATAATAAACAGGTTTTGCGCAGTGTTTCTTGCCCAGAGCCTGCTTGAGAAACCCCTAATCGTGTCTTCCAGACTGATAACCTTCTTGTCCTCAGTGGGGTGAGGAGGTGTGGGTGAATTGCTCTGCTCTTTGTGTAATCTGTGCTGATCCCTGCAAAAAGGTAACTGGAATCTCCCCTTGCCAATACTGACATATCAGGGCAAATAATCACAAGAATGATGAGCCTGGCTATTTAACTGCTGTGCTCCCTGACAGAAAATGGTGAAAACCATCATCTTGAATGTGCGAATGCTCTCAATTATTTTAATCCTTATTAAAAAGTGTGTCTTTTCCAAGGTGACTTTTTAATTGGGGCCTCTTGCTTTGTGTGTCTTTTCTGTGTGCGCACACGCACGCGCGCGCGCACACACACACACGCAAAACATTGGTGTCTACCAGCGAAGTGTTGCTTGGCAGCTAATAAAAAGGAGCAGTTCATTGCTGTTGAGTGTTAAGTGTATGGGAGTTAGGCTTGATCTTTGTGATTAAAAAAAAAAAAAACCTTTCAAGTGAAATGTCATCTATGTCTGTCTCTTTTGTGTACACAAGAATACACTTCCCCCCCCCCCCCCTTGGGGACTATATTAGAAGCCAGATTTGGGTCTGTGTTGAAGCGCTCCAAATTGACTTTCCTATACAATCAAGTTCTCCTTGTGCAGCAGTGAATTGCTTCTCTGTAATTTCCCATAAAAATGTTTCAAGAGAACTCAGATGTACGTAGGCTGTGGTTTCAAGGAGCAAAGTGAGCTGATTTACTAGTCCTTTCAGCCAGCGCTTTGCTCTTGTGACATACTTTGCTCTAGTATCTGTGTTCACTATAGCCAGCTAGGAAAAGAAAAAACAAAACCACCCTGCACAGTTTTCTCATCTTTTCGCTTTGCATGGGCTTCAATGCTGATCTGGTCCTTTGCCGAGCCATTATATACACTAACAGAGAAGAAAGTATGTGCATCAAAACAAGTGGTTAACTTTCTGTAGGGTTAGCATGCCGAAATGGCTAAGTGCAGGATTCAGTGAATAGAGAAGTTAGTATGAGCAAGTGAAAACACTTGGGTATGGGTCATGAGATGATGTCCAGCATTTAAAGTGCACTGAAGGTTGAAACTGATTCCTGGTGTGACTCTTGATGCTGGTATCAAAGACGCTATTTTGAAATGTCATTTTCCTATGTGAACTTGGTGGACTTGCTGAAACTGCAGTCCAGCGGTCCTATCCTGTTTTGAAATGCATATTACTTCAGATGGTATCTTATTGATGTCTTGCATAATACTTTTTAAATTTCGTTATTGTGACTTTTTTCAGGCACTGTCAGAGAATTTGGATGACTTGTAGCAGTAACCTTCAAGATGAATAAATATACTTAACTTACTATACTGAAGAAAAGATAATATTGATGTGATTTTAGTCCATCTAGTTATGGTTTTTTTGTGTCGCTGCGCTTGTCTTAGTATTACTTAATACTTGTGTCTCCTTTCAATTAGGGTACACTGGTTGTTTAGGTTTATGTTATGTTCCACAGCAAAAGGGTTATTTTGCTTCTGAAGTTCCTGAAATGAATCCTGAATGAAACTGAAGACTCACATTCTGTGTAGATTTGAGATGGTAGCAGGTGATCTGACTGGAACGTATGTCAGCGCAGAACATACAGTAGGATTTTTACAATAATGATCAGTGGACTGAGTCATTCCATGTTTTCTGTGATGTTTTCTCCGTATTGACACTATCACAGGCGAAGTGATTTTGGAGCTTTAAAATACTTTTCTGATTATAGAAATCAGCTTAATTTTTTTCAAAAGTTTATTCTCTTCCTGTATTCTTATCCTGTACATGTAAAGAGGGAATGTTGTTCTTAACAAGAATATAATTTTGAGCTAACTGAAGAAGGGCTTGCCGGAAAGTCTTTTTGGTTTTGTACTAGCTAACCAATTGGTCTAATGAAACCAGAATTGCTGCTTTCTACAAACTTTTCTTGTTTAAATTATTGGTGAAAGGTGGACATTTGCTTTTATTCATGCATATGATTTAATATGTGTAGAGGTGAATATAGCTTTTGATTCAGGGTTTAAAAATAAATCAAAAACGCAAACCACCTCAAAATGCAAACCGAACTTTGAACTTAGAAGCAGATTGACTGTCTTTAATGTTCCTGTTTAAGCTTCTTGCAAAACTGCAGACATGAAATGTATCTACAGGTAGTTCTGGTATTTGTTTTGGAGCCAATTAAAAAGGTGGATATTTGCTCCCTTCCCTGTGCTGCGCTTCACAGCCCGTTCAGTGCCAGCCTAAGGTTTTATGGTGTCATGCAGTGAAATAGTTTACTGAAATAATCCAGGCTAAAAATAACCTTCTGAAAAAATGTGGCATGGGATGATAATGGGTAGCTGAAGGTAAGCAAGGCTGGCAAGTTTTCAAGCCTGCTTTGCTGCTGAAACAGAAGCGCCGTATAACTGCCCCCACAGTGATCATTCCCATCCCTAAGCAGTGCCAGGATGGCTGTGGCAGTCTCTGTGGCATCTTCACCCAGTGCTTACTGGTGTCCTCTAAAAGGTCACTTCTGTGATGCACTTCTCCCCTTCTCTGTTTGGTTGGGTTGGTACAACTCTTTCAGAGGCCACCAGTGAACTGTGTCAAGAAACAAATGAATTTAAAAAAAAAAAAAAAAGCTGTATAAAAAGAAGAAAAGTGAGGTTAGTTTAAATTTTGACCAGTTCCCTAGTTTGACATGTGGCACTGCAGAAATAGTACTGATGTGAGCTGATCAGGTTGTCAGTGCTGCCCAGGGAAACATCTGTGGAAGCACTGCCTGAGCCGGTGGGGGCATTTGATAAAATGAGAAGGTCCTAAATTGCTGGAAGTGTATGTTAAAACTTTCAAGTATTAAAAGCATACGTGTAAAAAAATTGCATATCTGACTATTTCTGCCATTTACTGCATATCATATATAAAAGAAGATGTTTTGGCAGCCAAAATGCTGTACACCCAGGTTTACTTAAGAGTTGGGAGTCTAGCATAAGTTCTCTGTTTAAGAATGATGATGTGGACACACAGAGTAACTGCGAAGTGTCCAGCAAACCACCTCTTATTCTATAACGTGCAGCTCAGGCTCCAATGTTTTACATCTCCATTCAATATGGACGTTCACTTGACTTCAGACTTTGTCTGAAAATGAACCGTAAACTTTACAGATCAGAAATGGAAAGACAGCCAACACACATAGTAAAGAAATTCAAGAATTTCAATTGTTATGGTGGAAAAATGGTCTTTCACTTAAAACTTTTCTTTCACATCTGAAAAGTAATTCTTTCTAATTGATTTTTAGTAAAAAAAATGTTTTAAGAGCTGTAATTATTCTGTGTCCAAATTCTACGCTTGGCAAAAGTAACATTTCCCATGAGAAAGGGTGTTAATTCTTTTTCTTATACCCACATCCTGGTGTACATTGCCTGCTCTATTTTCTTGCAGTTTAATGTGTTTGTAGCATTCTTAATTTCTGCCCCAAACTGTGCTGTAGTCTTACAGTTTGTGACTGTAAATACAGTTTGTGACTGTAATTCACTTCAGCTTCGTTTCATGATCACTCTATGGATTTGTTTGTTTAAAATATTGACTCAACATATTACTCTGAAATTTATTAAAGGTTTGTCTGTAGGCCATTACATCATGAAGAAACAAAAGCCTGCTTTGACAGCATTTACTTTTTTCTTTTCAAGATAGCTGACGTCCAAAATACAGCTGCTCAACAGTGCACATAATATTCACTAGCAGTACCAGATAAAAACAAACAGTACAGGAGAAATGCAATATTAAGAAAAGCTTCAATTTTCTTTTTAATAGGAAAAGAGCTATTCATATCTCTGAATACATATTTTAGTAAAAATTAATAGTATTGGGCTGGGATAAAGCTGTGCATCAGAATTCTGTGAACTGCTCATAACCTGTCAGTATTGCTGTTTTCTAGTATTTTCCATGTAACAATTGTTAATATTTTGTGTGTCTGACTCTTGAGTCAGTGTATGTCACCAAATACCTATACTTCATTGATATATTTGAATGTGCAATGCCCAGTTGATGCACATGGGATGCATAATGTGGAAATGCAGATTTGATAGTAATTGCAAATTATATTGCTTTTTTCCATTGCCTTCCACTCCCACCTCAGCTGCTTGTACGTCAAGGTTAGGTAAGCACATGGTGGGATGGTGAAGGTAGGAGCTTCTTTGGCAGTTGGTATCTTGTATGTCTCTTAGAGTAACTATAGAAACCAAAAGTGCTTTTATCCAGATTAATTTTTAGAGGCATCTATGAATAAATAAATATCAAATTATGTCCTTTAATTAAATTAATAATTAAAAATAACTTAAGCCACCAGAAACTAAGCTTTTTTGAGAGGATTGCCTCTATTACTATTCCAGATCCAGTTGAATCAGCTGTGCTGTGCATTTGTTCTGAGTAACTGTCTCTTGTAGGGGAAGAAATCAAATTCTTCTTTACTACACTAAATGAATTGCTGCCTTCTGCTTCCCAGAGGCACTGCTTTAAAACAAAAGCAAATCAACCCACAGGCGGTTAAAATATTTTTGTCCTAAGTCATCATGTCTGGCCGAGGAATGACCCCAACCTTCTCCTGCTCTGAATCATTGTTGAGTTACCCACGTGCTCTAAATAGGCTGAGGTAGGTTTCAGTGCCAGAAACTGTCTTTTCAGGTGTTGCGGATGGCTAAATGAATACAACCTTGGCATTGTTAAAAAGGGCACAGCTACCCCCAGTTACTCTAGGTGTAGTAGCAGATTAACCACTCTAACTACTTTCATGTGTGTAATCTTTCTAATCTTGATCAGGCAGCCATGTTGCTTTCCTCCTGTGGCATGTAGGCAGAGCTTGACTGTGGTTTTAATCCTGAAGCTGTTTTTACAGTGGTAGGTGCAGAGAAGAAAAAATATTTCATGGAGTTGAAGTATTGCATACAATGTTATGTTGAGGAGGTTAGGCTGCATTTACGTGAAAACCCCCAAACAGTATTTGAATTAAGGAAAGTTAATAAGGTGAACCTTTGAGAAATATCTGAGAGCAGTGCTTTTCATATGTTCCCAAATTCTGTGAACTCAAATTAACATAAGCCACAATGTAGTCTGTCTGACAAAACCAGCACACAGTAGTCAAATTAATACTTCGGAAGGAGAAGAGATGCTGAAAGCAAAGTAGTTCTTTCTTGACTCTTGTATTCTTGCATGTAGGATCAAACTCATAAGTTGCACAATGACAAAACTTACTGGTGAAAAAGCTGTTGATGCCTTCCATTACTGTCACCCGTTAGGGTATGAATGAGAACTTGCTTTCTTTTAAAAAAGTAGAAGGGAGAGCTAGCTGGTCTCTCCTCTGATACTTGTGAATTACAGTAATTCTAGTTAGGCTGTTTCAACTTCGCAAAGTGTGTGTATTTTGGGTGTTACTAGTTTTGTTTTCTGTTCTGGCAGGAAAGAACCACCGAAGAAATTCATTGGTACCATCTCAGTAGCTTCCAGCTTTTTGTTTTCTTTTATAAGTCATGATACTCTGGCTTAAGTTTCATTGTCTCTGAAAGGGAAGAACAGTTACTTGAACAGCTTTGGTTTTTTAGATAGCTTTTCCTGAGCTTATGGTTTCTTATAATGGGGCTGTCTTCTACTCTCCCTCAGTACTTTCACTCACTTCATGACCTAGATCCAAAACATTTCCAGGACCTCTAAGATACAGTCTAGCCAGCAGTGCCAAGGTCTAGTGAAGGAGTATGTTGTCATATAACATGAATGTATTAACTGAGTAGCTCTGTACTCTGTTAGTTGTGGCAATAAAACTATAGTTATATCTATCATGCTTTTAGTTTAAAACAATAAACAAGAAGCCTTCAATAACTGAGATCAAATACAGTAGCAGTTGCCTTTGGAGCTGCATCCATACACTGCTTCTGTCATGTGGAACAGCTACCTTATTATGCTCTTCTGCTTTGTATGGGTCCATGTAAGTTTTTTTACCCTTGTGATATCTGAGCATTAAATGATGTTAATGTCAGTAAGCTATTAAATGCTGTTACTAACACCTGTTTCATGTGACTTACTCTCTTCCATGTATCATGCACAAAAATGTGTTTACCGGTTGGGGTTTTTTTCCCAATAGATATAATCTATTTGGAAGTAATCTAATACACTGTTTGTATTAGGTGATGTCTAGGAGATACTCCTTTTACATATTTAAGTGTAAGACATCCCTTAGCCTGAAATTGTAGAAGTTTCCACAGGAGCTGTAATCATATTGTGGCTCTTGTGTCTCACATTCCTGTCACTTCTGCAATAAAATGGACAGTAAGGAATGATGAGAGAGAAGTGGAAACACATCAGGATAGAAGGTATCACTGTATAAGCGTACGTTTTTGCTCAGCAGGGCCTGAGAGGCCATAGTGCCAGCCAGCCAAATGGCTGTGGTACAGTGCTGGTGCAGAAGCTAACACCATCTGACACAGTCCGATGGTCTAATATATTTGCAGTGTGGAGGGGTGCAGTAATGTGCAGTATAAGAAGTTTTTCGTCAGGTCTTCCGTCACCAAATCTATCATGGCATTCAGTGTCAGAGATAGTAAAGAGGAAGGCTTTATGCGTGTTAGTAAAAGATCTGGCTTTATCTTGTGCTTTCTGAAAGGTAATAATTGTGATTAACATTTAAGAAAATTGTACTGTACATTTAATCTGTTCAATAAGAGAGCACTGGGAGCAGAGGAGCTGGAGCAGGCTAATAGGTGAAATTCTGTCTGTTTTGCTTCTTAAATAGCAGATCTCTTTAATGCAGTCCATGTGTTCAGCCTTGCTTGCCTTAAGGTGGTAGAGTTTTCATACTGGGAGAGGTAGTCAGTTGCAAATAACTGTTACTTTGCAATTCAGTACTAAGATGTATGTGTACGGTTAGCTAGAAAGGACTCATTGCCTTTACACAGGGAAGAGAAACCTCTATGTAATTTTGGGGGTTGCTGTTTAGGTTTGGTTTCAGTCCTCTTATTCACTCAGTGGCACAGACATCCTCTTTGTATATACAGTGCATGAATGGAAATGTGAACGGGACCTAAAGCAGGTTCTTCTGTTACACAGGGGAATGTTACAATGTTTATAGGCTATTCATTTATTACTGAAATTATTTGGAGTTGTTACCATAAGATAGAAGTTGAAGCAGAAAACAACAAACTCCAGTTTTATCTAGAGGACTGGTCTCAGCCCTGCTGCGAACCTGCACAATTAAATAGATGTTCATAGGAGATGGATTATTTCTTCCTCACCTATTAGTTTTTAGCTTATTTGGAGTCTGATTCTGCCCCTTCTATAGTGCCTTATTTAAGTGTTAACTGTGTGGGTACTCTCGATAAGCTTGTATGTAATGGAACTATTCAGCATGCAAAATACTCCTCGGGATCGTGGAATTGGGTCCTTTGATGTTGTAAAGGGGGATTCATACAGATCACAGACTTCTGCCTGTAAATGCTAGCAATGGATGAGCATGGCTAGCCAGTAGATGGATTTGATGTCTTTGCTTGTCCTGTACTAACTGTCCCAGATGGAAATACATGGGGTGGGTGGCACTTTGGCTTGTTCTTTACTGTTTCTAACGCTCCTTCGACTTATTCAGTGAATGTATGTGCCTGAATGAACCTCTTCAGCTGGAAGGATGCTAATGATAATGTGGGAAATAGATGAGTAAAATTTTAACTTATATGTATGAGTACAACGTGGATAGGAGCTTCATTAGAAACACTTAATACTAGTCTTTCTCAACTAACAAGATCATTTCCTTTTCTCTTCCCCCCCCCCCTTTTTTTTTTTCCTGGAAGGGCTGTGTTTAAAGTGTTGGTTTGGTCAGAAAATTTACTAAAATTGATATTATTTTATATATTGTGTTGGAAATAAGATATGCTTGTTTTACTTACAGAAATAAGTTTCCTTTGTAGATTGGTTCAGGAGGACATGCACAACTTTAAGAAAATCATAAAGCCAGACTGAGTTCTCTTTCATGAATTACTGTTTAAGTCTCAAGTGAAAATTTGTTTCATTACTGGTGTGATGTCAGAGACACAACTTCATGTAGAATTTACAGCCTGTTAGTATTTAGAAAGGCCATCTGACCACATGGATTTGTAAACTGAGTATGTTAGGGAGGAATCACCAAGGGAAAAACGCTATGTAGCCTCCTGTCACTTACCCGTTTTGCTTTCTGGCTGAAATGGCAGTTTTAAGATACAGCTGGGTTCAAGAGGGGAAGAATTAACCATCTTTCCCAAGAATTAGCTTTTAAATTCTGAGAAGCACACCTACGTTACTTAAAGATGTGAAGAGAGGATTTATTATAATTTTATATATTTAATATAACTGCATAGTATAAAATTGCTTTTAAGGGGTTGTTTGGAAAACTGGTTAGCAGCGCAGCATGTAATTTTATAAAACCCCGTTCCTATGCGCTCTGATTTCCATGACACCATTCTTTAGGGACAGCACGTTTCGTATAGGAGGCTGAATTGTTTCCTTTCGCAAAGCCTTACAGGCTCTGAATCTCCTTCCTACTGGCTGCTGTCCAGAAAGAAAGATTTGTGGCTTCTGCCCAGTGTCTGCAAATGTGTGATGATATTTATATCCATTGAGTTGTTTTCACTGTAGCTAGATCTGGTAAAACACTTGTGGCTTTACCACAAGTGAAAGACTTGCGGTAAAGACTGAGAACTTTGAAATCAAATTCTGCACTCGAAGACATGTTCTGACTTCCATCGCATCCCTGGTTACTTGGTGGGAAGGAGGATCATCCTAATTGTACAGCAGCCCTCTCAGGGTGGGAGGAAAGTTAGAAAACCTTTCAAGAAAGAAGTAAAACTTCAGTTTTTGAAAGCATAATACTGTTCAAGTGTGGATAAAAAGTGGAATATTGGCAAGTTAAGGACTAAACTGAGACTTCAAAGGTGATTCACAGTACTTTTTATTGGTAGAGTCCTTAAAACCCAGTTAATTCTGCACAGCTGTACAATTGGGTTGAGTCAAAAGTCTTTCACAGATGTGACTTCTAAAAGGAAAAGCTGCCTTTTTCTTCTGTGTTTCTAAACTGGTGACAACAAAGAGAAGGACAGACATTTCACTTCCATGTGCACTTTCATGTCTTCTTTCTCTTTTTCCTCTTCAAGACACTTCTGCTAAGAAAGAAAACAATACAGCCAGTGACAAAACGTCCTTGTTTTGAGAAGCATTTCCAAGCATGTAAACAATACCAATGTACTGCTTTTGTAGACCAGTTTTTTGCTTAAATTCTCAATGATTCACTTGATCTTCATCTGAAATTTCTTCAAGTTACTTACCACTTTCTCCAGATATGGTTTAATAAAATGGTGTTCTCAAATTTTTTCCGTATGGTGTTCCATTTTTTTAAAAAAAGACAGTAAAGTTTTGGCTACAGAAAGAAAGGATGGTCATGGCCTCTTGAAACCTGTTTGCCACTTTGAGCTTTAAAATCCACCATTAATCAGTAGATTAGGATACTGTGCAGGCTTGACCCTGCTCCTGGCTTTGCTTTGTGTTTTTTATATAGTCTTAAGTAATGGTGGTGGTCAGTCTACCTGCAGGTTTTCTAAGACTTATAGCTACCTTAAAATGGAAGTCAGGAGATACTTATTGAAGTCAATAAAGACTGACTTAGGGATCCTTAGAAAGATATTGGTATACGGAAATCATTTTGCTTGAATATGCATTTTCTTGTAACTGATGCTTTTCAAATGGCTTTATGGCATTAGATCTAGAAAAAATTTGTATTGGATGAGACATACATAGCATAAAACCTTTTGGCTTGGTTCCGTACATGTGACCGTAACTGGCTGAGGATCCAAGTACCAGTGAAAGGATGTGGTGAATTTTCCTTGGAGCTGGCAAAAGTTCCCGTATTTGGAACTTTTAAAACCAGACTAGGTTGATATACTGGAAAATATACTGCAGAGAAGACAGTGCTTTATTAGTAGGAAAATAGGCTGGGTATTCCTATAGGCCTCTCTGTGTACAGCAAATGAAGTTGTAAATGATAGTTATTTTAATTCGCCTTCGTTTTCCTGGTTTTGCTGGATGCGGCCTGCAGCATGACTGGAGCCCTCAGCCTCATGCCAATGAAAATGGCCATCAACATTTCCTTGTTTAGTTTCTCTTGTTAAGAGCAGGGTGAAACCTTAAGGGTGTAACTAAGAAAATATTGATTTTTAATTTTTTTTTCTTCCAGATGAAAACTTGCAGGCATTGGCCCAGTAGGGCGGAGTAGAAAAGTCATCTTGATTGTGTAACTCCAGTCTTTGGCTCTGCAACCCTGAGAACACTTGAGCAATAAATGACTGCCATTTGCCGTTGACTAGATAATGTTGTTGTTTCTAGGCTGTGGACTGTAGACTGACTTTCACACAAGCCAATGGTGTAGGGCTTTCCCACACTTGCAACATCACGGGTTTTCCAGCACTATGGCACGTCTTGTACAGAAGTTAAATTTCAATGAAACGCCTTCTGCTCAGGTCATCCATCAGTCGGGCCAAGCTGTACTTATTACCAAAGCCAGCAGCATCTGTCAGCGCGAGTGCACAGTGTACAACAAAATAGTTTTGAAATACTACCCCACGGGCTTATGGCTGTTACTTTCTTTTAGCTGCAGATTCATAACTGGCTCCTCTCCAGTTTGAGTTTCTGGGATGTCCTCCTGCAGCAGGGGTGGCTGAGGTGGCATCAGGGGGCTGGCGGAGCTGGGAGCCTGAGCTAGTCCGCAGAAAGGATTTCGGTGGGCTTGGATCAAATGCATGAAAATGATAAGGCATATGGGTGCAGATGGACACAGCTGGGCTTAACTCAGGGTGATATCTGGTATACATGGATGTTTGCGCTTTAAGACCCTTGATCTGAGAGTTTGCTGAGGGACCTGCTCCAGAGGTCTCTCTACACAGGTGGTGGTTGCAGTGAGGTGTTTGGAGCCTGTGGTTTTGTTTGACTCTGAAACTAGAGGGTTTTTTGTTTCATTTGCAGTCCCTCACCCTTAGAAATGGCAGATTCAAGTCTTGAGGCTTTGATGAGGTAGAAATTTATTTAATCCAATTAAATCTCTTAGGAAGTTTATCCTGTGGTTAAAGCTACTTTCTTTTGCTTGATAGCGTGAAATTAAGTGCTTTGGAAGGAATGGAATTTAAGGTCTGATCTGGTGACCACTGAAGTTTTCTGTTGTGCTGGCCTAGGAAAGCATTTCCAATACAATAGCTGAGATGTTAAATCTCAGTCTAGTTTTGTATATTTGAGGGTTTTTTTGTAAGAATAGATGTTCAGAAAAGTGTTTCTACTTTCATCAAACTCATGTAATACAGGATTAGTTCATATTACTAATATTTGTTTTGACCTGTGAGGAAGTAGACAAGAAAAATGAATAGCAGAATAATTCACAACTATTTTCTTGACATAACTTTGTGATATTTGGAGTTTTTGGGAGATTGTAGGTCTCACTGCAGTCTGTGCTGAACTGGAAACAAAGGTGAAGCTGATTGAACACCTTCATTATTATTTGAAGTAGCATGAGTTAAAATTGAGTTAAGTAGAGTGACTTTATAATACATGTGCCTGTGTAGGTATGGTTACAAAAGGCTAGAAGATAAAGGAAGAAGTATTATGAGTTGATGTTTTTAGCACTGAGGCATGGGCAGAGCTGTGCCCCCATGAAGGGTGGTCTGGATCTGTTTTGCTTCTCTCCTGCTGTTGTCATAGCACTGTTTCACTAAGTCCCAGCTCTCCAAACCTCATTGCATGTAAATAATGCCCGTTGGGTAATGATTGCATTATGTCAAGTTTTGCATGCCCATCCTGCCAAGGGATCAGAAAGTTCACTGGTCTTTTTTACCTGTAGCTTTGGAAAATATCCTGGTGTCACACAAGGCAATAATGCCACTCTTTGAGGTTTATACTAGCTGCTTTTCCTTTTTAATAATCAGAGCAGGAGGAAAGGTGTTGAATTAGCTGCATGACGGAAGCAGAGGAATTCATTAAGAACAGTAAAATGAACTCTACTCAAGTTTTAGGCTTCTGGGTTGCAGTCACAAAGCGGTAATCATCATCTAGTTGTTTTTAATGAATTATTTAGTGGCATCTTCCTTGTCCACGAAACTGGTATTTACTGTTAGTGTGGGTGAGTCTGAGAAAATTAGCAATGTCGTTGAGGCTTTGAGCAGTGTAAACATTAACCGGTACCTTTCTGTTGGAGTCTTGTCAAGACTGAGGGAGAGAGACTGGATGAATCAGGACGTTACACTGGGACTATGCGGTCTTTACCTGTAGTTTGCCATTTCGAATACAACTCTGCTTGGTAGCGACTGGAGTACTTTACTAAGTGATGGCAGTTTTGTATTGTAGCTGATATAAATGAGTAAATGTTTGACTTCATGCAAGGCTTGAGAGAGACTCCATGAGTCTTAGAGCAACATTAAGCTGTGGGCTCCTTTTATCTGATTAGAAGTTAGAGCAGGACACTGAATCTGTTTCTACAGGACATGGCATCACACACAGTCAATCTTATTTATGGCTGATTTACCTGCCAGCTTGGCACACCCTTTTTATGTCAAACTTCGCATGCATTGCACTGCACAGCACATACATACACATTAGCCCCCGATGTCTCTGTTCCCCCCAAGAAATAGTGCTCCTTTGCATCTATTTCCCCACAACTCTAAAGGAATCCTAAGAAGGGAAGGATTCCAAACCTACACTGTTCACTTAACTACTTAGGTAAATTGAATCTGAGCCTTACCCTCCCCCTATTTTCGTTCCTATCTACACAGGGATAGTAATGTTTTATAACTATAGAGAAACGAATAGTTGATTACTTAATCTGGGTGGTATTTATGTAGTTCTTCCATAACACAACATGTGTGTACCTAAGGCTGACAAATAATGGGCCTGGCTTAAAAAGGCAGATGTTCACATTTTTGCACATGTATTAGCTGGGCATATAAAACACACATTTGAGCCCTGGATTCATCAGGATGACTGACGGGACTACAGATCCCTGTATTACTGCTGCATACTGTGGTGTCTGTAGCCTGGTTCACTGATGTAGAAATAGTACGCTATGTATTAAAGTCTGCGTATCTACAGAGTGTTTTGGGTTTTTGTTTCTCCTCTGGAAATAATGACACTTTGTCATGTAGATATATTTCTGATTTTATCGCAATAAGCAAGCACCAAAGCCACAGCAGAGTGGGATGTAGCGGCTGAGCCTTAGGGCTGACTTGTCCCATATCAACTTTTTTGGCTTTGTTATATTCATCCTGGCATCCATCCCTGTAAGAACTTAAGTCACTCGAGGAACGCCTTAAATCTGATGTTCATTATCTCCTTTATCTTATTACAGATTAAGTTTCTACGTGCAAGTCTGTTAAACTAAAGAATTGGGCAAATGGTGTCTTACCCAAGAGTAGCTTAGAAATCTGCAAACAGAGGAGCCTACAAGTAGAGGAAAACTTGTGTTATTGATGGCTGAAGAGTGTGTTTCTGTTAATTGCAGAAGCAACTGTCAAAAAAAAAATTTTAATCAGATTTTTCTTTCTGTTATTGAAAATGAAAAAAGCCTAAGGAGAACCCATCCAGAAATCAAGTGGGGTGAATGAGATCAGGCAAATTCATGAACACATGCCATAAAGAGATTCTAAAGGGAACAGCTAGAGGTATGCCCTCTAACATCCTTAATTTAATTGCTAAGTTGCTAAGGAAGTTCAAGAGGAACAACTCAGCCACTTTCTAAAGTACAATGTGCTCTCCTGTTGCCGCTATCAGGGGCAGGGTGCTGGATTATGTAAACCATTGCTCTGACCCAACTATAAAGGGAGACTACTTCCATCTCCACTGCATGCAGTAGACACAATTGCATTGGAGCTGTCTGGCTGTTGTTCACTGAAGGCCTTTCGGACCAGGATAGGCGTGTTGAGCGTGGTGTCAGTATATTCATCTTGATCTGTGAATAGGGTTTCTGGGCAATAATGTAATGCAAATGATAGCAGTAGTCTACAGATGTAGCTACCGGGCTCCTGTAAGGGCCAGTGTGGCACTAGCAGGGCCTTCTGCAGGCATAGGGCACAATTCTTGAGACCTGGGAGACAACAGTGAAGAATTTTAATCCATTAGAGCATTGCTTTGAAATAAGTCCTAGATCCTGCTCAGGGTGGTGTTCTGTGCAAATGGACATTTTTGTAGCTGACATCTATATATAAGCTGGTGCTTGGGCAAGAAGAGCACTGTCCTGACTGTATTACAGAGTCAGGATTCATTTTTGCATAGTCTTCAGCACTAAGAACTTTCCCTGTTTATTTTTTTGCTCTGCAGAGGCCAAAGATGAACGGAAGGGCATAGAGAGTCTGGATTTCAGCTTAAGTCATAGTTTGAATAGGAGGACATTTTCTTTTTGAAGTGAGAGTTGTGAGTTTGAATTCACCTAATGTAAGCAGATGGTTGTTATCAGCTTCTGGGACAGACATCTGCCTTTTGGGCCATGCACACGGATTGGTACCCGCTGCTGGACTGGGGTTATTTGATGAAGATCCACTGGGGTGTAGTAGCCTGAACATTAGTCTATAATCCACTCTCTCTCATTCAGCATACTGTTCTCGTGTTAGGTTTGATCACAGCGTTCTTGCTGCATTTGTGTATTATACAAGCAGTTATTAAAAATCGTATTTTAGTCGTATATTGTGTTATGGGACAGCTATGGATATTAACTTGAAGAATTGCTACCTAGGTGATCTTTTCTAAAATTTTCCTGACAGCACCAGTGATTCTGCAGATCTGACAGTTCTGATAGCAGTTGGCTTTAACAGTTCCTGTAGCTGTACCAGACAAATGCCTTATATTTGACACCAGTCACCTCCTAGCAATCAAATAGGCCTTCCTTATGGTTGGTGTTGAACTCCAGCAATATCTTAAGCATAAAGGGTGTTACAATTTACATGAACTAGATGGTAAGAAAGTTTCTTTTTCAAAATGAAACAACTATGAATAACTTTTCAGTAGTGTCCTCTTAGAAAATGTAATTAAAAAGTGACATGGAAAACATTTCAACTGCTACTAGGTATTTCTCCCTATTAGCTTCCAAAATTCCAATCAAGATTTTTTATAACCTGATATAATTTGCTGTTAAGAAGGGTATGTCAACACATCCAGTATAGTGTTATAGAGAGAGAATGCTTATGTGGTCTATGCATTACGTTTTAAATCCTCTTTTTCTAGAACCACAAACTCAAATCCTGGTAGAGTTGACTTAACCCTCCATCTGTCCATAGTAGGTCTGAGTTGTCCAGTGCTCTGAACATGTGCTGGTCATTCTCCACCATTATTTTTCTTCAGTGATTTTCCTCACCTTGATACTCCATCACTGTGGGGATTTTTTTAAATTTTTTAAATTTTTTTTAAAAAGACATCTGGTAAACTTCACTCGGGCAAAGGGAATGCATTTTAGTTTTGGGCAGTTTTCTCTGAAGAAAATATAAATGATGAAATAAATCCCCTCCAAAGTACAATTCATTGTAAAAGAGTAAGTAATTTCTGTGTTGATAATGGCATCTTTTTACATACTTACTGTCTAACGTCTTTCTTCCTATGCTTTGGGTTGTTATTTGAAGAAGCTATGCAGTTACTTCTTTAAATCTTTCCTTAGTCTCTTCGGTCATTAAAACCGACTTTTTTCCCTCTTTTGGAACTTTTTCCTAACTAGTTGTCACTAACTTTTTCAGGACTGGCTAGGACCAGGTGTTTCTTTGTGTTACAGTCAGTCTGAAGTGCTGGCATTGCTGGGTATCACCTATGAGTTTGCCAAATAGCTCAGGAGAGAGAGAATGGGGCTGGGACAGTGTTTGGAAGAGTAGTCTCCACATAAACACTTCGTACGTAGGCCAGCCCCATCGTGGTGCAACAGTAGATCTCAGAATATAGTTTTGGAGAATCCTGAACAGTTTAAAGGAAGCTTTTATGAAGAAGTAGGAAGCCAAGGCCCAGACTAGTTGCTATGATTGCTATGATTTAGTCTTTCATACAAATTGTTACTGATGAAGTTCGTGTTATCATGAAGTTGCTGAATTTTCCTTACTTATATTGTCCTTGCTATAAAAACTGTGGCTTTTGGCTTTTTGTGATGAACAGTTGGCTAACATGTATGCTGTTGAAAAGCAGTTTTCTTCCGACCCCAGGTGTTGCTATACATCTGTGACATTATAGAACTCCTGTGACATTATAGATGTCCTCCTATAACATCCAGGTATTAAAAATTATAAAATGCCTGTTTATTTTGCACACTTTTTTGGAGGCTGTAATTCCATAATGACTTGAAGTGGGCAGCATTACTGGAAAAAATCACTGCCATCCTCTCTTTCTACAAGCTGCTCGTGTTCTTTCTGCTTCTCTGCTTTCAAGGGAACAGAATGCAGATTAAAATGTGAATCTTCCATTTGGCATCAGTGTCACATTATACTTACATAAAATGTTAGTGGAAACCTAACCTCTACAGGAAGCTTATGGAACTAGGTCTGTATAGTTTCTGATTTTGGGATAAAAGGCCTGTAGAAATTAAGATACTGGTATAACAGCTCCAAAGCCATTTCCTTAACTACTGTATGAGCAACTTTAGATATTAAAATAGTTTTCTAAAGTGATTTCTCTCCAGCTGGTGACAGAGATTACCCTGGACTTCAGTGGAGTTTGGAACAACCACAGATAATATGAGTCATTTGTTGAAGTCGAGAAATACCCGTCATTAATTTTTGCACATTTGCCTTAAGGGAAGAACAAGCCCCACAGAACAGGGTAAACAGCAGAGAATAGTTCAGTGACCTTCCTTTACCCTTCTTTCACTGAGCACTGCTTCATGTATATATTGGCAAGAGATTCAACAACTTGGTCTTATTGGAGTTTTGTTTTTGGTTTTAGTTGTCTTGGGGTTTTTTCTTTCCTTTTTTTTTTTTTTTCTTTTCTGTTCTTCAGAACCTTATCAAGTTTTATGATCATTGTGCTGTACTCCTGCTGTGCCCACTGGTTAAAAACTGGATACCAGCTAAGTCTGATGACTTCAGAAAAGCTATATGTTTCATAACAAATTGAGTTCTATAGTATTCTGTTACAAATTTTGTTCTTTATTTTTAAAAATATTTTGGCTTATATTTGACCAGTCATGAAATATGATTTTGCCCAATGAAATGTGGAGAAATTATTTTTATAAGTAGGAAAAAACATCATGCAAATGTGAATGTTGTTTTTCCTTTATTGAAGTCAGGTAAATGTATTATCTCTCAGGACATTACCAATATATTTTTTCATCTCTCCTTTAGAATCAATAGCTTCAAAGGAAAAACTGCTGCTTTTGAAATGTGACCTTAACAGATTGATTTCATGATCAGTACATTCATGGTACGTCTACAATACTGCTACAGGCATAGCTGCAGCATGCATAGGCATACCTGAACCAGCAACCCGCTTAACTACCCAGTGTTCCCAGTAAGCCCAAGCAGCGTACCCTCTAGCATCTGCCGCTCTCGTGCTTCTCTGCTGTTATTGGAGTGAAGTTAGCACCAGCGTGCCTGCTTCTGTTGCAGTGAAGATACAGCTTTAGAATTTCTTTAATGATGTATTCATGCTCCTTGTTTTCATTTGGGAAGTTCGTTTCTAAAAAGGACTTGGGGGGAAATGAAAGCAAGTTAGGGTCTTCTGGCTGATGGTCAGGCCTAGAAGGGTTTTGACCAGCTTTGCCAGGGCTTCTAATTGTCTGCTATTGCTAGACTAACATAGGTTAAGAATACGTATTGTTAAAGTCTCAACATATCTTAGGCACCTAGAAATATGACATGTCCTCTTCAAGGCTTCGTCATTGATATGTATCATCAGATGGATGAAAGAGGTTTCCTGTTGATCCAAAACTGTATATTGCTATGCTGAAAGAAAAGAAAGCATAGCTGAGCAAACCACTGTAATTTTACCTTAACGCATCCTTGCCTTTGCTAATTTTTCATTAAAGGACAGCCAAGTGTGTATTTATACATTATATTTTTGTGCTGATTTAACCATTCTGCTGTGCTAGTGATTTTTCTTTCTTCTAACATCTAGAATTCTTCAGTACACGTTTACTGTGATGGTTTTAAATGTGTGGTTATATACTGAAAAGCGAGCATAAAAAATCATGATCTTCCATACACATGACCTTCTGTGTCAAAAATGTGTAGTCAGCAAGTCTGAAAATGCCCCTTTTTTTCTTCTGGTATTACAAGGTCCCCCTGGGATCCTGAGAAACCAGGTGTATCCGTGAAAACTGTGGAAGTGGAGGGGGTTCATAAACAAAATCCTAACTTCTGTCTGTATATATTTATTCTACAGTCATTGCAAATAATGTCTGAGATTAAAATGTTAAAGAGATTATAGGAAAAAAATTCTTTTATTAATCTTATAGATTTAGTCAGATTAGTATTTTCACCCAGATACCTTGACTGGTTTGTGAAAGGAAAGCTGTTGAGAACTCACAAGACTATTTGTTTAAATCCTTTATTTCAAAATTATGAGATACTAAGCAAATCCTTAATAAGTAAATAAAGACATATTATTTCAATATTCATTCCCTGATGATGGAAACAGAATGCAATCCAGCTTGCGTTTTTGTAGCTGCTTTGATGCTGTTTGAGCAAACAGGGATTAGGGTTTGCTTTTGTTGTTCAGCTGCAGCTGAAGTATGATTTGAAGTTGCTCAGTGAGTTGGTACATTGAATTAAAAATCTCTAATGGTGCTGTTTCACTCCATTGCCATCTGCTAAATGAGTGGTGTTCTTTGAAAGAAAAGGAATGTTGTACATATCCAGTCCTGAACCCTTTTTAACTTGAAGTTCAGAATGAAAGCATTCCAGGTTGCTAAGGAAAAGCCAGTCTGCCGTTACCATATGGTTTCCTTTAAAAGTATTTGTGCTTGAAAAGTCTGCATTGTATTAAATTTGGAACAACATAAATGCTGTAGTATTTGGCTCTTTTTCAGTAGGATGACCTTTGAAACATAGTTCTGTAGTGTAGAAAACCTGCTGTTAAGCATTGTTGTTCATCTATAAATAAAGTTTTATAAAAGAGCTTTCACTTTCCACATCTGTTATTAAAACACATTTAAGGCTGACAGCAGTGCCCCGGCTTGTGTCCTGCATGTAGCTGTTTACCAACCCCTCTGTTGAGCCTATTGTGCTAAGATGAAAATTGACCCACCCACCCCCCCCCCGCCCCCAATAATAACCTTATGTAATGTTAAATTAAGATTTTAGGATCTGATCTACCCAGAAAAAGAAATTAGAGCTGTACATTTCATGTGCCTTTCATGGTTCCAAAGTTGATATTCATAGATGGGTGAATTATCAGGGTGGGGAAGGTGAAGTCACTGGTTATCCTAAGGGCTGAAATCTCTGCTTTCTTTATCCCAGTCAGAATGACAGAGCCAGAGGCATTGCAAACTTTCCCTTTCTTATACAAGCTTGCTTTTATCTCCTGAAACTGTGACCAGTTCTGTAGGAGGGAAAGGTTTAGTCCTCAGTTTTGTTTGGTCCTTGGCCTGTTGAAAGCCTCTAACAAGAGCAGCGGTTGGTGCCAATTGCAATGTTTTGTTTTGTTTTGCTGTGATCCTGAAAAATGTCTAGTACAAACTGGACCATGACCACCCACTGGTTTCACATGAGCCATGGATCACTTGCCAGATGGCAAAGACTAAGGAACATAAGATTTACTACAGCAGATCCGTCTGTCTGTCTTCTGCGTTCTGTTTGGCTCAGAATAAGGCACCACCTCCTCTCCTGCCTTACTCACCCTGCCCTTGTAGTGGAGTGGTGAGTGGGGAAATACTCCCATGACAACTGTAGCAACTGTTTGTGTTTCGAGGTATGAGATTTGGTTGTCCTTATCTGCCTTTGCATAAACATTATGTTGGTTTTGGTTACAGTTAATCAGCTCTTTTCTTAAAGGAACGTTGCATTATAACTTTGTCCCAACCTGAGTTCTAGCAAATAAAAATCCCCAAGAATCCCCAAAAGCCTTCGCAGGCCTCAAGTGGGGAGAAATATTTCTGTTGCTCTATAAAAACTCGGTTGTAAAAGGTGGATTTGAGTAATGTACCTTGACAGTTTGCCACACAAATATTGCTTTATTAGTGATAAAATACGAAAGTGAATGGACTAGAAATACATACAAATTCCTCCAAGTATGGCTGTCCACTCTGCTCCTGTCCAGGATGAATGAAATGCCTAAAGTAAGGCTGAAATCTAAGTTAAAATGGAAACTTTAATATGCAGGATAAGATCCTTTCAGTAGATTATAATGCTGATCCAGGAAGACTCATGCTTAGAATTCAGCCAGCCTTGACATATGGTCAAAGCCTATACTTTAGGTCTTTTTAAAACATGCTCTCTGGCAAGAGGGTATTTTTACTTCACATCCAGAAAATGTAGAGAAGCAGAGTTAACACAAAACTGGTGCACTGTAAACTTTATACATTTCAAACACCCAAATTTTTGCAGTTCAGATTTGTACGGAAGAGTTGGGTATGTGTTTCTAATCTCCTTATACTTGCCAAAAATACAGAAAAAAGAAAGAAAAGGAGATTTTGAAATCATTCCAAAGAATTGTATTTTCTACTATTTTTTCTTAACTATTGTGAATGAAGGATTTTGTTTTGGTTTGTTTTGTTTTTTGTTGGAAGAATGAAAGGGGAGAACAGTGTGTGATAAGCTCACACTGACCTGAGATTTGTATCCAGAGGCTCCCTGCAAAGAATAGTGCATCCTTTTTCCTTACCTGTATTGCAGGTTCATCATTTGTAACTCTGGGCATGCCTGTGTCTCAGTGATCATGTGGAGTATTATGGGCTTGAAAGCAAAGCTTTGAAACACTCCAGAGAGGAGGAAGTGGAGTGTGTGGCACATTTACGTTGTGAATTTTTGCTAGTCTTGCTTACCTTACAAACAGGCCGTTTAGTAGTTACAGTTGCTATATGAATCTCATCTTCACTTCTAAATAGAAGGAACTTGAGTGATGTGCCCTGGAGCTGTTTAAAACGCAGATAAAAATTGGAACGTCTTTGCCTGATAGGACTACAGTAAAAATTGCCTTTAATCAGTTGAGAGTAATACTGCAGTAGATAAACCTGGAACTGGTGTTGAATCCAGCCAAGCTTGGAAGCAATCCTCTACACTGAGAGGAAAGGAACCCTCAGTAAAAGGTGAAATCAGCCTTTTGGCTAGCTGTTTCTTCTATGTGCTGCCTTCGTTAAGATCATCTATCCAGATCTAAAGCTTGCTTTCGTTTGTGTCTGGGAGGATTCCATGATACTAAACAGAAGATGCAAGGCATGCAGGAACACCTTGCAGCTTCTCCTGTGGGACTTTTGTGTGTTCATGGAAAATAAGTCTGGAAGGGACCACAGGGAGACATATCACCCTGCTCTCCCAAACACAGGATGTAAGTCATATATGTATGTACTTGGATGCAAACACTGACAGGCAGAAGAGATGGCATTGTGCTTTTCTGAATTTAAGGTCACCTTGGAAGAAGAGAAATTGCACACTGTGTTTCTGTGTGAGCAACTTGCAAGGGAAGCAGGAGCCAATAAAGTAGTGCGGAATTCATCCTTCCAGATCCTCAGCACTGATCGAAATCACTTCGTAATTTGAGGTGATGAAAACCGCCAGGAGCTCTTACATTATAAATTCAGCCTTCCTTAAAGTCTCTAAGGAGATTCTTTCGTCAAGGTCAGCTGTTAAAGAGAAGGATATAGACCCAGTTTAAGTAAAATCATCACTATTGGTTCTTACTGATTTTGCCCCCTGGTAGATGGCTTGATAAAGTCACGAGCACTGAGTATCCCTTTCTTTAGGAGTGACCACATTGACCAGTGTTATGGATGGTAGGTTGCATGCTCCAAAACACATAATGATACTCCCAATCTACTTTTTAGCCTGAGTTTCTCCACCTTGTGTGAGCTTTAAAGAGGGAGATCGCAAAGCCTGTAGGAGGTACTTTTAAAAATGTGTTTAAGATTATGACCTTTGGCCGTTTCAAATGTAATTGTAAAGAGATTTGCTGAATAAACGGGCCTTCTGTAACTCAGTTTAGCTAATATGAAGGACACAAGGAGGAAGCAAAGAAAGAGAGGCTGAGGAAAACATTTAGTTTTCCTAAGTTTAAATCGAGACTGTAATCTTACCAGTGACTGTTCACTCAGCCAAAACACAGTAAACTATACTTCTCTGGATATTGCCAGGTGATAGCTGCCCAGAAATTACTATCATCTGGTTGCTCTTTCATATTCATGTGAAAAGTGTTGGAGATCTCAGGCCTTGCTAGTTTGGCAAAAGTTACAAATGCCATCATTTATTCAGCACTTGAAGGTTTAATGTATACAGACACGGAACTCGGCCAGAGGTAGTTTAGCAGCTCTGTGATAAGGTAGCATGGAAAAGATTATTTTGTCCTTTCCCTGCTGTAATTAATCTCTGTGGTGAAGGCTATACAATGGAAGCATTTGGAAATAATACATTTCCTTAAAAACTGGAAGGAATTGCATATATGAAGTATATATGTGTGTATACATATATAAATGGTTTTTAACATTAACATACGTATTACAAATTAGATAAATATGCAGCAGATAAAATGAGGGGAATATTAAGCAAGAGCTTTCACTGCAAACATAGTATTTTAGCAAAGGAAATGTTTTTTAATTGAGGGACAGCAAATACTTTTTAGCTGTATGTACTTGTGCCTAAGTGTGTTCTGTTTCATCTGTCTTTTCACAGCAGAGTAGCTGAATGCCAGCCCTCAAAACTGTTGACTTTGCCTTTTTCTCTTCCCTTTAAATAACAGAATGCTCCATAGCATCTTTGCTGTTCAAGACGCAGAAGCTAAAATCTACCATCATTTCAGTGCCAGGCCTCTCTTAGAGCATTAATGCTTATAATACTGCCATATGATTTGCATGCATAAGCACTAGAATGACAACTAGCATTCTTTTTTTTTTTCTCATTTTGGTGAAGTCTGTGCTTTAATTACATTGAGGCTCCAGAAAGCATGGGAGTCAGGTGCCAGCACCTTCCGTAGCTTGTTGTATTTCTTCTCAGCTGGGCAATGGAGGCTGCTGCAAGGTATCTCTTTATCGTAGCAAAAGTAAATCTGTCTCCTTTACTGTATTTACATGCTCTTTTCCTCCATAACATGTCAGCATCAACAGTGTCTCACAGGTAGATGTGCGTTTGCTTCTGCTTTGAACTGTGACAAGATGCATTGTGTGTTAGCTTGGTCTTGGCATTGCACTAACGTGTTTTGAGTTCTGCTTGGACCACAGGCACAGCAAGATTGTATTTGCCTTCAGAAGGTCATATAGCAGCTGTACCCTGTAGCGCTCGCATTGGAGACAAATAGCCACTGTCTGTCTACTGCTCTTATCACAATGTTGAGAGAGAGATAGCAAATCATCCCAGTACTGTCAGCCTGTGGAAAGCCCTGACTTTCTGAATCTACAATCCTTGCTTTACAGAGGCTTTACGTAGAGCGGTTTTCTCACAGCTTTTAAACCTCTTCATGTTGATTAATCATTTTCATGTCCTGACTCATTCAGTCTTAAGGAAATAGCTTCAGGTCCTGGCTGCATTGCACTATAGATCAGGCAAGCTGGATAATAAATAGGCTTGCTGTTGATGTGTAGATGAGTGGAAGCACTGCCAGAAGTGTCTAAGCATGCTGGGCTGAGATGTTGGCAGGCTGTTGCCAGGGGCTGCTATGGATCAGCCATGTATTCAAAACAGGATGTTAATTGAAAAGCCTTTTTATATGTATTGTGAAATATTTGTTTGTTTTCACATTTTCAGGCCCTGCAAGATGTATTCATTAATAGGTTACTCCATTTAGTCTTTCTTTAATGAAAGGTGTGTAATGTACAAGTTACATGGCTACACCACCTCAGGCTGTGATTTTTGTCACAATTTGCAAATTAAGTAAGGTTGAGTCTGGTCAGTAAGTGGATGGCAACCCTGCAAAGGGAGGCTGTTGTTGGCAGTTTGGTTAGAGGCGTTCTTCCCTCTGAGCCAAGTCTGAGCTCGCGTCTTGGAGTAAAAGATTACTGCCCAGAAGGGTATGTGATCAATGAGATGCAAACCTATGGTTTCAATATCTTGTGCTCACCAAAGCCCTCTGTGTTTTTTGAATGGAGTTCTAAGTGTTGCAGGTAAGTTTTGAAAGAGCATCTCTGTTTTCTTCCCTAAAATAGTCTTCCAATTTGACTTGGCCGAAGGACTTTTGCTTTCCCCTTTGTATCTGTTGCACTGTATTGTAGTTTAACAACTCATTCTTAGTCACAGCAATACATGCAGTTCAGTGGTATAAGTAATTTCTTGACATCGTACAGTAGTTGATACAGCATAATGCAGTTTGTCAGTATATGAGAAATACAATAGATTTGATGTGGTCTTTGGATACTTTTGAATGCACTGGACATTAACATTTCTGCTGCTCCATCTTCATTAAGATCTCTTATTGTGTGTGTGTGTATATATATATATACATAAAAGAGTAGACTAATGGGTGAGAGATCTTAAGAGAAGCGTTTCTTCTGGAATTAGAAGCTGTTAGCTCCAGCACAGTCAAATCAAAGGGGAGGTGTGGGAACCGTGATTTTCTTCCCAGTGTAGCTGTGTTATGGATTATTTTACTGTACTCAGAAATGGATGGTTGGATTGGATTTCCTTTTGTCTTGCTTCTGGCAGTCTTTTGTTAACACTCGGCTGAAATGAGGAGTGTGTCAAAAATGCCTCTGCTCTTATCTTACATCATGTGTAACTTCTGTCACTATCAAATGCAAGATAATTAACATTTTAAATCACTGGGGGGGACCAGTCCAGCCATGATACAGCTCTGAGATGTCATATGCTTGACCTCTTTTTACGCACTGTCCAGGTGTGTTCCCTTTCAAAACCCAAGTCCCAAGTGTGATTAAAAACAGGTCAGAGAAGAAATAAATCAAATCATAGGGTGTGGCCTTGTTAATACGTCTTGTTTTATCAATAGATGATCTAGCTTCAGGGGAAAAGGATCTCATTATCTGCCTTGTTGAAAGAGACAAGAATTATATGAACAGGGCACTACAAGGAATAACATTCCTTATGGGAATCCTATGGGAAAATACCTTATGGGAGAAAAAACCCAAATTCATCATGTTAGAATGAAGCATGACAGGCTGGAAGAAGTGCTAGTTGGCTTCCATCTATTGCACAGACAAGGAAGTTAGCTTACTGTAAAAACTAAAACATCTGCATAAATTCTTAATGTAATAAGTGCATATACATGAGCAGTAAAGGATAACAAAATTCAGGAGCAGAAAAATATTGAGTTTGTACAGGATGACTTTCCATTTTAGTTCAGAAAACATAATTCTGAAAACAGATCTAGTAAAAACACTGTTTTTAAAAATTGGTTTTTATACCTGCATGTGCTTTTTTGCACATCTATTTAGTATTGATTACAAAGGAGAGACAAGCCAAGATCTGTATGAGGATCTAGATCTACTACAGATTTTCTTTGTCTGTCTTTTAATCAATTCTGCTATTCTGCTTCAAAATATCGGGCTAATAATACTTACCACATATAAATCATTTGATACAGATGGAGGTCGAAGTCGATAGGTACGTATAAATGCCTCAAGATCTAGTTAAAATCTCCTTGCCATGCATATTAGAAATAGAATTTAATTTTGAAATGAAAAACGGTAATTAATGTTGCAGGTCTGCTCACTGGGCTCAGCAAGGAGACAGATCTATGGGAAATCAAGGAAGCAAGAGGCAAAACCACTGTTGAACTCACATGACTTTACCAGCAAGTCCTTCTACTCTTTCCCACAGTAGCAGAGAGAGCGCAGCTGTATGTGGGGCTCCCTGCAGTGGGTGTGATGCTCTTTCATTTGGGGAAGACAAAAATTACTAGGAGACTTCATTTGAAAGAGTGTGAAGCGGCCATGCATATGCCGCTTGGCAAAAAGGGGGTGTACGCCTGTCTAATGCATAACAGGCAATAGGATATCAAAGGGCTGGAGAGCCTGAAGGAACGACTGAATGTTTATTCTAAATGGCGGTGGGCAGCTGCCAAACTTTGCAAGGTGGAACAAGCTTTTAGTAGTGCTCTAAATGAAGAGTAGACTGAATACCTCTGTTTAATGCAAAGAGTGGTTAACCATGCTGTCTTGTCTTGTGATCCCCCTCCGGACTGGTGAGCTAATACGCAAGTTTAGTCCAGTACTGTTTGGATGAGAGGCCACCATGGCTTTCTTGGCCTGTTAATATGAGGAAATCTTTGTAGGACAGTGTAGGGGATGGAGCAAGCTCTTGCATGGATGTTCATTTTGTGGAGTCAGGGTTTTCTTCTCCTAGAAGAGCTTTTTCTGTCCTGTAGTTTCAGTAACATTTAGAATGGTATTTCTCATCAATTACAATGGTTAAAAAGCTGAAGGCATTTTTCAAATGGATCATCTTCCAGTGAGTCGCTCTCCTGCCCTCAACTCTCCTCTGCAGTTTTACTGGGCGTCCCGTTTGCGACGAGCAACCTAAGAACACCATGTGATATAACTGCACTAGCTGCGGCCCTGCGAGAAGGTGGTGTTGTGCGTGGCCTGAGAGGAGGGGGTGGCACTTGTCACTGCCATCCTGCAGATAAGTGGTGGGTGCTGCCAGCTGGCATGGACTGCAGCAGCAAGCTTGGGAGGACACCTTATTGTCGCTGGCTTTTTCTAAAAGGACTTGTCAAAATAGCTAAATCCTCGGCTGTACTATGGCTAGGACTGAAGGTGTGAGAGGAGTTACCTTTTCGTAACCACTTGATTTAGTTTCTCTTTCCCCCATTCAGACAGCGAATGTAGGCTGGTGAATTTCAGTATCTCTTTTAACCAGTCTTTTTTTTTTTTTCTTAAATTGTTTTGATTCTGTAATCCAGCAGTGTTTGGGATCACAATTTTCAGACTAAAAGGCTTTTAGACATTTTTTCCTGTGTGAATTGTAGAAGATTCATGAAAATACTTTAGTTTATGAGGTTTTGTAATTTTAAAAAAAAAAAAAAACAACAACAGGCTTTTCTCTTTCATCAGGCTCCCCTTCTCACCCCTGGCCCCCTTCATCTTGGCAATAAGCATCTTTTGGGTCACACACTTGAGAAGTCAACAAGAGAAAAAGACTGTAATATATTAGTGGTTTATAGTTAATAATCAGATTTTTTTTCTCCAATAAGGAAGTGTTCCCCTTTTTTATTAGGATGTTTGGTTTTTTTAATTGAAAAGATTTGCATTAATATACCTAGTGCATCCATAAAAGCAACGGCAGGTGGCAGAATAACTTCACTGGAAGTTGGTTGCTTGGTACGCTCCACGTTTTTCGATGAACTTGGAGAGAAAAACAGATGCATCCATGTGAGATGTGGCCAATTGCTACTCTAGATAGTTGTCTTAACAGAGAATGGAACAGGCAATTCCCAAACACGTGCTACAATGTTTTGTTCAGTTTTTAATGATTGTTTGCTTTTCATGTCTGTAGAATAGTTAGATGCTAATTAAGTAGGTTTCCGTAGAGTTTGTACATGGTGCCTTAGTATTGCAGAACAGGCACGTGTGTTAGTCACCGGCTGTACTGTAGCAAATGGTATTTTTAGAGGAAGTGTATCTGTGTAGATACTACATACATATAATCCTTTCTTTTTAGAGAGCGTTTATGTAAACATATTGCCATGAAATGTGTTGTTCTGCAGGGCAGTTTTGCTGTCACCTTTGAAGAAATAAGCTCCCTGGGAAATTACTAGTAAGTCGTGACTAGGATTCTTCGACAAAGACTGAGGACTGTATGAAGGATGTAACTTGTGGGTTGGGGAATGTGGAGGGTGCAGCTGTGAATTGCGTTTGATGTCTCATGGTCTGTTTAGGCACTCCTTGGCTTTCTCCTCTGCATCTCCATGGGAAAAGTTACAGTGTTCAAAATCGTGAACACCTCCAAACAACACCATTTGAAACACATAGGACAAACATACAGCTTGTTAGGTAGCAGCTTTCTTCACCTTTCTCAGAAAGTATGGTATACTTTCTGAGTTTGAGGTATACATTGGGCTATAGCCAGTTCTTTAGTCATGGCTGGCTGATGTAAAGTTTTGAGAACTACCAGGACCAGAAACAAGGATGTAATATAACGGTATTTTCCCTCATTGTAGCAATGGAAAAGAGCCTAACGGAAGCGCAATAAAATTTGTGTTCTCCTTTAAAGGGCTGAGATCATAGTAGTTGTAGGATATTATGCTCTTAGTTTTAGTCCTGACATGACGTTTTTTGTCCTGTAATTCTGCAAACATTGCACACATGCAGCAACATGGCATGGCTGCTGGAAGGAGTCATCCCGTCCTCCCTCCATCCAAACTGGGAAACTGTGTCAGTTCTTCAGTCTGGTTTGGTTTATCACCACACAAACATTTTCCTGCATGGAATGGGCAGCAGTTCAGGGATGAGAATGAAAGGCAAGAGAGGGCAGGATAGCTGCTTCTTGTTTCAGTGTAATCTTGCACCATTTAAAAGGTATGTGAAACTACAGTATGATATAATGATTGTTCTGTGTAGAAAAGACACTAGAAAGCATAAAAATTTGAGTTGTGGGGTTTTTTTCCATAATTGATACCTATAAAGACGTCCCCAAGGGAACACAGGAACTGTAGTTATGCCAATAGTGTCTTTTCTTATTTTTGAGATGTGTCTGAAATGGTTTTATGGAAAATTTACTTCCTATTCAGACTGCATTTCATATTATCTGCCGTGGCTGGAAATGGCCTACGTACACAAATGGCAAAACCTCCAAGGTTAATACAGCTATCTCAAACTTACACAAATGATCTTTATAAAACAGTGCATCTATTTAAATGCAAGATGTTCACATGTTGCACTATACAAGGAAAACAGTTAACTCCCAGACACCTGGGATCTGATGACTAGGCCTGAATGACATCATGTTGTACATTTGGTGTGTCAGATGGTGAGTTTGTGGAGTTCTAGCAAGGCCTGAGAACAAGGCAGTTGCAGATGGGTGTTTTATGCGGATGCATATGAGGGAATTTTATTTTGTGCTGTGAAAACAGTAATGGTACAGAGAGTAAGCATACAGATGGGCAAAAAGATGGTCTCTGTAGAGAGTGAGAAGAGGAACTTGGATGTGTTTGTGTGTGTTTTGTGATGCAGCTTTTTTACAGCGGGTTTTTTAGGAGTTCATCCACTTGAATGTGAGCTTTGCCAGAAGTCCTACGTGTGTTCTGGGCAATCCTGTTGATGCATTTCTCTTTAACCTGCCACTTCAATATCTTTTAGATCCCCTCGTTCCTGGCAATGCCTCATCTCTCTTATTTGAAAATAGCTGTGGGATCACAATAAGTATTTGTGTAAGGTTTTTTTCATTGAGGACATATTTAACACAGTCATATTGTTTTTCCGAGTAGCCCTTGTACCCTTTCTCTTTTGTCTTCCCGGCAGATCCTTCGTTTACTTGCTTTAGACATGCTTCAGAAATTTGTTTGTTTTTATGTCTTTATTTGCTTTTCCAATTCTGTCGTAGCTCTCTAGATTTCATTCTTATATATTGTCCGCTGTAGTTTATTTTCTTCTCCATCAGCTCTATTAGTCTGAAATGTTAATTTTCTAAGGTCTAGTTCTATATTGAAAGTCATGTTTAAATCTTTCACTTTATTTATTATTAGGGCTGTCTGTGTTTTCTAAGCTGTAGGCCTTCTGTAAAAACTACACGGTTTTAAATTTACTTTTGAGCTGAAATGCTTTGAACTTCATTTCTCAATTTAACATCGTTAGGCTAGTTTCTGAAGTTTTCAGACTGTGGGCACTGGTGTCAGATAGTTATGCGCTTGTGGTATTTCCCGGATATGCCAGTTATCTCTAAAATGCTCAGTGCTGACCCTTGATTACAGTTTGTAAATGAAGTAATTAAAAATAATACTCTTAATAGACTTAGTTATCTTTAGTAGTAGTAGTAGTAGTAGCAGTAGGTATAGTCTCAACTTTGTATGCTCTGTGTCCTTTTCCTGAAGTGTGGAAGAGAGATACAGGTCTACTTGTAACCTCATTATATTCTAATGACTTAGGCTAATGCTAATGAAGATCCAACAGTATAGTACATTCTTTGCTATTCTTTCAGTATAACATTCCTTCAATCTACCTGAAACCTAGTTCCTCCTCTGTGAACAGATACTGATTTTGCTTCAATAACCATTTTTTAGCATATCTAGTTTTCCTAAATCCTGTTCTGTTGCTTCATCCTCTACTTCGACACTATTTCCTTTAAGCTCTTCATATTGGTATGGTACATTTACATTTACTTTTGAAAATGTGCATATTTAAAATATTTGCTTGCTTGAAAATGTAAATTAAGGCACCTTGTATCTGTGATCTCAACCTGTAGGTATTCCAGTTCAGCTATAATTTCTGTTTCCCCTTGAATTACTAATTTTTATGACTGTATCCACTTCGGTAGTGCAATAACCAGGCTAGTTGCAATGTATACTTACAAGAACATAGAGTCTCTGCCTCATACGGCATTTTGTCTTTTAATAACCCTTTTGCATTGCAATATTAAGTAGAACACTATGAATACTGCCAAAATTTTTCCATTAATCTCTGATTGAATTCTTTGGCCTCAGCTCAGGAAAGCACTTAAACATATTTTAATTAGTGTTTTAAGTATATACTTAAAATTGAGTACGTGCTTAAGTGCTGCCATGAGTAGGAATACTTTTTCAGATTGCTCCTCAGTTTTGTCTGTCTTCCTCCTGATGTTCTGTTTTCCACAAATACGTGTGACTGCTGTACTATTAACTCTTTCTGGGCCTGGCATTTTTTACCATCTCCAATGAACTAAGAAGAGAGTTTTGAGTTTGTTATTATACGCTTTCTTTACAGTCTTCTGTTGCTTTTCATGAGCATCATAACCTCCTTCAAAACTGAAAGACTGTCTTGATGTTTCTGAAGGGAGGTAGCCTTTGTCTGGTTATTGTTTACTGACTTATCAGTTGTGATTAAACCTGTGTTAAAACAATGCTTCCAATCCTGGTTGTGTTTTGGAACATTTTGCCTTTGTTTCAATAACGTTTTTGAAAGTAGCTGTAGTCAGAAGAATGATTGACAGGAAACAAAGTCCCTAAGAGCCAAAATGACAGAGGCAGCGAGTATGCATGCCAGGCTGAGATGTTCAGCTGAGAGGAGGAGAAGGAAAGGAAGACAAATACATCCCTTTTGGAATGTAGTTCTTGGAGCATTTATTACTATTCCATGGTCAATGGTTATCCTGGTGATGTTTAACTTAAACTTGGTTCAATCCAAAGATACATAAATACATGTGAAAATTAGAATGATTTTCTAGTTTTGTCTGTCAGCTTATTCCGGTATCTTCAGTGTCCAGTCTGAGGCAGGTGAAATGCAGTTGGGAGCGGAGATGTGCAAAATTTCTGCAGGGATGTGGTTTATCTGGGTTTTCCGCAATGTGTCCTCTTTTTCTGACTTGAAACCTCTTAACTCTGAGGGGAAGAGAGAAATGGGGACATGCAGGATGTCTTAGCTGCCTAACTTCCAAATAAATAGACATTGCATGCTGGACTTCGTAGTCAATGCCCCATATCCTAGACATGTTATATTTGCTGTTTATATGCTGTATAGCACATATTGCTACTTTTTGCCTATCAAGGATGATTTGTAGGTCCATTTTCTGCCTCTGGTAGTATTGCTTCCTCTCTGTTCAGCCCTATATCCACTGTTTTCCTTGGACATCTGAAAGTGTTAAGACAGACCTGTGCTACCATAATTTCAAGGTATCTATTAGGTAATTCCATGTTTATTATGTGGAATCTTTGTGAAACACTGATATACAATGTATATAAACCTGCTTGGTTTTTTGCCAGTCTGCAGTTGCTTTTTTTAAAGCTGTTTGATGCTCAGCATTGTCACATGGGCTGTAATAGAGAATTATTTCAGAGTTTACTCAGCTACAAAAGTTCCATGTAAGCTGTCATTATCTTTGAGTGATGAATATACCAAATCGTAAAGGTGCAGAAGTCATTCTTTAGTCAGAGCCATCATTTAATTTCATTATGTGAAAATGCTACTCAAAAAGTTCTTTTTGAAGGTTCAAATAAGAGTATACTTATTTATAAGTTCTGCCTGGTCTTTTTGGTAAATGAATGTGTTCCTCTCTAGAAGTACTTCATTTGCTACACAACCACATAGTCCCAAATTTGATGCTGTGAGACAACAGCCTGAACAATTTAGGTTAGCCTGGCTCTGAACTCTTTCCTCTGGAAATTCTCTTTCTTTGAATTTTAAAGCCATCAGCTAAAATGCCTTCCTTCAACATATTTTCCACTTTCTAACAGCCTGTTGTGTACTTCCCTATTTTATTTTTAGAAAAGAGATGGTAATGGCAAAGCTGAGCTTTGCGCTTTATAAAATAAAACTCAGGTATTTTAGATCCGTGGGCACTTTGTAAAAACGTTTTGTTTCAATCCTTACTTCTTTGCATCCTCTGGATTTGATTTGAGTTCCATGTTCAAATAAAATTAGAAAGCTTAGTGGAAAGCCTAGCCAGAGCTACGAGGTTTTGCTTTGTGCTGTGCTGAAACAAAGGTTTCAAGTTGTTTTGGAAAGAAATAGTTATGTGTGCTGTTCCTCCCAACTCTGTAACACTTTAGGCTTTGCTCGGCTGCAACGTTCTGGGGTGGGGTGCTGCTGTCTTCTGCCTTGCGTTCTGGGAAACAGATAAGAGTCGCCTTCCATCTCATGAGGCATTTTGAGGAAAGGTGTGTGTATGTGTGGACGTCAGGAAATGATGTGCTTGTAGCTCTTTCAGTTCCCTGCAAAATCCCCCATCGGTATCAGACAGCGTATCTCCCTGCAGTTGTTCTCCCCTCTGACCATTCTTCAGTTCTTCAGATTTGTTGCCTTTTATTGCCATTTATGGATACCTGTAGGTATTGATGCCTTTAGTGCTGGCAAGGTCTCCCGAACTCCTGTCTCAGTTTTCCGGTCTGTAAAATGCATGGCACAATTCCTGTCTGTCTTTTTTGAGGTTCCGGATCTGAGTTTTTGTAGTGTTTTGAGAGCATCTTCTGAAAAATATCATGCAAGGGCACATTTTCATTGTGTTTTCATCATGTGCATTTCTTTCATTTTGAGAAGCTGACATATATATGTCTGTGTGTGTGTTTGTTGTGTGTCTTGTATAGATATACATATCTGTATGATTTGAATAACGGGTTGCATGAATATATAGTTTACATTTAATTATTACTATCCTGCATTACTCAAGGGTATTAGGATGTTAATATTATTGAGTACTTATCAGTATGAAGGTATTTTCTATAATACTTTAATACTTTCTCCATGTTTTTGCACAGGCAGTTCTAGATGCAGGCAAAAAAAAGCAGTTATCCAGAAGGCAGAGCGGCAGGGTTAGCAAAACACTTCCAGTAAAGGACAAACACAACTCTGCTGCATCTTTCTGCCTATGTCTGAATGTCATGCCCCTGGCTTGAGAGGGGAGATGGAAGGAACAGTTGTGCTGGCATGGAGCTGAGTTGCATTGCACTTCTTGAGCCTAAACTGTCACACTGCAAGGCAGGTTTTTTGAGTTCTGGCTTGGACTGAGACAGGAGGTGGGAAGGGAGTGATATGAAGTAGCGTGCCTGGACAAGCCTTCTGATCCAGATCTGGGGCAAAGAGCACTGAACCCATACATACTGCACATACATGTGTGTGTATAAAATTATGGTCATAGAGTTCAAAATTGGACTGTGATGGGGCTAGACTTCTTGGTAAATTGGATTTGTAGTGCAAACAGACCCATCATTGTTAGTTAGCTTTCTGCTACTTTGTGTTACAAATTCTAAAGATTTTATTATGAATCTTACAGTAATGGTTGGTTGAGGTTGTTCATGTGCTCCTGCTAGTGGAGTTATTTCTGTGTTATAGTAGCTTAAGAAAAAACTTTAATCTACAAGATTGGAAAGAATTTGAATGCTTATAACACAAACCAGAAAGCAAATAAGAATACAGTCCTATCCAATGTCTTTTTAACTCTTTCTTTATATCTTCAAAGTGCTATGGGTTCTAAGGAGGATGAAGAATGGACATTCTTTGGCCTTGTTCATTTGCCTAAAACATCTTTCTGGTTTTCTGGTCCCCAAAAGATAATGCTGCACGCCAGCAAGGTGGAATTGGCAACTATCGATATCTAGATTATCTTTCATGGCCTGAATCCGATTACATCCCCACAGGACCTCAGAAAAAGCTTCTAACCTAGTAATATCTGTAGAATTTGTGCTACTGTGACCTCTTCAGGTTCTGTTGAGCAGATGGACTTGAACCATAAAGTTCATATCCAGCCTTTTCCCAAATTGAGGAGCATTTTGATAAGCGGGTTTGCAGTGAGTCTGCATTTGTTCTTGAGGCTGGCTCTTGCTGTTTGGAATCAGAATAGAAATGATGACAAAATGGTGGTGCATCTTTCTGGTGGTGGTCATTGCAGATATACTTAATGGTTTGTACTGCCAAGAGACATGGCTTCTTGCACACTGAGAGCAACTCTTTCTATTTAAGGTCTTGTCCCTTGAAGTATAATGACATTTGAAGCACTTTCTTTGCCTCCAAAGCAGCAGTTTTCAGGGGTCTGTGCCCTGTCATGATCTAGACATGCCAGTTGTGTTGCTCCCATTTATATTTGCTGTTGTTATTCAAAACAGTATGCATTCTTGCAGGAAGTTTTGTATTCATTATTTGTAAATCATACCTTCTCCCTAGTTATTTGTGCCTCTCTCCCTTTCTGTTTGAAATTCCAGTGCAGGGTCAGCTCTTGGCGAAGCCATTGCAGGCAGCAGTTCTCTCAGTAACAATTCCTTTCTTGCTCAGAAGCAAGACAGATTTTGGACTGAAATCTAGGTAATATCTGAATTTTGCTCCAGCCTGTTAAAAAGGTTGGCTTTTACATCTGAGATGGAGTTTCTTATTTCAGCTCTAACCTGCTTGTCTGTGTGTGTCTGTGTATGTGTGTGTGTCTCTCACGCCCTGTGCTTTTGCAGAGGGGAGTAGAATATTTTTCCATGCTGCTTATACCAATGTGTCCAGCTCCTTATTGGGCTTCATATTTTAAAAGTAGTGCAAGATCTGCATCTGTTAGTCTTGGAAAACCCTGAAGAATAGCTGTTATTTGCCTTTTACTGGCACAAGAAAGATCTGAGTTACCCAGTCCAGAAAATGAATTATACAGGCCTGATTTGAAGCTGTGCTGGATTCCTGTTATTTTGTTGTCTTCACTGCTCTGGAACTATTCAATACTTCCTGTACTATAAAATAGTTCTTTAAAACGCCCTCACTAAGCTCAAGAGAGACCAAAAGTTTTTCACTAGGACACAATCCCAGCTAACATTTAAATAATAAACTGGCATCTGTTTCTTTCCTTCTGTTTTAAATACAGTCCTAATACTTTACAGTAAGTTGTACAACATACCAAAAGTTGAGCCACAAGTAATTTTTCAGATTTACCCATCCCGTTTGCGATGCAAACCAGTGATACTTTGAGTCTGTTACCTGACTCAAGCAAAGGGGAAGGATTTAAAAAATATGCAAGAAGAAAAGAAAAAGGCCTATGGGTTTTTGGGGGAGAAATTCAGGGGTTTTGTTGTAAGCCCTCCAACCTCATATATATGGAATATATACCAGTCAACTATTACTGCAGAATTTTATCTAGACATTGCCCAGCTGAACCACTGAAAGACTCAGAGAACACTTGGTGCTTTTAATTGTCCTTCATGCAGTGCGTTCAAGGCATTAGAAAAGCAAAATACTGAATCCCACAACACTCCTATGGGGTAGGCATTATGCCTGCTTTGAAAATGGGCGCAATGAATTTATTATATCAATAAGCAGTCACAGCTACTTAGCATCAGAACTGGGATTAGAAAACATGCGACTGGATTTCTTCTCTCTCCTGTTCCCCCTTGAGAATGAATTGAGGTGAAGAGTTAATGGTAAAATATAAACTCTGAACCCTTTGTTTCTCTGCAAATATATTTTTGGACAAAAGGATGAAGGTGGAAAGAGACAAGTCCATGATCATGTTTTGCTTTGGTGTAACTCCTTCAGGTCAGTAAAAGCACACCTGCATTAAATCTTGCTCAGTGTGGAATAATAACTGAGAAATATTAATAAAATTTAAAATGAGATCTTACCTTGTCAGGCTAGTTTCTACACTGAAGTGGATATCTAATGTTCTGGAGGAGGAGACAAGTCTAAGAAGCAGTTGGAATATAAGCAGTCCATTACATGATACTCAGTTCATACATGGAATTTTAAGGCTTGGTACAGCAGAGGAGGGTTATTTAAAAAAAAAAAGGTAACATTTTTTTGAGAAGCAATTTATTGTAAAACAAGCCATAGTCAGTTATCCTTAATTAGTCCCAAGGAGTAGCCAATGGCAAAAGAATTTTATTGAATTAGTATTGCTACTGGTGAAAATGCTTTTCTAGTTGATACATGTTTTGATGAGTGCAGGAAATCAGATGACATAACTAAAAGGGGTACACGCCATAACTGCCATTCTGCCTGCAAAAGCTGTACATCTCCACACCACACAGGGCATTTTGCAAATTAGCATCCATCTAAACATGGAAGAGTCTTTACTGAGATTTGATTATAATTGAGCAATTATCTTCGACCTGACACACACTCTGCTACCGCACCTTGCTTTGAAGTCCAAGCGTCTTGCTCTGAATTATTTTTATCTTTGTTTTAGGAACTCTACAAATACATCCCATTCTTCCCTGAGAAAGTCTCTGCTGGGCTGCTGTTGCACCTGCAGCCTGTCAATCCCAGCATGTAGCATACAGTAGCTCCTACCCTCCTGTCCCATGCCTAGATCTAATGATGCACTTCCAGCCTGACCTGAATCAGCTTATTCCTTTTTCGCTCCTGATTTCCCACAATGTTTGCTCATACACCTCAGTCCTATCCAGAAACACTTTTCTAATCTAGGCCTGGTTTCCCACGTGGTTGCCCACGTATCTCACTCCATACTGGAAGAAACTTCTCCAGTCATGGGGCTGCAGAAAGCCTACTGGCACAGATCTGTTCTTTTGACTAAAGCATCATTTGTTCCTCTTCAGTTTTTCTCCAAATTAAATTAATGAAATTAATTCCCAACATCACTGTCTTTGCAATTTATTACTGAACTCCACAGTGGAGGCTTGGTTGTGGTTTCTTGAGAAAGACTTTGGACAAAGCAGTTATGCTGGAGTCCAAGGAAAATGCATGATCCTGTGAATTTTAATAGCAAGTCTAGGAGATGATACAAAAAAACCCTGCTAGCTGCAGTGAACAGTTAATCTAGAGCTGCTGCAAAATTTCAGTTGGTTGTCCAGAAAACATTAGCTGTTTTCCTCTGCTGCCTGTATATGTAATTTGTAGGGTGTGCAGCAAATCTCAGAAGATTTGACCTAACTGTGTTCATTGGGTTAATTAGAATGAGTTGCAGAAATTATTTAGCTCTGCTAATTTTAATTCTTAAAGAGCAGATGCTTTCTAATTGTGCAATATCTGGAATCTTGTACCATTCCCAAGGTTTTCCTAAAGTTTAATATCACTGAAGGTGTCACAGCGTGTTTTTATTCACCTGACATCAACTCTCAACATTTCTGTAGTTGTAGTAACAGTTGTAAATATAATGGTGTACCTAAATAGCTGAATAAATAACTTTGCTTTTTTTAAAAATGTTTACAAATACTTACATAAAAACCGAGGTACTAGCAACAACGACCAGTAATGCTGGTAGACCCGATGTCATTTCCAGCAGAACCGGCGGAGCTATTCTCAGTGATCACCAACTTCCCAAACAAATTGATACCAAATTTTAAAAAGAAAAGCAGCACCTTTGGGTTTGAATTTATTTGCCTTTGCAGGAATTTCACTGTTATCAGTCTCTTAGTTCGATTTGTCTTAGTACTGGGAAAAGCTTTGCCAAGACAACCCTGTAGGACTGATCCTCCCTGCAACACAGAAGAGATAACATGCTTCTACAGTGCTGCCTTGTGCATATATTTAAGCAGTGGCCTTGAGGACTAGGTTGTTATCCCAGGAGGTGAGAAATTAGCTTGAGTATCATTTCATGGGTCTGTGATTTTGTTCGGACAATCCCAAATACTATTTTTCTGTATTAGGCAAGGCCAAAGGGGAATGTGTCATCCTGCAGTCTCAGCACAAAAATGATTCCTTGCATTTTTCTAAGTTCATTTTCCATCTTGAGTCCTAACTTTCAAAAACGTTTCTAATGATTCATATTTGCAAGGAAAGTACACACCAATTTAAGTGAGTTAGGTAGGTAAATAGAAATTTGTCATTTTAAAATGTGACATAACTGCCAATTTTATTGGGGAAATACTGACTAACTGTATTTCCTACTGAAAGGATTTAGAAGAAATTGGATACAGAGGCTCAGACAGTGCCACCGAAATTCCAGAGTATCTTGAGACACAAGATTATTTTTTTCCCCCCAAATATTGAAGAGAAGAAATTTGGCTGATGTATGTTCCCTTCCCTCTTCTTTACTCTGAGTGATATCAGATCAGACACGTTTGGAAAACAGTCATGCACACACATGTATATTTTGTTTTTTCTGTTTCATTATGGACTATTTATCTGTAACTCATAGATTTTTTTTTTTAAATGTGCTTTTGTGGAAGAAACACGATAATCTAACTGCTGGTAGCAAGGCTTCCTAAAATGCTATAGCAGTTTTCAAAAATCCCTAATAAAACTTCATAACGCAGTGCATCATCGTGCCTTTTTTATAGGTTGCTTTTAAATTTTTTTTTTTTATTTAGGAAAAATGTCTTCAGAATATCTTAGTTTATAAAAATGTATTGAACATTGTAAGTGGAAGGATGTTAAAGTTTAAAGCTCTTACTAACTCTGCAGGTTTAGTAGATAGACGAAATATACCCAAGCAATTTTCTTTTGCATAAAAATATTGCACTGTATTAAGGGTGTGCTGATATATTACATATCTCAAAAGCCAGATAGTAAAATTTTGACTTTCAGTCCAATCAGACTGGAAGATGTTGACTATTAAAGCAGTCACTGGTACAGCAGAAAAATGCTACCCAGCATTCAGACTGGTGCACTTAGCTGTACCTGGTTTGTCTTGTATGCTTGTTGCACTTTAAGGGAGGCCAAAGGTTTTGAAATATTATAAATATTTCTGGTAGAAATAGATTACTGGCTAAGTTCCCGGTTAGGCTGAAAAGGGTGCAGGTGCAATTCAGTATATGAAAATATCTAAAATGTAATGTTAATATATACCTACAGCTTGTAGTACTTATTATTCACAGCTGTTCATTCTCACTTGTTCTTTCATACATTTCTGAGCCCTGGGTCACAGGGAAGTGAGACTGATGGTGACCTGAGAGGCAGTTTGTTTCAGCAGCTGGGTGTTTTGCTTTCTGGATGATTTCTACTCTTTTTACAGCTGTTGTAGCTATAGAGGATGATAACTGAATTTTGTTCATGAGAACACTTTGAAATCACCAGGGGCATGGTGTTTACTAAACGGGCCTCGGTTGCACTAAATAATGCTGCCAGTGCCTAGTTGGTTCCTGCTTTCTTAATAGCCTTCTCATTCTGTAAGAATTATTGCTATACTGGTTTGATTGGCAGGCTTCTGTGCAATATCAGTTACTACCCTAATACTCTAACAGACCTGTTAAAATGCCTTGGGCAAATTGGAGGATGAAGGTATATATCCAAATTCCCCGTTACCCTGCACTCAAAACCTACTGACTGTTACATACACTGAAATAAAGTTACATAATTATCTAAGGATAGCTACTACAGATAAGTATAAAAATCCCATCTGTGTTTGAAATGTGTTCAGTGAAGGCAGCAGCTACCATAACACAGCAAGGAAAGAAAACTTCTCTAGCAAGCATTCTGTAAAGCATGCTGTGATCTCTAACATCACTGTAGGCTAGAAAAGATTTGCTCCACTTCTGTGATGCTGACAGAGCATGTGGAGTATAAAACAACGTAAGCTATGTGATGCTGTCTGGTGGTGGTGTTAGTAGTTGCCTGCCTGTAAAGGTTAAACGAATAGACAAGGAGGAGCAAATATTCCTGCAGTCCTCTCTCACCTGCCTAAGAAGTAAACAGAAAGGCTCCGGTGCTGCAGGGCAGGCGAGGAAGTATGGCTTGCAGGGGAATTGAACAGCGAAGTGTTGATGGGATTTCTAGCACATCCTAATGCTGCTTTCTGCTGCTTCCACAAGGCACCAAGGAGCAGTCTGAATTAACACCGCCCTTCCTCTAAAAATGTTGGCATAGGGTCGCGATGTGGGAAAAGGCGGAGCTAGGGAGAGTGTTTCAGAAACCGTTCAGCAGAGCTGTAAATTGCAGTAGTCCACTGAGCTGTACCAGTTTGCATCCAGGACCCAGCGAGTCTCCTGTGACCCACTGCCTTGAAGGAATTAACTGGAAAGAATCTGAGGAATTAATGTTATTAATGACTTTGAGATTGTATTATGCCTTAGTTGGTATACCTCTGCAGACCTGCATGTATATATTACTAGAAACAGTCTTTCTGATGGCCTTGTCAAAACATCAAAATCAGATAAAAATGCTGGTACACTAACTATCAGCTTGAAATAGGCCATGAGCCCTAAATAGGCCTTTGTTAGAAGTATTTCATTAGTTTAGTTTGGATTCCTATTTCAGGTGTTAGAAAAAAAAATACAGACAGATGTAGAAAAACTAAATAAAATAAATGCCAAATATAGAAAGAATTATAAATATATAATTTGCTGGTTAGATATTAGATTGTCCTGAGGTGTCCTGGAGTGCTTAGGTGAGTGTGAGCCCTTCCTGTTCTTGAAGTCAGGGTTTAGGAGTGGTAGTAAAGATTTGTGGTACCCCTAGTCAATCTGCTTAGTGTTTGAGTCTCTGTCTCTACAACAGTGGTAAGAATACATTTATTCCATCAGAAGGTAGTGAGATCTAATGTTACAGAATTTGTGTACGTTTGGGTAATTTTGAAGAGCTGGATGAAGCAGGGTAGGTGCATGGCAGAAGGTCTGAACTCAGCGAGTGAAAGGAAGCAGCCTTCAGTTTGCTTTCTGATCTGCTAATGAAAGCTAACGAGCACCAATAAGCTAAATGAGGTTTTTAACTGAGAAAAAAAGTAAGCATAAATTTTTACTTCCTTGCAGTCCTGTTAAGGAGTAGGAGACGCTTTTCTCAGCCTGGAGCACGCCGGAGCAGAACTCCAGTTCTGTACTACTTTGCGAATGTTCCAGACAACCTAGTTTCTTCCCCATCCTTCAGAAACAAAGAAATTAAACCAACCAAAAGCTCCATTGCTGAGAACACTTGTGCTAAGAGCGAACTGTGAATTCATAATTTTATTTTATTTATTCTTTTACAAGACAATTTGGCATTCATCAGAAAACTCCCTCTTAAGCGGTGGCGTTCGCTGCTTTGAGGGTGCAGAAGGTCTTGGCTGTAAAAGTTGCCTGTGGATTTCAGCAGTTTCCCATGAGGTACTCCGTGTTGGCTCAGCCGGTACCAGGCCTGCCTCTTACTGCAGTACATCGTCAGCTACACACAGGGGCAAGCCCAGTTCGGAAAGCTATCATTATGCAGAGGCTGCAGGGGAGGGTGGAGGAGAGGGAAGGTCTGCTGGATACCAACCTGGAGCTCTGGGCGGCTGGCAGGGTATGAAGGCGGGTGACAGTCCCTCCGGGGGGTTTTCTTACGCACGTGTCTGCAGACAGGTCTGGGCAGGCTGCTGGGTGTGAAGGCCTTCCAGGCACACAAACCTTGCTCGCCAGGCAGCTCAGCACGAGGGTGCTGCGGCATGGATTTTGAAGGTTATGTTTGTGTTGGCTGTGTTCCTTGTTCACAGAGGAGGAAAGGCTAAAGACCTCAGGCTATCGCTGGGTGGTAGCTATTTCAGCTTGAAGACGTGTAGCTGCCTGAGAGCAGCGTGCTTTTGTTTTGTTTTGTTTCTTTTTTTCTTCTGGTGGAAGTTTTTTTAATTCGTTGTGATTATTATTAAGCAGTTGGCAGAGATGTGAATAGACTCTTTACTTCTCCAGAAGGCTTATGGAATAGTATTGCATAACTTTGTACTTTTCCTATGTAAAGCAGAATAAACTGGATGTAAATACAGTGGCCAGTCTCTGAAAGATTCATTGGTTTTTTTCTGACTCCTATTTATACCTAGTGAAATCCGGTGACTATAAAATGACCTCTGCTGCTGTGAATTGCCTCACTGAGGGAGGAAAGAGAAGCTTGGGTAGAGATATCATGGCAAAACACGAGCTGGAAGTCCTGTCCTAGGAGCTCTAATAATGTTGCAGCTAGCAGCAATGTGTCCTGAACAGCAGGCCTCTAATATTTTAAAAGGTGCTTGTGAGCCTTCCAGAGAATTATTACTTTCTTGTTTCTATGCTGTTAGACTGTTTAATTGCCTTTTTTTTTTTTCCCCCCCCTAGATATGATGAAAATAGGCACAGATGAAAGTAGGTGCAGATGAAATTCCTCTGAGGCAAGGCCGACACTTGTTGCTAGATTGCTTGTGGGATTAGGAAGTGTTTCTCAGTAGATTTCCAGTGCTTTGTGTGTATATACCTGTTATTCAGAGAGTTACGCCAAATTCTTGTGACATTGGTTGAGAAGTGAATTGTAGCAGCTCTTGGCACAGAGGCTTCTTCTTCGCCTTCAGCCAGGGTAGCTGCTATGCCTTTGTGTCTGAAAACATCCATCTACTTCTCTTTAACGTGAGCATCACCACTACAGCCTATGCCTCTGCCATGTATAAACAAGATGTGCTTTTTCTTTCAGCTGATGTGGATTAGCAACAGTTGTTAAATGTGAGCACTACTCTATTGCTGATGCCTGCAGTGAAAGAGCTTTGTGCTTTCTTTGTTAGCTACAACCATTTTGGTACCATATGTAAAATTACTTTTCAGTATCTTTGTTAGTTAGGCCTTGATTAAGCACTAGAAGCGTTTAACTTTGAACATGGGAATTTCATTTATTATAAGGCTTTTTGCTTGAGATGGCTGGGCTCTAGAGCACTTGACCTTATTTTTGTTCTTCCCCACAGAACTCTGAGTTACTGGGGCCAGTGGCTGCTCAGCTTCTGAGTACGGGACACCTACTGGGTTCAGTACTGGGTGGCTGCGGTGATTTGCTTGGATTTGAGATGATAAACTGTTGAGTTTTCTCTTCTGTATTTGGTCTGTATGAGCCAAAATAGTTTACATTTTCTAAGAATGAAGATATGTGTATATATTTAATATCCTGTCAGAGTAACAGTTGTGATATAAATATGTTTGGTTGGGTCCTGGAGCCCAGAACTGTCTTGACTGTGCAGAGGCTTTCTGCTGGAGAAGCCTGCTCTCTTGCAAGGTGAGCACCTGCAGAGCATCACTGCAGTAGCCAGCTTTGAGGGCCCAGTAGCTGTGGGCACTTGAAATTCTCTCATTAAAAGTCTTGTTTTGTTAAGGAACTCTCAGTATTGTAGTTTAGACTTTTCCTTTTCCTGTCTGTAACTCCCTGATTTCACTGAAAATGCTCAGCTTTAAGGAAGTTTTCTTCCTTGTGAATGCTAGGTACAAGTCATGCTGAGGTCGTTGACAGCTTTTGACAGCTTTTGTGGCAGATGGATACTGATGTTGAAGAAAGTCTCCCTGAAGAAATAGGAGTTGAAGAAAAAGCTAATTCAGTGCGTAGCTTAGATGAAGATCACAAATAACCTATTACTATGACAGATGGTGGTAATTTAGGGTTCTTCCTTGAGCAGACTGATGCCAGTCTCGAGGAGCAGGGTCCCAAGGAGAAGGCTGCAGTTATCACAGCTGTTTGGAGCATGCTGCTTCACCCCAGTTTTCTCACTGTTCCCTTTTTCTGTTTCCAGGATTGCTGCCTGCCCCATCTGGCTTTGTGGTATTGCTTGGTGTGCTCTCCTTTTGCTAGTACCTCGACAATAGTCACCATTGTTTCGACCCGTTACTGAGCGCTTTAATGCCTCATTAAAAGCTCTGTTCTTCAGGGAAAGGGAGAGGTGCCTTCTCAGGGACCAGTATGAAGAATGGCTGGTGATCAGTAAAACTTCTTTTTCTTCTCCTCCAGGATGCTGAGTCAGCATCCCAGCCTACTGAGTGTCACTTGTGCTTGGTGCTCTCTAGTGACATTGCTTGAGTACAGTGAAAACCACAAAATACATGCACTAATAAGGGTGGAGTAATTTGGGATTATTGCAAGTGTCCTTCTGCTTGGTCTCCCAGCTGAATAGGAAGCCTTTAATAAGAGTTTTCCTAAGTAGTGTTGCATGTGAAATGGGGATTTCTGCTCCATTCTTTTAACAAACAGTCATTTCATAAGAGAGTGGCGCTTTTTTGCCTCTTGGTACATTCCAGAAGACTTTATACCTTTGTTGGTTACTGATTGATAGTTCTCTGCTGAACTCCCTTTAATTTTGCAATAAACTAACAAGGAGGCTGAGAGTTTACAGAAAATGACTTATTTATTCAACTGGTTTTACAAGGATGACAAAGCCAGATTTAGTAGTTTCAGTGTGGTCCTAGGAAGGGCAGGAGGAGTACTTGAAAAATCGTACTGTATAAATAACCAAACAAAAAATAGTTTGCTTATTCTTCTATGTAAAGCAGTCATATTTCAGTTCTTAGGCCAACTCTCTCCCAGGACCTGCAGGGGCTTTCCGCATATGCGGGAACTGTGTTATTCCCAACAAATGGGGGTATTGGGAGTTTAGGCACCTCAAATAAGTATTTTTACTTTTCTAATATGCTTCCAGAAAACTGGCATCTGCTGAAGTCACATCAGTGGAAAGATATTCTATTTTCACAACAACATGTAAAGATTTCCAGAGAATATAAACACCTCTGGAATATAAGACTTTTGAATTAGTCTTAGAAGTAGCAATGACCTGTCTAGAACACAAACACTGTTTTCCTTTTGCATTTCGTGTTTCCAGTTTTTTCTGTGTGTTAGCACCTATAAAAATTGGGGAAGAGATCAGAAGAGTAGGCATTTTTTAAGGTGTCTAAAATTAGGAGGTTGAAATTATGTTCCCACTGTCTCCTTGTGTTTATCTCCAGGTTTTCTAACTGTAAGAAAAAGGATTCTTCTTGCTGTTGTAACACTTCTGATGGTTAAACGGGTTATTTTAGAATTTAAGGTTGCTGTACTGAAATAAAAATCTTCATAAGATTGGGAAATTGTGTGGTCAGTCAATTGTGTGGTATTTTAAGTAGTAGACTTTTTCCCAGAAATGATTTTGAAATTTGAATCTGAGTGAATTTCTACACTGTTTGTAATTCTGTTGGAACTGGAAGGGCGAGGACTCTAAATTTTCACTTGTTAAAAGGCTAGCTTAACCAGTTGCAAGTGAATAGGCTGAAAGGTTAAAGGCAATGGTTCATTGAACTCTACAGGAGACTGGATGGGGCAAGGTTCCAGTGTTCCTGAGCTGTCTAGCTGACCTTTTTGCCTTTTTTTCCTCTTCCGTTAGCAGTGGAGAATGTTTTCCATTCATGCACAGTCACTGGCTGAAGAAGCCCTACGCTCTTTGGTCATCACAAGGTAGAAACAGAAAGCAACACCACAACCTCCTTTCCTGCTGCGCATGTCAGGACACAGTCGTGTGTGAAGAGGTTTAATGTTTTTTCTCAGTCTTTGTGCCTTAGTGGTAATGAAAGTACCTCTGGTAATGAAAATATTTTTTTACAGTAGTTGGTGGTGGAAATAGGAGCTCCTCTTAAAATACTGGGTATTTTATAAAATATGATGTATTTTAAAAGACTCTGTATTTTAAAATTATAACATTAAAATATCGGGTAGCAACATTCTCACTGTTGAGTGTTCTGCTGGAAGATAATAAACTCATGATCGGCATTGAACCTTTTAAGTGGAAGCTGTTCTTGGCTGGTAATGATGTCCAGTATCTGACAAAAAGAAACACAGCAGAGGCAACTTTTCCTTACCTACTTAGACTGAGGAGTTGGCAGGTCTCCTATACAGGGTAAATCTAATCTGTACTTCAATGGCAAATCTCCAATGAAAAGTTGAGGAAGTGCTATTGCTAATTCAGTGCAAGACACTCTTTCTAATAAGTCTGCTTGGACTTGTGACCCCAGCCTGTTTCCAGGCGCTGTTTAGCAGCGAGAGGTGGTTTCTTTCAAGTGTGGTGCTTAGCAGGCTAAAGGGAGATGCTCTAACCTTCTTCATAATGTTGGTCATTTGTAACATATGGGATTATTAAGATCAGAACTAGCATTATATTCTGTGCACACATGTATGAATCAACGTGTGAGACTCGGCTGATTCTGTCCATGCACACATGTGATTACTCACCAGAAAGCCACACAGCTGTTTCACTCTGTACCGCCTTTGTCTACCTGTATATTCTCCCCAAATCACACTCAGGCTTAACTGTTCTCTCAGATGCCTATTTGCTACTCTCCGAATACGTTGAACAATTTCAAAGGACAGCAGAATCGAGTGTGAGCATGTTTTTTGGGCTGGTGAAGGAGACTTTGGGGAGAATGTAATATGTTCTTCAGACGCAACGCTGGAATCGAGTGGTATCAATGTTCAGGGCTTCAAGCTGAATGTCTGTAGGATTGGGGACTGCTAAAGACATAGGGTCTTGTTTGAATGGCACTATTCACTCCCAAACTATTTGTGACCAAAGTTTTACTCTGGGAAAAACAGAAGAAATCTTAGCACTTTCCAATAAGGGCATGTGATTGAAGTTTTGAAGACAGATGTATGTATTCAAAGAAGTTCTCTAAATCTGAGTGCCTTCACTTTTTTTTTCGGAATTGGAACGGAGTAAGAGTGAGCTTTTTTCCTTTTATTAGCAGCCCATAGCTTGTTTGAGCCAGTGAGAGTTGGAGCATTGTGCACACCTGCAGAGTGAGGTTCAAACTGTGTTATGGTAAGTGCATAAAGATGAATATTAGTTGCTTAATAATAGGACTACCTATACCAAGTGGAGGAGTTTTGCAGTAAGCGAATCTGCGGAAGTATGACAGGGATTTTTATGTCAAATTTAGTGCTTAGCTAGCAGCCTCTTGGCTTATACTTATGGGAGAACCGAATCTCTGTGCTGGCTCTGCGGGCTTGCAGAAATGAAGAATAATTTTCAGTTAATTCCAAAATAAGCATTCTGTACATGCATATGGTTTCATCTCAGAGGAAGTGTGCTTATTCAAGATAGTATTTAAACATGCATTTAAGCAAATGTTTAACTATCAGTGAAGTCATGGAACCAAGAATACACTTAATTCCCATCCTCAGAGCAAGCCAGAGAGGAACACTTAACCTGAGAAGGGCTCTGTGTTTTTAAACTGACTTTTTAAACAGTGTAGCAGGGGTCTGGAATGTTGTTCGTACTGAATAGTTATTGAAGGACATATCAGAAATGGAAAGCTTAAGTTCAGAGGTGTAGCTTGAGTTAAACATAAAGGGCGAAGATGATTTACAGTCCACAGGGAACAGTGCTGTGGAGTTCCTGGTTAAAAAGGAGGCCAAAAAAGCTGAAAGACAAAAAAAAAAAAAAAAAAAAAAAAGGCATTTGCATTATTCTTGTTCATTTTTTTTTTCTTCAATTTTTGAAGCCTTTAAAGTTAGTTTCCCTTGAAGGAGAGCCGCATGAAATATAGTGTGCTTAGGTCTTTTTTTTTTTTAATTCAAAAAAGATCCTTAAGCGTGGTAGCTTTTCTTTAAAATGTGGTGTATAAATAATAAAATATGTGATGGCACAGTACAAAGATTATCTTGGCACAGGTCTGGGATGACTGCATTGCTTACAGAGCATTTGATGCTTGTGAATAATGCGATCATTACACAAGTGTGCCACTGAAATCTTCCTACCCCATGAGTACATGTGCGTGTATAAGTTTGTTAGTGTGTTTTGTTTCAGCACGTTTTCTAGTACCATATCAAGGAAAAGCTTCAGTGTTATGGCATATTGTTGGTGTATCTTATGCCTGGTTGCCAGAAGAGCCTCAATAGGCGAGTGAGGCTGTGGGTTTTGGGCACAATGAAAACAATGGGAAAACACGGTTGCATCCTGTACCTTACCCTTCCTGACTCTTGGCTGCCCGCTCCTTTCTTTTGCCTTGAACCAGTTTTGGTGCTCATCCTATCACAAGGATGAACTCACTCACTAAAATGGAAGTCAAGTGCCCTGCCAAGAAGAAAGGAAAAAATGACTTTATTTTTCTTTGTTTATTAAATTGAATCTTACCTTCTAATCTGATGAACAGGACAGCCAGCAGTGGCTACAAGGGATGTGTGTGCCAGGCCCTTTCCTGTCTGCTTTCGGGTGTGTGGGTGCACGCAGCAGCTCTGGGGCAAACAGCAGAGGGATGTGATGCGGTTTTTGTGTGTTTGCTGTTGACAGTATTGCAAGTTGTACCTTAAGAACTTTAGCCTAGGTGTAAGACCAATCAAGGCCATTATCTACCATGTCTGTGCTCACTGCAGTGGTCATAAATGTCCAGTCCCAAAAGGTGCAAACTTTGGTTAAGCTGGGCAGGGTGGTGTTAGCCAGTATGTCCAGAGCTTGCAGTCAGTAGCAGAAGAGCATAGAGGGCATCACTATGGGGCTTTGAAGGTCTTGAACTCCTGTTGAGTAGATGAAGATTTGACTTAAAAACTTTTCAATTTAGTCCTGTTGATACAGTCCGCACAGTGCTCAGGCACCACCGTGCCTGTTTACAGCCACAGAGGTGGGTGGGCAGGCATGAACAGGGAGAAAGAGTTTGTAGTCTTGGTAGGAGTTGCAGACTCCATCACATTGTTGGTAGCTCGCATCATGGTGCCTGAAGAAGACACAATGCCCTGCAGCACCTGGGACTCTGATACAGCTTCTGCAGGATCTTGAAATAGAAAAAGAAAATGGAGAGTGTGACATATTATACTACTGAAAGTGTTAGAAAGCAGGAGGAAGCCATGACCAGAGAGAGGGAGGAGCAGTGGCAGAAAGAGCAGAGAAATTCCTCTTCCTTTTAGCAATGGCAAGCTGTTAATTTATTCCAGTAGCATCATGAAACCGCATTCACAGAGTACTGGGTAGGATTCCTTTCTCCTTTCTGTGTCAAATACAGCTGAAGACAGGCCATTAATTTCGAAGAGGTTTTTTTGGAGTGGAATCTGTTCTCTGTGCAAGCAGAATGATCATTTTGGTTCTTTAAAAAAAAAAAAAAAGTAATTTCTGAAGTTTTGGTCAGTCTGTGGAGACCAGTTGTAATTGAGGAAACTGCAGCTGTTTAGAGATCCAGAGCATTAGGAGATAATTGTGTTTATACCTATGTTGTTCTTTCTATGGTGTTCACAGTGTTTGCCTTAATGCTTTCTGTTATCAGGAAAAAGTGCATGTTCAAAGGTGCAAGAAACTGTTCATCTCTTGCAAGCAAGACCATTGCTCATGCTGTTGGAGGAGAGCACTCTATGGGTACTGTTATTTATCAGAATCTTGTGACCCTAAAAAATACTGAAAAATCCTCTGTGTAGAGAGAGGACTGTGAAATGTAGTAGTCTTGTGCTTCAGATCAGTGGGGATGTATCCCTATAGCACCTTTCTCCGTGGCACTGTGTTTCAGCCAGAAGAAGGAAGTGTATAAGTTGTGTGGAAATTAGTAGGAAAATAGTTTTCCTATTTGCCTATGAAGAAAATTATGCTTTTTGTAAGGAGCATCAAATTGTTCACTGAAGAATGAGGCTCTTCAGAGCAGTAGTTTCGTTTTAAGTGGCTGTATGTATCAACACACTGTTGTTTAGTATTTAATCTTTTTAACAATATCTCTTTTCCTGCACTTTTTGCAATTATCTCTTTCAGTTTCTGCAGGTAGTTCAAAATTTTTTGAGTGTTGAATTTGCTGAAGGTCAGAGTGGAGGGTTGCCTGGATGCTGTGACTGGAGGATTCCAGTCCTTGCTTGGGCTGCTCTCTGCCTTCCAGTAGCTATAAAAATTCATTTCCCGTCCCCCTCTCCCTGTCTGCAGGTTATCTTGACGAATCAGATTACCACAATGTTGAGCAATGGCCTTTCGATCCAGGCAGACCTGGTGTCTCCAGCTGATTTGTCCCTGTCTGAAGGTAAGAGATCCCTTCTATTAGAACTGAAACTCTACACTGACACAAATCTACATTGTAACTTGCAGTCTTCTGTTGATATACCGGGGTCTGTGAGAGCCAAGTTATCAAGTCTAACATAAAACAGTCTGGTGACAAAATTATGTTTCAGTTTCTCTGGAAATCCATTTATAATTAAAAAGAAAGTAAGTGTATTAACTAAAAGGATCTGACACTTTCTAAGGGCTGGGAATGAATTTCAAGCTGTGTCAGTTCTATAACATTTTCCTCAGCATTGTACTTTCATTCACATGCATTTAGAGCGTTGTTTTCTCAGTCTTCTGAAGCTGCTGCTAGAGTTAATACACAGGTTAGGCTACGATTTGATCTTATCTAATGGTTATCAGTGATTCCAAAGAGAAACAGCTGATTGCAAATGAAGGAGAGCAGATACTCAGTCCTGTCCCCTGCATTATGCTTGTCTGATTTTCAAGTACGGTGCCTCAAACTGCAGCTCTCAATATTGTGTGAATGTAATATGAAGTTTTGTGTGATGCCATATACTACTTTACATCTTCATGTTTCTTTTTTTCCTGCACAGAATTACAGATAAGCACACATTTTTGGGTAATAGTGAGGACTTATTGTGCTAAGAAGAAAAGATAATTCTGAATCAAGGTTTGCAAAGTAATATAATAATTTCAGCTTTCCCCACTTGCAAAAAATAGTCAGAGTACCCTCACTCAGGGACAGATGCAGAGAAGTTTGCTATTTAGAGTTCAGTTCATGCATAGACCCAAATGTATGATGTGAAGTAATGCTCATCTTTCCTGCAAAGGCATGATAATTGTATGTAGACTTCCTACTTTTTATAATATGGGTATTTCCCCTCTTTCTCTCCTTGTTGGACTTTCTGGTGGTCCTGGTCAGCTTATCTTTGTTCTAGTTGATCACGAGCAGCCCTCTCAAGCTTGTCTGATTTAACACAAGAACAGCTTGGTGGCAAAAACAACTAAGCAGTGGTTAAAATTGACATTACTTCTGCAACTCATTTCAGTGGACAGGAGAAAGAGGTGGAAGATAGATTAAACAGAATGTCGAAGAGTAGCAAAGAACTTCAGTGTAGTGTCTTAGCACTGATTGATGTGTTTACTTCATAATTTTGTCAATAGGACCTTGGGAAAGCATGGCCCATTAAATCATTTTGGAATTGTGCTTGTGGCTTTTGTTGGTTCGATCCATTGCCAAAGTACCTCTAAAGTTCATTGCTTGAATATTGCTCCCTACCTCTGCCAGAAAGAGCTGAAATTTGGTAACTAAATTCCGAAGAGGAAGGCATCATTTTTCATCTTTAGGATTTCCTCTTGGAATAAAGTTGTTGCACATTGTCTCATTAAATGCTCCTGATCGCAGTACTTGTGCTTTTCTTTGTCCTTTGGAATTGCTCTGTATTAGCTTCCACTGGAGAGAAAGGCATGGCTGACGCTGAAGTAGAAGTAATAACAAAATATCTTAGTAGAACATATTTTGTTCTTGTGGTTAACAGCATGGAATAGTTCTTTCTGAATTTTCCTACAAATATGAAAGATTCTCAGTTCTGTGTATGCACCATAGTTCAATAGTATTCTGAAATCAGGACCATGAAGAGATGGCATGATGACTTTTGTAGCAGTTACAGCTTATTAATGAAGCTATCATGCTGTGTCTAAACTCTCTACCGCCATTATTTTTCTCCTTTTAACCCAAGAATGAGTTAAAATGTGTTGGTGCTCTGTGTGCATGTGTTGTTTTCCTTTGTTTCTCTCATTCCTTGTTCTTAATTAAGGGTCTAAAGTGGTAAAATATGCCAGCATGGCACTTGATGAAAACAGAAACCTTTGTTTAGCCTCAGAACAAGAATAGCACAGACAGCAGCAGTGCAGGCTCCTTCAGTAATTCAAGTTTTATGAAGGGATGCGGGGGTGATAGATTTCTCTCCTTCCCTCTTCTGTCAACTAACATTTACATGCTGTGTTGTGTAATGGGACAATACAGTGGATCTCCATACTACGTGGTTTTCTCCTTCTCTCTCACTTATCCATAATATGGCTGCTTCTGGATTTCCAGTTTGCTTCAGTTTTAACCCGTGCTGTCTACCTGTGAGGAAAAAGTGGAATTTCAAGCCCATTCAGCATCTGATTTTCCTGTTTATCTTGCCACCAAAAGATACGGATGTGGCCAGTGTTTTTTCCTTTGTTAACATCGAGGTGTTGACCTGTCCTGAGAAAGTCCCCCCTAATTTATTTCCTGTTAGCTATTGAACAGCCTGAAAGTAGCAATACTTTAATCTGACAATCTTGGGTACTTTAAGAATCCTTAATGAATTAGTCTTCCAGGATTACTGTGATACTCATAATACTTATTGCTATTTTAAAACTGTAGAATTTGCAGGAAAGAGTAGTTAGGTGAGTAGCCCAAGTGCACAAAGTGGATATGTTGCAGAGGCAGGAATAGAGGCCAGATCCATGACTGGGTTCTTACCTCATTCTTCCTTTTCACTCATCACCATCTAAAGCTGAATTTGAACCAGTGACCTAGATGTGAAAGGACCCATGACACATTATTGGTCGTGTAAGCAACTCAGACCCCTTGGTTTGTATATGTCTAATATGTTGTTTTAATCCTATCTGAAATCAGTCATGTCGCTGTAAATGGTTTGCTAAAAGGGTAATCTTTATTTCAGGCAGAAATGAAAATTTCAAACTGAATGTGTTATTAGAAAGAAATGGAATGTTACAGTGGCTTTTATTTTTGCTTCTGATTGTGCTTTAGAAAGGAATTGCTTGGGTTATGTGTTAGATTAGGCAGAAACCAAGGAAGCTGTTCATCTGATGTGTGACAGAAAGTTAATCTGATGAACAAGCTGAAAGGGTATTGTCAAGCTGTTTCAGGCTCAGAGCTTGTCTTCTGTAAAATTGTAATCTAGTGCATGAAAACTTGTGTCCTAAAAATGTTAGATTTTCATGAGAACATTAAAGGCTTTATAAAAGCAGCGCTGACTGTAAAATCCCACCACTTACGTAGCAACATAAGAACTGTTGAAATGTGTTTGTTGGTGGTACTTGAGGAAATGGTTATGTCCAGCTAAATTCCCAGAGCTATGCATGCTTCTGCTTCAAGACAGAAAACAAAATGCTTAGTTTGTTACAAATTTAAGTGCTGAATAAAATGCAGAAGTTTCTGTACCTGTGGGCTGAGTCCTTGGATTCATTTGGGCTTTACATACTTGCCAGATTATCATTTGAAAGAGTTCAGTGAGACTAATAGCAGCTCTAAAATTCTAAGGCATGTAAGGCTGTCACTTCTTCCCTAGGGAGCAAAGTCAGTTTTTATGCGTAGCCATGCCATTCTTATGTAGTCTTCTTGCAAACCCTGTCATTGTAGGAGACAGACAGGAGCATGTTGTGAATACTGCTATTTCGTGTTCATCCTTGCTTTATGAAATAGCCTCTGTTTAGCTCTTCCAGTCAAAAGCAACTTTGAGAAGCCTTAAAGTTATTTTAGATTGCAGAGATGGTCAGATGAGCCCAGGACTATCACTAGGCTTCAAAATGTGGAAAATGTGTAAAGCTTTATTAATTAAACATGCAAAAAGTGGGCCTTAACCCAATTAAAATAATTTTTTTCATAAATTAAAAAAAAATGGATTTAAGCTGCATTAGGCTAAGCAAACAGTAGAAATGGAATGCAAATGTCCACAACAAAATATTTTGTATGGCTGTTAATTGATGTTTTTAAACAAGTTATCTGTGGCTGTGACTGTACTATTTTTGTTATTTTTGCAAAGTTCACGACTGGATTTTACCTAATGTAGAGGGTTGTTAGAAATTAATTCTAAGCCTGTGTGTTTGAGCACTAACTGGGTGGTGAAATTTGTGTTTCATTTGTGTGCTGCAAAGAGATAGGACAGTATGACCCACTTGAGGTCCCTTCTAGTCCACCAGTGCCTATCCTATTAATACATCTGCCAGCTGCAAGCTCAAACTTCCTCGCGCAGACATCAAAGCCAAACCCCATCTTTCTTGGAAAAAGGTCGGGGGCGTGTTGGTATGAACAAGAACAGCATCCCTTTTCCAGTGTGCATAAAAAGCATTGGGCAAAAAAAGGCAATGCTGTCTTGGGCTCTTCAGTCTCAGCTAGCACTTTCAAATATTTGTTTGAAAAAGTCAGAATTATTTCATGTTTAAAATTGTCTGTAAACTTGCTCTAGCTCTGGGGAGGCCAGCGTTTAATCTTCTGCCATTTGTGTTCATCAAGTGGTTTGTCATAGCATTGTATATTTTTAGTGCACGGTGTGAGCAATGAGTTTAGTCGGACCTTTTCATCTTTGTTGCTGTGATCTTGAATTCTTTTAAGCTGTTGAGCAGAAGTAGGCTTTCATGTTCTGGAGACTGGAGAAAACTAAGCTACCATAATATACCCTGCCCACAGGATTTTCCCACTTTAGTTTAGGGGCAGAAGATTTGAAGTTGGAATCTTTGGCTTCTCTTCTTTGTTTTGCCCTTGGTTTCCTGTCAGATTGTGGTTAAATAATTTTATTCTTCAAGCCTCGGTTTACCATTTTTTAATATGGGGATATATTTCTATTTTAGAACTTTTTTTCTTTCTTAATATTTCAGGATATTCCTATGGGGAAAATAATTAGTTGACCTGCTCTTCACCCCAGAGTAAGACCAGTTCTGTAGTTTATTGCTTCTCTCCCTTCAAATCCATTTTTTCAATCCTGGTGCCGAATGGAGAGAAAACACTGAAGGAATTGTCAAGACAACTGAGGGGCCCCAGAGGTCAGAGGCTGTTGGTTGGTTTTGGTTTGTTTATTTATTGATTTATGTATACACTTATGCTTAAGGTTGGACCTGCAGGTGACTTAATAAAAATAAAAAAGAATATTCTGTGAGAACACCAACATACCTGTTTTGCAGGAACTGTGAACTTATGAATGAAGCAGCTGTTAAACAAGTTTCTCAAACATTTCCTCCTTGTAGTTTTAAAGCTAATGCAGAATAATGCATGTCCTAATTAAGTGCTCTAGCATGATATAAATTTAAATACGTTAGAAAGTATCATAATACTTTTACATGTTTTAGGCCTTTAGTGTTTTAGCTTAATGTTCTGTAAACCTGTTGCAGGCTGGTTTACACAATTGTGCTTGAAAGAGGAGATAGTTTGTCTTGGATCATTGAAATCATTGAAATCATTGAAATGGTGGTGCTAGTTAATTATAATAGTTTTTTAAATAGGACAATTCATGAAGTAATATCCTATCTTTTTAATATGAATCCACTCTAACCTTCTGAGACCCAAATATTTGTCAATAGTTACTAAAACCCTTTCTTAATTACCATTATGGAATAATCTGTATGGAGATTACTAGGCCTGTTTATGAAACTCAAGAACTATGTGGCATGGTGTGAGAAAGATCTTTTGACTGTGACTGCTTATGTAGACCCTGTGAAGATAAGTGAATTTTAGATGTGCAAAAGGGCACTGAGTACAAATAACGCTAGTGGTATTGCCGGGTTATTTGGAAGGTGAATTCCAACAATTAGTCCATGTCTATGCATACTGAAGAGTAAATTTCCCAGCTGAGACTGGTGTGCAGGAGTGAACCCTGAAGACTGAAACACATCACTGAAGAGCTACTGGAGTTCTTTTCTTGTTTTATGGCTTAACAAGATAGCGAGGTGCTACAATTATATCTTTTGCTCTCTACAGTCATGACGGTTCAGGGAAGCGTAGTGAGATTTGTGCCTGTTTTTAGTTTGGTATGAATTGCCACTTCTTACTTGATGGTTTGGTTGCAGGCCCAAGGCCAACTACCCTCCCATCATGGGATAGGAGATCTCAGTGAGTCCATCAGCCACAGGATTGTGCCTCCGTGTCTGAGCCCTGGGTATCTCTGAGTTTAGTGTAGGAGTTGATAGAGTTACTCAAATCATTGGCTCCCATTCACGTGAGCTGTAGTGGAACAGCTGGAGTTGTTTCTTTCCAATTCTTTATTTTGCCACTGGACTTCATGTCTCAGCTGTCTTTTAAGAAACTACCCCAGCATAGACCCTGTAATCCCCCTCCCCAGCCAGCAGTGCTGTGGGAAGCCTTCTGTTCCTTCAGTCTGTTCTGTCTTTGAGTTACTTCTAAAGCTTCAGACCCTTCGTCAAAAAGATTGTTAGGCCCACATACACTGAAAAGTGAGGAAGGCTGTTGTCTTCCTTAACCTGCTAGAAGTCAGAACAGTATGTAGCACATCCGCTTCAGGATAGGTAAGCAGTCGGCACAAAAAAAAAAAAAACAGGAGGGACCTTGATAAAACTCATTAATACATGTTGGAGGCAAAAATGAGCCTCCTCAAAATAGGATTTTGTTCTTGTGCTTGCACTGTGTTCATGTTTCTGGTAACTCTGTGCGCCTAGCAGTAGTGGAGTTTACACCCCAACGCTTCGGTGGGAGGAAAAAAGCCCTTCTGGCTGTTGAGAATGCTTGAAGGAAGTGCACCATTGTTACAGGTCCTGCCATTAGGGGAAATGATATTGCGATCGTTTCTGCGTGACACAGGGTTGTGGTGGTGTATGGAGCAGTTAAATGTCATTATAACAGTGGTCATGTCAGTCTGTACTAATTTTGATGCTATATTTCAACAAGAGGGAAGTAGTGACATAATAACATCCAGCCAAATTTTAACGGCTTTTTAATCAAAAGATAAATCTCTCAGTAAAACAGTGTTAAGGAGACTGTACATGTCTATGGAAGTTTCAAGCTGAATGACATAGGCATAATCACTTGATCTAGACTACAAAAGGGTTGAAAACTGTCAGCAGGAGCATTCAGAGGCCCCTAAATATCAGTTTAAGAGAATCTCCATTCCTCATTTCCTAATTGCCGTGATGATAGAATACAGAGTTTTACTGCTTTGTTGTGGCTTCTTTCTGAAGATGTGATATGACTTAGAATCATTAATCAACAATTTGTAATCCAAAAACCCTTCAGGTACATTTGCTGGGAACCACTCATCTATATAATCAGAGGCATGATAACAGAAGTGCTTATTGTCACAGTTGAGCGGTTAGGAGTTACCACCTCTCAGCTGAGACAAAGTGTGACCGAGTACATGTTGCACCTTCCAATGCAAAGTAAAATGGGTTTGCATGAGTCCTGCTACCCACGCTAGTTTACTCCTGTTTTACTTTAACTGCAGTAAGCTAAGAGCATGCACAAGTCCGTCACTGAGTTTCAGCTGATGGTGCATAGCTGTAAAGCATTGTAACAAGATTGCAGTTGGTCATCTTCTTACACACGTAAAATGTTTAAAAAAAAGATTAACTCATATTTCAGTGTGGGTGAATACAGAAACTACATTCTCTTCAACATTGGAATTTAGTCTTTTGTTTATGCCATAGAAGTAGCATTAAGAGCCCTGGTTATTTAATGGAAGTAATTCCTTCTCCTTTGCCCTTTCTTCCCATCCTGTGCAGAATAGAGAAGATTGACCAGCATTTTTACTGTGGTCCTGCAAATCAGTGGTTTCAGTCAAAAACATTGAGACAAGGTTTGGCTCTAAATTCCTTCTGCAGCACTACATTGTACACCAGTGCTGGTGGAACTGTCCCAGACTAACTTATGTTGTGAAAAATCAATTCAAGTGTAGGAAAGAGCTAAACACCATTTGTCCCCATGCACAATGACCAACTAAATTCTGTCTTAACTTACTGTGGGTTATCCTTAAATCTGTACAGAGGCTGAGGGAAAAAAAAATGAATCTTCATCATTCAGTAGCATTCAGTCCCGTTTCTTGCAGAGTTTTATGGTGCCAGCAGTGGATCTCTCTTCTGGTGGGACTGGGAGGGATCAAAAGGATTTCTATACATAGGAAAATATCACTGTGGGAATTATATTTGGCTTGTGGCATTACACGAAGCATATGGCTCACCTGCAGAACTTGAACCAGTTAGGAGTGACCCTAGGTGCAGGTGTTGTGCCAAAAGGGAAGGTGAGGACAAGGGGACAGAGGATGATTTCAGAGTCTGATGCCTATGTTCGAGTTGCAGTTCCAGCTGGGTTTCCTCTGGGTTTACTGCAGGATGTTTGAAAATGTGGCTCCTTGTTAATCTCAGGCAGCCTCTATGATTGATGATTCCCCTTAATCGTAAAAAGAGCACATTGGTGTTTCTGCTTAATTTGTGTGCATTTCCTGCTTTATTATTGTAATAATGATTTATTGTCTTAAGCGATGGAAGTTTTATAACCTATTAGCCTTTTTTGGAGGTTGAAGATGGTGCTTTGGCATGTGAATGAACTTCTTCCCAGTGATGGTCTGCTCCTAAAATGTTACATTAAACCCAAACATAACATGATAATAAAAAGACAGTATATGCTTGCTGCGTTACCTCTTAATTCAATGAAAATAGGCAGCTTGAGTATGAGCAGATTTTGCATGCTCCACATGGGCAATATTAATCTAATCTGGATTCTGCTTGTCTTCTCATAATATCAGTTACACTAAAAAATAAAAATAAAGGAGCATTCAGAGAAGAGCAAACCAAGTGCTGTGCAAGTCATGGTTCTGTACAGAATGATGGGTGAAGAAATGGTAGAAAGAGAAAATGCCTGGAGCTTAACCAGAGGAAGGCTTTTTCATACTAATTTCTACTCTCCTGAAATATCCTGCTGTGGCTCTAGTCTCTCAGGCAAGCTGAAGTCTACAGAAGCTTCCTGCCTAAGCTGGTGCTTAACTACATACATCTCCCTTCTAAGGAAGGGTAGAAAAGACAGTGGCTCAGGTATGAATAGCTACACTGTTAACAATGGAAAATTTGTCAGGACAAAGCAAACCCCAAAGCAGATGCTACTATCATGCAATCAGCCATGATTCTTTGGGAGTAATCTGAGCCAGATTGATACCTGACGGGAGAGCTGGTGTTTCAGGCTGGCACATGGGTATGTAAGGGAGTAGTTTGGGCACATTTTAGCTGAGTATCAAGAAGCTGTGCCTGAGCATGAAATCTGTTAGACCAGCTGTTCCCAAATGGTTTCTGTTTGTGCCTCTGTTTCTCGTGGTGAGCTCACCCCAGCGGAGCTTGTGACCCTAAATACGAACATAAACAATCGCATCTCTGTCAGGCTTGCGACCCCACTCTGTGTGGCTGTGACCCTGCTGGAGGTTACGACCCCTCGTTTGGGAATCGTTGGGATGGACTGTCAAAGAGTCCGGCTGGGGAAGTGCTGATATGCCCCATCCAGGCCAGGATCATCACAACAAATGCCTTCAGATCTCACAGTAATTTGTAGGCCCCTGCCACCAGTTGGAGAGTGCAGCCTATTTGACATAGCTGACGTGTCACTTTGGTACATCAGGAACATCTCGGAGATCAAAAGGTCATAGTCCTCCCACGCTGCTACAGCCTTTCTTCATGGATTCGGCTCTTCATCTTACTTCCCCGTCAGTTGGCTGGCACCGAGCCTCAGCTCCCTCACAGCGCAGATGATTTGGCCATGACTGCTGGATGTGTATCAGCTGCAACTTTTGCCCCACCACCTCTCCGTCTTGCTGCTTCTTCCAAGCCACCCTTTCCAAAATGGTTCTCCTCAAATTCTCCTTGCCTTAATGCAGGGATTGATGACTGACTGTCTCTGCCAAAATAATTAAAAGTTTTATTCAAAGTAATTAAAAGCTATATAGGGCAGTGCTAGCGGAGATGGGCTAAGTCTTCCCCTGTATTTTGTCAAAATAATTCTATTATTCACATATCCGTAGATATGAGCACAATCTTACAGATGTAGGATGCTGATGGAGAAATAAACAGAAAGTGGCCTCCTGTGATTGCTGCTGTGGTCTGCAGAGCCTAAGCTTTTTGATAAGCCATGCAGACAGCCTTTTTAATATAAAATGCCAAGTTACAGATGTCCTAATTAGAGACCTGATTTTTAAGCTTTGTTCTGCTGCAGTCTTAAATGGAGCTTATAAACAACAACAGAAGTAGATTACAAATTTGTGTTTTCATTCATTACCATAATGTAAAATAGTAACATTTTAATAGCTAACTGACTTGGTAGTCCAAGGCCATTGACTACATTGACTTGGGGTTTGACTGTGGCATCACTGCATGAATCCAACAAAGGGAGGAGCCTGTAACAGAAAATTTATTTTTACTAATTTTTTTGTCAATAGATCCCAGAAATTGCCAATGTTGGCAGGAAGGAAAGAGGAGGACATGGTACAGAAAAATATGACAGTTGTTTATCATTTGGATAAAAACTGTTTTGCATAAAATTAGCCTGAATTCAGTCTGTGCAAGTCTTGTTTCAGAGCTCTGTATGGAGTGCTTTGTTCAGAGATGTGGCTGGACTGGTTTTCTGTGAGGCAGGTACGTAGAAGGCATTGAACTGAAAATGAGAACAGCAATGTCAAGTTGTGGACCGTGTAAGCACGCAAGGAAATAAAGTCAGAAAATCTTATGTTATAGGCTGGTTACTGCACACACCACTGTCAAATGAAAAAATATTAGAAACTTTGTATCAGTAACTTGATCATCCCTTAAACGCTAATTACATGTCAGAAAATAGAGCATAAAGTCTCCTCCATCTGTCCAGGTTGGATATGGTGCACAAGGGAGCATATCCGATTCATAGTACCTCTTAGGTAATCAGATTAATATCTCCCAAACTGAATTTACGCTTTTGATACTGGGTCTTTCATATGCCATGTTTCACATATCATGTTCTGTTGAAGCTCTGTGGCTTTTCAGTAATTTCCTTGAAATGTATATGTGGTATGTCTGCACTCTTTTGAGCTGTTCTTGGGACATGCATCAGTTAAATATGTTTCTGTCACTCTCTTAATTACATAGTTTCCCTGGAGCCAAAAACTGCTCCAAAACCTGAGATCATTTGTTTAATTTAAAAGCAAAAGGGTATGGAACTACAATTTCAGGCTTCAACAGCTATGTCGATGTAGCTTTGAAGGAAGGGGAAAAAAAATCCTGATGTCTTAAACACAAAATAAATAAATTCCCGAGTTCTTAAAATATCTGATTTCATCCAGTTTTTTGCTTCCCTTGCTTATCTTTTAATTTTAATTCCTTTTTCTATATGGTAGATTTTTAACTTCTTATTGCATTCTGTTGTTTGTTGGTTTTGCTTAGCAAACCAGAGGGCTGGATTTTGTCATCTGAGTCTAAGGAGGAACTGCAAGTAATGCAGGGTGGTTCTTAATTAAAATCACTGATAACCAATCTGAATCCAGAATTGCATTTTAAATGGTTGAAGCTTTTGGCTCTAGGACATTCTGGGAATATATACTCTATAGGAATTGACTGCTGTTTTTCGAATTCCTATATTCTACCAGATCCCTTCAGTAAGATTAATTCTGTGCCTCAAACGTCTCTTAGCCTGCACCTGCAGCAGTGTTTTCATTGAGATCAGTAGCTTGGTTCTGAAGCAACTTCTCAATGTTCTTTGCTTGCTGCGTGTTTTTTCATTATGTGGAGTGATTTCAGTGTGGACCAATAGAGGACTTTTGTAGTAATTAAACCAGAAGTTCCTCTCCATGCTAGCCAGTTGTGCTCAAAACCATCATGGAGGCAGAAGGGTCTAAGCCAATGGCTGGTCCTCAAGCCACAGCCAGAGCAGGGGCGTTTTCACCAGGGAACCAGAGCAGACAAGTTGGGAACAGAACAACGATGTGCATGCGACGTAGCCATAGGGGGATCAACGCCAACTCTTTTGGCCAGCTGACACTGTTGTGCCAAGCTATTTGCTAAAGTAGACTTGCTTCTTAAGCAAACGTATGAAATGTTTTCTCTTGCATGTTTTTATGTAAGTTAAGCGATACAGACCACTTCCAAAGATCAGTAGGAGGGGTTAGTAATAAGCTGTAATACCTGATGCCTGACTGTGGTAGCTTATGGCTACTGAGCTCAGGTAATGCTTGATCACAAGAAACAACAGTAAGCATTTCAGCAGGATACCAGCTCAAATCCTAGCTGGTAGGATTTGAAAAGTTCATTGCAGCCTCTAGTTTGTTCTGTTGACTGTTCAACCAGAATAAAGCAAATTAGCAAAGGCTGGTCACACTATTTTCCTCCAGGTTAGCATGAGGTAACTCCAAACAGCATGGGATCAACACATCAAGTGCTTTATGTCCCTAGAGTTGATTGTCTTGGCTTATGATAAACAGCTGCCCAGTTCTTCTTTTCCTGAGGGTGCATCTGTGTCTTAGTCATCGCTGTGACGGTCATGTGAGCTAGTGTGAAATGAACTGTTGGGATCCAGAGTGTTCCAGCAGCAGGTAAGTCACAGAGGCAAAGAGGTCAGCACAGGCTTAATCTTTCTAGTATTTGCCATGCATGGTGTAGATACATCCTGAGGTGAACCTGCCTTCTGTTAAAGTGAAGTGTCTTTTGTCAGGATGGGAAGAGCCGATGCGTGAGAGGAGGCTGTGTTACCTTGATGCCATTCTGAGTGTGTAAAGGACTTGGAAAACTTATTTTAATGAGCTGTGGATTTCACTTAGGTAGGGATACCTTGCTTCCTCACTTGTTATAACAAGGTATTTTTGTCCAGCAGGCTGAATAGTAATTGTGAGCAAGTCAAATGGCATGTAATAGGCCAGCTCAGCACATGCAAATTAGGGCAGTTTTGAGTTTATTATAGCTTTGCACTAGGGTTTTGTTGTCATTCTTTTGCATGAGTATTTAAGGTGGTAGAAATTCACCTGCAGTTTGGTGTGGTGCAGTTCGAATTATGCATTTCAAACAAACAAATAAATAAATAAATGCAATTTGCTGTGTCTGTAAAACAGTAGATTTTCAGTGGAATTCAACATGATAAAGTATTTCTAATTTCGGTTGTGCTGAAAAATTTTGTGACAGCTCTGGTTTCAATGAAAAAATAGGTTTTATCAGAAGTGATGTGTTCTGTGGAGATGTGCTTTTGCTGATAAAATAAAAATCTTGAAGACAAGAGAGGAGATGAGGCCGGGGTTCTTGATCAGAACTAGAGATGTGCTACACAAAATAACATCTGGGTTATTGTGTATGTGTTTTCTTTTTTTTCTCTCTGTCACCATATTTGCACCCTCACACCCAAAAATGCTGTTTTGCAAGGGCTTGCTTTTGCAAGTAAAAAATGAAACAAAATTAAAACTGTTTACCAGTCAGTCCTACTTCTCAGCTCTGTATGAAATTATGTGGTGTTTGTCTTGCATTTTGCACAGGTACCTGTGGTAGTGGTGTGCCATATTCTAATCGCTCCGATAAACAATTGTCTGCCAGTGATTGCCTTGCATGTAGTGGTGTGCAATCCCTGCACTCAGTGGTGCCACTGAAAATGTTTGAGAGCTTGCTGCCCAGTTTCAGCAGTTTAATTGCTAATGATGTGTTATTGCTTCAGAAGTTAATAGCTGTTTCTGGTTATGATAAAGTTGTTTTAAACCTGCAAGCTTTTTAAAACTGAATTTGTCGCTTCCTCTTTGCAGTGTGGTTTCCTCCTTTGGTACCTTCAAAACGTTGTGGTCTGGGGTGTTGGGTGAGGTGACATGTCCTATTTACACTCAATTGGAAAAGACTGCATCACAGGCACTTGAAGCTGTGGGGTTTTCTTAGTTCACACACTCAGATGTGGCTTCCTGTCATCACCTGATTACTTACTTTGAATGCTAAGATGATCTTGCTAGCTTCGGTATTGTTGTCTTAAACTTCAGAAGAAGACAGGCATAGATTTCAACGTTACCTCTGTGTGCTGCCTGTTGTGGAGTGAGCACAGTGATGGTTAAAATATTACATGGCATACACCCTCATAGTTAACCTCAGAAGAAAGCCTTTAATTTGTTTCCTTGGCTGCTTCTGCTGCCTCTCCAGTCTTCTCTCCATCTCCAGGACCTAAAAGGAAAAAACTGACCAATCAGAGCACCACATGATTCTGCAAGACTGAGGGGACAAAAAGACTTTCCCTTTCAGGCCCTCCTGCCTTTTTTTAACTGAGAGGGGTTGGTATCGCTAGGCCTTGACTTAATGTTTGAAAGGCCTGTATGTCAACAAGAGTGTGATTGCCTCAATAATTCAATCAATATGGAATTGTGGCCCTGGGGGTCAGTATAAACTCTTCAGGCCAGGGACTTGTGCCTTCACTGTCTAAGCTTTTATAGCCCTAAGCATCCTGTTACTATTAGCTAATAAACCAAATTATGATAATTTTTTTCATCCATTTTTGTCTTTTGTCTCTCTTGACCATGTAGTGGCAACAGAGTGGATATTAATACAATATCCTTCCTCTGCCCTGTCTCCAACAATGTTAGAGATGTCCTTTGCTCGCAGGTTCTACAATCAGAATGATTATTACAGAACAAATACGCCAGGAAAGAAAACTTAAAATATTTATCTGAATCTCTTAATCCACCAGCCACTAAAAATGCCCCTGCTATGCGTTCCCACCATTTCCCAAATCCTTGCAAAGCAAAGCATTAAAGCAGCCATATGGTCGATGTGTTTAGTTGGAGGGCTCTCAGTCAGCTTCTTATCTAATGGAACTACAGAGTTCAGTATACAAAATAGTGTCATTCATTGTTTATCCTCAAAATTTTAGCAGACTTGTATCAAACACTGCTCAACAGGCTTGGCTGCAGCCTACCTGTTTGAAAGTAGCTGGTGATTTTGGTTACCTCAGGTTCTGGAGCCTGTGTTGAGATGGCTTAAAGGCCATAAAGGTTTTCTTTTTTGTTTTGTTTTTTGGGTCAGTTTTTTTAAATTTTATTTTACAAAATCAATCCTTAAAGAATCAGACCCTTCCCATTAGGTTCCTAGATAAATTGAAGTACTAAAAATGTTTTCCTGTACTTTTTTCCTTCTTTTTAAAAGAACTTAGCTTTCTTCCCTTATCCTTTCTTTTTCTTTCTATGACAGTCATTGATATCACTTCCAGGTTCTTTTATTTTTCTGTCTGCCTGTTGCTGTCTGTATCATTGTTTGTATCATTGTTTGTTTTTGAAACCCGGCTGGATGAAGACCTGAGTAACCTGTTCTGACATTATAGCTGTCCCAGCTTTGGGCAGGAGGTAGGACTAGAGACTCCAGCTTGAAATATCCTGTAAGCCTATGATGCTACTTTTTTGTCTGTTTCATACTTTTTCTTTCTTACTATCATTTTCTATATATACTCTTCTTTATTATGCTATGTTTGTTATACCTATTTATTAATCTGTACACAAGGTTACACAGTTTGATGAATCTCTAATATGTATGTAATCTATTAACTGGGGGCTCTTTCAAAAGACATGGATTTTATTCTCTAAGTAGCTAATTCCTTAATAATAAATCTACTTACTTTGTTACTGTTTAACATGCTGTTGGCTTGAAGATTATGTTTTCTGCCAGCTCAGGTTACTAAATACTTAATAAATTTTGAGATGTAATAGTTCTGCCTGAAGGCAGGAGGAGAAAAATATTTTCTCTTCTGGGGCCCTGTGGCTAATTTTAGATTGTTTTGAACAGAACCTGAAGAAATTGTGCTCTATTTCAAAATCTGAACTCTGCAGCTGGGATAATTCTGTTCCTATTGACATGAGCAATGAATTTTTTAATGAAAAAGCTACTTTTGATGGTATGCCTCAGCTAGTGGTTAATAGCATACATACAGACCTAGGACATCCCGATTTTTGGCCTAATGAGAACACTGGCCTGCCAAATCTCTTGCAGTACACATCCCCTCATAACTCACAGCCCACTTCTCTCATATTAATCCCAGGATAACAGTCATAGCCCTCAAATGTTGTCATTCCTTGAAAAAGTATCTGGCTCTAACATCAGTGATGAACTTACTGTAACTAACCAGGTGTAACCAAGGTGTGTTTAGAGAGAGTGTTTTAAATCCCACCTCATGGTCAACATTAATGTTTTCCTAACACCTAATATAGGATAGATGAAAAGAATCTTGGTGGTTTTAGGGTACTGACACATACAACTGTGCCTTCTACTTGCATCTGTAGTTAGGAAAATATTTGCTACAAACAGTCTGTACTTTTTAATAAATTTCAGTGTTACTGCAAGGCACCAAGCTGAGAGTTCTGCAAACCATAGTCTCCTTCTTGTCCTTGGACCATTGAACACAAGTGGTAGTGGCACAAGCTGTTCTACTGGCTTATCATTGTATTTCAGCTTTGTTCTGGAGACTCCACATCCTATCAGTCAGCATGGAAGCTCAGGCTCCCGTTTAGTCCTTTGCTGCATTGCTAAAGCTCTTGTGAAGGTCATCAACGATGATGCAGTGTGTAGTGAAACTGGTAAGTTGGCAAACTCATTTTGCATCAGACTGTAAACAACTGTCTGATGGTGATGACATTCAGCTACTACTGATCTATACTGGATCCAAACCCGTGACCTAAAGGTGAAACATAATTTCTCCTAGAGCCAGTCAGTATCTTGACTTGGGCCAAACTAGTGACCCAGCAGTGAAAACTGAATCTTACTGCATGGCCAAAAACTGAGTCAGAGACTCCAAGTAACTACAGTTGATAGACCTAATTTTTTTGAGCTTTAATGTGCTTGGGCAGAAAATGCTTGAAGAACTTGCAGCCAAAAACCTGAAGATAGGCCTGATTTTCTGCCCATCTCTTCCTAACAGTTCCCACCTGCAGGTTCCCTGTGGTTCTAGACTTAAGGCCCTGTGTATGACATGTGTATATATATGTGCGTGAATGTGTTTGTACCAAGGTATTTTGTTACCTATATTAGTTTGAGTTATTTCCTTGTTACTCAAGAAGAAATGTGTATGTATACAAAGGCTTTTGCTCTTTGTCCAGACTGTTGTCCCAGCAGCCTTACTGACAGGGTAATCCAGCGTCTGTGAGGTTAGTCAGTGATGATGCTGGAGAATCTGCTTCTGGCCTCTGAATAAGTCTTGCAGCAGACAGGTCACTGATAAGAGAGAATCATGCTGTTTACACTTTCATGCTTGTGCAACCAATGTTGCAAAAGGAAACAAATAAAAGATAATGTAATGTAGTTTTTAAAGTATATTTGTCCTTTGGCCTTCACAGATAAATACTGATGGACCATATGTGGGCAGGGTAAGTCCATGTGTTACGCTCCTCCTGACTCTGTTTTCATTTCCAAGATACAGGCGGTTCTCCTAAAATTGAAGTTCCAATCTGTACCAAAGATGAGTGTAAATGCTTGTAACTAAAAACAACTGAAAAAATGAGTGTGTATATTCCCCAAATGTCCAAATTAGTTAAACTATTAGTGCATACAAGAATGGCAGCATACTAGGAAGAAGGGACACTTTCCTTCTAAATACCAGCAGCAACTGGTAACTTTTTTGAAGATTAATTTTCACTTGTGAACTTAATGCTGTGGAATGGTGCCAGATTTGTTCCATTGATGTGATGGTTTCCCAGGAATTCCCAAGATGGACAGCAGGACTGAAGGTTTTCCCCTTTTTGACTCAACAGCGTACTTGCCCACAACTTTTACAGAGCATCTTCATGGCTTAATGGGTTATTCTGTTTATCTCCTTGTCTGGTTTTTAGCTCCTTTTTAGAGATCAGCCATAATTCTGTGTAGTTCTACTACAGCCAAATAAAGGCAATGTAAATGAGAGGAAGGAATGCAAGTTTGTACATACAGCATAAGAAACAGACTTAAACCATTAGGCAGAGATTATCCTGGGGTGAGAAAGTAGTTGAAACTTCCTCAGCAGAAGCTGTCTGCTAACCAGCTCTGGCAAAGAGCCTTTTGATGTGGTCCTGATATGCTTTAGCAGAAGTAGAAAGGAGGAATGCTGTTTATTACCATAGCCAGGACTGGTAAACTTCTGCTGGAATTTGTGTCCAATTCTGATTCTCAGAGTTTGGGCAGGGTGTGGAAATCCTGGGGGAGACTTCAGAAGAGGACCACAAAACCAGTCCGTGCCATAGAAAGGCTTTTCTGTGTAAGGCTTCAGGAGTTTGGTAAGAATGCAATATTGCAGAGGTACCTATGCTTGGAACTGCTACCTGGCAGTTCACTCTTCTCAGCTGTGTGGGCAAACATGTAAGAGTGTGCAGTGACTGGAAGAAGAAGTGGTAAACTTCGGCCCTGGATATAGCTACTGCTAGTAAGCAGTATGGGTGACAGCTTTGGGGAAGCTCATCTGTGAAGCTGGTACTCTAGTTATTGATGTATTTAAGACCATGTGAAACATTGTATAGAAAAAAATCTTTAACCCAGCTTCTTGGGGCACAGACCGGGGTAGATACTGACAGGAAACTCTTCTGGCTGTGTGTACTGCCATGGTTTTTACTGTAAGGGAAAATGAGACTGCAAAATGAAAGGCTAGCTAAATGCAGTCCATTTGGTATGCTTTATAGATGAAGGCACAAAACTTTTTTTGCACTCTGATCATTGGGTTTCTGAACAGTCTTGTGACAACCTGCCAAAGTGGTGCATCTGTGGAAGAAATTAAGATCTGAAGTCATCCTAAGGCATGAGAGAAAGTGCATATTTATAACTCTGTGCTTCACTAACTACTTATATGAGTTTTTCTAAAAGTTTTCTCGGAAATGTCTTCTTTCATATTTCTAGGCATTATGCCGAAAGAGTAACTTATTCATGCTCACTCATAGCATGTCTGTGTACTGTGTTAGTTTCTGCATGCAGTGGCATGTAAGCTTGGTGAGGTGCACAAACCAGCCTCGTGTATCTGTTTTCTTTTGACACATGCCCTCTTGGAAGTTCTGGGATTTTGAGAACAGGGACAGATGGATGCAAATTACAGTTTCTAAATGTCTAAAGCACAATTCTTGTACAAATAGTTTTGTACTGTGTTGTGGAAGAGCTTACCTTCCCTTTTTAGTGACTCTACAAGTAGAACTTTTCCTAGCCTCTCACTGGAAGCACCTTTTTCTGGCCACACAGTGCTTAGCCCTTTGCATTTGTAGTGGAGATCAAAAGCATAGAAAAGCTCCTTTGAGCTGTGGTCAGTAATATTTACCAAAAAAAGCAGTCATTCACTGAGATGCTGGATGGCTGAGGAAGCTCTGCATATTTGCCAGTGTGCTGGATGCAGAGGGCTCAGATGAAGAACACAGGTCAGATTTGAAAGATGTGGGGTAAGGTGTTCCTGCTGCCCTGTTCTTATGTGCAATATTCAGATTGCTGATTGCTGTTGATGTCATTATGCAAATTGTTCTCTTGTGATTTATAAGCATCAAAAAAACATCCAAAGTAATATCTGCCTCCAAACAAGTGGGATTTCTGAATTGTACTGAGGCCATCAATGACTTCCACAGCAATCAGTAAATGTCTTAGCCTTTGCGCTCTGGTTCTGTATATTTTGTCGGACTTAGATCCGACTTAGTGTGGAAAGCACTGATACAGTACAAAACAAGGTCCTGATGAGATTAACCACTTACAAAAACTGGGATCTTATTTCCTTCTGTTTATGTGACTGTCAGTGGGTTATAAAAAGTCACATTTTTTTGAGGGCCAAGTTCAATTGTCTTTTAAGCAGAGTCAGAGTTGAGATGGAATAAACCTTTGACACTGTGAAAGTAGGATGCACTGTCTCCAAAATCGTTAAATGCTGACACTGTAGATAGGCTATATGTGACCGCCTTGCTATGTCCTGGTGAGAAGAGAATGTGGTGAAGAGAAGCTGTTGTAATGTTATAATAGATTTAAATTACTTGATCCTGGGGAAGTGCTGAGATACAAGCAAAGCCTCTTAAGCCTCATGCATTTATGGTTTTATTTTCAAACTTGGGAGTTTTGAAAATGTAACTATGTTGAGGTCTCTGAATGGCACACAGAGGTGGCATTCCAGATTGCTGCATGCCCTTCATTGCGTTCAGGGTTTTTGAAGAACGTGATAATAGAACAGCATGTTCAGTGAACAGAAGGAGCTAATCAGGTAGAGGAGTGAAACCAGAAAGTTTATGCTGAAGAGATTGGCCAAAGAGATCCTACAGGACACATTTGTCAGCATCACAAGCAGGATGCTGTTACATATGTTTTGTCAGTAAATATTATGTGCATAATGAACATGGGCCAGCATCTCTTATCAGCCTCAAGAGCCTGATCAGTTATGGAAGGAGGAGGACAAAAGAATAGGTGGTTTGGGTTTCCCTATAGAAGGCTTCAGTTTTTTCTCCTTTCTCGAAATGGTGGCCACTGTGAATACCTTGACAATAAAAGCACTGATGAAAACCGCTGCTGTGACCATGGCTCTTCAAATATTTACCGTGTGAGTCCCCAGTGCCCTAGTATGGGTGACTGGCAGCCTGGAACCAGCAGGACTGGGCTGGCAGCCTGGATTCAGGGGAGAAGAGGGATTTGTCTTTAACAGTGAAGTAGCATCCAGCTTCTAGTGGGCAGAGGATAGAATGAAGACGTGTTGATGAGACAGGAAGTGTGCTTTGTGGAAATGCCTGTGTAGGCTTTCTTCTTTCTCAGAGAGTACACTGTAAATTGGTAGCATAAAGTGACAGCAGCTGAGGCAATAGGTTCTCAGCTCATTAAGGTTATGAGCTTTAGGACTGCAAGAAGACCTTTTAGTCAAAGAACAGGTCCAAATGTGCAAGCATCTTTCTGTTTTACAGCTATAGATGAACAAGTTGTGATACAATTCACAAAATGGCATATTCCTTGAAATGATTTAGGAGTTGGCTCTGGTTATTTCAAAGTAGGACTTAGGCTGGTTTCTGGATGGAGACATTTGACAGAATTTGGAAGTGTATAATAGAAATCTGTGTATTCTTCCATATTTTGTCATGTCATGTTAGGACAAGGGATGTTTTTTACAGTGAAACTAACACCAAAGGCAACAGAAATGAGCGTTGAATCCTGCTTGCCATCTGAAGAAGTACTCAGGATCTCACTTGGCAGTCTGTGGCTTGTATAAAGACGTTTGGTAATACTATTTACGAAAGTAGAACCTTTTCAAATGAAGCACTGAAGTAATTCAGTCAAAAGATGGCAAGCATAAAACACAGGTGAGACCCTCTGGATTTGTCTTTCCTTTGGGTGACCAAACTTCATGTGTTTGGGATTAATGAGATGAAGCCTGAGGGAAGGGACTAAAAGGCAGAAGAAATTTTTGAAGTTGCTTCACCCAGTTCACTCTGAGAAAGCACTGCACAGTCCTTATGGTCTCTGCACAAGTGTTTTTGCATTCTGACTTGTATAAGAACAGCTTTCTGCTTCAGAATTTTTTTTACTTTCTGAATCACAATTAAATCACAGAATCACAGAATGGCAGGGGTTGGAAGGGACCTCTGGAGATCATCTTATCCAACCCCCCACATGAGCAGGAACACCTAGAGCAGGGGGCATGGGACCACATCCAGGCAGGTTTTGAATGTCTCCAGGGATAGAGATTCCAGAACCTCCCTGGGCAGCCTCTTCCACTGCTCTGGCACCCTCACAGTAGAGAAGTTTTTTCTCATGTTTAGCTGGAACTTCCTGTGTTCCAGCTTGTGCCCATTGCCCCTTGTCCTGTCATTGGGGACTATTGAAAAGAGTCCAGACCCATCATCCTGACACCCACCCTTTAGATATTTATAGGTATTAATGAAATCCCCCCTCAGTCTTCTCTTCTCCAGGCTGAACAAACCCAAGTCTCTCAGCCTCTCCTCATAAGGGAGATGCTCCAGTCCCCTGATCATCTTGGTAGCTCTCTGCTGGACTTGCTCAAGCAGTTCCACGTCCTTCTTAAACAGGGGGGACCAAAACTGGACAGAGCACTCCATATGTGGTCTCACTAGGGCAGAGCAGAGGGGGAGGATAATCTCCCTTGACCTTCTGGCCACACTCCTTTTTATGCAGCCCAGGATAGTGTTGGCCACCTTGGCTACAAGGACACATTGCTGGCTCATGGTGAGCTTGTTGCCCTCCAGCACTCCCAGGTCCCTCTCAGCAGAGCCACTTTCCAGTAGTTCAGCCCCCAACCTGTATTGGTGCCTGGGGTTGTTCCTCCCCAGGTGCAGGAACTTGCACTTGCTCATGTTGAATTTCACCACGTTCACCTCGGCCCAGCTCTCCAGCCTGTCCAGGTCTCTTTGGATGGCAGCAGAGCCTTCTGGTGTATCAGCCACTCCACCCAGCTTGGTGTCATCAGCGAACTTGCTGAGGTTACACTCTATCCCATCATCCAGGTCACTGATGAAGATGTTGAACAGGACTGGACCCAGCACAGACCCCTGGGGAACACCACTAGTGGCAGGCCTCCATCCAGACTCTGCCCCATTGATCACGACCTTATGAGTTCTGATGTTGAGCCAGTTTCTATACACCTCACTGTCCACTCATCCAACCCACACTGCCTTAACTTGCTGGTGAGGAGGCTATGGGAGACAGTGTCGAATGCCTTACTGAAGTCAAGATAGACAACATGCACTGCTCTCCATTCATCTGCCCAGCCAGTCATGCCATCACAGAAGGCTACCAGGTTGGTCAAGCATGGTCTTCCCTTGGTGAATCCATGTTGGCTATTTCTGATAACCTTCTTGTCCTCTACGTGCCTGGAGATGACCTCCAGGATGAACTGCTCCATCACCTTTCCGGGGATGGAGGTGAGGCTGACTGGTGTATAGTTTCCCCAGTCCTCCTTCTTGCCCTTTTTGAAGATGGGAGTGACATTAGCTGTCCTCCACCTGTCCAGCTGTCCAGCACCTCTCCTGTCCTCCACGACCTTTCAAAGACAATGGAGAGTGGCTCAGCAAGAACATCCACCAGCTCCTTCAGCACTCACAGGTGTATCCCATTGGGGCCCATGGATTTGTGAGGATCAGGTTTGCGTAGGTGATCTCTGACCCAGTCTTTCTCAACCAATGGTAAGTCTTCCTTTCCTCAGATTTTTTCTCTCTCTTCTGGGGGCTGAGATGCCTGAGAGCCAGCCTTAGCAGTGAAGACTGAAGCAAAGAGGCATTCAGCAACTCCGCCTTCTCTGTGTCCTGCATCACCAGGACCCCTTCCTTGTTCAGCAGTGGGCCCACTGCATCCCCGGTCTTCCTTTTACTGCTGATGTATTTAAAGAAGCCCTTCTTGTTATCTTTGACATCCCTGGCCAGATTTAATTCCAAGTGGGCCTTGGCCTTCCTCGTTGCATCTCTGCACACCTTGACAACATTCCTATATTCCTCCCAAGTGGCCAGTCCCCTTTTCCACATACTGTGAACCTCCTTCTTCCATCTGAGTTTCTCTAGAAGATCTTTGCTCATCCATGCAGGTCTCCTGGCTCCTCTGCCTGACTTCTTCCTCCTGGGGATGCACCGATCTTGAGCTTGGAGGAAGTGGTCCTTGAATACTGTCTGGCTCTCTTGGACCCCCCTGCCTTCCAGAGCCCTAGCCCATGGGATCCCTCGTAGCAGGTCTTTGAAGAGGCCAAAGTTGGCCCTCTTGAAGTCCAGGGTTGTAATCCTACTTGTCACCCTGCTTCTGTCATGCAGTATCCTGAACTCGACCATCTCATGGTCACTGCAGCCAAGGCTACCCCCAACCCTCACATCCTCAACCAGCCCTTCCTTGTCTGTTAGGATAAGGTTGAGCAGCACATCTCGCCTTGTTGGCTCCTCCACCACCTGCATCAAAAAGTTGTCCTCGATGCTCTGTAGGAACCTTCTGGATTGTGCATGGCTTGCCGTGTTGCTTTTCCAGCAAATATCAGGGTGTTTGAAGTCCCCCACGAGGACCAGGGCCTGCGATTGTGAGGCTACTTCCAGCTGTCTGTAGAAGGCTTCATCAACTTCCTCTTCCTGATCAGGTGGCCTGTAGCAAACACCCACAACAGTGTCACCCATATTTGGCTGTCCCTTAATTTTTACCCACAGGCTCTGAACTTGTTCTCCTTCCATTCCAAGGCAGAGCTCGATGCATTCCAGTTGCTCCCCTCACATAAAGAGCAACTCTCCCACCTCGCCTTGCTGGTCTGTCTTTCCTGAAAAGCCTGTAGCCATCCATGACCCCATTCCAGTCATGCGAGCTGTCCCACCATGTCTCTGTGATTGCAATGAGATCACGGCCCTGTGACCGCACACAGACCCCTGGTTACTCCTGTTTATTGGTGTACAGGCATTTCAGAAAGGTGCTTGAGCAGACAGGTTTCCCTGGAGGGTTGTACGAGGACCCACTATAGCTGTGCAAACCCTTGAGGTGGTCGGTCTCTTGGTTGCCATTGCGTGAGGCCACCATGGCACCTTTATCACTGCTCAGGTTGTCCTGTTGCATTCCCCCATTGTGTGTGATGGCATTAGCATTGCCAGTTTGTCGCCCTCCCCCCGAGTTCCTCAGTTTAAAGACCACCTCACCAAGCTTGCCAGCCTGCTGCCAGAGATTCCCTTGCCCCTTCCCGACAGGTGGAGTCCATCCCTCCCTAGCAGCCTGTGGTTGTTGAAGAACGTCCTGTTGTCATAAAAGCCAAAACCCTCACGTTGATGCCAGCCACATAGCCAGGAGCTGATTTGTATTATTTGCCTATTTCTAGTCACCCATTGTTTTCCAACAGGTAGTATAGAGGAGAAGATAACTTTGGCACCAATATTTTTCACTTGCTTTCCCAGAGCTTTATAGTCTTGCTTAGTTCTGCCCAGACTCTGGCTTGCAGCGTCATTTGTGCCCACATGGAAGAGTAGCTTTTGACAAATTGTGGCACCCTCTCAGTGATGTCTCGGATCTTAGCTCCTGGCAGACAGCAAACCTCTCGTGACGCCCTGTCAGGCCGGCAGATGGGCGCCTCAGTGCCTTTTAACAGAGAGTCACCCACTGTGAGCACTCGCCTCTTCTTTTTAGGGTATCCACTCTGTGCTGCTGGTACAGCTGCACCTTGTGGACCTTGTTCGTGGACGTCTGCAGACTCTAAAGCTTCACATCCCTTGCAGTATCCCTTCACATCCCTTCCAGTATCACCCTTGAGTGGTGATACTGGAAGGTGGGGGCTGAGGCAGAGCCCTGCTTTTGCAGGTCACCAGGGTCCAAGGTGCCTCCTCCTTCTCAGTGGTGTCTGCTACAGGAGTGTGGTTCTGAGGCCGCCTGTCTATCTCCACCTCAGTTCTACTAACACTACGCAGCCTTCTAACTGTCTCCTGCAACTCAGCCACCTGGCGCAGCAGATCATCAACCTGTGCACACCTTGTGCAGGTACTTACCTTCTCACCAGGAGAGGGGTTGGGGCACATGTTGCAACCTACCATCTGTAGTGAAGCCTCCAGCTCGATCTGGGTGGATGCATCAGACCTCTCGGGGGGCTTTCGCCATGGGAACAATGCTTTTAGCTCTGTGGCGAGTGCCCACCATCCTGGCAGAGACCTAGAGAACCTCCCGGGCTGTGGGTCTACAAGCTGGATGCAGCACCATCCCTGCTCGCCCTGGCTGTGCAAACTGCCGCGCCGCATCCCGGTCGCTCGCGCTCCCTGGGGCCGTTTAAATCTCCCGCGGTTGCTCGTGGCGATGCCCAGGCTGCGTCAGCCTCCCTCGCGAGAGCTGCCGGGCCGGGCCGTTCTAGGCTCCCTTGGGCTTCCCTGGCTCCGGGAACCCCCTTGTCCGCCCCAGCCTAGCGCCCGGCCGCGGGACTTACTGTTGCCGCTGCTGCGTTCAGTGCCGATGACAAAATACCAGCTTACAATGTTGTTAACCTTTAAAATGTTCTGTTCTGTGAATTAAGATTTTTACTGGGGGGGGGAGGCAAGATTCTTATTCACCAGGCGTTACTGTATTGTGGTTTTTTTTTCAATAAGTACCTCGTAACAAAAGACAGATCAAGGTTATTCAGGAGGAGGAAGTGAAGGATCACAAATGAGAGGTGAAGGGATTCTCCTCTGGCCACTCAAGAGGAACCGGGTACTTCTTTCTCAACACTTCTCTCCCAACACGCCCAAACCCTGATATGTTTGGAAATGGGATTCAGATTGAAAGTGGCCTTTGCCTGTGATTTTTGTGCCTTCAGAAGGAAGGAGTTATCTGTCTTGCAAATGGCATGTTCTTGCTACATTTGGCAATGAGGCAGAAGAGTCAGTAAGCAGTGGCTGTCACTGTGTCTTACTGTGAATTAGCATCTCATTTTTGGATTTGGTTTCCTGGTATCTGTCAAAACGCTCTTGTATAACTTCAGTTCCTCCAGAAATAACTGTCTCTCCTGAGTATCTCATGGTGAAGTGGTGGTTTCAGCTTCCTTTTGGCTGAATTCCAACTGAAACGATAATGGATCTTTCTGTTTTCTTTGGTTGCTGCTCTCTCCCTGCTCATCTTCATAATCTTTTATTACTGAAATTGCAGAGTGGATTTATTTCCCAGTGCATGCAATGGCCTCCTCCATCTCAGGGAGGATAGTTTCAAATGTTCAGTTACTAGCTTGGCTGTGTTACAGACTGTGCTCAGTGCAAGTGCTGTCCAGGTCTATTATTATTTCTATTATTATTTTATATTTGTTTATACCTGATAGTGCTATAAACAGTTCCATACAGAAACACATCATCATCCTTGTCTTGAGGGATCACAGAATCACAGAATGGCAGGGGTTGGAAGGCACCTCTGGAGATCATCATGTCCAACCCCCCTGCGTGAGCAGGCACACCTAGAGCAGGGGGCACAGGACCGCGTCCAGGCGGGGTGTGAATGTCTCCAGGGAAGGGACCCCACAGCCTCTCTGGGCAGCCTGTGCCGCTGCTCTGGCACCTGCACAGTAGAGAAGTTTTTTCTCATGTTTAGCTGGAACTTCCTGTGCTCAAACCTTGTCAGGAAGTGAAGCAGGTGAAGTTGCAGATGACAAAGCCGTGCACTTTGCAGAATGCTGTATGTATATACTGTCAGAGAACATGCTTAGTATAGGTAGTTTTTCCAAATATTTTGTGTCCTGGGCTGTTGAAGAATGAAAAAGAAAAACAAAAAACAAAAAACCAAGGAAGTTATTTAGTAAAATTAAAGCAAACTCCCCGCTTACATTTGTAAAAACCTTTTACTTAGCTGTTGCAGCTGATCTAAAATCATTTTAAATCCCATTTCTGTACTTCTTAAGTTAGGTTTCTTCACAGGACAGGAGTACCAAATTTTAATGCATGGTTTCCTTTCAGAAGACACATTATCCAGGAGATAAATGTCTGAAACAGCTGTTAACTTTCACATTCCACCTCTCTTTCCGAAACAAACACAAAGGTGATTCAGTATATAATAGAAGAGATAGATATCTTTGTGCCTGTGCATATGTGTATACATGCAGATGGATTTATTGATAACCACATACTCAGAGTCTTTTACAATTGATCTGTTGGGGCAGCTTGGATGAATCATCATTCCTTTTATGTTTTTCTTTGGAGTTGTTACGATTATCAGATCTTTTTTCATCTAATAGTAAAATATTTTACTTGGGAAGATTGCAGACTAGCCTTTCGTCAACCGTTCATTAAATAATTGATTTTTTAAAAAAAATACCAAACCAACAAATAAACAAACTGGTCTTTAAAGCCAAAATCTGTGTACCAGTAGCTTTAGGTGTGTTTGACTAGGTTAGAATTTGAAGATGGGGACTCTAGTCATAGTTATGAGAGAATATGGGTACAAAATTTTTGATATGTAAGTGTTCGCAACATGGAAATTTCAGGCATTGTCAATTGTTCTTTAATTGAACACATTAAGCAGTTCACATCTTGCCTCTTGTGATATTTGCCGTCCTAGGATTAAAACATGAAGCTTTCTAATGAGATAGTGAAAAAACTTCCTAAGCCAATGACTCCTCTGTCATGGTCTTTCAAAAAGCATGATGGCTTTGAAATTTCTTTTTGTGGGTTATATGTCAGAAGCAGCATCCTTCTAAAACACAACAGATCAGGGTTGGGGTGGGTGGCAAATTGTATGTGGTAAATGTTGCTGAGGGAGTGACTTGTATATCCTAAAGAATATGAGAGCAATGGATTATTTCCCTTATTGTATGAGGTCTGGGGGGAACCTTTAAAAGAGAAATAATATTAGAGGGTAGATGAAGCAAAATAACCCTTCTAAAGGAACTTTCTCATGTGATTAGATCTGGTTTTACTAGCCAGTGTAGTATCAGGGCTAGTAACAAAGCTAGTATAACATCAGCACATAATATCTAGAGTACGAGATAGAAAGCTGCATCACATACAAACATTTATGACTATCACAGAATTAATCCTTTGTACATGCCAGGCTATTGTTTTGCTTTGCTGGATTATAAATGTTGGTAATGACAGCTTTTCTGCCACTTTACAGTATGTAATCTTTGCGTACAAATGTTAGCTTGTTAGAAAAGCATCCTTCTTTTCTTCATGGGTTTGCCATTTGTATCTTTTTTGTTTCTGCTTAGCTTTTATTTAATTTTGAATCCTTAAATTTGTTCATTACAGAGAATGTTTAAATACAGATTGTTTCTATTTAAACATGATGGTCTGAAACGATAGGCCTCGGATGATGGAGAACATTTTTGTTGTCTAGGTTAATAGATTTATTCTTAAAATAGATAGTTCATCTACTCTTTTAGGGCGCTGGTTCAGCATTGCACATTAGCAATGTTTAGAAAGAGTGTCTCCGTTGAAAAGACAGACCAACAAAACTGACTAACCATTAGGCATCTAAACTTCAGTTTTGAAATAAGTCAATATAGTGTTGTGCAAAATGGCTAGAAGCTTTCTGTTGAACTTAGATGTGGTATAGTGTTTTGATGAGAGGTGATGAGGTCAAACCTCCAAATAATACTGGTTGCGATAGAATGTCTTCATAGGTATATTTGTCAGAGTCCTAAGAAGTCAGTGGTTAAAAATATTATAGTTCATAGGCACAGGTTTTGCTAGCACTGGCATTTGATTCCTCTCTGTAAAGCGCTTTTTCTCTCTGACTCTGCTTGGCATCTCATCAAGTACAAAATCAGGCCTGATATTACCTTAATCCTGAGAAAGAAGACGACAAAGAATCCTCCATACTTGAGTTATTACACATTATCTTTATAACTTGCAGTTTAAGAATTTCAAATTAGCTAATAAGTTAGTCAAAACTCTACAGTCTATCTTCTGAAAACATAAAGGATCATTTAAAATGCTGATAGTCAGATGCTGGTAATGACTCTGGTGCTTGCAAGTAGCCCATCATAGTGATTGTAGATCCTGCATCCCAGCCAGAGTAGTTGTGTGAGGGGAAGAATGAGACAAAGCCCATTAAGGTCTCAAAAATTTAAAAAGTGACTTCTTTAATATACATGGTCTTCTGAGCACAAAGGGCAGAAAAGTCAGCAGAAGAGAATATATATATTGTGAACTGGAAAGAAATCAGTGCCTTTGAAATTGTGTCCCTTGCTTTGCCCTAAATCTGACTGCAGCTTTTAGCTTCCACTGCATGTTTACATTGGAAATCTCTCTTTGTACATATAGAGTTTGTTCTCTTACAAAATTATGTCTCAGGGGAAGGATAATTTAAAGCCATTTCCATTTGTTATGTCTGCACTGAAGTAAGTTATTAGGGGCTGTTAATGCTGGATAAACTCAAAACCTACAACTACCTTCATCTGTGGATTACAGAATCTGTCCAACAAATTGCATGCCAATAATACCAGAATAAGGAACTATGGGCAGACTCGTGCTGTAGCCAGCACTGGGATCATTTTATAGTGTAGCCAACATCAGGGTTGTGCTGATAATCACAGATGTGCATCTGACTTCACTTTAGGAAGGCTGAGTTTTTAAAGGTTAAGTCTGATGATTGCCAATGTAATTTTAGGTTTCTAGGTTAGGAGCTCTTGCTGGAGAGCCTTTGAGAAAACATGGATTGTGCTTATTGTAATTCTAGTCCTAGCATCAACTTATTTTGCATAATTATAAATTAAAGCCCAGCCTTAAGCAGGGGACAAGTTGTAAGTTGTGCTTCAGGAGTAGCCAGAGATAGCACTGAAAGTTGAAGATGCATCGTTAAGCTGAAGTTTTTCTTTCTTCTATGCGTTGGCAGAATGATCGTGTAACAGTGTAACGTTGGCTTATTTGAGCTATGGATTACCATTTCTTCATTGCTTCAGAAAATAACTTATTGAGTTGTATGGCTGGGAGCCAAGGATCAACGCATTCATGTTTACCTGCTCCTCATTCCCCCTCTGACCAACTGCTTCTGTTGTAGTGGTAAGGCTGACTGACCACACTTGTGCTGAGATCCAGGACACGGGGGCCAGTGGTTCCCTGCTTGAAAGACACTTGTTCCTCTCTATGAGTGAGTTTGTAATCCTACCCAGTTGTACCTTTAGTCTTATTAAGACTGATAAGTACAGATAACAATTATCTGACATTTATAATTACAGGATACATTCAGAAGATATATATTTGTTGCAGATGAATGCTTTTATAAGTGAAAGCTTGTCTTAATCTTATATCTAAAATATTAGGCTGCAAACGTCATAAGAACTTGTTTTCTGGAGAAAGTTCAGTCTGGGGTAGGGTTTTTTTGCTTTCTTTGACTGGGGATGGAAGAACAAATCACTCCTGTGGTATGTCCTAGATGACTCCAATTGTGCAGATGCATAAAGGTGAAAAAGAACAGAACAAAGTTATAATTCACAGACAGTATAAAAATCTGTATTGCTTAGAATTTCCCCATCACTTTCATACCCTAGTTTTCTTAAAGCAATGATTTTGCATCACTGGATTTCTGACTGTGTCAAAAAGCCTTGGAAGTTTTAGCTCATTATGAATAACCAGGACTAGAAGAAATGAAATAGCCTTTGCAGCAGTTATGGAAGCTTTAGAAGCTTGCATTGTTTTTAAGGTGTTCTGATTCTAGCTTATCCAAACAGAGTCAGAAGTTGCTTGACTCATTCACAGAGATTACCTGTGAGTAAAGCATATAAAATCTGGTCTTTGTTTTCATGATTCCAGAAATATCCTGTATATGAAATGCAGTAGGGAGGAAGAAGGGAGTAGTAGTTTCATATGCATAACAAGTTGTTTTGTCAGAGCGATGGGGAAAAAGAAGTCTACCAATTTCCAATCAGTGCTAAGCCAGTGACTACCACTGATACTGGAGAACTGATTTTTGTCTGCCAGGTATGGCTGTTGATTCACTAAATGCTATTTGTGATACATGTTGGCTGTGTTATTTGCTGCAGGGTGCTCTTTCACCTCAGACAACTGTATCCTAACCTTCACCTGAATCTCCACAAGAGCAATAGGGAGCTGCGCAGAAAGTCAGTGTGGCTCCAGTGGGGCAGCTGCAGGGTTTCACAGTGAGCAAGGGTATGAAGAGGACCAGGAAGCATAAATTCAGGTACTTCTCTAGCTGTCAGCCACAAGAATTTGATGAGGTTAAAAAAGTGAGTGAAGCCATGTATGTCTCCATCAGAACAAGGAGAAAACTACACAGTTGGGAACTGTGATCATCAGTCTCGGCTTCCTCAGCTGCTCAGTGGGAAAAACTACTATGCGCTGTGCAGATATTATCTAGGCCTTCATGTCTTGAGGTGGATGCTTTTTGTCAAAATACCTGTAAATTCTCCCAGGACCTGTACTTCATTGTGTGATTCAATCCTTCTAATTTTGAGCATATCCTTTCAATAACATTCAGAGGAGGGCTGACTTGCTGATTCTCAGCTGTTTCTTGTTTGTAGATGTTAGTTTAACAACACTTCGAGCAAAATTCTTGAAGGATTTACATCTTAGTAATTTTGAAAGGATAACTAGCAATCAAATGGGAAACTATTTGCTTCTGTGTTGTTTTATTGATCAATTTTCTTTTGGTTAGTCTCCTTTACTTTTATAATCACATCATAATTTAATTTACCTTGTATTGTTTGAATTTCTTCCTTTTTTGAAGGTAAAGGCAATTTTGACAGTAAAATTCGGTGTTGAATCTACTGGGACCCAGTCAGTAGGAATTGTCTTGCAATCCTCATACTGTATCAGTGACAACTGCAACATTCCCTTCAACAGAAATGGGGTTCTTTTAATTATTTGAAAATTACATATTCAACCTTTTTGAGTCGTATTACACGAAATATAGAAATCAGTATCAACTGTGATGTTTTCCTATAAAAGAGATTTGAAAAACTCATGGAAGTCAGGGATTTAAAATTAAATAGAAATTGTACATAAAGTTCAGCTGGAAAAGACTATTTAGGCCAATTGCCTTACTCATTACTGCTCATTTTTAAGTTTTGAAAACAATTACATATTCAACTCTTGAAAGTGTGTCTTTTTAGGAACCAAAATTACAAATACATAAAGAACACACTGTTCTTAGATTGTTTTCTTTAGAGTTATTGTTTTCATTTGCTGGATTCTTAATCAATCCAATACAAATAGTGTGGTATGTCTGTATAAACTTACCCACTTAACTTTTGGCGTTCCTCTGTGTAATAAACTGTACTTGCCGTGGAAGGGTAGCCTAGATTATGAAACCCAAGGACTGCTTTTTGTGTAAAGATGCTGTGTGCAATTTTGAACTTGTATTCAGGGTAAAAGACTGAAGAACTTAATGATGAGGGAATTAATCTTCCCTCATGCTCACTGGTTAGTGATCACAGGCTTAAGCTTTTGAGGAGACAGAATAAAAAAGATCTTCACTGCCAGTGGCCATAAGACCGAAATGCTTTTATTCTCCAGAGAGGCAGAACTCATCAGCAGCTTTCTCTCATTTAAACTCAAGACACTTCAGTTTCCTGTTTACTTTGTATCTAAGTGGATTTTCTTTTAGATTGTAGATAGTTGTTTGTGTATTCTTTGCTAAGGGTTATTATTTTTTCCTTTAGCTGCTGGCTTGGGAATTGCCTGAACAGTGCTTCTTTATTGAAAAGGATTATGTGCTACCTTGGCAAGGGAATACCAGAGGAAGCAGATACCATATGAAATCAAAACACAGTGTCTACAGGTTGCCACTTACCAAGTCTTTTAGCAGTGATCTACTTGAGGTAACCTCGTGGGAAAACAAATTTTTAGTGGTTCTTAATGTCTGCAGCACCACTCACAATGATGGAATGTGGAGAATCTGTGTTCCTTTTAGCGGGACTATCATGGTGAATCTTTGAGACTGGTACCCAGCTCCTGATGGTGATGCTATTTTCTTTTTTTAACTGGCTGGATTGATGTCGTCCATCCATCTGTAGACCAGCTCCAGTGAGTGTTTACATGCCTTTTGTGGTCTCCATCGGCTTTTCTTACTTCAGGGAAGCATCTGTGAGAGTATCTAAAATTTTTCTGAAGACATAAGTCTTCAAATTTGCCCTGGAATTCCTGGTGGAACCAGGAAGACACCATTAACTAAACTGGCTTATGTTACCTGGCTACAAGAAAAGAGCCTGTGCTCCGTTCAAGTCAAGTTAAAGCCTCCCATGCCTGCTGCTGGGTCACTTCTAGTGGATTTTTCTAGTGTATTAGCTCTTTTAAGCTCTGTGTTTGTAGAAGAGGAGAAACATCGTGGTAGAATCCTGTTTTCGTAGCTCATGTAGCCATTTCTTATGGAAGCTTTGTGGACAGGAATGGCAGAGATTGCAAAGTGTATTGCAAATGTTTCTTTCCAAAAAGCAAGGAAGCCAAAGGAATGGCTCAGAAGCCCATGTTTCAAAATACAACAGGCAAGTATACTATCATTACTAGGCTATGATCAGGAGGAGGATGAACTGGGCAGTTGCTCCTCATTGAGATACACTTCTTTGCCTTTTCAAGTCAGGAGCTGCTCACCTGCTCCTCCTTTGCTAGCTGATCCTCATACCAGTGCATGAACACAGAAATCTTCGCCAGTATATGTTTCAGTGTGACTCCTTATGAGGCACACCATAATTCACTTCTAAAGAAATGAGCAACTGGTCTTGTTCTTGTGGCACACCTTGTAATTCTCAGCAACAGCTCCAAGCAGGCCAGCAGTAGGGAAGGGCCTCTACAAAGCTGAAGTGAAATATGGAGAGAAGCTCACACAATCTGTTTAACCACTAAGCAAGTGCTATCACACAAGTGTTCATACTGGAAAATGCCCCTCTATTCATGAGTAACGTTCTCTATTGCTAGGAAAAAGTTGTCATCTTCTGTCGGATTGCCTAACTTTGTTTTATAGTAGATCTGAACTAACATTTTGATGTGTTTCTGCATATGCGCTGGGGAAAAAAGAAAGAGAACGTAGGCACATGGGGCAAAAAAGTCAGGAGAGAGAAGATGACAGAAAACTGACCCAAGCCCTTTTGAGAAAGCCTGGTATATTGAGCCAGGATGGAGAGCGCTACAGACTGCAATCCTGGTTTCTCAAATCTTGAACCAGATGCTGAGTGGAAAACACAGTTTTGCATTAATGAGCTAAGAGAAATTTATATTCCTGAACCAATAGTCTTCACAAAAATGCTAGACTTCACTTCCTGGTGGAATCAACAGTTTATCCTGGAGGTCACAAATACCAGTCTTGCTCTCCCGAGCATTGCTGAATATAATAGGGGATGGTCTTCTATTCAGGTGAAAAGTGTAAAGATTGATCAAATGACTGGAACAAAAGTTATGAGGAGCGAGCAAATAAGAAGAGAAGACCAGAAATAATAAATTAGTGTGTTTTTTGTATTCAAAGTAGCTCAGCAGGCTTTGGGGAGTGTGTGTGCTTGAGTACTGTTTAACTCATCTTTGCTCCTCCCAGATCTCTCATGACCAGAAACTCAGTAATGGACATGGGATAAGCATCAGCTATAGATACTTTTCTCTTTGTGTGATACACCCATCCTTCTTTCTCTCCCTTTTCCTCAGTGCTTCATTTACTTCTTGTTGGTTGCTCTGTTGTTTGATCCCTGTCTGCCTTTCTTCCAACTGAAGCAGCATTTTTTGTTTCTTATTAATGGTATGAAAAAGTACAAATCAAAAGCAGGAGGTCTGGAGCACACCTTCAACCATTAAGCTTGAGTAACCAGCTGGGAAGCCAGGTGGGAAAACCCCTCATGCTGATGGGGAAGGGTGCCTTGCTCTCTCTGCTGAGATTCCAGTTTTGTTGCTGACTGGGCTGCAGCAGGAGCTGGAGGCATGAGAAACACCTCTGTGCTGTGCGCAGGGTTGGCACGGTGGGGATAGGGTTGGAAGGTGGGACATCGGGGACGCTGGCGCTCCCACAAAACTGCTTCCCCCTCCTCCTTCCTTTTCTTTTGCAGTTGCACACAGCGCTGTGGCTCGGAGGTCATTTGTTTCCCACAGCTTCACAGAACACTGTAGCAGAAAGAGAGACAATGGTCCCTTATAAGGGGTGATGTGAGGTCCTCTTTCATCTCTAATAAGCCCCTTCACTTGCACTGTGAAGCCTGGGGGGTGGGGGTGTGTGTGTGTGTGTGCATGCACAGTTCCAGTGTGAACCACTCTGCAGCTTCCATTGGTGTAAAGCATCCAGGGTTTTTGTTTTGTTTTTCAAATGGATAACTCTTGGTATGTTCCAACCTGAGGTGGGTTTACTGTTCAGCACAAGCACATCCCTTCTCCTTTTCACATAGCTATTAAAATCTAGGGCCCATCTGATCAACACTGGTCAGCAAAAAGACTGAACTCAGAAAGCAAGGAGAGGAGGGGCACAACTATCTTTAGCTCCCCGCTGCCAAACACAGGCTCTGCTTGTAGCTCTGCTTGGGCATGTTTGCTGACTGAGCGTGTCAGGAGGGCTCAGTGAGAACAACCGCCCTGGCAAAGCAACTGTCCTGGCACAGAATTTGCAAGCAGAGGTGCAATTTGAAAACTTTTTCTTTTCCATTACCCTGCTATAATGAGCAGGAAAGGAAAGGGAATAAACAGTATGATGAAATTTTAAGGTGCAGGAGTTGGGAGCAGTGGTCAGTCCAGCCTGGATACCATTTTTATCAGTGTCCTCTGCCTGATCCTTCAAAATCCCACTCTTTGGGCCACCCTCTAAGTCTGGAGAGCTTTCCTTCCTACATGAAATAGGAAGTTATTAGCTGCCTTCTGTGCAGCAGCGAGTTTGTGCTCCAAGGTAGGTAACTGGATCTCCCTTGTCTTGGTAGTCTCAGAGTAAGGACGTAGGTCGATGCTGGTCATGAAGTTTTTCCTACTCTTTGACCCCTTTCAAAGCCTGTGTTTAGCCTGGATTCCCTCTTGCTACAGTAGATTTGAATGTCTCTCTGTGAGGCCCCTTTCAAGCTCTGTGCAGGCTTATCTTAGGAAATGGCTTTGGGAGTCCAGGTCCACTAAAGCTTTCTGTGTTTCTCCCTCATTACTATATCCAGTTCCTTTCGTACACAGTATTATTTCAGCAAGGGAAACAAAATCCACCTTTTCACTCATCTGGGTGGCTGTTGTTGTTCTTGGCTACTTAACATCATGCAGCCTCATGTTCTACTCTAGCATCTCTGGATGTTGTAATGGTCCTAGAGTGAACCTTCTGCTTAACCTTGAGTCCTGGCCTGGCATTCCTTAAACAGGTTATCTGTTTAACAAACCACAGCCTGCAAAACACATCAGAGTATGTTAAGAAATGGTTATGCAAAATTGACAGACTCAGATTTCAGCTATAACCTACTGCATATTTTTCAACCTAGAATATTCTACCAGTTGGGAATGTTATACTGGGCGTTTCACTGCCTCTGTCTGAGCAACTTTGAACAAAGGTAGGAAACCATTTTCTCAAAAACATGAGACTGTCAAAGAAACTGAGCAGTTTCTTCGCCTGTTTCAGATTGAATCAGGTGATTCCAGACAATGCAACTGGTCAGTTAGACATTTCTTGGCATTTATAAGATCTGCTGCTGAGGGGCCAGTGTAGAAACCCATTTTCTAGCACTATCCAGTTGGGAATGAACCACTTTTCTGGAAATTCCAAATACATAAGGCAGAGCAACCAAGCGCTAAATTGCCCTCAGAACGTTTCGTTCATTTGATCAGCCCATGCATTGCTTTGGCAACTGGGACTTATAGGGAAAAATACAGCTTAAACTTCACTGAAAAGGATCCTGCCATCTCATAGAAATGAGTGTCCATCATTAGTTACTTTCAGACAGGTACAGGACACTGAATGATGGGTAGCTGAAGGTAGCATGTGTAAGTATAAATATGTTTCCGTGTCTTATGTTTTGGTGGATGTGAGATGAGAGATGATGTGCCACAGCTGAATGTATTTGAGCTGGAGGAGGAGTGGTATCTCTAAGACAAGTGACATTTTTCTGAGCTCTCCAAACATATTTTCAGCTGCCCTGGACTTGCAAGTAAGATGCCGCAGTAACTGGATTGTAACTTCTTGTCTAGTTTCACTGTGATATCTCTAAATAGCTTCCTTTCTTCTCAAACGCTGTTGCATATCTCTTGCAGCAAGTACTGTGTCATAGAATATATGACGTGACCTTTTTGCTTGCCCGAACAGCAGAACACCAAATGCACTTTTTTCAGATGATGGAAATATGGTAGCTTTATTAAGTGATGCTGCCATGGCAAGCCTCTGTTATTTCACAACCAAACTGTGAACTTGAAGCACTTACCTGTTTAACAGAAGGAAAGAGAAGACAAAAAGGACAATAAACCCTTAATCTTCCAAATCTATTGATAGCTGCTGTTGCAGAGCTCAGCTAATAGGGCTTTTAAATTGCTATGGCTATACCATCTTTCTTCCAGTGTAAAAGACCCAGCAAGTGTCATACAGGCTGAGCATGGACTACTTCTCCAGAAGTCATTGGCATGTCAGCCCAACCTGTCCACATGTTTCCAGAACACAAAGAGTAGTTAACTGGATTTAATATGGCTTCTAAAATTTGAAATAATTCTGAAAAGATCCCAGTAATAATGAGCTTCAAATTCAGTAAAAAGTAGCTGATTTGTTGCCTCCGACCCTGCCTGGACTTTCTGAAGTTACTAATGTTGCCTTTAAGTAGAAAATTAAATGGATCTCTCCAAAAACAAGTTTTTGGCAAATGCTGAACTTTTCTGTGGCCTTGTTTGAATACTACAGAGTCATTGGTAGAATAGCATTTTATGGCCATGAACTTGTTTAAAAGGGCAATTCCCAGGGCTGGGTAATTAAATGACCCTTTTAACTGTTCTGTGGCTTACTAAATGTAGGAAGACACTTTATAAAATCAGGGTGTATGCGATCCTCAGGCAGCCTCCAGCTGTACATTTTACTCAAAGGAGCACTGGGACAAAACCCCAGGTTTCTTCTGAGTGCTGGAGGGCTCTTTTTGGCATGTACAGAGAGCTGTATGCTGAATTTGTTGGCCTTCTCTGGTGTCCAGACTGAGTCCTTGGATGTATGGGTGAAGTTCATATAGCGAAGGCGTGAGGTACTTCTATGAACAAGCAAGCCAAAACATCCAGAAGTGGTGAAAGGTTAATCATATTTTGTTTTCAAATTGTGATATGTGAACTAGACCTGTGGAAAGGTTAATTATTTTACCAGAAAAACAAGCATTCCGTCTGAGAAGATAGGTTATTGTTTGCTTTTTAGGTGAAGTAAGGAAGTAGTCTTGAAACTGGAGGATCCTCCTGTGAGAACACTTGTCTTTAAGGAGAGTTATTTAGTGACAACATACTGAGGCTTCCAGTTGATCTCTAACAGCCCTGTTCAAGCACAAAAAGATCCTTCTCCAGGATTCAGAACTGATAAAGACTACAAAGACCCCCACAGAGTATTTTACAGAACATTATCAACACAGTGTAATAAAAAATTATCAGAAACTTATAAAAAAAGCTACTGTGGTTTATGGAGTACAGGTGCAGTACATAAACAGGTAACTGCTCTTTGCTGTATGAAGTTTCAAGGGGTCTTCACCTGTTGCACTTTTCAGCTGGCATGCTAGCTTTTCCCCAGAAGGAAGTCATAAGAGTTGCTTAGAGTTGTGTATAAATCGTGCAGTCTCACTTGCAAGACCTTTTGACTTTTCTTGGAGCAGATGAGAAGTAAGAAATGACTTGTGGATCGGTACTCAGTTTATTTGCAGTATTATCATTCTACCCTAGTCCAGTTTTCAAATATTTAAAATATTCTGTTTTAATGGTACTATAAAGTCTTCCCTGTGGCTTTCTCACATGACCCAGAGCGCAGCATGCTCATTGCTTTATGCTGTCCTGTCTCCTTCTCATGATGCTTTGCTGGCTCCAGCCAGTTTGCTGTTCCCTCCCGTTGCGGAGCTCAGCTCTCCCCACCCTGCTTCACTTCCTGCCGCTGACCCCATTTCAGTCTTGGCTCCCCTCTCCAATTTTTTTTCTCTCTCCTCCCCTCCCTTGCCATTGGCATATCTTCTTCTTTAAGCCATCCAAAAATAAAGTGGATGTTTGTGCAAAATACGCATTTCTAGGTAGTAACTGGCTATTAGCTATATCGTGGAGAGCAATGAGAGGTTCACAGTGCAAAGATAAATGATAAGATGAATACTTTAAAAACTGGATTACAAAGGGGAAAAAATGAACCTGTTTTTAGTAAGAGGGATTGAGATATTCTCGGGACAGCAACTTAATCACAGAGCAGTGACTTAGTTTCTTTTTTCTATTTATGCATTGGGCTGGCATCTACAGACAAACAAAATCCTCCAGTTAGGGTGTTTTCCATCTAATCCATCCAACAGTCCCCTTTGCTGAGGACGTGTTTATTCTGAGCAGGGTGCATGATTCATCACCCCTGGGAGATGAGGCAAGGTTTAGTGCTGATCTCAGACAATTTATCTCTGCCTGTCCCCCCCCACCCCAGACATTCATGAATGTGTGAAGCAGTTTTGTACTAGGAAATTACATCACTGATAAAATCTGTTAAGGGGAACATCTACCATGTTATGGCACAGAAAGTAATAGAGAAGTTTTGCTGTTGGGTAATGATGAGGTCAGTTTATTAAAAGTTATTTCAGACAAGGCAGCAGGCACAGTAGATGCTGGGAAATGTTATTTTGGCATGGAACCTCACTGAAACTGATAAAAAGTAGTCTTGTCCTGGGTGGAACTGGGAGGGCTGCAGAAGAAAAGTGAAGGTGCTACTACAAGCGTCTCAAAATTCAGAGTCACACTTCAGATCCCTTGAGGCTACAGTTTCTTTACCTCTGGGAACCAGTGACGTAAGAAGAATCTAAATTGTCATTTTTGAAAAAAACGTAGCTCTTTACCTTGCAGAGAGAATGGGATGTAGTTTTCTGCTGGTAAAATTAACATAAGCAACAGATTTCCCTACTGTACTGGGCAGGTGAGACTTACAAGTCCCACAGATGTATATTTGATGTGACGTTCATCAATCAAATGAGGCATATAAAAAGAATGAATAGTTGAGTCATTAACATTCCTGTCTGTTGTCCAGCACTGTCCGCTGTTAAATGGAAATAGTTATAGCTGAGTTGATAAATATTTATTTCGGTTATATTTATTTCAATGGTATGTTCAAATGCAGAACATTTGCATCCCAAGCAACGCATTTTTCCAAGCCAATGCTGAAATGGCGTGTGCCCTCCGCAATGAGCCACTGCTGCTAGATATGCCAGCTTTAACACGGAAAGCAGAACTGAGATACAGGAACCTTTAAAATAATTTAAGAACTTATGCTAGCAAAAGAGATGCAGCATGTTAGTTCCATTAATGTGGCAAAACTCCCATATGAGTAATAACTAAGACTGTGCAATGTGTTTGCCAGAAAACCCAAAAGGTACACAGGATTTATTTGTGTGTTAGAATTCATTTCAAACTCGGTTAAACTGAGGGCTCATCACAGTGTACTTGGAGCAGTTCCTGATTTTATGGCTTTATTTGGTCGTGGTTCTATTTGGATGAAACTCTGAATTTTTCAAAAGAACTTTGGTTTAGGTTTTCCAGGATGTTTTTGCATCTGTAACTTTGAAAGAAAGATCCAGAAACAGCAGGAATGTAGTGCAAATGCCTGCCTTGTAGTTACAACTTTAAAAAGAACCCTGCCCGCCCCCCCTCCCCCCCCAAAAAAAAAAAAAAGCCCCAAACACCCAAAACCCCCAAACCAAACCTACCTCCCCAAGCCCCCTGAGCTTCTGACTGTTAGAACAGATGGCTGATAATCAGGCTATATTATTGTAAATGTCCTGCTATAACTGAGTTTGTGCTGATTTTTAGGATAGGTACTCAATGTAACAAGTGACCCTTGGGACAGAGTTCAGTGGGTTGTTCTGCATACATATATTCTGTTTTTTTCTGCTGGGTAGGTATGAGTTGTTGAGTACAGTGATTCACTTTTTACCCCAAGCTGCTAAACAGTACAGCTGGGGAGCTGCTGAGCAGGTATTGCATTCCAGCCTCAAGGTACAGCAATCAAAGGAGGTGGACTGTGTGCTATAGAGAGCGTATGAAGGATCATTACGCATGAACTCTTATAGCAGATATGGTCAGTTTTGCTTTATGTTAATCATTCTTGTTTTCAAATAAACTTTGAGTCAGAATACATAAAATCTGATATATTTATCTGCTTACAGATGACATTAAAGGTGGAGCTGTGAAATAAATTGATTTGAAAAAGAATTGTAACTATAGCATTAATACAGTTACAGTGAATCATAGTTACTAGCTGGCTGTTTTTAGAAAATAATCATTAAGATTCAAAAACACATGTGAATACCAGTGCTATGTTGTGGAAGAAGACAAGATTAGATATTTTCCACTGATGTATCTCATTTATGTATTTGGTGTTGTAGCTGACAGCAAATTTAGGATGGAAAGGAACTGGATTCTTCCATTCTGAAGTCATTATCCACATGGATATAAATACTAACATTAACTACTTATGTGTTCCGAGTTTGATATGTTGCTGTGTTTGGCCCGAAAACACTAATTTTTACACGAGAATGAGTTAAGTTTTTGTGTATATCTCACTGTAGAATTCTGTGCAGTAAATGAACTCCTCTTTCTCCTTGCTTGTTCCTGAAGGTGGCGTGCTTGCGGTTGTAGACAATGAAACAACAGTGCTTGGGTTCTGCTAGAAGCACTGGCTATTTGGTTCCTTTCTTCTTTCCATGGATATTTTTTATCTAAGGAAGAAAAAAATCAGACAGCGTAATGGCTAGAATAAGAACAATTCTGCCCTTTTGCAGCCAATACATGCCTTAGTCTCTAACATTACATTCCCAGTTGATTCATGTGCTACACGTACTTTACTTTGGATAAGACAACACGTTTGTGGTGTGGCAAAGTTCATTACAGTACCTTATTTACTTTTCCCTCTCTTTTTGAACTGAGAAAATACCATACAGCTGTGTTAACCAAACTCAGCACTATTGCTAAACGCTTCAAGGGGAAGACTAAAGTTGTTGTAGGTTGAACTAATGGCAATGTCCTGATACAAGTTGCGCCATACCTTTACACTAGGATGTATGAGGTGCTGATGAGCACTGACCATGGCTTTCATACCAGTCTCTATTCTGCAAACAAGAGTCTAACAGCGACTATGCACTTATAAACTCAAAGCAAAATAAGTTATATTATTGGAGGTTTAACCCCACAGTAATGCCTTTGGATACCATACTAACACAATTAAATGTATTACTGTTGTTTGAAAACTATTTCTATAACTTCTGTAATTTCATCGAAGTTGCAACGGTTATTGCTTATATATGTCACAGCATCTGAAGAGAAAATCTAGAGAACCCAATGGAGGATGACTAATTTCAGTTTTTCATTAGTATGTTCTTGCTGTAGTTAGCTGTGTTAACTGACAAACGACTGTGGTGCCTCTGGCTCTAATCTTGCCATATCTTGTAAATAGAGTAGGATTGGGCTGAAACCAGCGTGATAAACTTCTGTTGGGCACAGAATAGCATTGGTTGTTCAGTAAGCATCTTATTTCCTGCTCGGTTAGCATTGAGGCAGTCGCTGGGAGTGACATAAAGGCACTGTTTTTGTTGAAATGCTGTCTTTCACATGAAGCACAAGTCTGTTATTTTCACCATCTGAACTCATTGAAATTCCTGTGGCACTTCTCACAAGAGATAGGATATAACATGCATTGGCTAAATGAAAAAACCTGAGTATGGAAGCCCAGCCTTTTTTTAGCATAGGTCAAGTAATCTATTTTTGTTTGGCAATGATTGCCTTTAAAATAAAGATTATATTAACCTTGCCTTGTGAGATCCCAGGAAAAGTTCTAGATGTGATAAAGTTTGTTAGTATCCCTACAGAATTTGGGCAGCTCTTCCTAAGCGTTATGTTATCTTTGCCACCATAACCTTTGAATGGCAACTTTGAGCCATAGCTGTGCATATATTGCATACACAAAATATGTCCACGTTTAGGGTCAAGTACCGTGAGAATATTAGTAGGTACCAGTTCTTTCTAAGGTACTCTAGAAGTATGTTGTGTCTGTACATACATGAAGGTGAGTGTTGATACATTTGTCAGAGATCCAACACTGCTGTTGTCCAACTTCTGTCAGAGGTTTGATTATGTAAATCTGTCTTGCAAATTGCCTCTTTCTTCTTGAAAGTCATTTGGTTGTAGTATTAAAGGCCTTTGTGCACTGTCCTAGCCAACAGTGGTCAGATGTTAGAGTAGGGAGACTGGTCGGGTGACCTGGAAGACAGTTCTGTGATAGTTTCCCAAACTAAAAGTTACGGAACAACTCCAGCTCCAGGTGAGAATGAAAATTTCATAGAGGGGAGAAAAGGGAAGCGTAATTGAGAGGCAGTTGATCGGCTTTCCAGTAAAGGATTAAGCCTGTGGTTCTTCGTAATAGGAGTGGCTGGTAAATGACACTTCTGTTGTGCAATAATTCCTGAGTTTTCAGAAAATCTAATTGGAATAGAAAGACAAAAATTTAAGTGTCTGCTACAAGTTGCAACATATTGTTTGAAAAACTGTGAATGTGGATACCCTCCCCCATTCTTATGTCTCCTAAACTGTTCCCTTGGAAGTCCTGGGTCCTCAGTCCAAAGCTGTCCTTTGGGCAGGCTGCCAAAGGGTGGGCTGGAAAGCAGCAGGGTTCTGCAGGAAATCTGCTTGGCAGGTAGCAGTGTGGCCTGTGTCTCTCAGATTTACTGGCATGTATGTGTTTTCACAAAACACTTAGTCTTTAGAAGTTTTATTTATTTATTTTAAAAATCCGTTTTGGTTTTTTGGTTGGGTTTGGTTTTTTTTTTTGGTTGGGTGGGGTTTTTTGGTTGTGGGTGTTTTTTGTTGTTGTTTGTTTTGTTGTGTTTTGTTTTTTGTTACTCCCTTTGGTTGGGAAATATTACCAGCATAGCCAGTGTTCGAGTATAGAGTCTACAAGTTGTTAATTTCATTCAGTGTGTATGACTGTAGGTTAGCCATGGCTGCAAGCTGGTGAGATGCTTCTGTTCACCAGAAATGGCTGGACACTGCAGATGTAAAACTGTTTAAGTGGGTAAGCCCAAATCTGCCACCAAAGATGTCCCTAGAAGTCCTGCTGCCTGCGGGAACAGCTGGGCACATGTACCCACCTGCAGGTGGAAATTAGAGAGCTGTAATACAAGTCTGCAGTGAGCAGCAAAGCTTTGAATCCAAATACCCCACTTCTATAAAGTGAGCAAGTACAAGAAGGGTGCTTTTGTCTTCTGGCTTTTGGTGCATGAGCTGTTGCTTTAACAACAAATTGAGTTTAGCTAAGTTGGAAAGGTGAATTTCTTGACCTCTTAACAAATTCTGCTGTGTTTCCAAAGTAGCTTGATATTGTTGACTGAGTTAGGAAGTGCATGGTGAAATAGTTACGTGGCCTCATTTTTGAGCTGACCACATAGTATGAGTTTTATTTTGCCTATGTTGATGATACTAGCAAGGTCAAAATTTAAACCTGAATATTTATTGTTCAAAAATGTAAATGATGGAATTCCTATTACTCATTGACAGAACCAGTTAGTTAATTTCATATGATTCATTTTCACTCAATGTTTTTTACAAATTGTTTTAAGGATTAGTCTTCCTTACGGAAAAAAATGTTCAAAGTTAGGGTAAGAACAGTCCATTCTGGTTATTATAAACCTTTTCCAGTGATTACTTTGGCGAAGAGAGCTGAAGCACATCCTTTAGAACCAACATAAAAGACTTTGAAGAATCGTTGGCATCCAGGAAGTACCAGATATTTGGATATTCCTTATTTCTGGCTGAAAGGTTTGATTGTCTAAGTAGGTACTAACATGCAAGATGCTTATCATGTGCACCCCCATTGACAGTAATGGAGGTTATAGAATGTTGTGATGATCCACAGTATCCAGGAGGCACTTCCCTAACTACCACTTCCTAAACATTTTTCTTCTATCATGTTTATAGCATGATAATTAAGTGAAGAATGTTGTTTAATTTACAATTATAGAAGATGTAATGTGTATGGCAAAGAAATATGCCATATTCATTCGTAGAGCACATTCATTTAATATCTGAACAATACCAAACCAGACTACTTAAACTTTCACTTACCTGAGATCCAGCATCTATGAAATGCTCATGGGCATTGCCCATAGGAAAAAATGCTTGCTTTCTTCTGTCTATTTATTCCGGAAACTCAACACAGTGTCACTGCCACTATGTGCTTTCCAGGTCTCCTGTGGCTTGGTGGCAGGTTAGTTGTATTTCTTCATACAGCATCCTCAAAGAGCAATTCCACATATGCTTTTGTATTTTTCTCCTGCGTTGAAAACGTGCATATGATAAATCTATCTTTTCACTTCCCCAGACCCTGTTTTACAGGGGAAGTTAATCTTTCTACATTATTCAGGCCTTCAACTTTTTGTTGACGCTTCATGTTTGAGATTGGATGTAAGCTTCTGTGAGATGGCTCTGTTCTGTTGTGGGTTAGCTCCGAACCCCACATCCATCCAGTTCACCTATGCCACCCGGAGCCTTTAAGTTACAGAAATTTTCTACCAGTGTAGAGGTTTTCTGAGAGCTTATATAAGGGCAAAATTCGAAGTTGATTTTGCAAGAGAAAATCAACTGTTTAGCCACATTCACTAAGACACTTAGTCCATATTTAGTCCTTTCTTTATATGTCAGGTTGATCTTATCTTTAATCATGCTGTTATTTGGTAACAAAGTTAATATCATAATTGTTCTACTTCTTAATCAGTGTTCTCGTTCATTTGTTTTCAAAATTAAGGGCTCAGAACCGTAGTACAAGTTCTGCTGGAGAAGCATAAGTGGAATTCCCCAGGGATTGTATTCCATCATAGCACTCAAGTTATTTGTTTGACATACTCCTAACCCAAGTGTGAAGAAATTTTAATTGTTTCAAAGTGTAATGTAATAAAATCCTAGAGTTCATGCCTAAGAAGAATGAGGGGGGATCTTATCAATACCTATAAACATCTGAAGGGTGGGTGTCAGGACGATGGGACTAGACTCTTTTCAGTGGTGCCCAATGACAGGACAAGGGGCAATGGGCACAAGTTGGAACACGGGAAGTTCCACCTCAATATGAGAAAAAGCTTCTTTCCTGTGGGGATGCCAGAGCAGTGGCACAGGCTGCCCAGGGAGGCTGTGGGGTCCCTTCCCTGGAGACATTCACACCCCGCCTGGACGTGGTCCTGTGCCCCCTGCTCTGGGTGTCCCTGCTCAAGTAGGGGGGTTGGACAAGATGAGCTCCAGAGGTGCCTTCCAGCCCCTGCCATTCTGTGATTCTAAGGTAGGATACGTAGCTCCAGAGGAGGTGGAAGAGCAGCAGTTACCTGTTTTTGCTATGTGGGTAGGTGGTCTTCTGGTTGTATTTCTCTTTCTTCACATCAGGCAGAATGAATTTGCCCATGCTGTTGCTTTACAGAAGCAGAAGTCAGTTGGCTTCATTGATTCCAAGACAGATAGCAAAGCCACAGTCCTGCTTTTTGGAGAGGATGGGTCATTTCACCCATATATGCAGTAGGAATGCCCAGAATGACATCACTGGTCAATGACTAAACTTGTTTTACTTTCTGGCAATTAGGTTATGCTGGAAAACAGTCACATGCTTCAGAGGACTGGATATGCAGCTTAGCAAGTCATCTCTACTTCTGTTGCTGAATCTTCAGAAGTTCCAAGGCAACACTAGCATAAAAAGGGTAGAGATATGTCACAACCTAGGGAACAGTCCTTGTAGGCTGCGACTGGCATAGTCATCAGCCAAGTAGCCGTTCCCCTGGTGAAAGTAACAGACTAAAACAGTGTATTATTTTTTAATGGGTCATACAGTACTATTTTCATGTGACATAAAGCACTATTTATTACCAGGTTAGGATGGTGTGACAGAGTACTTTCTGCAAATCTTTTTCACCATCTTTCATTTACATGAATGCAGCTACTTTCCAACCCAAGTTGCAGTTTTTCAAGATTTTATGTGACCAGACCAACTTCCAGTTGTGTTTGTCTTTTGCAGCTTACTCTTTCTTCCCTTTTTCCACAAAAGAACAACTGTACGACTGTGGAGTCTACCAATGGTTGGGTTTTGATGTAAATGTACACACTGTTGGCTATCTACATTTAAAAGCATTTCTGTCCAAAGCAATGTTTTTTGCATTTGGCCTAGAAGGCAGTGAAACAAGTCCAGGGGTTAATTTTACAGTCTCAAAGTCAAGGAGGATGAAATGACACAGACAAACTTTAGTGCAGGAGGATATAGCTTACCTCTGGAGTGGAGCTGTTAACCAGAGTCTTCACACAGGGCCTCAGAAGGTGTTTCAGACACACTGGATTATGGATACAGGCCTGCCTGAAAATAAGGACAATGAACTGGAGAGCCAGTGCAGCGAGCGGGGAAGCTGTCAGTAGGCTCCGCTGCCGGGGAGGAGTGCTGCAGGGCTGTGTGCATCCAGTGACTTGGTGCCAGCTCTACTGAATTGCTGCCAGCTGTGCAGAAAGCGGCAAAGGCACGTATCGCAGTCTCGTGTGGATCTGAGCTCAGCAGAAATGGTGAAAGTAGCGTATGTGGATCCTGCTCTTGGAGGCTAAGCAGCAATGGAATCTAAATGCATTCCTAACCTGTGGAAAGCACAAGTCTTGGTAGAGTTAGGACAGAAACACTGTAGGCAAATGTGCAGTCAGTGCCTCCAGCTCAGAATTGTGTGATCATCTGAGCTTCTGTTGTGGAATTAATTTAGCGAAGTCTTTCTCAGTCTGCAAAGAACTGGACGGGCGAACCACCATGTTTGTGGAGGTGGGATTTCAATGTCAGGATTCACTTTAGAGGAGTACTGGCAATAACATCCATATTGGAGAACATGCTCTGTTAGGGGCAGGACATGGTAACTCCTGTCCATTCCTCTCCTGAGTAAAGTGTATCTCTCAAAGGTCCCTTGCTGCTGCCCTGTAGACACTGTCACCAGAAGTGGGCAATAAGAATGCCTTTGAAACTCTAGATAGCATGAAGTCCTCAAGATAACATTTTAGACTGAGAGCACTCTCCTTTTACTAGGAAAAGCCATTCTCCTCTGTGTTATTCGGAGTGATGGTGTGAAGACTTAATCCTTATTGCTCACTGCCTCCATTGTCCGATTTTTATGTGGGGCTGGAAAATGCAAAATAATTGCTATAGCTTTGGGCTTCTGTGTATCTGTTCTCCATGTTCTTTTTTAAAAGGAGAGGCCTCCATGAAATGTAGGAGATTCTGAGCATTGCAGACCGTATTATTAGGTAAAAGCTAAAAGTCTAAATCCTCACCAAAACATCATATGCAGTTTGTCACATCATTTGTCACATCTGCCGCTGCCAGGAACTGACCTAAGCATGGAAACTCAATCCCATCACAGCTCCTGAGTGTGTTCAGAGGCTACAGAATCCTTGGCAGGATGAGCAGAAGGAAACCTGCATTAGAGCTGTCTGCTTAACATCTGGACCCATGTATAAAAAGTACTTAGTGTCTCAACGCAGAGCCAATCTTCTGGCACATGAGAGTGCAGAAATTCACACACCTGATCATCACTCTCAATCATGCTATGCTTCCCAAGTATTTTTTTTTAAGGTACACTATTCACAGAGGAAGGGATGAATAAGGTTATACAGTTAGTTCCCATGGCAAATCCATTAATATGTCAAGAGGATTGCTGAAGGAGAGTAAGCATGCAGTTTTCTCCTGTGACTGTATGGGCAGTCAGTTGAATCCACTGATCTTTATCTACCCAGTCATCCTAAACACCCTCATAATATTCTCAGTTATGGAGTAAACTTAGTCGTAACAAGCTGTTGAATTTTCTTTTTATTTTAAAGAAAAAAAAATCCTATGTCTACAGCTTGCAATTTTAGTTGCAAATGTTGCCAATTTGTGTTTGAAAAGTAGGGAGTTGACATTATTTAGTTAAGCATCTATCAAACCTATCAACATTTAAAACAGATATTTAAGTTTAGCTGGAGTATAGGTGTTTTGGTTTTTTCTTTCATTCTGTGGTAAGACACCAAAATCACAGAATTCTTTTGGAATGAATAGGCAATCTCATCTAAGGTTTCCATGTGGAGTTAAGAAGGTGATTGGAAACAGCCGGCCTGGGTTTACCAAAGGCAAATTTCACCTCACCAGTGATTGTCTTGTATGATGGGATGACTGGCCTGGTGGATGTGGACAGGGCAGCTGATGTGGTTTAATCTTCCATTTAGCAGATATTTTTGACATGGTCTGCTGTAATGTCCTTGTAGTGAAATTAGGAAGAAGTAGACTGGAAGGATGAACTACAAGGTGGTGGAAAATTAGCTGGACCTCTGAGCTCAGAAAGTAGCCTTTACCTGGTTAAAGGTACCGTAGACCCCAGACCAAACCATCTTATATGAATAATAATCTGCTTGTACGCTAAAAAAATGGGAGAAATTATCCTTAATATTTGTAGATGCCATTTGTATTTCCAGAGATAGTGTCAGGAAAGAACTTAGTAAAGTTCTGGATGTCTGCCTTCAGTTTTGAGAAACCATATAGAAATGAAAAATTGTAGGAGTGTTGGCAGCTCATTCCAGAGTTGGAGGATGTTGGATAATTGATGTCACAGCTATTTTTACAGCTGCTTATTGTGTTACTTATACAAGAATACATTTTTAAAGTCCTGCAAGTTTCTAGCACGGGGAATAAGGCACATGCATGGAGTGATTTGGCTGCAGTTACCTGCGGCCTTACCTGGTCTCAGTGGAAACATACAGAAAACAGAAGATCTAGAGGAATTCATTGCAGATAAAAAGAGTTTGTGTATCTGTTGTGCTGCAGCTAGACAGATTCAAAACATGTAGTAACCTCAGATGACTACTTATAGTCAAATGATGATTCATGCAATATTCATATCATATATTTCATATTGAAATGGCAAAATAAATTTGACCGATCAAGTAGCTGACGTTGCTATAACTACATCAATATTGCCAGACTTGAATATTAGGATTGGCCGTCTACAGTAGGCTCAGAAAATTGAGTTTTGAGAGAGACATATTTGGGAAATCTTTTTTTTTACCCCTTGACTCCTAAACTTTGGGGTTGCAGTCACAACTGTTTTCAAGCCACTTTCCTACTTGCCATGACACAGAAATAGCTATATGCTGGGTGCAGGAGAGGGGGAAAGGCTGCATAGGAAACCATGGGGTTTTTCCATAATCACTTGACTCCAGAAATCAAAGTTTTAAAAGCACCTTACATTGCAAGGTGTGATTGAGTAATGACAGTGTGTGATGTTTTGAAATATATTTGTACACCTTGGATATTTTCTCATATAGTTTCTTTGGCAAGTTTTGGAGATTGCCAGGACTGCAGAGCAAATCTGAGGCAGACCCTGCCTGCTTCCGTCTCTATCTCCCCCCACTGTTCAGATTCCAGTTTAATGCTCTTGATGTTGCTGTGGGATCATCAGTGACTTAAAAATATTTTCTTTTATCTCTTATGAAATAACATCACCGTGGCAGCATCGTGCAAAGAAACAGGATCAAACCTAATTTTCTGAGGAAAGACTGTCCCTCGCTTAGTAACCGCTGCTGCCCTCTGCACCACTGGGCTTTTCAGCAGAGTTTGCTGCGGAAGTGAAAACTTAACTGGTTGAACAAGGAAGAGCTAAAAAACCTTAGGCAGAAGGTGATACCATCCAAAACTTTGTGAGGGAACCCAGCTGCTCTCTCAGGTATCAGAAATTATTTATCAGTGCCAGCAAATTCCCTTGCTCTGAAGCCAGCTTGAGCTTGCCTGTGAAGCACTGTGCTCTTCATTAGAGAGTATCCTGGGTTTACAGTAATCATTTAATTGCATACAAGTCCTTTCTGCCCAAGTGTTCGTTAGACTGCCTGAGGCACTTACAGTCTAGAGAGATCCCCAGAATTAAGTTTTTGTATGGACTGCAGAGAGAATAGGGCAGTTTGAGGGGCTAGCGAATGCCTCTGAAGCTCTTCTGTTTGTGTAAAGTCATCCTCTGACGTACTGGAATATAGTTCAGGCCTTTCTGGATTCTGGAGAGAACAAGGTCCAAAAAGGTATTTTATCTCCTATCATACCAGTGAAAATATATCAACCTTTACTTGATTTTTTTTTTCTTTAGAAGTATTCAGTATAGTTTAAAAGTTTAGACAGTATATTGACAAGTACACGGTATTGTTAGCAGAAACTTCATTGAAGTCTGCTGTATGAGTTCCTTTGGACATGCTGAATTTTCTGCTGAAATTATCCTCTTGGCTGTTGAAATTCTTTCCACAACAAAAATGAATCTTTGTATGTAATTGCAGGTAGTTTTTATTCTGACTTCTCAGTCATCTTTCAGTCTTTGGCAGACTCTTGCTTTGCAGAGGTAAGAATGCTAACAAGTGTGCTTCAGAATTGTTTTTAGAAAAGTAGGATTTGCAGGTCCAGTGAAAATCCCACAATCCTTGTCTCTCTGGCTCCATCTGTGGCACCCACTGATGTGCCTCAGCGTAGCTGTCCCGCTTTCTCTTGTCTTTCCACTTCTCACTGTGGTACCAGGATGTTGTAGGCTTCTTGGAGTTTATGGTGAGAGGGACCAAGTTTTGCGCTATTAAAAAGAAAGCTAAAATCCTCTTCTTCCACGGGTCAGTTCCACTTACTGTATATCCAGTTCTGGTTTTGGTGAAGATGTCTAATTCTCATTCATATCCAACATCGTGTTGCCATTATGCACTGGTGAGATACTGTGTCTTGCAGTCAGTATTGATTTAGGGCTGGGCAAAGGTAGTTGTCTTCCAAAATCAATTGAGGCAAGTTTGCTTAAATGCCTCAGTTTCAGTCCTGGCCCCGTGGGAAGTACCAAGGCATTTGATGTATGTTGAACACGACCATACAGTGGCATCGTTTTCCCTGAGGCATAGTCTTGTGTCTGTCACATACGAGATCTCCTATAACATTTCTGTTAGAGAATAGAATAGAACCTTCTCAGAATAGAAGGTTTCTTTTTCATTTAAAAAACAAGCCAACAAAAAAAAACAAAACACCAGAGAGCATTTGTTTGTATTGCATAGCTATGGAGATCACGTTTGTACTGCTAACATCTCATACGATAAGGCATCAGCTCTCCTAGCTGAAGTGTGTTCAGGCTGGCAAAGTATGCGAAGGAATGCCTTTGTGTTGTTGGAAATGGCATTGGTCATGCAGCAGGGGACAGTCTCCTGCCACAGTCCGTAACAAGCCAGTGCCCAGTAGAGCTGCAGTGCTGGTAAAGTGAGACATGCCAGCTTCTGCACTGAGATGCAAACCAGATTCCCAGCTGCTGGTAGTTGTTGCCATCTCAGAGCTCTTTCAGCGAGAGCAGAAATGCGGATGCTTATCACCTATCCCAGTTACAGCCTGGGCAGTCATTTTCTGCCTCCTAACAGTAGCTTAGTAGTTGAGATGCAATTAGTGCTTTTAACTTCCTGGTCTCAGATCTTGACCAGTGGCTCTGTTTCATCACTGAGAATTACTTGTAGTCATATGTTTTTAAAGCACACCTGATCAGGTTCCTTCTTATACTGGGGAAAAAAAAATAATTGAAAGCATTGAACGTTTCCTTTACCAGCTGTAGGCCAACACTGAGCACTTCTAACAATTCCACCCAGGTTGTTTATATGTACATGGGGAAGTGGTTGGTTTATTTGGCATTTTTTGTTTGTTTTGATGCTTTTTTTTGGTTGGATTGTTTTGGGGGGTGTTGTTTTTTTCAGATAGAGTGGTTTGTATGGTCAGAAAATGTGTAGATCGCATTCATTCCTTACTTTTTAAAATTTCCCATAGATCAGCGGGCACTGTTAAAAAATAAAAAAGACACACCCACACTCAAGTTTATTATCTGGGCTGTTACAGCTGTCATGTTAATTCTCAAGTTATCTTCTCCACAAGAATTTTTAATAGCTATATTATAACGAATGAAGGTAGAGCTCTTTTTTGAAATTTATCATCTCATTGAAATGACAGAGAGCTCGTGTGGCATAAAAGATCGGTTACTATGTTATATATAACTTTTTGGTTTCATCTCCTACTGTTCTTACAGGGAACTAAGAATGTTTTAGACAACAGATGTGGAACACTTAAAATATTTGGAATGTGTGGGAATATGCTGAGGGACCACCTGTCCTGCAATGTGAAAGACAGAATGGGTTTGTGAGCACCGTTCGTTATGCTGGCAGGGAACAGGAGTTGTGCACTGCAAGTAAAGCAGAGTGAAAACTATGGGGTAACTCTACCTGGTTGACTTAACTCCAGGAAACATAGAGAAGAAAGATGAATCAACAAGTTCAATGCTCATTAATACTTAGCCAATAATCCACATTTGAGATTCCTGTAATAATAAGTATAGCCTGGAGCAGTTACTCAGTCTCAGGAAGCACATGGTTAAGAAGAAAAGAAATGGTTTTTATCTGATTTAGCCTAAATAAGGTATTTTATTTATTGTTTGACTACTTCTACTAGTCAGATCCTATCTATTTAGTTACAAATTAACAATTACAGCTAGTAATGACTATATTGGCTGTCCTTGGGGGGGGAAACCCCCAAACAATTTACACATTGTAGAAACCCAAGGTTTTGATAATAATTTGGATTCATTAGAGCCTGAGGATTTCCAGCGGATTTGTTGCTGTTGTCTGTTTTTTCTATGCATTTACTATTGATTGACTAAAGTTAACAAATGCTGCTTCACAGATGAGGGAACAAAGGCACAGATAGGATCAGTATGTAGCATTTACATTTCTTCATTTGGAGTTCTGGCATGTGAACACCCACAATTCTTTATTATCTCTTTCCTTCAATGATTTTTAAAAAGGAGGATATTAAAATTGGGATGATAGCTACTTCCCCACCTCGGGGAAGAATTGTGGAGATAGTTAATATTTACACCAGTTGCCCCTTCTTTTCCTCCCTCCAGTTGGTGTGTGACACTGCCGTTGCTCTGGTCCAGGTTACAGTGCAAAGGGAAGGTGTGGTCGCTCAGCGCTTCTGCCCAAGGGCAAGTGTAGGCTGGAAACAGTATATCAGGCTCTGCCCTAAGAAATTAAAACAGTGCGTAATTCAGAAAGAAATTCACATATTCAGATTCATCCCTCACTCTATGGATGCTGGAAACAGTGAAGTCTGGTTATACTTAATGGCTTTGGTCTCTTTCTAAATTTTGGGTATGGACGTGAAGCTGCCATTCAAACCTGAAGTCTCTATCTGCTAGGACATGCCCAGAGTCGGTGAATGAAACAGTTGTTGGTACACTGTCTTGATTAGGAAAGATAGAAAAAGTCAGGACGCGCAGGAGCACTGTTTCCCACAGCGAGTGCAATTCTCCCTGCCCTCGGATATAATGGCTTGCTGCTGTATACTATGCAAACAAATTACACGTACTGTGGGAGCCACAACTTAAAATTTCTCAACCTTTTTGCATGCAAAAATCCAGCATTAATTATGCTTTTTTACATTTAGAGTTCTTCTTCGTTAGCTGGAGGGAGGTCTTTGTGATTAAAGGAAGCAGATTTCATTGAGCCAGACGAGCTCTGCTCTGTCCTCTTTTTCACCTCCCCTTAGGGCAAAGACCAACAGCTTGAGGGTGACCCCTTGAAGAAGTTTCACTGAAAAGGAAGATGAGAAAGGCTGGACAAGGTCTTTCTAATGCTCTGCGCTGGAGCCAGGAAAAGGCAGCTGTTTCTAGCCTTTCTGGGTTTTTTTTTTTTTTCTTCTCTTCCCTTCCCATCCCCCCCTCCCCCCATCTCCCCCCCTCCCCCCCCGGTGGCTGAGATCTGGGCTTGCTGCCATATCTGTTTGTCTGTCTGTCTCATGTTGTTTTTCTCAGAGAGCTTCAGAGGCCAGTTGCCCGTAGTCAGTTGCTGGGAACAGAGGTTGTTCCTTGTATCGTCTTAACTCTCCGTGCCAGAGTGTTCATGCCTGAATAGGAAACAGCAAGATCTGTCAAAATAGCCCTTTTCTTTAAGGCTTTGAGGCTGCATTTTCCACGGCCATCTGTTCCCTTTCACCCTTTTGGACAATGTTGCTATTTGAAACCAACCACTCTTTGCTCTCTCCCTTTCCCCTTGCCCTCCTCCTTGCCTGACCAAATCTGGGAAAAAGGGAAAAAAAGTTGTTTCTGGCCCCGACTGGCCTCTAGAGGATTCAACCATTTTGTAGTCCAAGGATTAAAAGTGATATTTTGCAATTTTTGTATTTCACTTACTTTAAAAATGTAATACATCTCATGAGAGAAGAGTCAAAAGATCATTTGGGATTTATGCATTACTTTCTACGGAGCACTTTGGTGTCCTGTCGCTGCCTGATGCAGACTATAGTGAAAAGTTGGCACATCTTGGAATATTTTGCATTATACCAGGAATGGAAGGAACCTCCTATATTTAAGGCTGTGTAACTGTTTCCCTTCTAATCCTCTCTCTTCAGTCAGAAAAGCTTATTGGGATGAAGTTTTCCAGTTTTGGTTGTTGTCCAAAATTTAATTTGCTTAGTTTGAGATAAAGTGAGTCATTCCTTTCTGAGAATGAGATGAAAAAAAAAAGCATATACCTCCTCCACTCAAGGATGGGGGACTGTGCTGTGAAGAGGGGGACTGACTTGCTGAGAACCTCCTGGAAACTCTGTGTCAGTCAGGGAGTAAAGCCAGACCCCTGTAATCCTCGGTCGTTTTAATATCCTCCATGTTACATACTGCCTCTGCGTGTATGTGTGTCTAAGTACATAAACAAACATGCTCTGAACAGTGAGCCACTGTGGTCTCGCATGTACTAAAATGGTTTGTTATTCAGCTTATAGTGAGAGGGAAGACGTCTTATACACGAGTGTGTATTGGAGTCATATACATGGGTATATTGGCTGTGCAATAAAAAAAAAATGTGAGAATGCCCAATTAACATCTGTCATGCAGGTACTCCAAGCACGCAGATGCATCTGCGAGGGGAATGGTCAGGGTTCACCAGGCCAGCCCAAAAGAGGAGTGGATGGGCCACCGTCACAGCCCTCAGTTTGTGTCACAGGCCCCGCTGCGCTGAGGAATAGATGCAGCCAGTGAAACCTATATTGGCAAATGCAGACTTGTAGTTAAATAGTCACCAGTTAAGAAATGCCACAGTCAAGCCTGATGATATTCGTTGTGAGAAATAATGGAGTCCCTTGTTCTGCATTTGGTAGGCAGAGTTAAAGTCGCACATAGCATTTTTTACATTTAATGTTTCCTAACTTTTATATTCCTAATCATACAACCAAAACATTCTTTCAGTTTAGTTTTTGTGATGGATAGTATTAAGAGTTTGGCCAAATCTGAACTCCAGATGTGAACAGCTGTAATTCACAGTCATCTCTAGCCCCCAAATGTTTGGCTGACCTCTGTTTCCATGTTGCAGGCTGAAAGAGAATTGTTTTGCCCTGGAATTTCAGTTTTGATAACTCTGGCTCATGATCCAAGCTTTACAGCTCTAAGATTGTTGGTTTTATTTACACCTATAGGGAATTGTTGTAACTGTAATCTGTGGGACCAGCGTTAAGAACACTGAAGGCTAAATTTTCAAAGAAATTATGATGGTCATCATGCAAAGTAAAGCAGTTTGCTCAGTTTGCATACAAAAAAAATCTCAACTTGAAGTACAGTTTAACAGTGATTGTTAAACATAGTCTTTGTGGTTAACAGCCCCACCCTGGAATCTTAGTTATTGCATGTTTCTACCCTCTCTATCAAAAAACTGTCACTCACTAAATTTGAAAATTATTCCAAAAGAGGACCACTACTGAAATACTCCTGTGCTCAGGAGTGAAAAGGACAGATAACTTAATTCACTAGTTCAAATCCATGGAACTAGGCTGTGATCAGAAATTGTTATTTGCTAAAGGTTTTTTATGTTGAATATATTGAGAAAGGTCCACAGTGGTGTAGGCTGAATGTCAGGACTAGTGTTAATTGAGCAAGCTCAGGTGCTGGCAGTGTTCTGGCTGTAGCAGCATGAAGCTCTCTCTGGCTTCCTAGCAGAATATATTTACCAAGGCAGACCTTAGCGCTCATTTAAAACTAGCTTGCACACACCTACTGTCCTTTTCCATCTGCCATGTAGGCATACCATCAGCCTGCTCCCCGGGAAATGGACAGCCATGTCAGAAACACCCTGGGTATGTTAGCACTAATTGGTGCTTTTATTGGCCACTTCGATGGAGAACTCAATGTGCAGCAAACTTGACTCTCTCTCTCCTACCCCAACCACCCTTCCGCGCCCTGACTCTCAAATGTAATTTAAGGTTCATTTGCGGACTGTCTCCTACCTTGCCTGGACTACTGCTGCTTTTGCCTGCACTGTGTCAGTTTTGCGGGTACAAGAGCTAAGCTGCCAAGACATTGTTTCTTTACCAGAACATATTTTATGGACAAAAATGTAGACTATGGGAATACAGTCTGTGTCTTGGACCACAGCATCCTAATGTGACTGTGCTGCTGTGAGCTGCATTCTGAAATTCGCTGCAGTTTCAGAGCTACATCTACCTCTCCTCCCCCTAGATGTATTATTTTTTGTTCTGCCTTTCTGGGATTTAGCCATTTAGGCTTCCAGACTTCAGACTGTTACGTTGGGGGTTTTTTTTTTGTCCATGTCAGGAAGGAGTGTGACAGCTGGCTCATTTGCTTCTAGCCTGGAAAGTTCGGAAGTGGCAAATCCAGATGATGGGTAAACACTAGCAGAGACTGATGAAGTTTAGCAGCTGAGATTAACCATCCTGGGAAAATCAGATACGATAATGCCTTGGCTGTGTAGGTCAGAGGGCCGAGGCTTGCAGCATGCAAGTCTTCAGTTGCTCTGACAGCAGGATTCTAAATTTTAGTTCTTTATTCAAGCCTTAAGGAACCTACATACGTGTAATTCTAGCATTCTGCCCCCTCCCTCCTACGTGCCTTCTGATTAATATCATGATCGGTTTAATTCCCTGAGGGAACTTAACCAAAAAATACAGCAGTAACTTGTAGCATGATTGGTGAGGTGATAATTAAAAGCACTTTCTGGTTCACAGGGCCCTAGCATTGCCAGATGCCATGATTGGACAAGCTTTGTTTTTCAACGTATGCATCCTTTATAAGTGCAGGCAGGCAGAATTCCAGATCTGGGTTGTTTGGTTTTGGGGTTTTTTTTTCCAATTCTAGATTTTAAAAAAAGAGGGTATTTCTCAAAAAATGTCGTTAGATAGGGAAGGAGGTTTAGCTGAAGGGTAAATAATTTATTCTTGGTTACAGAAAGCAGTTAATTGCTGTCTTCTACTTGGTTTTTACGATCTCTCCCACCAAAGTGCTACTCATTTGATCATTCACAGTAGCAATGCAGCAATGATAGTGTGCCTGAAGTTCATCACTTTGTGGTATGTTGTTGGGCCACAGAGGCAGAAGGTTTACACCTGTAAAAAGAAAGTATCTGTTCCCAAGGATTTCAGCTCCCTGATTCCCTGGTTTGGTCCCTGTTTCAGGTGCTGTAGACCACCAGCTGTCTTCCCACCTCCACGGATCTCCCGAGACCTGACTGTTTTGGTCATGGCTGGTAGATGATTGTCTGGTGAGAAATCAGACCAACTGGATTTTCTTGTTTCTTAATGTCAGTTCCTTTTTTAAGTCAGCAGACAGGAGTCTTAGTGCTAGAGCGTCTCTCTCTGTCTGTCTCTCTCTCAACTCAAAACAGCACTGACACAAACTCAGCAGTGTCAGGGAGTGAGGTGCTCTGTTGCAAACCACACTGGCTGCAGTGGGCATGCTGGTGTGGGATTAAAAACAAACCAGCATCGGTCCAGTTCTCTGGAGGACCCTTCCTACATCTTGACCTGGACAGAGGTCCCAGCTGATTTTTTAGGGGAAAATAATGGTTAACGCTGCTTATTTGAAAAAGCTTCTAAAGTGTCATGAGGATACTGGAAGTCCTTATTTATATCTAGTTTTGCTGGCCTGTCACATATTTCCCTCATCCCTTAGAGAAGATTCCTTGTACCTGGGGGATAATAACCAGCAGCTAAGAGACTCTTAAACTGCAGTTCTCATGAAAAGGTCTTTAGGTCAGGAACTATCTTTTTGTTCTCTGTTTGTATAGTGGTTTACATATCGCAGATGAGAGTCCTAGGAGCTGTCACAAGAGAAATAATAAATGGCTGAAACCAAGTCAACAGAAATTACTTATTCTTGATCTAATATCAGATTAACACTGGAAAAAGCACCCAGAATGTGTACACATACACATAAATACTATGATAAACAAAAAAGTGTGAAAACTCACCTCTTTGGGGCATATGAGATAAATAAACCATGTTGTCCAAAATGAGAAGTGAGCTCATTCCCTTTCGGTCACATTCACTGCTGTCTCTCCATCAGAACATTGCAGCTGGAGTCTGTAAGTGGCAGGTTTTGGTCTTTTGATGATGACGATTGAATCAGAACAGTCTTTTCAGAGTAATCTCTAGTAGGCATTTCAGTGCTGCAGGAGTAGCATAGCTACAAACTGGGGGGGGGGTAAAAAAATTTTCCATTGAAACTTTTTTTTCACTGGTGATTAGTAGGGGTTTGCACTTAATTGCTTCATTTGCTAAGTGTATTTTAATGACTGTACTATTTTAAAAAAGGGAGGGGACATGACTAAATTACACATCATTGATTACTAAACAATTCCAGCTTCCAGGTAAAATATTTTTACTTGTTTTTAATTAAAACTTGAAGTAAGCTGGAATAATCGGGGGGTGGGGGGGTGGGGGGTGGGGGTGTGTGTGTGCGCTTTGCACAGATTTAGAACTAGGTGGTTTCGGGGAGTAAAATTGCCAGATTCCCTTTCTTAATAAAAGGAAGAGAATAAGCATATTAAAAGTTAGAATTTTTACATGGCTGGTTTTGTGGCCAAGCTTGATTTCTTAGAGCAGCAACTGGTTTTCCTGCCATATCCTAAATAATAAAAGGCTGTATAAATGCAATATTGTGCTCTAGGAAGTAAGTTTTGATTTTTCTCCGAAGATGAACCAGACGCTGCTGTTGATATGCCTGCATAACCCATTAACTGAAACAGATCTGTACAGTTGGAACGGGGAGCAATGTTTGCTTTAGTGTCTGTTTGTAAAAATCAGTAATTTCTGTCTGGTGATTACCTAGGTGTATGTATATATGCGTTTTGGTCTGTGCTTTGTCTCAAGTGGGTGATATCAAATGGCGGTCTAACTAGTTGTCTACTGCTGGGGCCGTGGCTTTAGTGTAAAAGACTCGGTTTTTTTCATCCTCCCTCATTTTCTGTTAGTTTTGTGAAGGTAGAGTATATGGCAGGAAGACTCTGGGACACACCTTGGCTGACCAGTGCAGAGAATGAGAAGGTCACCACTGTAGGGTAAGAGAATCAGAGTCACCTTTTGCCTAAAGAAAAAGCTGTGGAGAAGGGCTGAAAATGGCAGAAGTGAGCACGTGGGAGTTTGGAGGGCACTCTTGTTAGTTACTTCACAGATGAGTTTGTCCTGTGGGTTGTTTTTTTACTGTGTGATGGGTTTTTCCACCATTGGATATTTTTATACTTTCTGAGTAGGTGAAGATGGAATAATAGATTGGGGGTTGAGGGTTTTTTTTTTTTCTTTTTTCTTTTTTTTTTTCTTTCTCCTCTGTCCCTTCTGGTGTCATTGCTATAGATCTACACCAAAAATACAGACTAAATGCAATGTAGGTGAAAAGCAGTGATCTTTATGAGCTCTGCCAGTGAACCAGAAAGCTGCACAGCCTGAGCAAGAGGGAAGGTACTTTCATTCTTATTGCATGGTGTGCTGTTTCTGTTGAGCTTAGTAGTTTAGTTCTTCATAAATATTTTCTCTGTACTTTTGGAGAGTTTTTTCCTCCTTTTTAATAAATCAGGCTTTTATCAAGATGATTCGATGTTAAGGTTTGAAAGATTTGGGGACTGGTTGCTTCTGTATTTTGTGATCTCACTGTCATACTGTGCATCGATCCCTTTTTTTCATTTGATGAGAAAAGATTTTTGAATTATGAAATTGATAGAGATTGCAAAGGGGCCCAGTGGTGGGGATGAACCTGCCAGGCAATGACTCTTTCATCTGGAAAGACAAAAATCTATATGAGAATGTGGAAAGGGTGGAATTCATTGCTCTCTGCAGTTATACCAACAAGGAACAGCTTTGGTTTTTTTTATCAAGTGTATAATCATATTCTGCCTGCAAGGAGTCCTTGCATTTAAAAATGTTGTTTTAAGAATTCTATTTTATTTGATTCAAGGCACTGGTATAGTTATCCTAATTTTTGTAGGATGGAACACTAATGAAACTGAAGTTCCTTTATGATTAAATCCCCTTCAACCCATATTTGCAACTACTGTGACTTGGTTACATGAGTCTATAAAATGGTACCTCTTTATATGCAGAGAACGAGAAGATGTTTGAGACCATGTCTGTACTTATAATTTTCTGGTTGGACATAATAGAATAATCTCAAACCCAGTATTGAGCTGAATAGCTTTAATCCTACTGTTTCCCCCAGTGAAAAATGGAAGATGGAATAAACCCACTTTCCTCATCCTGCCTATAGGTGGCATTCATCTTAGTGGTTAGGAAAGTACTTACAGAAGGCTTGTTTTAATTGCATTGATGGGGGGAAACAAACAAAATGCTTGTAGCCCTTGTGTATAAGTAGGGCCAACTGTTGTTGCCCAGTTCCACCAACAGCTCCTCCCAGTGCAGTGGAGCCCGGTGTGAGCCTCATCCTCTGCTTGGAAGCAGCACTGCAGGCCTAAGCTGAAGAATCACCCTTTCTTCTGTGGTTTGTTTTTCCCCCGATTGTGGAGAGGCATTTACTTTGCATTTGACTCAGACCACAAGAAGCTTTATTTTCACTGTGACAGCTGTTCAGTGAGAGTGAAGCAGCCAGTTCCTCCTTTATGCTTGCGATCCAGAACAGATACAGTCTCTGCTGGTGTCTGCACTGGTGCCCTGAAGAGCTCAGTTTCACAGGAGACTGTAGAACAGGTTCCTCATGCAGTCCTTGGCCTGTCTGCTGACGTGCCCTTTGAAGATCAGTTTAATGCTAGTTCTTTTTTTGTGAGGCAGGGAGGACTGTTTACAGGAATTGAAATAACCACTTCGTTTTACTTGAGCTGGATCTGAATATATATAAAGCAGAGGGTTGTTCAAAGGTCTTCTCCTACCTTTTTAGCATGCACCTTCACTTCCCCATGCTAGGATCCCATCTCTGCTTCTGGCCACCCACTCCCTTTTCCCACCTACTGCATCCATAAACTGAGATCTGCCACCTTTCACACATCTGTCTGTGAGACCTGTTTTTTTCATCTCATAGTCCCTGTGCTCCCTGTATCACCCGTGTCCTGAGCAAAAAGCATCACGCCAGCAGTGACTGGAGTGAGAGCTGTGCTTTAAGCAGGCTGGAGAGATGGGAACTGCTGCCTGTCAAGTGGTGGCGCATCGCTGGCTCTGTGGAACATCCACCCCACAGCACGGATAAACACCTTCATGTCACAGCTGGGAGCTGTTGCTCCATACCACTCTGAGGTGGTGCAGATCAGACGGTTTAGGGACCTCTGAACAGAGATCAAAGTCACTTATGAGCCTGCTTTTTTCTTGGCCAAGGTTGGTCTGATACTCCCATATGTAAGTGTGAAAATGTCAGAGTTTGGAAGAACAAGGTAATGCATGCTGAAAAGTATTACTCTCTTTTTGAAGAGTATTATTTATCCACTTCCTTTGTCCAGTTCATTAATGACTAACTAGTGGTTGAAATAACAGAAAAGATCAGTCTGAGGTTTTTTTAAGGCCATGTTTGAATATAAATCTGTTTTCTAACATATCCCCTTTCCTTCCTCTCAGACATTTACTATCTTTTTGTGTTTAGAGCAAGAAGGAATGAAGCACATGCTGTCGCTGCCCTTGAACTTCTTTGCAAAGCTGGCAGTGCTTCTCACTCAGTTTACTTCACTTCTTGTTGGTTTGCCTCTCAGTCTGCCTAATGCATCAGCTTGCAGGAGGATTCCTGCAAAAAATGGAAACCTTTCCTGTGAGGCATTCCTTTCCACCCTGTAAAAAGTCTTTGCTGTAAATTTGCTCCAGGCTTACTAACCACTTTGCACCAGAGTCATAAATTTGAATAACTACACAGAAGAGGATTTGCCTGAAAGTGGGTCACACAAACAGCCCTCTTCAGACAGGGGCTGACACAGTATGGTACAGTAGGCTTTCTCCTGTATAATAAAATAAAATAAGTGACAGCAATTAGCTACTTGTTCTGCCACAAGCCTTACATCTCTAGCACTTCTGTTCACTCTGGGACAGGTTTTAGGCCTGGAAGGAATGCAGAATTAGGAATTGCTATGGAGTGATATCTCCATAATACCAGCAGGCTACAGACTTTTAACCACTTAAATGCCCAGCTTAGGGTTTTAACAGCAAGATGTTGCTCCTTCTGTTAGCTAATAGCAGAGAGACATAATTTGAGGGAAGTTTAGATGTGAATTTCGTGGCTGTTCTGTGCCGACAGTAGCTCCTTCTGGAATGTCTGGGCTTTTTGTCTGTAGTCAGAGGTCTCCAAGCAGCCGTGGGTGAATTGCTTCTCGGTGGTGCGAAGCAGTGGCTTCCAGATGCAGGCAGGGGTGCAATTAGACCAGCTGTGAGGGGAACACCCCTACACCCACCAGAACTCACACTTGGCTGCCTCACTTGAATTTTGTGATTCCTACCCATTTCTAGTAGGTGGGAAAGGACAATTTGACTACAGGAGGAATTTGCAGCTTATTGCACATGACAAAAAGAGGATTGCAAAACTTTAAAGCTTCTTCGCTGTCTTTTATTCTCCCTTAGCCTGTTTGTACAGTTATGACATTTTACTCTTGTGGTGTTAGCACAAAAACAAAAGTTTGTAGAACTTAATGAACTTAATTAAGTAATGTAGTTTAAGTCATTTTAAGGGAATGGAATACAGGCCTCCCAGCACCCTGCTTTAACCATTGAACCTGTTCTTTCTTCCAGCTGGCAAATTAAATCCAAAGCATAGATGAAGAGAAGTTATTATTGTCAGCACATCCACCTTCCTAATAAAGATGGGTTAGACTAATTAACAGAATAGGACTCCTAATACTGAAACTTCCAGTTAGGTGCTCCTGCGATGAGATATTCAGGTGGAAGTTTGATGCTTATCAAGATATTAACACCTTTATTTTGAGGAAAGAAAAGCAGCCATCCTTGTAGGATGGCACAACTGTAGCCTGTTTTCAGACAAGAACTGATGTTGTTCTGCAGAAGCAAATGTTGTGCGTGTCACAGTGAGTTCCAGTGATGTGGGAAGTAATTCAGACAAGTGCAGAGTCCAGACTCTTGTCAAACTATTGCCTTGAACCAGATTCTTCACTCATTTCTATTGTAGACCTTAAACAGACCTAATTCAAATCCAAAAGACCTAATCCAAATCCAGTTGATGCTAACTGAACCTTGTGTTACTTGTGGGAGAGGTTTGAGGTTTTCAGCTGAGACCTGTAGTGCCCTACAATCTCTCCAGCCTGCTCCTCTCCTCTGCCTAATGCTGCCTAATACAGTGTCCTCATTGCTTGCAAACTACTGGCAGTGAAAGAAATAATGATTATTACTGCATACCAACACTTTTGGTCTTACCCTTTACTGGGTATTTTTCCAAAATAAAAGCTTTAGTGAATGAAGAATTTATGTTTCTGCTCTGAATAGTTGGGGAGAAAAGTAACAAAACCCACAACCTTGCAAATCCAAAAGCAATGAAGGGTTGTCATGGTTTTAGCTGGGAATCTTCCAGAAGCTCTGCTGGGCCATGAGATGACTTTGTCATCTTAGTACAGTATTGTTTCCAAAACCTAGTACTTATAATTTAAGTTTCAACATTAACTGTTGCATTACTGATAATTTTGACGGAAACATAAGGCCGCTCTGAATTTTGTGTTGCAGAGTAAGTGTCTGGCCTATCTTTAACTGACTTAGTTGACAAGGATTTCATGACTGTCCTGGGGAAGTAATTTAGTTCATTGTCTGATAGATTATAGGAAGTTCCCTGTCTATAAATCTAAATTTCTCTCATTCAGCTTCAGGTCAACACTCATAGCTTTATAACAGTATGGACTGTCTGCCTCAGTTCAATTTTCAGCTTGCACATGATCATTTATACCCACATAACAATTGGGATTTTTTTGCTGAATTTTTTTGGTTTGTCTGGCTTGCTCTGTTCTTGAACTGTGATTTGAAGTACAAACAAGTCACCCATCTATCTGTTCGTCTTACACAGAACTTGTGGTAAGCAAAGATGAAGGTCTTGGGCACCTACCTGCCTGCATGTGTATATGTGTGTATGTATAGATGTCTCTGGTTTCAGTACGAAAAAGCTCAGATGCAGTGTCATGTGGCATTACTGGAAACACTTCTTTATTTTGTCATTGCTGATTGCAGCAAAGTGCATTTTCTTTCAGGGTTTCATAAAGTTCATATGATTTCAGAGACACCAGAATGGTATATACAGCTCAGGGGCTCCCTTCTTTGCAAATCTTAGAAAATGTGTGGGATGCCTGGTGGCAGGAAGCAGCATTCTGATTTTTAGATTGGTGTGTTGTGGCACCAAGTTCTCTTCCTTTAGTTTCCCTTTTTGTTATGTCATCGTACGGTCACTCTGCTGGCCTGCTTCCCTCTCCTCTGTGCTCATGAAGGTTGGTTTGCTTGGTGACGGTATGTCTAAAGAAGAAAGGCAAGTGTCCCCCATGCATGATGCACCTCCAGATATTTAGAAAATGTGCCAGTCTCTCCAGGAAGGTAGGTATTACTTTGCAACGTATCCTTAATTCTTGCCACTTTGTCTAGGTATCAGAGGGCAAGTTGGAGAACTCACACTGCAGTTGTATAAATAAATCAGAAAGGTAGGACATTTATGCAATAGTGCCACCTATTAAGTACCACTTGTGATTACCTAGCTTGGGGAATGACCTGAGATGACTGATTAGAGTTTCCATGCTGAACCCATTTCTTTGGCGCAGTCCTGATGCAGTTTCTTTCATATTTATCTTCAGGAGCTTCTGGAAGTGGGAAGAGGGAATCTAGTTGTGTGACAGCAGCCCTTGGCAACACATGGAGCCACAGTGTCAACACCAGGCTCATACTACAATATCACAACTTGCCAACAAGACAGGTGAGAACTTAACAACAAAGAGAATTTAAATAAAGGTACACCAGCAGTGCTTGATCAGATGGGCTAACTGTGTCCTCCAGCCCCTGTGGTTATGCAGCCTGTGTTGAGAACCTGGCACTCTACAGCCAACTGCTTATTTGGGGTGGCGGGCAGTCATTGTCCTTTGCTTTTCAGGTATGGCCATTTTTCCAGTGTCTCCCTATGTTAGGAGGGGCTTATGTGAGTCACAGGGCCTAGCGTTGGCCTGTTGGCACAGGTGTGCAAGTTCCTTGAGCTTTTAGTACATTTCATGTTGTGGAGACGAGGGGTAATCCTTAAAGTGCTTTCCTGTGCAGGGATTTCTGGGGCAGGAGTAGGAGGCTAGTCCTTTCTCTGCCATGTTTGTTTTGCTGTCACCCTTTCCACTCTTTGTGCCAAATTTTGGCTGTGACTGTCAGGAGAGGGAGCACACTATCTTTTGCAGCTACTGTTTGCAAGTGGAGGCTTGCTGCCTGCACCAGCAAGCTTAACTTTGAGCAGTAAGTATGGTACCGATTTTCCAGAAGTATACCTGCAAAAAGGAGAATGCTTACCCCTTTCACTAAGAGACTTCATGCTTTTGAGTGAAATGTAGTAGCATTTTTGACTGCAATCTTACCTCTTAATAAAAAAACTGTGAAAAAGTAGGAGGCAAGACATTTGGGGTTTGGTTGTGGGAACAACCCTTTTTTTTTGTTTTTAAAAACATCATAACCCATGATTTCATCTGTCCCTTGGGCTATCTGTGGTTATAATCTCTTTTGGCTTTGTCTATTCTGTTTTTGCATTGATGTAACTCTTTCCAAAGCCTGTGACACTCAGTCTTAATGTTATTGATTTTCTGCCCATTTAAGTACAGAGCTGTCAGAAAAATGGCTATGTAAAATTTGTACCATCTTACTCCTATAGCATTACTATCCACATGCTTTCAAATTGGTGCTCCTGGTTTTACTGCCACAGCACAAGGTTTCTTGCTTTGAGGTTGCAGTCTTTAAAGCCAGAGAAGAGGAAACCATCCTGGTTTTTTCTGCTCATTAGAAGTAAAATAATAATGACGGCACTTCTGTCCCTGTGAGTAGTGGGCACTGTGAAGTGGGCAGTAGTCCTCTAGACTCTCAGGTAGCAGATTAAGTGTGTCAAATGTAGTTAGAAAAAGCATCTTCTGGACTTGCGTCTAAAGACTGCACAATGGTATAGAAACATACTGCCACTGCTCTTACAAATTCTCTACGTTCTGCTGTTTATTCTGGTCTGTAATGAGTTCTCCTTTTCTACATGTGTGTGCAAAGTACAAAGCAGTTCACAGATTTCCTGGATCACTTTGGATGTACGTGAGACATGGGATTGGCAACGGGAAAAGGGCAGAAACTGGGCTCTGTGCTACTTTATAATGCACAAAGTTGGCTAAAAAGGATTAAGAACGTTTCTCTGGTGGTGGAAAGGAGCAGTTTTCCTAAAGAACATTCGCATATTACATGTAGTTTTTCCTGATTTTGTTTGAGCAGTAATAGATCACAAGTCTGCGAAATTTAGTTTTCAAGCCTTTAAAATTCCATTATTAAAAATATATTATGATCCGCATTAAAAAAAGCTGCAGTTTACTCTGTTGCTAGCTGGGTTTATCAGGTGCACCACCTTGATTGCATGTGAAGCCACAGGCTCATTCTGTTTTAGTTAAGCAGAAAAACTAAATTTACAGTGAGGAAAAACAACCTTAAAGTAAACGTTAGTATACATTATTAAAAGAAAAGTAATTTGAAAGAGAAGCGTGACATAAATAGTGATAGGTCTGTGAAGTTCATGAATGAAATGGGATATGTCTGTGATGTCCTGTAAGTATTTTCCTGTTGCAGATCTGCATCCTTTTTTACATTAATTCTCTCTTCTTAAAGTCGTAGAAATCTTTCAGCTAGACATGAAGTTTCCAGTTAGAGAAGAGCATCTAGGATTACCCTACCTGTAGCAGCACTGTATTGATTAAATTACTATAGTTTTACATGCGTATGTTCTTTCATAATTTCTTTATACTCACTTTCAGAAATGAATTGTGAATAAAGGTGCCTCACTTCTTGAGATACCATTTCAGTCATCGTAAGGTGGTTCTGCCAGGAGGTATTGGATATCAGCACTTTGAAAATCAGCACTTTTGTAAGGAAGCTTAACTTGGAAGTCCAAAAATTCCCTACTCAGTAATCACTTTTACAAATTCTCATATTACTGTATTTAAAAAAAAAAACCAACAAAAAAAAAAAACCAAAACTCGAAGCCTATGATTATCTGCATAGTTTTAAAGTTAAATTAAATTCTGCCCCAGGAAATCACTGGAAGCACACAGTTGTTCTGGAAATCTGGGTGAAAAGTAGTGCAAAAACAAGTTTTCCCTGCTTTTCACAATTTGTAACCCTGCAGAATGAATACTGCTCAAAGAATAACCTGTGTTTTGTTCTGACTTGCACAGAGGACACAATTTTTTCTCTCAAAAGCTAGAATTCATTCTTTCTTCAGTCACTTGACCTCCTGAAGATCTTCCTGGCTCTAGTTTCTCTCCTTCTTCCCCTGGGGGACCTGGGGCAGTGATGACAGTCTGAGGGATCTTCCCTTACATCTAACTTCCATGGCATGCTAATCCTCACTGCGAAATCCTACCCATCTATAGAGAAAGCACCTCTTGAGATGTGCTGGGCCATGAGGCCTACGGGTGGTACCCTCCAGGACGTGAAGTGGTAATGCAATCATTAAGGAGGATTCAAGCAAGCAGTTTTCCAGAGCCATACTATATTCTGGACACACCGGGCCACTGGGCTGCTAGATGCTTGTTCTTAGTCATGCAGTATTCATTTCTGGGAAAGCTCAGGGATGTAGTCCCTGTTCCTGAAACTTTGGGGAATGCCAGGGCAGCAGGTGGCAGAAAAGTATGCAATAAACCTAGGGAAATTAGGCACAGAATTCCTACAGAGGAATTTTTCTATATATTAAGTAAAAGATTCCTTCATCTTGTTTGTCCAGCAGACATTTTTTCAGCCAACTATCCCTTTTCCACCCCACCCTCCGTATGTCTGGTGAACATTAATAAGACAGCAGCCAATTCAGCAAAGTAACAAAATTTCTAGAACATCCTGCTTGCCTTGAAATCAATTAGGTTTGCTTTATTGCTTGGATAGGAACAGCTTTCTGAACAAACAGATGAACTTTCCTCTTTTGCCCCCTTTTAGAAGCCATTGTTCTGGTTTTGGTTTCCTCCAGGACAGAAGTAACGCCACTGGGGGAGGACAGAATGAGATTTCCAGTCTGTGTTTAAATTCATTATGCCGCCAAAAGCCACAAGCATGGACTACAGTGTAGGAGTAGTTTAACTGCTGAGGTGGGACTGAGCTGCTGACTTCCACAGTGACACAGTGGTGTAAGAGCTTGGGAGAATACAGGAAAAGTTAATTGTTTTGCACAAATGGGTCCATTAAGGGAACTTGCTATCATCTTTATGGATACTGATACTTGGTTCTCCCTAAGCACTCTTGTAAGTAGTTAACCGTGACAATTGTTTTCCTCAAATCCATACATTAATATGCAGAACCTTTGAGTTTGGGCCAAAACCAACGGGGCTGCACTAGAAACTGTCAGACTCCTCAGTTACCCCTATGTATATAATTATCCTTCTTTCCTGAACTGGAGTTAGCAGGCTCCAAGGTTACTGTTTTCAGATGTGATCAGCTGTCTTTGGGGGACAGCATGGTAGGGTTTAATACATTGACCTGCTGTATTTAACATTTTTTTTCTTGTCTGTTGGAGACAGGGTGCTGGATTAAGTAAGATGCTGGCCAGATCTGATATGGCAGCTTCTGTGGGCCTGGTTTATTTTATAGTTTTCAAGGGATTTGTGAGATTCATAGTATCGTGTTAATGTCTGTAACGTGTTTTGAAATTCTCAGATGGGACATGCACATAGAAGTGTTATTTTATAACAAATTACTATTTAGCTGTGGCATTTTTAAAAAAGAGCATTTAGGATTGAGATATGGACTAGAGCTTTCACGCCATGCCAGGTGACCTGTTGTGCAGCAGTTTTGCTGCTTCAGGTAAAGGGTTTCAAATGCATAAGTATACGGTGACTCATTCTTAAACAAAACAAAAACCCTTCTCTCATTCAGACTAATGCCAGACATAACTTTTGTTGTGTCCTTGGTTACAGACCAGCTGTTCTGTCTTGCTCTGCTTACTATCATATGAACAAGCATTCCAAAACTGGGATGGTGAAGTAACCATGGTACTTGCTGGCATAGGGAAGGGCTGGGAGAGAGCTGAGGGAGTGGGGATGAAGTTTTAAATTTATGTCACTCTCTAAGGCCACTGCTATGATTCTTTACCTTAAATTAATTCTAATTTTAGTGAAGCAGTTCTTTCAAATTGTACAGGTGTTTGGCTGTAACTCTACCAGTCATTGAGAAAATATATTAAAAATAGAAATAATGTAACTTGTTGCAGTCATGATGGTTTCAGAGCATAAGTGAGACCAGATTTATCTCTTCCTGTAAAACATTGAAGGTAGTTGTTATGTGGACTCTGTAGCTGTTGGATAGCTGTCCCGTTTTAAAGATAACACCAGGTGAGGTTTTCATCCAGAAAAAAGGGAAGCAAATAAACCACAGAAAATAAAACTATTTTGGACAAAAAGCAAGTAGGCTAGGAGAAGAAACAGACACCAAGTACTACTTATCTGGGGTAAACACTTTCTAAACTTTGCCTTAGTAATCCAGGGGATAGCAAGTACAGTAATGAAGTTTGGAAACAACGTCCAACTTTTAGGTGTCAAAACATAATGGAGGATTGTAGAATCATACTATAAAGGGTTCTGATTACTTTGGTGAGATGGTAATATTTGCTGGGGAGAAAGAAGAGGCAATGAAATGTAATCAGACAGAACACGTACTGAAACCACTCTGAGATGGAAGGAATAAGGTCTAATACAAATAAAATACAAACACCATTGGTGTGTTGTCTTCTGTTAACTTTGTAGCAGTTATAGCTACCTGCTAAAGCAAATGGAGAAGAAGAAAATGCAGTGGAAAAAAATAGATTTTTAATAGTCTTAAACATAGTTTTGGAGTCAGATGAGGAGGATGGAGATGGCCACTAGTGTTGAGAAATGCAGACAAAAAGCTTTTCACCTACTTTAGTGGTAGCAGAGGAGAAGCTAGTTCAATCTTTGACATGGTGGAGCAAGAAAAAGCCCATAAAGAACTGGGCGGTGAAATCAGTGTTTGACCAAAGCAGGTGACTGAGGACGTGTGAGGGTTGCCTATTGATATGTGTGAGGCAAGAAGTACTGCTCTTTACATTGTCTTCTGCTGAGCTAGAATTTGGGGAGACTCAGAAAAAGAAGTCCCAGTACCCTAAACAAGTACAGAAAAAAACTCTGTGTGTGGGTTTTTAGCAGAGTTATTAAGACAAATGAAGTGCCATTCAGCAGCTGTGATCCATGTTGGGAAAACTTGTGTCTATATGCTACATGAATCGTGTGCTTTGTACAGTAATGCAGATTATGTACATACTACAATACTTTTTTTTCAAGTGTTTAGACATGAGAAAATCTGCAGATGGCAGTGGATAATGAGGTCCAATAAGCAGTGATAGGAAAGGGATGTGGCTATCGGGTTGTTTTAAAATGGAAGCGGTGTAAAGTGTGTATCTGTTCTAAGCCATCTTATTATATAATGTGCTTATCATATGGAAAATCAGCTCTGTGAAAACACGAAAAGAGGGGTTTTTAAATTGTTTTTTAAGATAAAGATGATGGTATGGAGTCATGCAAGGGATAGAAAATTTTGCAGTAAAGTAGATTTTTTTTTTTTTGTTCAGGTGAGATTAATTTTTTATGGTTCTCCATTATGGAGTGTGCTGCTTTTGAGGAAATAGCTGTGGAAAGACTGTAGGAGCACATATTTGAATTCTGCAAACCCTTCCATTTAAAGAAATGTTGTTTTTTTCCTAGGGTACACAGTTTATTTCAGAAGTTCTGCCTCACCTCTGCTATTGTTTTAATATTTTGAATCAAGACGCAATGAAAGGTTGTTATGGCCTCAAATTCCTGTGCATGTGTACAAACCACATCCTTTAAAATACATGAATAAGAAGCTTATTTTTTTCTTCTGATTGAAAAGGCTCTAAACTGATAACCCTTATTGACAGAAATCTTTTGCTTTTCTGCAGATCATATACAAGCATAAGCAGCAATATGAACTTGAGTTGCATGTGAACAGGGTGAAACTGGACACAATGCACAACTGTAGCATAAACAGATGATGCTCGACACAGTGTGATACTGACTTAATCCAGCAAAAGTGCCAAATGAAAGGATGCCATAAAATAAGAGAATGTTCATCAACAAGCATTTGGAGTTCAAACATCACTAGGTCACTTACTTTCCTGACTTGGGTGTTTGTTCATGTCTCTGCAGTAAGCTTCCTTCTTAATGGACTTGTGGAGGATGGTCATACAATATAAACATCACCCTGTCTACATTAAATGGGATGGGATTTCTGGCCCTTTCCTCTTAACAGGATACTTTCATATAGAGAAAAACGTTTCCATTGTTCTTGAACAAGAATTCATTTACTCAGATGCTTATATAACACTAATCAATTTGTTATCTAAGAATCTAAATAGAAATGAAAGGACCCCAGCTAAAATGGAAAAGAACAGAAGAAAACCTTTAAATAGTTCATCTTTTTCTCAGTCCTTTTTTTAATAAGCATTGCATGTTTTCTTAATGAAGATTATTCTAATGTCAGATTGACAAAATATAGCAGCAGCTGTGCAAACTTCAAACTCATAGATCTGTAGTTCAAAGCATCCTAAACAGGGAAGCAGGAACATCTCTCAGGCAGAGAGGCAAACTCAGGTTAGTGGCAGAGGTGGGTACTTTCCGTCAGACATCTGTGACTGATAGGCCGGTCACCTCTCAGAGGAGACTCCTCTTTGGTTGTGGCTAACCTACACTGGTTACGAGTTAACCATCTCATAGTATGTTGTATTTTCAAATTACTATGCAAGCATTTGGTGACTGATCTCTGCCATGCCCATGCCAGGTGTTCATAACCAAGGAAACTGAGTCTAAATAAGTAACTGGCCAGAGTAAATCCTCTGCAGCTGGGAGCAGAGCTGGAATCTCTTCGCTGCCTCTTATGTGCCACTAAGCTTGGTCTTGCCCTTCTTTTACTGCCTCTGTTTCAGGCACTTAAGAAGTCTTTCCACCCCCCTGCGGTATGTAGTTCCTCAGCTGTAAAGGTATACTTCTGCTTCCCTCTTCAATTTTCTCTGTAGATTCTCACCCACTGAACTGGTTTTAACTGTGGTCACTGACCTCTGTCCTGAATCTCTCTCCTTAGCATGCCATAACCTTTTCTTCATCAATGTTCACCATTAATAAAAGGTTAATGAAACTGAGACTGTGGCTTGAGCTTTATGGCAAAACTCTCTCTCTGCTTCCTTGTCGCCAGTTTCTCTTGATACCATAGCTGATTTTTCTAAGCCGCAGCTCTAGGAGTCACCTGGCATTCCTATGTTTCTCCTCTTTGCAGACATCAAAACTGTTCCACATTGCAAGTTCCCAACAAAGCAAGTAACTAGCAGTTAAATTTTTAGGCAGTTAAAATACTTGTCCAGACTCTTATCTTCCATATTGGTTAATGCAACATCTTCGTTTGTAGTATTTTTTTATACAACCCCATATTTTTTTCCTCTTCCAAACATATCACAGAAAATAGAATTGTTACCCTGGTGACACCTACTTAGTCACAGTGACATTATTGTTTTAGTTTTTACATGTTTTCTTAGTTCTGTAACTGGGAAAATGTCATTTGTCTTGGTCTAATTCATAACTGTGCACCTTCGTGTTAATCAGATAGCAAATTCTCAGAAATCGGGGCTATGTCTCCTCTTTATTGGAAGCCACTTAAAGGTCAGGATAGGAAGGGTAAGATTACTATAACAAAATCTGTTCTGAATATAAACAGAGAACTTCAGTCTGTGATGATGTTAATCCAATGTCCTTTACAAACACTGTATTTATAGTTCACTAAAACAGCATAAAAATGGGAGAGAGAAAGAACCAGTTATGACTTTCAGGCTGTGGTCTGAATTGTCTGAAGAATGCTCTGTTTGTAAGCTTAAGCTCCTTTGCAGAGAAGGAATGAACACAAATTCCCATCCTGTTTATACAGAATCATTTTCTTAATTTTGGTTGGACTTCACTGTAAGTTTTCCTCCCAACACAGAGTAGAATTAACCTAGGGCAGATACTCTCATCAATATTTGAAGTGTCATTGCTCCTAACATCAGAGTGGCAATGATGAAAGTTGTTTATCCATGGAATGCCTTGGCAAATCCCCCTGCCTCCGTGTTCTACCAGGTCTTTTGGGTTGGAGGTTTGGGGTTTTTTGTGTCCTTTCTTCTTTTTTTTTTTTAAATTCAAAACAAGCAGACTAAAATGTCTGACTCAAATATAAGTGTTTATTATTCAGAAAAGTTCTGCTAAGTCTGTCTTGGAATACAGTATACTTAAAGCTTGGAGGCATTCTTAGTAGTGAAAAAGATCAGAATATCATTATGAGGGAAGAAGACAACCTTAAGTAGTGAAAATATAGAGGAATATAAGTTTGATAATAGAATTATTCTGTAAAATAATATTGGGCATTACCAATAAGTTTCCGCTTTACCTAAGGAGCATGCAAGCTTGAAGTGAAGCTAATAATGAAGTGGTTTAGTTTATCACAGAAAAACTAATTCGACAGTGTAATGTAATCATGAAAAGGGTGTGTGCTATCCTAGAATAGATCAGGCAAGGTATTTTCAAAGGAAAGAGAAAAGTGGTTGTACCATTTGGAAAAAAAATGGGGACATCTCTGGAATACTGCGTATGGCCTGAACATTTGTATTCAAGCTACTTTCTTCTTCTTTCTACTCTGCTTTATTCCTAGGTAAGGTCTGTGCTAGATCAAATATGTTTATTGACATAGCAACAAGCTTGAGCTGTCACTGGTAAAAGAATAAACCTCACATAAAGTTTTAAAACCAGCCAAACTTTGACATATTGACTTCAGTGGGCAAAATGCATTGTATCTTCTGTGAAAAGGTAGTGATCGAACATGGTCTCCATGTTCAGGCATTACAACTTTTATGATGGTCTAAACATATTAAGGGAGAATCATCTCAGGAGTTTGTATGTCTAGGATATTATACTTTGAACTTGAATTTGTGCTTGTTTTATGAATCTAACGTCATTGAACTGTTCTAGATTGACAGCACAGGAGAATGACAGACAGTGAGTGGCATTCAAAATCTGCAGTACAGAAAATGGTGTGTTTTCTTTGGTTCAGCCTTATCAGTATACCTACCCTGGGTAGGATCAATTAATCTAGAGGGGTTTGCTCTATGCAGGCTTTTTGATCTTTGATCTCTCTAATTCCTGTCTATGGTATCAGTGCCCTTATCTGCGATCAAAAAACAGGCTGAAAAAGAAGAAACCCTCTTAACTGCTTCAAAACGGAATACAGACTACTGACCCACTTCAAGGAACAAAAACAACTTTGACATAGTACTGCCTGAGATGGAGTGCATCTTAAAACAGAGGAGTTTTTTATGGTCTCCAGTGTTGGTGACTCACTGTCAGGAGCTGCCTGGCCAGCTTTATCACATCTATCCATCATATTGCACCAAGAAAATAAGAAAATATAGAATTTTCACAATATTACCTTCCACTGGACTGATTGTTGTAACTGTTGAAAAATACAATGGGGATTTAGGACATCTACTCAATCAGAAATGGAAAGGATATGTCCAGGAGATGTTGACATATTATACCCATGTTGTGGAAACATTGGAAGATACTTGTGACTAAAAGGTAAAAGGCAATATAAATAGCTATCTGAGCCATCCTGCTTCTAGCTCTCACGTGTAGTACTTATGCTGTACTTTGATTTGGGAGAGGTATGCCCTCTGGATACATATTAACAGAAAATAGTGAACTTCTCAATCCATAATGAAGCTCAGTGTTTCTGACAGGCTTGTGATTGATGGATCACTTCAACTTTACAGATACTGGTAGGAAGTAGCGTGAAGTGTGACTAGGTTAATGAATGGCTTCTTCCTTGAGCATTCATGTTGGAGCAACACTAAATTGCAAATAACTGACCAGGTCACTTGTCAATAAATGCCTCTGTCTCATCAAAAAAACTGACAAGCCTAAGTTGCAGTGTAGCGCATGAGGCACTACTGAGGTGGTTCTCCACTGGAAAGAGCTCATTTGATTTGCCTTGGGTTTGCAAGGCCCTTTCACATTTGCATCACTGTGATGGTTCATGGTCTCCCTTATCAGTCGTTTCCTACACATGAGCCCTGAGTCTCTGGCAGAAGTTCCTGCACTAGTCCCGAGTGAACAATCAAACTTGGCTTTTTCTGCCATTTGACCGAATTTGGCTGTGCAGATGACCCTGCAGTTCAGGGTGTTTACATGCTCCACAGCACTGAACTGGAAGCTATCAAGTTTAGGTTGCAAAGACACCTGAATTGGCTTTGTACAGAGCTGACAGTAGTCCAGGAGGTTTGGCTTGGAGTCTGCACCAACAAAGCCTTACCAGGCCTGAGCCAGCACTGCCATTTTACTCAGCAAATTGATGTTTCTGATCCAATTTGTGTGTTTGTTCTTCACTTTGTGTCAGTGAAGTTCTTTCTTTTATTGTCACTGTTTATCTGTCTAATAATAATAAAAAACTCTGTACCTGTAGTCATCTCAAGCTGCAGATAGAAAGTAACCTAATCCCTTCTTAACTTGTGTTGATATTTTGAGCGGGATGTGGTACACCTCATATTAAAACCAAGAGGAAACTACTTTTTTATCCTTTTTTCAAACATTTTGTCTTACGTCTCACTTGTGATCTTATATTGGCCATCTTGGTCTTCATTTGAAATAACTGAGCGGGCTGAAAGAGAAAATAAAATTGTAAATTAGCACAAAAAAATTCAAGGAGTTTCTTACTCACCTAAATTAATTGGTATTAAATATAGAAAAAAAAGCCAAACAACTTCCAGTAAGAAATGTAATAAAGGTTGCCATTGCAGATGCTGTTGCAGGAAAGAAGAGGTTGAGAGGGGGTTTTTTAATAAATTTTTTTTCCTACAGTTGTTCATTTACTTTGCTATGGCTACATTTTTGTCCTTTGAACATAACAAAATAAGTTTTCAAAAGGTCACACATCATTCAGATCCCTAATGCACATAGACCAATCTGAATTTCTTAAGCATAATCCCTATGGAAGAGATACCTAAGAGCCGTAAATGCTACTCCTAGTAATTTTGTGAAAAGAATTACCATTATAGCTGATATTTGCTTCTGTTTCTTCCAACATAAAAAGGTTTATTAGCCTGCTGGTTGTTATTTGGGGCATGTTGTTGTCAAAAATTTCAGATCTGATGGCTTGTAAAGCAATATTTCAGGTCCTAAAGGTCTGTCCAGCCTTTAGTGCATCTATGCCATGCACTGGAGCAAGCACGTTTGCCCAGTGAGGATTGGTGGGGATCCATTACCCTCTAGAAATGTGATAAATCAAGTCTCCTGATACATTTCATGTTTGTTAGAGAAAAGTTTTTCTAGGACTCTGTTATTCAATGGTTGTTCATTCAGCAACGCAGATGATGTTTATAAGGCCATTAAGCTTTCTTTGAACACATTGTTTTCCACTTCCTTGGTAAAATCTCTCCCAAAAATGTTCTTGCTAGAGAAAATCTTAGTTTTGTAGAAAGATTGAAATTAAATTTTATATTAAATCCATCACCTTTTCTCAACACCCATAAAGCATGACAGTAATCCAATAGCACATGCATTGCATCTGCATGTATTAGCTCACAGATCTGTTAGCATGTTTTTTTTTTTCTTGTCCTTGCATGTGAATTTAGCAGTGTTGTGTTAGCTTGTCTCCAGGGTCTTTACTTGTAGGAACAGAACAAAGAGAACACACAAGAAAAGAGTTGGGAATGGTTTTTGTTTGTTCATGTCAAAAGCATTTTGCAGCCAGTAGAGTGGGAGAAAAATATTTATGCTGTGGTCTAGGACTTGGTTGAATCCCAGTCCTTTTGGCCCAAGTCTGGGAATTTAGGATTATGCCTTCACATCAGGAAAGTATGAAGGGCACTGTTGTTTTTACTGATGCCCAGAAACAATAAATGCAGGTTGGGGACAGCACACTTGTGATGTTCTTCTACAATGGACTAACTGTCTTTTAATTTAGAAACAATAATTTTGAGCTTTTTCATCATATAGAAAGCCAAAAAGAAAGTGAAAGAAGGAATGAGTGTTGGCTACATAAAGATTTGAGATGGATTAGAAACAAGCATTGGGGTTAAATTTGCAGCGGATACTTTTTTTATCTGTAGAAGATAAATATGTTGTTAAAACTATCATAAAGAAGGTTCGTAGAGATCTGAAGAATAATAAAAGGAATGTTGGCAATGCGTATGCTAATTACGTACTTAAGAATATATATTCCCTATGTTGTGCTGGTGAAGTACACCAAGCTGATCTACCCCATGCAGCGATGAGGGCTGGACACTGTTTGGATCCATACCTCTGCAGACTTGTGGACAAAGGACCAGCAGCATCTCTGTCTGAGCATGTGATTGTGTGGAGGAGAAAGTGCTCAGCTGTTGGGCTTCTGTGCAGTCCTCCCTGCTGGTCCCATCTCTTCCAGGCCGGTCTGGCAGGTTGGGTAGAAGCAGCCGTGTATTCTGAGACAAACTGCTCTGGTGCTGTTGTACTGGTTCTCCTTTAGGAGTCCTTCCTGGTTCGGGACACATGATTCTGGGGATAAGGCAGTGTTCCAATATGTGTCGTAAATAAGAATTGTTCAGCCCTATTCTTATTTCCAGAAGCAAAGTCAAACGTAACAGTATGGAAAGCTCTGAAAAGCTATGTAAACTTTATTTTCTATTCTTCTCAGTACCATAAGTCTGATGAGTGACCACAAGCTGCCACATAGGAGGATTCCCCTAGGAGGCTGCGTTTACGCTACCCAACTACTTTATCCAGCCACAGCACCATCCCCAGATCACTTTTCTCAGTCCTGTTTCACTGTGGTAACCAGGACGTGCTGGTTGACTGACCTTTTTCTGCTTAGTAAAAACTACAACTATTTTCTCCTAAATTACTCTTCACATTGGACAGTTACCAGGGCTTCGGGCCTCAAAAGTATTATTACATAGGAAATCATCATTGCCAAGCTCTTGTGAAGTTTCCTGGCCTCTAGAGGACTCTCCACTGGGAAAATCAGGAAAGATGTGGAAAGAGAAAAGACAACGAAATTCAGTTTACAAAGTAGGGAATAAGGTATGTGGCAGGGAGACAGAAAGCGCTCTTGGGAAGAGGAATTTCACAGGGTCTGGTGTTACAGGAACAGAAGGAGCCGACTGGCCCTGCATACCCCATATTTCACGCTGGGGGACTTGCAGCAGAAGCCTGGCTTAAGTGGAAGTATACTAGAAGCAGCCTGGTTTTGTACAGTTCCCTGGCCAGGTTGTTGCAGTTCAGACACAATTTGGATAAACATCTGGGATGCATGCTCTTTTCCAATTAAAACTTGAAATGGCCCAATGTTTGCCTGGGCAGTGCAGTGCCCTGCCACTGAAGTTATTGTTCAGTTAAGTACTCTGGGTTAGAGAGTTCAGGGGTCTGCTCGCAGTGTGGGAGAGGGCAGCTGAGCAAAAGAATCTTTTTGTTAGATTTGGCTTATTGCATTCAGGACAGTTGTTGCTCTGGAGCACATCATGGCAGTTGACCTTGGAAAGTTTTGCTTTTGTTGTCTGTGAATGTCTTTGATGCTCATTTGAGGTTTTGATGGTTTCCTTCCATTGAAGTTATGTTTACTCAGTCCAAGGATACTGGGAGCTCCATATTATAGTGCCTGAAGCTAAAATCATATCCAAAAGGCAGTACATATTACATGCTGAGCTTTCTCACTTGAAATCCAATGTTTGGCACACCACAAGGACTGCAACAATTTGCTGACTGATCATCTCTTGCTAGCAACTGCCTGGATAGGCACAGCCAAAACACGTGCCTTTGTTCTGGTTTTATGAGAGGGGAAGGAACTGACCCCACTGAATAGCTGAGAAAACAGATAGCGGCGCTGTTGCTTATTGCTCCTTCTGCTGTACCCTCTGAGTAGGGGAGAGCAGGGTATCTCTAGAGCCATGCCTACCTGGCAGAAAATGAATACAGATGTCTACCTCCATGCCTGATTTTGGACTGAAGCAAAGGAATGCTACGTGATTTCCATATAATTGCTCAGTAAAATAATGGCAAGTTTAGGAAGAAAACTCATGTATCCTGATTCCCAGGTCCTGGCATTATGCACTATGAAAGAGTCCTTTATGTATGCGTTGCTCTTTAGAAGCAAGATCTGAAGCCAGCTGGGTATAGCAGGGCTTGAGATTTGGAGAGTGTCCTCTTTCCTGGACTTGTCCACTCCCCTGTTTCTTCTCTACTCTTAAAAGATTCTTGGTTTTCATTTCTATCTCCTCCTTTTGTTTGTTTTCGTTCCATTTCTTTCCTTTGCAAGTATTGAATGTCTCCTCTGGGAGTGACCCTAGCCACATGTGCGTGCAATGATGGTTTATTTTTATTGGAGTCATTGCCTGTGACTGTTATTCATTACTATAGGAAGAATAACTGCACTAACAAAATGCTCTGAGAGCTTTTTTTTTTCCTGTCATAAAAAGTCCTGTTTTGTCCATAGCCATTGAGAGTATATACTGCCATCGTTAAGACATTGAGAGTTTGGGGCTCGGACACTGGTACTGCCTCCTGAATGTCCTGTTGTGTCTGGTGTTGCAAAGCAGAATCTCAGCTTCTCTCAGCTTCCTCGCATGTTGTCTCTTTAAGTCAGCTTTTCAACCATCTGTCCACCTCACTGCAACCTAAGCAACTCAGTTGGCCTCTGCTTGGGGAAGAATTTGTGGTTGCACAAAGCTGGTGCAGTCACTGACTACTGCTATGGCCTCTTATGGTAATAAAGGGTACAGCCAGAACACCACCAAACAAGGCCTGCCTGGGATGAAATGGCTGATTCAGAAAAGGCAAGTCAAAAGTAGTGTAAAATGCTTTTATCTCACTTGCCCTTCTAGTCTGGACATTGGATAAGTAATCAGCAGCTCTATTTCCTTACTTTTATTCTCAAGTTATCACGCATTTCTATGTCACCATGGCAAGACGACCATCTCCCATCTTTAAGGTCATGTAAGGAAATCCTGGTACTTCTTTAGGATGAATCTGTAGCATAAATAATAAAATTATTGGTAGTTAAATAAGGATTATATGCTTAGCATAATTGTAAATCAGAGCTTAGAAATGTAAGCAGCCTAAATAATTTCACATAAGAAATACAGCGATGTAAAAATCCATGGATATTAACTAACCACTTCTCAGGTCAGAGTGGAGCACAGTGAGGACAGGTGAGTGATCTGCCTAGGCTTACTTAAAAGAATATAGGACCTTACCCTAAAAGTTAATGCTAGGATAAGACAAACGGGCAAGAAGTGATTTATCTGAAATTTGGCAAGTATCACATAGGTTCGTGATTTCTAGAGGTTTGTTTTAAATGTTTGAGAATCTCTGCTTCCCACTAGCACTGACTCTTAAAATCAAAGGTAATTATCAGAATTTGGCTGAGGTTTGATCTCTTTGGTATTAGTTTGCATTTGTTAATATGAGTGTCATGCTGATATTTCAGGATTGAGATTTCTTTGAATTCTTTATCCCATGCTGAATCCATCTCATGTTTTCCCTCAGATTTTTGAAGGCTTTCCCTTCACTAATGTTCTTACTCAAGTCAGCGCCCACTGCTGCTGTTTCCCCTGCAAAACTGTCTTAAATGCATCTGCATTTCTCCCTCCCTCAGTTTTTCTTAAGACGAGAGAAGGGAGTTCTTTGCTTTGCCGTTGTAGCAATGTTTTTTAATATACGAAATTTGTATCCATTTCACTAAAAGAAAATAAATAGATATGCTGCTACATTTTGGGGGCTAAGACAACAGCAGGGGATGGTCAGCTGCCTTTTGAGTCTGTAGTTTCCAGATGTGTGCTAATGGAGATTTTTAGGATGTATGCACAAACTCTGCTTGCCTACTTTTCTGCTCTAATTAGTTTGGATTTATAGAATGCCTCTCATAAAGCGTTTCTAGCTGCAATTGTTACTTTTCTATAAAGTAGTAGAGAGGAAAATCATTCCTGTCCAGAGGAAATTGCTTAGGATTTTCTTGGGGGGGAAGGAGAGATATGATCTATTTAAATTGCTCTATAAAGAGTTTTATTGAGTTGTGCCCCATTAACCTGGCCTTGATGAAAACCTTTTCAAACAACTGGACCTCAGGGAACCACATCTCTCAGGTGCTATGCATGGCACAAATGAAATTATAGTTTCCTAAGAAATAATTTTAATTCAAATTGTATTTTTTAAAATTTTTTTACATGTACAAAAGTGGTAGGGACTCCACATCTACTCCCAGTACTGGGGCATGTTTATAGCCCCATCTCTCATTGTTTGCTCTTTAGTGCTCAAGACGTCTTAAGATTTCCCTGTGTCAAACCACCAAGTTTGTTTTTACCAGGGAGAATATATGTGTGGGGTCTAGGTGATTAAGAAGGCTGAAGGATGACTGCTTATATCTCTTTGCCTTCAACCTGTCCATTTTTCCTCTGTTCCCAGTCATAGCACAGCCTGCCGAGCCTGTAGCCTTTTTCTAATGATAACAAGCATACAGGCACAGACAGCACTGCTGGGGTGGCTGAGCTTTCTTCTGCTTGAAAGGGGAAAATCTGTGCGTAGAGAGCTTTTCCTTGCAATGGGGTTTGGAGGAAGATACAAGGCAGGGGATAATCATTTCCATAAGAAAACACAAGTCCCTGATAAAGGCAAACAAACTTTACAGTGATTTACTTGTGAAAGCAATGTGATTTGATAACATGTTATGCAGATTTTGGTACTGATATCAGCTATACAATCTTTAAAAACGTATTTAATTTCTGAACTTCAATTTACCCAAATGCATAATAGGGTTATTTTTTCCCCACTCTTGTAAAGTCTTCTTAAAAGCTGCAGGTTAGAGTACCGTACACAAGCAAAATGTTGTAATCCCAAGAATCATTTGCGGTGGGAGATCAGTAAATTGTTTATGAGTATATCCTGTGAGCTTAGTAAATGATTGCAGGATACCTCAGCTACGTTGTGTTTTTTTTCTTTTTTGTTTTTTTTTTTAATTTTTTTTTACCAGAACACTGGAATTGTATTAAGGTCATTTTTCTTTCTGCAACCAGGAGCAGTTCTCTCCCAAGGTCAATCAGAACCCATTGTGAGACTGAAGCCTCGGAGACCTCCAGGGTCTAATGAGCACTAGAGTTTGGTGAGGCTTGTCAGAAAACACAATCATTTTTTTCCTCCTACCTTGTAAAAAGCCATCCCATTGCCCTGAAGGATACTTCTACGTGAAGAGGGAGCAGGGAGCAACTGGTATACTGCTATGTGAAGCCTTGATGCCACTGTGGCATTACTGCCTGTTAGGGAATTCTTGGTTCTCTCCTTGGGCACCTTTCTGGTGGGCTGGAGGCAGCATGATCTGTGGGACTGGGAATGAGAGCTGGCCCTGGGAACTGGGTCACAGCTCCTGCTCAAAAGTAAACGATCTGCAGAATAAAGACTGCTGCTTTCATTTCTAGAATATATCAAATTCCTGCACATAGGGCCCGAGGAGAACCAGAAGGGAGGGCAGAAAAAACAGATATGAGGTCTGCTGGGGTGTCTGATGCAAAATCAACTTTGTTGTTTTCCTTACTGGCTTTTTCCTGGGCTCTGTTGCAGCTGAAAAAACAACCCTTCTAATCTACAATAAGAAGGGAAATTCTGGCATGAAGATTGTCCACCCAGACATTTGGCACAATTAGGGGAAAGATTTGTTTAGCTTAGCACTGATTCTATTAGTACGTGAGTCTAACTGAACCTTGAGAGATAGTCTTTTCCCTGTTGAATGATACTGTCTGTGTAGGTTTCCTTCTCAATTCTCAGCTCTGCCCTTCGGAGCTAACATGGTGTAACTAGAGAGTTCTCCTGAAATGCACCAACTACTAGTAATGATTGTAATAGGACAACAGTAAGAATTAGCAAAAAATCCCACAAGACAGCGTTGTTTCAGTAAGGACAGCGAGCATAGTGAGAGCCAGACTCCTTTCACAGATCTCACGTATTTGGTAATTCCTCAGTAAATCTGAATTCCAAAATATGTATTGGCTGTAAATGTGGTTTTATTATTCATTCGGTCCTTAGTGCACGTACACATATTTTCTAAGTACAAAAGATGAGATAAGGTAAATGTAGCAGAAAAGGAAATCTAAGGAAAAAGTTAACACAGAACAAAATAAAAAGAGAAGAATCTGTTCACTGATAAGGAGAAGCTGACATACTTTAAAAGAAGATTCAAATGGTTTCACTCATGTTCCTCAGTCACTGCTAAGAACAAATAGTCTTTTTAAAAAAATGGGGAAGAAAATGGATGTCTTTCCGGTCTAAGCAGAAATTATGTATTAAATGTTAATACAGCTGATTTTCTCAAATATTTTATTGAAATATCTTAGTCCATGACTTTTGTTAAAATCATTAGTTTTCCATTATGAAATTGTATTGGTTTTTCCATGTGAGAGCTCACAGCTCAGTCAAAATCATCATCTTATTTCAGCACTCGGTAGTTTATCATCCTGGCATTTTGATAACTAATTTGATAGAAGTCTGTCTTCTTCATCTTCTTTACTTCTTTTTGCTAAGACACTGGCTTGATTTCTGGTTATCAGACTACTTTTGAAAGTCCATCCAATACATTTTCCAATTCATCACTTTCTTTGCTATTGACAGGGGATGTTGTCCCAATAATTAGTATTTTCTTCTGGTCTTCGGCAATCAATTTCTGTGATTCATCTCTTGCATGAAGCCTATAAACAATAAACTGTATTAATAAAAATGCTTTCCCTAATTAAAGAACAAACTTTAATGCACAATTTTTCTGCTATCATCATCAATTCTCTCTAAGCCTTTTGTTTCTCAACTGCTCTGCCTGTCTCTCATTTGTCTTCCTTTATCTAATCTAATGGCATCTATCCTGTTTCTATTCACTTTTCATCAAGGTGATATATTTCCTCTTCCATAGTACTTTTGTGTTCTTAACGTGCCTCGTGGCAGAAATAATTTTTCAGTTGTTTAATGTTTATGCTACACGTTGTCAAATAATAAATAATTATTACAAACTGGCAGGGGGATATGATGCTAGAAAGGAAAGAAAGAAATTAATATCTGACCATTTTGTAAAGTTAGGACTTTGCAAAACTTAAAATAGCTTTGGTTTTCACTTCTCTCATCCATCTCTATTTTTCTTACTTTAGTAGGACAGCAGCATAAAAACAACTGCATCTGGATTTTATATTCCATTCTGGAAGCTCATGGATAGTGTTCCAGAAGCATCATGGATAGGATGAATTGGAAAGACTCAGTACCATTTAATCATTTTTCTATGTCTATTTTCTATTCGTTTCACCTTTAAAAATTATGTTTTGTAATTTGAATGCCTGTTAACTCCTGTAGGCTATTATTTACCATTCTTGTTTACTCGTCTCAAAATGTGTACTCCTTTTGGTGCAACTTTGACTGCACTGAAGTGTCAATAGGAAAAAATTTCTGGTGAGGCCTGAATTTCATCTTCAATTCCTCAATTTTGGTAATCCTTGATTTATACTTCTACTTGATTTATACTTTGGCCTCCAAAGCATGGTTTTCTTTTCTCTATCTGTATTTCCTTCTATGTCTTCTAAGGTCCTTGTGTATGCATAAGAACTCACTCTGCGTTGACTATTCTATCCAGAGGATGGTTTGCAGTGACATTTACGGCTTTTTCTCTTTGGTTGAAATACAAATCTAAATACGTAATTACTTTTTTTCAGTTAGTGTAGAGTTTGGTGTTATAAAAAGAATTCTGTGTGCTCTGTATGGTTGTGAAATATGCAATCATACTTTAAAGGTTATTTTTCTCTCTAAGGAAATGTTCAAAATAAAGCAATACCTTTGAATATTATGAGCTGTTCCCATTTCACTAAAAAGGAAGCTAATTCCGAGCCTCAGATGTAACTGTGCAGCAGCAGCCTTTCAGAGAGCCCTGTGACACGCTGCTGAAAGGATGTGATTTATTATATTTTTTCATTGCTATACACATATTGTAACGGCATAAAAATGCAGTAACAGAATGTACGTGGGGTTATTTGCACACCTATCCATTTGCACATACAACTGTGTTTAGTGCACATGCATATACAGGTTAGTATTTATGCGCATAGTACTGCACAGAATGCCAAAAATTTGACCTTAGATATCACATTTGTAACTGTTTCACTTTGGGCCTTTCTGATTAAGTATTCAGCTGTTGTGGGAGACTCTGTAGCTGAGCGTTTGCACAGTTTTTCCACCTATCCTCTCCTTCATGCTGTCAGAGCTGAGGCAGCGTGTGAAGCTCCAGGAGGCACTCTGCTTTCCTCCTGGCAGAGTCCCCCCTCCTGCCACATTGGTGGGAAGTGCTGGCTCTGGGGATAACAGCTTGCAAGGGAATTTGGGTTTTGTTACAGCCTGTCACGGATGTGGGATGCGACGTGCCCCTCCCTTCTCCAGAAGTTCATTCCAGAGAGAAGGGTAATTAACATGGAAGAGGGGAAAGTGCTAGCACAGCAGTTTTCCTACTTGGAGTAGTTCACAAAGGTTGTATTGCATCCTGAGGTGGTTTTGCCAGCTTCATATGACTGAAAGGAAAACATTGACATTTGGACTGGTCTGATGTTCTCCAGCTGTATTTGTGGTCTTTATGTGCCTGCCTTTATTTTTAACTGTATGAAGAAGGGAGACTATATTTGGTTTAAATCCTGACGACCATAAAAATGTTAGTAGCTGTGCATAATAATGGTTATGTTTGAAGAACCAGATATGAGGATTTTGTTTGTTCAGCCTGTATCAGAATCAGATGAGAAAGAGTTGCAAGGCATCTAAGCATGGTCCTGTCTGCGGACTACGTACACATGCGGACGAACCCTACCTCCTATACAGACACCCTCAGCATTTAAAGCGCTACAGGACAGTCACACAAGCCTTGATTCCGCAGCAGAATATGCTGCCAAATCCTCTGGTTACAAAAGGACACTGTAGAACTCAAACTTCTGGTACTTGATATTGTTAATCTTACACAGGAATAAATGTCCCAGTCCTGGAGATCTATGATGTGATACAATACTGTCTGACTTTTCAGTGAAATGTGAGCAGTTTTGGTGAGCATGAACTTCCTTGGTTTTCTGTAGTCTCTCTTGGCTTTTTTAAAACCTGCTCACTGTTTCCCTGCTCGTTGTTAGGCACCACCAACTGAAATCCATATGTAGCGACCCTTACCTGTGCTTGAAAATTTGGCAGAATTAGAGCATGACCTTTGAAAATAATGTGGTTTTTTTACTCCATTTGAAATCAGCCAGGTCTTCTGGTGCCCCACACCTCTAACAATAAGATTGTTACTGTCTGTATTTCTAAGAAATCTGTATTTGGATGTATCTGACAGAGGGCTGCCTGTCTTGGGCTGAGAGGGTATAGTATCTGACAGGACTTTGGAAATGTAGGCGCCGAGGTTCCACAGCACACTGCCAGGTGGGCCTCGCAGATGGATTAGCTGAAATCGGTGCGCTGAAGGAAAGAAAGTTGGCCAGCCTGCTCTGTGCCCTGAGCAGCCGCGGCCTGGGCTCTGGGATATTGCTCTCCTTGGAGCACATCCCTGCAGAGGATCAGCACGGGCTGCCCAAACCGTGCCCTTAGGAGCCAGGAAGGCTCTTCCCAGGTGCAGGGCTGCTGCTGAGAAGGCTGGTTTCTGGTTCCCAGCCTTCTCTAGCTGAGGAAGAGGTGAGCGGAGAAAGGTGATTCAGCTTTGTTCAACAGCTCTGTGCCAGAGGCAGAGCAGCAGCACGCTCTCTGCTTCAGCCACTGCTCTCAGTGTCTTCTGCAGGGCCTGCATAGGGACCGTTAGATCTGTGTTTGTGCTGGCCATACTCTGGGCAGAACTTACTACATTTACCATTAAAATGTCACTTTCATGTAGGTGACAGAATGGGGCTTATTTTGAGGCAAGCTGAGAGGGAGCACTCCTCAGCAATGAGCAAAAATCAAACAGCCAAGCAATAAAGCCTGGCATATCTGTGCAAGTTTGCCACTGCAGGTCCCACGTCCCCTACCCTGCCAACTGTCCTGGTTTTGGCTGGGATAGAGTTAATTTTCCTCCTAGTAGCTGGTATAGTGCTGTGTTTTGGATTTAGGATGAGAATAACATTGATAACACACTGATGTTTTAGTTGTTGCTAAGTAGTGCTTACACTAGTCAGGGACTTTTCAGCTTCTGCTCTACCGACTTGAGATGGCTGGAGATGTCTTTCTTGGGTTTTATTTCTCTCTTTTTGGCATTTTCCTTTTCATTGCAAGTTGTTGTTGCTGTTGTTGTTATATTTCAGTTATTAAACTGTTTTTCTCAACCCACCAGTTTACTCACTTTTGCTCTTCTGATTCTCTCCCCAATCCCACCAGGGGGGGAAACGAGTGAGCGGCTGAGTGGTGCTTAATTGCTGGCTGTGGTTAAACCATGACACCAGCAAGCCCATTTCTGCGGCTCCAGAGCTCTGCTGCAGCTCATCTTCTACAGAGGATGGTTCCTCCATAGTAGAGCCAGAGAGCTTGGGACATTTCTGGCCTGAACATGGAGGGTCAGCACACCCAAATGCCGAGCTAAATTTGATTGTGCTATACACCCTGAGGGAATTCCAGTTCCTATTTTGAAACTCCAAAGACAGGATCCTTGAATAAAGCTTGACTCAGTCATTACCCCTTTTGCAAAAGAGGACATCCAGATAATTGCAATGGCATGCTGCTGTCCCCAGAGTGGTGACCCATGGGTGGACCACACTGCTTCCAGGGGCAGGAGGAAGATGGTGGGTAGAGTTCTTGGAGAAGATGAGGGGCTGTATCTGTGGAATGGCTAATGGTGATTAAAATTGCGTTATGCAGCAGCAGTTGCCATTTTGCTCAAAATTGTCTCCTATCTGAGTGCAACTGTCTGAACCAGCAGGAATGATTAAGCAAAACAGGATGCTAATAAAACAAGCTGCTTTCATGGCAGTTGTTTTTTAGGACCTGTGAATCCTTTCGAAATTGCAGCATGATCTATAGATGCATATGAGAAGACCTCAACGACTTAGAAGTGACAGGTCTAGATCAAGAGCTACCTTGTTATTTCTGCAGTATGCTAAACTCTTTCCGGAAGTGAAATCCAGTGAGATTATTCTATGGATTTGAGCTCTGATTGGTATGTTATAAAGATGTGTACTTCTCTGTCACTTGTCTTGCAGCTCCTGGTTGCTAAATCCCCTGTTGCTCCATTCTCCGCTTTTTTCTACACCGTTGAGAAATCAGGCTTGGTTCTTCAAGGTAAGACCAGAGCATCGATTGTTTTGCCTTTGCAATTAGTATTTTAAGCAGGCTGAATGTAGATAACAACAACTATTGTTGAAAATGGTGCTGTTTATACCTAATGAAAACCCCACACATTTAAACAGTCTGGTTGACAAGGGCAGCCTTCTGCTGCATTCACTGTTTTGGATTAATCTAAATTAGTTGTTGCATATTCCCATGGATCTAGGGATGGGCCTTGTAATTATTAATCAAAGATCCCTGTTTTCCTTCAAGGTAAAGTAGAATGGTTCCAGCAATATTGCTTCTATGGGGTGGGTTTCTCCAGGAGAAACATACCCATCTATCATTAATAACATGCTCTAATAAGTGGTTCCTCTTTAGCAAATGGCTTGACATCAATAAAAATACAGGTAATTAATATCTGTTCTTTATTTTTATAATAATTGTAATGCTAATGCCCCATGGTCTTAAATAATCCTCAGATTCTCTAGGATATGAGGTAGTGTACTATAAAGCTGGATATTACTAACATGATGGCAGGGAACTAGGATTCCTTGTGGACGTGGCCTAAATCCCGTACTTTCAGAACACAGTAAAAAGCTTTTCCCTTCTTTTCCCCGTTTATCCCAAAAAGTCTTCCTTTAATGTCCTTACTTTTTGACAGACCTTCATAGATGAATTTTGTTGAGCTGCTGTCTCTGGGTACGCAGCCTGGCTCCTGATTGTTGCATCAGTTTAGCAGACCAAATAAAACTAGTCAGTGCCTATCACTTTTTGTTCAGAGGATACACTCTGATATGCATCCATGGCATTAAGAAAAGTGCGTATTGCTGTTTCTCAAGTTCTAGTGATTGAGAATCACTGATCACAGAAAGCAGTATGAACATTTTAAGGTACGTGAACAGTTCTTTTATTTCTGATTGCCCAGACCAATGACGTATTTGCAGTTACTAATGACGAAATGCACTTATATCTCTGGTGATATATAATGTAGGAAAACAAAAGAAACAAAACTGTTTTGTGGTGCATTTTTACTTCAGTTTGATACATCTATGTAATGATAATGTGGAGCTCCATCTGATGTTTCCTAAACCTTTGGATACTAGGAATTTGATCTGCTTTATTTGGTACCAGTAATTTTAAAAAGACTACAGGAACAAGAAACAATTTTTATTAGATTAAACTGACATGGCTTGCAAGACTTAGTCTAGACATGTTTTCATTTCGTATCGGGCAGAAGACAAGCTACTTTTCTCTCTCTAATATCTTTTGAGTTGCAGAGATGTTTCTGGTCATAATAAAAAAAGGCAGATGATTTCCTGCTCTGTCCTCAGGCACTAATGTAGTGAAACTTCAGGAAAGAAAGATTTCCCATTTCAGAAAAGGGAAGCGTTGTTCAGAGAGGTTCTCTATTTGTTTCAGTTCTTTTCTGTGAGCTGGGAATATAGCTTTCCAAGGACTGAACCCGACCTTTAAAGAACAAGTGGTCCTGGTAACATGTAATGATGAGGGGATAGGACTCTCTGATAGAAGGATAGCACTGTATTAGGTGTATGGCAATGGCTCTTTTCCCTGCATCCATATGTTTCTGGGGTGGATGTTTATAACATCATTCACCATTTTAATAAAAACAAGTGAGAAGTGAGATACCAGTTTGGATTTCTCTAAGTGAATGTTGTCTCGATACCAGGCATTCTTTGTACATTTTGGAAGGCAGCTTGAAGCTCTTCTTTACGTGAGCCTTTCCTTACTTTCTGACTATACCCTTATGTTTCCATTTGAGATATTTTTCTCCTAGATGGGTAGTAACCAAGGGCATGGTTGCCCTGATTATGTGCCCCAGACTATTTTACAGAGACTTGTAAGCACTTACACATGAGCCATCTCACCGAGTTGTACAAAGTAAATATTGCATGTTCTTATCCCACATTTCAATGATCATTTTTTGGGGGGGAAAGAGGAAGTGAACAAATGACCTGGAAATGGCTGTTTTGGATACAGTGAAGAAAGTGGCACCAGGCTGCCTCGTGCAAGAGGTGCTAGAGTTTTTATGAGTTGTACTTGTTGTTTCTTCCTAAAGGGAAGCCGGACGCAAGGTAAGATGTCAGTAAGGCAACCGGCCACGGGTCAGCCGGTGAGGGAGTGTCCCTGTGGTGCTGCTTGAGGGACAGCATATAGCACTAACAAGTGGAATCTGTCCCGCAGCCTGATTGCAAAGGCAGCTTTCCCATTCAGGCTTTGTTGTTTAATTCAGTTGGTGTCAGGAGGTGAGCACATTCAGGGCGGCTGATGGGAACAAGTGGATGGGTGTGGGAACTGGCGAGAAGCAGCAGCTGGCTGAAATGCCCAGGATTCTTTCTTCTTACTCAGGGGGTCCCATCCTGGGACCATTAACCAACAGGCCATAAACAAATTGATATCGGAAAATGTGGCTGGAAACTCCTTGATTAGTGAGGGTGAATGGGGAATGAAAGACAAAGTGAAAGTGTGATTTAACAGTTCCACAAGCAATTTCCATTGCCACCTCTGAAGGATTAGGATGTGTGGAATAGGCTAAAAATGAGGAGGAGCTCCCCCCCCAGCTTTTGTTCTGTGGGCTGGAGGATAATAAAACGGCAGGAGAGGCAGTGCAGCTAGTTAGGGATTTCACAGACTGCTATTTGATGCAGTTTAAGAAGCCCTTCTGCTATTGTTGCATTTAAAATGGGAAGCGGAACTGTTCTCCATTCGCAAAAATCTCCAGCGTCCTCAGGAAGAGGGCTGAGAGCAAAGGCTATTAAGATGGTAATGCTGCCCCATTTGGAGGAGTGTATCAAAATCCTCTTTGTCAATGTAAATTGCTGCTCTGTTTCCCTGGTATCTTTGCATCTCATGGCCTCAGCACAAGCACAAAAGTGTTCAGAGAAGACCCTAGTTAAGGCAGAACTGCTTCTCTTATATTGCGAGAGGAGAGCTCCAGGCTCCCCAAGGGTGCCACAGAGAAAACGTCTTTGCTTTTATAAAGTGTTCAGTGATGAAAAGAATCCAGTTATTCAGTCATTCTTTTATTTCCACTTGCAGACTAGAGAAATGAAATTTGATGATTGGAAAGCAAAACTGGCCAGTCAGAGGTTTAGCAAGGAAAGTCACCCTTCAGTCTCCTTTCATTGCTTCAGTGTGATCTGTACTGTGCAGGGGTGGAGTGCAACCCCCAAAAAAAGCCTCAGTTGCCTTTACATTGCAATACAATGTCATGTAAGGTACTGACATCCTGGACAGTGTGACCCTATGCTGAACCTGAATTGTGATTGCAAAATCCAGTCTGACAGCAGATCTCTATTTTGTAGAAATCTTAAACAGAGAGGCAGAAGCCTGGATCTGAGCACTACAAAATATTGGAAGTTTTACTGTCTGCTTGTGTATTCTGTTTAAGGACTTGCTGTTGCTTCCCTAATTCAATATACTAGTTAAAGTGAATGAAGTGAATGAAGTGATACTGTCAAAAAGAATAACAGTAAAAAAGCTCCAGATCTTCTTGATTAAGGGTGCAAGTCACAAGATTATTTTTCTCATTAGCAGTGATATAATGTCTGTTTTGGATTGGAAATTATTAGCTGGTAATTCTGTTCCTGGTACATCAGTCAGAACAGATTCTGGGCCTTTCTTGTCTAGTTGTAGTTTCATTGAAGCTGAATGTAGCATATACTGGGTTAGGTCAGCTGAACTAGAAGATGCTGCTTAGCCATGCACATATATATCCAAAAAGAAGATAGGCTGAAAAAGCTGATGTCAGTGTTAAGCTGTATTTTGTGGGCAGTCATCCAAATCTAGCTTTAGAAGCAGCAGCAGCATCTGGGGCATAAATACAAACTAGCAACAGAGCCTAGGTATTAGCAACTGGTAGCTCAGCTCTCTGTGGAAGTACATCTCATTGCATCTCACCTAAGTAAATGCCAAGAGCATGATGCTGCAAAAGAAGACAGGGAACATGATGGCTGGTTGCCAATGGGAGAGTCTATTGGGGCTTTCCTCTGAATGCTTTAACCAAGTGATTAACGTTGCTCTTCACTGAAAGAGCTCAGAAGCACTGAAAACAAGGCAAAAAATACTAGTGAGCTAGGACTTGGGTTTGAGTAATGGTTTATTTTCATTTCCACAGGGATTAAAGAAGGGTAGAATCAGCAGTACATCCAAACTGACCTCCCATATATCATACGTTTCCTGCAGGCACTATGTTACACTGAATCATGTCTTCTAGAAAGGCATTCACTTTTATTAGAAGGCATCAAGAAATGTGTGTTCCTGGTTTGCCTGACAGTGTTTTCCAGTTTTAGTTACTTTGCTGCTAAATACTTGTTCTGTATTTCAAATTTGAATTTGTCTGCCTTCAGCTTTTGGCCTCAGTTCTTACTATGACCTTCAGTGCTAAATAAAGCATTGTTGCTGTTAAATGGTTGGCATTTTGCATGAGTGTACTTGACATTAAGATTTCTCCTGTTATATTTTATTCTTTCTTTTGAAAGAAAGTTATAACAAAAGTTTTGTGTCTTATGCTGACTGGCTCCCCTCACAACCCAAAGGACAGAATACCTTTTATTGCTAAAGGGAAGAGTTTGATTTTTGTACCAGCAGGACTGGATGATTAGTTACTTGATTAATTCACCCTTTCTCCTGCCCTCTTTTCCACTGCACACACGTCTGTGTGCACACAACCACGCTCACCTTGCCTGTAATGTCTTACTGAGGCAGGTAACTTCTGATAAGTAGAAACAAAAGATACGTGGCGCTCGGAAGAGGGTGTCTTAGGTTTTTAAGTTTCACAGTACTGAGAGGGAAAAGATCTATGAACAGCTAAATCTTGGGAAACCTTGGTACTTTATGTTTCATTTGTCACTAATATACTGAAATAGGCTCATTTTGATCTCAAAATGGCTTAGGGTCTGGGTTTGTAGTGCAGCATGGCAAACTGTCTGCAAAGTGCTATAACTAATTTATATGGCTGAAGCAACTAAAAAATGCCTTATTTTATTTTGTAAAGAGATGCTTTGGTAATGAGTAGTGAGTTAGAAAGGGAATTCTGAAAGAAAGGGCAGCATTATTTGTATTGTATTGTGTGAGTTTGACCAGTGAGAGACAACGATTTACTGCATCAAAAGCTCTTATTCCATTGAAGAACTGTAACTATAAAGTGACCTTTGTCTGGAGCAACATGGATATAATCTGTAAAATGAAGAAGGGTTGTACTTGATGTGTGAATGGACAGAAGACAGATTAATGGGAATAAAGTTGTGCATTGCTATTGAGATGGTAACAGATTTGCAGTGCCACTGGTGATTTCCAGCCCTACTGGAGGGATAAAGATGAACTGATCATTGTTAGGATCTCTGTGGGGTGGAACTGTTTTTGCTGTATTCCCCAAGGGACACTGAAAGCCTCATGCTATTTCTAACAGGTTTGTAATAATGAGAGTGAGAAATCAGGATTGGTTTGTAAACTTGGTCTATCCTGGCAGTAAAGAATGGGAAAAAAATAAGAGTCCCATCATCCCAATGCCAGCAAAATCACCCGTCCAGATGTAGCAGACATCAACAAAAATGTCCTTTTGTTCAGCCTGTTCGTGGCATTTTGGGGAATGGGTTACTAAACCTGACCTAGGAATGGAGTTCGCTTGGGTGAGGGTATCCTCACTGGGTGGCTTGATGGGAATCGCTCTACTGCTCTGCAGCAGCATTGGTAAAGCCTCGCTGGAGTAGCTGAACTCCATGGCTGTCAAACGAAGGAGTCCAGAGGAACAAAGCACAGATGCAAAACCAACTAAAAATGGTAATGAAGAGAGGTGGAGGGAAAATACTTTAATTGTGAAGGAAGACGAGAAGCATCTTGGGTTTAGATCCAGTAGGAACAAAATAAACTCCCTCATTTCAAAAAAATTAAATCTTTCTCTCTGCAAACATGATCTTTCTAGTGGCATAGTAGATAGACAACAGATCGGTAAAGTTTCTGGCCATACTTTTTGCTGTGAGCTTAACTTGTGGGAGGATATTATGCTAGATAAATCCAGTTTAGCACAAAGTATTGAATTTCCTGCTTATTTCTGAACACGTATGTAAAGACACTGAAGATACAGTACTGCTTTCTTGCACTGAAAGCCAAATATGTCCCTAAATGCTTTGCTGCAACTGAAGTGCCAACATTTAATTTTTCTTAAGTTTTACTAAATGCGATATGAACAAAACTTAGTGCAAGCAGTGTGCCAAATCTATTCTCATTTACACAAGTGTGAAGCAATACTGATTTTTTATAATCCAGTGTTGTTAAAACAGTGAGCTGAGGAGTATAATTCTGTATTTGCAAAGACATTCCCCTCCTTTCAAGGCTGGCATAGGCTTCCTGGGGCAAAATGGTCTCACTTCAGAGAAATCTTCTCCTTACCACTCTCTCTGTAATGAATTCCTGATCAAAGTGTGCTGCTCCCCTGTGTTTTCAGCACAGTGCTAAAGCAAATGGCCTTTTTTCCAAAAGGCTTTTAACATAAGGAGTGAAGTTGTCTGTCGATTAGAGGTAGTATCTGTGATTTGTGACAGTGTATTGTTCTGGGAACTGAATGTTGTGGCAGAAGACAAAGGCTCTGCTAGTAATTGCCTGGATTTAACGTACACGATGTTACCTCTTCCAAGCTACAGATTTGTTGAATAAGGTCAAATGTACTTAAAATGGACTTAATGTTCTTAAGCGAATGCATTCATGAGCAGGAAGCCAAAACAATGTCTGTCCAAAAACATGTTTTTCAGCCAGAGTAAAGTCTCATGCTTTTGTGTGAATCTTATGAAAGTAAAAGGCAGTTAAGTCTCACTGTGCTGTGACTTATTCCTTCCTCACGTAGCCACAACTACATTTCTTTTGCTATACCCAAAGGTTATGTCTGTTCTGGCTTCACCGCTAGCATGTTTGGTAAGGGCATTGCTAGTGTCATTTTACCTTGTAAAACAATAGTTAGCAGTGGAGGACTATGACTCGAATGACTTAACCTTGGTAGTACATGCAACTCTTCTTTAGCTATAGGACTTTATGTGTTCTCCATGTTAAAACCTGGTTGCCGAGGGGAAATGCTGGATGCTTTATCGTTCCCTGTGCTGGGGAGGGGAGAGTGGTGCCAACAATTAGCTACAGTCTAAAGCTGGAAGTCTCCAGAGTGCAATCCTGAGTAGATAGGCACATTTGAATAGCACTTCCTCTAAACTAGAAAACTATGTTTGAGGCAGGGTTTATTAGCACAGGGATGATGCTTTGCAAGTAGGGTTCCTGCTGCTTTGGGCCCAGTGCTGTTTTTCTTTGAAACTTTCTCAATGTTTCTAGAATTCACACATCTTGTTCTACCTCAGGTATCTCTGCATCTGTTGTGTAGACTTGCCCTGTTTTTAAAACTGGACTAACCACAAATTTAAATGATCTTATCATGTAAGCTTAAATCTGTCTTGATAAGATGGAAAAGGAATATATAATCCTTTCATATAAACAGACACACATGATAAACCTTCCAAACAAACAGGTTTTTACTTCAAAATGTTTTTCTCATTACAGTTAATCCCTAAAATTAATAACATTGGACTGTTACTGTTAAGTATTTTCTGAAATGTTCATCTGAACTTTTAACATAGTGTTAATGATTGTTGTACTGCTGCTTCTCACTGTTTATGTTGTAATGAAACCAGAATCTGGTCCTTTGTCATTCAGTTCTGTGAAGACCCCTGAAAAATTTGTGAGATTAAATTTCAGGGCCAGATGGAGTTAAACAGGGTTACAGAGATGAGAGAGGCAACGAGCTTAGTCAGCAGTTTGTTAGAGCAGGGTGTATCAGCCCCAACTGTTCCTTTGTTTGCCACCTGAATAACTCTAGAGGGTCTGCCTTAGAGCTTGACTGAGGCAAGGCAGTGCACACATGACTGCATGGGTGAAGAGGAAGCACAGGCAGATGATGCTACAATTAACAGTTCAACAAGAGATGTTGTTGCTGGATTTTACTTTATTGTCCACTGGATCTCATTTTCATTTGAACATCCTGGCTTTTCCATTACAGAAACAGTCTCCCATATAGTCCAACACCCTGTGAAGGTATGCTTTCCAGAAGCAGCAGCAGAGATGTGAAGACTGACATTTCTCGGAAGTGTTGTGGTGTAGAGTGCTATCAAGCAGTCTACCATAGAGCGATTTCTCAGTGCTGTGTGCTGTTGTGGAGACCTCAGCTGGGTTGTGCCTTACTACCGAGTGAATAAGCTTAGAATAAGGAGGCTGATGTCCTGAGCTGTGAACACCAAACATTGCACTCCTGAAGATGTTTTGAGTGAGTTTAGGGATGAGACTCTTTTGCTTAGTAGCATATAGAAAACATCACATTCCTCCTTCAGGCTGCGTGTGTTTGATGAAGGACTTCAGTCTTGAGGCATGTCAGATGGGAACTGCACACTACACCTTTTACTTTCTTCATGCCGCATTTGTGTTGTGGGTGAATTACCCATAACAAGCTATTGGGCAGCCAGGGACATACATTGCAGCTGTGTGTCTGTAGGCTGTATCCTGCCTGCCATGGCCATTTGCTGAAGTTCACAGAGGAGCAGAACATCCTGTTTGCTTAGTTTTCTTTTGTCTGCCCCGTACCAGCACAGGGAGAATATTCCTATATATCTTTTCTTTTCTGCTCTGAAATTGGATCACAGTACTCGTGATTGTGTTCAATAGCTGGAAATGCTGAGGATATCCGATTGCTGAGGTCTCTTATTTTAAACACCACATGCCAGGAAAAGTATGTGGGATCCCACCAGCTTAGCACTGGAGGGTGCAGGATGCATCAACAGGAAAACCAAACAAAGCATGAAGTGAAACTCATTTGAAAAGGGAAGGGACTCATATACCACCCATCAGCAGTGTTTAAACTCTTCGTATCCACACAATAGGTCTTTCATTTTTCTTCAGTTCTTCTCAATATGCAATCTTAAATTGATTTTTAGAGCTGCAGCTGTCACTGAATTCAGCAGGAGCTGTAGGTGCTTGTTACCTTTGAAAATCAAGCCAATGTATTCTAATGTGGTAGCAAAAGCCAAAACCACTAAATTAGAGTGGTTAAAGCATAACTCTGATAGTTCTGTAATGTGATCCCAGGCACATTCATATCTGATACAGAGACAGGGCCTCATGCTGTGCACACCAGAGCTCAAAGGTATGTTGTGTTTTCTTTGCCTTTCAGCCCTCCTTCCCCTACAACTTTGTGGCCTTGCTTCATCACTACAGTCCTTCCAGCTGAGTAATACTGAATAGGATAGGACCCTATTGGAGTTTAACAGAGCTAACTTTTTTCATCCAGAATTTTTTCTTTTCCTTGAGAAATGGGTTTGCTCCCCCTTCTTCTCTCAAACATGCATTAGGCTGAACTGGGAAATGAGTGGTCAAAGAGCTGACCCATAGCCTCCCACCTACTGCAGCAGCAGTGAGGACGAGCAACCACCACCTGAGGCACTGTTTGATTTTCATTTGGAAGATCAGTTGTGCCCTAGGAAAGGTTCCTAAGCAGTGGCCAGAAGTCAGAGCAAGTCCAGATTTCTCCAGTGTAGAAAGAACTAGATTCCACTGTCATGTCTGAACACAATGGGAGAAAGATATCCATCCAGCTGGTCACAGCTGTCTGGGTTCAGGAGAGACGCTGCTAACTGCTGTATCACTCAAGGGCACAAGAAACTTCAGCGCACAACCTGAACGTGCAAACTCGAGTCCTCTTCTAGCAGAGGGGTTAAATGAGCTGGCCCACGTGAGGGGTGCAGGTGACAGTGTGGCACTAATTGAGGCCAGCTTACCTCATACTCAGTTCAAGAGTGTGTCTTTTGCAGACATATCTTTGCAGAATGAGACCTTTGGCTGATGATGAAGCTGTCGGTCCCCTTTGCTCCCCTTCCCAGTCACCATTGGAACAACTGCATCCACCGACACCTGTTTTCAGTGTAGCTTCTTGACTATGACTTGGTTGATGGTCCAGAGAGGACTGCACAATTGTTATTAAATTTGTTCACCTGCCCTTCCCGTAGTGTGAAAAGTGAGTGATAATTTAGTAACTTGTCCAAAATAGTTACTTGTCCAAGAAGAGTAAAAGTCTGCAGGAATGCACAAGTCATAAGTCTGTGGTAAATGGGGTTTGCCACCTGTCTGTTACAGATCAGAGAGTATGGATTTTGTTAAATTACTAAAGGCCTGTTTGTCAGTAAAGTAAGTAGGAGATGTGACAGGGAGGGGTCTCCTGATGATACTGATTTCAGGAAGTGTGATCAGATGCCTGGACGTTTTCAAATAAAGTATATTCCGAGCCTAAGCTGTGTGCCTCGTATGCACTTCCTTCAGTAGTTGCCAAGGATTAAGCTGTTTTGGCTTTCTTCGGTTTTGGTTTTGTGTCGGGTTTTTTTTTCCTAATTTTCAGAATCCATAGCTTAACTGGTTCAGAGAACGCTAGTTTAAATGGCCTTCTGTTATTGCTTGCCTGTTAGACTGGCAGTTTTTTCAGTTCATTGGTTCTGTGTCTTTTTTTTTTCATAGTGTCACATACTGTTGGTAAAATAAGGAGACTTCAAAATACAGGAAGTAGAGGTAATGTTGATCTTGAAACACCAGCAATTGAAAGAACCATTCATGGCTTCCTTCAAAACAAAACCCAAGTGGTAAGATAATGCTAACCAGGGCTGGGTGCCCAGGAGAGCATCATAATGAAGCACCCACTGTTATTGTTCAACTCAGTGTTTGTTCTTCATGTGAACAAAAGGAAGGAAGAACTCTGCTATCAGGCTAGAGAGGAAGGAGCCTATGTTGCCCTTGGCTACCCTAACTTTAAATGTGAGGAAGCACAGGGCATTGCAGCATAACCTTTTTGCAGTATTAGACGGGGAAAATTGATAGTTCAGGAGGTTAAGGGCGGACACTGTTTCTCTACAGACTAGGCTTCCTCTGCATGACAGCCCCAAATCAGGTATGTCAGTGCTAGTATTTGCTTAGGTTATCTGAGGTTTTAAAACCCTGTTTTTAAACACTGGTTCCTCTGCTTTGCTGCTTCTCTGCCATCTGATTCCTCCTCTGCATTGTTGCTCACCATCAGGAACAGTAAGAGATGCCATTTCCTTACTGAGTGTGACAGGCACCAGGTGTCCTGAGAGTGAAGTTCAATCATGTTGCTGAAGCATCAGGAATGCATCAGACTGAGTCAGGCTTACTGCTCCTGCTCCACCCATAGAGTTGTCTGCTGAAGTGGCAGAATCCCTGCCGTCCCTCTCCCCATCCTTCAAGTCATGAGGCTGACACATTGTCTGATTAATGACAAAGTTTACCATGCTCAGAGCCATTGTTTCAGATTTTCAGATGACTCAGGCAATGATTGTGTCATCAGCTAAGCTCAGGTTATGATTTAAAGACTCTTCTTGCAGTCATGAAAGTTTGCTTAGCCTGCCTGCGTGTTAGTCTTATGCTGGCTTTATCTAGTCCATGTACCATTTCTACATATCAAGAGACGCTAGAGAAACAGATTTACATCCCATTAGAGGCAACGCTATGTTGCTGGGGTGTTTGAAAATAGTGGGTGCATATTTTGGTTCTGATATAAAGAGTTCATTCCTTGTATGTGATGCTTTGAAATTTCAGGCCACAAAATGAAGGCAGCCCCCAAATACTTACCAGCTTTGTCTTCACATTCAAAGTGCACCCCTGCATTGATTTCTTCTTAGTTCACAGGTTACCGTGGGGTGTTATGTACAAAATGACACTTTCACACATTTATGACAGCCTATTTCCATAATTCCAGATCTAGTTGCACTCACAACTCTATTCTACTGGTTAGCTGAGATAAGGGATTTGCTTCCTCTAGTGTATAAGACATGAGTTTCAGAAGACTGCTTCCAAACTTTTTATAATACGGTGGCTTCATAGATTCTATGTTTTGTGAAGGCTCTAATGACATTACTGTAGAGAGAGCAAGAACTTTAGAGAAAATAACCTTGTTTTGTTTAGTGCAAGTGTGTTCTGAGGGCACGTTGATTTGTCAGAGTGAAAGCATTTGATAAGAATACAAAGAGAATAGGGAGAATCCCATGAAACTTCTGAGAGGATCAAGTGTAAGGAGTATTCTTTAAGGGGTCATAGTACGTCAACTATATACAAAACTGATGAAGGCAGGAGAATTAGGGCCAAGCTCAAATGAGAGATGCTTCTTGTGGTTCTGGAGGTGATCAACTTATGTGTAAAACCATGCTGGATACAGGAAGAAATAAAACAAATACTCTGTATTGTGTTATTGGTATTGTGGCTCTGTAAAACCACTAAGCTCAACACAGAAAATGGAAAGAAAACTCTTAGTGTCCTGGAAAATAAAATTAAGAAATAGAATTAACTCAGACCACCCACCAAAGTAGCCTTCTGGAAACTGGTCTTTACTTCATATATTAGGTGTGAAAGCACAGTAAAATGCTGAAAACCCAGATGGAACAGTGGGGAAATGAATCTGCCCATGCTTAGGATTTTTACTTTGCTAGCATCTTAAAGTGTGGTGGTTCTTTCAAGAAAAGGATCCAAAATTATGTTTAGTACATCTTAGTCAACCCAGAGCAAGTATACTCAGTTTACAAATACAAATGGTTTGGGTTTGTTTTGTTTTTGTAATTGCTAACCCTAGAAATTATTTGTTTCCTAAAAGCTAAAAGGGGTTCTTTCCTTCTCATGTGTCATCATGAGTAGTTTTAATGGAATAAATTGTGTCTTCCGTGCCAGCTAAAACAGTTTGTCTTCAGTTATGTCAGTCATTCAGGTTTACATATGCAGTTAGTTTTTGTACTTGGGTGTTAAAATAAAACTGAAGAGGCACAGGAGAAATAGAATTTACTTAAGTTTTTGATGGCCCATTTGCTGAACGGAACTAGCAAGGCTGACTGAGTAACTAACGTTCATTAGTGCAACTGAAGACAACAGATGAGCTTCTGTCAGGGAACAATTGTCTTGAATCAAAGTAGGTCCTGGTTTGATGCATCTGTAATTAGAGCTGCCTAGCTCTGTGGAAGGGGTTTGCTTTCCATCCCAGGGCTAGAGGGCTTGGCAAAACCTGCTATGGGGTGAACTTCAGACCGTTTTTCTGTAAGGCTTATTGGGGAAACGACAACCCTATGACTGACTTTATAGAAACTGTTTTTATGACCATCTCTGTCTGTCTGTCTGTCTGTCTGCCTGTCTATCTATCTATCTATCTATCTATCTATCTATCTATCTATCTAACATTATTTCAACTTACAGAGGATGTAAAAGACCATGTAGCAGATAACAGAGGATTGGAAGCCTGGTATCAAAGCCATACCTAATGGAATTGCTTCTCGTTGATGGAGTATCTGTGACAGACTTGAGCAGAGGTTTTAACTGAGAGTGAAGGTCACACTATAATGGATATGAGGAGTGGGGGTGGATATGACTATCAACTGGAAAGAAGAGAGGGAGAAACATGGGGGAGCACAGCTGTGTGGTGCACTGCGACAGAACACATCTTGTGGGCCATTAGGAGATGGGGGTAGGCTAAGCATTTGCACGGGCTTGTTCTTCCCACTGCCTCACCTTTCTACCTGCTTGGGAGGGGAAAGCTCTTTCCATACCATTTTACAATACAAATCAAAACACATCTCTTTGATAGAATGAAATTGGGTGTGATTTACTCCTTTTTCTTGGATAGAGGCTTACTGGAGCTTGCAGGGAGCTACCCTGGACACGGGGAGAAAGATGCAGTCTTCACGTGGCTCCTCTCAAGGGGTTTCTAAGCAAGGGACTGAACTTGATAACAGAATAGTTTGCTGTCGGAGATAGCTGAAACCTGTTTGCAGACAGGTAGAAGCCTTTTATGAAAGAATCCTAGTAAAAGACTAAACCTGTTACCAGGAGGAAACTTTCAAGTGAACTGATCTGACAAAAGAAACAAGAATAAATGAGGCAGTGTTAGTGCAAAACAGGGCTTCTTAAAGAAGCAAAATGGCTTTGTTTCCACAAGCTAGCCAGAGGGATATTGGTTGCTACAGCAGGAGCCTAATGGCATCAGGTTCACCAGCCTGGCTGTTTGCTCGCAGCGGTACGTTCACTGAACATTTCAAGCACTCCAAGAAGAATCTAGAGACCGAGGACTTCACTATGTTTTATTAACATTCTCTTTCCAACACAAATCACACTAAAGAAGGCAACAGATGAATCCTGATTTCACTTTATTATTAGTTGTTGAGATACACATTTATTACAAGAAATGGGAAACAGATTACACCAGCAAACACATCTGGCCTCAGACTGGCCTTCAAGTTATCCAAAAAGAAGCACGAAATATGGCGTTGTTTACAGCCAGGCACTTACAATCCCACACAGCTGCAGGGGTGAGAGGCATCAGAATAAACTCTGAAGACAAGCTGACAACAGCTCCGCTGCTGGGGTGCCCCTTTTGCAGACAAGGCAACAACAGATAAAGAAATCTTGAGGCTGACCCAGAGCAGTGCTCATTAGTGAATGAAGCGCAAGCAGGAAATGGGACAAGATTCCTTTTGTCATAGTTTTTCACCCAGCTGTCTGCCCGTCCCACAGCCACCCACATGCAATCAAATATAGTCATAGTCAAACTCCAGAAAAGTTATACAAATAAAACCTCCAGTGACTGCATTCAGACCCCTTCCAAGTTACATTTGCCCCATTAGCATGGAATTAAAAATTGCTGGGTTTAATCCAGGCACATTTATCATAGCAATTGAGGTTTATTACGAGGGATTGTATTCAGGTAAAGCCGATAGGATCGCATAATTCCTCTTACTCATGTCTGTCTGTCTCTCTGTTTCTCTGCATATATACTTTTTATTATTGATTACTACCACTTTTAGTACATCTGGGGAATTTCCTTCTGATGGCAAAGCTGTGATTATTACTCGATGCAGGTATATACTCTCCTTGTTTGTGTGAAACAGGTGTGTGATTCCCAAAATAACAGCATTAGTGAGCAGAAAAAAACATTTCTTGTCTTCTGAAATGGATTCTCCAAGGAATCAAATGCTATTTTGAGATTTTTAAGTTATCATAATGACATTAAGACTTCAGCTTTTTGGGATCTTTTGCATGCGAGTACAGCTCACAAAATCTTGCTCATAGGTTATTAAAAACTTTTTTTTTCTTGTGGATTGAAAGCGGTTTTTGCCTATATTTTTCAGCTGGAGTGAAAGAACAAAAGACTGTTACAGGCAACTCTATAAAGAGCTCTCCTTCTTCCAAATGGCTGCCATCCTGCTGCTCTCCAAAGAGTATGACTGCAGGGTGCTGTGAGTAGTTACAGTCTACTCACTTGCTGTTCATAGTCCCTTCATGTTTGGCCTTGCTCCTCAGCAGCAGTGCCCATTTTTAAATAGAGCAGGTGTGTATGACCTGTTCATGAGATTCCTCTAAAGGGAAACTTTTAAGGCATCAGCACTGAGGTTAAGCATAAAAAAAAAAAAAAAAAAAAAGGAGTGTCACATTTGCAGCTTATTGCATTTCTTTTAAAAATCATGGATTCATGCAGTCTTGAGCCATCCAGTGTCCTATGACTGTGTGTAGAGTTCCAAAGTTGCATAAAGTAGCCAGAGAATTCAAGCTGGCATAAACAACAAAAAAAGCCCAGCCCCTTCCCACCCAAAATTAAAATAATTTAAGATTGGTATTGCACACTTCCAGATCCTTAGCAATATCATATGATAGCATTCTCTAAGTGTTTGAATGTGTTATTTAAAAAAATATCAACACACAAGGACATTAATAAAGAAAACTGATGCTGGAAGATGTGGAGCTGAGAGCACATAACATTAGTTTAGGGTGAAGCACACTAAAAACACACTGTAGTAAGAGATGAACAGGAGTAAGTCTAGGTAGGTCAGAAAGTTGGTGAAGAGATTGCTCTTTCTGAGATGGAGGAGAATTATGGCATTCAGCTCTCTTTCTGTGTGACAGGAGGAGAACAAAAAAGATGTCTACACAGTGGTTTGGTACCAATAAGACAAAAGGGGTTTGACCATAATCCTATTGGTACTGGCGTATAGCAGTAGTGACACCTTTGTCGACAGTCATCTACAACTGCAGTCACGAGAAACAGCACTACAGGGAAGTGATTTTCTTCTGTCATCCTTTACCATGGTGAGAAGACTATTGTGTCAAAGCTTCTCAACTGTTGTATCATACCAAAAATAATTCTCCCATTTACCCTTCATAGCAGACTAGTTTGCCTTTTCTTTTTCATACTTGTTAGAGCTAATCTAGAGTACGTTTTCTGGACAAAAGGAGAAATAATTTTGCATTACATTGTCATGGCTTTGTTTTTTCTTTCACTTGTCCTGAGGAACCCAGAACTGGTTGTTTAGAGGACAACACAGCCATACACCTTCTTTATTGCTTGTTCTCCCATGATACCTCAGCACTGATCTGAGGCAACTCTCTCTAGGTTCAGCACCCCTTTTAAGGGATGAGATCCCACTTGAATTGGTCCACGTGGGTATTCTTTTATACTCACAAGTATTTACAAGGAGTTAGCCTAAGACCAACTTATTCCACCTTGGCTACTAAAGAGACACGAGATACAAAGAAGTCATAGTTGCTAATCAATATGATTTTAAGTTTAACAGGGAAGGGATGCTGCAAACTATCACAACGGTCTTTGAGGCATCTGTTTTGCCACTTTTGGAGTTTCATTAATATCTCTTCTGTGTTGTTACGATGGTAATGGTAGCTATCAGACATTACTGCATTTCCTCTTACCAGTGTGTCTGAGTGCAGTATCACTAGAGCTTTTAGCTGTGTATTTTTTCCCCCACAACTCTCATTTCTCATCCTTATTTGAATCACAGGCCTGTTCAGCAGGTCAGTTAACGGACAGCAGATTTTTTTTACTTATTCTGGTTCTTTTCTTCCCTTTTCCCTCTATTCATATAACACACAATTTGTAATCTTTGTAAAACCGAAGAAGAGAGAAGTCTTGATTTCATCTAGATTAAAATCAGCTGCAGCCTATTAATGGACTCTGCCCAAGATTGAGACTTTAGGAAACAAAAACACTGGACTAAATTAGACTGAACTGGCCTCCGTCTCCTGGTGAGGGGATTCATATAGCGAAAGGAAAGGGGAAAAGGGGGGTAAAGGGAGAGGATCTCCATGTGGTTTTAATTCATTTTGATTCTCTTCCTGAAGCTAATTTACCCAACACAAAGGCTCTGTAGTGGGCAGCCAGCTTTTTAGAAGTTTGGCTTTCACTGATAAACAACTCAATTCCTGTTCTGAAGGTCTGAGATAGCTCAGACCTGTGTGTAATCAGCCGAGGTTTAATGTGAGTATTTTGGTACAGGGTATTTCAATTACATATTAGAGTCCTTTCATCATCTCTCAGAGTGTATCCTGAAGACTCTTGGATAATTGATCTAACTCCTCCATTCACTCTCTCCCCAGAAACAGACAGTGAATTGTCTCATTGAAGAATCAAATCACCAGACACATGGGCATGTTGGGCCAAAAGTCCTTCCACTGGCGTGGCACCTTCAGAAGGCAGTTCTTAGCTTCTTCTGGGCTTAGAAGCCTTTGCCACCAAAGTAGCAACAGTTTTCTGCCTAAGGGAAAATACTCGAATGTTCTATTCATCCCCTTTGCCATTAGATCTTTTTTATTGCATTCTTAGCCCCATTGGTGTGTGTAGTCCTCTAGCAACATGCAGAAATTATGTCTTTGCCCTAAAAAAGTCAGACAGTGGGTAGGGAAGTGAAGCAAACAGTAAATCATTAGCTGGAAATTATTTAAGTGATTATGTTAGGCACAGACAGTCTTTGGTTACAGTTTTCATGTACTCAGTGATGATAACTTGTAAACTAAGCAAAACTAAAAGCAAATGGGGAGATTAATGGAGGGACTGAGATGGAGGAGGGAGTGGAACCAGACCTTGAAAGGATGGGTTGACTGAGACAATATCTGTGGGTGTATGGTTTCCGAGTGCTTCAATCCCATGGGCAAATATTTGTTACAGTAAATTAATATATGCAGGGTATATATCTATTGCTGACTGGCTAATGAGCCACAACAATCAGCATCAGTTTTTCACTGCTCTTTTACACGTGCCCTAGGAATGAGTAATATCAAAGGAAATATGGTTTTACGATTGAGGTCTGAAGATACTGGCTTCAGCTGCTAATTCTTGCCTGTTTTGTGTAATAGTGGACAAAAGAATTTCACCATGTCCTGTTTTCCATCTTCTTTTCTGATTTACAGAGATACTAAAATGTTCAGCATTACATGTAGGATGCTCCATTTCTACAGTGCTAAAGGCCATATACATACACAGATAATCCAGGTATTGCACAGTTATCCAGAAAACCTTATATATCCTTATCTGGGCATATTTTTCCAAAGTGAATTTTGCATTTTCATGGCTTTCCAGCTTTATGAGTCAATTCAAGCAAAGGTTTAAATACACACAAAATCCCTTATACTTTCCTTGACTTAAATAGTTCCTCACATTTATAACAGGTAATCTGGAGACTACGTTGAGTGGGATATGTTTTTTCCATAGGATTCCCATGTAGTCCTTTGTTCTCCTGACAGCATGCTGTACTTCCCCCTCAGCACCCAGTCCACCTCCTGTGTGGTGCAGTGCTCTGAAAACAGGCCAGAGATGCTACAGAGCTTTTGGGAATTAGACTGTTTTTTTAAGGATAAACCAAGTTTGATTTCATATACTGGTACTGTGAGAAAGACTATTTGAATATGAAGGTGAAGAACTGGAAATCTCCTTAGCATTTCCTGCCCATATTTCTTCTTGCCAAAACTTAGGGCACAACACAGCTGATATAAAGTGACCCAAAGGCTTTTGGATACTGCTGGGCATCCCACTTTCTTCTAGGCCTTCCTCAAATGCTGCTAGAAGTGAATTGGTCTACTGTCCTTTTCAGTTACTTTGGTTTGTTCTTTTGCTTATATTCTGTCAGTAAGTCTATTATCTGTCTAAATTTCAGACAGAACACTTCCTGCCCTCTCCCCAACACGTTTGATAATGATGATTCCAACAGAGGTGGTTAAAACTTTATTCAGAAAAACCTGGAAGTAATTAGCCATCTGGGACTTGGCCGAGGATAAGGTATGGTTAAGAGATGAAACTGAAGTCCTTTTCACCTGCTTAATGGGTTTTGGAGATCTATTTTAAGGCTCAAAGTAACCTGTCAGTATACTGAGAGAGTAAACTTGTTTTGGATTGCTTTCTTTAAGAAGAAAACTGTTCCTGGTATTCTCTACACACACACACACACACCCCCCCACACCCACACCCCCCAAAAAAAAATAGGTAATTTTATGCTTTTAGGTAGTTTTTTGCTTTGAGTGACAGATGCTTTGAGTGACAGCTAGCACAATACCAAATAAATAATTACAGTTGTTTAATGTAGCAAAAATTATGCACTTAGCATTGGCTTACAGTAAGCCTCACATGTTAGGATCTGCTTCATATGTCGACAAAAATACCATATTCATCCCCAACACTTTTAGGAGCAGAGCTGCAGTACTCATTGCCTTAATCTCCACGTTTGGGGCATCTCTTCCCATGATTCCCTTTGTCTTGTGAGGCCCAGACTGCACCTAGTGCAGCCTGGGGTTTTTTGCAGTCTTTTGTTTTTAGCAATTACTAGACAAAGAGGTATTTAACTGTAGCTTTATTTAGCTTGAATGGAAACGTAGTGATAGATCTACCAGGTTCAATAGGTTTTAACCCTATAACAAAAAGCCGCAGTTGCCTTCTTCCATTGATTCAAATCTGAAGAAACCAGATATGTTCAAACAAGAGACTCTGGAGAGATGGATGGCGTTCAGACAGTAATTTCAAGGCATCAGGCTATGACGTGGAGGTTGTTTTCAGAGAAACCTGTTTTAGTGTGTTTGCAAACTTGGGCAACTCACTGTATTCTTGCTCTCGGTTCACAATGTAAAAGTTGTCTTCACAATCATAAAGCTAGAAATACGCTTTAGAAAGGGAGAGAAAAGATTTGAGAGCGCATTATTCAGTTACCATGAAAAAGGTTTTATTGTGATATATTATCCTGACCCTGTCCAGTCCAATCCTTCCCCGTCACACAAAATGGTGTAGCAGCAAGGTCTTGATGCTGGAGATTCCCAGGGATGAGACACAGCAGAGGTGATGTGTTACCTCTGAGTACCTGTACCAGGCTGAGCTCTAGTTACCCATGTGCTATTAAGGGCCTGTGACACTTGCTCATGTTTTACCTGTAGAGAGGAAAAAAGCTCACAATTTTTCAGTTTTCAAATACATAAAGTTGTCTGCAGACAGGAGTAAAATGGAGAGAGAGACATCCTGCTTTCATGTTCTTCTTGTGATCCTGTAGCTGGCTGCACAAGTGTTTGTGCAGCCACAGGTGCTAAGGCATCCAGAGCTTAGTGCTCTTAAGCACACTTGCATTTACATGACTCAGAGTAAGTTCCACTCCTCTGGTCTGGTAGCTGTTAGCAGAACAGGAAGCAGGGCCTGTTGGGAGGATTTATTTTAAGAAGCTGTTGTATAATTTTGGTTCCTTTCAGCTGCAGTGTTCGTTGTCAGCATATGGCTGCTCTTTCAGGGATGCTCTGAGCAAGCTGTACAGCCATCGTTCTTTCCCATTTGCCTTGCTGTGCTCTAAACTTAGTGGGTTTTCAGGGTACACTGCTGATCTATCAGGTCGAGCTGCTTGGGTGCCACTTCTCAGATGGTAACCAGCAGTAGTTCACCCTGGCTGCTGTCAAACCTGTTCAACTTTCTTTAAAACTATTCTTGCTAGGGTAACAGTCTACCAGTATTTTACTGTGAAACCTGGGTCCTTCAGGGAGCTGCTGCATGTACGATGCTGTAGGGAAACTATGGGCACAAGCTGCTGTACAAGGTGAACATTTGCTCACAGTCTGAAAGTAGATTTAAGAATAAAAGGCAGAATAATATCGAAGAGCATCCTGTAATATGTTAAGTTTTTTACAGAAATACCATTAGGAGGAGGATCTTTATAGTCGTTGCAATACTTTACCAGTGAAGCTCCTTTCTGAAATGAGATGGCTTTATTATTTAGAGAGCTCCAAGCAGTAGAATTGTCCTTCGCCTGGGAGTTTTGCTACTTGTCTCTCTAGCAGCTGTTGGGGAACAGGCCATGAGTTCTTCCTTATCACCACTGCCTGGTGGGTGAACAATGCATTTGGAGTTATTTCAGTTTGCTTTTAGCCTGTTGGTGAACATTGGCATAGAGCCTGAAGCAAAATGGTGGAGGAAGAATGAAGTTATTGGCTTCAGTCATCAGCAGTTTTCAAGGGAACTAAGATGGCTCGCTCTGGTGCGTTTTCCAGGGGTTGGACACATTGTGCATTGGTCTCGAGATTTTCATGCTGGTCAGCACTTACTGTATGGATCTTTTGTACCCACAGGCTTCCAAGCTTTATAGGCTTCCCAGTGTAGGTCAAATTCACTTACACTCTCTGTCTTCTTGCTTGCAGCACGTTTCACAAGAGTCTTCTAATATTATTGGGTTATTTGTTTCTCTTCCTTAATTACTAGTTCTAAAAAACTCTGTCTCATACCGTTCGGAGAGAAACAGGCTAGTCGATAAAGGCAGAAACTGAACAGTTGGCTGTCTTAGTAGAGCTTGAAGAATCCAGTCATGCTGGTATTCTGAGTGTACTTAGTGTTTCACTTTGATGCTGGGAGTCCTGTACAGTGAAGGGTGAATACAAAAGTAGAATGTTGGTATTAGCCCAAAACTTCAGATGTTTATCATTCGTTATCCGAATGTCACATACCTGAAAAACTGGCCTTGAGGTTCCACAAGAGAAGTTTTCTTTTGAGGTTTTTGCTCTGATTTGGGTTCGATCTATCCAGAAAATGTCTTGTGGCATATTATTTGAATTTTTGCAGTTTTTTCTCCATCAGGAAATAAAGTTCCTGAAGTTCTGAGCCAGCGGAAGAAGGTTGAAATAACATAGAAGATGCTTGGGTAGACAATTTCACACATGTTCAGAGGTTTAGCCTTCAGATTTTTGCCAAGTTTTGTATAAAAGTTTGGTCTGGCTCTGATGTTATCCAGAGTGATTCATCTCCTTCTGTCTCTGAAGTGGGTGAATCATGCTGTGTATCTCCAAGATGCACTGTCAACATACACAGACAGAGGAACACTAGAAAACATGCTGTCCTGAGGTCAAACCCCTTCCATGTAAGTGAAGACTAGCAGATCCATGGAAATGTCCTTTCCTGGCTTTCTAGATAGTCCCTTTTTGATTCCCTCTGCCTAGACAAAGGTGAGCTGAGATGGAGGCAAGCTTTACTGTCAGAAGAATAAGTTTCTTTCCTGGTATCAAGCACCATAGTTGGGAAGATTATTTTCTCCTTCCTGCTAAGTCCCCTAGCACTTCTGTTTTTTCCTCGAATATATTGGCAGTGTCCACTGGAAGTGTCAGTCCTGTTTGGGACCCCACTTTCTTTTTTTTGTACTAGACAAGAAAACTGCGTCATTTGAGGAATAAAAATGAAGATTCTGTTTCTACATCTGCTTTTCTCCCTAACCTTCTATCTGTTGATTTGACTGATTTGCAGCCCTTCCTTTCCCCCTTGCCGTTAACTAATGGACTTTGGTATTCGGCCAGCCTTTCAGTGCACACACCACCATGCCAACGAGACTGTGTACAGCTATTCTGTCTGCTTTGGAAGGCTACAGATGCAGCCGGAGCTAGAACAATTCCCGTATTGATCCCGCACTTGTCAGTTAATCCGTCATAAGGCATGGGAATCCTAGCCCCTTCCACATCTGCCTGCATAACTGCAGGGGAAAAACCAATTCTCTGAAGTTCTCACCAGGGAACAAGAAAGCAAAGAGAAATGGGAGCTTGCTGGGAGAGAGGGCTGTAAGCTGCTGGGCCGCAGGGCCGTGAGATCGCCTACCTGCTCCACCCTTTCCCCCCGGCTCCTTTTTATCCTCCTGCAGGTCAGCAGGATCAGGTTTATGTTAGCGAACCATGAAGCTTATCAGATAAATGCTGCAGCAGCAGGTGTTTGGCTGTCTCCACAGGCCAAGTCTAACAAGGTTGATATTGTGTCTGTGACCGAAGTAATGCAGTAATTACTTTTCTGGGCTTGGAACCCCCAAGGGTATTCTGGGAACCAGTTAGAAAAACAAACCTTTCTAAGAGCAGGGGATTTTTAAAAAGGAGCAGTGGTGCTGCCTGTGCCAGAAGGAGGGGACAGGCGTTTCGAGTACCCTGTCCCCCTGTAGCTTGCTCACATCTCAGGGGCCCAGGACAGAGGCAAAGTGCTTGAGTCCGGTTGCTCACGTCTGGGTGGGCAGCTTATTTTGGCCCATGGTGGCATGTGGAAAGCCAGCTGCTTTCTTTAAAGATATTAATGTGGTACTGCAAGAAGAGTGAACCCTGGGTTAGGGGGGGCCCTTGCAATTCAGATTCTCTCCCCCATCCCACCACAGGGGGAGCGAACCATCGGCAGTGTGGTGCTTAGTGGCTGGCTGGGGTTAAACCACAACAATTCAAATTGATTTACAAATCAGAAGTTGCATAGCATATCTTTCCCACTGCTGTCTGATTCTTCCTTCTGAGCATTTCTCTTGTAAGCCTTGGGCGCAGGAACTGAGTTACAGGCCATGATGCAGCCTAATTACGCCCAAGGAACAACAAGATCTCAGAGCACAGCTCCGCTCTGCCATGCCCCTTTGTCTCAGGTACTCCACTCCAGGCTATGGAGGGGAAAGTTAAAACAGGTCTGTACAGTGATGGCATTTTGAAACAGCTATGTTCATCCTTCTTTTTGAAAGAATATTGATCATTCAGGCCAAAGCTTTTTCCCTGTAGCTGATTATTACACATGATAATGCCTATTACTGTAAGGTCATTTAAACCAGGTTTAGTAATTGCAAAAATGTCCTGAACTCCTGGAAGTTTCTTCTGCTGCTGTGTGGTTGTCCAGGAGACCAGAATTTGAAAGTGAGAAGAGGAAGAAAGCAAAACTGATTAGACATTCATAGGATTGCACATTAGATTTGAACCCAGTATGTTTAAAAAAAATACCTTTATAAAGAACCTATAAAATTCTTACTACCTATAAGGAATTCTTTAGGCATCCTTCTCTGCTGTTGAATCAAGCTACAAAGTGATAGCTTTGTAATGATGAATGAATTTTCCCAAGTTAGGAAAGTTAGCATTTCATGAATGTCTGGCAATGCTTTCCTATTCCCACTGTTTATGTTAAGCTCTATTTTTGCATATTACCTTGTATTATGAAGACTTGGTGCTTTGGTGACAGTCCAAAGATACCATGCCATTCGCCCAATGTTCTTCACTGTTTCTTGCTAATGTGTTTTGTTCTCAGGATGTTCTGAGTTTGCTGTGAAGCCCTGCTGTGAATGCCATAGCATACTAGTCCCCAGTGTTTAATTTTGTACTAGGAATACTGTGCACCTGGAGGCGAGTGATATGGATAGGTCAGACACTTGCTTCCTCAAGGTACTTAGTGACTTTCCATGAACACTGCCAGAGTGTAGCAAGTAGTGAAGAACTGCTGTACTAGGACCGGTGGGAGGGAAGATGTTGTGACTTGCCTCAGCATTATTGCTTTAAAGGTTAACCTTAGTCAGCCCTTGAAAAATGGTGCTAGGGTTGCTTCCACAGCAATTTCCCCATGCGGTAAATGCAATATAGATCATCCAAAAATCAGGCAGGCTATGAACCTGCTAAGAAGGCCAAGATGGTGCTTATAGAGCTCACTGCTTTAATTTGAGACACAGTTGCACAATATAGACAGTTTTGTTTAATGTGGTACTTTAACTTGATTTTTTAATATATATTGTTGAGCCACATGTGCAGTGTTTAGAAGGACACACAAAAAAAGCTCAACTAGACAGATTTCGTCATCATATATTTTTCAAATATTCGGGAAAGACATCTGAAAATTATCATTTGGAGGAACCATTGCTGCAGAATTTGGCATAATTGCCTATCTGCATTGAAGTTTCAGATTCTGGGGGGAGATAAGGTCCATATATTTCTTTTTCTGTAAAAAGGAACTACCAACTATAATAAATAATCTATATTATTAATATTGTAGAGGAGGGGATCAGCAAGAAGCCGTTCAGTGCTGAGCTGTAGGATAATGTTAAAAAGAGGCTGAGGCACGTTAGGATTGGTGTTGCAGCGGCAGAGCTGTGTATAAGAACCTCGCACATGACCTATCAGTGCTCACCTGAGTGTAACCAGACATGAACCAGAATATATTTGCTATTAATATCACAGCTGTGATTATTTTTTAAACTTTCGTCATTAGAAGAATGTGCCAGCTTGTGTGTGTTCTGGCAGTGGAAGGGTGAAAGTACTTAGTTTCCATATGAAAGCAAGCGCATGCTGTCTTTAGGCCCAAAACAGTTATAAAAGAACCTCATAAAGCTTGAGAAGTAATGGCAAAGAGGAAAACAAGTGGCAGAAGATTAGACCAAGGTATTTCATGTACTGTGATGTTTTGGGTAGTCATCTGGAAAGAAATAGAAGAGACCTTTTGAAGATCACTGATTGGAAACAATCTTTAACACTGATCAAGTTCACCCTTGTCAAAAACGTTATTATTTAAATATTAGGCATCCTTTACTCCCATGGCACAAAACTGATTCAAAGACATGATCTGATAGATGAACTGGTTGAACATGAGCCAGCAGTGTGCTCAGGCGGCCAAGAAGGCCAATGGCATCCTGGCTTGTATCAGGAATGGTGTGGCCAGCAGGAGCAGGGAGGTGATCGTGCCCCTGTGCTCGGCACTGGTGAGGCCCCACCTCGAGTACTGTGTGCAGGTTTGGGCCCCTCACTGCAAGAAGGACATTGAGGTGCTGGAGCGTGTCCAGAGAAGGGCAACGAAGTTGGTGAAAGGTCTAGAGAACAAGTCTTGTGAGGAGCAGCTGAGGGAGCTGGGGTTGTTTAGTCTGGAGAAGAGGAGGCTGAGGGGAGACCTTATTGCTCTCTACAGCTACCTGAAAGGAGGTGGGGGTCAGTCTCTTCTCCCTAGTAACAAGCGATAGGACGAGAGGAAATGGCCTTGAGCTGCGCCAGGGGAAGTTTAGGTTGGATATTAGGAAAATCATCTTCACCGAAATGGTTGTCAAACATTGGAACAGGCTGCCCAGGGAGGTGGTGGAGTCTCCATCCCTGGAGGTATTTAAAAGAAGGGTAGACGTGGTGCTTGAGGATCTGGTTTAGTGGTGGACTTGGCAGTGATAGGTTAGTGGTTGGACTCGATGATCTTAAGGGTCTTTTCCAACCTTAACAATTCTATGATTCTATGATTCTGTGAAATGGCTATTTAGATTAGATAAAGTGGTTGGAATGTATTTGATGTTAATATTACATCCCTACATACTGTATGAAATCTCTCTTCATCTATCATCTAGTGAAATAGATTACCCAAGTATAGGATGTCATCTTCATTTTGCATAGTCTTCTGAAGGTTGGGGATTGGCTTGGATATTACTTTTGCTTTTACTACTATTTATCCCCAGTAGAAAACAATGTTGGTGTTAGCTATAAAGAAATGAAAACTTGTTGAATTTTTCAGGAATTGGTAATGGACAACAGAGTTCTCACCTAATAGTCGGTTTACATTTAAATCTGGACTATATCAAAAAGAAGAAAAAGGGACTCTGCTAACCAGACTGAAGAGAATGGATTTCATGTCATTCTTCAATGGAGCACATTATTACTGGCCTTTTAACATAGAAACTGCCAACATGAATGGAGTTACATGGACCCTGGCAAAGACTCTCCTCTAATATAAAATACCTAGTATTGTAATTTCTCATTGGATTCCCAAAACAAGTTAATGGTGTTATCTACTTGGCAGGATGATAAAAACACAACTATTGCTTAAATTATCTCACTCTTTTTTCCTTGATTAGGAAGTTCTATTACTCCATGGCCCAGGTTCATCAAACTTATTTTTTCTGTAGCCCATTTCCATTCCTGGCTTATGGTCAAAACAGGAGTTTAAATCTCCAGAATTAATCTTAAGCCTTTAAGACACCACATGATTTCTGACCCAGCAAGGACTTAATCTCACAGTAACATACACAGCAAGGAAGTAATCTCAGCCTTCCCATTTCTTGTCTGAACCTGCTGAGAGCCGCTATGGAAACACATCAGGGCCATAGTGATGCAGTTGCTGAATATCCCATCAGTGTTTCCAATGAGACTCCTAAAAAAACAAAGCAAAACAAAGGCTTTGTTCTTGAACTGTTGATAAAGTGACCATAAGAGTTAACATATTTTAGATGTAGTTTAGCTTTTCATGATCTTTTCTAAGCCTGTGATGAGTAACAATAGCCATTGATTGGTTACTAGCATGGTATATGCACATATTATGTATTTGGGAGCCAGTCATGATGTGACTGTGAAGTATGCATAGAGGTTGCTTAAGCAGAGTTTCTCTTCTTCTGGGCAGCATTACATATTGTGCTTTTAAGCATCATTTGAACACTCAGAGTTGCTTGAATGACTTGTCAAATCCCTCCCAAATGCTTTTGCATTCTCAACGTGGACAGATTTTTAGTGACCTGCTTTCAATTAAAAGTGGTAAAATGAGCCCTTGACAAGTTTACCATGAACTAGTTTCGAGTGCTCATATATTCCAAAAAGTGAGTCTGAGGCAATGGTGAGAGTTTCTTACTAAAACACACAGATACGAACTCTTACAAGTCACTGGGGAGTCCCTCTTGAACAGCTGCTTGTGCAGAATTGCTTCTTGTCATCCCCAAGACAACTGGTTGCCACTGTGATTTAAAATCTCTGGAGATAGTGAGACAATTTCTAGGAAACATGTTCAGCAGAAAATAAATAGTACTCAGGCTTTTACGTAGGTTAGCTTGATTAGTCTTGGGAGCACACACAAAACTACGGTGCTTACTGTGCACAGTGTGAGACTCTGACTTTGAATTTAAAAAATTCAAATAAAATTTCAGAAAGTTCTAGCTGGAATGCTGAAAATTTCCCTGTTGACTTTTAGGCGTGTGAGCCATCTTATAAACGGTTCATGCTGTTAGTGCTAAATAAATAGGAGTTTTGAGGTCCATTGCATGGGAAACGTATGAAGTCTGTAGTATCAGAAGGAAGACTAGAGTGTCTGAAAAACATAGACTCCAATTTTCCTTGTTATGCTATTGAATTTGTCTATTTTCCTCTCTTTCTGAAGTTGTCTTGCTCAGAAGTCCCACTTCAGTCCATTTTTCCTTATATGTATCTTTTCTGTGCTAGTTTTTGAGGAATTGGTGAGAGTGTTAAAATACATGTTTCAATCTCTCTCTATATATACCCACACCTCTGTATTAGTAAGACACGTGTAAGTAAAAAATTCCTTATGTTATTTGGAATAATGGTCTTAGGCCACTGTTAAGATTCCTGTTTCCCAGTCATTTAATAGACTGGAATTTTAATCAAGGGGTATCAAAGGATATACCTTTGGCCAGGAGAAAGTAGTTTGGCAAACAAAAGGTAGGAATGGTAGGGATAGGAGGTCTTTTAATATGTTTCCATGAGACAGAATGGAAAGAAAGCAAATGCAAGAGAAGACTAAAGGAAAGAAAAGAACCATAAGGGAGAAAAAAATTAAAGGACAGTACCCAAACTGAAAAGCTGCTAGGGAGAGAGAATCATCTGAGGAGCTCCAAAAGGTGGGGAATCGAAAACTGGAATTAGGAGGGGACATTAAAAAAAGTCAAGCCTAAAACTTTGTCCATACTGCCAATAAATTTATTTTGCTCAATTTTGGCTAAGCAAAATAAACATTTTTTTCTGGCATGTATAGGTGGTAGCCCAAATTTGTTTGTTACAAGTAGGTTGAAAAAAACCTTCCAAAAATACTTTTGCCTAGCCTGGTGGATTGTGCTAAATCATGTTTTTACTTTGAGTCAAACAGATTTGGCCCCACAGAGGCCGGCCGAACACCGAGGCGGATCAGACACTGTTGGATTTCACAGCTGTTTTTAAATTCTGTGGTTTTCGCTGTGTGGATGTGGCTTAACTGCAACATCCCACCAGAGCTCCAAGGGAAGGAGCACCTCGAGGTAGCATTCTCCAGCTCTGCCAAACATCAGGTACGGTGTAAGCAAGGGAGATTCAGCACTCAATGATCGTGATGTCTGTAGTGTAAAATCATGACAAAAATGCCTGCAGCAGACTGTAACACAAAGAAACCAAGGACACAGACAATTAATGTGAACGTGCTTGTTCTACAACAGCATGCCGTGTGTTTTGCTCTGTTTTATAAAACTTCAGTGGGGCTGGGACCTGAGGTGGACCAGAGACCTTCTTGGAGAGGGGGCAAAAGTGGCTTAATATTGCCTTTGTCTTTGCCTGGTTTCATGAAGCTTTGTTACTTGTTTGTAGTTGGCCTCAGTGGCGCTGCCTGGTGTCCTCCCAAGGAGCCACTCTGCTGGTGAGGATCACCAGGTGCAGACAGTTGACTGAGGCCTTGTAGGATCATAGCCAGGTTTCAGGTTGTAGTAATGCTGATCTCTCAACTCATGGTCACGAGCAGGTGGCCAACCGAAATTCAGCTTCTGCATCAGTTCTGGTGCTCGTGAAACCCCTCAATGAGTTGTCTAAGGAAGCTCAGAAATCTGTTTGCATTGTACTTGTGGGTTAGCCTTTTGCCACTTTTCCTCCCTGAACTGACTTCTTGCGGAGTGAGGTGAGCTGTAGCGCAAGGGAAGCAGCAAAGAGAGATGGAGGAGAGCATGGGACCATGTCTTTTGCTAGCCATTCATAGTTACAGTGATTTGGCTTCAGTGTCAAACCATGTGGGACAGTGAAGTAAAGCTACTTGTTTCAGGATAGCACACCCTCTGCTGCAGGTGTTGCAATGGCGGAAAAGACTGGTAGTACAATCCCAACAAAAGCTGAATGTTTCCACTTTTTCCTGTGCAACAGACAACTTCAGGGTTTTTTGGAAGCTCTGACAAACTTGTGAGTGTAGTAAACTAGTAAAATGTGGCTTGGTACAGATCTGTACCTTGTGGTTGTTTAACTGTATCTACAAGTTTTTCCTGTAGTTGGCATACATAGAAGTCCTCTTTGTGGGTTCCATGGAATCTAATAATGGGTAACTTTATAAGCCCATCAGGGGCATTTACGGGAGCTCTCTCCTCTACTTGGTCATCTCTTTTCACTGAATTTCTGTAACCTCACCTATGTTTGAGAGCCCCTATCTTTTGTCAGACTTGGTTGAAAAAGTTACACACTGGGATACAGAATGTGATTGAAGAAGTGTTGACTGGGTTGAAAACCAGACTAAAGAAAAAACCGATAAACAGTATTAGGAGGAAAATGACACAACTGTATTGTCTGATTTTAGTGATTGCAAACATGATTTTAACATTTCTTCCTTCGAGCAATGTCTAATGTCCTACTGCTTCTATTCAATAGAATGTTGCAACTCAAACCTGTTTAGTTGAGCTGAGAAAAGGCTGGACTCATAAATGCTAATCTAACTCTTTTTATGTCAGTTCCAGCATACGCAGAAAAGCTAGTAGGGACCTGTTAAATTGATTCTGGCTGTTAGAAATACAGTCTATATCCCTGGTCTTTAGACAGCTTTTGAGGCTCACAGTGTTCTGTGGGATGTAGGGCATCAGTTTTGGGCAGCTAGCTAAAGGCATCTTAGTCTTATTCAGCACCATTTTCTTTGGCGTGTCTCCATTGAGAGATAATTGGAGGAACAATGGTGAATTGAGCCTCACAGCCTGATTTTTCAGACAGTCTGAGTACCTAAAGACCCTTGTGCTGTTACTGGTTGTTTTGCGATAGCATCTGTGACCCCTATTCAGTATCTGGAGCTCCACAATGTAAGGCACTGTGTACACGCAAAGAATAAAAAGATGGCCCTTGCCCTTGCTGATTTCAAATATGATTTATCGTTCATCCAGCAACACAGTATGTCGCACTGAACACCAAAACTCATGGCCAACAAAATCATAAACCATTTGAAAACAAAGTCAGCTTAAAAAGACCACATGAATCACCATGTAAATGTTGTCCTGTTGTACACTGGAAACGTTTCTGACTTCTGATTGGCATGTTGATAAATTCCTGCAATCAACATCATGTGACAAAGGGGCTAACCCAACAGCTGGCATTTCTTAAGTGGTCATAAATGGGATCACACTTCTTTATGAGCTCTCAGAAAGGGAAAATGTATATTTCAAATTGCTGTATTGGCAAATAGGAAGGGCAGATGAGGAAAACCAAGAACAATCTATTTAGTTGCAGTAAGCGCCCAAAACCATAGAATGAATACCAGTGCTTTATGAAAGAGTGCTGTAAACAATTTGAGCAGTCCATTTTTCTTACAAAATTGTCTAGCCATAAGCCATTCCCAGTAGATGAATAGTGCCCACCAGTCTTTGCCAGCCAAAGAGAAAAGGGGAAAAAAACTTTGCGCTGAAGTTGCTGTGGTCCTTTTTGGACTTGCAGTAGCTTTGCGAAGCAGTGTTCACAGTCATTCATTCTGTTTTCAGCAGTGTTCTTGACCATACCCCCTACCAGTAAGAGGACCTTTAAGTCCAAGAGGGAGAGAGAAACAACTTTTTTTTTTCACCAACTAGCAGAGGATGTGCTGGGCCAAAATAAAAATAGCAAGGTCAGGTCAGGGCAGGGCCCTGCATTTCATTAGCCAGGCCTGGCTATGAGTGATTAAATACATGCAAGAAGCTTCCAGGGAGGAGGGATGTCATGGTGGAATACAGAAAAATAATTCAACTGACTGAATACAGGATGGTACTTAATTAGAGAGATAAAAGGAATTAATTATTTTAACTTTGTAGAAGAGAGGGGATATTTTTTATTCTCTGTTGAGTGTTTTGTAAAGGGGGGAGAGGAGGGTCTAGACAAAAAGCATGAGCCTGGCTTAACAGAATCCAGATAGCCTCGAGGTGCACGTTGACCTAGCCTGCAGTTCTTATGAGTATAACTTGATGGAGACCCAGTAAAAAGGACAAAATTATATTGGCAATGGAATCAAAGCCCTGTTAAATTTTGGAGGCACTCCGCTTAGAAGCTGATGACCTTCTGAGCACGTTGCACTGTCTGTTTCATTAGACATGTTAGAGAATTTGAAAAGAATGGAGCTTTGAAGCTGAATAAAGTACTGTGTCAAGTGGTGCTTTGGCTGCCCAGCTTGAATTTGCTATTGGAACTGCCTGACTTAACTGAGGTTTTATAGCTGCATTGTAATTCTTCTATGAGAATCGCATTGTTGCATAGGCACCTAGGCACTGAATGCCCATGGTTTGTAGTCCTTTTCCATAGAAACTACCAGCCCAGCTGACTGAAACTAGGATACATTTACATTTGTCCACAGCACCAACAATAATGTCTTTGCAAAATTTCTAGGGGCTATTTTCTCAAAGTAGACCATAGGAATTTGGATCTCAACTTTATACCTCTTTTGAAAGATGATTCCTGCAGCGGCACAGTACTCCTTAGAGTCATGTTGGAAGGCCAATTCAGAATCAGCTGGGGATTTCTGTATACTCATTTTTGAGTGAATCTAACTTAAAATATTGTGAAAGCCCAGATGTACTTACAGTAGTGCAATCTCTGTGTTTAGACACTAGTGTATTTACACCACTATAAAGATATTTGTATCATACTAGTTCTTGTTACCTAAATACTGTATTTTTCTGTCTGGTCCAGCATGCCTCAACTACCTGCGAATTGTTTTCTTGGACAGTGTCATATCTTCGTGGTTCTGTTATGGTAAATATAAAGCTTATAAAAAATCTTTTGCTCTTCTGAAAGTCATTTGACAGTGGAGCTGACATTAATGGTCAGCTCACTGGCAGAGGAATACAGTTTGATTTACATGTTTTCTTGCTAAGATGTCAGACTGACAGCCCTGGGAACAGAAATACTCAGCCAATTGCCCAAACATGCAGCATATTGCAAACTTTGCCAGCCTTTCACAGTGATAGTATCTTCTTGATCCTTCAGCGTGAGAGTGTATCTAAGCCTTCAGAGGGCATTCAGTGCTGAACCCAATAGGGCCTAAGGAATACTTTTTGTTTGATCTCTTCATGATTCACTAAGGTAAACAATGGCCATGAGGTTGGTGGTTTTTTTGTGTAAAGCAATTGAACAGCCAGCCTGGCAATAACAGCTCCGAGTCAGAATTAACAAGAGCTAGTAACTTTATCCTGGAAGGTTGCACATCCCACTTTCCATCCCATGAGTGAGCACTTGCCCCTGGTCATTGCATCTCTCCCTGCTGTTCCACTACCAGGAATGACCAGCTGTGTGCTTGCAAGTTTAGGTCGTGCATTCTTGGAGATTTCTAAACTAGTGCTAGTGTAAATTGGCCTCTGAGGCCTGGTCAGAAGCAGTATTTGTCAATAGGCAGCTGCTGAATCAACACCACTGTTCCCGTGTACCCATCACAGCAAGTCCTAACTGCTGACTGATTGTGAAACTTTTCATTCTTTCCCTGACCCTTCCCACATCTGCTCTTCTCCTCTTCAGGATTTCCCCCTCCCATTTCATCCACGGCCTTCCCCATTTCCCTTCACCTTCTCTCCGTCCACTGCTTTTCCATTTTTTTCTCCCTGCTCTTGTCAATTCCAGTCCTCCTGCATGTCCCCATTCCTGCTGCTCTCCCTTTCTTGCATTACATTTTTCCTTCATCTGTCCCCATATTTTTTTCATTTATTAATCTTCCTACTGCTTTCTATCTCACTCCCCTCATTGTCACATGGATTAAGCAGTGGTGTTTTGAAGAGGGGGATGCTATTCGCAGCATTGTATTAATCCGTCCTGCATCTCTGTCTTGTCCTCGTAGTTTCTTGTTACCAGTTGTCTTAATGGTGATGTAGTTAATATATCAAATCTTATTCTCTTCCTTCCTTTTCATTAGAAATCTAGGAGAAGGAGGGGAGGTGATACGGATGTGCTTATTTGTCCTTTTCTCCTCCCACGAAGCCAGGGTGGTTCAACTGTGGCCTTTTTGTGTGCATAACAAGGGGTAGAGGCCTTGCCTTGAAAAACTTGGCTTTTTCTTCCCCTGGGGTTTTCTTCCAGTCCCTTTTTTAAGTGAATGGAGAGGAGTAATTTTCTTGTATCACCAGCATTCTTTTCTTTTCCTCCTCCCCTCGGTGCAGTCACGTCCCTAATTAATTGAATTCCCTACTAGACCTTTTGTGAGTCATTTCAATTACCCATTAGTGAAGCAGCCTGGGATTTCTGCTGTGTTTTCACTCATCTTCCTGGAATTTCTCTTCTCCTCCCTCCCCCTGCCTTCCCCTTTTAGTCACTCTGGTCTGTGAAAAGCATTAGATGGACTTCAGCGCCGAGTGCCTATATTGTTTGCAGGCCCAGCTGCATACTTCCACACTCTGCCTTGTGCGTCACAACTATTCATCTTGTTTTGTACTTGGCTTTGCTGCAGATGCTGTAAATATGGTAATTTTAGATTCCCTGATTGGAAAGGGTTGCAGGGCGGATCTAAGTGGTAAGAGTACTGTTTGATTTACACTAGTTCATTCTAGTTTCACAGAGTTTGGGGTTTTACAGATACAGCTGAAATGAAACATGGTTTTAAGGGCAGTTTCTTTTTTAGGGCTAGGAGTGGGATAAAGAGAGGTTAGCTTTGTGTACTGACATGCAAAAGTGCTGCCCCAAGAAACTCTAGGGAGTCTGTAAAGAAATAAAACATGAGCAGGAGGTACCTCCTCAGATTATTATGTAGGATGCCTTCACACACAGATAGCTGCGAAGTGTGGATGGATCTGAAAACTGGAAAAATGGAAAAGGTCCAAGATAGAGAACTGTGAAAGATAAACATGGAATTTGACAGAATTGCCATCAGTACTGAAGTACTGTAGGCTTATGGCAATCCCTGAAGAAAAAAAAAATCAATGAGCAGCTTATTTCTAGAAAATTTTGGAAATACTCAGTAGGACTGTAACAGGTAACGTGCATTATATTTCTGATGCGAATCGGGCAGTGATAAAGCCAGCTTGCTAAAATTATGATGGATGCAGTGAGTGCCTGAAATCTGATGTCTAGAGAATCACATTTCTATTCTGAAATTGAATTTGTACAGCACATGAATCTTTCAGGCTTGGGGTAATTCTCAAGTGATACAGAGATGCAAACAGCATCACTGGGAACCAACCTAATGGCAATGTGCCCCACACGTCCCAAGTTACAAAAGTAATTTACAGTGCTCAACCTATTATGATACTTTCATATGATTACGATACTTGTCCCTGCAAGGTTAGAGTATTTCATGAGAGAACTGAGTTTTGATAATCAGGCTGTTGTGAGAAAGCGCTCTCTCACGGCTTCCCAGGGGGGGCTCATTTGTTGGACTGACGGGAAGTGAATTTATGAGGGTTCCCTACACATCAGTATTCATAGGTACTTTCTTTTTCCTCCTAGTCAAAGGAGAGAGGAAGGGAACGGTGTGAACGGTGTGAAAATACCGCTCAGTACAGACACATTAATATATTTGTAGGAGACCTACTGGGAATTATTTTACCTTTTATGTCTTGAAATCTTGGCCCCCTGGTAAGCAGCAGTGAATTTCAGACATTCATGGCTCTGGAGTTCTGCTGCTTCACAGGATGAGGTTATTCAAGTCGAAACCAAGACATTGTAGAAGAGAGAAAGGAGGTAGTGAAGAGTTGTGAGTGAGTCTGCTTTTTCTTCATGGGGCATGCAGCAGCAGGGCCCGTATCATTTTATTTGAAGTTATCAGGTCATGGCAACACCTTTTTTTAGCTGTCTCTGGTGTTGCTCTGTTTTCTTGCACACATACCATTGCTAGTATCATGTTACAAGGTTTTATGATTTGGCAGGCCTTACACCTTTTTATTTCTTACATATCCTCTTCCACTGCAGAGTTAGCCTGGTGAGAACTGCTACCAGGCTTCCAGGCTGAGAGGCAGCAGCATCTGAAATGGAGCCTTGGTCTGCTGTCACTTCACCTGCTAAGCTGTCCAGCGTGTGCCGGAGGGTGCCAGCTGTGCCAGGGGTACTGACTTAACTGCCCAAGCTTCAGGCGGCTTTCTGTGCCTTTCCATAGTAACTCTTTTCTTTCTCTGAGAGTACCCAGTGGGACAGAGGACTTCTCCTGCACTAGATCGAGAAAAGAAGCCATTTGTCACAGCACAGAGCTGGCTCCTGCAGCACTGGGAACATAGCACATATACTATAGGTGAAAACCTTGTTAACCCTTCTGTGCCAAAATGTACCTGAAATTCATTTACCTTACACGGGACCTGAATTCCCCTCCTGTAATAATATTATATTTCTTTATATGGTTTTTGCCGCTGCATAGCACTGTTTGGCTCCTGCAAAGCACTGCTGTGTTTTACTCTAGAGCCGTTTGCGTCTTAGTAGCAGCTAAAAACCTGACGCCAGCTTAAATAATGCAGTTAGTTCAGTTGGTTAGTAAAGGAGCTACAGAAATTTAAGTTTATTGTATACCTAACCTCTCTTGGAGTTTTCACAGAGAGATCTGTGTGTATAAATAAATCCACAGTCTCTGGAAAATATGGTCCATTGTGGAACACTTTTAGACTTCCAGGGTTCTGGGCTGTCAAACGCCCTAGAGCTTGACAGGTTCCCAATTACAGGCTATTTTCATTACTATATCTTTTCTGAGAGACCAGCAAGAAAAACTTTGATTTCTCAAACAACTGAACAATGATGGAGTTTTCTGGTTTTTCTTCTGTTTTGATATGCAACAATCAGATTTAGAATTTGTCTGCTAAGTCCCTCTACACTGCCAAAAGCAAATGATAAAGATGATGTCTCAGGACTATCCAAGGGAGTGGCTCAATCTCTGTACACTTGACACATGCTAGTGGTTGCTACAGTATATGCCCATTTATAGCAGTTCTTTAACAGCACTTTCTCCTCGACTCTCCGTCACTGCTTCTGTACTAGATGAGGTGCACTGCTGGGAAGTGGAGTATAACGTGTGACATGAGAATCACAGTGTGCCAACGTAGTTTTCAGGGAGGTTTAGTGGTTATCAAAGTTACAGCTATCTAATATTTTGGTTATGTAAGCACACCCATAATATGTAAATAGATAATTAAATATCATCTGCCCAATCTTTTCCATTGTGTGCTGGCAAATTGCTTGCTGATTTTGAGGGAGAAATGGTCCTTTGGGTGGGATTCGTGCAGCTGTAAGGTTTGTAATTTTTCTGTGCTCTGCAAGTGGTTTGAAAGTCCTCAGAGCTGTAGAGCTGAGGACAGGATAGCCCCACAGTAAGTGAATAAGTATGGAGGGAAAAGATGTATAGTGTTAGCAAAGGATGTAAGGAAGATCAAGGAGAAAAGAAAGAATAAAAAGGGGACATTCCAGGAAAGAAATTACAATGTAATAATGGGGAAGGTAAGACCTTAGTAGCTGTATTATTTTTTGAAGAAGGAGAAGGGATTAGATTAGGATAATCAGAGACATCAGGAAGATATGGTTAGTAAAGTCCAAATATTTAAGCATGACTCTTCAGGTGATCTGTTGCCAGGTTTGAGATCAAATGAGGTTAGATATATTGTCAATTTAAGTAAACGCGTGCGTGTAAAATACATGTTCAAAAATACTTTGCAGAGCTGGACTCAGTAATGTGTACTGCAGAGAATTCTCCACTCTTCCTGACCTCTGTAGCACCTTTCAGGAACTGCCCAATACTTTGTTTTGCTCCCAAATTCATTTTGGTTGAGCACTACCCTCATCCCCAGTAGCTGTTCTTCCCAGCTCCGGGTTGCTTAGTACACATGGCAGCTTTCAGGGGTTCAGGCTTAATTCATGTACCACTTGGAAGTAGGATGGCATGGGACTTCAGAGGGTGAGCCCATTGCCAACTTTTGTCCTTCACCTACCTGAGGCTGCATTGCCATTTAATGTATGAGAATGATGTTCAAATGTGTATCTTTCTTACCCCATGTCCTTAACTGGGTTACTGTTTGAGCATGGGTTAGTATTTGAGCCAGTTTAATGCAGAATTTTCTAGATCCCACTTCTGTGTCTAATTCTTCTACAGAAAAGATGCCTAACCTAGTCCAGTCCATCTCTTGGGTTGCAAATGGCAGGTTAAATTGCATGTATGAAGCACAGTGCATTTAACAGGGCATGCAGTTTACAGCGCGGAGATGGGGGTAAGTCTCCTTTGAATTGATTCCTTTCCTCACAAATAACTTGTAAACAAATTATTTCTTTAAAAAAATAAAGTATTAATCACACCACCTTTTTCTAATCTAAGCACCCTGATGGCAAAGTTATGGCCTAGTCATCCATTTCTCCCTGGGGTTTGTATTTGATTTTTTAAACACTTGGCACTTGGAGAGGGTCAGTCTGCATTCCTCTCTCTCCATCATGTTGTGTGCTTAGAGGGGTCTGTGGGGGTTATCACGCTTGGCTCCGATGAGATCCCACATCTGGTAAAAGACAGAGTGTATGACCCCACTCCCAGCCTCTTCCTTACCTCCAGCCTCCCCCCATCATCTGAGAAGGTTAAACTAAAAGCAACATCTATGATGGCAAAGGTCCAAGTTTGAAATGTGTCCATTGTATATGTTCAGTTCAAAAACAACATATCAAGGCGAGTGCAGTCCTTACAAGTAGCACCCCTGGGCCTTCTTTTATTCCAAAGCAGAGATATTTACCTAGGGAAAAGAGGGAAGTGACAGGATAACAGAGTACACACGTTGTGAAAATACGCAGACAGCGACTGAATTAAAAATAACATTCTGCCACAGGTAGCTGCCTTGTTCCTTGGCTATTTTTTTCCCTTCAGACTAGAACCAGCCATTTCTTGTGCTTGTTCAAGCACCTTCTGTGGTTTCCTGACAGCTGGCTGGAGAGGATTGAAATCTGACTTCAAAAATGGGCCATAGGTCATGTTATTTTCAAGAGAGGAGAAGCAAAAATTCCCATAATGGTCAAAATTCACAGGTCTGGGTTTTAGTGGTTTTTTGTTTGTTTGGGGTTTGGAGTGAGTGAGTTTGTTGTTGGTTTTCTTTGTTGTGGGTTGTTTTTTTTAAATCAGTGGTGGATATTTTAATATATAACTTTAGTTTAAAATTATTAATAAAGAACAACTATAAAATCAGATCTTCACTTCTCTTCCCTCTAATTTATAATGGCAAGCAATATTTTGTGTGGAGTTGCAGCCTGTCCTTTTACTCTAGAGTGTGAGAGGGAAATATTCAGCTTCACAGAAGAGTATGCTGGGGTTTTCTGGAAGTATTTTGTTGGGTTCTTTAATGATGTAATAACACTTCTTTTGCAAAAACTGTTTCATTAAAAGAAAGATAAGTCCAAGCAACAGCCTGCAAGCTGGTATTCTTGCTCCTGGCTCTCCTGAGCCTGAATTGAAAATACCAAAACATTCCCAGCTTTATGTTCAAACAGATGTTTTCTGTTACGAGTTATAAACTTTTCTGGTCTTTTGTTCTTCGGTGAACAAGTTCTCTTTCTAAATGTTTTAAAAAGACAGTACTTAGCTCACAAAAGTGCTAACTTATTTGACCTGCATTTTTGGGCACGAGGCTTCCTCTTGGAAACAGGGTTCACTACCCCTGCAGCCAAAGGGCACAGCCCAGAAAGGTAGTGCTGTCAACTGGGTTAAAGGAAAGAAAGCAGGAGCAGGGAGAGAGGTACAAGAGAAAAATATCAGTGAAAGGCAGCAAGTAAAGAAATTCAACTATCATCCCCTGCTCTACGGAGAGAGCCAAGGAGTCCAGCAAAAGTCCTACTGTCTGGAAAGTGACAACTGAAAGTGTTGACTGACTCTTGACTTTTGAACAGATGGATGAATAAACAACCCCAAGCAGCAGCAGAACATGCTTGAGGCAGGTACAGCAGCACTGGGAGTGGAGGGACTGCATGAGAGGAGAACAGGGACCACATCACCTGACCAGGGCATACACTGCAACAGCAACTCTGCATCCTCCAGGATGTCTCCCAGAGCATCTTTCTACTCTTTGTTTTAATAATGTGTTACGGTCCCTTCTGTAGAGGAACTAGAACTGGGTCAAAGGAGGGTATTGTCAGTATGGCCCAGTCCATCCATAATACTTCTGGAGACTCATTTAATGGCAGTTTTAATCGGGGTGTTTTTTGCAGTATGAACAGACATTCTCTAAGAATTGGAATGGAAGCCCATTCCATACAGTTCACTAAATAGAGGGGGTTTTAGTGGGTAACTCAGATAAAAGTAATCATCTATTCGTACTCACAGTTTATACCTTTAGAATGAGGATAAGCAGCACAGGCTAATGGGTGGAAGATGTAGGTGCGAACTAGGAGCTCCTTAGTTCTAAAGTTCATTGAGCCCTGGGCTTGTTGCATGACAGTGGATAACATGGGTAAACACTTTCAGCTAGTAGTTAATAACATTGAACTACTTTGTGAAAATGTGTGGAATAATTAGTTAGCATCTGCAAAATGTTTAGAGAATAATAATTTTCCATATTTCTGCTAATTATTTGTGACAGTACATAATACTTCATGGTGTAAAAGAGATCTGTCTTCTTCACCAAAAGGGTTGTCAAACATTGGCACAGGCTGCCCAGGGAGGTGGTGGAGTCTCCATCCCTGGATGTATTTAAAAGAAGGGTAGACGTGGTGCTTGAGGATCTGGTTTAGTGGTGGACTTGGCAGTGATAGGTTAGTGGTTGGACTCGATGATCTTAAGGGTCTTTTCCAACCTTAACGACTCTATGATTCTATGAATGCATCTCTTCAGATCACCTTGTGTCCATGCTACAAATGATAAAATCCCACCGATAAAAGACTAAACTGATTAAATCAAATTTTCTCATCAACATCACTGAGTTGCACTGATTTGTATGAAGCTATGCCCTTCATTAATGGTTTGGCTTACTGTGTCCAATGTATTTATAAGTAAAATTTATAAATACAAAATTTATTAAGTGAGAGGGTCTGCTGTCATAACCTGTGTCTGTCTATTTTCCTTAGGGATTTCTGCACCAGAGGTACAAAAAATCATTGTGAAAGGGTATGTTTTGTAGTCTTCAGCTGTAAAACAATCCGTTTTGCAGTGGTATTAGCTCTCCAGCATTCACACCAGAAAGTTGACTTGGCTTCTGGAGGGAGTATTGAGTGCCAAAACAGATTATTCCTACTGTGTAACCAGTTTTCACCTGTTTTTGTGTACGAAGGCGTAAATGAAAGAATACTTCTTGGAATGGTTTAATGGTTAAAGCAAGGTAGTGCAATTCAAGGCTTTGCTAGGCAGTAGCTTAGGTATACTCAGGATTGTTTGCAAACCACAGCAAACCGTTTTAACTATCTGTAAAGCACCTTCCCTGTCAGAAAAATGGGTGTAAGAATATTACCACTTTGCAGGCTTTATTACTCATGAGACTTAATGCTCTGAATTACTAGCTATCCTTATTGCAGTATGATTTTTTGAACGTCTCTTTTTTTCTCTAGTTTTGGTATGATTGGCTATCATAGCAATAGCCCTGTTTTTTATATGACATACTGTACTCGCTATTGTTTGAAATCACCATTAGAACACTCGACAATAACATTTTCTTTCCAAACTGGCATGTATTTTTTCCAGCACTGATTTTTTTTTCCCTTTCCTGTTTATCTAAAGTAGCTGAAAGAAAAGGACACATTGCGTCAAGACTGATAGGACAAGAATTAGACCTCCTGTATGTGCTGGTTGTATTCAGGCCTACAAGCGCTTCCTTTCTCCTCCCACATACCCAAAGCCAGCTCTGCTCCATTCTTTGGGGCAGGCAGGATATTGAGATTTACAAGACCTCTACCCTTCGAAGTGCTGGGAGACGGAGGTTCTTGCACATTTCCTTACAAAGCCTAAACCTGAGGAAAATAGATACGGGGATCGTGAGGATGGAAAGCTTCATATTCCCCACATTTCAGGTAGTGTGTTTGCCCTGGGAATGGTAGTAAAGGAATATACTGTGATTTGGTGCTTGGGATCGGTTACAATTTAAAACAGTCTGGGCTTAGTGCAGAGCCAAATTCTGAAGTGATTTAGTCCTGCTGCATATATGTTTACTCCTGCGTGGGTACAGACATAATGGGAGAAATTGCCCTGGTGGAATTGCAAAGGATTTGTTAACATAGGGAAATCTCACCGCTTTAATTTAAATGAGTTTAACAGATTACTGAAACTCGTGCCACACCCATGTTCCTTGTCTGTTTAAACTACATTTCAGTAAGTGCTTACTCCAGGGTTTGCAATAGTTTAAGTAAATTTGATATAAACTGTACAGTTACTTAAAGCAGTGTAATTTTCCTATGTAAACAAGAACATAGTCAAATCCTGTGGACAACCCCCTTCCTCCGGACCCAGCTGGAAAGCGTCACTGAGCCCAGTTACTTAGCACAGTCCTGTCAGCCACCTCCAACCGCTCAGCCATGGATGGGGTCTGTGTGCGCGCTCCCCAATATGTTTCAGGGTGGAGGGTAAAGGCGCATTAGCTCTGATGTGACAAATCCTGCCTGAAAGTGTGTTAGGGAGCGCTCACACCAGTGGCTCTGCTGACTGCTGGGGAGGCAGCAGCACTGGGAGGGCGGCAGTTAGTTAGAGGCAGCTGGAGGGCAGCAATATCTCAGACTGGGCCAGCTCTTTGCAGAGTGAGCATCTGCCCATCGCCTAACTAACTTCACACAAGCTAGGTTCCTTTCAACCAGCTTATTCACACTTTACATCTTATTAAAGAATTCAGAGTTGATTTAATTTACAGGGAGCATCAACTTCTGTCCACTACTGTGCCAGTATTCAATCTGTCACACATCAGGAGATTTGCCTACTGTAAATAATTTCCATTTCCCAGTTAGTGAAGAATATTCAAGAGAGCAGGTTTCAGTTCAAAATCCAAAGAGACTCCACTTGCCATTTCTCTTCAGGGAAGTGTATTGTCTATAATTGTAACTCTGGCATACCTTTGCACAGCTACTTTTCAGTTTCACTCTTCATTTGGTTTTGCTTTGTTTGCCACTGCTGACCAAAAGCAGCCTGTTTTTTCTTCCGGTGCCTAAAGTGGAAGTAAGTGGGGCAGGATCCAGTTGCCTCTGTTGTAACCAGGGAAGATCTTTTATAAATATCTGAAAAAGTGCTTTAGCATTAAGGAGCGAACAAGTAGGAGCTCATGGGCTACATTCAGTAGTGACTGAAAAGAGGATCAAATAGTTTCTTTCTGCATTTTCCCAGGGTTCAGCTCCATAGCAGTTTAAACTGCTCAGTCTGCTGTGCTCCCAACTGTGTGTTCCTCTCTCCTTCTCTTGCACTGGCACCAGCACTTTCCTGACCTGAGCAGTTGCATGAACTGGCTTAAACAGGCTGAAAAACAATCTGGGGGGATTTTTTTAGGCCACTCAGCTGAGACTGGTTGAAGGTGCCATAGAACTGCATCTTTAGGTAATCGTTCATCAGTTCCTCTAAGCTTTCCCGTTACATAAGGGAGCGCTGGCTCGTGCAGAAACTGTTTCCAGGACGGTTTCTGAATTTGGTGGCCTGTGTTTCATAGCTAACTTATAAATGCAATTCTCCATGCAGCTGGGACCTTCCATAAAGATGAAGCAGTGTACATTCTTAAAACCTCTTTAAAGAGTGTCCTAAGTTAATTGCTATACAAGCTGTTTGACATCAAGAAGTGTTCAGTTTCAGTGGGGTAGTACAAGTCTGCGGCATCTTCCTCTGTAAGATTGGGCCTACTTTGTAACAGTTACTAGGAGTCAACTAAGTTTGAAGGCATTTGCCTTTCAGAAGTCTGTAGCAAGAGCAGAGGTTAGAGCTGTGTTTGCTGTAGCCTGTTTGTTTCCCCTCCCAGCAGAGAGCTGTTCATCTACTTGATTGCTTCTCCATAAGGGATCCTCGTTCCCTGTTGACATACAGGACTGCACAGTAGTGAACACATCCAGGATGGGACCTGGAACTTTACTCCTGCGTCTCATCTCTAGTCTTTCTGAAGAGTCAGTGGCCCTCCTTGCGGTTAACTAGAGAAAGACCACAGTCAAGACTGGAAGCTTTGTTGGTGTTGGCAGAGAAGTCCCAGACTGAATGGCCAGAGCCCGTACACTGTTCCTGTCCTTAGCCTTCCTCTGCCTGATTCGGAGGCCGCACACTGGCAGAGAGTGGGGAAGCTTGTGCTGCTGCTCAGCCATCATGAGTGTGTTCTGTAGTTTGAGAGCTCCTGACCTCAGCATTCTTAAGGGCTTTTTATTTTTCAGCAACACTGAACTAATATGCAGGCAGACCAGAATGAGAAAGCTTTGATCAGGCAATCGTGGTTTGTTTTTGCTATGTCTTCTCCATCTATTGAGTAATCCCTGAAAAAAGGAGGGTGATAAGGAGTTAGTGGATATATGTGTTTGTAAGCACAGAAGCGCATATCACGATGCCTGCAAAATCAGAAAGCATTTACAACAAAAGTGTTGTAAACACATGAAAGCCCAGGCAGCGAACTCCAAAGGAAGCCCACAGGTTAAGACCAGTGCAGATATAGGCATGGAATTGCCCTTTATCCAGGCAGCAGGGAGCATCTGAGTATATCGATGTGTCTTAAGTGATCTGTTAAAGACTTTAAGGTTCTTTTGGACATGTTTGGTCATCTGGGCATTTGGAATTGCTGTCACCTTATCACTGATGGACATGCAAACCTAGTCATATCATGATTGTTGCAGTTGTCTTATACCTTCCATTATAAAATCCTTGTTTCATCTCACTATAATTTACTGTAACATTTGAGCCAAAAACGCTAGTATAAGGGACTTGTTTCTGGATGGTTTTGATGGAAAGGTTTTTCAAAAAGTTTGTATTGAGTGGTTGTCGTGCAAGTGATTGAGAGCAAGTTTTGGTTTTTTTAAGAAAATCTACGGCCTCCATTTCTGAGAACAGATTGCACATTGTTGATGGATGAATGGGATGTTAGGAGAAAAAAGGGGGAAAGATTTTTATTTTCACATGAAAATTTACACAGATAGTGATACTCTAAGCATCCTCCAGCACAAGGTTAAGTCCATTTTCTTTTGAAATTCCTTTTTCTAGCCTTACAAACTTTTGTGTCACTGAAAGGCAGTACTGGAGAATGGGAAGTTAAGCTGTATCCATCAGGCCGCAGTAGTCCTCTGGGCATCTTGAAGGAACAAGAATGGAAAGCAGTGAGGAGTAGGACAATGACAGCGATGGGCTGGGAAACTGTTGAAGCAGAAGAGTGTGGGAGTGACAGCTGCGATGAGGCTTCAGATTGGGGTGGGATATGAAGGATATCCATGTAGGGAGATATAGCTTAAAGGGACTAATCTCCAGACCTTAAATGTACACAGCGGTTTTTGAGTCTCGCTATTTCACTGTTCCGTAGCAACTGGCTGACAAGATGCTTCATTGCCCTCTTGCCTTTAGGAAAAGCAGTGTGGATCCTACTTGTGCAAGCAGTTAAAAGTATACATCTTAGATCTAAAGCTATCCGAACCCTAAAAATGCCAGCATTTTTCTGTGATGGAATGTTGGGGGGTAACGCAATTTGACATTTTAAATTAATAAGTGTTTGACAAAAATAAACCAAAACCTGGTATTTTGACTCTAGGAGTTTCCTCCTAATACAGCTGGAACTCAGTAAATTTTGCAAAAAATGCCATGTATGGCAACAAGTTCAAATCCTGATGTCTGATGACGGATGGGCCCATTCTCTGGAAACATTAAGGGTGTCTCATTTATGAATCCTCTGAAAAAAACAGTTCAGCAGTTCTATCCGGAGCAAGGAGGATTTTTGGTGAACTACAAGGCAAGAACTCTATCTAAATAACAATTTAAATTTTAAAGATCCCTTTGGTAAAATATTATCTACTTCTTCAATACAAATGAGTTCACGGCAAGGGCATCTTTTTGCTTTGGTAATAACTAAATTTGTTTCTTTCCCTAAATGTCTTTAAACTTCTGGAGTATCGGTGTATATAATTTGAGTTCGACCTATTTCTAGCAATCACAGTTGCTTCAAAATCTGGCTATACTGAAATGCCCTGTTTTGATATTGGCAGCATTTAAACCCTTCTCATCTTCCCCTTAAAAAGTGGAAACTATCTCTTGATTTGTTGAGGGGTAAGGAGTGGCCCAAAATGATAAAATAGTCTTAGGAGACTATAACATTTATCATGAGATGGAGATCTATTAGCATGTAAAATTTTCTTTGGCTTGATTGCATCTTGAAGTTTACCAGAACATACACAAATAGTTTCTAGTTCTAAGAAGTGTGCAGACCTCAGTTTTGCATATGGCCATCTCTCCAAACCACAAGTCACTAAAGAATGTCAGTGTGATGTTTGGCTGGTTAAAGGAGAGCAGCACTCCTAAAGCAGGCTTGTGGTTTTATCCCTGCAGTAAGAAGACTCAAACATTAGAGAAAGTATTTTCTTTCACATGTATTATAGTTTATTTTTTTCCATAGTCTGAAGCAGCAGCACCTGTGTAACCTTATTTAACTGCCTTCACACATTTTCTTTCCCTCAGCTAATATTCTGCCGATGTGACAAACTTTCCTCTCTTTGAACTGCAGAACACCGTAAAAGCTGGTATTTCTCAGTCGTGTCCAATAATGTGATTGTCTTCTATGTGCTGTTCATTGGGAGCTGTCTTTTTACTAATACTGGAAGAACATGACTGTTATCAAACAGGAATAAATCTTATGGGGAAGCTGTTACAACTTGTTAAAAAAGGCCAATGCATATAAGGTTCTATTGTTTGCTTAGCCCTGAGCCTTTCCCAAGCATGGATCGTTACAGATAATTTGCTGCTGCTCTTTTATTAAGAATTTTTCCTCCTGTGGAGGCTGTGAAGAAGTTATATCCATAGACTTGAATACAGTGTTAACAAGAGGAGCTCGCAGTTATGTTTCCTTACCTTAATGTTGACAAAAGTGAAAAATAGTATGTTTTACAACCTTTAAGTCCTTTCCTATCCTCTGAGGGATGTTCATTCAGTTTTTGGCTTCTCCTCTCATTCTGCTAATGAGAATGCCAGTTAGGCTGGGGTATTTGAAACCTGCATGTAAATTCACCAAGGACTACAAAGGACTGAGACTTGTCACGTATTTATTTTCTATTCACTGGGACACTACAGAAAACTTATAATCACAGTTTGCTCCCCAACCAAGGAATCTTGTCTCCATTCCTGTTATTTTCCACTCACAAGAATATATCCTTTTCTATTGCTAAGTGATGGTCGTTCACAGCAAATGATCTGCCATGCCAGTAAGTGGCATTCAGTTCCTCACTCGCTGCTCTCTGCTGTCTGGTGTGATTGCTTTTCTATCTGTTACTTCTTATCCAACCTAACAGAGCTGCCTATCCCTGGAGTGGCCCAGAACTGATTTCAAAGAAGTGCAGGACTCTGAAAAGATAGGTGCAAGTTCCTAGCAAGAGGAGGCAATTCACAGCTTAATTCAGTCATCTTCTGAGTCCAAAATACCTGCCCTCCAGTGACCAGAAAGTCTTATTTTTTGAACAGCCCTTTTGTTAGAGATCTTAGTAACATAGGGAAGGGAATTTGTTAAAATACTGGTTTTATTTCCACACTATCGCTTTAAATGTGAGCCAACTCTATGTTTTCCTCAGAACCAATGAGGCTTGAAAGTTTTTTAATTAAAAACCAGTGAAAGGTGGGGTTTGTATTTCCTTTCCCATAGAATGTATTTGAAGCACCTCTGTCTCCAGCTAGCTATGGGAGCAGAGCCAGCCCATAATGGTTTCAAGCCCAGTGTGTGCACAGGGAAAGGGGTTTTCACCTGATTGATGACACTGAAAGCGTTTGCAGTGCAGAGTGCTGAAGCTTGTAGCACTGAAGTTGTTTAGAAGAGAAGAGAGAGGAGGTGGATGTTTTCCAAAACCTGGCAATTCTTCCATGTCAAGTGCAGTAAATGGTGCATGAAGGGTCTCATTTCATCTGCTTGTGGGCACTCTGCTCCATGTGGGCACCTTTTGAAGTGGTTGCCAGAGGTTGTAGCTGAGATTGGTTGAACTTCCCTCAGAGTCCTTTTCCCTGGCCCTACAGCCATTCTTTCAGCTGGGCTGTCAAAAGTTTTGTTATTGGAGATATCCATTAGGACTTGTAGGTGTAGGGCTGAAAATTAATTGTTCACCCTGATATTGCTTAAGAATGCAAAGCAGTGTGACATTGAAACGTCTTCCACAATCTCAGTATCCTTTCCAACGTTACATTGCATTTACTGCTTCCTGGGCATCATATTGCTCCAGTTTTAATCTGAATTTCTTACCATATTCATAGTATCTCTACCTGATCTGTTACACAGTGGCCCTGTTGTCATTTCCTTAGGTATGATAACAACGTCATTGTCCAGCGTGACTTAATCTTTGCTGTAGGGCCTTGTGGCCTTGCAGTCATCTTTATAGCACATCGCTAATGGGAATGTTTCCAGCATTATGCTGGAGAGGGGAAAAGGAAACATCTTTGTAAAGGAGCTGCTCCCAATCATCACATGTGAGTAGGAGTGAGGACGTGTATTATGTTCAAGGTTCACAGGTTCAAGGAGCAGGAGATAGAATAGGGTGTTAAGCAGAATGTGAAACAGCCCCCAGGATTGCACTTTGGAGGAGTTGACTTCTTTTTGGGTGGGGAGGAGAAGACAACCTCAGGAGCACTTGAAAGTATGAAAAAGGTAGGAGAACTATGGAGACTAGAAAGAGGGGAAAGAGGCTGAGGAGAGAGCAAAGGGCAAGGTAGCCCGGACCTTGCTCATTGGGATGTGTATTTGTGAAAATGGGGCTGGATATCTGAAAATGTGCTTTTCTGCAAGTTTTCAGGTTTCTGCTTCTCACCAGCTCAGAAGCTGCATGCATGGCCTGTTTCATGATAGATTAGTGTTTCCGCTTGGAACCATAAAGAGCAGACATGCTTGAAGGATGGGCAGGTGGCAAGAGAAATTATCTGAGCTTTATCAAAAGCCAAAAATTCAGGGAGACAGACGTTTGGTTTCAGTTCTGGGCAGATGCTCGGGTCAAGTCTTGTTTTGTCCAAACCACTTCCCCTAACCTTAGACGTGATATTTTCAGAGTGAAAGGATGGGCAAAGCCCAGGGAGATTACAGAACATGGCTGTTTTGCAGCTGGCTGGACGTGGAATTCATCGGCAACAGAGCAAGACTCGCTCTTATCCTGCAGATATAGAGAGAGCTCAGACTTGTGCATGCACAGAGAAGCATGCACATGCATGCATGCACACACACCAGAACAAACCAGTTCTGTCCTGCCTGCTGGGGAGGCTTCGGTTACAGTATCTGAAGCCAGAGATTTTGTTTAAGCCATTCGGACTCTGAGAGCTGTAGCCCTGCCTGCCTCCTTCCTCTCTCAGCACCCAGCCAGAAAAATCCTCCCCCTCGCCTCCCTCCCTTTCCAGCACACACAACACAGAAAGCAAAAAACCAACCTAAGCTTGCCTTTGCAGCTGGGACTTATCAGCCAGAACGCACACATGTAGGTCATCCATGGGAACTTGGCAAAGTGTTGGATCAACGAGCGTGCGGGGGGGGGGGGTGCAGGGCAGCGGGAGGAGCAGGGCCGGGTTCTTTTTTTATCGTTATTATTATTATTGTCTGCTCTTTTAGAAAGGAAAAGGAAGAAAGATTACAGCAGCTTTTCTATTAAATGAAAAGATTAGCATGCCGTGGATGCTTTGCTGGGGCGTGATGAGATTCGCAGCAGATGAGTTGGTTGCTAGGCAATGCTAATGAAAAGCAGGCTTTCAAAACTTCTGTGCTGTGTGGGCCCAAAAGTTATCTAGCCTCCCTCCTGGAGGCCCCCCCAATCCCCCTGCCCCACGTAACCTCCCAAATATTTATAAAATCCTCACCAGGAACAAGAAAGCCAGAGGCTGGGCTGGGCTTTTGACAGCTCGCTCTTCCTGAGCTGCCTGGGAGACGCGCGAGCGCACACACACACACACACACACACGCACACAAAACTTTGCTGATTTTCTTTTCCTCCTTACAAAGGAGGAGGTAATTGAAAACAAAACAACAAACTTAAAAAAATCTAAAATAAACAAAAAACCCAAAACACAAGAAGAAGAAGAAAAGTGAGCAGTGGCTCCCAACCCCGCTTAGTCTCCAATTTCAGAGTTCAGTCAGAGTTTAGGTCTTGCATGTGTGTGTGTGTGCACGCTGGGGGTAGGTACATGTTTGTTTTTGATTTGTCTCCATGCGTTTTCAAGCTGGGTTCTAGCTTTTCCCCTCCTCCCGTCCTGCCACAATCCTCCTTTCCCTTTCAAGGCCTTCCAACACAATGAGCTTATTTTCCCATGCTCCCTGTGAAAGGCAGGGTATGTGCGTGAAAGCTGCAGCCTCGGAGGACCCTTTTAAATAAAAAGATTGAATGTCGCTGATGTTACAGACAGGGTTTCTGCTATTTTTACAAATGACCCATGTCTTCCTTGCCTTCTCAGAAGTATCAGCATTCTTAGATATCTGGCCATCTGTCTCTATCAATTGGTTTTTTAAGTGAATTTCATGTTGGTGTGACAGCCTTGAAGACTGAAGTTTCCTGCTTGCTCCATATTCTTATTGCTCTGGCTAGCGTGCCTCAATTCTAAAACAAAGTCCTTTCATAGCTGCAAAAAAGGGTATTTCCATGGTCGGTTCTTGGCTAAAACCACCAAAGAGGCACCATTTAACAAGGTCTAATTCAAAAATAGCCCGATCGAGTCATAGTGCCCTGTCATGAAAAAGCAACTCTGAAGTTACTGAGCTACTTTGGGCCTCTAGGTTGAAGATGGGAACTTGCAGAAGCAGTGCCTCCCTGCGCTGCCCGCTTTGAGTTTCACCCATCCCTTGCCCCAGTATATCACGTTGGATGTGAAAGATATATTCTCCCTTTAATGCCAGTGTGTATTTTTCGTGAATGCTTTTAGGGAAGTGAAAGGTTAGCATGAATTGGAAACAGAATTTTAAATTACTGTGAAGGGTGAATACAAGTCTCATATGGTGGTCTCATAAAGGTAGTCCAAGTTCAACCATTAATGATGTCGGTTGAGGTCTGCAGAGGCCGCTGGCATTTGGCTTAATGAAAACAAGAGCCTGTGGGGGTTTTGTGGGATTGTTTTGTTTTGTTTTGTTTTAAAACATGCCGGAGCAGCTCTGGTTTTCCTGGACTCTTTCTCACTGATGCCAGTGTGAATTGTTAATCAATAAGAAATTCCTCAGGCAGACAGATTTTGTGGGGCAACTACAGTGACCTCTTTACACCATATTTCAGATCACAAAGGCCTGTATGTTCTTTTTTTTCTCCTTTTCTCCTTTTTTCCCACCATCAGCACTGTTTTAGTCAGTACTAGGTGGATAGATGAGATATTAAACCAAGGTCCTGATCATGTGTGGTCATTACAAATCTCAAGGCGTTCCCTCCAGAAGTTAATCTTTCAATTATCAGTTAGGGGAATTCAGTTTTGCTTCCGTAAATTCTCCTGCTGTTTCAGTTGAATAGGGATGGCCAGTTTCTAAATGCTTGGGAATACAGCCAGCTGCTGTGTGCAGACTGTGGGATGACTATTCAGGTAATGCTCCATTATTTGAAGTAAGAATTTTGGTCCTGCGGGACATGTTACAGGATGTGTTAGGGAGCATGGTAAGGGCAAAGCAACCTTGTGCCCTCCCTCCTGTCCTTTGTCAGGCCAAGCAAAATGCCTGGAGGGCTCCATGTTTTTGATCTGTGCAAGCTCCATGCTGGCTCCAGGCATTCCAAGGCTGCACAGACATGCCTGCAAGATATTGTTGACCATGATAAAAGGATACATGTTTTTCACCTTCCTCCTAAGCTGTTGTTTAGTACTGACTGGGGTGACCAGCTGCTTCCCCCAGGTCCATTTCAGCTGTGGATGTAGCCATTCCTTTGTGTAGCTTGGTATTCTTACTTTGATATTTTCTAGAATAAAAAGTGATGGACAAATGCAAAACAGGGGCATCTCTGAAAATTAACATTATCTGATGTTCTATACTCTGAAATCAAAACCCAGCATGTGCCTTTCCCACATGGCTTTGACCGGAGTGGTGTCCCGAAAGCCTTGCACACGCATGCGCACTTGCATCACTCCTTATACTGCATGCCTTTGCAAGCAACCAGTCAAAGTGGTACAAAAATACTTTGTTTTGTAATATTAACAGAATTAGGTGATGAAACGCACATGTAAAACATGTCCAGTTTGCATTCACACACCGCTGGATTCTTCACTTTTACACTAACAGCTACTGAATTCTGAGCAGTCAGGTCTCACCAACATGATGGTTCATAGGAAACCCATTTGGTGGTCACCTCTGTGACCTCTGTGTGTGCTGTGTCTTGTATTCCCATATACAAGAATTCATAAAGGAAGTGCTAACCCAACCAGGAAAAAGGAGCCAGAACGTCTGATTTATCTATATTTACTTGTGGGAGATAAAGCTGGGATAAGTCTGGTGAAACATACTATACTGTAGGCTTCAAGGTGTTTAATTTGTTTAAAAAGTAGCTGACGCATTTCAAGTGCACAACTGAAAGTATTTCTGATAGCAAACTTCCCTTCATGTAAGGCTTGCCTGTGTGTCCACTGGAGTCAGTAGACTTATAAGTGAGTAAGATAGGGTGCATAACAGATATGGGGGTAAATGCTAGCAGACCTACGCAAGCAGAGCAGTATTTGCTGGTTGAGAGGTAGCAAAATATTTACTTTTTACCTGTAAGAAATGCTGTGTAACTGAAATTTGCTTTGCTGGATTTCTGGTACCACAACTGCCACTGCCATCCCTACTGATTGTTTGGAAAAGGTCCTCTGCAGATTCGCACACACTCAATTGATCATGAATGAAGGTAAGAGCAGTTATTAATCTTACTGCCTGGTTGCACTCTAAACCCCCTTCTAATCCTGCCTCTGTTCTCTTAGACAATGAATGCAGTGAGATGAAGGCAGGATCAATGCAAGCATGGAGCTGCCCTTTTTAGTAGTTGTCGTGGCAGGGTTTTATAGATCAGCAACAGTGAGTAGTTCTCAGTGTACTGGGGGGAGAAGGGGGAGAAGATGAATTAAAAGGGTCAGACATGATGCTCCTGAAGTGATGGCAGAGTCCCATCCTGACTCTTGGACTTTGGTGAATTTTTGGGTTCCTTGTATTTAATGACTGACCTAATGAGACATTACAGCCCTACTGCCCTTTGGAGATCCATGAAGAGCTCAACACAAACCAAGAAAGGGTGCATTGTGTCTTTGATACACTGGGCAGTATTTCACAGGCTGGCAGATTTAATAAAATCTCAGAGGAACCTCAGCTCATTTTTTAAGAGGCTTAACACTGAGTTAAAAGTTCCCTTTATTCCTGCATTGTTGGAGACCATTCGCTTCTTGTGTGCTGACAGAGGAGCTGCAGGGAATTGGGGCTTCATGAGCCCAGATTGGATGTGGGCAGCTGGTTGAGACTGGTTAGAAATCTGCAGGAGGAATAGCGGGATGTAAGAAGCTTCCTAAGCCTTTTTGTGATTCTCAGTCTTTGAAGTCATCCGATGCCTCACATGCAGTGTGAAAACTTTGCTTCACACCTGAAAGGAAAACCAAGCAAGCTACTGATAAGGCCTTTTGGTCAGTCATTTTGAGCTGCATGACATGAAGAAGCTATGTCTAGTACCAGTACTTCTAGTGATATTAGTTGTACCACCGTCAACATTAGGTAAGGATAACTGACTCCACAACTAGAAACATGAACAAGTTCACTCTCCCAAGTCCTTCCCTGACACACTGTTTATAGAGATAGCCAGAAAGGAAGTGTGAAGGTGGAGAAGACCTTACAAAGATTCATAAATGGATCCTTGGAGATTCAGATAGTGCCATAGTTTCTTGTTCAACGCTGCTAATCCAATGAAAAAAGCAAAAGGTGGGGAAGAAGAGCAGAGCTCTAGCCAGGCAGGCTGGAAGAGATCCACTCGAGCAGCAAGCTTTCTTTGATGTTCAGCACTGAGGACTGGGAGCATTTGGGCCAGGAAGCAAATCACTACATGTCATTTTGGAGTGCAGACCTAGAGCAGGTCAAAATCTGAAAACTGATGAATACTGAAAACTGCAGAGTTTGTTTTTGAACATCTGATCGCTTTCACCACTACTCTGCTCACTTCTGTTATTGTTATGGAGGTGCTGGTTGTAGACTGCATGGATAATTTCACAGCAAGAGTTCCAATCTATGCCATATGTTGACCCTTCAGTCTAACTTTATATAGAAAAACTGTCGCTCAGAAAACGTTAGTGATTAGTTTAAGGGAGGGGAAGAATTTTGCTTAGATTTTCAAAAGTGCAGGGTAACTACTTTTGAAATCCCTAGCACTCAAACGTTACCCTTTTTTGAAAAATGAAATACAGTTCTCATGGTATTTCAGTCACCACTAACTCTAAAATAGAATCCTTTTTAAACTCAGAAATTCATTGCTAGGTTGCTGCCCACTCCCATGGATAATGCAGGCTGCTGGAGTTTTGGATTTGAAATGGAAATGGAGTCTCCACCCAAGGACTGGTAGTTTTTCTTCCTTTCTTCTTTTCCTTGTCATTGATTGAAGTTTGGCTTTCTTAGTGGATAAAGGTTTATATACTTTAAGAAGCTTTAACGTGAGCAATTAGTCAGAATTGGCATCTGAAATGATTGGATATGAGGAAGGGAAGGCTCCAAACCCTGCTTTATAGGAATTTTTGCCAAATTATACTTCTCTGGTAATATAGCAGCTGAGGTCCCCCTTTCATTGATCCTTGTAAGATCCAGCAGAACCACGCTCCCTTCCTGCTGGCAGATGCAGATCCTGCAGAGATGAACAAAATACAACCTCTGTAGATATTTTTAAGATAACTCCTTTCTTGAGAGAAGACAGCAGAGGGGAACAAATGCTTTCAGGAAGAAGAAATTGCTGTTTGGAACTGGTATGTCTAGGGGCACTGTTGAATATCAAGAGAAGACAAAGAAAATTAAATGAACTATGACAAAGGAAGAGCCAGTCATGTAAAAGGCCAAGATGATTTGTGAGATTTTGCAATAGCCTCCCAAGAGGAGCAAGGCCTTTTGCTTGAGATGTTTAAAATTATACTGGACAGAGCAGTGGTAATTCAGCACATGGGCCCCCTTGGGACAGAGTGGATAAGCCACTGGGTCTCCCTTTGCATGTTCCCTTTACTCTTTTGTAACTCTTCCTGAATACCTCCATTCCAAATAATCATTTGTCTTCCCTGGACACCCATCCTGACTCTCTGTTCCTCCCCTTTTCCCCTTTAAGAAAGGAGCCATGTTTGATTCATGGTGTCAGTTATCTTCCAAGCTCTGCACTGATCCCAGGGGTAGGAGCAAGCTCATGGGGCCGATGAGGGTAGGAGTGATCAACTGCAGGCTTTCCTGTTGCTGAGCTTGCTGCAGGCCTGACCGTTTTTAAGACTTCAACAGATGTTTCTGCTTAGAAACTATTGGCATCTTTATGGACTGTTTTTTCCATTCTTCCCTCCCGGCCTGTGTCCCAACAGCAATGAATTATGTAAGACTACATTCTAGCCTTTTCTTTATTAATATTTCTGTAGATGTATCTCCAAGAAGTGCATCTAGAGTTCTCTCTCATAGTTTTAGGTGCGTCAGCTTTCTCTTTGACCAAAACACCCACCTACCCTTAAAAACACTTATATGCCTTTTCATCCTCTTACAGATACAGATGCCAAAAATCCAAGCACTAGAATCCCAGCTCCTGGCTTCAGATTCAAGACATCTCTCACTTTCATCCTGTGGTCTTAATCGATATGCCTTGTGCGTAAAGGTTAACCCCTTGCTATGGGGCTGCCTTTATTTGTCTCTAACTGCTGGTGCTTACCAAACAGTAATTAACAATAAGTAATGGCATGAGATTTAGAAACCGCTCCTAGAGCTCAAGACAGCTCCAACAAGAATCATCCCCACCTGGCTTAGTGGTTTAGCTGACAGTTATTGGAAATGAACAAGCTTCAGACAGCCTTTGGTGGAAGAAATGCACTGGACTGGTTTATTTGCATTGTTGATAAGCACTTGTAATCCCACAAAATATGCAGTGTAATGTGTGCAGGGCACCTGATGCAGTCTGGATAGACTTAACCCTTTTATATTGCATGGCAAAACTTCAAAGCTCAAAACTAGTTGGATTAAGTTTCTTAAAAAGGTGATGTAAGTACTATGTGCAAGACCACATACAAATTACTCTAACTTGGGAGACAGAGAAACTTTCTGCATTAGAAAATTTGGCATGGCACCACCGGACTACTACTTGATTTCACTTGTACTGTAGTAGCAGAAAAAAGCTCTTTCCTTCTTTGGGAACATACTACTAGAAGGAGACAGAGTAGTCTTAGCCAGTGTGCCATAGCCAAATGTGGGATTTTTATGCAGGCCTATGTCTAGTTATTACAGCAAAGGGTTGCTGTAAATCCTCTTGATGCACTTAGCAACTGAATTCCCACTGGAAGAAAAGCACATCTTTGCCAATATAATACTCTCATTGTTCATGACCTCAAACTCTTTTTGTGACTGTGCTGCTTCGACAAGGCACAATGTCATTTCAAGCACTCATCTTGGCATTTTACCCTTTCATGAATTGAGTGTGGATAAAGTTGCTGAGTAGATTACTTCCTTTTATTTACAGTATATGTATAGTTCTCCAGTAACAGCAAAGCAGGTTGACATTGTCCTACCCAGGTGCCTTTGCACTGGTTTTGCAGGACTGTGAGGGCTGGACAAAAACTCAGTCCTTTCTTGGCACCTTGTCTGAGACTGCCCAGCAAGAGAGGCAGCAGTACTGGTGGGTGTGATGTGGCTTTGGAACACTGAGGAGGCAAGCTGGACTGGTGATCTGGCCACTGGAGTCCCCCCAAAGGAGAGCAGAGCACGGTGTTGCCAGTGCAGGCACTGGATGCGACTCAGCTGGCCTGGGTGGCCTGAAATCTCAAGCTCAGCCCTCACTGAAGTTCCCTGCATTTTCCCTCCTGGAAGTAGAGTGGTGGATCTCTTCTGCTGAGAGCTGAAACATATACACAGTAGGAGAATATGAGTTAAACTTTAATTGTCCCAGCCTTTTTCTGTCTTTCAGCAGAAAACCATACTATAAGGATTGCCAGGTCAGCCAGTCTAGCATCTTTTGTCAGTAATTCATTTGTGAGAGAATTGCATACAGTAGGCACTATGGTAGACAGGGATTATTTAAGGCTTTTTCATTTTTATTTACTGGGAGATAAGGCATTGCTGATGTGAGCAGGTATTTCCCCTGTTTTGAACAGGGAGTGCCATTGCAGTTGGCAACATTTTGTCGACTGACGCAGAGAAGACAAGCTCTGTGCCCTAGTGTCTTCAGAGAGCTTGACATCACACAACCATCTTTGATGTACCTCCTTACTGCTGCCTCGTTTTGCTGTTACTGTTATTTTTAAGACCTAGTGTTCTACTGGTAAAAAGAGTTATATAGCAAAATGAAGAGACAAGATCTGAACTCAAAAATTCCTGTGCTCGCTCCTTTAGACCATGCTGTTTTTCTTAACAGACTTTAATTCACTTCAGGATGCAGAAGAGCTATGAGCCAAGGTATGAGCCATTATCCACTAACAAAAATCTGCAATAATAGCAAATGGAGCATGTAAGCTGCCTTGCCAAGGAACTTGATGCTCTCTTTTCTCAGAGGTCTCTGTGCTGAAGGTCTCCCCAGATCTCTCTGTTAAATATGAAATCTCATACATCCCTGGGGCCCATGACTGACCCCCTGGCTAATGGCTTTTTGCCAGTCTTGTTTTGTATCGTTATATTGTTGGCTGACACTGCATTTTTACAGTTTAGTTTTGTTTCTCGTAGTCTTAGAAGTGGCCATTTTCATTGTCAATAAATACATCTTTTCGCCCAGTACACAGTATTCTCCTGGCAGCTTGGTGCTTGCAGGCTATAGGGAGCTGTGAACAACACTGTTTATACTTTCTGCTGATACCAGAACATTAGCATATAAATAGGGGAGAGATTTAAACAGGCTAAAACAGCCCCAGCCTGGCCTATTGGGAAGGGAGGACAAGCTGCTTTTCACTCTCCTTGCCAAGGATGTCAACTTTTCTGTGGGACTATAGCAAGAATGAAGGGCTTAAAGAGATGGGAAGCTTTTATCTGACAAAAGAAAGGTCGATGAGCCTTAGAAATGCAGAAATGGACTGAATAACAGTCTGCCTGTTGGGATTCCCTTGTGAGCCCTGTTGGTGTTAGTGTGGGGGTGTGGAGGGAGGGTAATTACTTAAAAATCGCCACTGAGCTGTGGGATAAGAGCTTCCTTTAAAGGGGGACGTACAGGAAAGTGTTAAAAATAGAATAATTGCACCTGGAGTGAGCATATCGCTTTAGAAAAAGTTATTTCATTTGCCTAAAGAAACATATCATATGACCTTTAGCATTTTTTTAGCTGCACAGTATGTCAGAAACATGGTACAGCCAAATACTAAATCAAACAACTCTTCTATCTTATCTATTTATTGAATTACTAAAATTCCTCTCACCTTTGGCACCAGTGAGAGACAGGCACTAATGATGCAGTTACTGTCAAATGGCTTGAGTCCTTTTTTTATGCAGCTGAAGTTTCATTTTATTTTTCATAACAGAATAGGTAAAGCAGGGTTAACAGAAGTGTAGAGGCAAGGGAGAAAAGACGTTCTCGGTTAACAGTCCTTTGGAAACCGGAAACCAAGACAAGGAGAAAGAAAAGCCAGAGATGATGTTTCCAGGTGAGAAAGAGGGACTGTGGGATTTTAAAGATGACTGTCACATGAAGAGTGGGGGTGAAACTGTGAAACAGAACTTACCTGTGCTTGGGATTTGTTGTGTGCTTTATAGACGTGCCTCAGCAGGGCCTTCGCATAGACCTTTGGAGATACTTCCATTTCAAGGCTGGAGAGCTCGGGGTGGAGCAGTCACTTGCCCCATTCTCCTTCACTCTCCTGGGAGGGGGAATGTTGGTGATGTTGGTTTTCCTCTTCAGAAGCAATGAAATTTTGTGCCAAAACAAGAAATTTCCATGATTGTTTTGTACCATTACCTTTCTGCGGTGGAAAAGACTGGTTTCAAAGTAACATCCCCAAAACTGGAAGAGAAACTGTGATTTGCATAGTGCTTACTACACAAAGGTTTCTACAGGAGTGTCTTGCATAGCCACCAGAAGTGTGGCAGTAAGAGGGGTACATAAAAAGAGGAAGAGATGGAAAATGAGCAGGCTTCTACTCTACGTCTCTTCCTAGAGCTCTTTGCTATTCATCGGGCTCCTTCCGATGACTTAACTCATGGGTCAAAATGAAGCTTGAGTCCTGGAATAACTTGCAGTGGTGGTAAAACACAAGTCAAAAGGCACCTTCCAAAACAAGCCACAGAGCGCAGGCAATCTTGTGCCTCGGCGGTCAGGAGCTAGTGCAAGCAGGAGGCAAACCTGTTCTTTGCTTCGGAGTGCAGGTTACCAGCAGAGAAGCCACTGCCTTTGTAGCGGTAGGAATGTCCAATTGCACACTGCTGGGGTGGCTCAGTGAGAAAAGGAGATATTTCTGTGCTGGGGGGATGTGGATGTCCCAGAAGGGGAGAGGCTTTAGGGATTGAGGGCTGCAGAAGACTCTGGTATTTCAGAGAAGGCCTTGATCACAGAGCCACCATGTTCTCCTACAGGATTAGTTGCCCTTAGATTAACCTCGTTAGCTGTAATTATAAAGTCTGACACATTTCCCTCTCATTATCTCCCCTGTATCATGCTGTAGGACGTCTTCTCGTGCTTCTGTCTTTTTATCTGGTAGGTTAGAGACCAGATTTTTTTCACTATATTATCTCTCAAGCCTTTTTCCTCCAATGTAAACTGGCCAGTTTTAGCACAGGCTGCATTGCAGTGATCCCAGTTCAGTATCTCACTTTTGTCAGGCAAATGTGAGACAAAAAGGACAGCTAGTTATTGTTCAGATAGTAACCTTGATGCCACTGGGGATAAAACTCTGCTTTGTCTTTGGGTTGGGATTCCAGTCCCATGGGCTTTTCCCAGTCTTTGGTGAGTGGGCGTGGCAAAATGCTCTCAATCTTGTGGAATTCCTGGGCCTCTGTTGGGAAGGAGATGGCGAGAGCACCACTGCCCTGGTGGCTTGAGGGAAGGGTTAATAAAGTACCAAGGGGCCCGTGTTCAAGGCAGGATGGTCAACCAAAACTGAGCAGGAGAGAGGAGTTACAAAGTACATATACAGCCAAAAGACAGAGGAAGGATTCTGTTCAAACCTAGCAAATGTGGAAACTAACCTGAGATGCTCTTTGCTGGTGTGGATCTCTAGCACTGGAACAAGAGTGAAAATGAACCAGGGACTGCGGTAGTGGGACTAAGAGAGCTGCTTGGCTGTACAGTCCCCATGCTGGATTTAAACATCCTTGGTGTCACAGTGGACATTCTTTCTTTTCAAGAAGCAGGGGTAAACCAGAGCAGCACTGTAGGCATTAAAAGCCCAGGGTGGAGAGATGATATCTGGAGTTGAGCTACATTAAATGCCCCCTACTCTCCATGCACTTGGTTTATGTTATATGCAACAAGGTTAACTGGAAGTTTGCCCTTCCTCAGTTTGGTTGCCACTTGTAACCTATGTCAGATCCCATTTAGTCTCCGTTAAAAAAAAATAAATTATGTTGATAGTCCCTGTTGTATATACTCCTCTCACCAGAGGGCAATGAAGTCAAGTCTCTTAGTACAGGACTGTCCAGTATCCTGTAAGTGATGCTCCCTGTGTGCTGAAACCCAAAGAACACCACCTGACTCTGGCAACAGAATTTGAATAGAAAGGTGTCAGTGGGTCAGGGTGACTCCAGCACAACAGGTGGCACACAGATAAGCAGGCTGCCCTAATTGTCTGCAGAACAGCATGGGATACCAGTGTGAGGACTTGGCAACAGTCACTGCAGGAGGAACTGGCATTCACACCTACTTTGTGGCAGATAAACTTACCTGCATCGCAGTAAATCTGCTTCCAAAGTGGGTTTAATAGCCTGCATTAATAAGGCAGATACATTGCAAAAACAGTGGGGTTTGGAGGCAAGACACTTCAAAGCAATTGAAGTCAACTTGCAGCACAGCTGAAGTGCAGAAAAGCTGCAATGGATGGAAGGCCTGCAGGAAGCAAAATGGGAAGAGTTGAGCATGAGCTGGTGCCAGTCCTTGCAGGATTTTAAAGAGGGCTGATCTGAATTGATTGGATCAAAAGTGAATGGAGAGGCTAACCAATGCAAAGAACTGTGTTTGTAATGTCTTCATTTTTCCATTACCTTTCCTTATTCTCTCTAGAGTGCTGCTATTGCATCTCGCAGCAATAAGCAGCTCAGCCAAGGGCTGTCATTTGGTATTCCAGTCTGACCCAGTATTTTGCAGGGTGCCAAACAGCCACAGTGTAGATGCCTCAACCCTCCCCCCAGCCCCAACACACAGAGAAGCATCTATGCAAAGTCTGACAAAGCCTTTCAAATGCCCTGCAAGTGGGACAAAGGTAGCAAGAAATGAGATCTCTTATCAGATTTCAAGAGTCCGTTTAAAAATTTTGCTGTGTTGGGTGAACTGGCGTTCTCACCAGCAGGCTCTGGGAGATGAAACTTGCTTTTGGGTACTAGCTTGACTTTGATCCAGGAGGCTCATCATGGCTACTATTTAAGGTTTGACTCGGAGGCTGTTGGAGGAGAGTGTGTTTGGAGGGTGTTTTGAGGGACAGTGGCTTTCTGTAAAGCCCTGTGGCCAGGTTGCAGCCAAATCCCAGCTTGTTCGAAGAGATGGTCCCATTTCTGATCAGAGAGGGCTGAGGTCAGGATAGGCTACGGAGGATTAGCTCCCACTCCCTCCTGGAGCAACTCCTGCTCATACCTGTGCTGCGGTAAAGGATTTCGCACTCTGACGCTGCCAGTCCATCCCCATGCGTGAACACAAAAAGTGTATTTGCCACAAGAGCATGGGCCTGGGAAGATGGCAGTTCGGCCAGGCTGAGGTCGGGTGCACCGGCTGTGCCTTCCCTCCCTCACCACTGGATAAATACGCCGCTCCTTCCCCCTTCGCCTGCCCATTTTCCACAGCAGAGAGCAGACACAAGGGGACCCTTTCATCTTGGCACATCCCCTTGCTGATTAATGTGATGCAATGTTCCCACCACGACGACACTATGCCGGCCATGTAATTAGGCGGGAGATAATGAATGCTTCAGAGACTATTCAGGCGGCAGCGCCCGCCTCCCCGCCGAACCAGCTCCTTTCTCAGCAGTGAAGCCAAGCGGAAGGAGAGGCATGCCATCGGTGCCGCACTTAATTTGCGCTTAATTGCGCAGGAATCGGGGGTGGGGGGCTCTCCCAGTAGAAAAGAGTAAGGGCCGGTGTGGGAGAGGTGGGCAAGTGGGTCTACTCTGGTATCTCGGGGCCAAATTTTTTTTTTTCTGGTGTCTTTTCATGTGTTTGACCTTGTGGCAGGAGAAGCCTTAAATGTGCACATCTCTGGCTTTGTATGTGTGTGCCTTTTTTGTTTCAAATCATTAGCGAAAGCAGTCGTTTAACAAGCATAAGAGTCTGTCTTCTCAGTAACCCAGAGGCAAAGATGCTGGTGCTCCTTAGTGGCCTTTGTAATGTGGGAAACATACTGGGGACACAATAGGCTTATTCTCTTTTAGGGGGCTTTACAATTAAGCTGCCATTGTCTGGCTAACATTAGCAAGAAAGATACTCCCTTTTCTCCCCGGCCCCTATGCAGACTCTGAGAAAAAAAAAAAAACAACAATTGGTTTAAAATGCACTATCCAAACGCCTTCAGATCAATCGAGAATAAAGCCAGCAAGGAGCTGAAAGTCTGTCTGATCAGCTGGAAGCCAATGAATATACTGTCAAAGGTCTTAGCAGGAATTCTGTCCTCTGCTCAAATTGCTTTCTGGAATGTTTTATTGTTTGTTTGTTGATGCAGGGCCTTTTTAAACTTCATATGTGAGCATACCGTATACTAAATGTAGGCACTGCAGCCTGGTGTAAGCAACTGGTAAAACTTATCATAAACTGAATTCAGTAGTTATAAAAATAAAAAGGTAACTGAGGTTTTGCATTAGGTGCAAATAGGCAGAAAGCAGCTCCTGGTGATAGCAATGAAGCAGGGAAGCTCAGTTTGTGTGTGGATGAGATTAATTTCTCAGCAAAAGGTCACTGGGGGGTGGAGTATATCAAAAGAGTAACTTACAAGTTATAAAACAGAACAATTCATATGCACACTCATATTTAAGCCAGCTTCACTCCAACAAGCTCTAAAGCCATAATGTGCCCTTTTGTAAATAAGTGTGTTCCCATTCAGACCCACTGATCACCCTAATGAATTACGTGACAGACTCTTTTGTGCATCCCTTCTTGAATGGCAAATGGGTGCAGGTTATATTATTCTATTGCTTAAATCCATTTTCTAATCAATTTAGTATATAACGTGCACTGCATATCACTGCTGCACATTTTGACTCCGCATCAGATGGTACACCGAAACTTCTTAAGTTTTCCTAGCATATTTCACTGAGAATCTTTTCATGCTGCAAAGTAATAGTAGAGTTGTGACCAAAACAAAAAAAAAAAATTCTGACAGGGATAACAGCTTTTACAAAAGAAAAAAATCAGTTCCACTGACATCTTCACAGAGCTACCCAGTGGTATGCACAGTCATGTGCCTCTGTGTCATGCAAGCACACTGCATTTGTTTGTGCCATACCATTGCGTCCCAAAGCAGATGCACGTAGTCTCACTGTAACCCTCAGATCATGTGTCGTCTGTTTCCCCTCCCTCTGTCACATGCACAAACACGGCCTACAGGCTCTGTGTGTGAAATGTAGAAGGGAATTAGATGACACAAGATGTGAGGGTTATAGTGCCTCTAAAATTGATGGTCAACATTTTATTGGTGTCAGGGAGTCAAAGGTTAAGAGGAAAATGAAGCGATATTGGAACTAAGGAGCCCAGTTGTTACTGCCCAAAACTGAGAAAGAACTGTCCTGAAAGGAGATTCAAATGTTTTCCTTCTGCCTACACTGTTTGTTGGCAAGGAATGCTCTAGCATGAACTTAGTTTAGTACTTCTCTCAGTAGCATGATGTCCTCCAGAGGAACATAAAGTCAGTGTCAGCATTGATTCTGGTTTGTAAACTATATTGATGAGTGCCATTCCTATAAATCGACCAGGCAGAGGTACAGGTATTTGATTGTCTTGCTGACAGCTTGAGGCAGCATCCTGTAGCAGCAAACATGCTGAATGGGTTTCAAGAGGAATGAGCACAAGCGCAAATCATGCAGGATCTGTGAGACCAGCTTGCTCTCAAAGTAGGATATCTCCTTGTGATCTTTTTCCCTCTGCCTAATCTGGTAGCAGAGCAAATTGCATCAAGCTCCGGCATGTACTGCACGTCTGGGAGTGGGTTTTCCAGTACAAAAGCCATTCAGTCACCAAGAGTTCAGTGACATGACCTTTCTCAAGGCAACCCACAAAGAGATTGGCACTTCTAGAATTATGTGATATTGACAACATCTGGAGTTCAGTTGCCTCTGGTAAAAAAACAGATGTTTTGCTTCTGCTGGTCACAAATTTTTCCCCATGATCACCATTCTGATTTCTGTTTAAAGTTGGATTCAGCCAAGAAATGAACATAAATGTGCTTGGAAACTGTCCCAAAGAATCTGCCATCTGAACTTAAAGTTTTGCTGCTTTACTTGCTCTTGACAGGCTCTGAAACCCATCCAGATTTCTAGTTGGGATGGAGTTTCTGTTGCATCTTTCCTATTGGCCCACGTGATGTGAGGACCATCCCAGTGAAACCCTGACACTGTAGTAGCAAGGAACAAGGTAAGGGAAGAGGCTCTTTATGTGTCCCTTGCTGCTACTATAACAAGGAAAGAGCCACCTATGCTCCCAAATGATGCTAAACCTGGACCATATTTTGGTCTTTTGTGGCTGTTGTAGAATAAACCAAAGGAAAAGTTAGGTAAGAATAATGATGCTAAGTAGCACCAAGATCACAGAGCCTTTGCTGACCAGTTGACTTGTTTTTTTTCATAACTCATGATGCAGCTTGTGTAGACTGACAGGCTCCTGCAGAGGGAAAAGAGTGTTGAGAAGTCAATAGGGTAAGAGTTCATATTCACTTCCCATTTGCTGTGCAAGCCCTTTACCCTTAGCTATTCTGGCCAAGCAAAAGGGGTCGACCAACAGTTTCTGGACTGTCTCAGGGTTGAGGAATCCCAAGACTGGCACAAGAAATCCAACCAGGGGAAGGAGGCACAGCCAAAGTACTTCTGTTCACCAGCAAACCTCAGCAGCTAGGACGGTCTTTTGGCACAGCTCAGAGCACATCTGGGAACGTACGCCATTTGCGCCAAGCACACAATCCCGGAGTGCAGTGGCTGTAGGATGACAAGTTTGCTGGGAAATGGGAGAGCGAAGGGGGAGCCGCAGGAGGCCTGGCATGGTGCTGAGCTCAGTCTTGACTCTGCACACCAGCTCTGGCATTGGTATAGTCCGGGCTCTGTGCTCTCTACCCTCCCATGCCCAGTGCAATACCAGCCAGATGTAAAACTCCTGCTGACTCATGCCATGGCCTGGAACAGTCTTGGCTTTGCCTGTGTTCGGTTCCCCATGCAGCACAGCATGGTCATGTTCGCGTACAAAATCCTCTCTGCTAAGTGTCACTGTTTATCGCTGTCCTAGCTTTTCTTGCGTGCCCGTTCCCCAGCTGAAAAACATATTTCTGGCCCACCTACGACTAACTTCTTCCCAGTATAAAACGTCCCAGTATAAAACTTCCCCACTTTAAAAAAGAGTTGGAGTACCCTGGACCAGGAAGAGGGCTGTCGGAAGACAACACAATGGCTTTATATAAGCAACCAAGTAACCAGCTCTAGGGGAGGGTACAAAAGGAGGGTGAAAGCAAGCCTATAGCCTGCTTCTGTGCTTGCCAGCCCAACAGGCACCTGTTTTGCCAGTGCTGAGAGCTCAGAAATAAGGGAACACTAAAGAGTTAAAAAGGTTTTCAGGGAAGGGAGGCTGGTGAGAGAAGAGGGGAAAGAGGAGGAGCAATCCTCTTGTGCACAGACTTTCCAGAGCCTCCAGAGATCAGTAAGCCCGAGGGAACCACAGGCCTATGCATAGGATGTTTATTTTGTTTAGATCTGTTTTAATTTAGATGTTTGGGATCTAAATAGATAATGATTTACCCTAAAATTGATGTATGGTGACAGGATATAACTTGTCATAGCAAACAGAACTGCAAGGAGTGACCAAAATTCAACCTTCAGATTCAGCCTAAAATCCAGCATGATAGCAAGGGAAGCTTACAGTCATATTCGGAGACAAGCAGTTGTTTGCTGTGAGTCATGAAAATATTTGAGATCTGAGAAGGTACCAAAATAGCTCAGACATGCACCTATATGTGTCACGCTTAGCCACATCTTACTGGTCCCTGGTAGCCAGCCTTTCTCTGGTTTAATTTCATCTCATTATCCAAAGATACGCCCCTTGTGCATTTATTTTGTTAATGAAATGCCGGCTTTATTGGAATATCAACTCTATAGGCTTGCCAGGACATATATAAAAAAGAACAGCCATAAAATATGTTCATTATTATTGCAGTGTAATGCCAGGTCCAGTACTGCTTCCAGAAAGCAGGAGAGGGAGAACAGAACTTAACATGTCCCTGACCTGTCTAGAGGGACAAAACAGAGACCTTTTATTTTATTTGTTTCTACAGTGACTCAGTCTGTAGTAACTGGGTTAAAGTCCACTTAGAAACGAATAGAACAAAAGGCCTCCTGTTAGTGCTGGATATTTTCCCTCTTCAGATATCACCAGAAGGATTTATAAAAAAAAAAAAAAAAAAAAAAGGAAAAAAAAGCCCTCCAGCAGAATGCAGGAAACCACAAGCTTATGGGAATGTAGCAGCACTTTGGAAAGGAAAACACTGCCTCAGACTTTCATCTGCAGGGCTTGCTTTTTTTCCCCCCCCATTTTTTCCTTACCTTCTTTTCATCTCCTTACAGCTAGAAACATTTGCCAGGTTAACAGAGAGCCTGGAGAAAAGGCTGGTGGGGAGAGCAATTAGGTTGACAGGAGGTCATTGCCAGATCTCAGACAGAGAGAAAAAAATTGTCTTCTGCAGATCACTGTAGTCTGCAAGGGGGCTCCAGCAGAGAGGGAGCAAGCTTTGGTGCAGCTGGAGCTTGCAACTTCCAGTCCCATGGTTTATTGCTGTGGGTCTTACTGGGGCCAGAACCCTGGATCCTACAGGCTATACTACAGGGGCAAAAAAGGGCATTTTCATAATTTTTATTTGGTATGTTCGATCTCTTCTTTTTTCATAGAATCATAGAATTGTTAAGGTTTTTTACATGGCTTAATGACATCTAAGTAATAAATTACATAATGTATCCAAAATGCTTCCTGCCTTCCATTCCAAGTATTGTCATGACATGCCTGTGTTTTCATTATAAAGCAAACATTCACTGAATTTCATTAATTTTCACTTCAACTTTTTCCTAAGGAATGTGAACTGACAATAACAGAAAAAGCATGTTGAAATGATATTTTGCATATAAGAATGAGCACTTCATTGAATTGTCCAGAACTCCCCTTTCCCCTCTCAAAAAAAAAAAAAAAAAAAGCAACTCCAAACCTGAGGAAAATTGCAGCTATCTAAAATGAAATGGAAAAATTGAGTTAAATGTTACTTCTTACCTACAGCTTTAGCTATTATTGTGATCCTGGTTTGTACAAAAGGATATGTTACTTTTTGTTAGGTGAGCTTTATGTTGACCTAGATCAGGGAAACAGCTTGGTGAAATGAGCAATGTGTTGGGTGTAAAGAAAGAATGGGAATGCATAGCCAGAGATGGACCACATAAACCAAATGTGGGTTTAATTTAGACTGCTGCAGAACCATAATCTCAAGTGGTAAGCTTTTGAGTGACTTGACCAAGACTGCATAGCACATAAGTAGTTACTTTATTTAGTTAGATGACTGATTCCATACTGAGTTATAGAAGTTTGACTTTTGTGTGTTCAAAATAAATAGGTAAACAGAGTTGACCTTGCTGTGCCAATTTTGCTGAGGACTGATGACACCATGCAGAAAATTCAGTCTTTAAAACAGATTTCCATCCTTAATATAAGTGAATTAGTTGCTTGTAGTGGTTGGTACCATGATACATAAAGTGTCTCCTCTCTAGGTCATTGGGGCCGGTCTCCATTTCAGACAGCAATGAGAAACAAAAATCAAATGGCTGGTTTTTGCTCATGTGAAGTGAGTTATTCCAGATTCTAGTGGACAAAACCTCTAAATTTGGCTTCCTTATCAGCATTTTCATTAAAATAATCAAGTTCAAATATTCTATCTTCTTTCACAGTCTCCTGCCTTAGCCTTCTCTAGGTTCTCCCAGAGAAGATTAGAATCTTCTAGATTCTATCTGAATTCTCTATATATCTATCTGAATCTCTAGAGTCAGAGAACTAGAATTTGAGCTCTCCTAGCCTCTCTTCATATGTCACCTGCTCCAGCCCCTAACCATTTTCCAGCCCTTCCACTGGACTTCACTTAAGCTTGCCAACGTCTTTCTTGCACTGTATGCCTTAAGACTGGACACAATATTCCAGTATTTATTAACTAACACATGGTTAAAGGCTATTTTGTCCTTAGCGTGATCACAGCTAGTCACAGTTGAAAGCATGTTTTAAAACCCTGTCCAGAACTAGAAAATTAAGCCTGGCTAGCCAGGATGTTTTAAAACCCAGTTGGGACTACTTACACTGAGAAATTCCAACGTCTTACAACATGTGCTAACTAACACAGTGTTTGGCACTCAGAGTAGATAAGAGTGACTGTTCCTGCCTTGATAGTTTTAAGCCTGGATCTTAAGAGTTAGCTGTTTTCAGACATAATTTTAAATGTAACGGTTATATTTAGCATCATCCCAGTAAACAGGTGTTCTAATACAAAACCATCTTCTAGTGTAAATGTGTGCTGACTTTGAGCATGTTTGGTAGCTAGTGCAGTTTATTACATGATGCACTTTGATCTCATCCTTACGCATCAACCGCCCGGACGGAAATGGAAACATGCTGCTGGTTCATAAGGGAGAAGGCTTGCACAGCTCTGGCTAAGGGAGGTCACTGGAGCATGTCAGTCTCTGCCATATCACTGTACAGCATGGCATCACCACGTACAGAAAGGCACATTCTTTGCTTTTTAAGGTCTAAACCATCCTTGATAACCAGCACTGATGATGCTAGTGTTCACTGGGAACAGGGAATGGAGAACATTCTCTGAAATCTGTTTCAGGTTCAGAGCTGCTAACTCCACCTTCCTGAGCCTCGAGAGAGAAGCGTTTTTCCTCCACTCCATCTGGTACAGCACTCTGGAAAACTTAAGTTTGGCCCACACCCTCCTCAGCCCCTGAACTTTGTAATTTTTCAGCTGCCAGAATCACTAACTGCCCAGTTTTATGTAACTACAAATATCTGCAGTGGAGCTGGAGAATACACACATGGAGGAAGTTTTGTGGCTTTTAAGCTATGCCCAGAATTTTGCCTTTTTTTTTTTTTGGTGGGAGGGGGAAGAGGAGGAATGCAGTGGGGCTATACACAGGACTTTTCAAAATCGAATGGAAATTCTATCTGCTGTGAGGATAGATGTAGGTCTGCTTTTGAAACCCCCCTCTTTTTGGAAGGGGCCTGAAACACATTTGAGGGGGAGTAGTGTTGCTGTTACATTTGGTAAGTGTAAATACATCAATAGTAATTTTTAGAGGTTTTCAGTTCTTCATGTTTGTTGCCTGTTACTCTCAGGGGCCAAATCTAACTTGTAACAGCTATTGCCAATGTCTGTATAGCCAAAAGAGACCAGTGGTTTTCCCCAACCCCAGCTAACAGCTTCTCAGATGAATATACTGTGCCTTGGCTTCTGCAGCCAAGCAAAGCAAACAGACATGAAGCTTTTGTGGCACTTGAAGCTTTATACTCCAGTACCACAGGAAAAATGGCAAACACTCAGAGAAGTCAGGCGGGGCAGGGAGCCTCACATTTCCAGGGCCTGTAACCCCATTTCCCTCATTCCCTTTCAAAGAGCAACTCAGTTTTTCTGTTTGCTGTTTCAAAAACGTTGTGGTGGTTTGTGTGTGTGTGTGAAAGACAGCAAACTGGAAGAACGAGGCTTAAGCACTGTAATACCGAAACAGCAAACATCCTATCAAGCCAGGAACAACCCTGCAATAAACTAGCGTATCCAGACCTGTAATCACAAGTGACCTAGCAATAACAAATCAGTGCATGCCTATGGGTGTGGGGGAGAGATGAGCAGAAGTGAAAGACACAGATTCCCAGAAGTGTAGAGAAAGAGGACAGAAAAATTGAGGTGTGGAGGAGATAAACAGGAGGAGCATGCACTTTGAGTGTGTTGTTTGTGCATGTACAGCCTAAGTAGTTGAAGTGAAAACTTTCTTCCTGTTTCCTACAACATGTGGAATTTCATGCTTCTGCCAAATGTTGAAACAGGAGCAAAAATCAGCAACAGTTCCTCTTGAAACAAATTAAAACTGCATGAAAACAGCAAACTGTTAACACAGCATCCAAGTCAGAGTTGTTAGCTGCAGCTAGTTGTGCCAGTGGTCTGAGCCAGAGGTAGGAGCCACTGCAGTTGTAGGGGGATGAAATTAAATTAATAGCAAAATGGAAGCTTGCAGAAGTAAGCTGTCGGTAAGGTTAGTTTTAAAGGGATGTGGTTAAAGATAAATATCAAAGTGTGCATAGCAGAGCTATGTTAATGAATTGCAGTCTTTCCAGTGACAGAATCGAAGTCATTACTCAAGTCAGACTGCAGATGTGGAGGTATGATGCTCTTGCCATATAACTGAAAGGTGTCAGTCTTCTTCCAGGTTGCACAACTACCTTCCTGGATATCAATAAAGTGGAGCTTTTGGTTAGGACAGCTATGCCTCTCCCAGGGACAAGGAGAGACTGAAACAGCAAGGGAAGAGTGGATTTCTGACCATGTGTATCCTCTGTCCATGGGAGAGACAAATACGTCAGTGCAAACAGGATTACTGCTTCACAGTCCTTGGTGAGATTTTTCTTCTGCAACCCCTTTGAGACCCTGTTGATGCACAGTGTGTGTGCTGCAGGCTGAATTCGTTCCTGAGTGCACTTAGTATTTAAAGACATTAATAATTTAGGGCTGTCTGCCACAGCTTCATTTAGTGTGATTGCAGCTTCTGACCTCTCCAGGGTCCAATTCCCAAAAAGCAAGGGACTGGGGCACGGGCACAGAGAGTGCCCGGCTGTGGAACACCCTACACATCGGGATATGACCATGGACTCCAGGGAGAGTCTTCCAAAGGACCGAGATTAATGCTTGTCAAGGAGAGGAGTTATTTTACTGAAGTCCCAATTTTTTATCAGATGTCCTCACCACGTTGATATTGTGGAGCCAGAGAGGTTAGGGGCCTGAACAGTGTTGTTACTGCAGCAGTCCTGCTTGCTTCCCATATATTCTCCTGGCTTTAAGGCACTTGATGAGTTGTTGGGTCTCTGGCATGTAAACAGAGCCCCTCACTCAGTGCTGTTTGGTGCATCCTTAGCCAGTGCCAGGCTCAGAGGGCAATAGACCAGGCTCAGGAGGCTCTAATGGTGGTAATGACAATGCTGGAGTTTACAGCCAAGGTCAGGGACAAGAGAGCAGCCCATCTTTGGGGGACGCCATAAATGGTTGTCAAGTTCAGATTTGGGAAAGCAGCAAATGGATGTGTCTGGTTTTTTGTTTTCTTCCAGGGCTGACTTGGGAGGCTGAGTGACTGAAGTCTGACCATACACTAAACCTTGCACATTCCAGCCAGGGCACTGATCAAAGCTGGCCAGAGACATTGGTTGTGTGGAAATGGGAGGTGGTGCCCTCTGTGTGTTGTCATGTTAAAGGTTTTTTTCTCTCAAATCAAATTTGGGCCCTGCATTGGCATAGGACTTCTTCCCTCTCCACCCTACCCAGGCCAGCTGGCTCGAGGCTCTAGAGCTTGGCAGATATGTTTTGGGCTGGGTACGTATCAGCACTGTCCTCCCTCTCTTGAAATTCTTAGTTTTGCTTGAACTGCAGTTGAAAGAGTGGAGTTATTTGAGCAGAGGATGAGGAGAATGGAAAGGAAAGAGGAGGTTGAGAAGTGTGGCTTTGAGCACACATCCAGAGCTACTCCACATGGGGTGGTGTGCTGGTTTTGGCTGAGAAGGGGTTAATTCTCCTCACTGTGGGGGTCGGGTACCTTTCCAGCTTCCCGCACTCTGCCGCGTGGCGGGGGGGGGGGCTGGGAGGGGCGGGGCCATGGCGGGGGCGGCTGACCCTGACTGGCCAATGGCAGGTTCATTCCATACCACGTGACACCATGACCAGTATATTGGGGGGGGCAGTGGCAGCGCGGGGGCGGCGCGGCGTCAGGTCAGCGGGCGGTGAGCGGCTGCGTCATGTGCGGCTTGTTTCGGCGGTTTGTTCCCCTCCCTCTCCCTTCGCCGCCCTCCCCCCCCCGGGTTCACGCCTCTCGTTGTTTTCCTTTCCATTGCATTTTTCTTGTTGTTGTTTTTAATTTTAATTATTAAACTGTTCTTATCCCAACCCACGAGCGTTACCCTTCTGATTCTCTCCCCTGTCCCACTGGTGGGGGAGTGAGCAAGCGACTGTTCGGGGCTGAGCTGCTGGCTAAACCACAACAGTCTTTTTTGGCACCTAACATGGGGCTCGAGGGTTGGAGATACTAACAGCTGCTGGTCACAGCACCATGTTCTAATTTTTGCAGTTGGTGTTAAAGATTGGTTTGTTGAGTCTGCTGTGTTCTGCTGTGATTAGTGATGTTTTGCCTACAAGATTTGTCATGCAAACACTGTTTTTCAGCTTTATCTGGTATTTGGGGTTTTTGCTGAAACCGTTACTGTACCTTGGATACCACCTCATTGAGGCAATCAGCAATTATGCCTCCTCCTCGGCGAGATCTTATATGGAGGAAATACAGAATGGTGTCTTTGCATCTTTATTCTATGATGTCTCTGCCTTTATTACAACAACCTTTTTGTATCTTGAACATCCTTGAGTGGTTAAGGTGCACTTATTGTTAGTTTTTGGGCATGTTGTTTTGGTTTTGACTAAGCAACTTAAGAATATCACCCAGAAATCTGCCCCAAGGCTTGATAGTTACGAGGGGCAGGGCATGTGGGATAGCATGGGCGAATACCTAGGGCAGTGGGCACCCCCAGTGTTTTGGAGTTTCACCCCTGAACAAGTGCAGAATCCTGAAAAACTAGCAGAATATTTGGAGAAAGTATTTTATTACGCTGGGAACTCCAGAGAGACACAGATAACTGCAACGTGCCGGGGCCTGGCCCATGCATACCAAGCCCTGCTCAACAGTATTCAGTGCTCCCAAGGGGAAGAGAATGTCTCTGGATTGAAAGGCATAGTGACAGGCACTGCGGCTACTCAAACCCCCACGACAGGTACTGGAGCTGACTCGGAGAATCAACCCATGCCAATATCAGTCGCCCCCATACACAAGACGAAATATTGGAAGCGGACGTCAACTCATTTAGAACGGGATGATGAAGAAGAAGAATCAGGGCCATCACGGGGAGAGGAGGAAGAAGTCATAAATGAAACGGAGACCACCCGATCCCTGTCCTTGAGTGAGCTGCGAGATACACGAAAAGATTTCAGCTGTCGTTCAGGTGAGCACATTGTCACCTGGCTGCTTCGATGCTGGGATAACGGGGCCAGTAGCCTGGAACTAGAGGGAAAAGAAGCCAAACAACTGAGTTCCCTTTCTGGGGAAGGGGGCGTTGACAAAGCAACTGGAAAAAGAACGCAAGCCCTCAGCCTCTGGAGGCGACTCCTGTCCGGAGTGAAGGAAAGGTATCCCTTTAAAGAAGATGTTACATATCGCCCAGGAAAATGGACAACCATGGAGAAAGGCATCCAGTATCTAAGGGAATTAGCTGTGCTTGAGGTGATTTATGGTGACCTGGATAATCAACAGGCATCCAGAGATCCAGATGAAGCCGAGTGCGCACGACCCATGTGGCAGAAGTTTCTACGGAGCGCACCATCCTCGTATGCAGCCTCATTGACAGTGATGGCCTGGACAGGGGATGAGGCACCAACGGTGGCGGAGGTGATTGATAGACTCCGGGATTACGGAGCAAATATCTCTTCCTCGCTAGTCTCTGCTGTGGAGAAACTATCCCAAGAGGTCCAGCAACTCAAAGAAGATATGTCCTGCTCCCCACCTCTATGGGGTAGTGTCTCAGCTGTTAGGAACAAGCGTCCTCTGGCTCAAAGGAGAGGATACACACCACGGGCCACCCTATGGTTCTACCTGCGTGACCACGGAGAGGACATGATGAGGTGGGATGGCAAGCCTACCGCTCGACCTTAGAGGCACGTGTACGTGAGCTGCAAGGAAGAACAATCACTCAGGGAGGGTCTTCCAGGAAAGCTGCTGCTCCGATTTCCAGTGAGCAGGTCCCCAGGCAGAGGAGTAGAAGTGCTGATTTTATTTCTGAGCTTAATAGAGAGACTCTTGATTCAGATTTACAGGAAGTGAGTTGTGACTGCCATGATCAGGACTAGAGGTGCCCTGCCTCCAGCCAGGTGGAGGAAAGGGATAACCGGGTTTACAGGACTGTGTGGATCCAATGGCCTGGCACGTCTGACCCCAGGAGTATAAAGCTTTAGTGGGCACCGGCGCACAGTGCACCCTAATGCCATCAAACTCTATAGGGGCAGAACCCATCAGCATTGCTGGAGTGACAGGGGGATCCCAAGAGCTAACTGTATTGGAGGCCGAAGTGAGCCTAACCAGGAATGAGTGGCAAAAGCACCCCATTGTGACTGGCCCAGAGGCTCCGTGCATCCTTGGCATAGACTACCTCAGGAGAGGGTATTTCAAGGACCCAAAAGGGTACAGGTGGGCTTTTGGTGTAGCTGCCTTGGGGACGGAGGAAATTAAACAGCTGTCTACCTTGCCCGGTCTCTCGAAGGACCCTTCTTTTGTGGGGTTGCTGAGGGTCAAAGAACAACAGTTGCTGATCGCCACCACAACAGTGCACCGGCAGCAATATCGCACCAACAGAGACTCTCTGATTCCCATCCATGAGCTCATTCACTGACTGAAGAGCCAAGGAGTCATCAGTAAGACCCACTCACCTTTTAACAGTCCCATATGGCCAGTGCGGAAGTCTAACAGAGAGTGGAGGCTAACAGTAGACTATCGTGGCCTGAATGAAGTCACTCCACCGTTGAGTGCTGCTGAGCCAGACATGCTAGAACTTCAATACGAACTGGAGTCCAGGGCAGCCAAGTGGTATGCCACAATTGATATTGCTAATGCATTCTTCTCAATCCCTCTGGCAGCAGAAATCCTACGTACTGTGGAAGGAGATGGAGTCCCTGTAGTGCACGTAAAAAATATGCTGGGCAACACAGTCTGGGTTCTTCCTGCCTCAGGCAAAGGCAAACCCATTCGTGGGATTGCTTTTGCTCGAGGACCTGGGTGCACTTGGTGGGTGACGTGGGAGGATGGAGGATTCTGGTGTGTGCCTCAAGGGGATTTGATTTTGGGCGAAAACAGCCAATGAACTGAATGGCACAATGCGAACTGCTATATAATATTGTGTGTCACCTCTGTGTTGTATCAATGATATCATAGTACAAACCTCCCAATCCATGGAAGATAAACTTTGATGAAACAAGCAAAGTGCAGCAGTGATGGAACAATGACTGACTCGGTATGCAGCGACCCAACGCACACACACCATCTCTCCCGCCCTGAAAGCCTGATACGGCAGATGGAGCCCAGAGTCATGGACTGGGTGAACTCAATGGACATTTTAATGGACATTTTACAGGGAAGGTCCATGAACTAAGGGAATGATGTCTGTGTATTATGTTAAAGGATGGGAAGGGGAGGGGTGGTGGTTGGTGAGGTTGTACTGGATCGTATGGGGCCTGGGCATGGTGTAAATGGTATGGAATAAGGGGTGGAGAATGTGCTGGTTTTGGCTGAGAAGGGGTTAATTCTCCTCACTGTAGTGCCTGTGGTGGTCAGGGACCTTTCCAGCTTCCCATGCTCTGCCACGTGGGCAAGAGGCTGGGAGGGGCGGGGCCACGGCCAGAACAGCTGATCCCGACTGGCCAATGAGATGTTCATTCCGTACCATGTGACACCGTGACCAGTATGTTAATGGGGGCAGTTGCGGCTCGGGGAGGTGCGGTGTTGGGTCAGCGGGCGGTGAGCGGCTGCGTCCCATGTGGTTTGTTTCAGTGGTTCATCCCCCTCCCTTCCCCCCCCCGCCCCCAGGTTCGCGCCTCTCGTTGTTTTCCATTGCATTTTTGTTGTTGGTTTTTTTTTTTTAATTTTAATTATTAAACTGTTCTTATCCCAACCCATGAGTGTTACCCTTCTGATTCTCTTCCCCATCCCACTGGTGGGGGAGTGAGCGAGCGACTGTGTGCGGCTGAGTTGCCGGCTAAACCACGACAGGTGGCAGGAATGATAGAAGTGATAAGGGTGGCAGGCTTGTCTCGTGGTGCTGCCATGGAGCAGAGGGCTAGAGCCCTTGCCTCTCTCCCCTCTTACCCTCCAGTGTGGGATGGCAGTGCAAGGATGGAGAGGCGGGTCCTGGTGAGGTACACCATTACCCTATACTTTTGAGGCTGGAGTTGTCCCATGTCCCCTGTGGCCAGGAAGAAGTGTCTGCAGTGGTTCCTCCCAGCGTGGTGAAGGGCACTCTGTGCACCATTGCAGCCTGCACCCAAAGGCTCCCAGATTTCACTAACTGCCAAGTCGATGGAGCCAAAATCGACTTTGCTTTATGGTGGCAGGCTCCATTTCAGAGGATGTGCGTGTATTTTTCTAAGCTACACAAATTGACACAGCAAATAGTCCCAGTATGGGTGGAAAAGGTAAAACGCTGTGACCTCATTTCAACAAAAAACTCATCCATCATGTGAAGAAGTAATTAAAAAGAATGGTGATTAAACACATGCCAGCAAATACCTTCAAATCCTACATCATTGGTGCCCAAAATAAGCAGTTCCTGTGCACATTTGGGGAAAAAGCTAGTGCTTCATGTTTTCCTCTTTCAGCCTGTGCAGCCTCCAAGTCCTGTGCAGCCAACTTGCTTCTTAAGGCTTCCTTGTCAGACGCAAAGGGTTAATTTCAGGAAAAAGGAGAAGTTCTCTCTCTTGATAAAAATTACAAGAAAAAATCACAGTGTGCTTAGCTGTATTGGGAATGAAGTTGTGTCCCAGCTTTGCATCCTGGAAATTAGCACTTTCATAAACCAGTATCTTAAGCAGAGAGGTGATATTCCAAAACTGCAGACACCAGACTCTTGAGAGACTTAACAGCTGCCCTTGGGAGGGTGTTCTGTACATTTCCTTTTTTATTCCCCTGTCCTGATGTTTATTTGGTTTCTGTTTCTCTTTCTGCTAAAGATGAAACAACAGATTGAGTTCTAACTTTTGGGAGAGTCAGACGTATTCAGATTTTTAATTGGATTCATGTAGCATAATAATGGGTTAAATGAAACCAAATATGCCTGTGTTCTAAGAAAGTTTGGTTCCAGATCCAAACATCATATCTAAATTAAGTTCTTGTTTCCCCACTACTAGCCAGCAACCATGGTGAGATAAGTGAAATCAGATGGGGAAAAAAAGGAGGCTCAAATTTATGGCAGAAAAGTTCTTAATGCAATAGCATATCTTTGGCTGCCCTGTTGAGGAAGGGAAGAGAGGAATATTTCTGTCTACTCCTACTTTACAACCGGCTAGGTACACTAACCTTTTTTGCTTTCTTCTGAACGAGTTGACTTTTGTTGGAAGCAGAGTACTGGCATGATCTGGCACAAGAAGCCTATGTACCCATCTGCCTGGCCTCTGGACAGGCAGATCTGACTTTCAGGTAAAATGCTGCCTGCCTTCTCTGTCTTGTGCTCAGTTACTAGCAATGATAGGCTTGTGTAGGAGCTGTTAGGAAGGCTTTGAGTCTCACCATGACCAAAGTCTCATGCAGTTGTGGAAAGCAGACTACATGACAGGGTGTATGACAAGGCCAAACAGGCCTGATGGGAGGAGTAGATGGCAGGGGAGAGGATGAATCTACTATGTGCTTGGCCCGTGCAAACTCATGTAGTCACAGCTGGGAAAGTTCAATTCCAGATTTCTTTGTGTTTAAGTGAAAAGAAAAGGAAAGAAAAATCCAGTGGTGGAGAGGGGAAAGTACCGTGCATCCAACTGGAGTTAAAAGGAATAAGTAGGTGATTCCTGTCTGAGGCTTTGGTATGTATATGGGGTGTTATGAACCCCTCTGCCTCCCAGGTTCCCCATGTGCCTTCTCAGGGTCACAGCAAGCCTGAAAGAGTGCCAGGAGTGCACCTTCAGCCTGGGTGGACATACATGGTGGTCTTTATCCCGATTACAGAAACAACAAGAGCGAGACCTAGAGTCACACGGTGGGTCTGATTGTCTCTTGTGACTGTTGTACAGCCGTGCCACTCCATTATTGCAGAAGACCTGCTCTGACTTGTGACTATGTGTGAAAGAGGAATTAAGTTGTGTAAGTCCATGGCAGAGCAGAGCACACAGCTAAGAACTTCTGATGGCCTGGCACAACTTTGTGTTGAGGCTTTGCATTGTTTCTTCCATCTGCATTGGAAAAAGTGTACACATGCGTTGCAGTAAGTGAAAACTTGACAGTGTTTTCACTTCCCTCTCACCGCTTCAGCTGGCATCTCCTCTCTTGTTATCTGAGGACATCTTCTCCTTGCATAAGAAACCACAAGCGCATTGAGACTGCGCTGTCGCAAGTAGAAAAACACGCAGTCGCATCAGTGGGTATGAAGCACAGAGCCCTCTCGTCCTTCCGCTCCTGGGACAGATGCCATCGGCTGTCCATTACTCCAGGTTACCATGAGCCCCATCCCTGGCTCTCCCAAAGTGCATCTTAAGTTTCTGTCAGGAGAGCTTGGGGGACCCAGAAACAGACCTTCTGCCTGCTCCAGCAGCTCCATGTCGTGCCTGCCTAGTGCTGACCTTCCCTGCCCTTTGGCCTCTGCCGTTTCCTCCTGACCTTGCGGGATTATTCCTGCTGTGCCTTCTCCAGGTGAAGGCCCCTTGGCTGCTGCTTTAGTGCTGAGGGGTGACCATGAGAGGAAAGAAGAAAATCCCCTTCTGATGACTTGCTTTAGTGGAGGGCAGTAATCGATACCCTGGGCACCCTGCTGAAGCACCGGTGGAAAAGCATGTTAACCCTCCATGTGCTAAGCTCCCTCAGGCTGCTATCTTCCCCCACCACCACGCTCAACTGCACACGTTTCCAGCCAGGAGGGCCCTTCTCTGTCCTTAAGATATCCAATCATGCCCGTCCTGCCCTGTTTTCTAGGTTTGGCCCGAAGAACAAGATCAGAGGTGGGATTTTTGCTGGAGTTCATCCTTGCCTTATCCTTGTCTGCTTGAAGGGTTGGCTGTGGGTAATGGAAAGAGCCACTTCCTTGGTTACTGCACCACAGGCCACGGGCGTTGGAAGGGGGAAGCGGGGGGGGGGATGTTTTGTTTGTTTGTTTTACTTTCCCTGAACCATGAAGCAGTTCAGCGCAGTGCTGAAGGTGGGATACCGGACATGAGGGACAGGATCTGGTTCTGCACGTTGTCCCTCCCCTTTCCCGGAGGAGTGGGTATTGTGGCCCCAGCAGCCTTTTCAGGCCGTGCCAGCAGGGCAGTGAGAACTCGGCCCACAGATTGCATCAGGGCTCTTTTTCTGGTCATGCTGGTTGGTTACAGTAAGAAAATACTTCAAATTCCTAGTGAAAAATCCTTTCTTCCTTTCATTATTACTGGGCCAGACAAGCTAAGCTAGCACCGGAGCACTGAATGGCAGCTTGCTAGCAGTGCACACAGTGGTGCCAGTGTGGGAGGCAGGACTCCCGAGTCCTCACCCCAGCTTTGCTCTGTGGTGTTTTATATAAACCTCAAAAAAAAAAATCAATTAACTTGCTTTACATTTTGTCTGAACCTATCTGGGCATAAAACAGGATCATTGATACAATCCCAAATGTTGTTTAAAAGCTCAGTTAGCTGACGGGAGTAAAACAGATCTTGCAGTGAAAGATACTGAAGTGAAAAGTGGTGGGACTTGATTTCTGAGCAAAGTTGCTTTCATATGCACCAGCAGGTACCTTAAATAGGCGCTTCTTTTTTTTTTTATTTCTGTTCCTCATCTTTTGCAGAAATTTAACATATGTTCTGGACACTAGGTTGGATCCAAAACAGATTAAGGCTTCCAATTCAAGGTGCCTTGCCTCATCACTGAGGCATTAGCAGTGAGGTGTGAATGGAGGTAGTCAGCAATGCAAGTTGGTGTGGAGAATGTACTGGTTAAATCTTATTGGTGGACTGTGAAATGTAAATTAATTAATATTTTGAAAAGATTTGATGATTTTTCACCTGCAAACCCGAGTATATGTTCAGTGGTTAACAGACTAGTGATTGAGGCATGAAGACACCCTGTCTAGCCCTCACAGTCTCTAAACTGGGAATGTTTATCTTGGTTTATGTCTGAGTTGATTTATCTTTGCTTCTTTCTCAGGGCTTTTTTTTCCTTTTTTTTTTTTTTTTTTTTTGGTGATTTGGATCATTGCTTTAACTCCTGGGAAGTCTGAGAAGCACATTTTCTCTTTTCTTGGGAGATGGACACTAAATTCCTTACAGAATTTATTTGATCAATATGAAATCAATGGGGAAATTAAAGTGTTCAATCTCACTATAGGTGCACTCCATCTGTGGGGGTTTTACTTAAGAGAGGAATGAAGAAAAAGAGAAGTTTGAGGATCCAAGATTTATGTATATCGTACGTTGTCAGTCTCTGTCCTGTTATGTGGAGATAGCCTTCAGTTCTTTCCCTGTATGTTTCCCATTTCCCCCTTTATTTTAATTTGTGTTTCAAAACACAATTTTCCCGTGGTTTTCTTTAGCTTTCTTTAAATATTTTTAAAATATTCATTAGCCTCATAGTAGTCCTTCTAAGTAAATGTCTTTCAATAGTAAAACCTTTTACAGGTGGAAAACTGAGGTACAGAGTATTATATAGTATAATTACTTAATGAATTAAAAAATATTTCAAAACTTCAAAGTGCCTTTCCTTGTCAGCCTATATTTTATGCTTTCATATCAGAGAAGCTTCTCTGAGCATTCTTTAAATGAAAAACATGAACCGTGTGATAGTGGGCAAAGAGCAGATAGTGAACAAAGTCATTTTGGTGGAAATCTTTGGGAATTCCAAGTACCCATCATATCTCCAGATGGCCTGAAGGCCATGTTTTTTATTGCAGTGTTTTCATTGGTTTTTGAAATAGTTTTAAGACATTTCCAGATGTCTTGATTAGAAAAGGTGCTGGTAAAGGTTGAAGCCCAGGTTACCACTGTAAAGGTGTAAGAACCTCATGGTAAAAAATCCTACCCTTCTTTCTTATGGTGCTTATGTAGGCCTATCAGCCTAGTATCTGAGCATCTCGTGCGCATTTAAAAATAGAAAGAAAGTAACAAACCCTCTGTCTCTCTCTTCCTTCCCAGCCTGTAAGTGAAATAGCTTGATTTGTTCAAATTACTTTTTTCTTGTGGGTTCTAAATATTTAGTTGTGGTTTTACACTGTTTATCTACTGTTCCATTACTCCACTGAGAGGGGGGAAAGAAGATGCCATTTCCATTATTTTGCAGAACTCAAAAAGCCAGTGTTACATGTTGCCTCTGCTTATTCCCATGTAGAGGTTAACCAACACCATTCCCAGAGCTGTACATTCATTACTTTATTGATGCACAACCAGGGATGTTTCGGCAGGATTCTGTGTTGTGTAAGCCATGTGTGATGTTAAAGGAGGGCTGCTATATACGTTAATTGCAGCCATTCATAGGATGGGTGTGGAGATCTAATATTTCCTTGTAGAATATGTTTGAGAAATCATTATATTCCCTTATTAATACCCTCTGAATTTGGTAAAGTAACATGATGTTAAATGAGGGTCATTTTTCTCCGTTTTGTCTATCTTTCCTGCCTCAGTGTAAAGCACACTGATCATTTTAAATATCAGCTTGATTTCTCATTCACATTTCTGCTTTCTCCTTTGAGATAACAGTGTGCACAGCTCCATGTTTTCCACCTTAATTATTGTTTAAAAGGCACTGTGCAGGATTGCAAAGGAGTTTCCTGAAGACACTGAAATTTATGGCCGCTGTTAGCCCTTTTCCTGAGGGAGTTCTGAAGATTTATTCCTTTCATGTGTCAAATTTTTTATATCTATATCTCCCTGAAAAGATCTGAAGGCCTTAAATTGAACCAGGTAATCTGTACAGTCATTTGTGCTGGGGGAAGCGGCTTGTATTTAGTAAGCACAATGTTGCATGGAAAGTGAACTCAAACCTCTTCAAATCATCCCAAATGCAGTGACTACCAAAAATAAAGCTTGAGGCCATAAAGACGCACATCACACTGTGATCCCAGTCCTTGGAGTTGGATGCACGTGTCCATTGCCTTGGACATTAGAATGGGGCCATGTTCCTTGAGAGTCACCGTCTAGATCAAGTTTTTCTTGGCTGTCATAGTTGTTTGCATGTCCTACATCAGGGAGGCATGCAGACCTTGATGCTCTGTGCCACTATGACAGCAGTCTGTTCTTTCAGTACAGCATGATAATTGCTAGCATGTCTAAAATTTTGCCTCTTCTGCCAGCATAGCCTCTATTTTTCTGTGTTTCACTAAGCAGCAGGGTTTTTTCTTTTTCTTTTATTTGAGCTGAGGAATTCAGATGGCTGAGATACAGTGCTATCTGTGAAGTGAAGGCAGTATATAGTTAGGCATCCTAAATGCTCTCCTGGCATCCAAGGGTGCCATGTCTCACACATTTATACATGTCTAATGGTATGGAGAAGGTAACTGAGCCATGTGGGCCTCTGTGGTTACAGAATTGTCTCTGTGTATCATGACTCTTTGGGAGGAGAAGGAATGTGAGACGAGTCTTGGTCTTCCACGTTCACATGCAGCAGAGTGTTAAACTGAGACAGCAGCATTTTGTGATCATTAGAGCTAGAGACTGCTGAGAAATGCTATCATCTGAGTACTTCTTGCCTCTTTCCTCATAGTACAAAATAAATTTCCATAGTAGAAAATATTTCTCTTTCAGAAGTGTCATATTATTTCCAAGTTACACAATCTAACAGTAGGAAAAAGTAATTAAGGGTAACACACAGTTACAGAAACAGGACACAGATATTTGTCTGAATGTATCATCTGCAGTATGCTCTATGAAACATCTGACTTTCCCGTAAGAATCTCTATGATGCTTCCAGTTCCTTTATAACATTAGAGACATAACATTTTCTTCTGTCCTCCGAAGGATCTCACAGCTAATAATAGTTTTAAAGAGCTATCAGTGTTTAAGTGGAAACTTCAAAAAGTGCTTTCCTTTTCTAAGTTAGTTCTGCCAGTATTTCAAATTTTCTGTCATTCTTTACTGAAAATACCATTCGTTTGGAAACAGGATATCTGCTGCTTCTTATCTGTGTCTTTTGGTTAATCTGCTTGTGGTATCTAATCACGCAGTTTCTGATTTGGAAAATGATTCTCCTTCTTTACAAACTCAAGCACATACAAATAGCATGTACAAATATTCCATCAAGAGCCTGCCTGCTCATGTGTACAAAACTGCAGATAAGTCCTTTATGTCCACCCGTCTGTTTTGGGACCTATTTTGAAATCTCTGTCACTGCAGTAAGAACCTCTGAGCGACTTATGGAGGCTTAAGTTGGTGGCTTGGTTTGCCTTTATGCTGGCCCATTCCTCACTCATCTTTCACCAGCCTTCTTTGCCCACATGTACTCTTTTCCACCGTTGCAATAACCTTCCCCTTCCTTCACCTTGCTTTCCCTCTGTCCAGACACCAGCCCCAAACACTTCCTCTCTACCTATAAGGCAAACCCTGCTTTGTTAAGTACTTTGTTAAGTATGGGAGTAGGAACTTCATGAATTCTAACGCTAACTCTGACACCCAAATGTTGGGCAAGACACTTTTAACTTTCATCTCCTGATTATTTCCCTGGGTGGCTAAGCAGGAAAATAATTCCTAGTTAAAAGCTTTGCAGAGGTTCTGTGGCTTAATTAGATGTTGGTGTATGAACTACCAACATTAAAAGTACAGACAACAGTATGGGTGCTGAGGATCTTAACCACAAACATCCCTTTCAGTGTCACTCTTATTCTTTTAACTTAATTAACAGAAGTTAATATTTTCACTTTGTAACTTAATGGTTTTTACAGCTTAGAGTTTATGAAAGGCACCACACCAGATCTTCTGAAAATGTAATTGCATATTATTATAATTATGGCTAAGAAATGTACTTTGTGTGTTAGCAGAACAGTAAGATAAGAATCCTTGCCCTTCTCAACTACTTGGCACTGAAGCACCCAGATCCCTGCAATTTAGGCCTCGGTCCTGCACCCCATCTGTATGCCTCACATTGTACGAGTGAGAGGTCCTTTTTCTTGAACGCATAGAGCATTGCCTGGTTACAGATAACATGTTTTAGTCATAGATCTGAAAGAACATGACCAAGAAGGGCACACACAGTTTTCCTCATTTTACAGTAGAAACCATGTAATACAGTACATGGTAGAATGTGGCATTAGCCAATGGGAGTTCCAGGCTCCCTTCTACCTGGTCTGACACGCAGGGGCTGTAATAGCAGTCTCTGCATCCTTCATTTTACAATATGGAGAGAGAATGGTGGTGGTCCTTTAAACAAACCTTTTATACTTGCTGCTTAAATCAAGGGAGATGCAGAAAACTATGGCATGAGTAGGGAGTGAATTAATTTTCTAATTCTTTCATGCTTAATTATTTCTGCTGTTTCTAGCAATGTCGGTAAGAGTACTTTAACATATGCGTCCACATCCAGTTGCCCACAGCACATGCGCAGCCTTTCATGACTGAAGTTGCATGCATGTACAAGACGGCAGAAATGAAACAACTGTAAGTCTCTTTAAGATTTATAAATGGTGGAGGACCGAAAGGGTTAAGGGAAGCCCTCTGCATATACCTGGTATATAAAACTGTCATGTAATCAAATGAGAGGAATGCACTCCACTGTGTACATTAGCAAACACTCCATGAAAGCTGGCTGGCACAGGCTCAGGGTTTTCAGTGCTGCCTTGCACTACAAAGCCTTTCTTTGTTCTCTCAGCTCTGTTTTAAATATCTGATGACTATTCCACACCATGTCAGTGCCAAATCCCCAGCTTCACTGCAAACTCTTTACAACAGCACATTGTGGGCAGATCAGATGGGGATGGGCTGGTAGAGTGTGGGTCTCTCCCCTTTCTTTGCTTCTCAGGGAAGTCGTCTCACCAGCTCTGCCATCTCCCTGTAATTTCTGTAGCCCCTTGTGCAGCCACCTGGATAGTTTTCAAAGCCAGAAGGAGTAACTTGGGAGCGCAGAAATTGAACTTAGACGTGGCAACAGCACTCCACAAGTGTGCATCAGGATGGGTGTAGTTGAGGTTCAGCCAAGGAAGGGCAAATGAATCAAAGAGTGTTCTTGCAACAAATATTTTTGTTGAAACTTGTTGTGCCTATACTGTTGTTGGCTGGATCTTGCCTGAGCTTGCTAGCCAAATGGGATTGGGCTTTGAAAAAAAATTAAAGATTTCCTATGAACACGCACACAGTAAGGCAGGAAGTGATGCTGATGACTCAGAAGACGATGTTCCTTCTTGATTTGGAATTAAAGTACTTCCCTGGAAGGATATTAACACAGCAGCACACATCTCAGCCTCTGTCAGATGAGAAGTTAAACCAGGGTCTCATCTCCTCATGCTCATTAAGGATGCTTTTTCGTATGACTTCTACCTATATTTTAAGCAGAAAGGTGATGTTCTAGCTTTCTGTACAAGGCACTTACGTGGTATTAATAGCCTTAACTGATGCATCGACGCTCATTCTGCACAAGAGATGTTTCTTCATTCCAGGAAAATAATGTTGCTTGAGTAAATGAAGATGTACAATAATAATACGGCATCTTCTTTTTGGTCCTAAACCTACTAATTCAGTTCATGAAGAACACTTTTATTTTTCTGGATAGAGTTAATGTTGTTTCCTGCCATGTTTTGGGATTTCTGTGCATAGACACTGGGGTAGGAAATAAACAGTAAGCTTTTTGAGTTAAGAGAAGATTTTATACAATATTATTTCAGTGGTGCTGCCCACTTTTGGTAATTAATGTGAAAAGAAGCTAAGCTGCTCGGTTTCCCTGTTTCTTGCTTCCCTTCCTGAAGCTCCTTGGCATCCAGTACTGGTGTGCTGGAAACTCAGCAGTGCATTGGGTGGCCGCAGTGCCTTCTAAAATAAACAAACCTGTTTTCATTCAGATTTCTTAATTTCACATGCAAATATTTCTTGGTAATCTCAAAAAGGAACCCTTTCTAAAGTAAAACCTATTTCTTAAGAGCCACTTGAAGGTGCATTGTAACACTTTTGCTTAATCATTTAAAATCCATGGAAGCTAAAATCATTGAAAGCAAGGTTTAGAGCACTGCAGAAGTTTGTGCAAGGCCATATTTGCCACTAAAGCTCTTTGGTTTAAGTAATCCCATTCAGTGCACACTCTGTATAATTGATTGTGTATCAGAATCCTTCAGGGGGCTTGCAATGGCTGCTTAGGCTTGTCTTTGCTGTGTTTGCTTCCCTAGTACAGGACTGAGTACAAATAGGAATTAATTTCCCTATGGTAAAGTATTAATACGTGGTGAGCAGGCATTACTGTCATTTTACTCAGAAGGGGTATAGCGGAAGAGTTGAAGGGTCTCTCTTAGCTGTATATAGAAGTCTGTACCAGGGTCGGAAACTGAATCCACATATTGTATGATCCAGTCTGGTGCCTTATGCATTAAACCATTGGCTCTCATTGTGTATAGTACCTCCCATCCCATACAGAGTCCCAGAAAAGTTCCTGCTAGGCAGAGTGACACTCCAGCGTCTCCCTTGTTAACACTGTAGCAGGGGCGATGGAGAGAGTACAGGCCCCTTTTAAAAAAGAATAAAATATTGTGGTTAATTTTTAATGGTCTCACAAAGTTTGGTGGAAATCAGTTTAATGATTAGTATTTTCCCAAAGGGGGAATCAGTTATTCTTTTTGTGATACTTTCAAGAGATTCCAGCTTCATTTCCTTGCCCTGGCCTTTTCGCTGTCACCCCGCAGAGATGGTCTTTGGACAGAGTGTGGCCGTCCAGTTGGTCTTGGTCAGTTCACCACAGATGAATGAACAAGCAGAAGGGATTGACACTAAAGAAATCTTTTACTTTGTGCGCCAGATTCTTTTTTCAGGATTTTCCAGACCATTTTCTCCCTCTTTCCCCATCTTTGTATGTCACTAACTGCCTCCTCTCAGCTTCCTGCTTCAAAGCCCTTGCATATACCTAGTGCCCACCCAGCTATTTGCATAGTGGTGCTTTAGCAGAGGGAGACACACTTCTGGCAGGGAGGTAAGAACTCTCTCATTTACTGTTGTTTGGCTTTTTAAGTCCATTATCAGTGTATTTACATCGCAACTTTGACCGTCTTAGCACAGTGAGATAGTTATCTTGCTCTTCCAGGTTTATTATTCACTGGAATTGATTACAGAAAGTCAGGTTTTTGTGAGACAAAGCTAAGGCCAGTACCTTGCCTTGCAGGTGGGTGCTTGTGTCCTTTTGTGCAGTCTGCCAGGAAAAAAAGGTTAAGTCAGGACTGGAAGGACTGGGGAAATGCTCCAGCTGTAAAATGCTCCATATGTAAAATTATTTGTTTCTCATATGAAGCCAGTTGCTCTCTGGGGGAGGACTGCAGCTGGTGTAAACCAAGGGAATCTACAAAGATTTGCACCAAAAAAGCAGCAGTTAGACTAAGTAAAAAGAAGACTGTGTGTTAAAGAGCTAACTATATTTTGTTAGGAATGACTGAAGTAAGCTCTTTTCCTGGCAGTCATTGTTTGGTGGAGCTGAAAGAATAAGCCAGGTATTATGCCATTACTTTGAGATGGGACATTTGGGGGAAATGAAATAGATTTGCTCACTCCCAAAATACTTCTGGGCCGTAACTCAAGAGTAGAGAGTTAGCAATGAATGCAGAGCCAGAGCAACCAGAAAGATCAAGAGGGATTTGTGATTCAAGGTGATTTGGGCTGAGCAAGGGGCGATCACTTCTTGCAGAAGTTCTCTTTTTACTGCTAGTGAGGGGTCTATGCTCCTGTCTCCCAAAACAAGTGTGCAGGTACCATTTCTGTCAGGCAGGTTGAATGTCCTGTGAGTTTTGCTTCCCTTCCTGATCTGGTTGTGGCTGCAGACAGAAGATGCAATCCTGATGAAATCCAGCTGTATCGGTCCTGCTGCCATACTGATCATGTAGCGTCATCTGCTTTCTTCCAAACCAGAACCTCCCTCTTTGCTTTCAGACTTTACCCATCACAGTGGCAGGCACTCTTCTAATAGTACATCTCAGATTCCAAACTTTCTAGCACCTAACTTCTTTGGTTTTCCTGTGAGCTACCAAATCTTTGGGCCCAGTCCTTCAGTCCTGTGAGTTCCCATATAAGTCAGTCATGGCATAGCACGGGCATAGCCAGACTCCTCCTTGCCTTTTCTCCAAACACCAAGTGCAGACCTTTTATAAACTGGTAGAAGTTGAATTGTGGATTGGAAGAAGAGCAAATGAATCAAAAGTTCCCAATATGTACATGTAATGGAAGGGCACCTCAGTGCAATCCCAACAAAGAGCCCCAGCTGGATGCAGAAGAAAAAGGTCACTGAACTATTTGACGTGGCAAGATCCTTCCCTTCTTTCCAGTGTAAAATACATGCTTGCTAGCATGTGGGTGGTGTTGGGGAGATGTACTGTGTGAAGATTTGTTTTCTTCGAGAGTATGACCATACGTCCCTGAGGAAGACAAGGATTTCAAGCGGCTTTTCTCCACTTTGTTGGCAAGTCAGCCACTATATCTCACAGGATAACAGCAGTGCCTGATACACTGAGCAGATGAACCTTGAAGGATGTGAGGAAAGCTACTATACTGGGATCAATAGCATACTTTTTCCTTCTGTAGCATGTAAGCATTTGACCTGATAAATACTAGAACTTCCTCATCTGCCTCTTCCTTTTTACTTAAGGGACATCTAAATCCCTGTGTCTATACATGCTTATGGAGAAGTCCATCTGTGTACATTTCCTTGGGAGGCCCTGTCTATGTTTGCTTAGGAGATCAGAGAGAAATTTAGGTGTAAAAGTGCTCCTGGAAGTTTTTGAAGAACTGAGTCCATTTACATTTAGCTAAAAGAAATTGTATTAGATTACCTACTGCAGTCAGAAGAAACAGAGTTTTACCAATGACATGTGAGTTACAGTGTGCTGTAGGCTGCACTGAGGGGACTTCAGCTCATTACTAGAATATGTTTAATATGTTTTTAGTGTTTTAACGGGCTTTTACAGAATAATGCTTTCAACAACAATCTCTGTTTAAATGTCTTGGTCTCTGAGGTGTGCATATTCACAAAGAGAGTGAGTGGGGGAATATAGTCAACTGTTTCTTATTTTAAACATGAATGCTCTTCATTTGATCAAAATTGGAAGGAAGCATCACTTGACAAATTAATCTATAAGGCTGCTCTTTTTCAGAAGAGGTAATGTTTTTTTCCTGAGACATACTCTGTGTGTGTACTGCTCGCGCCATGCTGAGTCAAACAGCAGCCAGCTGAAGGAGCGGCAGAGCTGAAGGTCAAGGAACAGACTTTGCAGGTGTCTTCCCCCAGGGTACTTTTCATACCTGCTGTTTGGTGCAACCTAACCTGTTACATAAGTGAGAGTTTTGCTCTTCTGATGAATTTTAATGACCCTCAAGGATCGTATCATGTTGGCAGGGATGATTTAGAGGGATTCAGAATGAATGTAAGAGGCAAAAGGCAGTCTTCACCTACTGCCATATGTTGAATGGTGCTGTTTGACCACAAAGCTGTCTGATCATTCTCCAAAATATCAGTGATACAACTGCTCTCCAGTATTAGTAGATAAATCAGTGAGGAATATGTATTTTCCTTTCCCTTTTGTGCCTATTTTTAAATAGATTTCAACCTGTTGAAAAGTACTGGAGTGGCAGCCCTGGTGATTTCACTCTTCTATTCCAAAACCAAGATGAGTAGAAGCCATGGGAATGCAGACTGCACTGACGTGGGGGGAAGGATATGCCTTTTCAGGTGGCTGGTACCCACTGAGACATGGTCTAGAGCAGACCTGGCTTATGATTTGCTCTTCTGTCACTGGGAACAAGAGGAGGGAGGGACAGACTGTGCTGTGGTACTTGGCAGCAGGACAGCACACCAGCCTTTGAAGAACTGACTGCAGTTACAGAAAAGAACTATGTAAGATAGTTGTATGGTATCTTTTTTCATCTTGTTTCAGTAATGCTAAAGAATCAAAACACACAGAAAGCCAAGTCCAATATTGACTTGGAATGATTTGGACACATGAGGGCTCCTGATATTGAAAGAATAACTGCACTCTGGTTTAGGGACAAATTAATTGTAGGGAGCTGCCTGAAATCCATGGGGTTTCAGCCAGGACTAATTTGGCCCTTGCCTTTGAGTCAGCTTGTATAGTCACACAGTCTATTATATATTTAGAAAAATTTTTGCTCTACCAGAGATCCCTCAGGATCTGTCAGTGAGTATTTCTAATGTTTGGTCTACCTGTTCCTGCTAGGAACAAAACACTATACTGCTGGTAACTCAGTACATCTCATACACAGTATTATTTTCAGCCTTGGGCTTGTTTTTTTTTAACCTGCTGGAACAGCATCGTAGAGAACCCAGCTTTCTGGAGTAGAGAGGTAGTGCCTACCTTCTGACCCAGAAACCCACCCCAGTCTTACAATGCAGTCTATAAAAGGGTGCCATAGACGGCCCCAGAGTGAACACGTTCACTGGAGCAGTTGTGCTGACATCCTGGACTGTGAGAGTGCAGCTGGGGCAGTTTAAGAGGAGCAGTCAGGTTCCAAGAGGGAAGCCAGGCTTTTATTATTCACACTACAGTCACCTATTGTTTTGCTTCTTGTTTTTCTCAAGATATTTAGACACGTCTGGTGGGCAGGAAAGTGAAAGACTGGGAGTGCCAGCTCTAGGCAGCCACAGCACTCCCAGGTATTCTGCAGACTTCCTTCTCGCAGATCTGTTCCTGCCATTTCACAACAAAGCTGTAGCTCCTGCCTGCGCATTTGGTCCTGAATCTCACAAGCAAAGCACCTCCAGCCTGGCCTGCACAAGTTCAGCTAATTTGAGTGTGTAATCCCACACAACGCTGCCAAATCATCTCAAGTTTAGTCAAGAGCAGCCAGGCCAGGATGTGTTTTAAAATGAAACTGCAAATAGTGCTTAATTATACAATGTCCTTAATGATTTTATGATAGCAGCTGAAGGCTGGCATGATCCTTTTGACTTTCATTTCAGCTGGGATCTTGGACAGAACTAAATACCTAAGTGGAGTCTCACTCATTAAATGACTCTTCATAGCTTCAAAAAGATACTATTAATTAAACCAGCATATTAATATTTGTTAGCTGAATAAACCCCAACATTCCGATTCTTTGGTCTACTAAGGCATCTGAAAGTACAAAAAGGCCTTAGAGCAGTCAGCTACCCAGTAGAGAATTCCTCCTGCTTAGGGTTTCATTGATGAGAACAACCAGCTGCCCATTCCCTCCCCTGTAGATGTGTATAAGAAAACAATCTTAAATAAATCTGAGTGTACTTTATCTTCTGCTGGATTAATTCTTTGGGATAGTGCTGTTACAAATGAGAGGTTGGCACCTCACGGCCAAATATCTGCAACTAGCTTCTCTCCCTGTGCCCTAACTTCTCCAAACCACTGTCACACATAGTGGAGAAACAATTTTTACCATATTAAAAACATTTGAATAATTTCTGTTATCGCAGAACTCATGACAGTTCCACCAAGATCCAGAAGCTGATGTTATGCTATCATAGAAGTCTTGGGACCCCCTTCATTGTTGGTATAATCCACAGGGAGGAATTTGGGCTTGTAACATGGATTATGTTTCAGAGAATCTGATCACTGTCTGGATTCATGTACCAAAAATTCCTTTTATAGCACTCAGGGTGACACCTTTCTTCCAGGGTCCAGACTTCCCAGAGCAGATCGTTTGAGTGTCAAGCATGTGCACTCAGTTTTCCATGCTAAATAAAGGTAATCTAATGGTAAATAATAAACCCACCTGACGATAGAGGTGGGGGGTATCTGGTGTTTACATAGGGGACACAGATATAGGAAGAAAGTGTTGTTTTGCTTTTTAGAAGCATTCTAGATTTGTATCTCCAGCTTCCTGAATATAACCTGCAGTCAGAGGCTCCTCTGCAGCCTCTCCAAGTCCAAGCCCCTAATTGTGCCTTGCTTCTTCCTATGCGAAACCACTCTGACAGATTTTTATTTGGGAGTTTACTGAGAAGCTGCAGTGATTCATGCAAACTGCTCAGTGCAACAACATCTGTAAATGTGTTTCTTCTTTCTCCTGCTAGTTGTGATCTTCCCCTCCATGAAAAAGGACTCTCTGGGGCTTGTAGAGACCAGTGGAAACACAGTACAGGAAAAAAATGTCTTATCTCTGCAAGGGTGAAAATACTGTCCTTTCTATGCATCCACACCTTCTCCATATTAGGAAATTGCTGGCTGCTGCTGGTGGAGAGTAGCAATGGGTGTGGATGAGACACTGGTGAAAAGGGTTTCCATTCAAGGCCAGACTGGGACAAGCAGTGTTCGGCAGTACTCAGAAACCAGACGCAGGAATCTGCAAGGCTGCAGCAAAATCACATCTGGTGGTAGCATGTGCTGTTGGCATCCCGTAACAATAGCAGGTCTGCTGCCTCGCGCGCAGAAGGAAGGTCTCGACTATGCCACAGCAAGGGTTCTCCAGTCCTGCTTTTTTGCCAGTCACTATCAATATTATAAATAGATGCTTTGGGACTTTGTTTCTGAGAATAGTTTGCCTCTAGAAGGTGCCACATTCATAAAACCAGGGATTAAAGTTTGTAGCCACAGGATAGAGACCAAGATTTCAGGATGCGTTTTCATCAGTGGAAGGTTTCAGCTGTCCTACCTACTCCTCTGCCTGTGCACGTTGCTGTGTAAGCTGTGACCATACATCTGTGTGACCATGATGTGAGCCACATCGGGCAACATTAAGGGTTTGGTTGTTTTTTGTCTGATCAGACTATCCCTAAATCAGTCTGTTTCCTTTATTCAGCTCACACCACAGCTGTGTAGGTAGCTGTGCTGCACCAAGGGTGGGGAGGTGCACCGTGCACGAATGTGACAGTTTTGATCAACAAAAAAAAGGCCTATAAAAGAATGAATGTAAAAAATCTGGACTCCCCAGGCTACTTACGTTTCATCCCTTCTATCATGAGTGCTAGTTGCAAAGTTGCTAATACACTCACGATTCATGGACAATGTGTTGAATTCCCAGGACTGTTGGAGCTAGCACTCCACAAAATCAGTGGGAGTTTTTAGTTTTAGAGAGTATACCTAATATTATTATAGGAATACTTTTAAGTAATTTTATTTATTATTCCATTTTTGGAGACTCATGAACAAGGAACTAATCAAGTGCTCTTTACCTAAGATAATGGTTTTAAAATGTACGTTTACTTTGCACTCACTTATTTCTATCCTTTTCACGTTGTTGCTGGTTTACAAAGCTAAAGTGAGGGATGCTTCTAGCTTGCTGCATGCCAGTATCTTTGTCATGAATTTAGGTGGCATGTTGATGGAGCACATGACATTTTCATTCCTAGCTAAATAATACCAAATCTAAAAGTGGATATCTCATCTGTTGGTATTACCTTGCTAACAAAGAGCCTGATGGAGTTAGAGGAGTTGAGCTGGAAATGTTTTACCTCCATTTTTCTCTAAGCACAGGTTGGAGTCAGTGCCTGGAGAAGCTGATCCTGTAGTGTTTTGGCCAGTTCAGTCTTACATGACTGAAGCAATGGGGTTTTTTGCCTTTTCTTCTGCAAAGTTTATGCTTTCTGAGCTCTTGCTGTGCATATTGTCTGTGGGAAGTGTCTGCTCACACCTGGGGCAAATACACAAAGCAAAGTTAATTGCTTCTGGAACAGTACAGAGAATTGTTTAGACTAGATTTACTTTTCTGATTTGTGCTTAGAGACAGAGCTGACCTCTGCCAGAACTACAAAGAGCACCCAGCTGAGGCTGTTAACATCTCTTAGGAAACAGTTCAGGAACGAGTCTAGCTCACTGCCCAGTGCTGTAGTGATTACAGTAAATCCTCATCTTCTGCTGACTTCAGCAGGGCATTTGCAGACAGCAGTTCTGATTCGAACAGGACCTCAGAGTCCAAAGAATGTAAAACACGTATCAAAATCTACTTGGTCCTAATAGCAGTTTTCTTTAGCAGCTTTCATTTACAACACCTCAAACTGATATGTTTCACCTTGAAAACATGACATGTGTGAGTGCTCTGCTTGAGGGGACTGTGTGGAAGAAAAAGCTCCTTGTCACCTTTAATGAGAGCAGCAGCATCTTGTCTTTTGTCTTAGGCACTGTAATCTCGCCTGCTGGGATAAGTCAGATCCCACTGCAGAGCTCTGCTCCAGTCCCTGTATTCTGCCAGTTAAGTGTCCTTATTTCCCCAACCCTTATCAACTTCAGGATTGATACAATGATTTACATGACTGTTTCTGACATTGTCCTTGCACACTGCATCATAGGCATTGCTACAGTTTCTGTCATTGTTTGTTAAGTCTCTATAGCTGTTGTCTCAGCCTCTGTCTCGTTTTATTTGGCATCCTTCTCTCCTGGTTTGTGAATCCTGTATGTTGCCCTGTTTCCCCCCTGCTCCTGAGGTAGCAAAGGTACCTACTCCCCATCCTTTCTGTTGCTGAATAAGTATGGCTCTAAAAAGAGATACAATGCTTTTGTCACTCCTTGTGCTGCATTGGAAAAGTGTTTATTGTTTTAAATTCCGCATGTTTATTGTATTAGTGGTGAAGAGCATGTGAACACACTGCAAAATAGGTACCTCGGTTACAGCTCTGCAGCTTTTCTGGGTAGTTCTCGTCCTGCTCCAGTTCATACACATCAATATCACAAATGCTGGTATGTTAGTTGGCAGAGTCTCGCCTAGAAACTATGTATTTAATACAAGGAACAGGCTCTCTCCTTTCACCCTTAGAGACAGTGCTGTACGACATATGAGTAATACAGCTGTCCAATACACAGAGAGCCAGTGAGGGTGCATCTCAAAAGCAGCCTTTACCTGTACATGAGGCACATGAAAGCACTAATTTAAAGAGAGCCACAACTTGAAGTTTACAAATAAGAGGATATACAGGTCCCCACAAATGATAGCTGATCTTGAAGCCAGATGGAAAATGGCTGCTGGTTTTTTATTTACTCCCAAACTGCCTGTTTCAGAAAGACGTCCTTTTTTTTGTCTGTTATTTGTAAACACAAGCAAAGTAAATACTGATGGCTAAAGCAGCCAAATTTTAGAGCATTCCCTGCTTCTTCTCAAAATGGCTGCTGCTCTGGTCTGTGCTTCGAAGGGGTAAGCTGCTCTTCACCTGGCACTGCAGGCAGCACCCGGCTTCTCCTCCTGGCTAACAGGCCCCAGATCTCTGCTTGTCTTTCACCAAGTTTAGGGACTTGGTGCCTGTGCAGAAGTAACACTTTCTGCTCACTTTTTCAATTATCTTGGCAGCATATTGCTGCCTAGAAGCTGAAAGCTAGATTAATTTGAACACCAGAAAATACTTTGGCAATTATGGATATGACCATCTTTCTACTGTTTTGTCAGTAATACAGTTTACTTTCGTCTTAGTTATCCTTTAAACAGCATCAGTGTGCCTGAGATCAGCACCTCAGCTTTAATGAAAATAGGTTTCGTTTCTTATTTGAGATGTCCTTTAAAGTGCTAAAGACGGAGGCTCTGGGATCCTGGGATCACAGGACTAAGAAACTGCCTGGAAACAAGAGTGACGCTGAAGAGCTGATGAAATGTTTAAATCAAGTGAAGGGCAGAACAAAAAACTGTGTAAGCGATGGAAGGGGAACTTGATTGTTCAACACCTTGTTTTTATAATGGCAGTAAGGAATTTAGAGACTGTTAGACCATTTTCATTTCAAATGTACCACATCTATAAAAGGCAGCCTTTTACTTGGTGCTTGTTCTGTTTACAAGTAGGTGTAGGAGAATACACGGTAACCTACACATGCTTTGCAAAGAGTTCATAACATGATCATGACTGAGTACAGTTACATCATGGAGTACCCTTGCAGATACAGTTACCTTATGGAAAAAGTTTCCTGTGCCTAAGGAACGTATTTAGGCCATTTCAGCCACGTAAAGGAAATGAATGTACAGCAGAGGTCAATGCCCTAACTGTTCTGTGCCAGAAATTCTTTGAGGTGGTATTTATACTGAAATATGTATTATCTGTAGCATGTTTATAAATATGTCTGCTAACTCTATAAAGCATTTCTGCTTGTAGAAGCTCTTATAATAACATATACCCCAGGGTTTCATTTATCCTTCTCCCAGCCTGATTGTTCTTTTTTCTTTATAATTCATTTAATTGCCTAACACTGGCAACTTAAGTTTTGATCTTTTTTCTTGCTTTTTTGTTCCTTTCTTCCCGCCCCCCCCCAAGTATTGCAAGTCATTGTGTACTAAATATAGTTCTGCTTTCTGCTTTCCAGATGCTGAGAGCTTGGCTTACGTCCGTGTAGCATTCCAGCCTAATTCTCTCTCTCTCTCTCTCTGTCACACACATACAACTATTCAAAGTCAATTTACTGAGTTCAATGCATTGAGAAAATCATAATAGTTCTCTTTATAGAATGGAGATTAAGTTTTGGTAAAACTTACTTGTGTTAAATTTTTGCTGGATTTATACTCAATTGCTGTACCCTGTATTCATTGTTGTGTTGGCCCAATATATGGTTCTTGCTGACTTACGTATTTCATAAAAGATTTAATCTCTGCACACATCTCACTGTGTGTTTTAATTATTTAGGTCTCAAGTCTGAGCTAGCCATGCAGATTTCACTGGAGTACACTGGAATATCAGGGCCAGCTTCAGGGACATTTCAGCTCACAACATTAAGTTCCACAGCAAAAGTCAGCAGAGTGGAAAAGTATATACACATTTGAACCACAGCTGCAGAGTCAGTTTGGATTTGATTAGAAACTTATTACAGCTATCCAAAGCAACACTAATTTTCAGGAAAATTAACTTTCTGCTCTATTTCTTTTGTGAGCCTGTGCTGGTATCCTCATAAGAACTGCCCACCAGGCAAGTGACTATTTTGGTAATGATCAAGGAGTTCCTATATAGGGTATGTAATGTTCTTAGCTTATAAAGCAGTTTGGACTAGCAAAAGGCACAGAACAAATCTGTAGTTTTGATTTATCAACAATTAGTAGTGCCTCGCCCCAGTGCACTGTTTTTTTAATTGGAAGGATCTCAATTTAAGATCCATATTTACACTGAAACTTGCCAGAACAAATGTATTTGGATCCTTTATCCACTATTGAAATGCAGCTGTGGTAAAACATGGCAGCTGTTTAGGGCAGGAAGCAAGGAAAATGTTGTTTCTAATCAAAATTGCAGTGGGAATTGATTGGCAGAACATATTTACCCTGAAGATGGGGCTGTACCACCAAACACAGTGGGTAATCCTGACTGGGGCTTTGGCACGCTACTTTAATACAAATGCAAAGAACTATTCGTTTTGAGACTTGGTCAATGCACCAGGACTAAATTTCTCTGCAGTCTTTTATAAACTGCTTCAAATCTGTGTTGGCCATGGCCTCTTCTCCCTCCAGACAGCACTTTGTTTCCCCTCACAATATTGCCTGGGAGAAGACCGAGCCCTGTCCCACCACTAACCCCATTCCTGCAGCATCTGTTCCTGAGAATTGCAACAGCCTAGCTAGCTGTGAGATGGGCTGGGAAAAACGGAGGACTCTGGTCCTGTGCCATTGCTTAATTTCCATAATGCTTACTTAATGTCATAAATGTACAAAGCCTACAAAACATCAGCAAAGTGGTGAGGCCAGATAAAATCTGGTTCCTGGAATGAATCTGTGCAATGCACGGAGCGCTCTGTGGGGCTGATGAGAAGCAGCTTCCTGGGAGGTTTCCAGCCCTTGGGATTCCAGAGGAACCATGGTCTCAGGTGCTGCTGCCAGGGCTGCCCTGTAGCAGCTTGCACATCAGTATTAGCATCACCCCATGGCTTGCTGTGCATCCACTTCCAAAGAGGCTGCAGCAACCCCACCCAAAGTCTCTCACAACACAAGGAGCATGTCATTCAAAATAGAAAATAGCTGTAGTTCAGTGCAACGTTGGTGGGAAAGGATCAGCAGGGCATGTTACAGAAGCCGTCCTGGCATCCCGCTCTCTCCCGAAGCCTGGCTGGGGAACGGGCCGGGGGGCTGAAGGCAATGGTCTTTCTCAGAGCCTAACAAGGGGCCACATTGTTCCTGGGCTTATTGGTTGGCTTCTGATTCACCCACAGCCAACATGCCATGATCAGATCACAGCTGGCCCAAGGATACACTTTCCAGGGCATTTAGTGCTTGGAACAGCCCCAGGTTTCGGGAACACATGGTGAGGAGGAGGGGACAGCTGTGAGACAGAGAAGGGAGCTGATTTTTGCCTTCCCTCAAGATTAGCTTTTCTTTCACAATTTGATTATGTTAGCAGCATTCCAGGTTGTAAAATTAATTTGGAACCTATCTAGATCTGGGCAAAGGGCAGACAGAGGCAAAGGAGGGTGGAGCAGGCAGCGGGCACTTGCATGGCTGCATGCCCCCCGCCGACAGTGCCCTCTACTCGCCGGTCAGCTGTGCAACTGCTCGTGACAGATCATAGACGGATCCCAAGTACTCAGCCTCTGCCTTCTTTCAGCTCAGAGGTTTAAGATAGCTTTGTTTGTCTCTAATCTGGGGGTTATGTAGCTGCTGCATCCCAGTGGGGTGTACCTGGCAGTAGCTGAGCTTCCTTGTATGCGAACAGTGACTGGCTTCATGTCAAGAGAGGGGAATGTCCTGAGTGTGACTGGGGACTGAGCTGGACTTCAGTTCCAGGAAGACCTTTTTATTTATCTTTGCAGCACAGTGGTTCTGAGTGATTCCTGGCTGTTTTGTTCCAATTTCCCGTTAAACAATAACACACCATTCCTCACATCCTATCCTAAGCTTCCCTGTGTTTTGTAAATAGTTTTGCTGTTTCTCCTAGGAGTGGCTGCAATTCAGGGAGGAATGAAGTGGTGACTGCCTATTTGCAGGTCCTTAAAGCAAATCTGGAATCTTCTTGTCATCCCCTGAGTCCTTTTCTTCCCAGCAGGAATTTTCATCTCCTTCCCTTTCTTCCAGAGCTGATCTGAGAAAGGCAGCTGCAAGTGGCATGTGCTGCCATCGGCTTCTCTGCTCCATTGTAGAATGTCAGTAATAAACTACAGCTTGTCAGGGAAATCTGCAGTTCCCTACCTATGGCCTATACTTTGTAGGCCTATAAAGTACTTTAATGCTTGAGAAAGTCGATCTGTTAATCAGCAAATGTAGTAAGCCAACTTTTTTCTCTTTCCCCTTACAGGGCCCCAATTCTATAAGGAATCATAGAAGTTAAACATTAAAAAAGACCTGCAGTGTAATTGAGTCCATCTCCTAGTAGTGTGGAGGTGTTCTCTGTTACAGATTTTTTATTGTTATGTCAGCCTGGTTTTAGTGATCTCTGCAGCATGATTTATGCATTCTCTTGAAATATTATGCTCAGCCTAACACATCCCAACATCTTGCAGCTTTTCTTGATACAGTTATCTAAATGGCTTCTCTAAAAGTTGATCCAGTTTCTCTCTTTTAGAGGAAAGTTAAACCTTTCCTCTTCTACAATGTGGTTCACTCTACTGAAGAAACAATTCCCTTTTCCTTTAAAGGGGCTAGTGGGACAGCCAGTCTGCTATTTGGCCCGGCTGCAGTCGGATCTAATTTCTCAACCCCACCCTTCCCCTTCTCTGAGGAGGAGGGGCAGTGTTCATATTTTCCCTTTAAGCTGAGCTATGAAAAATAACTGTTTGCCAAAATCTTTCACCTTGGCCATATACCCTCACAGATGTTTTCTACAGCATAAACAAAGCAGCAAAGAATGTCGGGGCATGGGAGAGGCATGGTAGCTGGGATGGAGGAGAGATCAGGCTGGAGAGTTACAGCTCCAGCCACTTGGCTGTAGTCTGCCTTTCAGAAATGCAGAAGAGCTGTTTGCACTGCTCAAGGAGCATAGCCAGCTGTAAAATCATCCGCAGCTTGATATAACATGAGCATTCAGTCATGCAGTCTAAGCATATGTAACGCACACATCACTGTAGCATGTGTGCAAATTAAGAATAGTGATAAATCTGGCTGGTAAGACCAAGTCCTCAGCTGTTCTTCAGCCATCTCCCTGCTCAAAGAGAGATGGTGGGAGCCATTGCAATTGGGAGAATAGGAGGAATTGTGGGAAGAATTTGTGGTACATTATGCCCCCCAAATGGCAAAATCTGGCTTCACACCCCAAGGCTGAAGTTCTACTGTTAGTAGTGTCCAGAACTTAAGAGTTTTATCATGGGCTTTGCCGGCTTCAAGTGTCTACTGACTACAGTTGTGTAAATGAATCTGAGTATAGGTCTTGAATACCACAGCTTCATGGTGTAAGAGAATTTGCTGGAGTAAGTGAAACATCCTGAATTTTGTTGGGGCACAATGTCACTTTGTCTATTCTGCTACAGTTTGGACCAGATAAAATGCCCAGATGACTGTGAAGTAGTTTCCAGATGCTGATTTTGAAAGGAAACAATTTGGAGAAAAGGAAGGCAGGAACCCTTGGGACCGACAACTTATGTGAAAAGAAGGAGATGCTTTTCCTAAAGCAAGTATTAATAACTGTTGCTGCTGATTGAATGCAAGGCATAACCATGAATCCAAAAAGGTCCTGATGAGATTCTGACAGCAGGCGATGGTGGTAGTGATTTCGTCGTTCACCCAAGCCTCTGTTGTCTCAGAATACTGCTTTGGGCCAGTGGAAAAGTTTTTACTGTAAACCAAGTCAGTTCTTGTTTAGGAGCCTTGAAAGGAAATTCATAATGACCTATGTAAACCACCTGGTGCAGATGAAAGGGGTCAGGAATCTGGGCAATACTTAAGCAATTTGAGGCTTGGGAGAGAACCTCAAAATTTTTCCTATCATCACATACAAATCACAAAGAACATATTGGTCGTGTTTGAGTGTATCCCAGGGGATCAGTTTGTGAGCCCTCCCGCATATGCTGGTGGGTTGAGAGGCACCAAAACAAAGAGGACCATGGCTGGAAAGATTTGCATATTAAGGAGAAGAATGTGGAATGTATGTATTATGTGTAGTAAGAGTGTGGAACTAATGGCTTATGACAGGGATACAACTATGGAATTAATTTGATTTGGCAGCCAGGCATTAATATGGAATGGACAATTTTGGAGGAAGCAGAACAGGAGCATGTAAGACTGTAGTTGAAGCTAGTCACTTGCATAGGAGCTATATCGAGAGAAGGTTTCTTACACACAAATGTACAAGACTGGACAGAGTTTATCCTTATGTCATTACTAGGAAGTAGATTAAAATCTTTATTGGTAGTGGTAGGGTGTAAGAAGCTTTTACTCTCTATTGAGTTGACATGAAGAATCCTTTTGAGCATACATCCTGCTGTTTTGTGTGGTTGTGATTTAACTGCCATCAGAGTTTCATTGTTTAGGGCTCCATTAAATATATTTAGGCTTCTCTATGGAGAAAACAGAGATGGGTGTATTTATGGCTATCAAACATATGTTGCATTGGAGATAAATATGATTGTGTATAGCAGAGCACCCTATCTACTGCACTAAACCCTCTCAAACATCCTTGCCAGCTTAGAGCATGATGAAGTTGGTTCATGTTTCATGGGGGTCCCAGGAAGAGTTGGTAGTCCTGGTACTAGGGTTGTGTCAGCAAAAAGTTCCCGAGAAACAGCCCGCATTAAAGGTATCACAGCATTTTCCAAAATTATCTCATTCTTTAAATATGTTTTTATACCTATGTAATGTCTCATGTTAAGATTCAGACTCTCACCAAAGCATTCTCAGCTACTCAGTATTTATTCAGGCTAATAAACAAGAGAAAATTATCTCTGAAATGTTATTTGTAGTCATTTGGAAGTCCATATCAGTACATGTCACACTGACGTACCCTCTGGTTAGGGCTCTGTTCAAGGAAAAGTTTTTCTACACCACATTGGTAGCTCCAAGTGATACGCTGTGGCATTAGATTGAGCTCTATTTGTTCACTGTGAGTTCAGCCATACTCCTGACAGTTTTTAAAGAACATAGTTTGTTCAGAGACATGTTCACATCTCATTTTGCTGGGGCCAGCACTCTCCTGGCTCTACCTATATCTAACTAGTACGTGCACTTCTCAGGTCCTGTCGTCTCTGCTTGTCATCTCTGTGCTGAAAGAGGGGAATGTATTGGGGTAATGAAAGGCATTAAAGGAATGGCAGAGATGAGAGTGTTGCAGCAGTGTGCAAGCTGGCTCTGAACAGGAAGGGGGAGAAACGGGTGTGCCAGGAACAAACCAGCAAAGAGCTATGGATGAATGAAGCGTGGCAGAACTGTGCAAAGGGTGTTTTTGTGGAAAGGATTTTGTCTGTTCTGTGCATATTTCTTCTATGTCTATCAGCCTGAATAGAAGTGTCCCCACTGAACTATCAGCTTTTGCATGACTCCAGCATGTTCCTGCAGCCAATCCAGTCTGGGATATGTCTCTCTATATGGTGGCAACAATGCACTCTCTTCTGGTCCCTTTAATGTGCGAAGCAGCTAAATAAACAAGAAGGTAAGCTATATTTCTGTAACTCAGCCATAATTCTGCCCTCTTTGAGCAATGCCGCAGCGTGCCGGTAACACACACTAGCACTATTGCTCTTGCCACTGCTACAAAAGAGTGTCACAAGAGCGCTGCAGGAGGCTAACACCTTTTCTTTGCTGAATCCTTGGTTGCATAAAGGAATTGAGTAGCATCACCATTCCGTAAGTACTGCAACCTCATAAGCAGTATTTCACAATATCTCCTTTCAAGAGGAGGCATTACACATAGGTGTGGGAGGCCTCCACTCAGACACTTAGTTTGCTCCATATAAACCATTCCAACCATTCCAGGCTTGGTAGATGTTGCCAGCCATGGCCTCTCGCCCTACAGAGTCCTTCCATGGCTTATCAGCTCAACTCTGGGATCCAGGAGACACATAGCATCATAGAAATGTTGGTTCAAAGGGACCTCTGGAGGTCTCTAGTCCAACATCCTGCTCAGAGCAAAGAACCATTGCCAGCGCTTAACAGGTCAGCTCTGACTTTGTCTAGCCAAGTTATGAAAACATCCAAGGATGGAGATTGCACGGTCTCTTTGGGTAATCTGTTCCAGAACTGTACTACTCTCCCAGTGAAAAGCTTTTTCTGATGTTCAATGCAAACCTTAATAGGAGATCCTACATGCTTATACTGACATATCTGAAAGACCCAGAGGTGGAATGAGGCATACCTGAACCTCTGAAGTACACATCTATCTCCCACCATCACAGCTCTGCCATGTTGCTTCCGTAGTCGCTTCCACCATTCATTACAGCTATGTATAACATAGCAAACAGAGATGAGGCACAGGCAACTAAAAGCTGGAGCTGAAAGGTGATGAGCACTATCCAGATAGTAGCTGGTTCACTTGGACATTTTTTGCATCTACTGATTGTAGAGACACATTATCCAAAAGACACACTACAGAACCAAGGATGACCTGTGTAACACTGACTACAAGGTCTCCTCTGGTCACTCTGCCTTAAGCACAATGCCTTGTACTTGACCAAGGAGATTCCCACAAAGCTGTTATCTGAAGGTGTCAAGAAATGGAGAATGTGAGAATACTTTGGCATTACATTACTTTAACTTGGCAGCAGCCTTCCTGAGGAGCAGGTTGCAGTGTTGGGATGGGACAGAACTCATTGCTTGTGCCTGCTGTGAACCTTAGCTTGTATTTTTATGGCTTTGGGGAAAAGGTGTTAAACTTCAGCCACTCCTCACAGTACAGAATGGCACAAAGCAGCACTGCATAGCCCTAGGGGGTATACTACTCAAGGTTTGCAGTATCTAATACAAAACCCAGCAATGAGTTTTTTTCATTCTTCTGACTGTACCTGCAGATGTTGATTGAAGACACCTCTGTGCTGTCTTTTTGTGTGCAGGAAGCTGTGCTGAAATTTCAAAATTATTTCCCTTGCAGCTCTAGGCTCTTACTAGAAAGAAAGATTGTCCTGAGAGCTGATAAAAGGAACTGGAAACAGTTTTGCCTCCTTGTCACCTGTCCCACTCCACATTTAGACACTATAAACTGTTGTCATAAAATTCATGACAAATGAATCAGTTGCTTCTCTACTTCCTAAATAAAGAGTCCTTCCCATTTTCATTTTTCTGCCAGAAAATTTTCCCTTTCTGTACTCTTAGAAATAAGATCACTTGTCTGTCTGAAAGAAACAGCTTCTTTTTGAAGAAACAACTTAATAAATGTTTTCAAGATGATCCCTGGTTGAATCATCAGCACCACTTCCTGCTTTAACCTCCACCCTCACTGGAGTTCTCTCAGTCACATACCTGACCTGAACCTCATTAGTTTGTGAGAGCTAGAAAGTTTGCCACCCGTGGTGTGGCTGTGGGCCAGGCAGGCAGAGTTCTCTGTGCCTGGTACTGTAATTGTTGTGAAATCTTGCTTGACGGACAGGAGGTTATTCTGTTGTTCAGGTTTGTTTTTTTTTCAACAAATGTCCTGGAAATGTGCAGGAGCACATTCTGGAGCTTGGAGAGTGGCCTCTTTAGAGGCCACGGTGCCAGAAAGATCCCCATGTCCATTGCTGAGAGCCAAAAAGGATCTTTGGCTTTCATTTTGAAGGATATTTTTTAAAAAACTTAATAAATTTTGTCTTGCTTTTACAAAAGTCCTCATTATTTTGTACGGTCTGTTTATGACTCTTGTCACACAGCGGAGCCTTTATGAGGTCCTCAGGAGTAGTGTCTATATTGCTAGAACAATAGGCCTTGTTACTGTGCTTCTCTTTACCAAAATAAGGGGCTGGTTTTGCAACATGAGCTCTTATAAATAGCCCTGCTGAACGGTCCTGTTGGCTTCTTCAAGGCTGCTTGTGTCCATATTCTGCTCTTTGTACAGGAATCAAGCGTGATAGGGAAGAATCCTCCTGCCGTCATAGGAGATATGGAATGTGCCACCAGTCTTTCCCATGCCGTTATACTGTTTTGCACAGCAGAGAACATAAGTGCAGCCTGGTGGTGTAGGCCACTTCATTTGTATCTTTTTCCTCCTGTATATTTTCCTCCTGTATATTTTACTGTATATTTTTCCTCCTCTCTACTAATTGCCCTGTAAATTTTCCAAGGGATGTACTATTCAACAGTAAATGTGTCTACTTGTTTGCATGGATATTGTGGTGGTGTAATCTTCTCTCCCTCCTGAATTATCAGTTTCAATTCTGTATTTATGGTGGGACAATGCAGCACTCCGAAAGCAAGGGCCTAGCCAGTATTGTACAGGCAGGTTCTGTGTAGCATCTGTGCCGTAATTCTACCAGTTCATCTCAGACCTAGGTAGTCTCTCTTTTACAGTCTGGGGTTCTCAACTCTGCTATTAATGCACCCTGGTCCCCACTTGCAGTGTACTTGTTATTCAAGTCCTTGTGCTCTATCAAGCCTGTACCCAGCCCACACACTCTCCTGAGTCTACTGGCGCCTAGTCCTTGTTTCTAGTCCTAAAAATCTGCCAGAATCGCCACACAATCTTTCATCAGTCAACCCCTTACCTGAGGCTCTAAAAATATCCCATTAATTTTGCAGTGACTTGTACTGACTACTCATCTGGAAGTCTGCTTTGGATATCGAATCTTCAAAGTTCTGAAGCTGAAGGCAGCTTTTTGTAAGTCATCCCCATATGCTTTTTAACAAATATTGCCCACAGACAGCTGTAGTTAAAGTATGATTCCACATCCATTCCTACCAACCTAAATCAGGGCTGCTATTGCCCAGCCGTGCTCCTGTGTTTCCTCAACACAAGCAATAGTGTGTAGCTGACTCTGGAATAGCATAGTTCAGGGAGCTAAACTGGCTGAAAATTAACACTACAAAAAATTAGTTTTCACCATCCCCTGGACCAATTTATTGCAAAGCCAGATGAGCACCAGTGCAGGTACAAGAAGGAGATGGGGCATTGTGATCGGGGCTCTAGGAGGCAGAGCTGATGCAGCCACAGTTTAGGTCAGATTATACTGTTATGGAAAGACCGCCTTTCTCACTGTTTTTCACCCATGTCTGTTCTCAGTGTAAGAAGCACTAAAAGGACATCAAGATTCAGTTGTAGGGACGTAATCAGATAATCAGATTATCTGATTTTCAGATAAGGAATCTCAAACACAACCAGAATTAGAAATTGTACTTACGAGGTGCATGTATGCCATGATTGAATTTTCAAGATGAAGAGTTTAGTGCTGATCCAAGTCTTTAATCCAGCCTACAAGTAAAATTAAAATCCAGAAGAAATTAGCATAATTCCTAGGGAGCCAGTGGGAGTTATTTCCACTACTGAGCTGCCGAATGTAGTCCTAAGTGTTTTCTGGACTTTATGAAAGCTGACAAATTATTTTGATTATATTTGCTTAAATCCTAGTTCTGTTTTCACCATAAGATAGTGTGAATAACTAACATTAAAACCACTATATCAGTGCTTTTCATCCCGCTGTTCATGGGTTCATCAGGGTCCACTGGCTTCTAAAGAGTCTGCAAAAGATAAATAAAAACAGCAAAAACATTGTTGGGAGACTTAAATTTGCAACGTAGTGGTCAGGCTCTCCTTTGGAAAATGGCCCCTGTTCCAGGTAACTTTTGCAAATGAGCAGAGACCTGAACAACAGGAATGAAATGATCAGGTGCAGATCACTATCGTGTGTCCAACCTCAGGCTGTTGGGGATGTATGGGAACAATTCCCATCTGATAGCAATTTAGGCACTGTTATAAATGAGTTGTTTCTGTCAAGGTCCTTGAGAATGGATGGCTGCATCACAAAAAACAGCTTTACATTTTGGATTAAATGGATTGATGATGTTAATCCCAGCAGAAAAAGAATAAGTGGAGAACTGTAATGGGAGCTCAGCAAGCCTCTCAGCTCTGGAATTGATCCATTGGTTGTGAAAGTGGTGGGAGAGGCTTTAACTGGTCTTGAGCCTTCTGTATAAAGAGTGCTTAACTTAACTTTTTATCAACATTTAGTTTTATTAAAAAATTAAGGCTGCAAAAGTTAATTGCTTTAAAAGGTCTCCAGTTCTAGAAGTGTGTTCCTAACTCTTATCATTGGAAATTCTTGTTTATCCGGCATAAAAAATTCATAGCCAAATTCTGCCTTCAAGATCTATATAGCTGATCAGTGCTTTAAAACCCCTGGGAGCAATGTCTTTGTTTATCGCCAGAAGTCCAAGAATAAGCTGATTTTGCTATTTTTAATCTATCCGGAAATATGCAAAGAAGAGAGCTTAATTGCAAACAGACCAAACCTTATATAGGAAACGGGTATGTCCCTTGGGGGCACCTAAAAAGTGAAAGTCTGAAATTAAATTCATATACTCCTCTCCCTTGCTCCCTGAAGCACATACTCTTGGAATGAAAGGGGAGGCTGTGTGCTAGCATCATATCCCAGTAGTTTCTATCCATTAGAACACTCTGGCTGTCTTAACATTCAATTAACAGATGTTTCCCAGCATGCATGAGCTCGATTGTGACGAGTTGTATGTGTTTGTAGTGAAACCATTAAAGAGAACAGGCAAGAATTAGAAAAATAATGGTTCTATTGCTAGGTTGTTAATTTGGTTACCAGAGAAAAATGAGGCAGGAGTACTGTGATTCCAAAATTTCGCCAGCACTTTTCTCAAGAGAGTGCTACCACACCCAGCAAACAAACAACGGTGAGACCTCGCAACATGAAAGCAGTTCCTGTCACCTGCCCCGTGATTCTGAAATCAAGATTGTCTTTTTCTCAACTTCCGAATATTACACTCTGTAATGGGTAACATATAAGGTCCTAAGGTGGACCAGGTGCATTTAGCTTAAGTGAAAATCTCCCCATCCATGGAAAAAAGGGAATGGCATTGTTTTTGTACAGGCACAGCAGCAAACTCTGAGTGCCAGTGCCATTTTAGTGTTAGCTCTTCCACTAGTCACTGCATGACCACTGAATATGTCACACGTTATTCTCTCTCTGCACGCACTATGCTGTGTCACGGAGTTTGGGTAGAGCATTGTCCCAAAACTGTGTGTTCCTGCAAGTTTGGAAGCCAGCCCATCCCAAATCTCCCTAGGCATCTGCACTGATGTGCATCTATCAGTCAGACATGTTTTGCGGTACTCCCGCAAACAGCAGCGGCACAGCTGGGCTCCCTCGGTTATCCCACAGTCTTGCAACTACAGCCCTCGCCCCCCTTCACCAGGCAATGCTGTGCCCCAGGAACAAATTGCTGCTAACTTCCATACTAACTCTCTGGCCACCTGAAAGGTGCACACCTCCTGTGCGGTGCCTGCTTGCCTTCAGTGCAGGAATCTTTGCCATGCCCCATGCTACTAGTAGCCTCTTCTGTGCTCTCTGGGACACAGTGTTTCTTGAACCTGAATCCTAGCCTCCATGTTCTGTGGTCAAATAGCCAAAACGGTCTGGGTAACATCCTAAATGCTGAGTGGCCTGCTGGCAAGAGTGCACACAGGGGACCCCAGATCTGTAGATTTATTGCTTGTAAACCAGAAAGTATATTAAAAAAAGCAGAGATAAAAATAGATGGGGAGCTTGGGGACCGGAAAGGCAGCCAGTGGAGATTAGATGCACTGCTGGTTGACTCATCCAGCTTGTTTTATTGTAGCACAGTTCCAATAACGGCTGTATTATTTCAGCTTTTGTGCAGTGAGCAGACATTTGTTTTGCATCGAAGCTTTTTCACATAAATGTGCTCCATTTTTCGTTTATTTTTGCATTTCCCTGCATTTCTACTGGCAATTACAAATGGGAGAGGTGTGGCTCCAAAAGAGTATTAGCCAGCTTCTCAGCTGGTGTAAATCAGCAACACCCCATGGCATTTAATAAAGCTATGCAGCTTTATACCAGTTGAATCTGTACCAACTGTTCTTTTAAAATGTGTCCCACCTTATAAAGAGCTGTGTTTTCTTCAGTGGTGGATTCTGAAATTAATGGGAAGTATTGGACCAAGTGCCTCAGAGAGCACGTGCAGTACACATCTCAGCCGGATCAACTTCCTAACCTGTGGCTCTGTTCAATCTGATGGACTCCTTTGTGGGGGATGTCAAAGAACAACAGCTCACTGTGTCCTGTCGTCTGGACCTGGGCTGTTATCTGCCGCCTTGCAGAAGGCCTGCACGCAGGCCATCCACCACTCGCTAGCTCAGCACCTTGCAGTGCTTTTAGCCCCTGCCACACTACAATTCATTAAATCCCTTCTGTGCCTGCATGTAGGTGACTATGAGGAACAGTTATAGTGAAAATATGTGGAATGTGTGTCAGGCTGTGTTAGCTGTTCACAGCTTGCTTCATGGCTTCAAAAGTGCTGCCCTGCCAACTTGGGCTGCATTCAGAGCCAGAGGAGTTCTGTAGGAACAGGTTTGGGAATAACCACAGGGAAGGAGGAGAAGTATTTACTGTGAATGAGATGAGATCAGGTGGATCTTCATGTGCAGTGGAGGCTGTGCATTTACTACAGGATGGTGGTGTTTTGCAGCTCCTAGAGTGCGTGCGAACTGACGGAACACTTTGGGGTCTGTGCAGCTTTTGGGGTCTGTGCAGAAAAGACCACATAAAGGAGATTTCATGAGGCAGAACCTGGTGATCAGGTGGGTCAATTCCCACCCCTGTTCCTACGCCTCTTATTATCAGCCCTTGAGCAAGCCAGCCTCTGCCGTGTTGACAGCTGAGGACTAGATAGCTGTATATTTTTACTGGGATTTTGCTATGGTTTTAGTTGAGATATTATTTGCGTGTTGCCTTCATTGGTTTCTCTACACAAATTATAGAGTAAGTACTATGGACTGTGTAGCTGTGCTAACCAGAAAAAATGCCTTTATCTTTCCCAGTCTTTTGTTAGCAGCATGGAAGTGAGGAGGAGACTCTGCCAAAATGTGGCTTTGTTTCATAAGAATCTGCTCCCTTATAGTGGAGCTGTATGATGACAGGCTTTTTCATGGCCAGCTTGTAAGTAGCGTGTGTAGCTTGCAGGCCACCCCTACCATGGACATACGCAGATCCTTTAAAAAAAACACAGATGAAACCCCAATTTTGAGACTCAGGCAGCTGTATAACGAAAAAGAAGGTCCAAGTAGATCCACAATCAATTTCTATAAGCGCATATGAATAGTTACTTTATAAGTACCTGAGTTATCATCAACTGTTTTCTACAACGCAAAAAATGGCTCTTTTTTTTTTTCATAAACTCTTCAAGTTGATGAATTTCTGATGACAGTCACTTACAAGAATAAATGGTGAGGTAACAGCAGTTTTGTGTAGGATTGAGATAAATTTGGGTCCGAAATAAATTAAGACCTCCGTAAGAGGTAGAGTTGGGAAGTAAGTGTGTGGGAAAATTGGAGTGAGTGAGAAGGCAGTAGGGAAAAGGAAGCCACAGTACAAATTAAAGATTGCAAGTAACAGGGCTGGATGCCAAGAGCATCAGAAAAGAACAGAAAAAAATCCTTGATTAGCTAAACTGTTTGCTTTACTATATGAAAACTGACCTCCTTGAGGAGCCCTGAGCCCTGGCCTCCTGGGAGTCTGAGTACGTGCAGGCAAGCTGCTGCCTTGCTGATGGCAACACAAATGCTCCAGCACCAATCTTCTGCCCTGTGCATTTCCAGGTGCAAATGCTTCACCTGGCAGGCGCTCTGCCTGCATCAAGCCGACAGTGCCTTAACATTTTATCCAGCCTGGCAATAGATATTTTTCTTCTTTACAAATTGCTGCAATAATCCCAGTTCCATTAGCTAAGTCTCAGCATGTGTGCTGAAGGGAACTGCTGTCTCTCAGAGCAGCTATAAAGTGTAGGCCAAGTGTGACTTTTGAGGGGACAGATGAAGGACAGAGCTGGTGTGACAAGCCCATGCCTCCAGCGAAGCTCAGACCCCAGTTCTGGCTACAGCAGCCAGTGGGGCTCCCCAGCTGCCCACAGCCCTCCTGGATGCAGAGCCCTGTCTGATGAACATTGTCCTCCCCAGGGAATATCCCTGTCTTCCTGCCTCAAGGCCTCTGCCCTGCACAGGAGATGGTCTAGCAGAGATCCTTATGCAAAACCACTGATCAGACCTGACACATGTCATCTTAATGCAAATGCTCATTATTGTCATAATTTGCATTACCCACCATTCTTGATACTGATATTGATATTATTGTCTTTCTTCCCCTGATCCATTCACAATGCCTTCACCAAGTTGAACCGTTGCTGCAGAGGGGGAAATTCAAGAGCTACAGGGAATGTGCTGGAGTACCTAACACTCATGTGGGTGTGCTTTTCGTGCCTGCTGATACTTTTTGAATGTGAGTTGTTCTGTCCTAGACACAATGTCCTAAAGGAGCTATCACAGACAGAGCTGCTCTGAGAGCACAGACAGGGAGAGTTATATATGGAAACCTTTTCTGACAGCAATTCCTTCACTTTTACTCGCAAAATTGTTACTTGCTGTCTAAATGCCCATCTTCACTCTGTAACTGCAAAAATCCGTAAGGGAGGTTAGCTCATGAAACTACCTTGTACAATTTAATCAAGTAATATAAAGACTGCAAGAGAAGAGTTCTTTTTTAACAGCAGAGGATGGAAGAATTGCGGGGCTTCTTTGTAATGGAACAAGATTGAAACAACAAATATTTAACATTTGTAAAAAAATCTAGAAATTAACTTTTCTAAACCCCTTTCTTATAGGAGGGTATTATAGTCCCAGTTTTACAGATGAGGAAACAAAGATGTTGTTATATTCACAAGGCCTCTAGAAGGCACACAGACATAGAGCTCAGTTCCTGGAGCAGAATTCTGTATCCAGGCTTGGGACTGCCCCTCACTATCAAGAGCTCAGAAGTGCTGCTTTTTCTTGTAAAACTTCAATCACATGGGCATCTAGTTGCAGGTTTTTTCTATAAATCAAAGCTTCTCATCTACACAGAATCATTTGCTATGGCAGAAAGTGCTCTGTCTCACCTTCAAAATGCGCAGGGCTGCAGGGTGTGCAAAACATGCACGTATTAAACTATTCTCACCTTCCCTGTTTGAGTATATTAAGATGAGGAAGGTCATATGGAAGTAGTTTGCAGGGGCCTTGAGTGCAGAGTTTCTGGGCATGTGAGATTTGCTGTGCTTAAAGGTGTATTCCAGCATCCTCTCTGAGGAAGGATACAAAGATTTTAAGCCAAAGTGAAATCAAATCCCTCAAGCAAGCTTAACTCAGGAATGTGAGAGCACAATACGAACAGCAGAGGGATGTCACTAAAAAACGAAGAGACAGTATGAGCTAGTTTCTCTTCATACTGCACTGTTCATCCAAGAGTCTCCAAAGTCTTCAGAAATGCTAATGAACTCTCAGTACACCCCAGTGGATGGCTGAGTGCTTCTGCCTGCGTGTTGCAGATGAAGAAACAAAGGCGCAGGAGGCCGTGTGGCTGTTGTGTAAGACAGTGACATTAGATTCTGGGTGAAGCTACTTCGTGCAGTCAGCAGATGCCTAATTCAGACCTCATCTAACATCTAGTTTCAGTAACATAGCCCAGGCCAAAGGCAGTCCAGGGCCTCTGATCTCATTATTTAACTGCTAGGTAACACCCTCCTTTTAGTCCTTTTTACAGGGTTCAACAAAAGGGGAGAGCAAATCACCAAATTGTCCCAGAATTAGAAACTGTTGATACATCTGATGAGGTAAGATGCCGGGAGCCCTAATGCAAGGCCGCCATTGTGCAACAGAACACAGTGCCTGGGACATGCTACTAGTGGATAAAGTACACCCAGAATTCAAAACCATATTAATGCCATCAAATTACTGGTAGCCACTTGTTAACCAGACAGAGAAATAGAATATGAACAGTTTCTGAGCGTGATCAGGCTGCACACGTGGGAACAATTTCCATCAAAAGTCTTTTTATTCTGATGGGTTTTTTGAATGTAGCAGATTGCTGTTCCAGCACAGAGTGAAGACATTTGGAATCACAGCATGATTGGCTTTGCAAAGCATGAAATAAGAGTACGTCACATAAGTAGAGTGAATTAAACTGATTCTGTATAGCATTGTCATCCAAAAGTGCTTGAGAAGTCTGTTTATAAATGGATTACTTCCCTGTGGCTCAATTGCAGCTACCTCTGGGCTGAAATGCAGTTGTTGGCAGATTGCGCATCCAGTGCTTAGGCTGCTTGTGAAAGATTTGCTTTATTATGCATCTGGTTTTATCTGACTGTTCATAATAAAATGAGAACTTTGCAGCACCTCATTCAGATTCTCAGACTGGAAAGGGCAATTGTTAATGCCAGAGGTCCTAAAGTCACTGAATTTTCCAAGAAAAAATTAAGAGCAGTTGTGCTAATATGCAATTGCAAATAGTTACAACCAACACCACATAAACTGTGCTCAGTGAGTCCCGAGGACTGAGCAGCGTTGCTTATGTCTCTGGAACTGGAACATCACAGCCACAGCTGTAGGGGTGGCAGGTCACGTTGTTCTGAGTTTTTTGTGTCTTGACTCTGTTTCTTTACTCTTCTTCAAGACACTCGTGACTCTGATGACACCCTTGAAGAGGGCAGGGAATTGAAAGACTGCAAGAATGAAAATAATTTAACTTTATTTTTTTGTCAAGCAAAATGTCAGTAGTTGACTGACTTCCTTCATGGATTCCACCTTGGTATAGCAGACCTAAAACCAGATCACAGCCTAATTCCACACTTTTTCTGAGTAGTTACCAATTTGTTTTGGCACTATTTCCTACCAACTTGTTGATTAGGAATAATGGAACTAGAGTGGTAGAGCTAAATCTGTGTTTTACTGAAGACATCTTATACTTACTCCTCCTACATGTCGGTCCTTGTTTACCTTAGCAAGTATAGGATGTGTAGTAAGTATAAGCTTGAAATACCCTGCCACCTGTTTAGTTGTACTACCTTACAGTAAGCTTACCTCAGGGAAGTAGAAATAGCAAGAGAGCTTATATCTTTTTTCCTAGCCAGGATACACTATTCATACTTGCCTGAAGTCAGAAGCAAGGCTGAGAATATTCTCAGTGATAGGCTGATATACTTTCCACTAGGTCTTATCCCTGTCATAAGAAAAATTTTTAAGCAAATCATCACATGCAAAATTTTTAAGCAAATCATCACAAAGAAAATCTAGCTCTGGACTTTGCATCATTGCCTTTTCATCAAATGCTCTAGGGATTAAGTTTGAACCTGCCAAGTCCCTCTCAATCTGCGAATCATAAATTTATAACTGAAAAAAAAATCCTTGTATTCATGAGGAGAGGGGGCTTTGCTAGGCCATTTTGGCAGTCACAGTAAGTGGGTTACGGTCAGTTTTCTTACACAGGCTTCTCATAAAAAAAAAGGCAGGAAGCTTTTTACATCCATGGACAAATGCCAAATCCTTTCTCTCTATCTGAATGCCCTGACACTCAGCTTTTGTTAGCATGCATTACACAGAAATCACTGACCTCCAGTTGTGACCATATAGCTGCAAGAGGATTAGGCTATTTCTTTTCTGGGGGTAACTCTGTCTCCTGTGGAATGTTAAGACACCTCAGTGCTGCATCATCTTTAACGGCCTCCTTCAGCCTCTGGAATTAAGCTTTGTAGTCAAAGTCTACTGCCTGTCTTTTTATAGCATTGCCCTAGGGTTGACAGGTCACGGCAGCCAGGTTACACACACAGAACTCCCATTCCAGTGAGTCCTTGTGCCCGCCACTTCTGCACCCACTGCAGCTCCCCTGTAACCTTGCTGTATATCTTGTTATGACAATGTCTCTCCCCAGCATTTTATAGCTGTGGTGAGAAATTAACATTTTTGTCTGTCTAGCCCAGCTTAGTTTTTTTTGGGACAGCTCTGAAGCCTTTTACTGTTATTCTGTTATTTTTTTTCTGCTGATCTTAACATCATCTGATCTGTGTAAATGCTGAAAACCTGATATATCATCAAACATCTACTGTATTTTTGGAGAAACATCTCAAGTTTGGTGAAGCAATCCAAGTCACCAGAAATTGTGATTCTCGATTTGCACAAAATTTGTGCTCTGTTTTTTAAGGGCTTCTGCCAGACCCTGCTGACACATGAAGCATAAGAAAATATTTGGCATCAGCCACTTCCCCAGAGATTTTTCCTCTTGTAGGTAGTGGAAAATGATCCCTCTGTACACATGTATTCAATTCTTTTAGGTCTATTCATAAGCAAAGGTTTCGTCTCTTTTTTTTAGCATGCCCATTCTGATGGTTCTTCTGTGCAGTTTACGGTAATGAATATATTCACCTCCTCTTTTAGGCTCTGCTACAGAGCTCAGGGAACCACGCCAGTGGTATAGATTGTGGAGCTGTCCTCAAACTCCTGTTCAATTACTTGATCCCCCAGCTTTCCAGAGAGAAGTAGCCTCTTGAGAAGGCTGAAGACTGGCTCCCACTTCTCTTAGGTTATGATTTTTGAGGCTATTTTTTACCTACCTGGCTGGTTTCTGGCCCCCTTGCAGGAATAAACCCACCGCTATTAGACCAGAGTTCTACCTGTTTCCTCTGTGGCACAGCTGGTGCTGGCACTGCTGGTGGCAGCACACAGGCTCCTGCACCAGTGCCCACCTTCAGGCCAGTAAATGCCATGTTTGCTTTATCAAGCACATAGTCTTGGGAGCCCTTCACAGCTCCGACACTGCCGTTAACCCACTGTGCCCCTCCACAGGGCTCAGTACTTCTGTCCTTCAGGGTACGCATCTCCTGTTGACACCCTCCAAAGGATTATAAGACCCTGCTTGTTTAGATGCTCTATCCAACCATATGCCCAACGCTCCCCATTACTGAGAGGGAACTCAGGATTTTATAGGGATAAGGGCCTGCCACGAGGCTTGGGTGTGTGGTTGCTCTTTCTTTCCAGTTCAGGGGAGGTTCAGGTCGTGGCCTATCTGCTGTTACCTAGGAAGCTCAACAAAGCAGACTTACAAAGCAGGCCAAATGCAAACAACATTTAAAGCTCCGTGGCCCTTTACTCATGGGACTATGCTGTGTCAAATCCCAATAGCTCGCCCTTAACAGCCATGTTATTATGGAGTATGGGCACACAACTGACATTAAAAAGAGAGAGAATGAAGAAAAATAATTTTAAAAAGACAAAATGCAAGAGGCTTAGGAGGCCTCTGGTTTCCTTAATGGAATTAGTCCTTCCTTTATGAATTCCAGGGTTAGATGCTCTAAATGTGCTTCGCATACTCTCTCCCCTCAGCAAAGCAGAAAGATCTGCTAGACACATGTTCAGAGTGGCGCAGGGGAAGATATGACGTGACTCAAGAGCCTGGAAGGCTAAAAGGAGTAGATGGGGGAGAGCTCTGCAGCCCTTGATCTTTGTGAGATTTACTGCCTTTGCCTCTTGCAAAGATCTTTTTTTTTTTTTTCCTGGAAAATTGCTAGCTTCTAGCAATTTAAAAAAAAAAAAAAAAGAAATTTGGCTGGGGCAGTAAACAAGACCTTTGAAGGGGGAAGGAAGCCAAGAGAACGTCAGGCCCATTAGTCACGCAGCTGCATTTCCTGTCACAAAGGACCCCAGTTGAGTAATCACTCAAAATATGCTTGTTATTTTTTCCTATTTTATTTCAACTTTCAGCCTGCCAATATCTACTGTAAGAAAGAATTTAAACAAGAAAAGTCTTTTAGCCTCAGAGGGGAAAACAATGTAGAATCAGACACTGATTTAATTATTTTTCCTTTTCTTAAATTTTCATAGCCTAAAAACACTTCAGTCATATGAGACGAAGGTTGGTAGTGCAGAGTGGGTCTGAGACAGTCCTGTTTTTTTCAGGGCATATAATTTCGGCAGGAGTGTGGGTGTCAAAGTTCCTAGGCTACACTTCCTGCTGCTACCATTAATTCACTGTACAACCTTGATCAAGTCATATATTAATTTATCTGTAATTTATTATGAAAAGTAAAGATTATAATAGTTTCTGCATAATTGTTTGGTCAGGCTTTGTTAATAGTGCTTATAAGTAATGTTGGGTCTTCTGATGAAAGCTTTGTAGAAGTATTTGTCTAAAGCAAAATACAGTCAAGACTGTAAAGAAATATAATTTAAAGCAGAACATTCTTGTGAATAGATTTTTTAAAGAACTTAGAGGTGAAAATAAGAGCAAGACTATGAAATAGAAGGAGGAAAATCTTGCTGATGCTCTCTCTTGAGATGCTCAGAGGAAGAAAAATACAGCAAACCTGTCACAGGGAACAACCCCCTTCGTAATGTTGGAAGAGATCCTTTGACTGACTATACTACTTCCCTGCTTCTAGATCTTGGGTTTTAAGATGCTGGCTCTGGTTGATCTGGTACCAATTTCAAAAAGAAGCCACAGATACATGACAGAAGTAAGCTGAAAAACCTCTTGTTTTTCCAGATTGCTGCAAAGAAAATACCTCTTCTATCAACAAACACAACTCCAAAATACAAAACCCCATCTTATGTTTACTCAAAAGTCATGAGTATGTTGACCAGGCCACCTATAAAGAATGGCCATAAGCATGCTTCAGGGCATATAATAGTTTGTAACTTACATTCCTGCTTGGGGTACCTGACTATATGGCTCTGTGAAAATGATTGCAAAGTGATTGCAAATCTCTGTTTGGATTGATATCTAAGTAGAGAGTAGATGATTGTAGTTTATGCTACGTAATAACATGACTTCAAATACCACACAAAAAATGAAGCTTATATTTGCATTTAAGTGTCTGGTAATGTCATGTAATTCTCTAATTTGCACACGTTTGATAGCACAGATGTGCAGTGTTTTCAAACCACAGCTTATGAGCAGATGTGATTTACACAGCAGTGTAAAATCACAGCTTCCTAAAGCTAGTTAAAGGGTGTAAACTCAAACGAATGTGAGATTTACCCTAATTTGGTTTAAGAGAGACTTTGAAAAGCTGTTTACATATGTTTTTAAAAGCAGTTCAGAATGATTGTTTATGCATATTTACACTGAATGGAAAAGTAAGAATCTTGTGAGTCGTGAAAAATTCCGCTCCAGATTATCTTTATAAATTATGTTCATGCTTTTTCTTTCCAAATGGCAGGCGAGGCAAGCTGTGCTCCTCAGTGGGCACACAGGTGTACGCTCCCTGGTTTGTGGTCTGAGCTAGCACTAGGTTGTAGGGGCTGCTACTCTCACACCAGGTGACTTTCACTGCTACATGTCCCAGTCCACTGGATCCCCACATCATACGACTTTCTGTGAAATAGCGATAGTTTGATGTCACTAAAACTGGCTCTGCCAAGAGGTGGATATATAAAGGCTATTTCCAATTTTTATTGATATCTACACAGTTTTGAAATCATATACTGGTATGTATGAATGAGTGGAAAATATTTGTTTACAAGACCAATGTAAACTTTGTGCATATTCTTTTATTAGTACCAGCGTATGTGATAATATCTCGTATATAGCGTTGTAGGGATGTATAAGTGTAAATCATACCAGTGTCTAATACATCAGACTGTATAATAAATAATAACCACCAATAGAATGAATTATACCTGACCTGACCAGTATTGGGTAGCAACTAACATTTCTCTATTTACCTACCTGGTTATCTTAGGAATTTGTATGGCTCTGTAGCCATGGTACAGAGATATCTCCAAACCTCTGAATCTTTGATGTACCTGTTCTCTCCACACAGGTCTGATGCGTATTCATACAATTATCCCTGTATAGGTGTGCCACTGAAGTCCTAAGATGAATGACTAACCCAGAATAACCTCAGAGGTCTATGACCTCTTGATTCACCTACTGGCTGTGAAGAATTACTCTCTCTCGTGCGTAGATGGGAAGATGAGTCATAACGAACTAAATTTACATGCCCATAAGCACATAGATAGCAACAGAGATGGAATCAAAAATGGTGTACAGATCCTCAGTCCCTGGCTGGGTGCATTAAATTACTCTCTCCTGTCTTCAGTGAACTGATCATATTTGGTAAAACAGCTAGCAGTTGTTGCTCTTTGCAGTGCAATGCTTCTGTGATGTGTGTGAAGGGGACTTAACAAATAATTGCTTATAAAAAGCTAAATTAAGTGGGGAACAGGGCAGTTGCTTAGTACATTGACAACTGAACTTATCAGCCCTTTTACTAAACTGCCACATGAATTTGGGCAATTACTTCACATCCATAGGCTGACATTTTTCTAATTTCAAATAGGGATAATAACATACTTGGAAGTCCAGGTGCAAAAATCACCATATAGTCCTGCTCCACTTCTCACTTAAGACAATGGAATGAGAGAGAAAAGGGAAGGAACAGGGAGAATAATAAATTTTCCCATTTTGTTGAATGAAGTTTCTGTGATACAACTCAGAAATCTCACTCTTGAAACAAGAATGGCCCATAAGAACATTTTCATTTTAAGTTTTACATTTGCAACAGACATGTTGATGCAGGGCTGTTGCGCTAGGGAAGGTATAGACTTTGCAGCTGTGGTTTAGGGGTTCTGCACCCCTCGTCAATCAGCACTGGATGGAGCGCTTTGGGTCTGTCTCAGAGCTGGTTTTCCTTTCCTCCAAATACAGTGTCGGACTGTGAAATCGGGCTATATGTAGCAGACATAGACCTTCACTTTCAGAGCAAAAATTACTATGAAAGGGTTAACACGACTAATGGCAACACTTCAGTAAAATTGAAGGAGGTGGAACTTAAGTCCCAAGTCTTAATAAAATGCAGGTGTTTTATTGTTAGGTTAAAAACTCCTTAAGACTCCAGCAAACATATAAAAACGAGAAAAAAAATGTGCTATTGAATAAGAAAGTTGGAAAGGCAACAACAGGCTGTGCAAGGCATTTACAGAGAGCGCAGGATTCACTGGCTAAGGCCTACATTAAAGTTCATGGAGGGAAAACAAAACATAAATATTAGTTGAAAGACACCTCTCACAGCATGCATCTGGCCTCCAAGATATTACACCTGGGATTAACTTTTGACATGCTCCTTTCCACCATCGTGGCTTTGCTGCCTTACCAGCTCCCTGCTGAGTATTTATACTCTCATTTTTCAACCTTTCTGTCTTCTTGTTTCCTAGTCTGTCTGGGGACTCGACAGGGTGATGGGCACCATGAACATCGCAGTCGCAGTACAGATAGCTCCACTATGCCTGCGGCTGCTTTTCTATCAGGAATAGGACTATTGGGGGGGGGGGAACTGCTTTAGAAGTAGCTAATAAAAGGAAGTTGTAAAGAAATCACTAATCACTGCTTTCTCCTCTTTCACTTCCCTTCCTTATCCCAAAGAAGCAGAAGATTTGGGGGACCGCTTTTCAGAAATTTGCACTGTTTAGGTCACAGAGTTAAGGGATTACACTGAACTTTGAGCTTTAGCTTCAAGTTCCTAAGGTATTTGACGAATAGAAGCAGCTATGACTTACTAACGGGAAGTGAAACATGAAGAACCAGAGAAGTCTAAACGTACTTATGGTGGCCCAAGGCCTAAGACTACTGCATTGTCATCCCCATGGGCCTTAATTAGTGTCGTGGCAATGGGCTGGGTATTTTTGGTACCTATATAGTGAAAATAGTTAACTAATTGCCATCCATAAAAACTCATCCCGCCGGGAGAAAGTTGGGCACCAATTTCCCTGGCCTTAGCCTTGGTAATATAGAACAGTGTCATCACTAGAGGGCAGGGTCAGAAATAGTCCATGGAGTACCTGATAGGAAGCAAAAGAGTATCTGTTAGGTTTTCATGCAAGAGTTCCACAACTGCAACTTAGTAGGAGACAGAGAAGTGACAGTGAAGATGTTTAATCTGCCAGTCATTTAATTTAGAAGACTGACAGGTGAGATACAAACAGTACTAAGCAAAAAAAAATCTAAATAACATATAGAAAAGTCTAAGGGAATTAATAAAAATTAAACTGATGGAGCTTTTGAGCTTATAAACATGAGTACATGTTCACATGGAGCAGAGTGCTCAGGACATCTTAAGGAAATAATTCAGAAAATCAAAGAACAAAAATCAAAATCCTCTGTAATCACAGCAGGAACGCCAAAAAAGCCCCAGCTGTGTGCCCTCTGTGCACCATTGCACTGCATCCTTGCTGTGGTCGCTGTACTGGACCATCTGAACTGATGAGCTGGAATACAGGCATCGAGCAGATAGAGCAGAGGTGAAGGATGAGGGTGCAGTGTAGGCTGACCCTCTTCTTCACATACTTGTGAGAATAACCATTCTTGACTGCCAGGCATCATCAATGTATTTTTAAGAAGCATCTTATGAAGATGCAGTGGAAATGCAGACTGCAGATTGAGAGAGGGGCGAAGAGTAGAAATCTTCATTAAGAGTGTCTCAAAAATCCTTGTAGGAGTCTTTCTGTTGGCCCAAATGTGGCCGCTGAGGAATGATAAGGCCCTTCAGGAAAATCAAACAGGAGACATCTCTGTCAGCGTTTGCTAGCTGCTCCCAAATTTAGATCTTCCCTGGCCTTCTGCTTTCCTCCTTCACTTTGTAAGACTGCTTTTCATCCCACTCCTACTTTCTTTTGCAGCTGCCAGTTCCTGTTACTAGTGTCAGCAGTCCTCAATCTTCTCAGAGAGCCCTGCTGTTGTTTGTGTGTTTCCAAATTAGCTTGTGTCAACTTTGAAATAATAATGATGTCAGTCATTGAAAAACTCAAGACAAGTGCTTTATATTAGTACTAAGTATTAGCAATAATCACTAGTGTTGGGCCTAATGTTTATCCTTGCAGATACTGTTAACTCTTCCATATCACACAAGAGAGAGGAAGATTTTTTCCTCTAAACTAACTCACTACTTTCTGTGCTGCAAAATTGTCTTGTATTTGACTTAAAGAACTCACTGATAACCTTTGCATCCTGTTTCTTATTCCTCCATCTTTGCATGATGAAAGTTCCCCTTCCAAATTTAATTTTCCTCATGGATATTTATTTCAAATGCCAGAAATGAAAACAAAACTCCTTTGTAGCTTTCTTCTGTACATATAAAATGACATAGTTAACTACTTGTAAAAGAAGCAAAGATCCCCATTTAAAAGAACAATAAATAGGTAACTCATTGAGGAGGGTGGCACCAAAACTGAAATTATGCCAATGGCACAGAGAACAGACGAGATTAATTTCAGAATATTGAAGAAGAACAAAACCTTGACTTTTATGCTGCTCACCCTATAGTATCTTAGTGCATTTTAAGAAATGGTTAAGGAAATTTTTAACCTTATCTTCCAGTTTTTTTACATGGAGAAAAGAATGTCTACCCTAATTTATTTTTTATTTCTTCCAGCCTAGCCTAAAAGGTTTCAGCATTGTACCTTTTACAGGTGATCTGTAGCTTTTTTAATGGGAGTGAAATGCCTGAAGTCCTTACATGCAGAGCAGCAGGACCCAATGGTCTTCATTTCACAATAGGTTAGGGATGGATTTAAAGGGCAGTGGTGCAGATGCCTCCACCCAAGACAGGGCTCAGAAGGGATAGGTACAAGTAGTACAAAACTGTTTGCTTTCCCTTTCCCTTGAATTACTGTGGGATACTCACAAACATTTAATTAAAACTATTGTATGTATGCTTAACTTGGAGATTTCTGTGGTTTCTGGAAACCATTACACAGGAGCACCAAGGAAAATACAGGGGAGTCACTGAAGAAAAATACAAATGATTTAGAAAAGCATAGCAACCAGAGAATACATTTCCCATAATACAACAGTCAAAGGTCATGAGATCACAGATGCTCAGTTCCTCATGCATATCTTCTATTCTCTCCACTTGCATGCTTGCTCTGGAGAGGGCAAGGATTTAATGAGGATGAGGCTAGCTTTAGCAGTTCTCACCCTTCCTCACACCCTGCATCTGAAAGAGCATTGAAAGCCTCTTAGGTTGGAATAGACACACATTGAACTGTCCCAGTGCACACATACAATCTGGGGTTTTCACATCAGGTACAAAAATACAAGGTGACTGTTCTCTTCCGGCTACCCTGGATGTGAACAAAGCTGTTGAATCAAAGATTTATGGAATTTAGGGGTGGAAAGACGTTTCTCCATTGCATCTGTCTTTTCAGCCTGCAGTAGCATCCCTTCTCAGAGTCTCACAGCTTCAATTAGTCAGTTCATTATTCCTAGCTCCTTAAGAAGAAATCCTGTTCAGACAAAACAGCGCACTATTTACAGGAAGCTTGGCAGGGTCAAAAAGTCACTGTAAAACTGATCTCTTGTTAAAACACATACAGTATCTGCTCTGATGCAGATACTATTAGAACTTGGCAATTTCTGATTTGCAAGCAAGGCCTTGAAGGTGATTTCAGAGGCAGATTTGTTAAACTTGGTGACATTGTGTTATCACTTGTCATTAGCAGAGCTAACTTAGTTACTCCAAGCCCCACTTAATCTATCCAGCTCACTACCCACAGCTTCTGACCTACTTAGTCACTTCCTGTCTTTGATTTTTGCCTTAAAGCCCCTTTTCTGTGCTGGCCTGTGACTGCCATTTAATCTTAATCAAACTTCCTTGGACTTCCATTACTGTCAAGTACAACTCCTCTCACCATAACACCCACCCTTCTGAGTGCAAGAAAACTGATTTACAACCAACAGTCTGCCTCTTCTCTTAGGTTTTAAGTTCGTCTTTGTTTTTCTTCCTGTATGAGTCATTTCTTCCTCCTCTCTGAGACATTGTGCTACGCTTTCTGTTCCCCCTTGCTCTGTCAATGGCTGAGAAGCTGCCATGCATCCCTTCATTGCAGAGGTCTGGTGAGTATTAGCGTGTGTCCCCAGCTGCCATATGCAGATTCAGAAAAAGCTGAACGCAAAGAAATTGAGCTGGCCACAGGCTTCTACAGAAAGTCAGCTAGTTCACTATGCTTTTGCCTCTGACCAGAAATGATGACCTACTCTGTTCCCTTACGCTTTTCTTAAGAGCTACTTACGCAAAACACAGCTGTTTAGTCTACGCCTCCCAAACCTAGCACCTCCCCTGCTACTTCAGGGCACCTGTTAACTATACAGATGCTTTAAGGTGGGACCAGCTTAAGGACTTTTCCAGTGCTCACTGGTTCACTCATGCTGCAGCAACATGCCTTTGAAATAGACTTCTTCAGCCAGTTTCCTTCTACGACCAGAATCCAATTTAAAGATGTACAATGGTGACTGTTGCCTGTGCAGTGGCATTCCTGAGCTGGTGAGGTCTGTTGTTTTTTGAGTTTCTTTCACCAGCACAGAGAAGTTCAGAGATGTGGCCCTGCATTCTTTGAATCTCAGATACAAAACGTTTGATAGCAACGGCAGCTGTGTGTAACACGTAGGAGAGATTTGTTCAGTCTCTCCTTGCACACATGCTCTCTCCTGGCTCTTTTTTCAATATACCCAGTTCTGCTTTTCCTTCTTCCTTCTACTTCTGTGCTCATCAGCACTCATATACTTTTGGGTTTTGTTGTTGTTAACATATGGAGGTTATATGATCCATCACTGAGTGCAGCCTTGTCATCTTAATAAGTAGAAAATCCCGCATGTTTTGGAAGGAGGAATTAGCTACAGGCCATTGTCATTATGCCTCTCCTTCAACTTATCTCAGCTTAAACTGTATTTTTGAACTGCAGTCACTATGCGGCATTGTAAGTTGAAAACAACCACTTGAGCCCTTTCCAGCAAGGCTTTGAGTGGCCCTGATGCTAGGCATGGAGGAGAGATAAGCAGTGCATTGAAGTTGTAGTATCACTGTAGCTGAGGGCAAGGAATGAATGGAAACATACCCTCCCTCTGGCACTGCCTGGCTCTGGATGTGGGGAGAGGAATGGGCCGAGCAGCTTGGGTTCACACGCGTGGCAGGACCCAGCGGCCTCTCAGCTGATGACAGATTAGAGTCAGGTCCTGGTTAGTGGGAAGACTGTGATTAGATCTCAGCAGCATCTGCCTCTAGCACTAAAGGAATTACTGCTGTGGGCTGTGATTTTCTCAGCAAACTTTAATTATACCAGGAACCTCATTCCTGCCATTTTTCTTGACAACTTAAGTGCAAAAAAAATGTGGGTGAGGGTGCAGGGAAGCAGAAACTGTGGAAGGCGCAGGAAAAAGACACCTGTTTATTTTTGTTCAGCTCATTCCAATTGTTTTCTCTCTGCTTCCTAGATTCACATGAGTCACAGACTGGTTTTTCCTAAGGGTCAGTGCCAAGGTTTAACTCCCTGAAGCTGTCCTGCCATCCACCTGATGTTAGTAGGACACTGATGCCCTATGGCTTCTTAGATGAATGTGGCGGTGCTTGCAGAAGGTGCCACGCCAACCTCTGGCCTGGCAGTGCCCCGTCCCTCCTCCCATAGGAACAGCAGTGAGGGGTGCCGAACTCTGATCACAGCTGTTCTCGGGACACCCCCAGGAAGGTATGGTCTGGGCAGAAGTGTGAGATATTGGAGCTTGGGCAGGGTGAGTTTGAACCTCACTCCCAATGGCCTGTCTAGACTAGGATTTAAGAGTTTGAGCTTCAGAAGTGTTAGACTGTATATAGGAACTCTCTGTTTTAAAAGATGTAGAAAGGCAGCATAAGTCTGAACTCCAAATAACACCTTGTAAGTTTTGCCAAAATGACAATGCCAAAAAAGAGCAAGATTCCTTTGCAAGATTTCTCTACCAGAAAAAACCTTTTTGTTTGTGCAGTTGTTACTCCATAGAAACCCATTTGCCATCAGTGTTGTCTTTGCTCAGAATATAAGAAGAAACAGATTTTTTTTCAATTTAAACCTAGGAGAGGAGGAGAAATATCTAAGAGTAGAGTTTGCCAACACAGTGTTACCATCTAATACTTAAAATGTAGACAAGTTCAAAATGATTCAAACTAATCTATGTGCTCCTTTCTTAACTTTCCTCAGGTCTTTAATGCGAATGTTTAGTATACTTTGAAGGCAAGAGTGTCTTGTCTAGGTTAAACAATTTTACATCAATGCTATACTCACCTAGAAGAAAGCCAAATTGTTCCTTACTAGCATGCCTGCCCTCCATCCCACAGCATGTCTGGCAGCGCAGCCAGGGATTAGAGTGTGGCAGCAGCAACTCAACTCTTGAGGCTGAAAGCACTGGGAGGCAGTGTGTTGGCAAGCAGATCCCGGTCTCCAGAGCCAAGTCTGCAGATTCTGCTAGGAAAGACACACGTCTGGAATTGGCACAACTTGCTGTGGACAAAGAGGAGAGAAAGGAAGGGTTAGAAGGAAAGTGGAAAGAACGCTTCTTACACATTTCGCTTTCTTTTCCATCTGCTCATGTGATGTTGCTGTAAGCTATTAAACAGCTGCAGTGCTCTGCCCCAGAAGGGACTGTTTCAGTAGAGATGGAGAATGATTCCCACAGCTAAGCACTTTGGGAGCTCCCGAGAATGAAAGGGGTGATAGGAATAACGTTTTTCCGATTGACTATTATGCTAAATACAAGTGGGGCAACAGCACTTGGGGCAGTAGCCAGAGATGTTGTTCTGGCTCCTCAGACCTGAAGCCCCTGGCAGGCAGTGGCTACTGCTGGGTACTTCTGACTCATCCTTTGCACAATAGGTGAGTCCCTCTTGTCTTTTGCCTTCCAGGCAGAACCTCCCAGCTCTCCCGTGCTGGTTCTGAAATTCAAGGAGAGCAGATTATTCAAGCAAAAGGTGTTTGCAGACTTCGAGAGTTTGTAGCTTGGGGAGATAAGGGTAGCGAAGGAGGAGCAGGAGAAGGAGGAGCGGTGTATTGCAACTGCTAAAGACTGAGCAAAAGAGCATTTTTTTTTTCATCCATTCAGATGCTCAGCTATTTCCTGCATTGTTCCTGCAGTCAGCATGCTCCACCTGCTTTTACTTAACCATTTCCTGTTTACGGCTTCCAAAAACTTCCTGGTGAAATCACTAATCTGCCACAATATCAGCCTTCACTGTCCCTTTTGGGCAGGTTTCATTAATTTTTTTTCTCTCTCTCTCCTCGGTACACAGACCTTTCAGATGGAGGAGCTGTGTGCTCTGTGTGCATGTCTGCATGCGTGTGCGTGTGCGTGCAGTCAGTAGTTACATCAGAGGAAAGTACGTGCTCACCCAGTAGTTCTTTTTGCCTCCATATGCCCCTTTTTTTTTTCTCCTAGTGCTTGCCACTTTTGGTGAAGCTGAGCAAAGAAGCAAGGGTAGGACTGAAGGCAGGTTCCCCTTTCTGTAGAATAGAGGGCTCCATATATTTAGAAGAAAGGCTCCTCCCATTACTTTCAAGCATCTGAGAACTCTCCCACAGATGAGGGATTTGTTACCTGGACAGCTTGCCCAAGCTTCAAAATATTTTCTAGCTTTGAGAACAGTGAGGCAATTTCTTGTAGTCTGCTGTTCAGTTTCTCAAATGTGAAAGGCGAGGTGTGAGGAGCAGGAAGGATCAACCAAAAAAAAATACATCTCTTTCTTACAGTGTAGATGGCTCCCACAAGTCCCCATCTCACACTTAGTCACGTCTTGTAGAAATCACTAGAAAAGCATGCAAGTCTACTCTCCTTAGCCATGCTATAGATAACACTGCAGCCACCACTAAAACAAAGTTTATTTGATACTGCTTTTGCCGTTTGTTTACTTTTTTTATTTCTCTTCTGGAGCAGTGAAAATATATTTTTCAGTTTCCTCTCCGGTTCTCATGCTCTTGCACAGCACTGCAATGTTTGGGTTGCACTGAGCACTGGAGGGGAATGTTCCCTTCTTAAAATAAATCATGGAAACATTTCTGTTGGAATCAGGGCTTGCAGAAGTTTATTTCTGGGTTTTTTTTAATAAGAAGAATGTCGGACCAGCTTTGACCTGATACCATAGCCCTTTAAAAGGAACAGGCTTGTGATGCATGCCAGTGTATATTTACTGACATGTATATATGTACATGTGTATATATGTATGTGGGGTGTGTATATATAAATATATATGTATATACACACACACGGGCACACACAGCAGTATACATGCATATACAGTCATACTGGTATAACTGAGCATTGAAATCATCCTCTAAGAATGCTGGACATGTTGGCCCTGTCTCCATCAGACATATCTGCAAATTCCTTAACTAGCCCTGCTGCAAGTGAGTATAAACCAGGGTGCTTAGTCTGCTGACTGAGACGTAGAGGGCGTAGGTCTGTAAACACACACCAGCTCTGTCACTGAGCTGTTTCACACTTCTGTAATTATCTTGATTGGCTCAGAGTCAGACACACTTCTGAATATTTTAAGAAGTATACTAGACCCTCCCCCCCCCCCCCTTTTAACTGTAACACAAATATGCACGGGTAGCATTTCTGATGGGCTAGGAAGTATGATCTGGGCATCGCTGATGTCTGCTATAGGCATACATAGCACAACCCCACATAGATCAGAGCTCGCTGAAGTATCCTTCATAGAATCATAGAATTATTAAGGTTGGAAAAGACCTCTAGGATCATCAAGTCCAACCATCAACCAAACACCACCAGGCCTCCTAAACCTGTTCTGAAGTGCCACATCTACACAGCTTTTAAATACCTCCAGGGATGGCGACTCCACCACCTCCCTGGGCAGCCTGTTCCAGTGCCTGACCACTCCTTCAGTAAAGAAATTTTTCATAATATCCAATCTAAACCTCCCCTGACGCAGCTTGAGGCCATTTCCTCTCGTTCTATCGCTAGTGACCTGGGAGAAGAGACCAACACCCCCCTCACTACAACCTCCTTTCAGGTAGTTGTAGAGAGCGATAAGGTCTCCCCTCAGCCTCCTCGTCTCTAGACTAAACAACCCCAGCTCCCTCAGCTGCTCCTTGTAAGACTTGCTCTCTAGACCCTTCACCAGCTTCACTGCCCTTCTCTGGACACGCTCCAGCACCTCAATGTCCTTCTTGCAGTGAGGCGCCCAAACCTGCACACAGTACTCGAGGTGGGGCCTCACCAGTGCCGAGCACAGAGGCACGATCACCTCCCTGCTCCTGCTGGCCACGCTGTTCCTGATACAAGCCAGGATGCTGTTGCCTTTCTTGGCCACCTTCAAGCTGTCTGTGAGCAGCTATTGAACTTTCTTTTTAATCAGATAAAGGAAGCAGTTGTTTTCTGCACAGAAGTGTCTTTCAGATTGGCCCAAGTATGTAAAATTGTTACTTTGGTTCCTATCCAGTCCAATTCAATAGTTTGTGTCAGGGTGCTTGTCATCAGTGGCATTTGCCCAGGGTGGGTCATACCCACCCAGGCAATGATCTGAAAGAGCCTTCAAATCTTTTTCACCTTCATTATATAGGATATGGCCCTGGTAAATTCATGACCATATTGTACCACACAGCTCTTCCTTCAGCAGCGCCTTCTCTTCTAACCAGCTTTCAGCACAAGAGGCAGCTACTTCCAAAGAGACTCTCTGGTTCAGTGCCCATCTTTGTTTTCCAGGTGTTTCTTTGGCCACACCGTTTTCCAGTTACACTGCAAATTTGGGTGCACTCAAGATATTTTTGCCTCCCTCCTCCATCCCTAAAAGCTGAACTATATGAAAATGTAGTGAGAATGAGACCCTCAAGGAAAATCACAGGGAGGTGTAGAGGACCGTGCAGGACTTTTTCCAGGAAATGGGTAGAAGGTTCATCACATGAGTCACTGAAACCTTAGATGACTAAATTCTTGAAGAATAAACTGTCAGGAATATGACACTGGACAGGACAGTTGTGGGGGGAGAAGAAAACTTCTTAAATAGCTTGTTTGTTGTTTTTTTTTTCAATTCATTCCTGAGGAAATTGCTGCGTCTCTGGCCAGGGACGGGGGCAGCATGCAGGTGGTGCCAGCTCTCCTGTGCAGAGGCAGCAGGGGGGCATGCAGGGGTGCACAGCCCTGCCGATCCAGGCCCCAGCACTCCTGCCGGAGGGCTGAGAGGAGATCAGGAGCACTCCATGGCCGTCCTGCCCAAGTGAATAAAGTAAGACAGGGTCACATATGCCATCTGAATCAGTTTGCCTCTTTTTTTTGTATACCAGCAGGTATGAAACCAAGAAGAAATGAAGGTATTAAAACTCTAATTCTAATCTCCTTTTAAAAATTTCTCTTCCTATACCTGCTCCAACCAGTAAACCAAGTTGTATCAATAAAATTGGCCAAAAGCTCTGAATTTTAATTTCAGAGAAGGTCTTAAGATCTTAAGTGCCAGTAACAACAGATGCAGTCAGACTCCCTCCACAGCTATCTCCAGGGGAGCTGAACCAGCATTAGCAGCAGTGAGAAATGTTTGCAGTAGTATCTGAGTGTGGAGAAACCCCAATGTTCCAGCACGCCTCTGCCAGTTCCCATTTTGGTGAGTTTGACCCAGACCATTTAATGTTTTAACATTAGCCTCATAATGTCATTTACGTAATGATCGCTCATTTGGTTCCCATTAAAATCATGGCATTTCTTCTGCAAACCACTGTTTGTAAAAATCAAGCCACCCAGTTTTTTCATTAGATTGTAATACAGGAAATAAGAAGTCTGTCTGAAGGATGCACACTGTAATTCTCAAACAGAGAGTAGGGGGCTTTTTTTCCCTTCTTGGACGTACAAAGTTCAGCTCTCAGAAGAGGAACATGAAAGATCTGTTAAGCGTTGCTGAATCTATCTCCTGCAAAAACACAGTGTAGTTACTCCCCAGTAAGTGCTCCACAGACACTATATTGATAAAAAGATACTCTAGCTCTTCGTAGTCAGAGTGGCAAGAATCCTCTTAAAATTGTAGAAGTGGTAGGTGTAGCTCTCACAGGTTGTCCCAGCACCACTACCTTTCAAGGCGGTGCAGAACAGTTGCTTGTATCATATGTACTGGCACTTTGAAGGATTCTGTTTCAGATGCCTCAAACAATGGGCGTTTCACCGCTTCCTGTGGGAGCCTGCTCTGCAGCCTAACTTGTTTTACCATCTGGAACGTTTTCCTGAGTGTCTGCCCGCTTTTAACTTTCTTTTAACTGTGCACCCACTATGTCTTCTGAAAGGTGGCTCGTCAAATGTTTCTGTTGGGTGGAATTCACGTTACGTGGTGCTTTTTTATTTTTTATGAGGATCAAGAAAACCCTGAAAGATTGATGGCTTTTTCTTCCTCAGAAATAATAAGTAATTAATAATGTATTACTGCTTTTCTAGCCATTCATCTCAGCGATTTACAAGGAAGGTCAACATTGTTATACTCTTTTTACAGATGGGAAAAACTGAAGCACAGGGCAGGAAACAACTTGCCCAGGATCATTCAATGAGCCTATGGCAAGACTTGGATTTTTAACCAGGTCTCCACAACAGTGTCCTACTTCTTTTTTACTCTTTTTTTCTTTCTTCTTTTTTTTTTTTTTATTTTTGTCCAGTCCAGTTCCCTTTGGCTTTGTTGGAGTACCTAGGAAGGGCGAGCTTTCCATGAACTTTATTCAGAATTGTCATATTGTAACTCAAAGGTCAGCTTGTTGAATATTTAACAGTTACTATCTTTCCAATGTGTTGGTTAAGCATCCTAATTAAGTAGTGATAAATAAAACCAACAAAGCATTTTAACAGACTGATTCAGTCCCTAGGGCCTCCAAGCTGAATTTCCTTCAGCCTGCCTGTGTTTTCCCCGTTGCGGGTTGTCCAGATTGAACACAGTATATATCAAGCACACTCTTATCAGCGCACTGCAGGGAGATTTCCTTCCTCCTCAGTGCCACCATGCTTACTTCACCTGTCGTATTTCCCTTAGCTGTGGTTTTCGGTAAGTGTGTTTCTCATAATCTGGATAGCTGCTGAATTATAAATCTTCCTGTTTGGAACAAAAACACTGCAATCTGTACAGCATGATGCACTGGGTAGAGAACAACACCCAGCCTAGCACTGACCAGGCTCACCTGGGCATCGAAAGCAGTCTGGCCCTAGCAGCACGGAGCTCTCCATGGGCTGCTAGCTGGCAGGGTGTTTCTCCTACCTGCCTTAAAGCTTCTCCCTGTCCAGCCTGTCATTTTGGTGAATATCTTTACTGGGACTAGATCCACCTGAACACAGTGTAAGACGAGTTTTGTTCCTCACCTTCCCATGAGAATGGCCAGGGAAGGCAGCCACAGCCATGTGCTTGCAGGTCTCATAACTGCCCCACACTGATTGGACACTGAACTGACAACACCCATCATGTGCAAGGTGCAGCACTCTGTATGGATCGAGAAATGTAAAATCAGAGTTTTAGAATTAGAATTTACTCTGACACAGAGTTAAAAAAATATGATTATATCTGAGGGGTAACACATAGATTTTCCTGGCTGCTGAACACTTTCAAAGTATGCCAGTAAGTGAAGCTCTTACCATCTGAGTTATTCCCGCCACTGCTCCTCCAGGCCTCCTTTATTCCAGATATCACTGAGTCAGTCAGTGTCTGAGGATTTACTGAAAGCTGCAAAACTGCTGTTAAATCACAGTAGTCAACGTTGTCTTTGCTTTCAGATTGAGTTTGAGAAATTACCAGTGGTGTCATGCTTATGCCTCCAGGCCATGTGAATAGAGGAAGCTAAGAAGCAACAACAGATTACAGAAAGCAGGGAAATCCCCCTCAAACTTCTCCCGGAGTACCTCAAACTGAAGCTGATTTGCATACATACACTACAAATAACTTAACAATGGCTCCTAGCCCCATGAAAGGGTTACATGTGCTTGCCTATGATCATTTAGGCCAGTTCCACCAGTAGAATTGCTCAGGGAAAATAAAAAAGACTGAATCAAAGCTTCTATATAAATCTAAGCGGTATTATGTAGCAGCAGCCTACTGGGTAATGCTATTCCACACAAGATCAGTGGGAAATACTCAATACCTATTAGTAGCTAGCAGTTATTCTAGAAAACCAGTGCTAAAAAGCTATGTTAAACTTTATAATTTGTTATTATGGATGGGTGGTATCATTCTTCAACCAAACTTGCAACTAAGCTTCCTATACAAACCCTGTTTGGTGGAAATGGACCTTACTGAAAAACAGAATAAAGCTATAGTATCCCGCAGTTGAAACCTGTGGCCAGCTGCTTTACAGAATCTGAGAGTCATTAGGCCTGGAATTCCTGAGAGATTGCTGTTCAAAAAGCAGTGGTGTTAAACAGACATCCAAAATTCCTGTGTTTTTTTTTAAACATCATGGTTTAACAGAAACAAACAAATGAGCAAAAAAGAGATAGCATATTGAAAATGCATTTTTACTGAGTTATCTCAGGCTCAAAAATGTAGTTGGCTAATATGACACTACAAAAATCTTTGACTTTATCTTTGGTGCACTAAGAACGACAATGTTTCTAAGCCTAGTACATGATGACTACAGAATGCCTAAACTCTTCTTGAAGACAGATGGTATTTTCTGTTCCCCCTGAGAGAGTGGGCTTTTGGGGGGTTTGTTTGACTAGGATAAGAATATATAGTTCCCAAAGGCTTGCTAAGAGCTGTTTCTTTGGAAGGAATTTTCTCACCTACTCCCTTTCCTAGCCTTCTATTGAAACAAGTTCTCAGATACATTCCCTGCCAGCCCTCTCCCAAAGCTAGACAGAGTATAGACAACTGCACTGATTCTTTAGGCTCTCACAGTAAATTCACAGAATGATTGTGTGTGTGTTTCTGTGATTTTCTGTACATTTTCTCGGTTGTCAAGCCAGCTCTATATTAAAGTTAACTGTAGTTGGGTAGGGATATAATTTTAAACAATGCTGTAGATGTGTAGAGGTGCTTCTGTTGGTATAGCATATTTCCCTTGAAGAATTAATCAAAGGTGTATTGGCAAAAGTGGGGTTTGTTCTACCTGCATTAGTGTTATTATTATTGTCAGTATAGTTATACCAGGACAGCTATATGAGCAACTCTTTTCTAGTAGTTGCTTTTCATATAGTTCACAAACAGGGCTAGAAAGGATGAGGAAAACTGAGCCACAGCTTCCCTTTACAACTGATGTAAGCCTTGTGTTTCTTCTACAGTATCACCTCTGTTAATATCAATAATATCATGGCCTGTTGCAGTGGAATACCTGGCCTTTCACCCTCCCTCTTTCAGCTTTATCAACTTTCTTCAGAGGTTTGATACAGAACAATAGGATTCAGCCCAGGTATGAACTGGCTGTTCTGCAGAGTCCTTCAGGCAGCTGAGGCCTCCCTGTGCTACGATGGAGCTTGTCCCAGTGGGTCAGCTGTAGAGATCGGAAGAGGAGAATGACATATTTGAATAGGCCTGGGACACCTTGCAATGCAGTTAATGGCGGCAAACATGTGGACATGACATGATCTCACTGGTGATTCATTAGTACCTTGGATGTTTTTGTCCTGATAACTATGTGCGTTTCTTCAGTTTGTATTCTTTTAATCAGCTCACAGGTTGATCAGGAAGGCTTTCATTTTGTTTTTTAATCTCTCCTCTTGCAAACAACAGCCCATTTGGTACATAAGGTATCTAATCACAGTAATATAATATCCTGTATTTACATAGAAAACTTCATCCCAAAGCGCTTTACAGCCTGGCACTGACATGGGACTAAGATTAGAAGAGGAGCAGCTCATGCGGATTAGGAAGTAGGCTCTGCTCTCAGCCAAGGTGTTAGTAAAGCATGTAGGGTGGAGCCATAATATTTTCTCTGAATCCAAGACAATTTGCTAATAGTTGGAAAATATATTGGTATAAGCTGTGCTCTGTTTAACTCTAAGGAAATGTGTTTGAACTGTAGAAAATAAGCTGTGGTAGAGAATGTCAGTTGTCTTGCATGTCCCATTGTCTGTTCATAGGCACTGGCTACCAAAAACCAGTTTTGTTGGAAAATTAGGGTGATGCAAAGGTCCCCAGCAAGTAAACACTGGCCTCTGGAGAGCTCTGCCACAGGATGGTAGAGGGGCTTGCACTAGTCTAAGGTTTGGCTCCAGAGCACAAAAGTAGCATCAGAAACTTTGCCAGCCAAAATGGGAAGGAGAGTCTGGACACTGGTAACTAGAAGGACAGCCAGGCAGGCAGCGGAAAAAGGATCATAAGTCAATCCATTTTCAGCAAGCCTGTGAAATTAATCCATACTAAACTAATTACTTTGATTTGTTTTGTGGATTTAATGGGTTTCCAAGTAGTTGTTCACTGGAGGAAATGGTAACTTTGTGATCTCATTCTGACACATTGGCATTGAGGTGTCTGCCTTTATGGTGTGTTTCAGATGGAAAGGATCAAACAAATTTAACCTGGGAAGGAACCAATCCTGCTCTGCAGACCATACGAGTGAGGAACACTGCCTTGAAAGATACTTGATGCTGCTTTACCCAGCACTTTTGGTGAGACTTCGAGCAATGCATCCAATCTATAGAAAGGACAAGAGAAACCTCCACTAAGAATGAATGAAAGACAACATTGGTTTTCAAAAATCTGGTGAAGCAGACAGTGAGCGTTCTTCTTCTTTTGTCTCTTTAAAGACGTAACTTTAAAACCAAGTACTGTTCTTTGTATGAGCAGGGCCATGTTTAACTCTGAACTTATGGAGATCCTGTATTTTGTTCAGGTTGATTTAATTGACATAGTAATAAAAGCCTCTGAACAACACACATGCTACTGAAGAAGCAGAGGCCACACTTGCCTTCCTAATTCACCCCAACACCTCACCAGTCTGGAGGTACTGGCACTCAAACACACAAGAGAGCTTGGTGTCTACATCCTATAACAGAGTGAAATGTTTGCTTCAGCTTTTTAAGAGAAATTATAAACCCACTCGTTGGCTGGATTAAGAAGCAATAGTTCAGTGGCCCGAGAGGCTGGTTCTGCCCTTTGCAGTCACAGGGAAAGCCTCCCTGAGCAACCTCTTGAAAAGCAGAGTACCCTGTACAGAAATACGGGAGATCTGGAGTACTGCCAGAGCAAGGAAAGCAGCTGCAGTGGGGCCACCTGTGGAGGTGAGGTGAGCAGGTTGCCATGTGCTGTTCGCTAGGAACTCTTTGGGTAACAAGAGAGTCCCTTGGGGAGCACATGGTCCTATTAAAAGGTACTGCACAGCCTTATTGTGGCAGTGCAAGAGACTGAGAAGCTGATGGGATGTAGAAGTTGATTTTGCATCACTCCCATCCACCAAACAGGATGGTATGAAGAAGGCTACTCTGCAGCTATCTACTTACATGCCCGCTCACGCAGCTTTGGGCTCTCCTTTAACAAGGAAGTTTCCATCACAACAAGGAAGCTACTCCATTTCAATAACCTACTTTTAAAAGCTAATACATTTCACCTTGGGGAAGAGCAATTCTCCAGCTTCAGTTTTACCAGTTTTGTGCTTTGAAGAGGCCTTTGTAAAATTTAATTTTAATTTTAACTAAAGTTTAGGTTTTCTTCTTGACAGTGCTGCACTACTGGCCATTCAGTCAAACCTTGCTGAACTCGCTTGTAGCCATTTTATCTGGGTATCTTGTAAATATTTGGTAGAGCACTCAGACACAGAAGTGTTTTTTGCTCTTACAGTCACATGCATGGCTCCAGGACCTTTCAGAAGCACAAAAGGCTGAAGTCAGGGAAAATTCCACTGAGATGCATTTGAGTCTCCAGGGAGCAACTGCACTCTGTTTAGACTAAAATTTCTCATTGCTTCCTCCTGTTTTTTTTTAAAAAAACATGGAAGGATAGAGAGGGGAAGCTGGACGGTAGGTTTTTTTTTTTATTATTATAAACACAGCAAGCACTCTTTTACTTATTTCTGTTGTATTGCAGGACCATTTGCAGTTGGAGAGGGAAATAAGCTTTTTAATGCTTTCTGCACTACCTGGGAAATTTCCATCTGAGTTCTAAAATGTTTTACAAGCATTAATGAATTAAAACTTAATCCCCTTCTTCTCAGCCCTGAGAAGCAAGTACTAAATACACTTTAAAGACAGGGCTAATGAGACTGAAAGAGTTGTGCCTTGCCTGAAGTCACATGGGCAGGGTGGCAAGAGGACTCTTGAGTCCCAGTTTTCTACCTTACACTGCAGACAATGCACATTCCCTCCCTTGTCAAGGCTTGCTGTACTACCCCTTCTGAGATATAGTGAAAATATGCTGGCATCATACTTTGCAATAACATTGTTTTTTCCCCCTTGGAACAGAGAGACTACTCACAGCTGCTGTCCCATGGGATTAAGATGTTGAAAAGATCAGAGAGGGATGGGGTGAAGGGCGGGAAGCAAGTCACTGCTCTGCCTGCCCTGGGCATGTTCTGCCTCCACTGCTGCCAGTAGAGTTGCTGAACTATTGGGAGCAACCTCAAACATTTTTGTATGTACTTCCATATAATATTCAGGCAAGACTGTGGTAAAAATGCCATAATCAAAGCGAGAACTTGGCTGACAAGAAAATTGGACAGATGAGCCACTAAGTCATTCCTGTATTGAATATGTGTGATTTCATCATCCTTCTGTGTGTGACCTGCATTTCTTACTGCTTCTTATTATCAGAATCCTATAGCTACTGCTGCAGCCATCTCTTTCACCCCTTCAGAAGGGAGGGATAATCCATCAGCCAGTTCATCTCCAGTGGTATGAGTCAGGTTTTACCAGGGGAATTAATGGTCAGTTGAAGAGAGTTGTTCCCAAGAGGGCTGACCACAAAGCAATGTGCACGTGAGTCATGAAGTGGAAGAGAAGGAAACAAATATATAGATTTAAAGGTTTTGAATTATTTCTTTTCCCTTAGCTTCCCTTGTCCACACTGATCAATAACCAGACATGCAAAAGCTGGAAATGTATTGATGGTGGCTGGTATAAGCAGGATCAAGAGTTTCTCCTACTGTGCAAGCAAACCTGAAGTCAGTCAGCCCCCAAAACCAGATCAGTGTGTACCAGATCAGCTATTCCAGCTCTTGTAGGTGAGAGATGCTGGCAGAAAAATCAGATCACAGCGCAGGAGCCTCCTCCTGTCTCTTCTGTGACCCTGCGGTATACCCTGGCACTGGTGCCTTTGGCCTCTTCATGCTGTTACCTTCTATGACAAGGCCTCAGCGCTGGTCCTTGGGTACGCATCTTCTGTAGCACCATTCCCTGCAGAGGATCCCGACTCACTGGAAATGCTGTGCACAGTGCTCATTTCATTTCCCGCTGAAAGGCAGCCAGGCCTGAGGTGAACATGGCAAGTGCCTCGCTGCACCTGGCAACTCCACACAGCTGCTGAAAACAAGTGGGGAAGAAAGCAGCATACAAACCCAGGGGAATTTTCACATAGGCAGGTTGTAATTAGCAGAGCTGGAATTTGGCCAGGATGCTGGGCTTGCAGGTAACACACTGGGATCTTTCATAATTCAAATGCTCAGGATCTCCTGTTTCCATCTTACCTGGAAGATGTCAGAAGACCATTCCCTATTTAATGTTCCTGGGCATCCCTTGAACATCTGACATAAAGGAAGAAGTGTCTAATGATGCTGCACCTGCAGCGCTTCTCCACCAGCAACTGCCCACAGTGAACAGCAGCTGAAAGGATCACATCCTGACAGGGCTACAGCTGCATTGCAGTAAAACATGCCACAGCTGCCTCCATGCCTTGGGGTTCACTTCACCCTGAATTCTCATTACTCAGTTTCCAGGCCACAAATCCCCACCAAACAGAAAGAAAAGATGATAAAATTAGAGCAGCCACTCACACGTAAAACACAAGAGAGAGAATATTACCATTAGGTGCTGGTTCAACCTTGTTCTCTGCCACTTGAAATAGTACCAAATCGGTATCAGACAACAGAGAATTAGATGAAGCACTTCTCCCCAGTGCAGATGAGTGAGCTTTTCCAACTGGCCTTGCTGGGAATACAGAGAGCATTAAGAGCTCGTGCCTCCTCCTTCCTTCCAGCAGAGAAATCACGTTCAAAGCAGCAAAGCATTTTTTCCCTTCATGATCTCACTTTCCATATAAGCAATCTTTGTGTTTACTACGAGGGTGTTGAATATCCACAAAAGGCCATGGAAGTCATTCATGAAACTCACGTGTGGAAAGTCCACACAACTTTCTACCACAATGTGGCCCACGGTCTGAAATATACATCACTGCAAACCTTTAACCCCTCGTCTGTCAGACCTGCAGACCTTGTAGAGTTCAAAGAGCTGACTTCCTCCCTGCGGTGCAGTGCGTGCAAGCAAAGCAAGGCGTGTTCCTGGCATCCGAGAAAGCATAATCTCTGCATCAGTAAGTCATAAAAAAGGGATCCCTCCTATGCCTGTGAAGGCTCCCTGTATTGGCTTTTGGTTTGTTTGGGGTTTTCGTATGCCCAGGCTGCCATGCATGTCCCCATCTTTGTCAAGAGTTGCTTAATACAACAACTGACCAAACTTGCTGAGAGTACCTCAGTCAGTGGGATTAACAAACCTGCAGACTGACTCGAACAGCAAAGTGAGTCAGAGAGAGTAAAGTATGGGCAGCTGTACACAACAGGAAATCCAGCACTAATAAATAAAACGCCTTATACCCAGAAAGAGGAAATAAACAGCAGCAGCACAAACTGAGGGGGCAGAAGAGAGGAACGCAGCATAATTGCAGTGCGGGAATCACTGCAGTACAGTGAGCTTGTTTTTACAGAATGTTGTCCTGCTTTGTTATGTGTTCAGACTGCAAAAAAAAGTGGGGGAGTGGAAGCACTGCTCAAAGAGAGGGTCTTAGTCAGAAGTTGTCAACAGCCACTGTAATTAAGGAAGCAGCCAGAGCGCACACAACCTGAGCCGCCGCCAAAGCAAAATGAAAGCATTTTTTGTTTGCAGCCTGAAGGATAATAAAAGATGGTTCTACTGTGCCAAGCGAGGAGCTGCAGGGACACCATTTCTAGGCAGTGAATGCCCTGCTCCCATCTTTCCAAAATTACATGCTGTGGGGAGGCAGCAAGTTACTCTTCCTACGTGTGCTTTCTAAGCACATGCCTGCACACCCCATCTGCCTGCAGCAGCTACCTCAGGAGGCCAGCCACCAAGCAGGTGAGCCCTCAGCCATCATGGTAACAACAGAGGTGGCACCGCCTGAGCTCTGCCCCTCAGCCGATGGGCTGTTTTGACACTGCTTGGCCTGATTGCTGAATCAGCAACCCTTACTTTTCCCCCCTTGCACTCAGCTGTGGGTGCGCCATGGCCCCATGGCATTGCCAGCACCAGTGAGAGCTGTCACATTCAGAAGAGCTGCATGCTGCTCTTGTCCCAAGGGCGGCTGTGTTTAGGAGGCTCACTGGTGCCTTGGCAAGGAGCTTCATGCACGGCATGTAGTCTTCTTGCTGCTGGTAGCATCTTTCACCTGGAATGGCTGCGCGGCCTGCACCCATGCGGCGGCGGGCACTGGGGAGTGGTGGGTGGACTGGCAGAGCCAAGGGTGTCAGCACGGACCTTCTCAGCTGTTGGGACAGTATTGTGAGGCTTTCACCGGTGGTTGTAGACACTCACGTGCAGGTTCAGCAAAAGGAAAGAAGTTATTCACGAATTGCATGCATATTTCTGAATTAATTCGTTGAGTGGTCTTTGCCTTTCATCCTCCCCCTTGAGCCCTGTGCACATTGCCGGCATTCTCTCTCAATCCCGTATAATAATTCTCAGGTCTTCGCAAGCCACTGCCTGCCAATGGAGCCCACGGTCACTGGACCACCAGCATGGTCACATGAAATGTTACACGCAAAGGTTTAATGCTCTCTTCTGACCCCAGCCTCCATTCCCCGGCAGTGATTTCCTAATCAGGTGCCAGGGAAGCTTTGCACCGGGCAGGGCGCTAAGAAGGCGGCTATTTAGCTGCAGCATTTCCAGAGTCTTTGAGCTCTCTCCTAAGCTGTAAATACAAGCAGTGGAGCCAGGTGAATGTCTGACAAGGCTGCCATTTAGACCTGAAGAAAAAAAAACCTGCTGCTTTCCAACCTGATGCATATTGCTGTTGCCCCACTTTCTCTAGCCTGACTGCCATACTAGTGGTTAATTGCTTCAGCAGGGTATGGAAATCATGTCTTAAAGCCTGTATACAGGGTACACTGCTATTATCCAGTATAATTTTAACCTTCACTGGACATTGCCAATATGTTTCTTCCTAGAGAATCAAAAAAGAAAATACAGCCCTTTCCTTAAAGCCTTCCATTACCAAATTCTAGATGATAGTGCAGGTATTTAATACATCACACAACCTGTGAAAGTGACCAAATATTTGCTTTCACAGCCCTCCTTCCTGTGCAACATCAGAGAAAACACATATTTTGGAGAATCTCAAATGAAAGTGATTTTTTATTAACTATTGATGAAAAGCGGATATGTTCAAAAGCTGTTTCTGATATATAGGCAGTGACAGTCGTTTCCTTGCTATCGCTGTAACGTGAGGGAGTGCAAGTATCATCTCCTGCAGAAAAAGTTCTTGTTCTCCACCTGATGCTTCCATGTAGGATTTAATGAATTCATTAATTCTGTCTCAGCTTTGGAAAGCATGGGACTTGCGTCTGGTTGTCAGGGCTCAGTGTTCATATGGGTTTCACGCAGCCCACAGAAAGATGTGCTAGTTGCACCTCTGAGCCAAGCAGTTGGGTGATCAAACTGAACATTTGGTTTCAGTTTTGGTTCTTTTTTTTTTTTTGAGGGGAGGGGGCAGGTTGGTTATGAACTTCAACCTATACATGCATTTTTGTAGGTTTAAGTGAAAAGACCATGGCAAAGCTTTAATTTACAGTCTATTTATATTGTTCTGTTTTAAGCTTCATCGTTACCAACATAACTTTCAAAAACAAACCAAAAAAACCCAAATAAAATTGACAGTATTTTTCAAATTCTCTACTTCTCACATGCATTCAAAAGTGTAAGCCTGTTCTGCTTGACTGGCTGGCTGCTTGATTATTGCTTTGTATTTTATTACATTGTTTAATTCTTAATTGTAAGCCTCCAAAATCATAAAATCTGAGTTCTAGTCTCAGTCAACACTCCGATGTAACTACTGAAAAGTGGCTTGTCTGACACTTTAGTATGTATGGCATTTAACATACTTTGCTTAAGCTGGATATTTCTAACTCAATCCAAACAGGAGACTTGAAAAATCCTGCTTCTCCCAGATAGAGCGTACCTGAATAATATAGGAATGACTTTTCTCACTGAAAAGCATTAACAAAATACATGTATATATATTGGGGTTTAATCACCTGGCACTGCCTGTTTATTTAAAGGAAAAATTATTTAATCCTTCAGGAAGGATTCAAACTACCGGTGAGAAAGGAGATAAGGCTGAGCACTGAAATGGTAACGTTTATAGAAGGAAACAAGAGTCAGTGATGTCTGTGCCGGTGATCTGGCATTGACCACCCTGATACATGACGGCCAGGAGACCAGCGAGGAGGATTTTCCATTTCTGGAAAGTACTGTGAAACAGGGGAGCCTACTGATCACCCAATTGCCTTTGCTTCCATGAAGTATTGTCTTCAAGATAATGCTTGACATCCATTCAGTCAAATATTTTGACAATTTGAACAAACAAGAGGAAAATGTTTTTGATTTTTGGCCCCAGTGGGCTGTCTCTGAAGACGAATAAGCAGCACAGCATGTGCCATGACTCTTAAATATCCTTCCTTGCCAGAAAACTAAGTGGCCTGTTTCCCGGCCTGCAGAAAGGGTTATCGTTTCCAGTCCACCAAGTCACCCTTCTCTCTCCACACACCCCTCACCATCCCCAACCCTGCATTGGGCTGGGGTGAAAGGAAACATCACATCGAATTACTATACTGTTAGTCTAGGGTGAGAGGGTGCACGTGCACATAATGCATTATTTTGTGCAGGTTTCTGAAAAGTAGTGTATTTGCAGTCACTTTACCGTGGCACAAATGAGGAGTAGCAAGCCGAGGCAGTGCCTACGCAGGCACGTAAGGGCCAAACCTGCACACCTCTGTGCCGCGCTCTGCAGAGCCATGCCTGTTTGTGCTAGCGTGCTGCCACAACACACCTTCAGAGGAGCCTTGGGCCAGGGTGACACAGCTTGGGATGATGCCAGAGGAGCTTTTGTCTGCATTTTCACTGCTAGTATAAGAAGGGCGATTAGCATTTGGGTCAGGGCACATGAAGCGGCCCTGGCTGGGATGGGAGAAGTCACGCTGCGAGACCACACTTGGACGTGGCCACTTTCTATACCGCCCAGGGTACAAAGCCTACTTGTGTGGGGAACCTCCCATCATGTGTCATGCTTTAGTTGTCAGCAGCAGTCATGGGTTTGTGGGGGGTGACACAATGACCTCTTTATGCTTAGGAGAATAGCAGGGGAATTGCATGAGGCCATTGGAAACGCAATGGCATAGAAGTGGTTGGGCTTTTGCTTGTCCCTCAAGGTAAGGTAAGGTGCCCAGGCAGTCACTGAACTGCTGCTTTTGTGCTGGGAGGAGCCCGTGCGTAGAGGAACATCAAAGCAGAACACTGCACATTGGGTATCCAGATGGGAGAGGAGTTAGGGGAAATGCCCAAGGAAGACCCCATGTTACTTCCGTGGTAACAATATGATAAAACTGCTTGTTTAGGGGAGAGTTTTACAGCAGCTCACTCTGAAGTCTGGGCTCCACAGTCTTCTTGTCCCCACTGCCTTCAACAGCAGTGCAGCCACACAAGGAATCCGCTCGAAGAGCTGATCTGGCTGGAAATGAAACTGGTTTTTTTTAATTAAAAAAAAAAAAAGGTTTGCTTTTCTAGAATGTCTCAAAGTTCCATTCAAAGAGAACTGAACAAATAAAAACACTAGGAATGGGACAAAACAGAAATTTGCAAAAATACTAATATGGACTACTTTAAAATAAAAGCTAGTTAAATCTTTATACATCACTGCCTCCTTTGCCAGCCCCTCAGCCATCTACTCCACAAAGCAATAAGCCTAAACAATTCAGGTATGCTAAGCAAACCTACTCTGAATAAGAATTCTAGCCTAATAAGTCAGAGCCTTATCCAGTTTCCATGGAAAGCATCAGGAAAGTTTCCTCCAACACTAATAGATATATAATTGGACTGCAGCACAACCACGTAACTTCTGACCAAGAAGTGAAGTTTTTCTAAAGTACTGATAAAAGATTCATGCAGTAGAGCATGGAAACTCTGACTGGCGCAGTTGCGTTGCTAAATATGTTTCCAGCATAACCGTTTTTGGAGCCACGCTTGTTCTCACTAGTGATGTGTTCTAAGGGGAAAATACAAACCAAACATTTTTTTAAAGGAAAAAAGTATTTATAATTTCTTTATACTGGATGTGCAAAAAGACTCCCCCTCTGCTGCTGGGAAAACCAGTTCCTGCTGCATAAGCATTAAAGCACAGCCTAATTTTTAGAAAGTATTTGTTAGGCAAAACAGGTTGTTATTTTTTTACAATGCTTGCTCTTTTTTTGCAATTGGAATCTTTCTCTTGATGCCAGTGGCTTTAGTTGTAGGTATCTTCTGGGAGGTGGTGTCTGTCAGTAAGTCCCACGTGGGTGTCCCCTTGGCTATCTCTCATAGCCGCCCTTCTATAAATCACAGCATATTAAAAAAGAGAGGATAACACTGACATGTGAACTAATCCCCACATCAAAGAGAGCAAGTCTCCCTCCTCTTAACACCCACCCACCCCCCCTCTTTTGCTGGGAAAAGTCTAATGCCTAGAAGGTGATTTACAAAAAACTTCATCCCAGTTGTTAGGAAACTTGCAGTGCCGCTTACTCGCCAACTGCAGAAGAAACCTGGGAATCAGGGTAACCACAATAGCTAGCCTGCGGCTTCCAGCATTTGGCAACTCAGGAGAGAAAAAACCCAATTGGCTTGTTGCAGCAAACTTGTGTAAATGTTGATTGCATGGCAGGATAGGCATGTATATGTACAGATGTAAACATGACTAGTAACATGGGTCTGTATGTGCACATACATATATATCTGCATGCGTCTACAAGTACTTGTATAGGTACAGGCGTACCTGTCCTGACATACATGAACACACAGATGCACACACAAATGCACACACAAATGCCTTTCTCGCTACCTCCTAGGGGTAAAGAGGGCCAACAGGAAATATATATGAAAAACATAAGCCCATATGGGCATACAACTGTGCATCAGGTGTCCTAGGCAGGGAGAGGGCTAGCTATCTGTAGCATATGCTCTCTTAAAGTATTAATTCCTGCCACAGGCCTGTTTTTGAGCTAATGGTTCAAATGCTAGGAATATATGGGTAAGGGGAATGCTTCTGTAGGACAGGGTTAAAACATAAAGTCGCTGCTGCCCTTGCAATTGCAAATGCTCCCTGTGCACTGACTAAGCACACAAGATACTTCCAAATAATTGACTCTCTCTGGAATGCAACTGGAGGGAGGAAAAAATACCTTTGTCTGGCTAGATAACTCTGTTTTTCTAAATCAGCACTGAGTCTGTGCCTGTGCCGGGCACACTCCATCAGACATACCAACAAAGTGTATGTAGCATGGATAAAAATCATACTGGTAGTTCTGTATTCATAATCAATAAGCAAAAATACCCACCCTATGTGAAATTAGCTGTATGAAACTGCACTTCTTTAGCATATAAATGCATGTAAACTATGGTTGATTAATTCATCTGTGCTTGCTTGCTGCTCTCCTCTCCCGCTGCCCATACAGGGAGGCAGGGATGCCCTGGGGCCAGCATGGCCTCCCTCACCCAGGTCATCCCTCGCCCCAGGCCAGAGGGCCATGAACACCTTGTCTCCGTAAGCCAGCATCCCTGCCAAAAGAAGCACAAAAGAAGCATGTGAGGATCAGTCCCAGTGCAAAAGAGTGAACTGGAGTGGGGAACAGAGCTGCGTTTAAAAAATGCTTCCTTTTTGTAGTTGTTGGTTGGTTGTAGTCCAGCTGCATTCACCAATGCACTTCAGTGTGGTTGCACAGGAGCGGAGAGGTGGAAGCGAGTAGCTGGGAGCAGTGAGACACCAAGGCAGTTCCTGATGGTGGCAAGTGCTGGCTTAAAGCATTCATGAAATTACAGCCTGGGGGCAGAGTGCCAGGCCTGCCCGGGGTCCCACATCTCCCACTCTGATGATGGGGGGAACGGCATACATGTGGGGGAAAGGGAGACACCAAAGCTTTTGTTATTCCAGTTACACACTCCCTCCACATAGATGTGCAGGTCTGCATGTGTCCGTGCCCATCCCCTGCCCTGTGTCAAGTGGAAAGGATGTGAAAGAAACCCCAACGTGGTTGTACCTTCACCTCCAGTACATGGAAAAACAAACACAGCCATTCTCATGTTTGTTGATTTAGTGCAGGGTGCTCCTTCCATTACAAAACCATTTCCCTGCAGGCAACAGGCTAAAACCTATTTGCTTATTATTCTGCAAAAGAAAATGAGGGTTTCAGGATGGATGCAGTCTTCAAGTGTCTCTTCTGTTGATAGAGATTGAAAGGAGAGAGCCCTCCCAGCCACCTCTCAGCAAATGTGCTGTGCTTCCTTGTTTTGCATAACCTTTCATGTTTTCTAGCTCAGAAACACATGCCACATGTATCTCTCTTTCTCCTTGAAATACAAATCTCAGTATGGGAGAGCTTTGTGCTTGGAAGTTAATCATCTGCTTCATCACAGGTATTTATATAGAGATGGCCCTGACCACTGAAAGCTGCATCCAGAGCCAGAATTCGCAGACCCCTCCCTCACCCCCGCATCTATAATTTTCAGAGCCAAAACCCCAGACATGAACACTTCTGACCAAGGGGGAGGTTCCCTCCTGCGCTCAGGTTGATGGCTGCCCCAGCCTCATTTAGGACAGTGTAAACACCAAGCTGACTTTCTGAACTGGCACAGCAAAGTTGGAGGCTGGGCGAGAGATACATCCTTGTTCGAAGCTAACACATAAGAAACACAAGCCACTCCTAGCCTGTTTTTATTTATGAGGTGCAACCAGCGGCAGTTCCTGTTGCTGACTGTGACAAGTCTGGATGAAAACTGAAAGAAGAGAGGCGAAGTTTGTCTAGAGCTGGCACCAGTTTTGGTACTCCGCTGAATTGGCTATTTCTACCGAGTCCAGAGCTATTTGTTTGTGCCAACACCAACACCACCCCCAAAATAATTAAACTACTCTCAACACCTTTTTTTGTCAGTTAAAATCACCTCTCCACCAGCTGATCTTTTAGATGGCAGCTCTTCTGGCTGGTCTTTTAGGTGGCTGGTACTTTACCCTCCTCCCAAATCCAAACCAACTGCATTAAAAATTTGCATTGCTGGGGGGAGGCTACCCCAGACAATGTCAAAGGAAAAGCAGATCAAAAATAGCTGCTAGTATTGGATACATGGGCTGTCCTTTCAGCACAAGAAAAGCTCAGAAGAATTCAATCAATCTGTTGTTGAACGGAGTCTGTGATGGGAGACAGCTGCACGGTCCTTTGCCCTTTCCCAGCATTTCGTATCTGTAGCGGCAGTGAGTTCGTGGACTTGCACCTTGCTGGCCCAGCACTGACCACGTCTCAACTCTGTGATGCCAGGACCCCTTCCCTCTGGCTGCTCTCAGGAGAGGCAGCAGCACACAGCACGAGCGCTTCTGTAGCACAGCACAGCCAAAGTCTGCCACAGCCAGAAACCTCTCTCCGCAGCTCTTCTGTGTGAGGTGCTTCAGGCAAGCATGGAAATGCCTTGCAGGGCACTGGCGGTGGCCAACCTGCTTCTAAGGGTGAGTTCAGAGTTACGAGGTCAACTTGAGTCCTGAAGCAAAAGCTTCAGCATGACTTCCAGTTTTAAGTCTGAATATAGATATATAAGAGCAGCCTGACCCACACTAAGGTGTGGGGCCCCTGTGGCTTCCCACAGACATGCTTTCCAAAGCTTCACTGCTCAGCGCAACAGCACAACTCTGAATAGCATACAAACGGTGAGTAGACCATAGGCCTGCTAGCTGAGATACCACAACATCAGAAAAAGCTATGGCAGGTTGAGAAATTAACAGTAAAAATGAGCCTACAGATTGTAGGAAATGCAGAAGTGGTTTAATTTAGCAAACCGTAGTTATGCAAGTTTGAACAAAGCCAAGAGGTGGGGAATACCTCTCTGCATCTGGCAGCCTGCCTAGGCTGTGAATTGCGAGGGCCTCTGATGCAACATGACAACTCCCATTAATACCTTCCTCCCTTCTCTGATTCAGCTGTAGACTTTAGCACTAGCAGGGGGGGATTACAGCCACCAGAGCACCATGGTGTGCTCAGGGGGTTGGGGTTTTTCTGAAGTCTCCCACCTAATCTTGTCCTCTGCATTATGTTCTACTATGAACGTAACATCTTGCTTAGGATTGTATGGCACATGCTTGGATCACAACAGCTTACTGTTCCTTTCTTTGGCCATAGAGGGTGTGCATGTATATATGTGCCTATATGTAGGTATATGTATGTGTATATTTCTAATTTTAAGAAAAGACATCTTCACCTGATGAAAATTTCCAATTTCTGTAAATTTGTTTTTCATTGCCTTCCTTCTCCACTGGTTTTCAGCTGAGCACACTGGCAGTGTGCTCTAAGTAACGGGTTAATTCCCCAATCCGTGACTCATTTCTAAGGTCTCCGAAGCAGGATTCAGTTTGATGATGTCAGCAGCCTCTGCAAGAGCTGTTTAAATGTCTCTGCACATACCAGCAAGCGATGTGCTGATTCCAGGCAGCGGCACTAGGAACATCAGGGTTTGTTTAACATTTGCTGGGGATCTTCCTAAAAAGTCAATGTGCCTCCCTATGGTTTGGTGGACCAGCCGAGCATTACCATGCAGTTGGTTCAGCTTTTATTTTAGTGCACGAGGAGCACTGTCCTGTGAAAGGGAACCTTCTGGTTTTGGCTTAATGGCAGACTGTGTCACTGTAATTTGATTTTAAATTATCTACTGTTGAGCCTTTCACAAGTGAATCCAACACACATGCATTTTTCTCCATAACAAATTTGACTGTCTGGAGAAACAAAGGTTGATAATTAAGCTCACAGCAGTTTATCAGGACAGGGCCTAGGCATGGCCTAAAACCTCAATAAGTTAGCGCCTTAATTTCTGGATACTACCCAAAAACAAACCTTCAACTCGGTGCAGCTTGCCCATTCTGGATTATCTGGCTCTTTGAGTCCCTGGGTAGGCTGCTAGGCTCTCCGGCACCTTGGTGCATGAGGGAGGAATGCTGAACGAGCAGACACCACTCCAGGGTAACCAGCCATGCCAAGTTAAATGCACGATTCAGCAAGATTATGGTTAAATCTGGGAGATATAATTCTCTCCAGCCAATGCATGAGATCCCAGCACCTTTTGTACTTTGAAATATCATTAATATTTATCAGATGTAAAACGCAACACTAGCTACTTTGTAATAGCATGCCTTTAAGCACTGTATTACTATTCCTTTTTAGGCACACACTACAGCCAGGCAAACAGAGGCAGGTGACTGCAAGTGTCACCAACATCAAACACCCCTCAGATGGAGGCCAGCTCTCAAAAATCCATCCAGGCTTTAAACTGGCTTGTCCATGGTGCAAGGCAAGGCCCCTTAGCAGGAGGCCAGGGGCAGCCACCTTACCCACGGCTGCTTACACAGTTGCGCGGTTTAAGAAACAAAAATAATCACGTAGTGATTTTTTTCTGGCGGTATTTTTGCTCCTAACTCGCACGGGCGTTTGGAAAGCACCTGGGCTCATCTGTCTCCATGATGTCTTGCTTTCATGTTAGTGCTTTGCCACCCATGAGGGGGTGTGCCAGGGCAGGCAAGCCATGCCGTGCCGGGGAACATGAGCGCCCTCACTTCTCACTGCTAGGGTGCATGTGGGGCACCCCACGCTGACCCCCAACTGCACTCGCTCTGTCACCGAGAGGCAGATGAGTTTGATCCCCCACCGGGGCTCAGTGGGAGGTAAGTCCAACATGTTTGACAGCGCCAGTACCTTGAGACCACCGCAGCAGGGGCTTCGCAGCGGTTTGGCTCCTGAGGCTGCAGCCTCTGGATAACTTCCACCCCAAATGTATGTCACATTTCCTTCCAGCAAAAGCAAAATATTTACACTAAGCCAAGGTCACCCGGCGGCCACTCTGCTATCGCAAGCTGGAAGTGGCTGTGATACTGTAAACCAAGGGGCACGAGGACAGAGGGGATTAGCACGGGCCTCCAAAATAAATTATACGGCTGGCTGGCAGCTGCTGCTGGGCTTGGTGGGCCCCAGGGAGGTGGGTGCTGGGCAGGTGCTCTCATGGCAGGACGAGGAAGGGCTGGCAGCTGCCCAGCCAGGACAGGAGCTCAGGGAGAGCATTGGGGTGGTGATGGTGGAGAAGAGCTGGTGCCGGGGTTGAGGGAAGGCAGATCTGCAGAGCACAGACAGACATGTCTGGCATCCCCACCAGCCACCCTTCCCCACACAGCCCCAGCATGGTCGGTAGCTGAGGCTATGGCCACACCAACTGAACTTCTTTACCTCCCTTCAAAGAGCTGTTGGAAATACTCCTCCTGTTCTGCAGGAGTGTTTTGGACAGCGTTAAGCCATCCTGGAAGTTGCTGGGCTAGACTTGCCCTATGAAAATACACTGAATTCACTGATTTAAACCTATAAGCTTGAACTACAGGGCTCACAGCCCCCGTATTCCCAGACACCCAAGATAACAGGTGGCAATTTCCCTTTGTAGTAGCTTGCATACAAAAGATCTTCCTGAGACAGATCTTCCCACCTCCTCACACCCTGAATCTCTCCTGTATGCTGCCAAAACTTTCTTCTTTATCCCACATTGCACTGCTGATCAGCACCCAAAACCTCTGCTGCAGGCTCCAACACATGCCTAAGAGTTGCCAGGTAAAGTGGCTAGCAGCTCCTGGCCACCTACCCATCAGGTGCCACCGACTTCTCCTCAGCTCCTGCTGTCCTGCTCCCTTCCACCCATTTTGCCCAAAGTGGTTACCCACAGCTGGGTTTCACATGTGACTATGGCATGTGTGACAAGGCAGGAAGCAAAATGGTGCTCATTTTATATGCCTTGAACCCATGGCAGGGGCATGAGAACACTGAGCCTGCCAGCACCTGGGCTGCTTCAGAAAGCCTTCGCTCACCTACTGATGAACATCAGTCTTGAGCCACAGTGGAGATGGAGATGGTTCCATCTCCAGCCCCTCTGATCAAATGAGCCCATAAGGAGCAGCAGGTGGATTTGAATTATCTCACAACCTCTTCTTCTGTTACACTGCTGCCACTCACCCAGCAAGGTTTGTGTGAAAGATTGTGGAGTAACCAAAATATTAACAGGACAGTCCAGTTATTCTTGGCTGTCTAAGGCAGAGGTAACTGCACTTTTTGCATCCAATCATTTTCCACTGGCACTTCCCATAATGATTATCACAGTGTCAGTATCTGAGATGTCAATATGGGGCCAAAGCTGAAGAGGGTGGCATTTGACTACTCTCTACCACTTGGGATATATGATTTTCCCCAGCTTTGCAGAGTAGTTGCTCTATGCTGATTACGAAGCTATTAGGTATGCAAGGCATAACTGTAGCAGAAGGGGATTTCTGTGTGGGAGGAACAGTATGATTCAGATTGTCTCATCAGCCTTGTGAAACAAAATGTCCAGTCAACAGAATATGCTTTTGCAATGTAGCCACTCATTTCTCTGCCTTTATTTTGTACGCTTAGCCATAACCCTGGTGCACCGGGACCTGGGAATCAGCCTATCAAGCTACAGGAGGATTGTTCAAGAACAGGGGAGTTTACGGAAGCGCCAACATGACCTAGTACTCTAATAGTGTTTCCTCATTGGGAGAGATGTCCAGAGCAAGGTGGGGGAAGGAGGGAATGAAAGCTCTCCTCGAGCACCTGATTGCCACCTCTTGTATCAGCTGGCATGGGAAAGTGGTAACAGGAATGCTCTCCCAGCTTTGGAGACTTGCCTGCTTCACAACCAACCCAGTATCTGGAGCGCAGACACGTGGCTGAATACTGCTCACATAAGCACCTACTGCATTGCACTTCTTGTTTAAAGGGGTTCACTAATGCAGCTGGGGTAAGAAGTTGGCTGTTGCTGGATGATTATTTTAGAGCAGCCTTCAGGAACATACCACCCCACATTTTCTGGTATTGCAAAGGAGGATGGTGAGGGTAGAGGAAAAGCACTGATTTCAATAACTTAGAATAAGTTGAAGATCTACCTGAGAGTGTTAATCACTATCTTACAGGTAAAAGTACTTGGAACACTGCACTTATGCATGAAAAATAAAATTATACCCTTTTCCTCCCCAGAAAATTGAAATTTAAGGTAAAACAAAATAATTCCTGATGTTTTAAGGTATGGAAGTTCACAGTGTAGGTATCAGCGTGCCCTTTCCAATGATGCCCCTGAGAAAAATCCAAGCCAAGTCCCACCTTATCAGGGACCACAAAAAGCAGAATGCCTTAGTCTCACCCACATGGGGACTGGGCCAAATCCAGCCGTCACTACGAGTATAGAGCGATTTGTTTTTAGCACATTCCTGACAAGACAAATGGCACACATGAGGCAAATGCTCTTCAGCCTTTTTCTTAAAGGCTGGCTCAGAAAGCCAGAAGTCTGTGTTGTGCCAGCCTTGTATCTCAGTATCATTAAGCACAGAACTAGTATGAGTCTTTTCATACTTTCCTAGGCTTCACACATTATTTTCACATATGTTAGTAACATTAAAATTACACTATTGTAGATAAGTTTTTGTGAAGCCAGCTAAAAGGCTGTTGCATGTTGTATTTTCAGTACTTTAGCCACCTTCAGGAAAGGAGGGGGGAAGAGGGCAGGCTGCAACTTGCATTCTTAATAACATGCAAACCTTTAAAGCTCAGGTAACAGTAAGTGTTTTGGCTCCAAGCTCCAGCTATGAAGCAAATAGGCCAAAGACTCTCCCTAGAACTGTACTGGCAAACTCCAATAACATCTGAAGTGCAGTGATGAGGGGCATCTGTCCCAGAAGAACCTGCTGGCTCTAAGACACCAAAAATAATGCTTTTTAAATAACGAATTTTAAGATCGCCTTTCTCAAAACCAATGTCATCAGCAGGCATCACCTCACCTCCTTCTGGAAGTGTCTTGGACCTGAGACTTACCCCATTCCCTCTGTTACAGCATACAGATCATACTTGATGGTGGCTTTTGTGCTGTCCTCTCACGCACACTGGCTCTGGGTGACAGCCTGGCTCTAGTATGAGCTGGGCCTTTGGCAAGTCTTCTGCCAACCCCTGCAGCCCTAGGGAGTGCTTTGTGGATGACTGGACTGACCAGTTCTGGGGTCTGACCCAGTACGGTATGAGAAAGCTCTTGTAATGTCTTAGCAAAGGGACTGAACTCTTGCAAAAGACCATGAAAATCATAATGCCCAAGGAAACATAAGAACATATGATACATGATAAACCCAAAAAAACGTGTGAAGGTGTCAAGAGTTTTTCTACTGAGTTTCATAAGGGAGTGCAGCTAGGCCTTATATAGTCCTTGGCCATGCTGCAAGTGGTTTAATGGGGCAATATCCAGTAAATAGAGAAATTAAATTATGCCAGCATGAAGGGGCTATCCTCTTCTGAGCCTCTAAACTCTCCTCCGAATGGCAGCACTTCCTTTTTCCAGATCTATAGACAACACAATGGTTCTGGTTCTTCCTAGAAATGAAAAGGTCCATTCTTCCTCGCCTTCCTCTTTCAGTGAAAATGTATATGATGAGAAAGATGATGCACACACACGTGGGTTGGCATGAGCCCTAGTGTGGGCACAGATGGCATACCTGAATGAATGGACACACAGAGCTCTCTGTGTAGGTAAGAACGTTTACCATGTGTGGTGCTGGGAAGCACACACATGATTCCAGCTAAAACCCACAAGATTGGCTGTAAGATGAAATGTAAAGATCCCTTCTTATATGTCAGAGCCTTAAAGCTTTGTGCCACTGGGATGGAGTCAGCTGGAGTTCAAAGATGAGGCAGGCTGCAGGTAGGAAATTATTTCTAAATCAATTTGTGCAGTGGATTGCCGCAAATATGAGTACTATGCCTGCAGCAGACAAGGCCATCAGACCTCAGTGAGTCTGTTTTTATTTCATTTTCCTAATTAATGCTTATTTTACAGAGTGGTAGACAAATCATCAGCTTGCTGTAGTTGGGTATGAGCCCCATGTCCCTGTTTTGCTTGAGGCAAAAATGTCTTCACTGCCATTTCAGGTAGGCAGATTCAACCCTGGAAGTATTTGGTGCCTTACATCAAACTACATACTGGCCACAGGGTTCAACATGTTTTCTGTAGAATCAGCTTCAGCAGAGCTCTGTTGTCTCAGTGCTGTCTGTTGCAGAAATCACACAAAGAATCTTGTGGGTCACTTCTCCGATGTCGAGAATTAAATGCATGCCAGGTTAGGTGAGCTGCATATGAAAAGGAAAATAAGGGCATATAGGGCAAAAGGATAACAGATTCTTAAACTTACCTCATTGTTAATATTCTGCAGTTGTTTCAGGAGAAGTCAACATAAGCTTTGCCACTGATACGAGTGAAACATTATTTTAGACCATTTGTTTGAGAAAAAAATGTGGTTTTGAAGACATTATCTGAAGAAATTCATTTAACATCAGCAGAATTACATAATATTTTGTTTCATGTGTGTTCCTTTCTCCTATACTATTCCCACTCAGGGACAATATATTTTTGATGGGCAAGTAGTCATTCTTTCCACTTTTTCATTCTCTGCAGTCCTCTTTAAGATCTCCTATTCTATATTTTTCATCAGATTACTATCATGGTAATTTCTAGCTCAAGTAAAATAAAAAAATTTCCTCTCTTTTCTTTCCTTCTGGTCTTTAAGGCATTCTAGAAAGCCCAGGTGCCCTGGTGGCTAGCTCCTTGCTCTTTCTCCCAAAAGGCCTTTCTTCATTTATTTGTTCTTAGGTTTGCCCAAGGAGTCTTTGCCTGCACTCCTGTGTGTATAAGTTAATAATTCTTGGTTCTTCCCAATCATTTTGTCCCCTCTGCACCTGTGATTTACACAAAGTTGGAAGGCTGCAGATGGAGATGAGATCCTCCCCAACTTCCCCTTTGCCAGGTTTTGCTGCCTTTGAGGATGTCACTGATCTTTGATGTGGGGATGGGCTCTTGGAGTAAGGCTGAGAGGGATGTTCTACAAACTTGACCTGGTCAGGAAAATACAATTCCCTCTAAGAAGTTTCTTTTTACAAGACTGTAAGCGTAGTTTTTGTCCAGGTTTCTTGCAGCTGGATGGTTCATGCACACTTATAAATTGTTGGTTATATATAAAACCTTACTTTTTCTGACGCTTGGGTGACATTTAATGTTTAACTCCCTTCCTGAACTCCTTAGTGGGAAAAGAGAAAAACCCCAACAACCCACAAATCCATGCCAGTTTTGGCACCTTTGCCCTTATGATTGACACCTTCCCTCCACTGCTGGGTTAAGACTGCTGCAAGTGGGAATTCCTTCTTCTGAATTAATTAACTCTGTATTGTTACTGCCTTTGATCTACTGCCATAGGAACAAGCGCTGGAAAACCTCTAATTGTGTGCCTTTCTTACACAAATAGCTCTGGACAGAATATTAAAGGAATCATTTAGAAGATGGTGGGCAGAAATACCCCCTCCCCAAAGTTGCCCTTGAGACTGCCGCTTAGTGTGGAAACTGCATGGGAACAGTTACAGACCTCTAGTGGCTCTGTTTATGTAACTCATCTAGCTTCCTAACTGCTCACCAGCACAGTATTTTGGAAAGCTGTATAGAGATTTCCCATATGGATTACAATACGGTGACATTTCATCGTCTCTGCATTTCCCATCCTGTCGTCTGTTCTGTTTTCTTCACCATAACATCTGTCCCACGTCGCTGAGAGATTTCACTATTGGAAGTCTGCTATAAATTATGACAGGGAGTTAAAGGACTTCAGTGTTTGCTTTCTGCTTTTTTTTTTTTTTTGAGGGACATTGGGTTAGCCACCTCTTTAAAATAAGCCTTCTTTTTTTATTCTATTTATATACTGATGTTTTTAAAAGCTGTCTTTAGAAACTGAAAAAAAAAAAAAAAGAGTATTCCTGTCCTTCCTGCTTGCACCCTTTCCCACTTATCTTCCATTGAATTCCTAGAGAAACACAAACTTCTGGAAGTGCTTGCAGAAAATAAATCTTTAGCAAGCTCTGTCCCTAATGGCCCGTGGGGTCTCCAGATAAAAAGCAATTGCTCACGTTCCTGTTCCCCGGTGTCTGATGGAGGCTGCGGCAGCTTTAGCACACCTAGTGCCAGCCTGCATCGCTGGTGCCAAGGCTGTGGGTTGGACTGGCCGCTGGTTCCCACCAAAATGGAAGCAAGTAGTCTTGAATTATACAGAGTAGAAGGGCCAGCTCTGCTTGGCTTTACAGGAGGCTGCGATTAGCGTGCAATCCTAGGAACAGTCAGAGCGACAGATTTTCAGCAGGACAGACTGATCAATGCTTTTAAGTTGAGTGTCATGTATCATCACCATGTAAGGACCAGAGACACTTAAATGTGAGATAAAACACACAGGACTATATTCTCATAATCCAAGGAAGTCTCAGTCTTTGGTGACTTTACATGCCACGGCAAACTTTTTCCTCCGAACCAGAAAGCAGTGCATATAGCTCCTGCAGGACTGCTTTTGGCTCTCACTCACAAACGAGAGCATTACGAACCACAAACGTGGAGCACTTGCAATGCTTCACAATGTCAGCCTTGCTTCCTCCAGCAGCCAGGAGAGAATCAGAGATTTATATGGCTGGAAGGGATCTCAGAAGATCACTTAGTCCAGACTCATGTCCCAAGGCAGGGTTGTTATACTTATGTCACTCTTGGCAAATGCTTGTCTAACCTCTTCCTAAATGCAGGATGGCGATTCCACACCCTCCTCAGATACTTCTTTGTGTCAGTATCCCTACTGCTTGCCGCCTTCTAACATACAACCTCACTCTCCTTTTCTGTAATTTAAGCTCATTACTTGTCCCATCCATCATGGGTATGGAGAACAATTTATTCCCCTTTCCTTCCCAGCCACCTTTCACATATTTGACAGCGGTAACCTTATCTTCCTCAGCCTTCTCTAGACTAAAGAAAGTCAGTCTGTTCATTCTTCCCTCCTAGCTCTGGTTTTCAAGACCTCTGATTATCCCCCAGCTGTCCTCTGGACATAGCATAGCTTAGCATAGCATAGCACCCATGGCTGGACATCATGCTCCAACTGCAGCTTCACAGAGAACTCGGCAGAAGGATTTTTTTGTAGGGTACGTGCCTATGCACACATCCTAGTAGGGCATTTGCCCTTTTTGCATTAGCATTAACTCATATTTGGATTGTGACCTGGAACATTTCTCAGATCTTTTTACATATGCTTGTTACTTGGGCAAAAATTCACCACCCTATATAAAGAGAATTAATTATTCCTGGGGATGCCCATGTATAGAAACTGAGAACTGTCCTTACTGAAATTAATCCTGTTTTTAAGACCATTTGTCTAAACATTTTTTAATTGTAGCTTTATATTTCAGTATACCCATAGTCCCCTTCCAGCTTTGTGGTAGCCAAGAATATGATATTCTCTATTCCATTGTCCAAGCTGTTCATAATCCCCTGAAATCAGACTGACCCAGTATAGATGCCCAAGCAGCTCTTCCTGATCTACCTTTCCCCTTTTAAAAGTACAGCTAACTAGTCGCTCTGTGCAGTTTTCCAATCAATATTACATCATCTTAGACCAGCTCCATCTTCCACAGGTTCCCTTAATTTGCTTAGAAGTATCATGTTACATGGTGACGAAATCCTCACCACTGTCAAAATATAGGACTACTATTGCTGCTCCCTTATCAATGAGTGTTTTTTACTCTGTCATGAAAGGAAATTTGGCCCATTTTACACAATTTGTTTTTGGCAAATTTATGTTGGCCATTATTCATCTCTTTGTTTTGTTTTAGGTGCTTACCAAAGTTTGATTGTTTGTTCCAGTATTTTTCCGGGAATTGAAGTTAAACTGAACAATATGTAATCCCTGCCTCCTCCTTTTATTCCCTTTTAAAGACAGGAACTACGTCTGCACTTTTCTAGGCTTCCAAGTAACCATCTCTGGGCTCTGTAACATCCCAGACGCTAGGTGGGATTACACCTAGAGCTTTCGCAGTTAAATAACCAGCTGGAGCAATTACCCTAAGATGAAATACATCTGACCCAACGGACTTGAACACTATCTGAAGGATCTTCTGACCTAGTCTTTGTTCTAGTTTTGTGATCTCACCTGCCTCTGTCATTGACATTGATTGCAATATTTGTCTGAAGTGATAACAAATGCAAAAAAGGCACGAAACGCCCTGGGACTCTAGCCATGAACTGTCCATAGCTTGCTTCCCCACTGGAAGGCACGTTTTCAGTTGCCTGGGTCTTCCTCTTGCTGCTAAAATAGTGATGAAAAAACTACTTTACACTTTAAAATCCCTTGCTAATTGGACCCCATTTCGCTGCCTGACCTTTGTGATTTTGTCCTCACATACCTAGCCCAGCTTCTGCAGGCTTTTTTCCCTTTGGCTGAGATCAAAGAAAAGCTGACTATTTCTTCAAGTTCATCTACTGGTAATGTCTGGTTTTTGGATAGCTGATGCATGTTGCTGTTCAATCCAAGGTGCTTTCCACATCATTAAAACTTCTCACTTGCCCAAGGTCCAAAATGACATGCCTTTAATTACTAAGTGGCTTCAATGGAATCACTGCTCATTTATCTTGGTCTAGGAAAGATCAGAAGCCTGACCTTTTTTTCCATCTCTTACTGACTGCTAAGCTCCACCTGGGAACATTCAGTCTTTGCTGGTCAGTTTTTGTTTAACCTCCTGTCCTTACTAAAAGTGATGGGTGCAAATCACAAAATCTTCTCATCTGGATCTGAATTTTACATGGTCTTAAATGCTAGAAATGCTAGAAATGTTTACAGCCAGAAGTATTCTTCAAGTTCATCTCAACTGCTTGTCAGAAAAACATCTTTTTCTCATTTGGGTACTTTTTTTTGCTGGCTTCCCGCTCAGCTGGCCTGCCAAGCTTGAAGTCAGAACAGACAAGGCTGACAGAGTGGGGAACATATTTTCGTTTTCATACACATGAAAAACTCAAAATTCACTAGTAACGTAATCACGCTGAACTCCTTCCTGCACAGAAACTCTAGCTTACCTTTTGCTGTCACATATTCTTCTTATCAGTAAAGATACTCAAAAGCTCGCAGCTTGAGGAAGCCGAGGCTGTAACAGCAATACCGTAAATACAGCAGTGTTACACTGCTATAATGGTGCTCTTTCAACAGAGCAGCATAAGCAGCCAAAAGGGGAAGGAGGCCAGACAGCCTTTCTGTTGCCCAAGAGGAAGCAAATTTCAGATAGTGCTTCGGTTCCCTTTAGTTATGATTCACCATAAATGAACAGCTAAAACATCAGTTGATAGTAAGGCCATGCAAGCAGGGACTTCCAGAAGTGGAGACTCAAAGGAAAAAGCAGAGAAAGCTGGCCCCTTGCCTAGCTGTGAGTCGCCTTCCTTCCCATCCTTCTGCTTTTGTTTTTAGGGTTCCTGTGCATTTTGCAGTGTCAGCCAGTTGTCCGAGAAGAGAAGACTGCCTTGCATGGGTTTTAGTTAAGCCTGAGACCCCAGGCACCTCCTAGACCCTACACTGGGACATGTTCACTACTGCTAACTGCTGTTAAACCAAAGCAATGATCTAGACCATAAAGCAAATAACAGCATACCCTGCTGATAAACTGTGGTATATGGAAACTTGCACAATATTTATGCATTGTTAAGGCTAACACTAGAAGGAGTAAACCATAACGGCTGTGCTGGCCTTCTCTAACAGAGTTATCCAAACTTAGCATGACAATTTTCCATGGTAGAAAAATTCTCTCTCCTTCTCAGCCTGGGCAAATTGTGCCAATAGCACAGTAGCCCCTTGTTCAGCCTTTTCAGAGGGAAACCCTCAGCAAAGAAAGGATTGTCTTACAATAGCCTGCAGAAGGATGGGCTGATACCTGGAAGAGATTAAACCAGTAAAGCTGTACTCAGGCTGAGCTGCCATGTGGAAAATCCGTCTCTCTCTCCGTGCAGCAAGGGTCCCTGTGTGTTCCTGTAGCTGGAGGGGAGGGGAAACTACTAGAAGTAGGAGGAGAGATTAATAAAAACTTATGTACACATTTAAAGGCTGACCTTTTCTTTGGAAATAGCTACCTTTATCCCTTGCACTAGAACTGAGCAGTCCATGTGCCTCACCTGCACAGCAAGAGAGGAATTCTTGGCCAGAGAGAGGTGTTAAGGTGGGGAAAAGGACCTCCAGGCAAGGGAGGTTAATATCATTATTTACACTAATGGATTGCTTTATAAAAAGGACTAGGAGGTGACTTTCAAAAAAACCAGCCTCCTTTAGGGCCCATGGAAGAAAAGACCATGTGAAACCAGCAAGAATCTGTGGAAATTTTCCATGTAAGTCTAGCACAGTTTTGCAGAGAAAATGTGCCATTTGCCACCGCTGCCCCCTCCCCAGCGCCCAGAGCTGTGCTGGCCAGCAGGACTGCAGTCATGCCACCCACTTCTGTCTCCATGAGAAGAGAAGCCTCACACCAAAGTAAGTGCTCACCTCATGACTCTTGTGAGCAAGAGGATGCGTGGGGCAGGTGCTCGCTTCCGTTTTGTGATCCATCATTCATGCGGACTCTCAAAACACAGCTCTGATAAGTAATCTGGCTAATTTTCAGATTAAAGGAAAGAATGCACTGTCAATCACCGCACTCTGCCACTGTCCTTGTTGCCAGCGGGGAATTAAGCCCGACCTTCTGAGAAGCTTCCCTGTCAGCCTGCAGCCTCTTGCATTCTCTAGCTCTTCAAGATACCTGCACTCACTGGGACATGCTGTGGTGGGATACCTCTTCTCCTGAGGCAGCAAACTCTGGCCGCAGTCGGAGGAAAGGCACTTGCCAGAGATCCCAAGGAAAGAACTGTGTGAGGTTTTGCTAGGCAGCGCTTTGTTTCGATGCATGAATCTTTTTTAATTATATGCTCGCTTTGGTTTTGCAAAGGCTGGTGCAGATCAAATAAAGTAAGCAATACTGTTTCCAAGGCAAACATTTCACATTTTTATTCAGATTTGATCTCCATCATCCCTGAGGTCCCGGTGTCTTACTTAGCTTTTATCTTGCTATTTCTCAGGAGGCTGGATGAGCTGAGAGGAGGAAATGATAATGGGGTATGGGACGTCCCTCACCTACAGCCTACACTTCTGTCAAGCAGCACCCTTTGCTAAGGCTCCAGCTTACTTTACAAATGTTTAAAGGGTTGATTTACAAAAACTCTCAGGAAAACAATTATACATTTATTTCTATCAAACATTTTGCAAGGAAGTGATCCTGCCCCCCCACTTTGATAAAAGAGTTCTCCGTCATGGGGGTGGCAGGAGAAAGGGAGTGAAATAAGATGACTCCGCTCAGCTTGCCTCAGTTTAATGAGCTCCTTTAGGCCTTATCATTCACCCTGTGCTTTCCCCCATTGTGAACTTCTCAGCCTCATCAAAAAGAGCTTCTTTTCTTCCACCCCCTCCTTTTTCTTTTTTTTTTTTTTTAATTGGGCTCTGTTTGATCAGCCCTTTCCCCTTTCTTTCCACAATCCCCCACATCACGCTGGAACTGGTACCAGAGAAGCATGTCGGCATGCCCTAGCAACAGAGATTAAGGGAACTACCAGCTCCCGAGATGGGCTGGCTCAGACTTACTAATTAACTGCAGTGAAAGAAGTGAATGAGAATAGCCCTTTCTTTGGGGCAGAGGAGGCACTAGAGGTGGATGAAGGAGGTCAGCTAAAAGAAGGTTTCCCTCCCCCAAAACATGTGTCAACATTCAGACCAATCCATTCTTAATAAGACTTTGTGTACGTACAGGGTTTGTATGGATGGGAAAAGGCTGACGGCTGTCAAGCCTGATGCAGAAAAACACGGGTGAGACCAAAGTCAAGCCATGGCTGCCCCTGCCTTGCATCCCGTTCTCACATGGCTGGGACCCGTGCATCGGATGCTGGTCGCTCCAGAGGGGCAGATCCGCAGGCGGCCTCATGGGATGTGCCCAGGCTATACCCCTCAAGCAGCAGCAGCATGCTGTGCTGCTGTCCCCAGGCACAACAGTGCTTGTGGGAGCGTGGCAGCAGCAGGCTCAAAGCTGTGACCCTTAGTAGCATGCAAGGCAGGGCAATGAGAGAGCAAAGGGCAGCTCAGCAAGGGAGGTTGGACAGGTCTCCAAATCTGCCGCAGAGGCAGGGCTCCTGTACAGAGAGGAGGGCTAGACCCTCCAGGGGTTTGTAACAGACCACAAGCAGTCCTTCTGCCTCCTTCAAACCTTGGCATCATCCTGGAGTCCTCCTTTACTGACTGTACCAGGAACGAGAGGCTACAGGTTCCTTTCATACCAGATCCCCTCCAGAGAGTGTCTATTTTCAGTCAGCCATAGCCTCTGCTGGTAAATCTTTTCTGAATTATGAAATCCTTGTGACGTGTCTCTTTTTTTTTTTTTTTAAATCATCACTTTTTGTTCTTGCTGCTTATGGGTGTTTTGCCCTAGGCTAGGCATGGAAGTGAAACTGCTGAAATTCCTGCGAGCAGGGCAGGGGGGCTGGTGTTCCTGGTCCCAGCAGGAAGCACCAGACATGATGACAGGCAGCAACTTCTGGTAATGCTCCAGTCCATTTATGCTAATCCATAAAGGCTTAGCCAAACTGAGTAAGTTTTTAAAAATCTGACACTTGGTGGTTTATTCAAACCGAACGGGCACCTCCCCACATGTGCTCCAGTAAGGTGGCTGGGACAGGGCCCCGCTTGTGCCCCGTGCTGCTCCCAGGCAGGCAGAAAACAGGAAGCCTGGCCGCCGGGGATGTCCCTCTGCGGCGTGGTTGCTGAGCTGGCCGCTAGCGCTGGTCGCTTCCCCATTTTGCTCAGCAAATCCTCTATGCCCTCCTGCAGAGGGCACTGCCTCAGAAACCATCAAAACCTCCCTGGGGAAGGCAAATCTGGAGCCCAGGAGCTGTATTTCCTGGTCAAACACAAGAAACTCCAGCCCACTATTTGGGATCCCCATCCCATGCCAATGACTGCCAACCCCTTGGGGCTGGAGGCACCCACAGAGTTTTTCCCCACCGGCACAAAGCGCCTGAAGTAGGCAGTGTGGGTGACATGCGGAAGGACGGGGCAGGCCGGTGGGTTCACGGTCCGTGCTGCTCCCCAGAGATGTGCCATGTCCCGTGTTGAGCATCAGGAGACTTGACATAGGGTGCAGCGTGTTACTGGCCTGGGGAAGGGTTAGATAACTAATTAGCTCTTTTCTGCCTCTGCTGTTAGCAATACAAGACCCTTCCCAAATATACTGTAGTCACTGAAATAATTTCTTAAATAAAATGCCACTGAAAATGGAACTGTAAAATCCTGCGCCTCACGCTGAAGGTGGGGGGCTTTTCTCTGAGAAAAGGCTGTGGAGAAATGGTAGTCTTTCAAAACAGAACTGCGCCTTTGCATATTTAGTTTTGGATCTGCTGGTATTAGAGGCAAAGTCGAAATTTATTACTTTTTATTTCTTCTAGCCCTGCAGCACCAACACAGCCAAGCCATGTAATGAACTGCAGAATCTTTTCTTTCTTGAGCACCAGAAGTGATTTTTTTTTACTGTATAGTTGTTCGCCCCTAACTTTGCTAACACACCATAAGCCATATATAGCATTTCGTAGCTTCATAAAACTTGAGGGTTGTTTTTTTTTTATTCAGGTGTACTGCTTTCCAGTGTTAATCTCTATGGACTTTAACCAAATTTATGTGGCCTGCTGTTGACTTTGTACTCTTAAATTTTGCGGGACCTTGCCATATGTGTTTGTACATAATTGTTTTTCAGTGCAGACCTGTGCTTGAAATCCACTACTGCCTGAAATGTTCTGGTGCCTGGGAAGGGAGGAAGCACTCCAGAGCTGCACGTCCCCAATGGAAACACAAAAGGGTTAACTGGCTGCTGCCTGTAGAGACTATTTCATGGGTCTCTTCAGATCTCGAATGCTGAGAAGGGACATGAAACAATAATCCCTTAGAGAACATGCTAAATAATTCAAGGATACTTAAAAAAAATCTTTAAAATATTTTGTTGTACCAGTTTGGCCTTTCTTAATATATCTTGGAGGAGCAGGCTATCTGGCTGCTTTCTGAAAGTCCTTGTTATGGTATTTCATGAACCCTAGGGATCATTACACTATAAATATGCATCGTGTTTGTATTGGGCAACCTATTACAATGCTAGGGATTAAAAGTAATTTCCATGGATTCTCAACCAAGACAAACTCATCCTCACCCTGAGGTGAATAGTATTTAAACCTGTTTCTATAAAGAAGGCAGTCAGGCTTTCCAGCACCTGGAAAATGGGCAGGCTTATCTGTTAGTTATCGCTTACATTCGGCTTTTATATGTAAATTCGTCTGCAGCAGCAGTAATCGGTAGTCCGCGTCCTCTCTGTCTCAGGGCTAGTCACTGCAGGACAGCGTCTCCTCCACTTACAGGCAGCAGCCCTGCAGCTGGAGGAAAAGCCCAGCCCAGAGCTCCCTCTCCTCGTTGGGGGGTCTAGGCTGGGAGCAGCAGCCATCTCCTCATGTGCCTCTTGAGGGACCTCTTTAGGTTGGTTCCCCTCAAACCACCAGGACCTGCCAGCCAGAACTGGACAAAAGTCCTTCCAGGTGGCATTGGCATAGATGGTTAAGCCATGTTTTAAACTGCTTCTTGGCTTAACTAAATTAATATCGACGTAATGGAATATAAGCAGGATATTTTTAACACATATGTGTGTGCATAAACACACACCCACAGAAATAGAGCTGGGGTGACTCTGTTAAGTTTTCTGAGAAAAGGACTGTGGGTTGAGACTAAATATGGAAAACATTACCAAGAAAGTGTTGGAGAAATAAGGAACAAAAAGCCCCTACACCTCACTTGTAGTAAAAGTGGCTGTTACGTACATCGCAGCCATACAAACAGGAACAGTTTCCCTGGCTGTGCATCAGAGAGGCTGTTGGAGAGAAACGTAACGCCTCACAAGGCTGAAAAACACCCGCAGTGGGATTTCAGGCAAGAACCCAATAATCCCATATCAACCTGCTGCAATGGATGGGGCAAAAGCTAACTGCTAATGGCCAGCACACCAGGGCAACAACCCACCCTGCGGAAAGTCGGGTTTTTAAGGATTGCAAATGCTCCAGCCACCGTGTTTAAAAGCTGTGCTGTGCAGTATAATAGCTACAAACTTCAGACTGCTTTTCCTCCCTAACAGAACTAGTTGCTTCTTGCTTCCACCTTCTCATATTTCCGCATAGCCCACAGGCAAACCGGAGCACCTTTGGTTTGGAAAGCAGAGCATTCCTTCCCAGCATCAAAGGGGCACGGAGAGCATGTGGAGATCGCTTAACACACACGCTGAGATGCATTTCTTGCTAGCGGCTTTCAGAGCTGTCTGTGTGGCTACCTGCCCCTGCCTGCTCTGCTCATTAGCACAGAGAGGTGTGTATGGCCGTTAAACTAACATGACATCACCTGGGATGCTGGAAGTCAGCTGCCGGGTGCCTCGCATGGGGGATGCAAAGCTCTGCCAAGCAACTTGGGCATTACTTTTCCTTCTTCTTCATTTCATGGGTTGTGTTGTTTGGGGTTTTTTTTTTCTTTCAATATTTTCTTCCAAGAAGGGATTAGGCGTGATGGGTGTGGGGTGGATTCCACCAGCACTGCTGTGCAAAGGAAAGGGACCCACCTGTAGGAAAGCCGTGGGCTGTTTATTAGCAGCTTGCATGACGCCAGAAATCCCAAAGCAATATGCTGGACACCAGCAGCACTGTGACTGTGCAGAATTACCCTCAGCTTAATGGCAGAGCAGACCCAGCTTTGGGCATTAATGTGGCTCCGAGGACAACATATCATTTCACATCTCTGATGGAAAACTTTTGTAAAAAGCCAAGTAAAAGTACCCACATGGGATTATAATAATAATAATAATCTCTTGCACTTAAGTATAAAAAATAAGGTGTGAAATCAAGCGGCTGATCAGTGGTCACAACTATTACCACACCGAGTCCTCAGCTGCTCTGTTCCATTCAAAAAACTAAAATATTTTGATGCAGGCCCTACAACACCAGGAGCATAGTGCTTCGTCTTGGTTTTACCCACAGGAAATGTGGAATGTCAACAAACCCAGCATTTTTCTGTCAAAGACCTGTGGAAACTGCTTGCCTGGGCAGAAATAGGTGCTAAAGGAAACCCAGCCAGCCCTGAGCCGTGCCTGGAGCAGTGTGCAGCTTGCCCTCGCAAGCTGGAGAGCTCTGCAGGGCTCACAGGAGGAAAAAGCTGTAAAAGCTCCTTTTTATCACTGAACTCAGCAGCTGCACCTCCAAGAACACAGCTCTGACCTATTTCACCAGCCACATGCACCAGTTCTACACCGGTGTCAGCCCAATGACGTCAGCGGGATTACTCCATCCCTGCATTGGATAAAACTCAGGCCCAAAGAAGATTCACTGAGGAGGAAGATGCTTTTTTGACATATTTCCCAGCCCATCCACCCTTGCAGGAGACCAAACTCAGTTTTTGCTTTATGGTTGTTCATCTTATACATAAAAATATTTGTCTTTTGGGAGCTTTCAGCACCCAGCCAGGATAATGCCTCTCAATGTGTGTGTTTACTGCCTCTCCTACTAAGAGATACCAGTCAACAAGTGACTTAAGTATTAAAAAATAGGGTGTGACATCAAGCAGCTGACTGAGTTGCAATGACTGAAGTACCTAAGTGATACAAACGCGATGATACCAAGCTGGGAGGAGTGGCTGATACACCAGAAGGTTGTGCTACCATCCAACGAGACCTGGACAGGCTGGAGAGCTGGGCCGAGGGTATCCTGATGAAATTCAGCAAAAGCAAGTGCAAGGTCCTGTGCCTGGGGAGGAACAACCCCAGGCACCAGTACAGGCTGGGGGCTGAACTACTGGAAAGTGGCTCTGCTGAGAGGGACCTGGGAGCGCTGGAGGGCAACAAGCTCACCATGAGCCAGCAATGTGTCCTTGTGGCCAAGAAGGCCAACACTATCCTGGGCTGCATAAAAAGGAGTGTGGCCAGAAGGTCGAGGGAGGTTATCCTCCCTCTCTGCTCTGCCCTAGTGAGACCACATTTGGAGTGCTGTGTTCAGTTCTGGGCCCCCCAGTTTAGGAAGGATGTGGAACTGCTTGAGCAAGTCCAGCAGAGAGCTACCAAGATGATCAGGGGACAGGAGCATCTTCCTTATGAGGAGAGGCTGAGAGACTTGGGTTTGTTCAGCCTGGAGAAGAGAAGACTGAGGGGGGATTTCATTAATACCTATAAATATCTAAAGGGTGGGTGTCAGGACAATGGGACTAGACTCTTTTCAGTGGTGCCCAATGACAAGACAAGGGGCAATGGGCACAAGCTGGAACACAGGAAGTTCCAGCTAAACATGAGAAAAAACTTATTCCCTGTGCGGGTGCCAGAGCAGGGGCACAGGCTGCCCAGGGAGGTTGTGGAGTCTCCTTCCCTGGAGACATTCAAAACCCGCCTGGACGCGGTCCTGTGCCCCCTGCTCTAGGTGTGCGTGCTCAAGCAGGGGCGTTGGACAAGATGAGCTCCAGAGGTCCCTTCCAACCCCTGCCATTCTGTGATTCTGTGATTCTGTGATGTCTCCCTATGCTGCCTGCCACGACCAAGGTCACACATGACCTTTTCCTTCAAAACTCACTGTTTCCCTCTCTTCCATTTTTCACTGCTTCAGAATTTCCTTCCATATTCTTCCTCCATTCAAGTCTCCCATTTGTCAGCAGGCATAAGGATCTTCAGCCAGCCTTTTAGCTACCAGTTCAGGGGATGCTGGAAGCCAGGCCAGCAGAGCCTCTGGAGCACATTAAATGAAGCAGAAGGTGAGACTGGAAAGATGGCCAGAGTAGACCACAGCCTGTGACGTCAGATCAGGGAGATAAAACCTTTTGTTTTAACTGATACTGCTGCCAACAACAATCTGGTCTACTGCTGCCAGCAGATAGGTGTGCCACCATGCCTCAGCAGGCAAACCAAGGGGTTTTCATACCTCCTGCAGCAAGGATCTGGATAGGCTGTATAAGCAGTTTAAAGCTAAAGCCTTCATTGCTGTTGACTACCCCTTACATAAAGTGATGCTCAGAACTCAGTAAGATTGCAAAACCAAGCTCCTATATTTAGAAAAAGCCAGGCTTATGTTGCCGGTGAAACCTTAATTCAGTCCCTTCTACGCACAAGTTACAGTGCTTTCTTGCCCAAGACCCCACATGAAGGCTGTTGCAGAGTGGTGTCCTGGGATGCAGGACAACGCCATGGGGGCTGGAGAGAGCCCTTCTGCCCTTACCTCCCATCCTGTACTTCAAATGAGGTGGGTGTCTTGCAGACCAAGTAGTATGTGATCATGTAATTACAGACTGTGCCATAATGCATACGCACAAAGGAGCTGAATTAAGGCTGAACAGGCAGTTACAAGCACCATTACATCATTAAACTAATCTCTCCTTGGCTGGCCATGAAGGACCTCATCCTGTTCCCACTGAAGCCAAAAGACCATATTTATATTGACTTGAGTGGAAGCTGGCTTGGGCTAGCCCCAAGGCTCATTCATTGTTATTAGCTGCTAGTTGAGGCTGTACCCTTGAACGCATTAAACTTTTAATGCATAATTCATATACCACACCTAACACTTACACTTTCATTCAAGTAGAGCCTTCAGCCTGGCTGCTGTGGGTGGTGGAGTATGAGGAGGACTTTCTCTGCCACCACTCTGGCCCTACCTGTTCAGCTTGTTAGGCTGTCAATCGCCCTCAGCGGCTGCTCACGGCTGAGCAGGAGGCAAAGAAGAGCTGCTCCTGCCCTGCACAGCCTGCAGCTGAAGCACTCCCAGCCACAGCGAGCTGATTAAGTCTGTTTTCCCACCCTGGTGCATACATGAGAGCAGGGCAGGGGTGGCCGGGCAGTCAGGGTTGGGATGCAGTGGCAGGTACACCCTTCCCTGCACCCACAAAGCCTTGCCCTCTCCAGTACAGCCAGCAGCCCCCGAGCAGCAGGGGGACGGCAGAGGCAGGGGTTGAACGGAGATGTGCACTGCCTCAGCATCATGTCGCAAGGCCAGTGCCATGCTCCTTTGGGCTAAATGGCTGCTGCATTGTGGGTTAGTTTCCCAGAGCAGATCTCCTTACCTTTGCCACTTCCCCAACCTCTCTGGCTTTCCTTGCAGGACACTTGCCTAAGTACATGCATTTTTCTTCCACTTCTGCATCCTTCATTTTAACTCCAAAGTGTAATTTCTGAAAAAGGGTAGAATGTCTCAGATCTACAGAGGACCCTCCAGTGGCAGATAACCTAAAGGTGAGCAACCTTCATATGTGACCATGTCTTAACCTCAATCCTCTTGTTTGTTTCTTCCAAATATTGCACATGGTCATTGGAATTTTCCTTCACAACAACCTCACAGGTGGCCTTTTTATCACCTCAGGAAGCCTCTTACCATTTCTGACATGTCTGCCCCTGTGGCTTTCCGTGTTGCTGATTTCAGAGTTGCACACATCAAAGTGATGAAGACACACCTCACTCTGGGGACAGAGCAGCATTATCACTCCCCAGAAAATTCATGTGCAAACCACCCAGTTCAGCCACTACCCTTAAGAAACAAATTATTCCTCCATCTGACAGACAGAGGATGCTTTTCCTGTTATTTCATCTATTCCTTTATTTAATTTAAATTGATGTGGTTTAACTCCCTTTTCTTGTGTCATATGAAAGAACTCCATAATCTTCCTCTGTTTATCCATGAAGGAATGGATGAGGTCATTTTATATTACTCTTCATACTGTCATTTTGAAAGGTGAATGTAAGTGTTTGTAGATCTGCATTTTACACACGCAGAAGACAGGGAGAGGGACAAATAAAAACAAATGCAAGAAACCAAAAGGAAAAGGAGTGGAAAGGGTGAAAGAGAAACTCAAATAAAAAAGAGATGAAGTACATGGACACATGTATGCAAGTTCACGTACACTGGCATACTCAGGCATGGTCACCTGAGAAGCCTGATATTAAGGCAATTGTTCAGCCGTTTCAAATACATAGCATAGAAAAACTCCAGCTGGAGAAACATTTTGTTTTAACAGTGAGTCATCCATGAGAAAAATGTGGGTGTAGCTTTCAGGGAAGGGGCTGGGGAGGTTTTATGAACTCTGATTTTGCAACACCACTACCCCTCCCACCCCCCATAGGAAGATGCATGAAGTTGATCAAGACACAAACCGTCTCCCTCCCTCCCTCCCAGACATGACAGAGGGTAATCAGCTCCCATTGAGAGGCTGATTGCACCACTTGCCCTGTGCTGGAACTGTCCTGCCCTCCAGGGACCCCCAGAGAGGGGCTGTGGGAAAGCTCTGGGTTGGCACCACCAGGGTAGCCCCAGGCATAGCCACCGCTGCCACTGCTGGTACCAGCCTAATGCAAAGACCAACCCATACCTGGCCTCACCTTTGACACTGCTGATCTCCTGCGATGTTTTCTGACACCTCCCTGACCAAGTTTTTATACAGATCTGACACATCAGTGCTTATGCTCGTGTTTTACCTAAGCATCATCTGGTCTTGAGAGCCAGACTTCTCCTGTTGGATAGATGACTGGAGTAATTCAGATTTACTTTGGAGTCAGTGAGACCTGGTCACTGAGATCAGGCCCCCAGGCCTGAGGGTTTCCTTCCAGCCCCTTCATCAGCACAAGTAGCAAACACATACCATGAGCCATTATCCCAGCACATCTGTAGGCAGAGGCTGGGAACTGTAAACACCTTGTCAGGTTGTGAAATGCCCATGGATTCTCCCAGCAGGTAAACACCATGAGAAGAAAGGTGGCTGTCTCTTGGGAGTGACAGCCTGAAGATCAGGCTTTCTCCCTTGGCTATCCTGTAGCCTTTCTATGGGAGTTTAAATTCATATGCCCTGGTTTTCTCACCAATTAACTGGAGTGACTACTACAGACCAGTCTTCCCGGGAAGAGCTGAACACTATTCGTGGATGCTGCACCGAGCACTCCTGATGGTTAACATTTTTCTGGTGGAAAAACCCTCTGAAACCCAGAGCTACCTTGTTGTTAATTATTCCTTGTTGTGATTCAAGGGAGCACAGCCAAGAATAGCAGCAAAGTGAGCAGCAGATCACTTACCGGGACATAAAGCATAATGGCAAAATCTATGAGAGTGTCAAATTGCCTTCTGGGGAAAAGGTAAGGGCTCCGTTCCTTGGGGTAATTAAAAAAGGTCTGACTGATGGGCACCACCAACAATATTTGTAGGCAACAACGCTTTTTGGCTTAAGATGGACTATCTGGCTTAATGAAGGGGAGGCTGACTCCTGTAACTCTGTTATACCTGTGTGACTGTAGAAATGCTTTTTACCCAAATTACATTGTTCCTTGTATACACCAGAGTTAGTGGGAGAGAATTTGTTTCTGGGTCTTTTCTGTCTGTTAAGTTCCATGGTTTGTGATTCACTTTAGAAAAACAAGGGTGGTTGAAAAAAAAGTTGTTTTCAGCTGCGTGGTGATGAAATACAGTAACTGAAAATGCTGTGGGTTTTGAGGTTGGATTTTGTGATTAAAATATTGTTAGGTTCAGGATAGGATTGGCTGATAAAATGAGTTACAGTAAGACATTGTGCTTTTACCTCTAGAAAGCTGAGTTCAAGCCCTGTTTAAGATCACAAAAAGAATAGGTAGTTCAGGATGATTAACAGCTTCTGAATGGGCGTGAGGCAGGACAGGAACACCCAGAGGCCAGGAAGGTCGGGTTTGATTCCCAACACATGCACCGCTGCTTTGCGGCCCTGGCCTCAAGCAGAGGAGGGCACTACAGGCGAAGGAGATGTCTCCTGGTGTGGAGACAAGGGAGCCAAAGATCAGTGTTACAAAAGATGCTGTGGGTCTGGATGAAGGCTGTGCAGCCACGTGGTCATGGTGGGTGCCACATGAAGCTCATGCTCTGCACAGGCCACCCGCACCAATGGTAGAGGCTTGATCATGCTTTGTCCTGGCTACTTTGGTCAGTCTATGACAAGCAGGTATGGCCCTGCTTCTTCTGAAAAACAGTGCAACATCAGAGGTTCCTGGGTTGGGCATTTCTTCCTACCTGAGGTATCCGGTTCAATCCTTAAAGCAATGACGTTTCTCAAGACCATTTTGCAATTTGTTTGTGTTAAGCATCACAAGCTGCTGATTCAAACAGTCAAGTTGCAGCAGAAGCACTGCCAGGAACCCTCTTGAGTTCATTTTCCCCACATGCTTTCAGTTTAAGTCTATCTTAACAAGATGTGTACTCTCATCAAATACACAGCTTACACACACGCAGGCCAGCCAGCTGTAATCGGCTTCAGTGCCTTCCAACCTGCTAAATGCAAGCCAGTGCAGCAAGCAGATTTGCACCTCTGCTGTCAAGCTGCCAAGGCCAACCCACTAGCCAAGTACCACTTGCACTTGAAATAAAGCATAGATAGGGTGTAAGTGGTGCATTGTCTCTGGTCTAGTGCTCTGCAGTTACTCTAAGTGCAATTAATATGGTTACTGTTAGCAGAAGGTTACAGATCTACCCCAAGTTAATAGCTGTGGTCAGATCCTCTTATCTATTTATCTGGAAAAGAACAGAGCTTTTTTCATAACATATTATTGGGTATTTTCTGTTACTTCTGGGATTTTGAAATGTACTGTTGTTTTTTCTTCCCTAATTTCAGTGATTCCTAGAATGAAAAAAGAATTTGAACCAATATGAACTCGAGTACACTTTTGTACTAAAATGTTATCTTTTAGCACTCATATTGAGAAGATATTCACTCAGTTTGTAAAGTTTATCTGTAAATTGGGCTTACACAGGGAGATACAAACCCATTCAAAACCACAACATACTTCCAAAGTGCTTTAGGGAGCTGGGAATTATTTGATCAATTTTTCGGGCTGGTCCCACTGTTGTGTAGACAGAGACTGGCTCTGGCCTTGTATCCCTTACAGTAACCACCAGCCCACAGCACCATTCATAGGAAATTCTCTCAACTCTGCTTAGCTAGTTAGTGCTTCAGAGGAACTGTATTTGTTTACATTTTCTTGAGTAAAGAAAAACCCATCCAAGGCTCTGGATAACCCAAAATGCAGTTAACAAATCCATTCAATGTCCGCAATAAGACAATGTAGGACACCACTCAGGTGGCACTTCCAGAAATCCCTTTCGGTGCTCCCCTTGTCCTGAGGAGCAGACTTGGATTCCCCCACAATACTTCAGTATCGCCAAAATTTGGCCTTAGGCGTAACCCTGGAAAACCAGCAAATTCAGACCAGTCCTGGCAGAAGCAGGGGTTTCCAGCGTCCTAGTGCCCCTACAGAGACCTTCTCTTTTCTAGCAAGGGCGTTCTGGGGCAGAACCTCCTGCTACAAGCTGCTGTGACAGTATGGAGAGGGAGAGTCAGTCATTAAAGCCAATTGTGGGTGATTCAATTTTTAATAAGAAGCAACCAACACCCAGAAGTGCACCCTCAAAGCCGTGAGCCATCAGAACACATCCCGGATGGACAGGGGCATCATGTGCTCCCAAGGAGATGATGCCTTGAACAAATGCACCACTGTTATTTCTGCAGTAGCTGCCATCTCCAAGGGTGTTTAAGATGTGACCTCAGGAAGGAGCGTTGCAGCAGTCTGAATCTGCCAGCTCGGGAAATGTGGATAATGCCCTGTAGAAGGGCAGTGTTGCAAAACTGTGGCATCACACGGCCCGTTCCACCACAAAGGTTCCCAGAGCATCATTCGCTAGTTTTTGCATCACTTTTCCTTACGCTCTCCCAGGTTAAGTCACTCTTCTCCCAGCACTCTCCATGGAATAACATTGCACAACTCCAGGGAGGCTTAAAGCGTTCTTGGGAAGCACCCAGGCTTGGCTGCTGGCAGATAAGGATTCCCAGATTAGACAGCCTGTTGGTCTAATCTAGTACATCCCTGGCTCTGTCTGGGGCAGAAGCCACACTTTCTTCCCATATATCATCATTGTGAAATAGAAAAGAAGGGCAGAGCGTGGTTGACTGCTGAGGTAGCACAGCCCACTCACCCCGCCAAAAGACATGGTGTCCCCAGCTGTGCTGCAATGCCTCTCCACCCCAGCAGCCAAAGCCTCGCTACTCCAGCAGAGGAACAAAATAAACCGTGAGAGGAAATGTGGTTACAAATGCCTAGGACGCCCTGTTCCCAACGGCCCGGCTGGCACTGCGGGAAGGGTGGCGAGAGCAGCCTGTGTGAAGGGGATGTGCTGAGGCAGGCAGGCATCCCGCGCCCTGCTGCCGGGCTCCACCTGGCACTGACACAAAGAGCAGCGTCCCTGCAGACACAGCCAGCCCCTCCGGGCTGTCCTGCCACCTGCTGATGAGGGACCGATGGCCAGGCTGAGCTCAGCACACCCCTTTCCCTCCCACCTCTGCTAAGAGTGTCCCAGGGGCTGCCACCACTCAGGGTGACCTCCAGTCACCTGTGACACATCTGCCAGGAAAGCTGGGCCTGCAAAGGTGCTTCTTTGTGCCCAGGAGCATGAGGCGGCACATCTCCCAAAACTGTGGAGGGAGAAGTGGGGCAATGACTGAAGTGTCACCAGTCCCTTCCATTACAGACAGGTGTAGGCACAGCACCAACAGAGTGATGCTTCTCCCAGCGCCTGCAGCTAAAGTGATCTCCAGCATGCAGGTCAAGAATGAATTTCCCACAAGGGAAAACTGGCAGGGACATCTCCCCCCACCATTTTGAAAGCAGGAGCAAGGACCAGACCAAGATGAGGTGGGTGTATCTGTGCTGAGGTCTCCCAGTAATCTGTTTATTGCTTTGCTGTCAGACATAAGGTGCAATTCCTATTACAGCTCTCATTTCTATGTCCCTTTGTTTAATTTAAGTGCATCAAGGCAACCTCATGTCAGGCACGTGAACTGAAAACCCTAATGGGTGCTGAGTCACAGACAGCAGCTCAGCAGTAACTCAGCACTTCAGATCCTGGCACCACTGGATCCTGTCATGGCACAAAAGCCAGGACAAACTTCAGCACTGAAGCATTAACCCCAGTCATTTGAGCTAAGTCCACACATTGCGCTGCAGCTCTGAGTGACATGGAAATTTCACAGGCAACGTCCTGTAGGGGAGGGCGATTCCTGGTGTGTGTGGATGGCGTGGATTGGGAAGGACATGGAGGAAGGCAGATGCTGCGCGCAATCGTGACTCACCTGCACACATCCCACGTCAGGAGGGCTGCGCTGTGGCCATGTGTATTGGCTCCTGTGTGTAGGGCTAACAAAAGCAGAAAAGCTCCTTTCAAGGCAGTCCTTTCAGGTAGGACTCACACTTCTTTCTCCCAGCCTGCAACCAGTGTCGAGAAAAAAATTCCTGTAAACTTTTTAAACTCACACTCTTTAATTTCTTTTCACTTCAGAAAACCTGAAGAGAAATCCTGAATACCTCCCTGTTTGGGTTTGTTGGTATTTATATCTGAGCTGCGGTAGCAGAGCTGTGTGAATAATTGATTCATGTTCCAGGCAGATCTCAAATAAAAAGATTTGAGTTTCCTCATTGAACCTGCTTTTTTTCCCCCCACCCAAATAGTAATTCTCTATTCAGGAAAGCACCCAGTGCTTAATCTGCCTATTTCTTCCTCTTTTAATTTCCTTTTTTTTTCCTTTTTCCCCAAGAGGTTTTTTCGCTTAGAAATTATTAAAATGTAACAAACTCGATTTCAAAAAATAATTCTAAAATGAAAACCAGCATTTAGATACTGCTGCACCTAAGCATGGCAATGGTTTTGAGCATTTTCTGCTAAAGCTATTTGCAAATATGATACATTTCTGCTGCCCTGAAGTAACACAGAATCAACTAGCTACACAAAATAATGTGCCCAGCGCTACTTGAGATTGTTCTCTTAGTATGACATTATTCAGGTAACACTCATGAAAAATGCTGTCTTGACGTCCATGGAAGCAGAAGAGCTTTGATTGATCGATGCCTCACAGCATGAAAAACTCTGTTGTCAATGCAGCTCCTTCCGAGGGCCTGGCAAGGCAACCAGGGTGAAGGGGAATTCAGTTTCCATTCCTGGGCTGCTGCGGAGACAGCCAGCAAGTGGGCAATCGGTGGCAATTGTCATGGGCAGTCGGGGATGTGGGTGATCAGACCATCAGCATATTTCACAAGAGCCATTCAAAGGCCCTTCCTCTCCAGGAAAGCAGGACCAGAGCCTGTCTCTAAACCTGAAAAACTCCACCTATATTTCTTACCAACCCCCTACCGTGTCATTTATTTTTAAGTTATTTTTTGTAATATTTCTAGCAATAATGCGAATAAATCAGCCGAACCACTAACTGAATAATATGGCAGGGCCAGGTAAGTGTCAGGGATGTAAAAATCAAGCAGAGAAAAACCAAGTGTGCTTCAGAGGAGGACTATTTTAAAGAGGATTGTAGAAGACATTTCAAAATTATTCCATCTTCCAGTCAAGTTTTTCTGTAGGCCTTCCCCCTATGGCACCTTGCATTCTCAGTGCTCCTTAAAGTTCATAAAGACCGTGAAATATGTTCAACAGAATAGAGAATAACAGTATGCCTCAAAAAAAACACTTTAAGCTCCCTACACTTGTTCTGGGAAGCTTTCCACAGTCCCAAGACACAGCTGGATTTACCTAATGCTTTACCGGAAGGGGCAGGTCCTATTTCCACTAAACCTCTTTTTCAGCCCTTCCCTTGAGCCAGGCCTTCACCAAGTCAGTAAAATAAAATTATATTTTTTTTTCTTTCATTGGGTAGTTTTCAATCCTTTGGCAGCAGAAAAGATTTATAGCAGTTTAAAGGGCCAAATATTCAGAGCACCTCTTCCTTGAAGTTCCAGCTTTGCTTTTGAGATGGGCTAGGAGATGTCTTTAATAAGCTTCAGCTAACTTCTGTGTTATACTTGTATTCAGGAGCACAAAAAAAAGCAGATATATGCCAACTAATTCCCATGCACATGTCCTCAGCAAGCTGCATACTGTGACAACAACAAAACCTTTACACATTGCTGAGGTAGCTCACACTTGTAATCTGGCTGGTTAATCATACCGTCCCCACTGCTGCTGGAGATAGGCAGGCATGATGGGAGGGTAAGAAACCAGCAATTTATGAATGCAGCGAGAGCGTGGTGAGGATGCAATTACTGTTCTGGAAGGTGGAGGCCTCTTTTACAAGCCAGCTCCTATGGGGCTCCCAGGCCACCGTGCCCTGCCTGCAGCTCTTCAGACCAGAACTAGTCTTGCCTCCTGCGCTGCCTGTCCTGAGTATCTGGGGCAGGGGGAGAGGATATCAAACAAGCATCCACCAGATACATCAGCTTGAATCAGGCTTTTCAGCTATTCCCTCAAGGAATTCACTTTGTTCTGGCAAATGCACAGAGAGGACTGGGGATACAGTGCAGGTTCTGGCAGCCAGAGCCCCTGTGCCACCTCGCTTTCCCATGCAGGGAGAGGCGATGTGGCATCAGCAGGGCGCTTGGCCTTTGAGATAGCTCCCGACTCCCACCACCCCTCGACAGCCCACCCTCTCCAGTTCCCCAAAACCATGCAACAGATGCGAACATCTCAAAATACTCCAGAGCACAGTGTGGAGCAGGGAAGGTGTGCTCCCCCCGCCTGGGGTCACAGCCCAGCAGCAGTGGCCCATCATGCCATGCATCCCCCCGGGGGAGGTGGGTGCTGCGTCTGAATGAGGGCTGTAAAAGGACACTTAGCATCCATGTGCTGGATGGCCCTCCTCTTGTTGCTATGCATGCATTCAGCATTTAAATACGGCTTCATTTGCCTCTGAAAGCTTGCATGGCAGTTAAAAAAGACCCCAAACACTAAAAGCAGGGTTTTTTAAAGAACAATTTTGTAGTACGGCAAACTCCAGGCAGGAGTAGGTTCACTTGTGCTAGGTGCTGTACAAATACAAAGGCAGTTCCCAAATGAATGTGGCCCCATATGATCATCTTTTGTCCAAGACATAAAGCAGCAGCTCTCCAAGGTTGGTAATCTTTTCCAAGGTGCTATCCAGGTCTGAAATAAGTGGGGTGTGGTACATCTATGCTGACGTAAATGAGAGAAGGTGTTTTGAAGAACCCAGGACAGGGAGAACAAATTAAAACCAGAACAGTCTGGTGCATATTACACAAGAAAAGCCTACTCTATTTTCTGTTTCTTATTTTTGTGACTGCAGAAATTCCCCTTAAGTGAGAGAAAGGAGGCCAGGAGGCTGGAGCCAGCATGCTTTGCCATGGTTAACTGGCAGTAACCAAACAAGGAGACTGGCAATATGACTGTGAACCAGCCATCCTGAAGCTTAGGAACTGGAGATTCAGAGCTCCAGCTGGATCAACAGCTGGCCCGTCTCTGATACAGGATGAACCCAAACCTCACAGCCACACATATCTGGGTTAGCTGGGAATAGGACTGCATACCAAATCACCAGTGGCATCGCTGCTCTCCTCCAGGCAGTGACAGAGTTGTGTTTTGGGCTTTCTTTTCCCCGCTCTCGAAGTTGCAGAAAGCTGCGGAACAGACTTTTTCTACTTGCTGAGGACAAAAACCTCCTCTGCTTGCTGCATTCGTTTGCTAAATAGCATGACAGCCTGTGAGAAACATTCTGAAACCGTTGTTGATTTTTATATTCCCCTTGCTTTAGCAAAGTGTCTGCAAGTTCAGTACAAACACAGTCAAGCACAGCTTGTAGCCTAGCTACATACATACTTCAGCCTTTGCTCTGAACTACTGAGGTTTTGGATGATGTCAGTCTGGTCTCCTGAGGGCTGCTGTTGTCATCAGATAGTGAGGTCGATAAGGCACATGTTATGATGAGGCATGCTGTTGGGTTTAACCGTAGTATCATGCATGAAGTAGCCAAGAGAGCAGTGCATTTCCTGGTACAGTGCCTTGATAAGGCTCTCACTGCTTCATAGGTATTTCCACCACACTGTCTTCTGTGTTCAGCATGCAACAGATTGCTGACAACCTGCAAAACCAAACAGCACCAGGGTTCAAAGATCCAGTTCCTCTATCAAAAACATGCTTGTCTGGGCCTTTTTGTTTCTTTTCCAAATCTCAATTTCACTCTTTTTTTTTTTTTTTAATTTTATCTAACCTTTTACAAACCGGGTAAAAGCAGGACCCAAAACAGCTGTTCAGAGCTGGATGAATTACGGTCAGTTTCTGGAGTACGTTTTTTCCTGGGCCCTCATCTAGTATTCCTCCACTGCATTTGGGAATCACCTGAAATCTAACACAGCCTGTGAGCTAGGGGCCTTTGGCTGGTTTTGAAGGCTCCAGCCCCCACCAGCACTTGTTTCCACACTGCTCAGACGCTCAGCCCTGAATTGCAGTTTCTTCCTTTCTTCCTGGTTTACTTTATATTGAATATTATGATTTGTTTCACCAGCAGACCAAATGATAACAGTTCAGGACCAGTTCTGTGCATCACAGAGCACTGAAATGGAGTCTGTACATTGCCTTTACCTGGAGCTAGACTGGATTTTACTTTTTTAGCATTCATGTTTCTTGTTTACTTTTTGTATTTCACTTAGATGGAGCAGGGGAACAGGCTGGATCACCAGTCACCCCTCATTGCCAGCTGTGGGAAAGAGTCATGGCAGTCTTAATCCTACCAGTGGGACCACACAGAATAGATGTGCAAAAATCAAAGTAATCCACACTTTTGCCAGCTCAGGGCTTTTCACTTTTCACTATGTACCAGAAAAAGGGGAATAACGTACTTTTACAAAATCCTAATTATACAAATTATCATCTTGAACCTCGCTGTCTACCAGTTTTTAATGAAGAGCCCGTTTCACTACCTAAATAAATCCCCTAGGACCCAGTGGGGAACACACAGTGCCTGTGTGTTAATGTGGCACCAAATGCTGACCTGGTAAAGACATGATCTGTGCTGTCTGTGAGAGCCATAGAAGCTGGTGGCCTTAGCAGTGAGGAGGAGAGGTTGGTAGGATGGTACTTACGGCAACGCAAGGTCGTTGGGTATTATCCATCCTCCCAAAGAAGATGAACACAGCATACCATTTGAACTTTTTCAGGCCTTTTAGAATGTAACTCATTATGAGCTTTTTAGCACATGAAGGATGTGAGGTCCTAGCCCTGCAAAGGACCAGGGAGGCAAAGCCAGAGGAGGACAACTCGCAGGAGCAGAGCTCCTCATTTCAGGAGGCTGGAGTAGCTTGGTGGGCTTCCAGTTTCTCTCCTGAAATGGTCCTGCTGGTCTCTGACTCTCAGTAGAGCTGGTGACCTACAGGGCCAGGAGACAAGTGGCTTGTCTACATGTTGGGGGAAATATATATTCTTTGGCTGAGCCAGAGGGAGAGACAGCACACATCTCACTGCTCCGGCTCTCCCCAGAGGAAGATGCAGGCAGAGGTGTCCCCAGACAGTGAGCAGCATGTTACATCCCTGGGCTAAAGGAGAGGGTGCTAAGCACAGTGGGTGGAAAGCAAGGCTGCAGGCAGGAGGACGAAGCACAACTAGGAGGCAAAATAAGCATCTGATCCTCATTTGCCAGCAGCCAGCTCCTGCTGTGTGCTGACAAGGCTAGCCTCGGCAAACAGGCAGCATTCATGCTGCCCCCCACCATCTCCGCTTCCAGAGCCCCCTCAGCAGCAGGGTGGCCACAGTGGGCTGCCTGCTTTCCTCTGCCAGTGGCAGCGATGAGCACCACGTGGGCAAAGGGCCTTTTGTCTCCCACGTGGAGCCAGTGGCCTTGGGCTGAGGTCTGTCCCTATGCAGTGGCTGTGCCCAGCCTTCTTTTGCCCACAGAGGCACTGCCTGCTCCAGAGCTGAAGCCCATTCAAGACAGGTCACTGCCTGTCGCACCTTTTGAAGCCTATTTTGTGTTCCCTGTTGCCCACAGTGCTACAGAGAAAGCATCAAGTGCACTTTGTATCTGAACCAAACCACAAACCCCATCTCATGCCCTCTGACTTCACCCACCTACATCTCAGGCCCTCCGCTCACTTTCCTGGGGTGCTCAGGTCTTAATTGCTTGTGGGACACAGGGTTATGGTCTTATCAGCCCAAGTGGTTTTGATTGTTAATCAAGTTGGTTGTGATGACATAGTCATACACCAAGTAAGAAAAAAATAGTAGAAGAGCAGATAAAGGTGACCTAATGAGCATGCTGTGGGTCAGCCACATTTTTACACCTATTTTGATAAGGCCTCTTATAAAGATTGCTGGAGGAAATAAATAGCATGACCCAAAGGGCGAAGTTTTTTATGGACAATAAACCAGTAACATGATAGGAAACAGCATTACAGGTTACCCCTCCTTCTTGGAGTCAGGAGTAAGAAGGATCCAAGAATCTGTACTATCCCGTCCAACTCACTGACAGAAATAAAGTGCACGTACCATTGCTGGAGAAGTGTCTATCTGATATTGCTGATTGTCCAGCTCATCTACTTTTTATGGGTATTTAGATTCATAGTTTCTGTTTTTAGCAACTAAAATAATATTTTACTGCTTTTCCCCCCTTTGGATACATTAGGCATCTAATCTGTCCTCTTTTTTTACCACAATTGGAAAATGGATTCTCATTGCTGAAATCCTAACACAGGTCAAGAGAGATTCATAAAACCAGCCAGCCTGCCTTTCAGCTTCCAGATGAGACAGATGTTAGAGAAAATATTTTACCTGCAGTACACCCAGAGGTGATCCAACATCCCTGAAAGAGGATCATCACTACTTTGTCAAGGGGTCTGCTTTACAAGGCAGAACTTGACTTTGAAATTTTAGGGACATGGTGGCTGCTGGTGAGTGATGCTGGGTGATTTAATTGATTCAAATAACTTGACAGAGTTATTCAGAATGGTGAAGCAGCATGCGATGAAAGGCCTGCTGTACTTTTCTAAACTGACCAGAACTAGGAAACCAGGCAAGCTGGCTGCTGATACAAAAGGGAGATGAATATTTGTGATGAACAAGAGCAGACTGTTTCTTTTCCCACTGCATGTTTGCCTGTTGGAAATGAGCTGATGAGGGAGGTCACAGGGCCAAACTCTACAGCTGATTTTTTTTTAAGGCTGGAGAATTTTATGACCACTGTTAACTGCTGTAATTTATGTAAACCAAGATAATGATAAGTGGAAACAAATCAACTCATGTTTCAAAGCATATGTTCCCTGGGGACAGGGATGAGCGTCTCTCCTTCAGGAAGGAAAACCGAAGGGCAGGAGCACAGCTCTCCTGAGTGCACTTGTGGGGGCCCCGGCCTGCTCCAGCCTGACGGTGGCGGGGCCACCCAAGAATCCTGGGTGCCATGGAGCACAGTGCTAATATCAGAGCTAGATATTATGCATGCATCCATCCATAGTCATACATGCAACCCAGTGGGGATAAAGTCCCAGGAACAAGGCACCCACCAACGTCAGGCTGTATGAGGGGGCCAGGACACCCCACAGTAAAGGGGCAAGGCCCCAGCTGATAGCACAATGCTGTGACAAGAGGCCGAACTCTGTATCCCATTGTATTCCTAACAGAACCCATATAATTTGATACAGCACTTTTTCCTGTCCTCATCACAGATTAGGCCAGGAAGGCTGAATTTGCCTCCCCAAGAACCAGAGGCAGGACAGCATCAGTGAGAGCAGAACCAGGCTGAAAATGAAAGTCCAGGGTGGGTTTAGGACATCCTGGTTTTCAGCAGGTGTGGGAAGAGAGGAGTGGAAAGGTTTGGAAAAGCAGATCCCCTGGGAACAGGCTGGGGAAGGACACAGCTGGCAGGAAAGCCCAAAGGTGAAACCATATGTGCTGTTCTACTTCCAGGGACTTCACCTGGAAGTTGGGCTCTAGTCTTGCTAACTGAAGGAGATGAGACACGAAGTTAATGGCCACAAACCTCTGTAGGAGACATTCAGGTTAAGTATTAGTCTACATATAGAGAGGTTAAAATAGCCTGAGCATTGAAACTCCCTGACAAGGGAATACTGTGGATGTGTTGGCACTGGAGGTGTTCAAGGCTATCTGTGTGCCTGAGAGGTGGTTTGGGGATAATGAGATCAGTCCTGTCATAGTTAAGAGTGAAGGTCTGGATGACTTACTAGAAGCCCCTGCCAACCTGGATGATACACTGATAACCCCATGGGCCGCCTGCCTCCAGCCTCCATCATGAGACCACTGGCCTCCCCCAGCTGCCTATTCTCAAGCCCTTACAAACTGTGCACTTTTGAAACAAACTTTGAAATGTTTTAAAAATATCTCTAGTTCTGCTTCCATCCACACTGAAAGTGGTTTTCTGGTCAGAAAAGTGCTGGAAGAAGGAAAATATCTTGGTCAGCAGATTCAGCCTATGAAACCAAAGCCACATTACCTAAACTCAGAAGAAAATTATTGTTCTCGGCTTTTCAATCCCATTTACATTTATAAGTCTAATCATGGGGAAAATGGGATTATTTGTAAACACAGCACAGAAGAGCTGAGGCTGAGAGACAATAAACAGGGAGCCTCTTTGCGCATTTTCAGTGCTGTCCCTTTTCCAAGCAAAAACGCACCTTTCACACTCTGACATTGGCCTTGAAGAAGACCTCTCCTCATTTCTTGTGACAGTAACTTCTTAGTAAACCAGGACTTTGCTAGTGCCCAAAAGCCCTTGCAGCACCTCCAGAGCTGTGAAACACAGTATACCCTCTCCATGTATTTGTAATCAAGGTAAATCATGATGCCTCCCACATAAAACTACTCAAGAAACCTCTATAGCAAATACAGCAAGAGCTTCAAGAAATAACTTAATTGGTGTTTGTTCCATATTGCTTAATGTCTCCTTAGTGGCCGCGGCTATCATCCCAAACAACATTTCTATGGCTTGCCTGGCTACATCCTTTTCCTGTGAATCAACGTTGGCATCTGCTCATCCAGAGTATTCAGGAGAAATATTTGCTGTTGCCTGGAGACTAAGACAGGATAAAGAGTATCAGGAGTCCTAAATTATTTTTGCAGCTTTTTTTCTGACACTGTGCCACTACCGGACAATCCCCTTCACTTAGCAGTTGTATATCTAATGAGGTTTTTAAACCTGTGGAATAGGTACTGTTAGATTTGCCAAGTGCCCGAAATACTTGTAAAGTCCTCCCAGGCCCCACATGTGAAAGGCATCTAGCACATAGGCCAAGAAGACTCCATCCATCTTTGTCAGCATCGCCATTGCTTGCACTTTCTGTCTTCTCTGGGAGGGAGATAAACCCTGCAGAGATAGAATGACTCTGCTGAAAAACATCTGCAGGCTCACTTGCCAACCAGCGGTCTGGTAGCACCGGAGGTACTGCAAACATACCATACCTATGGCTTTGCCTCCACCTGGCCAGTATGGTAGGACTTTAAATACACAGGGAAATGCTTAACCCTAAAATGTTTCCACTGACTCCAGTTGTTAGAACTTTTCACATCACACTGACAACCGCTCATATATGCGGGGGATGAGGAAACTTCCTTCTACCCAGAGGTGCAAGAAAACTCTGGAGCTGGCAGTCACGTGCTCCACACAGCCTTACAACCTGCAGGATCCTGCATGGAAAAATTTCACTTCCACCATGTGTTGACTAAGTTAATGTGGTGGGGATAGTGGGCGGACATAAAATGAAACTATGAAAAGAGATTAATTTGCAGCTGGAGCCCAGGCAGGGAGAACTCTGGTCCTCTGTTTGTTCAGAAAACAGCAGCTTTGACCAAAACCCGGTCAAAAAGAAGAGGTTAAGGCAGTGGTAGTAAAAAAAAAAAAAAAAGAACAAATTCAAAGCCAGGGGAAAAAAAAGCAGCAAAAGTTAAGCAAAGCCTCTCTGGAAATTAAGATGTGGAATTCAAAACATTTGCAGTGTAATAAAACCAGGCAAGCCCATAAAGCTGCACCAGCCAAAAGGAGCTCTGTGCTGCCTATGAGGAAACCCAAACCGGCGTCACGCCTGGCAACAGCCACCCCACAGCCCCGCTTCCTCCCGCCTCACTGCAGAGCTGTCTTGCTCACTGCCCCCAGCTATGTTTAACGCGGCGTCTGTTTCCACTCTAACCCCTTCAGTTTGGAGGGGGAGGATATAAATCAGCTGTGGAACTGCCCACAGGGCTTAGTCACAGCAGGTATTGGTTTAGGACATCTTAGAGGAAGGTTGTTTTTTTTTTTTCTTTTTGCTGCAAGTATTCTAGGGAATAAGCAGCTTTGTGAGGAACAGGCATTGCTTAATGGGCCAGAGTCTCCAAACAAAGGACATTTTACATCACCAGGCAGAATCGTCTTCTAACATTTCTGGCTGAACTCAGCCTTGAGTGCAAGGGCTGTTCCACAAGCCGTCAGCAGATATTTGTAGTGTCCCCACTGAGCCAGTCTCGCTGTCCTTCCCAGCGTTCCCAGCCCCAGAGAGACTCTCTGTGATGGGTGTCACCCCTTCCTCCCAGCTGAACCCCTTCCCAACACTAGTTTTGCTGTTTTCCTCCTGTTTGTGGCTGGTTCATACCCTTCAAACTTCTTCTGCTATGGGCTCCTCCTGACCCCTCTTCTGTGGGACCCAGGTAAGGAAGGCACTATTCTTCACTCAATTTTTTTGCCTGTTTTCACTTCAGTCACCACACTTTCCTGTCACCAGAGTGCCTGGTCACTCATCACACCACTTCCCCGCAGCAGAACTGACTCCCCAGCCCCACTGTGGGGTACAAGACCATATCTTGATGTTTGCCTGTTGTTACGTAGGGCATGAGGAGCCTCCCTCAAGCGCAAGCCCTACTCTCTCTCCCAGTCACATACTGGCACTGTGCTTTTGTGTCAGTGCCACCCCTGGATGTGCCTGCAGCCTCCAGCCCCTGCAACACCTCTGCTCACACGCTGACTGCTGCACCTTCTCCCAAAGCCTCTTTCTCCAGACTCAGGCACATGCTAGCTTTCCCCAACGCAGGCCACACAAATTGCAGCAATTACCAAGTTTAAAGGGCAATGCTGTAGTTTTCACATGTATTACTGTGTCTTAATACTCGTGCATATCCTCGGGCATAGACATCAGATAGCATCCAGCAGGCTTCCCCTCAGTGCTGCTGCTCCTGAGCCCCAGTGGAGAGACCCAGTTCATTAGACTTCATGCATCCAAACACCATTAGTTAAGAAGTCTTCAGACTCAAGACAGCACAGCTTCTCTCTCAGCCTCGCTATCCCCATGCTGTGTGTACTTGATCTCTAGCTCTTGCCTTGCTCCCAATCTCTAGCAGTGATCCCATCATTTCCTGCCCCACTGCCGCCTCTCCTCTGCCGTGCAGAGCCCAGTCTACCCTACGTGATTTGCAACAGCAGCTCCAAGTCCCATTTGCAGACCATTGTCCTCACACAAACTGTGCAGACTGAAACTTTGAGCCAGCTTGTAACAGTTCACCAGGCGTATTTCTACTGTTCTCTGCTTCTCCAAGTTCTTCCCCACTCTGCCTCCCAATTTCATGACTACGCTGATGAGGCAGATTCTGTCAGGACCAGGAACTTGGAGCATTTCAGGGTTCTTTTTAAATGGTATTTTTTGTTATTTGCAATCATCTGGCACACCATGCCTATGTACAAGTGATGATAAACAGTTAAGAGATCAACAGATAAGCAGAAAAAGAAGGAAAACATAGACCACTGTTAAATGGGAAAGGAGAGTCAATCACCAATGATGCTGAAAAGGCAGAGGTCCTCAACACTTTTTTCCCCTCTGTCTTTACCAGGACTTTTGGGTCCCAGGCTTTGGGAAGGAGATTGCCGATTGATCCAAACACTGACCCACCATCAGTGAAGGAAGAGTTAGTACATGAATTACTACAGGAGCTTGACCCCTACAAATCAATGGGCCCTGACACCATCCTCCTGAGGGTGGTGACAGAGACGGCTGATGTCATTGCAAGGCCACTCTCCATAATCTTTGAGAAGTCATGGAGAACGGGGGATGTCCCAGAGGACTGGGGGAAGGCAAAAGTTACCCCTACCTACAAGAAAGGCTCGAGGGAGGATCCGGGTAACTATAGGCCCATCAGCCTTACTTCAATCCCTTGACTTGCCTGGTTGACATGGGCAGACAGTAGACATTGTTTACCTGGACTTCTCCAAGGCATTTGATATGGTCCCCCACAGCCTCCTCCTGGAGAAATGAATGCGTTATGGCCTAGACAAGTGGTCTGTGCAGTGGGTGGGGACCTGGCTGACAGGCCGCACCCAAAGGGTGGTGGTAAATAGCTCTTTTTCCAAGCGGCAACCTGTCACCAGTGGAGTCCCCCAGGGATCAATATTGGGCCCAATGTTATTCAACATCTTTGTAAGTGATCTGGATAACAGCATCAAGTGTAGCCTGATGAAGTTTGCTGATGACACCAAGTTGAGTGGGGAAGTAGACACTCCAGAAGGGAGAGCTGCTCTGCAGGAAGATCTGGATAGGCTGGAAGAGTGGGCCAGCAAGAACCTTATGAAGTTCAGCAAGGAGAAGTGTAAGGTCACGCACCTGGGCAAACATAAACCGGGAGTGCAGCAAAGGCTGGGATGCACCTGGCTGGAGAGCAGCTCTGTGGGAAGGGACCTGGGGGTCCTGGTGGGCAGGAAGCTCAACATGAGCGAACAGTGGCTGCTGCGGCCAAGAAGGCCAACAAGATTATCCCACTCTACTCAGCGCTTGTCAGGCCACACCTGGAGTGCTGTCTACAGTTCTGGTCCCCGCTGTACAAAAAGGATGTGGCCAGGCTGGAAGGGGTCCAGAGAAGGGCCACCAAGATGATTAGAGGACTGGGAAGCTGCCATAGGAGGATAGGCTGGGAGAGCTGGGTTTGTTCAGCCTTGAGAAAAGGAGGCTCAGAGGGGATCTCATCACCGTGTACCGGTACTTAGGGGGCAGCTACAAAGAAGATGGAGACTCCCTTTTTACAAGGAGTCACATGGAGAGGACAAGAGGGAATGGACACAAGTTGCTCTTGGGGAGATTCTGATTGGACACCAGAGGGAAGTTTTTCACAGTGAGGACAGTCACCACTGGAATAATCTCCCCAGGGAAGGGGTTGATTCGGCCACGTTGGACACCATCAAGAGTCGTCTGGACAGGGTGCTGGGCCATCTTGTCTAGACTGTGCTCTTCCTAGAAAGGTTGGATTAGATGATCCCTGAGGTCCCTTCCAACCTGGGATTCTGTGATTCTGTAAACAAAGGTTGGCCAAAACAATATAGTAAAGTTCCCAACTGCCTTTAAAAACAACATCAGCAAAGAAACGCTATTTGGCTTTGCAGCCCTCGCCTACAGAGGAGTTTGGGAAATGAAGTGGCCTCTGTTTCTACAGCCCCCAATTGCAGAACTGAAGATGTTTTGATACAAAAGCTACATCTAGCCCATAGCAAGGGAGTAGCCACTACAGCCGCTGGGACACCTACAGGTGTTGTAGGAATTAGAAGGCGGGAGCCAGCTACCATAGCGGGATCCGAGCCACCTGGAGCTCTGCAGATCAAAGTCATCACATTACTCCTTACCAAGAGGCGATTGGCACAGGCAGCCATACACTCTGGCTGTAATTTCCAAAGACAGGTAGGCATGTTGAAGGTGGATAGCACTAGAGTCACCTGTCTTCAAAGTCAAAAAAATAACTAATGCCTGGAGCCCAGAGGCATGGACCTAGTCCTCTTACAAATAGCCCACAGCAAGTGTCCATGACTATAGCAAAAAGTACACGAGGACCAGCAAGAGCCACCATAGGTGTGCCCCTGCCCCACAGTAAGAGCTGTAAGTGCAACCTGTAAAGTGCAGCGAGGCACACTCTGCCATGCCACCTTACACAGGACGACAGGTACCTTGTCTTTACAGGTGCTCCCCTCTGCCCGGGAACACCAGGCACATCAGAAGCAACTGTGCCAGTGCACAGGCCAGCCCTTTCTTCCTGGCCTCTCTGAGAGTCCTGTGCAGTAAATCAATGAGCCAGAGCTCATTGGAGGAGCCCTTCAAGTCAGAGGAGCGTGTGTCTCAAAACCATAATGCCAGGAAAGGCAATTCACCTTTCTGAGTCTTGTCTAGGCTATTACCTACCATGGTGAAGTGCTAGGGGACACAGATGCTAACCCTACAAGAAACAGCGTGAACAGCTCATCTGTGGTAAATCCAAGAAAGGAGAAGTCCCTCCAGACCAGCTGCTGCCATACACCTGAGCTGCAATGAATGCTAATGGTATCAGCTCAGGCAAATCCCTGCGTTGCTGGAGGCTCCTGTGTGTGCTTTCAGTCCCTCTCTCTCTTACAAACTGTTACAGAAAGTAAACTGCTGTTGCTGCCTGTTCTGCTCTTCTCTATCCCCTGCCTGACCTAGCTCAAGGTTAGTTTCAAAAAGCAAAACACTGAGTGATAGAACATTTATCATTAATAAACTCACAGGAGAAAAATGGTGCTGGCTTGCCAGAGCCAGTGCACTAGAAGGACAAGGGAAGTACACAGTACCATGGGCGAAGACCTGCTTTTAGCACAGCTTCCCAGTTGTTTGTCATACCAATAGCACTGTGCAACAAATACAGCTATTTTCTTCATCAATTATTAACTGGGCAAAGACTTTTTGAAGAGCTGCACAGAAAGTCCAGAGAGGAAGCGAGCAGTTTCAAACTCCACGTGCATGCCCTGTGATAGGCTTGGGATATTCTCCAGATCAGCTATGCCTCACTCTTCAGGGGCTGACTGCTCGGCTTCTAGCAGCAGGGAAAGACAGAGGCCTGGGTGCTTGCTGCAGCCAGGCATAGGTCTTCCAGGCAGAAGCCCATCTCCTACAGGGGCCCCATTGCCTTTGTGCCCAGGGGCAAGGCTGCAGTCAGCAGAAGGTATCTGAAGGCTGTCGAGCAGTATCAGGGCTGCACCCAAGGCTCTTCTCTCAGGGATCAGCACGCAGACCACACCACACGCTGGTTACGTCAGCATCTGCCGAGCAAACTCCCCATACAGCTTTTGCACTGTTCATGGGAACCAGCTTCCACCAGCCACACTCCTCTTCCACCATCTTTCCTCCGCCTAGCTTGCTTTTATTGCCAGACCACACAAGAAAGCGTATTGCACAAAGCCAACAGCAGGGAAGGTACGTTGGTGTAAGCCTCGAGGTATCTGCAGCTTTTGTTTGGCAGGAACTTTTCCAACATGAATTAGGAAATGTCTCTCCTGAACACTGAGGCATGTCAAGACAGCTGAAGGATCGGTGGTTCAGCAGCAATATTCCACCCCAGATTTGGAAGAAAGCTGGAATGGTTTCAGATGAAGAGCGCCAACCTTGCTCCAGAGAAGAGCTCAAAGGTGAAAACACGAGATTTAGACTGTGAACTACCCTGGCAAAGAGACATCCCTAAACAAAACCACTGGCTTTCGAAGTTTCTGGAATTGCTGATACTTCAAGGGTTACGAGGGCTTGAGTACAATAGCAGGGTGATCTGTGTGTACACTGAGGCTCTGCCGAAGTCCACGTCCCTCTCCCATACAGAACACAAACCAGACGCTCTGCCAAAGCAGACCAGAACCACTAACACGCCAGTAACATTTGGGAAGTCTGTACCACTTCAATGTCCAGCTTGAGCCTCACTCAAAACATGCATAGGGTCTCCTCGAGGGGGAAGGAGCTATGCAGGAAGAACACAGGGCACATGAGGAACAAAAGCCAGCCCAAGGTTTAAGCTACAATGATCAGAAAGAAGTTTGCAGGAATATACTGAGCAACTCAAGACAGGAGGAGGAGGACTCTGTAAGAGACAGAGTTAAAGGCCAGCAGGGTAGGTCACATCAGGCTATTTGCTGCCCTTGATCTGTGCACCTACACCCCTGCAGGGTTGACCCACTGAATCAGTGAGGAAGGACAGAGGGATGCCTGCACACACCATGGGCACCTCAAGGTAAAGAGAAGGGAAGTATCTGCATTTGAGTGGTTGTCTAAAACCAGCCCCTCAATTTCTGCAAGTAAAACCAGCTCCACTGTCAGTTTATTGAAAAAAACTTGGGGTTTATTGATTTAAACTGCGAACAGTCATTACAAAAGAGATTCTCTTTTAAATAAACTCACACAAAGAGGAAGAAAAAGCAATGTAGTGAACAGTAACAGGGGGAGAAAAATTACATTCATCATTCTCTTTGTGCCAGTCCCATTCACCTCGGCAAGGAAACCTCCAAACTTGGAATACAGAAATGCAAAGACAAACTGTATTTGGAATGTCTTCAGATAGGCACTTTGAGGCCAAGGCTTTTCTCCTTGAAGAACCTATACAAAAAGAGGAAGAAAAGAGGTCTTCCTTCCACACTGTCTCGCAACAGAGCTCAGGTATGTACATTCTAAAGCCCAGGTAAGCAAGAGCCAGGGGAGGGGAGGAGGAAGAGAAGAGGAAAGGCAAAGAAGCACATTAACTCAATTTGCAGTCCAACACAAAAAAAAAAAGGGGGGGGGAAGGAATTCTAAAATAAATAATCCAAACACAGTTTTTGCATTTTTTAAATTAATTTTTCATTTTTTAAAATAAAATAACCAAAAAGGTGTAAAGTTACAAAAAATGTCATTGTAGTATAATATATTAAACTGTGGGGAAAAAAGGAAAAAGACACTTCACAATCTTAAGATTAATATGGAAGATCATAATTTAAACATAAAAGAATATATTCTATGGATTCATCATCCCGATAAATATGAACAAAATTAACAAAAAAAGCATAGGTTTCGGCAATAAATACGTTTTGATAAGTTAAATAAGCTTTTTTATATTGTTGTGCAGTGACAAGCAAAATTTGCTCTCCAATTTCTGTATACAAAAATTAAAAACCCAGGAAAAAAATAGTAAAAAGCTTGGCATGTGTGCTCTAAGATAGGTCTAAAGTACTCTAGAGCAAAAAACCATTAAAGCTATGTCTACTGGAACTTTGTTTACATGAACTTGTGTGTGTGGAATGACTTCCGTCGGTCCCACCCCCTCTCTATTTGTTTTAAGATGTCACATGAATACACAGGGAACTTTTAGCACCAAAATCAAGTCTCTCATAGTCCATCTGTTTTTTGTTTTCTTTTGCTTTGTTTTCTTCCTCCCAGTTGAAGTCCCACTCATGTTACAATCTTTGTCCATTCTCAGCTTTTCTTCCCACAGACCTGAGCAGATCCAGGCAAGATTAGTCTTTTATAAGGGGAGGGGAGCAAGAGGACTGGACGTTAACGCTTGCCCACATGCCTGCAGCCTAGCAGAAACTGGCCAGTCGGGAAGGGACTGGGAAAGGGCAATGCAGTACATGGCCAGTGGAGGGAGCTGGATCCGGACATTTCCTGCACATCTGGAAGTGCACAGAGCTGCTGGTGCCCTCTGCAGCTGGAGAGGTAATACAGTCACAGTGAAAGTGTTAAAGGCACTAATTTTGTAAACGTTATTGCTTTTCATCGTAATTTGGCACTTAAGGTTTAAGCCAGTGGGTCAGGGCAGGCAGGTGGACATGTTAACATCCAGCTCAGACTACTGGGGGTGGGGGAGTTCAGCTTAACATCATAATAGAGGTGGGGCGGGGGGGCAAGAGGAAACCCCAGATTAGTCATCAGAGATGGAGAGTCTGCTGAAGATGGGAAGACGTCTTGAGGTGTCCAGGATAGGGGAATCTGAGCCACTGTGGCTGCTGCTGGAGCTGCTCAGATAGCCCTCCTGGTCAGAGAGGGAGTCCTGAGGACTAGGCGGCGAGTCAAACATGTTGGGGGACTCAGACATGGGCCTGAACAAGAAGGTGGTAGGAGAACTCCCGCCGGGCACCTGCACCCCCATGCTGGGGGCAAAGAGACTGGCCAGCTCCTGGCTGGAGAAGGTAAAGGGGTTGCTGGCGCAGTCAGGCAAGGTGGGGGAGCCCAGCAAGTCGTCGGTGCTCAGCATGGGTGGCGGGGTGATGGAAGTGGGGCTGTCCAGCAGCCCGCTGGCAGCAGTGCTGGGGAAGCCGGCAAAGCTGAAGCTGTGCTGCAGGCGTGGTCTGTCGGTGACGGCAGGCTCCCGGCTCCCTGCCACGGCGCGGCGCTCCTCCGCGTTGTGGATGAAGTGGCAGCGCGGCCCGTAGGGGCAGAAGCCGATGGTGTGGAAAGTGCGGCAGAGCTCGGTCTTGTACTTGGGGTGGCGGGTGAGGCTCCGCAGCTCGTGGATGCCGTGGGCGAACTGGCACTTGTCGCCGTACTTGCAGGCGCCGTTCTCCTCGAAAGGGCGACACAGCTCCGTCTTGTAGCGGCTGGAGTTGACCTGTCCCCCGGGCTGCTTCTGCTGCAGCAGGCGCTCGCCACCCTCGGAGAAGGAGCGGTCCCGGAAGCGGTTTTCCCGGGGGCCCAGCATGGGAGCCGGCTCCCCTTTCAGGCTGCTGAGGAGCTGGTTCTGGTGAAACTTGGAGTTGGGCAGGGTGACAGAGTGCCTCCTAGGGAAACCCCCGCCGGCCGGGGTGCCCACCGCCTTCCTGTCCAGCAGGCACCCGCTGACACCCGAGGGGGTGTAATTCAACATCTTGTTGCTCTGCGGGGAGAAAGCACGGGCCGGTCACTGCCACCGCCCCTCCTCCGGCGTTCCCCACACCGCCCCGCCGGTTCCCGCCGCCGGGCGGCGAGCAGGGAGCCCCCGGGGAGCGGCGGCCGCCCTGCCCCGACGGACCCCCCCGCCCGCATCTGCTGCGCCCCTTTCGCAGCTCCACCGAGTGCCTGACCGCCCGCCCCCCTAGCCCGCGCCGAGGGAGAGTATCGAAGCGAGCCAAGCGCCAGACGGGGGGGAGCCGCCGCTGCGTCCAAAGACACTCCCGAGGCTGGAGCTCTTTGGTGGGAAAGCCCCCCACGGGGGCCGGCGGCGAGCAGGAAGGGCAGTGCGGAGCCTGGCGCCCCGCCACCAGCCCCCGCTCCCCCCCTCCCACAGCGGCTCCCCCCCAGCCCCCGCCGCCCCGCTTCCCCTCCCGGCGGGGCTGGGCGAGGGGCGGCCGGGCCCCGCGGGGACAGAGCCCGCCCGCCGCCTCTCCCTCCTTCCCGCCGCCTCTCCCTCTTTCCCGCTCGGCCCCGCGGCAGCGCCACCGCCCGCCGCGCCGCGCCCTGGCGTGTTGCGGCGCGGCGGCCCCAGGGTCAGGATCCGGCCCCCCCCCAACGCACCCCCCCCATCCCCGCCCGGCGCCGCTGCTCGGCCCGCCGGGAGCACGGGTGCTGCCCCCCCGCCGTGTGTTCCCCCGCCCCTCCTCCCGAGCGGCCGAGGCGGGAAGGGCAGGCGGCGGGGGCACTCCGCGCCCCGGGACAGGGCGCTCGCTTTCGGCCTCTCGCCCGGCGTCAAACTTGTTCCCGACCAGAAAACGAGGGAAAAAAAAAAACCAAACCGAAAGGCACAAACAGAAAAAACAGCAAAGCCCCCCAAACACACACCCCGAAGGAGCTGAAGAGCCCCGAAGCTGGGGGAGCCGCCCCCGACTGCGCCCTTACCTTGCATAAAACTTCGCTCAGGTCGAAGATGGTGGGCGACACCAGGGCTGTGGACATCTTCGGCGCCCGAGGGGGGAAGCGGGGCGGGCAGCAGCAGCACACCAACACGCGGAGTCACAGCGTGGGTCAGGCACAGCCTCCAGCGCCCTGCCTCGCAGCCTCCCCCCCCTGCCGCCGCTCTCGCTGCTCTTTGCTCCTGCTGCCTGCGGTGCCGCTGCCCGCCGCCGCTTCCACCGCGCTCGGGGAAAGCTCACTTATAAAGTTTCGGACTTACCCCTCGGGAGGAGGAGCCGGCGGCGAGAGGAAGGGGAGGAGGAGGGCAGGGTGATTGACACCGCGACTGAATCACCCGGGCGGGCGGGCACAGGAAAACTTTTTTGGGGGGGGGGAAAGAGGGGGGGAGCGGGGCGGGGGGGGGGGGGGGGCTGGCCGTCCTCCCCCGCTGTGGAGGAGGCGGTTGTGCGCGCGCCGGTGCGAAGCGGTGCACGCGTGTCATGCGGGGCCGGGCGCGCGGCGGGGGCTGCCCGCACCTCCCTGGTTAATGCTGCCCGGAACCTCGGCGGGTTCCCCGCGGCCCCCCGGAGGGAGCAGCCCCCGCGCCGCTAGCAGGCCGGGGCTAGCGCCGTTTCACAGCCGGCGGGACCCCTTCCCGGCCCAGGCCGGCCCGGCGTCGGCCCGCCTCCATTTGCACCGGTTGGATCCATTTTCGGCGCGGCCGTCCGTCCTCGCGTTTTCACAAGCTGACTGGCTTTGTGTTGATTGACGTCGCCCCCCTCCCCACCTCCTCTCCCTGAGCCTTACTCCTTTTTTCCAGTTTTTATTGAAACCTGGCAGGGTCTGCAAGGGGAAATAGCTCACATCCACATTAATTTAAATCGTTAAAATATGGGTTTGCCCTTTAAAAGGGTGTTTGATAAGTTCTGCCTGTTCTCCCTGTGTAGTCCTCTTCCAGTCTCCACAACTTGAAATTGTAAAACTGAAAAAAAAAAAGTCTCTGAGCAAGTAATCTGTTCCAGATTTTAGTAGGCAAAGCATGATTCATACCAATATTGATACGGCGGGAGGAGGGGGAAGGACGGTGGCAGTCTCTGTGTAAACAAAAAAAAAAAAAAAAAAAAAAGAGGCAAAACGTTTCAAGGCTTGTCGATACCAGGGTGCCTTGGCATGAAATCTGCTGCCCCTAAACCTTTAGCCCCAGCTGAGGCAAGGCTTCTTGCCCTAACTATAACTTTAGCGGGTGTTTCATCTAAGGCCAAGCGACGGCATCCGGGCCCTGTCCCCTGTGCAGGTGGGTGAGGGGGGGCCCCTGCCCCGGCACCAGGGACTCTCCCTCCCGCTTGGCTGGGAGAAAAGAAATGCCTGGCTCAGGCAGTGCAACGCCGACCCGAGCGGCCATCGCACTGAAAACTTCAAACAAATGATCCGCTTCCTCTTCTGTTTGCTTTAGAGTTGCAGGATCTGGACTTTGAGCTGGTGGCTGATCTTTTTTCCCCGCCTTTGGTCTTCAAGAACAGCCAAAATAACCAACCGAGAGAAATGCCTGCAGGCTCTGGCTCTCCCAGATTTCAGGAGGTTTTTAATATTATGATTATTTACTTAAGGAAAGCAATCAGGTTCCTCGAATTTCCTTCTCTTTCTGGTTTCCTTTTTTTTTCTCCTTACCTTGGCCAGAAGTGAGGAGTAACCAGGGGAGAGACCAGCCTATTATTTTCTGCAGTTGTTTACTCATTCTGTAGATGGTGCTTGTTCCCAGGGCTCTGAGCCTCTCTATAATTAAACCCATTTTAATTGTTAGGTTAGAAACGTCATTTCAGGGACTTTCCAAGAGTTACTGAGAAAGCCAGCCGAGATAACTCTTTCACTACTGAGTCGCTCCCATCCCAGTTTTCGCCCTGGCTCCCGCCAGGAACACACCGGCCATGGTGTGAGGCTGAGTGGAGGGCTCAGTGCAGGGGTAGCGGGGGGCTGGCAGCCCCACCGCCAGTGCAGCCGCCTACCCCTGCTACTTTTTGCATTATTCGCTTGCACCGTGTGTGTTTGTTTGGGAAGCATGGGGCTTAAGGTTACACCTTTCCACGGATCGAGCAGTGAAGGCTGAAGCTGAAAAGGAATTTTTTTTCCAGTGATTTAGCTTGGCAAACCCCGACTCCATGGTGGTCTGCTTTGCATTGGCTGCGCACATGCTCAGTTCAGGAATTTAGCTGCTCACCCCACCTCGTGGCTAAAAGTCAGAGGCCTCCGGGCCAGAGTGGGAATTTGTGTAGGCATGAATTCACAGTGAGCGGAGGAATGAAAAAATCAGAGCCTTGCACCTCCTGCCAGAGCCGTGCCAGAACTTTGATAGATGCAAATGAATAAAGATAGGTAAACGAATAAATGAAAGTCAATTATTAAAGAGGATTAGTGAAAAAGTGAATGAATGCAGTGCTATGCTCACTAGCCTTCTTGTGTGGGTCAATCCGTCCAGGCCAGCACATTCCATCTGGGATACTACAGCTGCACCCAGGAAGCAGGAATAAATGTTCAGGACTTCCCGAGCCCCTCCCAAATCCATCCTTGGCACAAAAGCAGCTTCTGGAGCATTCTCGTTCCCTGGTTCTGATGCAAGCAGATGCTAAACTCATCTCAAAATACGGAGGGATAAGAGTCATCATCAGGCCTGTACACACATTTAACGGAGGAATTAAGAACCGCTTTCCCAAATGAGAGCTGAAATGGGCCAGAATGGCCAGAAAACAGGGAAGAAGCAGAGGGCAATGAATGAAATGATAAAGGCAGGAGGCTTAAAGGAGTACTTTTTTCCGATCATGTGTGTATATAAAACTGCGGGCTCGTTGGCACATGATGCTGTGGAGGTCAAAAGTATAAATGGGGTCAAAAAAGCAATGTGACAAATTTATGGAGGAAAAGTCCCTGGAGCTTTACTAAAGGCAAAGGCAGACCTCCACAGCACGTTGCTGGACGTGCACAGCAAAGTATCACTCTCTCATTCCCGGTTTTCCCCCTAAGCATTGGCTGCTGTTGGAGGTACAGCAGACCTTTGATCTGGCCCAGTTTGGTTATTTTTACAGTTGGGGTCTGCTTTTATGCTTTATACTCTGTCTAACCCTGATGGGCTTGGCGGTGGACCTCACAAACTTGGGATTAGCTGTGCAGTGTCAGATTGTTTGGGCCGGGCAGGAGGAGGTCAGCACTGGGAAGTACAAGTCAGCACTATCCCGACCCTGAGCCACGGGGCATGGTTTCACACGCTGGCCTCTGCTGTGAGAACAGCTGGAGAACAGTCTCACGGGATGGCTGCACGCCTTGCCCAGTTTAACTCCCCGTCAGGGTAATAAAAGGTTACTTTCAGCACTGAGTATAAACTGAATCCAAGTGCCAGCTTTGCCACAAATATATTTGGTGATGTTATAGCTCCCATAGCAACAAGAGAAGATTGCTATCTTAAGACATCTCTACTTATCTTCACCTGGAGCTATTCAGCAATAGGAAGGCTGCAGGTCTGCTTGCGTCAGAGTCACCGAGCAAGAACACACGTGCAAAAAAGCCTGAATTGTTGAAAACAAGGTGGGGTGGGGGTTTGGTTTGTTCCCCCTCTTACCACCCAGTTCCCAAAGTTTCAAGCTAGGAAAAGGAAGCGCTTTTGTCATGAGCGAGGTTTTCTCCTGTGAGTTTCGGATGAATTAGGCATTTCGCTCCCCTGCTCCAGTGGGAATCTTCAGCTAAATAGACGTGTCTTTTCTACAGCGGTGCTCCAACATATGGAGGTTGGGATTAGAGGAAGGACAAAACTCCTGCCTTTATTTCTGCTGGGGCTGTAAAATGAGTCGAAGCTTTCTGAAGTCGCTATTCTATTCATATCTTTCGGGTCTGGTGCTATTTTTGTTGGCTGTGCCCCTGGAGGTGGAGGTGTGGAGGTGTCTTTCTGCTGGTCTCCACAAAACAGTGTAGAGGTTTCCGCTGTTCCAGGCACCTCCTCACTAACCTTTTAACCCTTCCTTTTATTTTGGCCTTGCGCTCCTTCCATGGAACATCTCTGGGTAGCCACTGGGAGGTGTGAATGGCTTGGAATGGAAGCCACAGCCTGTAGGTGCGCCCTCTGCCAGGCTTTTCTGGCACCTGAGGAAGCCCAGCCTCTGCCTGCTCCCAAGCAAAAGGGATATGACCAGCTGCTCCGTGAGAAAACAAATTCGCAGATACAGGAAAGTGTGTTAAGGTGGTGGGAAGTAACGGGAGTGAGATTCCTGGCAGCTTGGGTATGTAAACATTCATAAAACAGAGTGTGTGTGCATGTGGGTACTTTGTGGTGGCAGGAAACCCAAGAAGCTAGCTCCATTATTTTTGCTGGAATTGGTGAGAACGGTGCCAGACAAATATTATAAGCCCTTAATTCTTCTGACTTTACACCTGTGAATGACTGAAAGACCATCCAAGATGATCTAAATTACAGGACATCTTTACTAATTAGTAATGGGGTTTGGGATCTGATTTCATTGTTCTTAAAGAGGGTTTTCTGTTTCTCTGTGTAGCTCTCAGATGCTGGGCTGCCTCTGGAGAAAGTGAAGGGAGGGTGAGACAGGAGGTGGAGGTAGCATGTGGCCTCTTCTTGGAAGTGTCACATGGATGTGACTAGCCTGCCTCAAATTTAGCACTGGTGCCACTGACAAGGTGCTACAGTGGGAAAAGCAGAGGTGTCCCTTTAGCAGATACAGGGTAAGGAAATTGGCTGAACTTAATGGATCTAAGTTATAATTTCCAGTGGAAATGCTAATGCAATTAGCATGTTTCCACATAGCAGGACAGTAAGCCCATGCTAGTGTTCAGCTGTTTGTCACAACTGCCCAGGCAGCTGGCCCAGCCACGTCTCAGGGTCTGTCTAGCTGCACCCAGACATGTGCAGCTTGTGCTGAGGGTGGGAGCAGGGTTGAGGCACAAACCAGTGTGGAAGATAATGGGTTTGAGGGGCTGGAGGAAAAGAGCATCACCAGGACCAACTGCCGCTTGGCTGTGGAAAGTGAAGGTGCTGGAAGAGGACTCTGCCCCTCTGCCCCTGGCCTGGGTGCAGGGTACCCACCAGCCTGCCTGGGGTCTGCACACCCTGTCTGGACATAGGGCACAGGGCTGGAAAGCCCAGCATCCCCCTTCCACAGCACTGCAGCCCTCCCTGCTGCTTGCTCACTGCTGGCACCCACAGCCTCCTGCAGAGAAACCTCCTTCTTCTTTTTGGGGTTTGCCCATTCTCAGAGGAGTTGCAAACCCTTTAGGGTACAGAGTAAGTCTTGTCTGGTCTCTCCTCCCTGAATGCGCTGCAACTGTGTGAAGCTGAGAAGGGATTTCCATCCTGCCAGTGTGGTAACAGGAGCTGAGAAAGTGCCCCAGCCTGGCTACAGCAAGGTGAGGGATGGAGCAAGAGATGTTTCGTGGCACTGATGGAGGAGAACCATGAAGCAGCTGTCAGTGTGCCATCACGCTGCGGGTCCCTGGAGCAGCACCCCATCCCTCTCCCTGCGGGGACCCCACCACCTGCGCAGCTGGGTGCTGGCACCCTCTTTCCTCCAGGTTGCAGCCAGGCACATGGTGATCCTGGGGTCCCCAGCATCCCTGCTGGGCTTGGACTCAGGAGCTGATTATGGTGTACAGCAAGGGCACAGCCTCAAATAGGTACCTTTATCCTGGCCTAGTCTGCACAGGGCTCTGTGCCTGCCATGGCAGAGACAAGTGAAATATGTCTCACCTAAAGAAATTGTCATGCAGGTTAAGGGAAGTGCCAGAAGCTTTAAAAAGGCTGTTGACAGTTTCCAGGGAAAAAAAGCAAGTGCCACCTGCTGAACATTGAAACAGCAATTGCCCTTGTATTGATAGGGTGGTTAGTGCATGAAACAGAAGTGATCAGAGACATGGAAATGCACAGAACTCAGAAACCAGAACAAATGCCACATTTTTTTAAAATCCTGCTTCCACACTCCCAAGTCCGTACACAGCAGGGTGATAATGCAGCACAGCAATTTCTGTTGGCCTCTGCCTGTTTCCAGCCGGCACAGCCCTGGCTGCTGATGTATTCAGCAGATGTCAAACAGTGGAATGTTTCCATGATTTTTCCCTCTGAAAGAATGTGCTACAACTAAATGCTTTCACCTTTCTTTTTTCTAAGGAGAAAGTCTAAAACTACTCAGGAGCCTCTCAAATCATGACATTTGTCTGACACGCAATGCTGGTGTCAGAAGGTGCTGCATGCTGTGCTGGTGGCAGCTCACCTCCAATAAGCCCAGCTATAGTCCTCTGAAAAGTACTGCTTTGCCCCTTCATGGTGAAACTTGTCATAATCTTGTTTCCAAACACACGGGTTGCACTCCACACATCTCACAACTCCATGAGATATTTCCATCAGGGAGGCAGCTTGCTTTCCTGCCTATCCCATCCCAACAAAACACAGTTTTAGCACCAGGCAGGAAGCCAAGGTCAAGTCTCTTCCCCCCCATCCCCAGCCCCCCCGTTCTCCCTGCCTGTGCTGGATGCATTATGATACAGACTTCAGTTCCACTATTATACCTTTTCCCACAAGACCGTTGCCTCATTCAGACCACAGCAGGCAACGTGCTTTCATCTCTGCCAGCTGGGCATGGCTGGATTGCCCCATGCCTGTAGGAGCTGCGCAGGGAGGACATGGAGGTGAGGCTTTGCAGATTCCCATGCACAGAGGACAGAGGGGTTTGGTCGGGTCCAGATCTGGGAGAGCATTTCCAGGTAACCTCCCCCACTGCCTCCTTTGTCAGGCCAGTAGTAGCGAAGACTTTGATGAGGATGGGATTCCTCTCACCTGATTTTAGGTGCCTGAAAGTTAGGTGTGTAAACCTAATTAGTCAGACAGGCTTCCTGCATAGTCAATGGAGACAAATAGGCACCTCTAGTGTGTGATTCATATCACCTATCTTGAATATTTATCTTGAGAAGGGCTGACACTCGGCTGCCAAGCACCCGCTTCTCTTCTGTGACTATAAAGGCAGATCTGCAACTTGCTGAGGATTTGACAACTAAATTTTGGATGTTCTAATGTAGGCAAGGTGAGTCCTACCCCCAGCTGTGGCAGGGGCTGTGGGAAGCATCACCACTGTGCTCTGGCTTGGGTCCCCCCCTGCCAATTTCTCTCAGAGGGTCCATTTCCAGGCCTCCCCAAGCAGGGCTGGGCTTTAGTCTGTCCAAATCACATTATCAGTCCTTATCACATTATCAGACCAAGTTAAATATTTATAAAGCACATGGGGGGCAGGGTCCATGTCTTTCAAATGTTTGTATGTTCCCTCAAGGAGCGAAGCACCTGTGTCGGTTGCAACCCTTTTTGCAGACTGGTACAATGCGGCACCGTGGGTCCCTGCGCCAATCTGCAGGTCTTAACAAAATGCAGCTGAGAATGCAAAAAGAGCTCGCGGACATTGGGAAATAAGCAGGAGTGAATCATAAGAGTCAAGAGAAGCTACTAATGTGTGGGAAAAAGGCAAATGTGCTACCTCGGCACAAACATATAATAAGGAAGTATGTAATAATAATTATTGTTATTGTAATATGGTCTGGGTGAGCATTTGGGAAAAAGATATCTAATAACTGACAAGCTACGTGGCTCGGTTTGTTTTGATCTGAAATTCAAACAATGGTTGTGTTTATAAGGCAATAATACACAGGGCACAGAGCACTGGCACCACACCAACTATGCACTCCCCAAGTTGGGTTTATATAGGTCATGCCAAACAAATAATAGTCTTCTTCAATATAATTACTGATTCATTACAGAGAGAGAATGTAATCGAGTCTGTCTGGATTTCAGGGAGGCATTAGATATGGTAAATTTATACATTTGAACTCGGATTGGGAAGGCTTTGTGTGCTTGCCTAGCTCTGCTCCTCCAGGAGTCAGTGGTAAAATTCCCGCTGCAGCCTGCCCTGGCAGCACAGAGGCCTCCCCACTGGCTTCAGCAGGCGCTGGTGCTCCCGCCACACTTTGCAGACTCTCGTGGCACCCTTTGAAGCACTTCATAGGTAGATTGGGAAACCAAACTACTGCTAGATTGACCCAAATGTGCTGGACCTGGCTAAGTAGCTCAGGCAATTGCACCCACCCCATCAGCTGCCCTCAGCCCCAGTGGCACCCCGGCACGTCCACTTCTGAGTCTCCTGGTCCATGCCCCACTTCTGGATGTGTCTCTTTACACATGTTACTCCACTGTTATTTCAGGGGAAAGCAGCAAAAGCCAGAGGACAGGATGGGCTGTCAGTGCTCACACTTGGCCATGGGGCAGTTAAACTGGGGTGTCCTCGTCCTGGGAAGACGACTGTGGGGTTGGGCAGTGGTGGGGCTGTGCTACCACCCACCATGGTGAGGGGATGCCACCACCACCACTGAGGGCATCAAAGGAGAAGGGCCAGGCTCAGCTTGTGGTGAGGGAGAATACGGGGGGGCTGCTCCAGCAGCTTTTGGAGGGCTTTCCCACGTGGCCTTCCCCAGGGCATGAGGAACTGGCATTTTGGCTGCAGTGCTCTGCTTTCCCTAGAAAGACCTGGGCAGCCCCACACTGGTCTGAGGCGTTTCCCGCTGGCCTCTGGCAGGTGCAGACCCCGCACATGGGGTTGGATGCTGGTGCCCACTACAGCATCCTCAACACCCGGCACAGCCACTGGTACTGGTGACGGGCCTTTGCTCTGCATGGCACCTGGACCGAAGGGTTTTACCAAGGAAACTACAACACGTTGTGGCACAGCCATGGAGGGAGCACCCCTCATCTCCACTCCCAGCCCTGCTGCTGCTCCCCAGAGTGCAAAGGGCAGAGCCCCAGCATCCTCCCTCCCGCCCCACTCGGGGGAGCAGCTGCATTTTTAAAAAGGCTGGACTGGGCACAGCACAAGCCTTCTAGGAAAATGGGGGCTGTGCTGGGCACCCAGTGCAGGGACCACTGATGGAACACTTTTTTGCAAAGCAAAATCATGCCCTGCTAGTCAGTTGACTTCCGTGAGCTTCTGAAAAAGCTGAATAGAAACAAGTCAGGTCTAGAGTAAATATATGTCCTGGTTTCAGCTGGGATAGAGTAAATTTTCTTCCTAGTAGCTGGTATAGTGCTGTGTTTTGGATTTAGGATGACAATAATGTTGATAACACACTGATGTTTTAGTTGTTGCTGAGCAATGCTTACACTAGTCAAGGACTTTTCAGCTTCTGATACTGCCCTGCCAGCGAGGAGTCTGGAAGTACACCAGAAGCTGGGAGGGGACACAGCCGGGACAGCTGACCCAAACTGGCTAAAGGGATATTCCATACCATATGATGGCAGAAGAAAAAAACTGGGGGGAGTTGTCTGGGGGGTGCAGCTGCTGCTCAGGAACTGACTGGGCATCGGTCAGCAGGTGGTGAGCAATTGCATTTTGCATCATTAGTTTTGTCTATTCTTTTAAAATTATAAATTATTTTCCCTACATTTTCTGTCCTATTAAATTGTCTCTATCTCAATGGATGAGTTTTACCTTTTTTCCGATTCTCTTCCCCATCCCACTGCAGGGGGAGTGAGCAAACAGCTGTGTGGTGTTTAGCTGCCTGCCGGGTTAAACCACAACAATACATGCTTTCAAAAGGTTTTTTGGTAAAGGCCTTTCCAAGAATGAAACAAACTTGGCAGCCACAGTATGAAAAGTCCTGTCGTGGATTGAAAATTGAGTCAGACCTGATAGGAGGGGGAAAAATGCATTAAAAGTAAATGGCTAGTGTTCTAGCAAGGGAAGAAAAGCTTACCGGGGTGGGAGGGGGCAGTGGGGCCATGCCTGGAGCAGACGAAAGCGGCTCTCCGAATACTGTTTCAAAAAACAGAAATGGGGGAAGAGGGTAACAAGGCAACATAATTTGCTGCCAACAGAGAACCATGTATTATAACTGCTAGCAAGGCTCAGCAGAGCTGGGAGGAACTCCAGAAGCTTCTAACTAAACTTGGAAACCAAACCACAATGACGGAGAAAGTTCAGCACACACAAATGCCGAAGCAAGCCATTTCAGAAGAAATTGGGCAAGCCTCGCACTCTGAATTAGAAGTTGGCTTGCAACCACTGCAATGCAGTGGGCATGGGCAATGGCTGTTCAAGCATTGCATGTAAAAGACCTGCACCGTAGGTCAGCATGAAAGATATGTCATCATATAACCTGGTCACACATCACAATCCATGTCTGCTTTCCCACTTTGAAGCAGGACCTAAAGAAATATTGTAAGATGGACCATGCTGAGTCAAGATCAGAAGTCCACCAAAGGCAGCATGGAAGCATGGAGGATCAAAGACAGTGCTGGAGGGGGACTTTTTCGTGAAGGGAGATTGAGGCATATAATGTTATTTTATTTGCACCAGGGAAGCAGAGGGCTACAAAACAATGGTTCCTGTTAGTAACAACTGGCTAATGTTTATGGTTTATTTGTGCCATGCAAGTTGAAAAGAAAGATGTAAAGGTGCTTTTAAAATTAGTTGCAAGGGAAATTTGTGCTTTGCCACCGGTCTGCCTCGCAGTACTGTTCCCTGCTGGATGTGATCTGCTGATAACCTCATACCTGGCCTGAGCTCAGCTCTGTGTGCCAAGCCACCCGTAGCAGTGTACCTGCCCTGTCTGGATTGCCAAGACCCACTTTTGCAGAGGCTGGATGCAACTGCCTTGTGGGCAACATCCAGAGTTGGGCAGCAGTTGGCGAAGCCCAGCCTGTACTGAAAGCCAGCTCAACATCAGCGTCCAGCTGTCACAAAGTGGGGACTGCATGGCAGGGACAAATGCAGTCCCTGGCAGGGTGTGGTGACACTGAGACCCATGCAGTAAGTAGCAGAAGGGGTGTGTGTGTGTAAATAATTTACTAGTATGACCTAAATGCTACCAGGCCTTTGTTTATTTTTATGAAGTCAGTAAAGAGCCGTGTGGATTCTGTGACTAGAGTATGGGGACCAGAGGCTGAGAGGTGACACAGAGCAAAGGCATCTAACCCTTTCATGTAGGAAGGCAGCTGGGCTGGGAGCAGAGGGCTGCCTTCTGAGTTTCCAACTTTTCCTGCTTACAGAAAGCTTTGCAGGGAAATGAGAGAAGGAGAAATGGCACATATCTACAGGTGGCTGCCCCAGAGGAGGGAGCTTCACCACACACTCTGTGGAGGGACCAGGGAGGGGAAATCATTTGCTGAATGATGCCTGTCACATATATCAAGCAGGGTTTCTTGCCCTCAACGGCCAGTGCTGCTCTGGGGTCCTAGGTCCATTGAGAGGTAGGCTTTTGGCTGAGAAACAAAAGCAAAGCCTGGACTAATTGGCATCAGAGAAGAGCTAATCATGCTCCTCAGGGAAGCAGAGACGTTGGGCCTGGTGTCTGGGCTGCCTTACAGTACAGGCAATGAGAACTGATGGGATGCTGGGCTGCCCTGCTCCATGGCACAGTTTGCTCGATGTTGCCAAGCCCAGGCAGTCTTGGAGATCAACAGCAGGGCACTTCCTCCTTACAAATCCTTAGCTTTCTGTAAGGGTATAAGAGGTGCTACATGAGACATTGATTGCTGGCTACTGGAGTTTTGAGAAGAGGAAGGCTACTGCTCCTACTGGTTCCTACTTCTTTTTTTTTTAAGACTCTGCTCCATAGACTGTGTGGTTATAAGAGAATCTCATTTTTCAATTAAGAAAAGCACACTTTTCCTGCTACCTAGTGCAGAGAAAAATATTAAAACTCTGCAGCATGAGCCAAAGACTAAAGAGTCAAAAGGCAACGATACAGAATTCAACATTATTGGTTTTAATTTTAAAAATTATGTTCTTTAGGTGACTGACAAAATTTTGGAACCCGACTCTCAAACATTTGGGATTAGTTTTCCTGGAAAGGAGGATGTTGCCCTCTTAGTGCCACTTGGGAAATGCCAAGATCCCAGCCCACAGCTCTGCAGGGGAGGTATTACTTGGCAAGTACCTAGAGCTTAATCAGAAGTTTGGGATCACCTTCAGGGGGGTCAGGGAGAAAAGCAGATCAGTTTTTCTCTTTAAGCTCTCCTGCATGTGGCCAGTCCAGCTAGATAATAAATAATGATGATGATGATGATGATGATGATAATAATAATAATAATAATAGTAACTCCTAGCAGCAGGAAAATCTCCCTTTCAATGGCTACCTGACATCTGGTGTGAAATGAGAGTTCAGCCAATAGTACAGGCACTTCTTAGTGGACAAGTATCCACACAATTTAATTTCTGCAGTAATTGGTGTCTTCGTGTCTGCCATGACCATTCCCCCTGCCAGCCCCGCAGAAAGGACAGAAATTACCTGGAAATACATTTCTCCATCAGTGTCCTTCCAACTGAGGCTTTGCACTGCCCTGCAATAACAGCACATGCACAACGTACGCTGCTTTGTTTCTTGCCGTAGTTTATCTGTGGATGAACAATTGCTATCTCCAGGCCTACAGGCCTACAGAGTGAGCATTATATTAACAAAAAAAAAAGTCATCTGACTCCAAAATTCACTGCCTTTCAGTCTGTGTACATCCAGCTGAGAAAATGTACCCACTAATTGTTACTGAAGTTTGCAGTTTGTTGACCCACCAGTGCAGTGCTAGGATGCTGGGTGGAGTTGTGCAGCTCCTCCCAAGTTCAGATGTGTTTAAGATGCACAGCTCAAAGATGACCAGTCTGTCACCTCTAATATTGTTGACAGATCAAAACGCCACTGATTGAAGCTGTGGTGGATATGACAGCATCTGTTTCAAATGCAGCTGTTCCAAAATGCAAACCAGAATTTCTAAGTGCCACAGAAATGGTGAAGACCCATTGAGGAGCAGGTGTGGGGGTGGTGGGTGGCAAAGGCTCTTTTGGTGAAACTGTTCAGAAGAGCAAGCCTGCTGCCAAAGGGAGGGTCCCACAGTCACCTCCAACAGTATAAACAGAATGAAAATCAGCAGCAGCAAAAGCCAGCAATGCACCAAAAGCTGAGTGTCCAGGTTAAATCAGGCCAATAAAAATAGCTGTGCTGCTGAATGAATATGACAATCTAAACCACATTTCCTGAAGCAGTTGAACCCTCAGCCACAAAGCTCGTCCCAGGAAGAAAGGCTGTTGCAATGATGATACATTGGAGGGGGATACCTCTACCTCATAGCTGAGCTGTATACGGTTATGGCCAGTTGGCATTTGTGAAGTGCATGCTTTTCCATCTCTCTTTAGGAACAGAAAAAGCAAAAAATAGGTGTTTCTGTGCATGTGTGTACTGGTGAGTGCATGTACGAGACTAGGAAGAGCGTGCATGTTTGTGTGTGTTTGTGCTGGCTTAAGGAAATGTGTACGTGCATGAGAACAAGTGGTAGTGAACATGTGAACAAGACACTGAGTGGCCATCATGCGCTGTGTGTGAGTATCCTAGACTGCAGAAGCAATGGCGTGTGGTGGGATGGGGTGCCGATTACGCAAAGGACGGGTAGGGCTGCATGAGTGTTCACTTATGCAAGCCGTGAGGAGCGTGGGTCTGTGCTGGCGGGAGGGCAGAGGAGTAGCAATGTGCACACAAGTGCCCGCGCACGTGGGAAGGGCAGCGAGTGCCAGCACAGGACCGTGTATGGGACACGGTGGTACTGGAGTGGAGATGCAGGAAGGCTTTTTCCTGACTGTTTATACAACACAGTTTGGCTCAGCAAAGAGTTAACAAGATAGAGAAGAGTCTAGAAGGGCTCCTGCCTGCTATAAAGAGAGTGATCAGCATACACAGGATGTGGCAAGCAGCTAAAGGCGTCCCGTTATTAACTTCACTTTTATTTCAAGGGGATTCACTTCTCTGTTCTGTTTCCCATTTGGGAAGTGAAACCTAAGATCATGGTACCATTAAAAAAAAAATTGGTCACAGCTCATTTGTTTTTCTACTTTATTCTTGCTTTTCTTTTAAAAAGTTACTTTGCTTCTTCTTGAATGGAATTTATTGAAATTACTGGTAACACATTAAGTCTTCACCCTCTGTTTCTTTCCTGAGGAATTATTTCATTTGCTCTCATTTGAAACTATTGACTCTGAGGGGAGTGTTTACACCTCATGGTGTGCTCACAGTATGGTGCAACTCGGAGCGGAGGGAACAACGCGGGTTCCTCCTAAGCACAGCCAGAGCTGGCCTGTGCACAGCTCGCAAGGTGCTTTGTAAACATTTATTCATTCTTGCACACACACTCCCTCCCCTCCCCCCCATCAGGTGAGGAAATATTATTGTCACCATTTCACAGATGGAAGAAGTGAATGCAGATAGGTTTGGTGACTCACCCACAGCCACTGAGGCAGATCTAGAGCTGAGGTGTTAAGCTCCCAGCCACCTAATTTAACCCAGCAGGTCACGTTCCCATCCAGGGCTGACAATATAGGTAGTGCCTGCTCCATCTACCAGCCACCCACTTGTCCTGTGAAGCAGTAACGCTCATCTCCACGTTTGCAGAATGAGATCAGATTGCTGTGGCTTACTCCATGTGATGGTGTCATCAGAGCATGATATATTATTATGATATCATGATGTTATGATGTGTGAAACTAAAGTAAGGCCACACACAGAACAGAGGTAGGCAGCTGAAAATCAGCGACCGTGTGCTCCTCAACCACATCACAAACACACACCCTGTACCAGGGTGTTGGTTGATCCAACCGCACTGCAAGGATCTGCAAATGTTCTGCGTGCTGGGCAGGGTCTCCCCACCTTCTCTGTTGGGGCCTTGGTTCATTTCTGCCACATATGGTCCCAGTGCAAATGACTGAGGAAGGAAAGGTGACTCCGTGAGGCAGTGGAAGGAAAACATTTGCCTCTCCAGTGGAAATGGCTCTCAAAGCACATGATCAGTAGATAAAGATCATGGCCCCAGTTCTCCAGTGAGGCTGGTTGTTTTTGAGTGCTGAGCAATTACTGGAAACCAAGCCTCACAAAGGTGGTTCAATACAAGCGCTCAGGAAACTGAGCCTTCAGTGTCTCATCACGGCTGAACATCCAGGGCCACATGTTGCCATGGTTTGCTTCTGCTTTGCTATTTAAAATCCTCGCCAATATTGTTACCCTCTCCCACACAGAATCAAGAACAATAGCAACAATAAAAAACCCCACTTCTTATCATCTTTGTTTGCTTTCACACTGTTTACACGGGGCATGATTTCACTCATGCCCAGCTCATCACGGAGGACTCAGATTAGTCAGTTCCACTTTCTGAGACAGGCTTGTCTGGCTGCCTGCTGCTCAGGACCTGCAGGATGCTGCTGCAGCCAGCCTCACGCTACTGGAGGGGAGGTTAGCTTTCCCTGTATGAACCTTAGCTTTCATTTTTAAATAAAACACTTGGTATTTTCTTCCTTTGAATGTAATCTTTGTAACAGGTCATTCCAATGAAGCTGGTGTTGCTTTTTGCCTTGCCGCATGAAAAGCTTTGTTTCCATGGCCACGATGAAGCTTGCAGAAAGATCCTCCTTGATTTCTGTGGGCTTTGGACCCGTCTCTCAGGGACTGTTAATGCACCTTTTGAGAGCAACAGCAAAATGCCCGCTAATTTCAAGGTGTGAGAGATTAGGGTCTCAGAAGAACTTGGGAGCAGGAAGCAAATGCTTTGAAGCACCTGTACTGTTCAAAGGCCTCCCTACATCTCTCTCTACCATGGTGTGTGGTTTTGGGGCATGCTGGGACTTTACAGTTGTAGGGAAATGGAGAGATGGAATAGTCTCGAGCATCTAGAAGGAAGATGGTTCACTTCTTCCTCTGGCCCTTCTTTAGGGATTAAGTGCCACCCAAACTGTGCCAGAGACCTGGGTTGTAGTGAGTCGTGACAATACTTTTCTGGGCAGTTGTCTCTGTAGCTGAGGTTTCCTTTCCTTACTGAGGGTTAAATGGGAGTTTTCAAGACATGGAGGAAAGCAGGGTGGCCAGTGCTGTGACCAGTGGCAAGAGAGTGTGGGCTGGTGTGAGGAAGAAGCTTAAGTCAGCACCTTTTGTCCACAGAAACAGAAGACCCTCTGTTTTTGAACTGGCAGAGAGTTAATCTTGTAGTTAAAACATTACTGGGCTCTACCTGCTCTTATCCTTCCACAGTGCAAGGGGCAAGGCGCTTAGTAGGTCAACTGTCTAGTACCTGACAGCAACTAAAGGGACCTGAATTTGACCTGTGCCTCCTTGGTTAGGTCCTTTTCCACAGTTCATGTAATTCTTTTATAGTCATCGTTCATGCTTCAGTGTGTTTGGTGCTAAACAGAACAAAGTGAAAACCCTGCAGAGAAGAAAGCCCAGGCCAAAGCTAGGCATGTTCAGTGCAGGCTTTGTCAGCTGTCTTGCAGTAACACAAGGTTGCACAGGGTGCTTGTGAGGGCAGCCTCAGCATCATTGGCTGGTAAATGGAAGTCAAGTCCTTAGAACAGTGCAAAACACAGTGCTTAAATTTCAGGAGTCCCCAATGGGGAAGTCAGCTGTGCCAGCTGTGGGAGACACAAATTCAGGGCAAACGCCCAGGCAATACCCCGCCTTCTTCTTGTAAGAGGCATATAGCCAACACCCCATGGCACTAGCAACCATAGACCTGGGTAGCACAGGGCTTGTTTGCTGCTGGTATTACCACTGTGCCTACCCTAGCCACAGATTTCTGCTCGCAGACCTAAGCCACCGAGACTGCAGTGTTGCTGGCTGAAAGCTTTCTAAATGGGAACAGGGAGCAAGCCTCGCTGTCTCTACAGGTTCCAGCTCGGCAATGTGTGCTACACCCATTCATCTAAATGCAGAATTAGCTCTGGAACAAATGGTAAGGCTTTAAATGCCATCACACAGCTAATTTATTTCCCCACTGTCCCAAAGTGCTTCCCAGGTACTGAACAGTTTAGCTGCCAGAATCTCCATAGCCTCTGCTGACAACCTCAGCGATGCAGCTCTGCATTTCTTCATTTTTCCTATTCATGCAGGCCCTTAAGTGCTTTCAGCCATTAACATGCTCAGAGCCCCCGCATTGGTGGCAGAGCCATTCTCCCCTGACACAGCCACAGAGAGCTGAGGCCCAGCGAGGAGATGTGCCTTCTCCCTGCTCACAGGGGAAGCAAATGCTGGAGCACCACCATGAGCTGATGCCTCTCATCTTCCATGTGTGTCTTCCCTCCCCAGGGCAACGTGCTTTGGCTTGATGTTAGTGGATGTACAAAAGTGCAAACTAGGCATGAGCTCACACTACAACACATTGGTTGTGCTGAAGGCACAAGGTCATCCCACCTTTGGGAAGGAGAGGGAGGACACGGGTGTCTATACACGCACATGAGCACACCTCGGTGGCTATGTATAAAACCACATGTACACACAGAGCTTCCATTTGGAGATGTGCCCCACATGGCGTGTGTCTGTTTGGGCAGAAAAACATCACTGCCCCGGTTCCTGCAGTGAAATCGTTTTTGTTTTTCTCTCTCAGATTCTGGAGTTACTTCTGGTTTGCAAAAATAGCGCTGCTCAAGGCAGCCTTCGTGATAGGTGGGATAGTTTCCCCCTGAGAAGGAACTGGTGGAAATCCCCTCTCCTGAGACATTTTTAACTTTGCCAGAAAACATACAATGGGAGTGACTGCTTTAACTAGCGAGCTGACTGGCATGAGCTAATGGGTTTTTCCATCTCTGGTGTCTAGTTCCAGGGATTTCCATGAATTGCTGTCAGGACAGAAGAAGGCAACAGATTGCAACTGTGGGATCTGCTGTTTCAGCTCCACTGACACGTCATTCCCTCAGGACACCCAGTGACCTGGTTAATCTAGTTCTTTGCTTCTGACTTCTCCTTGTAAATGATTTATCAGCTGGCGTGGATCCCTGTTTGCTTAAGGAGGCGTGTGACGACCTCTAGCAGATGGGCGGCACAAAGCTACAGCCCGCATTTGGCACCCCGCTGCTGGTCGCAGCTCATGACCCTTGGTACAGGGAGCAGAAGGACAGGGCTCTGGCGGAGCCCGGTGGCAAAGGCTGATGCAGGGAACTGTGGGTAGTGTTTACATGGCTCTGTGGAGAGCCCTGGTGACTAAGCCGTCAGCTCATCAGCGAGGGCACTCACAGGTCTGCCTCGGCCTGTCCTGACCCCCACAGTATGGAGGTCCTGACTGGGCGGATGGCCACCGTGTTCACTGTGTCCAGGCTGTGGGGTACAAGCCATGGGAAACATCAGCTGTGCCAGGGCCAGCCTTCAGGTCTGTGTGCTCCAGAGGAAAAAACTAACGTGAATGTCCACCACCTTGTCCATCCTTACAAAGTAGCATCAGTGGCAATGACAGCGGTGCCTGAACCAGAGGCAGCTCTGGAGGTCTTCGTCATGCACACGCATAGGTATCACCACACACAGACCACTGCAGCTAAAAAGAAGATGGTACAGATCTCGACTCAAGCACTCAAGCCAGGGAGGTGAGGAATGATCCTGCAAGCTTTACATCCTGCCTTTTGTATGTGAGGCTAAAGGAGCATGGAAAGAGATCAGACATAAATTTGTCACCCCTATAAAAAACGGTCTATGGGCACCTCCCTGCTTTCCCTCCAGGCCAGTTATTGCTGCTTCCTGCTCTGATTGTTTCAAATCTGGTTATCTTGAGTTGTGCCAGTTCTGGCAAATACGGTGTAGCAGAGGGGAGGTACCGTTCCCATCGATGCTGTATGCATGCCACAGATCACAGAGATTAGCATGGGAGGAATAGCTCAGATGAGCTGCTTGAAGCAGGTATTGGAAAGCTTACAACAGAACTGTGTAATGATTAGAAATATAAAACAGTTTAGAGAGCCATGCTGAATATCCAGATGGCCAGAGGCTGTCTCACAGGGGCAGCACTGAGCATAAAGGGAAGCTGAGGAAGCCCACTCCAGCACCAGCCAGGACAGCCCCGCTCCCAAGAAGCAGAGTGTCACACCACCCAAGGAACACACAGCATCAGGAAGGGCTGGCTCAGGCTGCGGCAAGGAACCTGCAGCCACATGTAGGCAGAAGCATGGGGTGTGTTTTCTTCTCGCATAAGGGTGGATCTGGAGCAGCTTTCAGCTTCCTGGGACCTGAGAGGTGGTTTTGTTCATAGCCCAAGAGGACGGAAGGTGCAGCTCCTGTTTCCTTTTTGGGGGGCACACCAGAAGCTTCCTTTCCTTGTGTCTCAGCAGGAACCTCTGTGTTCATGCACCACACGCTCCCACTCTGCACCTTGTACAGCACACCAACGTCACAGGACAAATAGCTGAGGGAATGTGTCAGGGCTCAGCCCACCTCACCAGGAGCAGCCAGAGCTACCATGTGGCTCAAAACCCAAAACCACGTCTCCAAGAATGTATTCAGTCTAGGCTGAGACCACACGCCCTATGATAGTCATAGTTGCAGAGTGGAGAGGCAGGACAGGGAAAGAAAGGAAGGCTAGCGAGTTATCCCAAAATCGTATTTCCAACCTTTTAATATGGGTGGACGTATTTCAGGTTTAACCTTCATTATGAATTCCCAGGTGCTGATAGATATATATGTGGGTAACTCAGGGTTCAGGCTTAGTTTCAAGCCCAAACTCACTGAGTGTTGGCACCACCTCTTCCATACACAGTCTTGCTCTCCAAACAGCAGAGAAGAGCCTGGTCTATGTAGAAACTATGTCCTTACCAGTGGCACAGGTACTCCTGGCTTAAACCTCTTGGCTTTGCAAACTCAAACACATTTACTGAGAACAGCACAGATGTAGTGATGCAAGTGCAAACCTCCCCAAAAGCATTCCCCTGTCCCTAGGACACTGAAACAAGGGCTGGGTTTTCTCATTGACCTCTTTTGTGGGAGATGCACAGATTTAGCAATGGCACATTGAAAAGAGCACCCAGAAACTCTGGCAGAGCAAGGACTGGAACCTGCTTCCTCTCATCTCCAGTCTCCCAGGTTGGGGGAGAGGCTGCTTCCAGGTGCCTGGTTTTGCACTGGTCCTGGCAACAAAAGGCCATTTTCTGATCCATTTTCTGTCTATCCCAAAGGGGGTTTAATTTGCATTTTTGACCACAACTAAACAGATATTTTCATTGAGCTGTTCACGCAGAAACCATTTTATTGAGCTGTTCTGGTTTTGGTGTGCTAAAATCACCCAGCTGGGAGAGCAGTTCAGTGCAAGACAGAGAGAAGTCACATACCTCTCAGTTGGGTCTTACCATAGGAGGTCCTACCGGGATGCTCTGGCCAACACTACAGCTACCTGCCATGTAGTCAAGGCATTCTCTTTTACCACCACTGTTCTGGGAAGACTGGCTCAGAGTTCAGATGCAGCTGATCCCAGTGTCTTATCCGGGTCCATTGCTGATGAGGGTCACATTAAATCTACTGGCAAGATCTAAGACTGCATGCAGAAGAGCACAGTTATGGATGAATAGAAGTTAAGGGACTAATAAACTGCTTTTCTTGGACCTGGTCCAGTATTCACTAAAGGGATTTCCATAAGCATTAGTAGGATTCAAATCAGACTATAAATTTCTTGCAAATTTTCTTCTGCTTTATTAGAGCGGAAAAAGAACCCCAAACTAAAAAACTATTTTAAAAGTTGTTTCCCGTTTTTTTTTTTTAATATATTTATTCTCCTTTCTGGTCCTCCTGGTACCAAGAAGACTATATCCCGCCTCTGACAAGACCATGATCTGACAACTGCCCATAATGTGAGAAGTACATTCCTGAGCCCCAAAGCTTTGCTGGCTGTGGAGCGCAACTGACTTGGCCCTGCTCCACTTCAAGGCTTGTCACCCATACTGGGCACGGGCATGACAGAATTACACACTGAGAGGACAGTCTTCCTATCTTATTACCACCTCCCCAAACTATAAATTAAAAAATGTCACATTTCTATCCTCTGTGGATGTTATCATCTGCTTTGTTTGCACACTTTGTTCATGCAGGGTTGTGACACACGCTTCCCGCAAGTTGTCTAGGGAGGCGTATTACAGGTTTTGAGGCACTTAAGGATGCCAGCAGAGTGCCTAATAGGATTTCAAAAGGGCATTGCTCCTGCTGTCTTTTGATTTCAGTGCATGTTGGACATGTAAACCCCAGTTCCCATCTCTAGGTACCAAACCGCTTTAAAGTCTGGTTGACAGCCTCAGCCACCTCTTAGGCTACAGCACATAGCTGTCAGGATGTTGCGAGGGTGGAAGAAGTAACGACTATCAGTTCTCAGGAAATTTAGAAATGGGGTCAACTAAGTAACTTTTAATTAGAAAGTCTATTAACACTTTCTACTAACAGCCAGCTTTGATAGATTCCCATAATTCCCACTGCCAGCCTCTCCATTCACACAGGAAATATTTATGACCCTTCTCTCTCGAAAGGCTGGTTTATCTTATTTAAAATAGGGACAGCATGAAGATACATCTATCAACATGAGGGACATTAACTCTCCCTTTTTGTCCCCATGCTTAAAAAAGAAAAGAAGCATTCAAACCTTAAAGTGGAAAATTAATCACATGGAGTGGCTGTAGATGGGAGCCATTAAATGCTTGGCTGCATTTTTTAATTGAAACAATAAAGCAATTTACCGTACAAGTATCTTTGGCAAAGTGGGGTTTAGGTTCTGCCGAAGTTCACAGCCCTATACCCCTAAAGGTCAAGTGTAGCAGCAAAGCCTTTGACCCTTCTGAGCACTGAGGAGGCACTGCCTCTCACCCCTGGAGAGCTGCTGGCACATAAGGCAAAGCACACTCCAGGTGTGTGCAAGTGTGAGGCCTAAAGGAGCTACCACATCTCTGCTTCGATTTCTGTGCAACTTCAGAAATGTCAGGGTCAATTACCAGGTAACAATTCCTGGTCCATTACAGGCAAGTGCGGAGTCCAGAGGTGGGCAAATCCATAGTCCTCATTTTGAGCAAGAAGAGAGAAAAAAACAAATCCAGTTTGTTTTTAATGCAGTCTTGACTACTGTAGGTTTTGGTCTGAACTACTGAAGTGTAAGGCCTGTCTTTATGCCCCATTTTTGAAAGGAAAGATTTTCTGTGTTTTTCAGCATTTTGGTGTGTGAGCAATAGGGCTGCCATTTAGAGGCCAAAGTGACTTTTGAGCACATTCCCTTGGACGGCAATGGCACTGGCTATAGCCTGCTCGTCTTGCTACCTCCTTGTAAAGGATTTCTCATTTCTAAATAGAAGTACTGTAGTACAAAACACTTCTCCATCCATACCTCTCATTCAAGAATTGCATATCCTGCTTTGATGAATCCAGCTTGGGAATGGGCTATATAGATAATGAATGTATCCGCCATAGGGATGAAGGACAGCATGGAATATGAGATATAAGGCAGAACCTTGCAGAGATATTTGAGGGGCTCTGGAGAGTGCTAGGCTTCTGGGAGTAGTATTAAATGTGTAGTTTTGAAAGAGTTATAGCAGGGAGGCTTGAGTATGGAACAGGGCTTTGTGTTGCCTTCCTAGTCACATCAAGCTCTATAGCCACAGAATGACCAGGATTTTAATCTGCTCATCCTATTGCTACTCCTCACAGCTGCTAGGCTTGGGAAGAGTTTGCTCTGGAAATGCCCCAAAACTGCAGCTATTTTGGCTCTGAATATGCTTTTCTCCCATCCCTAAAGCAAGCTCATTCCTCTCTGACAGCAAGCCGGGGGATGAAGTCTACTAAGACTAGCAGCAAGCTCTGGCTACCTAGGCGTGGACACTGTGCTTCCCAACCTCTCCCTGAACTGAATACTGCAAGTCAAACTGTTCCAACCTCCCAGCAACTGGAACCAGTCTGGCACTTGTCTTGGTGGTTACAGCCAGTACAGAAAAGTCACATCTCAGCTCACGCTCCTTCCCCATGGCTGCTCCTCTGCCTTGCTGCCTAATCTTCTCTCTAGTCTGGCTTAGGAATGGCCTCTCCCGTGCATTTCCCTACAGCAGGCGTAGGAGTTATTTAATACTGCCAAATGTTACAAGGAACCAGGCAGAGGACATTCATGGCAGCTTATTGCTCTCCACAATGCCCCATGCTAATCTGAGGTATTCTAAACCCTTCCACCTCCCACACACCTTGAGCAGCCAAGCAGCTTGAAGTGGAGCAGTCAAGTGGGGGTTGCACGGCGATACTCTGACCTTGCAGCTGGAGAGCCCCAGCCAAATGCCCTTGCAAAGCCTTTCAGTTTTGCTTGCACACTGCCTGCTCTGTGCCCTGCACCCGCTGCATTGCAAAATCCCCCGTTGATGTGACTAAGAGTCACACTCTGCAGCCTCAGCTTCATTTCTACCTCTCACAGCCCTGAAATGGAGACAGGGAAGTGCAAGACACTTTCTGTTCTCCTTACCTTGGACACTCTGACCACGGGTGTTTTTGAGTCCAAGGGGCTGAGGGACCTTTTAGTCAATACTAGCATATGAGTGGCTAAATAAAAACAGATCTGAACCCAGTCAGCTCTGCTTACATCAAGGAAAGGGGAAGCGGCCGTTGACTCCAGCAAGCGCTAGCAAAGTTCTGCAAGAGGTGGCTAAAAATAGGCTTGCCCCCTACAACACTTCCGTCCTGCCTTTGACACACTCGCAGCTTTCACATCCCATCGGCCTCGCTGTTTCCTTGTCGCAGGCTTGCCTCAAGCCCCAGCGTCACAGAGCAGCCCTTCCTGCCTGTGGACACCCTTGGGACCTTTGAAATGGGACAGCTCCCTCCCACCCTGCTGTAAGCGGCCACTTTTCCTGCCTTCCTTATGTGGACTTCGGTTGCAAATGAGAAGTGGGGCAAGTCCCCATTGACAGTGTCGCCCTAAAACAACACTAAAAGTCCCAGAGATACTGACTGGAAAAGCTTTCCACAGTGATGTGTTTTCTCAGTAACTGCAATGATGGCAAGCGTTTGCTTGAATATTCTGGGGTAACATTCCCAAACACTGCCTTTTGATTTTGGTGTTTATTCTTGGAGAACGCATAGCTGAAAATGGCCTGAACCTGCTTCTTGGAGTAAAAAGGAAAACAAGTGAACCCAGAATGTAGAGGAGGGGATATGGAGGGGAACTCTGTGTGCTCTGAGGCTCAGGGCTGAGATGTCCATGTCTCTGGAGCTGGGGAGATAGCTGTTAGCAGGCCAATGATACTGTGTGGATGTTGGATGATGGAAGATGGAGGTGTGTTATCAATGTCCTGTAGGAAGAGCAAGAGCATTACCAGTTCTGCCAGCGCTGTTTGTGAGAATGGAGCTCGGAGCGGATGGCCATCACTGCTAAGCTGAGGAGAAAGCAATGACATGTGTTAACGCAGATGAAATGGAGACTGTTGAAAGTGGCCTGTGCTGTTTGCCCAGGGTTTTCCAAATCCTGGGAAAGCGATGCCCATGGGAAGTTGGGTTGACTGGGAGCTCACTAGCGTTTCTGTCTTCCCTGCTTTTCAGTCCAGCAGGTACCAGGAAGGGCATGGCAGCACATGCTGGACTCCTGGTAAAGACAAATAGGCTCACGGAAATCCAAGACTAGGGCTTTGCCGCCTCTCTGTACCACAAGATGATTAAGCAACCTACCACCTTGTTGCCACACTGCAGGAGCTGAGGTCCAGGCATTCTGGGAGCTGATCCACTACTCCATGAGTTTGGAGTCCGACTGTTTTGGCCTCAAACTCACTAGCAGAGGGATCTGATCTTGAAAAAGAAACACTTCAGAGACCCCCGTTCTGCTCCCAGGTGTTAACCAAGAAAGCCAGTTGAGTCTCCTTGCTATGAAAGGACTGAAGACGAGGGAGAGCTGGGCTGGGCACTAGAGGTGGGGGATGCTCTCTTGCAATAACTTCTATGGAGCCCTGATGTTGGCAGAGGACTGGAATGTGGAGAGGCTGCCTCGGGGAGTTGGCTTGGTAAGCGCCAGAAGCCTCTGGAGTGGACCAGTGGAAAGAGCCCCCAGCCAGCCCACAGGATAGCCTCCAGGGAATAATAGCCCTGTAACAAGAGGGCTGCTTCAGGGCACTGGGTGGTAAAACAGAGCAGAAGAACAATCCACTCAGAAGTCACACCCAGACAGCAAGAAATTTTCTCCAGACCAAGCCAAAAGCTATTTCCTGAAGTCTTTTTGTCACCAGACTCCTTTGGAGGAGTGGCAACATTCAGTGTATCCCTAATGCTGGCTGGAAACAGGGCCATGGCAGGAGAAGGGTGCAGCACCGGTTCTGGGTAGTGCCTGTGGGTACGCATGTGTGGAGAGGAGGATGCTGGAGGTGGGGGGGGCTGGTTCCTCAGCAGTTTTATATTTCTCAGTCTAGTGCAGAAGAGAAGCATTTGTCAGCTCTTGCTACTTCTAAGCCTTGCTAACCACTTTCCTCTCAAGACTACCCTCTGAAGATTTCTTGAGTGTTCGGTTTGTGGTTTTTACCGTTGCAATTTAGTATCTGGATCTTAGTTCAGCCTCTCCATCTCCCTCCCCTCCCCTGCCCTGCCAGTGGTCACGAAGGCAGGCACCCTGGTCCCCTGGTGAAGCTGTGCCTCTTGCGTCCTTCAGAAGCTGGTGTGGGGATCTGGGGAGCTACCCCGGAGCTGCAGCTGGGCTGGAGTCCGCAGCCCTTGGGGTCAGTCCTCATGGTGGCCCTCATGACAGAGGGACTTCCAAGGGCTTGAGGCAGTGCCAGGGAGTCAGAGGGATGGGACACAGAATATCTGCACACACAGCCATGGCTTCCAGCAGACCCTCTGAGAGACTTGCACATGGCTTAGCTCCTTGGTTGATTTTTGAGGCCTCCCCCCACTCCCCCACCTCTTTCTTCCGTTCCCCTGGCAGGTGAGCGTACCGGAAACCACATGAGGGGAGGAAGGCAAAGTTTCCAGAGCTCTAGCCAGTAGTCAGCGGTGTTGTTATGGGTTGGTTTTTTTTTCCTGTGTGTGTGTGTGGCTTTTTTTTTCTACAAAGGCAATGGTTTGGGTCACCAGGGCTATTTTAAGACAGATTTTGCAAATACCTTCTGGAAAGGGTATTTCCTTGAGGCAGTGTTACAGCACCATCTGGTGGGGTCTCAGCCAACCTCCAGCAGGAAAGGGGCTGCTCTTCTGCAAACGGTGTTAATCAAGGGGCTACTCCAAGCGCACAGCTGCTGCAGGGTAGGGGGCCAGGGCCCCGTCTCCCTAATGCCAAAAAATACATCGATGGGAGCAGAGCTGAGTTTTTGCCTGTGTTCACGGTCCACCAGCCCTTGGCAAGAGCTCTGAATACTCGTTGAAAGCATAGCCCACTGCAATGCTGCAAAACATCCTGGGCCTTGTTTGCTTCACATGATCTACTGCTAAAGCTTCCCTCTGTGACTGCACTGCAGGTGACACACTGGTACCCCAAGATCTAATTGCCTGTATATTGGACAAACCCCACTGTTAACATAAACCACAGCACCACGGTGAAGCAGCATGTGGGGCAGCTTTATTTAGACCCAAGCCCAGGACAGCATGGGCTGCTATGCAACACCACAACTTCTTCCCTGAGAGGACAAGCATAAACCACTCTCACCACACTCTTTTTCCGCATACAGCTATTGATGTTGTTCAGGTAGTATAGACAAATGTAGGATAGAAAAGTGCATGGTACAGGTTTGCAAGATCTTAACTGAGCTAAGTAAATTAACTTATAGTTTGCAAGATTTGGGGTCTCAAAAAAGTTATACGCTGAGTATCACCCATTCTCACTGGGAAATACTGCATAGTGGTGTTCAAGGATGAGAGATATGAGCTACTGGACTAAGAGAAGTTCAGGAGAGTATGTACAATGAGCAGATGTGGATTTTAGACCATCCAAGTGCCAGAACTGGGAAAAGGTAAAGCAAACTGAAACAAATGGAGGGCAGGGTGTGGGCAGAAACCTTTCAGCGAGCATTTTGTCAAACCTGGAAGACCAGTCTACATGATCAGCAGTGTTCTTATACAGTGCTAGAAACAGGCTGTGACAATTTGAAGGAAAAGAATGAGGAAGCTTTTTAAACATATAAGAAATCTTGTTTCTTTGAGCACATCACTTTTCAGTTAGGCATTCACAGGAACTGGCAGTGATGCAGAGAACATGTCACCGGCCATGTGTCTAAGAATCAGTAGAGATGCTTGCTTATACTTTTTGTTAAAGAGCCAGTGTGATCTGAAGCTTTACTGGGAAAAAGACATAAAAGGATCAAAGCCAAGTGCAATCAAAACCAATGCTTCAGGCTAAAGCACTAGATGTTGTGTTTAACTCTAGCTCTGGTAAATTCCATCTTTGGCCAGAGGCATGGAAGGACTAGGCTGTCTGGAAAGGCCAGATACCAATTCTCTGGTGGTCAGTACCAGCAGGAGGACAGATTGCCCATGGCCTAGACAGGCACAGACTGCTGCACCTTTTGGAGAGCTCTGGCTGGTGGCTGAGGTGCTGCCGGCCTGGACTCCTGATGGCCCAAGGCACTTATGAAAATCCCAACCAGAAGTTACCGTGGTGAGTGGGGCCTACCCCCAGTCCCCCTCCCTGAGTTGAGGAATAATTCTTTCACCTGTAGACGTGAAATGCAAAGATTTCATCCAGTTTCCTTTCTTTCCCTGTATATCTTTTCCTTACTTTCCTTTCCTGTCTTTGCAGTGCCAGCATCTGCTGCAACACCCCCACCCCAACTCTGGCTCAAATGTTAATATCAGTTTGGGGTACCTCTGCGTTCAAGGCTTTCAGATTTTAATTACTCAGCTGTACCAATTGGTGCTCACTTCCTTTAAAAGCATGACCTGCTGCATCTTACCTCTTTGAACCACAAAGTAATATCATCTATGGGCCTCTGCGACACAAGGAGAAATCAGTTGCCTTAGAACACCAGAGCGCTGGCTGTTGGGTAAAACAAATCCAGCGTGCATGTAGGATCCTCCTGAATGTGATCTCAGGGTCTCCAGTGATGTATCACACCTACATACACACATACAGAGCAGTTCTTGGTCTGAACCAAAACTTCCACTCTAAGCAAATTGATCTGGATCTTTCCAGCTCAACCTACCACAGCTGAATGCCCACACAGGGCAACAGTTTTCTGGAGTGGAAAAGGAGAGAACAGGGAGAGAAGACACTCGTCCCTGGTTACAGGAAAAAACCATCACACAAGACAAAAGTGTCATTACCGGTAAAACTTTTATTTTAAGCCCTTCATTAATCTTGAAGAGCAGGTTTTACCACACACTCTCCCTGATCACTCCCCCAGCAAATCAATAGTAGCGATTGTCCTTTGAACGTCTTGCGACTACCCAGACATACAAAGCTGCCACTAGCAAGTATTTCACTACAGCATATAATCCGGTCCTGTTTCTAACCCAGGCCCCCAGCCTGTTAACTTTACTCTTGGTGCTGACTCTATCCAAGGCCCGAATGGCCCCCTTACGTGGAGTCAGTGTTTCTCCTGTATCCCCTCCTTTAAGCTGACATGCATAGAGCACTCTGCTTGTGCTGCTCCCCAGCCCTCTGCCAGGCATAACAGTTAGCTAATCAGCGTTATTGTCCTAGTAAACCACCCCCAGGGTGAAAGGCTAACAACCCTCTCGCAGGTTTGCAGAGAGGGGGTGGAAGGGTAACTGATTGCAGGGCTGGTAAAATGGGAAACATACCCTCAGGTACTGTACATACAGAGCATTTAGTCTTCCAGCAAACAATGGCTAAGGAGGGGGAATGAAGGAAACAGACTGGAAATTACATGCTTCCAAAACTATGTAAGAAAACTAAAGCCAGTTAGGAATTGTACAGCACTCAGGTCTACGATTAGGGCGCAGGAGGAGGAGCAGGCAGAGCTGAGAACTTCACCCCTCAGAACTCACCGTCCTTGACCCTCTCTGCTAGAGCAATGGCAGAGCACTGCAGGTACAGATCCCGGGGCATTTCATCCTACTCGGAAACACGCTGCTACGTCACCTCATTTTTGAAAGAGAAACTTTTTCCCTCCTGAGAGGAAGCAAACCCCTTCCGAGCCCTTTTCGTGGCTCCAGAGGCAGCAGCAGCCAGTACAGTCCCTAGATGGCAGGAGCCAGAGCTGAACCTGTTCCATGAGGAATCCTGGCCTCCACATTCTTCCTCCTGATACCTCTTCCCCTTTTGCAGCCTCAGGTGAACACCACCGCCACTTGCAGAGATGCCATGTGGGCAAGTATAATAAAGTTTATCTTCACAAGCTGCTGGGATACCCTTGGATGAAGAGCCCTGTGTTAAACTGACAAAAATGTAATTAATAAAGAAGTGCCCTACACATAAAATAAAAATACACTCTCATTTTTGGGGCAGGATGTAGCCAGTTGTCAGAATGCAGCTAATTGCCGTGCTCAACTTCCAGCTGTGCCCTGTGCTGCAAGCAGTTGCATGCTGTAGCAGGCCGCTTCCCCTGGGAGGAAAATGTCCTGGGATGAGAGAAGCACAAGAGATCCTGGACAGAATGAAAGCGATGGTGGTGTTTGGAGACTGACTGCTTGGAGAACAGAATGGGAAGGTAAAGTTAAGAAAACCAGGATACTTTTGTTTGTGAGAGAGGCAAACAGAAGGATGGTAGGGGAGCTATAGCCCAGGTCATAATTCCACTTCCTCCCTCCTAGAGAGGACTGGAAAAAAAGCAGTATTGCAGAAGACCCAAAGTACCCGCTTTTTGTGATGTAATTGAATTGGCTTCTGGAGGATCAGATGAGCATCAGTGCTGGCACAGACAAGGGGCAGGCACAGGGATGGCAACTTGTTGTGCCAGCAGCAAGCTGCTAGATCATCCTAGCCATATTGCCCAACAGCACCTGCAAGGTACACGTGGAACCTTTGAATCTAATAGAAATTTAACATTTGTATTGTCTTATGTCACCTCCATTCCCTGAGGACAAGTTTGTGAAAACTGATCTTCAAGGATCAGGTTAGCATAATAAGGGGTCAGATTTACTTGCAGATGCATCGCTACTTCAGAGCTTTGTTCCCTTCAGCTTTGCAGGGCTGGGAGCAGAAGCTTTCTGCCAGTTGGAAGGGATGAGTCCCAGCTTTCTCACGCTGGAACATGCTGCCTGTAAAAAATGAAACTTTAAAGCATTAAAGAAGTCTATTTACGGTTATTTCAAAGTGGAGCTTACATTCCTGTGCTCTGTAAAGTTGGAACTAAGGCACCTGATACAGATGAATAATTTGTTCCAACGCAGTCTAAAAATGTTCTATTTAAAAAATAAACTGATTTCTGAAATACATTAACAGTTCAGCCAAGTTTCAGACAAAATGTGTTCCCTAAAGAGTCTACCAAGCAAGTCTGTATCTACTAATCAAGACGCCTACTTGACTCTTAGATACTGTCTTCTCACAGGAACACAGGTAGCACTTCAGTTTTCTTTAGACCTTTTGCTCTTCAGCAGAACACCAAATATTTTTAAGGAAAACAAACAAGCACACATTGCCCAATTTGTTTATCTCAAGATCAGGTGCTAGAGGAAACCTCTAAATTTGAATTGTTGTCTTGAGTATAAAGGTTGTATTCCTTTCTGTGGTCTGTCTATACTAGTCTTTGACACTGAAACTACCACCTGTCCAAACACACCTCTTGGCCTTTTTTTCCCTTCACGGCTTTTATCTGCCCCAGTCCCCCTGCTTCCCTCTCAAGACTGTTTTTTACACTTGCTGACCACCAAGCAAGTATTTTATTCAGGCTCCTGAACTGTCCTTTTAACCTCTCTGCACCAACTCGTATGCCTTAAAACTACAAATTCCAGATTGTGTTTGCTCCAAGTTGAGGTCAGACATGACCAACTTAGAGCAGCACAATGAGTTATCCTTCATCAAAGCAATTGATTAAGTGTACAGAGTTGTAGCTCATTTTATATGTCAGGTAAGGTCAAAACTTTAAACCTCAATGAAAAACGCAGTTTTCATTTCCAACTCTACTGCGTGCTAAACAGAGCTGTGCTGCTCTGAAACCTGCTCAAAATTGTTAGGACTTCCTGCTAAGATAGTCTTGAGGTTTGGTTGTTTTTGTTTTTTCTTCCCCTAAAGGGAAAATCTGCTATTCATAGTCTTTCCTCTTAAGAAAAAAAAAATAATGTGGTGACACAGAAGGAAAGGGGGGCGGGAGGGGGAGAGGGAAATCAGACCACCCTTCGGCCTTCTCCTCCACGTACATTTTAAGGGCTTAAGCTTTTCTGACATGGAAAAAGCCATGAAAAAGAGTCACATGCACCATAACTGAAAATTCGGGCTTCAGGAATCCATTATTTCTCCAGGCAATTAAATTAATATACCAAAAGAAACAACTAAGAGCTGAGTAACCTCTCCTTTAACAAAACTGTTTTTAGCTACTAAAGATTCCAATCCTTGCCCTTCAAATAAATATTAAGAAAGCTGCTAAGTTCATATCTACCATAAACAAATCTTTCCCCAGAGAAAGACCAGATTTAATATTCTTAGTATTTCAAAAACTCACCTTTTCCTCACCTAAACACTTTTTTATATCTTAGGGGAACAAAGAACCATTGCTTGCCACCTTGGAAAAACACGTACAAAAATTAGTGAGAGGTCTATTTCCATCATGTCACATTGCACTGGTAACACCACCCTACAATCTGCAGTCCTTGGTTACCTGTGGCCACATTTAGAAACCAGTACTACAGTTAACTTGGATGCAGCTCTGCTGGCAAAGATGTTTAAACCCCTACTATGCCGGCACAGAAAAGAAACCCTCATGTGTTTCTACACTAAACCACTGTCAGTTTAATCATACGATTTAAAGTAAGTTAAAAAAATATACTTCTAACTGGTATTAATTGCAACACAAATCTATGGGTAGACTGGGTTTTAGGTTTAGAAATAAGCTACATTTATTTATAGCTGCGATCACAACAACAATTATAAACTTGCTTAGAACCTCAAGGTGTTTGGGGGGAAAGGGAGGCTGGTTCTTTGGTCTATATTCATCTTACTGTTGCCACTGCTTACTGAATCAACAGAAAAATGTGGAAATTATGTTCTACAATAAAGAATCAAGAATTAATAAAATTCACAAGATCTACATTAGCTCTATATTTGAACAATTTGTCAGGTAAGCATGCTATGGTCAGAAGCATTCAAGGTCGCTGATACTGCACTGGCCAATCTCAAAGGTACTAGGCTAGGCAGTGGACATTTTTGGGAGTTTTTTTGGTAGTGCACGAGTTTACCAAAGCAACACTGACACTTAACACAGCTGAGCATAGCCCAGCTTCCCAACAGCCATATCTAGTCGGATTCCTCTGCGAAGTGATTTCTCTTTGTTCCTTGTGTTCCTTCTGAACTGCTAGCATATTCAGATCACATCAAGCCAACATGCAAAGCACATGATTAGCAGTAACTTGCTCTAAAAAGGGCATCAGCCTTGAAGCCTTAGACACATAGAAGTAGTGTGGGCAATTTAAGAATCTCTGGAACCATATTTCAAAAGTGACAAATGATTTTACCTACAGGAAGATTCCAACACCTATAGCCGTTTGGTTGTTGGTTCCGTTGGAAAAGGAGGAGTCACACAAATCCGTCTGCAAGGACTGCAGAAAAACTACTATTTGCCATCCCTTCAGCCACTGATGGCCATGATAGTAAAATCGTATCCTGTCCTCCTGTTAGTCAGCATCTGGTTACTTACGCGTTATAACTGGTTTCTAGTTTACATTTCACTTGCTTCCATATGGGTTCACCCCCAAATAAATTTCCTTGTGATCATGTTTGCAAGACCATATGAACTGAACAGCAGCAACAGTAACATTACTAAACAAGACTGCAAAGTAAGCCAGAAAAAGGTTTTATTTTATTACGAATGGTACATTTAAACACACATAAGACTTTGGGAATAATTTACATATTTTTTCAAAAAATGTTTTCCTTCTTTAATGACACAGGAATTAAAAAAAAGATCTAATTCTAAATTGTAAGAATGAACAGTATGTGCAGAGGAAATTTCTACTAATCAAAACAACTGTGCATTCAGGAGATTTAAAGAAATTACCCTCTTTACACTTTAACATGATTAACTTTGTCACAACTGACTACACTTTTCCTGGGATTTTTTTGCTGCTGTGATTACTAAAAATACTGTCCTTTCCATCAAGACTATTGCTAGTCATACACACATTATTTAGTTCCGTACTTTTGGGTATGAAAGCTATGTCAGTTTTATAAACATCAAAAACATGGACATGCATATTGACATTTCTGTGCAGTTTTATGGAGTCACCTGTCAAATAAAGCCTCTACATACAATACCACATACTAGTGAATTACTGGAAAATTTTTACAACAGATTCCCAATAATCCTGACATCCAGATGGAATGTCTCATTTTAACAGGAAATTGAAGCTTTCATTACTGCTTAACATGGTATCGATTCACTATCCAAATGAGCAACATTCAACTGACCAATGTGGATTCCAAATTAAGCATATTGTCAACATCGTATAGAGCTGGAACTTGAACAGCCCGTTAAGCCAAGCAATGGGGAAAACTCTAAACTAAATTCAGCTGGTCCATTCATTCTCACACAGAATAGTAGCCACAGAACCTTAAAGGAATAAAATCTTTACTTCCTGTTCTGGGACTTAATACCAAGGACAAAAGTTAACGTAGGATTTTGGAAGTCAAGGGCCTTGGAAGTGGAGGGGAAAGTAGAGGGTAAGAGAGGGAGAAAGCAGCGTATTGTCTTGTCCCATTACCTCAGCATTATGTGTACATAATATATCTATGATAGAAATGTTTACTAATAGCAGAGAAAAAAATAAAAAAGTCTTCCTACTCCAGACTTCACTGAAAGGAGAAAGCTGACAGCCCCTCCTCACAGAGGCAGCCTATTTGATGACAGGCACTTTGGCAATGTAAGAGGAGGTTACCCTTTCATCATGTTAACTCTTCCCCTCCCAGTTCTCATGTATAATTTGTCTCAAGTCTTCAAGAAACTTGAATCAAATTAAATGCATTAATACATCTCTAAGGGCACGTTAACTACGGCTATGAGCAGAGCTCGACCTAGAACGAGATCTTCTTTTAGAAGAGGGAGATGGGGAAGAAGCTAGCAAGCTGGAGCGGTGGCTTTTCTGGGAGTAACTCTTTTTAGGTGTACGACTGCGAGAACGAGACCGGGATCGAGATCGGGACCGGGATCGAGATCGGGACCTGGACCTTGATCTTGACCTGGACCGCCTGTCCGATCTGGAAGATCCTGTAGACCTGGACCTGCTGCGAGATCTTGAGTAACTCCTTGATCGAGATCTGCTTCTAGGGAAAACAAATCAAATTTTTAGTCTCACCTCCTACTAAATTTAAAAGACTCAATTTACATTATCAACTACTTTGTATACACAGCTCATCCATCTGAACATCTTAATGCGCTATGCACAGCATTCAGTTATTTCAGAGTGCTGCTAGACTTCTGTTCTGCTCCCTCACAACAGCAGCTTCTTAGGCCAAGGCTAGCAGGAATTGCTAAGCCTTGACGTTCTCTGCTAGCTTGGCAAATATGAACTGCCTAATAAGAGACGCCTTCCCCCTGCCAGGAGGAGACAAACACATTTTTAGCCATTTATCAAGAAAAGCACAGAATGAAAATTCATACCTGTGGTTTTTATTCTCTCTAGAAACACCCATGTAAATTAGTTAGGGTTTCTTTCAAGATGCTAAAAAAGTCTGTAAAGGCATGGACCACGAGCACACTTTAAGGCCCAAGAGTTTAACATCTTCTCTAGTTATGCGTCTCTTTTTAATGAAAAGAAATTGATTTATTTTTAAGAGGGACAATGAAAGAGCTGCAGCTAACATTTTCTAAGAGACATTTCACAGGACTGTGAAGCAGCTTTCCATTAAATTAGAACACTTTTAATACCAAAATCCATAGTTTTTTTTAAAAGTCCTTTCATTTAAAAATGAAGTTTTATGTTAAAAAAAAATCTCCTTACTCTCATCCAAGTGTTCTATTTACCCTGTTTTCAGCAAGTCAGTTCTTATCTAAATCTGTTTACATTGCTAGAAAGTGGTTCTGTGTGATGATATTTAACTTGGGGCCAAAGAATTAAATAATAAAACTTTGGCATCGATACTACCCAAATCCATGCCCTCAGCAGAATTTTATCAGATCAGGTGACATACCTGTGCCTTCTGTGATCTTCAGTCAGTTTAATCCTGCGTCCGTTCAGCTCAGTGCCATCCAATTTTTCCAGGGCACTCTTCATATCACTATAAGATGCAAATTCTACAACCCTGTATACCATCAGGGGAAAAAAAAGGTTTCACGGAGAGCGAAAAAGCAAGAAGTAGTCTGGGCCTTTTTCTATCTGTTGATTCACAGCTTGGTGTTTTATCTTCTGAAAGCTAATTTTAACTTGGTTAACAGGAAAATACGACACTAACAGTCCCAGCCATCCATACCTTCCACATCTTAAACATTACCAAAACTCTCATCTGCAGTGAGATGGAGAAACTCCAGGAAGCTACACAAACCTGCACCAGCTGAGGAAATATCTTTCAGTCCTCCACTAAACTGCATTCTAAAGCTGTCCAAGAAAAAAAACCAAACTTGCAGATTCTCTTGCCCTATTTAGATTTTTAACAGTGCATAGAAAAATCCCCTTTGTGTTTTTAATTTGTTTTCCCTTCAAAAGAAGTCTAAGTTGCATTTGCCTGCAGTGGTCCTAGAGCACTGTTTTGCCAGCACAGACACTCTAGTCACACTTCCCTCTCTCCTGCTTTGTTGTACGGGATCTTTGTAGTCTGCAGAATTAAGAATGAAGAGCAGGCAGCTAGGCGTTCCCTGTGGAGATTGGTTATGTTCAGTTCCCATGACTTTGACTGTTGAACCAACAACCAACTGCAACACAGCCACAGACAGTAGGTATTTTAGCCTCAGGAGTCAAATCATAAATGATTATACATAAATAACTGAGTTAAAGGCAGCAGAACCCAAATGTTGAAAGGTATTCTCCCTTCCCTTTCTGCTTTGACACACTGTTTTCATGGTAGAGAGAGAGACTGAGTTCAGTACCACTTCTGAACTCCTACTTACTGACAGTTTGTGTTTGGTTTTTTTTATTTTTTTAATTTTTTTTTTTAAATTGAATAAATTTCAGCATCTAAGCCACACCAGAGTTATGTTTGATTTCTGTTACATTACAAGGATAATCTTGCCTTTAACAGTTTCAGTTATCGTACAGATTTAGACGCAAGAAGAACTTACCCTTCATTCCTGTTGTTTCTGTGAGCATCCACATAGGTGACTTCCCCTGCCTTTCTCATGACATCTTTCAAGTCCTGCAGCAAAAGTTAATGTTTTAGCTTTAAACAAGACACAAATGAGTCAGCTAGCAGTAGTATCACCTCCTAAAACTTTCTCTGCTAAAACTGCTTAATGCTTTTATATTTTTCTATATATAAATACATATAATTTAGAAAAAGTTTCTGAGAAACAGCCTGTGTAACAGCAGCTGCATACAGAAGCATCCCTCATTTTTACAGCCACAGGGAATAAAATATTGCTTTTAAAATAATCCTGCATCCCAAAACGAGCTGTTATGAAAATACAATGCAATACTTAAAATACCAACATACGCACTGAAATCACAACTGTAACAGATGAAAAGCAACATAGTATTAAATGCAAATTTTCATGACTAACACCCCAGTTAAACGATAACCCAATATACATGGACAAATTCATTCCATATGCTCACCTCCCCCAACTTCACAGCAAAATTAAAAGCAAAAAGGTGCAATAACTATATAATTAATAATTTTACAAAGGTACAAGAAATTTGTGTTTCACTTGAATATCCGTCACACTACAGTGCCACGTCAATAGGTACCCTTGTATTTAACTTAGAGGCTAAAGATGCAGACACTGTAAACTTACTTGCTCAGCAACAGGATAAAATACAAACAAATAATATAAAAGTTCACTAAAAAGCTAAACATCTGTCTAAGTTAAAGCAGTACTCTCACCAAAGAGTATCTGATATTTTATAATCCCACACTACTTGCCATAACATGCCACAAGTGACAGATACAAGAAGGTACCTTAAGCAAAGAGTTGCTTGTCTAATACCTAGCTGGCTGTTGTGGTTTAGCCGGGAACTCAGCCCCGCACAGTCGCTCACTCACTCCCCCACCAGTGGGACGGGGGAGAGAATCAGAAGGGTAACACTCGTGGGTTGGGATAAGAACAGTTTAATAATCAAAATAACAACAAAAATGCAATGGAAAAGAAAACAATGAGAGGCACGAAACCCAGGGGAGGCGGAATGAACCACCAAAACAACCTGCACATGACGCACCCGCTCACCGCCCGCCAACCCGACACCGACCTCCCCAAGCCGCAACTGCCCCCATTAATATACTGCTCATGGTGTCACATGGTACGGAATGAACATCCCATTGGCCAGTTGGAGTCAGCTGTCCTGGCTGTGGCCCCGGCCCTCCCAGCCTCCCGCCCACACGGCAGAGCACGGGAAGCTGGAAAGGTCCCCGACCACCACAGGCACTACAGTGAGGAGAATTAACCCCTTCTCAGCCAAAACCAGCACATTCTCCACCCCTTATTCCATACCATTTACACCATGCCCAGGTCCCATACGATCCAATACAACCTCACCAACCACCACCCCTTCCCTTCCCCCATCCTTTAACATAATACACAGACATCATTCCCTTAGTTCATGGACCTTCCCTGTAAAATGTCCATTAAAATGTCCATTGAGTTCACCCAGTCCATGACTCTGGGCTCCATCTGCCGTATCAGGCTTTCAGGGCGGGAGAGATTGTGTGTGTGTGTTGGGTCGCTGCATAGTGAGTCAGTCACTGTTCCATCACTGCTGCACTTTGCTTGTTTCATCAAAGTTTATCTTCCATGGGTTGGGAGGTTTGTACTATGATATCATTGATACAGCACAGAGGTGACACACAATATTATATAGCAGTTCGCATTGTGCCATTCAGTTCATTGGCTGTTTTCGCCCAAAATCAAATCCTCTTGAGGCACACACCAGACTCCTCCATCCTCCCGCATCACCCACCAAGTGCACCCAGGTCCTCGAGCAAAAGCAATCCCACAAATGGGTTTGCCTTTGCCGGAGGCAGGAAGAACCCAGACTGTGTTGCCCAGCATACTTTTTGCGTGCACTACAGGGACTCCAGCCCCTTCCACAGTATGTAGGATTTCTGACTGGGCAGGGCCAGCTCGTCTGGCAGATCCCCTTGTGTTGACTAACCATGTGGCTTTTGCTAAATGTGTATCCCAGTGCCTGAATGTCCCACCCCCCCATTGCTCTCAGTGTAGTTTTTAACACTCCATTGTATCGTTCAATTTTCCCAGAGGCTGGTGTGTGACAGGGGATGTGATACACCCACTCAATGCCGTGCTCTTTGGCCCAGGTGTCTATGAGGCTATTTCGGAAATGAGTCCCGTTGCCTGCCTCAGTTCTCTCTGGGGTGCCATGTCGCCACGGGACTTGTTTTTTGAGACCCAGGATAGTGTTCCGGGCAGTGGCATGGGGGACAGGAGATGTTTCCAGCCAGCCAGTCGTTGTTTCTACCATTGGAAGCACATGGCGCTTGCCTTGGCGGGTCTGTGGGAGTGTGATATAGTCAATTTGCCAGGCCTCCCCATATTTATATTTCAGCCATCGTCCCCCATACCACAGAGGCTTTACCCGCTTCGCTTGCTTGATTGCAGCAATGTTTCACATTCCCACGTGGATAACCTGTGCAATAATATCCATGGTCAAGTCCACCCCTCAATCACGAGCCCACTGTATGTTGCATCTCTCCCTTGATGGCCTTGAGGTGTCATGGGCTCACCGAGCTAGAAATAGTTCACCCTTATGCTGCCAGTCCAGATCCACATCAGCCACTTCAATCTTGGCAGCCTGATCTACCTGCTGGTTGTTTCAATGTTCCTTCAGTGGCCCGACTCTTGGGAACGTGAGCATCCACATGCCGTACCTTTACAACCAGGTTCTCTATACAGGCAGCAATATCTTGCCACAGTGCGGCAGCCCAGATGAGTTTGCCTCTGCGCTGCCAGTTCTGCTTCCACTGCTGTAGCCACCCCCACAGGGCATTTGCCACCATCCACGAGTCAGTATAGAGATAGAGCACTGGCCACTTTTCCCATTCGGCAATATCTAAGGCCAGTTGGATGGCCTCCAATACAGTTAGCTCTTGGGATCCCCCTGTCACTCCAGCAATGCTGATGGGTTCTGCCCCCACAGAGTTTGATGGCATTAGGGTGCCCTGTGCGCCGGTGTCCACTAAAGCTTTATACTCATGTGGGTGAGACGTGCCAGGCCATTGGATCCACACAGTCCAGTAAGCCCGGTTATCCCTTTCCTCCACCTGGCTGGAGGCAGGGCACCTCTAGTCCTGATCATGGCAGTCACAACTCACTTCCTGTAAATCTGAATCAGGAGTCTCTCTATTAAGCTCAAAAATAAAATCAGCACTTCTACTCCTCTGCCTGGGGACCTGCTCACTGGAAATCGGAGCAGCAGCTTTCCTGGAAGAACCTCCCTGAGTGATTGTTCTTCCTTGCAGCTCACGTACACGTGCCTCTAAGGCCGAGCGGTAGGCTTGCCATCCCACCTCATCATGTCCTCTCCGTGGTCATGCAGGTAGAACCATAGGGTGGCCTGTAGTGGGCATCCTCTCCTTTGAGCAAAGAGACACTTATTCCTAAGAGCTGAGACGCTACCCCATAGAGGTGGGGAACAGGACATATCTTCTTTGAGTTGCTGGACCTCTCGGGATAGTTTCTCCATAGGAGACTAGCGAGGAAGAGATATTTGCTCCGTAATCCCGGAGTCTATCAATCACCTCCGCCACCGTTGGTGCCTCATCCCCTGTCCAGGCCATCACTGTCAATGAGGCTGCATACGAGGATGGTGCGCTCCGTAGAAACTTCTGCCACACGGGTCGTGCGCACTCGGCTTCATCTGGATCTCTGGATGCCTGTTGATCATCCAGGTCACCATAAATCACCTCAAGCACAGCTAATTCCCTTAGATACTGGATGCCTTTCTCCATGGTTGTCCATTTTTCTGGGCGATATGTAACATCTTCTTTAAAGGGATACCTTTCCTTCACTCCAGACAGGAGTCGCCTCCAGAGGCTGAGGGCTTGCGTTCTTTTTCCAATTGCTTTGTCAACGCCCCCTTCCCCAGAAAGGGAACCCAGCTATTTGGCTTCTTTTCCCTCCAGTTCCAGGCTACTGGCCCCATTATCCCAGCATCGGAGCAGCCAGGTGACAATGTGCTCACCTGAACGACGGCTGAAATCTTTTCACGTATCTCGCAGCTCACTCAAGGACAGGGATCGGGTGGTCTCCGTTTCATTTATGACGACTTCCTCCTCTCCTCATGATGGCCCTGCTTCTTCTTCATCATCCTGTTCTAAATGAGTTGACGTCCGCTTCCAATATTTCGTCTTGTGTATGGGGGCGACTGATATTGGCATGGGTTGATTCTCCGAGTCAGCTCCAGTACCTGTCGTGGGGGTTTGAGTAGCCGCAGTGCCTGTCACTATGCCTTTCAATCCAGAGACATTCTCTTCCCCTTGGGAGCACTGAATACTGTTGAGCAGGGCTTGGTATGCATGGGCCAGGCCCTGGCACGTTGCAGTTATCTGTGTCTCTCTGGAGTTCCCAGTGTAATAAAATACTTTCTCCAAATATTCTACTAGTTTTTTCAGGATTCTGCACTTGTTCAGGGGTGAAACTCCAAAACACTGGGGGTGCCACTGCCCCAGGTATTCGCCCATGCTATCCCACATGCCCTGTCCCTCGTAACTATCAAGCCTCGGGGCAGATTTCTGGGTGATATTCTTAAGTTGCTTAGTCAAAACCAAAACAACATGCCCCAAAACTAACAATAAGTATTCCTTAACCACCCGAGGATGCTCAAGATAAAGGCTGTTGTAATAAAGGCAGAGACATCATAGAATAAAGTTGCAAAGACACCATTCTGTATTTCCTCCATATAAGATCTCTCCAAGGAGGAGGTATAATTGCTAATTGCCTCAATGAGGTGGTATCCAAGGTACAGTAACGGTTTCAGCAAGAACCCCAAATACCAGATAAAGCTGAAAAACAGTGTTTGCATGACAAATCTTGTAGGCAAAACATCACTAATCACAGCAGAACACAGCAGGCTCAACAAACCAATCTTTAACACCAGCTGCAAAAATTAGAACATGGTGCTGTGACCAGCAGCTGTTAGTATCTCCAACCCTCGAGCCCCATGTTAGGTGCCAAAAAAGACTGTTGTGGTTTAGCTGGCAGCTCAGCCCCACACAGTTGCTCACTCACTCCCCCACCAGTGGGATGGGGGAGAGAATCAGAAGGGTAACGCTCGTGGGTTGGGATAAGAACAGTTTAATAATTAAAACAACAACAAGAAAAATGCAATGGAAAGGAAAACAATGAGAGGCATGAAAACCTGGGGCAGGGAAAGGGGAAGGGGAATGAACCAGCAAAACAACCTGCACGTGACGCACCCGCTCTCTGCCCGCCAACCCAACACCACCAGTCCCCAAGCCGCAACTGCCCCCCACGTGCCAACTACCCCCATTAATATACTGCTCATGGTGTCACATGGTACGGAATGAACATCCCATTGGCCAGTTGGGGTCAGCTGCCCCGGCCGTGGCCCCGCCCCTCCCAGCCTCTTGCCCACGTGGCAGAGCACTGGAAGCTGGAAAGGTCCCTGATCACCACAGGCACCACAGTGAGGAGAATTAACCCCTTCTCAGCCAAAACCAGCATACTGGCCAAGAGGAACTCTCTTACATGACAAAGGCAGAGTGATGGCTCATAGCAATATGCTTCACGGAGGTACCAGAGGCCCTGAAAGCACTGGACATAGTATGCAGAAGTGGCTAAAGAACCTGAGGATGATCTGTGCTAGCCTATCAAGATCAAACCCAGGCAAAGCAAGATCTAGATCGCCAAAAAACAGGATTCTCATAGGAACCAAAAGGAAAATTCAGAACAGGCCAAACCCTAGAATTTCAGCCACTAGAAAACCCCAAAATCTTTGGTTCTTTTTCCTCCACACAAAAAAAATGAGGGTTAACCAAATCAAGATTGTTAGAAGAGGTTCAAAATGCACTTGGTTAGAAATATGCTTAAGAAAGAAAAGACTACAAAAACAAAGAGCCAGGAAAAACTTCAGAACATTTGCCACAGGACATAAGAAGGCTTAGTTTTATCTAATCTTTTAATTAAAATCTAATAGTTTTCTTTTAAAGAATGGCATATGCAAACTAGTAGATATTTTCATTTTTTCACATGTGCTTAACACAAAGAAACCTTAATAGCAAATGAAAAATGGGCCCTACAGCACCATTAAAAGTAATACTTCAACCACAGTATTTACCCCAATATAGAGACGAAGAACAAAATTTTGGCTCTGCTCAAGTCAATGAGAGCTTAACCAGACCAGGACTGGTAAATCAAAAGGAAGTCAGAAAATGTTAATCTACGTAATTATTTTCTAATTCACTAACTTTAGACTTCAAAATTGAGGGCCCCCCCCAGACTTGCCACGCTATACACTGAATCCTAAGGATCATCATCATGAAATATCATTTGTAATAGTAATGTCAACACGATTAAGATGCCAACATTATTGCTCAGAAGAGAGTAAGTGCACGTGTTATAAAAGCTCAACCAATTATTTGCTATTTGTTTCAAAGTTATGTGGTTTTACTTAACCAGTGGAACAGTCAAATTTTATCCCAAGTTCACTGTTCTGGTTCACCTTAAGCAGGACAAGAATAGCCTGTTGTCCTTCGCAGCAAAGGAAAATAAGGTGTAGGACAACTATAAATAGGAAAAACACATATTGAAAATTACATCTTGATGTAACACAGATCTACTTTTCCCAACTGCTTGGAAATTCAACAATACTAATGAACTAATGACTGTGGTTGGAAAGCTCTGAACATGCAGAAATATGTTTTCTAAATTAAGAACTCTGACAGTTTGCCTACTACTTAGATATGAGATTATCTATTAACAATACAGTCAACAATTTGAGGAAACTGATCTGAATACCAATTTTATTTGTGGATTGCTTGTTTTGTGGTTTTGGTGTTGTTTGTTTTTTTTAAATATCCCAACATAATAACTTTTAAAGGAGACAGCATTTCTCAAAGCATGGGGACCTGCACACACCAAAGATAAAATTATGCACATAAGTTTTAAAGCAAGGTTCCATATCAATTGTGCTTGCTAGAAGCTCAGGGATTAGAAAAGAATAATGCCACTACTGTTAATGTATTAGCTATTTTAATCTGTCATCTAAGTAGCATAGTTAAAAGAAGTTAAAACACTATAGTCAGGATCAAAGCAGTACAGCTTCAAAACTAAATGAGGCTTGCATATGGATGTTAGCTTCAAATGGTCTCTATTTAGGCAGGTATCAAGACATGAAGTCTTTTACACTAACTTATCCTGTATTTAAGAGAGTCATTAGAACATGTAATTAGAATCCTAAAGATTCATCAGCATGAAATCTGAATTGGGTGAGCTTCAGTCTACAATGGTAAGTACACATAAAGCCATTACAAATATTCACAAGTAAAAGAAAGCTACAGAAACGTTAACATTTTTTTCAAGTTATGAATTTAACACTAAACATTATCATAGGATTTACTCTCCTTAACACTCCATTCTAGCTTACTGCTGTTTCCAAGCACTGTGTTTTGTAACAATCTCCTCATATACATAACCCCATAGCATACCCAGAAGATACTTAGATGAAATCTACTTGCTCATCACATCAACTCAGAAGTTTTTTCAATTATTCAATAATTAACACAACTGTACAATTATGAACCTTTTGAACCTGTCATGCAGAAGACAAACAAACCTAGTTCAACCGTTCATCTGCATGGAATGTACCCAAGCTCTTATGAAACACATCAGTGGAGCTCCAGGCAAACCAAACAGCCTCCTCATGTGGATCTAGCTGAAAAACCAAGGCTCTGAACATTCAACATGTTATACTGCATCTTTCACTACACTAATTAAAGTCTCTTTATTCAAAGAACATAAAGGTTAACAAACAAGACTAAACTCCACTATTCACTCACCTTTTGTAAACAGCATCTGTTGCTATGCCCTTAAAAAGTAAACTTTCCATAGACTGTATACTATGCAGAACACAACTAAAGGATTTGATTGTATGGTATTTCTGTTAAAATCCAGCTGAAAATTAGCAAAACATTAGCAAGGGGTGAAGAAAAGTAGAAAGGTGGTACACCTAGAGTTTTTAAAAAAATATCTACAGTAAGCGTACTTTACACAGTAGCTTTTTTTAAGATTCCCTTTATTAATGACATATTACCAGACTTCTCAGTCATGTATTGTATCACAAAAATGTTTTGGAAAACATAAGAAAAGACCATAAATTTCACTCAAAACAAAGGCATGCACTTCCAGGTGTAACAATACAAGAGGACAACACAGTCTGAATGGATCCTATGCTTCAGTAATTTAGAAACAATCTAGAGTCTTTGAAACTTTTATCAGTTGGTAGACACAAGTAAGCAAGAATTGGTTCCCAACTACAAAATCTAGTTATAGAACTATTTGCACAGCTGTGAAACAGAAGACCTCTAAGTTTTTGAATGCTAATTTTTAGCAATCACTGAAGCCTTTTTGCTTATTTTTTATTCATGTTAAATATTTATGATGGCTTTATTAAGAAATTTGGCAAGAAATTAGGGTAGGAAAATAAGGTGTAAAAAAAAAAAAAGATAAGGTGTTAACTCACCTGCCAGCTGATACGGGATGAAAGGTTTTCAACTATGATCCTGTGTTCAGTACGAACAGGAGGTCCATACCGGCTAGAGGAGTTCAGAGGAAAAAAACAAAGGAAAAAGTCTCCAGTGTAAGGAATTTAGGACTTTAAAAAAACGATGTTTTCCATAGTCTGCTGTGAGATTTAAGTATTTTCCTTGTTGCTGGACTGCAGCTTTGATTCTCCCTAGTCAAGTATATTCTTAAGAGTCCACTACAAGAACCAAGCTGCTAAGAGGGGATTAAAAAGGATTTTGGTAAAGAACTTTGTACCAAGGCAGTCAATATAGCTGCCATTTTTTCTAGATACACTGGAATAAGTGCCTAGTAAAATGAAATAATGTAAAGAGAATTAGTTTAGTTTTGGTATTTGACAGGCTTGGCTCACACGTACAGTTTTGGAGGGTATTCATGCAAAGGGCAATTTTAATTTTTCTTTTTAGTTGGAAGGAAAAATTCTGCTTCATGTCAGGGAGATAGAAGGCACTATTTAAAGGCATCTTAGTTCATGCTTCTAAATTCCCAATCACTTGTTAATATTTACATATGCCTCCATGACCTATATTAGATATTTTTGTGGGTAGAAATATTTTAGAAAAATGAGAGCTAGATAACTGGTTGCTCTGAAATAACTGTGACAGTTTACAGTTCCTGAATGAAAGCCTATGTTTTTCATGTAAGCAAAAATTAAAGACCCTCTCAAAAAATGAAAATGTGGCTTGAAAATGTTCATACAGAAAAGAAGAGTAAGGTCATTTCTGTTCCCAATCCTATTCATTCTGAATCCAAAGGGATCTGAGAACTATGGAAAAAGGTATGCCAGCCTTTTGATAAGTAATGCAGGATTCTAACAATGGCACTACTTCGTATTACTACAAAAAGAGTCAAGAATCAAGAACACTGACCTTAGAGAAAATTATTCTCATCTTCTCCTCCCATAGAAACATAATCCTAAACGGTGTGTATTGATTTGTACACTGAAGCATAGGCAATTTCATTTCAGTGCATACCTCAAAGTGTCCCAATTTTTTTCAGAACATCCAGATCTTCCAGGCATTTAAACAGAGGTCCCAGAGTCCCAAAACTGGCAGGCTGAGTCCCATTTTTCCATTATTGCAAACCGCAGTCTCTTCCTGTCTGGCATCGGCAGTCTGACGTCATGAACATGACTACAACGTCAGATGCCCACGACCTTCAATCATACTTCCTACTTTAAAAGTCCACTTTTAGCCTGGACCTCGGACCAATTATACCGCATCAAGGTTACTGCCACTAAAGAAAAAATAATCTAATTAGCATACTTGCATATGCAAATTAGATAGCCCAGACACTGGTTTGTAACTGGCAGCAATTCTGATTTTGAAACAAATGCAGAGGTTTATGTCAGTTAAGTCTTCATCTTTCTTCCAAACGCTACTCTGCATAGGCCACTGCTATAAAAGTTTCTACAGAGTAAATTATTCCATACATATTTACTTCACGCAGGCAGATATAAAGTACAAAGACAGAATGTGTAGCTGTTCGGTGGAATATATGCAAATCCGCAGAACTTTCACAAACTCCACTGCAAGACAGCACAAGGTTCACCACTGGCTCAAATCACTGAAAGTGAACAACTCCACAAATACTCTATGTCCACTACAGGTATTCCAGATATGAGCTACATTCTGTTTTTCAGATTCCACTGTCTGACAGAGGATCTCCTTCAGCAAGGCACCTGCTTGGTCAGCAAACTTAGTCAACTGGCATTTAAACACTTCTGCACAGGCTAGTATCTTGTGCCCTAGCACAAGTTTCTCAAATACAGTTCCTTTTGTACTCTATGCTGAAGTAAGCATTTTGATAAACATACAACTGGAAATGTGAAAGCCTACTATTGCTCTACAACAATTCTACTTAGCCTGTAAGCTCAGTTTAATGACAAAAGCCTCAATAGAGAAGCTCTGGCATTTTTCTTCATTTAGGTTAAAAACAGCCCATCCAACTGCAGCATTACTCCTTCACATCACCTACACAACGGTAGGAAGCAAGACCAATGTAGTGCCTACAACATGGAGAGGGAGCACTTCATAATAGGTTTGTGAAACTCTGCCAGCCAGTTAAACTGCTTTAAAATCCACATTCTCCTCAGCCATAGGAGGTAAGTAACAGTAATGGACCTCCAAGGTTTGAGAAGATAAAACTTCTTTCGTAAAGCTATAAAAGGAAACAGAGCTGGATCCCTAACTCCAACCACAAGAAACAAACAGTATTTCAGTACAGTTCTTCAGTTACTCCGTAGGAAACAGAGTCCAGACCACCTACCTCGATCCACTCTGCGACTGGTAATAACTGAACCGTTGTGGGAATCTGCCCCTTCCTCTTCGGGCTCGAGCATGCTCAATTGTAACCCTTACGATAGGAACAAAACATGCAATCAAAAAATAAAACCAAACTTTCAGTATTTGAGACTGATTTAAATCTTTTGCAACTGGAAGGCACATGTGCACAAACAAGAATTATCTTGCCCTTGCAAGCAATGATTTGTAACAGTCACTGGCATTTCTTAAAGAGCCAGAACAGTGGTATTCTCTTGTCGCATTCATCTCCCTCAGACTTTCATGGAAATGTCTTTAATTCAGATTGAAACAATTAAACTTGCTCAGCCAGAGCCCAAGAGCAACCACAGAGGGCAGAAAGTACCAAAATAAGTAACAACAACCTAATGACCTAAACCAAACTTCCACAATCAAAATAAAAATTACTGTAATATATAACGACTATAGTCCACACTGCTGCAAACTGAAGGGAAACACTCCGAATGATGAGAGGCTATCATCAACTTATCTTCTGAAGTTAACAGACAGATAAATAACAAATAAATAAGTTCAATTTACTTCTACTAATATTTCTAGTGACAAGACCTTCAGTTAGCTTTGAAGGAGAAATAAGTGCAAGCAGACAACCCAGTCAGCCCTACTCCAAACCACCCCTCCTCCAGTCCCAAACTATCTTTGCCTTATATAAGGCTGTAGCCAGGATCCCAACAAATCTCTTCATCTAAAGTTATGGAAGGTGTACCCAACCACAGAGCCACAAGAAACTGGTGTCGGAGCACAAGCTAATGCACTGTATTTGGATACAAAGCACTTTTGCTGTTCTCAGGCGAAATTATGTTAATAAGCTTACCTTTCATCACACAACTCTTTTCCATTTAGTTCATAAATTGCATCATCGGCATCCCTGTGGTCTTCAAATTCCTAGAAAGAACATACAAATAAAAAAAGTACCTTCCCTCACAGTATATTCAAATGCTAGAGAACATGTTTCTTTATAAATTTTACATTTCTGCAGCAAGTATCAGCCAGAACTTTGAACAAGGAAGTGGATTCCTAGTACATTTACAACTGAAGAGCCAAGATGCTCCCATTCATAACCGTTTTGTCTTCCTCCACCCCATAACCTCCTTTTGCCTCCCTCAGTTGCTTCAGTATAACTATTTGCAGGGCCTATATAAAATAAATTAATGAAATGACCTATTTTATTACAGAAATATGTAAAATACTTTTTTGGACAGAGGTGGGAGGATTCCTTAAAGGCATACAGTTTAAAACATAGCCCTACATACAGGGAAATCCGATAAAACAGCACAAGTTGATCCACTACATCCAAAAGCAGGAGAGCTGTGCATTCCCAAAACCATCTAAAGGGGATGAATGGAGCTGAACTGGCAAAGAAAGAATGAACCAGAGAAAAAGCCCTTCTGGTTTTTTTTTTTTTCCTGTGTGAATTCAGCTCACTAGCCTGGCAAAAAGGTGCCTGTGTAAGAAGAGTAAGAAGCATAAGCCCCTCTTCAGCACTGGCCACCTGTGGCTCTGGATCAGCTATAATATGCTATTCCATACACTGTTGCAACAGAATCTGTTGCTTTGCTTTTGGCAGCAATGCTGCTTTAGTCAGCCTGAGTAGCCTCTGCCCACTACCCAGCCCACTGGTTCTTGCCAAAGCTGTTTGTACAGCTCTGCAGGAAACTAGGTCAAGAAACCCATCCAGATGAAAAACAGCACACTTTGTGCAAGAGGTGGGGTGAAAAACTGTTATTTTCAACCAGATCAGCTTCTCAGGTAGGTTCCTTATGCGGCTGAACAACTGTGGTAACACCATGTGAGACAAGGGGAGAAAGGAAAGAAAGAAAGCAGTGAGAACAAGCAGCTGGGGGACTGCTCGAACCAACAGCACAGATGGAGAAAAAAAACTGTGGAACTGCATCTTGAAAGCAACGAACAACAGAGAAGCAGCTTCTCAAGCTGAAGAAAGTATTTAGTAACTATAAACAGCTTTTCAGAAGCAATACTGGCTTAAGCTATCTTCCCCTCTCTGCATTGAAATCTGTTTTCACTACCAAGTGAAACATCACACATCCTTGCATGATGATGCAAAGACTATCTTGCGAAAATTAATTTAGGCTCAGCATTTAATATCAATAGTTAGCACCTACAACTCCCATGATTTCAGCTAGTTTCTAACAAACTGAATGTCTGCCAGTCTACCCAGCTTCACATACTAGCTTTACGGTGTGACATCTGAAAAGATTCTGCACTGAAATCTACAAGCTTTAAGTAAATTTAACCAGTTTCAAAGATCAAGCAAGATTTTGACTGAGCACAATGAAACATGCTTTTAACACTACAACAATGTTCGATCAGAATCACTTGATTTTCTAGGAGGTTTTATAAAAAGAGATTTTAAGCAATCATAACCAAAGATGAACTGACAGCCCATCACAAGTGAGGTACCACAAAGGATAACACTGTTCAGTGTATTTATAAGTTATCTGGATGACAGGACAGAGTGCACCCTCACCAGTTCTGTGGCTGACACTAAAGTGGAAGGAAAAACCACCACGCAGAGAGACTTTGATAGGCTGAAAGATTAGGCCAATAAGAATTGCAGGTGTTAACATAATATAAACGTGAAGTCCTGCACCTGGGACAGAATAACCCCAAGAAACAGAACACGCTGGGGTCTCAGTGGCTGAAGTGTAGCTCTGCTGAAAAGGACACAGAAATCCTTGTGGAGAGTCAGCTAAGCACGAGTCAGCAGTGTGGCCTTGCTTCATGAAAGCAAACCACATCCTGGGCTGCATCAGCAAGAGTACAGCCAAATGACCAAGGGATGCAATTATTCCACCTTACTTGGCATTTGTTAGGCTGCACCTGGAACACTGTGTCCAGTTTTGGCCCCTCCAGCTCAACACAGACATTGAAAAATTGGAGCGCGACCAGCAGAGGGCCACCAAAACTGATCAGAAGGTTGGAGACAAAGAATGGTTGAGGGTGGTGTGTTTGTTCAGCCTGAAGAAAAGGCAGCTTGGAGGGGATCTAGTCAGAGTCTTCTAATACCTAAAACATAGTTACAGAAATTATGGGAGTGCTTTCCTCATGGGAGGGGCACAGTGACAGGATGACAGGCAAAGGGCAGGAAGTTTTGTTCAGATGTTAGGAAAGAATTCTTCATCATGAGAACAATTAAATTTTTTAGACAGAGTTATGGGATAATTATTCAAGCTTACTAGTGAGCTTTGAAAAGAAAATGCTCTGTCTAGGAACTGGAGAAGAAAGGAAGGATGGTTGGCTGACTCACGTAGAGATGACGACTCATTCAGGTACAACTACTGTTCAACAGCCCTGCCCGAAAAGAGAAGAGGAATGCTCAGGGAAAGGTGATTGAGAGATAGCAGCAATTGGAAAGGACGCACTAAATAAACTCGGGCTCGTGTCTGGATCAGCCGCTTACCTCCCAACTTTAAGAGGCAGGTATTTACCTACCGGCAATCAACAATGAGTAGCTCATGCCGCAGGGCAATTGGGAACTGACACTTGTAGGAGTCAAGAAGTAATACTTGTATGAAACTAAAGTAGGCAAAGCCTGTTTTTTTTTGTTCTTTTCCCACAGCTTCACCCAAGGGATTGATCTTGGTAGGATGAATGGCATTAAGCCTGCCAATGTGAGGGCAATATCAACCTTTCCAGTTTGAACTCAGTGCTGCAGAACAGCTAGTTCTCAGTTCTCTGGGGCTAACAGTTAAGAAACAGGCTGATCCTGAGTCAACTTGGGAACCTGTAAAGCTGTAAAAATTTGGACAACAGTTTAGGAGCACAGGGCTCTAGAAAGCAGTAGTAGGAAACTGAGATCCAATGAACTGTGTATTTCATTTAATAGTCTGATAGACACATACACCCTGTGAACATACACTGATAGTGAACATGCCTAACTTTAGCTCCACAAGAGTTAAAAGCTGTGCAGCTGTTAAAAGAGTTAAAAGCCAACAGCAAGCACCTATTACACCTGCCCTCCTAGCCAACTACTTTGCTTTTATGTCAGTCCATTATTTAGACATGTGACCAGGCAGACTAGAAGAAGCGAGAGAGAAACAGAGAGGAACGTGAGTGAGTCTGTATTAAACTCTTCTCCAGGTCAAGACTTTGTCAATTTTTGTAATGCCATAAGAGGCTATTTATACTGTCTTCAGAAATAAGGGATAAGATTTAAATCCATGGAAGACTAGGATCAGACAATGCATTTAACACAGCTAGGATATTACCAAGATTTTGAGCAAAAATCTGGCCAAAACCAGGTAAAACACTAATCCCAACACCTGAAAAGCAGCCTTAAGTGTATATTAATATTTTCCATTTCCCATTGGCACTATTATTCTCTTAAGCATCTTCCCTTCCTTGACATCAGCCTAGCAAGGCTAGTACCTGCAAGCAAGAGAAAGGAAAATAAGGTACTGCTTACCACAAATCCAAATCCATTTTTAAGATGTATTTCTCGTATGCGTCCATATCCTTTGAAGAATTTCTCCACATCCCGTTCCCGAGCACGTGAGCTTAAGTGTCCAACAAAGACACGGCAGCCGCTCATCTTAATGTTGATGCTAAGAAAGAAAACAACATTGTTTATCAGATCAGCAAACTTAAAATAGGGTGATTAAGATCACTTTTACATCTCAGAAATCTTGGTTAAATGGGATTTGATTTTCTTGTCCTCCAGATATACATGTTAAAAACCCAATTCCTCTCTGTAGCCAAAGGAGTGAGAAAATCCTATCTTACAGACTTCTAGCAAAACCTGAACAGAACTCGCAACTTTGCCCCTTTTTAGTCATATAACTTAAAGACTTCTTGTATCTGAAATAATATTCTTGTTTATTGCTGCACTAATAAGGCATATGTACCACAGAGCATGAAAAAACCCTACTTTATAAGTTCCAAGATGAATATGCTGGGCTAACAGCAGTTTTAAAAAAGTAAAACAAACCAACCCAACAAAACTGTTGCACTAATCATTGGAATAATGACACAAAACACTTTCAAACTTTTGCTTTCACCTGAAAGGATTACTGCAATAAAAATTTTCTTAGCATCCAAACGATAAATGGTAGTAATCAAATTATTTCTATTTGCCCTAATCATAAAATACCTTAACAGTCTACCAAGTTATGAAGAAGAAACATTTTGTTACTATGAGATTTTAACAGCAGCAAAAACAAAGGCTATTTCAGATATTCAGGTTTTCAAAACTATCTCCTGATACAGGATATTTTTTGTAAGGTCCATTGTTTATCTTGAGTATGTAACTTTTTTCATTTATGTGATTTAGAAATTTTTAAGTCCTTGTGACTGGAAAATATTAATTATTTGGCTCAGCTTGCTGCCATACAACAAAGAAAGAATCCAAGCCCTAAGGAGTGGAAATACAATGTGATCTTGTATTACAATATCGGACTGTAAAGCAGACAGAATAAATAGACAATATATCACGTTATCTATGAAAGCAGTTCAAGACAATTTGGATGCAGTATTTTGAATCAGCGTGATTTACCTTCTGTGTTAAGACCCGTTATGTTTTTATTGATCAGCTTCTTTAGTTGGGCTCACTATGCCATCAGAGAAGTGCCAGAACTTTGGAAGGCAGGATAAAGGGCTTCATATGGGGCGAGGGGTAGAAGTGTGACAGCACTTACTTAGATTAGCTTGAACTGTCCCCGACCCACGACCTGAGGTGATAGCCATTTAACTGCTTTCACGTGAAGAGTTTCGTGCTTCTCCTAGGAGGGCCAAGGTTGCCCGCTGTAACCATTGCCTGCCTTTGTGCCCACACTTGCCTTTTTTTGCCCACATGGAAATCCAGCTGAGAGGACTGACCCAGCTCTGTCGCAGCCTTCCGACAGATTGTTTTCCCGATGCACCCTCACCACACGAACACTAGCAAGGCCAACGGCGGGTATTAAGGGAAAGACAGGCCTTTGCAAAGGAAGGACAGACTTACATAAAATTATGTGCTTTAAAACAGGGTAAGAACAATCACTCTGGCAACAGCACTCATTTTAAGAACAACATAGGTCTGACAGATTAAAACGACTACATAACTGCTGTTCAATACTTTTAATTCTTAGTTCTAGAAAAACAAGTGGGGAGGAGAACCACAGAAGGAGACGAACACGGGGCGGGTGGAACTGCGTGCCTCAGAAAGCACCACAGACACAGGCACGCCGTGCAAACTACCTGTCCGTGCGCTCTTTGCCCAAACACCGGGAGCACAACGGATCTGAGCCCTGCCTCGACGCCCGCGACCAGCGAGGCTTCACACGCCGCCCCTCGCGCAATGCCTTTGCTCGCTCGCGGCTCATCGGATCAAACACGCTGGGCCCAAAGCGCCCGGGGCCGCGGCGAAAGCCCCTCTGCTCGCTCGCCTTTTTCAGGAACCGACCGAGCCGACGGGCCGCGCTGGCCTCGCCGCCTCCCGGGGCGGCAGGACCCTCTCTTTGGGTTCGCCGCCACCAAGGCGCCGGCCCGCTCAGCAACCGGCCCGACGCCAGCGAGGCCTCCTGGAGCTGCTGCTGTTGCTGCTTCTTCTTCCTCCTCCTCCTCCTCACCCCCTCTGCCCGGCGCCGCCACAGGAAAGGCCGGGCCCGCCCCCGCCCCGTAAGCAGGACCCGGCTGCGAGAAGCAGGACCCTCCCCCAGCCCTCCCGCCACGAGCCGGACGAGGAGGGGCGGCCGCTCACCGTCGCCGAGCTCCGAGTCCTGCAGGCCGTGAGGAAACCACTCTTCCCGGCGCCGGCAATGGCTGCCTCGTCCCTCCCAGAGCCCAGCAGCGCCGCGCGCCCCCGCCGGAGGCTGCGTAACTGCCGCCGCCCGACCCCAACTCCCGGCGTACATCGCGGCGGCGGCCCCCGCCCGCGCTCGGCACCGGCGCAGCCCCGCCCCATGCCGGGAGATGTAGGCGGCGGGGCGGTGACCCGGGCCTGCGGCCGCCCCGCCCCAGCGGCTCGTCCTCCGGTGGGGCGCGGAGCGGGGGTTTGTGGGGATGGCGGTGCCTTGGGTGCTGGGGGGTAGGAGGGCGGTGCAGCCCAGGCAGGGCGAGCCGGGTCGGAACGGGTTACGCCGCCCCCGGGCCCGGGCCGCGGGGAGGGAGGGTGCTGGAAGCCGGCGCTTGCCGCGCAGCGCCCTGAATGAAATGGCGCTCCTTTCCCAGCCGAGCGAGGCTCTGCCGGTGCATCCCTGCCCGGCTGTGGCGTCCCTCGGCCCCTGGGCTTCGTGCTAGTGACCGAGACACGGCAAAAAAAGATGGTCTTGCTGGTCAACGAGTGGAGGAGCGAGGGCACGCGGCCGGGGGGTTCATCCCCGGGGCTGCGCGTTCGCTCGGCCACTGCAGCTCTCCTGCCAACAAAAGTTTGCTGCGGCCAGCCCCTAACTACAACTTCTTCCCCCAGCGCGCAGAATTACACTGCTTTGGACAAACTCGCAGTACCGCTACTGTCGCCAACTCCGGGGGGAAACCTTGGGTGGGCAAAGGTGGCTGGTGAGGGTACAGGCTGGTGTGGAAGGGCTGGGCGGAAGCTGTTTTTCCACGCATATCCATCCTGCACACTACTTTTCCGGTTTATTGGTGACTAAGGTGTACTCTTTTTATGGAATTCTTACAGTGGAATTCATGACAGTCCACAGTATGATGAGTAAGATAAAAATTGTTGTCCATTTCTTCAGTGTAGCAAAGCTTGTTAAATCGTCACCGTCCAGATGCTTACAATATAGCTCGTTTGTTTTGCCCATTTTTTCCCCCTCGACTGATAGCATCATGTCCGGATTTCCTGATTTAACTTGGAGTAAATATCTAGGTTACATTTATGACATCGTATGTTTGATTCAGGCATCATTCAGATTTCTTGCCCTCTAATTATTATTTAGGACAGAGATAACTTATACATTCCACATCCATAATAAACAGAATTGCTTAGGTTGGAAGGGACCCCTTGAGATCAGCTGGTCCAACCCCACAAGGTCGCCCAGGACCATGTCCCATCAGCTTTTTAATTCCCCCACAGATGAGGGCTCTACAACCTCTCTGGGCAACCAGTTCCACTGTTTGACCACCTTTACAGTAAAAAAAAAAAAAAAAAAAAGTGTTTGGATGAAATTTCATGGGTTTTAATTGTCAGTGCGTGCTACTGGGAAGAATCTGGCTCCCTCTTCTTCATTCCCTCCCATCAGGTATTTATATACATTCAGCCTTCTCCAGGCTGAACAGTCCCAGCTCTCCCAGCCTCTCTTTACGTAAGACATGCTCCAGTCCCGTGATCATCTTTGTGGCCCTGTGCTGGACTCACTCCAGTAAGCCCATATCTCTTTTGTACTGGGGAGCCCAGCAGAGGACACAATGCTCCAGGCATGGCCTCACCAGTGCTGAGTCGAGGGGAAGGGTCACCTCCCCAGAGATTCCAGCAACGCTCTGCCTAATGCAGCCCAGGATGCTCTTGGCTTTTGATGCAATGCAACTGATGTGAACTCTTTTCGGTAAGAAAATGGAATGATGTGGCAGCTTAACGAAGCTAACTGTGGTTGAAAAAGGAAAAGTGGGTAGCTGTAGCTGGGGCAAGTATGTCTTACAACTTTAAATACAATGTTCAGTTGTAAGGCTGTGTTACGTCTTTATTTGATAAGACTGTCCAGGACACTCAAAATGGCAGCCCTATGACTCCTATGCAAATTCTGTCTAGGTGGCGGAGTTGGACTATTACGGGAGTAATCTCTGTGTGTCTGTGGCTTGAATTGCTGTGTAAGAAGCTCAGAAGCAGAAAAAAGCTCCTTAGGTGGCAGTCTTGGAATGGTATGGGAGTAATAGGGTTTTGAGTTACTGGCAATAATGATGATAAGTCTTGCTGGAAGCCCAGTTAAAGCTTTTTCAGTTTTTATCCTGCACCTCTGCAGCCTCTGGGGTCGTGTCACTGGGCAAGAATGTGGGTGTGCATCTGGAACGCAGCTCCAGCTGCTCTGGTGGTGCCTGAGCCAGGCTGGAGTCCCGCTTTCCCTTTCTTGGTTGTGAACACTCTGCACGGGTGGTAAAAGGCATGAAATATATCATTAGAAGAATCTGCAGCGTTGCCTCTAGTGTGTGGGTAGCATTTCTGGAAGCTATCAAGTGTGAAATCAACTTCTGTAATAAATCTGTATTTTAATTTCCTTGTTATTTTGAGTGCAAAGATCGGTCTCTCAGAAGACCATCTGAAAGCCTGCTGGGAACTATTAGTGTCCTGATTGCACACCAACAAATGTAAACAAATACTCAGCTGGAATCAGAATACTTAAAAAACACAACCTGTTTATTGCTCGGGTAAATGAACTGCTTTCTTGCTCCCCTGAAGAAGGCATTTTATTTTCTCTGTGGCTGAAAGCAGGATGCTGTGGTTCAGTGACACAGATTAGAGATTATGCCCTATTCAAGTAAGAAGTAGAGGGAGAGAAGTCCTTCACTGAAGTGGTATTGGTGACGTTTGAATGTGCTTAATAATAAAGAAGGTATTAAATGCTTTCGTAACTCTGCAGTTTAAAGTAGTCCTTGGTTTGGTACAAATCTGTGCAACAGGGTTCATACAAAAAGACACTACGGCAATTAAGGAACTGGAGGGAATGGTCTAGGAAAAGGCTTGAAATAGATGTAGGATGACTGCGGCACTTAGACTGGAACACAAGAGAGATGGGCTCAGTTCTTTGCTCCGCCACGGACTTCCTTGAGGATCACAGGCAAATCGCTTCTGGCTGAAGACAATAACCACTCAGTTGCCTTCACTGTAGCACCTAACTCAGAGGTGCCAGCCACCCAGAAGAAATCCAGGACCTAGAGCTAGGTCCCCACTCTCCCTGCACGGGACACAGGGGAAGGTAGACATCTGGTGACCAAAAATGGCCATGTGCTAGTGAATGAGTGAGGAGCTGCTAGGAAGCAGTGGTGAGAGATGTAGGTCTTCATGTCCTGTCCCTGCTCAGCACATACACACCTGCCAAACCAGAGCCTTGTTCCACTTGGGATCCACAGCTCAGAGTTGTCTCAAAGTGCCAACACCTGTTTCAAGTGAGGACTAACTAGGACTCATTCGTTTCTTGAGCTGCCAAAAGACATGTTGAGACAAAGAGCTATGAGTTGTAAAATGGCCTATTGTTTAAAATACCCATCACTCTGGAGGGTTGGGTCTGGTGTCTTCCTCAGGCTGAAGATTCAGTCTCCCACCTCCCACAGAGTACCCTAACCACAGTATGAGCCTGCAGTGGTGGAGGAGGGGGGCTCCACTCATTGAAGCTGTGCCACTGTGGAGCAGACAACGGAGGGGGAGCAAGTGTAAGGGCAGACCTAACAGTTGGGGTGCTGAGAGAGGTGTCCTAGGGCCTGTTTCCCACCCTGAGGCTTTGTTTTGTATTTATCCTTTGACTACTTAATAGAAAATAGCTAAAAAAAGTCTCCATCAGGGACTGAACTGCAGCATTCCTTCTGCAACCTGATTGCCTAAACCACGTGGGTACAGGTTCATGCTTTCTCTCCTATTGTTTGGGTGCTTATTCTTTATTTCCCAGGGACAGATAGAGAGAGGCTGAGAAGGTGCTCCCTGGCCCAGCCAATTGGGTTTCCTGCTGGTTAGGGTGTTGTGCTGGGAGGTGGGGATCCCCTAGGGAGGGATGAAGTGTTGAACTTGTGTTACTCTCTTTATGTGAGGATATTTTAGGCAATTAAGCTCTTATGGAGAAAATGGGTGGCAAACCCACCTAGAGGCTTTGCAAAGAAAGCAGCCGGTCTTGCTGGTTTGTACATCTCTGTACACTGGGTGAGGTTTGCAGCCCCCAGGATGCAGGGTGTTTGCGAGGGGAATGCTCAGGCCCTGATGGGGACTCTCACAGGTGGACCAGGTGTCCAGTTGTTTCAATGGCCCATTCCAGGCCTGCCCCAAAGCAGAAATGTAGGTGTGCAGAGAAGGCTTAGGTGCAACGGGGGAAAGCCTAGTGAGCAATACCTCCAGCTTTGGGCAGCAGCTGAACAAGACTGTTTGGATTGCAATTATAAACATAGGCTTTGTATTTCTACCTCCTAGTGAGACCTAGCCCTTTTTCCCCATGTGCCTTCTTCATCTGCACAGTGGGAATAAGACTAGATGTTTCCCACAGCAGCAGCGAGAGATTATGTTTCTCCAGATAGTGTAAGGACTGGGGTCACTGAGTTATGACAGCTAGAGGTCCTTCTCAATGTTTTGCTCAAATGCTTGCTATGTCACCTGGACGGGAATTACTGACAAACACCAAAAAGGAGTAAACAAACTTGCTGAGAAGAGAGAAGACAGGGCTGGGATTTAGTGCAGTTTCTACCAACGTATTTTCATGCATGTACGTCCCAGAAATCAAAGCAGAGAACAAAACTGAGAAACTGTTTCCTGACTGTTGGGTGGTGTCCAAAGACGGGGCAGGAATCCATTTTAATATTTTATTGGCAAGATATATAGTCTATAGTGGCTGTAAATCCTCATAATATAGAAAATATTAATTGTCTTGCATTTTCAGTGGGTTTAAATTACTGAGATTTAAATATACCTGAAATAGCCTTATAGAGCACCCTTCCCTGTACAAGAGCTAACCATCCAACTTTATGCCTCGCAATGGCTGACTTTTCTACTGACTGAAGTCCTGAACACATTTTCTCAGTGCATGCTGGGGAGCGTTCCGGTTACCTGTTTGTCTCAGGATATGCCCTATACTTTATTAACCTAGGTTTATTATGCTAAGACTTTTCCAGCAGCTTAGAGGTAAAGCAATGGATTTTAAGGGTTTACACAGCAGCAACTCTTTCATTAGCCAGAGTCATCTCGGCAGTTTTATTAATTCAACACGATGAAGCTTTCTTAATACTTGGCTACTACAGGGGCTGGGAGGACTGGGGGGAAGGGGAGAGGGCATGGCGGGAATCTGTACTACCCCAGCATCTGTAGTGCAAGTAATGTTGTACAAATAATTTTCTTGTTATGGTCTGAAAATCATTCCTGCATTCTCATTCCTTAACAAAGTCATTTCAGTTTGAGCTGTTGCTTTTCCCAGCCATTACAGTTACCCTCTCTTTATTGCTTGCCCTCTCCATTATTTTCCTGATAAAACCAGCCAGTCTGATTCGGTTGGATGGATCCTCTGTGCACGTATGAATACTTCTTTGAAACCAAGTTCATTCAAGGTTGCAGACCAGTTTCCTTTCATTGTCTTCTGAGACTCCTGGCTCTGCTCCTCTGCTCCAAACCAGATGCTGGCAGCACTGAAGACATGCAACAGTCACAAGACAGATTTGAGAGGCTTTTGGAAATGTGGCTGACATTCTGGCAGGCAAGACAGACCCATGTTGTCTGAGCACTGATGTGCTTTTTGTCCCTCTACTGTCAGACAGTCATGCAGGGGCAGGTACCAAGATCTCAGCAGCCAAAGATGTCAACCACCATGAAAGCAAAATGGTTAATTTCTTGGGAAAGCATTATTTCAATTTCTGTACTTGAAAATATTGAGTATGGCAGGCTGACAAAAACAGTTCATTCCTGAATGGGAGATGTGAGCTTGAAGCAACTTGTCCGCTTCTTCAGTTCTTGGCAGGGGAAGGGTCAGTCACTGAGCTGCAAACAGCTGCTTCCAGAGACGAATTTCATCAAGGCTGATGTCAGGACTTGGCTAAAGAATGGCATGTTAGCTGCAAAACCATGAGCCTAATACAAAAACCTGTTTTCAAATTTCAGCATACTAACTGCCAGAGACTGTTAGGCCACATGATGCAAGATACGACTTGTGCTACATATGAGGAAGGTGAACATGTTGCAGCATCCTAGTGCTCCTGCTTGGGTAGGGTGGGAATGGAGAGCCTGTGTCTACAGCCTAGAGTGAAAGACCAATTCACATAAGCTCTAGCCAGTTTGTCAAGGCCATGGCACGTAAGCAGAAGAAATACCAGTACGTGTGGCTAAAATTTTAGACATGCGTACTGCCAATATTTTGAGCTCTATTCAACCACTTGGAAGCATAGGCGAGGCCTTTCTGGTGCTGTTAATACCTCAACTTCACCAAAGGATGCATTGCTGTGGTGCCAACGGAGCAACATTAGCAAGGTTGGAGCCCACATGCTGCCAACAACTTGTGGTGTGAGCAGGGAAAAGCCACCTGTTTTCCTTCTGTCTCAAAGCCATGAATACTTACACCCTGCTGGGGTTTTGTGTGAAACCTGGTCACAAAGCGCAACGCTACCACAGCTCAGTAAAAGGTTTTTGTAAAGACTTCTGGAATCTCCAAGCATGGACTTGCAGAGCACTGTCACTGAGAGCATTCCAAATAATTTGGCTCCATTCTCAGAGAGGTAGCAGACCTGGGCCCTATCCTCTTTTTCCAGACCAATTTCAAAATAACATGAATCTTTTCTCTAGACAGTGGTCATTTAATACCCCAACAGATATTCCCCCCCACCCCCTGGTATTACTGTTTAAATTAAAAAAGAAAGCATGCATTTTAGTCAGTTTTAGTCTGGAGAAGAGGAGGCTGAGGGGAGACCTTATCGCTCTCTACAGCTACCATAATCATAGAGTCATAGAATCTTTAAGGTTGGAAAAGACCCTTAAGATCATCGAGTCCAACCGCTAACCTATCACTGCCAAGTCCACCACTAAACCAGATCCTCAAGCACCACGTCTACCCTTCTTCTAAATACCTCCAGGGGTGGAGACTCCACCACCTCCCTGGGCAGCCTGTTCCAATGTTTGACAACCCTTTTGGTGAAGAAGTTTTTCCTTATATCCAACCTAAACTTCCCCTGGCGCAGCTCAAGGCCATTTCCTCTCGTCCTATCGCTTGTTACTAGGGAGAAGAGACTGACCCCTGCCTCGCTACACCTCACCACTACTCTCTGGGCTCGGCTGTCCAGCCAGTTTTCAGCCCAGCCCAGAATGCACTTGTCCAAGCCGTGAGCAGCCAGCTTCTCCAGGAGAATGCTGTGGGAGGCAGTGTCAAAGGCCTTACTAAAGTCCAAGTAGACAATGCCCACAGCCTTCCCCTCATCCACTAAGCGGGTCACCTTATCATAGAAGGAGACCAGGTTAGTGAGGCAGGACCTCCCTTTCATAAACCCATGCTGGCTGAGCCCGATCCCCTGGTTGTCCTGCATGTGCTGCGTAATGGCATTCAAGGTGATCTGCTCCATGACCTTTCCTGGCACTGAGGTCAGGCTGACAGGCCTGTAGTTCCCCGGATCCTCCTTCCGACCCTTCATGTAGAGGGGTGTCACATTTGCTAGTTTCCAGTCATCTGGGACCTCCCCGGTTGACCAGGACTGCTGATAAATGATGGAGAGTGGCTTGGCGAGCTCCTCTGCCAGCTCCCTCAGCATCCTCAGGTGGTTCCCATCCAGCCCCGTGGACTTGTGAACATCGAGGTGGAGGAGCAGGTCGGTGACTGCCACCTCTCCAACAACTGGGACTTCATTCTGCATACCATCTCCATCTCCCAGCACAGGGGCCCGACAACCCTGAGGGTGACCAGTCTGACTATTAAATACTGAGGCAAAGAAAGCATTAAGTACCTCAGCCTTCTTCTCATCTTTCCTGGCAAGGTTACCTTCCGCATCTAACAAAGGTGGGAGATTCTCCCTGGCCCTCCTTTTGTCACTGATGTATTTATAAAAACATTTTTTGTTATCTTTAATGGTGGTGGCCAGTTTAAGTTCTAGCTGGGCCTTTGCCTTCCTAATCTTTTCCCTGCATAACCTCACAACACCCTTGTAGTCCTCCTGAGTCACCTGCCCCTTCTTCCAAAGGCAGTAAGCTCTCCTTTTTTTCTTGAGGTCCAGCCAAAGCTCCCTATTCAGCCAAGCCAGTCTTCTCCCCTGCCTGCTCGACTTACAGCACATGGGGGCGGCCTGGTCCTGCGCCTTTGAGACGTCCTTCTTTAATAACATCCAGCCTTCCTGGACTCCTGACTGAAAGGAGGTTGCAGTGAGGTGGGTGTTGGTCTCTTCTCCCAAGTTACTAGCGATAGAACGAGAGGAAATGCCCTCAAGCTGCATCAGGGGAGGTTTAGACTGGATATTAGGGAAAATTTCTTCACTGAAAGAGAGGTCAGGCCCTGGCACAGGCTGCCCAGGGAGGTGGTGGAGTCACCATCCCTGGAGGTGTTCAAAAAACTTGTAGACGTGGCACGTGGGGACATGGTTTAGGAGGCCTGGTGGTGTTGTGGTGACGGTGGGACTTGATGATCTTAGAGGTCTTTTCTAACCTTAATGAGTCTATGACTAAAATAAGTGTATCATTGCATCTTCTGGGAATGGGTACAACCCGCAGAGAACCTCAGTTTGTTTGGCAGTACAAATGTCCTTTTCCAGGTGCCCCAAGCCAAGGACAGGGCAGCTACTGTGGAAGGGAGAGGGGGTTATCAAAGCAAGGGCAATGGGTGCTCTGAGGCAAATTTCAATATAAATTACCTGCTCATGCCTATAGTCATCTTCTCCACTGTGTTAGTTTTCAAACAGATAACCTGTTATGTACGTTAAAACACAGCAATGGAATCAGCAGTCCATATCTTTGAAGAGGGCAGTCCCATTCGTAGCGATTTGTGACAGCTGAAAATGGCCCTATAGAGGAGCTTGCAAGTGCATTAAATACTGGTGCAGCTGCAAATCATACATTACTGACAGTTCATATCAACCCCTCCAGGCTTTTCCATATCATGGGTCACAACACAGGAAATTCAGCTTCAGCTCAACTCCAGCACTCATTAACAATGCAATCATAGGTACATTACATGAACTGCTTCTGCCTCAACCTCTGAAGACAAACAGTGAGTACAGTCCGGCCTTATCTATGTATGAAGCTAAATGGCGCTCAGTTGCATACCCTCTGCGAACACGTTACCCAGCCTACAGGCGGACACAGGTCTCGGTGTCTCCTGGAAGAAGTGTGGTAGCAGACATTAGCATTCCCCTCTCCCAAACACAGCGTGCAGATGCCGTCGGGTACATCACAACACACTGCTGTGCATTTTATTGTGTCCTATTCAAGGTCAGGAGTAAGCCAGAAAGTTGTGCTGAACCCCAACCCACAATGTATATACAACACCCTCCTCAGGGCTTAGCTCTGTCCTGGAGAACAGGGCAATGCTGCTGAGAGCTGCAGCAGCCCCTTGGTGAATCTGTGCATGAGCTCTCTGCTCCTGCAGTTCTTACTTCAAAATAAAAACTGCCTTTGGGACTAGAGACATGGTTATACCTAAGAAAGCACTCACTTGAAACATGTCATGAAGCAGTAATGCAGTTTTTTTGCTCTCAACTCCATGTTTCCTAAAAAAGTTGTGGGAGGGCAGGAAATGCACCTGTAATATGAGATGGCTGGGAAGGGGTTAGCTGCTTCCCTTTGCTGATTTTCAGGCACACGCGTGTATGTGTATATTTTATGACTCATTAAAGGTCCCAAATGAGTTGTTCTGAAGGCTGGTTTCTTTTGAATATCCAATACAAATATGATCTTGAGAGCTCTTGGAAGAATTTATAATGTCAGAAGATGTGATATCAAGAGCAGTGAGATATAGAACGCTGAGCATGGAACAGTGGAGGCATTTTTCATAGGTGGTTCAATATACAGTAGTGGTTTGTTTGCACAGGTCTAGTAACTAATTCTGTGCTGGTTTTTAAGGAATAACAAGAATATTGTTTCTAGAGATGTGGGTGTATCAGGGACGGTTAAAAATTATATAAGACATTAATTTAAAGTAGTAAGAAAGCTGTGAAAATTCCAACATCATTCAACAAGAACGAAAAGATTAAGGGGGAAAGGAAGATTAAAGTATTGTAATTTCAATTTAAAAAACATTAATTTTGGATCCTCTTCATTGTGTTTGTATTTTCAACTAAATAGAATTAAACAATTTTACTATACAAATGAATGAAGTCTAGATTTGTTATCACAAGAAATTTTTAATATGGTTTGTGACAAGCAATATCAAAGTTATCAACTCTCAAGCTTCATGTTGTGAAACCAGACAACTCGCAGCAACAAAAAAAGTTGTGCACTGATAAACATAGGAGGAATATTGTATTTTTTTAATTAAATATGAAAATGAGCTGTGTACATTATTTTTTCCTTAGAAAACACAGCAATTTCAAAAGTTTATCATAAAATATTTTCATGAAATGAGTGAACCAGCAAACAAATGCACTTGTGTGCTTTCCCCCCTCCCAAGATACGTGATAAGAGAGACATACGCAAATGTAAAAGTTAACAGAACAAGTGGCGTTTTGTTGTTTGGTTCTTTTTGGAAAAGATGGAATGTAACATTGTGCTGAACTTCCTATGTCACAACAAAAAATATTTGGTGCAATATTTTAACATTTTCTTTTTAAGTTTCAATCTGGTGGAGAAAAATACCTTTTTCTATAATAAAATATGTCTGTTCTTTTTAAAACGTAACTTTTTTGCACAAAATAATTTTGTAAACTGTCATTTCAAGGGCAAGGTAGGCGGTCCCATGTCAATGTCCTCCCCCCCCACTTAAAAATGTGATCTGTTATCTGAAGCTAAACAGGGAAACACAAAAAAGAGCGGAGCAGAGGCTGCTTTGCAAAGAGAAAGAAGGGCGTGTTGGACGGGGGAGAGGGGAGGGAGCATGTGGTGGGACAGAAAAAAGTTAAAGGTCACTTTCGCCGTAGAGTGCCGTGGAGAAGGACATGTAGTCCAGGGCACCAGGTACAGCATCACCGCCGTTGTAGGGTGCCATTCTAGCAATGCAATATTCAGCCTGATCAGGAGGCAGTTCCCGCCGTAATTCATCCACAGTGATGTAGTTCTGCAACGAGGACAAATGATAAGGTGATTGTTACTTTCAGAAACTGACCTTCCTCAGAGGGACAACCATGCCCTGTCCGCCCTGGGGCAGCAAACAACAGTCACGGACAGGACCCCAACAACTAGACTAGTACTGTACACCCACACAGGGAGCTCTCCGCTCATATGCCTTGGTAGGAAATGCAGTCAGTCTCCACCATTTGGACAAGAAAATGTTTTTTACAATGGAGAGAAAGAATGCTTTTTGCAGGAAACACTGGCACACCTAAAGAAAAGACCTGGGGGTAGGTAAGGTGTTAGTGTAAGACTGTGCCTTCCTGTTGACAATGGAAGTCCTGCTGAAAGCAAATGGGAGGAAGCAGAAATTTCACTTGGACCCCGTCTCTCACTGGCAGGAGTCGCTTGTGCTGCTTGGGAGTTGTTCCCCCTCTTCAGAGCAAGGACAGGAGCCAACCCCACTAGCTCTGACTGGTGGCACTAAGGCAGACAGCAGACAAACACTTCGTATTGCTTCCACAGTTTCCCCAACAATCCTTGCCTTTCACAGCCACCATTTCTAATAAGCAAGCAAAATTTCCTATATAAATTCGGCTTCTGGAGACTCACTGAGCTGAGATAAGGTAGCTTGGCTTCTCTCCATGCAGTAAGTAACAATAGCTGCCTGTTTGCTAACTGGTATGTTGTCTTTGGCTAACTGATTCATGGGCATTTGCAGTCGTCTGAATAATGGTTCAGGTTTCACGCCGTCTCTCTCTCTCCTGTGACTTTTAATTCTTTCCCCCTTACCTGCCTTTCAGTTTAATGATTGAAATGAGTAAGAGGTATTTTTCTTCATAATGAAATACTGTCTGATTCATGTTAGAGTCACCAGAGCATATTAAACACTGACAAATATATTTAACATACTGTACAGAGTAAAAAAGTTAGTAAGTAATACTGTATCCAAAAGTACCTATTTATTCAGTGATTAGCTTATCTGAATAATGTGGAGTTTTCAGGCAATAGGACTGGCTTCAGTCAGGTAGATGCCTAAAGGATGGAAATCATGAACTTCTACATTACAGATTATGAAAAAGATTATTAGTGAAACAGGAAACCAGTACTGGATGTAAGGGAAAGCCATTACAATCTGAGAAATGGTATCCCACTTTTCAAGTGAGATGAATAAAATCATTAGCAAATATAGAGATATATTAATACTGCATGCACATATTATTTGTTCAATTACATAAAAGATTAGTGGGGATTGTTATATGAGAAAAATAAGATTACATAAATATTTCTATCAGCTGGTTCCACTAGTGATGCAAATTTAGAAAATCAATACTTTTAGTATCATCCTGTGAGTTTTCCTACTTTCAACCAATTTCTATTATTAAAAGATGCCCCTCTTGCAGATACAACACATCCTCAATGAAAAATATACTATTGATTGTGTAACAACTGATAGTGACACATGTATATCTGAGAAAGATCATCTCAAGTTTACAGCAGTCAGTAATTAATAGTTTTTCAAGACTAATCAAGAACCATCTGCTGAATTCGTTCATACATTTTAAAATAACAAATCGCAACCAAGCTGTTAATTAAATTTTTAAAGTAAGAGTGGGCAGCAAAGTTCTGACTGACAGCTGAACAGGACTTTCAAGTGCCTTGGCAGGTTGCTCATTAACCCACACTTTAGCCCTGCACTCCTCCAGCACTGCACAATGTTCCTGTGAAAATACCCTCCATGCTAGAGAGTGCTTTCCTCGACACTTTCTCTCAGAGACAAGAGAGAAAAAGGAAAGCAGGAGCAACACAGATGCAGAAAAGGAAGGTGTGGAGCCTGACCTTATCTCCAGCCAGGATCTTGAAGGAAGCCATAACCTGGTCAGCAGTATCTGTATCTGCTGTCTCCCGGGACATGAAGTCGATGAAGGCCTGGAACGTCACTACACCCAAGCGGTTAGGGTCGACGATGCTCATGATGCGGGAAAACTCTGCCTCTCCCTGGAGAACAAGAGAGTCATGTAAGCCTGGACATTTGGGCAGCAGTGCTATGAAAGTGGGAAGAAACTGTTCAGCAGCATATCTCACAGCTAGAAAAACAAAGCCAAATAGAAACCATTTCTAATTGCTTTATCAGGTCATTCTTTTTTAGCTTGGTGTTATGTACAAATGCTTCCCACTAATTTGTCCTCTGGAATAAAATACTGTAAGCTGTGCCTCAGGATAACATCCAGCTCCACCTAGCTCTAGGACAATGCTCCTATCAGGGAATAATAGATGCAAATTTCTCTGTAATACATGTCATGCTAGCTGTCTGTAGCAATATTTGAAGATCTGTGTTCCTCAAATCCTTTTATTTACTAGAAGAGAACTTTTACAGTTCTCTTCAGCTGCCAGAGCAGAAACCACCAGAAGAAGCACCTCTGGGGTCTTTAATAGTATCTGGTTCATCTCAGCCAGACAGGCTTTGGAAAGTAGGATTTGGATATCTGGAGTGGCCCAAGGAAGTAGCCTTTACAGGGAAGATCCTACAGAAGTATGCTACAGAGGCAATAACCTTGTAGCATACTTTTCTGCATTTTTTTTTTTTTTTGGCATATAAGCAGAAGGTAATCTATTCCCATCTCCAGGACTCCTTCCTCCCCAGGTAAGGAGGAGGGGAGAGCAGAGCAGAGTCTCCTCCTGGGAACAGGTTCTTCTAGCATATCTAGAACAGTATACCTTCAAGAGTAATTAAGGTATCTGATCAAATATTACTGCAGCTTGGCACACTACACTGAAATGTCTATATTCATACTGGGCTGATGAGTAAGATGAATGAACATTGCTTTGTCTGACATCAGGAGCAAAGATACTGAGAGTACAGCTGAATATTTCTGCACTATGCTCTCTGCTGTGTGATAAGCATCAGTCTTTAGTGAAGCTGTTCCTATTACTTATCATGCCTCTCAAGGCGCCACATGTTACTGTTCTGAATATGCAGGTACTCTGGTGAGGGAAAAGCTTCAGTGAGGATGACTGGAACTTGAACTTACTTACATGTACAGGAAGAGAGATGTGAAATAAATGACAGGACTGAGAGGAGCAGCGTTTGAGTGTATTCAGAAATCAGGTTGTGTATACTTCCAGATGAGTTCAATTGATGCTTAGTGCTGGGGAGGTTGTATGTGCTATGCAGAGCGCAGGTACTGATACAAGGAAGTTTATTGTTTCTTCCACTTGTAGCTACACAGTTTGATAAATATAATCCCTATTTGAAACACACAGGACTCAGGCAATGATTTCCATTTTTTTACCTTCAGCTACCACTGTGAGACAAGAATTTTATATGTACAACTAGTACTAGATTTAACATCCATTGCTGATAATTCTGGAAAATAAGGCTGTATTTACCTTGATTCATTCACTACACATTCTCCCTTTATTTTTGAAGGTGCCTACGAGAATCACTTTGAACAGGACTGACAGAGAGCTCTACATTACCATATTGTAACCCATGGAGATAAGGCAGGCTCGGAAATCTTCACAATCCATCATACCAGTCTTCTTCTACAGGGAATGATGCAAAGATGGAAAAAGCCAAGAGGGAAAAGGTAGACAGTCCAGGGAGAAATGAAACCACAGGAGACATTACAAAGAATGAGTTTCAGGGGGGAGGAGATGGAAGGAAGGATTTACAGAACAACGAAAAACAATAGAGGAAAGGTAGTTTATGAAGCCATGAAGAAGCAAAGGTGGTTTTGGACATGGAATAGTTTACACACAAGGAACATATTGATGATTAAAAACAAAGGAATGAAGATATCAAGCAAGACAGGTTGAGGGATGGACAAGAAAAGGAGTGTTAAGTGACACAGAAGTAGATGGAATAGTTTGAAGACATAAAAGGAATTCTCCCAAGACAAACAATTAGGGAATTAAGAAGGAATAGATACCAAAATACATTTAAGGAGGAAGTAGTATAGAGAAGTGATGCATATATATAGACAAACACAAGAACAGCAATGACAGATGGATTAAGACAAACAAAAAAAGAAAGGAAAAAACTGTTATTTTTCACAGTTTAACACCTGACTGTGTTCACCACTAGCATTCAGTACCTGTGCATCGTTTCCAATATCGTAACCCAAGCTGATGAGACAGGCTTTGAATTCCTCAGGGCCAAGTGTGCCGGAGTGGTCCTGGTTATGCGGTGTGCCAGGCAGCAGGACATGCAGTGCCAGTGGGGTGATGGTGTGGGGCAGAAGGAAGGGAGACAAAGAGGAGATCAAAGGGAGATGGAAGGACAACAAACAGGTGCACCATGCAGTGGGTGAGGAGAGAGGGAGAGGAAGAATGACATGCAGATAGAAAGACAGGGAAGAAAAAAAGTGCACAACATTAGATATCACAATGACATTTCTCCTGAGATGTGCTAAAAATGCTCTTGGAACAGTTCCTTCTCAGAGAGCTCGTCACATCTTGACAGCATTTGAATGACAAAAACAGTTGATGCTCAGAAGCCTCAAGATCTCCATCTCCCAAGTAAATTATTCATGTCACTACTTGTTATCCATAGTGCCAGAAGCCCTGTGTTTCACTAGTAACCCAGAGTGCAGGTAAGCAGGCAGAGGCGGTGGGAAGCATTGCCTTAATCTTCTAAAGTCCCACTAAAGGAGGAGGTGAGGGCAGGTGTGTTTGGCAACACACTCAAGGAAGCTTAGGGCATCCCGGGAACAGACAAGGAAAACCAGCTGAAGCTCAGGGGAGCAGTATTAAGGCTGTATTTGAGAGACCTGCACATGAGGTAGAGCTTTGACTGGTAAAGCTATTTCACTTGAATGAAATAGCTCTGCAAACAGCACTGCTGTACAGCACAGCACAACACAGCTTGGCAGCTACTCTTCCCTTTGCTCAGTTCTTGTTCCCCCAGTGTTTGGATGTAATCATTAAACTATACACAAGCTACCACAGGAACTGAGAATCCCCACAACAGCCTGCAGAATTTCAGCTCAGGGCAGTCCCTGAGAAGAAGAGCCCCTGCCTGCTGCCACCATCTCTGGCTAGATCAAGGAAGCTACAAGACAGGACAGTAGGGCCAATTCCAAGTGACTTTTCTCAAAAAAATCAGCTTTTAAAGTTAGCATTAAGCCTTTATGAATCAAATACACAGTTGAAGATAAGAAAACCATGTTCTCTCTGCATTATCATTCAGACTGTTGCGGAGGAAGGGGCAAAGATATGAAGGTCAAAACATATGGGTCCCTCTGCTACGAAAAGAAACCACCATTTTGGTTTTTCTTAGGCAGTTAGAAAAGGGCTGAAATAACCAGTGTTCAGCAATCTGAAAGTGTGGCCAATCTCTGCAGGCAGGCTGCAGCCCTGTTCTCTGGATACCTTTCAAACAGTCTGGCTGATGGAGCAAGTGGTGGAGAACAACCTATATTTGCATCACTGACTTGGTATCTCTGCAGGCTGCTCATGGATTTCCAGACAGCGTTGAAGGGGTTGATAATGGAGCCAGTTTCAGGCTTGGGCTGCTGCCTCTGCTTCCCTGCATGACACCTTTGTGATTCGGGTTGTAAACGGAAGAGCTGCAGACAGGCTGGCAAATTGAGGGGAGGATAATTTCCTTTAAGGAATTCCTTTCTTATTGTACCCGCTAGTGCCTTGGCATGTATTTCCACAGTAAGGCAAGGCAGGCTTTACATCAGGGTTTATCTACGTCATGCAATGCAGTGGTGCATATAGTTTCTCCTGTTTGCTCCTGTTTCTTCAATACAGATTTATGTGATGGTACATCAGTGGAAGACAGCTGCTCCAAATACCTTTATAAATCAAGATAATAGTCTGCTCTCTGGAAAAGACGGGGTGAAAGTCTACTTTCCTAAACAAGCCTTCAAACTTTCTATATTTTAGCTTTATCAGGAAACTTAGCAGTTTAGTTTCCTGTGAAGATACACTTCTCCTCCCAGGCTAATGGTCACTTAGTAGTCTTCACAGGAATGACTGCTCCACAGCAGCAGCGTTTTTAAGAAGGAAACTTCTTCTATTGATCTAGTTTTATCACAGTGACTGTTTGCTTTTTATTGCACTGTGCAGCCTACATGGAAGCTTGTAAGCTTACCAAGCTGCAGTCAGCAGTGACTTACCCTGTCAAAATGGTTGAAAGAAGCCCGGAACTCATTCATCTGTTCCTGGCTGATTCCTTTGGCATCACGGGTCAGAATCTGGTTTTCCACTTCGTTGATGGTTCTAGCAATTGTTGTTAGTAACTGTTCCCAGCCCACTCGGATATGCTGGAAAAAGAGGACAGGATAATTTTAAAATTAAAAAGTAGCTCTTCTGCTTCTGAGGCCAATGGATCAAATGTGCCACTTGTTGCAAATTAAGTGATCCTGGTGGGTGGCCAAGGCAGGAGAAGTCCATTTGCTCAGAAAAGCTTCCTTCCCATCTGCTGCATGAGCCAACAAGATGTTTAAAATCTGAATTTTGATGGAAAAAAATATTGAAGAGGCCAATTCCTGATCTTAAGGAAGCCTTGGTCCTATTACAAAGTTCCTTTGCCTTGTCAGAGCAAGATACTGGGGGCCTTTTACACAAATAAGAATCAAACCCAGTGCTTCTAGGACTTAGCTGGGCAGAAAGTTCTCCTTACCAAGAAAATAAATAAACCACAGTCCTTGGAAGACGCTGGCGCTCCACTGCCTCTGCTGTTGCTTAATGGAGAGCTGGCCAGAAACCAAAAGACAAGTTTCAAAGCCTGTCTGTGTTCTGCTGGACTCATGCTGAACTCAGATTGCTTCCAAGAAACCTCACATTGTCAACAGAAAGCCAGACTCTGATTTTAAAAAGCTTTTGTTGGACTTTTTTCTTCTGCCACGCTGTGGCAGCTCAAAATCACCAGCACTCCCCTGGTCTTTCTAATCCCAGCTAACAGGCTGCCACAGCTGGGTGGCAGGAGAAACAAGACCAGCCAATTTTCAAGCAATACTGTTGATCTCATTCAGGTTATTTCTGTTATCTGTATTTGGAAGTACATTGGAATGGGTTGGCATGAAGTACAACAAAGCAAAAAAAAAAACTCAGCAACATGTTGTTGCATGCTTGGCCACATTGCCAAGCTTTCCATTTTCCTGAGAACCACAACACGTTGCCAGAGCTGGATGTGGCTGATGCTAACTGGCCACAGCCGATGAGGCTGTCTGATCTGCTGCCAAAACTTTTACCTCCATGGTGTAGTTGGTGTGCTTGTTGTCAAAGATAAGTGCTTCCTGGATCTGTTGGTGGTCTCCTTCCAACTGGTCAATCTTTGGTTTGTAATTCACAATGCTTTTCTCATACTGCCGCAAGTGGCTGAGCTGGTCCTCCAAGGTCCCATGCATCTCTATGGAAATGCGGCCAATCTCCTGCATTAGCAAAGCCAAAGGAGTTAGACCCCATTGGAAGAACAAGCCTCAACATGCTTGATATTTATTGCAGCTATTTCACACTCACACAGGATGATGATTCAAAAAAAAAAAAAAAAAAAATCTCATGGAGCAGTTACTTTAAATGAGCCAAAACAGTGTCAGCAAAAAATTTAGCAGAGCCCTGAACATTTTCCAAATGAGGTTAGTCACATGAGATGTGTCTAATACAAAGACACCAAAAAAAAAAGAAAAAAGAGGACTGCAGTCCATAAGCTATTAGTGTACTAAGCCAGGTCGTTTTCTGATGTACTGTCTGCCACTAACTTAGACCCTTCATACAAACATATTTCTGTAATCACTCTCTTCTTCACAGCTCCTGCCATCAGTAATAGCTTTGTGTTTTTCCATTTCATCAACTCCAATTCCTTTAACTCAAATCTTACATAAAGAAAGATGTCCCTTAAAAATGTCTCCTCTGCTGATGTTTGATATGCTAATTGTATTTATTTTGTCATGCATATCAAGACGATTGCTGTGAAAGCAGTTACATAAAATATGCTTCTGATGTAGGGTCTTTAATTTGCTGCATATAAACACAACTTTATTAAAATACCAGTGTTCTCCATTTTAAGTCATGCTTTTTATCTCTGTACTAAACAGTAAAAAGTGCTTGTAAAAAGTACAAGCACTTCAGTAACTGATATCAATCCTGGGATTCTTCATATTTTCTATGAAAGTTTCTCTTGCTGCAAACTGAAGGAAGAATGACCATGACGGTGGTCAAGAAGGACCAACGATAAGAATATAAGTGATGATCACAGAGGAAAAGACACTGTTTCAAAATAAGCAAAGCACTACCTCCATCTTGGTCTGGATCCAGGGTCCAATGACATTTGCCTGTGCACCAAACTGTTTACGAAGTCGTTCATTTTGCTGCTGGCGAGCATGTTCTTCCATCAGGGCTTGATCCCGTCTGGGAACCAGTTGCCGCACCTACAGCAAAGAGTAACAAAGCGCACAGTTTATACATACAAAGGCACATGTATAGTAAATGTAGAAATTGCCGCAAGGAAGGGAGGAGTGGGTGTTTGCACTGAAAACAAGCAGTCATACGGTTTAGGACAGGGTGGGAAAGCTCATGGAATGTGAATCCTATCTGCTGTAGGATGCATGCTGCAAACTCATCTCGGACCATGGAAGACCAGAAGAAGCTTCCATTCACTACTTGGGTTTTTGGTGGCTCATATTAACTCAATTGCAGGATCCTGTTCAGATCTCGCTTTGGTGATCTTGTTTGGTAGTAAGAACCATCAGCACAGCTGCTATGGAGAGTAGCTGCTCTTTCAGGATTACAGCAAGGGAAGACTACTTGGCTGCGGAGATAAAACATCTGAAGGGTTGAATGGTGAAAAAGGATACTGACTCACATGCCATACTTACTTGCTTTTCAGCTCAACTGAGGACTGAAAACCTCAAAGCTTTTAATTTAGCATCTTTCATTATAAAAATAGCAAGTAAAAAGGATCTGACACCCTTAGGGATTGATATGAAAGACCTCCTCCACTTCCCAAGCACATGGCAATTGAGTCAAAAACAAATGACCAAAAATCCTAAAAGCTCAGCAGTAAGCATAAGAGGGCAATTGACGAGTAAGTAATCCACTTCCTGGCGTCCCACTGATAGAGCAGCAGCATCCTCACGCACTAACTTGCAAGGCTGGAAAGAACTCACGTGTTCCCATTTGCCATTGATCTCCTGCGGGGTGATTGTAGTGTAAGGATTTGTTCCTGCCATGTTGACATGGTATGTCTGGACAATCTTTGAGACTTCATTGTGGATTCCCAGGATGGCCTGTCTCTCCTTGTCGGCATCTGGCAAAGTGGCTTTGAACTGTTCATGGGCTGTGGTCAATCCCTGCAGAAGAAAGGCAGCAGCAAAGGGAGGGTAAGAGCATTAGTCACTGAATAGCTTCTTCAGCAAATATATCCCTGCAGAAGTGACTGCAAAAGTTTATATATTCCCAGGACACAAAGCAGGCTACTCTAATATTCTTTTCAAGTTCTCTCAGCATCACTAAACAGGCTGCTTCAAGTAGTTAAATGATGTGAAGTCTTGTTTTCCCTCTGTTTCTGTCCCGTGACCAGTGACAGAGATAACATCCCAGAAATGGTGGAATAAATCTGGTTCATAATTTAGGGGGAACTATTTCTCCAACACTGCTCAATGACTATCTGTCAGCCCCTTTGGGAAGAAGATCTGACTACTAGCATTACTTTAAAGCAGTCATGTCTCATTAGTGTAAATGTGCCATGTTTTTTGTCTCCCACTGGGTACGTACTAGTTCTACACCTAACATAACTAGAGACGAATAATATGAGTCAGATGAGTCACATTCAGTCTGATCAGAGTCAGTTAGAACTAGGTGAATGTCTTCCAGCCAACAGCAAACTCGCACAGGCAACATATGCTCCTGCTGCTGGAAACGAGCTCCTTCTCCCTGAACAAAACAGGGTCTTTCTGTTCCCCATCTTGCTGCGGTGCCCAGATTGTCCTCCAAGGACCGACGGTGAGGGCACGCTTGCTGGTAGTTTGTGGACAGCTGAGAAGCCAGTTGGTCCTGGCTCATCTCCCACTGCTTCTACAGGCCTTTAAGGTACTTCATCCCAGAAGCCTGGAGGATCAAGACGAGGAAAGCAAATGCAGGGAAAGAGGCAGCAAAAAGAATCGGGGACAGAGAGGCACGTGCACGGATAACCAAGGGAACAGTGTGGACAGAAGAGAGAATGAAAGTAAACTGCATGATTGACCACTCTCTTACAACACACACACTGTAACTACTTTTTGTAAAATACATTCCTTACATGGTGACTCATTATTTTGCAGCTGCTGCAGTGGCCAGAGATGTAATGCAAGTCTTGGGGGGCTGGGAAAGATACTGCAGTCACAAAGAGATGATGGAAGTGTTTAAATGCTGTTCAGATTTGCTCAGCATTATGAAAGACTTAATCAACCCCTTTGTTCAGGAGGGAAGGGTGGACACAAGTCCACCAAGACACAAGTAGCAGCTCAGTAACTGAGTTGATACCAGGCTAGGGCTATTTTATTACCCCTCCACCCTCCTGGCTGCCGTGTGTTCTCTGTTGGTCTCCCATTTGTTGCCTCACTGATGGCCATGTTGCTGTCAGTCATTCCTGCAAAGAGCTTACTTGGATTTTTTTTCATGAGCCAATCAAGCTGGAGAAATAGAAATACTGACTGCAACCCAGGGAAGAGTACTTCCTGCTTTCAAAGGTCCAGAAAATTACCTGTAGATACCTCAACTTGCTTTCCTAACACCTTTTCAGAATGGGGAAAACTGAGATACTGTCTCTGTTGTCTTGCAGGATGCAGGAAGACTTTCACTTCAAATGGTAATCCACGACCAAAGGGGACAATTCTGATCTTCCTTGTATTCAGCACCAAAACCTAGCTGGCAGCTCAAAAACTTCCCTCACGGCACATCCTATCACATAGGGCCAAATGACCTGAAAATGACATTTTATGGGACAACTGACCTGCAGACCTGTGAGCAGCACTAAGCTTGGCTCATGTGGGTTAAAAAAAAACCCACAAGATCCTAAAAGATTCTCTCAATTTTCAGACTTTCATTAATAAGACTGTGGAGTTACACTGAAAAATCCACTTTCATTTCTTTGTGTCTAGCTAGGATGGCATAAGCATGTTTCATACATACTGAGACCCATTTTTGGGGCAGAAATCAATGAAAAACTTACTCCTTTGTGTTTCTCTTGCTAAGGCTCATTCACTAGAGCAGAAGAACCAAAACATACCCTGCAAACTCAGCACCACTAGGCACCCAGGAGACCCCTGACTTCTCTCTGTCCCAGCCTGACTAGTAAAAATAACTGCTCTGTACCTGGATCTCCTCAATGGTGTGAACAATGAATGTGTCCTGCAGGTCCTCCATGGCCCCTTCCATCCAGTTATTGAAAGGGGCAGCTCGTTTGGCATATTCCAGGTACAACTGGTCAATCGTTTCCAGTAGCTTCTCTGTCCTCTGGGCATGCATGAAAAAAGAAAGAAAAACAGGAAAGATGGTTAGAAAAGAATAATCACATATATACGTGGATTATCCAAACCGCTCCTTCCTTTCAGACCTCCTTGGTGCACCCAGGACTGTACTATGGTAAAAGTCTTTCTGCTGTTAAGAGATTACACACAGCATGGATTTCCTCCTCTGAGGGAAAAATCTGAGGTCCTTTGAAGTAAAACAAAACAAGGGCAGTCTTTTCAAGCAGAATGAAACTACAAAACCCAGAAAAATAGAAATAAATCAATAGCCTGAGCAAACGAATGGCACCATTATTGGGCTGTAAGGGGAAAAGCAGGCTAAATATACTAAAATTTAGGCCTTGTTTACAGACCGGGATGTTCTAGGAGTGCACAAAAGATCTGAAATTGATTGCTCGTGCCCACTGCAGCTTCCTTCCCACAAACAACCTGACCTACCCACATAACCCCAAAGGTCCAACTTGTAACATGTCTCACCTCCAAGGCTTCTCGACGTTTCTGGGTTAGGGCACCTAGATTATCCCACTGATCACAGATCTTCTGGCACCTGGCATTGACACTGGGAGAGTCGTAATAGTCCAGCTCGCTATAAGGAGTGGGGAAAAAAAGGACAAGAAGTCAAATAAAGACCTTTTAGAAAAGAAAGAGAAACCCATTAGAAATCTTTATCAGCCTGAGGACAGATGCAGACAAAAAGCTCATGGTCTCTGCAAGTAAAGCGAGCCAGTAAGACAGCAGTATATAGTTTTGGGGACTGTATGTTATGGTACCTCAAACAACACAGAACAGGAAGAAAAACAACCACCACCCAAGGCCTCAACAAACACTGCTGCTAACTGCCTGATAGGAATAACTTGGCGCTGGGGGAAGGCAGTATAGACTTTTGCTCAAGCTGGGAATAAGCAGGCTATAAGCAGACTATGCCCCTGTATTCTGCTTAAGAACATCATGCATGCTAACTATGTGCATCTTGTACATCAGAACGAGCAGTGAAGATTTTATTATGAATGCAAAGAAACTGTTTAAAATAGTTCTAAAAGTTGCATAGCATGGGTGGCAAGGAATAGCTAATTTACACAATCCGTTCATTTATTTAGGACAATCCCAGAATTACAGTGTAGGTTTCTCTCCTATATGCCTGACAGGGATTGCTTTGCTGACATGTCTATAGGCTGGCACTCATGGAAGACAGGCTGACAAGTGTATGGCTGGGGAAAGAAGAGCCAGGCGGCAAGCTGAAGCTTGTGGTCTTGTATTGCTTTGTGCTCTTCGTTCTGCACATGGTCAAAGATGGAGAAACCTGCAGGAAGAGGGTGACCATCCAAGCTGGGAAGTGTCAGCCATGAAAAAGAAAGCAGAATAACTCACTGGGCTACTGAGTGTGTCTGATCAACATTTCTCCAAGTAGTAATGCAGGTTGCCTTGCCTGCCCTAGCCTTGTTTCCCACCACCATTGTATCGCCCTCCTGAGGTATGTGGGCACAACTGTGGAGTCTTGCAGTAAACTAGCCAGGAAACCGATTTGTGCTAAAAATAACCTCTTTGCTGGGTTTTTAATCCAGATCAGTTCCTTGGTCTACTTTGTTGCAGAGCCAGCACTGCAGACGGAAGAACTGCTTCTGAAAGCCTGGCTTGTAACACACCTGTGCGGGACCACTACTGCTGGGGAGGGGAATGTGCTGTGTCCCCAAATACGCCTGGCATGGACAGCTGCATTGGCTTCCTCCAGACTCTTTCCGTCTCCCTGGCAATGTATCTCTGGGGGGAAAAGATTTCAGGACCTGGCATCTTTGCTGAGATGGAAGATGGCTTTTGGAAGGACAGCAGAGCCCACTGTTCTCATACTTTGGAAGAAATCCCCTCTCCCCCAACTTAGGGCCCACCCTCCCCTATTGTTCTTAGAGCAGCAGCTGCTTTGGCTGGCATGTAGCATGTGCTTTGGAAGTGGTAGGTCAGCTAATGCTTGCTGACTAGCCAGCCTCGGTTTTAATCTTACTGACATGGAGGATTGCCTTGAACCCTCCTCCTGTTCCAAGGTCAATCCCAGAGCAGACAAGGCAGCAATTCTGTAAATCTGTGTTGTTAAAGGAGGTAACAGTCTTGATCCAATAATCCCAATTTTTTAGAGAAAAACAGTCCTTCAGCCGAAGAGTACTGATCTTAGCCCAGACAATAACTTGAGATAGGCCAGTGTGATATATAAATATTTTTAAAATAGGAAACAAAGTCAAAGCCAAGTTGTTCACACTGTTTTTGCCAAGAAATGTGCATGCAGGGTTTCAAAATATCTCTCTCTGTGCTGCAGAGGCCAGCTTTTTACCTGCCTGCTATCCCTAGCAATCAACCTCCCACCCTGAGGAGACCCCAATTTCTCCCGGTAACCTGCATCACTTGTCACTCCAGGAAAAGGAGTGGAGGTGACAGTTTCCAAGCTGGGGGAAGCAGGGAGGGAGCTGAGCTGCTGTGACAATGCCCTGGAGCAAGTGCTGACCATAGTGCATAGGTGCAGTACTCCTGGGGCAAAGGGATAGGGTGGTAGCAGAGGCCACGATTGGCTTAAGCATCAGCAGATTTTTTTCGTGACAGAATAAGGAGCATTTTTTTGATACAAGAAAGCAAACTGAGAGGCTGGAATCCTCTTTTGTTTCCTTCTGTGCCTGGAAAAACATGACGGTGTTATAACTCTGAAACCTAGCAGGCGCCAGTGGCAGGTCAGGCTCTTTAGGAAAGGGTTCGCAGAAGCATTAAAAGCTGGAAGAGGATGGAAACTTGGCTTGGGAATGTAATTCTGCCACCCCCTCATCAGCACCCACAATTTATCCATTTTCTGGCCTGCTCTTCTGGTGCATCCAGATACTGGAGAGAAGTATCCTAGATACTGTTTGGAAACATTGGGACTTCCCAACATTTTTGGGGAGTGATTTGTGGCTCTCCAGAGGGCAGAGGGCAAAGCTGATTAAGCCTTTCTGGCCCCAAGGATGGGACGTGCGCTGGGGTCCCGTACTTCAGCTCTTGTGCAATAGCAGCAATCTGTTCCACGCGGTCCTGGTGTGCAGCCAGGTCACTCTCAAAGGCCTCATGTTTCTTCAGCAGGGCCTTTATCTCGGAGAGGGTAGCAGTTTCGTAATCCTTCTGCTGCAGCATTGCTTCCTTACCTGGGGAGGGAGCCAAAGGACAGTAGAATGAAGGACAGGACCCAACTCCCCCAAAGCCAGCTCCTCCACACTGAGGCAGCCTCAGGGGCCCTCAAAAGGGCATCTGCCCAACTCCAGACACTCTGCCCAAGGCTTTCCCTCACGTGTGCTGGCCCAGAGACACAGTCCTCACTTTCAAATCACAAAGTGTGAGTTTGCCATTAGCAACAGAGAGGGCATATAGTGCAGCTCAAGCCAGCGCTGTCACGGTTTACACTGGACGCATCTCAGTACAGGCGAACTGGGCTATGCTGGTCCTGTAAATGCCAACTGTAGCATTTACCATACGATAACTTTTCCTCTGCTCTGTAGCTCTTTTCTATCCAAAGTTCTCACTTTGCAACAGTTACGGAATGCTGATGTGGCCACATAATGTAGCAGAACAGAGATCAAGCTGATTTTCATGCATTATTTTCTATTAAAATAAGAAATTAACCTAGCAGTCTCAAGAAGAAAATCTCATGGAAGGACCTATGCATGATCCATCTCCTCCCTACATAATGGACGGCACTGTGTCAGGTAATAGGAAGCATGTAGGTTGGCATTACCATCTGTCCAGGACTCATGAATGGATGCCTTCTGCCGGAACTTCTCTGCCAGGTGATCCAGCCTCTCTAGCCTCCGGATCTCATTCAACAACCACTCCTCATAGCCCTTCTCAGCCTGCTCTAGGCCACCCCAGGCATTGTTTATATCCTAGAGACAGGAGCACAAGAAGAAAAGGCAGGTTAGAAGATGGGGGGGGGGGAAGGTGTACATCAGTATTAGTCTCCATGAGCCACATGGCTCTAGTTGGTTGGAGGGAGTGGATGGGATCTTTTAATCTCACAGGGATGTGCACACAGATCAGTAAGATGAAGTGCCAGGCAGGACTAGCAGTGTCAGGATATACCTGTCCACACAAGAGTCCCTCTTGAAACACTTCCCCACATGAAACTTCAATAAAACCCAACCATTTTTCAATGAGAAAAAATGAGGCACCCAGACATGTCCTTATAAAGGCATGCAACTTGTGAAGAGCCTCAGAATATGGATTAGATACAGGGAAGCAATGATCACTTGACCCTCTCTTATTATGGTCTCACTGAACTGTATTCTGTAGGGTTCATACCACAGAGTAGGTTACTCTGAAGGTGGGCATTCTCTGCCCACCCATGGGCAGAAAAGGAGTCCCATTTTTCAGGCATTGCTGGGGTAAATACCAGCAGTTATCCCCACTCACCGAGACCATTTTCCCTTCTGAAGGCATGAAGGCTGGCCTGTTGCTGAGCCGCAGCTTGGTCTGCAAGGTGTTGAAATTGATCTCGAGTTGGCACTTCTCTTGGACCTTGGGGGGCTTGTGCAGGCGGCGGTAGTCCCGGAAGTCCTCCAGTTTCTGCTGCATGGCTTGCATGGTGTTCTCTGGAGCCCGGTTCTCCAGCCAGGGGATGGTGCGACGAATCCACTCCAGCAGCTGAAAAGAGCAATGACAAGAAGCCTTGAACTGAAAATTGTGTTAAAACTATGGGTGATCTCACCAGGGACCGTTTACTTTTATGTTTGCTGTCAGAAAGATTCTGCCACCAGCAGGGCTTGTAAAGAAAAGCTTGCCAGCTTTTTTGGAAGTACTTTTTTTTTTTTTTCATGAGTAGCCCATTCCCTACCACACTAAGCAGTACTGTTTGTTGCAGCGCTGCCAATCCAACGTGCTTAGGGCATAGCTTTCACAGAATCAGGACCAAACTATGTCCTCAGATTACACTAAAGACTTAGAGTTTTCCTGAACTGTTGCATAACCAAAGGATGCTGTAAATCACATTATCTCCAGAACGGTCTGACAGGAGGAATCAAGTTCTTGCCTCCAGTTACACTTTTCCCACCCTAGCTTCCTTGAAGTGTTGCTTTTTGAATAGCCCTTCTTAGCAAACCTATTTGGGGAGCCAGCAAAATGCTAATGCAATGGGCAGTCTACAGTGTGAGTAGTGTCCCATGCTTTTTAGACCAGGCTGAAATCAGGCTCATAGGCTATGTTTGCCCTTCTTTCTCCATCTTCCCTTCCCTACTTATCTTCCACAAACACACTCCAGTCCACATTTGGTCACTTCTGTAGTTTCACAGCTGTCAGTCTATCAGCCTGACAACCAGACAGTTTCCAGCTTGTATCTTACACAGATTCTTTCTATCACCAAATGCGTATTTCTTTCCTCAATTATCTCTAACTTCCGTTCTCTCTGATCCAGTTCCTGACCTGATTTGATTAGCATAAAATTTGTATGAAAGATATTATGAAGTTGTATAATCCTGAGGAATGCAAGTTAAACCAGCTTGATTTCTTCATTTACTTTTAGCATTTCTGTGGCTGCTCTTAATAAACTGAGAAACTCAAAGCTGCTCTACGGAAACTTTCTGTTTTGAAGTAGATTGCTCTTGCCTTTAAGGTAAGTTCGATCTTTCATTTTTCTCATGCTAGAAGGGGAAAAAACAAGAATTTTCCAGGGAAGCATGGGCCAATAGCATTCCCCAAGGTTAGCTATCAGCATTAAATGCAATTCCTTTCCACATACCACCACCCAGAAACCAACAGCACCATGGACACCTACATCACTGGCCAGTTTTTCGTAGTCTTCCATGAGCTGTTCATTTTCTTGGTTGACTGCCAGCACTTTGCAGATACGATTTGCTGCTGTCTCCGCCTGACGAAGAGAAGAAAACCAGAAGGGAAAAGCATGAAAAAAAAAAAAAGAAAAAGAAAAAAAACCCTAAAGCTTGCAGTTTAGCTTCTTGCTACATACCTGCAGGTAAAATCTCCTACCCTTAGCTCTAGCAACCTGTCTGTGCTTCAGAATGTCTGTTCTGGCCTCTTTGCTTTCCATCTGACCTTCTGTAATAATGTATTTTTCCCTTCTCAGGTGAATACATTCCTTCAGAGATTCTCAGCTGTACTGATCCCACCCTATGTGTTGTGAGACAACCACACTTCTATGCCTTTTCTGAAGCACCTCCTAGAAGAGGTCCCCGTTCTTTGCTTCCTACCAGAGGAACCCTGGCTGCCTCTTTACAAAGAAGGAGGGTTTCTGCCACCAACTCCACTTCCCTCACCAGCATTTAGAGCTGCAACACCAGTAACTGAGTGGTGTCAAGCTGATGAGACTCTCTACACATGATTTTCCCCCAGGGAAGAAATACTTAAACAGAGTTAATCCATAGAGTGGACTTTGGAAAATTCCTGATTTTGTTTGGAAGAGAAAGTGGTAGATACTCCTTCTAACCTTAAATCCTGCCCAGCTGTCTTCCAGCTTTCCCTGTACTTCTGGCACTCATTACAGGACCACCTCCTCCAGCATCTTGCTGCATGACACCTACCATGTATTCAGGGTAATTTTTTTTCCCTTTCTGGGTAATCTTTCTGCTTACGCTCCCAAAACAAGTCCCACCAAAAAGAGCCTGTTGTTACAATTTAGGGTTTTTTTTTTTTTCCCCCCATTGTGGGACAAAAACCTTATTCTCTGCAAGGAGCTGAACACATTAAAACATTAATTTGGAACAAAGTAAGGATCAGAGAAGTCCCAGCTATGAACTCAGGAGCAATCAGTCCGTCCTGGAGTACCATACATGTGTTTGGCATGGGGACCATACAGCAGGCTGATCTTTGCACAGCATGTATTTGTGGATATCAGCTCCCTTTATCATTATCATAGTGGGTGCCATGCCACAAAGCCTCAAAGGATGTGCTCCTGTGATGGGTGTCAGGATTGCTCAGCACCCTTTTACCGCAGTACAGCTATCCCCCTGGTGCCTGGGGAACCCACAGCACCCCTATGGAGTAGTCGTCCTACAGAGGTGAAGTGGAGATGAAGAGGAGACGGCACATGCCAACACTACAACAGGCCAATTGCGAATGCTGTGTCCTGCCTTAAAACTATGTGTGGGACTGATGCTAAAAGAAGTTTTGCTGAGCTTATAGCTGGTGAGTTTAACCTTTTTCTATTTTTAAAAGGCTTTTTATTATCTGTTTATTCAACCTCCAAGGCCATTTAAGAAAAATCCTTTAATTTTTGCAGCTGATGTGATGCAGCATGAAAAGCAATGGTCATAGGCTTTACAGTGATGTATGGATTGCTAAGGTCCCAGGGGATCTGGTGATCTTAATAATTTGTAAGAAGCTGTAAAAACATATATTCAGTTATCTGTGCCTTCACTAAAGTGGGCCAGCTAGCAGATACACAGATATTAACTAAAACACATCAGAGGGACCTGTACAGGAGAAAGAGCAATTTCACTTAAAAAAAAAAAAATCTCTAAAAATTGCAAATGATGGTTACATTTAAGAAAGCTTGTACTTTGATCTGTTTTTAACTAAAGTTTGTATGTTAATGGAGTGCTTTTTGATTTCCAGAGAAAACTTTATAGACATGGGATAAAATAGTATGTCAAAAAAGACATTGCCAGAGCCCTTCCATGATATGCCTAGTGACTGCAGGGAACTGGTGGTGCCAAATGTTTATCTCAGTCATCCCAGTAGAGATGGTCCCTGTACACTCTTTTAACTTTCTTCTTTTTAGATCCCAGGAGCTCACTGCAGCAGCATCCAGCTCTGTGGGAGTGACCCCATTTCACAGAGGCATATTTACATGTATCCAACAACAGATTTCCTTCAGCTGCCCAAGTTTTTAAATATGTGTGTGTCTGTATACGCATGTTGAACATCTGTCCAAACACAAAAGCCCTCTGAATGTCAGCAGTTATGACATTATTTGTGTTATCCTAATGGCTGAAGTGTAGAGGCTTTCCCTCCCCTACCAGTTGTAGCTTCCCAATGGTTCTTGCCTACTCCAGACTGCTCTATGCAACAGGATGCTGCTGCTGCAGCAGTAGGAAAGGCTCTGTGGCCACTGTCACCATTAATGTCATAAGCACTAACTTGCTCTGAGCAAGGTAGGACAAAAGGATCCCAGTGCTTTCAGGTAACCTCCACAAATACTTGCCATACTGCTGCTGATCTGTGGTGATGGGAACCTCAGTAAACACTTTCATGTAAAAGAAGAGCGGCACACTAAAATGTTCACATGAGGCCAAGGCAGCTCCCCCTACACCTTCATTAGTGGAGCAGAAAACGCCATTTTGGCTTCCCCACACTACTAAAGGCAATGATGCATTTCGGATCTCAGGCTGGCTGCAGACGTGCCAGGATGTCCACGAGGCATGGAGCAGCACTGAGAAGGTGCACCATCCTGGGGTGTAGAAGCTGCACACCTGTATTCTCAGAGAACCTGTGTGAATTGATTAGCTTCAGTGCAGAATCATCCTGACACAGTATACTGCATGCACTCAGAGACTGTGGGGAGGACAAGCCCAGGGCATTCTGCTCGATACCAAACTGCTGTGTGATATCCGTGTAGCGTTTGGTGGTCTCAAAATGGAACTCCGAATAGCCAAAGTAGCAGTAATTGCTCTGCCTTTTGTCTTTTCTGTACTTCTCAACCCTGACTTAGGCCACTCAGCAGTCCAAGTGGGGTTAGCTGTCTCTCTAGTCATGGATCCAGGTCTCTGCTGAGGAGGATCATAATGGAAGGTATTCCCACAATGCGCTACATAGGGAAGATGCCTGCCTGTTGCTGTCCTCTGGCCTCAGAGGACCACCCCAGAATACTGTACGCCAAACACAATCTCTTAATACAATGGTAAAAAGTTAGTTAGACATTTTCACCCCAGAAATCTAGTTTACAAAATATTAAGCCAACCAGTAGTTGCATGCATTTAGTGTGAAAGTCAGAAGCAGTTAGAAAACAAGCAAACCAACCAAAGCAAGTATACCTACAAATATACATATATATATATATATAAAAAAAAATGGCATAAAGAAAAAGCAGCCATCTACACACACGTCAGGCTTGGGGACCCTGTACCTTCAAAGGCTCAGTATAAGAGAAGTAAAAGAAGCAGAAAGCAGCTCATGGGACTTCCCCTTCAGGACTGGTGGCAGTAATGAAAAATCTGAATGAAAAATGGAGCGATATCACAGTAAGTCACCTAACCACACACAAGGTGGCAACACATTATAATCTAGGCTGGGGCTTGTACTCAGTGATCACTTTGCATTTGCCTGGGGGTTTGAATTTGTGTCACTCAGCAGTTGGCTAACATATGGCTAGGGCAGCTCCCAAAAGGAGCTGTGCCCTCCCTGCCAGGGCACAGCTGAGTCGCTGGCCCATCAGGACTGCTAAAAATTAATAAATTATTAAATCTTTTATCTTCCCTATAAGCCAGTTAGACTACATGGAACTGAAGCTTTAATAACTAAGAAGCTCCATCTCTAGTTCTTGCTCCAGCTACTTGGTTCAGGTCCTGAGACAGTAAAACATTGTTTTCAGTTATCCCAGGAGACCTAGCATCCACCTAAACTGCTGACGAGAGCATGGGACCTGCTGAGCAGGTTTCTAAATCATGTAACGCCACAAAGAGAAGAGGAAGGACTGGCAAGGGGCATGGCTGCTCCTGCAGCAGGCCACAACCCTCCTCATAGTGTGGTTTGCTGTTTCCTCAATCTGGAGTTGTTTGAGTTAAGCAGACAGCATTGAGCAGTGTCTCAGGGGCACCTGGCAAACAGCAGGCCTTATCACCAGGCTGGCATGAGTTCTAGGACTACAGTCTTTCTGGGCAAGTATCAGCTGGCCAGAGCTTGCAGCCTGGTCTTAAGGGTTTTGAACTATCTACAAAGCGGAGAAGTCATGACTACACAAAATATGTCAAATGGGCAAGTCTACTACACTGCTGCGGGACATATTCCCAGTTCCTTGTAAACAAGACAGTATCACATAATTTATATGGAACAGGGTAGAGAACAAAAAGCTTGAACTAAAGAGCTGCTCCCTGGAACCTACTGCCTACATTTGCCCTCTGAAAGGCAGCATCAGCATGGTGTATCTGCATCAATGCTGCGACCATCAGCACTGCTTTGTACAAAAGAGATGGACTCTTCCTGGAGTCAATTTAGCCCTCAAGCTGGGCAACACATGGACTGTCTCTCAAAGAGAAAAGACCTAGTGAGAGAAAGAAGTTGTGGCTGGGGGAAACAGGGAGATTTTACATCTGCTCATAACATGAAGAATGCAGTCTTGAATTTCGGATCTTATTGTTCCAAAGCCAATCTGAAATTAACCGTGATCTTGCAGAAAGGCTGCAGCCCAGCCAGGCTATGACATGGGAGGAAAGGATGGACCTTTTTCTCCTAGTCAAAGGATTGCAGGGAAATTGCTGTTTTGGAGGAAGTTTGCTCAAAAGCAAACTCTGACTATTTGGTTCCTCTGAGGACAAATGTCCCAATGCCAGGCAAAGAGACTTAGAAGTAAAGAGGAAGAAAGACTGAAGTTATGGAAATGGGCAGAGGAAAGAGAAATAAAAGATACAGGTGGTTTGGGAAACAGGAGAATGACAAGGGTGAAGCAAGGAATGAAGAAATATGTGAGTCTGGGAAAGCTCAAGGCCTGGTAGGAATTGGCTTTGTGGCTGGAGCACAAAAGTGCTACGTAACCAGCTCACAGATGATTCAGCGTAGGACAAGACTACTGACCTAGCTGGGGCTGAGTGTGGAAGGCAGGATGGCAGCTCAAGGGGGACAGGCTGCAATTTCCTGGAGTAGGCTGATTTGATTGTGGTACTTCTGGAGCTGGCCAGGATGATGCCCACTTGTCACTGAAAGGTACTGACTCTGTCAGAGCAGACATTCATCTTTCGATGCCAGCTTTACCAAGTACTTTCTCCACCACTGGGGTGTGGAACTGGAGGGAAGAAGCAGCTCAAGTCTTTCTGAAAGGACATTTTCATCACTTCTTCAGCAAGACTACAGATGGCACATCCAAGCACACTGCTGGATGCTTTGGGTATCCCTGCAAATGCCCTGGGGTGGACAGGGTGGGGTCTGGCACATTCCTCGCTGGAGAGGAGCAGAGGCCAGGGCAGGGAGTGGGGAAGGGGTTGTTAGCGGTAAAGTCTCACCTTCTGCGCCCCTGAGAAGGCGTGGTAGTAACATGAGACATAGGTCATTATGGCCTTCTCATCCGGCCTTAGCGTGCCTATAATATCTGTGCAGAGAAGGAAAAGAGGTTGAAAGGATAAAGTAAGAAGCAGCACATAGAATAAAACAAAACAGTCATGGGTGGCGTGAGAGAGGGGGAGAAAACTTCCCATCATGCATTGCAGGACAGGCCAAACATTTCCATGCGGAGAGCTGGGAATTCAGATCAGAAGGTGGCTAGCAGCGTTGGCTTGTGGCTCAAAGCGGCACCCCTCCTACCCACCCCCAAAATTCAGGGGTATCCAGGGCTGAGGATCTGGGCTATGCACCTTCACAGCTGCAGTCCAGGGGCCTGGCCCAAGGATGCAAATAGGCTGTTTGGAGGTTTGAACGCTGGCGCTCAAGGCATTACTGTACGCTGAGGAGCTAGAGATCAGATCCTTCCTACGCAGTGCGCTTCTTACACAGTATCTCCTCTGCTGCAACGTGCACTGCCTGTTCCTACGGCACTGAAGTACACACAGCTGCTTGGTTTTGGTGAGAGATGTTTACAAAGTCTCACCTACAAAATGTTTTCCTTAAGTGACTCTATTACCAACAGGAAAATGGCTAAGCCAGACACAGCAAAGACTCAACTGCCCCATTTCTAGCGTGGTGGGTCAGAAAACAGGGGGTAAAAGAAACAAATGAACAGGCATCTCAGTCTTGATAATCAGTGCTCTGTTCGCAAAATCACCATGGACATACTCATTAGATATGCTTTGTAAGCCCCAGGTGAACTGGGACTGAATTTGTGGCACAACTTGAGAAAGCAGCAGGTTCAGACCTTGTAGCAAGGGTGTGGGAACCTGCAGCATACGTAAGGTAAAAGATAAAGCTTTGGGTATTCATTGAACCTTTCATAAAACCGCTAAGTCAACTCTGTTCTTCCATCTTTGAAAGAGCATTGTTTCCAGGGGTCAGGCTGCAGTGTCCTGCTGAACAGAGCATCTACGTGGTGGTCTCCACCTTTGTGAGACCAAGCATCCTAGCTCAGATTTCCCAGGAACAGGGGGTGCAGGTCCTCAGCCATCAGGGCAGCAGTTCGGAAGGCAAATGGAGAAGGCAGACCTCCCCACTCCCTTGGATTTGTGTGCATGCCAAGGTGCTAGCATACAAGGTGCCACTGGAAGTACCACTGACTAGAGGGAAATGGGTCTCCTGGCTCCCTTGCCCCATGTATTATGTCTGGGCCACCACTTTGAACCAACAGCCAACTCTACCAAGAACATAATAATAAAGATGCCCGTAGCTAGAGAGGAGAGAGAGAAAGAAAAAAAGGTTTGGACATTAGCAGCAGCACCAGGTGTGCTCTGTGGAGGGTGCTTGGGATCCTGCGATACCTTCTGGGCTCCTGAGAAGGCGTGGTAGAAGCTAGAAACATAGGTCATGATGGCTTTCTCGTCAGGACGGGCAGTTCCAACAATGTCTGTCAAAAAAAACCTCACGTTAAGAGCATAATCAACTGATGGGAGGAAAGCAGAGGAGAGGGAGAACCACAACTGTCCAGGAGGCATGCTGGGTTATGTGCTTGTCATAGCAACTCCACAGGCCTTCCCAGCATTCCCCAGAAGATGTGTCTGTCTCAGAAACCAGGATCACCCTCCTGGTTCCCCTCCCTCATGATAAAATTGCTTCCAGGATCTGGCCAGGCTAATGCAGCCGTATGTTAGCATGTCTCGTGTCACAGCACTTTCCTGTCTTGAGAACATTACTGTCAATGGTGGGTTGAATCAATCCAAACTGGCAGCAGGTTGACATAGCTTTTATAGATGTATTATACTGCAATTCCTCCATGCAGTTCTTCAGGAAAGATCCTCTCTCTCTTCCTTTCCATGCCTCCATCCCCCATTTCAACACAATGATGGCTTGAATTTCAGAAGACCCTTTCATTAGTTTCAGTGGAAACTCAACACCTCCACAGATCAGAATTAATGGTGTGGAGGAATGCACATTAGCTCCACTCCATGAGGGAGGAGAGTGATCAGGAAAGAGCAATGGAAGCTCCTGCAAGGGACCCTCCTCACCACTGCTAGCTTTGCTGAGATCTGAAGCTAGCTTTTGGAGGTGGCTTTATTTCCTACAGAATGGCAGGAAGCACTTGAATCTAGTCCAGAAACCTCATGATTTTCTGTGACCTCAGCATGATGAATGTAGGGAAAGACAGACTCATCCCTGGGGATGGGAAATACTACCTAAGAATATGAACATCCTAGTTACCCAAATACAGGTTCATTGAGTTCAGCTGTCCTATTCCCACCTTATCCCCCTTGTTCCTCTCACTCCCTTATTTAACAAAAGCCTTTAACTGCTTCTCCTGTCCAAACCAAGCCTGAAATACAGCTTCTACCATTGAAACCAGCTGGCTTCAGGCAAACAGCCAACAACCAGTGAACTACTCCAGAGTTACAGACTTCAAAGTCTGTTGCCAATCTGGTCCTGACAAAGCTCTGAAAAGTAATCCTTGCTGTCCCAGGGACCTCAGGGAAGCAGTCACCGTCAGTAGCAAAAGTGCCTCTGAACAACATGGATCTCTGGCTTGGTTTCCAGACCCAGTCAGTAAGGGGTCTTCATGCCCAACACTTCCGAGTAGTCAAGAAGAAGGAGTTTATAATACTAATATCATGCTCCCAAAAGGAAGATTGCCAGCTAACTCAGAAAGAGCCCAGGAAAAAAAAAAACATTCTGGAGCAAAAGGAATGCAGTCCTACACCGTACATTAACTCACTATTAAGCCCGATTCTTGAAAGGGAACACTTCAGTCATCAGTGGACATAGCCATGCGTTACTCATCTTGGCCTAATGTGTCAACCCCAGGTTAAGATCTCCACACCAGACTCAGAAGACTGAGGGGCACAGAAGGAAGAGGTAAGCAGAATATGTGATTCATTATTCCATTGTAAATTTTTCCCTATACATCTAGTATGTGGTGATGGAGGGAGCATTCAGAGGTTACTTAATTCTTGCACAATACAAGTCCACCTAGAAGAAGTGGGAAATTTCTTGAGAAAATACAAGTTAAAAGCCCTGGGTTCTACTTTACCTTCTGCATCCAGCATCTTGGGAATATCCAGATATTTCTCAGCCACATCAAAAGCTGTGTTTAGATTAGTGAGAGGATCATCCTGCAAAAGAAATGGAGCCAGAGCATCAGCATCAACTTGTAACAAGGTAGACAGCATTTCTCTCAAACCCAAGCTATTGTGCTTGGTTTGGTTCAGGTAACGGTGCTGTCCAGCAAAAATTACATGTGAATCCTCATATAGCAGGATGAAATAATTAGCTTCCTTTTGAAAGCAGAGCCTGGAGACTCTTACTGTGATAATTAACATATAATCTATGCACTTGCAACAAGAAGGAATAATACATTTTGTCTTGAACCTATTTTAAAGTAAAATTAGCTTCACATCATACTGATAGTAAACAGCCGTATCTCACATTTACTTCTTATGCTTATATTAGGTTTGCAACTTCCATTTTAAAAAACTGCAGAGCAGTGTTTCTGTTAGAACATCTAAGCAATACTAAAATAGTATCAACACCTGCAATGGGCACTGTCCTTAGCTAGTGTACAGTTTGTTGAACACCAGTTGAGTGGGAGGACGATAAACGTTTTAACAAATCTCTACAAAATAAATATATATAAAAGTATCCATTTTGTCTGAGTATTGCTTTTCCTCCTAGGCGCTGCACAGGACTTGTAATTCCCTTAGTACGTTTCTATTTCTCCTATATATAACCTTCTGCTGTGGCAGGATGCACTTCAGATACAGACATCAATACACAGTAAGCAAATCCTAAACAAAGTTAAATGTGACTTATCACGTCGTAAGTCATATCACAAAGGTAACTAGATTTTAAAAAGCTACACAAGAGAACGTGAAACACAGATGTCACTGGAAATGAGAGACCTCTGCAATTTTTTTCCAGCATTCAAATACATGGTCAGCAACAAGACACCTACCAATTTGTATGAGACCCTCATACAAGACTGATTCCTATATTCCTGTATATCCATGATAATTTGTTATTCTGAAGGATCAATCCACTTCATGGATGACAAATGACATTTCCACTATCAGTTTCTACTGTTGAGACAAGTGGCTTCTGCTGGAGGAAGGGTTGTGCATAAACCGCTAGCGTTTAGTCACTGTCTTTGCTAAGTGTCTTTCAGGAGAGAGGAAGGATGGGGCAGTACTCTCAATTGTCATTTGTGCTGCTCACACTGAGACCCACCTTAAAAATTAGGAAGTGAGTATAATTTCACCTTCTTTCTTGAGTGGCATCCATGTTCTGTTTCTTTTTTATTTGAGATCATGTGCCTTTGCTTATTGCATTGACTTGGAAGATTAAGCTGTGCCTGAACTTGAATCAACAGGCAGTTGCTTTTGAACCCACTCAGCATGTAAGATGAAGCTAAGCAGGCTTGGGCAGACAGGGTATGAGCATGCAGAAAAGTTCCTTTATGGCACTGGTATTATGTAGCCCTTGGGTTACAGCCTTCGTGAAATTAGGAAACTGAGCTATTCTGAAAAGCTGTTTCCTGCAGCATTTCCCTGGGAATAAATGCATGTGTTAGGTTGGCCTCCCACATCAGCATTTTATTCCTTTGGGCGAATGTCTCCAGTAGACAGCAACATTTCACCTACCAAAGTAAATCACACACAGAGGCCATCAAAACAGACACAACCAGCGATCCATGTTTAGTCGACTGGGACAAGTCAATATTAAGGAGGGAAATGTTGCACGGGCGCACTGTAATGAAACCATCAGCTTTCACACATGTAACAGGCCCCATCTCAGTGTCAAATAGTACTTTATCCCTATATAATACACTTTCAGTGGTGACTAGAACAGATATATTTATATCCACCTCTTTAGAGTTTAGCAGTGGTGCAGGCAGATTTTTACTATCCTCCAGCCACAAGGAACCACCCTATGTCATGGAATTAGAGGCTGGTACCCTTTCAACTTCAGCCTACTTGCCTCCTGTGCCTGCTGTGGAGAAACCTCTGTGAACCCAAAATGTAACCAAAAGACTTATTTGAGGAGGTGAGACTAGCTGGTATATAACATAACTTGTTCGCTATGTATAGACAGGGCCTTAGCTCCATTTAGGAAAGAAAAGTAACAGCCTTTCTTTCACTCAAGTGCAGAGGCATCCAGAAATGCCAAATGGTAGCTCCCTTACCAGTTTTTCCCTAGTCCATGTGCCCTTTTCTACTTCTGTAGAAAAGTCACAACTGTGTACCAGATTTCAACCTATGCTGACCATGACCACCATGGCATGGCTAATGCCCTGACAGAGTGTTTAGTATTAACACAGACCCTTCCTTAGCACAGACCCATCAAATGAGCTGCCTGATAATCTGTCAGCCTCTCCTGGAGGAAAGGGAGGAGGCAAACCCACTGCAGATAGCTTTCCTATCAGTTTGCAAGCAACACCACCAGCAGCAATGTTGCCAAAGGTTAAAAAGAAATTTTAAGCTAGAAGTTGGGAGAGGTTTCCTGATAGGAAAACTTACTGGGCTTGGGCACTCCCAAAGGAAGGGCTGGAAATCTTAACATGCTGGAAACTGGAGACTCACCTAGTTGAAGCCAGCAGATTTCTACTTCATATGTAAGAAAGATGTGTGATTGCATAGTCTCTTGAGGAATGAAGCTAAAGATAGTGCTACTGAGAGCAAGCTACCTAAGTCCAAGACTAGCTCGGAGATGAGCAGAGAGCTAAACCAGAGCAAGACCCTGTTACCTGTGGAAAAGCTTCACCCCTCACGGGCAGTGGAGCTGCTCATCACAAAGGTGATGCTTCTTTATGCAAGAGACAGGGTTTCCCTGGGGGCTTGTCCAAGACTACAACATGGTCTCAAGCCCTAGGAAATTCCTCCAAATTCCACTGCTTTCAATTCCACACCATCATACACCAGCTAATCATTATTTCAAATCACCTGTTTCAGTTGACTGCCATGAACTGAATAAAGTAGTGAAGACTGGCCTGGCAGCTCCCAGCCTCGCAGTGCAGCACTGCAGCACCACGGCTGCTTGCACACTTTAGGAACCCAAAGGCAGCAAAGCAGACAAAAGCCAAGTCACCTGTCCCGATTCCTTCCACAGCTGAAACACACACCCAGAAGAGCACCGACACAGATGAGGTTCTGCAGAGGTGCCTTGGTTCCCACTCTGCTCACGTGAACATAGAAATAGCAAAGACATGAAGAGGAGCAGTAACTTGCCAGGGTGTAGCTGGGCCAACCACGAAGGAGAGCTATAATTTTACCGTGGAGGAATTACATTATTTTAATGGTGGCAGACAGCAAACCTGCCCTAAACAGATGCCCACCTGGCACGTTCTCTGCTTTTGCTGACTAAAGACTACTGCAGCTCCTCCTCTTTCACCACAACCGTAACTCACACGGGGAGTCTTCTCTCTTCCTACAGCTATTTCCAAGGTTGCCATGACAATTATTGCAGTGTGACATTAAAAAAAAATCTTCTGTTAACCAGCAATCAGGAAAGGAGATGGAGGGGGAGGAAAAGGGAGAGAGAGCAATCACTTGCTGTATCTATCAGAGTTGAAGGCACTAGGAAAGAAATCCAGTTGGTACAACTCATGTTTTCAGGAATATCTGTAATAAATGCACCCAACATGGCAATATACAGACCACGTTTCTATATAGATTGTGGTATATGAAGGGGTGTCTGAGCCATCAGTCAACCACTGTACTTGATAAAAAGACCTTAGATGTGGCTCACAGTTGAGCTACAGTTGGGGGTAAATGGTGGAAGGGAAACCCCATCTTCTGCATATTCCTCACCATGACCTGAATCTCGAGATCTTATCTACAGTGAGGGGAACAATAGTAGACAGACCTCACTGATAGAAACCATCTAATCCAATAAATAGCTGTGGTGTCAGGGAATCACTGACACCAAACTGGGTGGACTTGCACCTTTTATTTTGGGGCCTAGCAACTTCAGCTAGGCAGTGCATGTAGGCAGAAAAGAATTGTGGTTGCTCCACTAATATAGCTAGATGACAAAAAATAGCTAGTACAAAACTGTGCTGACAAAAGAAGTTGCTAACTTTTGGAAAGAAGACATGCAGCTGTACTAGCTACCTTTTGCTAGTATACACTGCCAATACACGGTCTGTAGCATAGACACAGCCTCTGTGAAGGATCAGAAAACACTAAAATTGCACAAGAATGCTGCCCAAACAGAAGGTACGAAGCAGACCTCTTAGCAGCTTGGACCGATGTTCACCTCTCTATCTCATATGTGTGTGTGTGTATACACAGAAACACACACAATAGCGCCAAAGACACACACAAATGAGATGCCATTAATCATTCCCTAGAGTTGGAAAAGACCTGGAGGCGGACCTCTAATCTACTGTCCACTGTGACGGCTGCGTCTCAGTAGCCTTTCTCAGTCTTTCTCTGCAAGTCCCCTGCAGAGCCAGCAATCACTCAAAAGATTGGGATTGGCTGGTTTTCTGCTTGTTTTTGAGGGAAGGGGGAGAAGGGAAGTAGGCTCCAAGGAAAAGGCCAAAAATCAGTTGAACTGAGCCAAAGGAAGGAGAAAGAAGCAATAAAGGAGGAAACAAGTGACAGAAGTAGCCCAGGCAAATACCGTGTTTAGGAAGGTGCCATGTTTATACATTCTACAAATGAGTTTCAAAGGTCTAGCATAAAAAAGGCAACTTCCTTTCAGCACACCAACTGCCAGAGCTAAAGGCTAGTCTCTGAGCTAAGTTCTTCTCAGCTATTTGCTCAAGATTTCAGCTGTGGTAGAGTCCTCAAACAACCATTTAATCTCATGCCTTTAGAGTAATTGAGGCAGAACAACAATAAAAAAGATACAGAGAGTAAGAAGACTGCAAGCGGGCAGAGGGAACCTGATGAAGGATGGGATCAAAGGCAAGTAGAGAACAAAAGATGCTGGTTCCCTTTAACCTTACTCCAAGGAGGACAAATCCCTTCCCATCTACATTGATTTTGGCTAGGACAATCACCCTCTCTTTCATCTTAAAAAGCCTGCAGGCAATACGACCAAATAACTTACTTTCCCTCACACTAGTTTGAGTTGTGTTTGGCTTAGGGTTTTGTTGATAATGGAGAGCTTACCCAGCTGGGTTCGTCAGATGCGTGTTGCTTATTAGCTGCTTTTGTTTACCCAAGGTCAGGCACTGAAAATGTAGGTCTGATAATTCCCTTTTTTATTGCTGCTGTTTATGTAAACAGGTGCAGTCTCTCCCCACTGTTTATTCATCATGTGCTGACTCCAGATGCTAAAACTGATCAGATAATAAAATTGACTGCTCTGCAAGACAGTAAAGATCTAAAAGGTTACCAAAAAGCAGATCAGGCACTGTACTACCTCAAGGATGCAGCTAATTTGATTAACTCATTTACATATTGTCTATTGGCACAGTGATCCAAGAGCCCAGGATTATTAATGATGGGCTTCTATATTTTCTTCCCTAGCTAATGTCAAGCATGTACGCACTTTATAACACCCAGTCCATGAGATCAGATGATCAAACTCTTTGGGTATTAGCCCTAGTAATGACACATGAATTATGTTCTTGGTGGAGTTTAACTCCACATGTGCACAGATGTAGTGAAACTGGATCTCAGCAGACTACAAAAATGCCAGTAGAATGAGAACCCAGTTTAGTCTTCCATTGCCCTGCTGGGTCAAGACACTGCTGACAGCACAAACCACTGATCGCTTATTCTCATCATCCACTTAGCAATCTTGTCTCTGAGTCACACAGGAAGCAAACTTTGGAGCAGTGGTGATTTTTAAAGTAAAATTGAGTGTTATGGCAGGCAAATGGTTTTCTGGCATCTGATATGTACAACCTAGGAGAAGCACAGTACTGCAGATCGCTCAGTGCTGAGCTGGGAGCATGTGACAAGTGTCCAGCGAGGGCACACGGACCCCTCAGTGAGCTTTTGCACTTGAACCCCAGGTAACTGGTTTCTATCCAACTCTCCACAGAAACGTTAAGTCTGATTTGACTCGCTAGTCTGTGACACTAGCACAGAACTAGTCTCACATTTGGTATTAATGAATTTGCCAGCTTTTGCTCATCAGCTGGAACTGGGGCACATGTGTCTCATATGAGGCATTCTGAAAGCAGGGAAAGCCAAGCAGGAAGCTCATTAACTTCATGCTTCACTAAGAAGCCTGAATGTACTGATTCATCTCTCCTTCCTTCCCACCGATTCCGCAACTGCCAGCTTGTGCTGAAGTTCTCCAATTATGTTTATCAAGCTAATTCTTCTCCCTCTTTACTTTCAAGAAGCCAAGCATCTGGTCTGACAGATAAATCGAGTTGTACCTTTCGTAGCTTCCCGTAGTCGATGAGCTCTGGACGGTGTCTATGAATTAAAGCGCAGAAACCAAGGCCGTCCTTCCAACTACAAGAGAGACAGAAGAGAGCACTATCAACAGTGCTCAGCCAGGGAGAGACACAGTGACAGGCATGGGCATGAGGAAGGCACCAAGACAGCAGGATGACTAATTCTGGTTTATTTTATAGCTAACGGTGCTTCTGTAAGTGCTGGGAAGGAGGCATGTCTTGTACCTGCATGAGACTGCAACAAAGATTCCTTTCAATCCCTATTAAAATCCACTGTGATTAGGACTTGTCATTTGCATTGCCACCTCCTTTTTGCTGAACTCTGTGCATGTCCTGTGGAGCATGCAAGGACAGGTGTAGAGCTCAGGATTGAAAAAAGGTGTAGATGCAAGCCCTAAAGGAGGAACAAGTGCATATCTGAGGGAAAAGGCAGATGCCCATAGCTAGCTCCACTACTGTACTGGTTAGTGTGGATGGCACTTAAGCTCTCAAAAGAGTGCTTTACATTTATATGGTTCATACAGCTCTACAAGACGTGCCAGAAAAAGCACCATTAAGCAGAATCTTCAATGAAACATCTGCCAATCTGGAAATATTAAGAGTGGAGCAAGAAAACCTCTCATCCCTTCCCAACTCTGCCATACTACAAAGTTTCTGGTGCAGCTCTTCTTTCATGACTCCTGAACTGTTCCAAGTTTTCACAAAGCAAAAGCTGACTTGCTTAGCCCGTGGCACACATGGTGATCTCAGAGGATTTAATGCTCTGAAGAACTTTACAAAGCAGCAATTGTAACCAGAATGAGGAATTGGGATGTCCGTACTTGGATCCTCTTACAACCTCTGCCCTTAACTTCCTTGGTGTCTCTCTGGACTACGCTGTTACTGTGTAACATGCATCTGCATTGCCTTGGGAGGTCTGTCAGGAGCATTGCTGAATACACCAAGAGACATACGAAACTAACGCAGATGGTAGAACTATGTTCTTGCCTGTAACTCACCTGATATGGAAGTTCTGGATGTTTACATTTTTGTAAGGGGCTGTCTTCCTCTGACACCATAACAAAAGTCCTTCTTTAGCAGATGTCTCTAGAGAAAGAAAGCAAGCACACCAATTAACTAATTTTCTTAGAAAGCAGGAGTCTCTGGAACATATGCTAGAAAAACATGACCAACTCCTTTGGTCATAAGCCATTCTTTTGAGCTGCTCTTGAAATATCTTACAAGAAGAGGATGTGAAAAACTCTTCTCAGTACACCTGAACCTGGCCAGAAATGCCAGTGAGATGACAGGGCAGCCTGAGAAGCGTAGCTCCCAAGGATCTTCCAGTAACTCACCTAAAAAGCATATTCTGGGCCTTCTAAGTGGCAAAGCCATTTAGTTACCCCAGTTGTTCATTGTTGAACAGTGGCTGGAAAGAAGGAAGATTTACCTTCAACTGAGATATCCTGAATGGCAAAACGAAGGATGATGGTCCAGATCATTCCAAGAGTCATTTTAACATTGCCATCCACGATTTCTATGGAAAGAAAAACGTAGAAAGAAATAGAAGTTGGCAAATGCAAATCCTAGTAAAACAGGAGCATTCAGGAGCATTCCCTTTTCCAGTACTCCAGATGGGAGGAGAACCAAAATTCCAGATGAAAACTGTTCTTCCCTGCCTCCCCAGATGCTCTGCTGGTACAGCACGGTCTTGCCCAGTAGTACCCAGTAATTAGACTGGTTGTCTTGCAGTATAATACTGAGCATAAAACAGACACTAATGATCCAAAAGATCAGGAATAAAGGCCAATTTAGATCAGTGTAATTCCCAATAGGAGCCTAAACCCACTTTATTCAGGTTTTATTCCTATCACTTAGAAACCATATAAGCCAAACTGGAAAGAAGAAAAGCCTTCCTCTCTTACTCTGATATGTCTACTCTAAGTCACCTATATAACTGCCCCAGTATAATTATACCGGAAGAACCCGTGAGCTCTGACAGCTAGTTTTGTCATGTGAACAAGATACTACCAAGAAACACCAACATTTTAATTTCAAACAAGCCTAAATGCTTGTTATTTCAAACAAGCCTAAATACACCAGACTGCATGTACAGGACTTCTTTCAGTCACAAAATTTCCAAAAAACACAACAATGCATTCCTCAAAGTACATGCATCCTACTTGAAGAGGAAGCAAAGACTCATGCTAACCAGCCTGAGCAGACCACAACATAAACAAAGATGTTAAGCAGATTGTGCTTTATTGCTCATTGGACTCCACAATATAAATCAACAAGGGTCAACAACTTGGAGGTTTTAGGAAGTGACTGCTTGTGTGTGTGAGGTATGATCTATTTAGGATGGGGATCAGGGTTCTTGGGGGAGGTGTGGGGGAGATGCTGGCCCAGAAAGGGGCTTCCACCATGTATAGATTAGCACCAAACACCCAAACGGTGAGCAGCTGGGTCTCAAGTGCTGATCCTCAGCATCTACAAAAATTCTGTACAGACTATATATACAAATTATAAAATTTACAGCCTTCACTTTCTTGGATAGTGAAACTAGCCAAGTTGCCTTCTCCTACTCATTCTCTGGCAGGTTCCTGCATGGCAGAAGGATCTTTCACAAACAAGTGACAAATTACAAGACTATTTTCAGTAAGAAAAGGGTTAGAATTAACCTACTGTTTGGAGGTAGAATAACTAAAGTCCTAACAAGGCTGCCAGAAACCATCTACTACTGTAGGCACCCCGTGTCACTGCTTCCATAAAGCTGTCCAGCAGGAACACATCATGCTCTGGGGCAAGTAGAAATTTGCAGTGTAGGCAACTGCCACCTGTCTGCATCCTGTCACAAAAGCAACAATATTTTAAATCTTCCTTTTAAGCCGTTAAAAAAAAAAGTTTTTACTCTTATGAAAAATTTTCAAAATGTGAACCTCAGTGTATTCAACAGACAAGAAGCACCCACCCCAAACACATTGCTTCAGAAACCGTGTCCATCTGGTCCAAATTCCTGAAAGCTTGTGATTTAATAATACATGTGGTGCAGCTTCCAGTGTAAATTAGAAGGATAATCTCTGCTGTGCTTTGATATACATCTGCATTAGGGATTGACTGATTTAGAAGATAGAAAACAAGACACGCCACCTTGTTCTACTGCAGTAAACCTGTGTCCGCTCCTTTCTGCACTTAAGAGTACACACAGGTATCCTGGTGGGGCATCAGTTTGCCCAGAATTAAACAGCTAACAACAGCTTTTCACTGCAGTACAAAAGAACTGCAGTTATTGTTGATGGCATGAAAAAAAACTATGTTTGCCTGTTGACAATTCTCCCACAAATTAATTTTTTACGGGTATTTTTGGGTCAGCAGCTTGCCTGCTAGGCTGGTGTAAGAAAATGTAATGTGATGGCAAGTATATTCAGTTCTGCACTTTCTGCATTCTCCACCCCTCCTATAAAGCACCTCAATCAACTTAAAAGAAAATCCTTACTGTTGCTACAAATACCTGAGATACTACAGCTAAAATATAAAATCGTTTTGTTCATGCAATAGATATTTGTGGGGATTTTCAAAAAGCAAAAAACCCCAATGCTTGTAAAAACCACAGCAGTTGGCAGGAAGACCCAAGGGTATATTTAAGGTCTGAAAATAAATTGAGCTCTTTATTTTAATGGACTAGATTAAAATCTGATGGCAATACTTTAACATTGAAAATGCTTTATGAACAGTAATAAATCAATCACTGAGCCGAAACAGGCAATTAATAGTACTGCTCCATGGATTTTAATTGGAAATAAAGGTCAAGATACTTTCATAAAACCAGATGGCGCTAAGTTGCTAATGTAGCATTAGAACTCAACACTGCTCTGGTCACGTTCTCACATTCCAGTTTTATAAAGTTAGTTGGTGGAGTTAAGGTGGAAAACATCTCTTCTCCCCCAGCCCTCTTCTTTGCATTACTCATTTAAAAAGGAAGATGTGTTCTCCCTGCTCCCATGTCCGATTCTTCCTTAGCAGTGCACCAAAGCAAATATGCTCTGGATGAAGGCCAGAACATTTCTACCACTTCATCTCTACCTATCATTTTACTTTTTCTTGACACAGAGAAAACCCACCACCTACCAAGCAGATGCGGATGTCAGTGAGATTAGTGAGTGATCTATCCGAGGATTCAGATTTAACCAACCATACCATCCCCAGTCCTTCTCTTTTTTTCTTCTCCTTTTAAATAGAGTTGATAAAATTGTTCTTGTTTGCTAAAAGCAGGCATGCATTTTTCACTTCTAGAGCTAAAAAACTTCCCCTGGCAACATGGTTACAAAGTCAGCCAGCCTGACCAGAAAGGGGCTATATAATCTTTGGTCCTCACTCACTCGGTTTTCCACCCCTGTATTTCGCAATGCCAACCTCCTTTTCCTTTAGGAACCCTTCAGCACCCGTCAGCTGCTGCCAGTCTCTTTCTAATATAGTGGAATATGGCCAAGAAACAAAAGTGAAAAACATGGTTGCAAAATAGGTTTGCATGAAGCCTTCTGCTTCCTGGTGATGAAGAGAAAGAAACTCCACAAGAATTGTTAAAAAGTTGAATGTAACACTACAAAACTAGAACAATCTAATGCTTAGTTAAAGATACTGTGTTTGTTCCCTGCTGCTACAAGTAAGGCTTAGTAGTGTGGCAGCAGTTCACATATTAAAAGGCTAATAATCAGACAGTATTTTCTGCGTGACTGTGCTTTCCAGGTGCTCTTCCTAGGCAGAACCTCTGCAAGCATTGTCTGCACTTCCTCCACCACCAGCAGCTGTTGTCTGAACAGCAGCAGCAAGTACATGCTATTAATGTGATTTACATTCAACTTGGGGGTGGATGAGTTGCTGGCTAAAGCTGATGAGGCACCTGCATCCACTGGAAGGAAATTTTTTGCACCAGTGAATATGCTTTCACCCAGCTCCTATTATTGCACCAAATACCACAAATAAAATATGCAGAAATTAGAGCACCCTCCCCCATTTGCTGACAGCCTATTAAGGGCCTGACAAATATTCAGTCCTTAGGAGCAAGACTGGCTGGCTACACAGATGTGGCTTTTAAAATGCCACCACCTTTTTTAAATGCATGAACTCATTTTGAAAAATGCAAAAATGATTACGCTTAATTTTCTACCCTGGCCTGGGTAGTTAGAAGCAGAATCAATGCTACAGAAACCGTTATCTCCCTTAGCTACTTCTCAGTTGCCCATGAGAGCACAGCCTCTGGTGACCCGATGGAGGAGGAGTTGCAAGGGATGAACAACTGGCAGGATAGTGTTATGATCTGGGAATTGGAGACATAGAGCAAGAATGGTGACATAAAATAAAGGCTGCTCTGCATTTTGTTTATCCCAACAAAAGCCAAATAAAGCAGTATGAGCATCCAGGCCCGTCTTCAGAAAGCATGTTGCTAATGATGGTCCAGCCAGATCTAGGACAGATGGCTGGCACTGGTGACAGGCGTGTACATCTCAGCTCCCCACTTGTGAGCAGGCAGGAGATAGGGACAAGTATAACACTATGTTTCACTCACTGACATGGAGAGACCTTATTTTCCCCTCTTTCCACTGTCAAATGTATGCTTGCTCTGCCTGGTTGCAGAAGTCCTTCAGATGGGACTTCTGCATTTGTTGAAATCTCTAAGCTTTGTTTCTCCTTTCCCTTGCACAGGTGAGAATAGGGATCAGTTCACGCAAAGTAATCTTTATGCTGAACTGAACCGTATCTAAGAAAGCAGCAACTTTTTATGCAGATTAGACGTGCAAATAAAACAGCCTTAGGGTCACATACCTGACCTATTCAATCTGTTAAATCCTAGGACATTTGACTCCAATATGGAATCTATTACAGCAAAAGGAGGCTCCTGAGGGGTCAGATGACATTTGAGATTTAAAAGCAGATGAAAAACCATTTGGAAGCTGCACCAGGCTAGAGCCTTCCTTGATACAGATTTACACAGATCTGCTGTATGCCACAACTGCTTTGATCCTATGGACTTTGGCTAAACAAAGATGTTTAGAATCATCTTGAATTGTTAACAGTCAAAGATGGTTGTAAAAAGCAGCTCTTGATCCTCACTGCTTATTCTGTTTGCTTAGTTCACCCTCTATTTAATGTGGACAGGGAATATGTCCTGTGCTCATGCTGTGTGTAGGAAGTCCCCTTCCACGCTGGTTCTCATTCACTGGGACACAGCTGCAGAGCTTTGCTGGTAAACAGCAGAGAGGGATCTTTATTTGATAAAATGCTAGATAAATGTCATGAAAACTTCTTTTGCTGGCTTTAACTCTGTTTAAACACAAGGTTTCACAAGGCTTAAGCCAGCCTGAGAGTCTCCTTGGGATTCTCTCTGGAGCTTATTTTTTAACAACAACAACAAAAAAGCCACAGCATTGATGGCCAATGCCCTTTGTCTTGTGTATACAGATAACTACAGCTGGGCTGCAGAACCTTTACACAGAACTCTGCTGCCCAGCAGATACCCAGAGATAGAGCAAGCCATCTTGAGGTGAGCAGTGCGCTACCCTAGCCAGTACCACCCCACTGCTGCTGTATGGTGTTTTCCTCCCCTGGGAGAAAAGCCACCTAGAAAACTTCCTAGATCAGTCTAACCTGACTGAGGCATTTACAGCTCATTTTCTTGGTGCAGTGTTACAACTGCCTCATTGGCTTTTATCTTCTACTTTGCTGCTGCATGATGTCTTCTTAAAGTCTGAAGGTAAGCCCCAAAAATTCATGCTCCAGGAAGGTTTATAATCCTTTCCATGGACAGAGTTTCTGCTGTCCTGTTCAGAGTAAAAGTCCATTTTTACACCCAACGCATAATTTACTGTACAGCAAGCACCTGGATGGACTAGGCAGAAGTTCCTGCAGCAGGTTGTGTTTCCTGGTGACAACCAGCATGGCCCGGGCTCAGTCTGGGTGCACTGGCAGGCACTGGGGTGGGACAGCCCATGCTGTGATCATTCTTACATGGCCTGAGCTGTCATCGCAGCATGGGCCCAAGTGCTCTGGATAAAAATCAAAGCCAACCTTGGTCTAAACTTCAGTGCCATGCTACCTTTGGTAGCATAAAGAAGCTCATATGGGTTCACGGTGTAGTTGCATGGGCACCATGACAAAGGACTGCCAGGGACATTTGGCAGGGGAGGCCAGGAGAACTGTTCAGACTGATATAATCATGGCTGCTGTCACAAAATGGCACCTCACAGCCTGAACAGGGTAACTGCTATGAATCCATACTGAATAACTGGGGCCTGGAGATCTTTGGTCACAGACCATTTTACTTGCGAATGATTTCTAAGTGCTGTGGGGGCATAGTGACAGCTGACTCAGGAGCAGAGATCAGTCGGCAAGGAGCTCAGCGGTGGCAGGGGGGAGTCCCGTGGCTCAGCGCTAGATCGGGGCAGGCAAAGCAGTTCCTCACACCCAAGAAGCCCAAGGGTGAGCAGAGGGACCCGTCAGGAGCCAGCAGCTCTTGTGGGGCGTTGCCAGAAGCAATGGCGGGAGATTTAAATGGTCCCTAGGGAGCGCAGGACCTGGGGGTCCTGGTGGGCAGGAAGCTCAACATGAGTGAACAATGGCTGCTGCGGCCAAGAAGGCCAATAGGATGCTGGGTTGCATCAAAAAGGGCATCGCCAGCAGAGAGAAAGAAGTCATTATCCCACTCTACTCAGCGCTTGTCAGGCCACACCTGGAGTGCTGTGTGCAGTTCTGGTCCCCGCTATACAAAAAGGATGTGGCCAGGCTGGAAGGGGTCCAGAGAAGGGCCACCAGGATGATCAAAGGATTGGGAATTCTGCCATACGAGGATAGGCTGGGAGAACTGGGTTTGTTCAGCCTTGAGAAAAGGAGGCTCAGAGGGGATTTCATCCCCATGTACCAGTGCTTAAGGGGTAGCTACAAAGATGATGGAGACTCCCTTTTTACAAGGAGTCACATGGAGAGGACAAGGGGGGATGGACACAAGTTGCTCTTGGGGACATTCCGATTGGACACCAGAGGGAAATTTTTCACAGCGAGGACAGTCACCACTGGAATAATCTCCCCAGGGAAGTGGTTGACTCGGCCACGTTGGGCACCTTCAAGAGTCGTCTGGACAGGGTGCTGGGCCATCTTGTCTAGACTGTGCTCTTCCTAGAAAGGTTGGACTAGATGATCCCTGAGGTCCCTTCCAACCTGTGATTCTGTGGTTCTGTGAAAATGGAAAAATCCAGTGGAAGGAGAGGAAAAGGCAAACTAGTGCCAGGGAGAGCAGAACCAGAAAAGAAAAAAAGAGAAAGGGAATAGAGCAGGGAAGACAGGTTTTATGCATGCTTTAGACTCCCAGAAGGATCCAAATATCTCTCTGAGATTAAAATGACAGCAAGTGCTGCCTTAAGGCAGAAGAGCTCTGGCTCCAGGTAAAACTTCCAGTTCGAAAGGGGTCCCATATGGACCAATGCATCAGTCTTTTTTTGTAAGGGCACAAAATGACTGTAGATATGCATTTGTGCTACGTGAACAGTACTCAGGGACAGCAACACCCTCGCGTTGCTCCTGTGGAAAAAGCTAGGAAAACTGAAGAAAAGTTCGGCATACAAAATATCAACATTGTTGAGCCATTCACCTCTTGTATTTTGTCCTTAAATACCAAAAACAGCAAAGAAGCATCTGCAATGTCGATGCACACTAATTTCAAATTGTTCCAAAGTCTCCATGAAGTTAAAGCAGTACATTGAGGTAAAGGTCTCAAAAAAGCAAACAAGCACCTGCAGCAGCTTAGGTGTTCTGCCTGATCTGATGCAGAACAAGCAGACCATTGGATAGGCATGACTTGGAGGTGTCCTCAAGAGCATGCCTGAAAGGCCAAAATTGGGGACAGCATACCAACACTGCTCTGACCTCCTCGGCTAAGAACAGGCAGGGCTCAGCCCTGCAGCCCCACAACTCTCTCAGAAAAGGAATGCTCATCCAGAACTGTATCATGGGCTCGTTTCCTGGCTGTCATGAATTTTCCTGGAGAAACCATGTATTGCCATCTGTACGATGGAGATAACAAACTTCCCTCATTTTCCATGGTCACTGTAAAGACAAACCTAGAAATACCACAGAAGCAGAGTGTCTCCACAGCAACAGTGACAACGCAAGTCCATAGGCAGAACTCACACACAGGTCCAGAGCAGAGGAAAACAAGTGTCATGAAAACAGAATCCAGATAAGATGACAGGTTGTTAGGGTTTATGAAAGTGCAAACTATCTTACTAACCTGCAAGCCTTTCTGGGTCTCAGGCCACATATCTGCAAAACACCCACCCCATCTTTGCTGTAAAGACAAAAATCCTACACAATTCCCTGCTGTCTGCATAATTTGCAATGTTGTCTTGAGGGCATCCCTGGTGCTGCCCCACTGGTCACTACACAACAGGCTTCCAGCCAGAGCACCCAGCTTTCTGGGGTACACAACAAGAAGCCTGGAAGCCCTGAAAATCGGAGCCTCTGGGGTCCTGGACCTGTGCTGGGGACTTCACTTGGCTTTGACCCACGGGATATCCTACAGCAGTGGGGGATCTTTCCCAGCAGCTCTGCAACAAGCTAAATACAAGCAGCTGCTATGCTTCATTTGAAACTCTTCTTCATTTGAGAAAGAAACAGCCCAATTAATTTGTTTCGGCCACTGCTCAATGTTATCCTTAATTCATGGGAACCAGGAGAAAAGCAAGAGGACCTGATCAATACGCCCAAGTGGGAACCAGATTTGGCAGCTTGGTGTGAAGGTAGGATTTAAATCCAGAGTAAAGGCCTAATATTTCTCCTTTTTTCCTCCATGGCTTATTCTACAACGACATGGTAGGGCTAGGGAGGTGCAAAGGGAAATGACATGCAGCTGTGAGAAAGGCAACAGCTAAGCAGAGCTTGGGCCCAGACAAATCAGCTGGTTTCTTCACCTTCTGCTCCAATAGATACTAGTTTGACTCCTTTGCTGGCAATGAAATCCAAGGCCTTGTTCACATTGGATATTTTGTGCACTCGCATTTTGCCTCTTTCAGGCTTAGCCAAACGTTCACCTGAGAAGAAAAGAGAAAAAAAAAAGTATTAGAAAACAATTCTGAACCCTTTCTTCCCTGGTGGGTGTTTCTGCATGCCGGTGGCTCCTGCTGCTCAGGCAGGCAAAGGGCAGACCTCCCTGCATCTTTTCTCAACAGTAATGCAGGACAGCCACACTCACTGTTAAGTACCGCCCGAAAGAATCAGACAGAAAAGTATCTTTTTGTTGCATTGCAGATAATTTAATAACAGAGGAACTGTCAGCACTGAGTCCTTTCCACAGCAGGCTCATATCAGAGGTGAAAAGGTCCTTCAAAACCACGCTGAGCTAGGCAGTAGAACTAATCTCCATACCATTAACTGCAGATAACAATGCCTGGAAATGGCGCAAACGTCCCTCCCCTATGAAGACAGGTGAGGAGCTCCCCTCTAGTATTTACAACACCCAGTTTACAAAGCAAATCTCTCCTTCTTGGAACTCCCTACAGTTAAATATGAGGGTGATCATCTATCTTGCCTTTTCTTTTCCCCAGCCAGGATACAGGCCTCCTACCTCTCTAGTCTCTTCAACTAAATGGCCACAACTGCCTGATTAGAAAATAAAATCACTCTTTGGCAAGTGGCTCTATAACTCGAAGGACTGTCACCTCAATTCCTTTCCATTACATGTTTATTTCTAACTCTATGCAACTGCCTCTTACACAGTGATATGCGTTTTAAATGTTTATAATGAGGCCGAGAGAGGGAAGCAGCCTAGCTCCAAGGTAAGAGCAGGTAAATCTCTGATAGAAATGAGGCTTAGGGCAAATGCTAGCTCCTGCCTGGAACAAAGCTGGAAGACACAGAAAAGCACTTTCTTGACCTTATTTATTTGAAAGAGTTGCATTAAGTGCAATCATACTCTTCTTCACGGCTGCCTGTAACCACGCTCTCAGCTTACTTTTACTAACACTAACCCAACACACAAAGAAAGCAAATTAAAGGTTGGACTGACAAGTGGACTTTTCAAAGGAACCTCTGCTAGAAATACAATTATATGGGACATCAGCAACCACCTGCATGTGACGCACAGCACCATAAAATGAGAACAGCCACTTTCGGATCATAAATTCCACAGCACAAAAAAGATCTAAACAAAATGCACGCAGGTTTTGCACTTTGAAAAAAAAAGTTATGAGATAATTAAAATGAGATCAAATGGGCAAGTCTAGGCAAGTAATTACTCACCCGACCTATTCAGTTCCCAAAGTCTTCTGCTGTATCTTAAACCTGAATATTTAAGTCAATGCGAGCTGACTCAAAAACCTTTATTTCAGGCTTAAGTGTAAGGAAATAAAAAGTACTTTTTAAATAACTCATTTTCATAGTAAAACTGGATGGCTTGTTTCCTAACAAAGGAGAGAGGAAAAGCTAAAAAGGAGAAAAATAGATTATCTCCATAGCCATGCCCTACAAATAATAAATTCTGGAAATGAAAATCCTTTAAAAGCGTTTCAGTGAATATTGTAGGCTGGTGTCATTAGCTCTCAAGCTTAAGGATAAAACAAGATTGATTTTCAAAATGAAACACTGATGTCTGACAACTTAAGTAAGAAGATGTATTTATGGTACTACCTCCATCCTAGAATTAAAAAAATCTCTTTTGCTTTAATGATCTTTCAAGTACACGTCATGGAATGTTGCTTTCTTTTTCCATTTGGATAATGCTAGTAATTCTAAATAAAAGTGGAAGCATTTTGTGACAGTTTCACAATGATATTTTCACCTATAGTTTTACAATAGACTTAAGCAGACTCATGCTGCCAAATGTCAACAAATGGGTTAAGCCAGCTAAAAAATAACCACTTTCTTCAGCTGATGCAACTGTAAACTAGCCCTGCAAACATTAAAATAAAGACAAGAGATTAGGTTTCAGCTGGGACTGTAAGTGGATTCAATTCACCTTGTGGCTGCAGGATGTGCATTGCCAACACAAGGGAGAGCATCTGAACTGCTCTCCCTGGGGCTGGGGAGAGCAGGATTGTTCCCTCTGACAGCAATGTGATCCTTCAGCAGCTGATGATGATTGCAAAACTGCAGTCTCCCTCTCTCAAACACCACAATAGGATATTTGTTTTAGAATAATTTTGGGGGGAACTTAAAAAGTCCCCAAACCCAATGGCTATTCCCTTCAGACTTGGACTTTATTACAAATTTAGATTTCCAGAGTAAAGCTTCATCTGGTTCCATGCCATACATTATTAATGATGTAGTCTGTTAAAAGGGAAGCCTGCTAGAAATATGTTCTACTTTCAGCTATTTACATCATTGCTTTATTTCTCAGTACTTCTCCCAGCTAAGACAATGAAAATGGTCTACTCACATCTATTCTCTGATTCTCAAGTACTAGCCCAAGGCTGTACTTTAAAAGCCAAACAATGCAAGGAAGTGTTGGCATACAAGTTGTTTACAGCAAATTTGTTTAGGAAAAATTTCATAGTCATTCTTTGGGGGGGGGGGGGGGGGGGGGGGGGCAGGGGGGAAGGGGAAAGCCTTGTAACATTATTTTACAAGTACTAAATATGAGCTTAGCCTTTTTCAGTTTAGTAGTTATTATTTTTAAAATGGCTTTGTCAGGGGAAGGAAACGCTTGTGGTAAAAAACAAAAGTATATTTTTCGGGGGGCGCAACTATTGCTTCCTACCACAGAGGCCAATGGGAGAGGACTAACAATGAGGAAGTCCCAGGACTGTCTGTGGAGCTTCCCCCACCGCAGTGGCTGGGGGATAGAGGGGCTCTGGCTGTGCTGGAAGGGGACCTGACAACAGCACAGCTCACCACCAGAAGGTACCAGGCTGGGTAAGACTGTGGCACTCTCCCTCTTGCAGAACATCACTTCTTCCCATACTTTGGGGAGTTGCGTTGGATGGGAAAACTGCTTCCTACCTGCCCTGGCTCCCCGGCAGTGACGCGTCCCCAAGGACACACAGGAAGGTCTGCCCTGAAAGGGGCCTCTCACAGCCCCAGCAGCACAGCCCCTCTCCCACCCTAGGGTCTTAAGCAGCCTCCCTGATGCAGCTTCCCTTCCTTCCTCCCACAGCAGCAGCTGCCACCGCTGCAGCAGGGGCAGAAGGAGACAGTGCTCCCTCACTCCCACACATCCTGGCCAGGCAGCCTGGCAGAGGAGGTGCTCGGCTCCTCATGGCCCTCAGCCAGCCCAGCCCAGCACTCTCGTGGCTGAAGGCTCTTATGGCCATTGCTCTCTGGATCAGAGGAAAAGATCAGCCAGCCACAGAGCAACCCTGCCCACACCAAATTCCTGTCAGCAGCTCTGCAGTCCCCCAAAATACAGGAACAGGAAGGTGTGGAATAAGCCAAGAACTGAAAGGAAAGGCCAGAAGCTGGAACTGGAGGGCTAAGAGCCATCTGGACACTCAACCTTTTGGCAGGCAATCAGTGGGAACCGTGACAGGAACATACAGGCAAGTCCTTGCCAACCAGCAGGAGACTCCTTAACCCCATGCTGCTTCCAGGCTGGGCTGCTACTTCCCCAGCTATGGGCTAAAGGGGCTACTAGCAGGGTCAGCAGCTGGAAGGAGGCTCTGTAAGAATGGCGGGGCTCACAACTGGAAATGGAGCCACCAATGACAGAAATGAAATGGGAAAAACACAACTGTGCTAAATTTCTCCTCTTTTGCCACTGTACCTGGGACAACTGCACTTCTAGCTTCTGCTGTCTCTGAGTAAAGGATGCTCAGTGGTTAGTGTGTGAAGGACCATGGCCTCTGGTGGAATGCAGCCCACAGATGCTCCCCATGTCTTTGCCCGCTGGTCATCCAGTGGCAGGCTGGAGGCACAAAGCTGCTCTGCAGCAGATAGGGAGATGCCGTGCCCACATTGTGCGCTTAGAAGTTGCCAGCTTCCTCCCAAACTGAAGGGAGTCAGACAGGCCGTGCCAGTGGACACCCGAAAGGACAACAGGAGAGGAAGAGTGGGAGATGAGGCAAGGAAATTAAGCAGTGTGAGATATGAGTCCCCTGCTTTAGCACTGAGCTTCATCCAACCTCCCCTGTTCATGCTTCTCTCCCCTATCTTCCAGTTCAGCAATTAGAGACTAAGCCATCAAGGCCCACGTGCCCCAGCTTCCAGGCTGCAGCCCCTCCTCTGGCAAGGGAATATAAATGCAGAAAATAAACCAATAGGACTCTGCTACCTCATTTCTTACAGGCACTGCGGAAGCAATGTGCGTGCTGCAATGCTCTGATAATATTTTGACCTCTGATCCCTTCAAACCACCAGCATGGGCAAAATCCCTGAGGTTTTATCCTATATTCATGAATTCTGAAAAACACATACTGACAGCACCTTTGCAGGAGCTGGCACAGGGAAGGATAAAAACAAAGGCAGCCTGAGTGCTTCTATCATGGCAATTTTATTGGAAAACATACCAAGAAGGTCAGGAGTGCAAGTCACTGGATTGCTATTACTGGCTCAAAAGCCATCAAAAGAAAGTCTGTGAGCATACAACCCCAGTTTCATCCATACAGTCTTATGCCCCTCTCAATGCCTCCCACAATACTTTACTAAGGTATTTATTTCATCAGCACATCAACAGGGATTACTGCTTATATGAAATAATACCCGGGAGATCTCTGTCAAGTAGCAGGATGTTTGTGATAGGGAGCGAAAACAAATCTGACCTAACTTGTTTATGCCACTGTTTTTATTTCAGAGTGGGTTTTCAGAGATTTTGCTTTTCTCCCGCCGCCCCACCCCCACCCCGAAGGCTTGAGCACTGAGCTCAGATTGAAACTAGAATGGGAAAACTTCAGTCACAGCTGAAACTGAATGACACAGAAGATTTACTGGTTTGACTCCTCTCTTCCAATAACCTCTATCCTATTCCCACTGTCATGTGGCTTTGGTATGATTTGCCAGTGCAGCATTCCCACACTCTTCCCAGAGCTGCTTCATCAGCCCTGCCAAGCAGTAAGAGCTGTTGCCTGAGCCTTCACAGGAGGCTGTGCATTCCTGATAGGCAGAGGAAAGCAGAGGCAAGCACAGGAATGCAATGGGCAGCCTGCACAGGCCATGAGGCTTGGAGTACATTCCAAAAGCACATTAATGGTCACTGCTGGAGACAAGATATTAATTAGGAAGAAATTTGTTCTGAATCAGAAAGCAGCTGTTCTTATATTGCAGCAAAATCTGCAGCATTGCAGCCCTTGCTGTCCCTATTCCATGCGAAAGGGGGAGGACAGATTTCAGCATGGAGATGCTCAGGACACTTGCGAGCACCACACAGAACCTCTCTCACCTGAAATGACTTCCAGAAGTAACATGAGTTTAAGACCATCCCTGAAATCTTCCTCTATGTTCTCAATCTGTGTCCCAGCCTTGCGGAGGTGAGAATTACACCATGCTGTAAATGTCTAAAACGAAAGAAAGAGAGAGAGAGAGAGATAAAAAGAGAGAAAAAAAACAACCAGTCAGTAATCTTCCCAGAAGCCAAACAGCAGTTCAGAACTAAAGCAGTGCCTCTAGGTACCATGACACAGATTCAAATGCTGGTAAAGTTATCATCTTTCCACCTGCTATCCTTGTGGAACACAAGTGTTAGTACCTAAATATACAAAGAACTTGCAGGGTGTTCCCGTAACAGAGGGAGTCTGAGACGGACAGTCACTTCACGACTCCGGCATGTCTGATTTTCTGGAGAAGCCCCTACATTTTGTGTTTGGTTTAGGATGCCTTGAAACTGACTTTAAGGCACATTAAGTGTTCAGATTGCTAGGGACTCTAGTAGTGTTAGATGACATCTTAACATAAGATGAAGGAGAACAGAAAACAGCATTCCAGATCTTGCCTCTAGACAGGCACTTGAGAAAAAAAGGACCATTCTTCTAAAGCCAACTGCTTCTTGTCTACTCCATCCCCAGCAAACACTGCAGCCCTTAGACACTGAGGAACAGCACGCAGAGCTCCTCAGCCACATAAACCACATCCCAGTAGTCTGTCCTGCTGCCTCCATTCTCACCAACTTGCTGCTAAGCAGACCTCCCTCCCCTGCGTGACTGTCCCACCTTCCCTCCCCACCTCATGTGGAGGAGTAAATGCTTTCTGAATAACAATGCTGTCACCTGTCTCAGCAGAAGTGCAGGTCCTAGAAAGGATAAAATCAAGCATTACTTAGTGACACTACTGTCTAGCAGTCTCAAACTCCCACTGAAAGCCTCTGGGAAGGATCATTGCAGCCACCTCAATGATAGAAATCACAGCCACTCTGTAATTAGTGATATTATGCACCACCACTGGAGTAATAACATGAGTTCGAAGTGTGGGAAGGACTGAGGTCCAAACTACAACACAGGCAGTGCAGCGGCATTTGGGCTAAACAAAACTCTTTTTGGAAATGCCTTCTCACCTCAAGTGGTCAGGATATGAGAGATCCTCTTATGAGAGAAATTAATTTCATCACAACTGATGACAAGACATTTTCTGAGGTTGCAATCTCTTGGCCCGTGTTCTGAGCAATGGGCACATGGGGCACTGATGGGGAAGAGACTATCTCATCCAAGAGATGCGATAGTGGGGATTTATCTTAAAAGAGCACCGTGTGAAGGGGTCTCAAAAAGAAACATAGGTGCTAAGGTTCAACAGTAAAGACACAAGCAGCAGATATAAACCACCTCAGACACCTCAGTGTGGCATGGTCTTAAATAGGTGAATCAAAGAGCCCAAACCTGGAGATGCAGAAGCTGTTTGACACAAAAGCAATGTTTGAAGAGTAAATGGTAGCAACTGGTTCTTTTAAGGTGAACAAGTTTGTCCAAGTGCTAATGAACGTATTTCACAGCTTTTGAATACAACACGAGTAAACCCTTTCCTTTGTAGAAACTTATAACCCCTCAATCACTCTTTAAATAGAAGGGTGAGGTTACTCAAAAAACGAGTGGCTCCAAAAGCTCAGTGCCTCCACAAGGAAAGGACGTCTTTCTTCCCTCCCTCTCCCAGATGTGCTCCCAGAGCCAATTCAACTCACTGACACAGCAAAGAACTATTTACTTTCTTCGGTAAGGCTAGTTTTCTGCTCAGTTAGTGCATGGAGGCCATTCAGAAGAATCTAACAAGTCTCTGCAAGAGAAAATTGGGCATACGTGGGCCACGAAGGAGGGTGGAGTGGACCACAGCAGTCATACCATCTTTGGCTGTGGGGGAACCATAGCAGAAAGGACTCAGCTGATACTGAAGCACTGCACACCAAAAATTTAGGAATGCTTCACCACTGCTTACACCATGCACAGGATTTCAAAATAAAGATTACTCCAGATGGCAAAGAACATCAGGGCTTGTTCTTATTTGTCTGGAAGCTGGGCTTCCTCAACTAACCTGCTTGCATTCATGCTTACACAACTACAAATAGCGTAGCAGAATCTTTCCTTGGAAAAAGAATTGGTCAACAGCTGCTGAGCTTCCGACTTCTGTGTTCTGGCCTTGCTCTGCACTGGGACTGTGGGATGGAGCAGGATAAGAGCGCAGCTGTAAATACTTCCATGGCAATGGCCCTTTGGATGGATGTATGCATTGTGAAAGTCTGGGATCTCTTTTTTCAAGATGGCCTAGTTTCCTTCCAGATTTGGAAGCTTTAAAAAAGACTGAGTCATTAAACACCTTTTATTGCTTTTTATTGTTATTCCCCTGAGAACTAAAAGTGAGGTTTTTTTCAAATAAGAGTGGTTTTATTTGAAAATGGGCCCTGTGTCCTGAAGTACCTCCTTTTGGCATTACTTTCTTCATTCTACTGCCTGCGCTGTATTATGTGAGAAGAGGTTCTTTTTTTGGCTCGTTTTTGCAGCCAGGGTCCTAACTCCTCAAATGCTACATCATCATCACATATCAAAGTATGAGAGCAATTTATGTGAGGGAGGTTATGGATGCCCATGAACCTCCTTCTCATATTTGGAAAGCAGATAAAGCAAGATACCTAGAGCTAGTGACTGGCCCTGGGTCACATTACAAAACTCATGTTGAATTGAGAAGGAAGCCTGAGATCTAACTCACAGGCCACAAGACTGCACTGCTATTTCTTGTATTACTTCTGTGAAGCCATTTCAGGTTTTTTTCTCCATCAGCCCAAAGCAGATCAGAAAGTTCTGCTTTAAGTCATGGATAATCCTAGAATAGCTCAACTGGGCATCTCTTCGCACGTTTTGAGTATGAAGGAGGATGACTGGGCCCACATTTCTAAGAAACACAAATGAAATTAAAAGCAAACCACAAATCTTCTAAATATTACATTATTATAAAGCCTGTCAGAATAACCAGATCACTGAGAATATTTTTATTGCTGCAAGAGTCACCTAGGGCTTGGTGGAAAAGTAAGTCCCAGAGCCAGCACTCCAACTTCTCACCTGGAGCCTTCTCCACCACATCACGGCCTCAGACATGCTGTGAGACAATTCTGGAAAATGTTGCCATTAACCATCAGCTGACACCTCAGCTCTTCAAGGACACGGACCATGAAGGGTTAATAGTCACAGCACACGCAGTTTCCACTAGACAACTCCCAGATGTGCATACATTTTCTCAAGGCACCCTTCAGGTCCTACATGAACTCCAGTAGCATAATACCACGGGCAGCACAGTAGCATATGGGAGCAGCAACAACCAGCAGCCCAGCACTGATACATTAGGCTATTTTACAAGAAAGCAGGGTTACAAATGCTTTTAATAATTGCAACCGGATTCACAGTCCGTATTCTTCAAATCCATCAAAACATCATCATCAGAAAACAACTATGTTGCATTTCCTACATATACTGCACAAGAATAAAATATCTTCTTACTTCTAAATAGTAAATTGGAAGGGGATTGGACAGACAGATAGGTGAAGGCTGGAGAAATGTCACAGAACAGTTTGGGGGAGCAAGAGAAGAAGGGAGAGCTAAAATTTTTGCTGTCCTTCCTCTGAGTCTTGCAGTCTGGGCAGTCACGTTTGGAGCCATTTTTACTCACTTGGTTTCATGCATCTGCACAGGATCCTTTTTGTTATTCTAGGAAACCTACTGAAACCACCCACTCGCCCCATCCACCTTCTGGGCAATGCAGCCGCTCCCCGCCACGCCCTGAGTCACAGCTAGCAGCGGCAATCAGCTCAGGGCAGCCAGTCAGCCCTGCTGTGCTGCCTCTCACCAGCGAACAAGCATTTGAAAGTAGAAAGGGCTGCCGAAGGCAGTCAGCCATCTTTCTGGTGCAGGCCCGGACCTGGGAGCAGCCAGACAAAAAACAACGCACCTGTGTTTGCTGGGATGAGGTGATGCACCCCAGTTCAGAGGGCAGAAATGCACTGCCAGGTAGGAAGCAGCATCTCCTCAGTCATGAGCTCAAGCTACTGCTCTGAGGCAGCAGATGCGCTGCCTGCAGACGCAGAAGCCTGGAGATTATTCTCCTGCTTACCTCTAATTCCCTGTCCCAAAGACAAGGAAACAAATACTCTGTTAATCTTGAGGCTTACAGAAATTTCGCAGAGCTGGAAAACTACTTACAGTTAAATAATAGCACAAAAACATACCATCAACTGTATTTTCTTCATACAAATCTCACACCATAAATTTTCTACAGTAACTGCAAAAGAGGTGCAAACAGAGCTGTGTTTCTTGGCCCTTGGATTTTTCCATATATTGTACTCTTAAATTCATTTTTGGACACAACAGATCGGCAGGACCCCCCTGCAGATCTGCCTCTTGTTCAGTGTTCACAATGGAGGATGCCCAATGAAGGATTGCGTGTGCATCTGCCATGTACACGCATGCATTTCTCATCATTGCTCTCTGTGCCCCCAGCTCCCATCTAGCTATGACTTGTAGCTTCCTTTTTTTCCTTTGGGTTTTTTTTTTTCACCCCAGCTTCATCAGCAAGACCCCTGACGCTGAGATCAACTCTCACTATTTGTGTGCTGAGTGCTATAGGAACAATAGGACCATCATATTCTACGACAATATTATCTGTGAGATAATAAAGAGAATAACAAATGTTACGAAAAGCAAACAAATATGATTAACTGTTCTGCTGCCTCAGCATATGAGGCAGGTTTACTGCTGGAGTAACCTCTACAAGCCTACCTGCATACCTGTTTTAGCAGGAACACACCCCCTTTTTCTGACATTAGAAGTCCCTGCATCTTCAGAGTTCACTGTATTAACCCTTGCCCAGGCATGAGTGATTGCTGGAGGTCCTGCGGCCAAAGCGTTAATATCATCTGCAGCTAGCTCCTTCCAGGTATCTCCCAGTCCTGCCAACTACAAACCTACCTCCCTGTATTACCCGTGTATGCACCCACACACGGTCTGGTACTTTGCACTTCCCAAACTTTTGCTTTTGTTCCTGAAAGCCAATAACCTTTCCTCTTCACACTGTCCTTTCCAAATTCAGCACCTTTCTGGTACCAAAGTGGCTCGAGCAATGTTCCTGAAACCTGGGGAAGCAGGACAGTAAGTCAACATTCTTAAGTTTAAAGAATGCTTCTGCCTGGAAAGCAGCAGTGCTGTGACACCACTGGGAGTGGATCTAGACAGCTCTTTGCTGTAAGGAAACAGTCACAAGGCACTGAAGCCACTGAGCAATTTTAGCAATGTAAATGTCAAAGCTACCACAACCACATAAACGACAGATATTAAAAAAATATAAATGGGCAGTTTTATCTCTTTGTGGCTGCGACAGTGGCATTCCAGCTTTATCTGACCTTTCCAGATGCTCTTTATTTCTGTCCTTGCTAAATCACTCTTCCATACAGCCCTGCTTTCCATGGGTGAGTGTAAACGGTCTGACATAGTCAAGAGACTGCCATATTTGTGTAACAGCCCCAGAGAAGCTGTAACTGAGACAGAGCAGTGCTGCTTGCCTCCCTTCTGACAGAAGTATGGTTGCTTAAGCCAGACCTAAGAATTCACTGGAGCACTGCCACTCCAGAATACCACCACCGTGCTCAAAGGGAGGCAGTGTTCATGGCCACCAAGGCACCCTCATTCCTTGTGTTTATGCTGGGGGATGAATTTTAAGCAAGTATTTCAACACAGCTCTGCTGTTGAGATGTGTCCACAAAGCTAAAGCTCCTGTTAAGTAGGGAATAGAGCTGCTAGCACACAAATCTCAGCCTAGTAGCACAGTTTTATGCTGCCTGCACCGGTGCTCTGCAAAGTGAGGTCTTGAACAACCTGAAAGCTATGGGTGTTAGCCCAGGCTTTCTTCTAGTGTTGTAGGGGAAGTGGCAGGAAGACTCCCTTTCCAGTCACCAGAAAAGCAGCAGAATATTAAAACAATACATCATGCACAGCTGGAAAACAAAATCAATTTACACAGCTGCAAATGCTACTCTTCCACTAATTGTGTGTTCAGAGGAGTGCACCTGGGCTTCTGACTGCACAGCTGGGTTGCATTCCCTGCCTGGCCTGAAAGCAAACTCACCAGTGTCTGCTTACTACAACACCGTATGTTACAAGACTGCTAATCCTTGCAACAAATTCTACAGCTGATTCCACGCTGCAAGGAATTTTATTTATTTGAAATTATCTGGAACTGCTGAGGCACTCAGCTAATAACGACTAATAGTTTATTAAGAGCAGGCAGAAAACTGCTGCATGCACAGCCTTTTTAAAGCTATAGAATTACCAATAAAGCAGTTCTAGCTGCCCCAGAATGGGATCCTTTCCACATTGGTAGTATGGGAGCTGAATATACTGTATCAAGTAAGGAGGATGCTATCCCACAGTCACCACAAATCTCTCTCTTGCCCCTTGAACAGGAAAACTAGGCCATCATTATTTTATTAATCGGAAGTTTATGGACTGAAAGGCTGGGCAGGCCATGAAACAAATCTCTACTGTCCAGTAAAAGTTTCCCTGCACTCAGCACTAGTTCATTACCAGCATTAACCCTCACAGGGTGTCTCATGTAATTTTCCCCTTCCTGGTGCTATTGCTCTCCAACAGTTTCTGCAGCACCCCCTTCTCCAAATTCTCCTTTTGTACCTTAAAGCACTTGGAATAATTGCTGGGGTCTTTTAGGTGGCTGCTTGTCACCCTCTCCACACTCAACACAGACTCAAAAGAGAGGCTTGTTTGCAGCTTCTTTTCCGGCTCAAGGCTATGGTATAAGCTGACAAGGAGGCGCTCAGTTAATTAGGGAGTAATTACAAAGTAATCCTGGATCCTGTCAACACCTTGGCACAAGAAAGGCCGTGGCTGGACAAGACAGATCACACCAACAAACTTAGTGAAGAAAGCTAGGCCCTTCATGAAGTACAACTGTGATCAGATAAGCCAAAACACTCTCCTGACCCACTGAATAGTTTCTGTGCCCACAGGCTGCAAGTGACAGAAGCTTTATACACATATTTATTTGTCATTTTCAGCTGTGATGGAGGAAGTGCAGCCCTACAGCCCTCACCTCTGTATACTACACCTCTTGGTTTACTCCTTGGTGTACTTGGACATCATTTAGGATGCCCAAAAATACTCACAAATGGCTGTCATCTCTCCACAGAGGAGGTCTAGGGATTGGAGATCCTCTACACAAACCTCATAGCAAATCCAGGGAGCCACCCAAAGCCAGTGCCTTTTGTCTGAACTTGAATTAAGAAATCAGCCACCATTTGCCATACCCACTTCATCTTCTAACCTGAAATACCTCCACTGAATGTTGCTTTGCATTTGAAGCCACCTAACAATTTTAAAATAAGAAAGGCATTTGATAAACACTTTCAGCATTTATCCTCCAAGCCCATTCTCCAGGACACAGGGGTAGTTCAAAGAGCTTGGTTTGTGTTGAAGAGTTACACTAACAGCAGCTGACCTCTAAAGAATTACAGGTATGATGGTTAATGAGACCAATGCTGCACAATGAAGAGCTTTGATTTCCAGTGGAGTTGGCCAATTCTCTTAGGCCAAAGGAGTTAAATGATTCCTTCTGAATATCCATTACAGACACTTGTAGCACTGTTTCACCACCTCCACAAAAGGGGTTTAGTACCACTGGCATCAATGGTAATGCCCTTGTCTCGTTTAATTGCAGCCACTGAGTTCTAAGCATGGCTGAAAGACAAAATATAGCCCATGCTGCTTCTGAAGTACTACATCCTGAAAACAGGGCATATCATTACATTGTACTGTGTGTTACCAGCATCCACCTAAAGAACAATTTAGCAGCTGCTTAAGGAATTACTGAGGGTGAAAAGGAAAATTTTAAGTTTACTTGTATTTCCCAACTCCAGAGCACAGCCCCTGCAACTTGGAAACACAGAGCTCAGTCACTGCTTCTTAGCCACTTCCCAAAACCTGTCTCTGCAGCTCAGGATGAGAACAACACTACAGCTGTAAGAGCCCCAGCCCTAACTGTAACTGCATAAAGCCAGGCTGGATCACACTGGGAACGTGAAGTTCACCACCAAAGCCTCTCCTTGTCAGAGGAGCTAGGAAACATTACATAGGGAAAATAAACCCTCCTGGCAATCAATTAATCCTTTTGGATGATGGCAATCAATCGGCATAACTCTTGAAAGAAGTGCAAGTATATTTAGTGTAGGAGGTTTCATCTTTGCTCAATGGAATACAGTTCTCAGCGTCTAGCACAGTTTTTAATTCTCTGCTCCTAGAAGACAGGAGAAAGAAAAAAAGCCAGAGTCCCTTCCATACGGGTTTTCCACTGGTGTGATATTAACTGCTTCGGAGTCAGAACAATCCCTTTTATTAGCTAACAGGCTAAAGCAGCAAGGGCAGAAATCTCAATCCAGCGCACTTCCCATCCAACCACAGGGTAAATATTTGTTCTTCTCTACATTTGTGCCTCTGGAGCCTTTAACTCCATTTCTGCTACAGAGCTGCACTATTTCAGGAAGAATCTGCTTCTGGCATTTGAAAGCTACTGACCATTAAATCAATGAGTCAGCCGGCATTTCAGATCAGTAAAGTATAAACTCTCTTTATCCGAGAGTTAGTTACCAGGGAGTGCTAATAGCTGGGAAACTTACAAGAAGTCTTCAGACATACAAAAACCACAAAAAAACCCCCCCAAAAAAACCAACAACCAAAACTAACCACAAACAACAAAACAACAAACCAAACTGTAGGAGATCAACTGGCTAGAAGTATGGTCTTTCAGAGTTTATCGTGAAGCTCAGACTAGCAGGACTCTTCCTTACTCTCTTCTCTCTCCTATGAAATCAGCTCATAAATGTCAACTTGCTTCAACCTCTCTCATAACAAAAATTAAACAGAGCTTGTCTCTGCACTTTGTATGCTGAGCTTCCCAAATGCTTTATAGCATTTGAAGATATACTGCAAGAAATCATTTTACCAAGCACTAGGATGCAACTGTTCACGGACTGAAAAGTGGCAACAAACCAGTGAAAGCAAGGCTGTTCAAACCATGGAGGCTGAACTCCAACTGTCCAGTGCAGCACTGGGCCGGGACACCAGGATGAAAACCTTCACAAGCACTTCCCTATGTCCCTGATGGCAGGCCTGCATTTTACATCTCACCACCCAGTCAAACCTCCTCAGAGGGTTTATCCAGACCCCGTCTTGATTTCACAGTGAGATGTCACCCACTCATTCACAGGAAGAGGCTGGAGGGAGAAAGACAGCAAACCCCTGACACTGTAACACTAATTAGAACATGCGGATCTGCTCCAGCCATGGCTTGTCTGAGAGCACAGGAGAAGGGTATGGGGCTTCCTTCCACTGGAAGCAGGGCAGGGAAGCACCCTTCTTCCGGTGGATTCACACTGCTCCATTGGCAGATGTAAATGCAACTGCTCTGCTATAGATTTGTCTTGTGTTTCTGCTCTCATGGGATTGGGGGTGGCTATCGGTTTATACTAAGTCTACAAAGCCAGCAGTGCAGGAACTCATCTGGCTGAAAGCCCTTCTGCAGCATAGGTTCAGAGACGTGGGACACGAGGGCTCTGTGTAGTTCATCTTGCATGCTGCTGCCCTAAGGAGCTGTGTCCTCCAGCTTCCTGGGAAGATTCACAGGTGTTGCTTTTTCTGTGGCTCTTCTTCAGCTGTCTACTTCGCTGATGAAGGGGAAGTGAGAAAGAGGAAGTTACAGCTTCATTTATCCAGGCTTTCTAAATACAGAGCTAAGTAAGCAGGTTGAATAATTGAAACAACTTAATGTTTTTGCCCACTGCTCTATATGGATGCTGCAAAATTAGCACAAAGCGTTGTTCCAGGCAGAACATTAGTGATACTGCAGCTCTGGAAGGCAGAAAAACCTTGAAATAATCTGATTTTCTAAGGGATGATGGCAAGTGTCCTGGCTAAAAGCCCACATGGCTGCATTTCTCATGACAAAGGGACTCCAAAGCAGTGTTTGCCATGAATCCTGAGAGCTCCCTGACAAAGAGCAAGGAATCAGAAAGGATATCTGTATCCAGAAGAGTTTCTGATGGTTACATGGCATGGATGTACTATGTATTTGGGCTTCACTCCCATCACTGGTGACACAAACCCTTAGCTAAAATGTACCCAAAGAAAATAAACTTTTGGTTACACTTGTCCCCTTGGCCAGCATCACTGTTCCTGACTCAATGTGCTGTCAATGCTCAGAGTTCTCATGTTCATTTGCAGCTCTGAAATGCATCGCTCTCAGCTCAACATGATTCTCCTTTTGAACAAGGTCTGCAATTGTTACGATCATTCACTTGATACGGGATTTTCCAAAATTAAGAAAATAGCTCCAGGGACAAGATGACTATGGTGCACAAAGAAGCAAGGGCCATGAAGATCAGTAGGGACCTCCTGTGCTAGGGACTATGCAGACACAGGGTGAAAAGCTGCTCTGTGCTCCAAAGCACTTTCAATATGAGACTCAGAGATGAGGGTGGAGACAGTGCATCTCAGAACGAGGCAGCGCTAGTCAAGGTGCTTGGCAGTGGTCTCGGCGCACCGCAACCTACCTTGTCACATTCTTTACCAAGATCATAGTAAACTAAAGACAGATTTAATTAAAACAAAACAAACCGACACCATCTGAAAAAAAGCTACAAACAGTTCACAACCTCTACAAGCTACATCTGAACAGCAGCCTCCTATGCAAGACTGCAGGACTGATTCCCTCACACTCTCAAATGTTTGGTGCCATCACCTTGCTCTCAAAAGCTACATCATGCTGCCGTAGTGCAATTTGCTCTAGCTTAGTCCATGCAGCTGGTGCTTGGCAGCCTAATTGGAGGGGAAGCAAAACTGTGGTTGTCTAAAGCAGATTACTCCTAAGCAAGTGATACAGCACAAACAAGAGCAAGAAAGCATTTGTTTGAAAATGTCATGAGCAGACATTTGGCATTGGGGCTGACAGCGGTGAGAGCTGTCATCTCACAGCAGAGAGGTAAGAAGAATGGTAGAGGAGACATGGAGCCTTGAAAACAAAGACCTCATTTAACAAGGTGAAGAAAGGGGTGCTACTGGAGAGACATGAACTGAAAGGCATGTTTATAAGTGATGGGTGACAAAAATTATTGCAACAGCTGTTTGGGTGAGTGTGATTAGATTGCTTCACGGAGGTCAGAAAAAAAAGATGTTGCAGTTACTCAGACAAAAGATAATTGAGAGCCTGTGTGAGACATCCATCAGCCATTCTGGAGGGAAATGAAGTGTCAGGTCAGAGCAGGGAATGTCACATCTATTGTTGGATGAAAGGACTTAACTGATCTGGGTGTAGGCAAGATATTGAATGTTTACATAAAGGCGCTACAAAAAGAGTCCCACCACTAACCCACACGAGCAATAAATGTCTTCTAAAAGGCAAAACACAGAACTGAGCCTCAGGAACTCTGAACAGTGACTGTCCCAGCACACACTCTCCCTCCCACCTCCACCCCTGTGACACAGACCAACAGAGAGCCCGTGAAAAGATAGGGGTAGATAGAGGAGCAGCTCCAAGTAGATGTGCTCCTTTCATTCACACACAGAGCAGCAGGAGTTGTTACTTTTCACTGCTGCTACCTCTGTGAAGCCAGCACAGATAATAGGGATAGTGCTAAGATCTGTACCTTCTCAGGTATGAATAGAAGTAAGTCCTTACTGTGGTGCAAACTTGCCAGGGCGTCCACTACGTGTCTCATTGAACCTGCAGGCCTTCAGCAGTGCACAGACAAACAGTGTCAGGATGATCAGATTCTCAGTGAATTACTGGGAGTTGACCAAAGGCATCTCTCCTCCCTGGCTGTAACTCAGGTGGGTGCACACATCCGCACAGCTGTAGGTTCAACAGTGTTTTCAATTCCAGCTTAAATACCCAGCATATTAAACAACTAAGAACAACGCAAATTCATATATATCCGTGTTTGTGTATCCTGTGGCTGTGTAGAAGGGTATTTATTAAGGTAATGGTCATATTTAAAATTTAATTGCATCGTGACTTATTTTTCATTGGGTACCGAAAGTGCTAAAGCTACTGTGGGTGGCAAGATTATGAAGATGGTCTTTTCTAGCATCTTAGGACATATTCCTTGCTGAGGCATGAATGTGTCATCTAAGAGCTAGGAATAAACAGGATATAAACTGTGTACAGTAGCACTGGGTAGCAAGCTATTTACCAGAGTGCATCACAGCCCAAGGAGTGCTCTAATTGCGAGCATCCTCATGGGCCCTAAGGCGCCTGCATGCCACTGCAAGCTTCTGACACCATCTTACCACCCCATGCATTGTGACTGATCAGATCTCATATCTTTACCAGCATATATAGCACTGGCTGGTACTGAGGTGTGCTTTGAGGGATCCGTGCCAAGTGTATGGGTACACCTGGACAGCACAGTGAAAACCAGTATAGAGATGTCTGAGTATCTGACCCAAGGTACCAGAAACAGCAGTGGTAGGAAAGCACAGGTTGGCAAGGGCTATCCGGTGTAGGAGCCATACCAGTGGTCAAGGGAACAGCCCTACATAGCAAGCATAGGAACTGAGAACTGCAGTGGAGCAAAGAAGCAGGGAGGGGTCAGGTCAGGTCAGGTCTTCCCAGCATGTGTGTTCAGACCAGGATGGAGATCTTAAAGCAAAGTAAAAAAAACGCAGTGGAAGATTAAAAATTATGATGGGGATAATAACAGCAGGAGCATTGTTCCAGACTGCTGTGGTTCAATGTTTCAGACATCCCTAAGACAGCAGCAACTCCACTAAGAGAGATGGAAGCAACGCTCGCTCACCCAACATAACACCTGGCTGAAGACAGCACAGCACTTCTCTGCTTCCCCCGATTTGCTGTCTTTGCTCCAACCTCATGCTGCTTCGCCCTGCCTGTGGCCACCAAGACTCCAGACTGGGAATCTACAGAGAATATGACCTAATTTTAAGGGGATGTAGTCTTTAAAGACTTTCTTGATCTCATGTCCAAAACATCATATTTTTTATCTATTTTGACCTTAATTATTTTGTTTGTCTTGAAACTGTTTATACAATTTATCAAAGCAAGAAACTCTCTAAAAGAAGTCAGATATGGGACTGATATCAAGGATTAAAAAGGAAGGAAACATTCCAGTTTGTTTCTTTGATCTTTTATTCAACCTGAACCATTAGCAAAGGCATGTTCAGTTCTAGGTAGCACAGTAACTCTGAGCTAGTATCTGTTGGTGTCATCTATTCTTTAAAAAGCTTATGCTATGGTTTTATAGTCTGGTTTTCCAAAACCTTTATGAAAAGGAAAAAAAACACGTGAGGCTTAAAGACACGTGCACCAGGAATATGCAATACTTTGAGAGGGTACTGAGCCTGTCAGAATAGATATCCTAGGTAAAGCCTGGGAAATGCAGTCAGCAAACTTTCTGGACTTGACCCAAAGGCAACCAAGGAGAATGTTTTCACTGACTGCAGGGAGTTGGGACCAGGCCCTGTGCTGCAGGGGACAGTGGCAGAATGACAGATAAAGTCTGGTGACTCCAACCAAGTCCAAAGGAACGGTAAGGGGATGCTGCATTATTTAAAAGCAGACATGATGAACACTTTGCCAGACACTAATGGGAAAATTTTGATCTCTTTTTAAGCCTAGCAGCAAGGTTTCCACTGTCCTGACGACAGGAAAACCTAGGGGAACACAGGGGAGACACACTGCAGAAAGAACTGGGAGGAAAGCACGGCTGCCAGCCAGTTCAGCCCATCACAAACATTTGCTGTTTCTACTTTTCCATCTCAAAGAACTGGAGGCTTCAAACAATGTTCTCTGAGAGACAGAGCACAAGGGGATGCCAGGGTGAGCAAGTCCCATATCGATGCCCTGGGCAAACCAACACCCCCATTGTCTGGCAAGGACTTAAAGGACCAGCCCAGGACTACCTTCTGTAAAAGTCATGCTCTGCTCATCAGTCACCCACTGGAAAGACGTAGCATGCCCAAATGTAACCTAGATTAGTAGCCTCATACTAGTGTATCTGGCCGGGGAAATTAACCTGGCATGCAGGGCATTCAGGAAAGCATATGAATAATCTGAAGGCTGGAGCTGTAGCAGCTCTGACGGGCTGAGGACAGAGAGTGATTTAAGGCCTAGCCACAGACATGTTCACATTCCTGCATTTGCACATTTCTAGGAGATGAGGTCAAAGAGCTCACCACAAGAGAAGATGGATGATGTAAACTGGATGCTGAGTGCCAGCACTAGTTTTTTTTTTCTTTCCCTGTGCTCTGCACGTGCCCAGAGCATTTCCATTTATAGGAAAGGCCATTGGTATAAAAGGTGCATTCTTCAGTGGGCCAGAGGAGGAAGCATCATACTGGGTATACACTGTTTCCAAAGCTCCACAATCCCAGTTAATGGAAAAAACCCCAATGTTTTCCCTCTCTGAGGAGGAGCTTTCAGGTGGGCAGAGGACTGGAGAAGAGATTAAAGCAGAAAAATAAGGTATTTACATCATGGAAAATTAATACACCCTCAAGTTAATGATGTCTTTGCTATTTTCAATAAGAGCTAGATGACTTTTTGTTTTTTTAAACCAGTTTTAGGCCGGAAAAAGATTGCCGTACCAAATGTCCCAAGATGCTATGCATTAATGCAAATATCTTGGGAAAGAAGATGGAAAACTAAAATCCCACCAGAAAAAAGTTAAAATTAAAGATATTTAGACATTTCTACATTACGTAACAATTTAAGTTGTTAGGATTTTCCCTCGTTTCTGTAGCTCCATTTCAATCCTAACCATAATCCCAGCTATATTCATACTAAATAGTGACTGTTCCCAATCATTAGCTGCAATTTCACCCTTTTAAGAAAAGTGAGTGAGTTCCAGGATAGCTCTGACAATTTTAAGATATTGGCTAGAATGAATCACAGAAATCTGTTTCCTGCTCTACAGAAAAGGATCTGTTTTCAGCAAGGCCACATAAGAGAAATACTTTCTCACGAGTTGCAGGATTTTGCTTCAGCAGCAGAGTTATGATGTCTTTCAGGAGCTGTAGTTCAGATGCCTCACGCTCCCATTTTCTTCTGCTGTGCAGGATCTCATTTAAAGGCACCTTCCACAATAAGCCATCAAGTTGGATGGTACTTTACAGGAGTCTGATAGGTGCAAATCATGGGACATGCAATTCCCTTTGGAAACCACCTCACAGATACAACCGAACTATTAGCTGCATACCCAAATGTATTTTGCAGAAGGGAAAGGAAGCTGGCCAAAATATTGGAATTTGGGCATTTCTAGTATCTGGCTCTTTCGGGGGTGGGATCAAAGCAAACAGAAAAACAAAACCAAAGTCACCCCAGTATTGCTTCTTCCCTGTGGAAAACACACACTTTTCACTAAAAAAAGAGCTGTAATACTACAGTTAAGAGTATACGCAGTTTTGGTCAAAGAACATTTCTAACATTTTGAGATGGACTGGCCCTTGGCAGTAACTGCTGAACATCCCCCCAGGTGCCAGTGTTTCCCACAGCATCATCAAAAGCATAGGGCACATACACACAGTGCTGCCAGTTTTGCCATCAGATGTGCAGTTCCTAAGTTTAGACGATGTGTTTTCTCCCCACTGCTAGCAGGCTACCCCTAGGAGAACAGTCACTGCGAAACGAACATAGCAGTTCTAAAGATGGTGGTTGGTTGGAAGAGGATGGCAGAGAGGCAAGGGTAAGGTTTAACTTTTGATTCATCAGTTATAGAGGATGTCTGGTAGTTGAGGGAAACTGATTTGAATGGGGTCAGGCAAAGATTAATTATTATTTGCCTTTGCTGCTGTTTAAAGAGAAGGAATGATAAAAATTGCAAGATGAGAACTGCTTCTGACACATCCTGGGACAGAATAAGGAAAAAGCAGAGGTGGGGACTAGTTTTGTGTTTTCTTAGGTAAGAGAAATTGCAAAAATAGCTGGGGGAAGAGTTTATTTGTGTTATGAGCTTTAGTCTCAGCCTGGTGGTGGCAACAGGCTTTGGTCCAGCAGTGATTGGAGAGAATGACTGTATGAAAAATCTGTATTATACATGAAGAGAAATCCAGAATTTTCCATTCCTCTTCCTTCTGCCTGGAAGCATATGGCAGCTATTCCCAAGTTTTACATAGCAGACACTGAAACGATCACTAGCCCTGTGGACTAGGAATTTTTTCCACAGCTCTAGGTCAAAGAAAAAATATATTTTATCTGTGAACATGATGAAATCTTGCAATACATTTTTATTATTTCTGAACTCAGGAGAATTTTTAACCTCCTTGCCTGCCAAACAGCACAGGAGCTTGCTGCTGAGTCCAACAATTGTATTTTCACCATATAGGTGACCGGAAGCACAGTCAGTCCTCAAGGAGATAACACTGCAGGATGCACAAGTTACCGGTGGAAGGGAGCATTTGCATGGGCTACCACAGACCTGTGCAAAGCACTACTACTTTGACTAGTAGCTAGCTCCACTAATGCTATTATATTCAGGTTTCCTTTTGGCACTTGGCTCTGCTGAAACTGCTCAGAGACCACAAACCACGCTTTAATAATGAACACACACAGAAGAGAATGTCCACCACAGCTGAAACCCAGCCATCCTTCTGCTCTTTCCACCTCCCACGCTGAGCTTCAACCTTGCATTTAGAACAAGTCAGAAGTGACCAGCTCTGTTCAAAGCATTAAAGCAGCCAGGACACAGATGCATCAGCAGTTTTATAGTCTTTGTAGGTAGCCACTGGTCATATGTCCACATAAACTCATAATCAGGGGACTATTTGCCTCCATTTCAAGGCTGAGCAAACTGGGAAGCAGCCAAGACAGAGAGTGTTGTTGTTGGAGAACCCTGGAAGACAGAGTGCTATGCTCAGACACCTTGGACCCAATGGGGCAACCCCTCCACTCTGTTCAACAGCTGAGATGGGATTAGTTAAGGAGGCCAAAGGAAGGACATGGGGGTAGTTGTGAAGCATACCCTGCGCTCAGAGTCACTCAGAAACAAACAGCTTGAGCACCCCCCTTGCTACACACTGAGAACTTCACTGTAAACACACCCTTTACTGAAGCAGAGAGCAGTAATATAAACCAGATGCTGTAGGGAATTTTTTCCCTTTTTGTCAGCACTACAGTTAAATACTGAGCTCTTCTTTTGCCAGTTTGTTCTTAAAGGGCCTGTATGCTGCTCTTTATCTCTATCCCACTTGTCTGAATTTAACAGAGAACTGGGCAGCCCTCCACACACTGTGACCACCCCAGGAAGCACGTGTTCTTCACAAAGCCTTGAAGGCTGAGACTTGGCTTTCTAACCACTGTGCCAGAAGCCCTCACAGCTCCTCTGCCCACTCACCTGGGCACAAAGGGAATCTTGCCAGTGAAATCATGGCACGAAAGAACTGCTTGTTCCTCTGGCCACATAAATGCTAATCGTTTAATGCAGTGCCATCCATTCACTCAGGTTCTTCCAAGCTGGCAGAGGAAGGAAGGGAAGGTGCCATGCAAAATACACTTTGGAGGTTGGGTGTGACATTGTAGCGCACACTGCCTACTTAATCAACCAGAGGCATCATCATGTTTCAGCATTGTGCCGCGGCTACACCTAAATTTAGGCGAGGATTCCTGGTCTGAAGACTTGCAAAGCTGTAAGAACACAAGAGTTAAAGGTAACCTGACACTCAATGGGCTGTTGAACACTACAGTACACAGGGCTAATTGCACACCATCCAGTGCAGCAGAAGCACACAAGCGGCAGTGTAATTGCACACTGGGTAACAATGTTTCCCAAAAGCTGTTTTTCTGGCTTTAACATGAGGGCGGGCTCAAAAAACCCTCAGCCGTAGTTTAAGACAACTCTTTGCTGCCACACTGCTGAAGACTGCTACTCCACTAAGAGGTGCAGCAAGGAGTGTGTGCCTGAACCACAGCTGCTCTACCTCTAGGTCCAAAGCCTTCTCTCAAACCAGATTTAAGCCCTAGAAAAGTTTCCCCATCCTTGAGGTATATCCTATTCTGGCTCTTTATCTTCTGAAGAAAGATATGGTAGAGTCAACACAGGAGCTTAATTCCCACCTCATGTATGACAAAGAATTGCACTTAACTTTCAAAAATTGTACCAGATCTGATCAACACAAAGAAAGTCCCACCAAGAAGCTAGTTAAATTGTGGTGCCAGAAGCAATCCACTAGCCTTTTATGCCAGGTGACTAAAATGAGTATCCCATTGAAGGCCTTGCCTCCCAGGCAGAGTAATGGGGATCCATTACTTAAAAGACATACTGGTCTCAAAGAGCAGCAGAGGACCACACGCTAGGAGAACTGTCCCTTCAAACAACAGGCTCCACCTGCATTACCACCATCACTCTTGAATGGGTGGGCTACTGTAGTAGAGCTGCCACAGGCATTAAGTCAACACCATCTTCCTAGCAAAGGCTTTAAGCAATCAGGACTAGCCATTAAAGTGGCATCAAATTTAAACATCATTGAGGCTGCATCCCCATCCCTCCTCCCCTTTAGTGGGCTATCAAAGCCCACAGCTGCCTTGGTTATCAGTAGGGCTTTTTTCCAGGAAGGTGCCTTAGCCTCCTAGCACTGCTAAGCATCAGCTGTCCTGGGAAACTCAAACAAATCACTAATAAAGTAACAGACAACACGCCATTCTTGAAAGATGCAAAATAATGCTAGTGCACCCTTTCTTACATACTGTTGTACTGAATTTCTGCTTGGTTTTGGGTCTTCTTGAAAATTAATGCCTCATCCCCCAAGTAAAATATTAACCTATATATTATTTGATAACAAGTAGGCAGTGGAACTAATGAAGTATGGCTTCCTACACTGCTCCAGTGAGCGTTCGCTGGTGTCTAATATAAGGAACAAGCCTGTTTGCCTTGTCCCATCCCACCACACCTCCAGAAACCAGCATGCAGTTTATACCTTTCTTCTTTGTTGCCCAACTTCTGATTTTTTTTCCCTAACTTTGCTGTTATCATAACATCATTGACCCTTTGAAGGCAAACAGTCATAGGGCAAGAAGGGTGCTCTCTCTTGGAACATAAACTAGCTAGAAGTTAGAAAATGAAAGCATAAAGTAGTTCTGTCAATGATAGAGACTGGCCAAGTGGAGGGGGGTGGGGGGGTGTGTGGGAGAGGCGTTACACAACATTTGATACAAACACAAATATCACCTGATGTAATTACTAGTGACAGAGAAAAATAAAATGATCAGTAAGGTGAAAACATATTTTAGTTTATAAAGCCAAGCTGTGAAGAACTAGATTTCATCACAGGCAGGTGAGTTACACAATGACAAGTCAAAGTCACTGGTGATAAATCCTCAAGGATTCACTTATATGGGAACTAATCAAACATCGTACTGGATCCTAATTTAATTAAAAATAAACTAGGACAAAACTGGGAAGAGCCCTGAACAGCTCACCAACTCATCTGCTTAATGCACAGCAATACCCTAGAAGTGAGACTGCAAATACAGGTGAGGAAGGGATGGGAGGAACAACAACTACAGACATTACAATAACAGCATGCAGCTCCGTGCCACGTCTGCACGCAGAGCAGTGGGGTCCTGAACCTTCACAATGAGAGAGTAGGAACAAAACATTTTTGTAAGCAAACTCCTTAAATCACCTGAGATGTTCAATTTACTTCTGCTTTACAGTTCAGTAGGAAAGAGCGGAATATAATTACGCAGCAATTGTTCCATACATCTACAGCAGATTTTATGTAGAATTTGACTTAGGTGAAGGTCAGAACAATACTACGTGGTTTACAGTGGGTTTGTTTAGTTTTTTTAAGGGAATACAAAGTAAATCTCCCCTTTCCTGCCCCTCCCTTGCCACTCTTGAAAAAGACATTGTCAAGGCACAAATAATTGTTGAAGTCTAGACTTTCTGTGGACATTTTAGTTGCACATTAACTACTAGGGAGAAATGTCACCACCAACAGCAGCTCTCAGGGTAGCATGGGGAGGGGCCCTTCTCCAATATACAGAATTGAAACCATTCAAAGGATGGGGTGCTTTTTACCTTGTGTACTGCAAGTTTTGAAATAGTCTTTACAAAGATAGTCGTTTTGGGCAGATAACACAACTGGGCTGCTTCAGAAAGTAGTGCTTCAGCACCCCCTATAAAAAGGGGAATCAAAATCACTGTGAACCATCACAACACATTTAGCTGAACTGAGTATGCATGCAATCATAGCTCTAGCCCATATCTTTCCTTGGCTTTTTTTTTTCCTAGTAAGCTCTGATCTCATCTGAAATGTGTTATTTTAGCTAGAAGGTCCCTAACTTGCTCCAAAAATTCTCAGATGTGGTTCCTGACCACAGGGAACAATCTGTGGTCTAGTCTGTCAGGAAGAACAAAGTACAACGATGCCTGCAGCTTTATACTTGCACATGGGTAGCTGGAACCACTAATTTTACCTAGAAACTCTCCAGGACATGGCTCATGTTTTCTGTGATGCATGAAACACTCTGCTGCACAAGTTAACAGCCAGTAAACCTGTGCACTTAATGATTTTCAATACAGGGGCTGCCCATCTCTACAGCTAGCACAGAAATCCACCACCCTGGGGCCCTGGCACAGTAGAACGGGTTTTTTTTTTTTCCCCCCCCGGGGATAAGAGAAACCTCTAATCCTATAGAATTCCTGGACGGCATTTCTAAGAAAAAAAAATCCCAGTTTCTTTGGTAAGTGGCATGGGATTTATTCAGCCCAGGAGCATAATAAAATTCCAGATGGTTTTGAGCTTTCTATGGCAATTCTGGAAAAGCCTAAGGTCCTAAGAAACGTGCTGGCAGTAGACTGGAGCTGAACTCATTGAGATACTCCCCATAACCAGCAACAGGAGAGGACTTCCCACAGGACCTGAGCACCATCCTGGATTTCTATCATCCCACAACCTTTTAAGCCCTTTACCAGTATCTCAGTTTAGGCTGCATGGGTTGGTTTGTTTTTTTTTCAATCCTGGAAAAATCACTTTGAGGACCCTCAGAGTATAATTTTTGTGGTGCCTCTACATCATACCACACCAGCAAGTTGTGCTTTCCACATCTGTACTCTCAGCCATTGTCTTTGTTTCTGAGCAGGCTCTTTTGGCTCAGTACACCCCTGAATCACATATAGATGGATGCCTGCTCAGCAGCCTTCGTTACCAGAGCTGGTCTGTCAACTCTTACCCCTGCTTCCTGACACAGGTCAGCTGATTTCTTGTATTAGCAGATATACCTGCCAAGTTCCCCACTTCATGAACAGAGACAAAGCTACACTGAGGAAGCCCCTAAATTTCCAGGATGCAGTGATGGCTGGCTTGCTTGCAGGACAGAGCACACTCTCAATGACGGTGAAGGCAGCAGGGTGGCAAACCCCTCATCTTCTGGGCCCACCAGCAATCAGTGCTGCCCCACCAGAGCAGTGGGACCAAGATGCACACACAGCACACAGCATCCTGAGCAGGCTGGCAGAGATGAGTCACCACTGCAGACAGACATGGGAGGCAGCAGAGCCACCAGTGCAGGGTGGGCACCCTCACCTAGGGACAGGGCCCCAAGCCATGCAGGGGAGAGGGGCACCCTGTGCTGGACTGAAAGGCTGCTCTGCCAAGCACAGGCCAGAGGTGGAAGAAAGAGAGGAGACTGTTGCCAAAGAAGCACAAGGCACAGGGGAAAGCCAGGACAGCACCACCGGTATCCAGGGGACTGACAACTCGGGTCTCACATGCACTGCAAAGGCCCTGGCAACCACACAGCAGCAGGGATGGACCTGGCAGCAGGCCTGCGTCCACCCTCCCATCCACTTCTTGTCAGAAACCATTTGCTTTCCACCAACTGCACAGCCTTTGGAAAAGCAGGTGCATCCAAGGAGCACTTTTGTTTTTTTAAAAAACAGTTTTTTCTATTAATTGCCAGGAAGAGCGAGTCAGTAACAGCAGCGCAGGCTTCCCCAGTATCTGCCAGCACTACCTGCCCCCTCCAGCAGCCATGGACAATCCCCAGGGCCTGTTTCACGCTGTGCTTGTCAGCATGGTGATGAAAGAGAGACAGGAGGGATTGAGTAAAACAGCTACAGCACCATGTCTGTAACAGAGCAACACGTACCCCTTGCTACTGTGTCTGAAACCCCACAGGTTCAGCAGGGCAACAAGGTTGGAGAGGCTCCCACTCCTGATGTGAAGGATAAAGTCAGGTTTCTGCCCAGGGAAAGGCAAATTATTTACACGTTACATTTCACTTGAGGGTAGGATGAGGTAGCAGGGACTCTACCTTTATTTGTGAGCTACTGTGGCTTGCAACAAAGAGGATTCCTGCTAAAGAAGGACACACAACCTATATGGGGCAACCTGAGTGACAGAACTGCAAGTCCAAAGCACAGCAAGTGGCACCAATGCTCATACCAGAGCTGCTGCAACCCATCACAATGAGGGACATCCTCTCCAGCATCCTTCTACTACAAGGGACAGGACTCACAGAAATGTCTTAGACTCAGGTGCGAAGAAAGTTTCAGAAAAAAGATAACACCTTACTCAAAACATTTTCCTGCCAGGCCCTTCTGGATCAAACATAGCAGCTCTCATCTGGGAGAACTTCTACTTCAGCTATGCTGTCACCCTAGCAAAGCACTGATTTGCCCCTGCCACATGCTATACGTTTGGAAGAAGCAAGGAGGAAAGGGCAGGTACTTAGGAGACAGTGCCCTGGTTCCAGCTGAGCCCTGGCCTGGAAGGGCAATGAAAGCACTATAAAACCTCACTGCAATGCTGGGACACTGGGAAACACAAAACCTTCCCTCCAAGACTGGGCAAGCAGACTGGGCAGACAACTACTAAGCTGTACCCTGAATCTTCCTTATATAACCTTTTAGTCTTATTTTTGCAGAGTTTAATAATCAACTAAAAAGGAGCCCTTAAGACACGTGTCAAGCTCCTCCCCCACAGATAACCCAGCAGAAAGACTCCTGCACACCCTGAGGCACATCTCACATGCCAGTCCAAGGTAGGTTTCTTTTGCCTTTAATCATTTTTTCTGTGAGTAACACCTAATGAAAGCGCTCTTTCCCTGGCAGTATTTGTATTCCAATACCCAACTGCTACTCATATGCCTCTCGTAACACGGTCTCTTGTTAAAATTACAGTAGCAAGGGCAGGAGACGTGTGGAAGCAGACATTGCCTAACAAAGTGCTTAAAGCAGTTGTTTAGCTTAGTACCAATTTCTTATTTCAGACTTTAGGCCTAAAGACCTCTGGATTAGACCCCTTCATGGAGTCTTTTAAACAGTTTTGTCTATAACATGCACATCCCTACACATGACAGAATTAAAGCCTTCTTCACTGTAGATTCATCCTGCATTCAGGCAGTTCCACAGATGATACTGCTTGAGCAAGCGCTTCTGCAGACAGCACATGGTGTGCCACTTGTCATTTTGCCCTGTCCTGCTATGTACTTAAGAGTGGACACAGCAGTACCTCATTCACACTCATGCTTACACCACCAACAACCTTGGTGCAGTTCCACAGGAGGTAAGTCTTAAATGTGGTATCAGTCACAGTCCTCTCAGGTACCTAATTTATTTTAGGGGAAAGGGAATGGTTTTGATGGAGAATGAGTGGCTGTCCACTCAAATTCATCACTGTTGCCCAAGGATTGGCCATAAAAGTTACTACCTCATCAAGCTCTTCTACCCTGCTGCCTTGTGTTGGGAAGCTGCCTAGAGATATCTACTACACACAGGAAGTCTGCAAGTGCGTTTATGAAGCTAGGGGGATTAGATTGAACTTGCTTTGATGCACAGTCAAAAAATGCTCATATTCTTGCATGTTTGTGTAAGTAAATGCCAAATCATTTAGTCACAGATAATACGTCAGAGTACAGCTCATCTCTTCAAAAGAGTGCCTTCCATACCTACCATTCCTAATTTTGCTGTTGCCTGACAATTTTCCTTTGCAACAGTTGCTAAGCAAAACATTTGCAATTCAGCTTACTAACACAACTGATACATGGTGATTGTTCCTAACAATTACACAGTAAAATGCATGGCTGTTGAGTCTTGTTTGTTTTTTGACCTACCCTGTTTTTTCAGATCTGTGACACTCAGGATATTTTACTCTTTACCTAGGGAATGCCTAATCGTTTCTACTGCAATACAAGCGTGCAGGGCTACAGTAGGAACAACAAAACCAGCAGATCCTGGATCCTGCATCCTATTACATTAGGGAAAAAAAACCCTAAATCACCAAACACTGACAAGAAATAGATAACCCAAAGGGCAGGACAAATGCAATCTACAGGTCATCATTACCATTATGCTTGTCATCTGTTTTCTCAACTAAGGAATCATCTGAGTGAGGCAAGGTGCAAGCAGATGGCAGATAGCAGTGTTAGTTACCACATGAAGTCAAATTACCCCAGTACAATCAGCCAAGGAACATTTATTGCCATTTGTTTCAGAAGACCCAAAAACCTCATTCCAGCAGTATCCATACGAGGTCTGTCAATATCTACTGAAAACAGGTATCTTTGCTGGCACTCTATGACATCCACCGCGAGTCTTCTAATGTAGCTTTCAAGTAGCTTTCTGTTTCTCCTACAATAATCTAGTTCAGTGTAAGACCAATATAGAAAGTTAATTCAAGACAGACTCAAACAGCTATATTTTTAATATTGTGGCTAAGAAACTGTACCATAGATTAGCAGTCACAGCTAGCACTCAACAGAATAGGAAGCAGGAACTCATCTCCTATCCTGCTGAAGTACAAAAGAGAGTAAACAACAGTCAACTTTGCTAAGAAAAAAAGGAGGGTCTGGTGTTACTAACACACACAGACAGGTTTATTTCAAGCTTGTGCTTAGACCACGAAACCTCTCCTATTCCCCTTCAGCCCAAGAGCTTCCTAAGCAGGTAGACCCCAATAACAAACAAGACTGTCATGAGAAGTTATTTTTCCATTAGCTTTGGCTTCATCACAGGGTGAGCGGGCGGGAAGTACACCTCTCCATCCTTCCTCTTCCATGTCTAATTCATATAAACTTCATCCATGGATGATGATCAGACTTTTCAGATAAGGCAGAAAGAGTGATGGAAAAAACCTTTGCAAGCATGGCAGAGAAGAGACTGCTGCAATTCCTAAGAGCTGGATAGGAGCCTTCAGAAATGGCTTTGGAAATCAGCAGCAATGCAGGTTGCTGCCGTGCGTTGAAGCTCTAAGGAGGACAAAACAGGTCTTCACAGATGAACTGGTACTACACTGAAGAAGGGAACAGCCCAATCTGCATATGTATATGAGCAAAGATGAGTTTGTTAGGACAGAGGAAGAAACAGAGGATCTGCCTTGTGCAGGAGGAGTAGCAGGAAGGTAAATCACACCCTGCCTTAGGCCCATGGAAGATTGACACAGTTATGCCCACGCCGATAGCAAGGGTAAGCTATAGACTATGCTGCAAAATTACATCTTCCCTCTTGTCCAAAACTACACCTCAAAAACTGATTTGAATTTTACACTTGGTTCTCCACCACAACTGCTTGTATTCATTACTGGCCAAATCGTTGAGTGACACCCACCCAAACCCTTATGCCAAGGGGCACAGTCCTATTTCCCAGACTGGTCACTGTCGAGCCTGGATAGCTTCATGCACTGATCTCAGACCAGGGTCCAGCCAGAACCTCCTTTGGCAGAGATCGAGTTATTATGGAATAAGTTAATTCCTGGCAAAACTCCCCCGGCTTCAAGCTTATACTAGTGATAAATGCAGTTCAATCCAATCCAGTCTTTGTTCCTAAAACTGCCCATTTTCTGCTCTCCCCATAGCTCCCTCTGAGGGCTGCAGGGACCAGCAGGTCTCTGCAAGAGAACTGATGGCAGACTGCATAGCTTCACAGGAATACCAGCATAAAACACATTGTTTCAGGGTCCCTGGTTAAGTCTAATCTTCTTCCGGATTTGGATGCCAGCCTCGATTATGAGAAGTATGCAGTAAACAGAATCATGCCGTGTGATATGTGCGCTTAACCCTCTTCCTACTAGCAGCTGCACATCAGCACAAAGTTGCAGTAGAAACAGCAAAACAGTGTTGCCACAGAATGATTGGCCTTTTGTCCTCAGCTTGATGCTCGCTACTATCTCCTCTGGAAAACCACATCCACACAATGGAAGGTTGCAGAAGGACGAATGCAACTTCCACTATAACCAGTCTCCTGGAAGTCTGCTTTATTTGGTATCTACCCCACTCTGACCCAAGTATATGGCTGGGCACCCGCCACAGCCATGTCCAACAACAACACTGGTCTATGCGAAGGTTCACAGGAAAAAGGGTATGGCTAATTAAGATCCCTCAGTGGGAGGCTCAAGCTTGTCTTGTCTGTGGGCCAGGAAGAAGTAATCCTGCTCCCATAACCAGTGGGTGAGCTTGAAGAGCAAGGGCGTCACAATTGTCCCAACCCTTTCCTCAGCCAGCAATCACGTGATTGTTACACGCTACAGTAGGTACTGGTCATCGCCCACGGGCACCGCGGCTGCTGCACAAGCTGTGCTCCCACTCCAACTGCTGCCACACGTGTTGTCAGTTATGACCATGCAACCCTACACCAGCCCCCACCACAGCTTGGGAAGAGAAAATGACCTGAACCAGCAGGCTGGAAGCCAGGTAAGTAATGAATTTCAGCCCCTCTCTCCCACAGGATCCTCTTCTCTCCCATGGGATCACATACCCTATCATCAAAGCACATAGGATCTAACCTTTGCAGGACTCTTCCTTCTCCTTATGCTGTCAGATGCTTGCAAGGGAAACATTTTCTTCCTGTACAAATCAGGCAATCCAACTCAGAAAGTGGAGTTTTCACAGCATGAAGTTCAACTTGGTACTTAGCAAGCCTAGCTACGCTTATTAGTGGCCCAAGACCTACTCACATCCTATCTCCTACATCCTATGCACTGTGCTGGCAACTGCCAGAGGAAGTTAGTAATTTCCACATTAGACTGTCTCCCATGCCATTAGCCAACCAGCCCATTTCTGCATGCAGGTAAGGTACTGTTAAGTGAATTAGAATTTTTTTCTTCCCTTCTCAGCTGCCAAAACAGCTAAGCCTCTTGCACTGCTTAGCAGGCACCTTTTTTCTGACTTCTTGAGGCTTAAAAACATAATCCTGATAATTTAGAGCCTGTCTCCAGCTCTCTGTGGTTTCTCTGTACCTAGGACTGCTGTAGGCTCAGCTCTACCCAGGAAGACTCTGCACAGAGTCCTGATATGTTCATGCTGTAGACTTTGAACTATACTTGAAGCAACAATTGGCAGAGCAATACAGGTCCATACGAACAAGGACCAGGCAGCAAAAGATCAGATCAGAGCACTATGTATTTGCTAGGGAATAAGGAGCCAGGCACCCATCAGTGGAGCAACTGCAGCAGAACATCTCCCTGCTGACAGTGGATTTCTGCTCAGCTCACTGTAGCAACAACCTGCCCTGCTGCATTATCCCAACAGGGAAGCACCAGCTCCCAGGCATGAGGAGCCACCCCACAGCACAGCCCTTTGCTCCCCAAACTCCCTACAGCAGCCTTGCTGCTCTTTAACAATGGTGATCAGACTACTGGTACCTGTTCATGGAAGAAGTCTGGTATTCTGCAAAGCACCATGGCAAAGTCTTCAGGTTTTGAGCTTTCACGCTTGGAAGGCTAAAGACTGCACTTGCTGAGTAGCTTTGTTTCCTCAAAGCTGCAGCAACTGGGTTCGCCTGAGCTGCTCTGAGCTCTGGCAGTCTCTGCAAGGCCTAAGAGGAGGTGGCTAATGTTCCTGCATAGGCAACAGAAACAGCTTCTTTCCCAGCTCAGCAGCTGCTGCGCAGGGGTTCTTTGACCAGCTATCAAGCACTTTCCTCCAGAAGGCGGGAGACTGCATTAGACTTGAAAATGAGACAAATGCCAAATCCCAGTCCAGGGCCAGCGCTGGGGGAACCAGGCAATGTGATGTTCAGAACACAGATCCACCAATACTTATTTCTACAGCAAAAACAGTTATGGTTTGGGGTTTTTTTTCTTAGATCCTTTCCAGCTCTTTCCCATTCTCTTGCTGCTCCCTCACTGTGGGGAGCTATCTAGGTTTAACTCTTCTCCCTCTTATTGTTTTGGTAAATCAATTTTAACACCAATTAAGTTCTTTCATCTGGTTCTCAGTTCATGTCTGCAAGCAGTTGTGGTGGAGCAATGCTGAGACTGTGCCTTGCAACAGAGAGAAGGAGCAGCTGGGGACACATATTTTTCAGGCAGCTATTGCTAGTGCAGCCCCCTTACTCTGTCCAGCCGTAAGTGTAGCCTCGCTGCTTCCAACATTACTTACTTGTGTCAGGCAGATTTCCATTCCCCCACTCCAAAACCCTTCACCCATGATCTCAGATCTCTTGCATGGCTAGAGGTGGTTTTAAGCTGCATTCCTACCTATGGAGAGTTGGCAGACATTTTATTCTTTTCACATGCAGACTAGAACTATCACCTGGTCCAAGCTGCAAAAATTCAAGGAATTTGGGCAGTACTTAAAGTAAGAAAGCATTGCTTTGCTTTCTAACCTAGTAAAAGTTATTCAGAAGTCTGGAACAGAACACAAACCTCAAGCTCCTTTGGCTGCCGGAGCCAGGTCCCTCTGCATTTGCTGCTGTTCTAAATACCATACTGCTAATGGACTGGTTTCATGGGTGGAGTTGACCACTTTATTGACAAGCTGCCATTGAAGCGGCCAGTCCCACTCTGCACTCAACCTTCACTTCCCCCACCCTGCCACCTTCTTCTCATCTTATCCTTAGGCTCAGCAGCATCAACTCAGTCATCCAGCTGAAAACTCCCTCTTCCATAGCATGCTCAAGTACTGATCATGGGTGCATCCAACTGAGAAGGAGTGACAGATAAGCAGAGTCAGACTGTGAAACTGCATCTGGAGTGAGTCTTGCCCCAAGTAAATGGATGAAGAGAAAGCACTCAGCACTTGCATATGCAAAAGTTAAATAAATGAGGTGCAAACAGAAGATTTTGGCAGATCTTTGGAATCATCAGGGACTGCCAATTTGAATATACCTTATATCACCCCCTGGCAAACTGTCTAGAATACATTTTACAGACTGCAATTACACAATACATTTTTCCACTCCTTTTGTAAAGCTGCAGAAGTACAAAAGCTCACTAGCCAAAAAGTAGATAAGCACTACATAAACTACATTAAGAGATCTGGAGCATGTTATCCCCAACATACATAGGTAAAAATATTTTGCCCACTCATATCTTCTTGGGAAGGCAAAGCAAGGAGCAAATGGGGAGTAAATTACACCCCAGTTAGTTTAATAGAAACAGGCATGTCCAGCTAATATTTATATTTTCTTCTACTGAAATCAGAAGGGTAGTTTTGGTGCACTGCAATTTCATGACAAATAAGAACCCTTACAAAAACTCATTAAGGGTTCATGTGAGAAGAAGTCATAGGAGAATGTGACTATCCAATCCACCACACAGGGAGGTCAGAGGGGAACAGAAACTCAGGTGAGTATTGCCAATGCCTCACTCTTTGCTATAGCATCAGGACAGCACTCGCACCTAGAGGCACGCTTATCCAAAGGACACTTCTTACAGTGCCCTGCACCCCATCACTGATGAAGAGCTTTGTTCTTTGCCTGGAAAGCTGTTTCTCTGGATGGGCCTTGTAGACAGAATCCACACCTTTGATTCCCACAGCCTAAATGTGCCCAGTGCAAACACGCCAGTACTTAAAGCCTGCCTGCTGCCCACATGCTCGGAAACAGAGCAAGGCTTACTCAGTTAGGGGGTGCCAGAGCCCACTGCCAGCAAGGGACTTCCAAATAAGCTCTGAAGGAAAGTAACACCACTGAAACAGTCTACATGAAAGAGATTAAAACCATTATTAAAAACTTATTAACAAAAAGTTTCAAAAGCTCCTTCCAGCACCACGGCATTTTGTTAATGTATCAGACCATGAAAGCCAGCAACCCACTAGCAGAACAGCAATCTTCAGTCCAAAGCATATGAGATCACTGAGCACAATGGCAGAGCAAGATGGGAACACAGATTTCCCTTCCCAGATCCTGTTGATGAAGGTGAGGCAAGGAAGGGACAAGAGGAGGAGGGAGAATTTGGGATAGGGAAATATAGGTAGAAAGAAAGATATCAAGGAACACCTTCAGAGGCTTTAAACTCAGAGCAAAATTTAACAAAAAATAGCATGCTGGTGATTGTATTCTCTTTGGCTATGCCCACAGCAGGAACTCACTACACAAAAGTGCTGTACTACACTAGCAGAGTTGGAAGGGTGTGGAGAAAGGGACATCTGTACTTGCAATTTTGCAGTGGCACACTGAAAGCAGACATCTGAAGCTAAAGATGACAGAAATACATAAGCACCACACTAAAGTGGCTATTACTAGACTTTGTCTTGAAGAGATATTTGGAAGCACTCAGGCAGGGTGTGCCGATAGTGGCTGTGCCAGCACCTATAAACAACAGCAAGTCAAACACATGGCTCTAGTGCAGAAGAATATGGAATTGAAAATAATTTATTTAAGTGGATTGTAAGTGAGTATCACAAACAGGGAAGTAACTTTTATGTGCTATAATCAGCACAAGTGAAAAAGGGTCCATTCAAAAAATCAGTTTACCATCACTTCACTGCTCATGGCCTTGCAGCATCTGGGAACAATGCTCACAGGCCCGAGTTCTGCTGTGCAGGGCACTGTACACAGGGCCGAACCACTGTTCATTTCCTCAAGTACCCTACAGGCTATGAGGATGGCAGAAGGCTGCAGGATGATGCAGACAGATGCAAAGGTGGAGTGCAAGGCAACAGGCAGATACTGCTCAGGCCAGCAGGAAGACATCTTGGCACATCATGGGGCCCATCACATAGATCTCTGGCCACTGGCACTCCAGGACTTGCTCCTCACCTTATTGACAACTCTCACCTACATGGCAACAAGTACTCTTTCAAATCTTTCACATAGCTCAGTGAAAACATCAGTTTTCTGGGGCAATAAGTATATAGACAGCAGTGGCAGATGCTAACAGCATGCAAAAGATCCAGAGGGGTAAGAACCTCTCTCCCCTCCTAAGCTAAATCCAGAGGACATGAAAGACTCATTCTCATCAGAGGTTGTTTCTCTGTTCATGTCACCTACCAGGGGCCATGATGTAGACTGTGCATATTCTAGCGCTTCTATTGCCCAGCACCATACAGGAGTGAAGCCTTGAAAAGCAGCACAATAATTGCTCAAGAACAAAATGAAAACCCTGTGATAGGAGTGGGTTTTGGGGTGGGGATGGTTTTTGAGAGGGTTATTTTCTTTTGGGGTGGTGGCGGTGGTGTTTGGTTGATTATTTGTTTAACTGTCTTTTTTGGTTTGGGGTTTTTTTTTTTCCTTTTTCTTTTTTTTTTTTAAAAACCCAACTTATTCCTTAGGCCAAAAAGAATCTTCATTTTTCTGACCCCATCACAGGCCAAATATTGCAAATTAATTCCCTACTCAGCTGCTGAGTACAGCATGCCTGCCAACTAATGGCTGGCAGCTGGGCAGCTAGGTATTTTACCACTGAGCAGTTAACATCTTTAAAGAAACAAGCCATTATAGGAGGGGGAGGGAAATTCTCATTTGTGTCTAGGATGGAAACAGCTTTCAGCCACCCACCCTGTAGGAGACTGTCAGTAGTTGACTGGGTCAGACCATTCGCAACAGGCTGCAACAGAAAGCAGCAGTGTAACGTGTCACTAAATGATATGCCAGCACATGAAAATTATCAGAGTTGGAGGAGGTGAGCTTGCAGAAACAGGTCTCCTGTTCATACGCTGGCCTCATCAGCTCCAACACCTCTACATGACTGGACCCATAAGACATGTTGCAGACAGCCGTGTGCACGCTAAGTTACCGACACAGTATCACGCTTGTGATGCCTTGTTTCAGCACGCAAGGATGTATGACTACAGGCTTCTTAGAAACTCTTTTAACAGAGACCTGCAAGCTTCAACTAAACAGCCGAATGCAAACACCCACAGTATCAGGAGCCAAAGGCAGTCATCAGAAAGAGCAGCTAGAAGCTTCCTTTTAATAGCAATCATTGCCAGCACTAGAAGGACAACAGTTAATCCCTTAGTCCCTCCAGTTGCTAAAAATCTGTACAAGGAACATGCAGGGAGGCTCCCTGCACACCCAACACACACACCTCTCCTTGTTGTTCCACAGCATGACTGCAGAGCAGTCTTTGTGGGAAAGCAGCTGGACCGACAGATCCCTGCAAGAAGTCCTATCCCAATCCACAAAGACTGCAACAACAAGGACTGCCAGCTCTGGAAGATTAAGTTTCCTGTGGCTGTGCCTTTTCTGTGGAGGGCAAGAGGTCCTGGATGCACAGCCTCCCCCTTGAAGGGCACCTTCCGCCCTGCAGCACCTTCCACAAGAGAAGAAAGGAATATCCTATTTTAGAGAAGCCCCCAATGCGTTGAAACCACAATGAAGGGAACAAGACTCATTCCCAGATGACTACCCTGATGATACTGCCAGCAGTATGTCTCTGTGGGTTGGGTAGCTCTGACTAACCAAGGAAAACCAACCCTCCTTGTACCCTCCACCACCCACTTTTTCCTTTCTACTTGCCCTAGGAAAAGCAGGTCCCTACACCCCTCACCAGCCCTCACCCACAACAGCTCCCCCTCAGTGGTGACACCCCACCATCATGACCCCTGCACAAACTCTTCCGTGCCTCCCCTCGCCCCCTCCTCAGCAGTATCTTGCTCTGCTTGGTCTCCTTGTTCTCCTCTTCCCTGATGAAGACTGGCAGAAACAGAGTTTGGTATCGCTGGCTGGAGGGTGAGGATTTCTGGCAGGAGAGAACCAGTGGAGCTGGGCAGCTTGCCCAGAGTGAGTTCACACTTGGCTCACCACAGCTGGAAATAGTCTCATCCCTGGCCAGAGTTCCCCAATGGCCCAACAAAACCCTCGGGGAAATGGCAAGTTTCCACTCATTAGCCATTTTGAAACAGACTAGTTCATGTTCATGAATGTAAACCCCCGCTGCCCCCCCCCCCCCAGCCTTCTCTGCACAGCGCAGCCGCCTGCAAGCACTGCTGCCAAAAGGTGCTTGATGAGCAAGCACTGACAAAGCACAACGTCTTGCTTTGTGCATGGAGCCAGGTGTGGCCAAGACCAATGCTTCCTCTGGAGATGTTCCTCCTGTACAGCAACACCGCAAGCAGAGCTAGAGGGAAGCAGAGGCTTGAACAAATGTACCCCCACACTCTTATTCCCACCACACCCTTGCATCTGAGCTACTGCTCTTCTCTCCCACCTAGGAGAGAGATCTCCACATCTCCCAAACCAGATAAGACACGTAGGAAACTCACCTGGAAGCACAAATACACTTAAAAAAAGCTGGAATTGCTTTCAGCTACAATCAAAGTTTTCCTTAGGAAATTAAGTATTTTCTGTTGTGATAAACCCTGGCATAGACACAGTCTAAACAGCTTTAAACAAAGTGTCCTTTCTTTTGCATTGTTTAGCAGTTCAGAAATTAACTTGCCTTTTTTTTTCCTCACCTGTGGAGACGAACTTCAAAGTTTTCTTGGGGATAATATATTTAAGTAGCAGAACCAACACACCATCTACTGAAAAGTAGATTTAAATGAAGTGAGAACTAAATAAACCTGATCACAGGTAAGTACTCTGGGTAGCAAAAGAAACTAGGCTACTGTAGAGCCAAGGAATCTGGCCAGAAAACAGGGCTCTGGGTCGTACACATCACTTTCCATGATGAAGAAAAGAGCACTCAGTTGGGATGCAGAGACCATAATGTGGTTCTCACTCTCCCTCATCCCTCAGAGGCCTTTATGGGCTAGCTCCTGGAGCAAAGATGTAACAGCATAACTTCCATTTACAGCAGTGGTGAAGTTTGAGTGCTTAGCATCATATACTGTGGCTAGGAGTAGCAAGTGTCCTGGCTGCCTGATCCAAAAGCCACAGATAGCAGAAGTCCTTCCTCTGCTGCCAACTGGCCTTAGTTCAGCACCTCTGTAGGACAGGAGAGTTGTCCTCAGTGTTGTAAAAGGAAGCACAAGTATTCTGTGTGAAACTTCTCTGACCATACAGCACTCTGCTCAGGGAAGGAACAGAGCAAACAGGCTGCCCATCCACACTGTGCTGTGTGGCATATAGATGTAAGATTTCACACGGCTCCTGCTGAAAATGAGGGTGATGCATGAGCAGAACCCACCCGTGCTATCCTGAAGGGCAGCCCCCACACTGCAGTAATGCATGGTCACTGCAAAGCAGACTGCCAAAGAAGCAACCATCAAGTCATCCCCACTTTCCCATTGACCATGTAAGCCATCTAAGAGGATGTGGAACAAGTTGCTACTTAAGAAGTCTGCCCTGCAGCCTCACCTGCCTATCAGCTATCCACGCTGGTGTGTTTCCATAAGATTGCCCAGAAGCCCTGGATTGCTGGCATTCAGAGATCTACTTGAAACCACACCAATCCGAGTGACAGACAGGTGATACATGAAGACTCACATCTGCGGCGTCCACTGTAGTGAGCATTAACAACCAAGACACAGCCTTTCCACCTGACAGCACTTCTCATCTTGGCTCTAATACAATGGAAAGGACAGTTTTGCTGGCATCCCACACCACAGGGATGAACACATTTCCAGGAGGACAAATCAAAGATTCCTCTGGACGAGAGACCAAAACTCCCTCTGTTTATTCATGCATACCCCAGCCCTGTCAATGGGAGCTATTTCAGTGCACTGATGGTGGGGAAGGTCTCTGCAGAGCCTTGTTCATGTTGCAGTGCTTCAAAGCAGCAACAGATTTGGAAGAAGAGGGGACAACTGCAGGTAAAAGCCTGAGGTCAGACAGCTGCAGTACTGGTACAAAGATTGGCTAGCAAAGGCCTGACCCAGCCCTTACCAATAGGATAGACACATTGCCAGCTGAGCAGGAAAGACATGACAGGAAACCAGCATGGGGAAAAAATTTTTCTGCTTTACTGCCTAATAGGGAGCCAAGAGGGTTAACTGGTGCCAGGCCACACCACAAACATCCTGTGACCAAATTCTGCTCTCGTGCAGTGGGGGAACGAGAGCTGGGAAGGCACTAGTGGGAGGGGAACAGGAAGAGAGCTTATTTTGCTAGTCATACTAATTCTAGCAGTTTCACTCACTCAAGCATCTTTTGGGTTGGCCCAAGAAGTCCCCACTTCTGTGTCGGGGGTCTAGGTGACTCTGTTGAGAACCTGTATGTCAGTCTTACATGCTAGGGTCAAAATAAAGCAGCAGGTGGCTCCACAGACTTCAAAAAAACCAGACTTTTTCTGGTGTGACTAGCACCAGGCAAAAGGTCCTGCTGCTGACAAGCCTATCTCACCACTCTACACCAACTCATCCCAATGGATCCAAGCTCTGTGTAACATGCTTCAGCCTTAAAATCCCAGAGTTACAGAAAATCTTACATCTCTGAAGAAAAGATGACTCTGCCTTTCTTGCTAAGGTCATGTCTTTCCCACCTTGCAGTTGCAAAGCACACTACACACATTTTCCCCCTATACATACAGTTCACCTACAGCTTTGAGGTGATGAGAGGGTTTTACATTGCTATACAAGATTTGAATGCGCTTAGCCTGGCTTCTACCTTACAGTAACCATCATGTTTCTAATAGTCACACATGGCAAGAAAGCAGTTCTATGTTCTTATACAAAAGAATAAGCTCTGTTGCACTGTCCCCCATCCTACTCAAACACCATTGCTTAGATTGAACAAAATGCCTCTAAAAAACACAGCAATACATCCAGCAAGCTACTGGGGCAGACACAACACATTTAAGTGAGAACAGTCCACTGTATGTGTACAACACATTTTTGAAGCTTCCCAATGTTTTCCCAGACAACTCCCCAGCCTCTTTTACAGTGACTGCTTTCTGCACTTTATCATCAGAAAGAACACAGCCATCCTCTGCTGGTGTAACTGCACCCCAGAGAACAGCCTAAGTGTCAGGCACAACAGTGATAATCCACAGGCAGCTGGAAAACACTCTCAGTCCTTCCTCAGCAGAGCTGTGCAAGTTTTCATCATCTCTGTCACTGCTGCTTGTGCCCGCCTTAAGAACTCCAGGCCAAAGCTTTAAGTGGATTCCAGCGAGGTGGCACAGAAAAGCACACAGGTTTATAACCTGGCTGGGGAGGCCAACTGAACCCTGCTCCTCCTCCAGTTAAAAATGCATGAGACATGTTAGGCTGAGAACTGCACTTCTTGCCCAGCACACAGGAGAAGGGCAAGGTGCCTACAGCAGGAGCAGCTGGCAGGTGTATTACCACCATTCATGGGTGTCACCTCAGTGCTGGAAAGGGGAGGTACCATTCACTGGGTCTTCTAACAGTGTGATCCCAGTGCTCACAAACACTTTTACTGAACAGGTTTACCAGCCCACATTTTCACAGCTACCATCCAGTTACACTTGAATTTCATAGCCAGACAACACGTCATACAACAGCACCCACTTCCTTCTAAGGGGACAAGCTCTCACCAGACAGCCAATAAAACTGAAGTTTCCAAACAGCTTCTGCTTAAAGACACACCAGACACCCCAAGCTATACCACTGAGCACTGCAGGGAAGAAAACAATATTATCCCCTCTAGCCTTCACTTACGCATGCAAAAACATAATTACCAAATTACATGCACAGGAATTTAAACTGGTTGCCCGAAGCAGTCGGCAAGAAATTCCCCAGACAGACACATTTACATCACTGGGCTGGTAGCTGGATGCCTTTGAGGTGTTTCACCCTTCCCTAGAGGATTAGGAGAAGGAACAGTTCAGTCCAGTTTGGCGAGTATTGTGTTCTCATGAGTTGATCCTTGGGATCTGTTAGACAGCCCCCCAGAGAACATGCAGTCTCCTTTTCAACCCATGCCCACTTTCTCCTTAGCTTCCCCCCTTAAATAGTATGCTAAATAGGCCGGTAAGTCTCTGCAAAGTGCACATGCCTCATTCATCATGCACCAAGAGGTTACAATGAATAATAATGTTTAAAATGTTTAAAAAAAAAAAAAAGAAAAGGCGCAGATCCTAACAAAACCTAATCACAGAAAGTATGAGGCATCTCCCGCACTCAAAGACAAATAACTGATCTACAAAGCCAGATATTTCCAGAGCCCCCTACAGCAACTTTTGAATTTAACATTTTGAAGAGCAAGTATCTGGCAATAAGCTACCTATGTTAAACAACAAAAGCTTGATCTGAAAGACGAGAGAGATCTGGTGACCTATATTGCCTGCCTGTTTGACTGTAGAAGAGCAGCTGAGCGAGCAGCGTTACAAATGTCACCATTCTGCTTCTGTATCAATACAGGTCAGTGCAAAATAAGGCACAGAGGATCCTCAGGTGCATCAGGGCCACCTTTCCTACAGCACATCCACACTGCAAAGACCAAGCAAGGACCATCCCTCACTATAGCCCATCGAGTACTACACAACGTCATTCACAGCAAAGAGACCCAGTGCTGTACACACTCACCAACAACGCACATTTACCTCCCTGCTGAATCTATGCCAGTACTGAAAGAAATTTTAGCAAACTGCAGATCGGGTGTGGTATCACACCTCTGTGTGGGTCCACAGCAGCAACCACAACTGTAGCTTTCTGGAAATCTAGACAACCTTCCCAAAAAAGACCCTGTCTGGGCAAGAGGACACTCAGTCCAAGGGAAAAGGAAGCTGTGACTGTGGCTTTTACATTTTGTCAGAGATATTAGTCATACTCATACCACCCAATCTGAGCATGCTATGAGCAGGCTTGGAGGTGGGGTGTCCCCATGAGGGATCTGGGCTCCATTTAGCAGGTACTTTCTGTCATTAACAACCTCACCTCAGAGATGTGACTAGCATAGCAAAATTCAAATCATAACAAGAGCATTAAGACCTGCTGGATGCAGACACAGTAGAGCTGTGAGACCCACGGCTTTTTAGGTAATGGGATCACCCTTGTATTTATGTGTATCTTTACATGTAGTGCATGGCACAAAGCGGCAAGAGGGTTCTGGGAGACTGCCATTTCTAATAGGGAACTTCTGTAAGTTCATGAGTAACTGTACTTAGTAAGTACTTCTTTAGGGCAGAAAGAGTGCTCCCAAAGTCTGTGCTATCACTGCTTCAGCAGCACCGTACACTTGAATGGTACAGTTCTCTCAGCCAGAGATATCATTTACTGCCATATGGCCACAGAAATGCCAACCTGGTGAGGCAGGGCAGCACTGGATAAAGACAAGGCACATTTATTTCATCGATATTTTGTTTTATTTTGTTTTTTTCAAAAAAAAGCATTACTCTCCTTCCTTACAGCATTTAAGTTGTATATGACTGTCTTCTACATGCTGCAAATGAACATGTCTTCCTACTCATATTGTCAAGACAGCAGCTGTCAGGTCAGAAAGCAATTCAGCATTTAAGATCCACCCCCAGCTCTACAGTTCAGATATGTTGCTTCAGGACGGATTTTAAAATAAACCCTAAACGAGGTGCACTCTGAACAAGAGCGGCCAACAGGAAAGCCCTGTTGCACACAGGCCCAAAGGGGTGACCCCTACGAGCACCCCAAAGCAGCACCAGCTTCACCTGTGTCATTCCTGTCCTCCCTGGGACACTCAGGGAGCAGTGGCAGGACATTGTCCTTCTCACCTCTACCCTTCACCTGCAGGTGCACTGAGTACCAAATGGCTCGCCCAGTCCCTCAAGGCCAAATCCATCTCCTCTACCAAAAGCTCCCAGGTCACTCAAGAAACATTTGAACACTGAAGCTAGCCATTTGTCATCAAGAGGGAGAAACATCCTTATGGGCACAAATGACAATCTCTTGGTCAGTAAACAACCCCACCTGTACTTTTTAGGCAGCAAGCTTGTCTCCCTTGACAGGTAGGTGAGACCATGGCAATGTCTTTCAGCAAGTTTTCCTTTTTAACGTGGGAAACAGCAGGATCAATCTTGTTACGCCTTGGCTGGTGCTACTTTGAGGCCCGACTCCAGACAGAAGAGAGAAGGAAGAAGAAAGAAAAGGCTATTAGAGGAAACTACTTAGATGAGTTGAACAGTGCAAAGGGGAAAGTATTTTAATCCCCAGAAGAGACCCCTACTCCTGCACAAAAGGCTCTGCAGAGGCTTATATCAAGTGAGAAGTAGCTGAATTTGTTCTGCACATCATATTTTTTGCTTCTTTTGAATAGCAATGCTGCAACAAGCTCTTTAAAACCTCTTAGAGTCTCATCTGATAGGCATGAAAAATAGGCTTCATGTGGAAAGCTGCTTTCCTCCCAGGAACTGTCACTCTATCCCTACATTGTAAAACAGTAACTTCCCAGAAAGGGGCAGGTGGGAAGAGGTAAGATCACCGTCTCTTCTCTGTCTCATGTTCAAGAGGCCAAACTTCACCCTCCAAATATTAAATTCACTCTGCAGCTCATCTATTTACCCATCTCAAAGGAGACCATGAGATCATATCTCAAGCACCACCCCAGACAGTGAAGGCTGTCATATCTGTGTCTCAGCACAGGTAGGAAACCCACAAACCAGCTCCTGAAAACTCTGCAAACTTGTTGTCCTTATAGCATGCCTGTTGAGGCCATTACTAAAAATCAGCAGATCTTCCCACTTCTGATGCCAGCCATGAGCTCTGCTGAGCCCACGCAGTCAGGAGAAGGGGAGCTGGATTCAATTCATCTGTGCGTAACATCTCTAAACTGTTCGCTTCCCAAGTCTCAATTAGTCCGAGCTGCACAAAGCCACACAGGACAGTGCTGTGGCACAGCTATCCCCAGCCCACATAGCCTTACTGAGACATCACACGAGGGTCTGAGTTGGAAACAGCCAGAAAGACACAGCCACTTCTTGCACAGACATTTGCTCACTGGATTACTGGCTGTGCCACCACTTTAAACATGCTGTCTCCCCTCCCAGAGAGGGCATGAGCACAAAAGTTTCAAGTCTGCCTCACTGGCTGGCCTCAGTGCTCTAAATAATAACAACAATAATTCTGTAGTACTTAAATCAGATTTAGTATCATCTGATTTAGTACTTAAGATTTCCTCTGTCAGAAATTCTCAAGCTATTCCTTAGGTGAAGGAAAACCTAAAACACGAGTCAACCCAGAAAGACAGAGCCTGAACAGAGCCTACAGGAATATTTATTTGGGAGTCATGAATCTCTCCTGTTCACCTCAGTAAGCTATTAACTAACATGTACAGTAATGAACATTTAACATTAATTACTGCAATGTTTTCACTTCACAGGTAAGAAGGGATGACAGTTTTACTATACCATACATCACAGGCTTTTACTTGGTGGATACTGTTATCTCCCCACCTCTGAAGGAAACAAGCCCCAAGATCCCAACAGGGCTTTTGGTCATATTCAGACCCCACGGAGGGGAACAAGACTGTCCCTCAATATCTGCACAGCCTGCTCAGGCTCGACTCCAGTCATTGATCCCTCTGGGGGCAGGGGTAGCCTGATGGGCTGCAACTGGGAAGGAGTTGTCACTCCCAGACCTGATCTTCCCACCTACAGACACCGGAGGGGTGGGTCACAATAAAACTGCGAGCTTGCACCCACTGCAGAAGGGAACAGCTTCAGCTTGACCCTTGGCAGGAGGAGAAACAACCAAGTGACTCCACCACTGGAGAAGGACACCTAACTATATAGAGCCTTCCCATTCTGCAAGCTGGAGAGTAACACCCAGCATGTCAAATTCAACTGGTAGTGGTTGACGGTCAAAAGAAATTGGCTTGGATTATTTTGAAGCAGGTATGTTAATTCCTTAAAACTTCCTCTTGGCTTCTCCCTCCTCTGCACAAGTAACCCAAGTTAACAGAGTAGCTCTCTGTCCCCCTCTCGTGATAGGACCAAGACAGCTTAAGAACTCTGGGAGGGAGGTGATATTAAAAGAGCGTGGCCTTTGCGGCTTGTACCACAGCTTGGTTTGGGGACTTCTTTTTAAGCCAAAGGTTCAACCCCTGCTTCTGATAACCAAGGCAGTGTCCCACTAGATATAAATTTTTCCCCTCACCCCACACCACGAAAGGCAAAGAACCTCACAGTATGACAATCATTTCCCCTCATGGCCTGTGAGCAATACTGCCCATCTCTCTCTGGGCCCCAATGACTGTTCCTAGAGGTATTAGCCAGATATTGACACAGGACTGGAGGTGTGGATCACAGCCAGGAGGATCTTCTGAAAAGGAAGAAACTTCCCTCCTCAAAGGAGTAGAGCCTGGTCTTCAGACAAGCTGTCCAGCACTCACACCCGAGACCAATATTAAATTCCTCTCTTTCTCCTCTGTTGAAAGGTAAGCTCACATGCCATCAATTCTTTCTCCATTAAATGCCCCTGTTTATGTGCTTTAATTTAATGCTCTCTACTCTTACCACCCAAGTCCCTCCAAGCGAGGAAACCACTGACAGCAGCTCTATAGCTTGTGCTTTCAATGAATTTAGCAGACTCCAGGGGAAAGACCAGTGGCACCATTTCAGACAGCTATGAACTGGATAACCTGAAAACCTTTCATCTGGAAGCAGAGGAGGGGGGGAAGAGGGGGGCTAAAGAGGAAGAAGAGTGTGGTATGCCCTCCTTCCCAGTTGCTCCCAGCTCCTTACAGGAAGCCCCGCACCCCGGGCTACATTATCTATATATTAATATATCATCTATGCATAAGTAAGCAATATCGTCCCCTACAGTACGGAAGGTTTGGGGATCCTCCTGCCTGCTGGCAGCTCGGGCAGAGTGAGGCGCAATCCGACACGCCAGCCCCGAGCGACCAAGCGCGGCGGGAGCTCGCTGCACCCCGAGGTGCCTCTGCCATGTTACGCGAGTATTGTTCCCAGTTCTGCTTTACTGTTGCCTGATGAAGTGACTAAAACGGAAATGTTTCGGGGATTAGGATTCCAGAGTGATCTAATACAGGATGCTTTTGGTTTAAAGGCGGGGGGGGGGGGGGAATGTAAGTAAAGAGCGGCGAGACGGGAGCTCCTCCTGAGCTCCCCTCCCCACCACTACCCTTCCAGTTCAAAAAAAAAAAAAAAGGGCTGAATGTTACCATTTTTGGACATGAGCTCCGCGCAAGCCCTGCCCCAAACCACACCATTCAAACGAGTAAGCCAGCTACCGTCCCCCCGCCGGGGCGGCGGGGCCGGGGCGCGGCCGGCGGGGCGCGGCCGGCGAGGGGGTACGCACCACCGCCCCGCGGGCTCCCCCGCGGGCCGGGCCGGGTCGGGCGTAGCGGGCCGGGTGCCGGTGACAAGGCGTAGGGGGCCTTGTTGCCCTGTTGCTGTAGGGGGGGGGACATTGGGGGACCCGCCGTGGCACCTCCCTCCCCACCCCGCCATCACCTGCCCGCTCCTCCCGCCCCCACCGCCTCGCCACACCGCGCCGAGCCGCGCCAGCCCCCGGCCAGCCGGTGCGGGCGGCGGGGCCGGGTCCCGGCGGCCCCGCAGGGTACCCGTCTGTCTGTGAGGGGATGAGGGAAGGGGGTCGCGCCCACCTTCCTCTGCTGCTTCTCCCAGGCCGGGTCGAGGAGCAGGTCCCGGTCCCAGTCCTCCTCCGGCTGCATGTAGTCGTTGGTCTGCTGCGGGTCATAGTGATCCATGGCTGTTGCTGCTGCGGCCGTCCCCGTCCCCGTCCCTGACCCCGTCCCGTCCGTGCCCGGCCCCACGGCCGCTCAGTCCGAGCAGGCGGCGGCGGCACCCGCTCCCACCCCTCCACCTCAGCGGCGCGCAGCGACGCGGGGGCGGGACGTACCGCTCCGCCTCCGCTCACGGCCCGCCCCCGCACCTTTCATTGGCAGGGACCCGCGGCAGATCCTGCAACGCCCAGAGACGGCACCCTCTCTCATTGCTCCTTACGCACGTCCGTCACGGTACCCGGGCCGTCGTGATAGGCGGGCTGAGGCTGATCCGCCCCCAGTACCTCCCGACACCTCCACCGCAGTTGCCGAGGTGGCCGCGGTGGCGGCGACGTATGAGACGGGGCGGGCGAGGCGGCCCGGTAGCGGTGCGGCGCGGTGGAGTGAAGCTCAGCGCCGCTTTCGGGGCATTTTTCTCTCAACGGCTCCGCGGCAGGACGGGGCGCAGGTGGGCGGGTGGTCGTACCGGCATCGGGTCCCTCATGGATCCGCCCTCACGGGCGGGGCGGTGGAGCGGTGCGGGGGTGGCTGAGCAGCGCGGGTCAGGGCAGCGTTTTGTCACTGGGAGGATGTTTTCTTGTCACACGGCTGGTGGCCTGTGATCCCGGCCCTGAGGCGAGGGTGTGCGCTCACAGTTCTGCAATCTTGCTGTCACCCCACTCGAGATACAGCCCTCTCGCGGGGTCAGGCAGCTATGCCAGCACTTGGGATGCCAAATAGTAACTATTTCCTCTTGCTCCTGACAGGTAACTGCTGGTCAAAACTAGGATTGCCAGCAGTGGCGGCCGAGGCTTCGCACCAGCAGTCACTAGCCGCAGTTGTGTGGTGCCACAGCTGCCCCATGTCACCCTCCTCGCACCCCAGGCCTCCCAGGCACATCCGCCACTTTCTGCTCACAAATATCCTGTTTAACAAGAAAATGCTAAACTAAAGTACATTTGGCTCCTCTAGCAGCTTCCTAGGAGAGAAACACAAGCCATTGAGCACACTGATGCTTGACGTGGGTTTATCAGTTAAACAAGTAGAGGGTAAAAAATGACAATAGCAATGTTAGTTTCCCCTGGTAGTCTCACTGAGATGGGATGGTATCTCTCACAAAAGTGAGAGGAACCCCAAAAAAACACCACTCCACAACAGCATCTAGCCATCAAGGGCAGAGCGAGCCCATCTCCAGTTCATCCAGATTCAGAGGAAACAAAGAGTTTCTGGTCCATGAATGTCAGAGAAGGATGCTGAGAATGGACTGGAAGGAAGCTGCAAAGCATCAGGATTAATTGAGCAAAAATGTTCAACATCAGGCAGGATTTAGCCCTGAATTACACTAGTGAGCTGCTCTTCCAAAACAGAGGGATTTGTTTTCTACTTCTTATAAAGGTTGGAGGTGAAATTCGATGTCTTCTTTCACTTCTTTGCGTAAATAACTGCACAGGACATAACGCACAGATGTTTGTATGGTCCTCTGTCTTCATGTGCCATATGATGCTCCTTGTGCACAGTTTCAGGCTTCATAAACACAAAAATAATGACCAAAGCTGTTCTGCACTGTTCAGAGACTCTTAAATTTACCCTGCCATGAGTTGCTCAGGGTACAAAGATTGTTTAAATATATAGGAACAGTAATATCCACGATTTTCAAAAGCAATGCAAGAGGTGTCCATTTTGAGACCATTTGGGAAACCAGGTCACTCGGAGCACCCCAGCTAAAGGGAGCCAGATCTGGGGAATCCAGGTCTACCAGGCACTTTGGAAATCCTCCTGGATGTGCTTCATGATGAAAAATGTTAGGGAATGCAAAATAGTCCTATTGCTCTGCAGAGATGGTAATGGACTTGAAGGAAACTGCTGTTTGGCACCACAGAGAGGTGCAGATGATGGCAGCTGATTTTTTGACGAGCAGAGGAATTCACATTGGGGAAATATGTAAATCATCAGGCTTTGAAAAGAAAAGGACAATTTTTAATTCTTATAACAATTTGATGAACACTCAGCAACAGAAGTTATGTACCAACAGCCTGATCACATGATCAGACAACAAATGTTGCCTCAAAATTTTCATACCTTCTAGTTTTTCTTATTTATCAGGACAGTTCCAGTCTGAGGCATCTGGAAGAATAAGGGGATTGGCAAGATCTGGGGAAAGAAAGGAAGGAGCAAAGCAAACACAGTCCCTGAGAGAAGTCTTGAGCTTTCTATTTTAAGGCAGGGGGGTCCTATTGTATTGCTTCCCCAGCTGTGCAATTTAAGAGCCCATTATTGAAAGCCACTTTTCACACCTTCCCAAATGTGGTGAGAGCTCTCCACTGCCATTCAGTGAGTGAGGATTTTCAGCATTTTCCAGGAGATGCTCGGCACCATGGAGATCCAAGCCCTAAGACACATGATGGGTTTCTGTGAGGCTGAATCTTCTGGATGCTGACTTTTTGGTTCTTGGGGTTGCATTACAAAGCAACTATCCCCATAATCGTGGGTTGTTATGCTTCTCACCTGTATAAAATATACCTAGTGAGCCCTCTTACAGAGGTTGGTGCTACTATAGAAATAAAAAAAATGTTATTAACTGCCAATATCAGCAATCCATTCATTTACCTATTTCTTCTTGCACAGGGCAGAGGAGAGATTAGATGATTTAATGTACAACATCAATGCAGTAAAATGTAATGAAATCAAGAACAGCTGTGAGGTTCCTAGTGTATTAGAGCTGCTCTCCTGATTGTCCCTGCCGTTTGTATTTTTAACTTCGTGATCCTCACTTCTCAAAATTCTTGCCTGGATTTCTGGAAAATACCATGATTTGTCACTCCTAACCCTATACCAATTCTTAGCTTTTCACAGATTCCTCAACAAAAGCAAGAGAATGTTCTTGGCCAGAGGTTCGTGAACTTACAGGCAATGGTGAAGGGCGTGTGTTTGTGTGAAAGATTGTTTCTATACTTGGGATAGTTCCTGGATCCACTTGACCCTTGCCCGTGGGATGAGTTGTACCAGTACCATGAAGGGGAAGAGACAAGCTCACAATGGCAGAAGGGGGCACAGCAGCAACAGGAGCTACGGAAGCCAGTGCTGCTGCTGAGAGACATGCCTGTAACCGCAGCAGTACTCTGATTTTCCTTATTTAGGCTCCTAGACTTCTCTTCTCCATACAAGACTGCTGCTGATTTCCTTGGGCATTATTCAAACCTTGCTGGACCGAGAGGGTTTCCAACAAGGTCCTTCCGGTCCAGTGAAGGGAGAGTGGGGTTTTTTTTAGGGCAGTGGGCAGGTCCACTGTGGGAACGGCTGCACATATAGCCTACTTCTTCATCCTGCAGCAGATGAAAAGAGGAAGGAGCCCAAGGGTATTGGAGTATTTCTGGTTGCTGTTTGCTGCTCTTTCTCTTTGTGCTTAGCATATTAGCTACAGGTCACGAGTTTCCCTGGGGAGATATCTGTTTTCTTGCCAAGAACATCCATAAGCTTCTGTAATGAGGCCCAGCAGGTGAGCTGGGTCACTGTACGACAATGAACAAGGCTGTGGTGAAGTGGCCCTTGACTTTTGTTTTGGGAAGTCTCACAGTCAAGTTTTGGCGCTTATATTCTGCAGATACACAAAAACTTTGTAGCAGGGATTTAGTCTGGGATTTAGCACTTAAATTTGAATTGCATGTTGGGCTCTTACGGTAAAGAATTCAACAAGTTACACACTTTTGCATCATTTCCACTTCCCCAGTCCAGGACACATTACTAGTAAAAACTCAGCACCTCTGAAACGCAGACATTAATTTGGTGGAGGTCAGTGGGGTATGCCATGCTTCATGGGAGATTAGAGAGGGGGTGTCTTGTGCCCAGAGGTTGGGTAAAACGTGTGCTTTTAAGAACTGCCATGGAATAAGTGCCATGGTCATCCAGGCTGGAAGCAAGGCAAAAAAAGGAACAATGAAGGCAGAGATGCTGTGTTTGGAGGAGAGGAAAAAGGGGCCTGAATAAAGCTCCCAAGTGCAAAACATATTCTCTCTCCTTCAGGGTGTCTTCACCTGAGTTGCATTCCTCCTTGACCCTGCCCTCACCATCCTAAGTCCTCTTTCCTTTTACTTCCCTTTCCATTTACCTGAACTTCCAAAACAGGGTCCCCAGCCCTGCACCCTGGAACTAATATGACTTCTGGGGCTGCACAAGTACCTGGAGGAGTTGTTACCTCCTCCTCCTGCAGACTGGGGCTCAGCTGTGCTTGTTGAGAGCACAAGCTTTAAGGCCAAAGTGGCTTAGAGAGCTGTCTTCACACAGTAAGCATTTGCTAATATTGTTTGAAGTGTGTCACTTTTTGTAAAAATTACTTTTTTTTTGTCCTGTAAAAACATTGATTTTACTTTTCTAGCAGAATATACCCTAGATTTCTCCCTTTGCTTTCAGTGTCACTTGAACAACAACAGGATCAAGAATTACATATCCAGTCCTGTATCCCTGTTATCACATACCCACTGTATCTACTTTCATCCTGCAAGGCAAATCGACCAACATTGCCCATATACTTCCCTTTGCTTCCTCCCTTCACGCCTGCAGGGGAAGGCGTTTGCAGCTCGGAAGTGCACAGGAGTATCGTGCATGAGTGAAGCAGGCTCTGCTTGGGCAGCTACTGAGCTGGTTCTGCAGAGGGGCGTAGAGAGTAGTCATCCGAAGGTGACCTACAGAGTCACATTAGATGCCCATGAAACAGACTGTACAGTGAAATGACCACCTCCATGGGGTTTGCATCCTTAGCCTATGGTATGGACACAGACACCTTCAGTCACCTATGGTTAGGGCTCCTTGTTTTCACATTCTACCTACTAGTTGCCCTGTACTGAGGGGCAGGTCTTTCTGGGCTTGTTTGCTCAGCCCTTTTGGTTTTCTGCATCAGTTTTTAAAGGACATCTAATTTCACAGTCCTGGCACAGTACCTCTGTCTGGCCCAAACAATAAGGAGTCTCGGGGACCAGGGATGCTGAAGACGACAGCATTTTCCATGTTCCTACAAGAGACAGGGAATGGATTAAAGCGCAGAAGGGAGCACGCTTCAAATTGGAGACCATAAGCACACAAATCCCTGATAACCGGGGCATCTGTGTACCAACCAAAGGCTTGATCCAGGCCATGCTCTGTCTCTTCTGAGGAGGCAGCTGAAGGGGGAGAGGCTGCCCCAAGGAACAGGGGAAGCCATCAGTGCAGCAGGGGCTGCAGCAGGTACACACCTCTATGAGGAGAGCCCTGAAAGGCAGATACAGCCTGTGCCTTCCACATGGTCAAGGTAGCGAGAAAGCAGGAGAGCCTGCTTACTTCTGGAGACTGCAGATGAAATCCAGGCTGGCTAGTTCCTGGTGCCACCACAGGGGAGACTCAGGTTTGAGTCTATTGTTCTCACTCTGTGGCTGAGTGGAGCTTGCCAGATGATGTGCCCATGGCATGCAGATGCAAGAGGCAGAATTTGTTGCTCCTCTCATTTCCAAGTCACCAAAACTGGCCATGGAGCAAGTGTGACAAGCTTTGGGGCAAGTGTTGTGAAGTCTTTCTGGAAAGGGAACAGTGGCAATACAGTAGAGGGAAGGCAAGCACAGGGATTAGCCTCTTTCCAGCTCCACCCTTGCCCTCATGGAAAATCTTTTGTTATGAGAGAGTCACTGAACTCTCAAACCTGTCATTATTTAGGCCCAGCTTAAAAACTTCACTTAAAATCCCTTCCCTTCAGTTTGATGTTCTCCATAATTGCAAGTCTGCGATTTTCTAGCACAACACTTGAAAAAACAGCCCTCCCCCATCTCCAAGTATCACTGGTGCAGTGGTATCCTCAGGCTGTTTTCAAGTAGGACCCCTTTCTGGCCACAGCTTGGAATGACCTTCCCAAGAGCGAGTCAACAAACATTTAATTTCTTCTGAGGGCGGCACTTCCTCATTGTGCTTCAGCAACAGCACACTGTACCAGCTACCTTCCCACGTGGCTCTGCCACTAGCCTGTGAGCCTAAAGTTGGCCAGAGCAGCAACAGTCATTGCTGTGCCATCTGTCACTGTTCTGGGATGTGCTGGGTCTGTTACAGTTATGGCTAGTACATTAGGACATGCAGCTGTGGGTTACAGTTGTTGCAATAGTGTGTCAGCAATCCATGCCTGACCAAAACCACCGCTATGCTCAGGTATGTTTAGAGCAAGGCACTTTGGGGAGGCTTGCTCAGGCTTTCTCAAGCTGTCTCAGTGGTCTGTACCCAGCTGGAGACCCATGGCTCCATCTGTGGTGCAGTTTTTCAACGGGGGGAACTGCAGGGTATGTGAAGCAGCCACAGGTCTGCTCCAGCGTGCACTGGGCCCGCCAAGGATGATGCCTCAGAATGGGATTACCAGAGAGCTCAGTGCTCTGGTCACGCAGCCCCTCAATCCCTGACGGGCTGTTTATGCAGCAGCTGTGGAAAGCTGTTGTAAGACCTGATCATGCATGACGTTCATTTGCTCACAGTTTTTGCTCCCTGCACCGTGTGGTCATGGGATGATCCTATGGGGGAACCACAGAGGGTGAGGGATGGTAGAAATCTGATACAATGCAAAATCCAATGCAAGCAGGCCAGGCAGCTACTGCAGTGTTTGATTCTAGGTGGAGGAGTTCATGGTCTGAGATGGCGTAACTTTGCATTGCATTGCTCTTGAGGCTATGTTAGTTATATATACAGAGCAAACACAGAAGAACAGAGGTCAACAGATCTGGAGCCAGCCATACTGTGAGCAGCCAGGGAACGCCGTGCAATTACAGCAGCATGCCAAGGTATGTGTGCTATGCAGGTCACTGTCACTCCAGAGCTGGAGCTCTCTCAGGCCTTCCCCAGGAAATCCATGCTTAGAAGTGCACGTATGCAGCAGTGTTATTTGTAGGACATGAGAGCAAAACCTTCTGTTCCCCTCGGCATTTGTAGGGCTGTGGGTGGAGTGCTCTGTTGGGCTTTGGGTGCCAGTTTTTAAGAAAGATACACGAGTTGGAAAAAGTCCAAAGGAGAAGTAACAAGAAGGCTCGGAGGTCTAGAAAACCTGACCTTTGAGGGGAGACTGAAAGAACAAGGCTTGTTTAGTCTAGGGAAGAAAAAAATGAAGTAAGACACAGTAGCAGACCTCAAATATGTAAAAGTTTACCGTGAAGTGGAAGGCAGTAAACCATTTGCTGTAGCTGCTGGAGAATCTGACAACAGTCAGATAGCAAGGCACTTGTGTAGGCCACCAAAGGAAGCTGATGAATTTCCACTGCTGGAGGCTTTAAGGAACAGGTAGGACAGCTATAAGAAAAGCTAAACTTCAAGGACAACTGATCCCACCATGAGCCTGGGGGATGAAGCCTGTGACATCTTTTGGGATCGCCTCCAGCTCCGTTTCATAGCCCTGCAACACAGTCAGCTTCAGAGGGTAAGACAGTACCATGAAGGACTATGACATGGTTGTAAAGAGACTAACAATGGAATAAAAGCATTTAGAGCTACCGGGAAAACGTAAGGATGTAAAATGTAAAATCATGCATAAGGAACCCGACCTAGACAGTCCTGTCAGGTGCCCAAGTGTAAAGCATGTTGCAGCAGAACTGCAGCAGGAACTTGACTCAGCTGAGAGGGGTGACTAAGGTGAAAGGGGCTGTGGGAAAAATATAACCACACATTTATGTACATTTGTACATGGACAAGAACTGCTTTAAATCCACTTGCATATCTCTCATAAAGAAAGCAGCAGTTCTTTTCTGTGTTACAGCCACCAGCAAAATTCACCATCACTACTCCAAATGCTGAGAGGAGACGGTTCACTCCTAGTTTTGCCTTTCAAATGCACCTCTCATGGCCTTTCCATCTCCTCATGCTTTTAGCATCAACTGTTTATTTCAGTAGCAAAACAGGTCACAGACATCGGACTGCAAGCTACAGTCAGTGCTTGGGTACGAGCCCATGACAACAGATAGTTCATAAAGGACTGAGACCCATATGACTGAAGGGAGGCCCACCCTCATCATCAGTGCAGCAAAAGGACATGAGTGCTCTTAAAATTGGAGGAGGCAGGTGATGGATGTGGGTTAATCCTTACCTGTTAGCTGTGGTCTTCAGGACAGTAATGGAGGCCTTATCATATCATCTAGTGCTCCAAAGGCTGCCCTGAAAGATCCGGGAGAAACAGCTGAGCTCCAGGTTTTTGGTGTTTTCTGTACCATGCCAAGCCACTCGCCTTCACCAGCAGCAGGGGTGGCAGAGCTTAGAACAGCACGGTGCAGTGTGGAGGAAGAGCTCAATCCTTTCAGAAAAATAGTTGGAACATCTGGCGAACACCCCAACAGCCTTCCACGCATGCCACGTTTTTCCTCAGCATATAGTGGCTCAGCGGTAAGTGGGGAACACGACGCTGAGTCACTGAGGCTGGGATCCAAATTCAGACTTGTCTCAGAAGTGGAGCAGGATGAGCCTGAAGTCACCACTCCATTAACTTGCCTTCCCAAAGTACACTTGCTGGAGCCTAAAGTTGTCCATTGTACAAGGAGGGACAACTACGGGCTCTGCTTGAATACGCTCCTTCATCCCACTTCTCTGGCTGGTGCTGGGAGCACCTGTGTGGTCAGCAGCATACCTGCCTCCACAGAGCAGGTTGAGCTTTTGTACTCCACAAGCAAAAACTGCTGGATAGGAGCAGCTATGGGTCATGCATGCTTTTGCAAAGAAAATAATTTTGTGTTCGTTACACTTTTCTCCTAACTGGATCATTTCCCTTGCTGTTTCTTCTCTGTACAGTGGGAGCAACTGTGCACAGCTACCTCAAATCAAACTGCACAGTGCAAAGTTACCTCCTACATCAGAAAGCTTCTTATTATGGAAGCAGCAGCAAACCTTATACCCTTGTATTTGCAGTAGCTCCACTGTCAGGAAGGTGACACTCATGGAGCAGTATGTCCAGTGCTGTAAAATGGAATTTGGAGAAGGCACACAAGAGACAAAGTGCTGATGGGCAGCACCAACAGCACACAGCAGGGACAGTCACTCAGTAAGCAAACTAGATAAGCTGCTCTCCCCAGCTTCCTTTAATCTCTTCTCTAGTAGGATTTCCTGCTCCTCGCCATCGTCTCACATAATGTACACCTGTGATTTTGCTCATAAGAGGAGGCTCCAGCAGTGCAAGCCTTGGGCTCCCCTGCAGTGCTTTGCCTCTGTTGTTTTTTCTAAGCAATGACTACCTGTTCATGCCTTCCTTCCAAGCCTACCATAAAACTAGCTTTGAAAACTAGTGAGTAAACAGGGATATGAGAAATGCAGAAAGTGGCACTCTCAGACCAAGGGAAGGAGGCTCTCGGGGCAGCCTGGCTGCCACCACATTCAGGTTGGGTGGCTGATTGTGTGCATGTCCCATCTGTGCACTCTGTGGCTGCAACCCAGCAGTCAGGGCCAGGGCTCAGAAGTCATCATCACTGTTTACAGAGTTTGTCCCGTAAGCAAGCCCTCCGTCATTCTCAAGAGCTCCTCCAGGTCATCCTGCTCTCCATTTATATATTCTGCTTTTTTTCTTTTTTTTTTCTGAGAAAGCCTCAGCTATTTGTTCAATAGCAGAGAGGGAGATGAAGGGGCTGAGGCATAATAAATAATATGAAATGGTGGATTAGACCTCACATTAAGGCTGAAGTCCACCTGTCACGACATCACTCTCTCACATTTTGTTGGACCAACCAATTAACTCCTGTGGGTAACTGTTCCTTTCCTGACCTTTAGGAGATCAGCAAGAAATCTAGAAAAAGCTGTTTTTGCTTTTTTTTTAGCAGGGCAGGCATCAAGCAGAGACCTCCCCTGCAGTGTTGCTCTTGTAATGGGAAGGACAGATGCTCTTCCATGAGGGATGGCTGGGAATTAAACCATAGGCTTTTACGTGACATCATTTGAAGATTTAAACAGGGGTTTAGTGCAATTGCTGTCCAGCCCGGCATGTGCACCTAGGTGACCTGACTGGGTCCCCCTGCCTAAGTGATGCACACAAGCTGGATCAGCACATTTCTTGTTGGCCAGGCTCCATGTTACCAGCTCGCTCTCTCCCTTACTCCAGCAGTGGCCAGTACCTGGATAAGAGCTGAGAACCAGGCCCTGCCTGCCCCGGCTTTCCCTCACCCCTGCCCAGGGCTGTGCCTGGCCCCAGGGTGCCTGGCTGGGAGCTTGAAGGTTTTCACAACCATCTATGGTAAGGCTGACTCCTGCAAGCAGGCTCACCCCCACCCCCGCCCCAGCATGGCAGCAGGGAAGGAAACGTGGAAACCTTCCAGCCTTGTACAGAGCACAGCGGCCGCCAAGCCGCAGTGGGGGTGATGTCATCCCACCGGCTGGAGGCTCCCAGGCCTGCACCGCCTGCTTGCTGCTGGATCCCTGGGGCAGCTCCTCTCGCCCCCCCCTCCTGCAGTGCCCAGCTCTCCCATGGCTCCTTCTGTGCTCTGTCCCGAGCCAAAATGGGAAGCTCTTATGACCGAAGCTGAGAAATAGAGGGCCAGACTCAAGCCTGGGGGCAAGAGGAAGAAATACTGGGTGGGAAGTTTGAGGGTGGTCTGACTGCTCCAGACATCTGTGCTATTTAAATAACTGTCTGTGTAAAGATGCACTGCTTTATATTGCCCTCCAGCACACAGGCGGAAAGTGGTGGTGCTTTCCTCTCTGAAAAGCGAAAGCTGCCCTTACAGCTCCCCTGGGTCTTCCCCTGCTGAAAAAGGAGAGCAACTTGTTAATGTAAAGGAAGATGCGTCTTTCTCTTGTGTTATGGCCAATAGGAAACTCACCATCACTATTCCTGGCCAAAAAGACCCCAAACATCCCTACCACACCCTTTTCACAGACCAGAACGGGACAGGGTTTCAGCACTTGCACTTTCAACTGACCAGGAGGCAGCCTGTGAGGGCAACAGGCTCTGGGAAGCACAGAGCATGTGAGCATTTGAGAGGGAGAACAACCCTGCCACGGCCATCAGAGCAAACCCATAGTCATTCATGCTGCTATAGCTATGAAATGGAGATGTTTAAGCCTAAGAACTGCTGCACTCGGATTTCTATTGTCTGTGTGCTGGAGGCCCAGGGCAGCATATCTCTGACCCTATATATTTAGTGAGAGCAGTGCTGTCAGAGCGCTTGGCATTGAGATCTGGGGGTGTGGTGGGAGCCCCATCACAGGGAGGAGGGTTCTGGCCTTGGGGCTGACGCAGTGGAACCCACTGCCCCTCACCCTGGGCAAGGGAGGGCCTTAGGAAGAGGTGGTTGCAGCCTTGGCACATGCCTAGCACAGCTCCTCTGTCACTGAATCACTAGCCTCATCTCATCTGTCCTGTGCAAGCCTTGGCCCAAAACACACTGGGTGGGAAACATCTGGTTTTCTTCCATTTACAGGGAGGAGTTGGAATCCACCTCCACGAAAAATATCTGGGAAAGGCTACAGGTATGAAACCAAGGCTCTCCAAAGCATATCCCCAGTGTCACCTCCCCATCTCCAAACAGCATCTTCCAGGTGAACAAACCCTGCAAAGACAGAGAGGCAGGGCAAAAGGCTTCAGTCTCATGGTGGCAGCTGCTGCCTGTCCTTTGGAAGAAGAAGGCCAGTCTCACCTGCAGAGGTGGCCCTGTGGCTGCTGTATATCCTGATGCCTGACCACAGTATTTTTCCACTCAGTCGAGGTCCGTTCTCCAGCCAAGTGGCTTGTTACCATGGTCTCCTCCTCCATCTCAGTGTTTTGGCGATGTGCAGCCTGACCCCAAGCAGCCACCACTGCCTCAAAGTCATTGGTCAAGAAGTGAGGACATCCCCATCTGGGGAAAAGAAAGATGACGAGAATGAGCCAAGAGGTCAGTGTGCTAGCCTCTTTCTCCTCATCTCATAGGGTATTTTTATTGCAGCAGTTCCTGTGATAATGAGCTTGTGGTCATTTGGAAACAGAGTTGTAGTCAGGGCCAGCACAAAGTCTCACACGGTTGATGGCAGTGCACAGACCCTGGGTGTATCAAGGATCTTTCTCTTGCAGTAATCGTTGCACAGGTTATATACATTGTACCCAAATGATTACAGCTGGAGAAGCTAACGAAGCATGAGCCTCGGAAAGGCTTCTTGTACTGTTGTGGTGAAGAGCCACAGGCAATCCCTACCCTCCCTCATAAGGTTGAGCTAAAAAGAGCATCTTTCAGCTACTGCATCAGCCAGGATTTTGGAAAGTAATGATGAAAATACAAGCCTGGGAAGAAAAAGAAAGTGACCTGGTCTTACTCTAAGACTCAGTAGGTCTGGGGCTGAGGTTGTGGCACTATCCTGTCCTTCTGAACACCCCTCTGACACCCAGTGTCTGTGGAACACACTGTTCACAGTGCTGCAGTCTGTCAGAGAGGAACTGGAAATGCCAAGATACTGAGATTTTGTGAAATATCCTGATTATTTCTTATGAGGTCCTGTTCCAGGTTCTCTGCTGTCATAGATGAACTTAGATGGTTCTTGAGATACCCCATGGATGAAAGCCCTGGATTAGAATCAGTCTTTCTCTATAGAAACACCCACATAAAAGAAAAACCCTTGTGGCATAGTCTGCCTGTCTGTTCGTAAAGGCAGTTTTTCCCTTTTTAAACAGTAAGTAGTTTTTGAAGGGGAAAATGTGAAAAAATTAAGAAAGCTGCCAATTGTATAAAATGAATTGACAATATTTGTTTGTGAAATACAGTGAAATATATTCTTTCCTACTGCAAATCTTTACAACTACTAATAGGTACAGTTCTGTATTTCCTAATGCTCACAGCCATCTCAGGTCCAGATCCAGCACTATGCTCTCAGAGAAACAATTCTGGTTCTCCACTGACAGACTTCCACCCACAGCCAATGAAGCATATTTTAACCCCTCTGTTTCTTTCAGATCCAAGTATATATAAGTGCACCTAAAGTACCTCAACTACCTGGCACTCAGAAGAATAATGGAAATCAAAAAAGTGTGAATATTTGACTATGAACCTAAGGCAACTTACATGCAAATTATCCATTTGCAAACTGCTGCCAAGGCAGTGCCAAATTCAGCCTTAGCACTACACAAATACTAACTTCGTTGATGAAGGGATTTTCTGGGAAGTTCTGGTTAAGGTCTGTGCTGACAGCACCTCATTGGGACACCCTGTGACTCTTAGCAGACAAAACTAGGAAATAATTTCCATCACAGATCTGTGTATAGACTCTGTTCCACATACTCATAATTTCTGAAACCTACATCTTTGGGATTAATCATGTTTCCAGGCTCTTTATTCAGGGATGGTTTTCTGCTAAGGCAAAAAACTAACCAAACATCCCCCTCCTTTGCCCTGGATTCCTAAGTTGCCATTCTTTGAATGACAGGCAATGCAAAAAGTACACAGTTGACATGGTAGAAAATAAATATAAATACTTCTCTATCACTTGACTCAAGCAAGGCTCAATTTTGGATTTTGAAAGGTACCCAGGTGTCCCTTGTGCTGAGTTCAGTTTAGCACTATTGCTTGACTTGAGTGAGAAGAAAGTGGAGAATATATGAGCTTAAGGTTATTGGAATATCACTTTATAACATGCTCAAATAGTGTCTGCTAATAGTTGAGCTGTGTGCAGCTCTCAGCATGGTGATATCTACATGCACAGGCCCTCAACCCAGGGGCTTAGGCTGGGGCTGTAGAGCTGCTGGAACAGGCTGTGTGGGTCTCGCTGAAACACATAAATAATCTCACTCCTCTCTGATTCTGTTTTCTTAAACCAGCAAATTAGCCACAAGTTATATTGCCTTAGCTAAAAATAAAATGTAAATATCACGGGGCTGTCTGCAGACATCTGGTCTCTTTGTGCATGACACCTGAGATCCCTAGAAGTGAAAAACAAAGTGGAGGGCACAAGCCTCTCCATTTGCGCCATGTTTTGCAATTTGTTGCTTCTGGACATTTCTCAGCACGGTGCAATTGCTGACAGTTTCCTTGTTTGCTCAGACCTTTCTAGTAGCTCCAGGGAGAGAAAGGCCAACCCCTCCTATAGGACCACCACAGAGGAGAGGCGAGTCCCAGCCCAGCTATGCAGGTTCTTCTGGGGTATGACTAAGGCTGATGGTGCTTGCATTTCTTTTGCAGCACAGTGATGGCACATCATCTTCACAGATACTGGCTGGTCTGAAATGGATCCCCCGACCCTTCTTATTTTGCAGTACGACCCGTCTCATCACAGCCCTTGGGCATGTTCTGGGAGTGACTCCCATTTGCATCATAGCTTTTGCACTCAAGTAATGAAAACTTTCACAAGGGAAAAAAAAAAACTACACACAACAATAGTGGTAATTATGGGAAGAACAATTAAAAAAAGAGAGAGGGAGAAAGAGGGTCCAGGCCTAGTCCAAATTGTGTGTGCCCAATAGCAAAACTACTATTACCTTGAACAGGACTGAGTGCTGGCCTCTTCCTGATTCCCAAATAAAGCTACAGAAGAGGCACACCTTGGATTTACAGTAGGGTTTTCTCTTGTACCTGCTTATCATCTGCCTTGTTAATTTATCTGTGACTTAGCATTTATATTTACAAAATTCAGCCCATTGAACAGTTCCTGGGAGCATAGTCTCAGTGTATTGCATACATCTAGAACACCCTGAGAGAAGAAAACAGCTCCAAGAACTTCTTAAACATCGATAGACTTCAGCTCTGCTAGAGGCTTGGTGGGAGAAAATTAGAGATGGGTGCGAATGGCTGAAAAATTCCTGCCATGCCTCTCCAGCCTGGTTCAGCAGAAGTACCAACCTCCTTGCAGCAAACTCGTCCCTCCTGGCAGCAGGTCTGTTTCCCTCCGTGCTCTGCCTGCACAATCAGCCCAGAGATTCCCAGCTCTCCATGGCCACCGTTGATGCAAGCGTTTCAAAGCAAGGACTGCCATATCCCCTGAGCACAACCCCATGCTGCATGTGCTAGTGCCCTCTCACATTTGCACCATCCCCTTTTATTAGGCACAAGATGACATTCCAACCAGCTTGGAACCAGTGTGGGTCTCTATTTTCACATAAGCCTGGGATGGATACCCTGAAGAAGGAACAGGGCTAGTATCTGCCTTCTGTCTCCCCTGGAAGAGCAGAAGCAGAATTCAGTCCACACTCAGCCCTGCTGAGAAAAACTCAGGTCTTGCATTTTACTTACTAGCTACAGGCATGTCTCTTGCTCCTTCCAGCTCCAATGGGGAGACTTGGAAAGAGTTGCCACCGCAGGGTCTTGCCCTCAGGGAGGACGTGCACATGCATGGGCTGCGGGTGGGAGGAACTGGCTGAGCCGCAGGGCCAGGAGGGTTGGCTGGTGGGGAGGTCTGCACCAGGGCAGGCCCTGGGTTTGCTTGTTCCACATGGTTTGCTTAAAAACAAACCCAGAAAACCACATCAGGCCCCAGGTTTATAATGTAAAAAGGCATTAAGAGCTTGAATCCTATTCTGTTTTAATATCTGTGAAAGTTCAGGACAAATTTTTCTGCAGACCAGCAGGAGTCTATCATTCTGGAGTACCATCAGATAATTCAGGTTGTAAAGGACCCTGGAGAAGATCTGGTCTAACCACCGGCTCAGAGCAGGGCCAGCAGGTTACTCAGGCCAAAAAAGCATGATTCCACTAACACTTTCTTATTAATCTTATCTGCTGCCTTGAGAGGCTGGATTGTGTTTTTGCCACAGTTTAGTCACACCAGCAATGCAGAAACCACTGCAGCTCCGCCCAGCTAAGGAGTCAGGTTCTGTTTTATTTCTTCCCCGGTTTATATAAAAATGGCAATTGGTAAGAGCCCAAACTGTCTTCAGTGCCACCAGAACAAAGGCCACTGTTCTGGAAAAAAGCAAGTCACGCTGAGCCCCATTATGCTACTTCTAGTGGCCACATTGTCTTTGATAATAGTCCAGGGCTGTTCTTTAAAAAAACATGTTCTGAGTTCCTCATGAAAGACAAGCTATTTTGATAAAAAACCATGTCTGAAAGACAGTATCTGCCATAGCATGGCCTCACAGCACCACAGCTACACTACTGCTGGTGACGTCTTCTTGTGGTACCTGGTTTTTGCCTTGGAGAACTCCTGGCCAAACAGAGAGTGTCTTGGGTCTGTGCTGCCCAGAGACCAGGTGAGCTTGCGGTGCTTCCCTCACAGCTCCTCTGGTTTCACCAGGAGTCCTGTGCCTTGTAATGGAGTCCACAGACTGGGCAAGGAAAGATGTAATGTCTGGCTCTCCATCATGCAGTGCTGGGTAGGTAAGCAGTGTTTCAGCCAAGCACTGAGACCAGGCAAAAGGAAACGTGGAGAAGGAGAGGCTGTAGAGAACCAGAGAAAAGAAAGGAGGAAGGACATATTGGGCCCATTGTCTCCCTATTGGGGCCATCAGGTCATGTGCTCCCAGTGGGAACCTTAGTGGTGTTTAGGTCTGTCCGATATTAGGAATTCCTCAAAATATGCCAGCCCTAGTTTTGACCTCTATTTGATATTCTCCTCTGAATGCCCAAAAGGTGGACAACATCTCCCACCAGTGCAAGACTGGTGGCAGATTGGGCAGGGAAGGGCACTGGAGGTGGATGAGGCTGCCCGCTGCCCTTACCTCAACAGGACAGTAAAGAGGTAAAACAGGAAATACCCAGAAGCAGTGGCATAAGGGATGGAAGCAGGAGGGTTTTGTTAGGAAGCTTAACCAGGGAGCACATGGAGAGACACTGTCTAAAGTGACATGTTGAGAGAAGCTGAGGACTACACAGGCTTCTTGCAACTACGCAAGAAGTTTCTGGCCAGGTTTTGAAAAGGGTATGGAGGAAATAATAGCTGGAATTTAACACTTGGCGTGCCTATATTTTATACCAAGAGGTAGCATTTTCCTCTTTATTTGTAAAGGAAACAAGTAATCTTAAAACAAAGGTTTAAATGATTGAAAAATCTCTTCCAGGAAAACTTTGTGGGTGTCTGGTAAGAGGTAAATGAATCATTTTGATAGCACAGCATCTTCCCCCACTGTATTTTAAGAGGCATAGAGGCTGCTACTTTCAGGAAAAATTGCCTAAAGGAAGTGACGAATAACTGATAGATTAAAAGGTTTATGTCAAAATCCTCCCTCACTTTCTCCCAGTTCAATGTCAAAGCGAGGTCAAAACTAGGGCTGGCATAATTTGAGGGTCCCTAAAGACTTTGGATTTTGTTGCTTTGCCCTACAGTCAGCAGATTCAAGCTTCCAATCAAATGTTTTTAAAATTGATATTGTATTGATGTCAATACAATTCTCCAAAGCACAAAATAGGGCACGCACAATTGTCAACAGGACACACAGGCAGATTTCCAAACCATCTGGCCCCTTTACATCATTTCCTCCTCATAAGTCATCCTGTGTGTTGTACCTCTGACTTGCGCATCTCCATCTTCCTTTAGATAAGGGAGAAATTCCTCTTGTGTCATGTGAACTTCTTCACTTTTACCACCAATTTCTCAGATAAGGGACTCACATGAAGCAAAGCAATCCTTGTGGTGCTCGCATTCCAGTGTTCTAACAGCAGAGCTCGGAGCTTTTCACAGAATCACAGAATCACAGAATGCTAAGGGTTGGAAGGCACCTCTGGAGATCATCATGTCCAAGCCCCCTGCTTGAGCAGGCACACCTAGAGCAGGGGCACAGGAACGCGTCTAGGTGGGTTTTGGATGTCTCCAGGGAAGGAGACTCCACAACCTCCCTGGGCAGCCTGTGCCCCTGCTCTGGCACCCGCACAGTAAAGACCTTTTTTTCTCATATTCAGGTGGTACTTCCTGTGTTCCAGCTTGTGCCCACTGCTCCTTGTCCTGTCATTGGGCACTGATGAAAAGAGCCTAGTCCCATCGTCCTGACACCCACTCTTCAGATATTTATAGGTATTTATGAAATCCCCTCTCAGTCTTCTCTTCTCCAGGCTAAACAAACCCAAGTCTCTCAGCCTTCCCTTATATGGGAGATGCTCCAGTCCCCTGATCATCTTGGTAGCTCTCCGCTGGACTTGTTCAAGGAGTTCCACGTCCTTCTTAAACTGGGGGCCCAAAACTGGACACAGCACTCCAGATGTGGTCTCACTAGGGTAGAGCAGAGGGGGAGGATAACCTCCCTCGCCCTGCTGGCCACATTCCTTTTAATGCAGCCCAGGGTACCATTGGCCTTCTTGGCTACAAGGGCATGTTGCTGGCTCATGGTCAGCTTGTTGTCCACCAGCACTCCCAGGTCCTTTTCAACAGAGAACAGAGCCACTTTCCAGTAGTTCAGGCCCTGCCTGTACTGGTGCCTGGGGTTGTTCCTCCCCAGGCACAGGACCTTGCACTTGCTTTTGCTGAATTTCATCAGGATACAGCTCTCCAGCCTGTCCAGGTCTCGTTGGATGGCAGCACAACCTTCTGGTGTATCAGCCACTCCTCCCGACTTGCTATCATCAGCAAACTTGCCGAGGTTACACTCTATCCCATCATCCAGGTCACTGATGAATACGTTGAACAGGACTGGACCCAGCACAGACCCCTGGGGAACACCACTAGTGACAGGCCTCCATCCAGACGCTGCCCCATTGGTCACGACCCTCTGAGTTCTGTTGTTGAGCCAGTTCTCAATCCACTTCACCGTCCACTCATCCAACCCACACTTCCTTAGCTTGCCTGTGAGGAGGCTGTGGGACACAGTGTCGAATGCCTTACTGAGGTTGAGATAGACACCATCCACTGTTCTGCCTTCGTTGACCCAGCCGGTCGCACCATCGTAGAACGCTATCAGGTTGGTCAGGCATGCTCTCCCCTTGGTGAATCCATGTTGCCTACTTCTGATAACCTTCTTGTCCTCTACATGCCTGGAGATGACCTCCAGGATGAACTGCTCCATCACCTTTCCGGGGATGGAGGTGAGGCTGACTGGCCTACTGTTTGCCAGGTCCTCCTTCTTGCCCTTTTTGAAGATGGGAGTGACATTTGCTTTCCTCTGGTCCTCGGGCACCTCTCCTGTCTTCCACGACCTTTCAAAGATGACGGAGAGTGGCTCAGCAGCAACATCCGCCAGCTCCCTCAGCACTCGCGGGTGCATCCCCTTAGGGCCCATGGATTTGCGAGGATCCAGTCTGCAGAGGTGATCTCTGACCCAGTCTTTCTCAAACGATGGTAAGTCTTCCTGTGTCCCAACTTTCCTCTCACCTCTGGGGGCTGGGATGCCTGAGGGCCAGCCTTAGCAGTGAAGACCGAGGCAAGGAAGGCATTCAGCAACTCCGCCTTCTCTGCGTCCTGCATCACCAGGACCCCTTCCTTGTTCAGCAGTGGGCCCGCTGCATCCCCAGTCTTCCTTTTACTGCTGATGTATTTAAAGAAGCCCTTGTTGTTATCTTTGATATCCCTGGCCAGGTTTAATTCCAAGTGGGCCTTGGCCTTCCTCGTCGCATCTCTGCACACTCTGACAACATTCCTATATTCCTCCCAAGTGGCCAGTCCCTTTTTCCACATACTGTGAACCTCCTTCTTCTGTTTGAGTTTCTCTAGAAGCTCTTTGCTCATCCATGCGGGTCTCCTGGCTCCTCTGCCTGACTTCTTCCTCCTGGGAATGCACCGATCTTGAGCTCGGAGGAAGTGGTCCTTGAATACTGTCCAGCTCCCTTGGACCCCCCGCCTTCCAGAGCCCTAGCCCACGGGATTCCTCCTAGCAGGATGAATTCCACCTTATAAGGACGAATTTCACTGTTCATTCAAAAGGTGGTGCAACCACTTTAAATGACTTCTCAGCCTGAGTATTGCAGAATGAAGTGTACCTCATACCTGCCCTTCTGGATTAGCAACCTGGCATTCCTGGGATGCTGTATTGTGTGCCTGAGCAAAGGGCATTTGGGAGACTGTATCATATACTTTTATTTTTCATAGACAGATTTTTGTCCCTCTCCCACTCTAAGCCAGTGCTGGCTGCAGTTAATGCAGTCAGAAAATTTCTGCAGTAAATCAGAAATTAATTTCATAGATGGGAATTCACTTTTCCCACAGTCCACTCTCCTCGCTGATGGTTGCCCTCCAGGCTCTCAGCACATTTGCTACTGCCTTAAAAACAACCAAGCTAATGTGCTTGTATCTAGAAGAACCCCAAAGCATTCCTTTTCTACAGCATGTAAGGAAAATTGGAACATAACTGTATTAACAAAATAAGCATTGGCATTTAAAATGAAGCAGAGAAACCAGATGCTCTCTCTCCCTCTTTATGCAAAGCAAGAAGTAACTGTCCCAAGAAACACTGACTGGTCCCTGTTATATGGAGACCAGGCTGCCTGTTCAGACTTTTATGCAATAAAATGGACACTTTAAAACATACCAAATATGCAGTTTAGCCTTTTAATGTCTTTATTTTTTGTTTTGTTTCCAGTTTTCAGGTTAGAAGTGCTTGCTCCACTCATAGAGGGAAAACAACAAAAAAAATCTGTTTTGGAAACCAAGTACTGAGGAAGATGGGAAAAGCTCCCTTTTGGCAGCTTATTTGAACATCCGGGCTGCAATGATGAGTGATGCACTATAGACTGGTTTATCACAGGCCATGCTGTTCTCATGGGGCTTCTTATTTCTCAAAAGCCTCCCTGCTCACAGCAAGGAAACTCAAGAACAGAGCCATGGAGGGCATCTGGCGCCTCTTCCAGTGCTGGATGGATGTCAGGCTGTGCGGTGCTGTCCTGCGGGAGCTCAGCAGCTTCCTTCTTTCCTCCTCTCTGCCTTTTCCTTCCAGACCCACGTGCATGAGGTTTCTCCTTAGGACAGGTCAGGAAGGGCCAAGGACAGACCTCAGGGGTTACAGTGAGCGACAGAGAGGCAGGAGGGTTGTCTCTGGGTGGGAGTGAGGACGGATAAGGGAGGTTGGAGGCTAGTGTCCAACTCCAACTGCTTCAGCCAAAATCAATGCCAGGAAAGGAGTAGGTTATTTTTAATTAAACCAAGAACAGAGAAGGACCTATGATATTGTTTTTGAATGAGAACTATTTAAAGGAATAAATAATTTCCATGGAAACCGGGAGCTTTGGCAGAACGAGGCAGGAAATGAAGTTCAATAAGAGACACCGGAGGAATTTTCTGCCATGATAACAGTAGTAACTGCTCATATTGGGGTTGCACCTTCAGGCCAGGGGACCCCAAGTTGCCTTCGTGAGCCCACAGTGCACAGGGGATTTGATGGACCCAGGCACCTGTGGTGGGATGCAGCACCTCTGCAAGGTTACCCACCAGCACCACATGTGCCTGAGGTGGGATGCAAGTAAAAGCCTGTGACAGAGCAATAGGGCTTTGGGAAGTAAAATTAACTACACAGGGATTAGACCAAAATGAATCCAGAGGGCTTGAAAGCCTTGAAACATGTCAGCCTGGCTGCTTCTCCAAGGCCTGATTAGATCCAAAGGCCTGTTCTTTATCTTGAAGTTGTAAGGGGCAATGACAAGAGCTTAGATGAAAGGCAACAATCCCCTCATCCCATTTAGCAGTTCCTACATCCCCCACACTCATCCTACTGCTACAGGGGAGTTACAGACTCTCCATTCTTGGCTGTTGCAACTGTTCATCAAAAACAAGTCTCCTAATTGCACAGGGTGTCTTATACAGCCATCACAGACCTACTGGCATCTAGCCTTCCTCCCTGTGCTGTCACGGAGGCTGACTCCTGGGCAGATATCTTTTCACTCAATATGTTTTTGGCCTTATGTGGGCCATTTCCATCCTCAGGAGTCCAACCCGGGCAGCTGTCATCTCCTCCACTGCACTCAAAGCTAAGCAGCATATATAGGCAGCTGCTCTTTTTTGTTCTTTGTTGGGTGCTTCTTGGTTACAATTCCAACCATAGTTGAGTGTTCAGGCAGAACCAAAGCTAAAGGCATAGAAAACCCAGAAAAGAAAATCCAATTGTGTGAAACAAGCTGGGTAAGTGACAGCAGCAGTACTCCTTTATACCAATTATGTGGTGGCATGACAGCTTGGGGAAGCCTGAAGGAGCAGCACCACAAACATGAGAGGAACCAGCAGCCACCATCCTCACTTGAGAGGAAGTGCATTACTTATCTGACCTTCGTGACACTTACCCTAATATTTCATTTTGTGACAAGAAACTCCATCACTCCTGCATGAGAGCCAGTCTGCGGCATGGGCCCTGGTGACCTCGGAAGTGATCTCTCATTAAATAGAAGTCATCTGCCTGTGAGTCAGCCTGAAGGCTTGCTGTTGCAAACATGCATCTGTAGGCATTTTGAAATCCATCCTGAGCAGCAGCTCCTGGGTATGATGGAAAACGTTCTCTATAGTCAATGCTTTCATGGAATCTAATGCCAGTCACAGATCCCAGGATTAGTCCTCGGTAGATTAGTTTTCCAAGTGGATTGAAGTGGAGCTGGGGAACCTGCTGAATCGGAGAAGCAGCCAGTTTATTAGGTGCCTAATTGCAGCGGGGGCGGGGTGTCCTTGACTTCAGCGATCTCATTGTATGTCTCCTCTCCTTTTATGGGAGCAGCAGCCCCACAGGCACCCTGGGGACACACTGCACCACAGCGCCTGTGCTGGTCCTTGGGCAGCAGGGCTGCAGTTGCCAGACCCAAGCCAAGAAGGCAGCAGACCAGACGGAGGCTAATACTACTCTTCCCAGAGGTTCAGTAGGTCATGGCTTTATCCTGTGAGCAACTCCAAATTTCTGGGCAGTGAGACAATTGTTTATATTGGCTACTTGTATGAATGCTGAAGAAAAAAAGGATGTTATGGGACTTCTGTTCTTTAATTCAAAAAAAAAAAAATCAAACATGTCTAGACTGTTGCATGCATGTGGCTTTCTTCCAGGCTTCTCCCACCTGGACCAATAAGCAGGCTGGAAATTCTCCACAAAATGGTTTTCAACACCCATTTAAAAATGTGCTCACTCCACGCACGCTAGCCGGTATTGACCAGCCAAATCCTATTAGGAGGTAATGTCAGACAGGGAAAGAGCTTTCAGGTGCAGGTTGCAGAAAGCCTCTGTGGTTTCCTCACTCCCTTTCCACAGAGGGAGACTGAGGAGCTGGCTGGCAGCTTGCCCATGGCCAGGGAACGGGCAGCACGGGGGGACATGGCTGCCTGCCCTCCTGCAGGGAGGCTGTGGGAGCTGCAGCCATGCACCCGCCCATTGGGGTACATGCTGCCCTCCTCCAGCCACGGGTCCATTCCCAGGGACCCACCCCTGCATCGGGCTGTATGAAAGAGGGCTGCAGTTCAGGCATGGTTTTGGTTTTTATTATTATCTGGTGAACTTGAAATTGCTGCTGACAAGAGATGTCAGAGCTGGCTGTGGAGAAAGCCGTTTTCCCTATAGCTAGGAAGCAGCCCAAGTTTGGCCTTCATTCACACCAGCTCAGAGGAGCCATGATGGCAGAGGTGGGGGAGGACCAGCAGCCGGGGAACAGGTGCTTTGCCCTTGCACCCTATCCAGCCTGTTCACTTTGAAAAGGCTGACAGCCAGGGAGGTAGGAGGGTTGTGGGAAACAGTTAGCAGAAGGGACAAGGGAATTGCCATGCTGATTGAAACCTGAGGTCTTCCTCATCTGGCAGCAACCTTGGCGAGGCAGTTCAGAGGGAAGTGGAGAATCATGTGGCCAGACAGACGTGAGTCCGTTACATACCTTAAGTCAGTCTTGGCCTTTTGTGAGGTTTCCTGAATCTCATAAACACTGAAGCTCCCATGACCTATATTTTGTTCAATCTTCTTCCAAAGTTACCAGTCCCAGACTTTTCATTGTTTCCCTCATATAGAAAGGAAGATCCTTCTTAACCTAGCACTGTAGACATTTGTCCAGCAGAGGCTGAGGTGAGACACCAAAGTACCTGCAAAACCAGTCAGAGATGGGAACAACTGTAGGAGCTGGCTCCTGAAAGCCCCAGAGCCCCACATTCCCTCCCTTTTCTTAGCAGATCTACAGAGCTACCTTTAACCGGTTTCCCTGCTGCATGTCCTCACTCACAAACCCTCAAGGTTTTAGCATCACCACCATCACCAAGGCTTTCCAGAGCTGCCAGGGACTTTGGTAGAGGGTTTAGCCCTGTGTAGAGAAGAGGGCCGGGGAAACAAGCAGTGGCTTTTATACTTTTGTAGTCCAAAAAAGTCCAGATCATGTGATTTTCCAGGCACAATGCAAAAGAGAAATATTTTAGAGAGGTTTTGAGATGTCTGCTCCCACAATGGTGAAGAGCTTCTGACCAAAGTTTGGTCCCTATGAAAAAAAGAGCCTCCTGCTCGGGAAGGGGGGTGCTGAGCCTTTCTGCTGGCAGTGTGCCCTACCTGACCCCACATGGAGCTGGGGTCAGGCTGCATGTCAGAGGGTACTGGCCCCATAGGTAGGTTAGACAGCCCTTGTCCTGCATGTACACTTTACGGACCTGCTAGTAGCTTTTCACAAGGAATGAAGGTAGAGGAGATCTCTATTTGCTGTTTTTTCGATCTCTCTTCTTGACTGCATCCTCTGCAGACAGTTGAGGAGAGGGGCTTGGAGTGTGCTCATGTTCTGTGCCCAGGATCTGCCTCCATGAGATGAGGGCCACCCATGTCTTGCTTCACCACAAACCCACTTTTAAAGTCCTCAGGCTCAACCTTTAGCCAATGATACTTTATTTCCCAAGAGAATGTGTACACTCCAACCTGAGTGCAGAGCCCTCCGCCCCTCAAGCTGGCTGTGTTGGGCGGCGCTGTGGGACGCAGGATGCAAAGTGCCTGGGGTGAAGGCGGTGCCTACACATGTGTCACCACCTGCCTGAACTCTGACACAGTTGTTGGGGGACAAGAGCCCCCATCCACTGCCTAACTGCCCAAGGGAAGGAGAGGATTGACACCATTCACCCAGCATTGCACATGGGCTGACATGGCACACGCTGGCTCTACCCACCCTGCCACCCATCTGCCACATTGGCGGTCCACGTATCTCCCCCCTTTATCTACCATTGCTGCATAAAAGCACAAGCAGCCATCTCTCAGCAGGCCCCAGGCAGGCCCCTGCAACAGCGAGAGCCAGGAGCCATCCTCCCCAGCTACCTGTGACTGCAGTGGTCCAAGACCCACCGTACTGCAGCTCCCTGCTGCTCTGGGGGTGCTGCCTAGTCCCAGGGCCAGCATCTTCCTAAACACTGGGGGAGGCTGGCTAGGGAAGGAGGGAGGGACAAGAGCCCTTTCTCCCCTGTGGGACATCATACCTGAGCTTTTCCTCCTCCTACAGCAGGGCCAGCTCCTCTGCTGGGCCAGGGGCCACACCAGTTTGGCAGTAACTGGGTTCTCTGACACAGGCGGAAGACACAGACCACAGGTGTGCTGTGCGGGAGCAGACGCTTCCCATCAGGTGGAGCCGACAGCTCTTAGGCTGATAGATAACGCTGTGGTTACACAGGTATGCTATGCCCAATCAGCTATTCATATATAATTCAAGACTTATGTGGTGGCATGCTTTAAGCCCTATAGAAGATTCCAAGATATGTATAAAAATACCAAGTACTTCCTTTGATGGATTATTGCATGCTGTCACCTCGGTGGCATCATTGTGCTCAGCACCAGCCGTATCATAGAATCACAGAATGGCTTGGGTTAGAAAGGACCTTTAGAGGTCATCTAGTCCAACCCCCCCTCCAGAGAGCAGGGACATCTTCAACTATATCAGGTTGCTCAGAGCCCCACCCAACCTGACCTGGAATGTTCCTAGGGATGGGGCATCTCCCACCTCTCTGGGCAACCTGTTCCAGTGTCTCACCACCCTCATTGTAAAACATTTTTTCCTTATATCCAGTCTAAATCTACCCTCCTTTAGTTCAAAACCATTACCCCTTGTCCTGTCACAACAGGCCTTGCCAAAGAGATTGCCCACATCCTTCCTATAGTTCCCCTTTAAGTACTTGTCGTGGTTTAGCCGGCAGCTCAGCCCCACACAGTCGCTCGCTCCCTCCCCCATCTACCGGTGGGGGAGGGAATCAGAAGGGTAACGCTCGTGGGTTGGTGAACAGTTTAATAATTAAGAACAGTTTAATAATTAAAATAAAACAACAACAAAAATTCAGTGGAAAGGAAAACAAAGAGAGAAGCACAAAACCTGGGGTGGGGAGGCGGGGGAAGGGGAATGAACCACCAAAACAACTTGCAGCCGCTCACCGCCCGCCAACCTGACACCGCCCTGAGCAACCGCCCCCCTTAATATACTGCTCATGGTGTCACGTGGTACGGAATGAACATCCCATTGGCCAGTCGGGGTCAGCTGCCCTGGCTGTGGCCCCGCCCCTCCTGGCCTCCTGCCGACGTGGCAGAGCTCGGGAAGCTGGAAAGGTCCCCGACCACCACAGGCACCACAGTGAAGAGAATTAACCCCTTCTCAGCTAAAACCAGCACAGCACTGAAAGGCCACAATAAGGTCTCCCTGCAGCCTTTTCTTCTCCAGGCTGAACAACCCAACTCTCAGGCTGTCCTTGCAGGAGAGGTGCTCCAGCCCTCAGATCATTTTTGTGGCCCTCCTCTGGACCCGCCCCAGCAGGTCCATGTCCTCCTTGTGCTGAGGGCTCCAGAGCTGGACGCGGCGCTCCAGGTGGGGTCTCACCAGAGCAGAGCAGGACAGAACCACCGCCCTTAACCTGCTGGCCATGCCTCTTTTGATGCTGCCCAGGATGCGGTTGGCCTTCTGGGCTGTGAGCGCACATTGTTGCCTCATGTCCAGCTTCTTGTCCACCAGTACCCCCAAGTCCTTCTCCTCAGGGCTGCTGCCAATCCCTTCATCCCCCAGTCTGTATTGGTATTGGGGGTTGCCCCGACCCAGGTGCAGGATCTTGCACTCAGCCTTGTTGAACCTCATGGGTCTCACAGGCCCACCTCTCCAGCTTGTCTAGGTCTCTTATCCCCCCATCCAGCATCGCTCCTCCACCACTGTGATTTTCTACAGCTAGGAACAACCTGGACAGAACAAGGCAAGGAGTGTGTAATTATCCTCATAATCTAAAAATTTTTTATTTGGGAAGCTGAGCAATTTGATCAGATGCTTTCGTTTTCTTCTACTGATTGCCCAGGGCCAAGCACACTGCTTTCTTTACCAGCAGGACATTGTCTTGTTAATATTATGTGAGTTATAAGAGGACGAATGAGTGATACCTACAATTTGATTCCATTTACTGCATGGAAAAAAATTAGATTTATTTAAGAAAATAAGAACAGCTGAGGTATTAATCATCACAGAGCGCTCCACTGGGAAATGTTAGAGCTAAGGAGAAAAAGCTAGGCCCCAGAGTCAGCTCTTTGGGTTTAAAGTAATAAAATTTCTCCAGGAACATTCATAGATCTCGCACTAACACTAATTCAGCCTCTTCCTCTGTTTATGCAACGATGAATTCTCTGACTGTTTAAATCAGCTCCCCCATCATACTTTTCATGAGGAGGGAACTTAGTTCAGTTTGTTGAAGGTAGTCAAGTACCATCTTAAACAAAATTCAAGCTTTTGGAGAAAGATCCTCAAGCTCGTACTTTTCAGAGATGAACCGATAACAAAGTGTATAATAAACTTAGCGAACATCACCAGGACTGTTTAGTGAATTAGTTTACTACATCTCAAAGAGTTTGAATACAACACAGAAAAGATGCTTTAGTCAAAATATCTGTATATCCCATCTTTCCTCAGTCTGTTGCCACATAGAACCGGACACCCCATGGGTGTCTCCAGAGAGCTGTCTGCATTCATAGATTTGAAAACATCAATTAGAGACTAGAGTAACCAGAAATGGCACGACCTCAGGGCAGTGCTCCAAGGGGCCCCTCAGAGACATGATTCAATGATGTTACAATCAAATCTGCACTATTATCTGTCTCTTTCCCATCTCCTTTTCTGGTCATCATTTAGCACTGGTGAAACCCCTGTTGCCATCTGGCAGGTTACTTCTGGTATGGCTGGATCCAGCTGTCCACTCAGCTGAGCACAGGCTGAGTAGCACAAGGTGTGGGGGGACAGTGGAAAGAAACTGCAAAAGAGAATAATCACAACATGCCTTAGTAAGAAAACGGGCTGAAGGGGGCTTTTGTCTTTGTACACATGGCAAACACGGCTTTTACATTCACCTAAAAAGCACGCGACTGGACCAGCCAGCTGCAGTACCTTAGGAATGGCTCATGTGGGCTTAACATAACTTCTGATGGATGCATGCAGCCTCATTACTTGAAATGACATTTGAAATGCTTTTTCAGGAGTTCCTTTCTCTGCTTGCCTCTCCAGTACATCAGGCAGGTGAAGGTTCACCTCCGCAGACAATTATGCATCACACCATTAGCTTCCAGCAGAAAACTGGTCTGCTGGAAGTTACAGGGTTAGTTACAGGGACTAACATCTGTACTTCTAACGTCTCTGTGGTGCAGCTGCATAAGATGCAGAAGAGTCAGCATCACCCAGCCACAGTGCTGCGTGCAAACTTTTATCTTTATGAGAAACCCCCAGGTTTGTCTTGTGCTGCAGCAGTGAAGGTGATCAACAGCAAGGCAATTAAATGCACAAATTGTAGAAACTGCTTGGAGTCTGGTTTCATTTAGTTTTTCCTAAAAGATGCTAAGAAAAGGTAACATGGAGTTGCCTGTTTTATACCCCTTAACCATACAAATTCCTGCTTTTCTGGCTGTGTCCCTCCCATACCCAAGTCCCCCAGGCCCATCTCCCTTTCCCATGCTTATATCAGCTATAACGCGAGATCCATGTTTTATGTCTCTTACTTGCCAGCTTCCCCCACCAGCTCATCCCCAGCCCTGCATTGCTTCGCTAAGTGGAGGAGATACCTGTGGCCTGTCCACACGACGAGGCGGATGCTCCTTTCCCCCAAGAGTCAGAAGATGGGGTGAAGCGAGGCATAATGTTCCCATAACCAGCTCCCAGGAGCTGGGGCCATCTTGGGACTTATGCCTTTCCTCTCGCAGAAGCCTGTTAAGAAGCCAGCACAAGCGGTAGGTGAGCACAAAGAGAAAAAGCCTTGTGATTTATCTTTTGTCTAACAGCTATTCTTTTTCTCAAAAAACAGGCCCAGGTTTGGCCTAAATGAGAACTTATTTGGCCCCTGGGAACAAGCAACATCCAAGTTCTTTAGCATCAAAGAAGCTTTCCTTTGCCAGCATCAGCCCTATTTTCCTCCTGGTCCTCCTGAACACACCAAAAGGCTGCTCCCAGTCGAGCTGCCTTGAGTCTCGCTGCTGTGTCGCACAAATCAATTATTTAATCTTCAACAGGCCAAGCCTCCCAAATACCGGGTTCTTTTATCACATCTAGGGTGTAAAAAATAAGGGCTCCTGCACCCTGCGAGATAGTCTGCAAAGCGCAGTAGTAAAGCTCTTCCATGTGCTTCAGTTTGGCATGTGAGGACGGTTCTGCTCTTGTCACTGTAAGCAGGCAGCAGCTTCAGCATTTAACCAACGCTGCCATAGCAAGCATGTTTAAACAGAGTGACATGTGCCTGTGAAAATGTATAGCTATACATTTTCACAGAATATAAACATACACAGGCAAATGAAACAACCCAAGTCAGTTGAATATGTAAAAAATACGAACATTTTTTCCATTTTTGTCTTCTCTCTGGAGGGCTGCAGGCTGTGCTGCCTTCAGTTCCCTCACATCAGGCACAGGCCCTGGGGGCCTCAGCAAGGACACAACCCCTGGTACAATGCCTCAGGCACGATCAGTCCCCTCCACCCTGCTCTCGACATCCAGCCCCGCACCCTGGCAGGGACCTAAACCCCAGCCTGGCCAGGAGGGTGATGGCTGGAGAAGCCACCCAGGCAGCCTTGTGAGATATCATGGAATCTATATGCAGTAGTAGCCAACTTGAGGGTTGGGACTAATGAGAACAAACCTTTGCAAGGCTGAGTCTGGCTGATGATGGCACCTCTGGACGTTCATCACTGGTTTGCTGCCCCAGTGCTGTTTTCTCTAGTGATGCTCTTGGGTCATTAAATATCTATGTGTAAGTACTGCATAGAAATACCCAAGTCCTTTGCCCAGTTCTTGTATGGAACCACAGGCACTGAGATGGTGTGGGGTGCCCCAGGCAACAGAGCCTGATCCAGGGTGGGCTGCTGGGCACAACAGGCTGAAGAGCCCCATCCTTCTCACCGTGTACCTTTCCTGCTTGTAATACAGTCTGCAAAGGACATAGTTACGCTTGTGTGTGTTGCCCAATTATTAATAAAGACATTAATAAAGATATCAGTAATAAATATATCAAAATCCATTTCAGGTCCTGCTGTCAAGTAAAAGTGTCTCTAATGATTCCCTGCTTGGGGTTAACATTGGAAACCTATCACTGAGCCAATGCTAAACACACTGAATGTATGTTGTTCTAGTTTAATAGACAATGCTTAGACCTTCTAGTTTAATAGACAATGCTTAGACCTTGCAACACTGAAAGCACCTCTCCAGGAGTCCAAGCATTTTTGCAACTTCTGCATTTACCAGCCGAACCTGAGGGCTCATAAAATATGCTTAGCTCAACACAGTCTATTTTCTATGCCATTCCCTACCAGTTTGCGCTATTAATTAGCCATGATGATATCTTTCTTGCTTCTTTTTTAGCTCTTGTCCCACATCAAGCCTTCCATCACTCTGCTGGCACTGAAAGCAGGCTAATGGGACTGGAATTAGGTCATCCCGTTTCCACAGCTGCTTCCCAGTCCCCCAGAGGTCCAAGACTTATTAATATAAACCCCCACTATATTAGTAGTTCAGAGACCTCTCTGTGTAGTTAATTGAAAACTCCTGAGTGCAAATTATCTGCTCCTGGTGATTCGAAGATACCCAGCAAGAGCAGCAGCTGCTTACCTGCTCTCCTGCGGCAGAGGCATCTCCTCTAGGGATCCTGCATACACGCTGCATGGTGCTGCTGCTTACCCCGTGTTACTGCAGACAAACTGTACTTTCAGCTAATCCTGGGCAAACAACAGGTTCCTTCTGATCTGGATTTAATTGAACACTCCTTCTTGCCCTTTATTCCATTTTTTTCCTTAGGACCTTTGTTTCCTTCATTACTTGCCCACATTTCCTCATTTCTAATTCATATTGATTGCAGTAAACTTCCCCTTTCAGTGTTGGCTAATTGCAAATACATATTTTATTACTGCAGTTACTGCCCCTGAACCCAAGCTCATTTGCAAACCACCAGCACCCAGCTCTCTTGGTGTGGCTTTTGGACTTTCTAGGAAAATGTCCCTAAACTGTTTTAAGTCAGGGCTGGAGGGAAAGAAGCCACAGCTACAGTACATCCTGCTACCAGCAGCAGTGAAATGGAGTTTTTGCATCCTGAAATGAAAAGCAAGTGTGTCATATTGCATGGTATCAGTGAGGGAGGGAAACGGAGTCCTAGTGACTCCCCTCCCTCCCCGGTAAATCACTTCTCAACAGGGCAACACCCCACTTCCCACTGATGATGGGAGGCAGAGCACCCCTCTTCCAGCCTGGCCCCAACCAAACACTCCTGCTGCTCCTTCTGGGGTTTTCCGTGCGAGTGAACAAACACGTTAACCCAGGGGAAACCTATCGGCTTTCCACCAGCTTCGGAAGTTGAACCAGTTCCCACGGGAAGCCCAAGAGTGCAGGACTGCATGCCTCTGCCCAGGAGAAGGGTTCCCTTTCTGCTGCAGTTTCATGCTAACAGATCTCAGCTGCTCTTGAAACCATCAGTCTCCTCCTCACTTAGAGGTTGCAGTTTAAATGGGCCTTTTTCCCTAGCTGTACATGGATGAAATCCTTTCTTTTAGGCAGCATAATTGTTGTATGGTATGATCAGCTGAGGATTTAGTTTGGTTTAAACTTCACTAATGTAATCAGCTAAGCAATACACTCACATTATGTTCTGTAATAATTTTCATCTGGCAAGAGTAAGACTAAAGTAGACTTGCCCTTGGGCTGGAAACAAACACCGACTTTGGAAACGACAGGATAAAATTGTAGAAACAGCAAAGGTATTTCAGGACTGGCAGCAGGAGACCTCAAGATGTGTCACTCAGACTGAAACCTTCCAATGTTTGTACAGATTTTCAACTTCAGAGTGTAGCAAAGTGATTAATGAGCCATTATTCCTGCTGTTTGCTGCAATTTGTGCATCTCTAGCAAGGTGATCTACTGTCCCAACATGTCGATTAACTGCTGGGAAGTTGGGCCACAAAATATCTGTATCTTTTGCATCTATATCATTAGTGGAGAAAATATGCCCTTCCTGGCCAAATACATGGGAGATAAAAGGTGAAGAGCCCATGTAACTGTAAAAGTTTTGACTTTAAAAGTTTAAAAGTATGCGTAAGAAAATAAAAATCTCCATCTAAGGCTGTAAATTGCTTCCACTGTTGCTCAGACAGATTATCTTAGTTGGTCAGCCAGTTAGGAATTCAAAACATTGCTACAGACTTTCCCAGCTTAAAAATAAGTCCTCCACATCATAAGAAACATATATGAGCTAAAAAAAGCTTTATTATGAAAAGACCAGAGATCTGCCCCATAGGACATACTGAATCAATTCTCAGTTCTGATGCTGCATTAAAAGGAAATACAGGACTGCTGCTGCTGTCGTCCCTGTGTGCAGTTAAGTGCATTGCTCGGTAGAGTTGGTGTGTGTGAAAGGCAAACCTTGGCAATACTGAGAGTGTAGAGAGGGCTTATAAACAGCTAGAAACACACAATTCCTTTCATTCCAAGCCTGTTAAGCCTAGATCATCTTTCTTTTCCCTCCCTCCAAAACTTAGGTAGGTGGGAAGCAGACTTATCTCATGCTTTCAAGAAAATGGTATCAGAGGATATAACCCAAGCCAGGAAATGCCACATCTGGCTGTAATATACTGGAAATGTCACTGAAGCAAGGAGCATTGTGACATCCTGAACTGGGGACAGTTCCATCTTTAGGATCTAGAAAGGCTTGCAGTGTTGGGTGCCTAGAAAGTAGAGAGAAGAAAAATGTACAGGGCTTCTCGAGGAGACGTAGAAACCTCAGGAAGGGCAAGAGTGAGTTAGAAGAGGCTCCTGCCTTGGACTTCTCTGTTCCTCCTGCACGGATGCATTAATTTTCTTTCCTCATTTTAATAAGCTACATAAAGACCACCCAAAAATGTAGCTCCCAAACTTCCCTCTAAGGTCCAAAGGCAAACATGAACCAAAGTGCTTCCTCTAGCAATCTTTCTTCAGCATGCCTCAGGCAATATGAAGCTAAACCAGTCAGGCTGTACAAAAAGAAGGAGACAGAATCAGCCACAGTTAGGGGCGACCTTGCTGCTGACACCCATTTGTGTCACTCCCTGCAGGCCGCAAACTGAAGAAGGGATCCCTACTGGGTAACACTCCCGTGGTTGGCCTGTTCATAGCGTGCTGCGAGGCACAGCTGTGGGTTCTTGGCTTCTACAGATCACGAATCTTCAGCTGTCCGAGCCCAAGTGTGTTAAGTCACTGCCATTAACATACTGCTTAGCCTTTTAGGAGCCAGATTTAGAAGCAGGTGATGAACTTTCATTCAGAACCTCATTGGTATTTATGGTATGGAGGGTTTTTTGTTTGCTTGTTTTTAAACACACTTCAACTTCCTTCCCCTTCCCCGACAGAATTCAGTTCTGAAGCCCATGCTGTTTCTCTTTCTGCTGTGCATCCACATTTTGAAGAGTTCAAAATGTATCTCATGAGTATTTAACCTTAAATGCTGAGGTAAAGCCAAAGCACTTCAAAAAGATACATCAGGATTTCCTTGAAGCAAGTTTTGTTTCAGAAAAGTAGAACTTGACTCTTTTCATTCTGGAGGCAGGACACCTAGACACCAGACTTTCCCTAAGAGCATAGGGTTTGATCATTTTGATGTCATGAGAATGCAAACCCCTAGAAGTAGGTAGGAGCTGGTGGTTTTAGCTGTTAATGCTGCTCTAAGCAGCAAAAAGCTGCAGACCACTGGCTTGTAGTAATGTGGTCCCAGGGGTAGATTCTACGTCAAAATGAGCAGCTCCAGTAGCATTCCATCCCAAAAGTGCTCGGTATACAGCCAGCGGCATCGGCTGGCTGTGAAGGACCTGGTCCCGCAGCAAAAGTTCAAATTCAGTCAGTTTTTGCCTATTTATAGGAACGTACAGAATGTTTCTACTCACTCGCACCACCTGCTTCCAAAGAGCCCAGTGTGCCAACGGCAGCTTCAGCAGAGACAACTCTGATCAGCTCTAAAAGCAGCAACAATGCCTCTGTGCTGCAGCTCCAGTGCTGCAAATTGGCCAACACTTACTTGAGACTAGAACTGAACAGAAAAAATTATTCATGAGAAGCTGAGCCTGCCAGACATATCCCAAACAGCTCATTGGCTCGAGCACTCATTTAGGAGTTTGGTATTACATGTCTACAGGAAAATAATAATAATAATAGAAATATCATACACACTCTGCCCAACTTGGAAAGGACAATCCTCCCATGTTTGGGACAAACGGGATGCATACAAGGCTGGGTGAGCATCCCCATCTTGCTCTCTGGACCAAAGATCACACAAGGTGGAGAAGGGAAAAAGAATCCTCTAGCATTTTCTCAGCAAACTAGAAATGAACAGAGCTGGGCTCAAGTCCCTGCTCCAGTATTTGTGGAACTGTTTCCATTTCCTTTCCCCTTTCCATTTCAGACAAAAGAAGAACAAAGCCCACGCCTGAATAATGCAATAGGCTGATGCTTAGGATACTCAAATGAAAGGCAGGAGGCCCAAGACCCTGACTTGAAGCAGGCAGAGTACAAACTTCAAATTCATACAGCTTATTTCCTATGGCAACACAACACACTGACATCTCTTGATATTTCACTGCTTTTGACCTGCACAACCACTGAAAAAAAACTTTGGCAAACCTAGCACCTACCATAACCAGTGGGGTTTTTTTTGTTGGGGTTTTTGGTGTTACGGTTTTTCTCCTCTCCCAAAAGAATGGCCATTTTCTCAATAGGTGTTTGAAACAGAGTTCTTGTTCATACTGGTACAGCATTAGCTGGGCTAAGTAGCGCACCGACCCAGCTGCAGGAGTGTGCTGATGTGCTTTATAAATTATGCATGTGCTAGAATAACTTATTAAAGAATTCCTGAAGATTACATAGACATATAGCAATTCAGTTGTTGCAGCTATTTGCTTTGGCAGCCCGTGGACCCCGCAGCAGAGCGCTGAGCTTCCCAGGTCTGGCAAAGAGTTTTGGAGAATCTGAGTGGGTGAAAATGGGAGACAGCGTCAGGTGTACTGCCTGTAAAAACAGACGGAAACTCACTAACATGGGACATTTTAACCCAATGAAGTAATAACAAAAATCCCATCTTGGTTTTGTCCACAAACAGAAAAATAAACTTTAACTGCAAATGAAAGCATCCCAAGACTTTGTTAATACCAAGCCACATCAGCTTCTAATGGCCACAGTAAGCAAGAGACCTCCCTCTGTTCACTGGGATGTGACAATGCGGGGAAGTACAAGACCTCAGAAGTAGACCTAACTACATTTATCTTTTATAATTTTTTGAGGAAGAGTGACTTCCTAGGTACCAAGTGGCATGGCTTATAAACAGAGATTAGGACCAGGTTTCAATCACTTATTCTATTATGAAACTTAGGGGGGAAAAAAATCCACTGCAACTTTTGGAGGAGAAAAGGTTCTGAAATAAGTTGTCCTTCCCAGTTGTTACTCCGAGACAGGCTGGATTTTAGAACATGCTGCAATCAACCAGTTTGCCCATGGTCAAAATCCTGTGCTCTTCCCTTCCCAAGGCAGCTGTACCTTTCTGCATGCACTTAGTCTGCAAGAGTGAGCTGCTCCTCGACAGCAAAGCGTGATCTCTATTGAGCCACTCACCTTGGAGAAGACTTGCCAGCTTTGGCAAGAGGATCACTTGAGAACTGGAAAAACCCCTGCGGTTGATAGATCTCATATCCTCCTGCATCTTTGAAAGCAGTTAATACCCCAGCCCAGAAAAGCCTCATGCTTGCCTGCTTCAGAAGAGTCGGCTTCGATTCTCTCACAAACAGGTTGGTTTGACATTAATGCTTTAAACAGAGAAAGCTGAAATAAGCAAATACATCACTTGTGAGCTTGTAGGAATATCAAAAAGAATTTCTTTAAGGATCAATCTTTCTCTGTCCAGTCTTGCGAAGAGATGTAAGGGAGAGTTTTTCTTTCCCATTGATAAGGTTTTCTGGAGCTGAACTGTACAACCTGGCCTAGCCAATTTCCTGCTGTAACAAGTTGCACAGTAAGTAAATATTGGCTAACTAACAAGGTGGTTCCGTATTTAGACAACTTTTTTGTTTCTAAGTACATGGCATGGATTATTAGAAAAGGTGAAACCTCTTCAGATAAACTGGTAAGATTTTCATCTGAACAGCTTACCCTCTTTCCCTAGCAATGGAGAGCAACAATCCCAAGGGCACGGTACCACTCAGATATAGCAGCACAGGAAACTGCCAGGACATAGCGTGGTTAATGACCCAGTGTGGATGCATGGGATCAACGGCAAAGCAAAGCAACCTCCAAAGAGCAGCCATTCTCATGGTCGGCTACCTGCAGCAGATGTGCTGCTGCTTGCTCGCTTTTTTTTGGTCTTTTCCAGATAACGAAGCTGCCTAGTGCTGGTAAGTTTATTTATGTGAGAAGGTGAACCCACTGATCCGGAAGTTACAGTTCTTGTGTGTGCTGAAATTTCCTGTGAACAAAAGGTTAAGATCACAGCCTACCTTCTGCTTCTGCTTGATAGAAACTAGAAATAACAAGCATGCAGGCAGCATGGGAGGCTGTCTTTGGGGAAACCACAGCAAACCTTTATGGCCAGAGCCTACAGAGCAGCATTAACACCAAACCCAGGAGCTTTTATTCTGCTTTTGAAAACAAACAAAAGAACCAGAAAGTGAGACCACAAGGCATTTGAGAAAACACTGAGAAAAGATAACCATGTCAAAGGAGAGTGGAGATGCTCTTCCATCAGCAATCTGGGCATTCTTCAGAGGAGGATGGAAGATGTGACAGCTGAGAGAATTTTCCAATGTAAAGAACTTTTAAAAAATAAAGTTTTGACTCAGCAACTTAGAGATTTTGGCTAAAAACCAGCATTTACAATAAGGTGTTTATATGACCAAGGAGAACACTCCTATAGTGATCTTGATTGCAGCCATCTAAAACATTATCAGTACAGAACAATTTTTTCAATAAGGTAACAGTGTATCTGCTTGTTTTATTGCTGCTTTTACTCATGTTTGAAAACATCCCTTCCCTTTTTCAGCCATCTTACACGCTTCTTAAATACTCACTTAGCAAAGGTGACGAAGCATGGGCAAACAGCCTATGGCACACAGTAGTTGTAAGAAAATTTTTACAGCTTGTGTTCTTCACTCCCCTACCTTTTGCTCCCAGCACATGGGGATGTTTCTCTGAAGCTCTCCCATACACACACAGAATCACTGGTTTGAAGGGACCTCCGGGATCATCTAGTCCAACCTTTCTAGGAAGAGCACAGTCTAGACAAGATGGCCCAGCACCCTGTCCAGACGACTCTTGAAGGTGTCCAACGTGGCCAAGTCAACCCCTTCCCTGGGGAGATTATTCCAGTGGTGACTGTCCTCACGGTGAAAAATTTTCCTCTGGTGTCCAATCGGAATGTCCCCAAGAGCAACTTGTGTCCATCCCCCCTTGCCCTCTCCATGTGACTCCTTGTAAAAATTGAGTCTCCATCATCTTTGTAGCTGCCCCCTAAGTACTGGTACACGGTGATGAGATCCCCTCTGAGCCTCCTTTTCTCAAGGCTGAACACACCCAGCTCTCCCAGCCTATCCTTGTACAGCAGCTTCCCAGTCCTTAGATCATCTTGGTGGCCCTTACCCTGTTGAATCCACCTACCCATTTGCCGTTTTAAATATTTGCAACACAGTGGTGGAAAACCAGCCCTGACCTCCAACACCAACCAATTTTGAGCTTTGGGGTAAGAAAACTTCTATAAAAAAGTAGTTTTCAGACTTCAGCAAGTGTTGCTGTTAACGTGCATCAGTTACGTTATCCATCCTTCTGCTATTTTTTCACTGGCCTACTGCCTCCCAAAAGTAAGCACAGAGAGGAAAGGGGGGCACAGTCAAGATACACCCCAACACTCTGAGCCATATTCTTAATAAATAATACTAATAGAGATTCATTATGTGTTAAGCTCACAGAAAGGCATGTTTCAATGCCTGATTTTTAACAGTCCTTGGTTAGAGTGAGGCCTACAGCGTAATACCTTCCTCTTGCCCAACAATCACGTTTTAGTATAGCGATGACATTGTGTTATTCAGTACTTTTCTCTAAAAAAACCCTACAAAATCAATGTCACTATGGGAACATTCTAAAGTCAATTTTGGAAAGAGGCTCATTTCCTATAGCTTTTCTGCTGGCATAAAAATAGTGTCACTGAACTGTATCAGAAGCAAGTGCTTTATGAAGTACCATCTCTAAAGATACCACGCAGTTCTGAAAATATCCTCCCTAATGGTTGTATTTCTTTAGTGTCTGAAACAGAATAAAGGGCCCGGGAAGGTTTCCTCCCTGTTTTTTCTCAACAAGAAACACATCCCAAGCTACTGCCAGTGTGATCTAATTCAATCATTCGTCAGCCTGTAATGTGCAATAAGTGTCAGTATGGAAAAATTCCTTCTCAGAAGAACAATTAAAACTTAAAGCAATCATCCTGGTTGGCTGGCTGAACAAACGACACATGTTCACACAAGAATAACTCAGTCAACCGTCTTAATAAGGATTTACTTTAAACAGAACCTTGTATGGGTACACTAGACTCAGTCTCATTAAGGAGTAAATTGTTGGATTTTTATACAGCATGAACCACTGGCAATCTAAAACAGACCCACTGAAGAATGGAACGGAGAATCAAATGCAATGTTTCAGACCCAAGCTCTATGTGCCCCTTTAATACTTTCTTCTTCCTTTTTTTTTTTTTTTTTTTTGAGAGAGTGCACGCTATGACAGACATTTGTATTTATCATGTTTTTAGCTTCTTTTCTAAGGATGAACTCTCTGAATCTGCATCTTCCAACTCCACCCTGTGTCTTTTCAGTCCTCCAAGAGATTGAGTACTCTCACTGCCTGCAGGATGCAGGTCAGCGGTATCGTCTCTTGCGCTCACGCTGTAGCTGTTGGAGTCCATTTCAGACAGGCAGCAGTCCCTGTGCAAGGTCACGCCCATCTGCACAAAGTTGCCATTATCAGCATTTGAGCGCACCTGTAGTCCTTGTGTCACAGTCTCCTGCTCTCCAAAACTCTGTCCATTGTTGAAGCGCGAAGGGCGAAGATGCAAGTGGCCGTTGTTGTGGTTAACACAGGAGGTGTCAAGGCTCCTCTCCTCACTGTCATCAGTCTGGTTTCTGGCACAGTGACCTGACATGCTACAGATGGCAACAGTGGAGAATGGAGGGACCAGTGAGTGATGGCTTGATGCTGGTTGACAGTTCTGACTATTTTTCTGTTCCACAAGTCCTGCAGTCTGAATGCATGGTTCTTCAGTACAACTATTTAGCCCTTTGCAGTTAGCTCTTCTATTGAGCTTTTTAGTCTCAAAAGAATGTTCTGTATCTCCGCTGCTAGTGTCTTCAGATGTGTTTTCTTGACCCTCCATCTGCCGCTGATTGTCACGTTCATAAGCTTGACCATTACTAGAATTTTCTATCAAGCCACTTTCTTTTAAGGTTTCCTTATTGTAGCTTTCAGTAGAAAGAGCTGAGGAACCTTGAGGAACTACTGAACTCAAGTTCTTAGCACCTTCCTTATTTAGCAAGTGTGCTGTACTGTGCCTTCCGCTAGTTCCTGGTTTCCCTTCGTCATTCTCCCCATCTCCTCTGGAGGACTCACCATCTTTACTAGCTGAATACGATATGTAAGAATAATGAAGCCATTTGTAAGCTTTGTAAATCTTTCTCTCCACCGATTCACTGTCTGAACAAGGAGAGTTAATTTCTTTGAGAACTTCTTTGCTGGTTGAACTCCTTTCTGGCGAAGAAGCTGGAGAAGACGACAGATCATCTACTTTGATCTGGGGGTAATCATAGATATCCTCACCTATGTAGGGGGTTACGTTCTCTGCGTTAGCACTAGTCCGTTCCTCCTTTTGCGCTTTCTGTCGGCGCCTCAGTGCATTGCATTGCCTCATAGATGTGCGTCGTTCATTCAGTTCCTCTTCATCTTCTGTACTGCTGCTGCTGCTGGAACTGCTGGTTTCATTCTCCTCAGGACTCGGGGACCGTGGCCGTGGGAAAAGGTCTGTATCTAGTTCTGCCTCACAGGTATTGTCATCAGAATCAGATTCATTGGAAAGGGCCAGGAGACGCTTATCCTGATACTTTCTCAGTGCAGAGAGCCTCTGCTGACGGGAAGCCACATCTTCTCTGGCTGAGGGGGATTCAGTTGATCTTAAGGCCCTTAAGTTATAGGCAGCTTCATCAGACTCTTCAGCCACATGTGGAGGGGAGTGATGCAAAGACACGGAGGACTCCGACTCACTGTAAACGGAGCGTTCGCTTACTCCTGCATGGAGCTGCAAGATTGTGCTTTCACTGAGGTCACTGTCTGAGTCAGAACTCCAGCCCTCGATCTCCCGGCGCACCAGGGAGTCAAAAAAGGCCATCATCCGTGGATCTTCCTGGACTGACTGGTTGGCGTAGTCATGGGACAAGCCACTACCACTGTTCAACACAAGACTGATGTACTCTTCATGAGTGTAGAGGCAACGCGAATCATCCTCAATTCTACCATCCAGATCCCCTGTGCAGTCAGGCTGTTTGTAAGGACTCCAGATCTGTAGCAGAAAATAAAAACCCAATACAAATATCTTTGAATCAATAAACTTATTACAAGCATCCGAAATAGAACAGTAGCACAAATACACAGAACGACTGCAAGTTGCAGGCTGTTTTTGTTAATTTTTACCCCTCAGACCCCTACTTACAATCATTCTGGGTGTGTGTGTGTGTGTGTCCCCTCTTACAAATGTGCTTTTCCTGCATCTACTTCACCCATCCAGGGCTTAAAAGCTCTCACACTGCAGATTATCCATCATTTCAATATTTCAGTGTGTAATAATTTCTCCCAAATTGCAGGGCTCTATTTTTATGTAATAGGGATGCTTACTCACTAATGGTAAGAATAGTTTAGTGCTAAGACTGTATTGTAGGCAACAATGAAGGCACTTGTTTCCCAGGAAACTAGAGTTGCTTGTGCCAGTGATGTCGAGTAACATTTCATCCAGCTGCATAGTCAGTCACACCAGATCAGCAGGCAGGAAGCTGAATGTATGGAGGTGAAAAGCAGGCCTGCACTACTCCCTTTAGGGAACAGCCATGAAGGAAAGAAAGCACATTCTCTCAAGGCACAGCAGCAGTTTTAGTAGGGAAAGGTGAAGTAGGAGAGTTTTACCGAACGCTACCTTTGAAGTGGAGAGAGTTAACATTTCAAAGTGTAATGAAGTAAGGAAGAGGGTCAGCAAAACCACTACCCTGAATTTCAGAAGGGCAGACTTTGGATTCGTGAGGTTTCTGGTTAACAGAGTCCCTTGGGAGGCAGTCCTGAAGGGCAAAGGGGTCCAGGAAGGCTGGATGTTATTAAAGAAGGACGTCTCAAAGGCGCAGGACCAGGCCGCCCCCATGTGCTGTAAGTCGAGCAGGCAGGGGAGAAGACTGGCTTGGCTGAATAGGGAGCTTTGGCTGGAGCTCAAGAAAAAAAGAAGAGCTTACTGCCTTTGGAAGAAGAGGCACGTGACTCAGGAGGACTACAAGGGTGTTGTGAGGTTATGCAGGGAAAAGATTAGGAAGGCAAAGGCCCAGCTAGAACTTAGACTGGCCACCACCATTAAAGATAACAAAAAATGTTTTTATAAATACATCAGTGACAAAAGGAGGGCCAGGGAGAATCTCCCACCTTTGTTAGATGCGGAAGGTAACCTTGCCAGGAAAGATGAGAAGAAGGCTGAGGTACTTAATGCTTTCTTTGCCTCAGTATTTAATAGTCAGACTGGTCACCCTCAGGGTTGTCGGGCCCCTGTGCTGGGAGATGGAGATGGTATGCAGAATGAAGTCCCAGTTGTTGGAGAGGTGGCAGTCACCGACCTGCTCCTCCACCTCAATGTTCACAAGTCCACGGGGCTGGATGGGATCCACCTGAGGATGCTGAGGGAGCTGGCAGAGGAGCTCGCCAAGCCACTCTCCATCATTTATCAGCAGTCCTGGTCAACCGGGGAGGTCCCAGATGACTGGAAACTAGCAAATGTGACACCCCTCTACAAGAAGGGTCGGAAGGAGGATCCAGGGAACTACAGGCCTGTCAACCTGACCTCAGTGCCAGGAAAGGTCATGGAGCAGATCACCTTGAATGCCATTACGCAGCACATGCAGGACAACCAGGGGATCGGGCTCAGCCAGCATGGGTTTATGAAAGGGAGGTCCTGCATCACTGACCTGGTCTCCTTCTATGATAAGGTGACCCGCTTAGTGGATGAGGGGAAGGCTGTGGGCGTTGTCTACTTGGACTTTAGTAAGGCCTTTGACACTGCCTCCCACAGCATTCTCCTGGAGAAGCTGGCTACTCACGGCTTGGACAAGTGCACTCTGTGCTGGGTTAAAAACTGGCTGACGGCCGAGCCCAGAGAGTGGTGGTGAATGGAGTCAAATCCAGTTGGCAGCCGGTCACGAATGGTGTTCCCCAGGGCTTAGTGTTGGGGCCGGTCCTGTTCAATATCTTCATTGACAATCTGGATGAGGGGATCGAGTGTACCCTCAGTAAGTTTGCAGATGACACCAAGCTGGGTGGAAGTGTCGATCTGCTGGAGGGCAGGAAGGCCCCACAGAGGGACCTGGACAGGCTGGATCGTTGGGCTGGGGCCAATGGTATGAGATTCAACAAGGCCAAGTGCCAGGTCCTGCACTTGGGTCACAACAACCCCGTGCAACACTACAGGCTTGGAGAGGAGTGGCTGGAGAGCTGCCTGGAGGAAAAGGACCTGGGGGTGCTGGCTGACAGCCAGCTGAACATGAGCCAGCAGTGCCCAGGTGGGCAAGAAGGCCAATGGCATCCTGGCTTGTATCAGGAACAGTGTGGCCAACAGGAGCAGGGAGGTGATAGAGCCCCTGTGCTTGGCACTGGTGAGGCCACACCTTGAATATTGTGCTCAGTTTTGGGCCTCTCACTACAAGGACATCGAGGTGCTGGAGCGTGTCCCAGAGAAGGGCAACGAAGCTGGTGAAGGGTCTAGAGAACAAGTCTTATGAGGAGAGGTTGAGGGAGCTGGGACTGTTCAGTCTGGAGAAGAGGAGGCTGAGGGGAGACCTTACCGCTCTCTACACCTACTTGAAAGGAGGTTGTAGCGAGATGGGGGTCAGTCTCTTCTCCCTAGTAACAAGTGACAAGATGAGAGGAAATGGCCTTGAGCTGCGCCAGGGGAAATTTAGGTTGGATATTAGGAAAAACTTCTTCACCGAAAGGGTTGTCAAACATTGGAACAGGCTGCCCAGGGAGGTAGTTGAGTCTCCATCCCTGGAGGTATTTAAAAGAAGGGTAGACGTGGTGCTTGAGGATATGGTTTAGTGGTGGACTTGGCAGTGACAGGTTAGTGGTTGGACTCAATGATCTTAAGGGTCTTTTCCAACATTAACAATTCTATGATTCTATGATTTAATCAATAGCAACAGCCTTGGCTGTGCTGTCCATCTAGCCTTCCTTCTGTTCTCCTGGGGCGGCAGGGGGAAGCACCAAAAAAGATCCACCAATATCCCTACGAAACTGATAATCTATAGCAAGCATAATAATTGGAACTCCTCACCTTTCTCAGTTTTACTCACAGATTCAGGGGCAATATGATTAAGGCACTCACTGGACAACCACTATCACTTTTATTCTAGATCGACAGTTAATGTGATGGCATGACACTCACCGTTAGCAGAACTAGTATGAAGCCTATCCACAATACTGCCTTAATGTTCTGCTAATAAAATGCCTGATTTCAGTCATACTTTGGTTTTACCAAAGCTTAGGGGGGAAAAAAAAAATCTGTGCCAGCTGTTTATACCATGTTGACCTTTTGGGATAGACTTCAGCAAAAACATCTCTTTTCCCAACAGAAATTGGCCAAGTTTTGATCCAAGTAGAAAAAACCACTAACAAAAAGAGTGGTTTTTGCCTGTATAAATGGGATAATCAGCACTCATCTCACAGATGCAGAGTTAACACACGCAACATAATCTGATACTACCATGACGAGCAGTATAAAAAAAGCCCACGAGAATGCCAGTAATTCTGTATTCAGAGATTTTCAACAGTGTACAGTAAGACCATATACCTTTAATATGGAAGTAAAACAAAATAATTATTATTATTTGTTCAGCATAGCCAAGTTTAAGATGCACAGGTAACCTTTATTCTGGAATTCTTCCAAACTTCACTTTGCATCCTCTGTAATTTATGGTTACCAGAGCTTTCCCATATGGTCTGGCTATGCAGATAAAAGAGACACTATTCCAAAATTAAAGTGGGCTGCAGATACACTTCTTTCTGTATGGCAATCATCCAGCTGTCTTTCAGAGCAACGGGAAAGGAATTTTACATTGCATTACATTAGCCTGTCCCTACAAACATATCTCAATATCAAGGTGTATTCACTATTTGTACTTAATTGCTCTTTTTTTTTATTTACAGTACTGAAGCATATTCTCTTCCAGTACAATTCATTAATATCACACTTGCTTGGTTACTCCATTGCTTGGTTCAAGCACTGCACTTACTAGACATACAGCTCAAGGGACAAGCATCAGGTTTGGGAAAAGATACAAAATCCAGCCTAAGCCCACTATGTATAGACTTCCATCAACCATTCCTAACCTTTTTGAATTACTCAAGAGAACAGAAAGAATCTCTCTTCATCCTCTAATTATTTCCCACACCCAACTTCATGAAGACAAGTTGTTGCATGACAGAGATTGTTGATTTGGGGATACACCAAGTTTTTTAATAGAAAAATAGAACTCTACTTGCTCAAAGGACTATTCTGAGTTGCTGCCTTCCTGATGATGTAAACTAGCACATGCTCAGTACCTTCTCTCTCACAATTTGTCAGATCTTTTCCCCCCTCTGTCCCACTACGGAGCACTTCAGCACGTAGATCAGATCTTTTTTATTTAAGAAGCATATACCTTCTTGTAAATGCTTCATACTGTATGCCTGGACAAGTAGGCTGACATGCCCCTTCCTCAAATAGTCTTAGCAGTGTTAGACTGATCACTAGGGTTAATAAAACTTTTTTTTAAGCAAGAGTATTAGAAACACTTCGATTCTGTATGAGCCAGTATAAACGGAGGAGTAGTAGTCTGCTCTGAAGTCCCTCTGGAAAAGGTCTGTTTTATAATGAAAAGTCATCTAAAAAGGTACATATAGTGTGCAGAAAGAGATTCCACATCCTTGTTAGTGCTACCATATCTTTCTGCTCACTCTGCAAGCATCACAGAAAATCCAGCAGTGTTAAATATTGAAAAGGTAGCTCCAAAGAGTCCATACTGAGCTTTTTCCCTTCCAAGACAGATTTGTTCAGAGAGAAGGAGTAAACAACATATAAGTCAACGGAATTCAGGATGAATACCTGTTTTTACAGGATCAGATGTCTCTGGAGATTGATATCCCTATGTTTCAGACGTTTTGCCATGAAGGAGTGTGAAGGCCTGCCAGAGTCCCAAAAAGAAGTTAGACTAAGGCTCTATCCTTGGCAGACCTGGGAAACCTTTAAGCTGGCAGTGACTGGTCCAGTGCTTTCTGTGGCATCTGAAATGGCCTTCTTTGTAAATGGAATGCCTTTGCCTTTTTCTCATCTTCTGACTTCCATGTCAAGGAAGAATGTGAGCAATTTGGAGAAAATAAGTTGGCAAAGCATCCCACCGAAGCAACAATATCAAGAAGTTCTTTCTCTGTCAGAGGATTAAGGAGCTGAATATTACTCACTAATGCCCCAAGTACGGATACAAAAATAGGAACAATAACAGAAAAGGGGAGTACAAAACTGATTCTCTACTTCAACAGGGATTCTTCAGACAGCATCTTTGAATCGCTTGTATCCCCTGGTGGCAAACCCCCAAATTTTAACACAAAAAAAGACGTTATGCCCCTAGCATAAGAATAATTAAAGCCAGCTACATTCGATTTTCTGATCAGGCAGACACAGCTAGACACAATGACACTGATCTGTCACCATAGCAACATGGGCAAATAGACTTGGCTATCTTTGATACACTGATGATACACTGACGATTTTTAAACAAATGGGACCTACAACTGTTGTGCTCAGAACCACAGTTACAGAGTATTCAATTTGCAATACAAAACGGTATTTCTTTCTGAAAATCCTTACACACTATCTGTTTTATCTTTTCTGGAACTGTCTTCTAACAGCATAATTCTCTGTGGCCCTCCTCTAAGCCCCACACATCACAGGGAATGTCTCATTTATTTCTCCTGCAATGCAATTCATTTTCCTGCCAGCACATCCCAATGTCTCACACACTTAACTGAGGAGAAAGTGGTATTTTTCTATTTTATATTGCTTTAGCCCTCGTGGCAAAAACTTGCTGCAAAGGTTCAGGTTTCTGAAATGGAGGGCAATGAGCAATTCATCTGGGTTTATGTGTCCAGCACACACTGTCTGGAGTCAAGGCTTCTAGTATCCTTTATTAAGGAGCTTGTTGAGACTTATTTTAGGTTTCTGAAACCTCCTCAGTTGAATATTCACTCCCCCTGCCTCCATCTTATCCATTGTATTCTTAGTCCTGGCAGAAATCAAACCCTAAACGACTGAGTTACTGAATTATATTCTTACAGGTGCTTTGCAACAAAATAAAACTTTACGCAAAAAACCCATAACCACAAAGGTCAAAATAATTCCTGTGAATGCTATTCATTCCAGCAGCACTGGACCTGAGATGAATTTGTATCTTATTTGCAGTCAGCATTAAAACAGCAAATGTGTTGGCAGAGGCACGTAGAATTATTGAACTGTTTGTCTGTATCATGTCTTGATGACAGTGCTATCAGTTCCTCACTTCTAGAAGTAATAAATTTAGGCCAGCTAGTCTAAAAAAATCAAGGGCTCTGACAAACTGCTACTTGCATCCACATTTTTAATTCTTCACAGAATTTCTACAATTGTGGGAATGGAATACATGCCAACCACAGTGAAGTTACCTTCTGTGATTTAATTCCAGAAAGATTTTTAGAAGACACTTGAAGGACAGTAAAAGGAAGGACACTTCTTAAGGAACTGATTAAAACAAACAAAACCCAAACAACCAAGACAACATTAACACCCCTAATTACAATTTTTATTTATGGCGCTTCCTCTTGTCATCCCCACTTCTCTGAGCAAGCACATCAAGTATTTATATGGGGGAAAGATACCCGTGCAAGGGAAGGACTTGTGTTCCCAGCTGTTTTAATGCAGTACATAGCTAGTGCTGTTCTTTCCTGTTTTGCCCTCCTGCTAGTGGCAGTTACTAGCCTTCAACCTATCTGCAGAAGTAGCTGGAATGAAGAAAAAAAAGCCATTGTACGGTCGCCTGCAAACCACTGTTCACTAAGACAGTACCTTTAAGGAGTGAAGACATGCAGATCAGACAAGATGTGAGCCTTAAAACAACCTGATCCCCAAACAATGCACATTATGAGCTGAGGCAAAATGACATACAACAAAAGGTTAAGAAGTTCTGGCTTGCTAAAAAAACATAATAAACAGCTTTCTCTTAATCTGTTTCTAGTTTGCAATGTTTGGGAAATTCCATTCCTTCAAAGCAGTTAATGCGAGTTCCATTGTACATACTGTGACACAACTAGCATTCTCTTCTAAGAAAGCAATCAAACAGAGGTGTCTTTGAAAGAGTTACACAACCTGTGACTGGGACCTTAATCGAACTAACCTTTTAATCACTAGCCAAACCCCCACACCCCCTACCCCCCCTGCCAAAACCCTAGCAGAAATACACAAAAGCAACACAGGGGATGTTTATACCAATGCTAATCCCACAGTCTAAGCACACTCATGCAGGAAGGATTCATAGGGTGAAGGGTCAGCAGATTTAAAATCTAAAAGAGAATTCAGGCTGGATGAATCAAGTTCCCAAAGCAGAAAAGAAAAAAATCCTCTAGCAAAACTGTTGTTAATCAGTGGTAGTTTGACTGGACTGACTGCTTGGAAATTGAAAAACGGTGATATGCTAAGACTGTTCAATGCATGCTTGTTCAAAGCCTGTATCTGATAGATTTGTGATTAAATCTGTCAGAGGAATACACATGATTTGGGCCAGTTCTGGTCCAGAAGCTGCAGACCACTAAAGCATTCCTTTGCAGGACAAGTTCGTTCAGTCACCTTGTAGCTGACTAAGCCATTTACTAATACTCAACCAACCTCATTTACAGCCACAGGAAGGTAAGACTTTTATGAAGTCATTCAATAAATAATTAGACACAGCACCAGTTCTCATTATCCTACTTAAATTAAATTGTTTTGGTTTCTTTCACCTTTTTGATAGACCTAAATTATAGTAAAATTTCTGTGGCAGCAGAATGCAAAGTGCATTAGCATAGCACAATCCTCTGCCTCCCCACCCTCAACCTCTGCTTTTAGAAATGACAATAAGTTTCTGCCTTGCTCCCATAGTATTGGCTGTCTTTCCTTAAGGAAAGAAAGTTTCAGAACCTAATAAAGTTTGTCATCTCTCTACATTCCACATAAAAAGGCACAAACTTTATAAAAATACTGTACAGTGTTACAGGATTCAGAAAAGACATATTGTGAAAGGTATTAAGAGTCCTGTTTCCTCTGGAAGCCACAGAAATGTATGCTGAATTGATTCAATACAGAAGCATGTAGAAAAGCTATAGAAGGGCTCCTGAGGCAGTATCTGGGCCAAATCCAGCTAGGTCGGGCTAGGCTAAAACTCAATGATATTCTTTCAAGCAATTTTAATTAAATTTTAGCCCCAAATATCAGAAGTCTTACAGCTGTGACCAAACTCTCCCAAGAAACACTGCATGATACTTCAGTTATGTATGGAATGATACTGGAAAAAATTCCTTTTTCAAGGTACAAATCCAGGAAATTCTGATCTTATCCCTTACCTCCAAAACCTTTAAAATTGAAACGGAGTTTAAAGTTGAAATGCCCAATTAATAATCTGCGTCAGTTTAGCCAGCAAATGAGACATACCACTTCACAAAAGAATAAAATGAGAAGACAGGATGGGTGTGGAAAAGAACAACGCTAAGCAAAACAAAGCATTTCCTAAAATATTGAAAGAACACATTTTTCTGATAATTAACCTTACCTTTATAATCTTTTCAACGCCAGAAGAACAGATCATGTAAGTGTGAGGATTAAACCGGACTTGGTTTACAATTGACCGATGACCTTTCAATACCATAAAAGCACCGTTGACGACCCTGCCAATGCCACCTAGGGGAAAAACAAGCACACACTGAAATGAATGATTAAATCTTCATATTGCTTTCGTTCATAATCATTTAATGTATTATACTTGACAATGTGTTTCAGCTTTATTTTGCAATATTTTAAGGCCTGCATTGGCTGCAGAATTCCAATTTTATGAGGAATGCCCCTATGAAAAGCTGCAAGTTTGATGAAAAACATCCTTCCTGCAAATTAGGACTTGGAAGCTAGCTTTAGTTCAACTATCTAAACAAACAATGAAGGTTTTTGACCTAATATGACAACTATGTGAATAAGAACAAGATACATCCTTAATGAAATCACCAGTGAAACCAGAGTCCCTAAGGCATGACACTGCTCACAGTTTGTAAATTTGAAGCAGAGGCAAATAAAGAGGTTGACTTGTTAAATAGCTATACTCTTTTTTACTTAGTTATGTAGTTTTAAAATCAGCAATTCATTACTATCAAAGTTGACTCTCGTCTGATGTGTAGGAATCTAAAGGAGGCAATCTTCAGGCTAGTAACCTGAGTTACTACATTACAGCTGGACTTAGTATAGCCTTCCCCAGACCGAGATCTGTAACGACTCGTATTTCTGTGACTCAAGCTTAAAGAGGGACCTGAAATAACACATCTGACCAGTAGGTTGTATCATTCTTTGTCACAAGGCAGGGAATCAGCTGAAGTGGAATGCTTCTGTGTTAATGGTAAAACTCAAAACAGAAGCCAGACAACTTTTCTGCTTGGTCATTGACTGTTAATAGGTCTATACACCAAAGGAAGAAACTGTCACAGAGTCATTTTTTTATATTTGTAGATTCACACGATTAAAACCATAAATTTGTTAGAAAGCACACCTGTGTATCTGAATAAACAAGTGTCAATCAACATGCTATGATTAACATCTTCGGTGAAAGAAACTAAAACTTTTAAAAGCAGGAAGTAAAAACTGAAAACTACTTCAGAGGAAAGCCACCTTGCTATTTACAACTTCAAAGTCATAAGCACACCTTACAGAAAAGTCAAAATAATTTCATTAGCTTCTGTGTTACTTATAGTCATCTTAATACTAAACAAGTAAACTTTATATTCTTCTTGCTGAAGTTGTTTGCTATCCTCCTCCTTTGTCCTCAAGAGGAGCTGTTTCAGCTGAAATAGCTGCTGGTTTGAGCCCTAAGCCCAATGTTGACCAACTCATCTTCTAAACAGAGTCAAGACTTCTCCTGCAACACACATTTCCTAAAGAAAAACTTGCATTCACACTGAAGAGTAGCAAGATAGAAGGGCTAAAACAAACAAAAAAGGCATTCCTGTATCACCTTCCATTTGTTACATCAATGATAAAGAACTGCAGCTAGCGAGCTTGTGTTCAGCCCCTCTTCGAAAAAGTACTCTGTCCCTTCCATTCACTGACTACATAACTACACTCTGAACACCAGACTGATGTGTACCTGGTGTATAAACCATGATAAGGATTCAGAAATGAGGAGTCATCCAACCCTAAAAATCTACAGACAGATCTTTTTACTGCTTCTGGAAAGCGTCCTGTTTACACAAATCAATTTTTGCAGACCAAACTGCAGTCTCATGGCACTTTAGGATAGAAAGATAACATGCCTGAAGAAGGGAGAAGAGATGGTAAAGAGATGGTAACTCCAAGAATCAAAAGGCATGGCCATTTTAAATACTTTGCATATAAAATGAAGGCTCGTTTAAAAATTAAAAAAAAAAAAACCTAAAAGGGAGACTATTTTTCCAGTTAACTTCCACATATGTTCACTGAAACTGCACTGAGACTGAGCTACCTGGAACAGCTCCTTTTTTGGGTACACTTGTATTTTCTGTAAGGGTTCAGAGTTTAAGTTCTGCCTTCAGCCACTGCAGCAAGATTTCACACCACTGTAAGCAAAGTTGCCTGAGAAGTAACTGATTGGAGAGCAAGTTCACTGAATGCCAAATTGGGCTCTTGTTTTTTGTTCCCATTTTATGAGATTTCTCACATCCTTTCAATTCTGCTCACCCTGCTAGACATTCATGACCACATTTATGGCTGATGGCAAGTTGCCCTACGCCCACAGCGTTCCTTTCAGCCAAATCACAGTTGTCAATCCAACTGCATCTATCAAGCAAGCAGTAGATGGTTACATCAAGTCCAGTTCTCAACACATTTATCTTGACCTAGCAGACAAATGTTCCAGGAAAGAGGGCTTCGGGAATGAAGAGACAATTTGCTTAGGAAATGTTTCCAAGTCTGTAAGTAATGCCTATTACAAGTTTTAACTATCCATGGACTCTAAGCTGTCTGAATTCAGTATGAAACAAGAAATACGCCCTACAAGTCAGAAGTTAGAGAGATAACGAATAAAGAATTATAATGGAAATTAAATACGTGGGCTGCATTTCCAAGTCAGTCATTGGCCTCTTGCAGGACTGTCAGCAGTGTGAATTAACCCACGGTTATTTTTCTAGTAAAGGAGTGATAACAGTTATTTAATGCCAGAACTGTCTTCTGGCATTGAACTTATAATGTGTCTCAATACACTAAGAGCACTGGATGACAAGTGCACAGCATGCCATGCCTGGAACACAGTTCTCACTAGGCTGTAGTCAAATTCAGACAGCGTCTGGAGCCCAGAAAGCCAACTGTGTCCTGGGGTGCATAAAAAGCAGCATGATTGAGACAGGTGACTCTCTCATAAGGACATAGACATGTTGGAGCGGGTCCAGAGGAGGGCCACAAAAATCATCAGATGGATGGAACACCTTTCCTGTGAGAAAAGGCTGAGAGTTAGAGTTCAGACAGAGAGGAGAAGGCTCTGGGGAAACCTTATTGCAGCCTTTCAATAAAGGAACTTACAAGAAAGAGAGAAGACTTTTTACCAAGGCCTGTAGTGATAGAAGAGGCAACAGTTTTAAGCTGAAAAAGCATAGATTTAGATTGGATATAAGGAAGAATTTTTTTTTTTTTTTTTTTTTTTTTTTTTACACAGTGAGAGTGGTGAGACCCTGGAACAAGTTGCCCAGAGAGGTGGTCGATGCCCCATTCCTAGAGACATTCAAGGTCAGGCTGGACGGCGCTCTGAGCGACCTGATCGAGTTGAAGATGTCCCTGCTCACTGCAGGGGGGTTGGACTAGATGACCTCTAAAGGTCTCTTCCAACCCAAACCATTCTGTGAAGGAACTCCAAAGCTTTCTGCTTTAATATCAAAGTTCCTTAAATTCCTTTTAAGCTGTTAATAAAAACAGGAGAAGCATAGTACTAGAATATACTTCACTCCTCTTAGAGTGAAGGTGAACTTCCTTACAAATCCCCTTAAAACAACTAACTGCCCAGTTGCAGGTAAAGTCCCCTAAGAGCAGATCACTGCAATCTCAAAGCTTAGTAGTTAGCTTTTTCCAGTATTTAAACCAAAACTTATCACCTCCAGCAATACTCTGATAATCTTTGTGTCAAATACAATAGACTACCTCAGAACATAATTTTTGGACAACTCCTTGCCCGATGCAATTTTAGTTTATCACCTCCTATGCCCCTAAGCAACATCTCTAAGTGCTTTGTGGAGAGCCTTCTACATCCTTATCCTGACAGTGGTCCCCTCACTTTAGAGCCTGCCAAAGTTGGTATCATATTACACAAGTATATGCGTGGCAGACATTTGCTTGTGTCCAGACTTGTCTGGAATTGCCCTGGTCTCTCAGCAGAGGCTTAGCTGCAGCTTCTAGCTATCTCGCAGCATGAGTTAAGTTTGCTCATGTCTGCTGGCAAAAAAAAAAAAAGTATATCTGTACCTTAAGTGGAGGTTGGCCATAAACTGCTCAAATTCCTGAGGCCGTCTTCCTCTTTTGCATGTAATAATTTCTATTTCTTTTTGCTGTCTTCACTTGAACTTTTTTTTTTTAAATTTCTATTGTTTCAACAGAACTGACTTCTGCTATCCGTAAAACCCTCAAATTTTGCTTTTGAGGTTTTGGGGGGGTTTTTTAGGGGATGGGAGCACTGTTTGCTTTTGAATTTAGTGGCATACACAAGTCCTGCAACTGGTTTAGCATGGCAGATTTTATATTCTTAGATAGTTACCAAATGTATAAGCAGTGTGTATACAGAAGCCACTAGCTTACGTATATGTTATTAACATATATATAGAAAAAAAGTCTGTCGGCTTAAAAGCTGATTTTAGGTTTCTAACTTTCTAACCTCTAATGACTGGATGGAGGGGATGGAGATATACTAGCTGGTTTTGCAATACTTTCCAAAAATTGCTATGCTTAAAGACAGTTCTGAGTAGTGGTTTAGTGCTCTGCTGGTTGATTTTGTTTTGGTCTGCTTTTATTTGATATGCAAAATGAAATGTCAAGAAAGTCCCTCTTCCTCTCCACCCTGCACATAAGTGCTCCAAAGAGGAACAATACAAAGTCCTAAAAAAAAAAAAAAATCTTTAAGTAATATCCTACTGTGATATCTGACCAGCTAGAAATAACTTACAAAAGGCTAAATCTGAAGCGTATATTTTAAAACAGATTTCTTCTACACAAACTTGACAAGAATACTGTGGCAACACAAGGCATGTTTACAGGCTCAGATACACACAGAAGGAATAATACAATGTTTTGAATTAGTAGATGCCTACTAAGTTGCCAAAGTGATTACTTCTTGGTTTGCTTTGTTATTTTATGTTTTAAATATTATGCTAATGAAATCCTTGTTAACTGTGCAGTTTTGTAAATATTTATGCAACTGAGTTGACATTTCACATACTGAGAACATGCTGGATAGTACATATCAACACATTTTAAAGAACACTAGTAAACCACAATGAAGTAGAGCGAGATATCTGGATAGCAATCTGACTTCCCATGCACAAGTTCTACAACACACAGGATTTAATAAAAAAAAAACAAACAAAAACCAAAGCCACAGATTAATGAGTTATTTAATAGAATCATAGAATCATTAAGGTTGGAAAAGACCTCTAGGATCATCTAGTCGAACTGTCAACCCAGCACCACCAGGCCTCCTAAACCATGTCCCGAAGTGCCACGCCTACATGCTTTTTGAACACCTCCAGGGATGGAGACTCAACTACCTCCCTGGGCAGCCTGTTCCAATGTTTGACAACCCTTTCGGTGAAGAAGTTTTTCCTAACATCCAACCTAAATTTCCCCTGGCGCAGCTCAAGGCCATTTCCTCTCATCTTGTCACTTGTTACTAGGGAGAAGAGACCGACCCCCACCTCACTACAACCTCCTTTCAGGTAGTTGTAGAGAGCAATAAGGTCTCCCCTCAGCCTCCTCTTCTCCAGACTAAACAGTCCCAGCTCCCTCAACCTCTCCTCATAAGACTTGTTCTCTAGGCCCTTCACCAGCTTCACTGCCCTTCCCTGGACACGCTCCAGCACCTCGATGTCCTTGTAGTGAGAGGCCCAAAACTGAGCACAATATTCAAGGTGTGGCCTCACCAGTGCCGAGCACAGGGGCACAATCACTTCCCTACTCCTGTTGGCCACACTGTTCCTGATACACGCCAGGATGCTGAAGGATAAGGAAAAAAGGGAAGTGATAGATTATTAGGAAAATTGCCCTTGTGCAGAAATCCCGTAAGAATGTAGAACAGTCTCTAAACTAATAGAAACTGTGTTGTCCGAAATATTTAAAGAACTGTCAAAGTATCGGAGAACTTGCTGGGATAAGGAACAATCTTCCACTGGCTCTGTAACAGAGGAATTAAATGACCTCATTAAGAAGTCCTTTCTATCTAGGACACAGAAAAAGAAGTCCCACTGGTTGTTCATATAAGGTAGAAGGATGTTCCACAGACCAAAGCATAACTTCATACAAGTCTTGTGAATTACTCAAAGTGCTGAAAACTCCTGAGAAGAACCAGATATTTACAGCTGCTGCCAGCGTGCCATAGCATACCATTCCACTGTAATACTTGGCACTACAGTAGAAAGCTCGTTTAAAATTAATTTAGTTTTCATTAATAATAATCTGGGACACATTTAGACCATATATCACTGACCTGCATTTGAATCCTGTGAGGTCATAATGTGCTACCAGAAGAGAGATATCATAGCTGGGAAAGCAAATGTACAGCACAATGCAAGCAAATATACACAGCATATAGGGACTCTGCCCTCAGTGCAGCAGATTATGTTTAGACTCCTTAAAAAAAAAAATATCTCTGGTCACTCACACACCTGTATTTGTCTCGTACAATGCATGCCAGAGGATGGCTTTGCTCCTCAGAGACCTGTCCGTGGGGAACCTAGAATTAAAGTCAAGTACTCTTGCCTTGAGAGCACAGGGCCCTGCAGCATCCTTTCTAGTGGGATCAGGAATCTGATCCCAGGTCTGGCAGCAGCCAGAGCAACTTCAAGGTTTCTCAGCAGCGAAGGCAAAACTGACTTTTGTCATGAGAAAGACAGTGTGAGAACAGCAAAGGCTGGCCAAGATCCTTTCTCCTCCTGGCATGGTAAGAGGAGACAGTCTGGAAGAGGCAACAAGGGGACTCCAGCTTAGTACGTCTGCTGCTACAAGAGAAAGCAAAAGGTGGCGTCTCCACATAAGAAAGTGACTCCAACTCCACTTGTCACCTTCGGACCACCCCTCCATCTCCCAGGCCAGGTGGAAGGATCAGCGTGGCCTTGCAGAGCTTTAGCATAAACACAGGCAGCAGTGGGCTGGTGTCAGCACCTACCTCAGGCAACCCACTCTTCCAGGCAATCACCCACTTTGCCAAGCCTATGCCTAGAACCAGCCCCCTTGTACTTCTGCAGAAGTTCCAAAAGCCAACAAAAAAATTAATACTTAAACATCGACAGAATATGCAGAAAGCTGTAGTGGCTATTCTTGGCTGTATATTTTCTCCCTCCTTTTGTTGCTGGTAAATATCTGCTATATCTATCTATGCCTTATCTATACTAACTCTCCCACTGTTGTTACCACCAGTGGAGCTGAACAACAATATGAAAGCTAAGACAGAATTACTATAGAAATAAATTTTGGCACACCCTTTCCACCCTGTCGCCTCTCCTGGTCTGAGAGAGATTGCACTTTCAGCGTGTTTAACTGCATAGGTCACAATGGTTTTTAAAATGGTACTGGAACCATGCAAATTACCAACAACTATGCTTTCTGAATGTGAAGGGAATAAAGTAAGTGAAATTATCACCCAACCAATAGCTGGTTTGGGTTGTTCTTTTTTAATGGATGTGTGAAAACTGCATGCCTGTGCATTTATTTTGTACTGGTAGCTGCAAACATCTTCAATACAATATAGAGAAAGGAGCTTTGGTACAATCAGATGGCTAGTTGCTGGGGACTAAGGCTTCTCCAGCCTCTCTCAGTGCTCACTTATCTTCAGCTTTCTAGTGCTAAATTAGATATTAAACATGATAAGGCGGGTGAGATAAACACTCATGGATGCTGAACCTTCCTCCACTTAGCTACAGCACTACAAAGCACCCAACACTACCTTGTTTTCTGATAGACACCATCTAGCCAGGACGCTTCCTCAGGTTTCTGGTGTTACAATCCACATGACACAGAAGCCAGTCTCAATCCCACTGAGTACAGAAACCTCTTCTACACTGCCCCCCCACTTACCTGCTGTGATAAACAAGTGTTCCATAGCACACTATGGTCAACACTGACCTGAAGAAAGACAAACTGCAGTCCTAAAAGTAAAACAGTTTAGATCCCAAGACTACACCTCAGAAAATTTGATTTTTTTTAATGCCTTCCAGAGCATGCTCACGATTGGGCCAGATAGCTTCCCCCTGCCCCAGCCCAACCGGAATGTATGTGTGCACATATAAAAATCTCAAGGCATTAAGAAACACTTAATTGTCTATTATTCACCTTCACTTATCAGCCTGGAATTTTGAGAACTTAAACCACAAGCTGACTCCAATGAGATAACCCTTTTCAGATGTTGTGAAAAGATCTGTCGCTGAATTTATCAAGCCTAAAGAGGTGCCTGCATTTACAGTGACCAACAAGGAGGAAAAAAAAGGGAAGAAAAATTGCATTAGTTCTGCTGAAGATTGGTGCAATTAGTTTAGTAACTGGACCACAATGACAGGCCCTTTCTTGCCAGCAGTTACAGTCAAAGACAGAATTAAAAAGGTTTTGAAATGCAGTTTGCTGTTCTGATTTAGTGAAGTTCTTCAGAAGTCTGGTGACAGCCTGCTCCTGTAAACTAAAAAGTCCCCAACTGTCTTCTCAATCACAAATAAATATCATATCCCTCACATACCATCTTTGAGCAGTATTTCAAAAGCAAGAGACAAGCTCTGAGTTGCAAAGATGATTCAGAGTAGTGGGTGAGGAATGTAAATTCCATTTTGCACAACATTTGGTCTACTTAAGCCCTCTATTACAGCACAAGACATGTCAGGTTCTGTCTTGAACAGGCATTCTTTACTAGCTGAGAGACCGTGTTTATAGGAGTTCAGTTTAAATACTGCCTGAAGTGCTTACATGTTAACAGTCTTGCTGGGCAGGTCACATAGGGCCAATGCCTCTTCTCTCTTCTAGCTTGCCTTGGAGTCAAGTAAAAGTGTGGAAACGCAGGACTGCTTTTCTTCTGCTAGACTAACATATTAATTTTGCTAGAAACTCTGCCTCTGAAGAAAACTAGGGTATATACTTTAAAGAGGAAATTGGCTAACAAATCCACCAAACAATCAGCAATTATTTCTGAAGCACAGAGGAAAGCTGGGTAGTACTTGGATGGAGAAGAAAGTGCAAACTATTCCATCTTCAAGAAACAACAGAAGGTGGTAAAAAAAGCAAACAACCATCTGGCACAGGAAATCCTGGCCTATTCAGAATAATCTAACATTGTGGAGGAAGATAGCCAATAAAACAGAATAGCCTCCTAAGCAATTTAGGAGATACCTTTTTTCACAGACCTCCCCACCCTGAAGTAAACCCTGTGTAATAATTGGACCAAACAAAACACCACTGGCAAAGTTTCCAGCTGAGAGGGAATGACTCATTGCAACCTTCTGGGAAGACACCTCTAAATTGTGATTATTTGCAAAAACCAGCAGATTTGTTCCATTTTCCTGGCAAAGATACCAACACAGGTTACCGTATTCCTCCAATCTGAAACACATTTGCAATTGTCTGACTGGTGTGTTCCTTACCACTTTTATCTTTTGTGTAGTAATGTTGCTAACCATTAGATAGCTAGTACTTGCTGCACCCGTACTTAAGCAAAATAATCTATTTCAAAGCTGTCATTAAGGATGCAGCTCTGTAAAAAGATTTATGCTTGCAAAAAAGTTGCTATTTACAAATAGGTGATGTAATTTAAGGGAGTCGATCATAAATATTTATAGAAACACAATGCCTGATTTCAACTGGAAGGCAGAAATCAGTTAAAGAGATTTTTGTTTAAAATACCAACCAACGGTACAGGACATTACATCATCCTGTCTAGTTTGTACACTATTTTAAATGAAAGACCACATTCCAGCCCCTTAGACCATAGACCCAAAGACACACTTATTTTAAGCTAGAACCTGAGAACAAGAAGTTTTGCATTGAAGCAGAAGCTTTCCAAGGTCTCCACAACCCTACAACAAGACGACTTCTCCGATAAGGAAGCTCAGCAACCTCTCTAGCTGAACGTTATTCTGAACCACAGGATAAGATTTAAGAAATTATGTTTCATCACATTCAAAACAGGTACAACCCTTCAAGAAGAGCTGAATGAAGAGCTTCAATAAGCCTATCACAGGTGATTTGGATGGCCCGTGAGTTATTTGTCACACAAGCCAAATCCTTAGGTCTAACAAAACCAAGCTCATGAGTTTTGCTAAAATGTTTCAGTAAGAGAACTGCTCAAGTTACAAGAGACTAAGACATACACATTCCTACTACAGGATCTTCTGATCCCATTAAGCAACCACTGAGGGAAATTAGCATTAAGTAATTCATTTTGCAACTGAGTGTTGCAAGTTTACTGACACCCTTCCTCAAGTTACAAGAGCCAGAAACAAAGCTGACCAAAACATTTAGGTCATTGTTTTGTGGTATTTCTAGCTATCACTCTTTGTGCAAAGGTCCCAGATAAAACGATTGTCATCTGCAGCTGCCTAGGAAAAAAAGTTTAAGAGCATCGCAGCCAGATAAAACACAAAATCCCAAATCCAGAATTTACATATGGAGTCAAGATAAATATAGTACCATGAATAAAATGGAATTCTACAGTCCACACAAAAACTTAGATACATAACTAATTTAAACGTATGTAACCTTTGTTTTAACTAGGAGGAAATTCCGTAAGTAGTAGTAAAACAGTGCCAAATGTAAAGAAACCATACGAATTAAAAAGGAAAGCAGGGAGAAGTCTCTATAAATTCTACACAAAGCTAGAAGGCCAAGGTAATAGTCTATTTAGCAGGACCTTCTTCAGGACTTCTGGACTGCAATGTCAATGTTGGTTAAATAAGCAATCCAAAATTACAATGGCATTTTCCTCAAAACCCTGCCATTAACCAAACCTTTTAGAGGCCAGTCATCCTCTTAGCTGTGGATTACACAGCTGTGATTAACAGCCTTCGAAAATGAAACAAAATGTTTTCATTTTACCTCTAACACAGCTTGTAATTTGCTCTCACTACTGCTAAAGCACCTGAGACCATGGGATAGCATAGCACTCAGTTGTACTTAATACCACTAAAATGTACGGTTTAAACTGTTGGAGCAGTTAAAAATAAGAACAGTAGTATGTTTCTTAAAGACTTCAGTCTTTGAATCAAGATTCAACACCATTCTAAAAAAGCAGAGATTTGTTTTAACAGAAGATATGCTGACATTGTAAGGCTTAGAGATAGCAGCAGATGTCATATTGCCAAACGCTACACCATACTAGATGATAGCAAATTAGGGACTAACTGTGCCATCTACAACACTACTGCTCATCCCACACATGATGCTGCTGTTCTTTAATCTAACACCCTTCCTCCTATACTTTCACAGAGTTGAGCTAGTGGTGCTTGCTTAGCATACCTGCCCCAGCATGGGAAACGGTCAGAAGTGAGTCAAAAGTGAGCATATCAGCTGGTAGAAATGACCTTCTACTTTCTGGGTGAAGGAGCACTAACAGCTCTGCATTAGAAATCAGCAGGAGGGTTTTTGATATAAAAGGGGAAGAGATGCCAATGCACTACAGCTGTAAGGAGCAGCCTGTAGACCCAGCACCATTTTATACTGCAAGCTTCATTATGAGATGAAATTTCTTAGTAACAGATCCTAAGTTCCTCAGCGAACTCAGATCAGCTTAGCAGCAACAGAGTTGGGAGACGAGGAGGAAAGACAAACCCTGCTCCAGCCACCTAGGAGATTTACATGATCATTATATGAGAAGAGAAAAAGATCAGTACAATAAAAAGATTCAAAAAGAGCATTGTCCATTGTTATCCAGGGACTGCATTAGGCATTTTTAAACTCTCCCCATCCAGCTTTAATCAGAATTACTCTAGATTCAGAGGCTAAGTAAGAACAGGACTTTTCAAAAAACCAAACTAGTATTTGTCAGACACCTGCCCCCCACTTCCCCAGATTCCAAAACAACGAAACATACCTGCTTCTGGATCTGGAGGAATCCTCCACATATACAAATTGAAGTCATCCGAACCCGAAAGGATGTACTGTTAGGAATAAAAATAAAAGCAGTTTACCACAAAGTATCACCTGAATTATGTTATTTTATTGTTGATCTAGTTTCTCCAAACCAAAAATGAGAACAAAAAAGATTATTTGTATCACTTTTTGCACCTCACTGATCAACGTACCCTTAAATGAGGGTGAGGCACCAGTACAAACATGTTGCATGCTTACAAACAGACCAAAATGCAAAAAGCACTCTTCATGCATCTAGTGCCTACTGCCCGAGGCGGTGGGTTGGTTGGTTTGTTTTTGCCTTTTTGTTTTTTTCTAAATAAGGCTATGGATTTTAGTTGGCTTTAATACAAGCATGTCTAGATCAAACTCTCATATCTTGCAGCCTGCAACTCTGGTCTTCTTTTAATGTCAGTGCCTTTCATCCTTTCCTCTAATCTCCTGAAGTACTGAGGAAAACTCCATCAAACACATACCTAAGAGAGCTAGCATGTCCACTGCACACAAGCACAACATATCTGGCTCATCGCAGTCTAGTGAAGACCACCAAAAGTCAGTCGCTGAGGATGATCTTGAACACTGAACAAAATCATAGCTAAACATTCACTGTCAGGAAGCCTCAAGTGTTGGTTGTTTTTTTTTTTTTTTAAAAAGACAACCAACATTTATTGTACTGTCATTTTTTCCTGGTTATAGTTACTCTGAAGAGATGGAAGGCTGCCCATCTGCAACAGTGCATGAATGATAATGCAATCTCTTTATTATACAGAGATTTAGGCAATATGCAATTTAAAGTAGTTCAATATACTATAAACGTGCACTGGATTGATAGTTGACATTTGACATGGTAAAGGGCTTACGCCTCTCAGTTATGAAAGGCCACAAACTGTGCCTTGTCTTCAAATATCTCTTCTCCAATAAACTGTGCTCCCTGTCATTTATTTCACTCCCAGAGATGAGATGACACATAGTAGAACCAAGGCCAGATTCCAATTGCAGTTACACTGGTCTCGACAGTGCAAATCTCTAGCCCTCTACTGACTTAAGGCTTCTGCTTTATCAATAGAGTCAAGAAGTTGGATTTTTCATTTTATTTTCATTATTATCATTAGGGTAGAGGGAAGGGAGAAAGAAAGAAATGGAGCAAGTTTGTCCCTTTTCTAACCTTTGATAGGAGTCAAGTTCTATTTTGTTTGGCTTAAATATAACTGGTTTCTGTCTTTTGTTCTCCAGGGACACAAACTCACCAGGCAAAGTGGAATCAAGCAGTGAGGAGACAAGTCCTGGAGTAACACAGGACTGAGAGGCAAATAAACAAAAAATATAGACCAACATGGAGAAAAACGCTATATATTTGCATATATTATGTTTGCAATGCTAAATTACATTTGTGCAATGTTTGGATGTTTCCAGTCACAAAAATGCAAAAACCAACCACTAAAATCCCTTCTCTGGTTTCCTACTATCACAATGCAACCGTTCTCTTTTCTCTTATTTTTAAGGATGTAGGATGTAACCACTTATGAGTACAAGTCTGCTCATTTTCTGACAGGCAAGAAGCACTGATCAAACAAAAGTTCCTTTAAAGACTTGTGCACACTAGTTCTGCATCACTCACAGACCCATCCTTTCCAAGCCAGAAAGTTATTTCTACAAGCCAATGTGTTCAAGCACTTAGGCAACTTTCCTCTGCCAAAAACTGACCTGACAGTGCCAGGAATATGTGCTTCCTTTTCATTTAACTGCTCATAAAAGTTAGTCCACATCAGGCTGAGCCACTGTGCCAAAACTACATAGATTAGGGCTCATAGAGGCAACCTCCCAGCAATCAGAAAGAAAGCGCGTCTAATATGTTTTGTTACACAAGAAATGCTACACGGAACAAAAAAGCATTTTAAAGTTATAAAGATGTTGCCAGTTGTTAGTATTTATTACCAAATTGTGAGGTTGACGCGGCAACCGGTTTGCCTAGGACATGTGGGGAAAACGGAGACTTTTACAACAGCTAGAATGCTCAGTATCTTGAATTTACGACCGTAACGCCCTTTTCCTCCTTTTATACCAAACAAGTTCTGACAGCTCCTCAATATGAGAGTCATTTAGCACATTACTTCATAAATCAAACCAACCTACCAACAATGGCCAGCCCCAAAGTGACAGATTTCAGATATCCTGCACCAGGCACGCTACAAAGAAAAAGCATGTTACATACATGCAGGGAATTAAGTGTCTGTCAGACCCTTCAAATCAGCTTCAAAACTGATTTGCAGAGGAACATACTGTGTAACCTGCACAACTCAATGGCCAATCGGCTAGGAAATCTGGTGTATCATTGCCCACCGAACGTGAACACACTACCTGCAAAGACCGCTGATCTGAGTACACTCTGTCCTGCTTTGGAGACAGGAAAATTTAGAGTGCTCTTGCAGTGATGTGGACTGATGGCAATTTGACTACACTACCAAGAGTGTAACCAGGAGGCCAAGACAAGTGATTATTCCCCTCACCTGGCACTCTTGAGGCCACACCTGGAGTATTGTATCCAGTTTGGGTCCCCTGATACAAGAGTGACACTAATGAATCAGAGTGAAGGAGAGCCGCTAGGGCTGAACACACAGGATCTGTGAGGAAAAGCTAAGGGAACAGCCCTTATTTAGCCAGAAAAAGAGAAAGTGAAGGGACAGAGTGGACCTCAACGATCTCCCACTGTCTGAAGGGGAAGCAGCTGGGGACAGACTCTCCTCAGAGGCATGCAGTGGACTCAGGAAGCAACAGTCACAAGTCACAGCAAGAGGAATTCCAGCTGAGCACAAAGGAACAGCATGTTCAGGAGGAGCATAACAAACATGGCAACTCAGCCTCAGATAGGTGGTGGAATCTCCACCCTTGCAAATCCAAAATCTACCTGGACAATTCCCTAAGCAACCTGATCTGACTTTGAAGATGCTCTGCTCTGAAAAGCAGCTTAAGACAGATGACCTCCAGAGCTCTCTTCCGATTAATTTTTTTTCAAAGATTACTGGAATAAAAAGGGAAGTCATTGCCTTGGTGGATTGGGGTTGATTTTGGGTTGGGGGTTGGGGAGAGAGGTGGGTAGTGTCAGGAAAATGCCCATCTGAAACTTTTTCAGTCCATCACAGATCACAGCTTCATAAAGAGTCCAATGGGAAGACAAATTTAGGCCCCATAGACAGACGCATAAGCTGCAGTTCAGCACATAGATTTACATAAACTCAGGTGGTCAAAATTTGGGGATTTTAAAAAAGGAATTGGCAAAGTATCTTAAAGCAGTTCACTGAATCAGAGTGGATGAGGGTGGAAGGGACCTCTGGAGGTCATCTGGTCCAACCCCCCTGCTCAGGCAGGGTCACCTAGAGCCAACTACCCAGGACCATGTCCAGATGGCTTTTGAACAGTTGGACTGAATATCTCCGCCATTGGAGATATCTCCAGTTGAGATAGTTCCTACCTACTTAAAAGCACCACAAAGTCCTTCACTTCATTACCATTTTCTAGCCTAATGAAATTTGCACCAATCAAATACACTTGGCCAAAGTATTCTGGAGTGAATTAAGAGAAAACAAGCAGGAATGAATAAAGCATCTCCATTGCAATTTATAGCTAGTCACAGAAAAAAAGCTCAGCTCAGAATCTGAGCTGCTCTAAAAAAGTGCTTATGGGTTTAATCTTGCAACCAAGACAGCCATCATGTGCTAAAAACATTAATTGATAAAGTCATCTACATAAGTTTGGTGTCATAAGTAGTGGGCTGCAAACTGCAAACTTTTTACATAAAATTAAATTTTATTTCAATAGTTAGCTCTGCCAATAATTATCAGAAATAGATCATATTCCACAAAATAACAAACTATTTGGTGTGTCTGCCATTTCACTGCTGCCACAGTAGCAGCCAGCATTTTTTTTTCCCACTCTTTCCCTATTAGGATACCTCCGGAGTACATGTTTTCCTGCTGTTCTCACAATTTAGAATTGAATCCCCAAATGCATTCCTTTTGTCCTTCCCCGTAAGACTAGGTAATAGGGGTCTGAGAAGTAGAACATGGCTTTTCAGACAGGGATCAAGAGATTGCCAAAATCACGCCTTCATGACTGCACTTACTGCAAGACAGACATGTCAGCTGAAGCTTCAAGAGCAGACACCCAAGCTGCTAAAGCCAGAAATACACCTCTTCCATGACATTTGAAAAAGAAACTCAATGCTATTTACTACTCTCTGTACAAGACAATGGGAACCCGAGGCCTCCGGAGAGCACAGCTGGACTGACTTTACTAGGACATTTACATGATCATCTGTGAAAATTTTTCTTTGAAGTATTCATTATTAGCATAACAATAAGCCAATAGTTTTCCACAGTAGTTGAAAGCTGGAGAATAAGGATTGGGAAAATGCAAAAGTCAGTCCATACTACTAGAAAAAATTCAAAGAAATAATTGCTATGAAGTGCACCAAGCCCTAGTTAGTAAGGCTGAAGTCCTGAGGGACTAGAGTACACTTCTCAGGAGGAAGGAACAGAAAGGAAAGAAAAAGAAGGGCTTCGGGTGAGGTAGATGAAAGAATGTCATGCTGCATGTGCTTAGACTCCACTTTAACTGTGGACAAGGATTTCTGGTCCTGAGGGGATGTGCAAAATGCAATTCCTAGCAGAGTACAAACTACGCACTCTAAGAAGAAAGCTAGACAATCAAATCACAGAGGCTAGCCAGTGGGAGACAAAAACATGCACACTCACAGAGAAGGTAAATGACTAAGCCAGCATGCACTCTGGCCCCCACAAAAGACAAACTCCAAGCAGAGCATAAGCCCAAGAAACAGTGCAGTGCTGAATTCTGAATCACACCAGACACTGCATGAGGAGCTCGGATGCTCAGATGTCTGGGGGGAGAGACCAATATTAAAACCACCTGTTTTATCATCTGCATTTTTGCTGCTGTATCTGACCAGGACTTTGAAAATCAACATTTGCAATATTCACATAAACATGAGATTAGACAGAAAACAGTTGCTAATAATTAATATTAGAGTTTTTTAGAAGGGAAGAATCAGCTTCTATATCTAGCTGTTAGCAACAATGACAGGAAAAGGCTTCCAGATGACTACAAGCTGCTGATTCAGAAGTTTGCCTTAGAAGGAAGAAAACTCTCAGGCACTGTTAGAGTCTGCTGCTAGAGAAAACACAAATTCAGCCAGAGCTTCAAGTACGTGTAAAATACTTAAAATGAACTATCATCAGGAATCTGGCAGAATTACTTCCAACTAGCATTTCCCACTCATTCCATTGTAACTCTTCTCATTTTCTCTCTCCTCAAGGAAATTACAGCAGTTGATATAAGTGAAGACTTAATCTGCTGCTGCTGTAGTCTCATAACAGTAGCATTAGCATTGCATTTTGCAGAGTACTACCGCTCTGGGGAATTTGTTTTTGTTCTTACCACTGTCAGTTTGAAAGCTTTCAAAATCCCACAGGCTACATTTCCTCAGGTGCTATTCAATACAGAGCATTTCAATAAACTTGTACATAAATCAAACATTTTACAGTTTCCAACATCCACATTTCCCATTTCCATAAAATTTATTCTTCCTTATGACCTATATCAGAAACATTTTTAAGCTTTTGGCCCTAAACAAGGGACCAGCAACTGGGAAAACAATGGATCGTTTTCCCAAATGTATCAGCAAGTCTTTTGAATGGCCCTACTAATGTAAGGCAAAGCAAGAAGAATGCAGGAGAATTTGGCTTAAAAGCACAAACCAAAAAGCACCATAAGCATATAATTATAAATGGATGAATGAAAACATGGGTAACAGCACAGAGATGATAACCATTTGAAAAGTGATTGCTGCTAAGTTACTAACAGGAAAATGCTTGTTAGTGTCACTCAAATTCCATGCTGCTGCTTACAGCTTTACTAACAAGTCAGCTCTGAAAGAGACTAAACTTCTTAAATCTCAGTTCCCACTCACTTGAGGCATGTCTGTCCTTTCCTCAGAGGGGCCAATGAAACTTGGGGCAGAAAAGATCAGAGCAGACAGAATTTTGGGGGGACTTTTAGCAAGCTATCCCTTAGTTTCTTGAAGTAATGCAAAATCCACACCCTGGGGAAGAAGCACGGAGGCATCCAAATTTGAAACAGTTCTGCTGGCACTTTGCACAGCTCGTTTTAAGAGGCAGGATGTACTGTCCCTCCATATATTGTCTGTAACATAATATAATTCATGGGTGGGGTATAGGCTTTTGGGTTTTTTCCTATGACAACAGATAACGAATCTGGATTGGTGGCAGTCTGCTAGGCTGAAGTCTTAATTCCTCTTGAGCATATGAGGAGAGCTGCCTTGCATGTCTTCTCTGTGGTGGGATATGTACTGTGGAAACCACGGTTTGACAATAAGCGTCACTGAAGTCTGAAAAGCATTGATTATTTGTCCAAGAGAGTGAAATTCATAGCAGTCAGCACTTTGGAGAAGGAATTAGTTTAAATGAAGAACATAACTGTGTACTGTTCCAAGGAGGAAAGGTTTCCTATAGAAACAGGGCTTACACTATTTTGTTCTTTGTGGCATCTCTCCATCTTCAAGAACTTTTAAGCCTAATGGCCAATTTAAAATCTGACAGAGGGCCTGAGGATTCCAGAATTATGGATTGCCTAGAAATATTCTTTTACAGGCAGCCACACAGAGGGGAGAGAGAGACAGAGAGAGATCCTGTAAGTAGCCATTGAGGGCAAAGTGGTACTAATAATTACACCCCCCTACTAAAACATCAGGAAAGCCAAACGGGAACTCATCCTTGAATCCCCAAAAATCCCAATATCACCACGATCTGCTTCTCATGGAACTATTTCAAAGGGGATAAGAAAACAAGCTATAAATAAACAAAAGCAAGTAGTAAGAAAGGTAATCTCATATACACATATATATTTGTGTTTGTGCTTTAATATACATGTATATAAAAAAAATCACAACCATGGACACAGGCCTTGCTATATATGACATTTTCCATGAAAAATGTTTGACAGAACACAACAAACATTTTGTTTTATAGCTGCTTCTGGGCCTTTTGTGATGCCAAGACTACTCTACTCATCTTCCTTATAAATAAGACAACTTCTGCTATTTTCTCCATTTAAAAAAAAAAAAAAAAAAAGACTGATACTTAATTTACCATTTGATCAGAATTTAGTGTTAAGTCTATTTCCTGCAGGTAGAAAACCCACAGATTTGTTTTCAGATCATCTTTCTATTGTTAGAGTACCCACTGACCAGAGGGGAAACAAGGTTAAGGACACATCGATGGAGAAGCAAAAGACTTTTTCCTATTATGAAAGGAACAAGAAGCAAACAAACAAGGAATCAAGGAATCGGCAAGATAATACAGCTTGTTGAGATGGGCAATACTAAAGGAATAAGAAAAAACCAGGATTTCCCACAGAGCAGAGCACTCCTTTCCTTTCCTCTCCTTAAACAATTAAGAAATAAACAACAGTCAATTGGTCAAGTATTTCCATCTCTTTGCAATTCCTGATCTTTCTGTCGGGCTGTTACCTTTATGCCAACGAACCTAGGCTTTTAGTACAGAGTTCCCACTGAGTACAGCTCGAAAAGCTGCTCTTATAAACACCTGTGACCAGCTCGGTAGGTATGTTCCCACCTACATCCCTTTTGCCAACATCAGCACTCATGACACAGTGGTGGTCTGGTTCAGTAGCTAGAACAGTAAAATCCCATACAAATCACAATCAGTCATTCAATATATTTCTTCTCACTTGTGTATTTCAGCCAGCTTTTATAGGGGCCAGGTGGGTGCCAGTACAGCCCAAGTGAAGTACTGGGCCTTCCCTCTCCATGGCATACTGCCTTGTTTGTACCCTCAGTCTGCAACCCCAGCCAGAGTGGCTGCCTCTTCCCCTTTTAGAAGCTCTCGCTGTTACCAACTAAGAAGTTCTTCTCCCCAAGGCAGTTAACCAGGGTGTAGAGTCAGGAAGACTTAAAGAGCAGTCACCTGTGCAGGCTATTAATATCTTGTTGCTGCCTCTCAATGTCAAAACCTAAAGTAAGAAGAGACATAACTGGGAAAGCTATTTCTGAAATATGTTTTGGAAAACTTATGTTAAGAAAATAATTTACCCTCAAGAAAGAAAAATAAAGTTACCTACAAAAAAGGATACCTATACATTCTTTTGTCTTCTGCTTTGTAATAAATTCTGATGCGCAAATCATATTTTGCACAATATTTAATAAATTTAAAGAGTAATCTACAACTAGGACTCACAGCATTGTGGTATTAAGAAACACATCTGCTTTGTCATCATTGTGACACAGGCAACAATTCTTGAGCAAGAAAGGCTTTTGGTCTATTTTAGTTTGGAGGTGGGGTTGAGTTTTGTGGGGATTTTGTAGGTCTTTTTCCTGCTGCCCATCACCATGGCCTCTGAAGCTCCTACACTTAAACATGCATGAGTACCCAAAGCCCTTCAATACTTCCTGTATCCTCAGATCCAATTTACTACTTTCCACACCAGTCTAGCAACTAAAAATCCTTAGCATTTAAACAAGATTTCCCAAATTCTGATGCTGACAAGAAGAATGGAAACTCCCCTGGTACCCTCACACAACTTGAGTGTCTTACACATTTTATGATTTGTATGTAAACAAACACTTGGGCACACTGGGGTGAAGTCAGTGGGAGTTAGGTGCATAAACAAACTGCCTTTAAAATTCTGGGCCTGGATGCCTGTACCAGAAAGATGGATAAATTATGCTCTCACATAGATCTCTATAGCCAGAGGGAGTGGGCAGCTGAGCATCATGCTTGACCCATCTAGCCTATCTTATCCTTCTTCCCTTCCACAGCTGTATGACTCAAGTGAGCTCCTGGATAACACAAATAGCACACAATTTTGAACGCTTTTATCTACCAACATCAGAGTTCTCCTACAAAGGAAAAAAAAAAAAAAGAAATCAGTGTAATGTGAGTGAGGCTGTTACATTCATGACATGGACAAAAGACAGTTCTGAGAGGAGCAAATGAAAACAGTTGCAAACGTGTGCAAACAAAATACCAGCTAAACTCTTCCTCTCAAACTTTGGTAGTTGTAAGAAACAAGAAAAGTCTGTCTGTGGCATTTCTGGGAAAAACGCTTGCATATACTGTTTGCTGATTTTCAAAGCAGGTTCACAAGGACTAGGGCAATAATGCTTTTGGAGGAAAACAGTTTGCAAGGACACAAAAAGAAGCAAAGCTGTTCATCCTCCAAGATTCCTGTCACTTAGCTTGCGCTGCAACCCACACACCCAAAATACCTGCAACAACTCAAACCCATCTAAACACTTCAGAATGTGTTCTTTTAAACGTAAAAAAAATAATTGGGGTTAACAGGTGAATCTTTCTGAGTTCTGTTTCTTAAAGCATTAATGGTATTTCATTCTTCATTAAGAAGTTTCAATCTACTTGCACCACAGATGCCCCAATAAAAAAATATGCAGATCACTGCACACCTGCTGTAGCAGGCTCCCCTCTAGAGTGACACGTCAGGAGTTCTGGATCCAAGTCCTGCTGAGTACCTGTCACAATCTGTGGGCACCAAAAAGACAATACTGAGAAAAGATTAGTATACAGAGCCTATCTGCCATCAACAGACAAACCAATCAAACTGTTTCCCAGCTACTAGTCTGCATTTTATTTGGGCAAAGAAGTTGTATTAATTTAACATACATACCTTGTCAAAGTAAGAATAACACATTTGATCATTATTGGAACTTAAGTATTTAATTTTTTTAAATATAAAGCTGATCTCTAAGCAAACTCCTAAGTTGTGTGCTTGCAGCTTGGAATCTGTTAATTTTTGCCATACTAGAATCCAACAGCTCCATATGGAACATGGTGTTATTTACCTTCTCTGTAGATTTTCACCACTGTGTTACAGCAAACTTCTAAAGGCAAGTGCTGAGATATTAGCAGTTGTGGGTTTTTAAACCCTGATAATCATGACTTACCAGAAAGCTTCCTGTGAGCAAACCATTTTCCATGTACAAACTTCATAGGAAAATTAGCAAAGACTGTCGTTCTGCAAGGAACCGAGTCCCTGTGCTGAAAGGCACCCTCTGATCCTTTCCTTATATTGCATTCAAATACTTGCCAGAGCCCGCTGACTGTCACTGTAAGTCATTAACCCAGAAAAAGTAGTAAATGCTTCTGCCAGGTTAGGAAATTGATTTAGTGAAAGGTCTTGCATCACCTCTGCTGGATAAGAAAGGACTCCCCCTTTCAGCAGTTCACTTTTTCCCCCCCAATGCAACTGCATTCTAAGCACTGATGAGTTAACAATATCCCTTTCTTGTTAGGGTTAAAATGTAGAATCAAAATGCAACTTTATCAGAGGCACTGTAACTGTGCAGAAACAATAGTTTTTGAACACAGGAGAGGCACACTTAAAATACTAGGCTCTGTAAGAAGTATTAAAACCTACCTATTTAAGACAGCTTAAAGGAGAAAAAAAAAGATTGAGTCATCAGTTTAATAACGATGAAAAAAGTTGAAGACTGAAAAATCAGAGGTGCAATAAGAGAAAATTTCTGAAGAAGCCTTCCTACCACAAGTGCCACTCATAATTTGAACACAACTTTCTTATACTTAGATCCCTTCAAATGAGCCTTGCCCATACAAAGTTTTGACCCTACAAGGAAGTACAAGCAAGTAATTCTATGAAGCTCACTTTGCATGGATCTCGAATGAAAGACCTTCTTTATCAAGGCAAAGGTCAGCAATATTAAATGGGAGAGGGAGATGGAACCAGATTAAATTTGAAACAGATTTATTTCTTTTTTTGGTGAATTCTCATTCTCAAGGGGAGTCTTCTATACGTTATTTCATACTTGCAAAACTCACCAAAAAGCAGAAGCACACTAGTTGTACAGAAGGGCAAAACTCAAAAAACTTGTAAATTTTTTTCATTTGTCTTCTCTATCTTACAGTAGATTCCAACTCTAACCTTTCCTAGATACACTTGGAATTGGAACTGCATTCTCTGTAAGAGGCAATCCCTAAGGACTATTCATTGTGTTGACAATCTTAGTCAGTTGAATTTGAGCATTACCGAACAGTTTCAGGCGTATACATTTAGACCACGTGTTGGCATTTTCTGCAACTTCATTATCTTTTTTTCCTTCCAGTTAGAGCATGGGTACAAGAAGGTATCTAAATGTCAAATTCCACATCTAATATTCCACATTAAACTTCATCTTCCCTATTAACTTATAGCATTTATAAGGGAATAATGTCTTTTGCTCTGATTTCCAACTGGTTAGTAGCATTATGCGCTTCTACTTATCTGAACAGAAAGTCTGTCAAGCCAAAAGAATATCAAGTTTTTAAAAAATGCAGGCTTCTGAAGTACCGCATCAGCCTGATACAGAACAGCCATATTCTTCCCATTAAAATAACACCATATCCATAAGAGAATGGCTTAGAAAGCACAACAGAGTACTAAGGCTTTTATCTAGATCTTCAGTAACAGATGAGAAGCTAAACTAAATGTCAGAGTGTACACAGTATATTCTGACTTCCAAAGGAGAAAAGAGTGTCATCTTTAGGCTGAGTAATGGACCACAAATCATCAGCAGTTTTCTTCTTAAACAAAACATATTTGTCCATTCTTTAGAGTAAACCACTATTTTCTGAAGTGAGTTTCATTATAGCATTTTCACTCTCCTTCTGCCAAAAACTACATAAAACTCAGAAACTCTCCTCAAGTTCAGTGACATAAATGTATTTCCTATTTGTGATCTGAAAGAAGCTCAACTCTGCCTCCTGCAGCAGCAGCAATAGAACTAGTGACCAAATTCTGACTGAAGGAATTGTACTGATGACATCGAAGAGATTTTCAGATCTTAGTTCTGTTACTACTGTGGCTTGAGAACACTTTTTTTTTGTCCTTGGACAGTATTAGTGGTTATTAAATACAGCTGTCCACAGACAATATCCAGTTCTAGAATCATACAAACTGCTGTTAAGTCATTTTATGTGACCTATTTCTTTGTAATTAGTAGTAGGGACAGAGTCCTGCCTCAGTGAGGAACAAACCATTCCTTCCTAACCACCTGCCATCACCACTTACAGAACACTGAACTATAAAGACCTATAATCTCATCCAGTAGTACAGTATTAAGGGAGAAACACTACAATTTGAAATAAGAATCAATATTTATGTTTTGTGGGATTGCCTCTACTGCACTCACTAGCAATATCGAAATAAAGGAAGATGCTTTCTTACCATATGTAGATAATATTTGTTCTAAAATCATATTCACTGGACCTAAAAAGTCTCTGTAAATAATTTTCTTGTGATTATCACCTTCCAATTAAGTACTAGATCACATCAAACAAGAGGTATAATTTACCACATGTTTTGGCATATGGGTTTCTTCTTTCAGAGCTTACGCTGCAAAACAGTTCTGAGGTAAGCCTACATGTGTCCTGCCTCCTGTTTTATCTTCCGAATCAGGAAAAAAAGCCTTACAGAGGTGTTTTCAAAAACTCATGGAAGCTCTGGAGACTTGGGACACCATTGTTTGCTTATTACCTGATCACGATCACCTGCAAAACAGCAGCTCTTCATAGTACATGAGTTGAAGTACCCTTGGTTGTCAAACTGGAAGACAGGCAGTCGGCAGTGGATGTCATAGAGGACCGGAGGAAGGCGCCGACGCAGTGCCAGCAGCTGGGTTCCATTGCTGTTGAACCGGACACTCATGGCACTCTGAAGGGAGAGGTTTCCACCATAGCGGAGCAGCGAACTGGGAGAAGGCAGAGGAAACAAGTGAGACAGGCCATGTATATGAACTGAACTACTTGAAGACAGAACTCTCTCTTTAACCTTACTGAGTCATTTCAAACAAACAAGCCTAGTAAACCATAATCTTAGTTTCTGCTTCAAAGAATCAATTCCTGAACAATCTTGATTCAAAAACTGAATGACAAACCATCAAAATACTAAGACGATACAGTCTTAAGAAGAGTAAAGTTATAGACTGTGAGTAGTTCTGTTAATAACAACTACATTTTCTGCATAGGAGCAAAGACTCATGGAGTAGCCTTAGCCTTAAAAAGGCTGTTCTTGTACTTATGGAATGTCGGCATTTGATACCGACCCTATCAGCACTCAGGATTTTTTGTCCAGCTGGTGCCTGAATCCAGCCAGCCCAAAGTTTTCTTTCCTGTGCTCCGGCAGCAGATGACATTTTCTCCTATTGTAGAATACTCTGACCATTATCTCCCTTCTGCTTCTATTTACATTTATACAGGGCATCAGAGGATGTCTGAACTTTGCAATCAGTTCCAGCTGTCTTAAATAAAAGGCCATCTTACTAACAAGCTACTGCAAGAAATGCTAAAATAAGTCACTTAGATAATCTCAAACTTGCTTCATCTAAAAATATTGCGAAGTAGGCAAGACAATTATGCTACCACATGGCACTATTACCTAAAAATCTCACATGGTTGAATTAGCTGTTTCCTTGTCCCATATAAGGCTGTATGATCAGAGCTGGAGTATGCATGTCAGTTCTTATCAACATATACAAGACAAAAAAAAAAAAAAGGGTCACCACTTTCCAGGCTCTCTTTAAAACAATAACAGAATATGGAATTTGTTCCATCCAGGAACCTAAAGATAATATAAGCATACCTGAAATTCAACTTGCATTGAACAGGCTTTCTGTTTTTTTCAAAGACATAATTCAATCCCTGTACTTGAAATGACTGTGTGTATGGAAGGAGGAGGACATACATTTTACCCCTTTTTTGTTCAGTGATCACTGAAACCGTCTTAAGCAGTACCAGAGCTCAACCTTTTATTAACACATTTTGAGCAATCCCCATCAGATCTTGTTAAGACCTATGACTTATGCACCTTTTAGACCAGACAAGGCATGCCAGCACAGAATTTGCAGATTCTAGAGGGAAGTTTATTCCTAGATCTTCATGCATTATACTTTCTGATGTAGCCCTCTGCCCCAAAGTTTGTGAAAAATTAGTCACTCCACACGGATGGGAAGCCACATTCCAAGCAGCTTGAATCATGCATCATTACATGAGATACTGTAAAGTTAAAAAACTATGGTTCCTAAGCCAGAGTTAAACAAAACCAAAAACAAAATAGAAGAATCCATATAATGAATGCACTAGAAATATTACTCTCACATACGTGCACTTTGTGAACTGAACAGTCAAAGCCAGGGTGTCACAAAGGAACCAGAAGTCACATTTTCAAAGCCAGCTAGTAAGAGCTTCAAGCTGGGCACCAAAACTTCTGAATGCCTGTATCAGCATGAAGAGTCCCTGCTCTCTCACATGTGTGTGCATTATCTTCCTCCTAGGCAAAGCCACTGAGCTTCTCTTATTAGTATTTATGGTTTTTAAGTAAAAAAACATCAGAAAATACTAAAGACTAATCTTAGAGACAAGGATTTAGGATCCCCCTTATCAACCCTAGTTTCTGTTCATCAAGATCAATAAAGTACTCAGCCAGCTCAAAATACTCAGTCAGGCATTAAAAACCAAAACAAACCCCAAACACACATTACTTTTCCCCCTCTCCCTCTCCTGATAGATTTGTGTAAGCCAAAAGTTTTTCTTATGGAATTTTTCACTTCCTTAAGAAAAAAAACTCACACACCAACAAAAAACCAAAACAAACCCCACCCCAAACCTGGAAAAACCAACCAACTAAAACAAAAACCCAAAACAAAAAACCCACCACCACAAAAATTAACACCAAAAAAACCCCCCAAACCCAAAAGCCAATCAAAAACTCAATGCAAAAAACATGCAGAAGAAATAAAACCAGATTATTTTTTTTTTTTTATAAAAAAGGTCAATTTTTCTATAGAAATACATGAGCTCTCCACCACGGGTAAGACGACCATAACATATATGAACCAACCAGACTTAATATTAACGTGCAGCCACCACTGCAGCAAGACTAAGCCCCTCTCCTGATTACCAGTTCTCCCCCTCAATCTAAACCACAACCTGGAATTCTCTCCTGCCTACAAGTGAGCAAACCTACCAGATGTCCCACCCCTTCAAATCTTCAAGCAAAGTTTCCATGGTTACAAATTATTATGTCCTGCCTGAAATATTCTGAGATTATGTTTTATAGTAGTAGTAGTGTGATATTAAGCTACCTTCCATTCTGCTTACAGATGCTTTCATTTAGCTCCTACAGCAGTCAAAGCTATTAAAGAAAACACCTTCTGGAGTTGAATTCTGTATTGTGTTTCAGTAACTTCAGTGTAACAAAAGCTCTATAAGAGTATTTGACTTCAGAAATTAAATAAGAAAGGCTAGAACTTCAGAAATTATTATCTTATACACACATAAGAAGTCTAGAACTAAGGAGCTGCATAGTTAAGACCTCTCAAAAGATTCACAGCTTTGCTACCTTTATCCCTCACTCCACACAATTCAGCCACACATGAAATCGAAATACAGCTTGTGCTGCAGTTCCTTGAACATTTGGCTCAAAGAAGACAAAAAAGAAGCCAACCAAACAAAAACAACCAGGAAATCCCCAAAACCAAGCCCCACAGTAATAAAAAAAGGCAGCAGGCAGAGTTTGGCTGATAAAGAAATGCTAAAATAGCCATTTGCCATTCATGAGAGTGACATGTTGATGACTTCCCCCCATTTGCCTCAATTCTGCCCCCCTAGAAAAATCACACTCTACAGTTCCAGCTGCAGCATTTTGCTGCACTAATAGCAAGACAGTTTTCTGTTTTCCCTGCCCTGCTGTGTCTTGCTTGCTTCCCCTCTGCCTCTTTGAAAGGGTTTGTTAAATTAACTGCACAGTGTTTTCCTTTAACAAGCTATGAAAAGAGGCAACAGGTAGTTAGGTGGGGATGAAGAGAGACAAACTGACACCAAAACCCCCAAAACATTGATTTCCTGACTCAGAGGAGAAATATTTGCTGTCTTTCCTCCGGCGAGACAAATTCTGAGAGATACGGTCAGAAATATGATGTGGGGTGGGGTGGTATGCAGGGAGTGCAGCTCATGGCTCCATCTTCGTGATAAAGCAAGGAACCCAGCTCACAAATAGAGGACACAAAGGATTTGAGAGATCTCTCTTCCTCTGTCTCCTACTGCAGGCAGTGCACACGGTAGCAGTATTTAGAACTGAGGAACCCCAAGACTTCAGTATCTTCCATCATGAACTTTAGTGGATTATAGAACCACCATGCTGCCTTTAGGAAAAAAAATACACTAATTGCCCAAGATGTCTTCTAGAGCATTTCATCTCCATTAAAATTGCAGGAAAAAAAGCAGTCAGCCATCTCCAAGAAAGAAGCTGGGGGAAGTAATGACTTTTTACAGTATTAAACCAGTACTAATACTCATTAGTACTAAAGAGAATGCCTGAATCAGGAAGCTATAAAGATCCTCAAACTAACCAGAACCAGAGCTTTTGCTCTTTTTCTTTTTTTTGGGGTAGGGAGGGAAGAGGAAGGAGAGCACTGTGTTTAATCATATTCAGTGTTCAAGTTACTATCTCCACTTGCATCATGGTGCTGCTCTGTACCTTTTTTTGGTTTTTTTCACCCAGGATTACGTGGGGCAGTGTAGACATGCTTGGATATGTTGCTCATGTCAGAACTGCCACTTCTACCTGCTCCTTCCTTACTGCATGTTCCAGCAAAGGGATTTCAGAGACAACACCTTCTTACAGTTACTAAGAAGTTTACTGATGCATCAGATGAAAAGCAATACTCTCCCCTCGATGACAAACCGTGACAGCTAGTGAGAAATCTAGACTGCTAGGGAAGGGCGAACTCCACCTGTCGGGAAGGGGCAAGGGAATCTCTGGCAGCAGGCTGGCAAGCTTGGTGAGGTGGGCTTTAAACTGAGGAACTCGGGGGGAGGGCGACAAACTGGCAATGCTAATGCCATCACACACAATGGGGGAATGCAACAGGACAACCTGAGCAGTGATAAAGGTGCCGTAGCAGCCTCACGCAATGGCAACCAAGAGACCAACCACCTCAAGGGTTTGCACGGCTATAGTGGGTCCTCGTACAACCCTCCAGGGAAACCTGTCTGCTCAAGCACCTTTCTGAAATGCCTGTACACCAATAAACAGGAGGAACCAGAGGTCTGTGTGCGGTCACAGGGCCGTGATCTCATTGCAATCACAGAGACATGGTGGGACAGCTCGCATGACTGGAATGGGGTCATGGATGGCTACAGGCTTTTCAGGAAAGACAGACCAGCAAGGCGAGGTGGGAGAGTTGCTCTTTATGTGAGGGGAGCAACTGGAATGCATCGAGCTCTGCCTTGGAATGGAAGGAGAACAAGTTCAGAGCCTGTGGGTAAAAATTAAGGGACAGCCAAATATGGGTGACACTGTTGTGGGTGTTTGCTACAGGCCACCTGATTAAGAAGAAGTTGATGAAGCCTTCTACAGACAGCTGGAAGTAGCCTCACAATCGCAGGCCCTGGTCCTCATGGGGGACTTCAAACACCCTGATATTTGCTGGAAGAGCAACACAGTGAGCCATGCACCATCCAGAAGGTTCCTACAGAGCATCGAGGACAACTCTTTGATGCAAGTGGTGGAGGCGCCAACGAGGCGAGATGTGCTGCTCCACCTTATCCTAACAAAAAAGGAAGGGCTGGTTGAGGACGTGAGGGTTGGGGGTAGCCTTGGCTGCAGTGACCATGAGATGGTCGAGTTCAGGATACTGCAAGGTAGAAGCAGGGCTATGAGTTGGGTAACAGCCTTGGACTCCAAGAGGGCCAACTTCAGCCTCTTCAAAGACCTGCTACGAGGGATCCCATGGGCTAGGGCTCTGGAAGGCGGGGGGTCCGAGGGAGCTGGACAGTATTCAAGGACCACTTCCTCCGAGCTCAAGATCGGTGCATCCACAGGAGGAAGCAGTCAGGCAGAGGAGCCAGGAGACCCGCATGGATGAGCAAAGAGCTTCTAGAGAAACTCAAACAGAAGAAGGAGGTTCACAGTATGTGGAAAAAGGGACTGGCCACTTGGGAGGAATACAGGAATGTTGTCAGGGTGTGCAGAGATGCGACGAGGAAGGCCAAGGCCCACTTGGCAATGCATGTCAAAGATAACAAGAAGGGCTTCTTTAAATACATCAGCAGTAAAAGGAAGACTGGGGATGCAGCGGGCCCACTGCTGAACAAGGAAGGGGTCCTGGTGATGCAGGACGCAGAGAAGGCGGAGTTGCTGAATGCCTTCCTTGCCTCGGTCTTCACTGCTAAGGCTGGCCCTCAGGCATCCCAGCCCCCAGAGGTGAGAGGACAAGTTGGGACACAGGAAGACTTACCACCGTTTGAGAAAGACTGGGTCAGAGATCACCTCTGCAGACTGGATCCTCGCAAATCCATGGGCCCCAAGGGGATGCACCCGCGAGTGCTGAGGGAGCTGGCGGATGTTGCTGCTGAGCCACTCTCCGTCATCTTTGAAAGGTCGTGGAAGACAGGAGAGGTGCCCGAGGACCAGAGGAAAGCAAATGTCACTCCCATCTTCAAAAAGGGCAAGAAGGAGGACCTGGCAAACAATAGGCCAGTCAGCCTCACCTCCATCCCCGGAAAGGTGATGGAGCAGTTCATCCTGGAGGTCATCTCCAGGCATGTAGAGGACAAGAAGGTTATCAGAAGTAGGCAACATGGATTCACCAAGGGGAGATCATGCCTGACCAACCTGATAGCGTTCTACGATGGTGCGACTGGCTGGGTCAACGAAGGCAGAACAGTGGATGGTGTCTATCTCAACCTCAGTAAGGCATTCGACACTGTGTCCCACAGCCTCCTCACAGGCAAGCTAAGGAAGTGTGGGTTGGATGAGTGGACGGTGAAGTGGATTGAGAACTGGCTCAACAACAGAACTCAGAGGGTCGTGACCAATGGGGCAGCGTCTGGATGGAGGCCTGTCACTAGTGGTGTTCCCCAGGGGTCTGTGCTGGGTCCAGTCCTGTTCAACGTATTCATCAGTGACCTGGATGATGGGATAGAGTGTAACCTCGGCAAGTTTGCTGATGATAGCAAGTCGGGAGGAGTGGCTGATACACCAGAAGGTTGTGCTGCCATCCAACGAGACCTGGACAGGCTGGAGAGCTGTATCCTGATGAAATTCAGCAAAAGCAAGTGCAAGGTCCTGCACCTGGGGAGGAACAACCCCAGGCACCAGTACAGGCAGGGCCTGAACTACTGGAAAGTGGCTCTGTTCTCTGTTGAAAAGGACCTGGGAGTGCTGGTGGACAACAAGCTGACCATGAGCCAGCAACATGCCCTTGTAGCCAAGAAGGCCAATGGTACCCTGGGCTGCATTAAAAGGAATGTGGCCAGCAGGGCGAGGGAGGTTATCCTTCCCCTCTGTTCTATCCTAGTGAGACCACATACGGAGTGCTGTGTCCAGTTTTGGGCCCCCCAGATTAAGAAGGACGTGGAACTCCTTGAACAAGTCCAGCGGAGAGCTACCAAGATGATCAGGGGACTGGAGCATCTCCCATATAAGGGAAGGCTGAGAGACTTGGGTTTGTTTAGCCTGGAAAAGAGAAGACTGAGGGGGGATTTCATCAATACCTATACATATCTAAAGGGTGGGTGTCAGGACTATGGGACTAGGCTCTTTTCATCAGTGCCCAATGACAGGACAAGGGGCAATGGGCACAAGCTGGAACACAGGAAGTACCACCTGAATATGAGAAAAAAAGTCTCTACTGTGCAGGTGCCAGAGCAGGGGCACAGGCTGCCCAGGGAGGCTGTGGGGTCCCTTCCCTGGAGACATTCAAAACCCACCTGGACACGCTCCCGTGCCCCCTGCTCTAGGTGTGTCTGCTCAAGCAGGGGCGTTGGACAAGATGATCTCCAGAGGTGCCTTCCAACCCCTACCATTCTGTGATTCTGAGAAATCTGAAGACAATCCATTAAAACTGAGAGAAGATCTGTCTCTTGGCAGAAATAAAATAAAAACAGCATGCATGAGAGCATTAAATAGAACCATTAAATAAAAACATTGAACAGCATCTCTTGATAAGCTACAAATCTGACAGTAAACTTCAGTACAGACACTGTCCTTGGGAAATGAGTGTCAAGACTGGAAGGGAGGCCGGAAGGGAGGCATGTTGATATCATAAACAGCAGTGGGTGAAACTAACTTAATGACCTTAAAAGGAAAAAATTAATTGAATGCTCATAACTAATACACACCATTGCATACAATTGTGTTTGTCATCATTTCTATAACCACAGCATTGAGGAACTTGTAACTGTTCAAAAAGAACTAGAATGAAACTTGGCAAACTCAATCTTGGCCTGGAAAACTGCAGAAAGGTTTGGGGTTTTACTTGGAAGAAAGTTATTCTGTGTGTGTAAAAACACATACAATTCTTACTCAGTCTGGAGCAAACACTTAGAAAAAGCCAAATTAACCAATAATAGAAAAGCAAGCACAAGACCAATTAACATGCATGGTTTTTTACGTAGATTACCAGACTCTCAAAAATCTCAATATAGCTTCTTTGAAAAGCAGGTAGGTCATGTCAAAGCATATGGAGTTTCTTTGTACTTATTCAGAAGTGTTAAACAAATATGAAGGAAGTCCATCAGTGTCTTAATATAAAGAATGTATGCAAACCATACTCAGGATTTTATTATTTCTCAGTAACATGCTCATTGTCTAAATTCTGTCATCACTACTTCTGATTATCTCACTACCTTTATAAGAATTCTCTTCAAGAACTACACCCCCCAGAATTCTTAACAGGAAGTAAGGGGTATTTGCTTGGACTTTAAGGAATAATCAAATAAAATAAAGGCTGTGTATTGTTAGCAAAACTAAACACCTTTGCTTTCCTTCAAAAAGAACATACAAGCAAAATCAACTGCATCCACCCAGACTGGGAGAGTTGGAATTTTAGGTTGAAGATTCTGCATGTTCAAGAACATGTCATTCCTTCTGCTCTTTACATGTTAGGAACATGTAAATTGGTATAAAAACGAATCTCCCATCATTAATAAACTTCCATGCATGGCAAGCTCTAAGGTGAACAAAAGCTTCATCTTTCCCTCCAAACCAGGAGGACAATAATTTATTAGGGTTTTTTTTTTAGTATGAGAGATTCTTACCTGATAACTGACTCAAAATCTGGAGCCTTAAGAATATTGAACATCACCAGATTTCAGTACCCAGAGCAGCCAGACCTTGTAACAGCAAAGGCTTGCGTGGCTTGGCCCTTATGATCTAATTGAATCACTCAATACTAACGTTGCTTCACCAGTGATCTCAGGCAGTTCTCCAAAAAGCATTGTTTTCCTTTATTTTGCCTTCATTCACACACACAAAAAAAATCCTACAGAATTCCAGTATTTCGAGGAGTATGACAAGAGCAGAGGCATAAAGTATACTAAATTCTCCCCCTCATCTCATCCTTTTAGGAGTTAAGGCTTACACTTCTGCCATTACAGCAATTAAACAGTAGCAAATGACAACATCAAACAAAAACCTCCCATTTTTTTTGAATGTTTCACATCCTCCTCCAGCTCTATCCAAGCTTTGGTTGAGTGTTATTACAGACCAATTCCCAGATATTCTCACTGTCCTAGGCTTGCCCTCATACAGATCTGAGGGTCAGCAAACACAAGAGTGTCCTATTCTCACTCTCTGCTTGAATCATCTAGGTGTTATTGTAGTTTCGCAGGAAAAGAAAAAAAACCAAAACACATTTAGCCAGATAAAAAAAGAAAAGAAAGTAGAGGAGAAAAAGTAAAGAGCAAGTGTCCAACAACCACAAGCAAGCTAGCTAAATCACCTCATCATTCTCCTCCTTTTCTAATCCCTAAATTCTATAGTCAGAGTCCATTATTCAGCCTGTTCAGAAATAATACCTTGTAGGATGGAGTACAGCCTGTGAGACAACACACTGCTCAGCTGAATCCAGCAAGACACAAAGAGTAGGTTCCATCCAATAACTAGACAGAGAAGATGCAAACAGAACCAGACAAGGCACAGGAAGATTACTTCTAGACCAAATGAAGGAACAGGAGCTGTTTCCACACAAGTCAGTATAACACAAAGAACACAGATACCAGAGAACGTTACCTCAGAAAGATAATCTAGGTATAAAAGTTGGTCATTCCTTCTGAAGAGTAAATCCATCCTCGCACCTTAGTGCCTACACAAAGCAGTCATGTATCACTACTGCAAGTCCTACAAAGCATTTTTTCTACACACGTTTGTGCTGTGATTCTTGCATTGCACTAGGAAAGCTGAGTAACACCAGCTGCAGATTTGTTCTCTCATCCAATAACATTCAACCCCCTTTTCTCTAGTAAAGCTGCATGAATCTTTAATTTACCAAAGCTACAAAAGCTGAAATTAAAGAGAAGAGCAGCAACAGGAAAGTAAGCCTTTCTTTTCAATGAAAAGTGGCAAGATCCAACATCTTTCTGCAGAAGTAGCATCTGGTCTTGAATCAGTAAAACTTCTGCCTCTAATAGGTACAAGATGAATAAAAACAACATGTAAAGCTAACCAAATGCAACTGCCCACATAACCTTGGTCTCATCAAGTTGGTTCCACCAGTTTCCCCATGGACTGATGATGGACTAATTCTCTTGTCTTACTATAGGGTTGAACTAACATTTCAGATGTTCTCCCCATAAATGCACTAAGAGGATCTCTCCCTTATATTCGGTCACCAGTAATTTTTTTAAAAAATTTACCTTTTTTTTTTTTTAAAAAAAGTATCTCTTAATTCCTTTCCTCATTTTAATTTCCTCCTCCTTGAAATGAGGCATAAAGGTGATTAGGGAAAGGCTTATATGATCACAAACCCATTTCCTTAAGAAAGCAGGCCACAAAAGCCCACTAAATCAGAGCTTCTTTTGAACAACAGATTACTATTTTATACTTTTTAAATTTGTATTGCAAGGGCAATACTTTGCACTTTAAATTCTTGCTTTAGAAAGACCTGTGTGTTAGTGAATTTCAAAGCTAATGAAAAGATTAAGCATCATGAGGTTTTTGAAGTAGGCAGTATTCCTGTTCCTTGGTACAGGAAAAACAGAGGGCAAGGGAGGTCAATCGACAGACCTGCCCAACACTGTGAAACAAAACCAGGTTTCCTGACTTCTTGTTTACTGCATGAAGCTACTTACATTCTTTGAAGTTATAAACCTGAATACCATCACCGCTTCTGGGAGCATGCTGGATCCCACAGAGCAAAACGACAGCACCTAGCTTAAAGTACCTGGCCAGAACCAAACCCAGGCTAGTGTGGATAAGCTGGTAGGTGTGAAAAAGTTTAATCTTCAAATCAGAAAATCCCCATGCATATGATGGAGGGCTAAATATCTGCAATGGGTAGTGTGATTTTAACTATAAAGGTCTGAGAAAACTACTCAATCAAGACAGGAAAAGCTGCACTGAAGAAGAGTGACCATAGCACTATCTGAGAACAACAATGATTTAAAAGCTGAACTACTAACAATACACGTTTGTTATACAATTTGAACCTCAGTAGTCCAAAACTCAGCTGTGTGTCTGATCAACAAATCTGGGGGTGCTAGAGAAAGTAAAAAATCTTTCATTCTGTCATTAAAAAAAAAAAAACAAACAACACAGAGATCTTCAGTTTGCACATCAGTGGACTAACCTGAACATACTCCTCTACAGGAAAGACACCAGCCTAAACATAGAAAAAGCTAAACTAAACCCTCTATCCCAAGAAGGGCTGACAGGGTCAGGCATAAAGCACGACTGCAAATGACATAAGAAATGCGTACAACTAAAATGAAGCTAAGTGAGAGGACTCTTCCCATAGTACCCTCCTGGTTACTTCCACAATAATGACACAACATAAAGGTGGGAAAAAGGGACTACAGCACCTGCTTCACACACCTGAATACCAGGCAGTATTTGGCAGATTTGCACACTTACTTTAGTATTTCTGGACTACCTATTAGTTGGTGCTCACACCAGCAACAGAAAAGATCACTCGCTTCGGGGTAAAAAGTGTCTAGCAGTAAATTCACTGATTTACAACTTATTTTGCAACTTTAGCACAGCACTTCCTTCTTTAAAAGGGAAAAAGAAAAGAAAGAAAAAAAGCATCAATCAGCTGAAAGTGGCACACCCAAAAAAAGGAGTCCATATGCAGGGAAGTGCTTTTCCCAGCAGAAATACCACTTAAGCCATCAGCATGACTACAGCTGTAATGATTGTCACCGTCTCTTTGCCCAAAGTCAAAAAATTAAGTACTCCCTTTTTTCTTCAGTGGCCCCCTACTAAAAAGGCAGAGGAGACTACCTGAGATGTTTCTAACACTAAAGAAGTAATTTGATTTTGGCTAAACCTGTGGCAAACAGTTTGGAGATTTTTTTATGGTTACAATGAGGAAAAAGCCAAAACACATCCCAAAAGTACCACTCCCCCAGAAGCCATTATGATTCAAAAGTTCCTTCAACACATTCCAAAGTTTTCCAGAAAAGAATAATTCAATCCCCATGAACTTGAGCAAAAATCAGAATTTTTAAGAAATAATGGAAAACAAAGGGTGGATGGGGAGGAGGGAAGAAATCTAAGTTTCGGTTCTGTGTTATTTGGGGCAAATAGGCCTGGTCAGGACAGCTTCAAAAATTCTAGGTTGAGACAGGCACAGATCAGCTGTGAGCTGCCTCAGTAGCACAGAAGCAAAACAGATGGGAATGGTACATGTGTGGGATGAGTTGTATTTCCTGAACTGTGAGAGAAAACAAATTGTTATTTGAACTATTTGAGGTGGTGTGGTTGACCCATACTGCTGAGTGCCTAAATAGCACTTAAAATTTGTTATGTTGTAACCTAGCTAAATTATTTACTTTAAGCAGCATAAAGTTAGTCAAAATTCACAACAAATGGTTCAACTGGAAAAGGAAAGAAAGGAACTGATAAGCTTGACAAGCAAAAAGTGGTTGCCAAGATACACACATTTCTCCTGCACTCATTTATACAGTACTTTGCTCAGAGCAGGACTGACAAAGGTCTCCAAACAGAAACATAAGGCACACTTCTATTGCACTGAAATAACTCAAACAAGTAGTTGCCGATTCAATGATGTACACAACTCATCCATTTGCAAGGGCTTTGGCAATCCCAAAGCACACGCATCAGAAGTAATTAGAATCACAAGCTTCTTTTCTTTATATGCAGGGTCAAAATGCAAAACAGTCAAAGAGAAACCTTAAACCTCCACATACTCTTCCTGCCATTCTACTCCTGTAGCCATCACATAACATCTTATTAAAAACCTGTAAGGAAAAAACAATTACAACAAAAGATGCTACTTTGAGAAAATTCCCAATCTACCGGTTCTAGCCTCCAAAGAGCCCTGAATCTCACTAAAGTCACTGTCAGTAGCAAACCCTGTGGTTACCCACCAGATTAATATCCCCTGCAACACAAGCATCAACAATACTGGGTCCCACACTTGCACTTCCAGACGCTCAGTATTTCAGCCAACATACCAGACATCTTGGTAACACACAGATAAAACTAGGCAACAGCTACTTTTATGGGTCAGCTCAGGAAGGTAAGCTAGAACGGATAAAACTCAGCATGTGCATGAGCATTTCCCAGAAATATAACTGCTGTTCTGTTATGATCTTTAAGAATCAAATACCTTGAAAGCACGAGCCTGGAAGCTAAAACTGCCAACCCTAAATCTATAGACCTGGACTCAGTTACAATGCTGGTTTTATAACCTTAGAATATCTTCTGCACCACCATACAGGTTTTCTAAAGTCTCTACGCAGCAGGCTATAAATATCACCTGTGGTACAGAGCTGCAAATACTCATCATCTCCCTTTCCCTTGCACTCCAACCCATCAACAAAAAAACCCAAAATACCCAACAAAATAAACTATGCCTCTATTCAGAGGTAATACTTAGCCTTCTCTTGCAAAGATGGTCTATTTGACATGCAGCTAACTGAACTCTGAAGAACTGTTCTCAAATTGCCTGTAGTTTTAGCAGTTACCACTTCTATTTCAAAACCAGCAAAGGGCTTATGAGCCTAGGCCTAGTTTTTTCCAACAATATGTCAGTATGCCAGTCTAACATAAACAGCCTGCAAGACTTCTACATCCTTAGATTATCATGAGTTCAGAGATATTCCATACCCCTCCACAGAAGGAAGTAATATAGCACATACAGTGTTTTCCTCTTGCCATCAGAGATCATTACACTGATCCAGAAACAAGGAGGTAACACTCATCCTGTCTTTAAGAGACTGTGAGCTAAATAAAACAAGTGAAACTATAAGGCAAAGCAATCAGGAGCCAAGAACTAGATTTTCAGAAATACTGAGTACCTATGAATTCCAATAGATTTTGATCAGAAATTATGCATTCAGTACATTGTTTTAAAACAAGTTGGATTGTGTTTTCTTGAAGGACAATGACTAAGCTGAACACCTAGTAATTCTTAACCCAGAAAAGGAACATAGACATTATTATATATGTTCAATAAATAGCACTTGGCAGAAAATGCTCTGTTCAAGACACAGACTTTAGAGAACACTGTCAGTTGGAGACCAGCAGCAAAGTATGGCCACATCCTTCAAAGATCTCCACACATTGGCAAGATCAACATACCCCAACATTCATAAACATGCTGAGAAGAGTCCTCCCTCAAGATCCCCTTGAATCTAGTTAGTCTATTAAAGGGAACAAATGTCCACATTTATATTTTGCTTACTACTTAATAAGCTAATCACTACATGATTCACTGGTATCTAACAACAGGTACTCCTCATCCACAGCTTGGAGTTTGCTTCCTCTAAATTCTCAGTGCAGGAGGCAAATTTTACATTAGTTTGAAGTCCATTATGAGAGCCTTCTTCACTGGTGTTTTTTGAGACACGAATACTCATTTAACATGAGCTAAAAAAATTTGCTTAAAGAGGCTCTGAACTGCAGTTACTCCTCAGCCAAGACAAAGAAAGAAATCAAAGTTGAATTAATGTTCCTATTTGGCTTTACCTGTAAAGCAATGATGGAAAACACTGAAATTGACATGCCTTTAACTTGAGTTTATTATGACTTTTATGATCATATTACCTTTTAAAATATGCCATAAGGTTTACAGTCAAGAAGGGACACCAGGTTTGCCCTAGTAGTCAATGATTTTAACTCATCATCACGCTTTTCAAGTACACAGACAGCACAGGCCTCCTGAGCTTTCAGAAGAACCTTAAGAAGGTCTACCACCTGTAAGGATTTCTACCCCACTCAGAACCTGAATCCAGTACTTGAGTTCTAGGGACAAAAGTGTTCCCAGAACTCAACACTCAAGACTGGCATCCTGGAACACTATGTTGTAACTGCAGGAACGTGAAAAGAAACACTATCTGATTATAGCTTATTCCCATTAAACCAGCAGCCTTGGAAGGTAAATTATCCCCAGCTTTGGTTATGTTTCACCACTTCCACTTTGTAAAAAGCCAGCAGCAGTGCTTGTAAGGAACATGCTTATGAGACAAAAAAGGGAAGGTTAGTGTAGCAAAAGGAACTGAAGCAAGTAAGAGAGGAATGCCACAAACAGCTAAGCATATCTAATAGTTCACTGCTCCTCAAATGAGGAAAGTCTTGCTTCCTTCTTATCTCCTGTTCTCAGCCTTACAGGCCTCCCTCTGTCTTCTCCATCTATTCACTGGGCCCTCCCTGAACCTAATTCAACTTGCTAGGCCATAAAAAAGCAGAAGACTAACCTGGAAAAGCTTTGTAACTTCTGAACATGATGAGTTGGCTCAAAAAACCAGGCCAACCACAAAATTCATGTAATGGACATAGCAGGAATGAGGGCCCGGGAGCTTTTAGATATGCCCTCCCAAGCTTACAAAAATGCCGAGATACGTATTTCTGATATTGACCCAAGACTCAGCATTTTAACCCTTGAACTGCACACACAAATGGACCCCACTGTGTATAACCACAGGCTCAACAGGCTCATCACAAGCAGAACACATCTGTGAACAGCCCTTTTATAGTTTAAAAGTGTATGATAGTCATTGATAGGACAGGCCAATAATATTTTTGATCTCAAAAACTTCCAGATTAGTTTATGTAAGGAGGCAGGGGGAATACAGGAAAAGAAAGAATTACAGAGATAATTACCATATTTTCTTAGGGGGGAAAAAGCAGCCTTTTTATTCTAGTAAGAAGGAGATGGGCATGGGGCTGCACGGAAAGAAGAAGGGAGAACGTGAGCACCTAAAAATAGCTAGAGTTACATAGTCGTTGCTCCAAATTTATATGTAACCTGACTCGCTGAGTAGCCCCCAGCAATTCTGTAACAATACATATTTGCAATGCATGTTTTGTTGTAAAGTTTAAGATGCACAGACTTGCCTTTTTTGATTTTCTTAAAAAAGGCACAGCTTCCAGACCCCATCTAGTGGTGTGAGTACCTTACAACAGCCTCATTAATCAATACCACATTTAAGCTTTTCAGTGCACTGTTTTTAAAAAAGAAACAATACTGAAGTTAGCTTCAGCTTGATGTCCACCTGAAAGAATGGCAATACTCAAACGTTTTAAAAATAGAAAAATAAGATTTCCAGAATCAATAGTCAACTTAAAATATAACTAATAAGTCCAGCATCATTACAACAGTGTTTCACATGCTATTTTTGGAGAGCCAGTCCACCACATTCAGATCTTAATAGTATACTGGGGGAGATGGAGGGAATCTCAATTGCTGCACGAGATCTGAGAAGAGGTATCAAGCTGTGAATGAACTCTGGGAAAAAGCAAAATGAATCCGCCTCTATCTTGACTCAGTCAGCACGACTAATCAAATTATGACTATTTGAAGTGAGCTAAACTTTTCACAATCCAGAGCTGTACAACAGTCTCTAAACGTCCCCATGCATGCCAAGAAATGCTGGCTTTTCAATTACCTTCTTCACTGTAGTAGCCAAGCATAAAGCACTCCCAGCTTCCCATCAGAAAGTTAACCAATTTCACATTAGATGAATAAAATCTACTCATAATCAGGACTTTTTTCTAACCCTTTCTTTTTAATTTATAGAGGTGTTCAGTGTTGCCTGACTAAAGAAGCAGATAAAACCACCTCTCCTGGCTGGAGGCATGTAACAGCAAGCTAGAAGACGAATTCTCCTATAATCCAATTGCAGAAGACGTGTATTTTAGAGAAAAATACTCCAGTGGAAAAATCCTTAAATTTTTTTTTGATAAATAAGTAGATGCAGCTCATTTGTTTCTGACAAGCATGGATTCTCTTAACCTGGTAGGATATCACTACTCCATTCAAGATTTTGAAAATTCAGAGCTTTTAGTTTAAAACTGCACACGTAGCCTTTTTCCACTGAACGCCACACAAGTTTAGAAGTTAACAGCAAATCACCCCTTTTCTGACAGTGCATCATCAAGCTGAAAAATTTTGAAGAAAAACTACACCTCACACTACAAGCCTCTGCTGACTGAAAACCAGAAATTCAGCATTAAGCCTGACCCCCTTCAAATGAATGAAGGCCAGCTGAATCCTGTGGGCTTGTCAAACCTCACCTATATCTCACCTATACAGCGCTGTTGGCTGTAATACATGTTATGTGAAGCTATTGCTAGCTACAGTACTGCTATTGGCCACAAACAGCTAGTCTTTGTAATTCCGGGCTTTTCATTTTCTTTCTGGATTTTGCAGGGGAGCAGCAGCAGGATTCCCCAGAACAGTCTCTGGTTATGAAGCAAACCGATCAGTGGCTGCACCATTTTAACTCTCCGTCCATCTGAGAGCTGACAGAGAACAGGACAGTAGTTGGGGTAAGTGAGTTTTAAATGAAGTGTTATACTAGCAGCAAATTAGTAACTACCTATAACCATTTCACCTTTCCCATATCAGAGGAGTGCTGCAGCCTTGCTTAACCCACTGGAAGTTATTATTTTGGTAATCCACTGCAAATATCTAAAAATATCTACATTTCTTCCCCTTCTTAATACCCATTCAACCCCTAATCATAACCCCACTACAACACATTGGGACAAAACAGCTGAAGTTTACCTGATCTACTCATTTCTGCTAGCACGGCAGGTGGAATGATAGGACTGAAAAATTCCCATGATGGCCACAGAATTATGAAGGATTACATCAATACTGAAGGCAAGGAGAAATTTCCCTTGACAGCTTACAGCATAAAATACAGTCCCTCACAAGTTAACTTAATGCACAATGGAAATAAAAAGGTAGGCTAGGGATGGAATAGACAGATCTAGCAATTTTATACTATAGTTATATACTGTGCTATTCAACAATCCCAGCAAGTCAATACTTCCACACTGTGTCCCCAAAAAACCTCTAATTGCTCATCCTTCCTACACCTCAGGCAGTGTTACATTTTTTTGGATACTGGTAACAGTGTAAGAGAGCGCTACAAACCTATAGCAAAGCAAGGATTTCCACCATTAGCAGACTTTGACAATGAGAAAAGCAGCTGGTGCAGTAGCCCTTCTTTGCTGTGCTAGTGTTCTGGCATGCAAGTTACACAGGCAGCTTCCTGCTTATCCCTAGATTACAGAGAAGTTCAGGGCTCTTTAACCCATTCTGCCTATAAAATTCATCAGCCAAAATGCTTCTGGCACACATCTTACCTGAAACTACATTTTGTGTCCTTTATTATTAATAAGAATACAGAAAATATACACAAACTCCCTCACACACCAACTTCAGTTCTATGTAAAGTCTATAACAAGTACTGACAGCATTATGTGGATTAATTCATCCTTAACAACAAAAAAGGTTTTTTTCCCCCTGATAATTAAGTTCACAGTGTATCTTCCCCAGAGAAGATGGTAACAAACTAAAATCCACAGACAAAAATCTAGATTCTGGCTTCCACCTCCTCACAGGACTGAGGATTGTATCTTAACTGATCTACACATTAATAAATTTTCCTCTTAAGACAAATTGAATTGGCCCCAAATTAGTTAAAAATCAAGTTCCATAGATTAGCGAACTAGATCTGCAGAGACCAGCAGGAGTTTTGGTTAATGCTCTGTTACTTTAACGAAGACTAAAAATCCAGTTTAATTTATTTAAATATGAGGGACTCTGGCTTTGGCAGCCCACTAACAGGACACAACTCTTTGGAGTCCTCTTCCCTGAGAATTTTCTGGGAACAAACTGCAGTGGCAACTGAGTGCTTTAGGCTGTTTTCTTTCCTTCAGCCAAGCATACCCTCCTCACCATGTTTTGGGCACATCTCTGATCAAGCAAAGGAGGAAAGCTGATGGCTGTCCCTGAAAAATGGCAGCTGAAAGCAGACTTAGCACCTGCATTCATTGAAGTTTCAGCTTGCTCAGCCCAAGTCTGAGGCTCTAAGTATCAGTCAACAGCATTTACTCTGTGAGGAGCAGTCTGTCTCTTACTGTTCACTTTCCTGTTTCTGAGTCCACTGGGAGGAGCGGGCTGCAGGCAGGAAGCATGTGCCTATTATACAGAATGCACCACACCTAGTAGGTACAAAAGCTTTAAATTCAGTGCTTAAGGGAACAGCTGCATAGTATACATGGTGTATGTCCAACTGTACAATAAGGGTGTTACACACGTTCCCCTACACATGGAAAAAGTGATATGACCTATCAGCCTTAGAATTCAGCACTGTAGTTGCAAGGTATGTTTAACCATCACCATTTAGCTTTTTAATTAGAAATATTTACTTTGATCAGATTAGGATCCAAAAAGGGTAGCTTTTGTCCCTCAGATGGAAGCGTACAAGCTTCCACCATTTTAATTTATGCAAGGTCTTCAACACATCCCAGATGTTATATTATAAAGGCATCACTTCCCCTCCCCTTGTATCATTCAAAAAAAGGCTGTAGAATTCAGATTTGTCAATGGTTATTAAGTCTTTCACGCTGGCGTTAAACCTGAGGAAATACAAACTATGTGCCAAGAAGCATTGCCAATTAAATTCTGTTACAGCTATTTTATATTTGGCATTAGAAAGAACAACGCCACAATACAGCTAAAAATGTGCATCCTTAAATGTGTGAGCACAGACTATCATCCCATACACACTCAGTAGCCTGCGACAAGCTCTCAGCAAACACTTTGCCTTCTGGTTAAGACTGAGGAAGAAGGCAGGATAGCATCTAGAGTGGAGATCATCTGAGTTTCCATGACCTGATAGCTGCTACCACCCCAAGCAAAATCTCATCAACACTTTTCTAGATAAGCTGAGGAACTTTTGGAAATCAAGGTCTTAATGTTAAAATTTGTAAGAGGACATTTCCTTACTCAAGTAATCTGCTCATGCATTTATTGGGGTCAATGCTTGCACCCTTAGTGATACTTCCCCTCTCTTTTCCTGTTAGGCTTGTGCAACTTTTCCAGAGGTGATCCTATTTCACTTTGCTACCATGTGAAAGGCTTCATTTAAACTTTGCATCCATATAGAATTTCTACTGACATAAGCTATACCACTCTACCAACATCATTCATTTTATATTCATGCTCTGAGAATAAATGTCTGAAGAGAGAAATGTTTTAGTGTAATTCCGTTTCAGGAACAAGACCAACTCAATCTGCAGAAGTTCTTAAATCACAAAATTGAGGTAGAAGCTGAAAAACAAAGAATCCTGCAAAAAACCAGCGTGAGGCCAGCTGACTTGGCAAGAGGAAGCCAACCTTGTCCATATTAGCCCACAAGGAAGAAACAGGCATGAACTGAAATGAAAATGACAAATTTTATGGCAAAAATACCAAGAAACATGTTTTGTAAGAGCAAAATAACCCTAACGTCTTGTGTTTCTCTCCCTCTATCCAGTAAACACTGAAGTTATTTTGATGTTAGAAAGTTACTAAGTTATTACTACTTGCTATACATAAAGAGTTTAAGTTTGACAAGGATAAGAGAAGATAGCTTAAGGAACTTCCTAACTCCCTTTCAGTTAAATTTTAATTAAACAGAAATTTAATAGCAGACTGTACAACACCTGCCAAGAGGGGCTCTGGCTAACTTTACAAATGTGAGCAAGGTCTAGAGCCACCATCATCAGCATGTAAATTCTGATTCAAGCTTAAAAATAAATTCAAGCCACCAATATTTAAGAACAATAAACCTTCCTGAAACCAGAATTAGTTTGCTATTGTAATGGATGTCTAAACATTTTAGACTTTTTTTAAAGCCAGCTATAACTAACTTGAGATTTTTTTATTCTCTGTACAGTACAAACCCAAGAAGAATTTAGTGATATGCACTTCTGGATATTCCAAGGAATTCACCACTAAGTGGAGAGTCAAGTGTACGCTACAGAAAGTTTAAAATAGCTGAGGCTACTGTCCTGTAAAGCAAGTACCACCCGTTCTCCCCTCTTTTCACATTTTTGAAATTACCTTTTCCACACTTACTCTTGTAACTGGAATCATGTAAAATTTGGCGGGGGGGCGGGGGAAGGGAGAAACATTTACTTGATGTGCAATTTTTTTTTCTGATTATTATGATAATAAAAGGAAATTACTTTCAAAATCTCAAAGATTGAAAAAGACTTCAACAGAAGCTTAATCTCTCACGCATGCAGAACTCTGGTATGACACTTCTTACGTCCACTTCAGAACCCAGTCTAGCCACACTTAATACTGCAAACTTATTCTTTTTTTCATTTGTTTAAAATTCTGTACAAATCTAGAAGCACGTTATGTAGCCAAAGTGATTATCCAGGTGTCTAGGAAGTCACATAAAACCCATAAGCATTGAGTAAAAAGCTGCCTTGCCCACAATCTCTAGTCAGCCACTGAAAACTGAGCTGGGTAGAAAAAACAAACTGTAAACCAAGCATTGCTCACCATGGCTTTTTCCAGTATTAGCAGGCCAGTGCCAAATATAATGATGTGACCTTGACACAATAATCCAAGTTAGTCTGCAGTGGTGAGGCCAGGCAGGCTTCCAAAATCACTTACCTTAACACTGGAGATCTAGCCCCATTTTAAATCAAACGAGATCATATGTATGAAGGAGAATGTTAATCATGCAAAATTATTTAATTCAACATTACTAACATTCCTGTTACCTTTGTTCTGCCTCTTTTCTTACCATCCTAAGTTCTGAATTTAAAATGAGAGAGTGGCATGTCATCACCTCTCAAAAGGAAAGAAAGAGCACAGTGTAAGACAAGGCTAGCCAGATCTTACCTCTGAGGTTTACGAATATCCCAGAGTCCCACACCTTCCTTAGAGTTGGCAGTAGCCAGTAATCTGGGTTCTACTGGATTGAACATCACACTGTGAAAGGCTGATGGGTAGTGTGCCAAGCAGAAGGGGTCTGTTGAAAAAGTTGACATTTCAGACATAAGAACAAACAACGCATAAAACTGTTCAATGCAATAAGTTCGGCAGCTTACTATGGAACCAGTATAACAATATCTGAAGACATGGAGGCATGTTCAAACCATTTCTCAAGCTGACACATCCAAAGCAATATAAAAACTGAGGTTTTAAAATCCACCCACGTATGTGTTACCTTTGTCAAAACATGGAAAAGGACACAGACTGGATTTCAAGACACCATTTTGCTTATGGAAGGTCGAGTTTAAAGCTAGCCGCTTAAAGATCAAGTATTTGAATCTTCATGTTCATGACCAAATGGTCATCTAACAAGAACTACACACGGGGGCGCTTCTAAAAGTTGCCTTAGCAATATACACCTGGAGGATTCCACAGCCATTGATGATCACGCAAACTGTAAACATAGCAGCAATTGCTTATACAGCAGAATAATATTACAAAGAGTTAAATAAGTTCGTATGGAAGTCAGCTCAAAGCAAGCTGCCAACCCTGCAGAAAAGAGTCCTGCCACCTCTTAAGTGCTGTACAAGCAGCTGTACAAGTAGACAAGAAGGGTGTTTCTCCTGCATAAAAATGTTAACAGTTGGCTTTTTCTGTTCACACACAGAGTTAAAAAGGTGCTCATCCAGACTCTCCCTCTCACCTTGATTAGTGTTACAAGACTGTTCGGGCTGCTACTCTGCCCTATTCATTCTGTCAAAACGCTGCTGCCATGAAGAGTGGGAAAAAGCCTTGACTCTGTCATCCCTCCCTGTATCTTTCTGCTAGCTTCATGGCTTTAGGCACAGCCTAATTCTCTTTGCTGTGTGTATCTTTTGTGGCATGCAGCCACCCTTCCACTCAACTTAAACAAGAATCAATGCCTATTTTGAGCCAGGGATTATGCCAGACTTTTTAAATTCACTGTTTGCTTTGATGTAACCACTGTGTTGTTTGGGAGACTCTTACTGCCCTAATTTGAGCCACTGTGTGCAGGCACATTTAGCCCCACAAGCACCTCCAAAGGTACTTAATTTCTTTCCTCACATCCCTCAAAGACATATTTTACATGGTTAAACAGATAACCCTCCCAAATTCCCAGTACCTTCTGAAACTACTGCCCATCAAACAATTGAGACAATTCTTCTACTTGGCCTGCCACATGTGTATCCTCCTTTTATTCTCCATTACAGCTTTTTGACACGGACTTTCCTTTTTAATATTCATTTAGCAGTGATCAAAACAAAGGTCTCTGATCATGGCTGAAGCTCCCTGGTGCTATTAATTGTCGTAGGAGGCAGAGGTAAAGGGAAGAACAGGAGCAAACTTTTGTTCTGCCAGCCTGCCCCAAAGCTTTAGAGATTGCTATCGGTCTGCCGGGAGCTCCAAATAAGGTTTAAAACCAAAACTGACCTTCTACATTTGCATCATCAAATCAGATCCCTGCTGGGACATAAGTGACTTATTAAAATTGCAGTCCCCACTGAGGAGCAAAGGCCCGCGTCAGCCGAGTGGAGAGACAATATCAGATTGCCAAGTAAAGGGGTTGTTTTTTTAAAAATAAACTTTTAATTTGTGTACGTTTGTCTAGTAAAATCATTGTCACTAATTACGGGTGTTTTCCCTCACCCCTTAATTATAAATAGCCTTTTGTTCTAAAATATCAAGAGTTGCCTTTCAGCCTGTCAAATTAAAGAGATTACAGGAGCTAAACTAATAAGGCACTGAATCACTTTAATGAAAAGTAGGGGGATTACTTTTTTTATTGTTCTTTATGCTCATTCATAATTGTAGCTCTCATACATCAGAGTATGAAAGTGTTTCTCAAGGGAGAAGCTCAACACCATCTCTAACAAAAATGAAAAGTGAGTTTATAAAAAAATACTGCATAAATCACTCAGCAGTGAAAGACAGGGAGAAACAGACAGGGAGTGAAACCCCTTTTCCAGCCTCTTTTACTGCACTATTTTAAACTACGTGGTTATTTGCAAGATTTTAATGAGCTGGCCACTCAAGGTAACTAGCTATACATAACACTGGCAAGCATAGTGCCTATTCCCGTGACAATACCATTGCAGAGAAGTGAATTACCCCAGTGACGAGCATTATATCGTAGTAAACATTGGCAGGGCTCACATAAATGCTGACTTAGGACTCCTGTATAAGCATGCAAAAGCCCTTGGTTTAAAAAGAACCTAAGACACTACTCCATTTTCACTGGTGCAGCCTTCTCATACAAAGTCTCAGCAACAGTAAAAGCAGTAGCAAGGTTTAACTACAACAAAGGGTAAACCTTATTTCATGCAGTTTCAGAAATGCAAAGCAGATGGGACATTAGCTTACAATACTGAGCAGCTTCATACAAGCATTTAAGCATCCAGTCCCACCAACAGTTGACATCCACTGTCAGCAACAGGTAGTTCTCCTAACAGACTGATCTTTATGGTGTGGCATTCAGGAGAAGGAAATAAAGCAGCATTTCACCCTTTCTAATTTGGAAGCCATATTCAGTGTCTGGTCACATCACTTGCATATTATAAAAACAGAAAGATAGGGATGAAGTGACACCCAGATTTATCAAAGGTAAATTAGTCACATCAGACTAATTTGATCTCTTTATTTGATAAAGTAACTGACCTTTTATACAGGGGAAAAGTGCTAGATCTAATGAGAACTAAATTCACATGTGGTATTAGTATCAAGTTTAGCTACAGGCAGTTGGGATAGCAAAGGATGTTGCATGGGGTACAAAACTGGCTGAAGGAAAGACAACAGTTCACTGTACTAGTAAGGGACTTCTGAGCAAGAGGGAGGTTATTAATGAGTTCCACAAAGAGATAGAAGAGAAATATTTTAATTAAAGTCTGTGATACACATATACTGAGTGCATGCATTGTTTTTCAGAATGTTTTACGAAAATTACCAGATGGGAAAGAGATAAGGGGTATCACAATTGCACAAGAGAATCAGAATTCACAGTAAGAATCAGACTAATGAAAACTGAATGCAGTGCTAGTGTATTTAGTTTCTGTTTATACAAAGGCAATATGCCTGGGGTAGGGAGGGCATCAATAAGCAATCTACTTGGCAGTATTCTGGTGGGCTTATCAAGACAGACCTAATTCTGGTTACTCATGTTCAGAAAAGCCCTCATGATAGTAGTGGCTCTAAAATACTCCTGTGAAACTATAAAGTGTCTTATTTCAGTGTTCATTTCCTAGCCAAAAAGGGACAGAATTGCAGTCTAGAAAGTTACCAAATTCACTAGGTATGAAAAAAGCTAATTCATTTAAGCAGCAGCCTTGACCCAACAACAAATGTGTACAAATTGCCACAAAGCACATAAGCTGGATTTCAGTGCCATAAACAAGTTTCCTGTAAGACCGGTAGAAACTATGAGTTGAGGCAATTGCATTTAATCAGCTTACAAAAAAGGATGGATGAAAGTTTATTTTAGAAGGCAGGGAACCAGATTCTGTACTCCCACAGATTGCTCAGCTTTAAATTCTCAGTTTTGTGTTCTATAGGATGGAGTAAACTCACAACTTCCTTTACCAGTGTATTATTTAAGTATTCATATACTGAAATTCAATTACTGAAGTATTCCATTCCAAATTTATGTAACTACAGGTCTAAACTTTAATTCCTCAGCCTTAAAACTGCAGCTGTAAAAACAGATTGCAGTGTTTTGAGAAGCTGCAGGTTTGTTACATAAGCCAACAGTATTCAGTTCTGTTTTAGAAAACAAGGATTGAAGTAATAATTCAACTTCCCTGTTATCACCTAAGGTGTCTAAGTCTCCATACCACCAGAAAACATTATGCATAAGAACAATTTTCAGTGACAAAGGAAAGCATATAAATAACTTTGGGAAATTACTCAAATCAAAACAACAGCTTTCTAAACATCCAAAAAATTTTTTATCCCAGGCTATAGACAAAAACCAAAACAAAAAGAATCCACATTCTTAACTGATTTCAAGTTTAGCAAGATGTTTTTACTGAAGAAACATGTTCTCCACTGCTTCTTTACTCAAGTTAATACCTGTTCATACCAAGTTCTATGCTAGCCTGCACTATATGCTAGTACTTTATGAAGTCATTTAAGACAGTAACACTGAACTGTAAAGACCAGGGCTTGCCTATTAGCAGCCACAAGAATTATGCCTTACTTTCACCCTTCTCCAATGCTTCCTGCCTCGACTGTCCCAGATAAACATAACTTTTCCCTTCCCTACCTTGCCTAAATTCTTTCTAAATCAATGATCTTTTCCATCTAGAGATCTCACCTCCATGGGAAGACTCTCGGATGTCCCAGATAAGAACCCGGCCATCATCTGATGAACTGGCAAAGATGTTGTCATTTACTGGGCTCACTGAAAGGCCGTACACTGCATCTTCGTGGGCGAACACATCCAAAGTCTCAGTGCTGGAGAAAAGACACACAGGATTATCATTCTTCCTTCTTCTGCTGTTGTTTTAAGAAGCAAAATTACTTACAGTTTAATCTACCTAGTAATACTTAGTGACAAGGTTTATGTAACTTCATAAGAAGTTTAATTAGAGTAAAAAACAAAGAGCCCATGTAAAGTGACCAAGATATCATGCTATGAAGAAAAAAAACCCTCGAACCAAACCCCACACATTAAAAGCTTCATAAACTGCAAGATGCTATGGAAATTGTCTTGCATTAGATTAAGGCTGGGAGGAGGTAATGGGAAAGGGAAAGAGGTCTTGGGATCTGTGAACTAAATTTACACTATTTAACATAAAAAGGAAAATAAGACAGAGTTCATTCTTTAATACAGGCTTCTATATCCTCCAAAACTTTGGTGGAAGCTCAAAGAAGCAACTTTTTAGCTGTTTTTTTAAACAAGTTTTCTTGGTTCTCCAGGATAGACCAGACCTTTATTTCTTCCATATAGAAAAAGCAGCAAAAGAGAACAAAATAAAAATAAGTCCCCACAAAGGATCTGGATTTCATCCATTCCCCGCCCAACAAAAAAAAAGCCCATTGTCCATTCTTTTCCCAACTTCTTAGATAATTTAAAAAGGAAGAAATTGTGGCATGGAGAGGCTAAAAGCTAAAATACCAAGACAGAATATTCTGGGGTTGTTTCATTTCTTTGTACACAAAGTATATTCTCTGAAGAAGTAAAGGGGGTTTGCCAATCTCCACACCTCACAGAAACTCCACCAAAGAGATCCTACATAAAATCAGTGTTTTGCTCACAGGGCAATCAATGCTCTTAGTGAAAAATCTACTAATTCTGTCTCATGGATCATTAATGGAAAGGACAAAAAAAGCAGGAACAGAAAAAGCCATTTAAAAGCATGAAAAAGCAGTTGATAGACCAAGTGTTATCATTCAACAAGACAGAGTACTCTTTCTATAAAAATCAGAATTCAGTGTGCCAGACTAGTAAGGTTTCTTTCAGAAGATCACACAAATAGCTTTAGAGGAATGAATTCTGTGTGCATTACAACTGGACTTAGTGTTCCTAAAAAACCCCTGATAACAAAAGCAAATTAAAAATATATACATATCAAAAAGACTTGTTAAAACATCTAAGCAAGACATAGCAGGAAAAAATGTGTTCTGTAGAAAATTGCTAAAGACAAAGATCTTGTAGAAGATTGAGAAGTCAGAACACAAAGACCAGCATCTAAAATTTTTATATTTCCCCACTGAACTACAAAAACAACAAAACCGGAACACCAAACAAAAAAACCCTCCCCCCCAAACCAAACAAAAACACCCACAAAAACCATGCACCCCCAAAAAAACCCTAAACTCCAAAAAAGTCAAGCCACAACAAGACCACCCACCAAACATAATATTTCTGAGAAAGCATTAGAAGAGTAGGATGAAGTTACTTTTGCCCAGCTCTCATGTAGGATTTATACAAGAAGTAGATAAAAGGTATGATGAAAGGCAGATGTACACTAATCAGTTCAATGCAAAAGGCTTTGGACAAGCCTAGCATGAAATATGTCCAAATCATGGATTCAGGCAACTCAAAAAAGATTTAAGGTTTTATATTTTTCTGTTCTTACATAGGTCTCTTCCTGCTTTTTCTTTATACTTGATTTTCTTGAGCTCAAGTTATTTAAACAGTCATTGCTTAAATCTGTATAAGTTATCAGTACAGACCAAAATTTTAACTTTGTTTTTTTTTCTACTTCAAAAGCAGTAAGCTCAAAAGACATTTCTAGAGAGCTCCATACCACTACTGTATTTAGTATATTTTGAGTAAGAGCTTAACCTTGATGTAGCACAACAAAGCCTAATTTCCAACTGCTTTGCAGTTTTGGTAAAAACTAAGTATCAAAATAAATATGCTTCACATTATTGTGGAGAATCAGGCAGCTGCAGCTAAAGTTTTAAAAGGTAGTTAGGTAGGCCAAGCACTAGCTATCTTAAATACAAGTCAGGTAAGTGTTTTGAGGAGCAAAACAAAAAGCCCATATGTGCCACAATACTTGTGTATGTGCCAGAATAATATGGCTCTGAAGCTACTCAGAACCTACTATATTGCCTGCAGGAGAGCATGTGTGTTTAATAACCAACCATTCTCTTTCCCAAGGTCAAAACGATGCAGAACCCAAGTGGTGAAAAAAATGGGGTGGTGGGCAATACTTCACTCCAGATATGAATTTAGATAAATAAAAAGCATGTTTCAGGATTAAAACACTATGCTCTTCTGCCAGACCATTAATTTAAAACAAAAAGTGCCTGCAGTGAATTGACATTAAACGACCTCTTGAAGCAGTGGAAACACAAGCTGTGTATTTACCTTTCAACGTCATGGAGAATAACTTGCTCATCATTGCCTATAAAGAGAAATATAAACACTTAACATCATGTTCCAGTGGTTAGAAAGCATAATAGTGAAAAAAACCCACACCCAATACTTTTTAAAAAAAATTATATTTTGAAAATAAAACTGAAGCAGAAAGAAGTTCCGTTGCCAAGTGGTCAGCCCCCTGCTCAGTTATGTGAAAGCCTCCAATGTGACATTTCCAGTCATGATTAAATGCACCAATCCATTCCATCTGCTACTGCTCAATAAGTAATTCTACTTAACTGTATTACCGATCATTGTTCAGTTTGAGCTTGAGAGTTGGGACATTTGCAGTAAAGAGAAGAATACTATATAAAGCAGTAGAATCCTTAACTCTCATGTGAATATACCTTTCTTCCTGCTCAGAGGATGCTCCATAAAATGATAATGGAAGGAGAAAAGAGATGCCATAAGCAAAATGCACTGAGCTCCCAGCTAAAACACCACCAGTTCACACAGTCCACGTTAAGAGTTCTGCAACCATTGAGACGGCAGGAACGTGACAGCAAGTGTAATTTCTTTTGTATTAACAAAAAACAAACCAAGTAACCGGACAATCATGTCACTTTTCTTTGATCACATTCATTAAATACAATGGAGGCTAACCACATGCATGCAGACTAAGAAGGTCACAGCTATAAAGTAACTCCACTGGCTCACACAGTGTTTTTCAAGCTATAGCAACAGAATATTTTTTTTTAGTCTCTGCACCGAATATAAATTTATCTAATTTGGCACCTCCTCTTTAGAAATATTTAAGGACATATTTATATTTCAGAAAAAAACCCAAACCAACAAACAAACAAAAAATCCCCAAACAAACAAAAAAAAACCCAGAAACCCCCCAAAGTCATATTTTTGCACTTATGTCTTTGTAGTTATGGTATCAAGTTGAAGCTTTCCTAATGTACACCAAAGCCAGAGGTTCAGAAGGAAAAAGATTTCATGTTATGATTTTTAGGTGTTCAGTTATTTTAATTTTCATTTTTCCCATACACATTTCAATTTGTATTCTGTCCCAACAGAATAAATATGAGAAAGTTTCTCTTTGACTAATGAAGTGTGAGATTTTTCTACATCTTCTTGGTCTTTGCACAGGCTCCTACTTAAATCATGCCAGCCTTAGATTACCACAGTAGCTCATCTTTTCCATGCTACAATAAACAAATCACTTGCGCATAAGCATCCTTTGATCATTAATTGCAATGGAAACTGCCCATTATACATTACAGGCAAGGTTTATACCTAGTAAAACTACTCTAGTGCCTATGCATTTCACCAGTGAAAAATGCAGCCTAGTTTCACCAGTGACAAAATTTCCTTCAGCAGACACTCCTCCTCCTGACTCTCCATACAGTATGAGCACAAGAATCATTCTAGATGCCTGGCTTCAGGCCTCTCATTGTCACGGGATTAACCTTCCCTTCCATCACAAGGTCCAGAATGGGAAAGAATGAAAGGAGGGGGTGTGTGGAATAACCACTACTTCTGTTTTGTGTGTGGGAGGAGAAGGTGGTGACAAAAATCTAACCACAAACTGCTTAGTTGCTTCTGGTAAGGATTCATCCCTGCAGAAAATGTCACTGCTGTTCAGCACAGTAGGGTTCCCACTTACAGTGTTTTACTTTAACACAGGAAAGTTCATTCTTCATTGAGAATAACTAGGTTGTAATTGTATATGCAATGCTCCTATTTATAATCTCTCCTCCTTTGATAACTGCAGTTACAACAACCAGAAAGACAAGAATTATCTGCCATTCCCTTCAATTATACCTGTGAGGATGAAATACTGCAGAGCACATACAGAGGAGCACAGTTAAGGTGGCCTAAACCCCATGTGTCACATCAGGCCTCTACAGAAACAAATTCTGTTCCCTATAGGTTTATTTCAGCTTTTCCTATAGCTAACATTAAATGCAAAAGAAAACCACCAAAAAAAAAAATCCATGCTTTACTAAGAGGGGATCTTTTATTTCAAATGCTGCTCTGCGCTCTGTGTCTTTGGACATAGAAGGGCAACAGTATTATTCTTCAGGGATGGGAACTTCCTTGGTATCCTGAGACACTTCTCCACACACTACATGCAAAACACTGTCCACTCACTTCCTGCCTTCCATTTTTGTAATGGCTACACATGGTGCATGCTACACATGTGCTCCTTCAAAGCAAAGAGCTTTGAAATTCCTTCAATGAAATTCAACTTGTACTGAAGTGGAAAATCCTTTCTCCTCTGCTACCAAGAGCTGCTTTAGGGAAAGGTCACCAGATCCTGTGTCATTAGTCACTGGCAGCTTTATTTACAGAATGGAGCTCTGTGCACCTTGTGCTAGTTTCCACACTCTAGTTTTTAGTGTTTTGAAGTATTCCAACTTCCATGATTTGGATACAACTCCAACTTCAGTACTGGGGGGGATGACAACCAATAGATCCCACAATTCTTTCAGACCTTTTACGACTATCCCAGAAATCATTGAGTGAATAAATATAGATAGTCCCATTTTACTGGCAGAGATAAAACAGATGGTACATCTAGGCCATGCAGCAAAATTACTCTTTACAAGGGATCCAAGAGTCAGGCTTGCAGCCCTTGCAGATGAGCTCTGCAAATCTTAGTGGAGCAGCTGAAAGAACTCCTGACTCCTCCAACGGAAATAATTTCTGGCAGAGGCACAGTGTGTTTATGCAAACTGGAGGAGGGGAAAAAAAAAAAGGGATAGAACAGCCAGTTTGTCTGTGCATCAGCTGTCACAGTTCATCTAACCTGACATCTGAGCAAAAATCCACCATAATCAATGATGTAAATCTCCAATTGCAGGTGTTAACTGCAGCGGCAAGGTACAGTCAAACCACTCGGCTGCCCTTCCTGTGAAAACAGTAGCCTCTGATAGCAGGGCCCAATGGACAGAGGGTTGAATTAGAAATGAGAAAATACCATCACAGCTGTTTCAGCAAGATTTAGCACAGTTCATTCTTTGAATATTCATGTATGGTTCCATTTGTCTGAATTCAAACTAAAGTAAAACAGACTCCAGCCCAAAATTTCATTGGACTCACTCATGCAGGTACATTCATTTGAAGACAGTGCGGACTGCTGTCTTTCCCATAAAAGAAGTAGCAGTCCACAGAATCAGAACACAGACATCGCTATTTGACATTTTTGGGATTTTATCTGCCTGAGAAGTGTATCTGAATCATTTAATCCTTAAAATTGACACCATCTTAAGCTTCGTCATACCTTTTTATTACGGGTTGTTATAGTTTTAACACAGCGTTGTAGGATGGGAAGCTTCCACCATTCACATGCGCTTCAAATCAATTTATAGCATTGATTTGCAGCTGATGAATCTTGGTTCAAAAAGGTAATGAAGGGCTCTGACCAAGTAGTCTCACAATATCCTAAAATAAGTCTAGCTGTATGTTAATGGACATACTGATGAAAGATACGAATTTCTGTCCATTCTATTATCATACCAGACAGAGGAAGAAGTACAGCAGAAAATCACTCTGCATTTTGAGCTATTGTGCCTTTTTCCTCTCAATTAGATTTTTCTCCTACCTCAACGTTTTAAAAAAAAAAAAAAAAATCAAGTGGTGAAACGAACCGAAATTCTAGGTATTATTACTCCAGAACAAGTACCTGCCCACTTTCCTTATATTCATTTTAACGCTGAATTAAAATTTCCATTTAAAAGTGGATTTATATTAAAAAAGATGAAGAATATCAAGGCCAGTTAGAGCCCAATGTGCGAACATCTACAAGGCAGCCACTTACCTAGTGAGGACTGAAATGGGGTCTGAAAAGTGATCCACCAATAGATGGCAATAGTCCTTCATTAGCCATCTCAGGGTGCATTAAAATCAGCTAGTAGCAGCAGAGACTTTCAAGCATCAGGCTTAAGTGCCAGAGAGGATGCAGGGTCTGCTCTCAGTACAGCTAATAGGGAATAATAAAGACCACGTTCCACAGTCTGTAGCACAAATAGGAGCAGACTGGACCTAGGATTCTCACGATAGCTCAAGACATGATGCGAAAAGGAGAAGCATGACAATTGAAAATGTTGTGGTAGCTAAAGAATTCCCAGTTCCCAAAGAATCTTCAGCTGCTGATTAAGGACACCTTCCAGATCCTGAGGGGACTATGGAACAGACCTTTCATGTGGGGCAGGATCTCACTTATGACTTCTACTCTAAGGCCTTCATAATGCAAACTCCTGTGAAATCAGGGTGCTCTTCCTTCCTTACCTCCAGAGAACACTTTTGTATTGCCACTATTGAAAGCTAGGCAGAAGATATTAGAATGATGCTCTCCTTTCAGCTGAACTGGTTTGACTCTTGAGTGGATGGCTTCTTCCATATGCCAAAGTAAGACCCGGCGGTCATCCCCTCCTAGAAGAAAGGAAATGTGCATTACTGCCCAAGTCATGTGTAAATTGATGTCAGACAAGTTATTTTACTCTCCAGTTATTCATAAAAGGCTTTGCTGAAACCCTAATTAGCATAAAAATTTTATACTTTGCAAGGGTTTGGATATATAGACAGGCATTTACATTAAGATGCCATGCACCTTACTGTGAGAATATTAATATTCAATTAACATTAATAAAACAGAGGAATCAGCAGGAAAAGTTTGTATGAAACAGCTGCCATTCTGCCAACATGTAGTGACAACCTATTGCAACCTGAAGACTGAGAATTTTACTGGTATGTAAAATTCTGTAGCAAGCTGTAGATTAATTACATGCCAGATCAACATATGCATGTTGGCAAAATGCTTCTACACCAACTCCTTGTTGCCAGCATCACTTACGTTATTCATGAAAGAGGAACTTTTTTCCCCGCTTTCACTGACAACTCTGTCTCCTCTAGCAGTCTTTGCAAAGCCTTCATGGCATAGGTTGGCTACAGGACTGGCATCTGGCCATAAACAGATTTTACTGAAGCATTGAGAAGTCCTTAGCATTCACAGTTATGTTATGCTTCTAGATCTGTAGGGGTGAAGACAGACATTTCTGAGGTGAACTCCTGACAAAGAGAATAACTGGGGGGAAAGTTCAACCCTGCCTTGCTTTACAGCTTGTTGTACTAATTCTGATTGCATCCCTAGGTGCAGTTCTCAGTTTAGAGCTCTATGCACAAATATAAGTGCTGCCTTCTCTGTCTGGTAAACGGTCAGATATGAAGTAACTATTAGACACTGTTCATGCTTTAATTATGTTGTTTATTAGGAAAAGAAAAAAACTCAAGATACTATTGTATTGGACAGCACTCTCCAAATCAATTTTAGATGCCTGTAAAAATCTGAATCAAGCTTCAAGTCAGACTCAAAATATTTTTGGTATCTGTCTTTAATAACAAAAGGGAATGGCATCACAAGTCAAAAGTGCCACTAGAAACATGCTGATTTCATTTAAAACATTTGACTGCTTCTTTGCACAATCAAAAGCATAAACTCAGTGCCTTCTGAGCTGCTATCCAGAAAGAAAGAGGCATGAAACAGAGACAAAAGGGAACTGAAATAAATTGGTCTGCAGTTTACTTCAAGAAGTAAAATGTATAGAATTCGTAACTACTGTTAATCAGATTTCTTAAAACTTTTCACATCATATGATGCCATTAAACTCAGTTCCATGGGAAAACTTCTATGTCAAACATCCTTTAAGTTAACAGTCTCTCAGCCTTTAAGCCTCCTAACAGATTTTATGACAATCACTTTGATAGACAGTACAGCTGCATGTCATGCTCACCCATGCTCCATGAAATTTATTGTGTATTCCTCCTCCTGATTTTGTACTTTACAGAGCAAACAAGTAATAGACAATAAAAAGATCTGGGATGGATTTGATAACTACTGGGAATAAGAATAAGATGTGATGTGTCCAGAAAAACTCATGGTAATTTATGGTCAACTAAAGCGATGCAAGTTTAGCTTCCTTTCTGTCTATAAATAGGAGAGAAAGTTGTATTTGCACCCTAGTGATTGCAGATGAGCTAGTAATAAGGAGACATAGAAATGCATGACTGCTGAAACATATGACCACACTAGTCATGCTAAAATCAAGAAGTGATTGTCACACCTGAAGTGGTTACTTTCCAAAGCTGCCAACGGTCAAGTCTTAAAGTTATCTCTACCTGGCAAACAATTTAAGCAACATTTAAGGCTGGTGAACACCAACATTGCTTCTATCAGACTATATTTATTGTCTTTCAAGACTTCTATAAAAGACATTTCAGGGCAAAACATAACAACATACTGTTATTAATTGTTACCATAGCAAACCAATTTGCAAAACCACTGCAGTAAGTCTACACATCCTCCTACCTCATAGCACAGCCATCTAGGTGTCTCACTTTAACAGCAAAATCCTATTCATTTCCACTACCCACCTAATCCAGATACAAACAAAAAATAATGAAGAAACCCAAAGACAAACATTACTGTGGTTTCCAGCACACACACAGTATGGTAAGGGATAAATTGCAACCTTTGCAGAAAAATTTTTGACAGTGTTCAAAAGTTGCCACTACCTTCTTTTCTATAAGTTCTGTATGTTCTGTAAGTTTCTATATGTTAGTGCCTGCTTCCTCTGCTCAGCTTAGAAACAACTCTTCCTACTGAATCCAAATGTCTCTCTCTTCCCAGACACCTGGATCTCCATGAGACTTTGGTACAAAGGGCCCCACTATTGAATATCCAATACTCCAGCAGTCCAAGAACTATGTTTGCCTTGGTGGTGGCATGTGTTCCACAGTTTATTTTAGATGCTCCCCACACTCACACAGTTCTGTCCTTTCTCCATCTATGTATTGTCTTGCGCATACTTGTCTTTGAGAACTTCTACACCCCTGTTTCACACCTCATTTTAATTCCTCTCACACCCCAGTGAGACAGAGAGGTTTAATAAAATGATAATGCTAACTGGGTTGGAAGTGTGTTCCTGTCTAACTCCAATTCAGCTATTCCAGAAATATTTCTGATGTAAGGCCAGTTCCACCAGAAAGAAAAAGCCTCAACAATGTGTCCAGTCACAGAGGAGGATCTGTGCCAGAAAGCCATTTTGCCAGCCTCCACATCCCCACACTACAGAACAAGTAGTATTAAATCACAGGCAAATAAACCCAAGAAAAGGCAAGTCTTATGTGACTGAAACCAGGAGAGGTGCAAACCAGCAAATGCAGTCTCCACTACCAAAACCTGAGTCTTAGAAGTTAGACTAAGAGGTAAGAAAGGAGGGAGGTATACACATATGGACAGGTATACAGGGAGACAGCAAAGAAAATGTGAATACATAGAGCTTTTACACTCTAGAAAGGAACCATGATTCATCAGACAAAGCATACGCACATTATGCAACATAAATTGCAAGTGACAGAACTCTTAAACTCCAGGCCTACAGCATTTGTTCTGTAGTTGATCAATGAATGCAGATTGAGAGGCTTTCAGTTTACAGTGGATTTAATGTGCACATACACCAGTTCTCCAACACATGATGCAGAAGCCACTCAACACTTTTCAAAAAGCACTGGACGCACTGCACAGGCTGGTGACAACTAGGCAATGCTCCCCAAAAGAGAAAAACTGCATGACAACGGTACGTCCTCGACGCAATACAGAGCATATACCAAGAGCAACAGGCTTACTACACATCTGGGAAACCTGGATATATGGCCTCCTATGAAAATACCTTAGGCACCAGAGCTCCACGTGTGGATTTTCTAGGAACTGAAGCCCCACATAAAGTCTTGAATTTGTAATTTTTCAGTTCATGGTGTCAGAAGTAATACGTTTCACATCTACAAAGTGGAAATAGCCTCACTTCCATCTTATTTTGCCAATTCTGTTTAGGACTGCATGACTGACAATTTGAAAAGTAGAAGCTTGTGTTACCCAGCTAAGAATCATACAATGCCATTCTACAGTTACTTTTCAGAAGGGAACCACATTTTAAAAGATGTAATTAGACAAGTACTTCAGTGTTCATTATGGGTCTAACCTGCTTCTACATTCAAAACCAGACAGGAAGAGATGTCAGACTAAAGAAGTGTTTGTGGTCAGAGAGGTTGGAAATTTTATCACCTTCCCATATTATTCTTGATGTAAAGAGCAGTATTTTTTTTTTCCACTAGCACACATAAATGAAAAATACATAAACACACATTTCTTCTCCTGCCCCAAGTCACTGAAATACTTTGCTAATGCTTTGGTCCTTCTGACTAACGGTGATGAGGGACATGAAGAGACAGAGGATTAAGGAATTCTACACAGAAAACACATAACAGAACATATCTAAAAAAGAAAGCTTGCATTTCAAATCTTGGGATAGTTATCCTGAAACAGAGTCTTAAGTAGACAAACACTTCATGTTCACCTTTGACACTCTTGTAGTTCCTGATGACCCAAAGTAAACCTCCCAGAATAATTAAAAGCATCTTGTCGTCTTCATGGTTTGCCCACTTCAGAATCGTTTGCGCATGCTGCACACCTCAAGAGTCAGGGGCCAGGGTGGGGTGGTAGAAGGAAGACTCCCCCCCAAAAAAAGTTTATCATTTGTTTTGGATTGTTTGTTTTTTGGGGGGGTTTCATTTGGGTTTGTTTTGTTTTTAAACTAGCACAAACACTAAAGGTTGAATATGCCTATTCTAGATAAGTGTACAGGTCCCAAATGACTCAGCACAAACACTGCCTCCACAGTTCCTAAACAAAGCATTCTAGTTTTGCCCTGCTTTTGGACTAGTCCTTCCCAATCTGGTTACCTTCTAGATAGGTAATCACTGCATTCATACACAATTAAATTTGTAAAAACAGTCTACCTCACAGCAACAGTGGTCTACCTGTAGTCCAGGACTGTTCTTATTAGTCCTAAAATAGTTTGAAGGGGGCCAGAACATACCCTTGCCAAAAGCGTATCTAGTCTAAACAGTATCTGCACAGCTCATAAAACACACTTGAGCTCTTGTGTGCTAACAGAAGTGCCTCAAAACACACCAGTGGGGACGAATCACCGAAAGATCGGACAGTATTTCAAGAAGTTGATCACTTACTTGACCCTGGCCATGGGCAAAAAGCCAGACTGTGTCAGAATTATTCCTAGCAAATGTGTGTCTAGTTTGTTCTTAAAAATCCACTACTGATGTGGATTTCACACCCTCTTTAGGCAGCCTATTTCAGAGCTTCATTATCCTTGCCATTAGGCAGATTATCTTAATATCTAGCCCGAGGGTGCAGTTTGACGTTACATATAATCCCACTCCCCCTTGCCATGTGCTTCTGCTATTTTCCCTCTTATTGAATTCAGTGGTGATGCAGCCAGAGGGGCAAGTAGGTTAAAGAGTCTGACAGTTGATTTTTCTGTCAGGTCAGCTAAAAAACCTCTCCTTCCCTATTCCTTCCGCCTTTTCAGATGCTTCCATCACACCAGTTTATGACTTTAAGCTACAGAGGAGCCACATTACAAACAATGGAAAGGAGAAATAAGTGAATGAACTACAGGACTAAAGGGAAACATAAGATCAAACAGCATCCTAAAATCTTCCTTCCTATAATTTAAGGCCATTTCTTTGTCCTATTCCCAGTGGACAGAGTTTACAACTTATATAACAACTTTATATATTAAAAACATTTTTATGCAGCTTAAGACTTGCATCTCTACTCAGCTTTTCTTTCTGTAGACTAAATGGACCCATTTCTTTCAGACTTCCATTTTCTAGACCTCTGATCACTCTTCATACTCTCTTCTGAACTTTGTCTAGTTCAGCCACATCTTCTCAAAGTACAGCACCCAGAACTGAACACAGCACCCTATCTGAGGTCCCAACAGCACCAAATAATGCAGGATTGCTTCACATGCTTTATCATGTCTGATGATATTTATGTTGTGATCTACTAACACATTTGGATCCTCTTCTACATGACTATGGTCTAGTCTCCATAGTGTATTTGTAGAGTTCACCATTTTTAGTCACATGCTGTAGCTCTCATTTGTCCCTATCAAACCATATGCCATTTTTTCCAGGTATTGTCTCTTAACTTTAAGTTCAACTCTTATCCTCTGAAATTATTGCTTCCTTTTCTGGTATCACCTTTAAATTTTATAATTTCTCAGACATTAATGAAAACATTGCCTAGTAACTGGATCTAAGATCCCTCCTCAGACAGAATTCTGCTTGACACAGTGAGACTAAGATCAAGACTACCCCTCTTTAAAACATACTTGATACATAATCCCCTTAATTCAGAAGTAATATTCCACTACCTTTGCTAAAGTCACCTCATTCCCCTGTTTAAAGTTCATGCTCCATCAGACTTACATGGCAACCAAATGACAGATAAATTTCCAGTACTTTCTTGCATTCCTACAAATTTATGATCATAGAAGAGCAATTAATTTTTGCATTATCTGATGAGGGAGGAAGCAGCTGAGAGAAAAAGAACATACACATGGATTAAGTAAGCCTCTGATTACACTACTTCCCAGAAGTTATCTTGAAAGTGCAGTTTAAAGTGGGGGGGGGGGGGGGAAAGTGGGAGGTTCTGAAAAAGATACTCATGTTTGTAAGAGATAGCAGTCATGAAAAATGACAGTGAGATAAACAAACAGGAGAACATATCCACCAAACTTGAGGACAGGAGGAAGACACGGACTAAGTAAAGATGATTTTTAAGAAGTTAAATTGCACAAGGAGATGCTTGACATATCTGAGGGAAGAATTCAGTTGCATATCATTGCATGGTGAACTTAATTTCCATGCACAGACAGTCATGTGTTTCTCAAACTGTTAACAGAAAAATACCACCACCTAGTACACAAAGTATTGCAAAGAGACATTTTGTCTAATGAAGTCTTTCAACTCCATCCAGCAGTGGGCTAATTTCAGCCCACTTACACATTTCTTACATGTTAAGCTTTCCTCTTCCCTTGTGTCATTCTACAGATAGGTCTTTTCTACTTGTCACATTGCATCCTCTCCTGAGCATCCACCTCCTCCTTTCATTTCTCTCAATTTTCTTTAATTCTTGTCCTTAAGCCTGTCCTTTCTTCTAGCACTCCTGCCCCAAATCATTAGTGTCTCTCTTTCTTTCTCCCCCTCTCTAAAGTGAGACTTTGAGTTCCATACAGTCATAGAAAAAGCCTACAGACTGGCCCCCAACTCAACCTGTTGACCTCAACTTCTTTTTACTTGAAAACTTGGTTAGGAATAAAATTAATTATTATTAAATGTGCAGTCTCCAATACAAGATTTGATTTAAAGAAGTTAAGATACCAAAAATTTTCAAACATGCTTTCAGAAGGCCTGCTGAAGCTTGTCTATGCTGCAGTTCTCTCCAAAATCCTAACAGGAAAACTATCTGGAACTGTAATGTAAACCCTGTTTAAACAGTTTGAAATGTTTACCGAAACAGTAATCATTAGCCTTACAGACTTGCTTCTGGGAGAGATATCCAAAAAAGAAGAAAAAAAATGTGGGAGAGATATCCAAAAAAAACATTCCAGCCAACACTGAGAACAAGCACTAATTTGGATGCAGGCTAGCTTTTAAATGGCACCTGTACAGCCACCACAAATACACTGTATCAGCTGCAGTTAAAACAGATCTAACAAGGTCTAAGTTGTTAATAAGTCAATTTAGCTGAAGCAGACTTCTCTAGGTTAAGATTATACATATTACTTAAAACGGAATGACTGCAAAGGCTGCTTGCCCTCTCCCTTTTCACACACTCCAATATCCCTGTTAACTCTCTTAGCTGCAATAAGCACAGATGGAAGTATCTAACATCTCATCCTTACCTCAGCACACTGACTATTTTGAGGGAGGAGAGACCCACATGCCATCTATTCTAAGGCTTTATCTGCATTTGGAAGTCTTCTGAAGCAACTCTTCTAGAAAACTCCAGATTAGAAGCAGCTTATACTCTTCCCTTATCTTTCATCTGAGCTCTCCTTCTTACTGTTTTTTCCTGCTTTTGCTATTTCTCAGAGTTTCAAGATTAAGTATGACCTTAAAAAAAGAGTGTAAATTTTAACAAAGCCTGGGCTTACGATAGCAAGAAATTTTAAGAGAGTATCCATAAATCTTCTGCCTTTTAAATTTCTTATTCTTGAAGGGAGAACAAAGCACCTGCCTGCTGTTATGTCACATAAAGCATTCTAGATCTTCTGGTCACAGATAATGTAAAACTTTGTTAAAACAGTTACCACAATTAGAGCTCTTAATTTTCTCAGGGCATCAATGCAAGGTCAGCCTTAAGGTAGTCTGTTCTTAATTATCCCAAATTTGTGCACTGCTAGCACATGTAACTTAAGTATCCTCTTCCCAACCTTGCTTTTTTTCTTGCTTCCTATTCATTTCATGAAATTTAGGACAGTAGAACTCTAGTACCATTTCTGTCTTACATACTGAGGAAAAGCTTAACCCCTATAAACATTCTGTAACTTCAAGAGAAGCTATGGAATTGAAAAGTGGACATAGTTTGAAAGCCTTCCTTTTACCTACACTTCTTTAGATGTCCATGTGATGTGAAATCTGCCTCCATTCTCTCACTGCACCTACCTTGACTCAGGCAGTCTGGACAATACTAATTCTTAAAGTCCTTTCCAGCTCTCAACTTCTTATGTTTCTACCTAAAGAATGGATGTCAACATAGATAAGTGCCTCAATGATATGGCAAGACCTGAAGTGCCTCACGAGGCTTTCTTTAGCAAGAAGAACAGAAAACACCAAAGGTGTTTCCACCACTTATTATGGAAAACAAAAAAAGCAACAAGAGACACACCTGCACTCTCTGTAGGAGTCTGTAAATTAGAAAGACATAGCTTGACTTCATACTGGAGAAGGACCAGTACTAATCAGCATGCCAACGCTAGCACATCAGAGAACTTTAGAAGAGATTAATCAGCATTCCCTTCCAACACACACACACACGCACGCGTGTGTATATATATGTGTGTGTGTGTATAAATGTTTATTCACCAGATGAGATGTGCATCCATTTAAGAGTTGCACATGCATATAGATAAACATATCTCTGACAGTAACACTGAGATCCTTCATGGACACCTATTCCAGAAATCACTGGACTTGTAAGTTTCTTCAGGTAAGAAACTTAAATTTAGAAATGTATCAGTGTATCATGCATATCACTGATCATACAATGATCAGTGTATCAGCATCCACATTGTGTTCATAAGGTGTGCTTATTCTGCCCTTGCTTAAAGAAAACCAAACAGCCACAGTAACTTTTTATTGAATCCCTGTTTTATTTCTGGAGTTTTTACCGATACCTTTGTGCAATAGAGCCACCTCTGCCCAGAGACCACAGCAAGGCAATAAGCAGCCCTCTCAGCTGTGCCCTCGCCACCTTCCTCAGCAGCCCTGTCGCTATTTACAGCCCACCAGAGGCTAGCCAAGCAAAACCGAGACCCTCTTGCCCCTCCCCAGCCCTTGGCTGGCAACCACGCCGTCACCCCCTTCCAAGCGGAATGACCACTCTCAACAAAGCTGCTACGGCCTGATGCCAAGGAACTCTGCCATTCCCCCACCCACCAGGGAAGGAGCCCTAGGAACAGCAGCCCAGCCCCGGGGGAGGTAGCTGCCGGCAGCCCCCGCTGCCAGGAGGGCAGGGGAAAGGCGGCCGTTCCCTCCAGCCCGCTTCGCCCGAGGGCGTGGGACGGCCGGGACGCGACGCTCCCCCAGCCCGCGGCCTGCAGTGGACACGGTGCTCAAGCGGCTAGGCCGACCCCGAGGCGGCGCGGCACGCCGCGGACGGGGCAGCCCCCTCCCCGCCGCCCCGGAGGGCTCTGGCCCCCTAGCAGCGGGGCGCGCGTTACCCCGACTGGGCGGGAGAGGGGCGCCGCGGCCCCGCAAGGCCCCAGTCCTCGGGGCGCCGCGCCGTGCCCCGCGGCGGGCGGGATAGGCCCTCGATTCCCCGGCCTATCGCTAAAAGCCGCCCGAGGAGAGCGCGGCCTGCAGCGGTCGGCCAGGCCCGGGCCTCAAGTTGCCTCCTTCCCTCGCGGCCCCTCCGAGCCTAGGGGCGGGGAGGGAGGAAGAGGCACCTGCGCCAAGCGCCGCTGGGGTGGGGGCAGGCAGGCAGCCGGCCGCCGAGCCCCTCCCCGGCGGGGGGAAGGGGTCGCAGAGCCTTTTCCCCTTTCTCGGTGTCGCAGCTGATGCCAAGCTCTCGTCTCCCTTCTACCTGACAGCATCCCCCCACCCCCGGGCAGGCCACCGGCGGGGACACGGGAGCTTGAACCCAAAAAACGTCACCACGAAAATACTCCCCTCCCGACCCAAAACGCGTCCTGCTAGGGGAGGAAGGAGGAACAAAACAAACCCCTGCTCCCCTCCTACAAAAAATGATGGGGGAGCGGGGGGTGGTGGTATCAAAGTGACCAGTCCTTAAATTTCATCCGGTTCCCCGCCCGCCACCGAGCGGGACCACGGCCTCAGCCGCCACCGCCGACCCCCGCCCACCCCAGGGCACGGTGCTGACAAATGTCACCCGCCGCCCACAATGCACGCCGTGCGCTTCCCCCCCCCCATCGTCGTATGTGCGTGTCCCCCCAAAATAAAAACATCTCCTCTTAAGGGGCAAAACACGCGAGCCTGCAAAGAAAGGGGCGCCCCCAGCTCCCACCCCCTGGAAACACTCTCGTAAAAACTTTGTCCAGGGCTCCCACTCCCCCAATAATAGTAGAATTTAAAACCTGTCAACCATTTTAGATTTCTACTTGGGAAACATTATTCCCAGGCACCGGTGGGTTTGGGAAATGACTCCTGAGCGCCGCCGCGGCTCCCCTCCCCCCAGGCCGCGGGGGAGGCGGCCGTGGAAGAGAGGAAGAAGAGATGCTTTTTGAGGAGGGGGTGGCGGGAGGGGGCGAGGGACGGGGAGCGTTCGTTTTACCTGAGACCAGCCACTGGCCTCCGTTGTTGGAGAATTCAATGGCATTGACACAGCCGAAGTGGCCCAAGAGGTCCTTCTTGTAGAGGTTCCTGCAGCCCCGCAGGCGTCTCCGCTGGAAGTCCTGGGTGAGTAGGGGGTCCCCCTCCAAGCCCCGCTGGGACAGGAACCCCACCACCGACCGCATGCTGCCCCCCCGGCTGCCTCTCCTCTTCATGCTGCCGCCTGCGCTGCTCCCCGCCGCTCCTTCCCCCGCTGCCGCCACCTCCCCTCCCCCGCTTCCCCCCTTGTTATGGTTATGATGATTTTTCTTTAGCCAGCCATGGCAGAGAGGTGTTAGACACTCCACCGCTTCCTGATCCCGCTGGCTCCTCCCCACTCCCCTCAGCAGCTGATCCTCAGCTGCAGCCCGCGCCTCCCCGCCGCTCCCGGCTGGGCTCTAACGTCGCGCCGCCGCCTTTTAACTCGCTCCTGTAACGGCGCGGCGGGATGGGGGGACGGACGGACACGAATAAATTGGTAACTCCGAGGACCTAGGGGAGGACGCTTCCCGCCGCCATCACTACTGCTGCCCACAGCCGCCTTGCACTGCCCTGTGTGAGGGGTGGCCCGGCCCGCCTCCCCTGAGGGGCTTGTTACCGGCCCGGAAGGGCAGCAGCAGCGGGCGGGCTGCTGCCGCCGCCGCCGCGGGCGGGCGTGGTCCCCGAGTGAGGTGAATGGGAAGGGACCTCTTGGGAGCCGAGGCGGCCCGCCGTGGGGTGCGAGGGGTGCCCCGCGGGGTCCTGCGAACAGCTCACGGGAGGGAGGATGGGGGAGCGAGAACTGCCCCAAGTGCATACTGTTTGCAGTGGGGATATGCCCTCCGTAAGTAGTGAGTGCTTTCTGTGGCATTTCCAAATACTATGTCTGTAGAGTTTTGTTGATATTTTTTTTTCGTATAAGTTTTATGGGGCTCTCTGAGGTTTTATTGCTTGCTCTCTCCTGGTCCTAGCCGAGCAACACTGAAAATAAGAGGGTTGCCCCATCTCAAGTAAGTAGAGCCCTCTGCAGTCCCAGAAGACTGTCAGAAATACAAATGGATTTTCTTCTCTTACCCTTCATTATCAACAAAACTCCTAAAAGCAGCCAGCTAAGCAGGTAGAACTGATCTGTGCTGCCCTTCACCATTTTACAACACCCTAACCTGTGTGTTTGTGGCAAAAAATTTCTTCCATCTTTCACAGGACCCTGTCCCCCGTGTGACACCTGATGCTGTGTAAGACACACAAGTGTCATTCAAAGAGTAATGGCCCTGAGGCGCAGCATGTAGCCCCCAGTCCCACCTTGCAGTGCCTGATCGTGTACTCCCTGCACACGAGGTTCCAGACCTGCGGCCTGAAACTTTCGGGTCTGTATTTCCCAGCAGGTGCAGGTGAACTCATTCAAGTAGCTCAGGAAGATCTAGTTTTCAGAAGGTGAGGAATTAGCCTGACAGTCCTGGCCTTCCCAGTGTGGAACTGCACCTGCTGGGAATTAGGAGTTTCCAAATGTTAAAACAAGCAAACAAAAAAAACCCTTCCTGACATAAACTGTGGTGTGGTACCATTACTGGATATTGTTAGACTGCTGCCATGTTCCAGTGACAGCTTCTCAGTAGAAACTGGAATTGTTTTGTTACAGAAAGTCAATTAAATGCTTTGGGATTCTTCTTGGCTAAAGAACATGAAATCCATAAACCATGCTTCTTAACTGACAACGCTACAGCGTTACTTCTAACATATAACAAAAGAAAATAACAAACTTTTCACTTCTAATCAGAATAAAAAGATGTAAGAAAATAAAAAAAAGGTAAGACATTTCTTACATTTCAGCTTTGTATAGAACTCTTTTCCATATGTGTTATCAATACACATTACTGTGTAAGTATCAGAACTTAAGGTGTAATAATAATGTGTGAGGAATTTCCAGACACAGTCTGTTAACTGTTTTCTGTTAGAGTTATAATTAACAATGTTAATATTGAAGTGAAAAACAAGAACGCCTAATCTTTTCTGCATCTGAGCTTTATGAAGATTTTTTTTCTAGTTACAGTGGTTGATGGCCAACTATTGCTATATAACATGTCTAGCAAGCCTCAGTATAGAGACGCAAAGACCCTGTCCATCATGATTTGTGTTTATTGCCTTAGCTTCAGAGACAGGTAAATTGTACTGGTATAAATCATATTTTATAGCTCTTTTGCCTGCATGCCATGAAATTCTGTGCAATTACAATCGGTAACTGTTGCTCACTTCTGAATTCCCAGCATAGGTAACTAGCACTAGTTTTCTACCTATAGACTCTAAACTGACTCCATCAGTTTGTATTCCATTCTCTCCCCTATAATTTTCATACTGCTCATATTGCCATATGGTCCAAGAGCCTTCCAGAAATACTTTATGGAATCACAGAATGGTAGAATGGTTTGGGTTAGAAGGGACCTTAAAGATCGTCTAGTTCCAACCCACCTGCGATAGGCAGGGATACTTCAGGTTACTGAAAGCCTCATCCAAACTGGCCTTGAACACCGCAGCTGTCACTTTTGTCACACGATTCATTTTCTCCTCTTTCTTAATGTATTGTTCAGGTTGGATATTTTTTGGTTTCTGTATTGAAATAAATAGGTGTAGGAGCCTTCCATTGGAAATGCAACACAAGAAAATCTTTGGTGATTTTCTCCATGTTCTGGATACAGTCTCTAGGAAAGCTATGTACTTACTTGGACAAATAGAAATAAAATTACTTCTTAAACTCACAGCACCAGGATTTTCTGGAAACGTTTAACTGACAGGTTTTTTTAATCATATTTGTAAGCAGTCGTAAAGAAGATAACATTGTCAGAATTTGAAAGTGAAATAATAGGAGACTGCCAACCCTTTCTGCTAATGCAATATTATCTCACATGACCATATAGGTTAGAAAAAAAAAGTGTTGGTAAGCATTCTTTTTGCTCTCTGATTCCTTTGTTTGAATTATTGTTGAAAATATATAACACCTCAGGAAATTATCATGACTTATACTGGCAATATTTTCCTTTGAAAATAACATGCTGCTGTGTTAATAATGTCAGAGTGCTGTAATCTCTTCAAAACACAAACACTGTTGGCCCAAGTCGGCTGAAGTAGCATCAGTGAAGCATCTTTTTCTGCTTTAATAGAAACCTTCCACAGCTTGGAATGGAATTGAGGTATGGACAGTACTTGGTCAAACAGATTGAACTTCTTCACATTACCGTTCTGTTGGACATGTTAGCTTAGCATGCTGGGTGCTGTACTGAGAGTGTTTGAATGTCACAGACCAAAGTGGATTGAGCCTGGCCAGACTCAATAGGCAGAGTAAGTCAGGGTCTGTACATACTCCTTGAGTTGCTTAATTCTGTAGGACGTTTATAGTCTCCGCCATGCCTCAAAGCAGCATGAAATAAAGCACACACAAAAAAAAAGTTTTGGGATTTCAGCAAGTGGACAACAGAGAGGAGTCAACTGGAAATTAAATGGGAGATAATGAACAGGGCGGTGACATTTCATAGATGCTCTTGGAAATGAAGATAGGTAAATGATGCAGTACAGCAGAGGGAACTAGCAGAATGCTTCCAACAGAGAAGTGATGTTGGTCAGAGTAATGATATATGTAAACAATCCTGGGTTGTGGTTTCAGCATTGCTAATTCCAGAGCTGTGCACAGCCCAGTCTCCCAGCAGTACTAAATTGATCTGGATCAGGTATGACCATGGTGTCACATTGCTCTCACATTGGCTTCTGCCTACGCTACAGAGTTTTTGTTCTGCCTCTGGAAGGACTGACAAGACAATACCTGATCTGGTTTTAATGTCTGCTGGTACAAAATTATCCCACCAACATTTTTTCTAAACAAATTTGAATTGGCAGAATGAGTTAAATTGCATTAGTGGTTTCCATTTGATGGCTGTGGCATATCTGATCGTTAATAGGAGGCCTACAGTCAGCTTTACTGTATTGTCAGATCATGGCATTTACAGCAGTTAATGGCTGTTGTTTTACTGTGTTGGTTAATGCTGGAGGGAGAGGTATTGGGGCAGTCTAGGTATGGAAGCAAGAGACCTAAACGAGGGTCTTAGCTGCATGGATGGATCAAAGGACTTTGTCTTAGAGATGCTATATAGAAGTCTAAAATTTAGATGTACCTTGGGTGCTAGGATCTACAAAGAGGTTTCATTCAGAGCTGACAGTTGATATACAAACTTGAGTGGCAGGTAGACTGGTGATGTTATCCACAGATATACATGAAGAAGATAGTAAGAGGCCTTTCAGAGAAGAGAAAGTACTGTGTTCTAGATCCGCTGAGCTTTAACATCCTGCTAGTCATCCATGTAAGAGGGAAAAAGGCTATGATTTGAGTTTGGGTAGAGAGAGATAGATCTGCCTCTTTCATCAGAGGTGTAACTCATCTGCAGAGAGGTGTTACTTGTATTTCAGATGAGATAACTCAGCAATAATGTGGGAGAATAAAAGAAAACCAAGGATAGAGCTCTGTGAGACTCTGTCAAAGAACACTTTGAAGGAAGGCTTAAATAGGTAAAAGGAAAAGATTTTAAGTGAAGCATGGTTGATAGTGTCTGGCCAGAGAGGATGAGGTTTAAATACTTTTTTCTGAGCTCTGATGAACCTTTGAATGGCTTTGGTTACTCCAGAGTGGAAATAGAGAAGTTTGGACACTGATAGTTGGTTGTCTATGGAATGAGTCTAGAAGTGAAACAGAGAGCAAGCAGTTATTAGAGAGGAAAGCGGGGATGACTCAAGGCTTTTATTGGTTTGTTTATACCTTTTTTTTTAATTTTTGAGGGGAAATAGAAACAAAAGGCAGGTAAACCAAGAAGACTATGTCATGTTTTAGCCATATCATTTTTAAAAATAATTTTGTTTGTTGACTTTATTCCCTCTAGTGGAAAGTAGATGGCTTCTGGGCTTTTCTCCTTTTGCTTACTAATTTCACAGACCAGAAAGGTGGGAAGAACAAGCATTGTTCTCTTGAACATCTCCCCATGGGCCTGTTCAGCTAAAGATATAGCTTTAACATGCAGCTGAGCCAATCTAGTGACTTGTGGCCACTGAAAGGTAGCTTTCTTTTTTGTGGCTCTGTGTTCTGTCCCTTTCTTTGTGCTGGTGCTGCTACTCATTGGACCTGCTTGTCTCTGGTTTTACTGAGTTCATTTGGCTCATGCAAATGCCCCAGTGAGTGCCAAAATCAGCACAGGCAAGTCAAGAGTGCCCAGCTGGGAGTGGAGTTTTGGGAGATGGGGGGTATTACCTTCTCAGCAGCCATGAACTGTGAGGCCAACTTATCGTGCCTTCTGGAACTGAACCACTGGGGTAAGTTAAGCAGCTCTTCAAGAGACGGAATTGTGAAATTCCTCTCTGTACCTACCTAAGCAATGAAAGAGTTGGCAATTAATGCAGAATTATGTTGTTGATGATGAATGTTAATACAACTCATCTCATGGGATCAATCTGGCAGCTCACAACTCTGAGAGCAGATTTTTCAGATTCTTTGCAAAACCTGCAGTCTCTGGCAGATCCCTGCAGTGAGTTACTGCTGATTCGTCTTTGGGGTTAGGATGTAGATCTGAGATCTGGCTCTATGGTGAGCTAGTTCAAGCAGTTAAACCAGAAGAAAACTTTTTTTTTTCTGTGCTAGCTTTCTGCTTGCTTAATTCCTTGAATCAATCTGGCACCAATGTTCACAGAAGTGAGGCAGTAGAGTAAGGGTAATCCTGGGTAGTCTACCTGGACTTTAGTAAAGCCTTTGAACACTGTTTCCCACAGCATTTTCCTGGAGAAACTGGCTGCTCGTGGCTTGGACAGGCATACTCTCTGCTGGATAAAAAAAAATTGCTGGATGGCTGGGCCCAAAGAGTTGTGGTGAATGGGGTTAAATCCACTTGGTGGCTGGTCACAAGTGGTATTCCCCAGGGCTCGGTGTTGGGGCCAGTTCTGTTTAATATCATTATCAATGATCTGGATGAGGAGATCGAGTGTACTCTCAGGAAGCTTGCCGATGACACCAAGTTGGGCAGGAGGGTTGATCTGTTTGAGGGTAGGGAGGCTCTGCAGAGGGATCTGGACAGGCTGGATTGATGGGCCGAGGCCAATTGGATGAGGTTTAACAAGGCTGAGTGCTGGGTCCTGCACTTTGGTCACAACAACCCCATGCAACGCTACAGGCTTGGGAAGAGAAGCTGGAAAGCTGCCTGGCAGAGAAGGTCCTGGGGGTGATGGTTGACAGCCAGCTGAATGTGAGTCAGCAGTGTGCCCAGGTGGCCAAGAAGGCCAACAACATCCTGGCTTGTATCAGGAATAGTGTGGCCAGCAGGAGCAGGGAAGTGATTGTGCCCCTGTACTTGGCACTGGTGAGGCCACAGCTTGAATAGTGTGCTCAGCTTTGGGCCCCTCAATACAGAAGGACATTGAGGTGCTGGAGTGTGTCTGCAGAAGAGCAACAACGCTGGTGAAGGGTCTGGAGAACAGGTCTTATGAGGAGCAGCTGAGGGAGCTGGGGTTGTTTAGTCTGGAGAAGAGGAGGCTGAGGGGAGACATTATCACCCCCTACAACTACCTGAAAGGAGGTTGTAGTGAGGTGGGTGTTGGTCTCTTCTTCCTAGTAGCAAGCGATAGGACGAGAGGAAATGGCCTCGAGATGCATCAGGAGAGGTTTAGATTGGATATTAGGAAAAATTTCTTTATTGAAAGGGTTATCAAACACTGGAAAAGGCTGCCCAGGAAAGTAGTTGAGTCACCACCCCTGGAGATATTTAAAAGTCATGTAGATGTGGTGCTTTGGGACTTGGTCTAGTGGTGGACTTGGCAGCGTCAGGTTAACAGTTGGACTTGATGACCTTAAAGGTCTTTTTCAACCTAAATGTTTCTATGAATGCCTATAGGTAGAAGGGGGAAGCAGAATTGCCTTTTCAACAGGCTTTAAACCTTCCGCCCACCTTGTTGCAGCGTGAACCTTCACCTTTAGGAGGTGGCTTCACGGTTGATTGATCTCATACTGACTTTTTGATGAAAGAAGCAGTCCTACTGCCTCCCTAGTATCAGCCCTGTTAAAACAAACCTTGCTCAAATTGACTTGTTTGAATATGTAGTCATGGGTTTACTAGCATCAACATGAGGAAGATAAATCACGTTAGGAGTTGAAATGTGAGTTTGGCTTTTATCTGTAGCTTAGGATGGGACCCCAAATGGAGTGTTGTTAATGGGCTAGTGGGGACTACACACAGCTCTCTACTCACTGTCTGCTAACAGCGATTTAAGTCTTGATTGGAGCCTCTTTCCTCTGATATTCCACAATCATTGATTTTCCTTTGAACACTGAGTCATTTACCCTAGTCTTCTCCCTGTTAAAGGAGATTATAATGTGATTATAAAAATATTTTTTTTCCTGTGATCAGCAGAACAAGTGAAGCCTGGTTTCCTGTGGACTTGTCCTGATGTGACTGCTGTGTGGGTTCTCTTACGTATGTTAAGCAGTGTCTGCACACGCTTACCATTTTATCAGTAACAACTTTATTAGGGTCTGTTTCATTGATTTGGCTTTGCATTTCACAGAAGTTACCTTTGTACAAATTTAGATGGAATTGGGCAATGCCTTAAACATGTTTTTTGGCAAGGAAAGGGGGGAAGAGAAGGGAACCCACAGGCAGAAGCACCAACAGACACTGTAAGTGCATATGCCTTCTTTCCCTAGGAAATCAGGCTTAGAAATGAGTCTTTTGACAGAGACCTCAGCAGAGATCTCAGATCAGGCTACAGGGGCAGAAAGAAAGAGAAATCTTGCTGTTTACCATGTAAAGGCTTCTAGGTACCTACTGCATTAGATTTTTCCTAAGTAAGGCTAAGCCAGCAGTTGGTGTTTGCTCACTCGGTTACCTTCTCATCTTCAGCAATGTCCCCATGAGGCTTTGGGAACTTGTTTTTTACCCAGGGTGCACTCATGCATCAGTTGCTTTCATTTATTTTTAATTTAACCTTTATACTTGAATAAATGGCTATGTAGGTAGTAAGACAAGCTGTTAGAGAGACTTTTGGTTTACAGGACTCTGTTTATGTCAGTGATGCCCTGAAAAATAGACTTTAAATGCAGCCAAGAATACAATCCTGTTATTGTAGAAAGGCTAGACTGTGGGTTCCCATTATATAGCACCTTCTCTGTGAGACTTTCACTGTGTAATAAATGCTGAGGTACTTTATTGGTCTTCTCTTTTGTAACTTTACACTAAACCCCTATTACCTTAGAAACTAAAATAAACAATTTGTAAAAGGAAAAATTGGCCTATTTCAGATTTCTGGGCGGATGCCAGTTTATTACAAATGGGTCGCAAAGTTAAAATGAAATTTGATGCTGTCAAAATGTCAGAGCAATTTAAAGTAATATTACATGTGGTTTCAGTGTCTGCTTCAAACAGGTGCAACTAGCCAGGATTCTAACAGCACAAAAATTGGGAAATACTGGGAATTGCAAAGGAATTGGAAGAAATTGGGTGCTCAGATCTTTTCCATTTGGGCTGGAAATTTGTTTGGATTTGACAACCTTGGCCTCAAGGCCTGGTGATGAGGGTAACCATGAACACGGCAGCTGGCTGTATAGTCATTGTCCATGTGTTACGGTGTCGCAGTTCTAATGTTCATACTTCATAGAATCATTAAGGCTGGAAAAGACCACTAAGATCATCAAGTCCAACTGTCAACCCAACACCACCATGCCTCCTAAACCATGTCCCAAAGTGCCACGTCTATACGTTTTTTGAACACCTCCAGGGATGGTGACTCCATCACCTCTCTGGGCAGCCTGTTCCAATGCCTGACCACTCTTTCAGTAAAGAAATTTTTCCTAATATCCAGTCTAAACCTCCCTTGACACAGCTTGAGGCCATTACCCCTCATCCTATCACTAGTAACTTGGGAGAAGAGACCAAATTGGGAGAAAAGACTATACTTGCTCCCCACATCCGAGCTTTGCTATAATTCTTTGTTAACCTCTTAATCCTTTCCACTTGATTTGTCCCTTCTTATTTTCTTCCAGTTTGCCACTTTGGAGAATTTGCTTTTTATTTTCAGCTCTGCCTTTTCTCTTTACCTTCTGTTCCCCCTGCTTTGCCTTCCCAGCGCCAAGGCCTCTGGCAGCCCTGTCGGGGCCCTGCTCCTGCCCCAGGCGGTGGGCAGCCACTGCTCCTGGCCAGCAACCCCCCTGCCTGCCCTGCAGCACCTGGGGCACAGCAACCCTGGGTGTACATACAGGCTGGGGAACACGAGGCTGGAGAGCAGCTCTGCAGAGAGGGACCTGGGAGTTCTGGTTGACGGCAAGTTGAACATGAGCCAAGTGTGCCCTGGCAGCCAAGAGGGCCAGCCGAGTCCTGGGGTGCATCAAGCCCTGCATTGCAGCCGGTCAAGGGAGGTGATTGTCGCGCTCTCCTCTGCACCAGTGCAGCCTCGCCTCGGGGGCTGCGTGCAGCTTTGGGTGCCACAGGACATTAAGGATATAAAGCTACTGGAGAGTGTCCAGAGGAGGGCCACGAAATTGGTGAAGGGTTTAGAGGGGAAACTGTATGAGGAGAGGCTTGAAGTCACTGTGTTTGTTCAGCCTGGAGAAGAGGAGACTGAGGAGAGACCTCATCGTGGTCTGCAGCTTCCTCACAAGGGTAGGAGGAGGAGGAGGAGGGCAGGTGCTGATCTCTTCTCTCTGGTGACCAATGACAGGACCTGAGAGAATGGCAGGGAGATGTGCCAGGGGAGGGTTAGGTAGGATATTAGGGAAAGGTTCTTTACTGAGAGGGTGGTGGAGCCCTGGAACAGACTCCCCACGGAGGTGGTCACGGCACCAAGCCTGACGACGTTCAAGCAGCACTTGGACAACACCCTCAGAGACATGGTGTTAATTTGGGGTTGTCCCATGCAGGTACAGGAGTTGGACTCCATGGTCCTTGAGGGTCCCTTCCAACTCAGGACACTCTATGATGTTGCCCGCCTGCTCCGTGGCACCCTCTGGCTGCTGGGGGCTCCCACCAGCCAGCCACCATGGGCTCATGGAGCCTTCCTAAGGGCCAACAGCAACCCACTTTTTCACTTCAAAAACCTTCTACAGGGAGCTCGCTTTTCAATATTTTCATTAATATTTGATACCACAGTATTATTTTTGAGGCGGTGTCCCTCGGCTGAAGGTACGTTAGCGCCTGTTTGGGCCCTGCCGTACAACATGGCGGCGCCCAGCGCCCGCTCGCACTGCCGGGAAGGAGGAAGCGTCCTTCGCTCTAAGGCTCCCGGTGTGCGCGGCGACCTCCCGGCGGGGTGTTCCCGCTGCCGGAGACAGCCGTACCGCAGAGACGAAGGTATCGGGCGGGCCGGCCGGCAGCGGCCGCCCCGGCGGGGCGCCCCTGGGCTGGGCGGTGGCGTGGTAGGGGCCGGGCGGGGAGGCGTTGTTTCGCGCATCCCGGCGGCGGGCCGCGCCGGCGGGTGTCCAAGGCTGCGCAGTGCGGTGGGGCTGTGGCCTTCCAGGCCGGGCTCTGGGGAACTCCGCCCGCCCCCCGGGGCGAAGGGGGGCCCCGGCCGGCCCCCATCCCGCCTCCATGGCCAAAACCAGACGAGCTTCCGGCCGTTCCCCGGTTCCCAAAGAGGGGTCTCCCCAAGTGCCACAGAGGTAGCGGGTGTTGCACCGCGGGGAGAGGCCGTAGGCGCGGGCGGCCCTCCTTGCTTTCGGTCTTCTCGCCCCGTTCGGGCAGCGACAGTAAATGACCCGCTGCTTGGCCAGCGCCGGGGCGGGCGGCGGTGCCGTGCCCTGGATGCTGTTGGCGGCTGTGCCGGGCTGGGGTAGTGGTACCGGCACCTCAGCTCCTGTTCCCCCTGCTCGCGTCGTAGGGCGCGTAAGGGCAGACCCTCACAGACGGCGCCGGTGGGCTGGGAGAGGGGTTGCAGGGCAGGGCTGATTTCAGTTTGCTGAAGGGAAGTTAAGCTTTTGTGTGACGGAGGGAAGGCGATTTATAAATAGGTACTGCTTCTTTAGGGCTTTTCAATGCCTGAAGAGCTTTTGACCTTATGGATGCGAATATAATGGACAATGCCTTTTATTTACTAATGCATGAATGGGCATGCTTATTCTGTAGTAATTTCATCTTGTCCTTGTTTATCCTGATTTGGTCCCAGACTGAGCTACAAGATGTTGATAATAACCCTGGTTAGTTTATTTTTGGAATATCAAAGTTTGTGGAAGCACCCGGTTGCACCAGTAAAAATCAATGAATTCCCTTTAAGGTGGTTGGTGGTGTGACCAGCAGCAGCATTCAGGCTCCTGTTACTGCCCAACCCACCACTGCAGCAGTCTGTCCCCTGGGCCCCACGCTATCAAAGCGGGACCCAGCCCTTCTGTCAGGATCGCAAGTTGCGGCTAGACCCTTGTTATGGTACCATTGGGTGTATTTAATACCTCTAAACACATTTCATTAAGTTGTCTTTAATTTCCACCTCTCTCATTTTTCTTTGCAGGCCATGATAAAATCCTACAATGGCATTTTGAGTGGGTAAAGTGAAAGGGGGAGAAGGGAAATACAAAAATGCCCAAGCAAACAGCAGTGACAGTTACTTTGGCGGCCCTGCTGGGTGTTGCTGTGGGGGGCCTGGTTTTGTGGAAAGCAGCCCAGCGTCGGAAAGGAAAAGCATGCTGTAGTAGTCAGCAAGAGGAAGCAGTTTTAAACTCGGGAGATGAGAAACTGATAAAGGCAGAGGATAAGGAGGTACTTTCCTTCTTCAGATCTTCCACCTTTTCTTGGGTAGAGAGGACCCTTGGTGCAGACATAGTGATAGTTTCAGAGCAGGAGGAGTGGGATTGTGTTGAACCCTTGCTGAAGAAGGAGCTGGAGAAGTGGCCAGTGCTTGGAGTTGATTGTGAGTGGGTGAGTGATCAAGAAACGCCTTTCCTTTAGATTGCAAATTGCAGCGGGAAATCATTGAACGTTGAGTGATCCTTTGCTTAAATGGATACTACAGGACTGACTCTTGAAACTGCCTGTGTGATTATCTGTCATGACGGCAGTGAAGTAGCTGCTAATTTTGATCGTTCTCACGTTTAAGTGTGTTGACTATAAGTTCTTAATTCACTAGTTGTATTTGTTTACTGAACTCCTGTGATAAATCGACTATACTAAACATAGTGATAATTGTTTGGCTAAATATAGCATTATATGTTTTGTATGATATCTCTTTAAAGGTGATTGACTAGAAGTAGCCTGGATTTACACTGTTTTTAATCCAGCTACATACTTAAGAAACAATTTCTTCAGAATAATAAACCCAAAAAGGAGGGGAACACTGGTGTGTAGATATAACTCACTGGGACTACCAGAAAGCGAAAGTTCATCTTCCGCTTGTATGTTTGCTTGTGTGAACTCTCAAAACAGGCTTTGATTAATTTATAAAGTCTGGCTTCTCCATCATTTTGGCTGGAAATTTTTTCACCCCACAGTCATTGATATAAGCCACAGCTAAACAATGTGTTTGCCATAAACTTTTATGTAGTGGATGGCTTTGTACCGATGTGGGTTAAGAAATGTGTCTGATTGCTTCCCCCAGCTCAGCTGTGAGGGGGAAGGGTGAAAGGGGGACAGTTTCTCTTGTAGGAGCGTGGCAAACAGCAGCTTGGGGACAGTAATACTGTGAAACAGATCACAAAATTTGCAGTAACATTTGAGAGACACGTTACAATACTTGACTGTATAAACTGATAGGTGTTTCCTGTGTTCAGTGGCGTTTTTTAGAATTTGTTCCAGCTCCAGTATTGCTAATAATACTGTAACCCAGACTCCGATTTTTGTCGTTATTTCAGGTATCTGTGGAGGGAAAAGCAAATCCTGTGTCCCTTCTACAGATGGCTTCTTCCAGTGGTCTCTGCGTTCTTGTTCGGTTGCCCAGGCTTGTTGCCAGTGGACACACCATCCCAAAGACCCTGTTGGACATCATGGCGGATAGCGCTGTGTTGAAAGTTGGGGTAGGGTGCTGGGAAGATGCTTGCAAGTTACTTCATGATTATAGTCTTCCAGTCAAAGGGAGTGTGGATCTCCGGTATTTAGCCATGAGACAGCGGTGAGTGTCTGAAGACAGAGGAAGCTCTGTTTGAGGCATCATTTGAGTTGGAAATATTTTTAAAGTAATTTGCATATGCTGAATGATACCAGGCAGGTAGGTCTGGAGTTCTCAGGGTGGTTTTAGAGCATGGGCATTGGCAGCTGCAGCCCAAGGACATGTCATGCTTCTGTGCTGTGGTCTTAAGGGAAATGAAATCTTCATAAAGATTTCATATGCTCATTGTGCCTGTTAGTCTTCTCGTGCAACACCGATATGGACTTTTCTGAGTATCATACTTCAGCTTGCAAGAAGTCCAGGCACAGTGAGAATGATCGCCATGTCAGCAGATGTTTGAATACACTGCCTAGAAGTATGGGATAAATGTGCCAGGAGCACTTAATTGGAACTGTTGAATTACAGGTTTTCTTGAAAATTACTAAAATACACTAGCTCTAATTTTCTCTTCTAATAACAATGCTTCCATTAAAAGGTTACAATCATGATGTCATTTTCTCATCCTTCATTCATCCTAAAATAAAATGTTTTACTTGGGAATATTCTTCACGTACAATATATGTATGCCTGGGTGTCTTGTTAGTCATCTGGGGCGTGGATTTGCTGACCTGACAGTGCCTTTTTATCAATGAGGATGGACTAATTGTCTCTAGTGGCCAGGGTTCCTCTGAGTCATTCCTGGCTCTCATGCTCCTCATGAATCCCTGCGGCAAGCGGTCCATCACTCTATGATAGACCTCTTCATTTCAGAAGTGGGTAGTTCAGGGCCAAACGCTTCAGCCTTAAATGTTACCAACTCCCAGCCTTGCCTGTTTTCTATATTGCAGGCACCAGATAATTACTAAATCTAGAAAGGACACTTTAGGGGAGGGGAGGGAGAGGGCCTGTAAAGCTGACAGGCAGCTGTATGCTGCTTGAGTGGGAGTCATGCATCATGTACATTATATTCTGGTAGGTTCGGGGCATGTGAGACCATCAAAATTTACATGGGTGTATTGTTTTGTTTTTAATGTTTGTTTCACTTTCTTTGTTAAACTGAAGGAAGGATCTACTTCACAGCTGCCTTAGCCTTAAGTCTTTAGCTGAAAAAGTCCTGAACTGCTCGCTTGACAAGTCTCCTCATGTGCGTTGCAGCAACTGGGAGGCAGAAGAACTGACACAAGATCAGGTGTGTCTTCAAATTAGTGTTTTGGGAGGAAAAGGAACCTTCTTAGTACAGAAGAGATATTGCAATAGGGAGATCTGAGCTTTCTTTGAGTTTTGCTTCAAAGCCTTGTATGTGACTGTGGTCTAAAGTTAATTTCAGACTCTTTGCCCGCATTTGCTCTTTTTCCATGGAGATAATTTTCTGTTACTCTCCCTGGATTCTTGACCCTTGTTTTCCTTTAATCCTGAAAGGTCTATAAGGCAAGATCCCTTGAAGAAGTGTTTGTGCACCCAAACCCTCACTTTATTATTTTCTTTCCTTCAATCTATAGCAGTCAGTGCAATATAAGAAAGAGACCCTGGAAACCTTGTTCACTATCTTTAGACCATTATGATTTCCCTGATTGATCACTTTCTTTACAGTTATGCTGCAGGTATCTACAAAATCAATGACCGGTAGAGGGAGTGACAGGATAAATAACCATGCTGAATATTTGTAGACAGTGTATCAAAAGGGAGGGTTTGGTTTTGGTTTGGTTTTTCTTTTTTTTTTAGTTAGGGAGGGCTTGGTGGGGCAGAAGGGTGTCTGAGGCCTGGCTGACCTGAATTTTTTTCAGTCCCTTGCAGTCCCATGAGTATTTCAAGTCTGATCCTAAAAACGTGGGATGTGGTGGTGTTATGAAAGTGTCACTCAGATGCCAGAACTTTGCATGAACTTCAAAAGAAAATAAATCCAGCTTCTGGCTTTACTGTAGGAAGTGTTAAAGACTGATAATGTTTGGCAGTGTTTGCTGTTTGTCAGTATCTCAATGTCTATACTTTTCTGCAGGTTCTCTATGCTGCTAGGGATGCCCAGGTCTCAGTGGCTCTGTTCCTCCATTTGCTGGGATTTGCCAGCCTCTCTGCTACATCCGAAGGTGAAAACTCTATTGCTGCTTGGGAAAAAGCTCTGGGTAAATGCCGGGGCTTGGTGGATGTCCCATTTAGAGGAAGAAGGAGTGGCAACGCAGGAGAGGAGAAGAGTGGAGAGGGACATTCCCCTCAGAAAACAAGGAATCGGAGATCTTCGATGAACGGCCAGCTCTCTGGCAGTCAGCAAGTGAGAGATCCTCGGAGGCAGAAGCGAAAGCCTCTGGGTGTGGGATATTCTGCAAGGTTAGTCTATGAGCACATTTTACTCCTTGTGCCACAGGTGGAAAACTTTGAATGACACCTCATGCTCTACTCATTAAACAAAGTGGATAAGATGAGCTAGGAAAGGACCTAACAGTCATGGGAGCCAGATCCTGTTTCTGTTTTCTGCATTTCCCTCTAGTAGTGTTGAAAGTAGGGGCAGCACTTGGATCTGTACTAGGTCATGAGCAGGTTGAGGGGTTGTCTTCAGCTTTTGCCCTTCCTTCCCCTATGGAGACATTAGCTGGAGAGCAGAGGCCCAGCAGGAGGCAGTTGGCTGTCCACGTGGCATTTACTGCCCAAACAGCTGTGCTGTGTCTCCTCCAGGGAGAAGGTGGCAACTGCATAGAGCTTGTCCCGTGAGCAGGATCTGCCTCATGGACTGCTGTTTGTACTGTGCTGCCCCAGGTCACTGTGGCCGCAGAGATGTCAGGGTACTGAGCAGAGCTGAAAGCTAAGGTTAGGAGGGGTGAGAGAGGTTATGTGAGGTGCCAGAGGGCACAGGAAGGAAAAGTCTGTGGCAGCGTCAAAGCATTACGCTTCTGTGTCGGCCAGGGAGAGAGAGGAGGGAATGGTACTACTTTTGCCTTGCAGGGGCAGATGTTGCTGGATTCAGGATCCCTGTCCCACAGGCAATTTTTGTGGAGCAAATCCTAAATACTTATGGCCTTTTGCTAATGAAAGTTCAGTTGTTTTTAAATCAAACCAAGTTGGAGAAGTCTCCTTAAGCTCAGTGCAGTGGAAGTTGTGGAGAGCTAGTATGTTTGGTTTTGTTCAGATACAATCTAATAAAATTAATCACATGGATGTAGGAACTAAAATTGTCTGTAATCACCATCTGGAAAGAAAACCAGTAATTTTAGTATTTGTTTCCTGCTTTTCAAGTTTATTGGATTGGCAATGAAGACATTAATGCAGCCAATAACATTGGTTTCATTAGCAGTCATTAACAGTATTGTGTTGTACACAGTAAGTCCCTTCAGATTTCTTTTTTTCCAGTTGGAGCCTGTGTCATACAAAACAGAAGGACTGTACCTCATGGGAGGATTAAAATTTAAACAAAATTGCAGTCCAAGCTAAATTGAGATCTCCTGTGTTTGTTTGTTTCTTTATTGGTTTTAACCATGCTCCACTTCATGAGCAATCTGTACACTCACTTTTTTTCACAATATCTCCAGCAGTCTGGCTCTGGTCTGTAATAAGACTGGATGTGATCTCAGAAGTCCTTTTCCACTCTTCCTTTCTTTAAGCCTGTTTAGTTTTAATGTTTATTCATTTAGAGTTGCACAGTACTTGAATTATCATGGCGTTTTGAGCTGAACTGCTGATGTTCCGTGGAAGAAGACCTACTGTTTTGCTGGGTTTTTTTCCCCCATGGACCTCAGAAGACATCCTTTTGTCAATTACATAGCCTGTGAATCAAGCTTTTTAGCTCTGCTCAGTGATCTTGCTGGAAAGAAAGGAAACATTTCCACAGCATATTGTGGCAAGTCTGTATCCTTGACCAGTTCTTCCCAGGTGTTCCCCAAGCCCAGCCTGCTCTGCTCTTCAGTTTGTTTGAAGGAGGTTGGCAGAGTAAGGGAATGTTTTCTGCAAAACAGAGCCCTTCCACACGCTGCCACAAACCACCGGGGGCTGCTCAAGCAGGACTTTTTGCCACTGGCTAAGTTCAAGTGCGTGTGTTTCGGAGGGCCTCAGCTCAGCTTCCTTGTTCCCATTGACTCACATCTTTGGGTTCCCAGGGAGGGCTTCAAGAGCTTTTTTGTAGTATTTCTCTTGGATGAATGAAGTAATTGCTGTTTACACTAAGTTTTAGAAAAGTTGTCTTAATAAAACATTAAAATATGGGCTTGCCTGTAAGTTGACAGTCTCTTTTAGCTTACTTAGCTCATCATCCTTCTTGACTCTGATTCCCTTTTGTTTTCTAATGTATTTTTTTTAAATGCTGTCATCATCAATGGCATTTATTGAAAACTGAGATTCAGAGTTACAATTCTGTTGGCAGCAGGAGAGCAATGATACCTTACAGTCAGCTGGTGAACCCCAGGTAAATTTTTAGATGTTCTGCTTCCCTTAGCAGCAGCCTGTGCAGTGCTCAGCAGCCTTCAATGTGTGTTTAGGGACACTCCTGTGATTTGGAGGAGGCTGCATGAATTGCAGTGTGGAACGAGTGGCTATAGTGAGCTGTGTTTTTGTGGTATGATATTATAGTTGCTGTAATGCTGCTGTTTCACAGAAAATCTCCACTGTATGACAACTGCTTCCTGCACGCACCAGACGGACAGCCCCTGTGCACTTGTGATCGCAAGAAGGCTCAGTGGTATCTGGACAAGAGGATTGGAGGTGAGCATACCAGTTTTCTGTTGGTATTTGAAATACAGAGCTTTTGGGTTTTTTTGCCTTGTTTCTTAGATAACTGGGCATAAATTTTTGGTATCCTTTCTTATTGGAAATGCTGTTTGGGATTCACTAGGGTGACTCCTATGTTTTAGCATTGTTATTTTAGCTTTCAATTAAAAATTTCTCTTGAATATTCTTTATTTGCCTTTACTCTTTCAGAGCTAGTTAGCACAGAGCCATTCATTGTGAAGCTGCGCTTTGAGCCTTCAGGACGTCCTGAGTCTCAAGTTGATTATTATCTGACTATTAAAGAGAACCTGTGTGTTGTATGTGGCAAGCGAGAGTCCTATATCCGGTGAGTTTAGTGGGATAGGAGAAAAATGCATCTTTTAAAACAGGACTGAGGACTGGATCTAGTTTGACATCCAGAAGCTTGGTTAGTAGCCTGAAACATCAAGCTTGTTCGCATCCTGGATGTGCTATCACTGTTTGAATGCTCTGTAGTTGTATATGTCTTGGTAAGTTTGATGTTGAACAGGCCAACCTTCCCTGTTCTTCCAGAGATAGGAGGTATCGGTCCTTGGAGAGAAAAACATGTATGCAACATGTATGTGCTGCAGTTTCACAGTGGGCAGCAGTATGCCAGCACACACTGTTCTGATGGCATGCCCTTCTGAAAATAGCAGTACTATTCCTTCCACTACTTAATTCTTATATTCTTGAAAGGTTTAGGTGAGCCTGAAGCCCACGAGGTCACAAAGGGTGAGATTTTTGTCTTTGCAGCTGTTACTGTTTAGTGAAGAGCTATGCTTCTCATAGTGCATTGCTTTAATTTTTTTTTACTCTAAGCAACAACTAAAACATCGGTGTGTTATCAACATTATTCTCATATGAAATGCAAAACACAGCACTATACCAGCTACTAGGAAGAAAATTAGCTCTATCCCAGCCAAAAACAGGACAGAATGAATCACTTTTGTTTGTTTGTCTGGTTGGTTTTTTTTAGTTGAAAGCACTGAATTTTTGGAAGGGGACTAAAAAGACAAATGCAGAAAACCTGTGGAGAGAAGTACAAGTAAAAAGAAGTTGCAGAACCTATTGCTGCACTGAGGGTTTTGACCCTGGTGATCTTTGTTTTCCTGTACTTTTAGTATTGGTTGACCCTTTGTAGGCCAGAAAGAGGAGGAACTGATAAACAGTAGCTCCAGGCAAATGTAATGAGCTGGCTGGTTTGTCTTCCTTAGGAAGAACATTGTTCCTCATGAATACCGAAGACACTTCCCCATCCAGATGAAGGACCACAACTCTCATGACGTTCTGCTGCTCTGCACGTCCTGCCATGCCATCTCCAATTACTATGACAACCATCTCAAGCAGCAGCTGGCTGAGGAGTTTGGTGCCCCCATGGGCTCCGAGGAAGGCGTGCGTCTGCTAGAGGACCCTCTGCGCAGGCAAGTGCGCTCGGGTGCACGAGCTCTGCTGAATGCAGACAGCCTGCCTGACCCCCGAAGGGCAGAACTTCTGCAAAGCATCAAGGACTTCTTTAACACAGAGGCAGTCACCCCAGAGATGCTCCAGGAAGCAGCTGGTCTGGAAACCAGGTATAACAAGCTGTAACATTTTAGTCATTTATGTTGGCACATATGTTCAACAAAAAACTGTCTACACACAGAGCCTTGGATAAATATTACTGCAGCAAAATAAAAGAAAATCCAGGATTTGCAGAGCTGAGGATCACACATGCTGAATTCCACCCCCCCACCCCCCAGCTTTTTAATGAAAGTAAGACAAAACCTGTTGCTGGTCTCCTTGGGATTTTCATGTATCTTACCTAAAATAATCATGTCAAGTTAAGGAATGTCTGAATTTGAGACAACTAGAAGTTGATCTGCACAGGAAAAATGAGCCTCTGAAAGTGTAACTTCATCACTTTTATAAGCCTGCAGAGTCTGGATTTATAGTAGTTTGATACATTTAACTAGAAAGCAAGGATAAGAAGATAATTGTCTCTGCTGTAGCTTAAGTCTCTAAACAGACAAGCACACTCTGCATTTCTTACTGTGTTTTTGTTTCTGTCTACTGCCTTCTCCCCTCAACCCAGCAGTGGTCTGTGAATTGCAGCTCTTGTTTCTTCCCCTCTTTCCCTTTCCCTTCCATCTATCTTCCATTCTTGCTCTCCATCTTCCCCTCCACTATTTTATACTTCTTTTGAAGGACAGATCAGGGAGGAAGACTGAAAGACAATAATATCAGAAGTCTCCTCTCCCTCTTTCTCAAAGCCTCCTCAAATATCTTAACTAGTTTCTGGTCTCTGTCTGCATGAAGTCAGTATTTTCTCCTTGTTAGGCTCACTGTGGTTTGTAATATGCTAATGTAACTCAGAACCTATCCAGGCAGGGAATTCAGTGGCAGGATCAGGGCTCTGGAGTGTCATATGTTCTTACTGTGAGAAATTTGCAGTCTGTCTCCTGAGGAGCTTTTAATGGTCCTTGAGAGCTTTGTTTAGAATTGCTATAAAAAAAGAACACTTTCTCAGTTCAAAGAAATCAGCTTCCCAGCGTAACTGTGTTCCAGAGAGCAATCTGTCATTGAAGCAAAGCTTAAAACTCTCCCTCCTGGTTAGCTTACCATGTGTCTGTAATTAAACTCTGCAGTTGAAAGTATCTTCGGTGTCTTGCTGTTCATTGCAGACTGGTCTAAAGTCTGACAGCGGACTGGTGTGAAAATAAATTCTGCTTCTGTCCTGGCAGGATCTGCAACGAGAGCTACATACCACATGGACTGAAGGTGGTGCAGTGTTTTGCTAAAGGAGGCCTGCGCTCCCTTATGCAGTTAGAGAGACGCTGGCGGCAGCATTTCTTGGACAGCATGCAGCCCAAGCATCTCCCAGAGCAATGGTCAGTGGACCATAACCACTTGAAGCTGATCCGAAAGTATGGGGAGGATCTTCAGATTGAGCTGTCATGAGACTAACTTCCTCGACTCTAGGTAGTGTCTAATGGACATATGTAACTGAAGGTGGAAGGACTGTTTTTATTTCTATGTCTCCCCTAACATCTAGGCCTGGGTTTGCAAACAGGCAGCAGTGGATCTGCCAGATTTGGCATTTTATAGAGTTAAATCTGTTGACTTGAATTTTCAAGTGGTTTGGAATTTTTAATCCTAGTCTGTCACTGACTAGTTTGGTGCAAGAGTGATATGCTAAGGGAACTGGTCTTTTCAAACTGACTATGGAGAGTTATTCTCTACCCCCTAGGATGACTGATGCCTCCAGACCATCTCTCTTAACACAGAGCACAATATATGAACATTGCCAGGTTTTTGAACAGATACATCTGCACCCTTAGCTGAACCTTGAGAGTCTCCTGATAAAAGTCTTTGCTTTCACTGCAGTTGTACTCATATGCGTTCTTCTCAGAGAAGACTCCCTGCCAGAGAGAGATTCCTTGTTTGGAAGTGGCAAGAAACCTTACCTTTTTTTTGCAGCTTCTGAGCTATATCAGCATCGCAGTATAGGCCTCAGTGAGTTTCCTGGTAGCAGGTGCCTGATGAGAAGTGACACACTCTGACACTAGCAGTATGGAAGCACCCACATCAAGTCTTTTCTTAAACATCTTCCAGCAACACACAGTCTATAAAAAAATGTTATTTCCTACTTCCACTTGTTTATCATGACTTCCACTTGTTTATCATCAGGCTGAAATGGGGTCAGGTGTCTTAAAAGGAATGAGAGGAAAAAAATTTTATTTAAAGACCAGCATCTTTTAACAGATCAGACCACATGTGGCAGAAAACTGGAGAATCTGGTGTTCTGTTCCTGGATTTGATCTGTGTGGTTGTGAGCAGGTCATACTCTTTCCATGCCTGTTTCCCTGTCTCTAAAATGAGACTAATAATACTTAATCTATCTCACAAGGGTGTTGTGGGGCTTAATTAATTTGTGTTTTTGTAAAATGCTTTGAAAATATAAGCTAGCGTGTGCTAATTGTTACTGTTTTTTAAAATGTGCTGCTGTCTGACTTCCTTAAATATTCCTGTTTTTTTGCCTGGTTCTAGACCTTAGATAAATATAACTTTTTTAAAATACATACCCCTTTCTGTGAAATTGCTTTAGATGATTTTGATTGTGTGAGATGAGTGTGCTTCTCCCAAATGATGAAGCTATGCTCAACTTTTATACGTCTCTGTAAAGAAGTTTCAGTAAAACCCTGAAATCATGCTTCACGCTACTGTGTATAGTGCAGTTGACCTGTATTTTATTATAATATTTGGGCAGAACCATGGACCTGCTGTGATTGTGGCTGAAACTCTCCCTTATCAGATAATTCAGGAAATTTCACAGGCCAGGGGTGAAAAACCTGTTTGTAACAGAGACTGTTTGAGATAAGTAGGAGCCATGGAGAAATGGTACATTAATGCCATCCCAGAGGAGCTGCAGTAGCAGCCTGAGCACAAGTAATCAAAGATTCGTGATGAATACTACTTATCACAGAGCTGCAAATGAGACCATTTTCATTATAAGGGCAATTTTATTCCTTTCCTGTACCACTGACAGGTCTTAACAAAAACTGATCTACCCAAATATGCTCTGTCTCTGTGCTCATTCACGCAGCTGATTGTAATCTCAGCAAGAACCTCCTGTCTACAGCAGCAGCTTGGCTATAACTATTTCTCTGAAAAGCATTTTGAGCATGTGTTCTGATAGTGCTATCTCCTGTCTTTAATGCGTCTGATCAGTGTGGTGAGAGCTGTTTGCCTGGCCGAGAAACTCCTTTTCAGCAATCAGGAGTACAAGGTCCCCATCTCACTTCTTCACTCTGCTTTGGTTTTCTCCCTTTGTTCTGATGCAGGAACTCTTGATAAAGCTGTCCTTGTTTAATGGAACCGATGGGCTGACCACAGGGTTGCTGTCTTTTCCGTTTGTTGAGACAAGATGATGATGTTGAGACAAGATTTGGACTACAGGTCCTCTAAATTTAAGGAGTCAGTGGTATCATTGAAGAGTTTTGTGGGTTTTTTTTTTTCCAAATCACTTGTTCAGAAATGGAAATTTGCAAGGAAAAATTCCTTCATTAATCTTTTCTTAACTAAGGTTCTTTGTTGTGTAAGATATCCTTAACTTGTATCATTTTAAATCAACCTGAAAGAGGAGGGGAAGTGGTATATTTATTGTGCAGAAATAGATTTTTTTAATATTATTATGGTTTGAAATTTTCTGCCGGTCTATAGCTAAAACTTTCTAGTATGTTTTCATTGCTAATTGTTAACATTCAGTAAAAATTTGCTCTTTTACCAGGCCTACCACTATTGAAGCTCTTTTTTGCTTTTTTGCATGCTTGCTTTTTCTCTTATTTCTCTGCGTCTCACCCTGACCTTTTAAGTCCCTTATTCCTTACAGTAACATCTGGGCCTCACCCTCTTGAGTTTTCCTTTCCAGATCTGTCTGTCAGAGATGAGCCGTGGAAGAGCCTGTGCTAGTAGCAATACTGTACTTCTAAGTAATGCAATAGCAAGTTTGCTCAGGTACACTCGAATTGTTGTTCTGAGGCTCTCAGTGGATTCAGGTGCTTATCCTTGGCCTGGTCATGTTGGTCAGTCATGATGGCTACAGAGCTACCTTTTTTTAAAATAAAAATTTGGATTTTGCTCAACCTGAGCATTCATTTAGGTTGCCCAAGTATCTTACCTGTACTAGGACCCTCCTGGACTAAACCATGCAGACCCATTTTGTCTGTGGAGGGAGAGAATTGCCATGCCTCTCTCTGTGTGGGCTGGATTTCACAACATGGCATTTTTCTTTCCATCACTCATCACTTTGTGTTTGTAAGTTTGCCCAAGGTACGCTGCCAGAGGTGGGGGAGAGAAGTTTTCTCTTTTACCTGTCACTTGTTGCCACCTGCCTCAGCCTGGTTCTTGAGGGATAGAGGGGAGCACGCTCCAGTTGCTGAGGTCCCCAAACCTGTCTTGTTTATGAATCCTCTGCAGAACTTGCCTCCATCCATTTTGTTTTGGGTGTTTTGTCTATGTGAAACAGGTTTACTTTTGTAAGAATACAACTGGGTACAAGTTTCCAGAGACACTCCTCTGGAGTGGGAGTACCAACAGCCCCTGCAGCAGGTTAGCTTGCCTTCCCCCATGGGCTACAAACTGATGTGGTTCTTCCCAAACACTACAGTTTGCCTTTTTCTTGGCTTTGCAGTAACATAGACATTATTGCAAGGTGCAGGAATTACCAGCCATGCAACATTTTTGATAGTCTGGCAGTTGGAGGTGCAGCAAGTGCTGCATTTCTGAGCAGACCATACATGACATGTTAATTATGCTGCTGACAGCCTTGGCATTTGGAGAGCCTTGGTTCCTCTCCTTTGACAGTCTTTAAAGGTGCCAGCTGTCACATCCATGACTGACAGGACTGAAGACAACATATCCCCGTGCCTTCTTGCATTTTTCTCTGTTTGGTATTCACTAACGGCAGGGATGGAAAGCTATCTTCCTATTGCATTTCTGTTGCTCTGGCTCCCTAGCGAGTATCTGAACTCCATGTTACCTATTACATGGTTTTGGATTTTTTTCAGTGAAGGCAACATGGTTAGCCTTGAGAACTACCTCATTGCCCTGGCCCTGTGCCTAAATGCCTTTGAGGAAGTGGGCCTTTTTCACACGCTGAGGGAGCCTCTGAAATAACGAGTCTCCAGGAGCCCTCACCAGTGTGTGCTGTTTGTACTGGTTTAGAGGCACCTCCAGTCTGAACCAGTAGGTCAGTTCCCATCGCTGCTCCTTGATGTCCTCCTTCCTTCAGGCCTCCACAGTAGTCCAGGCCTATACTGCCTTCTTCATCCCTACAGTCTGACACAAACTGTCATCCCCTTGATGTTATTTGGGAATAAGGGCCATTTTAAAGCCCTTTCATTTCTACATAGTGCGGTGTAACTGCCACACCCTCAGGAGCACATTGTTCTGGAGAGAGGGAGAGGCAGTTGGAGGTAAGTGCAAAGACACGTATCCAGCTTTCTGTGAGTTATTAAGGGAGCCACAGTGTGCCCTCTTGTATTAGCCCCCACATCAAGGGAGTTTTGTTAAATGCTGTTACAGGTAGGTAGAGTAATGCAAGACAGCCAAGATGGTTAAGCTGAGTAAGGGAAAAAAACCAAAAAGCCAAATAAACATGCATGGAACATAATTTCTCTTATTCAGAACAGATTATCACTGAATTCCATCATGAACAGCAGACAGCTGTGTCAAGGATTTTCTGTTCCAAGGTTAGTGCTTCATCCTCTCTTCCCACTTAACTATCATGGTGCAGTGTGATACTACCTGGGGTCTCAGTGGTGTTGGTCGCCGGGAAACAGAACAAAACCATATTTCTTTTATTATTTTACTTTTTAAGCTGCTGGATAAGTTCAGTTTCTGAGATGGGGGAGTGAAGAGAACTGAAAAAAAGAGGATGGAGGTTCTTATTGTAAAACAGGGGTGTCATCTTCAGATAACAAGAAACCATTTCCTTGTACAAGAAAAACTCCAGCTTCAGTATAGATGATATAAAATATGGCTTCTATCTTTCTTTGCTTAAAAAACTGAAAGATTGTGCAGTGGTTACAAAGCAAAAAAAGAGAAGACATATATCTCAGCACAAATGTGACAAGTCTGGGAAAAAGGTATGAGGCAGCTGTCAGAAATGCAGGCTTAAGAGAAAAACTGCCTGTCCAAACTCCCTCCGCAAAACCTTGCTCTAAGAAGCTGTTTCACATTGTAATGTGCTCTGTGGGGGATCTGACATGTATCTGTTTCACATTGATTAATGGTGAGTCCTTTCCAATTGATTGTCCTTTGAAAAATGCCACAGTACTTTGCATCAGCTGCGATCTGCCAGTTGTTCTCCCTTTTTACCTCTGTGCCCTGACTCTGTCCAGGACTTCCAGCTGTAAATAAAAGCAGAGAAACTGCTGGTGGCAAGTTGTGAAAATCAGAGTGGGACTTCCTGTCAATGTACTGTGAATAAAAAAATCATTATCCCTACTTGTCTAGCAAGGGCTATGGAGAGCCCAAATCTGAGCTATAAGTATGTGTATATAGATTTATGTCAGATTTTTGCTATTTGGATAATGCTCTCCATATGTTCTAAAAGTGTTACACCCTATTTTTCCCCCTCTGCTTCTCCTGTGATATATGGGTAGCGATACTAGATATTGTTGAGCTGCACATCTCAAAGCACTGTATTGGTGTCTGAAAGAACAGCTCCATTTTGCAGGTATTTTCCCCACACTAGAGAAAGGGTCGGTCCAAGGTGTAAGATTAGAACTTAAGAAATCCTTACAGAGCCCTGGAAAATAACAGACTAGATTGCCTGTCTCTTGACAAATTGGTGACCAGGAAGAAAACTGCCTTCAAGTGCATGTTCTGTGCACTGTAGCATAGGTGACAAGCGCTAGATGGTGCCGAGTATCAGACCCTCAAGAATAGCCAAGTGTTTTCTTTTTCTCTGCCTTGTAAATGGGCATTAGGACCTCAGTGCCACTGGGCTCTGGGCCCATTAGCTCCATGCCCTGAGTTCTGCTCCACTGCTTTTAAGGTTTCCAGTGTGTAGTGAAATATTGGAGGATGCTTTTGCTGCCAGCAGCATGGAAGCCCTGCTGCAACTTCACACAAAGAAACCAGGAGGTGGGGTAAGTACTGGTAGATAGACATGAGAGCTAAAAAAGTGGATCATCTTTACTCCACTCAATTGGAATAATCACCATTTAAAACCAGAAAGACTTACAGCTAGCCATCGTCATTTAGTTGGATGTTTTTCACTGCCAGCTGTGGCTAGTCAGTGGGTTCATAGCAAAAGCTTATTTCTCATGACAGGCTCTGCAGTAGGGGACAAGGAAGAGAAATTGCCGTAGCTAGCAGGTTTGCACTTGAGCAATAACCCCAACTGCCTCAGACTGCCTTGCCCTAACCTTGGACGGAAAGGAGCTGAGGGAAGCCCCTATGGGACCTTCTCAGTGCTTCTTTTGCTGAGGACCTGCTGCATCCTGTGCTCTGCAGAGGACACCAGCATGGAAATGTGGCTTATGAGCAAAGCCCAGAAGAATTGAGTTTGCCTAGCTTAGGGGAAACAAAGAAATGAGGGACGAAGAAATAAATAAGGAAAATATTGTGGTGCAGAGGAGGGGGATTTTCACAGTCTGCTTCCTAGTCTACCTAGGACAGGAGGTTATGGACTTAAATGTCAACTAAGGAGATTTGGGCAAGCCACAAAGAAAAACATGGTATGCATTGCTTCACAACACAGGTCACATCGCTTCCTTACAAGCATGCTGACTGGCTTCCCAGCTGCAAACCATCTGTGCTGCCCACTGACACACCTGGAGGTGATAAAACCAGAAATCTTTCAGCTAACTCTGTCCATGGGCATTCCGCTCCCCTGTGCACTACGTGCCCTTCAGTCACCCGCTGCCGAGACTGACATGCAACGCTTCTCTCTGAACTGTTTTAATTAATGTGTGCCTGCTCTGGATTTTTATAGCTCTTAAAAAGTAGCTGTGACTGGTGTCTTGTATCAGAGGGAGGTTTTATATCACTGCTGTGAAACTTGCAGTTGCTACTGCTGGGGAGGTGACCTTGGCACATGTTCCCTTCAACTCCTCGCACTGTGTTAGCGGCACGCTTTGCTCTTCCAGTGAAATGCTTCAAAAAAGGACACATGAGCCAAATGAGGTTTTTTTGAAAAATGCTGCTTAGTAGCTTTCCAAAATTCCGTGCTCCCTTGAGAGAAAATACAAAAACAGACCTCCAGTCCTAAACAAATTTCTCTTGCCAAATAAGCACTTGTTTTTTAAATCTCAGAACTTCACTTAGGGAAGATGATGAAGTCAATAACCTCACCTGCCTTATTTTTCTATAATTAGCTGTGAGGCTTTTTGAGTGAGTTTCTGTTTGTTTTCTTCCACACACACCCCCCACACAAAACACACACCCCCAAGTTCAAAGAAGCTGTTGGACAAGGAAACAAATTGTGCTGGAATCAAGATGGGAAACTCATGCCAGTAAAAACAGCGTGATTTTCTCACTTCTGTCTTTATAGGGCTATACTTATATCCTGAACAAAGATGAAGGAGGAAGCCTGGAAAACGCAATCAACTTGAAGGGGATTCCAAAAGCCATGGGGTCATGGGGTGTTGTGATTTAGAAACACTGCAAAAAAATACCCCAAATAATCCACAAGGACACGGATGAAGATGTAGGAGTTGCTGTGCTGGACTGAGTGAAAGTCTAGTTAGTTCAGGATAACCTCTATGAACTTAGTGGTCAGTAATTAGAGCTTGGTTCTCCCTAGATAGTTTTTCACCCTTCATATTTTCAGGGTGGGAACTGATATTTCTTGTGGTAGTTTGAGGAGAGCTAGGCAGAATTTTTCTAACGAGTCTCCTATCACGAAGGTATGTGGCAGTGCCTGCCTTGCTGGGGATGAGCCATATCATCAACAGGATTTAATTTAACCTTCCCCTCTCTAAACACCAGGCAGCGAGTAGACTCCCAATGAGTCGGATGTCTGAAAAATGTCAGCTAAAGTGGGTGCGTGTGTTTCCACCAACACAAATTCCCAAACTGCATTTAGGGTTTGAAGAGTGGGGAGAAAGACCCTGATTGATACAATGCTGCTTCAGTTTGCTTGGCTGAAAGGCTCCAGTGCAGAGGGACTGTTGGTTAGTTAGCAGAGCATTTTACAAGGAAGACGTTCAAAGTCTTCACACAGGTTGATCTTTGAAGTACTCTATTCTCTAGCTGGCTCTTCATTTCTTTTAAGGATGGGAGGTGCAAGGAGTAATGGTAAGCATAGTAAGGGCGTCTGTGGAATGAAGTGCTGGTGTTCAGGCAGATTCTGTGGTAAGCTGAACAAGCTATTTTGCACATTTTAATTCCAAAGACTTTAATGCTCTAGGTGTGCTGGTTTGATAGGCAAAAAAAGGCTTCTCCACCCTTTTTCCTGTATTTGCTAGTGGATTGTGGTGATAGTGACATAAAAAGATGGAGGGCAACAGTGTCAGATATACATAATCTGGTTTCCTAATTACTATGTATGGCAGAGGACTAGAACCTCCCTCTACACATGTGCTAGCCTTCCTGCCCTGCAGGTTTGACATGGAAGGGACAAAGAAGGAATTCAAATTGCTTTTGTGGTCTTTATTGCCTCTGCTGAAACTGCTTGCCCATCTACACCTGCACTGTGCAAACAAAACCCTTATAACTTGATGATGAGCAAGCTGGGGAGATGGACCATAGTGGCAAGGAGACATGAGCAGATATCATCTCTTCAGGCTTGAGGACCACCATGGCTGTGTCTTCAGTAGTGAAGTACTTAAATGTCAATGGTTGTTACCAGCTATGCCTATTAATGCCCACTGAGATGCATCAAGTGACTCATTCTCTGAGCTACTACAGACTGCCTGAAGAGGATCCTCTGGATGCATCTTCCTCTGTAATGACAGCCAAAATCTAGACCTCACTTACATGCCATTAATTATTATTTTGATTGGGCTGGATTTTTGGATGGTCTTTTTGTTTACCTAACTGATATTTGATCTGATGCTGTCAAGGGGGTGTGTGAAGGTTATAACTCATTCCCCTGGCAATGCTGTGCTATAAACACCTTGAATCTGGCAGCTGTGTCCATCGAGAGGGAGCTGCACTGGTTTAACGCTGTCAGTATATTAAAGTATTGCTTGTGTATCAACAACCTTCTCTTTCTTTTAACAGTGAAAACATGTAGTAAGTAAATGACATTTTTTCCACCAACAGAGAATAAAAGGCGTTAAATCTGTGTGTCCATGCCTCAGGCTCCTGGCTCAGTGCATTTGTGCACTGCTGGCAGCCTGGACCCCTGCTGTAACAGAGCAGACTTATACAAAGGAGGCTGCTGAGGAGCTGGGCGCTGGAGTGCTGCTGAGCTGAGGTGGGAGGTTGTCATAGCAGCAGGGGCCAGCCCCAGGAGCAAAGGAGTAAGAAGCAGTCCTGGGGAATGGAGCTCCTCCATTTCTCAGTTCACTCATTACAGACCTCACAATTTCACCTTTTGCTCCTGCTCCCTGTTGGTTTTACATCAAGGAGACCCAAAACACATATGACGAATGTACAAGTGCGTCACTGCTCCTTCAGACAGCTCCCATGGGGAAGTCTGTTCTTGTCACAGGGCTCAAATGGCTCATTTCTGAAAACTCAAATCCCTAGAAAGGGCTGATGGTGCCCCAGTAGCTGAGCTTACGTTTCAGCAGCTGGGGTGGTGATAGGGTATTGCACCTCAAGCGCAGCGTAGCTGGAAACTGTGTAAGAGTGCTGGAAAAAATAGTTCCTAAATGCACCAAAATATGGGGTTTGTTTGTTTGGTTTTTTTTTGGGGGGGACACAAATGACACAGAAATAGAGTGAGATTGGGTCATTTTAAAGAGACTAGGCTCCTGAATGGGATTTTCATAGCTGCAGCTGATTGCTTTTCAGAGAGGGGAGGAAAGCACTTTCCTTAAGGTGTGTCTGTCTGTCCCACTTCTTCATTTCTGATCTCCCTGGCATCCACAAACTATCTTCTGAATCTTGATCATAGCTGTAAACTCTTGACTTCAATAAATCCACAGCAAAGCATAACATATGGGCTGAGATCAAGAAATGGCAAAATCAGTGGAGGCACAAAATCAGAAGTACCTTGAAACCCTTCTAAATCTCAATGCACTGGCTATAGCTCATGTACTGACTTCTGCTCAGTCTAGGGGCAAAAAATGGGCACCTGGATGAATGCACAGAGTCAGCCTCAGTTCATTCCATGGAAGGCAGTGCCAGGTTGGTCATTTCAATGTTTTATTAGTGAAAGAAATGCATCTGAGCCAAAAATGAACTGCAAGTTTTGTGATTTCTACTGTAGTGGCCAGTGGCCTAACTATGCATGGAAACTTGTGTGGGCCCCAGTTCATGATGAATGGGCAATGACCTAATAGTCTGATGTCATCACAAATCACTTCTGTTGCAGAAGATTTAAAACACTTCATTTTTAGACGCATATGGTGCTAATGGCACTGTGGATAATAGCCAGATCTTCCATCATCCTTATTCTTCTCCCATGGTATTCCAGATTCACCAAGCCTCAGTTTTGTCCTGCCTCATCTGCAGTATGAGCAATCCACCTTCTGTTCTCCTTCTTCTTCTTTACCATACACCTAGTGTTCACTTGCTCCAGCCAATTGTGGTTTTTTATTTTTCCAGCAGGCTTGTCCCAAAGCAGCCAGGGCAGCACTGAACGTGCCTGTGAGAACAGCCTCCTGATTTTTCCTCGCAATGCATGGGACACCCAGATGAGGAACTCCTGACATTCCCCAAAATCACTCCTCTGGTGAGCAGCTCCCTCTGAGACTCCAGGAGGCTGGACTTTAATTTCCAGATCCGTCGGATGCTTTTCATTGTGGTTCCCATTTGTCATTCTCAGCTTTACTGGCTCAGACCTCTCATTTCCCACTTCCTCACATCATAGAAGGCTGTCAACCTGTGATATTTAATCACAGGGCTAGTTTTCTGCTAGCAAGCAGAAAATGCTTCTCTTCCTTCGCTGTTGATTGCACTCTCACATTGCTTATTCTTAGATCTTGTTTTTTTGATCCAGGTGCTACAAAGAACCTCAAGGAGGAGAAGGCAGGAGAAGGGAAATGGGAAGAAGTGGAGCATTTTCTTCTCCTTGCCCATTAAGGATTGGGGTTTTTCCTTTCCTGATTGTGGTTGTCATCTTCCATCTTGTTCTGCAAACCTCCATCCATCTCCATCTGTTTGTTTTTAACTTGGTCCGTCTTCCCTTGTCATGTTACACTCCTTCCTCACTGCTCTCCCCTGCCTGAAGCACATACAACCTGCTGAAGAAAACCTGTGTGTTTCTGACAGCATCTCACCTGTCCTCTGCAGGGGGATGCACAAGATGGATTTGTCCCACAGTGCTTCATCACTGTGTGAGCTGGTCACAGATCAGCAAAGACCACCTCAAGGTTCAGGTGAACGCTAAGGCTGCAAGAGCAGTGGTAATCATGGCCACAAAAATCTGTACTCATTTCAGTCATGGAGCAGCCTTTAAGCTGGTTTTTCTTGATGCTTTCAAATCAATTTAAGACATAGCTCAAAGCAAGAGGCTTGAACTCACCTAAATTATCCTTTGTGCTGCTGTGGGGAAAATAGCATTCAGCCCAGCTCCAGAGGAACAAAGTGAGCTGCACAGAAGCTGACAGGGCCACGCTGGAGCAGGTCGCTGGCCGTGCATGAGGGGTGGTCGGCAGCTGTCACCAGCCTGCCCACGCCGTCCCTCCAGCTCCGTTTTTCCACTTGGTTGGCCATTCGTAGTGATGTGTCCTCAGGGCTGCTGAGAAAGGACCCTGGCCCAGGACAGGCTGAGAACTCCTGCCCCTGTCCTTCAAAGTGATCCTCTGCCCCGTGCTGTGGGCTCACCCTGCTCCACCATGGGGACATGGCCCTCCCATGCCAAAGGACGGAGCACCCAGTGCCGGTGATGGAACCTCCTGGGCTGCTTTCAGGGGCCTGCCTATGTCAATGAGATAGCTTTCATCTGTATGTGGCTGGGCAGCATCCTTTTAAATAAATCCTTTTTATTTATATGTCATTAAAGTGAACGTTTGCCTATCTGAAGGCTCATCTCTCTCAGTGAAAAGAGAGATGGACAGAGATGGACAGAGATGAAGCCTAGTATTTCAAGCTGTCTCTTGCATGTTGTATTGCAGTAACGCACAGTCCTTCACTGCGTCATTATGCAAGCATTTCCCATCCCTTTGGATATGTAAAGAGCCGAGTCTGAGAGGGTTCACAATAAACTTGTGTATGGGGTACGATGAGTGGACTAAAATATAGTGACAGGTCTGCCTATGGATGAAACATGTAACCCCGCCTGGGTACAGCTGACTGAGCTTCTCCTTTCTGGCGAGTTAAAGTCCATGGGAAAGGTGCAGGTACACTCCCAAACCAGAGGGACTCACGGGTGCTGACACCTCGGGTTTGACCATCTCTCCGCATCCCTCACATGGAAGAAAGCTTCATCTCTTTGAAAACTCAGCTCTACCTCCACATCTGACACCTGCCTCCGTACTGAGTGAAACCATACCCTTTTTAGTCTCAGATCCAAATCCCCGTAATGCCCTGATAAGTTTGTACCTGCCAGGCTCAGCTTTAGTGTATTAGCTCCTCTGCAAGAAAAAAAAGAGCTGGCAAAGGAGGGGAGAGCATCAGGCTTTCTGATTTACAGATGCGTTTGTTGTAAAGCACCTAAAAAAATCACAGTTTACAAGGGTAGTTTCTGAGAAACAGAATGAGCCTTCTTTCCCATCTGCTGGAAATGTTCATGTTTCATTTTTCTCCATCTCCTCCTACTTTTCTTTTTTGGCAAACATTGTTATTTATATGCTGTAAGAATAAAAAGCAGGTTTTTCCTGGCAAATACCAGAAGGACTTAATCTCAGGCCATTCCTTGAAAATAATTAGCTGCAGCATGCTCTGCCCCAGCTGAGAGGTATGAAATGTGGCTCTTCTCCTTGGCACCACTGCTCAGAGCAGAGTCTAATGACATTGGATCTTTTCTCTTGAAAAACAAGACATCTCAAATCTGGATCTTGGTCTCACTGCAAGCACTGGAAGAGAAAGAAATGTCCTGGGAGATGCTGTAAAGCCTCGATGTGGGAACTGAGTTTTTAAGTTAAGCTTCAAAGCTGACTTTCAGGGGCGTGACAAGAGTGGCCTCAGGTGGGCCAGAGCTTGGAGGGTGCAGCCACCACCACTGAGATCAGAGCAGGTGCGCATCTTTGGACAGAGCAAATCCCAAATACAATGAGGCTGCTTTTACAACAGCCTTCAGAGATGAATGAGAATGTGATATCTGGAGACCCGAAGAGATAAAATAAAATAAATCAAATCAAATAAAATAAAATTTTAAAAACCTATTTAAAATCTATTTTATCCTGGGTTATCTTGGAAGGGTTGAAGAAGTCCCTGAGGGCTGGAAACCTGACAGAGCAAACCTGTCCTTCAGAGCTTGGCAGGGACCAAATGGCCCTATGAAACAGCTGTTCTCTCCTGCCACAGCTGTCCTCCCAGCGAGCTCTTCCCTTGACCTGATGATAAAGGGAACCTGGCACCCCCTTCCCACTTTGATCTGTGTGTTCCTGCTTCCCCCAGCTGTCTCTGGCCTGCCAGGTACGAAAGAGCTGCCTCCTGTCCCTGGATATGTGCGTACAGGGGCTGCTGCTGCCCAGCTGGGGCAGGAATGTGGCATGTGAGAGCTCAGTGAATGTTTGAGGTGCTGTAATGGTGGGTCCTGAGCCTGTGCTGGAGCTTAGAGAGTCTGTTTGGCTGAGGTAGCTTCTTGGAGCAGGAAAGAGCCAGGCTATGGAGCATGAAACGCTAGTATTGCACTGGTGCGCAGTAGTGTAATTGTCTGCAGGCTGAGATTGCACCTAGCTGTGTGTGGGGCTTTAGAATTTGAGCCTATCTACAAGGTTATTTTTGTCTATACAGATTTTACAGCAGTAAAATAACCTGTAAGTGTTCTTCAGTATGCCATTAAGCAATCTGATTGTAATTATTGTGCATAGGCTTTTTCATCCTCTCTCTGCGGAGAAAGGTATGTTGCAGTGGACACATTTGTAGAGGAATTATGTGTGCAAGTAGTTATATATTTGCTTGAGACGGCCCATTTCTTTGATCTTTCTGTGACCTTCCAATAGAAACAGTCAGGCTTGCGATGGCTCTTAGTTCCAGTGGGAGATATTTTCCTTGTCTTCAGCCAGCATCAGAGAAGGTAGTGCCTGCTGCAAACTTGGGTTAGACTTGAATCTAATATAAGTATGTGAAACAAGTGCACATATGTATATGCACGCAATGATATATCTCTGCATCTGAAAATGCTGCAGTGATGTGCTGAGCATCTCTGCAGACATGCAAATGTTCAAATAAAAGACTACATCTTCTACTCTGGTTAAGCAGTTTCTCCCATTTCTCACTCCTTTTTCTGGCTGCTGTTTTCCCACAGTGACAGCTTTTCATTGCCAAGCCTTGCATTCAGGTGTTGGAGACAATTACGAGCAAAAATGAGGGGTTGTTTTTAAAATAATGACATTTCTTCCTTCATACTTCCCATCCCCTCTCCTGTGCAAAAGTGGTGGAGGTCATTTTGTTCAGCACTTCTAAAGCATTCACCTTTAGGGGGGAGAAAATATTTGTCCTAAAATGTGATTATTTAAAGAATATGAATCTGACCTTCCCTATTACAAATATAATCTCTATTACTTTTCTTTATTATACCATGCATGTTATAAAGAAAAGGCTTCCTAATGAAGAAGCACCTTGCCTTTCAAGGAGCGACAAAAAAAGTCTGGAACTCCTCCATTTGGGGAAGGGGAAGGCTGGCTGAGATGACAAATCATGGAGGTAGTGGATAGGGTGGATGGAGAACTGCTATGCACCAAGTCCCACTGCTTTGGGGCCAGGGGCACTTGGTGGAGGGTGTTGGAGGTTCTTTTTCCAACAGGTAAAAGATGAAGCATTGTTGTGCAAGTGAGTACTGAAGTATTGGACCTTGCTGTTACAGGACATGGTAGAAACAGGTGCCATGAACAGGTTAAGAAGGCGATTCTGTAAATTTATAGGCTCTGTTGCCGTAAACAGATCCTATGGGCAATAGCAGGACTGTACCCTCCAGCATCCCATAGAAGAGGGGCAGGTATCCCAGGGGAATACGAGAGGCATGGACTGCAGGAAGGGGCCAGGTTTATGAGCTCTCCCTAGAAAGCATCTCTTCTGATCACTGCTGGAGACAGGGTGATAGGGTGAAATGAACCATTGGTTTCACTCAGTAAAGCCTAACTTATGTTCTTGCTAATTATGTCCCAAATATTACGTTTTCTATCAGTCCTTTGGGATGCTTTGTAGTAGGTAGCCCCTTGTGTCAGGTATGTTATGGTGAGGCCGTCAGCTCAGGCACCAGCACCGGGGAGCTTTGGAGGAAAACTCTGCCCTCAGCTTTGCACCTCCAAATGTCCTCTCATTCTGTGGGAACTGATCAGCAAATCAGGGTGCTCGTGTGCCTGCTACAGGACTTGGGGCTGGAAAGGGCCTACAAGTGCTGAGATACCAAACAGGGATGATGTGAATTCAGTTCCCTAAAGCAAATGCCCTCAAACCCTCATCACCTTCAGCTGGAGCCAACAGCTTGCAGCATCCGTCTAAGTCAGGCCTGCTGCTAAGGAGGACACATGTACCTGCACTGAGATCCCAGCTGCCTTCAGGGAGGTGGTTCCTGCCAGTGCTTCTCTTGCTGCCCTGACTGTTGTACTTTTTGTGCTTCATTAGTTCTGGGTTGCAATCTGTCACAGGTCAGCCTGGCTTTCTCGTGCTCCCGTGCTGCCTTGGTGCTTGACCCCAACGTGGGAAAGAAACACAGAATACTAACGCTAAGACCCTGACAAAATGAATGAGGAGGGTTGGGTATGCCACACACAGGCTGCTGACTTGTCCCACTGCTGGCAGAGGCTGCGGGGATGGAGTTGTGCAGAGATTTCATTGACAGGTCTTGCCAGGCAGAGCTGTCGCTGCTGAGGGTTTCTCATCCAAAGCAACTGGACATGCATGATCCCAGTGCAAGGGGTTCCCGTGCTTGACGACTTCATAAAAAGTAATGAGAGAACAGCAGCTTCATTTCTGAAGAGCGTCAAAATAAGTTAGCAGCGTGTTTGTGAAAGCTTAGCAATACCTGGGTCATTGTTTAAAGCGCTTGCAATGGAAAGGGATGCTGCCAGGCTCAGACTGTGTACCTTATTCTTAAATCGGAAATGGTGATGTAACCACTTGCTGCCCTGCTGTGGGTCAGCAGATTTTATTGGCTGCACTTCCACTACGGCTATCATTTCTATAAATATTCGTGCCATCCTTGAAGTCCCCTTCTCCCACGTCCCTGGGAAGAACGATGTTCCAGTATAATGAAGATGGGAAAGGTAGCAACTGGTCAATCTTTAGTATTGTATTGATCTGCCTGGACCTTGCTCCCGACATTACAGGGATGCTTGATGTCCTCTGGACTCAAACAGCTTCCCTTGCTTTTTTGTACTCCCCAGTTGCCACCTGGAGACAGATATCAACCCCAGTAGGCAGAGATTACTGGGTCAGCCTTACTGCAGAGGCCATGCAGTGCCTCTGGAGTTGACAGATCTGTGGCTCCTATTTCTGGGCTCCCCTCAGCCTGGAGTTTCTCACACTTAGTGCCAGGGCTGGAATGTTTTGGAAAGTTTTCCATCAATTGTCTAGGCTATTTTGAGTGATAGAGCTTCAAAAATAAATACATTGCAGTGATGTTTAGGAAAGTTAAGCATTTTTCATTGCATTTGACTCAAACATGGTCTGCTGTGCCAGGTGAAAACCCCTTTTATGGATGTGTGAGAAACTGAGTAGGATATTTTTCTCAGGTTATTTCCCAGATTGTCATGTTTTCACATGGAATTCCTCTGTATTGGAAGACAGGAGTTTAACCATTTTGCCGGATGAGCATTTCAAGTGGCTTTGCAGCCAAGAGGACTGTTATGAGCACTAACCTGGTAGCTACGTTGAACAGTAAAAGCTTTGAATTTCTATGAGGATTAAATTGCAGTTCAGGTCACAGTTGGCACTGTGATGAGCTGCCAGTAAAGGAGAGTAAATTGTTGTCAGATTGTAATAAAAAGATTTTATTGTTAATCCTAAGCACCAGAAAAAATGCTACGAGCTTGATCATAAAGATGGGAAAATAAATCCATGCCCTAGAAAAGATGCAGCAAGGAAGAGAAGCAAATGGTTTGGGGTGAGAAAAAGAGGTAAGAAAAGTGGTAGAAGGGAGAGTGAAAATTTATATCAGGCTCATAAAGTGATTATAAGTGGATCTTCTAGTTAATACATTGCATTAGTATGTAATTATAACTACTTATTTATTCTGTTTCTATACTTCAAAAGATTACATGATGGCTGCATGAATTTAGAGCATTTTTCAGTGCTGCTCACAGCTTCTGCCTGATTCTGCCATAACTCCACTCAGTCTTGCAGTGGCAGGCAGGTGGGTTATCTGGCTCAGAGGGGATTAACAGGACCATCTACCAAGGGGGAGAGGGGGTGTCCTGAATCCCAGCTAACCATCTCTGAGACTTTCCTGGCTCCTCCATGCTGTCAACGGAGATTCACCTTGCTGCTGTTTGCCTTTCAGCAGATGTTTTTCTCTTCATACCTGAAGAGCACAAGTCCAATGTGGAACTGTTAATTACTGCTTATCAGTAATTCTTCCCTATGGTCTCATTTTCATTAAGAAACATGCTCATGAAAATAATGTTAAGGTTACAGTGACCTTAAATAGCACTTAAGACAATATTTAACTGTACACTTTAGACCAACTGAAATCCTAGTTCCCAGTTAACTCTATGCTGTTTGCCTTAACGTGGCCCTGAGTCACTCCCCTCTACCACCTTACTGTTTGGATGCTAGCCAGAAGGTATTTCTGTCCTGGTCAACATAGGCAGCTTATCTTCTGTTAAATGCAGAAATAATTCACATCTGCCCTCTGTGCCTATTCTGATTGGGCATCAGGGTAAATTAAAGATGCAGCTGTTTCCTGGGGGAGTGATTTATCTGTCTGGGCTTTCTACAGTGCCTATGGCCATGGTATTGGTGGTGAAGGGCTGGAGATTGCTTGAGCAGTGTCTAGCTGTAGGCAGGGCATGATTAAGACAAGCTGTTGGACTTCTGGTGCACCTTGTAGTTTCCCAGTGGTGACTGAGGCCAAGGATGTGGATGGTGATATACGACCTGAGGCACAGCAACATGGGTTTTCAGAAACCCACACACATACCCACACCCTCTGACCAGCACAAGAAAGCTTTTTTAGACAAGGAGAATATTTCAGGCAGTTTAGAAATTTGGCCAGTGTAGGTGAGTAATGCAGATAACATTTTACTTTTTCGTTTCCAGAATCTCAGCCACAGGGTGGAGTATGGTGGCACATGCTGCCATCTTGGCATTACAGCATGGGTAAATGTGTCTCAGCAGTTTACAGGGGTATAACTTGGATCTGGATAAACAGCATGGTGAGATACTATGGTCATCAGAGGGGCCTTTCATCCATTATGGGGAAAGGACTTCAGCTCTTTCAGTCCATCGGGACAAACATTTCCCCTTCTTCCTCTTTTTTTCCTGGAGTTTTCCTGAACTGAAATCAGGGATGAGCTCTGAGTCCTCTCCCTTCAATAGGTAAATTGCTTTCACCCATTCCTACCTGCCTATTCCTGGCCTGGAAGCAGACCCTGCTTGGGAAAAGACCAGGAGGTTCATCAGGAAGGACGACTGTCCAGCCCAGGGATGGGCCAGAGGAGGAGGAAGGAGCCAATTGGTGGCAACATGTTCAGAGGAAAACATCCTGAGATGTCTTGCCTTCTCCCAGGCACCCTGCTCTGCCCATGCAGAAGGAGGTCTCTGAGGCGTGGTCTTCTGTGAAAAATCTCTGAACTGAGGCTGCTCTTCCCTTGTGTAACTTAGCTAGGAGCCATGTCAGAGGTTTAGCTAAGCAAAGTACCAGAGCTGTCTCAGCTGTGTGTATGGATGAGATTTGGAGTGAGAATTAAAAGAAGGAACGCCTGTGGCTGGAGGGCTATAGGGAGCTCAGCGGTATGTATGTCCTTGTCCCTCATGGCTTTAAAATACACAGCTTTCTGGATATTCACTCCACAGCACATATGGTGAGCAGGCAGGAGCCAGCTGGGCACACAGTACTTTCATGCGAGGTGGAGGTCAGCGCCTGGCCAGCCGTGGGCAAGCAGAGCTGCCTCTCCCCGAGCAAGTCCTCTTGTCCCAGCAGATTAACATGCTACTATAGTTTCTCCCAGTTGACTGCTCTCCTCACTGCCACAGTGACTGCTGATGAAAGCTCCCAGGCAGGGAAGTGTCTCCTGCCAGCCTAAACAAATGAAGCTTATCTGTCTGGCAAGGGTACAGCTACGCACCCCATCATTGCGTGATGGGCTCCAGCCCCTGAATGCTAATATTCTTTAAGTGTTCTTAGCTAAACCCTGGGTGACTGTTCAAACAGTTTCTAGACAGACCTTATGTTCATGATTCAAGTGGCACTTCCACGCCTATAGGCCACAAATATAGTGGACCTGGAGTCTCAGATCAGAGTAGTGCTAAGAAAAACTTTTTGGCTTTCTCCAGATGTTTCATAGTTGAAAGCTCAGCTACATTTTTATGTCAGGTGACTGCAGAAGCATGTATTTTGTCTTACCATAACTATAAAGTAGCTATACTTCACTTTTTCTAAAGACAAATCTGGATGATGCTTGTTTTTTCTTCCCTTGCAACAAAGATCTCCATTTTATGGGGGCAATGTGGGACATCAGATCTGCTCTCCTAGATGTTGTTGCTAAGGCTGTCAGCCGAGGACAGAAAACTGGCTTCTTGAGAGCACTTTTTACTATTCGTGGTCCTAGGAGATATCTTTCCATTGAAGATGACGCTGATTAGGGCCGTGGTGATTTTAAATAAAGTTCTTAATCCTCTACATAAACTTCACAGAATCACACAGAATCACAGAATCCCAGGTTGGAAGGGACCTCAGGGATCATCTAGTCCAACCTTTCTAGGAAGAGCAAACTTCTTCCATGTAGCTGTCATATTCCTCTCTTCCCTTTCTGCATCTAGATTACTCACCAAATACTTAGCCTATGCTCATGCTAAAGATTGTCTGGATTGTCAAGGGGTCCCTTAAGTTATTTTACTGTACAGTTTGTCACAAAATAAGCAAAGACTTATGTCGAACGTGGAAGTAACTGCTACAGAGGAAACTGAAAAAGAAAAAAAATGTAGTGGTAAACCCCCATAATTCTGCTGTGAGGTTTCTATAATCTTGATTTGCTTAGTTTATTATATTTCTCAGGTCATTTCTCTTAGGGCTTGTATTGAATTACCTGATGCTTTTGCAAAGATCAGCAGTGAAGTATTGTCACTGTTAATATTCATCGTATGTCTACATTGCAGGTTGTGTTGATAGAGATCTCTATGCCAGACTGCTTCTGGTAATCCAGTTATCTTTGATGAAGTTGGCTCTAATATCTGCATGCAACATTGCAGCTTACAGTATAGCTATACTTGAACAATTTATATCGTCAGAGATCCCTGTAGAAACATAAGGTTAGAAGTGTACTGTCTTTTAAAAGAAGGATGAGATTCTGGAACAAAGCTCTGCAATCAGAGGTGAAATAATTGCAAATTCTGGCTGCAGAACACCTTGGATATGAATAACTTGGACCTGGGAGCTAATCATCCTGCAGTGAGTTATTTCAGCCCCGAAGATGAAACGTCGCTGTGGAGGTGCTTTCAAAGCATGTGGAAGCCTGGTGCTGCAGAAGTACATGTCTCTGGGTTTTGTTTTTTTTTTTTTCTTCTGCTGGAACTGTGCTGAAGGTTCTGTCTCGCTCAGGTTAGCCAGCTCTAGTCCCTAACCCTTCCCAACTCAAATATGTCCCAAATCTTAAGCAATGCAAACAACGGTTCTCTGCAGATGTGGCTTACCTGTGCCGAACTGGGTACCTGTGGGCAAGTGTGAGCTGCTCAGCCAACAGCTCTGAGGGTGGCTAACTTGGTGCTTTTGCTGGGGTCATAGGCTAGACCAGAGCTTTGCTACCCCATGCTCTGGCTATATTTCTGCAGGAGCAACCCCTGCATTCCAGGGCTGACTCCTGGGGGCAGAGGGGAGTAAAAGTGATTTCCTCCTAAGAGAAAGACCCCTTGAACTTCAGATTGTCCTTCCTGCCTCAGAGCTGACTTCTGTTTGGGGATCTGCTGAAGCTTTCCTACAGAGTGCTCTGCTTATTTCTCACACTTACCCTCAGGCCATAGCATGAAAGGGATTTGGGGTCTTCAAATGAAAAGGTTAAATTATCTGGGTTGTCCTTTTCTTGTAATTAATGAATTGATTTAATGAAAAACAGTAGTCATTGGCACAGGAGGATTCCTATCCCCCATGTACGTTGTCAGCAGGCCATGTTATCCAGGTAGCACAAGGAAACTCTAAGGTTTTGGTTTTTCTGTGCTGCCTTCTGAACTGCTGGCAGTGGTCTGGGAATAACAGGGTGTGATGGGGGCAGAACAGCAAAGAGGCTCAGTAGTGTGTGTTGCGGGCATGAGAAATTTCTGTTGAGAGCTCAAGAGCCTCCTCTCCAGGAGCACAAGCTCGTTAGTGACTGGGAGCACCCACTGGCAAATGGTCAGCTTTCAAGGCTAGTGCATAAGGTGCCTCTAGAGATGAGGGTCAGCTGGGAGCAGGAACCCTGCTGTGGGCAGTGCCATCCTGCCCTACCTGGCTCCCTGCACCTATGCACGGAGGTTAAATGCCAACACAACCTGAGCTCTCCTCTGATATATTCCCCTGGGCAGGGACTGCAGCTCCAGAACACAGCAGGACCAGATTATTCTGCTCCCTTGCTCACCTGGTAGTGCTTAGCATAGGGGTCGATGGCTGCTCCAAGCCGGGGGAGGCTTGGGGCCAACCCTAAGAGAGTGAGCCTGTACCATAGTATGGATGAGATGCTGTGATTTATTAGCAGATGGCAAATGTTAGACTGCACTTGCAAAACTGAAGTGGTAATGCTGGGAAAATTTGGAGCCTCCTCTGGCCCTTGTCCTGCATAGGGAATAAAGTGCAAGGTATCTCTACTCAGAAGGTGGTATCCGCTCTGGAAAGGCAAGAGTGCTCAAAATGATGGTGTCTTTGGAGAATCTGAATCTGAAGGGTCAGGGAGCTGGGTTTCTTCTGAGCAGAAAAGGGAAGATGCTGGGCTGACCTTGCAGGGAACTTCTCCGCCATTAGAGGCTTGATGAGGCAGAGATGCTTGTAGGGTGGGGATCACCATCAGGATGATTTAAAGTGGTGAAACGTGGTGTGGGGAGGCAATGGTGATACACGGCAGCTTATAGGGAGTGCTAGCAGGGAGGGCAGCAGAGGAAGAAAATGAATGTCTGTGTTGGAAGGCAGAAGTGGTGTGCTTGGAAAGGCAGAAGGTGGCCTACTTAGCTCAAGCATCGGGGCAGAGGGCTTTCTTCTGTTTCATGCACATTTCTCCATTGCTGCTTGAGCAGTTTGCTTTTCTGTAGTGAATATTGCAGGATGGTGAGAAATGACTAAGAAGGAAGAAAGCAAAGTCTGGTATGATCTGCACAGTGGTGAAAAAGGAGAGAGTGTACAGGGCTGGCTCTGCTGTCAGAGGGACATGAACACATCTTTTTCCCGTGTCTTCCCTTTTTCTGAATCCTGCATACAGCTCCTCTGCCTCTCTTCATGTCTCTCTGCAACCCAGGCAGCTGCTGGATCTGAACCCACCTAGGAAAGAAGCCACCCTTTTTTTTTTTCCTGTAGGACTGTGAAAGGAGAGACTGGAAACAGTGGGAGCCTAGCTTGCACAGGTTACTTGTACCACTGGGACAGATGTGGACTTGGCAGCTTGGACCAATTATGGTTTTGCTGATCCCTTGGAGGACTTTGTTTTTGCCTTGAATGTCTCAAACTTCCCCTTGCCACTGGCTATGATCAGGTGGCGTGGGAAGCAATGGGTGGTTGATGGATTATTGGGAAAGTTACCTAGGAGAATATAAGATGCTTTGTAACACCTTTCTGCATCAGGAGTGCGGAGTGCTTTGCAGGGAGGTTGATGTGGAGCCATGTTGCGGCCCTGGGAGGTGGTGGTCCTAGCACTAGCTTTCTGCCCAGACTGCTAGCACAGTACAAGTCTGACGGATTAATTTGTGTGCAGATAAACCTGAAAGGGCAATTTAGCAGGTCGGGTTGTAATTACATTTAGAGGGATTTGGCCGGAGGGAAGGTAGACTAAAAGTGATTTAGAAGCCCTGCTGCCATTTTCTGTACTTTAATTCAAATCCTCTAATCACCTTAACAAGTGCATTGGAGACACCCATGTTCTCTAAGCATGCATCTTCAGTGGTAGTTTTCTCTGTACCTTCTCAAATTCTCTCAGACCCTTAAGCTCTAGTTGCACAGCAGCTGCACAGTACCTAAATGTAGTTTGATTTCACAAGCTGAATGGTCTGTTGCCTAAGCTGCCTGCAGGGCTGGATTCAGTGAGCTTTCTAACACTAGAGCTTTGGCGATGCCCTGTAATGTGAAATTGTGTCATCGTTGCCCCTCTGCTGCCACGCTTCCCCTCCCGCAGGGCTCCGAAGGCCTCACGGCTGTAGTTGCCTGCTGGCTGCCGGCCCTTGCGCAACCAGGTGCGACTGCGGGGTGGCTGTGGGAGCGGGTGCTTGGGTAGCTCCGTCGTGGCAGCCCAAGCGACTCGCTTCTGTGAACCCCCGTGGCTTCCACACGAGATGGGCACACCCCCAGAGGCATCTCCATGGATCCCGTGTGCCATGGGGTGCCACGGCATACCCTCACCGGCCGCCTGCCCTACGGCAGAGCACCGCGGGGAGCCGGGCCGACGGTGCCGGGGGCAGGCTGCTGAGTCACCCGCGTCCCAGCACCTGCCTCTAGGGCTGCGCCCGCGCCCCCCGCGCCCCGCGCCGGGGACCCCGCCGCCTCACCGGGGCACCCGCTTTCCCGGGGCTGTCTCCCCCCGCTCCGTCCCCGCTCCAGCCCGAGCGGCGGGCGCCTCCTCAGCAGCACCCACGCCGGCTGGGCGGAGGAGGAGGAGCGGAGCCCTCCGCCCCCTGCGGCGGGGGGGTGGGGGTTGGACGGATGGTCGGACACGGACGAGGCGTTAGGACCCGGCGGCGGAGGCTGGGCGGCGCGGCGCGGGGCTGGGGCAGGGAGCAGAACGGGGGAAGCCGCCGCTGTGCTACCGCCGTCTCTCCCCTCCTTCCTCCCGCGGCCACCCCTGCCCGTCTAGGCAGCGCTCCCAGGCTCCCGCGGGGCGCTCGGCATGAGGAGGATCAGGGCCAATGGCATCGCCATCCTGACCGTCGCCTGGATCCTGGGCACTTTCTACTACTTATGGCAGGACAACAAGCCCCGCGCGGCGGCGGCCGGTAGCGGCAGCCCCCAGAGCGGGCAGAGGGCGGCCGGCAGGCTGGAGCTCCGCCGGGAGGAGAGAACCATCCCCCTCATCGTGAGTGACCGCGGCCGCCGAGTATCCCGCCCCGCCGCGGGGGGGGGGCGGGATGCTCTGGGGGGCTTCGCTTTGCCGTGTTTAAGATTCGTGCTTGTCGCTATGGCAGCCGTTCCGACGGGAGAGCGGGGTGGACAAACCTCGGGGGAGCGGAGGCATGCCGTGGGTGAAGTCTTGGCGAGTTGTCTCCGCCTGTGGAGAGCGGCTGCTCTTGGCTCGGGAAAATGATGGGTGAAACAGCTGGAAGGTTTTTGGTTCGCGTTCAAGAGGTACATATAAACACAAGGCTCATATCCGATCACGAGTTTCTTCCCATCAGGACCAGATGAGAGCCACGACCTCTCCTGAGCCGATTCTCTGGCCAGGCTGTGGCTGGGCGTTGGGCCGAGGCATGCGAGTGGCACTTGCGGTGTGGGACCGCACAGCTGGTACCGGCCTCTGCCTCGGCTCCCTCCGCTTTCCTGCCAAACCGGGGGACCTGGGCTCAGCTCCCGAGGTTTTGGGTTTTTTTTTTGTCTGTTTTAAGCCAGAGACTGCAGGCTGCAAGTCAGGCTGAGGCTAGGGTTTGGGCAGGGTGGGAGATGGGGACAGCCCTCGGGGCTCCTTGCTAACCTGAGGGGTAGTAGTAGTGCTCTGATGTGCTTCTTCGAATTTGCTTTTCAAGCCCCGCACTCTGCCCTCCCTGAGTAACTGTGGGCTCTGTAGGGTGATAAATTCCAGCTCCTGACTTAAGGATGATGAGGACCTTTCTGCTTTATCTGTGGAAGAGGTTTGTCCTCCTTCAGCACGTATAACAGCAACAATAAAACTCTCCCGATTCTAGGGAATAGCTTCGTAAAAAATAAACCAGCCCCTGGAGCAAAAGTGGCCCAGCAATACCATTCCCCAGTAATCCAGCTGAAGCAGTTCAGGAGCTGCACTGTATTTCACTCTTTGGCTGCAAATCCATTTATCAGCCGGTAACACTCATGGAAGCAAACAAAAGCAGCACCCTGCTTGGAGTTGGAGCAGGGGCCAGGTGCCGGGGCTCTCTGCTTCCTGCCATGACTGGCACTGGGAGTTTTGGCCTCTCTCTTCTCTCTACCTGCAAAGTGGGGGTGGCAGGTGTGCGTGGGGCTGCTTGGGAAGCCTCGTAAATGTTTGGAAAAGGCTGTCAGAGCAGCCCCATACCTTGTGCAGCAGGGCGGAAACCCTTTTGCTGAGACCCTCGGCCATCGCTTGCAGCTGCTGAAACCGAAAAGTCAAAACCGAGGCTCTTGGGCTGAGCGAGGATGTTACTTGCCGCTCATTAGGGGCAGGGGCTGCCAGCAGCTCAGGCTGCTCTGCTGTGAGGCCCTCTCGGCTCTACGGAGCTGGACTGTAGAAATGCACACAGTGCCTGCTCAGTGAGGAGCTCTGCCCAAGCGTGGCTATTGCTGTAGCCCTTGGGGGATGCAGGGAAGTGCTCTCAGGCTGGCCAGGGCCCACTTGAACAGAGGATTCTGAGCGCTGCTCCCTGTAGGATTCCACCGTAGTGGTGGGGGAAGCTGCCCCCAAGCCCCCCATCTCTTGTGTGTGCTTGAACATGCTGGTCTCGCAGTTTTATTTCCCTATTCCTCCACTTATCTTTTCTGTGTTTTTACTGCATTTACTTTACTCCCTCTGAGGGCTTGTGAGGTTGCATGAATCTGTATTGTCTGCCAAGCACCTTAAAATCCTTGGGAGGAGGATGCTGTGGCAATGCTGCGTGTTGTTATATTGCTGCTGTTTGGGGGGAGGTGGTACACGCTCGTGGCTAACCACAAAGCCTGTCGTTACAAGCTACAGCACTGTGCAACAGCCGCTCCAAACCTGGTCCTGCTTGCAGAACAATGTAAAGCATCCCAGCTCTGCTCCATATCTGAAATCCCTTAGAGGAGAAAAATAATCATCCTTTGCCTCTCATGTCCTTCTGTAACTGGGTCCCATGATGGGTCAGCCCTGACAAGTAAGTCCTGGTCCCCCGGCAGGCAGTGGCTGGGATGGAGGACCTTCTCCTGACGCACCTGACAGTGAGGTGTGGTGGAAATATCACATCCTGCCACTGATCCGTTTGCATACAGAAGGGAAACGGGAGGATTTTGTGGTATCTGGGCTTCCCCTCGTGTGTGCAGAGTGGTTTACCAAAGGTTTGGTGGGCTGTCTGTCGTGAGAGGCAGGCTGGTAAAATGCAATATGTGCTGCTCTAACTGTGCAGCAGCACAGCTGTCGGGGAGCCTAATGGGCTTTGCTGCAATGGGAGGTGAATAATGAGCCGTCCTGGCCGTGGTGTCTGCCTGCACTGCTGGGGGGGGAAGCAGGGAAGTGACCGCAGGTGAGCACAGGGCAGAAAGGTCACTGGGGACCTGGGGACAGCATCTCCCCCTGCAGAGGGTGGCATCTAGCCGAGGGTCTGAGCAGTTGGTCTCATGGGCTGAGCTGACCATGTGAGCCTGACAGGCTGGTTATGCAGGGGCGATGGCTGTGCAAGCGGTCTTCAGCATCTGCCCTCACCCCAGCTCCTTGGTGCATGGTGTGTGGGCTGCAGCACTGCTCACTGCCCCCTCCCAGCCAGCATGGAAAATGTGCCATTTCAACCACCCCACTTGAGAAATGATGAATCTAGAGAAGTGGTGGTCGTTTTGCAGTGCAGAGCCCTCAACCCTGAGTTCAATCCCTGCAAAGTTAAATTACTTAAATAATGGCAGTCTTGTGTAAGTGGGGGCATGCCTTTACTTCATGTGCTTCTCATGTCTCTTGGCCTTCTGCAGAGCCACTGAGATGAGCTGCCCATTTTGATCCAGCTTTTGGTTTCCTCTGCTCTGCATGAGTGATGGTGTTGGAGTTCTGGTTTGGGCTCATCTGCAAATAAAGGTGACTCTTGTGACTTACGGGTCTCTGGAAATATTTTTTCAATTTTCTAAAATTGTCTGCTTTTCTCTCTGGGAAAAGAAAAAAAAAAATCTTGTATTTTGGGTGAGCAAGTCCAAGTTCTGCTCTTGCATCGATGCAGTGACATTTCAAATCCTGGGCAAATAAAGGTGAATTGCATGGGTTTTAAAAATTGAAGTGCTTTCTGAGCTTGTGGTTTTCTTCTTTATCCTCTCCCAATGTGAAGAATAAAGATCACCTCAGGTAAATATTTTAGTCAATTACAAGTCTCAGCTTGAAACTGGTTTGTTATTTGTTGGCCTCATGTTTACTAGCACAAGGTTAAACTTAAAATCTGGATGTCTGACTCCTGGAGTCAGCAAGAGAAATCTTTGAATTTATTAAGTTGAGGTGGGGGAGGCTGTCAGAGATCAGTGTAGCAGAAATAGCATTAATAGCAATCCTCCAAATCCCTGCTTTGTATCCAGAAGTCTCAACATGTGCGCTCTCTGCAATAGCCTCTCCCCAAACAGGTCCTACAGATGCTTGCAATAAAAATGCAGAAATTGGTAAAGGACAGGGCTGACTTGGTGGCACGCCAAGCCCCTGGATGCTTCCCCTTCCGCCTGCCATGGTGGAAACACGAGTCAGTACCACAGTCCTAGGAATGCATTTTTTCTCTGGAGCACGGCATAGTTTCATATCAGTTAGGAGGACCCTTGCAACACTGATATTTTTTTTTTTTTGTGTGTGTGTTCTCTGTGGGATTCTTATGAATGCCAGATGAGAGGCTTGTGCCAGCTCCCTGGAAGAGGATGACTTTCACTATTTCTCTGGGGGCATTACTGCACGAGGAGGATTCAGTGACAGTTTGACAGCTTCATATTTTAATTATGGTGTTTATGTTTTAAAAATGTGGGAATGAATGCCGTTTTCCTAAATGGCAGAAAATTATTTTTATTTAATTTGTCCCAGTGGCCCATGTGGCACATTAAAAAAATACAATAAAAATAAACTAGATGGTTCACAATAGTAATATTAGTACAGTCTAGTTGGTAGTGCTGGCCTTAATTGTTAATCAAAGTGATGAGGTAGCTGCAGAGAGGTAACTGGTGGTCAGGGAGCGTGGTGGTCTGGGCAGCCTGGGACAGTGTGTAGAGGTGTGTGTGGGTGAAACGCAGACCACCTGAAGATGATTTTTCACTAGAGCTTTTCCGTTAAATAAGTGGGTGAAGCAGCTGCAAGCTTTAAGGAGCTAAAGCATTCTTTCGGTATGCAGCTGTTTCCCTGCTTAGATTTATCTTTGCATATACAAAAATGCCCTGATATTTAAAAGCTAAAAGTTTAGCAGTGTCGTCTCTCAAAGGCTTCTCTTGCCAGAAATCTTGGGTCATTCTTTGCCATGGTGAAACTTGGCCCAGGCGCATGATCCTAAGGTGGGCAGGTCAGGAGTCAGCCGGAAGGCTAGGGGAGATTTGGTTTTGTTTCAGTGGCAACGGACTGAGACTGTCTGCATAGGATCGCTGAAAAATAGATAATTACTCATGTTAGAAAAACATGCAGTGTTTAAGACAAAGGCAACAAAGTAAACAGAGGCAAATGTGCTGGGGATGAGGTACATGGGTCGGCAGGGGACCTTGGCTCGCCTGTGCTGTGCGTTGACTCCCTTCTGCAGGGAAAGCCCTGGTGCAGAGTGTGGCTGGGTGGGATCCCTTGCTCTTCCTTGGCTCCCCCCAGGGTGTGGGACAGGATGCCTGTCCCACAGCTCCTCAGTGACAGGCCCAGGACCTCGCCCTCTTTTTCCTGTGTTCATGGTGAAGCCTGTTCCTTGCGCATTTCCAGCCCTGTCCGCTGGCTCCTGTGGTAGGGTTTTAGGCTCTCTGGGTTTGTCAGGTCGGCGGCTGCTGCTGCTCTGCCTGTACAGCGCCTAGTGCAGAAGCTGTGATTCACAACGTGTCCCGTACTTGAGACCTGTGGACTGGGAGTTGGGCTGGCCTACTGACTGCGCTGCAAACTCACCCTCCTTACAGGCTTCCATGCCTCAGTTTCTCTGAAGTCTAAAATGGAGGCTTTGATCTGCGTCACAGGACTTCTGGGAGGCTTAGCCTGCAAGTTTTGTAAAGGCCTGCAGATGACGTGACCTTTAGCAAAACATTTGGTTGAGTTCATGCTTTGTACACATTTGAACCAAGAACAGGATTAGCAGAAACGCTGATCAGGGTCAGGGATGATCTGCTGCAAGAGAAAGATGTTAAAGGTGCTGCACAGTGAACTGTGTGTGCTGAACAACAGGATTTATGAGGAAAGGCTGTGTCCTACCTGCTACTGTCTTTCACTGTATTCTTGTAAGAGCATATTCCTGCAACTAATAAAAGTGATAAAAGGACAGAAGCTGGACTGTCCTCATCAGATTTTCAAGTCCAAATTGTGCTTGTGGCTGTGGAGGCAGTGAGATATATAGTACATTAAAAAAAAAAAAAAAAGAAATAAGTCTCTTGGGCCGCATCTTTGCAGACAACTTACCCATGTTGTGGTGTGCTTTGAGCATATGGGTGGTTTCTCAGTGTTGGTAGAGACCGAGTTGTTGATGGGCAGCTGCGTGCTCGCTTTGGAGCCACTTCAGGGACATGGTCTCTGCAGAGACGTGCCTCAGCTCCATCTGTGGTGGCAGCGGAGGTCCTTCAGCACTGTTGGCGCGTCAGCTCTGTGCTACCCCGGGACGGAACATGAACGAGGCTGCTGTGTGGGCCTGCTCCTGGGCATGGAAGCTCTTTTAGCCAGTCTGATGGTGCTTGGCCATCCTGCTATGATGGAGCTGCAGGGTTGACTTTACAGTCCAAGCTTCAAGGCTGCTGTGGTCAGGCTGGGATAGTGCTCTAACTTCTGACTCTGTTATAGCACAGGCACTAATGACACTTGGTTAAAGCTGCAGAAAATTATCTACCTTAACCTCTTGTTTTCTTTCTCCCACTTCCCAAATGTTTTGCCTTTTGGTAATATACATTTTTTGCATCGACGCATCTGATGCACTTGACTCTTCAGAAATCTAGCAAGTGGTTAAGCATCTTCTTTTACAGATCAAGAGTCTGAGGGAGGCTCAGAAAGGTTAAAGTCTTGATTTATACTGATTGCTCAGGCTCCGTTGACTTTCTCTTCAAATGTCTTTCCCACTGGGCATTTGACTGACATCCCTTTCCCTAGAGCTTAAGTGCATGTGCAAATAGGCACAGCTGTTTTGCAGGGAGGGGAGGTGGATCAAGGAAAAATGAAGTGAATATACCCCTCTGAAGCACACTGCCAGCATGCTTTGCCCCCAAAGGATGATGCTTCTCCTCTTGGGGTCTCTTTGGGATGAAGCACCAAGAGTGCTCAGGCGTCTGTTTGCAAGTGTGACATCTTGTAGTGCTGCAAGGTGAAGGCCCTTGTAATGAGTGGCTCGAATGAGGCAAACAGTAATGAGTTGTCTAGGGATGGTTCATCAGCTCCTGCCTAGCAGAAGGAAAACTGTCACTGTAATTTGTGCTTACCTAGCTATAAAATTCAGTTGCATCCTTGAACTCAGTTGCTGGTTAAGATAAAGTTCCTCAGGTGAGACGGATGCCATTTGCACAGCGTTCTTAATTAGAAGAATTCATCATGAACATGGGCATCTTTCTTTTGTTAATATGGCAGGGGATAGAGGTTAATTACATCAGCAGATATGTGTCTGTTGTTTCCTATTTCTATGAAATGTAGCAGTCCTTGGTGTCTGCAGACAGAGATGAGGTTCCATATGACACTGCTGTGCTGCTGCTATTATGCTTTTAATTATTTAATGAATTACTGACTTTTGGGTTAAGGTAGCTCCACAAGGCTTGCTATCTGCTGATCAGGAGGTGCTTAAAACTTGCATATTCAAAAATTTATAGATCTGCAGTGATAAAGGGGAAAATCATGGCGTGTTTAAATTTTTAATAGCAAACCTCTCTGAAAATATGCGTTCTCCTCTCCCATACTGCCACTAGCAAAGGAAGGGATAGAGTGCAAGGAGATAATTTACTCTGATCATTTCAAAATCAACAGCCTAGTTTGGGGCACAAGTAGATCTTGCCATCCTGCTTCTCTCCCCTCTGTCCTCCCACCACCTCCAGTTCAGCTGACCAAGGGATGCCATTTTGAAAGTGCCTGAAGAAAAGAAAGTCCATTGGCTGTGAAGAACTCTAAGAACTGGAGATTAAAATTGCTTGTTGGGTTGTTGTGTGTGAAACCTAGCTTCCAGCACCACAGATTAATTGCTTACATTCAAGTTTTGAAGGGTCTGTCTCTCTTGCAGAGAATAATGCAAGAATGGCTTGCTGGCTCCAGAGCATGTAAGCATCATTTGAAATGCCTGCAGGTGCAGCAGGGCTCTCCTCTGAAGCTAGTGGGAACAATTAGACTGCTGGAGAGTTGGTTTTGGTGGGGTCTTTTGGCCAATAATCCTCACCTGTCTCCTCAGGGAAATTTTCTTTTAGCTGGTTTGTCTCCTTTCTTCCTTCCCCAATGGGTATCCCAGTATAAAGATATTGCTAAGAAGAACTGTTTCCTTCCCTTGCCTAAAAATGAAGTGAATCTATGGAAGCTGTCTCATGGAGACAAATTTTGTATTCTCTTTTAACTTGGCAAAGACTCTGCTTTCACCCCAGGAACCTTGAGAAGCAATACCAGTGTGGCAGGCAGAGGCAGAAAGAGAAGCCCACATAAATGAGTTACGGATAAAGTATGTTTTGAGGAGATCAGTGTTGTAGCAGCTGGGTACAGTCCACTGGGCCAAATCCCACTCTGGTTCTCACAGTAGGTAAAAGTTGTGATTTTCAGCTGCTTCTGTCCTCTAAGTACAAAAGTGAGGAGAACCGTGGTATTACTAGAGAGGAGACGAGTGTTTGTCCATGTGTTTAAGACCTGCTCTTCAGTGAGTGCTTTATTGCAGATGTTCTCTGCACACTCCTTGCATTTTTCTTTTGGCATTAAAGTGTTAAGAAATTTTCTTCATCCCCTTGTTTTCCATACTCTCATCCCTAACCCATGACATAAAAGTGTCTTCTCTGCCGAATACAATCGGATGGAAAGTCTTGCCTGGAAGATTTATTTATTTGAGCATGAGGTTTCTCAAGTTTAAGTGGACATTAAGTTGGAATTTAAATAAATATCTCAAAATGAAGGAGGGTACAGCAAGAATTTCTGCCTGTCCTTGTTCTCAAGTGTGCAGTGCCTGTCACTCTTAGAGGAACAGACTGTCGTGGAGTTAAGATGCTTGAATAGTCACTGACCTGTGGGCTGTGACGCCTTCTCTGTCCAGACCCTCCAGCCCCCACCCTGAACAGTTTCTGTGCAGTTTTTAAATGTCTGCTTTGCAGTCTGGGGGCCCAGACATGAATGATTTTAAGATCTGTTGCATGTCTGAGGACAAGAGTTACAGGTGCTTAGAATAGATAAGAATTGACTTAAAATAGGTAAGAATTCACTGACAACCCATAGCTTATTGGATTCCTCCATGCAAAATCTCACATACAGCACTGAGGATGAATTGATTAAAGTCCTCTCTAGAAAGTAGTATTCTTTAAGATGTGAATAATGTAAAATTGCCTTACTGGCTCAAAAAGCATAAAAATAGTTTAAAGTGGCCGCTGCCAGGCAGAGAATACTGTTATGTTCTTTTAATTATAGGACAATATTTTCCTTAAAATTTTAATCCAAGTCTTTTGTATCCTTATGGTGAATGGAAGCAGTTAATTAAACACTTTGGGTTTAGAATATGCAGATGAAGGACTTGGGTAGACCTGGAAGTAGGTGCTTTATGAAGCTGTTTCCTGCTTTGCAGCTCTCCCTTTGAGCTGAGATGGAAAGGAAGAGTTAATCACTTCTCACGGTCCCTGCAAGACATTGCTGTGGTCTTGTGAACATCATTGATTGTGCTCTCCAAAAGATCTCGCTGGGGCCATGCAGCTGGAAGAAGGGATGGACAGCTGTGGTAGCTTGCTGAAAGAAGCAAGAATATTTGATTTAAGAACCTGCAGACACTTACTGCTTCTCTTGCTCTGTTAAGGCGCTGATCTTATATTTTGCTCTGCAGGTTACCATGAACAACTGTGCCATTCCTCCAGATTTTGCTAGCTGCCAGTAGGGACAGTGCTTGGGAGGTCAAGAAACACAGGAGGAACTAGTCTTACTAAGACATCCCTCCACCTGCCTGCAAAAGATGGTTGTTTTCCCTTGTCCCTGGGTACTGCCTCCTTTCTAGGCAGTGAAAGAGGCAGAGGCTGAGCAAGTACAACCCTGTACCAACAGGAGATGGGAGCTCTGCTAGGTCATGAGAGGCCTGGGGGCAGAGGTCATCTGCCAGTAACTGGACTGAGAAGACAATGAGGCACATGAGGTGTATTTGAAAGGAGCGTGGATGGAGACGGGAGGAACGAAAACCAAGTTGGTGTCTACCAGATGCTGGCTGTGGTCCCTGAGGAAAAGCATTTTTGCTCTGTGGCCACTGATTTTTTGTACTCAAGGTTAAAGCACTTGGGCAGAGGTGAAGACACCCTCTGGGAATATTTTGCTTCAGATGGTTTGACTGCAAAGGGATTTCTTGTTGTTAGCCTGGTATTAACCAGGGGCTATGAGAGGGATGATGACTCTGACTTGCCTGGTGTCATGGAAGTGTGCAGTGAAGTGTGACATTAAAAGAAGTTGAGGGAGTTCCTTTCCCTCTTGCTTTAAAACTTGGTGCTTAACGCAGGTTAACATGGTGCTCTGGGAAAAGATCAAAGGGGTAAATGTGTGTGGGAAAACAGAGGATGGGGGGTGGGTTCTCTACATATGCTTTTGCCACTTGCTGCCTCCCTCTAGTTTATTAGTAATTTGGGAATTGGTTCTGGTATATTGTTCTTTACTTTATCACGAAAGGAGTCTGTTAAAGCCATATTTGATGGGTGCTGGAGTACTTGTATGAGCTGACATCTGCTAAGATGTTGTCAGGTTACAGATGGTCATTTGCTGGGGTTGCTGCACCCCCAGCTCCAGTTCGGCACTGAGTGGAGGGACCAGGTACAAAGGTGCCATTTGGACTTGCAGCCCTCAGGTCATCTCTAAGGTCTGCTGGAGCAGCCTTGCTGGAAATATCCTTGCAGTTTGAGCCAGTGGCCTAAATGCTGGCTCCATAACCCAGAGAGTGAATACTAACCTGGAGATAAAGTCTCACGGACTCTGACTCAGTGCATCTAAGTGATATGGAATGGGAGAGTTTGGAGAGAGCCAGGCAGGATTGATAAAGCAAGCTAATTTGGAGGGAAAGTATATTGCAATGTGAAAGATAGGACCAACTTAATTTCCTTGTGCTTTTTCCTCTGCACTTTAGACTGCAGAGAACAGCATCTATTTAAATATCCCTGTAGTCTTTCCTTACTTTCAGATGAGGAAAGAAAGGGACAATAATTTTTTAGGAAACCTGAGGTGTGGCTATGTGCACAGGTTCTGAACTGAGTTGTTTGGGAGATTTGTTATCTGGGAGATCTGTTATTTGTGTGCATGTATATTGGCACCCTTGAGGTTCATGTGGCAGCCCAGCTGTGAGTGCAAACTGTAATGGTATTTCAATTGTGATAACTTCTGGAGACTTTTTTACAGTACAGAGGATTTTTGTCATCTCTGTACTTTTATTTAAAGTAGTAATTCAGATCTAGTTTCTTCTACTGCTCTGAGGGGTACAAACAAAACAGTGTCAAGCTATTTGGCCTCCTGAGCAAAGTCGCTGGAGGTCAGAGGGATGCCTTCCTGTATCTACCAAGGGAACCGACATATCTACCTAATGAGAGACAGTGAAGTTGTAGTACCTCAACCCATGAGATTTTGTTAGATGTTTTGGTGCTCCCAAGTTAGTGACCCTCCTTTGAAATACATATCTCTTTTCTCTTGACACCTGTCATAATGTCTCAGACCTGGCACAGTAGGAGTTGAACTGTGTGACACTAGTTAATGCAGAGATATAAATTGCTGTTACATCACCTTCGCCACGGTGCGTGGTCTGTGTCAATTGTCTCTCTCCAAGGAAGCCATTTCTGAAGCAGTCCATCACATGCTAGAGTTAGGCTTTTGGTGCAGGACATCACTTACTTTCTCCAAAAATAAACAGGCTTTCTTCCCTAATCTATGATTAAAAATCAGTGGACTTTTGAATGATACCTTTCTACTTTCCTTTAACAATTATTCATTCTGTTGTTCACATGCCTGACAGATATGTATCAACCACAGGCCTTTAGCATCACAGTACAAACCTCTACTGCCTGCATTTGAGGACTGATTATTCATTTGCAGGAACAGTACCAGGCAGTTATCCTCTGCAAGCTGACATACAGAAAGGGGTAGTATGCAGTCCTAGCAAATCAGGAGGGTAGGTTTGCAAAAATTGCTCCATCTTATGGTGGATGTACTTTACAAAGATTTGATACTGTGAGGCAGTTTTCTGTTGTTTAACTGCGAGTTTCTAATGAAAAATGTGCTGCTAAGCTCTTCTGTTCTGCCTAGTTGAGGCATTGGTTGCTTGAAGGTTCAGCTTTCCCAAATTACCCAAACATACCGAATGTTTGGCTCTTTTTAAAAAAACGAAAAAAAAAAAGGCTTCTTGCAAAAGGATACCTTTCTGCTTCTGGAGGGATTCTCCCTTGGCTATCATTGACTCTGAACATGACCACATTTAATTATGTAATTATGTTTCATCTTTTTCCGGATTCCCTGGAGTAGCCTGTGAATGACTTGCTGAAAAAACAAGCTGTTGACCAATGTATGTTATGGAAGTTCTGGAAAATACCCTTATGATTAGTTGTATTAAATCTTCTGTAGATCCCTACTAGACCCTGGAAGTAGACTTCAGCATTGAAGGAAAAGGTGGCTTTACATTATTTGTGCTGGTCTTGTAAGCTGCTTTTGGCTGAGCTGTTTAGGGGAGAAGCTGAAAGTGGATGCTCATAACATTCTGATGATTTTTCTGAGAAAAGCTAATCACAAGAGCTCGCCGAGGAGGTAAGGAGGCAGAGTAGCATGGTACTCATCAGTGTGGATAGGCAGCAACACCATGCTGGGTGCAGGCATCAGGAATGGCTTTGGTGAATGAAGTGGGCAGAGCCCTGCAATTGCAGTGAGGTGTGAGGCAGGAGCTGGGCGTCTCTCAGCCCCCTGCTCCCAAGTAGCAGGCCCCGCCGTGTCTGCAGCACACCGTGAGTATTAATTTCCTTCTCACAGAACTGGGAACTGGCTCTGTTTGCACTGGATAAAAACCTAGCTTTAAAAAAAAAAACCCAAAAGCAACAAAACAAACTAAAAATTACTATGGTATTGCTAGGGTAACAAACATCTGAAAATGCAAACAGATCTCTGTATCAACTGCACGCTTGGGCTTTATAGCCTGTGCCCTGGTTGTTGTATAGTCAGAGACAGAAATGATGCTGTAAAGGGAGAACAGCAGCAGGTTTATGATACCTGGGATCTTTCCAAGTATGAGATCTACTGCTGCCTCTGAGGCAGGCTAGGAGCAGTTGCAGGCTGTTGGTATGCATCTGTCATTGCTCGTTCACTACCCACCCAGGCAATGAGAGATGAAGGGCCAAATACACTTCACAGCACTGTTATGGCTGAGCAGAAATGGCCGATTATGGGATCGGTGTTGGAATATCCTGTATTTTGAGTTTAAGAAAACCTTAGCCTCTCATTGGGTTTTGGGGGGGGGCTTTGATTGGTTGGAGAAGACAAACTAATTTTGCATATAGTGTGTCATTCGCAGCTTCCAGCAGCACACTCAATGGCAAGCCTGGGAGAAGGCCAAGGGACCTCAGCTTCTTCCCTGGCATGGTGTTTAGTTGTATGTGCAGTGGTTCTAGGTTTTGTTTTTTCATTCTTGTTTTCCATTTTCACTCTGTTATGGGCAGCATTAGAATCAATGAAGAAGGAGGGGAGGTCCCAGCAGCAGAGAGCTTTGAGTTTCTGGCTGAGGTGGAGCAGGTTCTTCCAAAGCACCCTTAAAGCATCGGGTGTCTTGGTAACTCAGCCACCTTCCCTGCCACATGCATCTCCCCAAAAATATGGCAGCACTGGGCAATAGGGCAGGAGGAAAAGGGAAGGAACTTTCACTGGGTAATTATGGAGGTGTAAGGGACCTTGCTATAACTATGAAGGCTGATGTTAGGAGAGAAGACGACCTGTCCTGAGAAGGCCTGGCTTTGAAGAGGAGAAAAGACCTTGAAATGCTGCTTCCTGAAGGAGGTCTTGTTTCCCTGCAGCCCTCTCTGAGGGATGATCCTGAAAGGATCCTGGCATGTGAAAAGGAAGCTGCCTCTTGTAATGCAAGGATTTCTCTGGCTTGCTGCTGCTCCGGCTCCCCTAGGGATGAAGCGATTACAGGGAAGCAAGGGAAGAACTCCAGGGAGCTCAGTCGCCTGTGTGAGGGCACGTGTTGGCATGTAGTTATGCACAGTCATGCCAGTTAAGGCTGGTAGTGGACATGCATGGTAAAACTAGCTTTGTGCTGTAATTCGGAATTGCCCTATGTGCTGAGTTCTTGACTCTACAAGCTTAAATATGCCTGTTAATACTGGTTTGGGATGGAGGGGGCAAGGGAGAGAGCTGGATGAAGTAATATGTATATTGACAGACAGTGAAGTGCCTGTCAACTAAGGCAGATAAAGTCCTGAAAATGTGCTCCTCTAAAAGATCAGTACATCTCTCATCACTGGTTTCAGAGAGGCAGAGCAACTTATGTTGCTTAAACATCTGTTAATTACAGAGAAAGATTTAAAGATGCTGTCCTGGCAATTGGCTGGATCCTGAGCAGTGAATGTTACTCAATGGGCATGAGAGCTTCTGTGCATGCTCTGGCTCACACCCCGTGGCTGTAGAGGTCTTAGTGGGAGCTGCCTTTGTGCTAATCAAAAAAAAAGATTTGAACCATTAAATGCCTTTTATTCGGTAGGAGGTGCTGCTCTGCTAAAGAGTTTTATTCTTTATTGGCGTTGGGTGTGTTGCTGGTCAGACCATCAGCAGTGGCAGCAATAGACTGCCACTCTACAGGGCACACAGGTGAATGTATTGCCTGGGCGCTGTTGCTCTGTAGCCCTGTCACCTTCAGACTTGTTATAGAATACCTTTTACATTCAACCAGCTACAGTAAGAAATGTTTATTACAGACTGTGTAATGCAGAGTTACAATTTAATTTCTCTTTCACATTCACCTTTTTTCATTTAAGGGTAGGCCTCCCGCATCTTGTTCCCTCTCTAACAGTTCTTTCAAGTCTTTTGGTGGCTTGTTTTCTGGTTTGTTTTTTTAAAGTTTATTTTGTGATATCTTTGGTGCTGCTGTCCCCACACTTGTAACCATGGCTCTGCTTTTGGTTTTATGAATTCTTTTTTTAAATCTGCTTTGAAGAAATCTGTCAGCATTTCTTTTGTTCATGTTTGTTCATCTCCATGTTCCCTTCTGGAGCCAGAAATGCTAAAACCCAACACGAGCGAGACAGAAATGTGAAGAATGTCTCATCATCTTTTTCTGTTTGGGAGAAGATGAATTGCATTCAGAGTCCATGTCTCTATTAAGCTGTATTGCATTTAACCTTAACCTTGCCACCACAACCTCCAGCTAGAAATTTATACATTATTTGTCTTCTGGGTAATGAAGGCTATTTAAGAACATATTAGTTAGAATGGTTTTTAAACACAAGCCATTTTCCAGGGCAAATATTTGTAAGAAGTCCAGTCTGTTAAACAGTTTGATTTTTTTCCTATAGGTCATAATAAAATCATGAGTGTGAACAACTGAAAGGTAGTGGAAAACCGGGGCCTTGATGAGTACTCTGTGTGCTTGTATCCCTCTGTTTGTATTTTTGTTGTGGCTGAAATCCTGTCCTGCTGATGTCACTGGGAATTTTGCCACTGGATTTCACTAGTAATTTACAGCACACTTAGATTTTTACGTTGTGTTCTTCTGAACACAAACAATGCCTCTGTGCTTCGTGGTGCTCTCTGTAGAGAGAAGCAAGCAGAGCTCATCCTTGTGAGCAACACTGTGGTTTTCATGGAGCTGCGACACGACTGAATGTGTCTAGGTTTTATTTTTCGTTCATATTTAGGAAGGCTGCTGAAGGCCCAGGGGAGATTCTTTGGCCATCACATCGTTGGTGGCTTTTTGGAGCCATGCTCTCTCTGGAGAAATAAATCTGCGTGGTAAAAAATGCACCTGCCTGGTGCTCCTAGGCAATGGGAGGTGGTAGCTGGGCTGCTATGCTGCCCAGATGTGAATGGAGTTCACTCAGTCCTACTGGTTATACTCAGCTGTCATATTATGGAAGAAGATAATTTAAAAAAATGATGGAGCTTGAGAAATGAAAACTGTCTTCCTTGACAGCATCAGTTATACTCACACAACACTCCTGGGAAGCAAAAGGTTAGGGGCACAGCCACAGCTATCAGAAACAGACACCCAAATTTTTCTTATGACACATGCATGAACTTTTAGTTTGAAAACATGCTTGCAGGGTGAAAACTGCTGAGCTGGTGGCTGGGTTGTGAGCCAGGTAGCTGTGGTGAGGGCTGTTAGGAGTGCAGTCTTTGTGTGGTGTGAGGAAACTGGGACTGGACTGCAGGGCTCTGGGAGCCTTCTGAAAATGAAAATTGGGTCAAAACTCTCACTAGTTGAATATGTGGAGAAAAATGTCAGACACATCTTTTAATAAATGAACTCAAAACCAGCAACTCCCCAAAACTCCTGATCAGACTTATAGTTTAGGCAGGCCAAAAATGAGCTATAGCCCAAGGTTTCTCTAGTGGTGTTATTGCTGACCACAAACATTCAAGTATTACAAAACTTGATTTTCAAATCAAATGTCCCTTATCTTCACCATCTGGGTTTTCAATTTCTAGGTATCCACCTTTTTCTCTTCTGCAGCTGTGAAGGCAAAAATTATCCCTTTCTTCTGAAAGCTGTGAGTTCTCCTAACAATATAAGCCAGAGGCTGCATATTTACAGGATGATCTTGCAATGTAAGTCTTGCAACAGAACTGTTAGCACTCTATGTGCGGAGTCAAGTGATGGCTGCCCTTTCTGGGCATTGATGGGGATTGATGGAGTAATGGATTTTAAAGATCCTTGCTGGTCATTGCAATCATTGACTTTATTTTGCCGCAGTTTGCACCTGCAGAATGAGACAAGTGGCCGTGTGAGGGACCGTGGCACTTTGTGCATGGGGAGAACTGTGTTTCCGTGAGCAGTGAGTTTGGCCATACCTGTCCTGGGTGTATTTCAAGAATGCCAGATGCGTGCATTTTTGTGATGCCCACTTCAATGGCTGTGCTCTTCCTTATATGCCCAGCTCTTTCTTGATTGACAGTGATTTAATGGCAGAGCAGAGAGGCTGCTGAGGAGGCCTCCATTAATAATGTGATTGAAGTCTAGAACGACAGAGGCCTGCAGAGCGTAATACTGGGGTTTTCATATTTGACAGGCATATATGAACCCATTTAATGATTCTTCATTGGTATGTACCATCCTTGATTAAATTTGCTATTGTGGAGGCGAATTTAATGCCTTTGCAAATGGAGACGCAAGCAGGAGCAGAGCATGGCTCTGAGGTCTTGTCAGTTCAAATTGATTGCTGAGTCCTGGAATTGGAGCAATGCAGTAACTGAAAAATTAATTAAAATGGAATATCATTTGGCTTCTAAACAAAATGCCAACAGCCTGGTATTCTCAAATCTTCACTGACAAATAGACCATGAGTTTTTCCACTATTAGAAGACAATGTTGCATGCCGCAGGGCTGAATCCATGGCAGAGAACATCTGAGTGAACAAGGTCTTGTGCAGAAGGACTTGTTTTTGCAATAAATTATGGGTGCATATGCACTGTCGCTATTGTCACTACAGAGAGAGTACCAGCAGAGTCCCTGGGGATAGATCTCATGTCTTCAAATCTCTGAAACACAAGTCCACGTTGTGAGCTGAAGGTCATTCTTGAACTTCTCTAAGAAACCAGGTCATGATTCAACAGCAGCATATTAAGTCACTCTGTTAAATGCCAGTTTGGTTGTTGGTTTACAGATGAGTTGCATTTTCATATTGGGCCTGGCTACATCCCAACCAATGGGTCCTGCCAAGAGCCTTTCTGTGTGGTATTCAAAAGCTAATGTGAGGAAGAGCTGTGTGGAGCATCATGGTAAATTACCTGACTTGTCAAGGTTGTGTCCTACCCAGGTGTTATTTCCTGGGAAGATAAGCTCTGTGCAGGCTTTGGGGCTGTGGGCCAGCCTCCAGGAACAGCATGGTACTCTAGCTGGCACAAAGGCAGGAGTGTGACTCCCTGAGGCCAGTCTGCCACCCGGCTTGGTCTGCAGGATGTGCCGTGCTTCCCACCTGCATGGTGCAGGTATCTGTGAGAGGCTGTAACAGGATCTACCTGGTGATTAATATGGGGAGAGAGGAGAAAGTTAGTGCAGAACTGGATAATATTCAAGATCATGACTGTGTGAGCAAGATCCACTAACAAAAATGTTAGGGGAAAACCAAATTCTTTCCTTGCTGGAAGATGGGGAGAAATTCCTACCTCCCGCTGTGGGGCTGGATTTGTCCCTGGTGGGGGTGCAAAATGTCCCCTTGTCTTCCTGGCTCAGCTGTGCATGCACACATTATTTCTGTAGAGTGTGAATGTTGGTTAGTTGCAAAACCACACCATTTTATTAATAACTTTCTGATCTCCATTTAAAGCTCTAACTCTTGAGGATGAATGATACCATATGAATGGTACTTCAACTTCCTTTCTCTAGCCTTAGCAAAAAGCCCTTACAGCATGATCTTGAACGCAAATAAAATGAGTCCCAAGCTTAATCTAATTATATATTTTAATGCTTTGGGTGAGCAGTGCCTGCTCCTCAGTGCTAGCTGACCTCTGGTCATCTCTTAGCTAACTAGTTCACTGCTGACTGCGTTAGTGGCCTGTGAGGTCTCAAGTTGTTTTCTCCTCCGTGAAAATATCAGTGGTGGCATCTGTCGCTCTAGACAGTTGTGATTAACTGGGAGGAAAAGGCTGAATGTAGGTCACTTGAGTTCAGAGGGAATAGATTAGTACGTGAGCGCAGGAGGCACATACACATTTTGTGTTGGTGCAGACAGTGTAGGCAGGGGAGTGGGCATAGAGAGATGCAATTTATGTGACTGATATGTTTAATGAAGACCTAGGCCACCCTCATTTGAACTGTCTTATTGGCTTCATAGGTGCTACCAGGTAATCATGAGGACACCATTTGTCTTGATACAGAATGCTATAAATCAGGGTTTGGGTAATGTCTAAATGGTCACTGGGCATCTAATGCTTAGAAGACAGTTAACAAAACATTGTGCCTTTTTCTTCGTTTTAATAATTCAAAATCACTTGGAAACCAGGGACATTTTTACATATTTAAATGTCTCTAAAGACCAGGACATTTTTCTAGAAGAAAAAGTACAACTTCCTATATTGTCTCTTTTTTTTTTTTCTCTGAAGGCCCTCAAAACACACTTTTACAAACTGTGTATGTATAACCTTGAGCAGAGCAGTATTCCTATATACATTAAGTAACCTAGATGGATCTTGCTGAGGAGGTTTGCTATGTGATACTAAACAGATGTCTGAATGCAGACATCTTCATGTCCATGTGACCGTCATTTCTCTGTACAAAACCTTAATTCCCAGAGTCACTATGTCCCTAGCTCTACCCACTGGGATCTCTTTCTGACAATGTGGCTGTTTTGGTGGGGGTGGCAGCATGAGCTGCCTAGTCCCTTAGGTATTCAAAGAGTGTGCTATCATGTCTGTCTTCTCCCTGGCACCAGATGTTGTCAGTGATGTTTATGGATAAAGAGGTATGCTTGGAAAACAAGGGCTGTGTCAGGGAAAAAGAACCCCACAGACCTCACATTCCCCTCTCATGCTGATACTCAGTAATTTTGAAGACCATTCCCTCACTATTTTTGAGGGCTTTCTCCACATTATTTTTCTCCTGGAGAGAAATGCAAAAGCATAAAGTTTTCTGTCATCAAAAATGGGAGTGTTCATGTCACAACAAAATTTGCCAAATAGAGTAAAAATGTTTTTACTTTAGGGAATGAGATGAAGAACAAAAGGACACAGAAGCCAGATACGTGTGTGTCTGGACATGTGGGTGTTTATACAAAATCAATGTATGTGAATGTCATAAATACATTAAAAACAAAAATTGTAATATAATTTTCAGTTTTGCATAGTGGACATCTGTGTGCATTAGACTTCAAACCGAGAGAGGGAATAGGCCTTGGCAACTGCTTCATCTTCATCTGGTTTTCCACAGTCTGAGCAGGCTTATTTCCTGAGAGCTGTTTCGAAGAGAGTGCCCTCAGGCATCTATCTTTGAAGTCCTTTTGGCTTCCACTGCTTTACTTTATTCAACACTCCTAAAACCAAAAGACTAGAAGGATGCCCCAGGGCATTACGTCCCCTCCCTCAAGTTATGGGCAATGTCTTCCTGCCTCTGGGCAGCTGGGCCAGAAGACTTTGCAGGATCCAGCCCTTGCTAACAGCTTAAGGTCTATTCAGGATTACATAGCTGGGTCAGAGATGGGCATACTTTATAGAAGTCATCCCCTGATATATGCTATATCTGTGTATGCTATATGTGTTTTGGCCAGCTATAGAGCATGTAACATAGTATTGTGCACCTGTCACATGTGATGTTGTGTAATAAATTCCAGCTTCTCAGGTTACCATTCTACAAAGAATATACACCAGGACTGTATTCAGAGGGGAATCCAGGTAGGCATGATTTATGCATGGACTGCTAATCTGCATGAGGGTGGGGAGGGGTTAATTCATGCTGAAGCCGGTCACTGCACGTGGAAGTGAGTTGTTTGCCTGCGGTATGATGCTGAGCTTGTATAACCAGCATGGCAGTGAGTACCCTGCACTCTTATGGGGCTGCTGTCTGCAAAACGAATGAGACTGAAGCGTGCTGTAGTTCTGGTGCTTGTGCACTGTGTGTTACTTCTGGCTGTCCTCCAGTTGTCAAGCCATGATGCTTTTCATAACTTTGGGACCTAGGCAAATTGACACAGATGTGCTTTGTGGAAGCCTCCCTCCCTTCTGTAGACAAGGACATGCAGAATCAGGATGAAATATCACAAGAAGGATGCTTTTCCACAGAGTCACTAAAGAGATGGCCAAGTCGGATCATTAGGCAGAGGATACATGGCTGCTTCAGAAGCAAGGCTGAGTTCTTAGACATGAAAGCAAGGAGCTGGGACCATGGTAGGACAGACACCACCTTTCCATATGACGAGAAGTTGCATGAGGGTAGTGGTAGGTGAAGGTGTCAGAGAACCACCGCTCATGATAGACAGAGGTAGTAACTTAATTGCTCTTGGGTTTGTGGTTTTTTTGCTGCTCCCCCTGTAAACTTCCTCTGCACTGTTTTCCTCTCTTGTATTGCCTTCTTTCTTCCCCGAAAATGCCCAGAAGACCAGATTGTCAAACCATGGCAAGTCTGCTTGAAAGATAGTAGCCAAGCCTTATTTATCAACTTGCTGTTGTGACCTGTAAGTCAGCAACATCCTGTTTCTAAACTCTTCATGCTAACAACCCATGTCTGCTTGTCGCAGACATCGGAGAGTGTGATGTTCACCTCATCCAGACTGTAGGCAATAACATGGAAAACACTATGCCATCTTCTGTGTCTCTTGGAGGAGGCTCTGAAAGTAGCATCCAAAAATTGATGGGTGTGGGGAGAACAATGGTGTAGAAACCAAACACAGAAAAATAATTGCTTCTCCTTTCTTGCCTTAAACAGGATTTCCACCTTTTCAGGCCAGATGCTTGAGGATGCTTTCCTTGTCAACAGCTCAATATCTGGCAAAACTATGCGGGAAGAACAAAGTAGAAAATGTTTTGTGGAAACCCATGACTTCCTAGCCATGAGGTAGGGATGGAGAGAAAGGGTTTCTCGGATCTAAACCAGAAGTGAGCAGAGATGCAGTCTTGCAGAGCTGGCAGAGAATTGCTTCTGCATGTACAGAAGGCAAATGCCAGGAGACAGTGGAAAAGAATTAGGGAGGTGGAGTGGCACATTGGGTGAGCAACAGTGTTGGAAAGCAAGCCCCAGCAGACTGTCCCTGCTTCTCACTCCCACCATCCCTTGGCGGCTACAGCTCTGTCGCAGGGCCTCGAGAAACCCTGTGAGCTAGCAACCATGGCCTCTTCTCAGAGGGCACTGAAAATAACCTCTGCTGGGGGCCCACCACTGGTCTTTGCAGCCTAATTTGGAACTGGCAGCAGTCCTCAAGATTGTCCAGTACTGACGGCAGTAGAAAATATTTTGTCACCAATTAGCTGGTGTGGGAGCTAATCAATTCAAGTTGCTTTACTGCTTCTCTTGTGTTACTCCGGTTTGTGCAATCTACAAACAAAACATTCAAATCAGTCTCTGAGCTTCGCAGTCATCACTTGCACTTCTTGAAGAAGAGAGGTGGTTCTACTTAACCATGGTAATTTTTATTAACATTTCATAAGAGAAGTTCCATAAGAGCATAGTTCTAAACCACATTTAAAATGCTTTACATGGTTAAAAAAAAAGGTATGAATAAAATAGGCCTTGTGCTGTCAGGCACAGCCTTTTTGAGCAATTTTTTTAGAGAATTATACAGGCTATTTCATGAGACCTAACTAGAGCCATGTGCCCACTGGGATCCCTAAACCCAACTGGAAACGCAACACACCCTCTTGTCAACAGGCATTCAAGAGATCTTGCAGGTTCAGCCCATCAAGAGTAGCTTGCTCACTGGGCAAGCAGGATCTCCTGGGAATTTCTTGGGAGTTCCTGCAGCTTTCAGTCCTGCCCTGTCTGTGCTCTGTGCCATTCACAGCCCAACCATGTGCCAGCATATGGGTTATAGAGCTGTGCAGCTCCTGTCTCTCTAGCATCCCTAAGCACTGCTTCGCTCGGCAGCATCTGATTGCTGTTGGTGGTGCAGTGCTGTTCTGTCCTCTCTGGGACTTGACTTTAGGTCACTGGGACAGTGTATGGAGCAAGTGGAGTGAGCCCACAGAGAAAAATTTCACACTGAGCAGGCCCTAACAGCTCGAGTGTGGTTTACAGAGGTGACTTGGCCATGGCCTTTGCTTTGAGGGAAGAGGATTTGCTCAGCCAGCAAGGCTGTATCTCTGCCCAACAGGTTGAAGCTGGGATTAAACCAGTTCAGAGGGGAAACCTCTTCTGAGGGGAGTTGGACCTGTAGGGCTGGCTGGGAGTGAGGTGCTGGCAGGGTTGGGGACCAGGGTAGTGGGGGTATGTGAGGCTGTGGCAGTGGGATAAATCAAAGGCGGGCCTTGAGAGGGAGGAAGGTTTGGTGAGGTTACTCCCTGGCTTGCTTAGTGTCCATATTCATCAGCTAGACCTTCCTGGTCAGTTCATCCTTCCAGGGAAAGACATTTACTGGGGATGGCTTGTAACTGATGCTTTTCTGTCCTGGGATTTGACAGAGTTGACATAATCATGAAAATGAGCTTAAACTAAAAGAGAAGCATGGCAGCCCCCTGCTCCATTTGCTCTACTAGTGCTAAACACTTGTAAGAAGGTATGTAAAAGCTGCAAAGTATATGTCCCATCACATAAAACTGCTGTTGGACTAACTTCACAGTAACTGTAAAATCATTAATTGCACTTCCTTTGAGAGTTTTGCATACCTTACTCTAGCTAAGTAATGATTCCTCATGGCCCCTGGAGTATAGTTAGAATTTGGCCAGGCCTGCTGTTACCAAAAAATATCTAGGGACCCTAAAGTCCTCAGCTGTTCTGGTTTTAGTGGCTGTTGGTTGGAGCTGCTGTATCTGTGTCTCGTGGCAGACAGTGGCAATGGACAGAGGTGACTGGTCTTGCTTTTTTACAAGTGATCAGGCCTAGAGGAATATCACTGTGCTAGTCAAAAAATAAGCCTCTCAAGGTTTCACAGATGTGCATGGCACTAATTCCTTTCCCATAATCCCTCACTTACAAAGTTAATTTTGCTACTTAAATAGTTTCTTGTCTCTTGAACCATATAAGAATGTGCTTTCAACAGCAGAAGAGCAACTCAGTCCATTCTGTGGCTGAAAGGGAAAAGCATATGTGAAAATGAGACATGGTGAAATGAGATTAAAAGGTTTTCAGTATTTCCTGAAATTTTGGTATGTGAATTGTATTGGAGGTCTCAGCAATGTTTGGGACAAACTTTAATTTGTACAAACTACTTTCCTATTCCTATCTTAGACACTCATGTTTCCAGTGCCTGTTCAGCTTTATTTCTGCATTCACCTAGCAAATTTCTTTTGGTCTATCACAGAACATCAGTCAGAAGGAACTGGGTTCTTCTGCTCCCATAACTCCCACTTGTTGTTCTAGTCTCAAGCATGGGTATACAGGGTGTGTAGCTATGTAGAGAACTTACAGGTATGAACTGTCCTGTTGATGTGGTAAAAGTTTTAACTCTGCACTCAGCTGTACATAGCGTGCCTTTAATATACCCAAAGCTTGTTGTGCTTATATTGACTCTTCCTCAAGTGGGAGGTGTTACTGTAAAGAGAGAGGAAACAAGGGGTGGACATCAGTCCTCCTCAGAGGGTTTGGCAGGGGACTCACTACTAGTTCGTAGAGAACCTGTGCTTCTCCTGCCAAGTATGTTTTCAGTTAATACTGAAAAATGTCCTGTAGTCAAATATCTATGTTCTAGGAAAAGAATCTGATAAAGCAAGTCAGTCCTTGAAGATAAGCTTTATATTTACTTTGTCAGGCTTGTTCATAGCTGTCAGCTCCACTCGGGATGGTATTTGCTCTCTTCTCGGGCTTTGCTATTGTGTGCTTTGTATTGAGCTGTAATATCTAGGGCTTTTCTGAGGAGCTACTACCTTGTTGTTTCTTCCATGTTTTACATTAGCGCACACCTGATGAACTGCAGCGGTCTGTGGGGCCTTACTGATTTTTATTTATTATTTTCAGACCTTTTCCCATTTGTTGAGGTAATTTTGAATTCTGATCCTGTTCCCCAATATGTCTGATACTTCTGCTGTATTTCCTATGGATTTGATAAATGTACTCTGTCTCAGTATCCCAGGTGCTTATGAAAATATTGAATAGCACTGGATCAGAACTAACCCCTAAGACCTGTTCTCACCATAGCCCTTCTGCTTTGACAGGAAACAGCTGGTAATTCTGGTCTGATGGCAGCTTTCCAACCAGTTTCACCCATTCTGTATTAGTTTCACCTAGACTATTATTTCTCTAGCTTGCTAATGATGTCTTACCAGCCCCTATCAAAAACCTTTCCAAAGTTGTGATGTATCTACTGCTTCTCCACACCCTTAAGACTGATTACACCATCACAGGAGAAAATTAGGTGGGTCTGACATGATGTGGTCTTGACAAATCTCAGCTGGCTCCTATTTGTTACCTTGTTATCATTTTGGTCCTCACAGATCCGTTATTTGATTACTTGTTGATTACCTGTTAATTAGCTCTCTGTCTGGAAACTGAAGCTAGGACCTCTGAACTATCATTCCCTCCCCAACCCTCCTTTTTCCCTGTTTGAAGAGAGCACGAAGAGATGCTGGCTGAGATAAAAACGAGAAAAAATGAGAAATGTTTTTAACTGACAATTAATTCCCAGTGCTCTTTTGCTAGTTTTAAAATTTGATGTACAAGTAACGCGAGAACCGTAGTATCTAGGGGAATTACTGAACCCTGCCATGGGGAGCCCCTGCCCTTGCAGTGCCCTGACAAAATGGCTCCTGAAGGCTTGTTGCTGCTTCCAGCTTTTTGCACAAGGTACATGGCAATATAAACCAAAACCAGCTGTTGTTTTTCCAGGGCTTGGGGAGACAGAGATAAGTAGTAAAGGGCAAGCGAGTGACTGCAAAATATTTAAAAGCACATGACAAGCTGGGCTTTTGCTACAAATCAGTGTTGTTTTGTAAGGCAAGAGGAAAAAGAGAAATGGAAGCTAAGCTTGACAAAATGCCCAGTTTGAATTAAAGAAGGAAAACATTTCAATTTCTGGAGGCACTAAAGTAATTCTTTTCCTCCTCGTGCTGAAAATATGATTTCAAGGGGGAGCCTAGGCAGCAGGCTGTGAAACTAGCCGTACAGATAACTGAGCCATTGCCCTAACCCATCAGCAAGCCCAGCCTGTCCCAGGAGGATGATGGCATCCCTTGCGGAGGGGCGGCAGGGCAGGGCACTCACTGCCTGGAGGGGCGGAATGGAGGCAGATTTACTTGCCAGAGAGTGCCTATGCAAGTCCTGCACTAGGGTAAATCCATACACAGCAGCTTGTTTGTGCACTGGTTGAATAAGTTTCTTTGTGTTGAAAATAGTGGCACTTTTTTCCTCCTTGTGAAAAGACATTTCCCTCATTCTTGTATGGCAATAAAAGGAAATCTGACCATCAGGCTGACTTTGGCTGTTTTAGGCATAATTTTATGGGCCGCCTTCAATTTTTTTCTCACTTCATTCATCTTATCTCCAAACTGAATTGTCCTAATGTTTAATTTCTCTTCATCCTCCAGTAGCTTTCTTCCAGAGACCAGTTTGACAAAGCTTGCACTCTGGCCATGGCTGCTGAGCTGTCACTGATTTTGTATGACTTGGCAGGCCAAGTGCGGGATTTTATTGAGCTGTCTGTGAGGATGCTTAGATCCTGAGTGGTCATGGTTCATTTGAAATCCATCAGTGTGCATGAGTAGTTCAATTTGTTGCTTCTAATGTTCATTATCTTGCACTTGTCCACAGTGAATTTCATTTGCCATCATCTTACCCAACTGTCTGGTTCTCCTAGGGCTGTCTGCATTGCAGGGTAGCCCTTCTCAGAGAAAGGTGCAGAGACGTTTGTTTTCTAAGCGCTCTCTGGCTTCAGGAATTTGCTGTGGTGCTGTCTCTTGAGTTGTTTCCCAGCCCATTTAGATGGCTTAACCAAAATGCTGTGTGATACTGGGGACAAGTCCGTGGTCTCTTGCCCTCTAAAACTCCTAAAAGGAGCCTTATAGCAGAGGGAGAAACTTAATCAAGCCTAGTATTAGAGGGTATCCAAACTATTTTGTACAGAAGGACCTCAAGATCTGGGGACTGTCCAGCGCTTTGGATGAGATGTGCATGTGCTGGCATCTGCCTTTTGCAGCAGTTTTAGGGAGCTCCAGCATTCCTTGGCTGCTGGGAGTGTTTTATGGCTTCTTCATTATTTGTTCTATCAAATGGCTACCACAGACAATTTGTTAAACTACTTGATTGTATAAACAATCCTGCTTGCTTTAGAAACTGCAAAATATTGGCTTATAGGTTGTTTCTAACCAAAATCTCACAACTAAAAGTTCAGTATGGGCTAGAACTGTGCCTGTCCTCCCTCCCAGTGGCCCTAGTGAGTGGTTTCCAGGTGCTGGCATTCCACTGACTTTGTGGCCTAGGAAAGCTAGAGGAAAATAAGGAGAGAAGAGGGGTGGCCCAGGTGTTTTAGCTCTTGCACAGGACTGGGGACTGTCACATGCAGCTTCCAACTTTATCACAGACTTCTGTGAGACTGGGCAAAGCTGGACAAGGCACAGCAGGGAACCTGTTCAATAAGCTGCCTTTGTGTTTGTATGTGATGGTGATTGCTGAAAGGCTGAAACCGTTTTTCCTCAAAACACCGTCTTTCAGCCACATTGGTTGGAGGCTGCTCTCAAGCCCATGTTGCCTGGAAGGGCTTCCAGATACATGCAATCTTGCATGTTCTGCATAACAAGTGCTAAAGGGAATTTGGCTCTGCCTGTGCTATCAGGAACAGCAGCTTTCGTCCCAAACTGAGTCTGTAAAGATAGTGAAGCCTTCAGTTTTCTTCGGAGAAGGCATATATACCATATAACACCATATCTGTGAAGGTTTCCTGCTTTCCAAGCTCTTGCCTGACTGCCTTCCCCCATACCTGAGCCACTTACAGATGTATGGCAAACAACCTGTCTTAGTGTATGTGTGTCTGAACTTATTACCTGTGTCTAAACATGAGTTGGCTGTTCTCCCTGATGCTCTGATGCTTGTCTCTGCTCTAGATGACAGGGGCTCCCCAAAGAGAGAAGAACCCAAGGAGGGGTTTCGATGAAAAGGCTTACTTGTCCTCAAAGCTGCTGAAGGCTGGAGAAGACCCCTACCACCAGCACGCTTTTAATCAGCTAGAGAGCGACAAACTCAGCAGTGATCGGCTCATTCGGGACACCAGGCACTACAGGTACCGTGCAGCCCTTGCTCCAAGCTATGGCTGCTGCTTGGTGTGGGAAGTCCACTGCCCTCCTGTCTTGTTCCACAATGTTGACAAAGGATAGTTTGGGTTTTTCTTTGCCAGTGTTGGTTCATTACCTCACTGTATTTCATGGTTAATCTGGAAAGGTCTCAAATGTGCAGAGACCCTTGACTAATTTGGTCCCAGCTTGTTGCTTTTCTAGCATCTCTTCTCCCAGGTCCAAGCATTGTCTTGTTTCAGTGCAGACCCTCCATTGCAGCTCAGATGGCCCATCTGACAGTTGTTTTTTGCACAACTCCCCTCACACTCATGGCTCTTCTCAGCGACCCTTTGTCTTGGCTGGCATTGTTGCAGCCTTGCTTTACTCTGGCATTCCTCACCTGCTGTGCCCTGGCTGTGTGAAGCTGGTTTGGTGCCTTCTTTCCAGCCTGAGCTTTATGGCTTGGATGAAGGCTGCTAGGGTTGGGACAAAACTAACATGTGAATACACTGAATATTTCATGGCTTGCAAAGCGTTCATCATTCTGTCCTTGTTTCACTGGGAGTGAATTTATTCTGCTGATTAAACTCATCTTTAAGTCAGGTAACTATTTTTGTAGTTTCTGGAGTACAAAGATAATGTCATACCTTGAAAACTGTAGGTTTTGTAGTGATAGGATACTGTAAAACAGCCTACTTCAACAGAGTAAAAATAGAAGCAAACCAACCATGTCTGAAATGCTTATGTATCTGGACTGGAACCTAGACCCTACCTAGGGTTGCAAAGCAACGCTTCACAGCTGCTGGGAATGGAAAACCAGGCATCTAACTTGATGGAAACTGAAAGGGATGTCAGCAGTCATGGAGCTTTGCGAGCCTGCCATCAGGGCGCTTTGCAAATGCAAGCAGCTGGGTCTTGGGTTGTGAGGTGAGAGTCTTGTACTCCTGTTCCCTGGTACAGTACTTGGGATTGGCTTCCTAGTGACTCAGAGGCAGAGGTGCCGTGTCCTGCATTACTGACAAGTCTCCCCGCCATGCAAAATTACTGTTTTCTGTTAATTTGCTGTCATGTTCTGGCCTACAAACAGCTCACTTCAAAGGTGAATTATTTTTTATTTTGATTTGTGGTAGCATGCAGAGCATGCTTTTTGTGAAAAGCTTCATTCATGCTCTTCAGTCTGAAGAACAACGTATATGTGACTCCCTGGAAATGTATGGCCATTTCAGCCCCAGCTTTGCAAGGATTCCCTTCAGCAATGGGGAGTCCAAATCAGTATATAATCAGAGCAGATAAACCTATTTCCATGTTCCTTCCCTTTGCAGAGATGGCAGTCTGGGAATGAGGTATTTGGTTTTGAGAACCTTGTCTTATAGCGTTATTGGAATGGTTGCTGGGATGGCAGTTTAGGATGAGGACTTATTTCAGGTGGTACAAGTTAGATGTGGTTTGAGGAAAGCCCATCCTTGTATCATAAATGGACCTGGCTCTCTGTTTTAGGAGCGGGGACTCAACAGGTCACTAACATGTCACTTTTTCTTCAGGCAGCCAAGCAGAGCTTGGCATACATGACTCCACATCCTACAAGCTCCTTCTGACCTAGCATGTAGATGTTTGTTTTTTTTTTGATCCAAAGCAAATAGAGGGCCAACTTTCAAGCACAAACTTTGTCCTTGTCTTCTGTAATTCTCTAATAATGCTGAGCTCTTGGGAAGACTTCCCCAAACAACACATACACCAATTTCTGCTGCTTTTCCACTTCTTGGTGCCTTAGTACATTTTATATGCATTACGTCATGGAGTTATCTTGAAAAAACAATAAATGTGGTATGTCTCCTGTCTGGTCTCAGGTTTTCCACTTTAGTCTTTTTCAAGGTTTCTCTATATATTTGAAAATTGCTTCAAGGAGCTGCTGTCCCATTAATAAAATGTTGCAATGAAAAAGTCATAAACCAGTAGGATTGAATGTGATAGTAAAAACAGTAACAGTTTAGTAATAGCCATAAAAGAATAGTAAGTAAATGCAGAAGTACAAGTAGTGGCTGTTAGACTGAATGTGTCCCGGGAGGGAATACGATTCAGTTCTTTGCATGGCTGTGAGTTGTTAAGAACACTAGGCCACAGTTTCAGGTGTGAGCTCTTCATCAGACACAGAATTAGTGCAGACTGAGTGCTGTTTAACACTGGCTGGAAGTTAAGAAGGCAGACGCTCTGGAGGAACGGATCAGCCCAAATCTGCTGTTCCTAGTATCTGCCAGAACTGGATCCAGGATTCACATCTGAGAGTTCTTCTCCAAGAATCCTTGTTCTTTACAGGGTATGAGTAACCCTGATGCAAGCTGATCCTGAGTTAATCCTTGGTTCTGAGTATGAGAATGAATGTATGTACCTAACGTTGCAAAGTCAGATGAGAAGGTGGGAGGAATTGCTTTCCTTTGCCAGCTGAGGTATTAGTGTTGAACCTTAGGAACTCCCTGATGCAGATCACAACACTAGCTAGTGTTTTCTTTTCTGTAAAGTCTGATGTCCAAAGAATTTGAAATGCTTTATACAGTGATGCCTGGGTGTACCAGGTCCATGCATCCTTAGCATGTGCATGTCCTGTGCATGAATAAACAAGATTTTACATGAATCACAGGCAAACCAGGGACTAGAGTCCATGATGTTGAACCCTTGTTCCCCATGAAACCCACATGCACTCCCTCAGCATGCAGCATTGTGAGTTTAGGTACACAGCCTCAAAACTTTGCCTTTCAACAGGCATAGTTCTTTTTAAGCTCTGCCAATCTTGGTGCAGGGACTGCTGAGGCCTCGCTTGCTGTTGTTTCTGGTTTTAGTATATTATTCTCTTCTCCTTTAGAAATTCTAGGTACCTTGCTGCAATGGCTGCTTCTGGGTGATGTTTGGCTTACAATTCTGCTTTCCCATGTTGCAGATGCACTTCTGTACGCTATGACACAGACTTGCCAGCTACCAGCCTCATCATCACCTTCCACAACGAGGCACGCTCCACCCTGCTCCGCACGGTGAAGAGGTGAGTTCAGTTAGGGGTGCTGCACCCAAACGATGGTGCCTGAAAGGGCACTGGTGGAGGGATAGGCATTTTCCAGTGGCTAGGCAAGCAGGATGGCTGCAGTCTCCCAAGTGCTTGTGATCTGCACTTGAGCTGGCCCACTAGATCAGTCAGGGTCTTGGATTGGCAGTGTGGGCGTATCTCCAAAGACAAGAACATATTTGCAGTTGTCTGCTGTATAGTCCCCATGGGGGGAATCATTAGCAGCAGGAAAGGGGCTGCTGGGCCTGTGTCCACAGGTGGGAACAGTCTGTGCAAGCTTTGTTTGGAAGCGTGAAGGGGGAACCAAAGGGCACACTGTGGGCTGCTAGATGCAACTGAGCAAAGGGGCTTGGGAGGAACTGTGTTTCATAAATGGGAATATGCAGCCAGCCCCCTGCTAGAGCACGCGTTACAGGAGTGACATGTTACTGGCTCAGTGAGGGCAGGGGACACAGGTCACAAGTCTTTCAACCAGAAAGTGATGGACTTGAAGTCTCCTGGAGACTGAGTCCTTGTGGTCTGAGCAGGTGCTCAGAGTCACTTGCTGGTAAACAGTTGCTGAACCTGATGGCCCACCAGACCCTTCCTGGGGCTTTGTGCAGAGACCCTTCTGAACCTGCAGGCCGCTTGCTATCTTGTACGAGTGTCTCCTCGTATCTGTGTATCATCAGCAGTGGCCAAATCTAACCAAGTAAATAGGTGACATAGGGCCTGTCAGCATCCCCAAGTAAATGGGAGCATGCAATTATCTGTACCACAAGGCAGTGTTCCAGCTGCTTCTTCCCTTCCACATCGCCCCCACAGAATGAGGGAGGCTCTTTCCTTTTAGTTTTCACACACACAAAAAAATGTCCTCTGCCCTCTCTGACTTATCAAGTAATTTCTCAGAGGGTCCCTGAAACCTGCAAGCAGATCCAGGAACAGCCTGTGGAGGCTGAAGGAATAGTTAATTGTCTGGCTAGAAGGTTGAGCTAATGGTGTCACTAACAGGAATGCATTATTCAACATCACTACTTCTTCCCTTGTCAGATCGTGTGGGCCTAGAGAAATGTGCTTTGTGAATAAATAACAGGCTTTTTCAAGTTGGCCTTATGGCTAGAAGGCTGGGTTTGTCTGCCAGGTTTGGTGCTACTGTGTTTCCAGAGACCTGTATATATTCTGTTATCACATTTTGCCTTTTTACCTCTCTCATTTCCTTTTCATGTGAACCATAAAATTAGTTCTGCAGAGGCACTGTTCAGAAAATTAGCAGATTTGTTTGGAACCATGGTACTGCTAGGGCAACGGGAGGAGATTTCTGCCAATTACATCATAGGTCAGACAATAAATGGTTAGGTGTTCAGAAACCATGGTAGTAGGATCCTTAAGAAAATCTCAAGGCAGCTGATCAAATAGCCAGATGCCACGACAAATAAAAATAAGAGAAGGTAACATTCAGAGCAGCAGTAACACAGAGAGAGAGAGAAATTGATACCCAGATCCTATGGAGGTGATGTGTACTAATGAGCAGATGAGTGTTGCCAATGCAGTAACAGGCCAGGCTTGCTCAAAGCAAAGTCAACTAGAGCAGGTTGCTCAGGGCTGGGCCTGGTCAGTTTTTAGTATCTCCAAGGATGGAGACTCTTCAACTTCTCTGAGCATTCCCTTCTCAAGGCTGAACAAACCCAGCTCTTTCAACCTCATCTCTTCAGTCTTACGTAATTATCTTACTTATCGTAGTGTTCTTTCATTGGACCTGCTTCAGCGTGTCCCTCTTTTTCTTGTCCTGGGAAGGCCAGAACTGGACACAGCACTCGAGATGTGGTATTACCATTCAGATGTGGTCTCCTGCAACCCAGCGCCCCCAGCAAAGACCTTGAAAAATGGATAACCCTTCTGTTCAAATTGGCCCCTGCCATCCTGCTGCCACTGGAGGAGTGCTGTTGTGAAGGACTGGCTGCACTCTGCTGTGGATGGTGAGGTAGATGGCATTTCCTCCCAGACCTCTGGCTACAGCTGGTGTCTTCATTGCCAGATGGTTTACAGCCAGTGCATATGATTGATTTACTCCTTGCTTACATCAAATGTCAGAAGTGTCCATGATTTATCCCTGTCTGATAAGGGAACCCCAAGGCTGAATTTTTCTTGGGCTCCATAGTATTTTCAGTGTCACACAGCCAAGCATTGGCTAGTAGCCTTCTCTTTGAGGCATGGGGGGTTTGACAACCATACACAGAGCTGAAGGCTCAGGTCACGGCTGCACTGTTAGAAGAGGCATGGGGCTGATGTCCCACTTGCAGGTTGACACTGATGTTACAGAGGGAGTTGAAGATTTCACGGTGCTCTTCAAGGCCTCTTCTGCAACCCTAGAGTACTGTCTTCCAGTAAAACGCATCTGAATGTGCCAGGCTGTTACTGCTGTAAATATAGTTGTTTCTCAATTTGCATACACAGTCAGTGCACCAAATACTGTGTACTTACTTTGGAGCACTGCGGGATGTCAAGTGTCAAAGGGGTAGGACGGTTCTGTTCTGTTTGGTTTGTGACCTGGCTGTGAGTGATATTAAGCAACAGGAGGCATAAAATGGCACTGCCTGCTTAGCTGCTGACTAGTAAGGCTTGCAGCCTGTCATTATTTCTATATCTGTAATAGCTTTCTTAAGCCAGGTAGAGCAGAATTATTTAGATAATTAGAATTAATGATTTGAGATATACCTGGTGAAAGTTAAATATGATTCCACTGTTGTTATGGGCCTTTTTCCAAGTTTAGTTATCATAATTACACTATGGGGATGCTATGAGAGAAGTAGGGGTGGAAGACGACAACAAATGGAAATAAGCAGCACTAAGCGCAAAATTTTCTATGGCTGAAAACTTTTTTAGAGGCCCCATCTTTAGAGATGAGTAGAATATGTACTACCAGTTAAAGTTTTTGTACCTGAAGCTTTGCAAGCCCGGCTGGTGAGTGCCTGAATTTGGGGACTCAAATCAGCTGTAAAACTTTGGGAAATTCTAGGAAGAAGTATGTGAAAAGGGTACTGGAGTTAAATTAATCTTAAATTAAAACTAGAGGGAGCCTAAATGTGTTCCCCTGAGCCAGATACCATCTTACTGTGTTATTCTGACAGCTCTGCAAGGTAACTCGGCTGAGTAGCAGTGCTGGTACCAAAAGGTCTTGGAAAATGACCCAGGGATGAGACTCCTGCATTATGGTTTATTTTAGGTTGATCTAACCGTGGCAGCTCTAGGGGCCAGATCCTGGTCTGCAGACCCTTCTTGCTAACGACACCTGCATGTGTGCACATGTTGACTTGCACAAGCACCTCTGGCTGCTCAGCAACTGCCAAGTAATCCCTGCTGCCCCTGGGATCTCCGCTGGTGGGTGGAAGCAACGGGAGTGATGTGCTGTTGTTGCCATTTGAGGATTGGAGAAATGTTTGTGTATAAGGGAGAAGGGGAAACAGAGGAGTTGACTGTGGGGAGGAATAACTTCTTCCCTCCAGCGCCCTGTCACTTGTCCCTCCTGATCCCCAGAGGCAGCATGGGCTGCATGTGTGCCTGCTGCTGTGGGCTCCGGCCATATTCCTCCTCTGGCTTATGTAAAGGCAACAGGCAGCTGGACCTGTTGCCCAGCCTGCAAACTGCCAGCGGGACCAAGCCAGTGCACCAGTAGGCCATGCTGCCCCAGATCCTACCGGTCCCATGTAGGGAGTCCTCGAGACAAATTTTGTTTGTTTGTTTTCAGTGTAGAGGGGGGACAACTGGTTAGGAATATCCAGCGAGAGACTAAGAAGGGGAGTAGGGAAAAAAAAACTAAAAGGGAAATGGGCTATCCACCACAACCTGCGAACACACCAGTTCAAAAGGCCTGTTGCTGGCATCCTCAGTCCTGCGGGAGATGTGTGTCAATCAGAAAGCCGCTTACCTGCGTGATATCTCTTCCTCAGCAGGACATAGCTGTCATTCTCAAACCAGTTGCTTGCTTGGCATCCTGTTCTCCTTTAGAAATAACTGTCATTCAAAAGGTGTTTTGCGTGATTGATGCCTGTGCCAGACTAGTCATTAAGCAATACCCTCACTTCTGCTGCAGTGACCGTTCTTGCAGAAGGGAAAAGTCAACTGCTGTGTTGTCTGGTCCCTTTCTTTCTCTTTATTTATGATTTCAGCCAGTATTGCAGGTAGTGTTTGGTTTTGGTGCAAATGTAAAGGTGAATACTCAGGCTTTAAGTCAATGGCTTTGAACAGCTGTCTGGTTCGGTGCCTGTGCAGAGAGCTTGTATAAATTCTGCTTAAAAGAATTCTGTTGTCATGCTAGAGCGTTTGGTATAGCAACTCATTACAATGACAACTTAATAGCAAAAGAGGAGATTATTTTAGAGCAAAGGAAAAAAAAAGATGCTCCTTTGTGAACACCTGGAATAAACAAGATTATCTGTGAGGTGGTGAGGGATGGATGGATCAGGAGAGGAGAGGAACTCATTGGCAATGCTGATGTGTCATGCAACAGAGTGAGGACACTGATACTGAAAGAAGCAAGCTGTGAGAAAAGACAAAGGAGGTAAGGAATCCGTGAGGGGGCAAGAGTCTGTTTCTGCTGTAAAAAGCAATTGTCATTTGAATTTTGGAATCCTAATAACACATTTTGTGCCGAAAAGTAATTGATTGTCATGCCAGTCTCTGCACCTCACTGGAGGGAAATACTAGGATTACTCTGTTCCTTGTTAAAAAGTCAGACCAGACAGAGTGCAAAGAAGATGAAGTACCTTTCCCAAGGATCCACAGCAAATTATTGCAGAGCTGAGAGCAGAACTGGGCATTGAACAATGGGATGTGAACTGCTCGAGGAGTATTTTCTCTCTACTGGGTGGACAGGTGAGGAAGAAGGAACAGCATGGGTTTTTTTTCCCAGTTATGTTGTGTTGGAAGACCTGAAACTTGTGGAGAAAATGTGAGCATTGCTAGTAGTCAGGCTAGTGGGAGAAGGTGTAGAATTCCATTTTACAGCCATTATACAGCAGTGTGCAGCCTGTCTACATTGGTTGTTTGCATTGAGTTTGCACAGACTAGAATTTCAGTGCAGGGCAACCTTGTCTGTAAAATATGCATATGAAAGCTATGCTGGGAGAGGCTGCGCTTATAAATGCAAAGAGGAACATCACTCACATCCCATCCCACCACGCTAGGGGGATCTAGAGAGGTATGAGCCAAGAGAAGTAAATAAGACTCAGCTTTGAAAAACGCAAGCTCAGTAATCTAGGTACATATAAGCTCAAAATACAAATACTCTGAGACATATGAAGCAGCATAAATCTTAGAGTGAGATGTGATACTGAGCAGCAGAACAGTCAGGATTTTGCTGTGTGAGACAGCAGAAAACTCTCCCAGACTGAGGAAACTTTGACTCTGTAGGCAAAGCCGTCAGTGATGATACTTAGCAAGATAGTAATTTATTTATCTACAGCTCCATTTCTGGGAGTATGGGATTACTCTTGTTGTCTGTTTTCTATATAAAACAAAAAAGCACACACACCACCCACCTGCACCCCCCAGAAAAAAGAGCCACCAATTTTTCTGCAGAATTGCTCAAAATCAGAAGAGCAGATGTCACTGAAATAAGATGGGTTGCTAGAACCAAGAGGACAGTGTTTACCTCTGGTTTTTTAATACTAAAGTTTGCACAGCTGTAATCATCACTGGGGTGACTAAATATGACTGACCAATCTTGTTGAAGGCAGTGAGGACCTGCCTCTGCATAGAGGCACTGGAGAAGGAGACTCAAAGAGGAATGTGCTGTGTGCTTGTAGTAGAGCCAGGAGCGGGACTTGAAGGTCATTGAAAATTAGTTCTAGTGTCTTAAACAAATGAGAGGGACAAAAAGGTCAGAATCAGACTGCTCTGACATCAGGGTACCAGAGCACATCAACCTCTGAGAAGCACAGAAGCTTTTATGCCCCATCCTTGCGTGTGAAAGCCCCCGTGTCCTGCAGATGCAAACCCACTGCAGTCCTTGAGGGTATTGTGGGGTATGGTACAACCAGCCTGAGGAAAGCGGGGAGCTCTCAGCAAGTGTGGGGGCTGGTTTGAAAGAAATACAAGTAACAAGCAAAAGAAGAAGAAAAAAAATTCCTCTAATCCAGAATATTGCCAAAGGAACCTGCCTTCCTCCCAAAGAAGGGAATTGGTGAGAAATCCCCAGCAAGCCTCATCTGTGGTGTTGAGACAGAGATCCTTGCTGGGGAAAGTGGCAGCTCTCTTTCTACTCCCTGGCAGTGATGAGCTTTGCCCAGAGCCTGGCAGATGGGAACCGCTTCCTGGCTGCCTCAGGGCAGGTTGTGCTGTCCACTGATTCTGTGTTTAGAGGCAGAGAGCATGCTGCAGCATCCTTTTCTAGCTGCCCCCAGGCAAGTCCTGCAGTCAGCTTCCTGGCTGTGGGACTGTGTAAGATCCAGCTAAGATGCCATAGATCTCTGGGATACTGCTGCTTGCAGTTTGGCTCCTGCCAATGAACACTGGTACAAGGCCAAAGTTATATCTTCCATATTACTGGAGTTTGGTATTCCTGCTGTAATGCATAGAATAGCAGATTTGTATCAGTCCTACCATTGTCGTTATGTCATTATCACAAAGATTGTCTTTTTTCCTTCCTGGGTCCCTGCAGCCTCCTGAACCGTACCCCTCCTAGCCTCATTCAGGAGATTATTTTGGTAGATGACTTCAGCTCAGATCGTAAGTATGGACCTATTTCCCTTGTACTTGTTTCTTCCCTAATTTTTTCTTTCTTTTTTGTTTGCTCTGTTCAATCTCCCTCCCTCACAGAGATTCCCTCTTGTCTGTAGGGAAGAGAAAAAGAAAAGGAAGGAAGTTTTTATGTGTTTAGGTTATGTCGATGCATGGCAGGGGCCTGAGCTTCTTCCTCTTTTTTTCTTTCCATTGGGTCTTCCCATTTTGTCAGCTTGGCTGTTCTGGCCAGGTTGCCAGGGATCTCTGTCTAGTTTCATTACGCACCATTTTGTAAGCTGTTTAGCACAGATATGTATGTAGCAGTGATTATTTGCAGAGTGGTGTAACAATGAATTATGAGCAGAGCGGGTAATTATAAACCAAGAGAGCAAGAGGATGCAATAATGCTTACAGAAGACTGCTGCCTGGGGTCCTGCAGGCAGACTGGGGTGACACTGCCTGCCTGTCTCCATGTGTCTGGGATCCCAGGTGTCCCTGTGGGAGGCTGTGGAAGGGTTAATGCTTTGGGCAGCATTGTACCCTCTCTTGCAGCTTGGCACAGGGATGAAGTGTCTTTTGCATGAGTCATGCCAGACCTGCAGACTGGAGACTATGGGCTCTTTCCATCTGTACTGTTGCTCTTGCTCCTGGCTTTTGTGTAGCAGTGGTGAGGTGGTTGGGACAGAAGACACTTTTCAGCTAAATACTTACGCAGCTTTGGCCAAAAAAAAATTTAAAGGTGGACACTGAGTAAGGATGTAACTTTCTGAAGGCCTTAGTGTTATTTGGATAAGGATTGAGCTGTACCCTGCCGCTGCAGTTGGGTGTTTCTGAGCACCTCCAACAAACAGTCCTAAACATATTTGGCACCTAGAAATTCAATTCTCAATGGCCAAAGTGTACTAGATCAACACTGATGGATCTCTGGGACCTGTACTGCACAGGGCTCAGCCAGAAACTCCCATTTAGGCTCTTATGTAAATGGAAAGATTTTTTTAAAAGCCCTATCCCATCCTAGCTCTCATTTTTCTCACTGACAGATGGATATCTGTTGTACAGCTACTCCCCTGAGGCACCCGCACGGAGGCATGTTAGCACATGCTTGAGGTCTGATGCATTGCTTTATACCTGCCTCAGTTTCTCCAAAGATACAGAGAGTTTGTAAGCTCTGGCAAGTAGTTACAGTCACTGCGATGTACTCCACTCCTGGAGAGTGAATGACTGATAAGGATTCTTGTCCTTACCTGAAGTTGTGACTTGGCCAAGATGCATGTTGCCTTCTCTTGTAGCAGATGTCCAGCAAAATCACAGAATTGCATAATCACAGAATGGCAGGGGTTGGAAGGCACCTCTGGAGATCATCTTGTCCAAGCCCCCTGCTTGAGCAGGCACACCTAGAGCCGGGGGCATGGGAACGTGTCCAGGTGGGTTTTGAACGTCTCCAGGGAAGGGACCCCACAGCCTCCCTGGGCAGCCTGTGCCCCTGCTCTGGCACCTGCACAGTAGAGACCTTTTTTCTCATATTCAGGTGGTACTTCCTGTGTTCTAGCTTGTGCCCATTGCCCCTTGTCCTGTCATTGGGCACTGATGAAAAGAGTCTAGACCCATCGTTCTGACACCCACCCTTTAGATATGTATAGGTATTGATGAAATCCCCCCTCAGTCTTCTCTTCTCCAGGCTGAACAAACCCTAGTCTCTCAGCCACTCCTCATAAGGGAGATGCTCCAGTCCCCTGATCATCTTGGTAGCTCTCTGCTGAACTTGCTCAAGCAGTTCTGTGTCCTTCTTAATCTGGGGGGCCCAAAACTGGACACAGCACTCCATATGTGGTCTCACTAGGGCAGAGTAGAGGGGGAGGATAACCTCCCTTGATCTGCTGGCCACATTCCTTTTAATGCAGCCCAGGGTACCGTTGGCCTTCTTGGCCACAAGGGCATGTTGCTGGCTCATGGTCAGCTTGTTGTCCTCCAGCACTCCCAGGTCCTTTTCAACAGAGAACAGAGCCACTTTCCAGTAGTTCAGGCCCTGCCTGTACTGGTGCCTGGGGTTGTTCCTCCCCAGGCACAGGACCTTGCACTTGCTTTTGCTGAATTTCATCAGGATAACATTGGCCCAGCTCTCCAGCCTGTCCAGGTCTCGTTGGATGGCAGCACAACCTTCTGGTGTATCAGCCACTCCTCCCAGCTTGGTATCATCAGCAAAATTGCTGAGGTTACACTCTATCCCATCATCCAGGTCACTGATGAATACGTTGAACAGGACTGGACCCAGCACAGACCCCTGGGGAACACCACTAGTGACAGGCCTCCATCCAGACGCTGCCCCATTGGTCACGACCCTCTGAGTTCTGTTGTTGAGCCAGTTCTCAATCCACTTCACCGTCCACTCATCCAACCCACACTTCCTTAGCTTGCCTGTGAGGAGGCTGTGGGACACAGTGTCGAATGCCTTACTGAGGTTGAGATAGACACCATCCACTGTTCTGCCTTCGTTGACCCAGCCGGTCGCACCATCGTAGAACGCTATCAGGTTGGTCAGGCATGATCTCCCCTTGGTGAATCCATGTTGCCTACTTCTGATAACCTTCTTGTCCTCTACATGCCTGGAGATGACCTCCAGGATGAACTGCTCCATCACCTTTCCGGGGATGGAGGTGAGGCTGACTGGCCTACTGTTTGCCAGGTCCTCCTTCTTGCCCTTTTTGAAGATGGGAGTGACATTTGCTTTCCTCTGGTCCTCGGGCACCTCTCCTGTCTTCCACGACCTTTCAAAGATGACGGAGAGTGGCTCAGCAGCAGCATCCGCCAGCTCCCTCAGCACTCGCGGGTGCATCCCCTTGGGGCCCATGGATTTGCGAGGATCCAGTCTGCAGAGGTGATCTCTGACCCAGTCTTTCTCAAACGGTGGTAAGTCTTCCTGTGTCCCAACTTGTCCTCTCACCTCTGGGGGCTGGGATGCCTGAGGGCCAGCCTTAGCAGTGAAGACCGAGGCAAGGAAGGCATTCAGCAACTCCGCCTTCTCTGCGTCCTGCATCACCAGGACCCCTTCCTTGTTCAGCAGTGGGCCCGCTGCATCCCCAGTCTTCCTTTTACTGCTGATGTATTTAAAGAAGCCCTTCTTGTTATCTTTGACATGCATTGCCAAGTGGGCCTTGGCCTTCCTCGTCGCATCTCTGCACACCCTGACAACATTCCTGTATTCCTCCCAAGTGGCCAGTCCCTTTTTCCACATACTGTGAACCTCCTTCTTCTGTTTGAGTTTCTCTAGAAGCTCTTTGCTCATCCATGCGGGTCTCCTGGCTCCTCTGCCTGACTGCTTCCTCCTGTGGATGCACCGATCTTGAGCTCGGAGGAAGTGGTCCTTGAATACTGTCCAGCTCCCTTGGACCCCCCGCCTTCCAGAGCCCTAGCCCATGGGATCCCTCGTAGCAGGTCTTTGAAGAGGCTGAAGTTGGCCCTCTTGGAGTCCAAGGCTGTTACCCAACTCATAGCCCTGCTTCTACCTTGCAGTATCCTGAACTCGACCATCTCATGGTCACTGCAGCCAAGGCTACCCCCAACCCTCACGTCCTCAACCAGCCCTTCCTTTTTTGTTAGGATAAGGTGGAGCAGCACATCTCGCCTCGTTGGCGCCTCCACCACTTGCATCAAAGAGTTGTCCTCGATGCTCTGTAGGAACCTTCTGGATGGTGCATGGCTCACTGTGTTGCTCTTCCAGCAAATATCAGGGTGTTTGAAGTCCCCCATGAGGACCAGGGCCTGCGATTGTGAGGCTACTTCCAGCTGTCTGTAGAAGGCTTCATCAACTTCTTCTTAATCAGGTGGCCTGTAGCAAACACCCACAACAGTGTCACCCATATTTGGCTGTCCCTTAATTTTTACCCACAGGCTCTGAACTTGTTCTCCTTCCATTCCAAGGCAGAGCTCGATGCATTCCAGTTGCTCCCCTCACATAAAGAGCAACTCTCCCACCTCGCCTTGCTGGTCTGTCTTTCCTGAAAAGCCTGTAGCCATCCATGACCCCATTCCAGTCATGCGAGCTGTCCCACCATGTCTCTGTGATTGCAATGAGATCACGGCCCTGTGACCGCACACAGACCTCTGGTTCCTCCTGTTTATTGGTGTACAGGCATTTCAGAAAGGTGCTTGAGCAGACAGGTTTCCCTGGAGGGTTGTACGAGGACCCACTATAGCCGTGCAAACCCTTGAGGTGGTTGGTCTCTTGGTTGCCATTGCGTGAGGCTTCTACGGCACCTTTATCACTGCTCAGGTTGTCCTGTTGCATTCCCCCATTGTGTGTGATGGCATTAGCATTGCCAGTTTGTCGCCCTCCCCCCGAGTTCCTCAGTTTAAAGCCCACCTCACCAAGCTTGCCAGCCTGCTGCCAGAGATTCCCTTGCCCCTTCCCGACAGGTGGAGTCCATCCCTCCCTAGCAGCCTGTGGTTGTTGAAGAATGTCCTGTTGTCATAAAAGCCAAAACCCTCATGTTGATGCCAGCCACATAGCCAGGAGCTGATTTGTATTATTTGCCTATTTCTAGTCACCCATTGTTTTCCAACAGGTAGTATAGAGGAGAAGATAACTTCGGCACCAATATTTTTCACTTGCTTTCCCAGAGCTTTATAGTCTTGCTTAGTTCTGCCCAGACTCTGGCTTGCAGCGTCATTTGTGCCCACATGGAAGAGTAGCTTTTGACAAATTGTGGCACCCTCTCAGTGATGTCTCGGATCTTAGCTCCTGGCAGACAGCAAACCTCTCGTGACGCCCTGTCAGGCCGGCAGATGGGCGCCTCAGTGCCTTTTAACAGAGAGTCACCCACTGCGAGCGCTCGCCTCTTCTTTTTAGGGTATCCACTCTGTGCTGCTGGTACAGCTGCACCTTGTGGACCTTGCTCGTGGATGTCTGCAGACACTAAAGCTTCACATCCCTTGCTGGTGGTGATACTGGAAGGTGGGGGCTGAGCCCTGCTTTTGCAGGTCACCAGGGTCCAAGGTGCCTCCTCCTTCTCAGTGGTGTCTGCTACAGGAGTGTGGTTCTGAGACCGCCTGTCTCCACCTCAGTTCTACTAACACTACGCAGCCTTCTAACTGTCTCCTGCAACTCAGCCACCTGGCGCAGCAGATCATCAACCTGTGCACACCTTGTGCAGGTACTTACCTTCTCACCAGGAGAGGGGTTGGGGCACATGTTGCAACTGTAGTGAAGCCTCCAGCTCGATCTGGGCGGATGCATCAGACCTCTCGGGGGGCTTTCGCCATGGGAACAATGCTTTTAGCTCTGTGGCGAGTGCCCACCATCCTGGCAGAGACCTAGAGAACCTCCCGGGCTGTGGGTCTACAAGCTGGATGCAGCACCATCCCTGCTCGCCCTGGCTGTGCAAACTGCCGCGCCGCATCCCGGTCGCTCGCGCTCCCTGGGGCCGTTTAAATCTCCCGCGGTTGCTCGTGGCGATGCCCAGGCTGCGTCAGCCTCCCTCGCGAGAGCTGCCGGGCCGGGCCGTTCTAGGCTCCCTTGGGCTTCCCTGGCTCCGGGAACCCCCTTGTCCGCCCCAGCCTAGCGCCCGGCCGCGGGACTTACTGTTGCCGCTGCTGCGTACTCTGTAATTAAGAGCACCTGCCACTTCGCTTGGATGATGCAGAAGCTGCTGAAGTGCCCACACAAGAACAGTATTTCAGATTTCATGTATCCTTGAGAATACAAATGCTCCTGCAGAAACATGCCGAGAGATGTACTTTGGCTAATGGCCTTTGTGTTTTCCCCAGAGCGCTCAGTCTGTGGGAGGATGACAGTGGGAAAGGGGAGGTGTGAGACATGAAAATGAATGAGCAATGACCATGAAAACACGGCGGAAAAAAAACAACTGCTCTTGGTGGAGCAAGGGAAAAAAGCAAGTTTAAAATTGTTATTCCTGTGACCTCTGCTAGGGCAGGAATAGAAAGAAGAAAATAGAGAACTAAAGACCCAGTACTCATTGGTACAGCTGGGCTGGAGCTGGTAGCTGTTCCTCTCTGTCATCTTCCTTGGGCAATGTAAATAAAGGATGGCACGAGCTTCTGGCAAGCTGCCAGCGAAGCCCTCGGTTAGGCATCCATGTGTTAATGTAATGGTGTCTCTAAGGAAGCAGGTTGCATCCCTGTGGCCTTTACTAAATAAAACCAAGCAGAAAGTGCTCCGAGAATAAATGGTGGGAAATGCCCAGACAAACCGCTGAAGGCAAAGAGAGCAGGTGAGATCACTTTGTGCGACAGGACTCTCTTTTACTTGGCACTTCACTGATTTGCAGCCCCATCTCCCTGCAGTCATCAGTGATCGGTGCCACATTGCCACTGCATACCCTCTTGTTCTTGTGAAATGTTGGGCGAAGGCCTGGCTGTTCAGAGTATCAGGAAGCACAGGCTCAGCTGTCTGAGGAGGACAGCAAGCAAGTAGTGCTCTTCGGTGTACTCTTTAGACAACAGGATTAAGGCCATCAGGATGATTAATGTGATGTTAAGTGAAAGCAGAATTTCCCCTCCCCTGGAGAAGCAGGAGAACAGTTAATTGGAGCTCTCTGTTGAAGCCAAATAATTCATGCATGTGTGCCAAATGTTTTATTTGCCTTTCCTAAGCTGAGGACTGCCAGCTCCTTACCAAGATCCCAAAGGTCAAGTGTCTACGAAACACTCGGCGAGAAGGTGAGTGTGGAAAACTTTGTAAGTACAAAGACTTTGCAGATTTTCCCCCATGGCCATGTTTACTTGCCAGCTGCTTACATGTTGTTTCTTATGGTTACAGTTTGTTTTTTCAGTGTAAGAGTTCGGTGTCCTAGTTTGGAGGCTCTGTGAGGGGAAAACCTGGCTTATCAACTCCCAGGCTTCAGGACTGTCATTTCATACATTAAATAACGAGAAGTGGTGTCCAGATGCTCTGGCTAGAGCAAGGACCGCGGTTTAAGATCTTTACGAATATATATACAGATATAAGTCTTGTCCTTTTAAACTCAGAGTGCAAGATAACAAGCCATCTAGGAGACGTGGGAAAGGGAAAACCAATCATATATCTATCATAAATAGGTACAATTAAGGAAAGTTATTTCTCTTATCTCCTACGTGCATAAATGGTAACACTGACTTTCCCAGCTGCTCTTCAGTTTCACTCACATGTGCTGGCTTATTTCTAAACCTGTTAGTGCACAGCAGGCCTGAAGCGAGGATCTGGAAGAGGGGATGGGAGTCACTACTCAGTTCACAAAGGGCATTCCACATAGTGGGATGGTCTGAAGAAAGTACGGAGATATCAGAGAGCCTGGTTTAAATCTCTGACCGCAGGGTGGAATAAAGGACAAGTGGGAATGAAGCAGATCAGTAGTGAGAAAGGCAACAAGCAGAGAGTAGTCCCATGGAAGTGGTGAGAGAGGCAGTGGGGTGCTCTGATGGGAGAGAGACTGCGCAGGCAGTAGCAAGGTACTGGAAGTGAAAGGGGACATCGCCAAGGCAGGAACCAGGTGAAAGCTCAGTGATATGGGCAGAAGTGACAGGTGAGGTCATTCTTCGACTGCTGTGAGGGCTCAGCTGGTAGTGTCCCCCAGGGGATGCCCTGCTAAAGCTGCTCTCTGCTCCTGATGGAGGTGTGATATAGGAGAATGGCCTGCTCTTCTCCTGTAATGGTCACTGGAAGTATTTTATTTTCTAGAATCATAGAACAGTTTGGGTTGGGAGGGACCTTTTAAAGGTCATCCAGTCCAACCCCCCTGCAGAGAGCAGGGACATCTTCAACTAGATCAGGTTGTTCAGAGCCCCGTCCAGCCTGACCTTGAATGTTTCTCAGAATGGGGCATCTACCACCTCTCTGGGCAACCTGTGCCAGTGTCTCACCACTCTCATTGTGAAAAATTTCTTCCTTATACCTAGTCTGAACCTACTCGCTTTTAGTTTAAAGCCATTACCCCTTGGTAATGGATTAGGTAACACGTGAGGTTACCCGTTCTAGCACACAGATGTGCTCGCTGTTACCTAAATTTATTTATGAAATTTATGCAACTTAACTCTAGCAAAAACAGGTAGGTTGCTTACAGAATAAAAATGAAACAATGCTACTTCCACTGTTTTGCCCTGCAACCTCACACTAAAAAGGTAACTTTGAAGTCTTTGCAGAGAGTCTTTTCCCAGCACTGCTCTACCCCATGCCAGTGTCTTTTTCCGGCACAAAGTGGCCAGAAGGAGAGTGAAGCTCTTGTTCTTGGATGTTAGCTGATGTGAATAATGATGCTCCCCTGAAGCTCTGAGTCTGGTGTATGTTTTCCATCCACAGAGCTACAATGGATATTTGCTTCTTAGCAAAATTATTGCACTAATAAAGTGTAATTGTTCCTTTGCAGCTATTGTGGTCAGTCATATATCCAGCTGTCATGAATGTGCACTCTATTCTCATGCCAAAATTCTCAAAGAAAGAGAACATTGTGACATATAAAAAGAATGGGAGTTATAGATGTGAACTGAAGAAAAATTCTGTGTATTCATCCAAATTGAATGAGATTTTTTTTTCTCCCCCATGTATTCCTGAAGGCATTAATTGCAAAATTTCCTTTGAATGTTCAGAAATAGAAAAAGCAAAATTTTCAACCTGCTCAATTCTGATGTTTTTTTCGCTCACCCAAAAAAGCTACCTAAACCTCCAGGAAGAAAAATAACCTTCATTATATGTATGCCTGTAATTCAGATCAGTGTTCACAATCAAGATAGAAAAGGGGTGCAGAAAAACAGGCACCTTCTCCAGTCTAACACCAACCTCTTGATGAAATAGGCAATGAACCATGCATTTAATTTTCAATAATATTCTATCAGAATATTAAACTGCATTATGGTTATAAGATGCTTATATGTTTAAGTGATTTAGTAAGTCAATGGGATTTCTTATTTATTTATTTCTTATGTTAATCAACAAAACCAGAATGTGCATATGTGTTTATGCATTTTAAACAGAACTGGTTTTATCTGTGAATAAATTCATTATGAATGACAGTCCTCCAAAACGAAGATAGTTTTTGGAAGAGCAATAATCGTAGTTCTAACGCTACTGTAGTCATTCCAAAACCTCCATTTGCTGTTAAAAGGTCCATCTCTCTTCCAAAGGTACTAAACGTAAATGTATTTATAATTATATTAATTTATTAATGATTCATATTGTTAGATAAATAAAAGAATAAGCCCAGTGTAAGTAAAAGCACTGTGCTAAGACCCTATGACTAGAGCTTCCCTTTCTTTCACGAAACAGTTACCACTTCTTAAGAGGGCAGATCATCACGTGCATCAAATAAACGCTACAAAGTTATATTGCACTATTGTGAGGAACTACCCCCAATTTATCTGTCTTCAGATAATGTTTTTCATAGCACTAAAAAGATATGCTATAGAAAGCATCTGTTTTTTTGCATTTCTGTAATTATTTAGATTATGAGCAAATTGCACATTTGTTCCACCAGAAGCAAATGCCTGACCTGAGGTTTGGGGTTTTTGGGTGGAGGAGAGGAGCAGGATTTTCTTAGCTTTACTGTAGAGATGGAGACTATAAGGGAAAAGGACTGCTTGAGTAACGTAGACCAAGTAAGACACACCTTTGAGAATTCAGCACATTACGCACTGCATTATATATATAACATTTATTCTTTGTAATAAGGATCTATATTCCAGATAAGGAGTTGAAACCTTTCGCAAGCAGATTACAAATCCCTAAAATGTTGCACAGACAGAAGCAACTTTGAACTTTTTGCGATGGATTGCACGTGGAAGGCTTTGCAAGGAAGGTGGGGGCCAACACCTGTTCCAGTGAAAATGTTGAAGTTGCTCAAAATTTCTGGCTCTGCAAACTCGATGTCATAGAGCTGCTTTCACTTGTGGCCTTGAATGTTCATTTTCCACAATTTGACACCAAAGATTTCTAATGCAATAATCCAGACATCTGGAAAAACTAATAGAATCTGCACAGGATACTACTGAGCTACAGCCTTCTGGAAGGAGGCTCAGCTGTTTCCCTTCTTAACCTTCCTGCTCCTTTGCTGTCCTTTCCTCATGGTAGGGCTGATTCGCTCTCGGGTGCGAGGAGCTGAAGTGGCTACCGCTGACATCCTCGCTTTCTTGGACAGTCACTGTGAAGTCAACAGTGAGTGGCTGCAGCCAATGCTTCAGAGGGTGAAAGAGGTGAGCACCATCTCCCCCTCTGGAATGGATGGGGCTGACCTGTCTTGTACTGGTGGGTCCTCTGACCTCACATGCCATCAGCAGTGCCTGTGAGGACAGCATTCCCAGGTATTCCTCAGGAAGGCTGTCACAGAGGAAGGTACAGCCTGAGCTAGATGGGCAAGAGATCACTGTTGGGCTTCTACTTTCTCCTACTAATGTGGCGGGGCAGGAGGTGCTCAGTGGTGGGATGCAGTGGTGAATACTTGAACCACTAACTTATACCTCAGGTCTACTGGAGGAGATGTGCTTCCTAGTCCTGTCCACCTGTGCATAGGATAGCCGCTTTGGCAGCACACACTGTGCAACTTTTCTGTGGTTGCCATCTCCCTTCTTGCTCCTGGACCCTCCCCTCTGCCTTGTCACTTCCGAAACTTTCCTTCCATTAATGCTTCTGCTGAGCTGCCAACACACACCACCTGCATGCAGGCCACTTCCTAGCACAGAGGAACTGCCTATGAGTACAAGGATGTCCCTTTGCTCATTCACTTGGGAAAGGCTGGAAGAGTGAAAATGAGATGGGAATATTAGCTGTCACTGTGACTGGACTGTAGGGCTGGAGGGGGGGACATACGGCTCCGCTGTAAGCGAACTGGGGAGAGGTGACGGGAGAAGTCACAGCCATGCTTGCTAGTGGGAGGGATTGATCCCCTCCTCTGAAAGGAGGATTCCTTGTAGCAATGGGCCCCAGGAGAAGGGGTGGAGACTGTAATGCTGCCTTGTATTCATGTCTGCTTGGCTTAATACGAAGGAACAGAAGGTGGTGAAACTTCAGGATTGATGACTTAAAGGCTTCTGCTTTTTATTCCTGCTCAGTAAATCCTCCACCTTAGAAGCCCATAAATGTTTACTTTACTACTGCTCTTTAAGTCAAGCTGCAGCAGCAGCCGTGTAGGTGTCCCTAAGCAGAAAGGGTTTCACTAGTTTCATCAGGGAAGGATGGAAACTGCAAAAGCTTGGATGCTGACTCCAGTGTTATTTAGTGAGCAGATTTCAAGTCAGCCTGTTTCTGACCTACTTTCTACATTTCTGATGTGCATCCTAGGTCAGATTTCAGTCTTGCCCTACCCAGTCCTAACATTGGCTGGTTGGAGCACCAGGCTGCTGGGTGGGTGCTGGGGGGACTAAGGCTGAGCAGCCATCACAGCACGGAGGGAAATAAACATGAAAGATAGCTCTCACCTAGGATGTGCCATCCTGACCAAGTGCACTACAGCAGGAGTACCTATGGCAAGGCACAAAATGAAGGTTTGATAGGAAAGGTTTGGAGGCTAGCAGCTGTCGGATAACAAGATGCTGTTTCTGGCATTGCCAGCTCCCGGTTTCATCATATATTTCAGCTATCACAAGACTGTCTTTAATGCCCTGTCTTGTGACGTTGAAAAATTGTTATATTCTCAACCTCTACTTAGTAAAAGAATTGCAAAGGAAAACTGTAAATATCTATACCCCTAATGCCAATAAAGTACCCCCAATATCTTAATATTATAATTTTTTTTTCCAGTTTGCACTATGATTCTTAAGTTTGGAGTCTGGATTAATACTGCTTGTTAGGAAGGTGCTTTATTATTGGGTTGATCATTTCTAGGCTGATGATAATGAGTTAATTCAAGAATGGCTGAGCAGAAGGTATGCTGTCAGTAGATACCAAAACCAAGCATAAAACCTTTGGGACAGTGATTCATGCCCTGTGACTTGGACAGGAAATAAAGAGCTGCTTCTTAGAAGCACTCCTAGATGTTGGGGTCCCAGACTCCATTCCCTACATCCGTGGCATGCAGCTGGCTCCACCATCTCCATGTTTGGATGTAGTGGGCACGAATCCTTTGCTCAGCTACCAGAACTGTACTGGAGAAGCCAGACAAAGATTTACATGTGCAGCTTTGTATCTTCTGATCTCTGGCAGCTTTGCCAGACATTCAAGAAAAGCCTCACTCTTTCTTTTCCCCTTTCTCTCTCTCCCTCAGGATTATACCCGAGTGGTGAGTCCAATCATTGACGTTATCAGCCTGGATAATTTTGCCTACCTGGCAGCATCAGCAGATCTGAGGGGAGGTGGGTATAATGAATGGTTTATGTAAGTTAAGCCTGAGGGATGGTGCATGAAAAATAATTGTTTTCTTCAGCTAAGAGCTGAAAACAGAGTGATGATCTTTCCTGGTGGATTCTCTGTCTTCTTTTTCCTGCAACTTGCAAAGTCAGATCCTTTGCAGAGTTAAAACAAAACCCAACCAGTGTTTTCTTCTTCAGCTTGCATCACTGTCACAACATTTTGCGATTTCAGGGCTTAGTTAACTGAATTAAGCATATCACCATGCCCTCCCTACACTACATGTATGCTGGAGTCTAACAGGCACTTCCAGTTGCTGTTCCTATCTGCCAGGCTATCTCATGGCATCTTCTGAAAAGCGTTTTCGCCTCTCTCCTGGCAGCTGACCGCTTGCAGCTCTTCCTGTGGTCACCCACAGTGCCTGGTCCTCTTCTTCCTCTTCCGGGGCTGGGGTTTGCTGCCGCACTGCCAAAGGCTACTCATTCTGTGGCTACCCTTAACAATGGTATAATGTTAGTGACTGTGCTGTGCTCAACAGTCCACCACAGGCCAACTACAAATAAATGGTAGTCCTGAAAGAGGTTCTGGTTACAATGATCTGCAGGCCTCTGTTCCCAGAATACATCACATCCCACCCCACAAAGTCCTTTGATGAAAGCTCCGTAACTTTGGCAGACAGGGAAGTGTAGGACAGTCTGGCCAAAATGCAATTGCATCTTACACTGACAACACTGTCCTGAAGGTATGGAGTGGAACTGAGCAGAGATCTGTAATGCTAAGGGATAAGGATGCCAAGACAGAAGCTGGTGAATTCTTAGCTACATTAGGATAGACTTGCCATTTTGGGTGGACTGTGAGGGAGGTCAGGAAAGGAAAGCAGGGATAGCCTATGATGTAAAGGTGGAGACTATCACTGAAGCTAGTAGAAAAACAGTAACAAAACCTATTTGACCTGTTTTTCCTTCTCAGGGTTTGACTGGAGCCTTCACTTTAAGTGGGAGCAGATTCCTATAGAGCAGAAGATGTCCAGAACAGACCCAACTCAGTCTATAAGGTAGCTCTCTCTGATGGACTGTGTGCAGTCCTCCAAACGTCTTTACTAAGCCTTCACCTGTATGGCAAGGAGTGTACAGGGACTGCCTTGCTGAGGATGAAATGCCAGTGTTCATTTGATGATGACAAACTCTTCATGTTTTTTTCTGAATGCTTTGAGGTCTATACCCTAATTCTGAGAGTATTACTCCCTGAATATTTTAAGAATAGTAATTATATATTATTATATGCTTGTAGGCATGCCACCTCTACGAGCCACCTCTTCTATGTTTGGTTTTGTGGTCTCACTCAATGCTCTGAATGCCTCAGAAATCCCTTTGGGGGTTTTTAATTACCTCCATCTTCCAGGTGAGGAATTAAGGAATGAAGCAGCTAAACAGTCACCCAGGAAGTGTAAAGCAGACCTAGGAACTGAACCCTACCTAGTAATTTGGGCACAGAATTATCCTCCCCTCCTAAATATGCATGTCCACGGACAAAACAGACTGTTGGCTGGAACAGTTATTGCCAGACTTGCTGCTGCGTACACGGCTCTGAGGAATGCAGGCTGTGACAAATTCTGATAGAAAAAGTTACGGTGCTTGTCTGTATAGGCAGGCGGCTCTCTGTAACATACAAGTATCATTCAATTCCGCTGTGTAGTTTGTGAGCCTCCAGAAATTGTACACCAGAGGACACTAGCTTGCTAACAGCAGAACAGTACATTCAGCAGGGTCTCTCACACCGTGTCTACTTGGTGAACACAGTCATCAGACTGTGCCCCTGTCATTCCTTCACACTGTGCATATTTATATAAATGCAAAAGGCACGCTCATGCAGTGCTTGCAGGACCATCTAACAAAGGCAGGAGGATGATCTAGTGAAGGGGATCTCAGAAGCCTGCTGAAGGGTCATGTCCCAGCTCTACTATTTTTCTCTTTTAAGTGAGATACGATTTGTCAGGCCAGGACAGATTGTTCCCCCTTCTGAAAATGAAGATGGTGGTGCTACATATATATGTGATTGTTTTGTGTGGGCTTGTGTTTTCTTTTCCAGTACCCCTGTCATAGCAGGAGGCATCTTTGTGATCGACAAGTTCTGGTTTAACCACCTGGGAAAATATGATACTCAAATGGACATCTGGGGAGGAGAAAATTTTGGTAAGTTTAGGGTGTTTCAGGGGTATGGCACACTAATGCAGAAGCAGAACCACTTTCCAGTCTTCATCACCTACCACAACTCTCCTTTTGAGAAATCTGAGCTGCATGTCGATCTAAGGCTAGGGACATGGTCAAGTAACCCCTGTGTTGGTCAGAATTATATCGCCGTCAGCTTTGTGCAGAGTAAATGGAGCCTTTTTGCGATCAAGGCTATCGCTCTCTTACAGGCGTATGCACTATTATACAGGTGCTTCCACAGTACAAGAAAGAAAGAAGAACCTCCCGATATTTAAATTGTTGCTTGTTTTTGGAGAATATTCCCCCAGTCCTCATGGCAGTCTGTGTTGCCCCAGCTCTGAAGTGGACAGTCACTCCTATGCTCTCTTCTTATACCTGTTCCTCTTCCCCACATATGTCTGAGTTGCTCTCCCAGCTTGATAGGTCAGAAGAATGTTTTTCCTGATGAAACAAGCCTCTTTGTAAGTGCAATTTGGGTACAAATAGATTCAGAATGCAAGCATTTAGAAGCAGACTAGGGCATCACAAACGTCTGAGGAATTCAGAGGCCCAGGGCAGTCTGTCAGCTCAAGTGCTCTTACCTTATAGGTCATGATGCTGAAACCCTTAATGGTGGCAGATATTCCAAGCATCTCTCTTTGCCCCTGTGAAGGGATGCTGCAATGTCACCAGGTGTTAGTGACAAAAAGAATAAGAATATTGAAAAGAGGTTCATGGAGAATTTGGGGCATTCATTTAGAAATGATGCAGGTGGAGCTGAAGAGATAAAAGCTTTACTCTTTACTCTGTTTTGCAGTCAACTTAAATAGACTTTTCGGTAGCTAGCGGTGCCAGAAAAATTATTCTGTTCTACAGTTCCCATAAATGTCACAAATTTATAAATAAATCCCTTTAAATAAGAATTTGTATGGTGTCTTCTAGCACCTGGAGGACCAATTAGAAAGAAAGAAAGTAGTCAGGAGGAGGAAGCTTTTTTTTCTCTGAACACAGCTGGGTGAGCTGCCTCTTTCTGAAATGCTCTCTGAAACCAGGAAATAATTTTTTTGGCTGATAACAGAATATCAAGGAACCACTTTTTTAAAGCAAATTATCTAATAACGAGTGCTTGTGTTCTCTGATTTCTGAGGTCTTGCTTCAGTTTTATGATTTTCATGGTATTAAAAGGAGATATTAATTGGGGCTTGCATTGGGATCTCGGCAGTGCTAGTAGCATCAGCTAAGCACTTTAGGCTGAAGTAACCAGACATGAAGATCCCCTTTCCTGTGTCCCTCGGACTCTACATAGCCAAACTCAGCTCCTTGCTGTCACTAGCCCTGCTCCAGCTGCAGAGCCAGCCACTTGGCCATCCTGCTGAGCTGCAACTGTGTAAAACCTGTAAACCCAAAGATGGAGAAAGAATATTTCTTTAGGCTTTTGGTTTTGTCCTTATGCCCATCTGGGAGCCAGTGTTGTTGTTTGGTGCTTATATCAGTAGCTTGATGCTAAGCAGAGCTCTCTGCCATAAGTGGCAGTAAATTACCTGCGCACCCACAGCCCTTCTCCCACATAGAGCTGATCAGAACCTCCACAGAATTGCTTCATTCTCCTTCAGATTGCTCTTGTAAAGCCTGGCAGTGGCTGGGCCAGGCTTTGTGGGACTGGGTCAGGTGTACAGGGCTTGCAGTTTTGCCTTGTGTGGTTTCCCTGTAAATTAGTTGTCTCCCATCTCTTGTGTCTCATCCTGCGCCTCCACTCTTTGCTTAAAAGGGCAAAGCTAAGTGCACAATGCTGTGTTTAAAGGGCCTGTCCTGGAGCTCCATTGCCACACCACCACTGTGATGATGGCAATGGGAAGGTATTTTAAAAACAAAACAGACTACTTTTCTTTTTTAAAGCTAACTTTTGTTCAGTTCTTCCACATAATGTGAGGCAACAAATCAGCTGGTGGCTTCTATATCGAGCCTGTTGCTGTTGCATGGCAGAGGGGTAGAAACCAACCTGTATTTGACAACAAAAAGTATTAAGTTTCCTTGAAGTATGCAGAATGGTTAATTTACCCTCTTAAAAAATTTTTTCCATACTTAATAGAAAATTACATTTTGTGATTGAGGAAAAATGCTGATAATGTTATGAAACACTGTTTTTGCTACAAATTACAATTTTGAGTGGAAAGGAACTGTTTGGACAAGGTCACCATTTGCAGGTTAGGTGGGAGAGTGGTTGTGAGTAATTTGGGTAGGTGGGATGGGCCATTCCCTGCCCACAAAGGCCATTTTTAATAAACGTCCTTGAAACTTTTTTTCTGTGAGGCAACAGGATAAGAGAATGTATGGGAAGGGCACAGAGTCAGGCCAGCTCTACACAAGCAGCAGGTACACAGAAATGATCAGGCAGCAATTACCAACTACCTAAATATCCTTCCAGCTGGATGTGAGCTGGTAAACCCCTTTTTTACCACTGTGATGAGGAAAAGCCACAGCGATAAGTAATGTAAAACACATATGGACTAGGTCATGTCCTGGAAAATATACAGCAAAAAGTTCTTCTATGCTTTCCATCAGAGGATGGATGAAAGTCCTTAATAAGCTATGTTTGATCTCCATTTTATCTCTGTGCCCAAAATCTGCATTCTTTTGCCTCTTCTTTAAAGAATTCTGGCATTTACAAACCTGGACATGCAGTCTGTCTGTGTGCCTAAGAATCAATGCAGCATGAGGAATCCTCTCTTGGGAAATGGACATCACTTTAAGGTACATGTGCTAGCCTGAGAGTTTTGTTTTTGTTAGAGGCCAGAATGAGTCAGAACTTCATTCCAGGAAAACAAATGCAAGCTGGACATATCACCAGACAGAAACTTGTGTCTTGGCTTCTTTTTTAGTTTTTAAAGCCCTGCCTCTCTCTGAAGCTGGAATTCCCTGTTGAAAAAAGACTGAAAATAATAAGCTCTAGGTAGGAGTCAGGGAAAGTCAAAAGCTAGTAAGAAATGCCACAAAGTACAGTCTAATGAAATGGTTCTTTACTTAGAAGATAGATTAAATACACCATCTTCCCCCACCCCCCCCCCCCCCCCAAAAAAAAAAAAAAAACAACAACAAAACCTCACACTGTTTAAACAACCTTTCCCAGGAGCTAGAGAGGAAAGCTGTGGAGAAATATGAAAGTTGGGAAGATGTTAGTGAGTGTACATGCTTTGAAACAGCCATTAGATCTGGGTACATAATGTCTTTCTTAATTTCTAAACATCAGAGCCCTATGATTCAGGCATTACTGGAGGGAGATCTCAACTGAGTAAAGTTTTTGACGTAATCAGTCTACACAATCTGAAGCCTTTTTGGTAAGGAGTACCAACCTACCCAGCTAATTTTCATTTTCCTTCTTCCTTCTCACTGCCACATGGAATGCAAGTGGAAAATCCCTCTGGTGTGGCAGTGATTAAACTTGCGAGGACAGACCCGTAAGCTTGAGCTAGGTCATATCTCTTTTGTGATGCAAATAAGCTCCTGTACATCAAAGCTCCATGTTCTTCTAATCCTTTAAGAAAATTTTGAATTTAGCTTCAGGACCAGCTGGATTTCTTCAAGTAGCAGGTTTCTCTCCATATCTTTGTAATCACAGTATTAGACTGATTTCTGCTTTCAGTAGCTCCCCAAGCAGAGGCAAATGGTGACAAACTGTAACCCAGTCATCCAGTTGTTTTTTTTTTTAAAATTAACAGAGCCAAGCAAAACAAGAACAAGATATTGTAGGATGGGTATCATGGAGGTATGAGGGAGAGGGCTCTGCTGCAGACACTGACTCACTTCCTATGCCCTCATCTTGTCCTCTTCTTTTTCCTTGTCTCCTAAAGCCCCTTTCTTCCTCACATGTTTTGCTTTACATGGCAAATTCTTCTTTTTTTCTTCCATCCATGTGCTGGATGAAGGCTGGAGTGTTACAGAAGTCCAAAACAAGGTGGGTGTTTTCTCAGCCTGTTGCCAAATGCCATCCTGAAGGCCTGACAGCAACCACAAGGACCTGGTCAAAGGAAGAGGTGTCCCACTGAAATGCTTGGGGAACCAAAGAGAGGAGTGGGACTGGAGAAGGCTAGGAAGTCTGAGCCACAAGGTTTGCCTCCATTTTAACAAAGGGAGGACAGGTTTTCCCCTCTTACCATGGCATTGCTTTTCCTGGTTTTGCTGTTGCAGGCAGAGGGGCAAGGTTTTCAGGCACACTGCTGAAGTTGCCCTTCTGCCTGCAGCTGTATGACTCTTGGGGTCTCTTCCAGAGCTCTCTTTCCGAGTGTGGATGTGTGGTGGCAGCTTGGAGATTGTTCCCTGCAGTCGAGTGGGACACGTGTTCAGGAAGCGCCATCCCTATGACTTCCCCGAAGGCAATGCACTGACTTATATCAAGTAGGTGTTGGGTAGTTCCTGGTAGCAGCCAGGTCACCTTGATGTTGGGCATGTCTAAGTAAGCCTGAATTCTTTGTTGTCGTTCTGCCTGATGACAGAGGAGAACAGCTTGTGGCTGAGCGTCTGTTCTCAAGGAAAGGATGAGTTGCTGTTTTCTGTGAACAAAACCTGTTCCCTTCTCTGTTTTTTGTATTAGTGCGTCTTGTTCTTCCTCAGTCTGCAATGGAGGGGGGGAGCAGTACCCCAGAAAGAGATCCTGACCATTCGTGGATACTGCACTATGACACGTGCCTGTTCATCAGCAGTCTTTAATCACCTCTGTTGTCTCTGAGCTGCTTTTGAGTCCAGAGATCCTACTGAGCTGTATGTGCTCTGAGACAAGCCCTAAGGACAACTTCCGCTGCAGGACAGATGGGAAGTGAAAAAAGATGAGACAAAGTGCTTCACAGTGAGGGTAGTTAAGCACTGGCGCAGGGCCCCAGAGAGGTGGTGAAATCTCCATTCATGAAGATTTCAAAACTTGACTAGACAAGACCCTGAACAGCAAGACCTAACTTGAAGCTAGTCTGCTTTGGGCAGGAGGTTGAACCAGGTGATAGCTTAAAGGTGCTTTCCAAGCTGAATTATTCCATGGCTTTATTCTAACCTGGGGAAAGGGATCCTGTAAAGCAGGGTGATGGTGACAGTCAGTCCAGGTGTCTCTGCAGAGGGAGTAAGTGTGAAAAAATCATAGTAAACTGTGGCTGTTAAAATTTTCAATTCTCAACTGAAGCATCCTTGTAAAGCCTTGCAGACTTAACACATTCAATTTATATCCATCCGTACTGCCCAGTGTGTTTCATGTTTGGGACTGTCCCCCACTCCCTCCTGGCAGTTAGGCCTTGGGTCTGCCCACCTAGTGCCTGCTCGCTGGGAGGGCAGGTTTTTTAGCAGCACTCAGCAAAGGATCTCCTCATCCCCATGCAGGAACACCAAGCGCACAGCAGAGGTGTGGATGGATGAATACAAGCAGTACTACTATGAAGCCCGGCCATCTGCCATTGGGAAGTCATTTGGAAGGTAAGCTGCCCCCAAACCTCAGTAGGGAGGCTCTGGTAAGCACGTTGCTAGTGTGAGAAATAATTTTTGGATCTTATGTGGGGCTAAGTGTGGGAAACAGAGATGCTCTGAATGGCTGGCTCACCAGGGAGGTTGCAGCTTGAGTGTCTGGTTAACACATTTGCTTCTAATTCACTTTATTTTTTCCCCCAGTAACCCTGCATATATAATTTTTAACAGAAGACTGAAGGGATCTATAATGAAATCAAAAGGCCAGACATTTTAAGTGGATAGATACAAATATTTTCTAACACAGCATGCAGCTGCTCTGGAAATGTAAGCTATGCAGTTACTAGTTTGATCCAAAGTTCCTGCATGGAGGCAGAATCCTGGGGCAAGCACAGCTAGCTGGCATATGGGGCAGGATGCATTTGGTGCACTTGGTGCACTTGGTAAATGGGTGGTTTGCCTGGTTTGTAGGGCAGGAGAGAGCATGGCCAATGGTGAGGCATCTCATTTAGAAACGCAGTCTGGTTGTGACTCTCCAGCACCTGCTGAGCCCACTTCTGTGCAGAATTGTGCTCCTTACAGCACCTTTGCTAAAGCTGTCTCCAGGCCGTGTAGGATTCACTGTTACGGGCTTAACCATTCTTTGTGATCCAGAAATCGGTGATGGACACCAAAACCTGAGATGAGGGGAGAGCTTGCTCTCTGTTCTAACAAACCCCTAGAACTCCCAAATAATCATAAAAAATCCCAGGTGTGGTGTACATATGTGGGTTACATCTGCGGGTTATATCTGCCTGTGAACAAGTGACTATTGTATCAGCTTAAGGACTTGGCAAATATGATTGTATCTCAAATGTGTAGCTACAAGTACAGGTTAATGATGCATCTCTAGCTTATTTGATGACGAGCAGGTTTGGTCTGACCCATACACACTTTTTTGTTGTACATTATGCTTTATTATCATGATGCATTACATATTTTTGTACAAATACCTTCGCCTACATAATTTATCTGTCTTTGTGCTGACTGCAGCAGCTGGGCTGGGGTCAAATAGCAAGTAACCCTGCTGCTTGTGAAGGAAACCAGACTATTGCATATTGGACATGGATATATTGCTAACATGTTTTAGGGCCAAAGCTGGAAGTTATTGTTCACACAGACTTCCTAGTGCCTTTACTGGCAGAATTGGCTGAGTAAGAGCTGGAGCAGAGCTGTAGGATTTGACTTCAGGCAAATTTCCTGACCTGTAATAACAGCCTTGTGAACCTGCAATAAATCTAGATTTTAGAATGCAAATGCCTCTGACATAATCACTGTCAACTGGGCCTAAAATGGACCCTGCTTTCCCACAAATTTGATGTGAATATAGGATCTAAGTACATTCTCCTGAGGCGATACAGTGGCCTCTGTGGGCTGAGGATGGCAAGGAGCATGGAACAGTTGTAAGTCCTTCCCAACAGACAAATGTAGTGGTATAGCTTGAAAAGGAGAGTCCCTAGTGTTACTGCTCAGTAGGACTGCTTGAGGGAGGTCCTCTTTTTTGGCCAGCTAAAGACAAGCAAATCAGCAGTGGGAGGACTGCTGCAGCAGACAGTTACCAGGGTGCTGAGTTAATTTCCCCTTATACGCCTCCCCTTTCCCAAAACTGCCTAAGAACAAATAAGTATGTTCTTTAGGTCTGAAACCCTACGTGAGCCTAGAGCTGCTGCCATGTTCCCTCACCTTTAGCACACACAGATTAACTGTTTGTAGATACCTGAGCACCAACAGTTTCTAGGCCTTTTCAGTAGCTGGTGGTTGTGCAGGTTTCACAGTATGCCTCTACAGGGGCACCCAGAGGCAGAAATGCTTTGATGGTCCTACAGTAGTTTTCCTGCAATGCATTATTTAACACTGTAGGAAGTGGGCCCTGCCATCGTTCTGAGCCAAAGGAAGTGCAAGAATTGCTCTCTGAAGGTGTTAATGTCTTCCTTTTCTATTTCTTGCCACTTGTCTCTCTCATCCTTTTCACCTCAGGTCACTGTTAGTGCTCTGAACCCAGCAACATCCAGGTGGGAGAATGAGTAAGGGGGAAAAGTCATATAGTCTCCCTCAAACCTCCTGGCTGATCTTCATTGTTCCCCTCCCTCCTGTTCACTGCCTTATCCTCAACAATCTGCCTGTGTTTCCAGTGTTGCAGACCGAGTGGAGCAGCGACGCAAACTGAACTGTAAATCCTTCCAGTGGTATCTGGAGAATGTCTACCCTGAGCTCAAGTGAGTCAGTTATCCACTTGTAGAAACCTCTGAAGGATCTGGGAGGTGGGTCACGAGAAGCTGAGCCTTGGAACACTGGGCGAAAGAGAGACTTATGCTTGGAAAATGTTTTCCTTTGTTCCTCCTTTTTTTTTTTTCTGGCTTGTATCATCACAACAGCTCTGCAGAAGGTTTCTTGCTGCTGCCTCTGGGAGCCCTCTGCCCTGCCCCATACAACTGTCCCTCAGAGATGTGCAACAGTCGTGTTTCTGGAGGTGCAGGGTGTAGACAAGTGCCAGAGCACTACATCCCTCCTTGTTAAGGCTTGGTCTCTGCCTATTGAATGTTCTGCCTGGAGGTAGTTGAGCCCAGTAGAGTTGGACAGCCTCAGCCTAGGCTGCCAGAATGCCAGAACCAGCTGTGCCTGTGGCTTCCCCTGCCCCAGGTCAGGATGCAGCAGTGCTGTGGCATTGCTCTGCTGGGTGGTAGCCTGGGCAGGGCAGTGTTGTTAGCACTTGCTAGCTAACACACCCTGGCAGGACATCTTTACATCTCAGTCAAGCAAAGTCTGTAGCTAATATGGGTCGAGGCTAAAACATCCAGCTGTAGTCTGGCCTTTACAGATCTTTCCTGTATTTCTACCAATGAGACAGTGAATATGTGCTAGCACTTGGGGGAAGACTCTGGAAAAGGGGGAGGTAGGAGGAGAATAAATCAGTGTGAATATGGCTTTTTACTGGCAATGGCCTCTTTCAGGAGATACATCACACTGAAATGCTTGTGTGCACCTAAAGCACCTTATGCCTTCTGAAACAAAAGGGTACCAGCCCTCTGGTCAAGTTCTCCATTGACTTATGTCTCCTCCAGGCACTTCCAGTGGATAGCTAGCATGATATTTTTCATCTTCTGTCAAATGAGTTTGAAAAATCCCACACTTTGCAAATATAAAGAAAGGGTTAAACAATCATCCATTGCAAAGACTACATAAGCTACTATGTCCCACAAATTCTGACTAAACAATACAGAATCATAATACCATATAATCTAATGAGTCATAATCAAGAATATTTGGAAGAATTTTTCTTCACAAGCTGAAGGATGTGGTAGTAAAATAAGTACCCACACAGAAGTTTATTAATATTGAATATTAATATATAAATATAATTAATATAAAGGGTGGGTGTCAAGAGGATGGGGCCAGACTTTTCAATGGTGCCCAATGACAGGACCAGGGGCAATGGGCACCAGTTGGAACACAGGAAGTACCACCTGAATATGAGGAAAAACTTCTTCCCTGTGAGGGTGCCAGAGCAGTGGCACAAGCTGCCCAGGGAGGTTGTGGAGTCTCCTTCTCTGGAAATATTCAAAACCCACATGGATGCGTTCCCGTGCCCCCTGCTCTAGGTGTGTCTGCTCAAGCAGGGGATTGGACAGGTGATCTCCAGGGGTCCCTTCCAACCCCCACCATTCTGTGATTCTGTGTGTGAAATAAAGGGGACTATGTTTCAGTAAGGGGCTAGTTACATCCTTCTAAATGCATGTGTGCTTTGGACAATTCTGTGAATGAAGTGCCATGCAGTTGTCGTTTTACTTCAAGGGTTCCTGAAAAGGAGCTGATTCCAGGAATAATTAAACAAGAAGGAAACTGCCTGGAGTCTCGGACGCAGGATACTACAGGGAATATGTTGGCTGGCATGGGAATCTGTAAAGGAACAGTGAGCAATCCACCTGTCACTCAGGTAAGGCAAGCTTCAGTTTGGTGCTTTGCTCCTGCTTCTGCCCTTTTTGTTAGTGGTGGATGAAAAGGCATCTCTGGCCTTGGTGGGTTTGAAGTACCTGATAGAAAACCCTCATCTCATCACCATTATGATCCTAATGGAACCTTTCTTTTCTTTATGCCAAAGGAATGGGTATTCAGTGACCCTCTAATTAGACAGCAGGACAAGTGTCTTTCAATTACCTCCTTCTCTACTGGCTCTCAGATCACACTGGAATCCTGCAATCAAAAAGATGGCAGACAGGTAGGTAGCGGTGCACCTGTTTTTTATCCCTCTATTGCCCCATACCAGTGTTCCTACATGAGTACAGCCTGCAGGGGGAAACCTAGTATGATCAAAGTGTATAGAAGTCCATTCCATCTTCTGTGTCTCCCTCTCTGGTGTGTTTCATTAGGTCAGATGCATGAGATTGCCCGCAACCAAAATGGGGAGCACAGACCATGCTAGTGTGTGGATGTCTGCTCTGCCTGGGCCCTTGGCAGCATGGTTAGCTCCAGCTCAGCAGCACCCTGATCTCAGACCTTGGGTACATTTATGTTCAGCCGGATCAGTGCATGGGTGGAGCACAGCATCAGAGGGGTAGATAAGCAGCAAATGCTTTGAGGTACCCAAGGGAAGGGTGGTACTTATTTAGAAGTGAGCGAACTGTGTTCTTTGTGCTGTCTTTGGACATGCAAACAGACTTAAAAGTGTGTGCAACTCACTTGAGAAATACCAGCTGACATAAAGCACTATATGTTCCACCCAAACTGCTCCCTGAGGAGAAACACACAGCAGCAGTATTCCCAACAAAACGCAGTATTCCCAACAAAACGCAGTATTCCCAACAAAACGCAGCCCTGTGCTGCATAAGCCCAGCTTATGCTGTTTCCAAGATGTGTGTCCCTGACCTGTCAGGACACGTAAGTCATTTTGCCTTACAGCACAAGGTAAGAGAAGGCCTCTGCAATGGCTAGGGTGCCCTCACAGAGATGTGATGTGCCTTTTTATCAGAACTGGGCAAAACACAACAGGTGACAATGCAGCAATGGCAGACAGTGGACTGGCCTTGTTTCATCCCTAGTTCCTGTGCTTGCCTCTACACCATGGCAGAACACATTTTCTGTCATCTAAGGCTATGCTAGCTCTGTGTTTTGACACAGCTCTTGTTTTGATAGCCCAAAGGTAGGAGATGGCTCAGCTTGCTACCAGTCCTCAGCAAGACTTTTTAGTCTTTTGTCAGTACTTTTTAATGCTATATGAATCTCTGAATTCAGTTCTTCTTGAAAGAAAGCACTGAAATCCAGCGTTGCCCATTTATGGAAAGCCTGTGTAGACTTTCCTCTGTAGGGTTGGTGAAAAGTCTTTGAAGAGTTGCCACTGTGAATACACTGGGAAAACTCATAAGTTCAGATCAGCCTTGCAAGGATATCCCAGGTGGGGTGTGCTTGCCTACTCCTTTTTCTTGTTGGTAATCACTCACCCCCTTGCTGTGCAATTAGGTCATGCAGCTTCCCCTTAGGTGCCTTGCAGCATTTTCCTCCCTGGCAGCACAGAGGACTCTAGCAGCTGACAAAATCAGCTGTCTTTCCCCGCCTCCCCTGTCATGGAAGGACAGAGGTCCCCTGAAGGGGAATGAAGTGCAAGCCCTATTAGCCAGAAGCCAGAAGAGAGATTAATCTACACAAACAGGCTCATTCTGCTGCTGGAATGGGATTTATTGAGCCTTGATATGTTGATTATATACAGGCTCATTACATGCACACACACTTGAGGTTGTGAGCTGTTGTTTTCCATTACCTTATGTGAACAAACTGCACTTAAATCAAGGACTTGACTTAGATGATTTGGCCAACTGACTGTAAGCAAGGATTTTGTTTAAGCATTTCAAATAATTAGAGACTGATTTGAATCACAGCTGCCATTCCAAACCACCTTGTGACTGGAGGGATAGGGTGGGGATGAGGTTGGAGAGGTGTGTTTGAATTTTTGGTCTAATTTGGGTTGAAATGCTCTGAAATGTTGGGGGGTTTTTTGGAAGTCCCAAACTCCCATTTCAGATTTCTACTTATAAAGCCAGTTCTAATTGCAATGCTCAAATTTGTTGTGTTCTTGGCGAATCAACATTCAAGTCCCCTCCTTCCATAAACACAAGAGTAATTGTTTTTAATACTAACATAGGATTTTAATTAGCTTGAAGTCAGTCATCTTTGCAAACTATTCCATTCTCTCTCCTCCATTTCTTTTCTAGAGGGGCCACCTGCATCTAATGCAATGTTTTCTGCATACTTTGGGAACTGACTCTTTCTCTGCTGGGTACTAGATCAAGTGGAAAGTGAAACTAACAACTTTTAAGGGGGTCATCTGAGAGTGTATGTCTGGGATGACAAGGCATGTTTCTGGCAACAGAGAGCCAAGGCAGAGAGGGAGTCTTGTTCTTCCTGGGTTGGCAGCTTGCCGAACAGCCTGCCTAAGATGTCACCCAAGCACAGCTACTGATATTTGGAAGGTTGAGTTTCAAGGAGATGGCCACTGCTGTAGCAACTTTGAAGCGTGAAATGAAAGAGCAAAGCTGGAGGGAACAAACCCCCTACAATTGGCCTGCCACCCCATGGGTACTCACAGCCCAAAGTGTGAGTGCTGGGGGGAGAGCGGTGTTTTCAAACTACACATGGGTGTAGCCACTCCTCAGTTCAAGTGGGCTTCTCAGAAAGTCAGAGGGGCTGAGTGGGAATGCAGGAAGGGAAGTTGAGCTACTTCAGGGAGGTGGAGGTGGCAAGTAAGAGCCAGTAGGTGGTCTGAGTGGAAGGGGGTTAGCCTGGGCAATGTGCGTCACACATACAATATCTTAAGACGAGATGGCGGCATGATGAAAGCCCAGCTTTGAATATCTCTGGTGTTACTGTCATCAGAGGTCTGTGGTGGAAGATGTTTGGACTTTTCTGGATCTAGACTTCATGTCTATGTCTGAGTGATGCAAAAGTAAGATTTCTGACAAAAAAAGATGGGGCACATGAAGGCTTCATTTTTTAGCGTCACCAGAGAAGATTTGTGTTGTGGTTAGGCGGCAACTCAGCCCCACACAGCCCCACTCAGCCCCACATGGTATGGAATGAACATCCCATTGGCCAGTTGGGGTCAGCTCTCTTGGCTGTGGCCCCACCCCTCTGGGTCTCTTGGCCACACGGCAGAGCGTGGGAAGCTGGAAAGGTCCCTGACCACCACAGGCACCACAGTGAAGATAATTAACCCCTTCTCAGCCAAAACCAGCACATTCTCCACCCCTTATTCCATACCATTTACACCATGCTCAGGTCCCATACGATGCAATACAACCTCACCAACCACCACCCCTCCCCTTCCCATCCTTTAACATAATACACAGGCATCATTCCCTTAGTTCATGGACCTTCCCTGTAAAATGTCCATTAAAATGTCCATTGAGTTCACCCAGTCCATGACTCTGGGCTCCATCTGCCGTATCAGGCTTTCAGGGTGGGAGAGGTGGTGTGTGCATTGGGTTGCTGCATACTGAGTCAGTCATTGTTCCATCACTGCTGCACTTTGCTGTTTCATCAAAGTTTATCTTCCATGGGTTGGGAGGCTCGTACTCTGGTATCGTTGATACAACACAGAGGTGACACACAATATTATATAGCAGTTTGCATCGTGCCATTCAGTTCATTGGCTGTTTTCACCCAAAATCAAATCCCCTTGAGGTGCACATCGGACTTCTCCATCATACTGCATCACCTACCAATTGCACCCACAAGCAAACGCAATCCCACAAATGGGTTTGCCTTTGCCCAAGGCAGGAAGGACCCAGACTGTGTTGCCTACCATACTTTTTGCGTGCACTACAGGGGCTCCAGCCCCTTCCACAGTATGTAGGATTTCTGACTGGGCAGGGCCAGCTCGCCTGGCAGATCCCCTCCTGTTGACTAACCATGTGGCTTTTGCTAAACGTGTATCCCGGTGCCTGAATGTCCCACCCCCCATTGCTCTCAGTGTAGTTTTTAACAGTCCATTGTACTGTTCCTTTTTCCCAGAGGCTGGTGCGTGACGGGATGTGATACACCCACTCAATGCCATGCTCTTTGGCCCAGGTGTCTATGAGGCTATTTCGGAAATGAGTCCTGTTGTCTGACTCCGTTCTCTCTGGGGTGCCATGTCGCCACAGGACTTGTTTTTCGAGACCCAGGATAGTGTTCCAGGCAGTGGTGTGGGGGACAGGAGATGTTTCCAGCCAGCCAGTCGTTGTTTCTACCATTGTAAGCACATGGTGCTTGCCTTGGCGGGTCTGTGGGAGTGTGATATAGTCAATTTGCCAGGCCTTCCCATATTTATATTTCAGCCATCGTCCCCCATACCACAGAGGCTTTACCCGCTTCGCTTGCTTGATTGCAGCAATGTTTCACATTCCCACATGGATAACCTGTGCAATAGTGTCCATGGTCAAGTCCACCCCTCAATCACAAGCTCACTGTATGTTGCATCTCTCCCTTGATGGCCTGAGGTGTCATGGGCCCACCGAGCTAGAAATAGTTCACCCTTATGCTGCCAGTCCAGATCCACCTCAGCCACTTCAATCTTGGCAGCCTGATCCACCTGCTGGTTGTTTCAATGTTCCTTCAGTGGCCCGACTCTTGGGGGCGTGAGCATCCACATGATGGACTTGCACAACTAGATTCTCTATACAGGCAGCAATATCTTGCCACAGTGCGGCAGCCCGGATGGGTTTGCCTCTGCGCTGCCAGTTCTGCTTCCACTGCTGTAGCCACCCCCACAGGGCATTTGCCACCATCCAGGAGTCTGTATAGAGATAGAGCACTGGCCACTTTTCCCATTCGGCACTGTCTAAGGCCAGTTGGATGGCCTCCAATACAGTTAGCTCTTGGGATCCCCCTGTCACTCCAGCAATGCTGATGGGTTCTGCCCCTATAGAGTTTGATGGCATTAGGGTGCACTGTGCGCCGGTGTCCACTAAAGCTTTATACTCCTGTGGGTCGGACGTGCCAGGCCATCGGATCCACACAGTCCAGTAAGCCCGGTTATCCCTTTCCTCCACCTGGCTGGAGGCAGGGCACCTCTAGTCCTGATCATGGCAGTCACAACTCACTTCCTGTAAATGTGAATCAAGAGTCTCTCTGTTACGCTCAGAAATAAAATCAGCGCTTCTCCTCCTCTGTCTGGGGACCCTTTCCAGCGTGGGACTGGGCACTACAGTGAAGAGAATTAACCCTTTCTCAGTCAAAACCAGCACAGCTGGTTGGATCCTTATGACAGCACCATACATCTCCTAAAGTTGCTTTCTGCTTTCAAACATACTGAAGCTATGCCCATGCTACACAGCTGTTGTGCATTAAGCATGTCCACAGGGCAGATAATTTTTTTGTTATTTTTGAGTGCTAGGAACAGTCCATCTAATAGATATGTAATAATCTAGTGGAGGCTTTACATCATTAAAAGCTGTATCTAGAGTATTACTTCAAAATAAGTCTAGAACTTTGCAAGTAGGAGGATATGAGACAATGGTCAAAATTTAGATGGTTTTTGGTTCTGTGAGACTATTCTCCCTTGGGTTGAATGGAACCAGGAACAAAATCTATTTGGCACCAGGATCCCATTGATTGTTCAAAAGCAACAGCTGGAACTGCTAGCAGAAGACCAGCCAAGATCTGTTCTGCATAATCAGAACTAGATTTCAAACCAGATGGATGTTATCCATACTGTTATTTGGAGAACAGCATTTTTCAGTTGATTGCACAGTGTATAGTTGCCTTTAGCTTTGGTTTTGGCTATCAATGATGGTGGGAGTGGTGTTTTCATTTTTATTATAGTCAGGACAAATAGAAGACAAAATGAGTGTCAGACGCTAAAACAAGAGAATGAAAATGACACTGACACAGTGTTTCCCAACAGAACAAGAGGCATGCTGAGAAATCATACTAAACAACCATATTTCATTAAAATGGGCTGAAGGAATGTGACCCCAGCCTGAAAATGAGGACACTAAGTTTTCTTGTGAGATAAATGGTATTTGAAGTCCTGTGAGCCTTTGGACGTGATTGGGAACTTTTTCCCACCTTGCTTCTCAGTGTATCGTTTTACCCGAAGTGTAGACAAATGCAACTTTACATAGACTATCAGAAAAGAGGAGGAGTGAAAACCTGTCTGGAAGCACCTGATCTTCAATTACCCTGAAAAATTACAGGAGTGTAAACACTTTCTTCTTTTGTATATATTGGGTAGAAGAGGACTAGCTATTTCTGACTTTTCTCTTAGTAATTGCACATGGCGTGCTTCTATCCAGTCACCAGCTTTACAAGAGAGGGGGAAAAATTTTGGTTGACATTGCGGAAGAGGATCAAGACACAATATTTCAAAGAAAATATGGATTCTTATTTTTTCACCTCCACTCCAAACCTGCTGTGACCAGTAAACAGTATTATCTCCATCTGCCCAAGGAAAGGATACCAAGGGAGATTTTCAAGCCAAATTTTTTTCAGACTGTGCAATGCTTATCTTCCAAAAGCTTTCCTTCCAAGTACAGGCCAGTCAGAATGTCTGGATATTGGAAAGGGGAGGACTCCCTGTAATGTTTGGCTGTGTATGCAGGAGGTGTCTGCTCTGTTTGTTTTTCCTAAAGATGGGCATCATCACTGTTATTTAAAAGTTAGCTGCCCAGGCTCCCCTTGTGGTCTGTGAAGAAAGCTGAGCCTTCCCAGAAGGTGCTTGTACCTTGGTCCCCTCCATAGATATGTTACCAGGTGACTAGCTTAGACTAGGTTGCCCAGCTCTGAGGTGGCTGGTGGTGGGAGACAAGCAGTCTATCTCCTGTTTGCACCCATTCCTGCTGCCCACCCTTGTCAAGGGTATGAGATATGATGTGTCCCTACAGAGTTAGGCGTTGAGCTGTCCTTGGTAATCCTGCGGTCTGGCAGTCAGGCAGGGAGGTCTTGTGAAAGGTTCAGGTGAAGTCAGGGGAGTTGCTCTGGTATCTTTCAGAGGGCAGCAAAACACAGTCTCTGACCAGAAAGGGTCATTCTGAAAATACCACTTCCATGTGAGATGAGGAGCCCTGCTTTGGCTTTTACTGTCAGTATGCTTTATAATAGCTCCATGCATGATACTTCCCTACAGCTCAGGTGAGCATTATATTCAACCTTGTTACCTATTCAGTGTTTCTCCTCCCCCTTACCCATCCTTGCCTCACTTTCTGTTGAACACAGGGATCTGGGGTGACTTGAAATGCTGGGCTTTCCAGTGGTGTGATTCATTGAGAGGCTGATTGACTTGGTGTAGTTTTTTAGCAGCAGAAAACATACTCTGGTGAGTGTTTGATGGTGTCCTGCTCTGTCTGTTGCTGTACTCTTCCCTACAGCCATCTCAGCATGGAGAGGTGATGCAGCAGTGGGTCTCTGATCTGGAGGAATAACATGAGTGAGCCTTGCAGTGGTGCTAGTTTTCTCCTGAACGGCTAGGGGGGACCAGAAAAACAGTGTCTCTTGGTAATTGCCCTTGTCCTCCATCTCAAATCACATCACAGCATACTCCTTTACAGGAGGGTCTCTGGTGAGCTATGGGGTGTGTGTGAGAGATGGCTGGTGGGCGTTCTCTAGCACATACACAGGTGAAGGCAAAGGAGGAGGTTGGGAATTAAGGGGTGGAGGGCAAGGAAGAGTTTCCCTTTGCACAGTAGGTGTGCTTTGGAGAAGGTCAAGAGGCGCTTCACTGAGCTGTCTGTGACCCTGGAAAATAGTGGTGGGGAGGCCATTGTGCTCGGATCGCACCAGCTAAGCACAGTGTGCTGCTTTCCAGGGGAGAAGACCTCCTGCTTGCCACTCCATCATTACAGCTGCTGCTTTATGGTATCAACTCTTCCTCAGCTGTTTGCAGGGAGACTTCTGCCATACGAGAGCCAGATGGCTCTGGGACCTGTGTAGGCATTGGGTTGCAGCAGCTGGTGAGGGCGTTGCAGTGCACAGACTGCATTGTGTCTTCCTCTCCATCATTACTATGTTCCTCTGCCCCCTTGCCTATTAAAACTAGCTTCTTCCTGCTGCACAAACCGCTCTCCTTTAGTGGTATCCTGTCAGTCAAGGCTAGCAGTGGTAGCAAAGTGATCTGCCTCTGGTACTTAGTCTTGAAGGAATATGTGGTACAGGAGCAACAGATTACTCTGGGCTTTGCAACTGCCCTGCCCTCCAAGAAATATAACCAGTGCACAGATTTGGAGGACAGCTGCCAGCAGCATGTGAACAAAACTGGGTGTCTTAAACCACACAGCATATGGCAATCTGTTTGCTGGGTCACCCAAGAATTAAAATGTTGGTAGGTTTTGACATTGTCTGGATATTGCACGATTTTTTAATTTGCATATAATTTCTGCAACAGCCTTGAGGTCTATCAGTGCTGTCAAGCTGTTTCTTTTTCTTCATCAGTGTCATGGGTTAACCAAAACATCCCCATAGTATTCCTAAGCTGTTTACTGACTGAGCACCCAGACCCTAATTTTAACTGGGTCATCTGTGTGACTGAAAAGAGTGATGGGAAAATTCCTGAAGCCTGGAGCACTCAATACAATAACCTGCTGATCTCATCTGTGCCCCACTGGAAGGAGTGGCACAGCCTCACCTGGGAGATCCCAAGTCCACAGACCCCTTTCTACTTTTTTCCTCTTCACTATCAGCCACAATGGTCCCAGTTCTTTCCAGCAGGGGTGGAAGGTGCAGCCTTTCCCAGCAGAATTTGCATTTTAAGGTTAGGACATACGTTTTGTTTCCTGGAAAGCAGCATAATCAAAGCAGACCTTCAGGAAAGGGTTGCATGTGGGACCTTGTGGATATGCTCTGAGGGGAGCGGACCCAGAGGACAGCACTGCAGAAAGCAGAGCAATTTCTGAGAAAAACTGAGAAGCTGTCAAATGGACACTTACAAGCTGAAATGTTGGCAGGACAGATAAGATTACAAAGAAGAGGCAGCTGAGAAGGGTGCAGAGCTATGAAGGGCTTTCAGCGTAGTGCTGATGAAAATCTTGAATTTGATGAGAGATGAAGGGACATGGAAGAGAGATAGATATAATCTAGGGAAGCAGCAAGAAATGTAATTTTTGCTTTCTGTGGGTGGATTGCTTTCCATGTTGGAAAAGCCTTCAGTGCTTTGATTTCTGCAGTTTGGAAGGAAACCATAGAAGAGTTTCAGGTTTTGACAGGTAACTGGATGGCTGGAGATGCAAGACCCTGGCAATGGCAGGGAAACTGTGAATATAATATGCTTTTGAAAATGCCACTAGTTGCTGATTTGTGTGTTGTTTGCCTTCTAGATGCTTCCGAATATACTCTATAATTCAGCTAAACTCAAACTCCAGGTATCATTAATACAGGAAACCAGTGCTTTGGAGATGCTGCCGGTACCCAGATTTTCAGTCTCCCCAGTTGTTAGGTTTTACTTGAGGTTTATGCTCAGCCTTTCTCCTCCAGCTTGGAGGCACAGTTCCCTGGTGAAATGGAAGTAACAGCATGTTTCTTCTCTGTCTTCTCACAGAAGTGGAAGATGAAAGGCAGTTTCATTCAACACTTTGTCAGCGGTCTCTGCCTGGAAAACCAGACTGGGGGAGTGGTGACCAACCCTTGCCAAGCAGATCTACCAGGCCAACAGTGGGAGCTACTACAAGCAACATGATGGTAGCACGGAGATCTCCTTGGTTCTTTGTGCATGTGACTTTGGGAACAGAGCGGGATTGGGAAGGGAGGAATGTTTTGTATGTCTGACCCTAAATGTTTTCATTGTGCCCATCTGCAAGCCACCATTTCAGCTGAACACCTGGTGTTTTTGAGCTTTTCAGAGAAGAAGCTGGGGGTGACAGAGGGATGAGGAGAGTTGTTGAAATCTTCCCATCTGTTGTCTTAAGTTCTCCTTTGTAGCTGATGTCTGTGCATAGCTGCACCCAGAGAAGGGGAGGACCCAGCCCAATACTCGGTGTGACTAGAACTGTCTTGCAGCTGTCCCCATCTGTTCCTTTCTCTGCATCCAGAGTCCACGACCTTCAGTGCATCAGCTTAAATGATGCTTATACAAACATTGGTAGCAATTTGTCTTCCCTGGCTTTTCACTCTAACATCGTGCATCATTTATGCATGTGTTTGGCTCAGTGAGGACTGGCGTGAAGAAGAGTCATCGTGATGAGTAGAGGGGCTGGGAAGGAACTAGCAGACTCTGGGGGCAGGTTTGTGACCTCTTTGTGGTGGGCCCATTCCTTCCTCTGCCGGCAGTAGCTGCCCTACGGCCAAATGGGCTGAGGCTGGGAAACGGGGCACAATGCTGACAACAGAAGGGGACAATCTGTTTTAGCAGCATAACCAGGGGACTATTCCCTTTTGAATTCTTGCTTCCAGTTTTTTACAGGTAGAAGGCCAACCCTGCCTCCATGAGTGGTCCAAATCTGCAGGCAGCCCAGCTGGACCTGGGTTCAGGGTACCACACTCCTGTGGAGCTGGTCAGAGACAGGTGCCGACACGTTGGGATGCTGGGGAAGCTGGGACTATTCTCTGGCTGCTCTTCCCGGTGCTACCAGACACTGCCTGCTGCACCCCACACTGAAGGTGATCCACAGAGCTGTGTGGGCAGTGCACACTGACAGTGCTACTGCACTTGGCTCAAGCATGTAGCAGGAGCCCACCTGGTTCCCTGCTGTGAGACGCAGAAGGGGACAGCCCCATAGTCACTGTAGGCTTCCTGCTGCTGTCTTGGCAGGAGCACAGCCCTCTTTCTGGCTCTGCATGGCCCTTGTGAATGCAGCCTGGCATGACAAGCCACCCAAACCCTCTGTCTAGTTGCTTTTCCCCTTTTCTCTCAGAAAGAGGAGATGAAAAGGCCTGTGGCTGCTCCACTTGCAACGCCCAGCTCTCCTCCTGGTGGGCACCTTGGGGAGGTTAGTTGGTGAAGCTGAAACTGCCCTTTGCACAAATGCTGCCACAGTACAGACTTGCCCTGAGAAATCTCTCCTTTGTGTTCTGGAAGTACCAAAGGCAACTGGTGTCTCTAGCTAGCATCTCAGTCCTGCTCCCAGTTACCAGCCAGCTGTAGCTAAGTGTGGGTTTTCAGACCTGCCAGAAGAAGCTTACCTATTCAAATTTAAAAAAAAAAATCCCCACAACATTATCTTTTCCTACTAGATCTGTTAAATTTTCCTCTTGGAGATAGGTTTTGTAAACCAACCCTCCTTTCCAAGGCAGGGGAAACAGATGGTGGGGCCACCTTCAGTAGGCAATTGCTTGCCTGGATCCTTTCTGATCTTGTGTAAAAGAAACAGGATGTTCATTTGGATTATGAACAGCTGGCTGCTTTTGATCATGCTTGTGTCCTTTTTTAATTCTTGCTTTTACCTTGGTGTTAGCCTAAACAGTTGACAAAAGGACAGATACTCTTCTTCATATGTTGCATGTGCTCAAAAGTGCTTGTGTGAGAACTGGACAATTTGTTTTCTGTTCTCAGTTCTTTTGTTTAAACAAATCAGCCAGGTGGCAGGAGCTCTTTTCCTGTTTCCCCCTTCACTTTCACATCAGCTCACTATCTCGACACTTATTAACCAGACGCATGGCCTGTCTGAACTGAAAACTCAGGAGGCAGTTCCCTTTGGTCCCACCCTTACAGCATGATGCAGCCACACTTCTGTGTGGCCAGGGAACAGAAAGAGGGCAGGGCAGGCAGACTCGTCAGCGGGGAGAGATGCCATCCTGCTAGCAATTGCTTTTTTAAACAAGAAAATGCAGGAGACGCTACTTCCAGAACAGTATCATTAGGCAGTTGGAGACAGGAACAGTCAGATTATCACATACCAGGCTTGAAAAGAGTTGATGCAAAGACAGAGGAAAGGCCAATCAGCCTGTACTGAGCATGTAAGCTCTGTACACAATGAAGCGCTGAAGGATTGTGTGTTTTCATCAAAATGCATCCTAAGTGGACCATCTGAGCTTCCCCCATTTCACTCTCCAGCAGCTTAAGAGTTGCAGCTAACAGCATGTTCACTTCTCCACCAGGTACTGCTTCCTTCCTTCTTGTGTGTACAGCTTTCTTGCAGTTCCTTCTTCATAATCGTACTGGGACTAGGACCCAGCTCCTCTACAAACGTTCTCCTGACTGCTGCAGACCACCGGAGCCCTGCTTCTATACAGTCTCCAGGCTTTGGGCCAGCCCTGGTTCAAACGGCTCTTGTCAGCATGCTGGCTACAGCCCTTGACTTCGTGCTTGGCTCCAGTGTTGGAGGTTAGTGATCACTCCCAGAACAGAGGTACCTGGACTAGCTGTGTTGATTTGTGCCTCTCTTCCTACTGCTCACCACCTGGCAGAGTGTGAACTGGTATCCACTGAAGATTGGACACTCTCCTTCTTTGGGTGCCCCGGCCTGGGGGAGAAAAGGGACAAGGTGGGCATATGCTGGATGTCAATAACTTAAAATTGCCCCTGGAGTTAGGGGCTATCAGAACCCTAACTCTACCTGGTTTTGGACATGTTGTCCTGGGGTCACCTCCCCACTGCTTACTCCTCCATCAGCTAAAGCACTGCTCACAGGACCTTCCTGGAGGCCCAGTGCCAGCCTCTCCCCACATCATCTTCTGGAAACCACTGGTTTCCAATGGATTTTGGCAATTGCTGAAAAGGAGGTGCATTACAAAATGCTGCTTTCAAGTGTGGGCAGAGTAAACTTCCCTCAGAATAAATAAAAGTCTTGTCCAAGTAATTATTGGCATACTTTTCATTTCCCTTGCACCAAAGGGAAGGAGGACCGATGTTACATGTGCTTTTTTCCCCAAGGTCCACGCAGTGCCATGTTTTAGAACAGGACTTTGGTGGGGTTTTTGAAAGCAAACTGACTGGCCCCTCAAATTTGACCCAGTGATTTGTTTCTTTAACAGTCAGGACAAGCAGCTGCTTGCCCTTGTTTTCCTGTTTACTTTAAACAGCCCCCTAGACTGTCAAGACAGAGCATTTACATTGGTAATATCCTTCAAGAAAGCTGTTATTGTATCAGATCATCCAATGTAATTTTGTGTGCTGTGAACCAATGGGGGTTTATTTAAGAGGCACTGAAACTACTGTTGTACAGGAATCAATTTCAAAAGGTTTATTTTCCCCACTTAGTTGTAAGTTGCACTTTGCCAGAGGTAATTTATGTGAAGCCCAGATTTGTTTTCCCTTTTCTTGAAGAAAGCATGTGCCAAAATCTGTTTAATGCCTGGAATAAAATCCATTTTGAAACAAGTGTTTCAGCCTGTTCTTATTCCACCTTACTTCCCGCCAGAAAAGATCCTCCATCCTTTTTTGCCTGGTCGCTGCCTGTCTCTTACTGGGCTTGTGTCCCCAGAAAGACATAATGCCAGTTCTTTGCATGGGTTCCTGGGTTGCATTATCTAGAGGGATACTTCAGGAACTGGCAGAGAGATTTGTAGGATACAATGGCATATCAGTTGAAAATGACTGAAGAAGCCCTCCTTAGCTGGCTGGGCAGGAAAGTATCCTTTCTGGCAAAAGTTAAGAGCAGTTAGTGGACTTGCTTTTGTATGCTGAAAGAAATAGCTGGGGTTGGGGGGAATGAATTCTTCCTGTTACTCCCTCCTTGATCTTTTCCTCAGGCTATCAGTGTGCCTATTCTTTATGGAACCTCCCAAAGGTCAAAGGTCTTTCTTCTGCCTCTAACTTGAGGGCAGGGAAGCATCACCACCGACAGATGTCTGCTAGCCTGTGCGTTGCTGAGTCTCAAATACTGTGACTCCCCATGTAGGCTGGTAAGCTTTCCCAATCTTACCTTAAAAAAAAACCAAACACAACAGCCAGAAATGTCAATTTTGAGGCTTTGAGGTTTAAAGTCAGCGCTTAACTGCCTGCTAGTTCACTTGAAGAGGCTTTTTCAGACTAGGATCAGCTGGGTCTGCCTCTACAGAAAGCAGCTGTGGTAGAGCCTCTGTCTAGGAAAGGAGGGTGATGGTGTGCTGGAAGTTAGCTGGTGTGTGGGGAACCAGTGCTTCCCCATGCTGCCTGGTAATGTGTCTAGTGTTGAAGTGCTGTGGGAACTCACTAAAAAGGAAAAGAGTTGGGGCTTTCTCTCTTAGTGCTGCTCTGTAGCAGGACATTGGTAGGGCTGTGTCCCTGGAGTCCTGCCACGCACACCCTGAGTGATGACCACTGTAGTACCCTAGAAACCAGGAGATTCTTAAGCTGTAATGATGGCTGAGAAGGCTCTAATTAGTCCTATCTGGTAAAATGAAGCACTGATCTTCTGAAGACCCAAATGAGGAGGCAGTGGGGGAGAAATGAGTGAGGGATGAGTTCCCCTCTGAGGAGGATAGGTTCAGACATGGATGTGTGGTGATCTGGCACATAAATGAGGTAGAAAAGAGTTCGGAGTAGAAGCAGTTGCATCAAAGGGAACTAGAACCAAGCGTGGGGAAAATTACAGGGGAGTAATTTCTTTGCAGGAGGTTAAAAACATAGAAGCACCACAACCACAGTGATCACACAGTTGGGTCAAATTTGGTAAATGCTGTGTTGCAAAAAGCAAATCAAATATTGTTTGGATTTGGTGTGGGTTTGTTTTTTTTTTAAAAAAAAAACAAAACACTCAAATAGTTCATTTTAGCACCCACAAAGCAGATTATTTTCTTAGAAACAGATGTTCTCCAAGCTGGGTTCAGTAAGAACGTAGGTGCTAGGAGATCTTATTCTTCAGTCTGTTAAAAGGGACTTGTTTAAGACAAAGACCTTATGTGTCTCTTCATTCTCAAGACCCTCTGCTGTTGGGCTGCGGACTGTGTTGAGGGCAATACCTCTGTCCCTTCTCAGCATTTTAGGAGTACATATTAATTGCAGACGTGCTGGAAACCTGATTGCTGCTCTTCCCTTGGGCTAGCATCCTAAAACACTTCTTGCATCCTTTCTCTTTTGGTCTTGTACTGCGTAGCCAACACAGCTGAAGAGCTCCTGTATCCTTCCCTCATAGGGGACCTAAGATTCATTCCTTCATTGTGACTTGTGAGCATTTTAAACAGAAGCAAAGAAGCCCCAGAGAACTGCAAATGTTTAAATTAGATGTTTAGATCTACCCTAAACAAAACTTGTTTTCAGTGTGTTTGTTTTGCTGCTATGGTAGCAAAAAACCAGCAGTGCACTGCCCTGTGAAAATAAACAGGGTGTTTGCAGCATGCTGGGCTTCTGGCTCTGCTTCTCCAGTGGAGAACTCTGTGCCCGTATGTGGACAGGAGGCACTGCACCTCCACCACTCTCCCAGCTTGGGTGCAAGGAAGCAGGGCTGTCATCCACATTTCTAGGGCTTCGTTTCTCTAAGGTGTTTTGCAAACACCTGTCATAGAGTCCAGAGCTGCATAAAAAGTGTTTCTGGGCTGCAGCGTGTTGCAGAGGTGCTGCCAGGCAATGGGAGGCTGGGTACAGGAGGGAACTGAACAACCTTTTGCTTTGCTGACTGGTCTGCACTTGCTTGAGAAATGCTGCTTAAATCTCACCTGTGACTGACCAGTGGTTAAAACCAGGCCAGAACAAGGTAGTATTTCTGAGCTGGAAATGACAGTGACCTGCCTGTTTTTAAGTCAGGGACATCCCATCTGAATGGATATAGTGACTTCTGCTTGGCATATCAATGAAACTTGTGCTTTACAAATCTGAGTCATTAAAATAAATCCAGCTTCAATTTTACTGCATGGTGCAAAAAGGAGAATAAAAGAAAAGATAACAAAATAATCGCCTTGGGACAAAATTGTGTTTTAATGTGATTTTGGCGGAAACCAGCTTCTCTGGTTTTGATTTCCATGGAAACTAGTACAGCGACACTGCTTACCACTGCCTGCAGTGGAGCTGAGCTTGGCAGTAGCAACGGTAGCGGTGCCTGGGTGATGAGCCGGCCAGTGCCTCGGGGAATGCTCAAATTAATGAACATGGACTGAACAAAATGCAGTCACTGACCCAAAAAGCCACCCATGGGTCCCTCTGCACCTCCTGATCTGTCTCAACTTCCTTTTCCCAAGAGCTCTTCTCCCTGAATTTTGTGGTCAGAACCCAGGCCTGCTTTGCCTTCTTCCCGTCTCAGTCTCAACTGATACGTGGATCTCGGTATCGCTTCCTCTGCAGCAGCCTGAGCTCCCTGTAAGCGTGGTGACTGCTGACTCCTGGGGTGGTTGTGAGCTCTCACAGGCTTTACACCAGCTCTCGAGATCCCTCTTCACCTCACACCCTGGCATGTCATGTCACTGCCCTGTGGGGTTGCCATGGGGTCTCCTGGTTGTTATTTAGTTTTAACCTGTGGATATGCTGCTGTCTGCTGTTGGCTTCCCTTCAGCATCTGGGTGATCAGAACTGCCCCTGCAGTATAGCTGTATTTTGGAAGTGACCACAAGGGTTTCAAAGATGTGGGGAAGCTACATACAAAGTAAAGAAGACAGCTAATTTGAAGAGGTGACATATTTTTGTATTTTACCAGTTTCTGTGAATTTCTTTACCCACCAGAACACCTTGTTCCCCAGTCCTCCCAACATACAATCAGGGCAAACCAGAAATCTTGTTAATGCTGGTATATTTTGAAGGCAATGGTTCAATTTTGCCCTTGCTAAAAAAAAGCAGTGTTGTTACCAGTGCTCTGGCAAGCAGAAAAGCAGTGGAAGGGGAAGTGCTGAAATAGGTATGAAGGCATTCAAATGTGGTCATGGTTTCCAGAGTAAAAAAATTTGGAAGATGGCTGATGAGCGCCTTTGAGCCCGATCAGCAGCAGAGCAACAGCGTAAAGAAGAAAGGGGTGTGAAAGGAGTAGGAGTCTTCCTGTGATGGCTTGGGGTGTTTCTAGGACAAGAAGACCGTGGGTCAGGCTCTGAGGACAATGAGGACCTGTTGCTTGTTTCTAATCCTTGCTGCTTGCAGCTCTTCTGCAAGCTGTCCCCCTTATGTTTCAGGGGACAGCTTGGTTTGTGCCAGGTAGCTGGCGGGACTTGGAAGAACAATGCTCAGGCTGTGACTTTCATGCCTGGCTCCCACCAGAGGGACATTACACAGCCAGCAGTAGGGCTGCACTGGCATGAGTGGGACGCCAGGGTGAGCTGAGGCTGATGTCCCAGCCCAGCTGTTGGATCCAGTTGCACCCCCACTTGCTTCTCTCCTTGAGTCTTTTTGAATCATATCTCCTGAGTCTTGTTTCTCAGGAGCTCAGTGAGGATCAGACAGTCCAAGGCTAGGCCTGAACTAGAAGATCTTTTCCTTCCCTTATCCCAGTGATTCCTTCCCTTTTAAAATAAACACAAGAGCCACCAGTGCTACAGCTGGAAATTCAGTTGAGAACACATAATGGGGACAGTTAATTCTGCAGTTTTCCTCATCTTACCAAGGGACAGAGCAAAAAGGATGTGTTCTTCTGTCAGCTGTGATCATCAGTGACTGCAAACCAGTCACATCACCTCCCAGTACTTCGTTCCCTTCTCCGAACTGGGAATGGTCCCATCTGTGTGTCACATCAAGTGAGATCCACTTCAGCCACCTTAGAAAAGCACTTTCTCAATGGCAAAGAGGAACCATTTTTGTTGGTGGTGTTTCCTAATTATCTTCTCCTGCAAGTTGTTTAATTCTTTGTTGAGTTTTTTCTTTGCTCAGTCAGTCTCTGAGCCTGCTGCGTTTGCAGTGCAGTGTAAGAAAAGCAAGCCCTGAGGCACCAGGCTCTGTGGGTAGCCACAGAGCAGCCAGTGCTGCTGGAGCTCGGGGTGGGCTGCAAAGCTGCCTGAGCCACCATGCTGGGGCAGTTTCCCTGTGCTGATCCCCTTGCTCTGCTGACTATAGCAGTGATGACCCTGCAGCTGGTGGGAGCACCTACACGTCCTACCTTGCCTTCCCAGCCAGGCAGGAAAACAAGGGTGGAATTCTTGCTTTATTTAGTCTCTGTGTGTTTTGCCATCATCTTCACTTGCATCTGATGGTTTAAGACCTTTCTGGTCTTAAAACAGATTTTATGGGTGAGGAGTTGGAACAGAGAAGCTTTGTTTTTTTTTTTTAAGCAGAAATTGATGGTGGGCTTTCTCCTCACTGCTCCAGTTTTCCTCCTCTTTTTGCAGGGTTTTGTGTGCTGTTATTAATTAGAGTCAGATTTGGGAAAGAGAAAGGCTTGTTGGATTTGGGAAACAGACTCAGTCTAAATCATTGTTCCCACTTGGATTAAATTTCTGATTGTGCATTTTAATACTGTTGGCTTTAAGAAATGCCCCAGCTGTTGTGAGAGTATGGCTTAGTCAGCAGCCACTGGCTTCGTGGCAGAAGCAGCAGTAGAGAGCTGGCCCAAGACAGGTGAGACTGAGGGCTAAGAGGGAGCTCAGTGGTTATCCTGCTGGGTTTGTCTTCACCAACAAATGCAGGCAAACCAGTAATGTAATATTTAAATCTTGAAATGACTGCAAGGAAGGAGAGAAATAGAGGTAATGCTTGTAGTGGGTCTGCCTTCTGTACTGGCACTGCTCAGGAAACCCTCTGTACCGTTCCTCCCTTGGTGGCCAGCATCACCTCTCTTCCCCTTTGAAACACCCTACCTTCCTCAGGTTGTTCAGCTGCATTACTGCTGAATACACTGATATTTCTCCCCATTAAAATCAGCTTAATGACAGCTGCTATGTAGATGAAGGCTTGACTATGTGGGCTTTATAATATCTGGACTGCTTCTGCTGCTAAACACACTGCAGGACAGGAAGCACGTAAATGGTGTTTCAGCAACTTGGGCATGGAGGGACCTCTCTGAGGAAGAAGTCATTGTTTTCTAGGTAATTTCTCAGATTTTTTGAGGAAAAGTAGCAAATTGTAGCAGTGACTTGATTCCAAATTGCTGGATTGGCTCAGTCTGATGTGTTAGGCTTGCAGAGTGCTTTGTCCCTTTTGATCAGCCCTGAATAGTTTTAAACCATTCCCTAGACCAGGCTTACTGTCACAGGCTAGCACAGTGCAGCCTGACTGTGGGCTGAGATACTCAGCTGCCCCAGGAGAGATCGGTCCCTCGCTCAATTAATTGCTCTTACCTCCTGCCATATCTATGATTTTAATGGAAGCCGTCACCTCCAAGAGTTTTGTTTAGTCTAAATCACTCAGCCTATGAGAGCTGATGATGCTGCAGCTGTAAATATCTGTTGATTAAAATAAGCATTAAAAATGTGTCAGATGTAGCTAAGGCTAAAATCATACCAAAGGGTCTTATGCCTGGGGTTAAATTATGGACTGCGAATATTCAGGCTGGTTCTTTCATGGCTCCTCTCAAGGCTTCAGTGCTGCACGTTTAATCTTTTGTATTTTTAACTCTCCTAAATGCTATAGTGTGAGATTTGTTGTGTGTTTTGTTGTTTTTTTTTAACTAGCTGCTATGCATTATGATGCTGTTGACAAGGACAACCAAATAATGTCAAAGTCCTAATCATCCCAAGCTGAAGTGTCACCTCTGCTTTCTGTCTGAGCAGATGAAAGCAATGTTCAGAAAGACCCAGTCAATACTGGAGCATTTTTCAAGGCAACCAGCTGCTCCAAGCTGATTGGACACGAGAGGGTAATTTTTCACAGTGAGGACAGTCACCACTGGAATAATCTCCCCAGGGAAGTGGTTGACTCGGCTACGTTGGACACCTTCAAGAGCTGTCTGGACAGGGTGCTGGGCCATCTTGTCTAGACTGTGCTGTTCCTAGTAAGGTTGGACTAGATGATCCCTGAGGTCCTTTCCAACCTGGGATTCTGTGGTTCTCTCTAAGCAATCTAAATGCTAAACAGATCTTTAAAATGATTACCATATCTAAGATGAGAAGCTATTTTCCCTTGCAAACACCTGATGCTCATTAACAATATTTAATGTGTCACACGTCACCTCTGTTTAAACTTTTTTGGCAGGAGTTTGTCCGGTGTTTGCAAGTGGTGAGCCTATGCTGAAGAGCTCGGGGAAGCCTCTTGAGCACAAATCCTTTGCCCTGAGAGAGAAGGGGTCTGGATTTCTGTGCAACTCTTCCCTTTTCCACCCCTCCCAGCTTCATTTTGATCTTACGAAAAATAAATAATGTTAGTGAATTACACCAACCTTGCACCAGCCTAAGCAGGGTCCCCAAATTGGACGTGAGTTTAGCACTGAGTTTGTGAGGGGCAGGGTAGAAAAGTTGGCTTTGACCTGTCTTTGCAGCTTTTCTTTCCCAGGTCAGAAGACGACACAGCTGGGTCATTGGTGGCTGCTTGCAACATCCAAGAGCCCTTGTCAGGACCAGCAGCTGCCACCACAGACGTAGTAGCCCCTTTGCCCAGGAAAATCTTTAGGACAAACTGAACTATGAATCCCACAGGGCTGCCACAGGGCTGTTACAGAGGCTTTCTGTCAGCAAGAGGAGCCTCCTGCTAAGGGAAACCCATTGAAGGGGTCTGCTTGCTGCACCTCATATGGCTATCAGGAATGACTGCCACCCTTTTACCAATGCAATATATTAATGAACAGACCCTCTGGGAAATTGGAGTTGCCCAAGGTGGAGCCGTTCTTAGCTCTGCCTGCTGAAGGTGCTCTACTTTATTCCTTGCATGATAAGAATGAGAGGAAATGGCCTCAAGCTGCGTCAGGGGAGATTTAGATTGGCTATTAGGAAAAATTTCTTTACCGAAAGAGTAGTCAGGCCCTGGCACAGGCTGCCCAGGGAGGTGGTGGAGTCACCATCCCTGGAGGTGTTCAAAAAAACTTGTAGACGTAGCACTTCGGGACATGGTTTAGGAGGCATGGTGGTGTTGTGGTGATGGTGGGACTTGATGATCTTAGAGGGCTTTTCCAATCTTAATGATTCTATGATTTTATGATTCTATAATAAAGCTTAATTTGGACAAAGGATGTATGATGCTAGCCCAGTGGTTTAGGAGATTTCCGTCTCTGGAGCAAGGCCTGGAGCCTGAGATTGCTCCACGAGTTACTGTGCATTTTTATTCTGTAGCTCTTTTTTTCTGTAGGAAAAAAAACCCATAAGAACAGGGCAATTACATGGTGCTACTCTCCCAAAATGGATTAGCATCCTGAGCCAGGGCTCACATCCTTGCATTTAACAACCATTGACAGATTTCTCTTTATGGGGCTTGTTTAAGTAAGTAGGAAGAGGTGTGTGTTTCAATTCTTAGAAAATCTTCTGCATTAACTAGTTAGCACCACTTATTGCTCTTGTTAGGGTGGGTGTCAGCATTTGATGGCAAGTAGGGCAAAAGATATCAGTTAGGTCAATGCATGTGTGAGGGAGGGAAAGGGGGAATTGGTCTGAGGTGCTGAGCGTGAAGCTAGCTCAGCTGGTATTGGGCTGGGACCTGCATTTTACTGTTATATTATGCCAGGAGCTAGAAGGGAGCCTGGGTAAGCCACACAGGTAGTTTTTTTCAATCTGAATTACATGTCAAACACTTTTGAGGCTGAACCTCCATTCTCCCTGCAACTATATTTAAGTAGCATCTAACTTTTAATGACAGCATGCCTGGAGGTAGTAACAAATTTTCTACAGAAACAGGTTAAACTGAGAACGCAGGTTTATGGAGCTTAAAAAGTTTTATTTGAGGTGTCTTGCAGGGCAGTGGGTTGTTGATAAAAACTCTGCTGGCTACTGTTCCCCCACAGGAGGAATCTGGATTTCCAAATGACATGGATACACTTCCCATAGTTTGGGAGGATTGGGACTGAGGAGCGAGACAGACAGAAGACAGCTGCTTAGGTTATGCAATATGCTAACAAGATGATAAGGCCATTAATTATAAGATGGATGGAGGCATCTATTTTTCCTTGGGATTTTCAGAAGGGAAGTATTTCCTGGAGCTATGGTTGACTTCATTTGGGTGCTTGTCTGCCAAGAAAAGGAGCAACACAGGTTCATGGTTAATATAGCTCCTGCTTTGCTTATTTCAGACAGACTTTGAGTCCTCTGCAATATCCCAGGTGAGTGTCCTCATTAAGAGCAACTGCTTTGTTGGTATGTCTCTCCCTTAAGCTTTCTAGGTGAAGTTGTTTCATTTTGTATGAATAATGAATGCTTTTAGTTGGAGATGATAGAGGGTGCGCTGAGTGATTACTGAACAACTGTGTTGTAAACACATAAATAACACATGCAATTTTAGAGGCATTAAATGATTCATTCTTGGTTAAGAGTAAGGATATATCATTACCACAGTACGAAAGATTGGTAAACTTCATTTAGAGTTGCAGGTGTCCAGAATGATAACTATGTTTGATCAAAGACTAACCTGGACAGGAAAACATGCAGAAAATTGCTAGCATGAGGAAGAGACAAAGCAATTTCTTGTATGAGAAGAAATAACCAATCACAAATAATTAATTTAGCAAATTTGTGATAGGGAGTAACTGGTTTTCCTGGAAGATGAGGGGACAGGTACTTGGAGAAAGAAGATAAAAAGATGCTACTAGTACAAAGGGGATAGAAATTCAAATTAAATTCACTTGGCTCAGAATCTAGAAGGATACTAATGAACTGTGTTCTGGAGCAGCATTACAAGCCAGGCAAGGAAAGCTGCATTGGTTTGGTGCTGGCTAAACTTCTGGAGATGATGGGGTTACAGAAGAAACAATTCTGGATTTGAGAAAAGCACTCATTCAAAGAGAAGACTTGAATACTGACTCTGCTTGTTACACTCTGGTTACGTCTTGGTGCTTCTGCTATGTTCTAGTGTTACAGTGGAATAGATGTACAAGCTAAGAATTCCCTCAGATATCAAGTTCATGTACTGAGAGAGGAAAGGTTTCTTCCCTCCCCCCTTCCCTTCCTGCTCAGAACCTGAGAGTAGGCGTAGCTAAAAATGAAATGTGGAACAAGGTTTATTTCTGGTTCTATTAGTGTTGACTTTCCTCTTCCCCCTGCAAGTACAATACTGGATACTGCATTAGGATGCCTTTGCCTCCCAGTGACATTAGTGGGGGTGTTAGGTTGGGGGCTGGGGCACAGGTGTGATTGCTTTTCTCTCCATTGTCACACATGGCCTGTTTCTTATCTTCCCCTGGTATTTTGCAATGTCCTTGAGCTTTCCCTATCAGAACATCACAGATTTCTGAGGTCTTTTCTCTCTCATACAGATTTTTTTTTTAATTTGTTGAGGGCTGGAAAGGCTTGTGGGGTGTGTGAGCGTATGGGGGTTGGGGTACTGCATCTGGGTGTCAGGTCTGATTACCTTAAAACTAAACCTCTATGACAAGGCGTATTGTATTTGTGCGGCAAGGTTTTGGTAGCTGGGGCTGCAGACGTGGCGTCTGTGAGAAGCTGCTGGAAGCTTCCCGTATGTCTGATAGAGCCAATGACAACTGGCTCCAACACGGACCTGCTGCTGGCCAAGACTGAGCCCATCAGTGATGGTGGTACCGTGTCTGGGATAACAGATTTAAGAAGGGGGGGGGGGGGAAATCCCTGTGTAAGTGCAGCCAGAGAGAGGAGTGAGAACATGTGAGAGAAACAGCCCTGCAGACACCGAGGTCAGTGAAGGAGGGGAGGAGGTGCTCTGGGTGCCAGAGCAGAGATTCCCCTGCAGCCCATGACTGTCTGTGGTGGAGCAGATATCCCCCTGCAGCCCATGGAGGACCCCACCCCAGAGCAGGTGGATGCCTGAAGGAGGCTGTGACCCCATGGGAAGCCCGCACTGGAGCAGGCTCCTGGCAGGACCTGTGGAGAGAGAAGGCCGTGCTGGAGCAGGTTTGCTGGCAGGCTTTGTGACCCTGCAGGGGACCTGTGCTGGAGCAGGGGAAGAGTGTGTCACTGAAATCAGGAATAAACCTCGTAATGCCAATGTAGTGTTAAAAGGCAGGCATTCTTTATTTATGGAGCAGGATGCACAGGGGATTGCTCCTCCTAACCTGCATACCATCAGATCTCATTGTGCCAGTTAAGTACATTCTCCATATACATATTAATTAGTTTTCCCATAAAAGATATACATAATCATCCTATGCAGATATCATTTGTCTATGCCTGTTGGTGTCTCCGGGTGGTTGTCAGGGGTCTCTGGATGAAGGATATACTCTTCATCACTGTGTCTGCTAGTTAACCTTTGCTTTTGAGCAAACTCAGTTCTGAGATTAAGTATGTACTATCCTTGAGGGATGGTCTGTTCTGTTTCAGTGTTTGCTCTGCAGTTCCTTATCTCTATGGTTCTGTACATCTGCTTTCCTTAAGGTCAAATGTCATTGTAACTTTGTTTAGGCGCTTCTTATCTTGAGGCCTTTCTGAGTCCCCCAAAGCAACAAGTTTTAGTCATCGTGCAGGCTGTTCCTGTTAAGGTTACTTCATTATCCTGGTTAAGTTTTGGCTCCGGGCCCCAGCGTTTGTTGAGCTACACTAGATTGCATTAGTAACACCCAACCATTTATTCCCTGAATCACTGCTACCTAAAAAATGAGGCTTTAATCCTTAAAACAGAGGTTTGGACCCTGAAAGTGATGGTTTGGGATCTAAAAGTTAGGCTTTGAGCCTTAAAAGAGGGGCTGTGACAGAAACATATTATCTATTGTTTCATTCGCATTAATGATTAACTAATGACTAAAATACAGATTAAGCCTGGGGACAATCAGTGTATTCTTTAATGTTCAGTTGGATAGTATAGCCACAGCCATGGTTGGTTAACTTCATCACCCTGGTTACATGAGGAGTCTTCCTCCTGAGGAGGAAGGAGCAGCAGAGACATTGTGTGATGAACTGACCCCAACCCCCATTCGCTATCCCCCCCTGCACTGCTGGTGGGAAAGAGGTAGAGAATTGGGGAGTAAAGTTGAGTCTGGGAAGAAGGGAGGGGTGGGAGGAAGAGGTTTTAAGACTTCGGTTTATTTCTCATTACCCTACTCTGATTTGATTGTTAATAAATTAAGCTAATTTCCCCAAGTCAACTCTGGTTTGCCTGTGGCAGTAATTGCTGAGTGATCTCTCCCCTCTTCTTATCTTGACCTGCAAGCTTTTTGTTACATTTTCTCTCCCCTCCCCAGTTGAGGAGTGATAGAGCAGCTTTGGTAGGCACCTGGCCAGGGTCAGCCCACCACACAAGGCAATATTCTCAGTATCCCATGTGAACCTTCATTCATTCAAAGAGAATATCAGAACAAGATCAAATCTAACTGTTCTGCACCCTACCTTTGTCACTGGGGATTAGTTGCACTTTCTGTAGTCTAGTGAATCCTACTATTGTGTCATGCAAACCTTACTCATGAGTACGTGACAGCCTGCCATTTGCAGCGTTGTCCTAGGTGGCCTGGGGGACTCTGTCCACATGAAATTTGTCAGAGTAGGGATTCAAAGCTGAGGTTTTCCATTTTTCAGGACATGGGATGTTCTGGTAGTGAGTCCAATAGAATGATGGATAAATTAGTTTGGAAGAAAGCTCCAGAAGTCATCTAGTCAAATCCTGCTCAGATCAGGTTCCTCAGTGCTGTGTCCAGTCAGGCCCTGAACGTCTCTGAGGATGGATATTCCCCAACCTCTCAGGGCAACATCTTTGTTTTGGGAGTGTGTGAAACCCAATCCCCTAGGTAATTAAGAAGGTAATAGTTCAAACTTAGGAGCCCATTTCCTGCACAGTCAATGGAGTGATGCAGAAGCTGTCTGAACAGGAATCAAATACACTAGATAGAAGCACTGGTACATTAGAGATCTAGGCCATACAAGTGTCATATTCAGCCAGTGGTAGAGTCCAGAAACACAGCTTCCCAGTACATAGCCCAGTTTTTACTCTTTTCCAGGTTGTGTTGACTTAGATGGCACAAACACAAGGCAGGCAGCTGCTACACAGCGTTCCAGAAGCTGTGCTTATGTCACTGATGTTTGCTGAGGTGACAGAACACAGTAATAACCTTAGTTGGAAGGACTATGGAGACACTGTGGAGATTGCAGCAGCAGATCAACTAGGGCATGTACAAAATTGGTAATAAACTCCTTGCTAATGCTCTACCAGGGATGGCACTCAGCTGGGATATGCAGCATGCAAGTTTTACTTATGTGTCATATGCAAACTCAGCACAAATAGTAGGAATAAAACCTATAAACTGGAGCTGTGCCCAAACCTCATCCAGAGAAACTGTTCATACAGGCATAGTTCAGGCTACAGTAACGAGAAAACTAATTGCTGGAATATGATGCTTTCCTGTAACAAATCCAGATGGGGCTTGCTTTAACTTCAATCCTTTTCAGACATAGTGAATATGAAGCATTTATTAATGGGTCAGAAGAGAAAGCTGCCTTGTACTACACACAGGCAAACATCTCAATTTGGTGGCAGATTCATTTCCCTGCTATTTCGGTGAATGGTGCATTATATTCAGCCAACACCAAGTAACATCATAGCAGACAAGACACAGTGTAGAAAATCTAAGAGAACTGACTAATGTGGCAGAGCTTTAAAATAACGTTCTATTTCAACAGGTGTACTAGCTATACATAAACTGCAAGAGTACAAGTTATTTCTCTCTTTAAGATAAATAATGAAGTCAGCACCCCAGACTTCAAGGGACACTGGGTACCTAAGGCAAGCAGTGCTGATGCTCAGTGAGGCTGAGAATCAAGGACTCAGTCGCTACCCTCAGCCATATACCATCTCCTGCTGGAGAATTGCTAAATTATGCTCCCTGGCCCTGGAGATACTTCCCCCACCCCAGCCTATGATAATAGTAAGACAGAATTTATAATTGGTTTAATGCTCTCCAAGGTCTAGCAGTATCAGTATCAGGTACCTTTGATTTTTCACTGTTTATTAGCTTTCTTGATGGATTATTTGGATTTCCAACATAGCTGAGTCCCACTGCAGTCAGGCTGTTACTCAGTGGGAATTGCAAATGTACGTAACTATTTACGTACTCTAAAGCAAAGCAGCTGGAGCATTCACCTTCTGCCTCTTGAAAGTCATCTTAGGGAGCATCCGTACTTTCAGTGCATCATGAAGTAGCTCATTGCTTGGCACATGGTAATGAGATCACAATGAGGAACTGACTTCTTTCTAATGCAAGTGAAAAATCTGGTGGTTCTTCCAACCTAAAAAATACTGCGTGTGGTAAAGTCTCCTCTTGCTGTAAACAGGTTTTTTCTGAAGCACGTATATTAGTTACTGACAAAGATAACAAGGTGATCTTGGCTCCTACTTACCTTTTCCCCACTGTACATGACAGTGGCATTAAACACGAGAACAGACTCATGTAATGATGGGGATGCTCCTTTCCTGCTGTGCTTATGATATGTTGTGATGGATGTCATGATTTCAGACTATTTTAAAAGAACATGATGATGGTAGAAACTGTAGACAAGTATTTTAACTACCTAGTTTATTTCACCCTCCAAGCAGGAATACAAACTCAATTTTGCTTTTTACCTTCTTGCTTGCTGAAGGAGGCTGCAGAGTGAGATTCCTGTGAGAATGGTCCTGTTGTTATTGTGGTGTCAAATACAACTGAAATTCTAATCCTAGGGGGTTACATTAGACCAAGGTCCTTGAACTGGCTGCAAGATTTAGGCCTGTACCAAAGGAATAATTAAAGTAAGCAACAGAATAGTGTCAGGCATCCTGCCCCAGTGCATTACTGAGCATGCAATGGGAGGTAAAATGGTCCTTTGTGTGTATATATATAAAAAACATATAGATGACAATTCATCTACTGTTTTCTGCAACAGCATCTACCATGCTTGACCTGGTTCTCAAAGCCTCAGATGAGACTTTGGTTTTCTTTTTTTTAAGTGACAGGCTACTCTGCTTGTTGGTGTCTATTGGCTGCCATCCTCTTCCCCACAACACCCAATGTCTCTTTTGTATGTAGTGTGGAGCAGCATTATGCTTCTCAACAGCAGTGACCAGCTCAGTCACCTCACTGAACTTTGTGTTACCACTTACTGAGTAACTAGCCAGGCCAAGAAATGAGTTGTACCATTCTGGTCATGCCTCCACCTGAAATCAGTAGTAGGCAGCCCAGCGTCTGCATGAGGACTTGCCTATTCCATGATTAGAAAAGATGCAGCATGTTCCACGGCTCCACAAGCCATGCTGAAGCCAGGCAAGCATCTCAGTTGCTCTGTACTGCAGGCGATGGATGAGGTCTCATACATCTCATTGAACTCAGGCCAGGCTTGCTTAAATGACTTGCTTTTAAAAAAGAAAATGTATTAAGTATTTCCACCCTTGGAAATACTGGGTCTCTGGATTCTATTCTTTAGCCGTGCTTTACAATACTGTACGACCCTCAAGCAGGAACAGCAGATACAATTTATCATCTCCTCCCACGCTGTAGCAGGTATGACCAACACTGCTGCTCGTACCTATCCTTTATGTAGGAAGCACCAGTCTCCCACAGGGAAAGAGCGCATGGGCTGACAGGTTATTTTCTGATATACTTTCTATAATCATGCAATTTACTTATGGCTTTCCTTACAAAATGCTGCTGACAAACCTCACTTTTAAAGTAGCCAAACTCAGGCAAATGCTTGGTACATCTTAGTAGAAGTGCAGTCCTACGCCTCCAGGACAGCTGCAACTGGACAAAGTCCAAAATGCGCTGCTATTGTCCTTTACCGGAAAGGAGCCAAGAAGAAAACTGAGAGTAGTTTTTCACCTGGCCTACTAGACCAGACCACGTTACTAGAATGCCAGGCTACTACCACATTTTATGTTTCCAAATGCTCATAACCCTCTTCACTGTATTTCTGAAGGCAGTGATTATTGCAGACAGCTTTCCAGATTCTTCTTTCTAACCAGTTGCACATCAGGTAGATGCTGCAGCATGTTTTCTCCTTGCAGAGTATTCAGTCAGGTCAGCAACATATCTGTTGTTTCATGAAAATCACGTAAAAGGCAACTCTAAAAGAATATGGAGAACAGCAGCTCTAGAACTATGCACTAGTTTTAACTAGTAGCTTATTTCGGGGGGGGGGGGTGTGGGGTGTGGTGTGTCAACTTGTAGCTGGGTGACAACGGGGGAAAAGCGATGATGCCCAAGTCTCTTCTCTTAAAGTGGTCTATAGACAATACCTTTGTACCAGCAAAATCAAGTCTGGCTCCAGAGGTATAAAAGGAACATTTACTTGCATTTTCCAATTCTGTGAAAACTTCAATTACTGAGATGACTGTAGAAGTTTGTGGTTTTTTTGTTTTTCTTTTACAAATTCCTGTGAATTAATCTTGAAGTTAAAGCTTGTTTACCTTCTACTTTCCAAAAAACATACCTTCACAAAGTCTCTTTCATAAAGGAGAAAAGTTTATTACCACCTGCTTTAAAGCACCTTCTTCCAATTTTCTGCTCTAACATGAGAAATTCACGTTTTGTACTTCTTCCATGGCCTTAGTTTGCACAGATGTTATACTAGAGCCAAAACCAAGAAAGAGGAATATTTTTCTTCTTTTAATCAGACTGAACTTTAGGTTGTCTTTGAAGGAAAAGTTGTGGTGTGTTCCAAGTTATGGAGTACTACAGATTCAGCGTGCTCCTTGCACTTTTCACAATAAGGAAAGAGCCCACATTGCTGGTTTTCTTTAAATTGAAAGCAAGCTCACAGAACGAGGAAAATATTAAATCACTAATTTTAATGTGACAGGAAGTGAGAAGGGATGTTTATTTGGCTTCACTTAAAGACTAAAAAAATCACATCCTACTTAGCACCTTGAATGATCCATGAGAATAACAGATTTTTTTTAAAAAATTGTAAATATTTATCAGAAGTAAAACCTAATGTGTCAGGAAAGAACATGTTATTTTACTGCTTGCTATCCAGGAGGAGAAGCTATACAAGCTGTTTAACTAACACTGCTTATATTAAACCTGAATGTTACTATATGGGGCAACAGTGAATTTTGTAGGTTTTACTTAGTGTCAAGCTGCATTTGAATATAAAACTTCCATACATATTTAAGTAACCTTAAGTGGATTAATATACTTCTGACCTACTGTTTTGAAAATTACTATTTATTACAAAGGAAGCATGGTTTTACATTAGCAGATTGAATTGATTCTGGGTCACTACAACTGCAGAGCTAGTAGACCTAGTCTCCAATTTGTATTCCTGTTAGGGAAAAAAGTTTAACACACCCTCCTGATATCTTTCTAAGAATTTCTGTCTCTTCAGTAATTTGATTCCAAGTCTTCAGCAACTATTACTTACCACTTAGTGAAGCCATTTTCATTAAAGCCTTACTATAGACAGCCAAATTGACCTCAGATTCTTTCAAGCCAATCCATTTGCTGAGAGGTCCATCAAAAACTATTGGTGTGTGTCAGGAAGTGAAGTGCACTGGAGAGAACTACCTTCCTCTGTTAATCCTGGAACTGCTCCTGGTTCAGTATACCTCCACAGTCTAAGACCCAAATCTGTACCTATAGTAGAGAAACTCTAGACTAACGCAAAGGCACAAAGTACCATGCCAGCCTTGCTTTTCTACCTGCTGTACTTTTTGGTCTAATGTGTCTTCCAGTCCCAACTTTTTCAGTACAGCAAAATTACAGAGACATCAGTGTTCAAGATATCCAGGGCAAATATAATTTGACAGTGTGTGCAAGCAGTTAAGTCCTTATGCTTTGTATAAAGAAAATGCTGTTTGGGGCAGATTCCCATCAAAACAATTTGCTTTGCCTATTCCTTGCCCAGGGGAAGGCTGGAAGTAGACTAATTCATGGGGTCTGTTATGTGGTATGTTCAACCTGCTCTCACCCATCACCTATGCCAGAGCAGACACACTTACCTGAATATAAATGTCTTATAGAAAGATCAAGTTTAGAGTGCAAGAGGGTTGCTGTGTTTCCCAAAGATCCCCAGGAAAGCCAGTAGTCAAGACTAGGCCAGAGAAGTAAACTCGGCCGGTCAGAACTGGAGCCATTCTGCAATACAGCAAACACCTGTTGGTTCAGCTTCTTGAGCCCTGCTCTTTGGCAACCAGGCAAGAGAGATTTAATTTGTTGTTTGGCAGAAAATACAAAATTCAGCACTCAAGTTTAACTAAAGGGTAGGTTTTTTTATTCCGCATTAAGACTGTCTCAAGGACATAACTAAATGTTGGAAACGCCACTGAAGGGCACATACAGTGAACGTGGTCAAGTACAATGTGAACAGCCCCAGGGGTTCAAACAAGGTAGGGCCATTAGCTAATCAGAGGTAAAACCAAATTAAAACTGCCGAATATGTTGCACTTTCTTCTCCATTTACACAGAAAAAAAGTCAAACCCAACAAAATCCTTGCATCTCTAACAATACATTCAGTCCTGGCTAAAGAGCTTAACAAGATGGCAACAGGATGACTATAATACAAAACGTTCACTACTACACTCTGTACACACCTGTTGTCCAAGCCCTCCCCCAAACCCATGTAATGATAGTGCCCCCATTATTTGCTTGCTTGCTGGGCCTGCCTGCGGAGGAGGACGTAGATCTTCTCCTTTATCCAGTCTTTATTGTACGGCTGGTATGTCTGAGTATCAGCACGGTAACTAGAGAGAAAAAAAGGAATTAATGTCACATCAGTCTTGTCCTGTAGTACATCTACTAGAAGAACTGCCTACACAATTAAGCGTCTTCAAGTGTATGAGGCAGAAAGTTGCATACAGAACACAAGTAATATCAGAAGTAGATCGGAATTGCCACTTATCAGGGATTTATTCTGTTCCCTAAAAACCAACTACCCAGCAGATCAGGAAGAACCTGAAATAAAACCAGATGCTCCAAGGACTGCTGAGTGACTGGATCACAGTGTGTTCATGTTTTAATTCATAATATAATTACTTATGGCAGACAACAAATGGAGCACCTTAATATTCTGGAGCTCAGAATGAAGAAGAATAGTTCCAGCAGGGAACAATATAATTTGTCTTGATGAGCCAAAAACTTCTTCAACACTACTTAAAGTGAGCGTTCATGTGAGTTTTCAAGTGTTCCACTTCTGTTTGGAATTTTTAGAAAAGGAATAAAAGCACAGTTTTCCAGGAGCAAAGGTAGACTCATAGATGGGTGACAAAGGATTCTTTCCAGTTGGCAGTGACAGCAAGTTGGCATATGCCAAAAGAGGATGCTTCATAACAAGCAAACTAAAAGCAAGAGCCCACAGACTCATTTTCTTTGCTACTCAGAGATAGTTGATAAAAGTAATCCATTAGCGAGATACCTTGCCAGGGCCAGAGAACTCAGTTACTCAAGACACTGTTGAATTGAAGCAGAATTAGACTGGAAAATGAAAGCAAACTGTGTGAAGTTATCTGTGTAAATTCACATCTTCCTTTTCCCCCTTAGTTGTTGAAGTTGAATGTGTTTTTGATAAAGATGGTACTTTCAGTGAATGCTTCAAGAACTACAGAAGTCCTGGTCGGTCTTTAAATTTCAGCACACATATTTCTAACCAGATAAGAAGGGTGAGATGGTCACTGGTAAGAAGCGAAGTAAAAATCCAAATTAACTCAATTCAGAATAATTTACAGTTCTTAATCTAAGGCAAAAACCCTAAGCATACTGTTTCTAAGAAAGCCTTGTTATTTAAAACCCAGCATGACTGGTTCAAGGCCATGGAAAGAGTTTCAGTATATACTGATATAGTAGCAGTCAGTAGCAGTTCCAGTGTAGCGTAAGAAGTGTTCATTTCAGGAAAGGGTACCGATTTCTGCCCCAGCACCAATCCATTCGTAATGCTACACTGTGAGACCAGATAGCAAGTACTTTAGGAATCTCCATGAACACAAGACGTGTCTGGTATGCTATGTGTGCCATCTGGTGGAAAACTATAAGCTGAAGTAGAATTTGGCACGATGCTGAGTTTACAAGCCTAATTAAGAAAGGCACAAGACTGTACTAGAAAACAGTTGCTAATTCCTAAAGCAATGAGCGAGTTTCAGTCTGTTAGATGAACTAAAAGTGTGTCTTTCAAACTGCATCAGCCCAGCACTACAACACCTGAAGACCAAACGTGGCAAAATGTCTAGGAACAAGGTAACTCTGCAGAAACTGTAATGCTGTTTTACTTATTCTGCTGAAAACTTTGGTAAATGGCATTTGTGATAAATCACTACCAGTAACATAGATTCTGCATGTACATCAGAATGCAAAGGAAAGAAATCTGATGTTTTTTAAAACAGGTTTTTATTTTAAATGGGAATTAACTGGCAAGGTTGTTCACTGTGCAGCTGCACAATTACTTGCACTGGGATTTCAGGCAGAGCAGTGCAGCTGCAGGAATGCCCACACCAGACACTCACCGTCATAAAAAGAGTTTCTGGAATTTTGTGCCAAGTACTGTGTCTTTTGTTATTTGAATATGAGATTTGTATTCTTAGTCCTACAGAATTTCTGCAAAGTTGATACCACTGTCGTATTAAACCACTACCTTGAAATTTATGGTATGGAAAGTCCTCAAGATCTAGACTAAGTGATTTAGTTACAATGTTAAGTTGCGCTCTGAATAGTGACATTTAGCATTTGATTTCACAGTACAGTCAGAATAGAAAGTACACAAGACCACCTTTGCCTGCCCACAACTTTAACACACAGATGAGAACTGCATATAATGTATTCACAAGAACACTCAAACAATTGGCTAGGGCTCTCTGGAGGATTGATCTGTTCCTTGATCATGTCATTAGGATTTACAGAAAATTCCATCTTGTTGTACCTTGATCAAAACAAACAATTGGCTGCAACACGCTTCGAAATGCTTCTACCATACCACTAGTGAAGCCCTCAGCTGAATAAAATTCTGTAATCATTATTCCTCCTTAAGAATCGGACCAACTGCACCAAGATGGATACAGCCCCAATTTAAACAGATTCTAGCATTAATAAAGTACATAGCTGTAACATTAAACTGTTGGACCTCAGTATTTGAAATGCTGGGTGCTTCCATGTGACTAAAATCCAAGTGGAACTGTCAGTTTCTAAGCTTTCTTCAATGCAGTTAATTGGATTAGGCAACATGGTTTGCCAGCTGCCACACTGCTGCCCTACTAACACAGTTATTGCAAAAAGCCCCAGAATCTTGCCAGATTTACCATGAAACATGTAAAAATTTACATGGAAGACTTCTGACTTCTCTAAGTCACTGAAACAGACTTGTACAACTGAACTTACACAAGACAGCTGAGGTCTGCCAAGTCATCAATGAAGTCAAACAACTGGCTGATATCGTATGTAATGGATGGACTGAACTTACACAAGACAGCTGAGGTCTGCCAAGTCATCAATGAAGTCAAACAACTGGCTGATATCGTATGTAATGGATGGACTGTTGGGATTCATTCTCTTCAGGTGCTCTTCATACATTTTACAGACTCCTACGGAGAAAAAAAGATTAACAATGCAATATTAAAAAACCAAAAACTGTATTTGCTGAAACTTCTTTAGCTATTGAACCACAGATATCAGGAGAGTTTAGAGATGACTACCATGAAAGCAGAGACATAAACTTCTTACTCAGGTTTTGTGTTGAAATGCTTTTGTTCACCTATTTGCACCAAAACTTAAGACTAATACTATAAAATCAGGTAGAATGTGTAGACAGAAGCATCTAGACAAAAAAGTTTCAGTTCTGTCACAGATGGAACTTTCCATGCAGTAAGCTCCAATGGAAACATGAAATTCCTTCTAATAACTTTAAGACAGCAATGGCAACATATATTCCTGAGGTACGAGTTCCTGAGAAAGAGAAGAACTAATGTCAAATAAAACTACTCGAATCTCAGAAGAGAGATCGCTCTTGATGAAAGAGTTAAACAGGGCTACTGAGGTAAGAGTTACAACACAAGCCTGTATTATGAATTTAAATTAGTTTTATTTAAGCTAGCACATAAATAATTCAGATACAGTTGAGAAGAATAGAATATTAACGTGAACACAGAGGCTTTACAAGGTCTTCATTATGCTTTTGTTTGCCTTACAAAACTTCCTGGAATTATAATTTTTTAATGTAAGTGAACTTCCACATTTAAACCATACAGCCACAGTATTTCAATCTTCTTTCCAAGCTCACTATATGTCCCTCAAAGTCATGCAGGAATTTTTCTCTGGTACACACACCACAAGGCTGCAAATTATGTATCAACTGCACACATACTTTTATGTATTATTTTCAGTAGCAATCTTTCCTTTGCATGGCTAGCACAAAAACTAGTGATTTAGGCTCTGATCCTGAAATTAAATGCATTCAGGCAAGTCTGCTACATGGCCACACCAAGAATATTGACTACACTCCCAAATTGAATGTGGTTCAATCTAGTTAAATTAAAATAAATATAAAAAGGAAGTTTTTTAGAAACAAAGAATAACTATTTTTTAGTTTGTTAAAACATTACTAAACTAAGAGTATGAGAGTTTTGCAGTTTTTTGTGAATTATTTTGGGAAAACATGAACAGCAATTAATTTTCTTACTAAGTTTGGGAATATGTCAAAAATGGGATTTTAACAACAGTTTTTTACTACCGTGTCTGCACCCACCTTCCATGCACTCATTCACTGACTCGTAATCAGCATATGTTCGGCCTTCTGGCCTCTTGGTAGGCTGGACAAGTAGAATTGTGTGAGACTGAAAAACAATACAAAACACCAAGAAAACAGGATACTTGCAAAATTTGAATGATTTTTTTGTTGTTTGAATTGTTATTTATCTGAATGAAGCACTAAAAAGCATAACAGTAAACCACTGAACTAGCAATCAACTGAGACATTTTCCAAATAGTATTTACTGTTTCATAGAAGCTGTGTTAATAATTTTTGTTTCCAATCAGTCCTATCAATCCTTGCTTAACTTTAAAATGTGAAAAAGCACCAGCAAAGCAGCCATTGTGTTGAAAAAATACCACAGAAATAGTAGTTTCTATCTAAATGCAAAAGCAAAGCAATAAAGTCAATGTACAAAAGCTACACCATTAGTGCATTAACTTATTTTATTCCAAATGCAAGCTGTTAGTGTGATTTTTAAGCACTCCAATTAAAGAGCAAGAAGGGAGTCTGTCTAAACTTCACTGTCAGTCTCACCTTAAAGATTTTAACACAAATAGCTATTCTGAGTTATTCATTCAACTTCAAGGGAACACGAATTATATAAGAAATCCAAACTTAGTATTAAAAATTATTTCCTGCAAAATAGATGCACTGATTTTTCATATTTCAGTGAGTCTACCAAACCAGTAATTATGGCACAGACAACTGTTCCAAATGTCAAAGTCTCTAAGCTAGTTCTTCTGCAGGAAAGATTTAGATGATTGTACAGCCTGTGGCTTGCGTTATTACTGTAATATTTTTCACTTGGCTAAAGCAAGTAATTTGAGCAAACAACAAGGAAGGTTTTTGAAGTGTATACAATCTGTGATCTAATTAACAGGTTACAGAGCGCAGAAAGTTTGCAAGCACAGTACACTACAAAACACTGTTTCAAGCGCTGCTAATTTGATCCAACATTTTCAAAGCTAATGTAAAAAGGTGAGGTAATGAAAAAAGGAAATAAAGGTGAGCACACAACATATAATATTAATGGAGGCAACAGCAGAGTGAGGCACACTGGAAACAGATGCCAAAGCATATTACTGGGCTTAAATTAATCAGCTGCTTATAGAAAAATACTGACCCACACTTAGGACAGATCAGTGAAGATACCAGTTCAGTGTATCAGTGTTCAGAAAAATGACAAATATTAGGCTTTACAAGGAACATGTAAGAAAAGAGTACAAATTTTTATACCATGACTGATAGCACTCCCATGCTTGGAATAGAGTTTTCAGTTCTTTAAATTCTGTCTCAAATAATGTGGTAGAAGGAGATTCAGAGAAGCCCAGGAAAAAAGTTACATAGAGAAACAGAAGCAGCAAGGCTTTTCCCAACCAGAAATGGAAAAAGAAGGGCATTCAGAGCTACACACTGTAACAAAAATCATACGAAGGAGACTAGGCCATTTAAATCCACTTTCATGTATGCCTGAGGGTACTAGATTTGAAAGGGATACCCCAAGGGGGGCTGGTATCTGGCTGTTCCTGAGAGCACTGCGCTTGAACAGGCATGTGTTACCAGGGAGTCCAAACAGATTCTGCCAAACTTTTATAATAAAGTACCTTTTCCAGCACTATCATTTATGCTTGCTGCTCACTGATGACAAGGCTTGGTTCCAGGACTTGCAACTCTGATTTTCAGGGATCGTTTGACTAAGGATTCCTTATAAACAATGGACAAGGTATACCAGCCACTTCAGTCAGTGTGTTCTAAAAAGAGCTTTGTTATTTTAGCATCAGAGTGCTTTGCAATCTCCGTTTATAGTGTCTGACTACATCCAGGCTAAACTCAGTATGTAAAAAAAGTTGGGTTTCTTTGACAAAACCTAAGAGACCATAGATAAAATGGAACTGAGCAGAAGCTACAGAACTGTATCTTAATTGAGTGAATTCTGTAGTTGGTCTCTCAGAATCTTGCTGGGGAATCATATATATTCTGAAATTACCCCAATAATCAGATTACAGAAAAAAATATCCATGAGCCAGATATGTAAGCCTGTTCTTTTAGAACTTTAAGGCAGATGTTATTTGGGCTTCTGACTTTAAACTGTTTATCACTTCAGACACTTTACAATACCAATATCAAATCCTGGCCTGGAATGTTTTTAAATTAATACCCTTGGGACCATCTGTATTGTAGAACCAATGGATTACATCTCAAACTTTTCCATGGGAACTTCCCACTATTTTACCTTAAGGGAAAAAAATTGCCTGATTTGATAAAATTGCTCCTCCTCTCCTACCACAGAAGTGTAAAAAAGTGACAAGTTCAGGAGCCTGAGAGAAGTTTCCTCAAACTATAACCTGCCCTATTGAATATGTGCCTAGGTGACAGGGCAAAACTCAGTGTGATTAATAACTATGATGTTTTCCTATAGGTATAAATCTTATTGTTAGGAAAAAGAAAAACCAAACCAAGAGAAGATCCATAAACCTTCATGCATTAGGACCAGCTTATCTGGAAAAGCCCAAATGTGGACTCTTATTATTCTCACGCACACACTGGGTTTTCTTGCATTTTCTTTTAAAGCACAGTTGTACAGGCTGCTGTTAAGCAGGACACTGAAAAACATACCACGTGGTTATACTGCACCAATTTTGCATTTCTAGAGAATGCTATCGAAAGTGCTCCAATTATTGAAGGCACAACTCTGTAAAAATGGTTAAGGCAGTACTGACAGCTAAATCGGCAGGACTGAGGCAGTGTCTGCCCGAAGAGGCTTCTACCAAACGTGATCTATTCGACAATAAAGTAAAAGAAATAATTAAAAAGGAAGAAAAGGAAGTATTGTAATAAGATGTGCAGTGATGCGAATAGAGGTAGTATACCACACACCCAAATGCCTTTCAGTTATTCCTGATAGGCAAAAAAGCGGTTTAAGTGTCTTCTTTTGCTTTGGACAACAGGACAGGGCTCGTAGCTGCTCGTCCTAGCAGAAGCTAACTGCTTTCGAGCAAGCACCAGACAGATGCAGAACTTTGCTGCAAACCCAGACGCAGTTCTCCTTCCACCGCAGGGCAGCAACTTGCCTCAGCATGTTCAAATTTTATTAGATGGATGCAACAAACTGTAGCGACTGGTGGGGCTTTGTGCCTCCGCGTGCCATGCAAGCAGCCCCACGGCGCAAGCCGCCGTATCTCCCTCCCCCAAGCACTGGGGAGGAGCAGGGGAAGCGGCATGGGCTGAATAAGTTTCCATTAGCGTCAAGCAGCCATTTGAGGCAGGCGCACCTCACGGATCCGCGGGCGCTGAGGAAGGGCCGCCAAGGCGTTTTGCCGCCCGCCCGCCCGAGCCCGGAGCGCGCCGCGGCCTTCCCCGCCACCCACCGCGCCTGCCTGCCTGCCTGCCTTCCTTCCTTCCTTCCTTCCCTCCCGCCCGCGCTACCGCCGGCCGCCCCCCAGCCTAGGGGGAAGAGAAGGCATCCCAGAGCGCTCTCCCCGGCCCCCTGGGAGGCGGCGGCCCCCTCCGCCGCCCGCCCGCTCACCATCAGGGCTCCCACTCCTCAGCACCGCCGCGGAGAAGAGGCGCGCGACGATCCCCCACAACCCCGCGCGCCCGCCGGAAGCGCTGCCCTAACGGCCCGCCATAGAGATGGCGGCGCCACAGGGTGCGGCGCTGAGGATGCTGGGAGTGGCCGACGCTCGCATCTTGGTATGTCAACAAAGGAAACGAGATTTTTTTCTAAGGAATAACGACGGACCACGTGAGCCTGGCGAAACAGGGTGTAGTGGCCAGAGACGGGAGCTGAGACATAGGGAAGCGTCTGTTTTACGACTGTATCCCCATAGAAGAGCTGAGAGACTGATAAAGGGGAACATCCCCCCTCAGAAGGCGCCGAGAGCTGGGTGATAAAAGTGTATAGTCGGGGAGGACAACGAATCGGGATGATAAGAACTGAAATTAAGTATCCTTTAGGTGAACTCTCCTCATTATAATACTAAAAATCATGCCACTAGGCTAGGAAACCCCCCTACTCAAATAAGGCCCTCACTCTGAGCATGCGTGGTAAATTTAAAGGAAGCTGTACCTTTAATGTGACATCAGAAAGAAACTACCCAATTATTAGCTATGGGGGCGGGAGTATTGACTGTGACTGGCACGTTTAGCTTTATAAATACCTTGCAGTTTCTCGGTGCGGGGTGCTGGCTTTGGGGAGTTGCCACCAAGCACCTTTGGTAAAAAAAAAAGCTCCATTAGCCCCCCCCCCCCCCCCCCGGTGCGTGGTTCAGCGTTGGGGTCCCGGGCGGAGCAGCCCACTCGTCGGCGGAACGACGGCGCCGGGAGGGCGGGAAGGAGGGAGGGGGCGGGAAGGAGGGAGGGGGCGGGGCGGGTGGCCATTTTTGACGAGGGACCTGCTCCTCCCCGTCCCGCCCTCACCCCCCCCCTTCTTGAAGCTGGCAGCGCGCGGTGGGAAAGGGGCGCGGCGCGCCCCGGAAGGGGAAGCCCTGGGTCACCGTGGTGCCACTTGGCCTCCGAGGCGGTGGCCGGGGGACGTGGGTAGTGCGCACCGGTCCCGCAGCCTCCTTTCCGCCCCCAGCCCCCGCCTTGTCGCCGCCGGCGCGGTCCGCCTCAGGCCGCCCCTCCGCCCGGAGCCGCCTTGGCGCCGGCTGTTCCCCCCCGACTCCCCCTGGGGGTGGTGGGGTGCGGGGGAAGGTCCCGCCGCCTCAGGTGAGGGCCGTTCCCGCCCTCCGTCTCCCTGCCCGCTGTCCTACCTCCCTTTGCAGCGGTGCCGGGCGGCACTAGCGGGATAGCGGTTGTTGAATGCTGGCCCCGGAGGAGTCGCCGCTGGGGGCCGAGCCAGCTGGAGCCACCGGGCGAGACAGACATGGCTGAACGCCTTTCCTGGGAGCTCGGTGTCTGCACGGGTTAAGGAGTGCGGGGCGAGGTGGAAAAGTTGCTGTTGAGTTTCACTTTAAGGGACCAGACAGAAAGCAGCGAAATGGATGACTTCCGCTCCATCTGCCTGCTGTCTCTGGCCATGCTGGTCGCCTGCTATGTGGCAGGAATTATCCCCTTGGCGGTTAATTTTTCCGAGGTAAGACAGCTTTGCTAAACTGCTCGCTAGTTGCTTAGAATAGCGAAACAGAGTAGTGGAACCTAGACGGAGAGATATACCAGGAGGAGTTAGTGCTCTCCCCTTCCAATTACAGCAGTGCTGTTAGAGGTGATCTTGTAACTTTACAAGAATTTTAAGGAAGTTGCGGATGCAATGCTAACGTTCATCCAAAATTGTAAAATTATGCTTCTTTTACAATGTGTATAAAAGTTATTTAGGCATGCCAAATTTGATCCAAGTGTCTCAGGTACAGGTGAAGCAAAGTGCCAGCACATAGTGGGAGGGGCTGGTAGCAGCTGGACATAGTAATTTTTAGAAGCTTGCGTCAGGAACTTCTGAAGTCGGGTTAACTTTTAATACGTGTCTCAACTTCTATTATGTCTTAAATCAGGGCTTCTAAAAACAGTGCGGAGACGTTCTCAGAAAACTTTGGTTTGGTTCACAATTTTGTTCACAAGTTGTGCTGCTAAAATGTTAAAGTTTAACTCTTTGATTACAACACCATTTCAAGTTGTGCTTCTATGTCATGGAACTCAAGGCATTCGTTTGGAAAAATACCTTGGGTACTTAAGTTGTTAAAGGGAAGGGAGGCTTTTATGGCTTGAATGACCTTCCAAGCAGTACAGGAGTTCAGAAGTGAATGTATTTGTTTCAAAGAGGTGATTGTTGAGGGGATTATGATTGTTAGAGTTTTTGAAAGTCTTCTAATATCCTCTGATGCCCGAAGGGTTTTTGTCTTTCTAAGTGATTGATTGCTGCATACAGGTATGGTGTACGCAGAGTTTAGTTTTTCTGCAGTAGTAAGAGCTCTCTTACAAGAGCTTTCCTCTTTCTCCTGGGAGCAGTGCTGCTTTTGGAAGGTGAAGTTCTGGAAGAGGGATGTGACTTGTTCTTCCACCAAGTCACAGAGCTGGTTGCAACTGTCCTTTGGTCCCATTATTACTAGAGGTTCTGGGAGTGGTAGACTCTGAACAGCATGGAAGGAACAGTGCAACTCAGCTAATGGATTGAAATATGAGAATATATTCTGAAGTCTCTATGTGCACATTAGAATTGTTCTGTTTTGCCAGTGCTTTGATGGACCTTCCGGTGTATGACTTCAAGGCTGTTGCTTCCACTGTCTTGCTCTTCAAAACTTACTTTTGCCCTGAAGTTTACAAAGGATGTTCTTGCACATCTGCTGAGAACACTGCTAGCATGCTAATGTTGTCTCTTTTGGTATTTAATTCTGCATTTCCTCATGTATGTGCTTGATAGTTACCTGTTGTTTATGACATTACATTCATGAGATATATTCAGCTATATATGTGGTTTGGAGGTAGACTTCTTGATCTCTGTTTATGTGGCTTATTTATATAGTTGAATCAGGGGACTCCTTAATCTTTTGGGGCTCCCAACAGCTGCAGGAATACAGATCTGTTGTGGATCCAGAACCATAGCACTCTGTGTAAGCAGTAATTGCATATTTATTAGCCTTTTGTGTGTAGTATTTTACTGATGGTACATGCATGTGCAATCAAGCTTATTGTGGTATCTTAAACTCTCAGAAATTCTTGATTCAGTTTTACACTTGTCTTAAATAGGATATTTTAAGGATCCACATGCTATGCTGGTTTAAAAGAGGAGCTGAATCTCTCTGCAAATTATTTGCAAATACAAACTAATCCTGGAAGTGTTTAATTAGAAGTTAGAATTGTTTTGTTTAAAATGATTGCTTAGGTCTGTGCAATTGAAACCAGGCAATTTGAAACTGAAATGTCTGTTTGGACTGTGCATTCTGTGGTTTGCAAAAAGTTTTGCAGCTGGCCTTAGTGAGGAAAAAATGTCTCCTCCCACTGGCCACTTATAATGGGTAGAAAACAAAAATGAATGCTTTACATAACATACCCCAGGTGCTGGTGAACAATAAAATTATTCATTAGAGTTAATACATTTCCTCAGATCAATGGTTTTTTTTGCCATGGAACCTATTAGTTGTGTTCTGCTTTCATGCTGGTTTCTAATCTTTTTATTAGATTTGGATATTCTTGAAAGTATAAAACTCCAGCAAAGCCAAGTATGACTAAACGTTGGTGGTAAGAAGTTACAGACTGAACAGGGCTTCACTTTGTTTCTGTATGCAGATGTACCCTTTCAGCTTAATCCTAATTTACAGTACTCTGTTGGGCTAACTTTGGGCTGGAAGCAACGCTATACCAGTTCTTGAGGCAATCTTCGAAGTTGTAGCCTAAATGAAGAAAAATAAAATTGAGTTCCAGCAGTTTGAATCTTTTGCTGGTCTAACAGAGGTGGGCAGCGTTGACTGGGCTGGGACTGCTTGCTGCTGAAGGTGGGTGTGAGTTTTTGCTAGGTCCAAGTAAGAGTTTCAGTACCATGCAGATTTAAACCAAATACTGAGTTCTGGAACAGCTTGCTAGTTTGAGGAATTAGATTTTTCCCATGCATTTTTTTAACACTATTTACTGTGTTGCTCTTGCTTTTAACAAGAGACACACAAGCAGTTTTGTAACTGAAATTGTTTGATTCCTTGGATCAAACTAGATGACTTTTGCCTGTCTGGGTAGGCTGCAATTATTAGATTGCTACATTCACTGTGTCTAAGTGTTTTGTAGTGAAAAGGAGTTGGAGACTTCTCTTGAAACAGTAACTTGTTAGTGTGTATTATTTTCATGGATCTTTAAAATTCACAGATGCCCAAATAAAAGCAAGCAGTGTTTTATATTTGCAGTTGTAATAAAACAGTATTACTTCTGACACTTATTCCCCCTGGTGTTTATATATATAAATATGTAAAAGGGATTATAGTGCTGCAGTGTTAAAATAATTGTTTTTCCTTGCACGATACTATATTTTTGCAAAACAACTTTTTGAACATTGGGTGTTGAACATTATCTTTTCATGTAGATTGCCACTGTATAACAATTTACCAAGAATAACTGTTATATATGCCAGTGTACAGTGCATGTTTGTGGAAACTTCACAGGTGTTTTCATCTCTTGCATACTACTATTTGAATTCACCCCAGTAATGCTCTAATTGTTTCCTTCTGGTCACATCTGGCTTGCTTTCAGCGAGCTAGTTGTGCATCTTTTCAGAGCCTCCCATTTCTTCTGTGCAAGTGTTGCCTATTTTGGTGAGATTAAACAACTCATGTCACTGTGGTGCTTGAAGGACAACGGACAACATAATGAGGATACAGAACAAGTGTTTTCCTGTTAGTCAAACACTGACCTCTGTCTCCAGATCCTCAGCAGTTAATGTTAGTATTTCGGTAGCACCTAGATGTCTCTTTATGCATGGAAGATGATGATGGTTCTGCCACAAAATGTATGCTACACAGTTGTTACAAGGATCTAAACTCCCGTGGTTGCTGCATGCGACATGAAAAGGGCTGTTACAGAAAAGATGAGAAACAGCCTCTGCAAGTTTCTGTGTTCTAGAGTCTACTAGATATTTATATAACTGGGTTTTCAGTGGATGACTTTGACTTCAGGCTGTGAGTGCTATAGTCTCAAGGAAGTAAAAAGTAATAGTAAATTGTTCTTATATTGATAAACGGAATTGAGTCAGGTTGGGAGGGGTGATACCTCTCTAAGCTTTTTGCCCAAAATTAGACTATGATGATAACACTTACTAATAGTAGCAAGGTCTTAAAAACGTTGTGTGTTCTTTAGTCTTTACTATAAAAACATTGTTTGTGTATTTTTTGTTAAAGCTTAATTGCAAATTTGCAATACTTATCCAACAAATCTATTTTAAATCTTGACTTTGCAGAGGAGAAGGGGGAGTGCCGTGGTCTGTAATTACCTGGAGAGTGGAAAATCATTTTATATTGCCCTAAATGATGTTACAGTCTTTAATTCCTTTTAAAATGTTACTGGAAGGCTTAGAAATGATTGTAAAAACCATAAGCACCGTTCTGCATTTGTGCATCTCCTAATCAGACTAAAAAGGAAAAAAATCTAAAATGTATGTTAGCACCATTATCCGTTTGACTGGTGCCGTTTCCTTATTCAAACTCTAATTTGAGCAAGCCTTTCAAAATTATGGTTTTATAGTTCTAGTTTTTGGACCTATTTTTGGGTTTCAGTCACTTGTGTCATATTTTATAGCTACCTGACATCCTGCAAGTGTTGTGGTACTGTAATTTGAAAACTTCACCTGGTACCTTTTTCTTTTTTTAATACATGGAACACATAATCAGGTCTTTCAAGTACCAAAAAAAGGTATCTTGCTCTTAAATTACTTTTTTGTCCATGGTTTTATGTTTTTAAAGAAAGTCTGTTCTTCAATTATACCCTGCTAAATAGAAGGCCATTAAAGTATGGCAGTTTTAAGGACAAGCTTCTGCATGGGAGTGGCTGTTTCTTTTAGGGACTGAAATGTAGTTCGCCTATCATGTGAATGTCTTATAACAGCTTAACTTCACTCCTTGTGTTCCTAAACCTGTAGGTGAAAGTACAGCTCCAGCTGCTTTTCCTTTAAAACCTTTCTTTTATCTTGTGGTAGTCCTAAAGCTTTTCTGTGTTATATAAATATGGCTAAGCTGTTTATAATTCATAATTGTCGGATGTATTTGTAGATGCGTGTACATTATTGGTTCTCTTATCTTTCTGTTTTTGTCTTGGTAATTTAGTTTTCTTTCTTGTATCTTCCTTTATTTGGACTGGCTTTTTTAGAGAACAGCCAATCTATCTTGCGCTGCGCCATACCTAGCAGATATTTTAGGGAACTTGTGCGTTTAAGTATGACTGCTAGTAGGAAGGATATATTTGAAAACAAATGCAGAATGGAAAGAAAATGGAGTTGAGAACATGCTTTAAAATTCAGGCACTTTCAATCTTTCTTTGTCTCTGCAGGCCTCGCAGTTTGAGGCCTGAGAAGGTGAATTAGACCCCAATAATCATTATTGCCAAATACAGCAATTCTTGCTGTTTTCAAGTATGCTGTGTTTCATTTCTTGTCTGATTTTAGCAGTCAAATAGGTCACTTAACTTTCATTTTCTATTTCAGCTGATTGCATTGGACACTGGATATGTTAACTTTTCAGAAAGTTAATTGTTAGAGATGTAGGACTATCCTACTGGGGCTCTGAATAAAAATCAGCAAGAGGTTTTGTGGATCATTTGCTCCCCCCTGCTCTCTTCCCCCTGCCCAGTCTCTCTGTGAGTGATGGAGAAGAAAGAAAGCATTTTCATTCTTAAAGATGATACTTGTTTTGTACTTGCTTGCAGGAGAGATTAAAGTTGGTGACTGTTCTGGGTGCTGGGCTGCTGTGTGGAACTGCCTTGGCTGTCATTGTGCCAGAAGGAGTACATGCACTTTATGAAGATATTTTGGAGGGTAAGAACCAAACCCATGTCTGCAGATGATCTTGTTTGAGATAACATAGATCGTGGTGCTAGAGTATACTGGGGCTTTTTACGGAAGATTGGTGAGAGGGCTTCACAGCAGTGTGACACAAAGCTGGCATAGAATCACAAAACTGCCATAGGTGTGATATTGTATGTTTATGGTGATTTGAGAGAGAAAAGTGATCACACTATGGATCAGATGACTCTTGCTGAGTGATCCAGTCATTTGCAGATCCAGGTACCCTACTGTTCGTGGAACCACAGCCTTTTATGCCAGGTCATGTGTAGCGTTGCTCATTCTGGGGAGTTAAAGCTTTAACATTCACTGGAGCTTCAAAGGAGGTATAAGGATGCCTTTGGCAGAGAATGAAACGGTGGACTACTTGCTGTTGCTTTTTGTAGTTTAGATCACTTCTCATTAAAGCAATTGCAGGAAGTGTTTTATAGATCTATATGTACTTGCCCTCATAAGAGTTTCCTCCTTTGAAGTTGCAGACTGTCTTGGAATTAAGTTACTGTTGTGGTTTAGCCAGCAACTCAGCCCCACGCAGCCACTTGCTCACTCCCCCACCGGTGGGATGGGGGAGAGAATCAGAAGGGTAAAGCTCATGGGTTGAGATAAGAACAGTTTAATAATTAAAAATAAAAAACAGCAACAAAAATGCAATGGAAAGGAGCACAACGAGAGGCAGGGGAATGAACCACCAAAACAAACTGCGCGTGACACAGCCGCTTGCCACCCCTCCCCGAGCCGCAACTGCCCCCATTAATATACTGGTCATGGTGTCACATGGTATGGCATGAACATCCCATTGGCCAGTCAGGGTCAGCTGTCCTGGCCGTGGCCCCGCCCCTCCCAGCCTCTTGCCCACGTGGCAGAGCACGGGAAGCTGGAAAGGTCCCTGATCACCACAGGCACTACAGTGAAGAGAATTAACCCCTTCTAAGCCAAAACCAGCACAGTTACCTTAATATACTTGGCTGAAAATGATGGTGTTATAGGGCTAGTTCACAGAGTAGGAGGATTTCTTTCTTGGGTGGTGGTGTCCATTACATGTAGATATCTGCGCATGTTTCTAAGCTCAGGCATCCAGTTATAGTCTGCTGTCGCTGGTCTTTAAAACCTCATAACCTCTAATGAATAGCTCAAAGCTAGCAGCAGTTATGTGTCTTGTAGTGATGTGAGTGTGGAGCAGATCTTATACCCCAAAGTCATAGTAAACCTCAATTTGAGTTTATGACATTATTTTAAATAGTCAGAGCTCTGTTTGTAGTGCACTTTAAATCTTGCTTTAGCTTGGGGTCTTGTGCTGTTACATTACCATTGCATGTCTGAGGTTTTTCCAGTATGCTCAGAATCAGCAGTTTGTCTGAAGGTAAACAGCAACAACTGAGTGGTCACAGGAGAAAAGACTATAAAGCTGAGGCTGCAGAGAACTTTGCAAGTGACTGGTGTACTGTTGTGGCTAGTTGAGAGGTAATTGTAATACTCTGCTCTTCTTGTACCACCCTTTTTCTTGTTTCTATACTGTTTTAAATTTCTTTTTAGTAACATGCTTTAATTTATCCTGGTTTAGTTTCCACTACACTTATGATGGTCTGCTTAGGTTTAAAGTAAACAGAAGATAATATATAAAATCATCCTTTATCAAGAAGTGAAACAACCTCTGATTATGCTTCTAAACTGTACTGTAATTTGTGTGCTCTAATATAGGATGCCTCTAATGATCTGTAGTTGTGGGTTTGCTCTCCATTCAATTTTAATTCCCAGTAGACTAAATTTTACTCATAATGATACAGCTAGCAGTAAATACAATTGCTGTGAACGTTTGCTTTTTTCCCCACACTAAATGGGGTGTGCTGTTCATGTATGAAATCTATAGCCAGCTGCTTAGAACTGTATGCTATATAACTTAGTTTAGTATGTGGAGGAAAAAAGGCACTTCCCATTACTGCAGTAGTAATATCGGAAGTGTTTACCCATGAAAAAAGAATTCATTCTGAAAAAAGAACTAAGACTCCATTCCAAACACATAGTGTCGTAACTAAAGCCACTCTGTCTATAAAGAGTTTTTTTTATTGCAGAGAGGTAAAATTAATATGTATCATAGATTTAACTACAAAAAATATTTCTAATAATTAGGATAGTCAAAGTTAAGCTTAAGATTCTGAGAACCTAACAGCTTTCAGTACACTTTTTTTTGCAGCTTCACCCATTTATGTAATTAAACCTGAAAAGGTGCCTAAGGGAACATTGAGTTATATTCATATAACTGGAAAAAAAAGAGGGGGGTGTCTGTGTTTGTCCAGTCCCAAGTGTAATTTATCTCAGACTGGTTGCTTGTTATCAAAACAAGTGTTTGTCATTGACGCAAAAGTAATTTGCTATTAGTATTGTATTTTCCCACAGGTCTCAGAATACATAACTTCTAATATTTGACCTTGTAGGCTGCGAGCAAATAGCATATCATGATTCAGATTATTATTTGATCATAAGCCTATGTATGTCTGTAGTGAAGCCTTGATTTGAGTATTACCAGCAAATAAAATTCCTTTGGTGACTTCAGTCTTTTTTTAACTGGTGAAACTGTGTAACCACTGTCAGAAAGATAGCCCTGAGTTACTCACTATGCTTCAGATCATTTCAAGCCACAAAACAAAGTTAACTTTTCATATAGATAATAATGATCTTGTGTGGTCTAAAGTAATTTTTTTGGATCAATCTTCAGCAAAGATATGTTTGTGATATCTTTCAAGGGCTGCCAAGCCTATTCTTATGTTTTTTTGTCTGTAGTAATGGCATGGTGCCAACATTTAGTACAGTGGGATGGATGCACGATTGTCTCATCCAAGAAGATGTATGAATCCTCCAGCAAGAAGATGACTTGCTAGAGTAAGTCAAGTTTTTGCTGCAGACACCTAAAACTTCTGAAGAGTAGTTGCCAACCAAATGGTCTCCCCAAAATTACAAAAGCTTTACTTTTGTCACTTAAGCCACAGGTGTTGGCAAAGCCCTAACGTATGTTGTTCTTTTATAAAGTTAGGTGCATGAAAGTTGCACTGTCACTTTAAAAAAAAATTGTCTAGAGTTAACTTTAAAAGTGCAAGGTTGAAACAGGAAAGAAATTCTATGTTGAAATGTAATTATTATAATCAATTCAGACCTGAATATCCTTACCTTGATTCAAGTAGAACAAATCAGCTGTTCCAAAGTCAAAAAGCTTTCCAAACCTGAGTAGTGACTCCGCCAAAAGCCTTGTCTGTTCTCATACTGATAAAACATCGCTTGCTGTTAGACCAATGAAGCAATCTAGTTAATATCCTAGTTTCTTTTAAGTGCTGTGCACTAGTCCTGTTAGTCCTCTTACCATTAAACATGGTAAAAAATAAACTAAAAAGATGTTTTTAGAATTTTTGTTATCATCAAAGCATTGCTGTCCTGTGAAATAGCAAGAAATATGAAGTGAAACCAAGAAGGGATTTGTGCATGTTTTTGTTTCAAGTCACTTTGGAAGAAGTGTTTTTCAGAAAAGAGAGAGTTCAGCTGGTAGGCAAGATCAAATAGGTCATCCCAAACTTCAGGAAGAATTAAAAGGGATAGAGAGGAACAGTTGATAAGGTTCTGTCATATTTACATGCTCCCATCAGGTATTTATATGCATTTATAAGATCCCTCTGAGCCTTCTCTCCTCCAGGCTGAACAGCCTTACAACTCTTTCAGCCTTTCCTTACAGGAGAGATGCTCCAGCCTTGTAGTCCTCTTTGTGCCCCTCCAGTACATCCATGTGTCTCTTGTACTGGGGAGCCTACAACTGCACCCAGCGCTGGAGGTGTGGCCTCACCAGTGCTGAGCAGAGTGCAAGGGTTGCCTCCCTTGACCTGCTGGCAACACTCTTCCTGGTGCAGCCTAGGACTCTTAGCCTTTTTTTTTTGCCACAGGGTGCACTGCTGGCTCATGGTAAACTTTGTGTCCGCAGGGACCCTGAGGTCCTTTCCTGCAAAGCTGCTTTTCTTTTCGTTCGCCCCCAGCATGTACTGGTCCCTGGGGTTATTCCTCCTCAGGTGCAGAACTTAAGATCAAGTCAGATCTTAAAAGAAAATACAGTTCCTGAGCAAGCATTTGAACATGATAGAGTCCTCTTCCTGTTCATAGATTATATTATAGTGCCAAGGGTTACTTTGATAGGGAGTAGAAATTAATGTTTCACCCGCTTTGTTATATTGGACTGTGATGCCTATGTTCTCTAGGGCACTGGAGCTTTGCAAAGGAATTTTCTGTTTTTTATTTCTTATTCAAAAGACAAATTTGTCTTGAGTTCCCATGTAATTACAGGAAGGTTGCTTGTGTGAGAACTATGTTCTCTAAGCGTAGGGTAAGGACAGGACACTTTAAGAAAATAATTACAATTAGAGACTGTGATACCGTCATTGGGTCTAGCAGAGAAACATAGAAGAAACAACATTTTCTTAGTAGAACATTAGAGATTTACAAATATTAATTGAACCTGCCAAATGTGGTTGTAAGCATTGGCCCTGTTCTGGAATGGAGGCAACTTGTAGTGAACAGTGGGTAGTTCAGGGCCTTGGAGTATAGCATGCAACTCAGACGTCTGACTTAGCTTGAGGTATCAATGTGGAAGTAGGTCTACTGTGTCTGTTCTCCCACTGGAAACATCTGAGTAATACTTATTGTGTGTAAAGCACCTTACCAAGTATGCCGAGGAGCATTAAATGCTTCCTTTGCATCACCCAAAGGGCTTTCTAGCCTGATGTCTTGTATCTGCCAGGGGCTGTAAGGAGAAATAAAAAGAATGAAAGAAGATAAGATTCTGGTGAGCACAGATCTGAAACAAAGAGGTCAAATGTCTACTGTGCTCTATATGTTATCTGGAAACTTAATTCAAAATTCCCTATTCCTTATCTTTTCTTGTATCTTTCTAACAGTGTGTTTCTGTATGCTGTTGGCAGAAGAAGGCTTAGATGTGATTCTTTGCTTATATTGAGAATTTTGCTAAAAAAAAAAAGCTTTATTAAATCTCTTTCACATAAATATACTAAGGAACTCTTGCTAATCTTTGGTGGCCAATACTGAAAAAGCTATGTACATCTGGACGTTGTTTGCCCTCTGTGTCAGATGGGATTGCAGAAGCAGTAGTTTCCTGTGGTCATGAGCAAGGCTGGAGGATCTTGTGGGTCTTGGGAGCCACTAGGCCTAAGACCACTGGAAATGTTAAATGCAAAACATTCCCCTTTCTCTTTAGCCTGTGTAAATTCAGAGTGAGGATGATGTAATTTCTGTTGAAATTGGTGGGGATTTTGTGTGTGTGTGGTATTTGCTTGTGATAAAGACCATACGTGCTGGGCAAAAGGCAACCTATAAAAGTTGGTATAGTTATTGTATCTCTGCTTTCTAAAAGCCATCATAGGTAGAGACATATTTGAAAATGTTTTTAATTTGTGAACTGTGCACCAAATAAAGCATTTTATACCATGGAAACTTAACTAAGAACCTGTCCAGCCGTCATCTTTCTCCTTAGATTTTAGAGTCATTCTGAGCTCACCTTGTCAGTGAGACAAAGTAAATGTCTTGGGTTGGGCATGGAATTGAAGCTTGTGTAGGGAAAGGAAACAACCACACAACATTCAACCCCAGGGCTTGGACTTTGGGTTTCTAGGATGGTACTGACATTTCTAGGACACTGTGCTGACCTAACTGTTCTAGTCAGTATCAATGAAGTGTATCAATGCTAACTTGTTTAACTAGAGACTGACACTTTGAGATACAAAGTTCATCATCCTAAAGATTGCATTAGATCTTGTAGTGGATGGAACCTATTTTATCTCCTCATCCTGTATTTTCTTGCTTAAATGAAGATTGTGAATTAACTGCTTGACAGTGTCTTTAAATAATGACAAAACTGGCAACTTCAATTAAAAAAGGAATTATTCAGCAATTTTTATCAATCAATTTATACTTAAAATACAGTGTTTAAACAAAGTAGCCTGGCTTATCAAGTATTAATGCTTTGTTTGCTTTTCCACGCTGAAGAGATATGGGGAGAGGCCAACCAGACAACTGTGTACTTCTCTAAGTAAATGGTCTAAGACTGACCTTAGATGAGGACTTCTGTGTCTTATCCAAGAAAGCATGAGAAACACTTACAGCAAAGAAGGAGAAAAGTGACCATGTCGTGTTTAGTCCCCTGTCTCAATCTGTTTGCTTGCTTGCTGCAGGGAAGCATCACCCGGTGAGCGAGATGCAGCATGTGATTGAGTCTGAGAAGGTAGTGGAAATCCCGGTTGTACATGAGCATGGCCATGACCATTCCCGGTTGCACGCCTACATTGGTGTGTCCCTTGTCCTCGGCTTTGTCTTCATGCTGTTGGTGGACCAGATAGGCAGCTCTCACATGCACCCTACAGATGGTAAGTAAAGATTCACTTCAATTAGACTTGCTAATTAGCCTCAATTAGCAAGTTGTAATTTTTTTTGAATGCTACTGGGATTTAATTTGACCAGTCAAGTCCAGAGTTTCAATAGGTGCTTTACAAACATAAAGTAAGGTCTGTGTGAAATGTTTGTGCTGGAATTCTGTTCTGGAATTCAGCATAATTTGAGATCTTGCTTTGCTAACATTAAAAAACTGTCCAAGCACATATGGTGTGGGGGTGGGGGGGCGACTTGTCACTTGAGTCTGTTTTACAGTATCACCCATAGGGGTTTTCTCTGGCTTTCCAAAAAACTTCAAGTTAGTTTTATCTTTGTTTTTCCTACTTAATTGTCATATGTGTAGGCAAGACTTGGAAAGAACAAGAAGTTTTCTTAAGACTGCAGGAATGACTAGATGTAAGCTCTGGTCCTTTTCTGTAAGTGCACAGCTGGACTCCCACACTAGTCTGGAGCCTCACTTACTTCAAAATATGTCCTGTTCAAAGATTTCTCAACTTCATTGCAATACTCTCAAAATGCCTGCAGTTGCCTTTGTTTCCTGCCTGTGACTTAATGTTCAGACTGTAGCTTGAAATGCACCAAAGTTGTTTTGTCTTCTGAAAAGGTATTTTATTGCCTTTGGCTACCCATTTTCTCCCACATAATCTTCTCTGATGATGGAATTTGGCCCTGAGAAATTAGGGAGTTGATCTTGAAGGAAAAGTAAAACATGTGCAAAGGAAGGGGGATATTTTTTGGTTGGATCCTTAGCATTTGTGCAGCTGCGCTGTGAACTGCCCATATGGAGTTAGTGTGGTGGGACAGGTGGGAGGCCAGTGCAGGGACTGTCTTACCTTTATGTTCCTGGAGAAGCGTCAATGGAGCCACAGCCATGGCCAGCCAACTTTCAAAGCTTTTCAAAGGAAACAGTGGCAGGCAGGATGACAAGAGGATGCAGGTGAGCAACTGCCAGGAGAATCCTTGGTCTGTACAGGTTTTGACCCTTTCCTATGTCTCTGATCAGAGCAAATGCCAGGAGGAAATTGGCTATGACTGTAGTCATGTGATTGGAGGTACACACTATAAAATAGGATAGTAAGTAAAGTCTTATCTAGTCTGTACTTCTGTCACAGGAAATGCGGTAGTGTTTTTGATATGTTTTTTTTAAAGCTACTGAACAAAACATTTTTTTCTCATTTGAGCCAGCATCTGGTAGTTTTGTTGTCTTCCAAGTAGCTAGATTTTACTTTGTCTAAACTAAACAGTGTAGGCCAGAATGGACGTATGAAATCAAGTGTGAACCCTCTCTTCGTGTTTAGTTCTGGCCAATCCAAAACAAATTTAAGAAATATTCGTTGTGAATATCTCGTCCTATTTGACATGAATATGCCATCACAGTCATCCAAATACAGCTTGTGCAATTAATTGCTCAAATAGACTCTGCTTGATTCAGAAGATCAATCTGACTGAAGAGAATACATTAGTTTTTAGCCACCTCACTTACTTGATCTGATCCGCTGGGCAACTACGTGGGTGCCTGGGCACGGAGAGACTGGAGGGCAGGGGTACAGGCAGGAGGAAAGGAACAGGACTGGACTTTCCATTTTGGCAGCAGTGCAGGCTTATTAAAGTAGCTGTGTAGTTATGCTTGCAGTCGGCTTACTGACTGCTAGTATAATTAACAGCTGTTCAACTGTTTGGAGTTAAACAATAGAATAAGATCTTTCTATACTTGTGTAGGACTTATCTGCCCTGTTCATTGCAGTGATTCTTCATAACAGCTGATTACATAGTGGTGGATGTTGCCCTATTGTGCTATGTAATGAGCTAACCTGTAAAAGTCCTCAGAGTAGTTGTCAAACAATTGCAGTCAAAACTCTGGATCTCGAGCAGCACTGGCTGCATTCCTTCTCCATGGTGTATAATGCTGGCAGGAAATCTTTGCAACTGCTGCTGTGACAGATAGAATTTATTGCTTACTAAGAATTGTCAAGCGAATCAGTGTGACAGAGACTGCCTCAGACTGTCACCTGAAGGAAGATGCCAATGTTGGGCTATGTGGGGAAAAATGATCCTGTCTCTTTGGAGCAGCTCTGGATTCTGGGGATGCAAAACTAGTTTTTCTTCCCCTTGGTAGCACAGAACTTTAACATTTGGTTTCAGGAGGTTAAGAAAAACAATTGTTTCTGCCTGTATCAATGATTGTGTAAATTGCGAAGAATTGTCTATGATTCTGTCATAGAATCAGAACTTGTTGGCAGAACTTTAAGTTCTTCAAACACTACTTGAAGGTGTTAGGTATCAGACTATTTTACAGTAAATCTAATGCAGCAATACAAAAGCTGATAATTTAGAATATAAGTGCTGAAGCAGCTGGTAGAGACATGCAGCGATACTTTAAAATTTTTCTTCCAGCGTAATTTATGTATTCTCTTCATCCGAACTTTCCTCCCAACCATTTCAGATCCAGAAGCTGCAAGATCAGGCAACTCCAAAATCACCACAACGCTGGGACTAGTAGTCCATGCTGCAGGTAATGTAGGACCCATTGTTAGCACTTGGCAAAAACACTTGGGTTTTGTTTTTGTAGGTGGCTTTTTATAAAAAAACAAAACAAAACAACCCCCAAAAAAACCCAAAAAAACCCAAACCACAAACAAAAAAAGTGAAAAACACCCAGGGTGAACTAAGGATCTTCCCCAAAACTTACTAGGGAAACATACTCCAGTGCTCAGAATGTTGCATGGAACGTTCTGAAAACATCAGAAAAGTTGTGTGATGCTCATTCTCTTCCTTTTCAATTCCTTTGGCTGCTTTAGCTGCTAAATTTCAGTACGTGCTAACACACTTGATAAGTATCATGAAACACCTTTTGGTTTCCTTGTCAGTTGAATTATGTTGTTATTTTTTAAAAAATATTAAGTTTAAAAAAAATAGTATCTTGTGGGGAGAAAAAGGACATTATAGGATGGAGTGCAAAGATCTGACTGAAACACATTTGGGCTGACTTGCAAGGACCAAAAAAGTGACACGTGTTGCAGTCAACCAATGTTCATGTTGTAATTCTCTATCATATATGTGCAGGGTAAATATGACGGTTTTTAATCTCTCTGAAAGCTATGGTCTGGGTAAGTCACAAGATCTTGATCAAAAAGATATTTCTTCATTAAATGAAGTGACTATATATTAAGGATTAATATAGTATCCTTTTCCTATTTCATTTAGACAATATAGTTGTTAAATGATTAATAGTAGTATTTATCTTTTAAATAAACTTTCAAATGTAATAATTAAGATTCTTTTAATGTTTAGAATTTAAATCAGATTTAAAAAATTTAAACAGGAAGCCGCTTCTACTACAGAAGACTAAAATAATTTGTTACCTGGTTCTAATTTGTCAGTGTGTCTCAATACTGAACAGAGTCTCAGTATAGTTTTTATGGTCTTGGGAGATATGAAACAGCTCCTGTTGAGGGTTGTCTGAAATCCTGAAATGGTGGCTTAAGAAACAAAGGGGAGTGGAATCATGTGTGGAGTTGGTATTGTGAACGGCATTTTGAATAACAGACTTCACATAAACGTTTTGTACTGTCAGCCATTGAGGGGTGGGAAGGTTGAAACTGATGCAGAGGAATAATCCATGAATTTGAACTCTTGTTTCAGCTGATGGTGTTGCATTGGGTGCAGCAGCTTCTACTTCTCAAACTAGTGTCCAGCTGATAGTGTTTGTTGCGATTATGTTGCACAAGGTAAGTCGTCATGCAAAAAATATTAGTCGTTCTTTAAAAGACGGTTAAAGCATACAGAAATTACTAAAGTTCTTAGGTTTCCTTAGTGATTTAATCTGGAAACGTGTAACACTGTTGAAATGAACAGGTTAAGAGTACGGCTTCAAGGACCAAAAAGCATTGGTATGATGTATGACAGAATAGCAAATGATGGATGCTAAGTCTGAATGGGGTACAAAAGAGGGAATTCTGACTGCCTGCTGCCTACCTTGGTTGCTGTGATTGGGAGAAGTGTCCCAAAAACAGGGATAGAAGATCAGCTCATGAAGAAATGTGGCTGCTTCACACTGACTTTTTCTGAAGCTAGTGTGATGGTGTGTTTTCTGGTTGGTTTGTTTTTTTTAAAAACCAACCAAACAAAACCCACCAAGAGTCCTACTGTCGTAAGAGATATATTCAGAGGAGTTCTAGTGTGTGAAGCACAAAGCTATATGCTAGTGTATTCAACGAGGAAAAGCAGTTTTATGCTGATTACAACAGTGTGTTTGTTCTTTGATGTTAAGAAAATGGGAAGTTCTAATGTTTAAAGCGTTAGTTTTTTAAAACCACTTGATATCAGAGTACTAAATTACAACTTCTGGTTACCTCTGTTATTGTAGTAGCTTCGACATCAGTCACATGCTATTTCTGCAGGAAAAAATTTTCCATGTTTTCCGACGGTAACTGGCAAACTGACTTCTGGAGATTGTCATGGTTTAGCCCCAGTCAACAGCTAAACACTACGCAGTCACTTGCTCACTCCCCCAATCCCAGTGGGATGGGGGACAGAATTGGAAGAGCAAAAACAAGAAAACTTGTGGGTTGAGATAAGTTTAATAATGAAAATAAAATAGTAATAATGGTAATGATTATAATGATAATTATGATAATGATAATATAAAAAAGGAAAATAATGAGAGAAATGAAGCCAGGAAAAAAGAACAACCATAAGTGATGCAACCACTCACCACTTGCCGACTGACGCTGCTGGTCCCTGAGCCACAATCGCTGCGTCCCCTGGCCAACTACCCCCAGTTAATATACTGGGCATGATGTCGTATGATATGGAATATCCCTTTGGCCAGTTGGATCTGCTCTCTTGGCTGTGCCCCCTCTACTGCTGGCCTCTTGTGCACCCGGCAGAGCATGGGAAGCTAGAAAAGTCCTTGATTAGTGTAAGCACTACCCAGCAACAACTAAAACATCAGTGTGTTATCAACATTGTTTTCGTACTAAGTCCAAAACACAGCACTGTACCAGCTACAGTGAAGGAAAACTAACTCCATCCCAGCTAAATCCATGGCAAAGATGGGAAGATCTGTTTTCTAATATTTGTGCAAAGATACCTATTAGCTATATAGGTTCTAAACATGTGTGCCAGTACTTATTTGACTTACGGTAGTACATGCATATATTAGTCAAACATTCATACAAAAATCTTGCTTGCATAATTGCATGTTCAAAATGTTAGGAAACCCAGATCTAGGGTGTCTTTTCTTCACTGTTCATACAATAAATGGTAGTTTGCATAACCCTCTTCAGAGGTGGCAATGTCAATGTCACATCTTGCTGTGAAGCTTAGTTTATGGCTATTGCCAAGTGAAACTTGCTTTTATTACTCTTAATGCTCAAATTGACTTCTGAAATTGTAAAATTTTAGAAGAGAAATTTATCCTATGAAAGATTATCAAAAGATATTTGATATTGAAAGAAGAGTTTATTTCTCTGAGATCTTTTTTATTTTTCTGGTCTCCTGATCCTGACTGATGCTTTTGTCTTTCTCATCTTTTCTTCCTTTGCTCATGGTTTCCTCCTCCTAGGTTTAAAAAAAAAAAGATTTGATGTATTAAAAGTACTCAATATATTTTAGTTTGTCTTATCTCAAAAATGTCAGGGTGGACTGCCATTGGTTTAATGTGAGCAAAAAATGTAGTAAATTCTGTGAGTGGTAGAGCAGCTATGCCTTGTGTATAAGAAACTGGATGCCAGCAGAGGGAGAAGGAAGTATTTGTTTGCTTCCCAGTGGGAACAGAAATGAAACTGAATGATGAACTAATCAGAAGAGCTCTTAAGTGTTTGTTCCTGTGGAGGCTGACAGCTACCTATCTTGGATTTTTTCCCCCCATAATAATTGTAGATTTTTTCTCCTGTAGATAAACTGTCCATCTAAGCATGCACAGTAGTATCAGGACAAAAAAAAAGTTACATGAGTTAATGGAGACTTAAGGATTGTAGCAATGACTCAAGTCAGAACGATCATTTTAATGTTTATAATGGCTACACAAATAGCTGTACTCTGATAGCCAGAACATGGTTTTCCATTGGGTACTGTTAAGGTAGGGCTGTCTGCAGAATTCTATTGATTTGGGTTAACTGCAACATACTAGCACTCTCCCTGAATTTCTTCCAATTCAGTGCATTTCAACATGTTAAGCTGTATTTCAACTTCATCTTGGATTTCAAGGGATTTTAGAAGTGAATAGAAGTATTACCAGTGAATATTGTTTTTTGCAGGCACCAGCTGCCTTTGGCCTGGTTTCCTTCCTGATGCATGCTGGGCTGGAACGGAATCGAATTAGAAAACACTTGCTGGTCTTTGCGTTAGCAGCACCTGTTATGTCAATGGTGACATACTTAGGGCTAAGCAAGGTAGGTATGTGATTTTGTTCTGCCCAAAATGTAGCTTAGTAATGAAGTTTGGGGGAAGGAATATCGTACAAGTTTCCTAGAACATAATTCCAAACCCCTTGAAAAAATTAGCAGAATGGAGATCTTCTTAAAAAAAGTGGATAAAAAGGTAGCAACGTGAATGTGTGAAACAATAATCCATGCTTTCTATCAGAACCAGTGATATAACTCCTTCGTAGAGTATTGTGTAGGTTTTTTTAGAAGTCTGACTTCTGTCTTTTCTCCTTTATACTGCTCCCCGCTGAGAACTTGACTATTTACTCATATACAAGATTTTATCTGACGACTATATAACTGAGTAATCTTCAGTGTTGCTGAATGCATTCTTATTTTAATATACAGGCAAAAAAAATCTTTGCTGGTGTCCCCCACCATCCCAAAATTGTTCCTATATATTCAAAGTCTGTGAAAATCACACTGTGTCAGAAGTTGAATCCTCAGCTAGAACAGCCTTTTTGCCTCTCATACTTCTGAAAGCGTAGTCATGTCTTGGTTCTATACAATAAATGGCCTGTGAAATGGGCCACTGCACATGAGTATCATCTCTGTACAAACGTTTCTGCTTTTCATAGCATTTCCTATGACACTCCTGTATTTCTAACTGCTGTGAGCCGTGCTGTTGTCACACTGTGGTGTTGTGTCCTAAAGAATCTAACTTGATCTCATGAAACTCAAGGCATGAGAGGAAAGATTAAGTCAATCATCTGGGCTAATCCCTTTGCTTGCTGGAAAGGAGTTATGTTTGATATTGCAGTACAGGGGATGGCAGAAACAGTTGGTTTTGTAAATAGAAATTAGAATGCTGTTTGAGCGTTTTTTTGGTGTAGGCTTACTAAGTGTTGGTTTTGCATTTTGCCCTTCAGAAAGAACATGGAATTGGTAAGGCATAAAGGCTGTTGAAGTGGTGGTATAATTCCAGAGCAGAAGATGTATCTCTGCTCTTTGGAAAAATAACCTGAGAATATACCAGAGAACTAACATCACACTTGAGTTGGAAATTGTTCAAGAAGCATTTTAGAACAGTTATGAGAGGGTTTGCATTCCATTACATTAAATGATGTGGAGCATGATCTTAATCCTAATATAAATGTGAAGGGGTGATCAATTTTGATCTAGAAGATGCATTTCTTAATGAAGCTGGCATGGAAATTCTGGAAAAGTTTTGGGTGTTTACTTGTACATACAAATGAAATACTGAGAGTGATGATTTGGGACTTAAATCTAGCAATTCTTCCTCTGACCAGCAGGGGACTAGATATTTAAAGGCTGACATCTAATTTGAACTATTTGTTTAGAAAAAGGAAAAAAAAGTCAGTCTTGAGGCTCTTTCTTAAAAGTTGTGGCTTTGCAATCTGAATTTTATTTTATTTCAAAGCATGTTTTGTCATTTTGACATTTTGTGTGTTGCTCTGAGATCAAACAAAATGCTTCTGCACAAGCTGACTTTTTTTCTTCTGTTAAGGGCTCCTAGAAGTCTGAAGTGAACTAACTAGAATAAGAGGTGTCCTTCCGCCCCCACATGAACTTTAGAATGCCAGTTACTACACAAAGTGCAACACGTTAAACCGTTGTTATTGCAAGATGATAGAAATGCTACTGTGTCTGGACACTTAAATAATTTTTTTAACATTGAAGAACTTGTGCTTATCTACTTTTTTTTGCTCTTTCTGTTTGGGATTTTTGTTGTGGTTTCTTTTTTTTTTCCCATTTCAGAGCAGCAAAGAAGCCCTTTCAGAAGTCAATGCCACCGGAGTTGCTATGCTGTTTTCTGCTGGGACTTTTCTTTACGTTGCCACAGTTCACGTCCTCCCAGAAGTAGGAGGAATTGCTCATAGCCACAAACCTGAATCAACTGGAGGAAAAGGACTCAGTCGTCTGGAGGTGGCAGCCCTAGTATTAGGATGCCTTATTCCTCTAGTTTTGTCCATTGGACACCATCACTAGATGCTCTAATTTCACTGTTCTCCTTGATCTGACGTGAGCAGTAAATGTTGGCTGCTCCCTTTATCATTGTCTCTTACCCATCATCCATCCCATCCACTTTATGGAGTTCAGAGGGAACATTGATTACAAAATGAGGAATAGTGGGAAAGTTTGTAGTGTAGCAAAATGTACTTTGGCAGCCAGACATAAATTCTATGTAGCTTTCTTTTCTGAAGACATTTGCTATTTTAATTGTTACTTCTGGCCCTATTCTCAGGGAAGATGGAATTTGGAGTTTTAGAAAGGTGAGTGGGGAAGAACATAGTGACTCATCAAGAAACTGCAATCACCAAAGTATCCTGCAATTAGCTTTCACAGCTGAGAGCAAAAACAAAGGATGGCTGCCTTGTGAGAGGTTGAAGGCTTACTAATGAAGAAGGGGACTGTCCCCCATCAGTTCTATGTTGTTCTGACTACGCAACTGGTCCTTGTAATGTTTGTCACTAATTGTATTGCAAAAATGGGCTACACTTAGAATTCTGGACAACACTGCTATTGTCACAGGGGTGTCGCTGATAGGAAAGAAATGAAGTAGACAAAGTGTAGGGTTCAAGTAGAAAATCAGCTGGTTAAGAAAGTACAAATGAATTTTGCAGTATATTCCATTATATAAGACAAAGGATAGAAGCAAGGAGAATATAATTTTGCTTGTCTATGCATAGATTTTAAAAAGGCAGTATTTCTTGGGAGATGGTCTTCTGCCAAGGCAGTAAAGTGTAGGCACCAAAAATGTTAGTGACAATTAGGTAATTGGGTACTGCGATTACACTACTGCTACTATTGGGAGAGATATCCAATGTGTCCTTTAAAATCGAGCTGTTCTGGACTTTGAGGAGTCGTTTTTGAAAGTGAAATGCGGAAATCAGTGGGGGTATGTGGAGTTTTTTCATTAAATAAAAGATATTAAGGCTAACAAAACAAATGTTTAGTTAAATATTTATGCTGCAGATAGTACAAAGTGTTCCTAAAGCAGTTCTAAGCAAAAAACCAAAAAACAACCCCAGCAAACAAAGACCAAACTGGTGGGTTCCAGCAGTCCTGTTTGGTATTTTGCTTTTCATTTGGGAGTGGGAATTGTGAGTTTGCCCCTTACTGATAATCATTAATTCTGGTGAATCTATTGGAGGACTTATTGCCTACTGCAGATGCCTCTCACTGCAGAGAGTGATAAAGACCCCTCCCTCCCTTTCCAGGGCACAGCCTTATCCTGTCAGGCACCATTTCTCTTATGCAAAACATATTATACACTAATAACTGTAGTACATTGAAAAATCAGGAATGCTTGACATGCACAGACTCAACATAAAATACTTTCTTCAGGGGAAAACTTCTTAATCCTGTACCCCTTTTTAAGCTATACTCTGGCTGCACTTTTTAAAGATAACATTGCCAAATATATTTTTATTTTGATTTTTTGTTTGAAATGGATTTTCAGGGCTTGAAATATCTTCTTAACTGAAGTGCTTCTTGTTTCCATTTGAATGAGAGTGTTTGTTTTTCATGCCATTCATTACTTATACTACACAGGCCATTGTGCGTCTAACTTCTTTACGTTTTTGTCTTTGTCCTGTTTGTCTACTAGTTCAATAACAGGTATGGCCTGGCTCTTGGACTAGTGATTGCCTTGTCAGTTGGCTTTGTAACAATACCGGTGTATCCCAGGATTGAACCTAGTATTGATCCTCAGGAGTGCTTGTTCATTTGTGTGTTTTACTGTGTAAAATCAATGCAAAATTGTTAGAAATAGTCTCTTCCCACAAGACAGTGTTTTCAGACAGAATTAGTGTATCAGGTGTCAACAAGCATTTTTGACATTAGACTTTCAAAAGTTAATTCTGTTCTGAAAAGCTACTGCAAAATTAGTCACATGGATGAGATCCTCTCTTGCACATTCTTAAACCTTTTTTAACATATATATGCAACCAGTAAGTTACCTGTTTAAAAAGTTCAGTGATACAGATTACAGCTACATGCAAATGATACACATCATCTGAATGTGATATAGAAGCATCTGAATATTCCCGATTGCCCCGTCAGTAACCTCTTCCTTGATAATTTCACTATTTTACCTTGCTTTATCTTTCCACATAACTGAACTGTTTCCAAAAGCTGGAGAGGTTGCAAGATCTGCAGCAGAAGCAGGAGATAGCTTAGTGCAGCATCAGGTTCTTACATTTCGTAAAACAGTAGGTTTTTTCTTTAAACTACCACCTGTATGATGGCACCCCACCCCACTAGTCAAGCTGGCATCCTGACTGTGTTACACTAATGCCTCATTTTGTGTATTACAATAGCAACAGTTTAGGGAGGTGTGTAGGTAAGGACCCATTTCATACTTTTTGTTCCAGCCTGGGAGCATGTGGATAGTACCTTCTTATATGGATGAGTGCATACTGATGAGGGTGTGACAGCCAGCCTTTTCACTGCTGACATAACTTTTGGCGTATTAATCGTAAGAGGTGCCACTGCTGAGACATCCTGTCTGTCTTTTCTCCTGTCCCTCGGATCATGTTTCCAATTTTTGGGGCAGACACCAGAAATAGTAACGCTCAGTTTAATGATACATGAACTATAGAGGCTAAGTTATAGCAGCAGGTGAGAGATTTTAAGTGAAAACATTGGCAACTTAAAATTGGCACAAAAATTCTAATACATACTTTTCATTTTGGCATCAGTTAAGTGACAGAAGAGTTCTGTGATTTTTCCCTTCCTCCCCCCAGTTAGAAGCAGCGACAGCATTTTCTTTTGGCTGTGTCTGTTATTGGGTTGAATTATTATTTTCAATTCTGTAGCTGAAACTGCAGGGACTAAGGAAGCTTTTGGTTATGTGATAAGGAGAATATGAAATTTTAAATGATTAAACCTTTCCAAATTGTTGGTTCCACAAGGAGGATTATTTTCTTGAGGGAGAGTATTTTAATGAATTAAAGTAGTCCATTTCATCATATCCCCTTTTTTACCTATATCCCCATCTGGCACCATAAATGCAAGTACTGCCTGTAGTCTGGGCTATCTGGTATAATTTTCTGTTCCTCAGGGGACCTTGGTACAAACAAATTCCTCTTACTCTCTCTGTAATAGCCATCTCTGCCTGTGTTTTCTGTGAGGTAGGTGGCAGCAGGTCTAGTAGGTAATGCTTTAAACCAAGTGCCAGCCACATCCCTCTCCTGTAAATCTTTCTAGGAAATCTATAATCTTTTTATCAGGTGTTTTTTTTTAGTTAACGACTTCTTAGTTGGGATAGGAATTGGACTGAAGCTGTTCCCATTGATTCCAGTGTGTTCAGGTACTTTCTCTACTGTTCTAATTCTGGTATAAAGGGAAATATTTATTTTTCAGCACCTGATAACAGATGCAGAAGCTGCACTGACATTAACTTGAGTGAGGATGGCTGAGCTGTCACACCAATATAGGAATTGTTGATAGTTGTGGCATGTCAGATGGCCGGGTGTTAAACACAGAAACCCACTGTTAACTTTAAAGAACCATTTCCAGTTGGACTGTGTGAAAGGCTAATGTTATCCAGGAGACCCAGGAAAATGACTTTATTTATTCAGGAACTAGTTCGGAGCCTTCAAGGAGCTTTTGACAGTAGCAGATGTGTCCGTGTGGTGTCAGCTCTGCAGAATGAGAGATGGCGTGGAATAAATGTTGCTTTGTTCCCTTCCTGTTCTATGCTGGGGCTTGGGAAGAAGAAGAGGAAGGAAGTCTATTTTATTCTGTTGGGGGTGGAAGGAGGAGGAGCGGTTGTGGTATGGTGGGACAATTTATGATGAATCTCAGATTCCTGTTCACCTCCAACTTCTTTTAAAATTAAATCTTTTTTTTCTTCTTACTGTCCTTTTATAACATCTCTTAGCAGCCTTGGCTTTCCAGGGAAAAACATTGTGTGGTCATTGCTGTTTACTTGACTCCATGTATGGAACTGTAATTTTAATGTCTCTTTTTTTTTTTCAAACCATTTGTACACAAAATCATTCCATGAGTGGCTGCCTTATTTTTCCACTTTAATTGTGAATGGTTAAAATAATGTTGCTGTTCTCAATTTGTTTTATTATATTAAATTTTTACTAGGTGCAGTGCTTGGAGTTGGCTTGTCATTTACTGCATGGGGTTTTGTGACAGCTGTGACAAAGAAATGACTGTCTTAAATGGGACTTGAGCGGTGCAGACAGTACCTTCTTTTTTTCTGTGTGTTTGCTGCTTTTCTTCATGTCTGAGCACCTCCTGGAAACCCAAAGTGTGAAACTGCAGGATGGTTTGGACACAGGTATGAATGGGTTTAGAGGTATATATACAGAAAGGATTTGACAGCCCTGCCTGAGCGGGGCATTTGACAACTTCTGTCTCCCACAGAGTGTTTAGGAGTTGGCATTGCCCTGAGGCTCCCACACCCAAGGAAATCTCTGCTTACAAGGCAGTGACCTCTTTGGAGGGCCATAAGGAGATGATTGGCTCAAGATTGCTCCAGGCCACTGTTCAAAGGCTGTAGGACACGTTGGGGCTAGAGAAATTGAGAGCACAGGACAGAGTGAAAACAATCTTGTCAGCAAGAAAACCAAAATGCAAACGCTAAGGCCCTCCATTCTTTTTGGGGACTTTGTGGCAAAGTAGCCTTTCCCATATATATGTCTGTGTGATTTAAATATGCATGCCAAGATGTGAAGAAAACCCTAGCCTGCTTTTTGTTCTTGTGTTATGGGGAAAACTGCTGGTGAAATCTTTCTTGCCCCTGTTCTGTGGTTTGCTTGTTTCTTGGGTTTTTCCCTCCCATCTTGCTGTTTTCAGGCACAGAGTCGCATCTCAGATTTCCTTGTGACTACCCCATGACCCTACTGCTTACCTGTTCACAGCTCTTCAGTATTGCTCTGTCTTCACTACTGACACAGTTTTTCTTGAAGGCAGCTTGCCTTCTGCAGCATACGATGAAATTAAATCCTGTGTTGAGCCATAGCCACCTAAGTTTTCTCTGTAATGCTGGTCAGGGTGGCCATTGTAACAGAACAGATCGTGTTCTTGCTGCAAAGAAAAATCGGCTTCTCAGGCTCCTGAATTCCTCTGGGAGGATTTTGTTTGCTTCTGACATAATTTTGAGTTGCAAAGAAAAGTTGGAAATTAAATTTTAGAAGTGGTCTCTCAGAGCTGCTCAGGCAGGGGATATGAGGAGAGCTTTGGAAATGAATTTGGTTTTTTTATCTGAGCAAAAACTTGCAGGATGGTAGGTTTTTTTTCCTACAGGACCTCTTAGGCCACATTTTTAGGGTTTACAGGTTTTATTAAAAGTCTCAAAATCCAGTGATTTGCACATTGTGTGCTGTGATAGTAGAAGGGGCAAACTTTTCACATGAAGCACTGAATTGCCTTTTTTTTTCTTTGACGATGCAACTTTAAAAAGAATGGCCACAGCTAGACACCTCTGACTACAAACGTTACTTTATCAAACTTGGTTGGAACTAGGTTTAACATTTTGAAACACACATAAGGCACAAATTAATAAATTGCCAGGAGTAAATGCTGTGTAAAAACCACAATGTTTGTTTCTTGCCAAAGCATATTAAGTTATGGTTTCTGTCCTGTGTGTGCTTTTAGGGGTTTGTAGAAGCACATTGTTATTACCACTGCAGCATCCTATGGCTACTGCCAGGATTTAGTGTGAGGATAAGAATTGGAGTTGGGATCCTTGCAATGACTAAGGAATAATGGAGAAGTTGATTCCCTATCATCAGGCAGTCCCTAAGGAAACACCTGCATAGGCTTTTCAGATCTCTGTGTAGATCTGTGGGTTTTGCAAGTGGTCTGAAATTCTGTCGCTTGACCTTATGTGGTAAAACTACAGCTGGAAGCAATTCAGGAAATGTTAATGGTTTAAAGTAATCTTAGTGAGGCAACTCCTTAAGCAGCTTGCAGATAGGTAATTAAGGACCCACCTTCACCTCCCTCCTATGGGACATACATGTCCCTGTATAATGTACCTGGCAGTATGCCAAGTTTGTTAGCCCATGGGGGAAGGTGCTAATTGAATGCAGCCTAGAGCACTAATTGTGAAGTGGTGGAGGCTGGAAGGGACCTCCAGAGGTCATCTGGTTCAACAATCCCACTGCTCAAGCAGGGCTACCTAGAGCCCATTGTCCCAGGACCATGTCCAGATGGCTTTTGAATATCTCCAATGTGGGAGACTCCACAGCCTCCTTGGGCAACTTGTGCCAGTGCTTGGCCAACCTAAGAGTGAGAAGCTTTTCCTCTTAGGTTCAGAGGAAACATCCTGTGTTTCAGTGTGCACTCGTTGCCTCTAGTCCTGTCACTGGGCACCACTGAGGAGAGCTTGGCTCCATCCTCTTTGCTCCCTCCCTTCAGGTATTTGTATACATCGATGAGATCCTACAGCTGCCAAATTGATGCAGTTTGTAGATACTCTTGCTTTCCATACTCTTCAGCTGCCCTTTAAGCAGGATTGGGTTTTAGACTCTTTCAGAAAAGAGAATGATGCTGTTACAGAATGGGTGATGTATGCATACCCAAAATCTTTATGCATCCATTTAAGTATGAGAACTGAAACAAATGACTTGCTATTGTAGCTAATACAGGCAGATGCTAGGCAGTAAGGATGGGAAGCCAGTACTTTGCCAGACAAGTTCTTGGTTTTTCAGCAGGTAAAATTCAGTTTTAATGGGGAAGCATTATGTGGTATATTAGTATTCTTTTAGTGTGTTTAATAAAAATGTTGTCTTGGTAACTGGAGACTTAACAACTGCTGTCTGTGGTAAATCGTTTTGGAGATGCGAGGAAGTGCTTTGGGTGCACTTATGTTACAGGAGTGACGACTAAAGACTTAAATATTGAGGAGCTGTGGTGTTGCGAGCTTCCTGATGATGGCTGTAGTGTTCCTTCATTTGTTAAGGAAAATTTTTCATCAACGTTTTTATCAGAGGCTCATCAGGGATGGGCACAGCAGCAAGATGATGATGAGCTATCATCTATTGTTGGAGCTTACAAATTAAGCCATTCTACTGATATATGCAAGCCTCATCCAAATATCCCTGCAGGCAGAATTGCACAACATTCCACCCTCCTTATCACAGCACTTCTCCCTCTTGTCTGAAATGTTTAGAGATTAACAAAAACCCTTATGGTGGATGGAGGGGTTAAGAAAAAAAAGCCTCATTCAGAAAACTTGTAGAGCTAATTAAAAGTAAGCTGTATTGTGGTGAGTGGCACCAAACCTTTTGTACTATTTAGAAAATCTAAGAGGCACGGTGAAATTATTCGAAAGAGCAAAAATGCTTGTTTTGTATCTGTATGCCCATCCAGTGTCTGAAGTGTTAATTACTTTGACATACGATCATAGTTTTGTTGGAGTCTGTGGAAGTTAATGAGCTTCTGCTGTCTGAAGAAACACTACAGATAAGGTACTTGTTGCACTGGGCTGAAGAGGGCTGCTAAAAATCCTGCTTACAAGCCTTAGTGCTAATCTGACTGACTCTTGTAACTCTTGCCTCCAGAGGGTCAAGCTGTAAGTGGAATGAGTCACTTCTTAGGACTGCAGTGGATTTCCCATGTCTGTTTTCTTTTTGACAGAGAAACTGAGGCACAGCTGATCTTGAACAAAACTTTACTCCAGGTAGCTTCTCTGTGCAGGTGCTTCACATGGATATGCTTTGGTGTACACGGAGGGTGAAGCCATGGGTCTGGGAGTTTTTCCATGCTTGTCCCTGCAGCCTGGACTTCAGCAGTATGAAAGAGGCCTCATCTACAAAAGCTGTGTGGCAGCATGGATCACGGGAAGGTGAACGGAGATGGGGGAGGGAGGAAATGGCTTTCTTAGCCTGCTGTACTTTGTGGAGAGCAATGTTTTTGGTGCCCTTCCTTGCCAGGCAGTTTCTTTCATCTGGTTGATGGCTCTTCTTGACATACAGGGTTTGCAGTAGAGCTGTCGTGGTCTCCTACTGTGATAGATGGCACCAGCAGAACTTTGTGCCTCTGTATTTAGATACCCACTTGAGAATGTGGATAGGAAGGATGCAAGAAGTATGTCTTTTTCATGTCCCGTGTATGCGCACAGCACCAGCCCTGACCTTGCAGTGACTGGCTGTGAGCAGGACCAGGAGAGAGATATAAACTTGGAGTGGAGGCTGCTGCAGATTAGAGCTGAGTGGTATAGCAGAATGCATGGGTGAAGGGTGTGAAGAACATCAGTGTTATGGTCCCTTCAGTTTTCACTCCTGAATTAAGTCCTAATTGTAGTGTCCTTAGCTTTTTACAGCTTTGCCTTGATTAAATAAAAACATAGTTTAGCCGATCCTGTTTTCTGGATATATATTTATTGTTTAAAAGTTAAGCCTATGATTTCTTCCTCTCTTTTGACCAGAGGGAGCAAAGTAGGTAGTAATTAGGGGGCTGCAATCAATATCTAAACTTTTGCAGTTGAGAGACACCTTGTAGAAACTAGTCCTGCACCTAACCTTGTTTTAGAAACTTGGAGAGTTCAGATCTACTGACTGGTGTTGAAACAGCTAAGGAGTGTGCTTCTCCAGAGTGGGCCCCAGTCAGCCCTGGATCTCGCTTACTGTCCTATTTCTTGCTGGGCTGATCTGTCAGATCTTAAAAATGTTGGTGCTCCAGTTGTTTGTCTGTGTTGCTATGTAGAGGTACTACATTTCCCCCCTCCGTTTTTCTTCCAAGAAAACTCTAACAAATACTTCTCTTTTGCAGAACTTTTTTGGCTGGCCATTGTATCCAAACACTACTGCACGGGTATATGTATTCTTGTGATGTTCTGAATTTAGTACCAGTGTCGTAGGTGAGGAACTGTGGCTGAGAGAAATCGAGTAACATGCTCAAGTCAGGAAGGGAGGGAGACATTGGAAGGGCTGGAAACTAAGCTCTGGTGTACTGAACCCTGCTTTGCCCTTGTTACAAAGGCAATGCTTTTTCTGTGCTCAAAAGCAGGACTGAGTAAGCAATTGCACCTTTGAAACTGTGCTGGCTCCCAGAATAACCCTGCTGCTGACCTGTCTGCTGAATCTCTGAGTGTCCTGGCACCACAGGGTGCAAAGGGCAAGAAAGTCTTTTAAAATTGCTGAGTAGGCCTTTACATAGCCTGTGCTACTTATGTGGCATGTGTACGCATGTCATAGGTAGTCCTTGACTTGGATGTTTTCTGTGTAGTGAGCTCTGCAGGAAGCTTTCTAAGTTGTGTCACATGGTCACACCATGTCCTGGGTAACTCTTGACTGTTGCTACTGTCATGTTTGGGATTGGGTTGAATAATGTTGATTGCAAGGAGGTGAGATGTGGATAAAGCAAAATACTCTAGGAAAGGTAGAGACACATGCAGGCGGCATGTATGCTAAGCTGCAAGCTTACCAGCTCTGAACACTCTTATAAAACCTTCTTGGGGAAAGGTTTCACAGAATCACAGAATGCTAAGGTTTGGAAGGGACCTCCAGAGATCTTGTCCAACCCCCCTGCTTGAGCAGGGACAGCCAGAGCAGGGGGCACAGGAACCCGTCCAGGCATGTTTTGAATGTCTCCAGGGAAGGAGACTCCGCAACCTCCCTGGGCATCCAGTGCCACTGCTCTGGCACCTGCACAGGGAAGGTGTTTTTTCTTGTGTTTAGGTGGAACTTCCTGTGTTCCAGATTGAGCCCATTGCCCCTTGTCCTGTCGTTGGGCACCACTGAAAAGAGCCTAGTCCCATAGTCCTGACACCCACCCTTTAGATATTTATAGGTAATGATGAAATCCCCCATCAGTCTTCTCCAGGCTGAACAAACCAAATTTGTCCTTGCCTCTTCGTGTGCATGGAGGTTCAGCCACCCCATTCCCATTCCTGCTGCACCCTCCCACAGCCTCAGAAATGGGACTGGGATTAGGTGGACTGGGGCTGTCTGAGCTGTGTGGCTGGTTAGGCAGCAGTCACTGTGGACATGAAGTACTGCCTTTCCCCAGGGAGGAAGGGAAGGGAGCTGGTGGGTTCATAATCTAAGAAAAGAAAGTAAAACTATTTACTGCTGTTGAACGAGCTGCTGGTTGGAAGGAGCCTATTTAACTATTCCAGCCTAAGCATTTTCTGTTTATGTAAGCCATGTGATGACTTGATGGGGGAAAAACTGGTGTATTGCAGGAAGCCTACATGCTACCTTCTGGACAAAGCTTTTTCAAATATAGCTGACTATTCTCATGTACTCTAAAGTCCCTGGGGGAAAAAAAAACAACAAACAGCCTTTTTAGCAGGAATCTTTTTTTTTTTTTTAAAAGCACCGGAGTCAATGAGTTGTCTTCCAGAAGAGACCTCTTAGTAGGATGTTGTGGTATAACCGGCAGCTCAGCCCCACACAGTCACTCACTCACTCCCCCACCTGTAGATGGGGGAGAGAATCAGAAGGGTAACGCTCGTGGGTTGGGATAAGAACAGTTCAATAATTTAAAAAAATACAATGGAAAAGAAAACAACAAGAGGTGTGAAACCCGAGGGGGGAGGGGAATGAACTGCCGAAACAACCCGCCCGCGCCACAGCCGCTTGCCGACCCGATGCCGCGCTGCTCCCGAGCCACAACTGCCCCCTCTCAATATACTGGTCATGGTGTCACGTGGTATGGAATGAACGTGCCATTGGCCAGTTGGGGTCAGCTGCCCTTGCCGTGGCCCCGCCCCTCCCAGCCCCACCCCGCCATGCAGCAGAGCACGGGAAGCTGGAAAGGTACCCGACCCCCACAGTGAGGAGAATTAACCCCTTCTCAGCCAAAACAGCACATAAGATTAAAGGAAATTTTTATTTTCTTTTTTTTTAAGTGCTGAGAGAAGTGGTCATTGACCATGGCATTAATCCCTGAGCCAGCCACCCCTGAAAAGCGAGGCTGTGAGTGCTTACTGTCCACAAGGCTATTGGGCTGGCTGCTTGCTGTCAAATTCCTTTGTTTAATAAACTGGCATCTTATTTTCTGTCTTCCTGTAAGCCTCCTGAAGTAGTGCTATATCCACAGCTAACAGTTTGATTAATATGATTCATGGGCCATCCAACATGGATCTGGGTGGCTTTGAAGGGTTGAGATTGATGGAGGACTTTGTCTGGAACAGGTCACTGAGACCCCATGATTCTCACCAAGGGATGGTGTCAGATTGGGTTATACATCTACAAAGGCTCATCACTTTAATTGCCATTTGCTGAATGACTGTTTTCTTTGAGCTCTATAGGATAGCTCCGACTTCTGATGTGACACTAAAAATTTAATCACATGCAAAAGAAACATAATCTGTCCATGTCTCACACTGAAGACATGGATTGATGATGGTTGCTTTTGTTCCATTTAAAATAGCCTCTGTGCACAACCGTATGTCTGGGAAGTTGGAGCATCATTTTGATGGGTACATTTGACACTTTATCTTTGCACAAATGATATAAGTTAAACTTGAGCTGGACTTTATTTCTCCATGTTGTTCCAGGTACCTGCTAATACCTCCCATAATTGCTAATGATTCTCTGGGTTGAAAATGGTTGCAGAGCCTGTCAGAAAGGGCTGTAAGAAGAAAGGGAATCTGTACTGGAAGGCAAAATCTGAATCCTTCCAACTCTGCAGCAGCTCTGATCCAAATCTCAATTTCTTGGCCCCAGCCCAAGGTTTGGTTTGTTCTTTTCTGCATAAAGTACTATTGTAAGGCTGCACAGAGCATAAAGGTATAACTTTTCACTTAAAAAAAAAATACAAGCTGCCTCATCGTTTGCAGTAAGCTGGTATGTGCATCCTTAAAATGAAAGGAAGCATTTTCCAGCTTGGAGGGTGGCCTGTCATGATGGAGTATTACTTCTGGGCTAGTTTGCACTGCTGTCTGCTTCAAAGATTTTTTTCAGCAAAATTTTATTGACTTGATATGTAGGAAAAATAGAGACAACATATTAGCGCAGTAGTTCCTGTATCAGTACAATCTCTCTCCCTGTAGGAAGGTTTTTCTGAATAAAGCTCCAGCTCTTTCTCTCCAGGATGTACAGCTGTGCTTCCCCTGTGAGCCATCAAGAATGAAACATCCTTCTAAAATCTTTAAATTATTATTCTGGAACAAAAATCTTTCAGAGAAAGAGGGCAAGTGTAATCTGTATCCCTGGAAAGTATGGCCACCTCAGGTTGCTGTGCACGTAACAGAGCCAACCAAGCTTTTAGCCTCTGTTGCTTTCTTTGAGGGACAATTCCACAGCTTCCTTGCTGTGATGGTTACACACCTTCTCATTGATTCATGGCTAATTTAGGACCCTGACAGGCTTGACAGGTGGGCCCATGGGAACCTCATGAAATTCAATAAGGGCAAGTGCAAGGTCCTGCACCTGGGTCGGGGCAATCTCAAGCACAAATACAGCCTGGGCAGAGAATGGACTGACAGCAGCCCTGAGGAGAAGGACTTGGGGGTGTTGGTTGATGAGAAGCTCAGCATGACCTGGCAATGTGCACTTGCAGCCCAGAAAGCCAACCTTATCCTGGGCTGGATCAAAAGAAGTGTGGCCAGCAGGTGGAGGGAGGTGATTCTGCCCTTCTACTATGCTCTGGTAAGACCCCACCTGGAGTACTGCATTCAGCTCTGCGGCCCCCAACATAAGAAGGACATGGACCTGTTGGAGTGAGTCTAGAGGAGGACCATGAAGATGATCGGATGGCTGGAGCACCTCTCCTATGATGGCAGGCTGTGAGAGTTAGGATTGTTCAGCCTGGAGAAGAGAAGGCTCCAGGGAGACCTTATAGCAGCCTGCCAGTACCTGACGGGGGCCTACAAGAGAGCTGGAGAGGGGCTTTTTACAAGGGCATGTAGTGACAGGACAAAGGGTAATGGCTTTAAATTGAAAGAGGGTAGATTTATATTAGATATAAAGGAAGAAATTCTTAACTATGAAGGTGATGAGGCACTGGAACAGGTTGTCCAGAGGAGTTGTGAATGTCTCATCCCTGGAGGTGTTCAAGGCCAGGTTGGATGGGGATCTGAGCAACCTGGTCTAGTAGAAAGTGTCCCTGCCCATGGCAGGGGGGTTGGAACCTGATGATCTTTAAGGTCCCTTCCAATGCAAACCGTTCTGTGCATCAACCTTTACCAATACACTAAGATGGGAAAGAACGCTTGAAACTGGACAGCAATCAAATTTTCCCCTTCTCATTTAAACAAGTGAAGTCCTTGAAGCTTCCTGTCATACTATGGCTTAACTATCCATGTGATCACCCCTCAAGTACTTCTCTGCATCTCTTCAGGGTTGGGGAATCTCTTTGACCAGAACCGTACAGAACGGATCTTGTGTGGGTCTGGTACAAGGGCTTATGTCTGCCTTAACTTGTAATGCAGACCATGACTGCATTTTTCTTTTTGCACTGTTGTGACACGATTGTGCTGCTAAGGTCTGATACTCAGGTCTCCTTCCTCTGCTCTTTTTAATCTGTGAGCTCATCATTTAATTACAAATGGATTACCTCTGTATAAATATCTATGTGCTATGGGGCTGTTAGGTTTTACCAAGATCTTATAGCAAAACCAAGCCTGCTTATGCTTCCCTAAGGATTTCTGTCCCCTGGAATTTGGAGAAGGCACTTCTGCAGGACCTCACTCTCCCTACTCTCCCTGTGGTGGACCCTTTTCTCTTGGCTGGGTGTTATGACACTGTTCTTTTGACCTCGAAGTTCCTGGCCAGGTGAAGTAAGTTCTGCATCTGACAGAAGTAACTTTGAAGAACCTTTAAGCTGGCCCTTATGCTGTTACCTTCTGTTTGAGAGGCAAGTTGTTTAGACCTGTTGTGTTGCTCTCCTGCTCTTTCCTTCAGACAGGCCCCCAATTTTAGATTAGTACACACATAAAGGAAATGTTAGCATAACCACTGTTTTTAAAAATTACCTTTTCCAGACACCAGCAGTTACAGAACTTGCCCTGCTGCTGTTTACTGCCCTTGTACTGCTGGTTCCTGCCCATGTTTAACTCTTGGTGACTTTACAAAAGCAAGTTGCTTTTTATTTCCCCTGGACCTGCCCACTCGAAAGAATTTGCTGTGACTACTCAGTCCCTTGCTTGTCCTAGAAGTTTCCAGAGGAGACAATATCTGCATTTTTGGTGTTTGAAGCCGGAGAGCTCTTTTATCTCTTGGTCTCTGCAAGATAAAATTAAGTAAAGAAGCAAAGGATGAAAACCTGCTTTTCATCACTGAAGGTTGCTGCTATCAGATCTTTGCATCGCTGGTGTGCAGTACAATGGCAGAGGTACTGGATTATCCTTACACAGGAGCTCTGTGGATTTTCATTGTGCATTTGTAAATTAAGGTGATGTTGTTGGACCCACAATCCTTTTTACTCTTTCTGCAATGTAATTCCAGGGAAATATTTCCCTCTCTGGAAACCCTGGTTATAAGTAGTATTTTCTTTTCAGTGCAGAGTGTGGAATGGTCACTACAGGGTTAATACTTCTGGAATGCAGTCCTGTGTTCAAGAGCTGGGTCTCAGGCCAGATGGAGGCATCTCTGCTGCTCTCCCCTGTTCCCCACCCTCTCCCTTAATGTCACTCTGAGATGGGATTTGCTGGTGCGTGGGACATGTCTGGGACAAAAGGCCAGTCAAAGCCAGGGGAAAGTAAGTAACAAAGCATTGAGTGTGCTGACTCCCTCATTTAGAGATCAATAGTGGCTTTTATCAGGGACCTGCATCTATAATTTCCCTAGTACCAAATGGAGCCTGTGAGCTTGAGGCAGGCAGCCTGCATTTCCTTTATTTAAAATGGTTTGTAAGTGCCTGTGACCATGTAAAGCTAAGTGGGCCTGTGTCCAGTGCTGAGATCTAGCCTATGGCACATCCCAGGGTACTAATATCTGGGAATGAAAGTACCGTGTGTCTGCAGGGTGTCACTTCTGAATAACTACATTGTGAAGGGCTGACATTTGGCAATTATAGCATCAACATCAATATACATAGGGTGGCATAGGTCAAAACAGTAGCAGATGCTTCAGCATGTATGTGTCCGTATTGGTTATACTATGCCCCAGAAACTCCAGATGCTTCACTAGATACCGTGCAGGCAGTTCTTCCCCAAATCCTAATCCTGGAGGAAAGGCAGGATGCAGGAAGGAACAATATGATGCTAATGTGCTTTCCTGTGGCCATTACAAAAGATGGGATCTTTTGGAGGACTGTTGGTATCTGTGCAGGGAGGAAGGGTTTCTAAAGAGAAACACGGACTTAGGGAACTAGAATAAAAAGCTTTTTGCAGGAGTACTAAACAGGAGATGAATGGAGACTTACCTGAGCTGTGTGACATGATCCTATGTCTCTGTGCTGTGGCCAAGAAGGAGCTGGTACCTAAGAGGCAGGGCGGAGGCTGTGCTTGCCACAATAAGCTGCAGCAAGGCATGGAGGCAAGCCGTATTTTGATCCTCTAACTTTGATCAGTAATGGCCCTTTAAGGCTGAGCAAGGCATGCAGCATAGACACTGCCCAGTCCAAACCCGGCAGCCACGTGAACTGTACCTGGGTGGGCAGTGCCAGGCTGGCACAGCAAAAGCATCCCGATGGCAGAGGAAATCCGATTGAACTTGCTGGCTTCCTTCCACCCACTCTGCTCCCCTTTTCGTCTGGACAAATGAGAAGCAGCTGTCTCCAAGCACAAGATTTTGGGGGTATATGTCAGAGTAAAAGATGCCTGACAGTAAAATGTCTGTCTCACCCTGATTTCTGCCTGGGGTGCTGCAATGTCGAGTAAAATAACCTTCCAAGCTGGCTCTGGTGCAGAGGTATTTTGGTTTATGTTATTGCTGGGAGCTTTCTCTCTGATGAGCTCTTTCTGCCTCTCTGTGTTTCTGAACTCTGGCTCTTTTCACTCTTTTTCCCTTGGGCTGGGATGTGTGCTGTCTAATGCATCAGGAAGTAATGTGCAATGAGGAAACTCTCATCTGTTCATCAGGGAAAGAATTATTGACTGAGTGCTGAGAAGTCAAGTTATTGATTGAAACCGTAGCCCAGCCTCTCTGTCTGCTGCTTGGAGTGGCTGGTTATGTCCTTCTGGTTCATTGCATTTCATCGGATTCCCTGAGCTGCTGCACAGAGGGTGAGAGTCAGAACCAAATCCAGTTCTGTATCCCCTTCTCCATCCATGGAGCAGGCAGATTCAGATGCTCTGGACATCAGCACCTAAGTGCAACTGTATGGTGTGCTCTGGAAGAGACCCTTTGGGAGGCAGTCAGCCAAATGGTCTAGGAGGTAAGCCACAGTTCTGGAGGGATGCTCAGGTGAAATACAAAGCCTAAGGGTGCTGGGGTAAGTTAGAGCCTGACTGCTTGGCTCTTCAAGTGCAGCTAGCCAGGCAGAGACTAGGCGTGAAATTTTGGGCATAGCTTCCCTGCTGTTCTAAGCCTGCCTTACACACAACACCCCACTGTGCTGCCTTCTTTATCTGCCCAGCTCCTGTGCTATGTGCATTTCAGGGTGGGAGTAGGGACCAGCTGCCTCCTCTGGATAATTATCCTATCACCATTTCATAAAAGAGGAAGAGACAGCTCATACATTTTGCCCCAAAACTGCTTGAATTTGTGCATTAGCAGTTGTGAAAGCTCTTTGAGTCCTTTGAGTATGAAATGGCTAGGCTGAACTGGCTGCATGTGGGACTGTGGGTGTGCATGTATGGTCTGTTAGGAGTTTGTGGACCAGCATCAGTATTGCTGTGCTGCATGACAGTGATGGCACACTTGGAACATCAAATGTAGACTCTTCCCCTGGGGGGAAGGTGGCTCTGAATTCTCTCCCATCTGGTGCTAGGGAGTTGTAAGTGGCTGTGTGCTGTGTATTGGCAGCCAGGAAGTTTGGAGCTGGAAAGCATTTGCTATAACCTTTTACCAAGGAGGGAGGCATATCTCTAATACTGAAATGATGGGTCAGTTTGAGGTTTAAAGTTGGTGGAATTTCTTTATGTGAATTGCTGAATCTCACAGGAGAGTTTTCCGCTGGTTGTCAAATGATGAGATATGACTGTTTATGGATGAGTATGCGCACAGAAACATGTTACAGCTCTTTGTCACTGCTCACTGGGGGTACGTGATCCAATGGATTAAGTCTTCCAGCATTCCTGGATGGCAGATTAATGTCACTGCTGATAGATCTCATTGGTAAATGATTCAGTTAAGACTGGCAGCCGAGAAACTTGCATTTTCATCCTGTCACTGCCAGAGATCTGTTCTGTGACCTAGGATTAGATGTTGTGATCCACTAAAGAAGGATAGTAGTACTTACCTGCCTTTAGTAGTATGATATCTGCAGATGGAAAAGTCTGCCAGAAAAGTCAAGTAATGTTTCCCCCCACACCACTGGGGAAAGGCACAAATGAGACATTAAGGCAGCACCAGGAAGCCTGAGCTATCTCTGGAGCTGAAAGGCAGTTGTGTAGCCTTTGTAGCATAGTGTGTCTCAAAGCTTTGCAGAAGAATAACTTAACCTGCACATGAGCAATGTCTGTCAGCTACCTCTGGCACTTACCTTTTGTGAGTACCTTTTTGCTGCAGTCTGCAGTGTAGACACAACACATCAAATCCATTTCTAAACCCAGCTTTCCCAGTTTTGCTCTGTGTAGTAACCACAGTGCTCTCTGGTCTAAACCTGTGAAGATGGCACGGCCCAAAAATAGTTAAATTTTGCTTGGGAAGCAGTCTTGTGTTTGTAGCCATCTTTGACCTGCCTGCAGGATTTATTTTGTACTACACACCCGTCCACCCCTCCTGAAAACAGTGGCCTTTTTTCACCCAGGGAAGAATTTGTGCTGATGCTCCCTACTCAGCTCCCAAACACTGATGTTTAAATGAATTATGTCTGGAAACTAATGTGACTGTGTTATGGAAAAGAAGTGTATAGATTAACAGAAGGGAAGGTAATTTGCCATGGAGGAGACATTCTTGAAAGGCTTTCTTCTTCGTAATCAAAATTTCTTGCAGGCAAATGGCCCATCTCTGTTCTCCCTAACATTATTTCTTTAATGCTGTTCTATTCCTAGAAGTTGCTCCCATCTTCAGCAAGTGGTAAACATTTTAGTGATAGCAGGTGGGAAAAGCTGGGGAGGTGACTGTGGAGCAGGGATGATGTGGAAGGTTAGCCGCAAGCATGGCAGCTGAGGGTCCTGGGAGACCAGAGACAGGTCAGTGGGAGATGAACACAGGGAATCAGTAGGGTTTGCAAGGAAGGGGTTTCTGAAGTAAAAAGACTGGAATAGGAGGAATAAGATTTTCTTTATCACAGGAGAGATTTGCTTTAAAGTAAAAAATCTTGCATGTTGTTATAAGTCAGTCATTATGGGGCGATAAGGAACAATTCATCCATTCCCACCATGTGCCCCTCATGCCCAGCAGGACACAGCTGTCAAGTGTATCTTTTTATAAAAAAGAGATTTCCCACTCCAGTTAAGTTAAGAGGAAAAAATTGACTAGTGCTAGATACAGTTGAGGATCTGATCTCAGAGCAATGTAGATTTTGTCCTGAAATCTTGGATTACTACTTTTTATCTATTTTTAATTTACAGGTAGTACATTTGCTGTGAAGTAGTTTTACACTGGACAATAGTACTACTCCCTGTCCTGAGGAAAGTCTTTCCAAGTTACAGGAGATAAACCAGCATGTAATGGGAGGATTGATCACATCAGGTAATCAGCCATGCAGATGGGCATGCATGGCTCTTAAGAGATGTGTGATACTTAGTGGCTTGATCCCATCCATTTGGCTGTAGCAACAGTGCTGCTGAGAAGAAAAGCAAGTATTTAAGGGAAGGATGGAGGCTGACTGGATAATGGATCAAGGAGAAAAGTTCAGGCATGTTGTCCATTGCTTTGGTGATTGAAATCCCAGGTTTGGGGATTTCGCAGTGGTAGTGGTTATGCAAGGAGCAGGGAGGGATAGCAGAGCCTTGTTTTAGTCAGGGCTGACATCTGATGGCACCTGTGAGGGCAGCAAGATTTGACATGAGGCAGTGGTCTGGAACACTTTCAGTCCTTTCCCTTGCCCACACAATGCAGCCTATGCATTTGTGAGCTGGCTCAGGTACTGACAGGGAGTGGGCTGGGTGCTTCTGGTACTGGACCAATGTGGCTGTGCTTATCTTCCAGGCCTGACGTCTGAGCATGCTGCCTTTCAGCGCTTTATTTTGGAATGCCATTAGCAGCATCCTAGCTCTTATCTCTCCAAGAGAAGTTGTTCTATTACTAATGTGAATTCTCTTTCCTTGTGAAGTAATATCCTTCCAAGAGAGATGCAACCACCTTCTGAATTTACTGGTGCTTTTGACCAGTTTAAGCTTGGGTCACTGCTGGAGTGGCTTTGGAAAGTCATATTCTCTGCCCTTGACTTATGGTCCTTCTCTTCCCACAAAACTGCACCCCATTCTTCCTTCCAATTAACAACAAGCAGTTTAGTATCTTCCCTACTACAAAAGTTGTACTGGTAATGGCATCACCCTGGCATGGAGTCTGGAACGAAATACAGAAAGTACATATCGGCCCTGGATGCGGCATGAATGGGGTGCTGTAGCATTGCACGTAGGAAGTGACACATCTTTCTCTACTGCAAATAATCCCAGCCCCATATAGAAACATCAGGCTCTAAACTGTCTGTCACTATTCAGCTATGAGACTTTGGGGCTAAGGGGGACAGTTCCAGGAGGGCGTCTGCTCAGTGGTCAACCAGAGTCAGAGAAGCAAAGTAGAACATGAGGAACTGAAGGGAATAGAGAACAAAACACAGAATATGCTTATATCTCTGAGTAAATCCATCAGAGATGCCAGGTTGCTGCTGGAAGGAGGGAAATATAGCACAGTTAAGAGAATTTTTATCTTCTCTTAGACTAGTCCTGGCTGTGGTACTGCAAAGTATTCATGTAACCTTGCTTTCCAGCAGAGTAGCCACCAACTGTCACTGGATGTGGTCACAGGACAGATGGAAAGGATAATTGTTTAGGACTGTTTTCTAAAATGAACTAGAAAGCACGCAGCTGTGTGTGTGTCTGTGTGTGTGTGTGTCTGTGTGTGTGTGTGTCTGTGTGTGTGTGTGTCTGTGTGTGTGTGTGTCTGTGTGTGTGTGTGTCTGTGTGTGTGTGTGTCTGTGTGTGTGTGTGTCTGTGTGTGTGTGTGTCTGTGTGTGTGTGTGTCTGTGTGTGTGTGTGTCTGTGTGTGTGTGTGTCTGTGTGTGTCTGTGTCTGTGTGTGTCTGTGTGTGTGTGTCAAGCAGACCATATGCTTCCCTCTTGTCCTTGTAAACTTCCCACTTGGCTGTTTGCTGCCAGGAAGCATCCACCTCCTCCCACTCCCGACCTGGCTGGGCGCCAGGGCAGGAGGCAAGCAGGAAAGCCTGGACCTGTCAGGAGAGGAAGAGTGAGGGACAGGTACTGCAGTTTCTGACCTGACATGCTGACAAAGATCATTTGCCCATCGTTTTCTTGAGCTGCCCCAGGGAGTGGGAACTGGGCTGACCTAGTAACTGCTGCCTGTGTTCCTGGACTGGTGCCCAGAAAACCACCGTTGGAAGGAAGGACCAGTGAGACTGCTGCAGTTTTATAATGTAAATATGTAACGTGGGCCATTGTCACTTCAAAAACTTTTACAAAGATTAGCTAATTAATCTCAGCCCTCTGTGACACAAATAAAGCACTTCATCCCCAGAGATCAGGTATCTCTACTTGTCCAGTATAGAGCTGTCATGTCTAATCCTGGCACCTCTCTGGCTTTACATCCAAGTCACTCAGATTGCTACTGTTCCTCTGCTATTCCAGTTTAATTACACTTGTGGTTTCAGTGGTTTCTTACTGCGAATCTAGTGACAGGGGATGGGTGACCTAAAGGAGTTGACCATGTGTAAATGGCTCTTGTATTACTTGTACTGCGTGTGGAATGTGCATGGTTCTACCAGCTCTTCTCACCTCTCTCACCTTTGCTGCATGTCCAGGCTTTTTGAATGCTGCTGTTTTTAAATGTCTTCTTTTTTTGTTTCTTTTTTGTTTGTTTGGTGTTGTTTTTTTTTAATTAAAAAATCTTCCCCTGTCTCTCCAGCACTCCCTTGTCTTCTGCTGGTGCATTTGTGCCTAATTCAGCTATGTGGTCAGTGTCTCCAGACCCCTGGTCCTAACTGGGTGTCTCTCCCCATTCTCCCTTGGCCATCTTTTCCTTTTCTGCTCTTGCCTGGCTGATGCTTCAGTCTTCAACTTGCTTTTGAGTCTTGTAACCTTTTCTCCTCTACTCCTTCACTTCACCCCTCTTTCCATGGTGCTGCATCAGTTATCCTTGTATTGTTGTATGGAGACTTTGTCCTGAAAGTCAAAGTTAAAGTTGTTATCTCGGTTGCTTAGGTGTTACCTTTCAGATAAGGAGAGATGAGGGAATATGATCTGAGCATAAATACATTGTGTCTATCAACTACCCAGATTTTGAATGGTTTTCCTTCTTTATTTGCTGTGGGGTTTTGTTGTTGTTATATTTTTTAACTCTTATCTTGTACATTTTAATTCTAAATCCCCACAGATTCTTTCCACATCTGTGAGCTCATGGATCTAAAAGTTCATTAATCTGCCAGAGGCACGTAAATCTGAGATCTGTGCTATGCTTTGTTCTTGTTTTTGTTCTGGTTTTGTTTTCCACTGGAGCATAATCTATAATATAGGGATTATAATTAAAATTATTTATTTAATTTTAATTACTGTATTTATTTAATAATTAACTAAATTAAGTCATTGCTCCTACTTAGGTACAACTTGCTGGACAGGCTGCACTGTGAATGAGCACCTCTTTGGTCCCCAGCCAACTAAATGAGCTCAGTACAGAAGACTGGTTTTTGCACTGAGTCATGCTGTTCTGCTTAGAGATTTTGCCAGGCTGCGGTCAGGAACAAGAGGTGAGGTTAGGCAGTCAACCATGGTGTTCCCAGAGTATCAAATGAGAAGACAGTGTCCTACTGAGGAAGCAAGCTGGCTGCTTCTCCCCACCTCTGATGTCAATATGAACAGGTATAAATGAGTAGGCAAGGAAAAAGAGAAAATTTGGGGCATAATAATTGATGCTGGTGTTTGTATGTTCTGAAGATTTCTGGATGTAAATATACACATGTTCGATGACTGTGACTTTTAACATTTTGGAACAGGTGCACAGTAGGTCCAGAACTCAAGCTTGCTGCAGGCATTCAGAAGTTTATCTTTGTTCTGTGGTTTTTTTCAGTCCCTCTGTGAGCCCATGGCTTGTCTTTCCACAGCATGTAGCAATTTTATCTATGTTGCCAGAGCCACAGCAGAACATCAAGAGATAGGAGCTAGGGGAAGTGCTAAAGTTCTTCTTCCAAGTATAACAGTGATAATTATTATTAATAATAATAAATTATAATAATATATAATAATTCTCTGCCAGCTTCAGCTTCTTTGTTTAGCTTTAGGAACTAAACTGGTACCAAATTGCTGTGTTCATCTGTACTTGGCTCCATCTGATGGGCCTTCTGCTTCAGCAGAGGACCAGGGTGGGGACAGGCATGTGGAGTTATTAGAATTGCTCTTGTGGATCAGACCTCTCATCCCACAGTCCACCCCTAACACTGGCTTCAGAGGAAGGTGCAGGAATCCCTGGGCTGCACAACTGGAAAGCACCGTCTGGAGAAGTCTTTTGGATCCCTCTCAGTGGAGGCTTTCTGTCCAGAAGCAGGCGGCTTTCCTGGGGATGTTCTCAGTATTTACAGAAATACTGTGAATGTCCGTTCCAGATTCCTCATGCAGTCTTGTCCTCGGGACTATATGAAGGTGATTTACACAGCAGTGTTTTGTGCATTGTAAAAAGGCATTCTTTATTAATTTTGAGCTTATTGCCTTTCACTCTCCTTCCAAATCCCTCTCTTCTCATATTAGAAAATATGTAAAGAACAGTGCAACTTATTTTCTTTGTCACTTACTCTGTTGAAACCTTCCTATTAAACTAGTCCCCATCTTTACAGCTGTTCTTCAGCATTTTTGAGTGCTGCAGAGATTTAGACTGAATTTAAGCTAAGTCAGAGATCTCTCCCCTGTACAACTGCCTGCAGGGTAAATGCAATCTTAATTTTTGAAGGAAAGAGGGACTCTCCCAGGGGCATTTTCAATATCCAAATAAGCTAAAAATAGGACTTCTTTTATCACAATTTTGAGGACATGCTCCAGTAAGTTAGAGGCTTGGTTTACAGAAGATGTGATACTTTGTGGATACTGTATGGTGTTCATCAGAGCGTACCTAAGGCTAACTGAGCAGAACAAGGCACACTTTAATGTGATGCATATGAGAAGAAAAAAATTCAATTTCCTTTGTATTTACAAAGGTCAATGAGAGGAGACTTTGCCAGGAGCTCTGCTTAAAGTTATCTCTAAAATTTATTTCTGCTCCTGAGTGCTCTTGTGGCCAGTCTTTTGCCTTGAGACTTGCCTGGTGATGCTAGTCTGTGACTCCCTGCCATATGACTCACTGTTGTGGTGGGAACACTTCCCTTCTGGTTTATGCCAAGATGGCAGGAAAGAGGGTGGCAGGGAGTAAATTGCAAAAATAATCTTTTAGTTTCTCTTAGCCCATGTGACACCCTTAAAAAAAATAATTAAAAAAAGGAGCAGCTCACTTCCAATAGATTGAATCCAACGCGTGAGCCTGTACGGGTCAAGATGCCAAAAGGCTTTGGCTGTGCTCCTGTCTTTAACTCAGACTGCTGTCCCATTCCCCTGTGAATAAATGATCCTACAGTTTGTCTTCAACTCTGGTGTGTGCACAGAGCACTTGAACTCAGCCCTTGATGTTGAGCACTAGTACTTAGCTATTAACAGGAGTGAGGCACCTCACCTTAGGCTTGGATGGGAGTAGTAAACTCTTCTGCTCAGAGAGCAGCTTTAGTTAGGTGGAGATTGTATTGTGCTGTGAACCACGACCTCTGTTCTAGCAGAATTTATTTCCTTTCTCTATCTTAAAGGTTCTTCATCATTAAGGAAATCTTCCTGCTCTACTATGCTAAGAGTGAGAAGAAGAGCTTTGAAAGCAATAAATACTTCAACATCCACCCCAAGGTGAGCAACGTCTGCACAGGAGGAGGGGATTGTTGTCTTTCTAGCCCCCTCCCCCCAGCCATGGGCTCAGCAAGTGAAGAAGAGGTGAGCTACAAACTTCTCACAGATCCAGGGAAGCTTCATAAAAAGCAAGAATCATGTCAATACCTCTTCAGGCTCCATACTGATTCAGCAGGTACTTGACTTTAGTATTTGCTTATGGGATAATAGAGGTATCCCCTGGTTTTCTTGATCTCCTAATCAACTAATCTTGTGGGCTTGAGAATACTGTTGGCAAAGCCAGTGGTGGAGCTAACATCTTTGGTTGCTGCTTGTTCCTAACCTGTACTTGCACTTGTAAGTGGTTGCAGCCAGCCCCTGCTAAGCCTGGTGCTCTCAGCCCTGAGAAGCAGCCTCTGTAACTCTGCTGCCTGGAGCTCTCATGGTGGGATTCTGTGCTCTGAGTCTGCTTTTAGGCTCTGTAGTCACTGGAGACTGATGGAGCACATGTGCTTCCAAAGGTGCTGATTTCACCCAGCCTGGTTAGGGACAGCAGGCCACCCATCTGTCCCTACACAGCACTTGTGGGGTGTTGACCTACTGGTGGTGACTGTAATGGATGCACCACCTCTCTCATGCTACCACCTTCTGACTCTGCAACATCTGCCCCTGTTGGGAGGTCCCCCTTCTGCTTGATAAATGTGTTCCCACTTCCATTCTAGCTAGAAGACTTCCCTCCAAGCTGAATGCAGGAGACTCATCTTTACCTGCTTTCGGATACCACTTGGAGGTCTCCTGGTGGTGGTGGGACTCCTTCTGCTTTTCAGGGACTGTGTGTATTGCCCCTTCTGGGATAGCCAAGGCAGGGGCCCACAAGTGGCCAAGGGTGAAGGTTCAGCTCCTGGTTAGTTAATAGTTATACTTGATTTTCCTGACTGACTGGAGTGCGCTGGTTCATCCCCAGGGTGTCATACCCCTGGGAGGTTGCACTGTGGAGCCCAAAGAAGAGCTCAATATGCCTTATGCCATAAAGATCTCTCATGAAGACTTCCATGTAAGTAGATTTTTTTTCTCCTCAAAAAATCCCAAGCACCACAAAACATTTTTATTGCTCATGAGCAGAGCTAGATTGGCAGTCTCTCCCGCCCCACCAGTGTGTGCCTATGCTTTCTGGGCAGACTATCCTGAGAAAGAGGGTGGGTTAGTATCCTAAGTCCCCTCAAGGCTTTGCTGTTGCTTCTCCTTTGACAACCAACAAAGAAACTTGCTCTTTCTGACAGCACGTCTTATGATGATACTAACAGATCAGTATACAGATATTCAGGAGCCCTAAAGCTCATGTCGCTCTATCATTTTATTCCTACCATGACTGCTTGCTGCGTACATCTCTTTCCAAGCAAGAATGTGTGGTAGGCCTGGGTCATAACTGCTGCCATGTGATGTCTCCTGGGGAGGTGGAAGCCTGTGGTGGGCTCTCCTCCTGCCACAGGTGTGCTAGGTGTGTCCAGTTCATGCACAGAGGTCCGTAAGGCACCAGCCTCTGTAATCTGGGTGTTTTTTCCCGCTCCCCTCCCCTCTGTTCTAGCAGCTGAATCAGAGTTTGAGCAGGCTCAGTGGCTGGAGATGCTACATGAGTCTGGAAGAGTGTAAGCTTCTTTCTATTTCTTATTCTCTTTGAACTGCTCTGTAGATATGTAAAGGATAACGAGGAAAAAGCCTGACTAGAAGGACTATGGGGAGGCACAGAAACTCCCCAAAACTAGTGAGACCTTTACTTGCCTGTTAGAGCAGGCTTTCTAAATCTCAGCAGATGTAGGAAGATGCAATGTTTAAGAAGGAATTTGACTTTCCTAAGCCACGTAGAAACTTCCAGAGCTGTAGAACAGAGCCTACTATTCATCTGAACTTGAAGCAACAAGCACTTTGCTCTGCCCTTCCTGCCTGCATTAGAATGTGTATGTGATCTCTTGCGACTGTAGGGACAAAAGCTGCTCTTTCAGTGAAGTTTAACTTTTAATACCAGTGTGTGCACTTCCTACTTGTCCCAAGAGCCTTCCTGATGCTGTGCGTTCCAGAATTTTAAGTAATGTGGCTTTTTAGGGTGAAAACTCACTTGGTAAGAAGTACAAAATAAAAAAAGCACTTGCTCACACCTCAGCTGAATTTATAGCCTGTATCTCCCCACTGCTGCAGTTACGCACCAGCACTGGTTCCAGCAGATAAAAGCTTAAATGTTGCACAGTGCATCTTCTAAGTTATACAGCAGTAGATGTAGTAACCTTTGAGTAACAGAGAGAAACATCTTGTTAAGCTGGGGAAGGGAGTGAGCACCGAAAAAGTGAATCTAATAAACAGATACCTTAAAGGCTACAGCCATTTTGGAACCCTCCAAGTAATCATATTGAAACTCTGTCATAGTGTCCATCCCCCCTTCCCCCCCACCTTGAGCTGTTTGCTGTTGGTTTCTCTGGAATCAGATTCATCCTGTATCAGAGAATGTTAGTGGAAAAATATATTCACACCCACATGAGTTCACTCAAGATGAAGATGTCTACCTGTGGGCAAAACATCACCTTTTAAATTAGTGTTCTTATTTCCTCTGCACTTTAGAAGTATCCTAGTTGCTTATTAGCTGAAAAGAAACCCATCTGTCTGCAAAGTGCACAAAGCAGTGCTTGGGCTGCTGGAGCTGTGAGCTGCTTGGTCCCTGGGGTGATGTGTTTTTAATATATTTGCCTGGCTTTTGTAAGAGATGAAGTACAGGTTGCCTTGAAATTTTTTATGAGAGGTTGCCAACTTAGTGGTTTCTGAAAAGCTACTATTTCAAACAGATCACAAAGAGGTTTGGTACTAGAAGGCTTACACGTATTTAATATTAATAAGCTCCCTTAGGATTTAACAAAGATGGCAGAATTTCTAGGCAGCAGTTGTTGTTTCTGTATGTGCATCTATATAAATAGATTGGGATGAATTTTACATATGCATACATACATATTGTGTGTGTAGATATTTTTTTTCTAATGGAACACTAATTGCAGTGAGCATCAAACTCCATTTTTAGTTCTGTTTTTTGATTTGTCTGTCCTTGTCCTTGGTATTTAATGTCTGTGTTAAAGCCCACCCTGTCCATCAACTCAATCAGTAATGAGCATCTGCTCCACAGGCCTTTTCTGCAGCTTAGTTTTATAATGTGTTGAAAAGACCATGAGATCCTCTGGACAGTGGTCCTATGGTAACATGAGGTACTCTTTGAATATGCCTGCTTCCTTTAATTCTGCCTACCTGCCAGCATCTTGTCTAGCTTTCATCTCTGGTTCTGTATTGTTTTTATAGGGAGAGGCACTTAGCTCACAGTGTAAGGCCAGACACTAAATACTAATGGTTTGCAAGTTCATCACAGGTGGGATTGATTGGTTCCAGAATGGATGGATGATGGATACCAGAAAGGCTGAATATAGAGGGCTATTGGGAGGAGTCAATAAACAGTTAATGTTTGCAGGGAAGAGTAGCTATAGCAGCAAAATATTGGAAAGGATGCAGAAGACAATGTCACCAGCAGATGGAAAGTTAGTTGAGTTAAAAGCTAAAATCTGGTTCTGAAGTCTGTCAGTATCCATTTAATGGGTTCCAGGTACATCCTGTTGCAGCTGGAGGCTGTGCATGTGCTGGTTTGATCTGGAGAGCCCTTAAGGCTAAGCTTGGTGTAGAAATCTCTGAAACACTGGAAAAAACATTTGAATAACTGTGTGGTGTTGATGCACAGCTCCTGTATTTAAAAAAAATAATTACTGAATTCCAGGGAAATTTCTCCAATTCATTTGTGGAGAAAAATTTACAGAATCACTGTTCCAATTGATGAGAGTCTGTCTGAATTCGTTGGCAGATTGCTAGGCTGAGTCCCCTGCCTCGATCTGTGGAACACTTAGCTCTCTTACATTGTCTGCTTTGTGTCTGCTCTCCCTAGGACCTGGAAGAATGCCCAGCTGGGAGAAGCCATGACTGAGAGACTGGAAGCCCAAGGGCTGCAGCTGGCCAGGGAGAAACAGGAGTAATTAGGTAGGAAACTCTTACTTCCAAAAGCCATAAACCCTAAAATCGCCCTTTTGCTTTTTTGGAATTGTCACTATGGTCAAGCCAAGCAGCTACAGGTTTTTACTGGTCACTTTTACTGGATGAAGCTTTTGAGTAGGGAGCAGCTGAAATTCACATTTTAGAGAGAGTCAAAATGTGAAAACGTTAAGGTAGGATCTGGACATTTGTGTGGAGTGTGAAAGGAAGATTGTGCCTTGGCCAACATCCTGCAGTCCTGCATCTCTGCATGGCTGGACTGTACAAATGTTTGCTGCCCCTCCAGGTAGTTTGGGTGTGCCTATTTCCACTACTCACCAGGCAAACAGCCAGTATTCTTGTCTCCCTGAATCACACAGGACTGGTATTTCTGAAGCTGATCACAGCTTTTCATGCAGGAGTTTTCTTCCTCTAGTTGGTTTTATTTATTTTTTGGTCTTACTCAGTCTGCATTTGCCTACACTGTTCATGCTGAAAATGGAAGCATTTACATGGGCTTGTTTGAGGTGTCTAATGGCAATGGCTAATTTATCATTGCTCTCTCTGGGGGCAATGGAGAGAGAGCAGCTGCTCCAGATGAACACAAAAGGTTGGAAGAGACTTCTGGAGATTATCTAGTCCAATCCCCTACTCGGAAAACAGCCTCTGGATGGCAGTACCCTCCTGACTGCCTCAGGAGGTCCAGCTGTCTCTCCTACATTGTGTATAGCAAGAGCGAAGGGAGAGCAGCCTCTTTAAACCAGATGTCTCCTAAGTTGGAGCATTCTCCAAGATAGACATAACAGCCCTTCTGGCCTGGGAGCTGCTGGTCACATGTCCAGGCCCAGGGATTTGCCTGGACAGTCGTCTACTCTAAACAAGCTAGCGGCACCTTTGTGTGCTTTCAGGTTGGTGATGCCTTGAGCAGGGGCTCCTGGTTTCTACTCCTAATCATCAAGCCACTAGAGGAATTTTGAGCCTTTTGCATTTCTGCATCCATGCTGATCGGGGTGATCTCACTATATGGTTTCACGTGTAACAGTGATCATAATTCAAGAATCAAGGCATTTTGTTCTAGCCATCTAAGTGCCATTCACACATGTGAGCTGATGGATGGGCTCATAGTGAGGCGGGGGGAGGAGTGGTTCCACACCTGCCAAACAGATAACAGGTAGTGCTGAGAGGAGGACCTGAAGAGACAGGAGGAAAGTTAGAAAGAGGAAAGTTTTTGTCAAAACATTATTCTGCAGCCACCAGAGCAGACTAAAGAGGGCTAAAAGACAAGGTGATGGAGGAATAGAGAAAAACACATTCTATGGCAAACAGGAGGTATTTGGAATATAAAATATACATTCCACTGGGTTCTTTAGCCCATGACAAGAACATTCAGAACTGGTCAATTGTCACAGTTGGTTACTTTCTTTTGACAGCAATTGTCCATTTATTTCTACGTAACTGCTGAGCCTTCTACCTCATTAGCCTTATCTTCAATGATCTGTGTCCATCCTGTAGGTAAGTTTTGAAGTCAGGCACTGCTCCTGGCAGCAGCCAAGGCTCTCTGGAGGAGGCAAACACTGCTTTGGGAAACTGCCTGAATCTCCCAGAGTTATTCTTCTACCTGCTCTGCTCCTGTCTGCCCCGCCCCCACTGGGATTTGGGTTTCTCACTCAGGGTGGGAATTTGCAGAAGCCTATCACACCATGGGGTTGGCCACACTGGGAGGGGCAGAAGAGAGAAGGTGGGAGAGTGTCTGTGTAATTACAGTGCAGCTGCGCTGGGTCCAGACAAGGAGGAAGAGGGTGGGAGTGGGAAGGGAAGGCCAGCAGAACTTTAGTAATGTAACAGGACACCTGTGGTGAGCAGGAGGTAGGAGAGATCTGGGTTCCTTCTAGCAGTAGGAATCCACCCAGCAGGAGTAACCTCTTCAGGTGCCCAGTACAAAGGAAACTGGTAGCACCCTCTTCACCTGATATGGGGAAGACTTAATCATGAAGTGCTACAGTGAATCTGCCCCAGCTTACATCGCAGCCAGGTGGCAGAGCTGAGAGCTAACCCCTAGGCTTAACTATGAGGACTGTGTTTCTGTGTAGTTTCCTGTAAGCATGACTAAGCGCTGCCTAAGGCAGAGGCTCTGTTTAAGGTTAGAGCGTAGCACAACATAGGTACCTCTGGTCACAGTGTAAGGACCAGAGCAGAGTCTCTGGTGGGCTTGTGTCCTTCTCAGTAGAGAGAAGCAACTGGTGGTGAGGGGAGCTATTCTTAACAGCAGAAAGGTTTGTGGCTAAGTTTGGGGATTGATGTCTGGGCTTGGCTGGGACATCCTAAGGTGGCAATAGGGAGCTGGCAGCAATGCCCAAGGAGCTGAAGGAGAGGGTGATGCGCTGGGCGAGTAGGGATGGGGCAATGAACTGCAGGAGGAGAACTGACTGCTGCTACACAGTGTGCAACCCTGGGCACCCACTTAACCTATCTGTGCCTTTGCTTCCTTATGTGTGAAGCAGAGATAACGGTATTTTCCTGACTCAGCTAGAGGATGGCAAAGATCAGTTTGTCGATGGTTTTTAAGAACGTTGAGAGGAAACCTTAGGAGGAGTACAAAGCAATATGGTTGCTTAGTTTCATTAAAGTTTTTTGGTAGGCAGGAAATTACAGAACATCCCATTAGTGTCGCCTCAGCCTTTAGATCCTCCCAGACAGGTACATACAGAGCAAGAGGGAACGCTGCATTTTCAAGCTGCAAGCACTCAGTGTTCCATACTCATAAATATCCCCAGGGCATAAATTTCTTTTCTCTGTGTTTGGCCTTTGTGTGTTTGCAGATAAGCTTATGGAAGAAACAGAAGAGCTGTGTCTGCAGAGGGAGCAAAAAGAGGTGTGTTCATCACAAGCAAATTCCCTTCATCTTCTATATGGCAGGTCTGGGAGGTTGGGAGTTGCTGGTTGGAGAGCACACCAGGTTTCAGGGAGGGAGGCTGTGCAGCCCAAAGAGTCTCCAGCCAACCTCTGGGCTCTGTTTATGGAGAGAGGAATATGAGCCATGCTATGGGGTGAGTCTGGAGGTGTTTCTCTGCTCCCCTTCCCAGGTACTTTCCATTCAGCGTGCTTGTGATTACGTCTCCAGAAGGGCCAAGGAGGAAGATCAGATTAAATTAATATTCACTGTGTTGAATTAAACACTTATTTGGTAGATTCAAGAGGACTCTGACAATCAACTTGTCTGTCTCCCCAGTTAGAAAGCAAACAGACCTGACATTGTTCTAGTGTAGAGATACTATTGTGAGAAACAAGGAGCAGCAAGAAGCAATGTGGCTTATTCTTTGGACACACCGGAGACGGGAAAATAGTAAACATTGCACTAGGGAAAACCCAAGAGAGCACTCCCTTAGATGTGACTAATATACCTTAATTTATCATAGTTTATTATTGTTTTCCAAACTATTCCTAACTTATAATTACTTACCATAGTAAAAGTAGCTCATTCTTATATTTACATCAAATCTATATCAGTTTTTATAGCACCATCATAAAGTTATTCCAAGATTTCTTTGCAAATGGCTTGTCCTATTACATGGTAGGAAATCCTGCATGGATGTGGACTACCACATTGCAATCTTGCAAACTGCTGCATGCTCTCTTTTCCAGTTAATTGAAAATTACTGTTGTCCTTCGTTAGCAAAAGATGGCAATGTTGACCTAGTCTTCTTAGGCCTGTGTTTTTCCTGTGCACATTTCTGCACAGCTAAAGTCCAAAGGTAGTTTAGACACTTATTTAAGGCTCAGCTACTTCTGCCTTTGCAGGGAGACATCCCTTTCTGGTGACACAGCCTGCTGCTCAACCCGCAGCTGTAGGGAAGGAAATGCCCCTGTCTAAAGACTCTGGAACAAATCTTGGCTCTTACAGAGCCATGCACAGTATCTCCATTGCCCACAAAGAGCGGATGGGACCATGTTAGTTTGAAGGAGTCTGTTACTGAGCTGTGACAATTTGACCTGCTGTGAGCCTGAAGGCTTCAGAGCAATATGTTGGGAAAGCAGCTTGAACCATGTACCTGCACCATAGAGCAAGAGTCTTATTATGAATTTATCTGGTGTCAGTGCTGTTCTGTGAGCTGCCTGGGCATGCAGCAGGAGTTCTGCCTAGCACCTAAGGCTGCAAGGGGACCTGAGCAGGAGTGGGACCCTTGCTGTATTTCATCCCTCTCTCCCTCCATCTGCAGTAAGTCTCAGTATAACTGCTTCCTCTAGACTAGGGGAAGAGACTGTTTCACTGCTTGAGGATAGCTTGTTGTATTCAGTGCTTGTTAAGCATGGTTTTATTAGTCCAAAGACAGTGGCAGGCTGATAAACTGTGCAAAGCTGTAACTGTGCAGTTCATGTTTTCCTGTCCAGTGGGGATGGGAGGCAAGGCTGAGTCAGTAGAAACATCACACTTCAGGCCCAGCAGTGCTGGGGCTGTCACATTCCTGTTGGGCTTTCTGTACATACACATGTACCTGGAAATGGTATATGCATGTGGAATCCAGCTTCCCCAGGGAGCTTTGGGCCTCCTGTATATGTGCAGCAGAGCTGATCTACGCAGGGAGCATCTCTGGGATTTCCAGGTGCCTGGTAACATGGCTGGGACTTCCGGATGTCTGGAAATCCTCAACCAACCTTCAGTCCCTTCTAATTGCCCTGGTCAAAAGTGTGGTGGAATTGGACACTCAGTGGCTCTATGTAGCTCAGGTTAAAAGTCCTAGGCATTGTTAACAGGAAAGATTTTCCAAACAGTAAGTGTGTCAGCCGAGTACATTCTTGTCTTCTCTTTTGGTGCAGAAACTCGAGTGTCTGAACCAGGTCCTGGAAGCAGAGAAGCACCAGTTTAAAGAGGTGGTATGGGACCTGCGGCTGGAGCAGGAACAGATCAGACGGTAAGGTGGCAAACTGCTCAGGGCAGGAAAAGGACACGAACTCCCACAATAGGCAGAAGTGCTGCTGCGGTGCTGAATCAACAGTTCATAAAATCCACCTATTTTGCTTATGTAGGAGAGAGATAAATGCTATATGGACCAAACCAGGAATGGTTGCGATGTTTACCTGCATTTGCTATCACTTGTGTGATGAATAGTCTACAGCTTAGTTTCATTTTGCGTTCCAGGCCCCAGCAACTTAATTTTCAAAGGGGTGGGACATGAGCAAGCCCCAGATTAGTTGGGGTAGCATGCTGTCATGGATTAGGCGGCAGCTCAGCCCCACACAGTCGCTCGCTCACTCCCCCACCGGTAGATGGGGGAGAGAATCAGAAGGATAACGCTCGTGGGTTGGGATAAGAACAGTTCAGTAATTTAAAAAAAAAAATGCAATGGAAAAGAAAACAACAAGAGGTGTGAAACCCAAGGGGGGAGGGGAATGAACTGCTGAAACAAACCGCACGCGCCGCAGCCGCTCGCCGCACGCCAACGCGACGCCGCGCTGCTCCCGAGCCACAACTGCCACCCCTTAATATACTGGTCATGGAGTCACGTGGTATGGAATGAACATCCCATTGGCCAGTCAGGGTCAGCTGCCCTGGCTGTGGCCTCGCCCCTCCCAGCCCCCCACCACGCGGCAGAGCATGGGAAGCTGGAAGGGCAGCCACCCCCCCACGGTGAGGAGAATTAACCCCTTCTCAGCCCAAACCAGCACATTCTCCACCCCTTATTCCATACCATTTACACCATGCCCAGGTCCCATATGATCCAATACAACCTCACCAACCACCACCCCTCCCCTTCCCATAACATAACACACAGACATCATTCGCTTAGTTCATGGACATTCCCTGTAAAATGTCCATTAAAATGTCCATGAAAATGTCCATTGAGTTCACCCAGTCCATGACTCTGGGCTCCATCTGCCGTATCAGGCTTTCAGGGCGGGAGAGATGGTGTGTGTGCGTTGGGTCACTGCATAGCGAGTCAGTCATTGTTCCATCACTGCTGCACTTCGCTTGTTTCATCAAAGTTTATCTTCCATGGGTTGGGAGGTTTGTACTATGATATCATTGATACAACACAGAGGTGACACACAATATTATATAGCAGTTTGCATTGTGCCATTCAGTTCATTGGCTGTTTTCACCCAAAATCAAATCCCCTTGAGGTGCACATCGGATTTCTCCATCATACTGCATCACCTACCAATTGCACCCATGAGCAAACGCAATCCCACAAATGGGTTTGCCTTTGCCCAAGGCAGGAAGGACCCAGACTGTGTTGCCCAGCATACTTTTTGCGTGCACTACAGGGACTCCAGCCCCTTCCACAGTGTGTAGGATTCCTGAATGGGCAGGGCCAGCTCGCCTGGCAGATTCCCTCGTGTTGGCTAACCACATGGCTTTTGCTAAACATGTATCCCAGTGCCTGAATGTCCCACCCCCCCATTGCTCTCAGTGTAGTTTTTAACAGTCCATTGTACTGTTCCATTTTCCCAGAGGCTGGTGCGTGACAGGGGATGTGATACACCCACTCAAGGCCGTGTTCTTTGGCCCAGGTGTCTATGAGGTTATTTCGGAAATGAGTCCCGTTGCCTGACTCAGTTCTCTCTGGGGTGCCATGTCGCCACAGGACTTGTTTTTCGAGACCCAGGATAGTGTTCCAGGCAGTGGTGTGGGGGACAGGAGATGTTTCCAGCCAGTCAGTCGTCGTTTCTACCATTGTAAGCACATGGCACTTGCCTTGGCGGGTCTGTGGGAGTGTGATATAGTCAATTTGCCAGGCCTCCCCATATTTATATTTCAGCCATCGTCCCCCACACCACAGAGGCTTTACCCGCTTCGCTTGCTTGATTGCAGTGCACGTGTCACATTCGTGGATAACCTGTGCAATAACATCCATGGTCAAGTCCACCCCTCGATCACGAGCCCACCTGTATGTTGCATCTCTCCCTTGATGGCCTGAGGTGTCATGGGCCCACCAAGCTAGAAATAGTTCACCCTTTTGCTGCCAGTCCAGATCCACCTCAGCCACTTCAATCGTGGCAGCCTGATCCACCTGCTGGTTGTTTTGATGCCCTTCAGTGGCCCAACTCTTGGGGACGTGAGCATCCACATGCTGTACCTTTACAACCAGGTTCTCTACCCGGGCAGCAATATCTTGCCACAGTGCGGCAGCCCAGATGGGTTTGCCTCTGTGCTGCCAGTCCTGCTTCCACTGCTGTAGCCAGCCCCACAGGGCATTTGCCACCATCCAGGAGTCAGCAGAGAGATAGAGCACTGGCCACTTTTCCCATTCAGCGATGTCTAAGGCCAGCTGGATGGCCTTTACCTCTGCAAAATGGCTCGATTCACCTTCTCCTTCAGCAGTTTCTGCTACTTGTGGTGTAGGACTCCATACAGCAGCCTTCCATCTGGTGCTCTCCCACAAGGCGGCAGGACCCATCAGTGAACAGGGCATACTGCTTTTCACCTTCTGACAGTTTGTTATAGAGTGGGGCTTCTTCAGCACGTGTCACCTCCTCATCTGGTGATAATCCAAAATCTTTGCCTTCTGGCCAGTCCATAATCACTTCCAAGATTCCTGGGCGACTGGGGTTTCCTACTCAAGCCCACTGGGTGATCAGTGCAACCCATTTACTCCACGTAGCATCGGTTGCATGGTGTGTAGAGGGGAACCTCCCTTTGAACATCCAGCCCAGCACTGGTAGTTGGGGTGCCAGGAGCAACTGTGCCTCAGTACCAACCCCTTCATATGCTGCCAATATCGCTTTTTCAGCTGGAGTATAGCGGGCTTCAGACCCTCTGTATCCCTGACTCCAAAACCCTAGGGGTTGACCTCGGGTCTCCCCATATGCTTTCTGCCAGAGGCTCCAGGTAGGGCCATTCTCCCCGGCTGCCGTGTAGAGCACATTTTTTACATCTTGTCCTGCCCGGACTGGCCCAAGGCCTACTGCATGAACTACTTCTTGTTTAATCTGTTCAACGGCTTGTTGTTGCTCAGGGCCCCATTTGAAATTATTCTTTTTCTGGGTGACTTGATAGAGAGGGCTTACGATCAGACTGTAATTTGGAATATGCATTCTCCAAAAACCCACAACGCCCAAGAAAGCTTGTGTTTCCTTTTTGCTAGTTGGTGGAGACATGGCTGCTATTTTGTTGATCACATCCATTGGAATCTGATGATGTCCATCTTGCCATTTGATTCCCAAGAACTGGATCTCTTGTACGGGTCCCTTCACCTCACTTTGTTTTATGGCAAAACCAGCTTTCAGAAGGATTATTTGGACTATTTTCTCTCCTTTCTCAAAAACTACTTCTGCTATGTTGCCCCACATGATGATGTCATCAATGTATTGAAGGTGTTCTAAAGCTTCTCCCTGTTCCAGTGCAGTCTGAGTCAGTCCACGGCAAATGGTAGGACTGTGTTTCCACCCCTGGGGCAGTCGATTCCAGGTGTACTGGACCCCCCTCCAAGTAAAAGCAAACTGTGGCCTGCACTCTGCTGCCAGAGGTATTGAGAAGAATGCATTAGCAATATCAATTGTGGCATACCACTTGGCTGCCTTGGACTCCAGTTCGTATTGAAGTTCTAGCATGTCTGGCACAGCTGCACTCAACGGTGGAGTGACTTCATTCAGGCCACGATAGTCTACTGTTAGCCTCCACTCTCCATTAGACTTCCGGACTGGCCATATGGGACTGTTAAAGGGTGAATGGGTCTTACTGATGACTCCTTGGCTCCTCAGTTGGTGAATGAGCTCATGGATGGAGATCAGAGAGTCTCAGTTGGTGTGATATTGCTGCCAGTGCACTGTTGTGGTGGTGATCAGCAACTGTTGTTCTTTGACCCTCAGCAACCCCACAACAGAAGGGTCCTTTGAGAGACCGCGCAAGGCAGACAGCTGTTTAATTTCCTCTGTCTCCAAGGCAGCTACACCAAAAGCCCCACCTGTACCCTTTTGGGTCAGACTAAGCTGAAGGGCTGTGAGAAAGCAGTATAGAGCTGATTTTCCCCTTTACACTGTCCTAATACCATCTCTGCCTATTTTCCAGTTACAAGGTCTATATTATGTGATGCTGGCAGAAAAAAAGGACACCCAGGGAGCATAGCTGTAATTCAGGCAGTTAAAAAATCAGCCTGTGGCTCGTGAATGCAGCAGCTTTGATCTATCACCATCAAAAGCCACAATACCAGACTTCACAGAAGTATTGTACTCAGGAAGTAGCCACACCAGGTCTTCCTTTATTTATGTATTGCTGTCAATATGCACAGTAAAAGTTATGCTGACACTAGAGTGAATTCCTGTGTGTTCTTGATACACTGTCACTGAAATAGTGTTAAATTGCCTCTGCAGGTGTTGAGATGAATCTTTGTGACATGTTCATTTACTGCATGTACATCTTCTCTGCTTCACTGAGCTGTGTTATGTGCTTAACATCACCTCTAAAAAGGACTGACTATATGTAAAATGCTTTTGCACTTGCTACCCACTTCCTCTTTTAAAATGTGTATGAAGTTAAAGCCAGGATGTATCAAATCTAAAGAAGAAATCTCCCACTTGCTTACCTGAAGTCAGCAAGCAGCTCTGTGTAACCAGCAAGGCATGTCCTAAGCAACCTGTGGTGAGTTGCTTGCCATCAGTTGTTCCTTGCTGCAAATCCAAGTCCTGCAGAGGAATCTACTACCCTGAAAACTCCCTGGCAGAGTCAGCATGGAGCTGGGTCTCTGCACCACAGCATCTTGTCTGTCTCAATACTCTGAAAGGACACAGAATTACTTATTTCAATGTTATCTCTGCATTTTTAATGCAACACGGTAACAGGAAGACGGTGTAGGGAGTGACCCACCTCTGTTCAAATAACCTTCACTAGTAACCCTGGGTCAGCTTGCTTTCTCCTACTGGGAAAACTGGGAATCAGATGAGCACTCCTTCCACTGAGGAGCGTTCCATGAATTGCTCCCTCATGTCCAAGGACAGGAGAAGATAGATTTAGTATGGTTTGCACCTCTAAGATTCTCTTTGGAAGTTGCAGAACAGTTAGACTGGGTCTGAAAAGCCTGTGGGTATTCTTCTACCACCTCCACCTTCTGGCTATCATCTGGAAACTTCTCTTCCCTCTGAAGACTTTCATTGTTGTTCCCTTCAGAGACATATTGAAATATGGTTTCATTTGCAGATACTGCCAAACATAAAGCCTCCTGATTCTCCTCTGGGTCATCTGGCCTGCTTTTCACAGTGTAAATGGTTGCTCCCACTAAGGTCAGTTTAAGGGTTAATTTCATCCTCTACATATGATGCATGAAGCCTCCAGGCTGGTTTATGCCCTGGTATGAAAGAGTGGTTCCTGCTGAAGGACCAGGCTTTGGTGGATCCCTTGGTTCTTGCTGCCCCAAGCCTTTGCTCTTACACAGAAGTAAATGGCAGAGAGAGGAAGGGAGCGCCAGCCCCACTGCCTCCAATATGTGCTGCTTCTAAAGCAGAGAAAGGGGGCAAGAAATGGAAACTTCCCTTGAGGTCAGAAGTCAGTAATGAAGGATAAATGCTTGCTGGTGTGTGTTATGCATTACTGTGCACAGCATGTGAGTGACACAGGCTGGTACCCATTTTCAGCTACAGAGTATGACTTTTTTTTCCCCTCCCCCCAAGATGGTAGGCAGGCTTTCCATTTAGGACATTGGTACAGCTCTTTGGAGACAAGATGATAGTTTCCCACAGAACTAGTCTGTTTTGAATGCTTTTCATGCAGTCATTTTCTGTGGTTAGTGGAATGACAGAGAATGGCTCATGTTGTACATAGTATGGAGAAGTTTGCTCCCAAGTAGGTGGCCATGCTCTGAAAGTTTTGTCCAAGGCTTAGCTTCAGGCAGGTCCTGGGGCTTGCATGGAGACTCAGTGCTTCATTGTCCTGGTGTGACTGTGAGGGATGCTATTATTTTCAGCATCTTCCACCTGATACACTTGGCACAAAGGATAATTCTGCAGTTTTTCCATGTAGTCCACACACAGTTTGTTATCCATCTAGTCTGAGCACAGCCGTGAATAGGAGAAATGACTGAGCCAGAGGCATTGGCTGTAGTCAGTCACTGGAGAGCTGGGTCCAAGGTACCCTGTTGGGGTGACAGTCACCATGAGCAGGGACAGGTGGGACCACAAACTTGGAAGTACATGTGGTTTGTTGAAGAACCTGCAGTGCCTTTCTGCCCACCAAGGTAACATCCCCCCTTCAACTCATTTACTTCTTACTGCAGGTTTAACTCTAAAGCTGAAATGGAGAAAGATCAAACTGAGTACTTAGTCAGGTCTGTGGGTCCTTTCTGCTTCTTTTTGTCACCAGTACTAAGACATGCCATAGTGCTCATCTCTTTTTTCAATATTGACAAATCTGGCACTTCAGAGAAAAAAATTATAAAGGCTGTTTTGTGGGAGTAGCAAAGGCACCTTCTGCTAACTCAGAGGTGTTGCAATAAGTAACTCAGCAGGGTCATGTGTTCTTATTTTGCTTTATTATAAAAACTGTAAACTTTGCACTGCTTAAAAGTGAACTTGCTTACCCTTGAGTTCTTCTTGACTGCATCCCTGCCTCAAACCTCTGTGGAAACCATCCAAGATCAGAGGAACAGGTCTTCTCCTAGAGCTGCTGCTCCTATCAGCTTCCTCATTGTTGATTCCAGGGTCAGGAGAGAGCTCCCATTTTTCCTCCATACATCAGCAGCTACCTGCATGAGATGCCAGACCCTACTCCAGGGGGTCCCCCCATCCCTCCCAAGTTCTGCAAAATAGAGTAACTGTCTTTAGCAGCTCCCTTTTTCTAAGGGGGCTTGAAAGTAAGCTCTTTATGGTGGGTGTGAGAAAGCTGACTGGCTGCAATGGAATTTGCATCAGCCCTTATGGAAGCATGGCTAGAGGATTGTATTAGAGTCACTGCTGAAAGCACAGCTGTCGACAGGGTAATAGCACTTATGGCAGAGTTCTGTCTTTGGGAGGATACACAAGGACTCTGGGTGTCAGAGGTAGGCTGTGCTCTTAGGTGCACTCATCTCAGCAGTATGCAGGGCTGTGAGAAGAATTAAAAACACCTGGCAAGAAGGTGGGAATGCTGTGGCTTTTGCAGCAAGACAGAGGAGCAGGCTTATTGGAAAGATTGCCAGAAAGAAGGGATTGTAACTCACTTGGGAATAGGCACTGCTTTAATTTGTCCTTTCCTTATTCTTCTAGAGGCACAACACTTGTGCTTGCTATGGGGAAGAAGGTGAGGAGGCTTCACCAGGACTGAGATGGAAAGGTAGGAGTGTAGCAGATGTGATTAAAAGCTAAAGCTCTGCTGACTGGTTTTTAAACACACAGACCAGCTAACAAACAAAAATGTGTGCTATGGCATGTGCATCTCACCAAGCAAAAGCTGTCCTATTTCTCAGTAAGCAAAAGCCACTTAGAGTCCCAACTGAGGTCCAGTCCCAGGTGCTCAGAGAGAAGGGGTCTGTAACCAAGGCCCTCTTTTCTCTCCCCAACTGCTGCTGAGCAAGACACTGAGAAAACACAGCTGAACTTACACTGGCATGGCCCAGCTGGGTTGCAGGGACATGGCTAATGGTTGTTCTCCTTTGCAGCTAACTGCTTATGTGGCAGCTGCTCAGGGGGGCAGAAGTCAGTCTTTTGCTGCTGGAAAGGTTTTGGGTACCTAAACATTGACTGGAAGAGGCTAGAAAACCCTGCAACTTTCAATGGAGTTGGTTGTTCAGAAAATCCTGTAGCCCAGAGCAGCAGCTCTTTAGATTCCTCTCTGATCAAGAACGTGTTACTTCAGAGAGATGCTCTGACTCATGAAGTGATGCGGGGAATAGAAAGAGAGAGTCGCTGCCTCACTGCTAAATTTCTGATGTAGTTTCTCCCTGAACATAGAGGAGCTGTGGTTTAATGTGGAAGTTATTTTAGATTAAGAAAAACAAGGTAGACTTACTGTGCAGGCAGAGCTGGATGTCTTCCCTATATAGGGGGAACATGGGTTTCAAAATGAGGACAGAAATTTCCCAGCCATTCAAAGGTACCTTGGGTGCATAACGTAAGTGTGCTTATTTTATGTGGCAAGCTTGGATGAGGAGGAGTAGCAGGACAGTCTGTATTCAGAGTTTGAAGCCGGCCTGCAGTAGGGGAAGAATGAGTTTGTCTGGACAAGGAGATGTTTTAGCATCTTGCTTTGGCTAATTCTGAAGGAGCGAGAAGAGCTCCACTAAGCCCATGTTCTCCTTTTAACTATGGCTGGCTGCTGGTGCTGGGTTTGGTGACTGCTCACTACACAGAAAGTCATTCCAGCTGCAACTGACTGAACAAGGCTATTACTCAGCAGCAAAAGCAGTGGTGGTAGTTGTGAGTCCAAGGGACCACCCTCAGACCTGTATGCAGCAAAGGACAAGCATGACACCCCTCCTATCTAAACTCAGAGGCACAATTTCATGGGAGCCTTTGGCTTACTCCTGCAAGCAGGCATGAGTCCAGCTTGCAGCTCTGTGCTGGCATCCAGGAGCCGAGATCCCTATATGCCCACTCCTTGAGCTGCTCCTGCATCCCAGCCTTCCCACTGCCTCTGGCCTGTTGAATCCCAGCACACCAGGGCAGACTTTTGCCATGAAGCTTTCATCCAGCAGCATGGAAGAAGCTGATTTAATGAGCCAGCCTTAGGAAAGGCCATTGGGAGCCATCCCGTTCACTTCCTGAAGGAAGAATAGCATCTGCCTGTCCCTGCCCCTACAGTGCTCTGCTGCAAGCACTCTGGCTCTTAAGTGCAGTGCAGGGAGGATCCAGAGGCAGGCTGTCAAAGGAGCTGCACCTGGGCTCTGCTTCATTCCTGGATCAGGACAGGAGAGCAAGGGAAGGGAGAACAGTTGCTTTCCAGGTTAACTGGAAGGAAAGAGCAGATCTCACAGGGGAGCAAAGAATAGCTGTTCTGGATTGGGCCCTGCAAAGGAATAAAGCATCCCAATAATATTTTCTTTGTCCAGGCAGGAGGGAGGAAGCTTGAAACATGTTTCTTTGTCTTTGTTGTAGTTTTCCCTGTATGCCAGGTATATTGATCGTGTCTGTACTAGGAGAGGATTGCAAAGTTGCAAACAGATTGCTTCACATGAGGAACATTCTTCCCCTCCCTTTGTAGTGGACTAGAAAGTTGTCTCAACATTGTTGGCAGGACAGTTTAACCACCACAGCAACTGGGCAGGACAGTTTAACCACCAGAACCTTATAACCACCTCAAACAGGACAGTCAGACTGGACAGGAACACATATGCACCAAATTTCATGATGTCCCAGCATTGCTCCCACACCAAAGGTGCTACCATAGAATCACAGTATGGTAGGGGTTGGAAGCCACCTCTGGAGATCATCTTGTCCAACCCCTCTGCTTGAGCAGGGACACTTAGGGCAGGGGGTACAGGAACACATCCAGACAGGTTTTAAAGGTCTTCAGGGAAGGAGACTCCACAACCTCCCTGGGCAGCCTGTTCCACTGCTCTGTCACCCTCACAGGAAAGATGTTTTTTCTCATATTGAAAAGCTAGTGCCGGTACTTACTAGGAAATTGGCAGCCCTTTCACAGACACACCAACACTGGGGCTCTACACCTGCCTAGCCTCCAATAAATCCAAATATTCTTTCACTCTCTACCTCTCCTTTTCAACATAGACAGGCTCCAAAACTCGGAATGTTCAAGTACTGCTCCCACACCAAAGGTGCCAAAACGGAAAGGTATTTCTGTCCTCGCAAGACTTTGGCAGGCCTTTCACAGACACACCCACACTGGGGCTCTGCGCCTGCCTAGACTCTGATAAACCTAAACATTCACTCCCTCTTTGCATCTCATATTTGTCTCAGAAAGCCAATATTCAGAATGTTTGAGTATTTTTCCCACACCAAAAGGTGCCATAACTGAAAGATATTGCTGGTCCTCACCAGTCATTGGCTGCTCTTGCAGACACACCAACACTGGGGCTCTGCACCTGCCTAGCCTCCCAAAAATCCAAATGTTCTCTGCCTCTCTGACTGTCATTGTCACCGCAGATGGGCTAGACAGTTCAACATGTCCAAAGATTGCTCCCACACCAAAGGTGCCACCACTAAAAGCTATTGCTGGTCCTTGGCAGCCCGTTCACAGACCCACCAATGATGAGGTGCTTTTGCCTTGATCCTACCTTTGCCCTGCCTTGACTTTGCTCTCTGTTGTGGTTTAGCCACTGTCAGCAACCAATTACCACACAGCTGCTCTCAATCCCCCCACCCCTGTCCAATGGAGGAGGCAATCAGATGGGCAAAATTAAGAAAACAGAGGTTGAGGTAAGAACAGTTCATAATTAAAATATAACAGTAATAACACTATTAATAACACAATAAAAAAGATAATGAGAGAAAGAGATGAACCCTCAGGAGGAGAAAAAACAGGAATCCAGACAAATGATGCAGCTGCTCACTGCCCATCAATTGACCCTGCTGGTGTCCAAGCTGCAATTGCTCTCCCCCCAATTAATATGCTGGGCATGATGTCACATGATATGTAATTTTCTTTGGCCAGTTTGATTCTGCTCTTAGGTGTGCTCCCTCCCCTCCCAGCTTCTTGCAGACCTAGCACAACATGGTAAGCTAAAAGTTCCTTGACTAGTATAAGCACTACCTAGCAACAACAAAAACTGTGTGTGTAAGGGACTAGAAACTTGTCTCAACATTGCCAGCAGAATGGCTTGACTACCAAGGCTTCACCACGACAGCAACTGAGGAAGTTCTACCCAACAGGAGCATATATATATCTATATCTTGTTGTCTCAGAGCACATAGGCCCAGTCCTCAGCACATGCGCCTGGCCCCACGGTCATCTTACAACATATGGGAGGGGGGTTTGGGCCCTCTGGAACCGTTGAGCGCCCTCTAGTGACGATACTGCGCATGCGCCCCACTGCCGAGTGGGAGGTGTGGCCATGCAAACCAGCTCATTGACTATGCAATGAGACAACGCTATAAATGGCGGAACCAGCAGCGACAACTTGGAACGTTCCCCCACCAGCCTGAAGATACATCGGACTGACAGGACGCCGCAGATCCGTGGTGGTAGCTATTGTAACTCTGTCTCTCTTTTTCCTTTTTTTTTTCCCTTTCTCTCCTTTTCTCTTGTGTACTTGTTGGCAGCCAAATAAAGTGACTTGGCACTTGACTCCATTTTGAGTCTTAATTCTGTTCCCAGGAATACAACAAACCTGGTCATGATAACACATCCAATTGAACATCACTCAGAAGTTAAGCCCAGCCACCCCTAGCCACCCAGAATTATCTGAGGTTGGTTAGAAAGCAAGGGGGCTCAACTTCTGCCAAATTGTGCAACCCAACAGTGGATCATGACATCAGGCACATCCTTATATAGTTGCTTCATTTCCAGTGACTCAGGAACCTTAACTTTTGATCCCAGACCCACCTCAAGACAAGTATGGAGAGGCACACAGATATTATAAGCCACTTTCAAAAAGCAAGAGCCCAGCATGCAAAACAGACTAACAAATCCCTTCGGCTGGCTCACCTGGCAACATGGAGACCCCAGAAGAACTAAACCAAAATGACCAACCATACTTTCCATAACAACCCACACACTGCCTGCTCCCTTTTGCTCGGTGGCATGACGCAGTGACTCAGAGATCTGAGACACCTTAGGACAACAGTAACCGGTGTTAAACACACAATAGGTAAATGAGAAGAGAACATAAGTGCTATCATAGATACTGGAGCAATACTCACTAGACACGTAAAGAAAAAAAGCAAAAAGGGAATTAGAGAAAACAATTGGGCACCTAGGATGGAGATAAGAGACAAACCCCCAGGGGAGATTGTTTAAAATATAAGAAAACCAATCTGAGAAATGCTGATGGACCCACCTCCCTTTCCTAACCATCCACCTACCCCCAAACATAGAGACCCTTTCTATTCTCTTGAATAGTTACAGAAGTAACCCCACTCCTTCCCTGTGTTTGTACACCTAAAAACCCTTTGTAAACTGCTCCTCAGGAGCTGCTCTTCAGAACTCTGCCTTTGGTTCTGCAAGTATCCTGTAAATTCTATCTTCCCACAGACTCTGGGCCCTGCTACAGACCCACAAGCTAAGTGAAATCCTGATGCTTGTAACATACAAGGGGCCTGCCACAACCTCTAGAACTTTTAAGAACAGTGCAGTAGACAGCAGATAGTAGGGCAAAGACAATGATAAGGTCCATACACTGAAAAACACTATGCTTAATGTCCCTGCTACTTTTTTCACAAGACTAAAACACTCTATATGAGTATACACAGAATGCTCACCCTAACCCCTACCACATCATCTCACTATCAATACTATTAAGAGTATCAACATCTCACAGATTATACAAGAGAGCTAATGAAAAAAAATCTTACGGTTAATTTTTTAATGAAGTTAGGAACAAAAAAAGTCCCCCAGAAAAACAGCACCCACCCAAAAAAAAGAGTTCCCCATGTTATTATTAAACCACCTTACCACACCTGAACCCCCAATCCAATATTAGGTGAGAAAGCCATCTTAGATACATATGATACCTGAAATTTAAACACCCCCAAACCTTATCAAGTTCTAAAATCCTTACCTCAAACAGACATCTACACTTCTCCAAACATCAACATGCACCTACCCAAAAAACTGGCACAGCTCAAAAGCCATAATTAGGTAAAAGAATACTAGAATGCTCACAAAAAAGCTACCCAAGAAAAGAATGAGCCTCCTGAGCAGAGGGCTGTGGCTCATATACCCCAGGCCCCACCCACCACCTTTCCCTCAAACACCTGGGAAAAGGGAGGGGCGAACCACCACTGAGGATAAAGGCAGCTGAAGAAGAAACAGCAGAGAGTTTTCTCAAGTGCTTTAGATTCACAGCATGGAAGAAAACAAAGATAGCAGGTTTTACTGCAATTGCATCAGCAATGTAACCAGGTAAGAAGCTTCACTTTACTGGGATACACATGGGGGGGAAAAAAAAGCCAACATGATATACCAATCTATATAGAAGAGCAACTCCTTGAGTGCAGTGACATTATAATGACTAATAGCTGTGTGTATAACTTCCCTTTAAAATAACCAAATACTATAGAGTTATACTTCATTTCTAGTAAAACTATGGGTGCCATCTACATTCTAGCAGAACTTTATTCTGCATAAAACTGCATGATAAAACTGAATTAAATCATCTAAGAACCTTTTCTCAAAAATATCTCTGGTTCAAAGTAAATTGTTGTAAATCACTAAGAAGTCAAATTAACCTTGACGCTCTCCAACTGACTTCCTTAAGAGACTGGTATCAGTCTCAAGAGGGAAAAAAAAGATGACCACAAAATACAGGAATTGTATCAAAACTCATATGAAGCATCTTAATTAACATATAAGTAGCTAAATTATGAAAAAATGGGAAAGGGCAACAAAATTATCTACATGCATGTTGATAAAAACGGATTGATGCTATCAATGTCTCCAAGAATTTCAAGAAATCTAAACCAACTACAGACATCTTCTGCTTTGCGGTGTTCTCTCCCCGGCACCTTCCCTCCGTCGTTGGCTGTCTCTGCTCCCTGACCCCGTGGCTTCATTCTTCCCTCTCTGCCCTGTTCTTGTCGCTTTTCTTGTCTGTCTCCATCTCGCTCGGTCCAGCTTCCTGCCCCTATTCTTCTTTCCTCCCGCGCTGTCGTGCTGCCTGCCCCAGGTTCTTTGTGCGTTTCCAGCCTGCTCCTCCTCCTTCTTTGTTGGTCTGTGTCCTGCTCTTTCCCTCTTTCTGCTGCCTCTCTTCCCCTCTCTCTGCTGCTTCTAGCTCCACCTCTGTCAGGCTCCCTGGCCTTCTCTGGCCGTCCTGTTCCCTGCCTCGTGCCTTCTCACTACGCGCACACACGCCCCCTCCCCGTCCAGCCGCATGCCGCTTTTCTCTCCTCCTACTGTCCTGTGCCCTGCTCCTCATCTTTGGTGGCCTCCCCCTCTGCCCAGCAGCCCGGCGCTCCAGGAGCCAGGTGACCGACGGTCCGCTCCCTGCCAAACCAGGGCAAGCGCGTGCTGTGGCTTAGCCCCAGCTGGCAACTCTGCACCAGGGAGCTGCTTGCTCACTCCACCCTCAGTGGGCTGGGGGAGAGAGCTGGAAGGGTAAAAGTGAGAAAAATCATGGGTGTTGAATAGGTAAAGCAAAAGCTGTGCGTGGAAGCGAAGCAAGGAATTAAGTCACTCCTCCTTTTCGGCAGGCAGGTGTTGAGCCACCTCTGGGAAAGCAGGGCTCTATCACGTGTAATGGTTACTTAGGGAGAGAAATGCTGTAGCCCCTAAGGACTCCCCCTTCTTCCCCCAGCTGTATGTACTGAGCATGATGTCAAATGGCTTTGTGTGAGTCTCTCTGCGATTCTGGTTTTCTCTGCCTCGCTTTTCCCAGCTCCCCGTCCCTTACTTTTAACGCCCGTTAGCCTTCACCAGCTCACTCTTCCTTGGGTCCCATCCGCGTTTCTGAATTCCTCCTGCTTTGCCACGTGGCCCGTGACTTTTTTCTTAATCTCTCTCTGTCTTCCTCAACGCCCCCCGCGCTTTTTAATTCGTCTTCTCTGCTCTGTGCCCTGCTACTCTTCTTGCCTTTCTGAGTTCTTCTCTGTCCAGCTCCCTTTCCCTAGTCATGAATTCCTGCTCTTCCTGCACCCACCGCTCTTCCCTGTCATCTCCATCTCTCTGCCCAGCTCCCTGTCCCTAGGTTTTAATTCCCGCCTCTGCCCACTCTAGCCTGCCTAGCTTTTTCTCTCGGCCCCTCTCTGTCCGGCTCCCTCCCTCTGTGTTCTAATTCCACGGTCTCTGTCACGTAGACCCGTGCTGTTTGGTTGTCCTCATCTCTCCCTGTCCAGCTCCTTGCTGCTATGTTTTATTTCCTCCCTCTCTCTCTTGGTAGCCCATTGCTGTTGGTTTTTTTACTTGTTTCTTCATTTGTCTCTGTCTGCCTCCCAGTGCCTGATCTTTAATTCCTCCTTCCCTGTAGGCCATTGCTGTTCCTTTTTTCCGTTCTACATTGTGTTCTCTCTGGTCTCCTCTTCTGATTCATCGGTTCCCTCCTCGCTGCCCCGTGGCCCGTCCCCATTTTATTGTTGCCTCTCCCTCTCTCTGGCTTCTTGCCCCTGTTTTTCAAATTCCTCCCTCTCTTCCCTGTTGGCCCTGTGATCTTTAGCCTTTCTCCATCGCTTTCTGCCCAGCTCGCTTCTGTGTCTATTCGTTAATTCTTCCCTCTCTGCCCTGTAACCTGTAGCTTTTCGCCTTTCGCCATCTTGCCGTCTCTGGCTTCCCCATGACCCTATTTTAGGCTTGTTTCTCTCTCCTTTCTCGACGCATTACGATTCCTTATGCTCTCCCTCTCCCTCTGTGCTTTTTTGGTTTTTCTCTGACTCCCTGTCCCTAATTGTTAATTCTCTCCCTTCTCACGCTCTGTACCACGTAGCCCCCTGGTTTGTTTTGTGGTGGTCCCTCCCCGGCTCCTTCCCTCCGTCGTTGGCTCTCTCGGCTCCCTGTCCTCGCGGCTTCATTCTTCCCTCTCTGCCCTGTTCTTGTCGCTTTTCTTGTCTTTCTCCATCTCGCTCGGTCCAGCTTCCTGCCCCTATTCTTCTTTCCTCCCGCGCTGTCGTGCTGCCTGCCCCAGGTTCTTTGTGCGTTTCCAGCCTGCTCCTCCTCCTTCTTTGTTGGTCTGTGTCCTGCTCTTCCCTCTTTCTGCTGCCTCTCTTCCCCTCTCTCTGCTGCTTCTAGCTCCGCCTCCGTCAGGCTCCCTGGCCGTCCTGTTCCCTGCCTCGTGCCTTCTCACTACGCGCACACACGCCCCCTCCCCGCCCCGTCCAGCCGCATGCCGCTTTTCTCTTCTCTCCTCCTACTGTCCTGTGCCCTGCTCCTCATCTTTGGTGGCCTCCCCCCGCCCAGCAGCCCGGCGCTCCAGGAGCCAGGCGACCGACGGTCCGCTCCCTGCCAAACCAGGGCAAGCGTGTGCCGTGGCTTAGCCCCAGCTGGCAACTCTGCACCAGGGAGCTGCTTGCTCACTCCACCCTCAGTGGGCTGGGGGAGAGAGCTGGAAGGGTAAAAGTGAGAAAAATCATGGGTGTTGAATAGGTAAAGCAAAAGCTGTGCGTGGAAGCGAAGCAAGGAATTAAGTCACTCCTCCTTTTCGGCGGGCAGGTGTTGAGCCACCTCTGGGAAAGCAGGGCTCTGTCACGTGTAATGGTTACTTAGGGAGAGAAATGCCGTAGCCCCTAAGGACTCCCCCTTCTTCCCCCAGCTGCTCAGTACATGTACTGAGCATGATGTCAAATGGCTTTGTGTGATTCTCTCTGCGATTCTGTTTTTTCTCTGCCTCGTTTTTCCCAGCTCCCCGTCCCTCACTTTTAACGCCCGTTGGCCTTCACCAGCTCACTCTTCCTTGGGTCCCATCCGCGTTTCTGAATTCCTCCTGCTTTGCCATGTGGCCCGTGACTTTTTTCTTAATCTCTCTCTGTCTGCCTCAACGCTCCCCCCGCGCTTTTCAATTCGTCTTCTCTGCTCTGTACCCTGCTACTCTTCTTGCCTTTCTGAGTTCTTCTCTGTCCAGCTCCCTTTCCCTAGTCATGAATTCCTGCTCTTCCTGCACCCACCGCTCCTCCCTGTCATCTCCATCTCTCTGCCCAGCTCCCTGTCCCTAGGTTTTAATTCCCGCCTCTGCCCACTCTAGCCTGCCTAGCTTTTTCTCTCGGCCCCTCTCTGTCCGGCTCCCTCCCTCTGTGTTCTAATTCCACGGTCTCTGTCACGTAGACCCGTGCTGTTTGTTTGTCCTCATCTCTCTCTGTCCAGCTCCTTGCTGCTATGTTTTATTTCCTCCCTCTCTCTCTTGGTAGCCCATTGCTGTTGGTTTTTTCACTTGTTTCTTCATTTGTCTCTGTCTGCCTCCCAGTGCCTGATCTTTAATTCCTCCTTCCCTGTAGGCCATTGCTGTTCCTTTTTTCCGTTCTACATTGTGTTCTCTCTGGTCTCCTCTTCTGATTCATCGGTTCCCTCCTCGCTGCCCCGTGGCCCGTCCCCATTTTATTGTTGCCTCTCCCTCTCTCTGGCTTCTTGCCCCTGTTTTTCAAATTCCTCCCTCTCTTCCCTGTTGGCCCTGTGATCTTTAGCCTTTCTCCATCGCTTTCTGCCCCGCTCGCTTCTGTGTCTATTCGTTAATTCTTCCCTCTCTGCCCTGTATCCTGTAGCTTTTCGCCTTTCGCCATCTTGCCGTCTCTGGCTTCCCCATGACCCTATTTTAGGCTTGTTTCTCTCTCCTTTCTCGACGCATTACGATTCCTTATGCTCTCCCTCTCCCTCTGTGCTTTTTTGGTTTTTCTCTGACTCCCTGTCCCTAATTGTTAATTCTCTCCCTTCTCACGCTCTGTACCACGTAGCCCCCTGGTTTGTTTTGTGGTGGTCCCTCCCCGGCTCCTTCCCTCCGTCGTTGGCTCTCTCGGCTCCCTGTCCTCGCGGCTTCATTCTTCCCTCTCTGCCCTGTTCTTGTCGCTTTTCTTGTCTTTCTCCACCTCGCTCGGTCCAGCTTCCTGCCCCTATTCTTCTTTCCTCCCGCGCTGTCGTGCTGCCTGCCCCAGGTTCTTTGTGCGTTTCCAGCCTGCTCCTCCTCCTTCTTTGTTGGTCTGTGTCCTGCTCTTCCCTCTTTCTGCTGCCTCTCTTCCCCTCTCTCTGCTGCTTCTAGCTCCGCCTCCGTCAGGCTCCCTGGCCGTCCTGTTCCCTGCCTCGTGCCTTCTCACTACGCGCACACACGCCCCCTCCCCGCCCCGTCCAGCCGCATGCCGCTTTTCTCTTCTCTCCTCCTACTGTCCTGTGCCCTGCTCCTCATCTTTGGTGGCCTCCCCCCGCCCAGCAGCCCGGCGCTCCAGGAGCCAGGCGACCGACGGTCCGCTCCCTGCCAAACCAGGGCAAGCGCGTGCCGTGGCTTAGCCCCAGCTGGCAACTCTGCACCAGGGAGCTGCTTGCTCACTCCACCCTCAGTGGGCTGGGGGAGAGAGCTGGAAGGGTAAAAGTGAGAAAAATCATGGGTGTTGAATAGGTAAAGCAAAAGCTGTGCGTGGAAGCGAAGCAAGGAATTAAGTCACTCCTCCTTTTCGGCGGCCAGGTGTTGAGCCACCTCTGGGAAAGCAGGGCTCTGTCACGTGTAATGGTTACTTAGGGAGAGAAATGCCGTAGCCCCTAAGGACTCCCCCTTCTTCCCCCAGCTGCTCAGTACATACTGAGCATGATGTCAAATGGCTTTGTGTGATTCTCTCTGCGATTCTGTTTTTTCTCTGCCTCGTTTTTCCCAGCTCCCCGTCCCTCACTTTTAACGCCCGTTAGCCTTCACCAGCTCACTCTTCCTTGGGTCCCGTCCGCGTTTCTGAATTCCTCCTGCTTTGCCACGTGGCCCGTGACTTTTTCCTTAATCTCTCTCTGTCTGCCTCAATGCTCCCCCCGCGCTTTTCAATTCGTCTTCTCTGCTCTGTACCCTGCTACTCTTCTTGCCTTTCTGAGTTCTTCTCTGTCCAGCTCCCTTTCCCTAGTCATGAATTCCTGCTCTTCCTGCACCCACCGCTCTTCCCTGTCATCTCCATCTCTCTGCCCAGCTCCCTGTCCCTAGGTTTTAATTCCCGCCTCTGCCCACTCTAGCCTGCCTAGCTTTTTCTCTCGGCCCCTCTCTGTCCGGCTCCCTCCCTCTGTGTTCTAATTCCACGGTCTCTGTCACGTAGACCCGTGCTGTTTGGTTGTCCTCATCTCTCCCTGTCCAGCTCCTTGCTGCTATGTTTTATTTCCTCCCTCTCTCTCTTGGTAGCCCATTGCTGTTGGTTTTCTTACTTGTTTCTTCATTTGTCTCTGTCTGCCTCCCAGTGACTGATCTTTAATTCCTCCTTCCCTGTAGGCCATTGCTGTTCCTTTTTTCCGTTCTACATTGTGTTCTCTCTGGTCTCCTCTTCTGATTCATCGGTTCCCTCCTCGCTGCCCCGTGGCCCGTCCCCATTTTATTGTTGCCTCTCCCTCTCTCTGGCTTCTTGCCCCTGTTTTTCAAATTCCTCCCTCTCTTCCCTGTTGGCCCTGTGATCTTTAGCCTTTCTCCATCGCTTTCTGCCCCGCTCGCTTCTGTGTCTATTCGTTAATTCTTCCCTCTCTGCCCTGTATCCTGTAGCTTTTCGCCTTTCGCCATCTTGCCGTCTCTGGCTTCCCCATGACCCTATTTTAGGCTTGTTTCTCTCTCCTTTCTCGACGCATTACGATTCCTTATGCTCTCCCTCTCCCTCTGTGCTTTTTTGGTTTTTCTCTGACTCCCTGTCCCTAATTGTTAATTCTCTCCCTTCTCACGCTCTGTACCACGTAGCCCCCTGGTTTGTTTTGTGGTGGTCCCTCCCCGGCTCCTTCCCTCCGTCGTTGGCTCTCTTGGCTCCCTGTCCTCGCGGCTTCATTCTTCCCTCTCTGCCCTGTTCTTGTCGCTTTTCTTGTCTTTCTCCACCTCGCTCGGTCCAGCTTCCTGCCCCTATTCTTCTTTCCTCCCGCGCTGTCGTGCTGCCTGCCCCAGGTTCTTTGTGCGTTTCCAGCCTGCTCCTCCTCCTTCTTTGTTGGTCTGTGTCCTGCTCTTCCCTCTTTCTGCTGCCTCTCTTCCCCTCTCTCTGCTGCTTCTAGCTCCGCCTCCGTCAGGCTCCCTGGCCGTCCTGTTCCCTGCCTCGTGCCTTCTCACTACGCGCACACACGCCCCCTCCCCGCCCCGTCCAGCCGCATGCCGCTTTTCTCTTCTCTCCTCCTACTGTCCTGTGCCCTGCTCCTCATCTTTGGTGGCCTCCCCCCGCCCAGCAGCCCGGCGCTCCAGGAGCCAGGCGACCGACGGTCCGCTCCCTGCCAAACCAGGGCAAGCGCGTGCCGTGGCTTAGCCCCAGCTGGCAACTCTGCACCAGGGAGCTGCTTGCTCACTCCACCCTCAGTGGGCTGGGGGAGAGAGCTGGAAGGGTAAAAGTGAGAAAAATCATGGGTGTTGAATAGGTAAAGCAAAAGCTGTGCGTGGAAGCGAAGCAAGGAATTAAGTCACTCCTCCTTTTCGGCGGGCAGGTGTTGAGCCACCTCTGGGAAAGCAGGGCTCTGTCACGTGTAATGGTTACTTAGGGAGAGAAATGCCGTAGCCCCTAAGGACTCCCCCTTCTTCCCCCAGCTGCTCAGTACATGTACTGAGCATGATGTCAAGTGGCTTTGTGTGATTCTCTCTGCGATTCTGTTTTTTCTCTGCCTCGTTTTTCCCAGCTCCCCGTCCCTCACTTTTAACGCCCGTTGGCCTTCACAGCTCACTCTTCCTTGGGTCCCATCCGCGTTTCTGAATTCCTCCTGCTTTGCCACGTGGCCCGTGACTTTTTCCTTAATCTCTCTCTGTCTGCCTCAATGCTCCCCCCGCGCTTTTCAATTCGTCTTCTCTGCTCTGTACCCTGCTACTCTTCTTGCCTTTCTGAGTTCTTCTCTGTCCAGCTCCCTTTCCCTAGTCATGAATTCCTGCTCTTCCTGCACCCACCGCTCTTCCCTGTCATCTCCATCTCTCTGCCCAGCTCCCTGTCCCTAGGTTTTAATTCCCGCCTCTGCCCACTCTAGCCTGCCTAGCTTTTTCTCTCGGCCCCTCTCTGTCCGGCTCCCTCCCTCTGTGTTCTAATTCCACGGTCTCTGTCACGTAGACCCGTGCTGTTTGTTTGTCCTCATCTCTCCCTGTCCAGCTCCTTGCTGCTATGTTTTATTTCCTCCCTCTCTCTCTTGGTAGCCCATTGCTGTTGGTTTTCTTACTTGTTTCTTCATTTGTCTCTGTCTGCCTCCCAGTGCCTGATCTTTAATTCCTCCTTCCCTGTAGGCCATTGCTGTTCCTTTTTTCCGTTCTACATTGTGTTCTCTCTGGTCTCCTCTTCTGATTCATCGGTTCCCTCCTCGCTGCCCCGTGGCCCGTCCCCATTTTATTGTTGCCTCTCCCTCTCTCTGGCTTCTTGCCCCTGTTTTTCAAATTCCTCCCTCTCTTCCCTGTTGGCCCTGTGATCTTTAGCCTTTCTCCATCGCTTTCTGCCCCGCTCGCTTCTGTGTCTATTCGTTAATTCTTCCCTCTCTGCCCTGTAACCTGTAGCTTTTCGCCTTTCGCCATCTTGCCGTCTCTGGCTTCCCCATGACCCTATTTTAGGCTTGTTTCTCTCTCCTTTCTCGACGCATTACGATTCCTTATGCTCTCCCTCTCCCTCTGTGGTTTTTTGGTTTTTCTCTGACTCCCTGTCCCTAATTGTTAATTCTCTCCCTTCTCACGCTCTGTACCACGTAGCCCCCTGGTTTGTTTTGTGGTGGTCCCTCCCCGGCTCCTTCCCTCCGTCGTTGGCTCTCTCGGCTCCCTGTCCTCGCGGCTTCATTCTTCCCTCTCTGCCCTGTTCTTGTCGCTTTTCTTGTCTTTCTCCATCTCGCTCGGTCCAGCTTCCTGTCCCTATTCTTCTTTCCTCCCGCGCTGTCGTGCTGCCTGCCCCAGGTTCTTTGTGCGTTTCCAGCCTGCTCCTCCTCCTTCTTTGTTGGTCTGTGTCCTGCTCTTCCCTCTTTCTGCTGCCTCTCTTCCCCTCTCTCTGCTGCTTCTAGCTCCGCCTCCGTCAGGCTCCCTGGCCGTCCTGTTCCCTGCCTCGTGCCTTCTCACTACGCGCACACACGCCCCCTCCCCGCCCCGTCCAGCCGCATGCCGCTTTTCTCTTCTCTCCTCCTACTGTCCTGTGCCCTGCTCCTCATCTTTGGTGGCCTCCCCCCGCCCAGCAGCCCGGCGCTCCAGGAGCCAGGCGACCGACGGTCCGCTCCCTGCCAAACCAGGGCAAGCGCGTGCCGTGGCTTAGCCCCAGCTGGCAACTCTGCACCAGGGAGCTGCTTGCTCACTCCACCCTCAGTGGGCTGGGGGAGAGAGCTGGAAGGGTAAAAGTGAGAAAAATCATGGGTGTTGAATAGGTAAAGCAAAAGCTGTGCGTGGAAGCGAAGCAAGGAATTAAGTCACTCCTCCTTTTCGGCGGGCAGGTGTTGAGCCACCTCTGGGAAAGCAGGGCTCTGTCACGTGTAATGGTTACTTAGGGAGAGAAATGCCGTAGCCCCTAAGGACTCCCCCTTCTTCCCCCAGCTGCTCAGTACATGTACTGAGCATGATGTCAAATGGCTTTGTGTGATTCTCTCTGCGATTCTGTTTTTTCTCTGCCTCGTTTTTCCCAGCTCCCCGTCCCTCACTTTTAACGCCCGTTGGCCTTCACCAGCTCACTCTTCCTTGGGTCCCATCCGCGTTTCTGAATTCCTCCTGCTTTGCCATGTGGCCCGTGACTTTTTTCTTAATCTCTCTCTGTCTGCCTCAACGCTCCCCCCGCGCTTTTCAATTCGTCTTCTCTGCTCTGTACCCTGCTACTCTTCTTGCCTTTCTGAGTTCTTCTCTGTCCAGCTCCCTTTCCCTAGTCATGAATTCCTGCTCTTCCTGCACCCACCGCTCTTCCCTGTCATCTCCATCTCTCTGCCCAGCTCCCTGTCCCTAGGTTTTAATTCCCGCCTCTGCCCACTCTAGCCTGCCTAGCTTTTTCTCTCGGCCCCTCTCTGTCCGGCTCCCTCCCTCTGTGTTCTAATTCCACGGTCTCTGTCACGTAGACCCGTGCTGTTTGGTTGTCCTCATCTCTCCCTGTCCAGCTCCTTGCTGCTATGTTTTATTTCCTCCCTCTCTCTCTTGGTAGCCCATTGCTGTTGGTTTTCTTACTTGTTTCTTCATTTGTCTCTGTCTGCCTCCCAGTGCCTGATCTTTAATTCCTCCTTCCCTGTAGGCCATTGCTGTTCCTTTTTTCCGTTCTACATTGTGTTCTCTCTGGTCTCCTCTTCTGATTCATCGGTTCCCTCCTCGCTGCCCCGTGGCCCGTCCCCATTTTATTGTTGCCTCTCCCTCTCTCTGGCTTCTTGCCCCTGTTTTTCAAATTCCTCCCTCTCTTCCCTGTTGGCCCTGTGATCTTTAGCCTTTCTCCATCGCTTTCTGCCCCGCTCGCTTCTGTGTCTATTCGTTAATTCTTCCCTCTCTGCCCTGTATCCTGTAGCTTTTCGCCTTTCGCCGTCTTGCCGTCTCTGGCTTCCCCATGACCCTATTTTAGGCTTGTTTCTCTCTCCTTTCTCGACGCATTACGATTCCTTATGCTCTCCCTCTCCCTCTGTGCTTTTTTGGTTTTTCTCTGACTCCCTGTCCCTAATTGTTAATTCTCTCCCTTCTCACGCTCTGTACCACGTAGCCCCCTGGTTTGTTTTGTGGTGGTCCCTCCCCGGCTCCTTCCCTCCGTCGTTGGCTCTCTCGGCTCCCTGTCCTCGCGGCTTCATTCTTCCCTCTCTGCCCTGTTCTTGTCGCTTTTCTTGTCTTTCTCCACCTCGCTCGGTCCAGCTTCCTGCCCCTATTCTTCTTTCCTCCCGCGCTGTCGTGCTGCCTGCCCCAGGTTCTTTGTGCGTTTCCAGCCTGCTCCTCCTCCTTCTTTGTTGGTCTGTGTCCTGCTCTTCCCTCTTTCTGCTGCCTCTCTTCCCCTCTCTCTGCTGCTTCTAGCTCCGCCTCCGTCAGGCTCCCTGGCCGTCCTGTTCCCTGCCTCGTGCCTTCTCACTACGCGCACACACGCCCCCTCCCCGCCCCGTCCAGCCGCATGCCGCTTTTCTCTTCTCTCCTCCTACTGTCCTGTGCCCTGCTCCTCATCTTTGGTGGCCTCCCCCCGCCCAGCAGCCCGGCGCTCCAGGAGCCAGGCGACCGACGGTCCGCTCCCTGCCAAACCAGGGCAAGCGCGTGCCGTGGCTTAGCCCCAGCTGGCAACTCTGCACCAGGGAGCTGCTTGCTCACTCCACCCTCAGTGGGCTGGGGGAGAGAGCTGGAAGGGTAAAAGTGAGAAAAATCATGGGTGTTGAATAGGTAAAGCAAAAGCTGTGCGTGGAAGCGAAGCAAGGAATTAAGTCACTCCTCCTTTTCGGCGGGCAGGTGTTGAGCCACCTCTGGGAAAGCAGGGCTCTGTCACGTGTAATGGTTACTTAGGGAGAGAAATGCCGTAGCCCCTAAGGACTCCCCCTTCTTCCCCCAGCTGCTCAGTACATGTACTGAGCATGATGTCAAGTGGCTTTGTGTGATTCTCTCTGCGATTCTGTTTTTTCTCTGCCTCGTTTTTCCCAGCTCCCCGTCCCTCACTTTTAACGCCCGTTGGCCTTCACCAGCTCACTCTTCCTTGGGTCCCATCCGCGTTTCTGAATTCCTCCTGCTTTGCCATGTGGCCCGTGACTTTTTTCTTAATCTCTCTCTGTCTGCCTCAACGCTCCCCCCGCGCTTTTCAATTCGTCTTCTCTGCTCTGTACCCTGCTACTCTTCTTGCCTTTCTGAGTTCTTCTCTGTCCAGCTCCCTTTCCCTAGTCATGAATTCCTGCTCTTCCTGCACCCACCGCTCTTCCCTGTCATCTCCATCTCTCTGCCCAGCTCCCTGTCCCTAGGTTTTAATTCCCGCCTCTGCCCACTCTAGCCTGCCTAGCTTTTTCTCTCGGCCCCTCTCTGTCCGGCTCCCTCCCTCTGTGTTCTAATTCCACGGTCTCTGTCACGTAGACCCGTGCTGTTTGGTTGTCCTCATCTCTCTCTGTCCAGCTCCTTGCTGCTATGTTTTATTTCCTCCCTCTCTCTCTTGGTAGCCCATTGCTGTTGGTTTTCTTACTTGTTTCTTCATTTGTCTCTGTCTGCCTCCCAGTGACTGATCTTTAATTCCTCCTTCCCTGTAGGCCATTGCTGTTCCTTTTTTCCGTTCTACATTGTGTTCTCTCTGGTCTCCTCTTCTGATTCATCGGTTCCCTCCTCGCTGCCCCGTGGCCCGTCCCCATTTTATTGTTGCCTCTCCCTCTCTCTGGCTTCTTGCCCCTGTTTTTCAAATTCCTCCCTCTCTTCCCTGTTGGCCCTGTGATCTTTAGCCTTTCTCCATCGCTTTCTGCCCCGCTCGCTTCTGTGTCTATTCGTTAATTCTTCCCTCTCTGCCCTGTATCCTGTAGCTTTTCGCCTTTCGCCATCTTGCCGTCTCTGGCTTCCCCATGACCCTATTTTAGGCTTGTTTCTCTCTCCTTTCTCGACGCATTACGATTCCTTATGCTCTCCCTCTCCCTCTGTGCTTTTTTGGTTTTTCTCTGACTCCCTGTCCCTAATTGTTAATTCTCTCCCTTCTCACGCTCTGTACCACGTAGCCCCCTGGTTTGTTTTGTGGTGGTCCCTCCCCGGCTCCTTCCCTCCGTCGTTGGCTCTCTCGGCTCCCTGTCCTCGCGGCTTCATTCTTCCCTCTCTGCCCTGTTCTTGTCGCTTTTCTTGTCTTTCTCCATCTCGCTCGGTCCAGCTTCCTGCCCCTATTCTTCTTTCCTCCCGCGCTGTCGTGCTGCCTGCCCCAGGTTCTTTGTGCGTTTCCAGCCTGCTCCTCCTCCTTCTTTGTTGGTCTGTGTCCTGCTCTTCCCGCTTTCTGCTGCCTCTCTTCCCCTCTCTCTGCTGCTTCTAGCTCCGCCTCCGTCAGGCTCCCTGGCCGTCCTGTTCCCTGCCTCGTGCCTTCTCACTACGCGCACACACGCCCCCTCCCCGCCCCGTCCAGCCGCATGCCGCTTTTCTCTTCTCTCCTCCTACTGTCCTGTGCCCTGCTCCTCATCTTTGGTGGCCTCCCCCCGCCCAGCAGCCCGGCGCTCCAGGAGCCAGGCGACCGACGGTCCGCTCCCTGCCAAACCAGGGCAAGCGTGTGCCGTGGCTTAGCCCCAGCTGGCAACTCTGCACCAGGGAGCTGCTTGCTCACTCCACCCTCAGTGGGCTGGGGGAGAGAGCTGGAAGGGTAAAAGTGAGAAAAATCATGGGTGTTGAATAGGTAAAGCAAAAGCTGTGCGTGGAAGCGAAGCAAGGAATTAAGTCACTCCTCCTTTTCGGCGGGCAGGTGTTGAGCCACCTCTGGGAAAGCAGGGCTCTGTCACGTGTAATGGTTACTTAGGGAGAGAAATGCCGTAGCCCCTAAGGACTCCCCCTTCTTCCCCCAGCTGCTCAGTACATGTACTGAGCATGATGTCAAGTGGCTTTGTGTGATTCTCTCTGCGATTCTGTTTTTTTCTCTGCCTCGTTTTTCCCAGCTCCCCGTCCCTCACTTTTAACGCCCGTTAGCCTTCACCAGCTCACTCTTCCTTGGGTCCCATCCGCGTTTCTGAATTCCTCCTGCTTTGCCACGTGGCCCGTGACTTTTTTCTTAATCTCTCTCTGTCTGCCTCAACGCTCCCCCCGCGCTTTTCAATTCGTCTTCTCTGCTCTGTACCCTGCTACTCTTCTTGCCTTTCTGAGTTCTTCTCTGTCCAGCTCCCTTTCCCTAGTCATGAATTCCTGCTCTTCCTGCACCCACCGCTCTTCCCTGTCATCTCCATCTCTCTGCCCAGCTCCCTGTCCCTAGGTTTTAATTCCCGCCTCTGCCCACTCTAGCCTGCCTAGCTTTTTCTCTCGGCCCCTCTCTGTCCGGCTCCCTCCCTCTGTGTTCTAATTCCACGGTCTCTGTCACGTAGACCCGTGCTGTTTGGTTGTCCTCATCTCTCCCTGTCCAGCTCCTTGCTGCTATGTTTTATTTCCTCCCTCTCTCTCTTGGTAGCCCATTGCTGTTGGTTTTCTTACTTGTTTCTTCATTTGTCTCTGTCTGCCTCCCAGTGCCTGATCTTTAATTCCTCCTTCCCTGTAGGCCATTGCTGTTCCTTTTTTCCGTTCTACATTGTGTTCTCTCTGGTCTCCTCTTCTGATTCATCGGTTCCCTCCTCGCTGCCCCGTGGCCCGTCCCCATTTTATTGTTGCCTCTCCCTCTCTCTGGCTTCTTGCCCCTGTTTTTCAAATTCCTCCCTCTCTTCCCTGTTGGCCCTGTGATCTTTAGCCTTTCTCCATCGCTTTCTGCCCCGCTCGCTTCTGTGTCTATTCGTTAATTCTTCCCTCTCTGCCCTGTAACCTGTAGCTTTTCACCTTTCGCCATCTTGCCGTCTCTGGCTTCCCCATGACCCTATTTTAGGCTTGTTTCTCTCTCCTTTCTCGATGCATTACGATTCCTTATGCTCTCCCTCTCCCTCTGTGCTTTTTTGGTTTTTCTCTGACTCCCTGTCCCTAATTGTTAATTCTCTCCCTTCTCACGCTCTGTACCACGTAGCCCCCTGGTTTGTTTTGTGGTGGTCCCTCCCCGGCTCCTTCCCTCCGTCGTTGGCTCTCTCGGCTCCCTGTCCTCGCGGCTTCATTCTTCCCTCTCTGCCCTGTTCTTGTCGCTTTTCTTGTCTTTCTCCATCTCGCTCGGTCCAGCTTCCTGCCCCTATTCTTCTTTCCTCCCGCGCTGTCGTGCTGCCTGCCCCAGGTTCTTTGTGCGTTTCCAGCCTGCTCCTCCTCCTTCTTTGTTGGTCTGTGTCCTGCTCTTCCCTCTTTCTGCTGCCTCTCTTCCCCTCTCTCTGCTGCTTCTAGCTCCGCCTCCGTCAGGCTCCCTGGCCGTCCTGTTCCCTGCCTCGTGCCTTCTCACTACGCGCACACACGCCCCCTCCCCGCCCCGTCCAGCCGCATGCCGCTTTTCTCTTCTCTCCTCCTACTGTCCTGTGCCCTGCTCCTCATCTTTGGTGGCCTCCCCCCGCCCAGCAGCCCGGCGCTCCAGGAGCCAGGCGACCGACGGTCCGCTCCCTGCCAAACCAGGGCAAGCGCGTGCCGTGGCTTAGCCCCAGCTGGCAACTCTGCACCAGGGAGCTGCTTGCTCACTCCACCCTCAGTGGGCTGGGGGAGAGAGCTGGAAGGGTAAAAGTGAGAAAAATCATGGGTGTTGAATAGGTAAAGCAAAAGCTGTGCGTGGAAGCGAAGCAAGGAATTAAGTCACTCCTCCTTTTCGGCGGGCAGGTGTTGAGCCACCTCTGGGAAAGCAGGGCTCTGTCACGTGTAATGGTTACTTAGGGAGAGAAATGCCGTAGCCCCTAAGGACTCCCCCTTCTTCCCCCAGCTGCTCAGTACATGTACTGAGCATGATGTCAAATGGCTTTGTGTGATTCTCTCTGCGATTCTGTTTTTTCTCTGCCTCGTTTTTCCCAGCTCCCCGTCCCTCACTTTTAACACCCGTTGGCCTTCACCAGCTCACTCTTCCTTGGGTCCCATCCGCGTTTCTGAATTCCTCCTGCTTTGCCACGTGGCCCGTGACTTTTTTCTTAATCTCTCTCTGTCTGCCTCAACGCTCCCCCCGCGCTTTTCAATTCGTCTTCTCTGCTCTGTACCCTGCTACTCTTCTTGCCTTTCTGAGTTCTTCTCTGTCCAGCTCCCTTTCCCTAGTCATGAATTCCTGCTCTTCCTGCACCCACCGCTCTTCCCTGTCATCTCCATCTCTCTGCCCAGCTCCCTGTCCCTAGGTTTTAATTCCCGCCTCTGCCCACTCTAGCCTGCCTAGCTTTTTCTCTCGGCCCCTCTCTGTCCGGCTCCCTCCCTCTGTGTTCTAATTCCACGGTCTCTGTCACGTAGACCCGTGCTGTTTGGTTGTCCTCATCTCTCTCTGTCCAGCTCCTTGCTGCTATGTTTTATTTCCTCCCTCTCTCTCTTGGTAGCCCATTGCTGTTGGTTTTCTTACTTGTTTCTTCATTTGTCTCTGTCTGCCTCCCAGTGCCTGATCTTTAATTCCTCCTTCCCTGTAGGCCATTGCTGTTCCTTTTTTCCGTTCTACATTGTGTTCTCTCTGGTCTCCTCTTCCGATTCATCGGTTCCCTCCTCGCTGCCCCGTGGCCCGTCCCCATTTTATTGTTGCCTCTCCCTCTCTCTGGCTTCTTGCCCCTGTTTTTCAAATTCCTCCCTCTCTTCCCTGTTGGCCCTGTGATCTTTAGCCTTTCTCCATCGCTTTCTGCCCCGCTCGCTTCTGTGTCTATTCGTTAATTCTTCCCTCTCTGCCCTGTATCCTGTAGCTTTTCGCCTTTCGCCATCTTGCCGTCTCTGGCTTCCCCATGACCCTATTTTAGGCTTGTTTCTCTCTCCTTTCTCGACGCATTACGATTCCTTATGCTCTCCCTCTCCCTCTGTGCTTTTTTGGTTTTTCTCTGACTCCCTGTCCCTAATTGTTAATTCTCTCCCTTCTCACGCTCTGTACCACGTAGCCCCCTGGTTTGTTTTGTGGTGGTCCCTCCCCGGCTCCTTCCCTCCGTCGTTGGCTCTCTCGGCTCCCTGTCCTCGCGGCTTCATTCTTCCCTCTCTGCCCTGTTCTTGTCGCTTTTCTTGTCTTTCTCCACCTCGCTCGGTCCAGCTTCCTGCCCCTATTCTTCTTTCCTCCCGCGCTGTCGTGCTGCCTGCCCCAGGTTCTTTGTGCGTTTCCAGCCTGCTCCTCCTCCTTCTTTGTTGGTCTGTGTCCTGCTCTTCCCTCTTTCTGCTGCCTCTCTTCCCCTCTCTCTGCTGCTTCTAGCTCCGCCTCCGTCAGGCTCCCTGGCCGTCCTGTTCCCTGCCTCGTGCCTTCTCACTACGCGCACACACGCCCCCTCCCCGCCCCGTCCAGCCGCATGCCGCTTTTCTCTTCTCTCCTCCTACTGTCCTGTGCCCTGCTCCTCATCTTTGGTGGCCTCCCCCCGCCCAGCAGCCCGGCGCTCCAGGAGCCAGGCGACCGACGGTCCGCTCCCTGCCAAACCAGGGCAAGCGCGTGCCGTGGCTTAGCCCCAGCTGGCAACTCTGCACCAGGGAGCTGCTTGCTCACTCCACCCTCAGTGGGCTGGGGGAGAGAGCTGGAAGGGTAAAAGTGAGAAAAATCATGGGTGTTGAATAGGTAAAGCAAAAGCTGTGCGTGGAAGCGAAGCAAGGAATTAAGTCACTCCTCCTTTTCGGCGGGCAGGTGTTGAGCCACCTCTGGGAAAGCAGGGCTCTGTCACGTGTAATGGTTACTTAGGGAGAGAAATGCCGTAGCCCCTAAGGACTCCCCCTTCTTCCCCCAGCTGCTCAGTACATGTACTGAGCATGATGTCAAGTGGCTTTGTGTGATTCTCTCTGCGATTCTGTTTTTTTCTCTGCCTCGTTTTTCCCAGCTCCCCGTCCCTCACTTTTAACGCCCGTTAGCCTTCACCAGCTCACTCTTCCTTGGGTCCCATCCGCGTTTCTGAATTCCTCCTGCTTTGCCATGTGGCCCGTGACTTTTTTCTTAATCTCTCTCTGTCTGCCTCAACGCTCCCCCCGCGCTTTTCAATTCGTCTTCTCTGCTCTGTACCCTGCTACTCTTCTTGCCTTTCTGAGTTCTTCTCTGTCCAGCTCCCTTTCCCTAGTCATGAATTCCTGCTCTTCCTGCACCCACCGCTCTTCCCTGTCATCTCCATCTCTCTGCCCAGCTCCCTGTCCCTAGGTTTTAATTCCCGCCTCTGCCCACTCTAGCCTGCCTAGCTTTTTCTCTCGGCCCCTCTCTGTCCGGCTCCCTCCCTCTGTGTTCTAATTCCACGGTCTCTGTCACGTAGACCCGTGCTGTTTGGTTGTCCTCATCTCTCTCTGTCCAGCTCCTTGCTGCTATGTTTTATTTCCTCCCTCTCTCTCTTGGTAGCCCATTGCTGTTGGTTTTCTTACTTGTTTCTTCATTTGTCTCTGTCTGCCTCCCAGTGCCTGATCTTTAATTCCTCCTTCCCTGTAGGCCATTGCTGTTCCTTTTTTCCGTTCTACATTGTGTTCTCTCTGGTCTCCTCTTCCGATTCATCGGTTCCCTCCTCGTTGCCCCGTGGCCCGTCCCCATTTTATTGTTGCCTCTCCCTCTCTCTGGCTTCTTGCCCCTGTTTTTCAAATTCCTCCCTCTCTTCCCTGTTGGCCCTGTGATCTTTAGCCTTTCTCCATCGCTTTCTGCCCCGCTCGCTTCTGTGTCTATTCGTTAATTCTTCCCTCTCTGCCCTGTATCCTGTAGCTTTTCGCCTTTCGCCATCTTGCCGTCTCTGGCTTCCCCATGACCCTATTTTAGGCTTGTTTCTCTCTCCTTTCTCGACGCATTACGATTCCTTATGCTCTCCCTCTCCCTCTGTGCTTTTTTGGTTTTTCTCTGACTCCCTGTCCCTAATTGTTAATTCTCTCCCTTCTCACGCTCTGTACCACGTAGCCCCCTGGTTTGTTTTGTGGTGGTCCCTCCCCGGCTCCTTCCCTCCGTCGTTGGCTCTCTCGGCTCCCTGTCCTCGCGGCTTCATTCTTCCCTCTCTGCCCTGTTCTTGTCGCTTTTCTTGTCTTTCTCCACCTCGCTCGGTCCAGCTTCCTGCCCCTATTCTTCTTTCCTCCCGCGCTGTCGTGCTGCCTGCCCCAGGTTCTTTGTGCGTTTCCAGCCTGCTCCTCCTCCTTCTTTGTTGGTCTGTGTCCTGCTCTTCCCTCTTTCTGCTGCCTCTCTTCCCCTCTCTCTGCTGCTTCTAGCTCCGCCTCCGTCAGGCTCCCTGGCCGTCCTGTTCCCTGCCTCGTGCCTTCTCACTACGCGCACACACGCCCCCTCCCCGCCCCGTCCAGCCGCATGCCGCTTTTCTCTTCTCTCCTCCTACTGTCCTGTGCCCTGCTCCTCATCTTTGGTGGCCTCCCCCCGCCCAGCAGCCCGGCGCTCCAGGAGCCAGGCGACCGACGGTCCGCTCCCTGCCAAACCAGGGCAAGCGTGTGCCGTGGCTTAGCCCCAGCTGGCAACTCTGCACCAGGGAGCTGCTTGCTCACTCCACCCTCAGTGGGCTGGGGGAGAGAGCTGGAAGGGTAAAAGTGAGAAAAATCATGGGTGTTGAATAGGTAAAGCAAAAGCTGTGCGTGGAAGCGAAGCAAGGAATTAAGTCACTCCTCCTTTTCGGCGGGCAGGTGTTGAGCCACCTCTGGGAAAGCAGGGCTCTGTCACGTGTAATGGTTACTTAGGGAGAGAAATGCCGTAGCCCCTAAGGACTCCCCCTTCTTCCCCCAGCTGCTCAGTACATGTACTGAGCATGATGTCAAGTGGCTTTGTGTGATTCTCTCTGCGATTCTGTTTTTTTCTCTGCCTCGTTTTTCCCAGCTCCCCGTCCCTCACTTTTAACGCCCGTTAGCCTTCACCAGCTCACTCTTCCTTGGGTCCCATCCGCGTTTCTGAATTCCTCCTGCTTTGCCACGTGGCCCGTGACTTTTTTCTTAATCTCTCTCTGTCTGCCTCAACGCTCCCCCCGCGCTTTTCAATTCGTCTTCTCTGCTCTGTACCCTGCTACTCTTCTTGCCTTTCTGAGTTCTTCTCTGTCCAGCTCCCTTTCCCTAGTCATGAATTCCTGCTCTTCCTGCACCCACCGCTCTTCCCTGTCATCTCCATCTCTCTGCCCAGCTCCCTGTCCCTAGGTTTTAATTCCCGCCTCTGCCCACTCTAGCCTGCCTAGCTTTTTCTCTCGGCCCCTCTCTGTCCGGCTCCCTCCCTCTGTGTTCTAATTCCACGGTCTCTGTCACGTAGACCCGTGCTGTTTGGTTGTCCTCATCTCTCCCTGTCCAGCTCCTTGCTGCTATGTTTTATTTCCTCCCTCTCTCTCTTGGTAGCCCATTGCTGTTGGTTTTCTTACTTGTTTCTTCATTTGTCTCTGTCTGCCTCCCAGTGCCTGATCTTTAATTCCTCCTTCCCTGTAGGCCATTGCTGTTCCTTTTTTCCGTTCTACATTGTGTTCTCTCTGGTCTCCTCTTCTGATTCATCGGTTCCCTCCTCGCTGCCCCGTGGCCCGTCCCCATTTTATTGTTGCCTCTCCCTCTCTCTGGCTTCTTGCCCCTGTTTTTCAAATTCCTCCCTCTCTTCCCTGTTGGCCCTGTGATCTTTAGCCTTTCTCCATCGCTTTCTGCCCCGCTCGCTTCTGTGTCTATTCGTTAATTCTTCCCTCTCTGCCCTGTAACCTGTAGCTTTTCGCCTTTCGCCATCTTGCCGTCTCTGGCTTCCCCATGACCCTATTTTAGGCTTGTTTCTCTCTCCTTTCTCGACGCATTACGATTCCTTATGCTCTCCCTCTCCCTCTGTGCTTTTTTGGTTTTTCTCTGACTCCCTGTCCCTAATTGTTAATTCTCTCCCTTCTCACGCTCTGTACCACGTAGCCCCCTGGTTTGTTTTGTGGTGGTCCCTCCCCGGCTCCTTCCCTCCGTCGTTGGCTCTCTCGGCTCCCTGTCCTCGCGGCTTCATTCTTCCCTCTCTGCCCTGTTCTTGTCGCTTTTCTTGTCTTTCTCCACCTCGCTCGGTCCAGCTTCCTGCCCCTATTCTTCTTTCCTCCCGCGCTGTCGTGCTGCCTGCCCCAGGTTCTTTGTGCGTTTCCAGCCTGCTCCTCCTCCTTCTTTGTTGGTCTGTGTCCTGCTCTTCCCTCTTTCTGCTGCCTCTCTTCCCCTCTCTCTGCTGCTTCTAGCTCCGCCTCCGTCAGGCTCCCTGGCCGTCCTGTTCCCTGCCTCGTGCCTTCTCACTACGCGCACACACGCCCCCTCCCCGCCCCGTCCAGCCGCATGCCGCTTTTCTCTTCTCTCCTCCTACTGTCCTGTGCCCTGCTCCTCATCTTTGGTGGCCTCCCCCCGCCCAGCAGCCCGGCGCTCCAGGAGCCAGGCGACCGACGGTCCGCTCCCTGCCAAACCAGGGCAAGCGCGTGCCGTGGCTTAGCCCCAGCTGGCAACTCTGCACCAGGGAGCTGCTTGCTCACTCCACCCTCAGTGGGCTGGGGGAGAGAGCTGGAAGGGTAAAAGTGAGAAAAATCATGGGTGTTGAATAGGTAAAGCAAAAGCTGTGCGTGGAAGCGAAGCAAGGAATTAAGTCACTCCTCCTTTTCGGCGGGCAGGTGTTGAGCCACCTCTGGGAAAGCAGGGCTCTGTCACGTGTAATGGTTACTTAGGGAGAGAAATGCCGTAGCCCCTAAGGACTCCCCCTTCTTCCCCCAGCTGCTCAGTACATGTACTGAGCATGATGTCAAGTGGCTTTGTGTGATTCTCTCTGCGATTCTGTTTTTTCTCTGCCTCGTTTTTCCCAGCTCCCCGTCCCTCACTTTTAACGCCCGTTGGCCTTCACCAGCTCACTCTTCCTTGGGTCCCATCCGCGTTTCTGAATTCCTCCTGCTTTGCCACGTGGCCCGTGACTTTTTTCTTAATCTCTCTCTGTCTGCCTCAACGCTCCCCCCGCGCTTTTCAATTCGTCTTCTCTGCTCTGTACCCTGCTACTCTTCTTGCCTTTCTGAGTTCTTCTCTGTCCAGCTCCCTTTCCCTAGTCATGAATTCCTGCTCTTCCTGCACCCACCGCTCTTCCCTGTCATCTCCATCTCTCTGCCCAGCTCCCTGTCCCTAGGTTTTAATTCCCGCCTCTGCCCACTCTAGCCTGCCTAGCTTTTTCTCTCGGCCCCTCTCTGTCCGGCTCCCTCCCTCTGTGTTCTAATTCCACGGTCTCTGTCACGTAGACCCGTGCTGTTTGGTTGTCCTCATCTCTCTCTGTCCAGCTCCTTGCTGCTATGTTTTATTTCCTCCCTCTCTCTCTTGGTAGCCCATTGCTGTTGGTTTTCTTACTTGTTTCTTCATTTGTCTCTGTCTGCCTCCCAGTGCCTGATCTTTAATTCCTCCTTCCCTGTAGGCCATTGCTGTTCCTTTTTTCCGTTCTACATTGTGTTCTCTCTGGTCTCCTCTTCCGATTCATCGGTTCCCTCCTCGCTGCCCCGTGGCCCGTCCCCATTTTATTGTTGCCTCTCCCTCTCTCTGGCTTCTTGCCCCTGTTTTTCAAATTCCTCCCTCTCTTCCCTGTTGGCCCTGTGATCTTTAGCCTTTCTCCATCGCTTTCTGCCCCGCTCGCTTCTGTGTCTATTCGTTAATTCTTCCCTCTCTGCCCTGTATCCTGTAGCTTTTCGCCTTTCGCCATCTTGCCGTCTCTGGCTTCCCCATGACCCTATTTTAGGCTTGTTTCTCTCTCCTTTCTCGACGCATTACGATTCCTTATGCTCTCCCTCTCCCTCTGTGCTTTTTTGGTTTTTCTCTGACTCCCTGTCCCTAATTGTTAATTCTCTCCCTTCTCACGCTCTGTACCACGTAGCCCCCTGGTTTGTTTTGTGGTGGTCCCTCCCCGGCTCCTTCCCTCCGTCGTTGGCTCTCTCGGCTCCCTGTCCTCGCGGCTTCATTCTTCCCTCTCTGCCCTGTTCTTGTCGCTTTTCTTGTCTTTCTCCACCTCGCTCGGTCCAGCTTCCTGCCCCTATTCTTCTTTCCTCCCGCGCTGTCGTGCTGCCTGCCCCAGGTTCTTTGTGCGTTTCCAGCCTGCTCCTCCTCCTTCTTTGTTGGTCTGTGTCCTGCTCTTCCCTCTTTCTGCTGCCTCTCTTCCCCTCTCTCTGCTGCTTCTAGCTCCGCCTCCGTCAGGCTCCCTGGCCGTCCTGTTCCCTGCCTCGTGCCTTCTCACTACGCGCACACACGCCCCCTCCCCGCCCCGTCCAGCCGCATGCCGCTTTTCTCTTCTCTCCTCCTACTGTCCTGTGCCCTGCTCCTCATCTTTGGTGGCCTCCCCCCGCCCAGCAGCCCGGCGCTCCAGGAGCCAGGCGACCGACGGTCCGCTCCCTGCCAAACCAGGGCAAGCGCGTGCCGTGGCTTAGCCCCAGCTGGCAACTCTGCACCAGGGAGCTGCTTGCTCACTCCACCCTCAGTGGGCTGGGGGAGAGAGCTGGAAGGGTAAAAGTGAGAAAAATCATGGGTGTTGAATAGGTAAAGCAAAAGCTGTGCGTGGAAGCGAAGCAAGGAATTAAGTCACTCCTCCTTTTCGGCGGGCAGGTGTTGAGCCACCTCTGGGAAAGCAGGGCTCTGTCACGTGTAATGGTTACTTAGGGAGAGAAATGCCGTAGCCCCTAAGGACTCCCCCTTCTTCCCCCAGCTGCTCAGTACATGTACTGAGCATGATGTCAAGTGGCTTTGTGTGATTCTCTCTGCGATTCTGTTTTTTTCTCTGCCTCGTTTTTCCCAGCTCCCCGTCCCTCACTTTTAACGCCCGTTAGCCTTCACCAGCTCACTCTTCCTTGGGTCCCATCCGCGTTTCTGAATTCCTCCTGCTTTGCCACGTGGCCCGTGACTTTTTTCTTAATCTCTCTCTGTCTGCCTCAACGCTCCCCCCGCGCTTTTCAATTCGTCTTCTCTGCTCTGTACCCTGCTACTCTTCTTGCCTTTCTGAGTTCTTCTCTGTCCAGCTCCCTTTCCCTAGTCATGAATTCCTGCTCTTCCTGCACCCACCGCTCTTCCCTGTCATCTCCATCTCTCTGCCCAGCTCCCTGTCCCTAGGTTTTAATTCCCGCCTCTGCCCACTCTAGCCTGCCTAGCTTTTTCTCTCGGCCCCTCTCTGTCCGGCTCCCTCCCTCTGTGTTCTAATTCCACGGTCTCTGTCACGTAGACCCGTGCTGTTTGGTTGTCCTCATCTCTCCCTGTCCAGCTCCTTGCTGCTATGTTTTATTTCCTCCCTCTCTCTCTTGGTAGCCCATTGCTGTTGGTTTTCTTACTTGTTTCTTCATTTGTCTCTGTCTGCCTCCCAGTGCCTGATCTTTAATTCCTCCTTCCCTGTAGGCCATTGCTGTTCCTTTTTTCCGTTCTACATTGTGTTCTCTCTGGTCTCCTCTTCCGATTCATCGGTTCCCTCCTCGCTGCCCCGTGGCCCGTCCCCATTTTATTGTTGCCTCTCCCTCTCTCTGGCTTCTTGCCCCTGTTTTTCAAATTCCTCCCTCTCTTCCCTGTTGGCCCTGTGATCTTTAGCCTTTCTCCATCGCTTTCTGCCCCGCTCGCTTCTGTGTCTATTCGTTAATTCTTCCCTCTCTGCCCTGTATCCTGTAGCTTTTCGCCTTTCGCCATCTTGCCGTCTCTGGCTTCCCCATGACCCTATTTTAGGCTTGTTTCTCTCTCCTTTCTCGACGCATTACGATTCCTTATGCTCTCCCTCTCCCTCTGTGCTTTTTTGGTTTTTCTCTGACTCCCTGTCCCTAATTGTTAATTCTCTCCCTTCTCACGCTCTGTACCACGTAGCCCCCTGGTTTGTTTTGTGGTGGTCCCTCCCCGGCTCCTTCCCTCCGTCGTTGGCTCTCTCGGCTCCCTGTCCTCGCGGCTTCATTCTTCCCTCTCTGCCCTGTTCTTGTCGCTTTTCTTGTCTTTCTCCACCTCGCTCGGTCCAGCTTCCTGCCCCTATTCTTCTTTCCTCCCGCGCTGTCGTGCTGCCTGCCCCAGGTTCTTTGTGCGTTTCCAGCCTGCTCCTCCTCCTTCTTTGTTGGTCTGTGTCCTGCTCTTCCCTCTTTCTGCTGCCTCTCTTCCCCTCTCTCTGCTGCTTCTAGCTCCGCCTCCGTCAGGCTCCCTGGCCGTCCTGTTCCCTGCCTCGTGCCTTCTCACTACGCGCACACACGCCCCCTCCCCGCCCCGTCCAGCCGCATGCCGCTTTTCTCTTCTCTCCTCCTACTGTCCTGTGCCCTGCTCCTCATCTTTGGTGGCCTCCCCCCGCCCAGCAGCCCAGCGCTCCAGGAGCCAGGCGACCGACGGTCCGCTCCCTGCCAAACCAGGGCAAGCGCGTGCCGTGGCTTAGCCCCAGCTGGCAACTCTGCACCAGGGAGCTGCTTGCTCACTCCACCCTCAGTGGGCTGGGGGAGAGAGCTGGAAGGGTAAAAGTGAGAAAAATCATGGGTGTTGAATAGGTAAAGCAAAAGCTGTGCGTGGAAGCGAAGCAAGGAATTAAGTCACTCCTCCTTTTCGGCGGGCAGGTGTTGAGCCACCTCTGGGAAAGCAGGGCTCTGTCACGTGTAATGGTTACTTAGGGAGAGAAATGCCGTAGCCCCTAAGGACTCCCCCTTCTTCCCCCAGCTGCTCAGTACATGTACTGAGCATGATGTCAAGTGGCTTTGTGTGATTCTCTCTGCGATTCTGTTTTTTTCTCTGCCTCGTTTTTCCCAGCTCCCCGTCCCTCACTTTTAACGCCCGTTAGCCTTCACCAGCTCACTCTTCCTTGGGTCCCATCCGCGTTTCTGAATTCCTCCTGCTTTGCCACGTGGCCCGTGACTTTTTTCTTAATCTCTCTCTGTCTGCCTCAACGCTCCCCCCGCGCTTTTCAATTCGTCTTCTCTGCTCTGTACCCTGCTACTCTTCTTGCCTTTCTGAGTTCTTCTCTGTCCAGCTCCCTTTCCCTAGTCATGAATTCCTGCTCTTCCTGCACCCACCGCTCTTCCCTGTCATCTCCATCTCTCTGCCCAGCTCCCTGTCCCTAGGTTTTAATTCCCGCCTCTGCCCACTCTAGCCTGCCTAGCTTTTTCTCTCGGCCCCTCTCTGTCCGGCTCCCTCCCTCTGTGTTCTAATTCCACGGTCTCTGTCACGTAGACCCGTGCTGTTTGGTTGTCCTCATCTCTCTCTGTCCAGCTCCTTGCTGCTATGTTTTATTTCCTCCCTCTCTCTCTTGGTAGCCCATTGCTGTTGGTTTTCTTACTTGTTTCTTCATTTGTCTCTGTCTGCCTCCCAGTGCCTGATCTTTAATTCCTCCTTCCCTGTAGGCCATTGCTGTTCCTTTTTTCCGTTCTACATTGTGTTCTCTCTGGTCTCCTCTTCCGATTCATCGGTTCCCTCCTCGCTGCCCCGTGGCCCGTCCCCATTTTATTGTTGCCTCTCCCTCTCTCTGGCTTCTTGCCCCTGTTTTTCAAATTCCTCCCTCTCTTCCCTGTTGGCCCTGTGATCTTTAGCCTTTCTCCATCGCTTTCTGCCCCGCTCGCTTCTGTGTCTATTCGTTAATTCTTCCCTCTCTGCCCTGTATCCTGTAGCTTTTCGCCTTTCGCCATCTTGCCGTCTCTGGCTTCCCCATGACCCTATTTTAGGCTTGTTTCTCTCTCCTTTCTCGACGCATTACGATTCCTTATGCTCTCCCTCTCCCTCTGTGCTTTTTTGGTTTTTCTCTGACTCCCTGTCCCTAATTGTTAATTCTCTCCCTTCTCACGCTCTGTACCACGTAGCCCCCTGGTTTGTTTTGTGGTGGTCCCTCCCCGGCTCCTTCCCTCCGTCGTTGGCTCTCTCGGCTCCCTGTCCTCGCGGCTTCATTCTTCCCTCTCTGCCCTGTTCTTGTCGCTTTTCTTGTCTTTCTCCACCTCGCTCGGTCCAGCTTCCTGCCCCTATTCTTCTTTCCTCCCGCGCTGTCGTGCTGCCTGCCCCAGGTTCTTTGTGCGTTTCCAGCCTGCTCCTCCTCCTTCTTTGTTGGTCTGTGTCCTGCTCTTCCCTCTTTCTGCTGCCTCTCTTCCCCTCTCTCTGCTGCTTCTAGCTCCGCCTCCGTCAGGCTCCCTGGCCGTCCTGTTCCCTGCCTCGTGCCTTCTCACTACGCGCACACACGCCCCCTCCCCGCCCCGTCCAGCCGCATGCCGCTTTTCTCTTCTCTCCTCCTACTGTCCTGTGCCCTGCTCCTCACCTTTGGTGGCCTCCCCCTCTGCCCAGCAGCCCGTCGCTCCAGGAGCCAGGCGACGGACGGTCCGCTCCCTGCCAAACCAGGGCAAGCGCGTGCCGTGGCTTAGCCCCAGCTGGCAACTCTGCACCAGGGAGCTGCTTGCTCACTCCACCCTCAGTGGGCTGGGGGAGAGAGCTGGAAGGGTAAAAGTGAGAAAAATCATGGGTGTTGAATAGGTAAAGCAAAAGCTGTGCGTGGAAGCGAAGCAAGGAATTAAGTCACTCCTCCTTTTCGGCGGGCAGGTGTTGAGCCACCTCTGGGAAAGCAGGGCTCTGTCACGTGTAATGGTTACTTAGGGAGAGAAATGCCGTAGCCCCTAAGGACTCCCCCTTCTTCCCCCAGCTGCTCAGTACATGTACTGAGCATGATGTCAAGTGGCTTTGTGTGATTCTCTCTGCGATTCTGTTTTTTCTCTGCCTCGTTTTTCCCAGCTCCCCGTCCCTCACTTTTAACGCCCGTTGGCCTTCACCAGCTCACTCTTCCTTGGGTCCCATCCGCGTTTCTGAATTCCTCCTGCTTTGCCATGTGGCCCGTGACTTTTTTCTTAATCTCTCTCTGTCTGCCTCAACGCTCCCCCCGCGCTTTTCAATTCGTCTTCTCTGCTCTGTACCCTGCTACTCTTCTTGCCTTTCTGAGTTCTTCTCTGTCCAGCTCCCTTTCCCTAGTCATGAATTCCTGCTCTTCCTGCACCCACCGCTCTTCCCTGTCATCTCCATCTCTCTGCCCAGCTCCCTGTCCCTAGGTTTTGATTCCCGCCTCTGCCCACTCTAGCCTGCCTAGCTTTTTCTCTCGGCCCCTCTCTGTCCGGCTCCCTCCCTCTGTGTTCTAATTCCACGGTCTCTGTCACGTAGACCCGTGCTGTTTGGTTGTCCTCATCTCTCTCTGTCCAGCTCCTTGCTGCTATGTTTTATTTCCTCCCTCTCTCTCTTGGTAGCCCATTGCTGTTGGTTTTCTTACTTGTTTCTTCATTTGTCTCTGTCTGCCTCCCAGTGCCTGATCTTTAATTCCTCCTTCCCTGTAGGCCATTGCTGTTCCTTTTTTCCGTTCTACATTGTGTTCTCTCTGGTCTCCTCTTCTGATTCATCGGTTCCCTCCTCGCTGCCCCGTGGCCCGTCCCCATTTTATTGTTGCCTCTCCCTCTCTCTGGCTTCTTGCCCCTGTTTTTCAAATTCCTCCCTCTCTTCCCTGTTGGCCCTGTGATCTTTAGCCTTTCTCCATCGCTTTCTGCCCCGCTCGCTTCTGTGTCTATTCGTTAATTCTTCCCTCTCTGCCCTGTATCCTGTAGCTTTTCGCCTTTCGCCATCTTGCCGTCTCTGGCTTCCCCATGACCCTATTTTAGGCTTGTTTCTCTCTCCTTTCTCGACGCATTACGATTCCTTATGCTCTCCCTCTCCCTCTGTGCTTTTTTGGTTTTTCTCTGACTCCCTGTCCCTAATTGTTAATTCTCTCCCTTCTCACGCTCTGTACCACGTAGCCCCCTGGTTTGTTTTGTGGTGGTCCCTCCCCGGCTCCTTCCCTCCGTCGTTGGCTCTCTCGGCTCCCTGTCCTCGCGGCTTCATTCTTCCCTCTCTGCCCTGTTCTTGTCGCTTTTCTTGTCTTTCTCCACCTCGCTCGGTCCAGCTTCCTGCCCCTATTCTTCTTTCCTCCCGCGCTGTCGTGCTGCCTGCCCCAGGTTCTTTGTGCGTTTCCAGCCTGCTCCTCCTCCTTCTTTGTTGGTCTGTGTCCTGCTCTTCCCTCTTTCTGCTGCCTCTCTTCCCCTCTCTCTGCTGCTTCTAGCTCCGCCTCCGTCAGGCTCCCTGGCCATCCTGTTCCCTGCCTCGTGCCTTCTCACTACGCGCACACACGCCCCCTCCCCGCCCCGTCCAGCCGCATGCCGCTTTTCTCTTCTCTCCTCCTACTGTCCTGTGCCCTGCTCCTCATCTTTGGTGGCCTCCCCCCGCCCAGCAGCCCGGCGCTCCAGGAGCCAGGCGACCGACGGTCCGCTCCCTGCCAAACCAGGGCAAGCGCGTGCCGTGGCTTAGCCCCAGCTGGCAACTCTGCACCAGGGAGCTGCTTGCTCACTCCACCCTCAGTGGGCTGGGGGAGAGAGCTGGAAGGGTAAAAGTGAGAAAAATCATGGGTGTTGAATAGGTAAAGCAAAAGCTGTGCGTGGAAGCGAAGCAAGGAATTAAGTCACTCCTCCTTTTCGGCGGGCAGGTGTTGAGCCACCTCTGGGAAAGCAGGGCTCTGTCACGTGTAATGGTTACTTAGGGAGAGAAATGCCGTAGCCCCTAAGGACTCCCCCTTCTTCCCCCAGCTGCTCAGTACATGTACTGAGCATGATGTCAAGTGGCTTTGTGTGATTCTCTCTGCGATTCTGTTTTTTTCTCTGCCTCGTTTTTCCCAGCTCCCCGTCCCTCACTTTTAACGCCCGTTAGCCTTCACCAGCTCACTCTTCCTTGGGTCCCATCCGCGTTTCTGAATTCCTCCTGCTTTGCCACGTGGCCCGTGACTTTTTTCTTAATCTCTCTCTGTCTGCCTCAACGCTCCCCCCGCGCTTTTCAATTCGTCTTCTCTGCTCTGTACCCTGCTACTCTTCTTGCCTTTCTGAGTTCTTCTCTGTCCAGCTCCCTTTCCCTAGTCATGAATTCCTGCTCTTCCTGCACCCACCGCTCTTCCCTGTCATCTCCATCTCTCTGCCCAGCTCCCTGTCCCTAGGTTTTAATTCCCGCCTCTGCCCACTCTAGCCTGCCTAGCTTTTTCTCTCGGCCCCTCTCTGTCCGGCTCCCTCCCTCTGTGTTCTAATTCCACGGTCTCTGTCACGTAGACCCGTGCTGTTTGGTTGTCCTCATCTCTCCCTGTCCAGCTCCTTGCTGCTATGTTTTATTTCCTCCCTCTCTCTCTTGGTAGCCCATTGCTGTTGGTTTTCTTACTTGTTTCTTCATTTGTCTCTGTCTGCCTCCCAGTGCCTGATCTTTAATTCCTCCTTCCCTGTAGGCCATTGCTGTTCCTTTTTTCCGTTCTACATTGTGTTCTCTCTGGTCTCCTCTTCCGATTCATCGGTTCCCTCCTCGCTGCCCCGTGGCCCGTCCCCATTTTATTGTTGCCTCTCCCTCTCTCTGGCTTCTTGCCCCTGTTTTTCAAATTCCTCCCTCTCTTCCCTGTTGGCCCTGTGATCTTTAGCCTTTCTCCATCGCTTTCTGCCCCGCTCGCTTCTGTGTCTATTCGTTAATTCTTCCCTCTCTGCCCTGTAACCTGTAGCTTTTCGCCTTTCGCCATCTTGCCGTCTCTGGCTTCCCCATGACCCTATTTTAGGCTTGTTTCTCTCTCCTTTCTCGACGCATTACGATTCCTTATGCTCTCCCTCTCCCTCTGTGCTTTTTTGGTTTTTCTCTGACTCCCTGTCCCTAATTGTTAATTCTCTCCCTTCTCACGCTCTGTACCACGTAGCCCCCTGGTTTGTTTTGTGGTGGTCCCTCCCCGGCTCCTTCCCTCCGTCGTTGGCTCTCTCGGCTCCCTGTCCTCGCGGCTTCATTCTTCCCTCTCTGCCCTGTTCTTGTCGCTTTTCTTGTCTTTCTCCATCTCGCTCGGTCCAGCTTCCTGCCCCTATTCTTCTTTCCTCCCGCGCTGTCGTGCTGCCTGCCCCAGGTTCTTTGTGCGTTTCCAGCCTGCTCCTCCTCCTTCTTTGTTGGTCTGTGTCCTGCTCTTCCCTCTTTCTGCTGCCTCTCTTCCCCTCTCTCTGCTGCTTCTAGCTCCGCCTCCGTCAGGCTCCCTGGCCGTCCTGTTCCCTGCCTCGTGCCTTCTCACTACGCGCACACACGCCCCCTCCCCGCCCCGTCCAGCCGCATGCCGCTTTTCTCTTCTCTCCTCCTACTGTCCTGTGCCCTGCTCCTCATCTTTGGTGGCCTCCCCCCGCCCAGCAGCCCGGCGCTCCAGGAGCCAGGCGACCGACGGTCCGCTCCCTGCCAAACCAGGGCAAGCGCGTGCCGTGGCTTAGCCCCAGCTGGCAACTCTGCACCAGGGAGCTGCTTGCTCACTCCACCCTCAGTGGGCTGGGGGAGAGAGCTGGAAGGGTAAAAGTGAGAAAAATCATGGGTGTTGAATAGGTAAAGCAAAAGCTGTGCGTGGAAGCGAAGCAAGGAATTAAGTCACTCCTCCTTTTCGGCGGGCAGGTGTTGAGCCACCTCTGGGAAAGCAGGGCTCTGTCACGTGTAATGGTTACTTAGGGAGAGAAATGCCGTAGCCCCTAAGGACTCCCCCTTCTTCCCCCAGCTGCTCAGTACATGTACTGAGCATGATGTCAAGTGGCTTTGTGTGATTCTCTCTGCGATTCTGTTTTTTTCTCTGCCTCGTTTTTCCCAGCTCCCCGTCCCTCACTTTTAACGCCCGTTAGCCTTCACCAGCTCACTCTTCCTTGGGTCCCATCCGCGTTTCTGAATTCCTCCTGCTTTGCCACGTGGCCCGTGACTTTTTTCTTAATCTCTCTCTGTCTGCCTCAACGCTCCCCCCGCGCTTTTCAATTCGTCTTCTCTGCTCTGTACCCTGCTACTCTTCTTGCCTTTCTGAGTTCTTCTCTGTCCAGCTCCCTTTCCCTAGTCATGAATTCCTGCTCTTCCTGCACCCACCGCTCTTCCCTGTCATCTCCATCTCTCTGCCCAGCTCCCTGTCCCTAGGTTTTAATTCCCGCCTCTGCCCACTCTAGCCTGCCTAGCTTTTTCTCTCGGCCCCTCTCTGTCCGGCTCCCTCCCTCTGTGTTCTAATTCCACGGTCTCTGTCACGTAGACCCGTGCTGTTTGGTTGTCCTCATCTCTCTCTGTCCAGCTCCTTGCTGCTATGTTTTATTTCCTCCCTCTCTCTCTTGGTAGCCCATTGCTGTTGGTTTTCTTACTTGTTTCTTCATTTGTCTCTGTCTGCCTCCCAGTGCCTGATCTTTAATTCCTCCTTCCCTGTAGGCCATTGCTGTTCCTTTTTTCCGTTCTACATTGTGTTCTCTCTGGTCTCCTCTTCCGATTCATCGGTTCCCTCCTCGCTGCCCCGTGGCCCGTCCCCATTTTATTGTTGCCTCTCCCTCTCTCTGGCTTCTTGCCCCTGTTTTTCAAATTCCTCCCTCTCTTCCCTGTTGGCCCTGTGATCTTTAGCCTTTCTCCATCGCTTTCTGCCCCGCTCGCTTCTGTGTCTATTCGTTAATTCTTCCCTCTCTGCCCTGTATCCTGTAGCTTTTCGCCTTTCGCCATCTTGCCGTCTCTGGCTTCCCCATGACCCTATTTTAGGCTTGTTTCTCTCTCCTTTCTCGACGCATTACGATTCCTTATGCTCTCCCTCTCCCTCTGTGCTTTTTTGGTTTTTCTCTGACTCCCTGTCCCTAATTGTTAATTCTCTCCCTTCTCACGCTCTGTACCACGTAGCCCCCTGGTTTGTTTTGTGGTGGTCCCTCCCCGGCTCCTTCCCTCCGTCGTTGGCTCTCTCGGCTCCCTGTCCTCGCGGCTTCATTCTTCCCTCTCTGCCCTGTTCTTGTCGCTTTTCTTGTCTTTCTCCACCTCGCTCGGTCCAGCTTCCTGCCCCTATTCTTCTTTCCTCCCGCGCTGTCGTGCTGCCTGCCCCAGGTTCTTTGTGCGTTTCCAGCCTGCTCCTCCTCCTTCTTTGTTGGTCTGTGTCCTGCTCTTCCCTCTTTCTGCTGCCTCTCTTCCCCTCTCTCTGCTGCTTCTAGCTCCGCCTCCGTCAGGCTCCCTGGCCGTCCTGTTCCCTGCCTCGTGCCTTCTCACTACGCGCACACACGCCCCCTCCCCGCCCCGTCCAGCCGCATGCCGCTTTTCTCTTCTCTCCTCCTACTGTCCTGTGCCCTGCTCCTCATCTTTGGTGGCCTCCCCCCGCCCAGCAGCCCGGCGCTCCAGGAGCCAGGCGACCGACGGTCCGCTCCCTGCCAAACCAGGGCAAGCGCGTGCCGTGGCTTAGCCCCAGCTGGCAACTCTGCACCAGGGAGCTGCTTGCTCACTCCACCCTCAGTGGGCTGGGGGAGAGAGCTGGAAGGGTAAAAGTGAGAAAAATCATGGGTGTTGAATAGGTAAAGCAAAAGCTGTGCGTGGAAGCGAAGCAAGGAATTAAGTCACTCCTCCTTTTCGGCGGGCAGGTGTTGAGCCACCTCTGGGAAAGCAGGGCTCTGTCACGTGTAATGGTTACTTAGGGAGAGAAATGCCGTAGCCCCTAAGGACTCCCCCTTCTTCCCCCAGCTGCTCAGTACATGTACTGAGCATGATGTCAAGTGGCTTTGTGTGATTCTCTCTGCGATTCTGTTTTTTTCTCTGCCTCGTTTTTCCCAGCTCCCCGTCCCTCACTTTTAACGCCCGTTAGCCTTCACCAGCTCACTCTTCCTTGGGTCCCATCCGCGTTTCTGAATTCCTCCTGCTTTGCCACGTGGCCCGTGACTTTTTTCTTAATCTCTCTCTGTCTGCCTCAACGCTCCCCCCGCGCTTTTCAATTCGTCTTCTCTGCTCTGTACCCTGCTACTCTTCTTGCCTTTCTGAGTTCTTCTCTGTCCAGCTCCCTTTCCCTAGTCATGAATTCCTGCTCTTCCTGCACCCACCGCTCTTCCCTGTCATCTCCATCTCTCTGCCCAGCTCCCTGTCCCTAGGTTTTAATTCCCGCCTCTGCCCACTCTAGCCTGCCTAGCTTTTTCTCTCGGCCCCTCTCTGTCCGGCTCCCTCCCTCTGTGTTCTAATTCCACGGTCTCTGTCACGTAGACCCGTGCTGTTTGGTTGTCCTCATCTCTCTCTGTCCAGCTCCTTGCTGCTATGTTTTATTTCCTCCCTCTCTCTCTTGGTAGCCCATTGCTGTTGGTTTTCTTACTTGTTTCTTCATTTGTCTCTGTCTGCCTCCCAGTGCCTGATCTTTAATTCCTCCTTCCCTGTAGGCCATTGCTGTTCCTTTTTTCCGTTCTACATTGTGTTCTCTCTGGTCTCCTCTTCCGATTCATCGGTTCCCTCCTCGCTGCCCCGTGGCCCGTCCCCATTTTATTGTTGCCTCTCCCTCTCTCTGGCTTCTTGCCCCTGTTTTTCAAATTCCTCCCTCTCTTCCCTGTTGGCCCTGTGATCTTTAGCCTTTCTCCATCGCTTTCTGCCCCGCTCGCTTCTGTGTCTATTCGTTAATTCTTCCCTCTCTGCCCTGTATCCTGTAGCTTTTCGCCTTTCGCCATCTTGCCGTCTCTGGCTTCCCCATGACCCTATTTTAGGCTTGTTTCTCTCTCCTTTCTCGACGCATTACGATTCCTTATGCTCTCCCTCTCCCTCTGTGCTTTTTTGGTTTTTCTCTGACTCCCTGTCCCTAATTGTTAATTCTCTCCCTTCTCACGCTCTGTACCACGTAGCCCCCTGGTTTGTTTTGTGGTGGTCCCTCCCCGGCTCCTTCCCTCCGTCGTTGGCTCTCTCGGCTCCCTGTCCTCGCGGCTTCATTCTTCCCTCTCTGCCCTGTTCTTGTCGCTTTTCTTGTCTTTCTCCACCTCGCTCGGTCCAGCTTCCTGCCCCTATTCTTCTTTCCTCCCGCGCTGTCGTGCTGCCTGCCCCAGGTTCTTTGTGCGTTTCCAGCCTGCTCCTCCTCCTTCTTTGTTGGTCTGTGTCCTGCTCTTCCCTCTTTCTGCTGCCTCTCTTCCCCTCTCTCTGCTGCTTCTAGCTCCGCCTCCGTCAGGCTCCCTGGCCGTCCTGTTCCCTGCCTCGTGCCTTCTCACTACGCGCACACACGCCCCCTCCCCGCCCCGTCCAGCCGCATGCCGCTTTTCTCTTCTCTCCTCCTACTGTCCTGTGCCCTGCTCCTCATCTTTGGTGGCCTCCCCCCGCCCAGCAGCCCGGCGCTCCAGGAGCCAGGCGACCGACGGTCCGCTCCCTGCCAAACCAGGGCAAGCGCGTGCCGTGGCTTAGCCCCAGCTGGCAACTCTGCACCAGGGAGCTGCTTGCTCACTCCACCCTCAGTGGGCTGGGGGAGAGAGCTGGAAGGGTAAAAGTGAGAAAAATCATGGGTGTTGAATAGGTAAAGCAAAAGCTGTGCGTGGAAGCGAAGCAAGGAATTAAGTCACTCCTCCTTTTCGGCGGGCAGGTGTTGAGCCACCTCTGGGAAAGCAGGGCTCTGTCACGTGTAATGGTTACTTAGGGAGAGAAATGCCGTAGCCCCTAAGGACTCCCCCTTCTTCCCCCAGCTGCTCAGTACATGTACTGAGCATGATGTCAAGTGGCTTTGTGTGATTCTCTCTGCGATTCTGTTTTTTTCTCTGCCTCGTTTTTCCCAGCTCCCCGTCCCTCACTTTTAACGCCCGTTAGCCTTCACCAGCTCACTCTTCCTTGGGTCCCATCCGCGTTTCTGAATTCCTCCTGCTTTGCCACGTGGCCCGTGACTTTTTTCTTAATCTCTCTCTGTCTGCCTCAACGCTCCCCCCGCGCTTTTCAATTCGTCTTCTCTGCTCTGTACCCTGCTACTCTTCTTGCCTTTCTGAGTTCTTCTCTGTCCAGCTCCCTTTCCCTAGTCATGAATTCCTGCTCTTCCTGCACCCACCGCTCTTCCCTGTCATCTCCATCTCTCTGCCCAGCTCCCTGTCCCTAGGTTTTAATTCCCGCCTCTGCCCACTCTAGCCTGCCTAGCTTTTTCTCTCGGCCCCTCTCTGTCCGGCTCCCTCCCTCTGTGTTCTAATTCCACGGTCTCTGTCACGTAGACCCGTGCTGTTTGGTTGTCCTCATCTCTCTCTGTCCAGCTCCTTGCTGCTATGTTTTATTTCCTCCCTCTCTCTCTTGGTAGCCCATTGCTGTTGGTTTTCTTACTTGTTTCTTCATTTGTCTCTGTCTGCCTCCCAGTGCCTGATCTTTAATTCCTCCTTCCCTGTAGGCCATTGCTGTTCCTTTTTTCCGTTCTACATTGTGTTCTCTCTGGTCTCCTCTTCCGATTCATCGGTTCCCTCCTCGCTGCCCCGTGGCCCGTCCCCATTTTATTGTTGCCTCTCCCTCTCTCTGGCTTCTTGCCCCTGTTTTTCAAATTCCTCCCTCTCTTCCCTGTTGGCCCTGTGATCTTTAGCCTTTCTCCATCGCTTTCTGCCCCGCTCGCTTCTGTGTCTATTCGTTAATTCTTCCCTCTCTGCCCTGTATCCTGTAGCTTTTCGCCTTTCGCCATCTTGCCGTCTCTGGCTTCCCCATGACCCTATTTTAGGCTTGTTTCTCTCTCCTTTCTCGACGCATTACGATTCCTTATGCTCTCCCTCTCCCTCTGTGCTTTTTTGGTTTTTCTCTGACTCCCTGTCCCTAATTGTTAATTCTCTCCCTTCTCACGCTCTGTACCACGTAGCCCCCTGGTTTGTTTTGTGGTGGTCCCTCCCCGGCTCCTTCCCTCCGTCGTTGGCTCTCTCGGCTCCCTGTCCTCGCGGCTTCATTCTTCCCTCTCTGCCCTGTTCTTGTCGCTTTTCTTGTCTTTCTCCACCTCGCTCGGTCCAGCTTCCTGCCCCTATTCTTCTTTCCTCCCGCGCTGTCGTGCTGCCTGCCCCAGGTTCTTTGTGCGTTTCCAGCCTGCTCCTCCTCCTTCTTTGTTGGTCTGTGTCCTGCTCTTCCCTCTTTCTGCTGCCTCTCTTCCCCTCTCTCTGCTGCTTCTAGCTCCGCCTCCGTCAGGCTCCCTGGCCGTCCTGTTCCCTGCCTCGTGCCTTCTCACTACGCGCACACACGCCCCCTCCCCGCCCCGTCCAGCCGCATGCCGCTTTTCTCTTCTCTCCTCCTACTGTCCTGTGCCCTGCTCCTCACCTTTGGTGGCCTCCCCCTCTGCCCAGCAGCCCGGCGCTCCAGGAGCCAGGCGACCGACGGTCCGCTCCCTGCCAAACCAGGGCAAGCGCGTGCCGTGGCTTAGCCCCAGCTGGCAACTCTGCACCAGGGAGCTGCTTGCTCACTCCACCCTCAGTGGGCTGGGGGAGAGAGCTGGAAGGGTAAAAGTGAGAAAAATCATGGGTGTTGAATAGGTAAAGCAAAAGCTGTGCGTGGAAGCGAAGCAAGGAATTAAGTCACTCCTCCTTTTCGGCGGGCAGGTGTTGAGCCACCTCTGGGAAAGCAGGGCTCTGTCACGTGTAATGGTTACTTAGGGAGAGAAATGCCGTAGCCCCTAAGGACTCCCCCTTCTTCCCCCAGCTGCTCAGTACATGTACTGAGCATGATGTCAAGTGGCTTTGTGTGATTCTCTCTGCGATTCTGTTTTTTTCTCTGCCTCGTTTTTCCCAGCTCCCCGTCCCTCACTTTTAACGCCCGTTAGCCTTCACCAGCTCACTCTTCCTTGGGTCCCATCCGCGTTTCTGAATTCCTCCTGCTTTGCCACGTGGCCCGTGACTTTTTTCTTAATCTCTCTCTGTCTGCCTCAACGCTCCCCCCGCGCTTTTCAATTCGTCTTCTCTGCTCTGTACCCTGCTACTCTTCTTGCCTTTCTGAGTTCTTCTCTGTCCAGCTCCCTTTCCCTAGTCATGAATTCCTGCTCTTCCTGCACCCACCGCTCTTCCCTGTCATCTCCATCTCTCTGCCCAGCTCCCTGTCCCTAGGTTTTAATTCCCGCCTCTGCCCACTCTAGCCTGCCTAGCTTTTTCTCTCGGCCCCTCTCTGTCCGGCTCCCTCCCTCTGTGTTCTAATTCCACGGTCTCTGTCACGTAGACCCGTGCTGTTTGGTTGTCCTCATCTCTCTCTGTCCAGCTCCTTGCTGCTATGTTTTATTTCCTCCCTCTCTCTCTTGGTAGCCCATTGCTGTTGGTTTTCTTACTTGTTTCTTCATTTGTCTCTGTCTGCCTCCCAGTGCCTGATCTTTAATTCCTCCTTCCCTGTAGGCCATTGCTGTTCCTTTTTTCCGTTCTACATTGTGTTCTCTCTGGTCTCCTCTTCCGATTCATCGGTTCCCTCCTCGCTGCCCCGTGGCCCGTCCCCATTTTATTGTTGCCTCTCCCTCTCTCTGGCTTCTTGCCCCTGTTTTTCAAATTCCTCCCTCTCTTCCCTGTTGGCCCTGTGATCTTTAGCCTTTCTCCATCGCTTTCTGCCCCGCTCGCTTCTGTGTCTATTCGTTAATTCTTCCCTCTCTGCCCTGTATCCTGTAGCTTTTCGCCTTTCGCCATCTTGCCGTCTCTGGCTTCCCCATGACCCTATTTTAGGCTTGTTTCTCTCTCCTTTCTCGACGCATTACGATTCCTTATGCTCTCCCTCTCCCTCTGTGCTTTTTTGGTTTTTCTCTGACTCCCTGTCCCTAATTGTTAATTCTCTCCCTTCTCACGCTCTGTACCACGTAGCCCCCTGGTTTGTTTTGTGGTGGTCCCTCCCCGGCTCCTTCCCTCCGTCGTTGGCTCTCTCGGCTCCCTGTCCTCGCGGCTTCATTCTTCCCTCTCTGCCCTGTTCTTGTCGCTTTTCTTGTCTTTCTCCACCTCGCTCGGTCCAGCTTCCTGCCCCTATTCTTCTTTCCTCCCGCGCTGTCGTGCTGCCTGCCCCAGGTTCTTTGTGCGTTTCCAGCCTGCTCCTCCTCCTTCTTTGTTGGTCTGTGTCCTGCTCTTCCCTCTTTCTGCTGCCTCTCTTCCCCTCTCTCTGCTGCTTCTAGCTCCGCCTCCGTCAGGCTCCCTGGCCGTCCTGTTCCCTGCCTCGTGCCTTCTCACTACGCGCACACACGCCCCCTCCCCGCCCCGTCCAGCCGCATGCCGCTTTTCTCTTCTCTCCTCCTACTGTCCTGTGCCCTGCTCCTCACCTTTGGTGGCCTCCCCCTCTGCCCAGCAGCCCGGCGCTCCAGGAGCCAGGCGACCGACGGTCCGCTCCCTGCCAAACCAGGGCAAGCGCGTGCCGTGGCTTAGCCCCAGCTGGCAACTCTGCACCAGGGAGCTGCTTGCTCACTCCACCCTCAGTGGGCTGGGGGAGAGAGCTGGAAGGGTAAAAGTGAGAAAAATCATGGGTGTTGAATAGGTAAAGCAAAAGCTGTGCGTGGAAGCGAAGCAAGGAATTAAGTCACTCCTCCTTTTCGGCGGGCAGGTGTTGAGCCACCTCTGGGAAAGCAGGGCTCTGTCACGTGTAATGGTTACTTAGGGAGAGAAATGCCGTAGCCCCTAAGGACTCCCCCTTCTTCCCCCAGCTGCTCAGTACATGTACTGAGCATGATGTCAAGTGGCTTTGTGTGATTCTCTCTGCGATTCTGTTTTTTTCTCTGCCTCGTTTTTCCCAGCTCCCCGTCCCTCACTTTTAACGCCCGTTAGCCTTCACCAGCTCACTCTTCCTTGGGTCCCATCCGCGTTTCTGAATTCCTCCTGCTTTGCCACGTGGCCCGTGACTTTTTTCTTAATCTCTCTCTGTCTGCCTCAACGCTCCCCCCGCGCTTTTCAATTCGTCTTCTCTGCTCTGTACCCTGCTACTCTTCTTGCCTTTCTGAGTTCTTCTCTGTCCAGCTCCCTTTCCCTAGTCATGAATTCCTGCTCTTCCTGCACCCACCGCTCTTCCCTGTCATCTCCATCTCTCTGCCCAGCTCCCTGTCCCTAGGTTTTAATTCCCGCCTCTGCCCACTCTAGCCTGCCTAGCTTTTTCTCTCGGCCCCTCTCTGTCCGGCTCCCTCCCTCTGTGTTCTAATTCCACGGTCTCTGTCACGTAGACCCATGCTGTTTGGTTGTCCTCATCTCTCCCTGTCCAGCTCCTTGCTGCTATGTTTTATTTCCTCCCTCTCTCTCTTGGTAGCCCATTGCTGTTGGTTTTCTTACTTGTTTCTTCATTTGTCTCTGTCTGCCTCCCAGTGCCTGATCTTTAATTCCTCCTTCCCTGTAGGCCATTGCTGTTCCTTTTTTCCGTTCTACATTGTGTTCTCTCTGGTCTCCTCTTCCGATTCATCGGTTCCCTCCTCGCTGCCCCGTGGCCCGTCCCCATTTTATTGTTGCCTCTCCCTCTCTCTGGCTTCTTGCCCCTGTTTTTCAAATTCCTCCCTCTCTTCCCTGTTGGCCCTGTGATCTTTAGCCTTTCTCCATCGCTTTCTGCCCCGCTCGCTTCTGTGTCTATTCGTTAATTCTTCCCTCTCTGCCCTGTATCCTGTAGCTTTTCGCCTTTCGCCATCTTGCCGTCTCTGGCTTCCCCATGACCCTATTTTAGGCTTGTTTCTCTCTCCTTTCTCGACGCATTACGATTCCTTATGCTCTCCCTCTCCCTCTGTGCTTTTTTGGTTTTTCTCTGACTCCCTGTCCCTAATTGTTAATTCTCTCCCTTCTCACGCTCTGTACCACGTAGCCCCCTGGTTTGTTTTGTGGTGGTCCCTCCCCGGCTCCTTCCCTCCGTCGTTGGCTCTCTCGGCTCCCTGTCCTCGCGGCTTCATTCTTCCCTCTCTGCCCTGTTCTTGTCGCTTTTCTTGTCTTTCTCCACCTCGCTCGGTCCAGCTTCCTGCCCCTATTCTTCTTTCCTCCCGCGCTGTCGTGCTGCCTGCCCCAGGTTCTTTGTGCGTTTCCAGCCTGCTCCTCCTCCTTCTTTGTTGGTCTGTGTCCTGCTCTTCCCTCTTTCTGCTGCCTCTCTTCCCCTCTCTCTGCTGCTTCTAGCTCCGCCTCCGTCAGGCTCCCTGGCCGTCCTGTTCCCTGCCTCGTGCCTTCTCACTACGCGCACACACGCCCCCTCCCCGCCCCGTCCAGCCGCATGCCGCTTTTCTCTTCTCTCCTCCTACTGTCCTGTGCCCTGCTCCTCATCTTTGGTGGCCTCCCCCCGCCCAGCAGCCCAGCGCTCCAGGAGCCAGGCGACCGACGGTCCGCTCCCTGCCAAACCAGGGCAAGCGCGTGCCGTGGCTTAGCCCCAGCTGGCAACTCTGCACCAGGGAGCTGCTTGCTCACTCCACCCTCAGTGGGCTGGGGGAGAGAGCTGGAAGGGTAAAAGTGAGAAAAATCATGGGTGTTGAATAGGTAAAGCAAAAGCTGTGCGTGGAAGCGAAGCAAGGAATTAAGTCACTCCTCCTTTTCGGCGGGCAGGTGTTGAGCCACCTCTGGGAAAGCAGGGCTCTGTCACGTGTAATGGTTACTTAGGGAGAGAAATGCCGTAGCCCCTAAGGACTCCCCCTTCTTCCCCCAGCTGCTCAGTACATGTACTGAGCATGATGTCAAGTGGCTTTGTGTGATTCTCTCTGCGATTCTGTTTTTTTCTCTGCCTCGTTTTTCCCAGCTCCCCGTCCCTCACTTTTAACGCCCGTTAGCCTTCACCAGCTCACTCTTCCTTGGGTCCCATCCGCGTTTCTGAATTCCTCCTGCTTTGCCACGTGGCCCGTGACTTTTTTCTTAATCTCTCTCTGTCTGCCTCAACGCTCCCCCCGCGCTTTTCAATTCGTCTTCTCTGCTCTGTACCCTGCTACTCTTCTTGCCTTTCTGAGTTCTTCTCTGTCCAGCTCCCTTTCCCTAGTCATGAATTCCTGCTCTTCCTGCACCCACCGCTCTTCCCTGTCATCTCCATCTCTCTGCCCAGCTCCCTGTCCCTAGGTTTTAATTCCCGCCTCTGCCCACTCTAGCCTGCCTAGCTTTTTCTCTCGGCCCCTCTCTGTCCGGCTCCCTCCCTCTGTGTTCTAATTCCACGGTCTCTGTCACGTAGACCCGTGCTGTTTGGTTGTCCTCATCTCTCCCTGTCCAGCTCCTTGCTGCTATGTTTTATTTCCTCCCTCTCTCTCTTGGTAGCCCATTGCTGTTGGTTTTCTTACTTGTTTCTTCATTTGTCTCTGTCTGCCTCCCAGTGCCTGATCTTTAATTCTTCCTTCCCTGTAGGCCATTGCTGTTCCTTTTTTCCGTTCTACATTGTGTTCTCTCTGGTCTCCTCTTCTGATTCATCGGTTCCCTCCTCGCTGCCCCGTGGCCCGTCCCCATTTTATTGTTGCCTCTCCCTCTCTCTGGCTTCTTGCCCCTGTTTTTCAAATTCCTCCCTCTCTTCCCTGTTGGCCCTGTGATCTTTAGCCTTTCTCCATCGCTTTCTGCCCCGCTCGCTTCTGTGTCTATTCGTTAATTCTTCCCTCTCTGCCCTGTAACCTGTAGCTTTTCGCCTTTCGCCATCTTGCCGTCTCTGGCTTCCCCATGACCCTATTTTAGGCTTGTTTCTCTCTCCTTTCTCGACGCATTACGATTCCTTATGCTCTCCCTCTCCCTCTGTGCTTTTTTGGTTTTTCTCTGACTCCCTGTCCCTAATTGTTAATTCTCTCCCTTCTCACGCTCTGTACCACGTAGCCCCCTGGTTTGTTTTGTGGTGGTCCCTCCCCGGCTCCTTCCCTCCGTCGTTGGCTCTCTCGGCTCCCTGTCCTCGTGGCTTCATTCTTCCCTCTCTGCCCTGTTCTTGTCGCTTTTCTTGTCTTTCTCCACCTCGCTCGGTCCAGCTTCCTGCCCCTATTCTTCTTTCCTCCCGCGCTGTCGTGCTGCCTGCCCCAGGTTCTTTGTGCGTTTCCAGCCTGCTCCTCCTCCTTCTTTGTTGGTCTGTGTCCTGCTCTTCCCTCTTTCTGCTGCCTCTCTTCCCCTCTCTCTGCTGCTTCTAGCTCCGCCTCCGTCAGGCTCCCTGGCCGTCCTGTTCCCTGCCTCGTGCCTTCTCACTACGCGCACACACGCCCCCTCCCCGCCCCGTCCAGCCGCATGCCGCTTTTCTCTTCTCTCCTCCTACTGTCCTGTGCCCTGCTCCTCATCTTTGGTGGCCTCCCCCCGCCCAGCAGCCCGGCGCTCCAGGAGCCAGGCGACCGACGGTCCGCTCCCTGCCAAACCAGGGCAAGCGCGTGCCGTGGCTTAGCCCCAGCTGGCAACTCTGCACCAGGGAGCTGCTTGCTCACTCCACCCTCAGTGGGCTGGGGGAGAGAGCTGGAAGGGTAAAAGTGAGAAAAATCATGGGTGTTGAATAGGTAAAGCAAAAGCTGTGCGTGGAAGCGAAGCAAGGAATTAAGTCACTCCTCCTTTTCGGCGGGCAGGTGTTGAGCCACCTCTGGGAAAGCAGGGCTCTGTCACGTGTAATGGTTACTTAGGGAGAGAAATGCCGTAGCCCCTAAGGACTCCCCCTTCTTCCCCCAGCTGCTCAGTACATGTACTGAGCATGATGTCAAGTGGCTTTGTGTGATTCTCTCTGCGATTCTGTTTTTTTCTCTGCCTCGTTTTTCCCAGCTCCCCGTCCCTCACTTTTAACGCCCGTTAGCCTTCACCAGCTCACTCTTCCTTGGGTCCCATCCGCGTTTCTGAATTCCTCCTGCTTTGCCACGTGGCCCGTGACTTTTTTCTTAATCTCTCTCTGTCTGCCTCAACGCTCCCCCCGCGCTTTTCAATTCGTCTTCTCTGCTCTGTACCCTGCTACTCTTCTTGCCTTTCTGAGTTCTTCTCTGTCCAGCTCCCTTTCCCTAGTCATGAATTCCTGCTCTTCCTGCACCCACCGCTCTTCCCTGTCATCTCCATCTCTCTGCCCAGCTCCCTGTCCCTAGGTTTTAATTCCCGCCTCTGCCCACTCTAGCCTGCCTAGCTTTTTCTCTCGGCCCCTCTCTGTCCGGCTCCCTCCCTCTGTGTTCTAATTCCACGGTCTCTGTCACGTAGACCCGTGCTGTTTGGTTGTCCTCATCTCTCCCTGTCCAGCTCCTTGCTGCTATGTTTTATTTCCTCCCTCTCTCTCTTGGTAGCCCATTGCTGTTGGTTTTCTTACTTGTTTCTTCATTTGTCTCTGTCTGCCTCCCAGTGCCTGATCTTTAATTCCTCCTTCCCTGTAGGCCATTGCTGTTCCTTTTTTCCGTTCTACATTGTGTTCTCTCTGGTCTCCTCTTCCGATTCATCGGTTCCCTCCTCGCTGCCCCGTGGCCCGTCCCCATTTTATTGTTGCCTCTCCCTCTCTCTGGCTTCTTGCCCCTGTTTTTCAAATTCCTCCCTCTCTTCCCTGTTGGCCCTGTGATCTTTAGCCTTTCTCCATCGCTTTCTGCCCCGCTCGCTTCTGTGTCTATTCGTTAATTCTTCCCTCTCTGCCCTGTATCCTGTAGCTTTTCGCCTTTCGCCATCTTGCCGTCTCTGGCTTCCCCATGACCCTATTTTAGGCTTGTTTCTCTCTCCTTTCTCGACGCATTACGATTCCTTATGCTCTCCCTCTCCCTCTGTGCTTTTTTGGTTTTTCTCTGACTCCCTGTCCCTAATTGTTAATTCTCTCCCTTCTCACGCTCTGTACCACGTAGCCCCCTGGTTTGTTTTGTGGTGGTCCCTCCCCGGCTCCTTCCCTCCGTCGTTGGCTCTCTCGGCTCCCTGTCCTCGCGGCTTCATTCTTCCCTCTCTGCCCTGTTCTTGTCGCTTTTCTTGTCTTTCTCCACCTCGCTCGGTCCAGCTTCCTGCCCCTATTCTTCTTTCCTCCCGCGCTGTCGTGCTGCCTGCCCCAGGTTCTTTGTGCGTTTCCAGCCTGCTCCTCCTCCTTCTTTGTTGGTCTGTGTCCTGCTCTTCCCTCTTTCTGCTGCCTCTCTTCCCCTCTCTCTGCTGCTTCTAGCTCCGCCTCCGTCAGGCTCCCTGGCCGTCCTGTTCCCTGCCTCGTGCCTTCTCACTACGCGCACACACGCCCCCTCCCCGCCCCGTCCAGCCGCATGCCGCTTTTCTCTTCTCTCCTCCTACTGTCCTGTGCCCTGCTCCTCACCTTTGGTGGCCTCCCCCTCTGCCCAGCAGCCCGGCGCTCCAGGAGCCAGGCGACCGACGGTCCGCTCCCTGCCAAACCAGGGCAAGCGCGTGCCGTGGCTTAGCCCCAGCTGGCAACTCTGCACCAGGGAGCTGCTTGCTCACTCCACCCTCAGTGGGCTGGGGGAGAGAGCTGGAAGGGTAAAAGTGAGAAAAATCATGGGTGTTGAATAGGTAAAACAAAAGCTGTGCGTGGAAGCGAAGCAAGGAATTAAGTCACTCCTCCTTTTCGGCGGGCAGGTGTTGAGCCACCTCTGGGAAAGCAGGGCTCTGTCACGTGTAATGGTTACTTAGGGAGAGAAATGCCGTAGCCCCTAAGGACTCCCCCTTCTTCCCCCAGCTGCTCAGTACATGTACTGAGCATGATGTCAAGTGGCTTTGTGTGATTCTCTCTGCGATTCTGTTTTTTTCTCTGCCTCGTTTTTCCCAGCTCCCCGTCCCTCACTTTTAACGCCCGTTAGCCTTCACCAGCTCACTCTTCCTTGGGTCCCATCCGCGTTTCTGAATTCCTCCTGCTTTGCCACGTGGCCCGTGACTTTTTTCTTAATCTCTCTCTGTCTGCCTCAACGCTCCCCCCGCGCTTTTCAATTCGTCTTCTCTGCTCTGTACCCTGCTACTCTTCTTGCCTTTCTGAGTTCTTCTCTGTCCAGCTCCCTTTCCCTAGTCATGAATTCCTGCTCTTCCTGCACCCACCGCTCTTCCCTGTCATCTCCATCTCTCTGCCCAGCTCCCTGTCCCTAGGTTTTAATTCCCGCCTCTGCCCACTCTAGCCTGCCTAGCTTTTTCTCTCGGCCCCTCTCTGTCCGGCTCCCTCCCTCTGTGTTCTAATTCCACGGTCTCTGTCACGTAGACCCGTGCTGTTTGGTTGTCCTCATCTCTCCCTGTCCAGCTCCTTGCTGCTATGTTTTATTTCCTCCCTCTCTCTCTTGGTAGCCCATTGCTGTTGGTTTTCTTACTTGTTTCTTCATTTGTCTCTGTCTGCCTCCCAGTGCCTGATCTTTAATTCCTCCTTCCCTGTAGGCCATTGCTGTTCCTTTTTTCCGTTCTACATTGTGTTCTCTCTGGTCTCCTCTTCCGATTCATCGGTTCCCTCCTCGCTGCCCCGTGGCCCGTCCCCATTTTATTGTTGCCTCTCCCTCTCTCTGGCTTCTTGCCCCTGTTTTTCAAATTCCTCCCTCTCTTCCCTGTTGGCCCTGTGATCTTTAGCCTTTCTCCATCGCTTTCTGCCCCGCTCGCTTCTGTGTCTATTCGTTAATTCTTCCCTCTCTGCCCTGTATCCTGTAGCTTTTCGCCTTTCGCCATCTTGCCGTCTCTGGCTTCCCCATGACCCTATTTTAGGCTTGTTTCTCTCTCCTTTCTCGACGCATTACGATTCCTTATGCTCTCCCTCTCCCTCTGTGCTTTTTTGGTTTTTCTCTGACTCCCTGTCCCTAATTGTTAATTCTCTCCCTTCTCACGCTCTGTACCACGTAGCCCCCTGGTTTGTTTTGTGGTGGTCCCTCCCCGGCTCCTTCCCTCCGTCGTTGGCTCTCTCGGCTCCCTGTCCTCGCGGCTTCATTCTTCCCTCTCTGCCCTGTTCTTGTCGCTTTTCTTGTCTTTCTCCACCTCGCTCGGTCCAGCTTCCTGCCCCTATTCTTCTTTCCTCCCGCGCTGTCGTGCTGCCTGCCCCAGGTTCTTTGTGCGTTTCCAGCCTGCTCCTCCTCCTTCTTTGTTGGTCTGTGTCCTGCTCTTCCCTCTTTCTGCTGCCTCTCTTCCCCTCTCTCTGCTGCTTCTAGCTCCGCCTCCGTCAGGCTCCCTGGCCGTCCTGTTCCCTGCCTCGTGCCTTCTCACTACGCGCACACACGCCCCCTCCCCGCCCCGTCCAGCCGCATGCCGCTTTTCTCTTCTCTCCTCCTACTGTCCTGTGCCCTGCTCCTCACCTTTGGTGGCCTCCCCCCGCCCAGCAGCCCGGCGCTCCAGGAGCCAGGCGACCGACGGTCCGCTCCCTGCCAAACCAGGGCAAGCGCGTGCCGTGGCTTAGCCCCAGCTGGCAACTCTGCACCAGGGAGCTGCTTGCTCACTCCACCCTCAGTGGGCTGGGGGAGAGAGCTGGAAGGGTAAAAGTGAGAAAAATCATGGGTGTTGAATAGGTAAAGCAAAAGCTGTGCGTGGAAGCGAAGCAAGGAATTAAGTCACTCCTCCTTTTCGGCGGCCAGGTGTTGAGCCACCTCTGGGAAAGCAGGGCTCTGTCACGTGTAATGGTTACTTAGGGAGAGAAATGCCGTAGCCCCTAAGGACTCCCCCTTCTTCCCCCAGCTGCTCAGTACATGTACTGAGCATGATGTCAAATGGCTTTGTGTGATTCTCTCTGCGATACTGTTTTTTCTCTGCCTCGTTTTTCCCAGCTCCCCGTCCCTCACTTTTAACGCCCGTTGGCCTTCACCAGCTCACTCTTCCTTGGGTCCCATCCGCGTTTCTGAATTCCTCCTGCTTTGCCACGTGGCCCGTGACTTTTTTCTTAATCTCTCTCTGTCTGCCTCAACGCTCCCCCCGCGCTTTTCAATTCGTCTTCTCTGCTCTGTACCCTGCTACTCTTCTTGCCTTTCTGAGTTCTTCTCTGTCCAGCTCCCTTTCCCTAGTCATGAATTCCTGCTCTTCCTGCACCCACCGCTCTTCCCTGTCATCTCCATCTCTCTGCCCAGCTCCCTGTCCCTAGGTTTTAATTCCCGCCTCTGCCCACTCTAGCCTGCCTAGCTTTTTCTCTCGGCCCCTCTCTGTCCGGCTCCCTCCCTCTGTGTTCTAATTCCACGGTCTCTGTCACGTAGACCCGTGCTGTTTGGTTGTCCTCATCTCTCCCTGTCCAGCTCCTTGCTGCTATGTTTTATTTCCTCCCTCTCTCTCTTGGTAGCCCATTGCTGTTGGTTTTCTTACTTGTTTCTTCATTTGTCTCTGTCTGCCTCCCAGTGCCTGATCTTTAATTCCTCCTTCCCTGTAGGCCATTGCTGTTCCTTTTTTCCGTTCTACATTGTGTTCTCTCTGGTCTCCTCTTCTGATTCATCGGTTCCCTCCTCGCTGCCCCGTGGCCCGTCCCCATTTTATTGTTGCCTCTCCCTCTCTCTGGCTTCTTGCCCCTGTTTTTCAAATTCCTCCCTCTCTTCCCTGTTGGCCCTGTGATCTTTAGCCTTTCTCCATCGCTTTCTGCCCCGCTCGCTTCTGTGTCTATTCGTTAATTCTTCCCTCTCTGCCCTGTAACCTGTAGCTTTTCGCCTTTCGCCATCTTGCCGTCTCTGGCTTCCCCATGACCCTATTTTAGGCTTGTTTCTCTCTCCTTTCTCGACGCATTACGATTCCTTATGCTCTCCCTCTCCCTCTGTGCTTTTTTGGTTTTTCTCTGACTCCCTGTCCCTAATTGTTAATTCTCTCCCTTCTCACGCTCTGTACCACGTAGCCCCCTGGTTTGTTTTGTGGTGGTCCCTCCCCGGCTCCTTCCCTCCGTCGTTGGCTCTCTCGGCTCCCTGTCCTCGCGGCTTCATTCTTCCCTCTCTGCCCTGTTCTTGTCGCTTTTCTTGTCTTTCTCCACCTCGCTCGGTCCAGCTTCCTGCCCCTATTCTTCTTTCCTCCCGCGCTGTCGTGCTGCCTGCCCCAGGTTCTTTGTGCGTTTCCAGCCTGCTCCTCCTCCTTCTTTGTTGGTCTGTGTCCTGCTCTTCCCTCTTTCTGCTGCCTCTCTTCCCCTCTCTCTGCTGCTTCTAGCTCCGCCTCCGTCAGGCTCCCTGGCCGTCCTGTTCCCTGCCTCGTGCCTTCTCACTACGCGCACACACGCCCCCTCCCCGCCCCGTCCAGCCGCATGCCGCTTTTCTCTTCTCTCCTCCTACTGTCCTGTGCCCTGCTCCTCATCTTTGGTGGCCTCCCCCCGCCCAGCAGCCCGGCGCTCCAGGAGCCAGGCGACCGACGGTCCGCTCCCTGCCAAACCAGGGCAAGCGCGTGCCGTGGCTTAGCCCCAGCTGGCAACTCTGCACCAGGGAGCTGCTTGCTCACTCCACCCTCAGTGGGCTGGGGGAGAGAGCTGGAAGGGTAAAAGTGAGAAAAATCATGGGTGTTGAATAGGTAAAGCAAAAGCTGTGCGTGGAAGCGAAGCAAGGAATTAAGTCACTCCTCCTTTTCGGCGGGCAGGTGTTGAGCCACCTCTGGGAAAGCAGGGCTCTGTCACGTGTAATGGTTACTTAGGGAGAGAAATGCCGTAGCCCCTAAGGACTCCCCCTTCTTCCCCCAGCTGCTCAGTACATGTACTGAGCATGATGTCAAGTGGCTTTGTGTGATTCTCTCTGCGATTCTGTTTTTTTCTCTGCCTCGTTTTTCCCAGCTCCCCGTCCCTCACTTTTAACGCCCGTTGGCCTTCACCAGCTCACTCTTCCTTGGGTCCCATCCGCGTTTCTGAATTCCTCCTGCTTTGCCACGTGGCCCGTGACTTTTTTCTTAATCTCTCTCTGTCTGCCTCAACGCTCCCCCCGCGCTTTTCAATTCGTCTTCTCTGCTCTGTACCCTGCTACTCTTCTTGCCTTTCTGAGTTCTTCTCTGTCCAGCTCCCTTTCCCTAGTCATGAATTCCTGCTCTTCCTGCACCCACCGCTCTTCCCTGTCATCTCCATCTCTCTGCCCAGCTCCCTGTCCCTAGGTTTTAATTCCCGCCTCTGCCCACTCTAGCCTGCCTAGCTTTTTCTCTCGGCCCCTCTCTGTCCGGCTCCCTCCCTCTGTGTTCTAATTCCACGGTCTCTGTCACGTAGACCCGTGCTGTTTGGTTGTCCTCATCTCTCCCTGTCCAGCTCCTTGCTGCTATGTTTTATTTCCTCCCTCTCTCTCTTGGTAGCCCATTGCTGTTGGTTTTCTTACTTGTTTCTTCATTTGTCTCTGTCTGCCTCCCAGTGCCTGATCTTTAATTCCTCCTTCCCTGTAGGCCATTGCTGTTCCTTTTTTCCGTTCTACATTGTGTTCTCTCTGGTCTCCTCTTCTGATTCATCGGTTCCCTCCTCGCTGCCCCGTGGCCCGTCCCCATTTTATTGTTGCCTCTCCCTCTCTCTGGCTTCTTGCCCCTGTTTTTCAAATTCCTCCCTCTCTTCCCTGTTGGCCCTGTGATCTTTAGCCTTTCTCCATCGCTTTCTGCCCCGCTCGCTTCTGTGTCTATTCGTTAATTCTTCCCTCTCTGCCCTGTATCCTGTAGCTTTTCGCCTTTCGCCATCTTGCCGTCTCTGGCTTCCCCATGACCCTATTTTAGGCTTGTTTCTCTCTCCTTTCTCGACGCATTACGATTCCTTATGCTCTCCCTCTCCCTCTGTGCTTTTTTGGTTTTTCTCTGACTCCCTGTCCCTAATTGTTAATTCTCTCCCTTCTCACGCTCTGTACCACGTAGCCCCCTGGTTTGTTTTGTGGTGGTCCCTCCCCGGCTCCTTCCCTCCGTCGTTGGCTCTCTCGGCTCCCTGTCCTCGCGGCTTCATTCTTCCCTCTCTGCCCTGTTCTTGTCGCTTTTCTTGTCTTTCTCCACCTCGCTCGGTCCAGCTTCCTGCCCCTATTCTTCTTTCCTCCCGCGCTGTCGTGCTGCCTGCCCCAGGTTCTTTGTGCGTTTCCAGCCTGCTCCTCCTCCTTCTTTGTTGGTCTGTGTCCTGCTCTTCCCTCTTTCTGCTGCCTCTCTTCCCCTCTCTCTGCTGCTTCTAGCTCCGCCTCCGTCAGGCTCCCTGGCCGTCCTGTTCCCTGCCTCGTGCCTTCTCACTACGCGCACACACGCCCCCTCCCCGCCCCGTCCAGCCGCATGCCGCTTTTCTCTTCTCTCCTCCTACTGTCCTGTGCCCTGCTCCTCACCTTTGGTGGCCTCCCCCTCTGCCCAGCAGCCCGGCGCTCCAGGAGCCAGGCGACCGACGGTCCGCTCCCTGCCAAACCAGGGCAAGCGCGTGCCGTGGCTTAGCCCCAGCTGGCAACTCTGCACCAGGGAGCTGCTTGCTCACTCCACCCTCAGTGGGCTGGGGGAGAGAGCTGGAAGGGTAAAAGTGAGAAAAATCATGGGTGTTGAATAGGTAAAACAAAAGCTGTGCGTGGAAGCGAAGCAAGGAATTAAGTCACTCCTCCTTTTCGGCGGGCAGGTGTTGAGCCACCTCTGGGAAAGCAGGGCTCTGTCACGTGTAATGGTTACTTAGGGAGAGAAATGCCGTAGCCCCTAAGGACTCCCCCTTCTTCCCCCAGCTGCTCAGTACATGTACTGAGCATGATGTCAAGTGGCTTTGTGTGATTCTCTCTGCGATTCTGTTTTTTTCTCTGCCTCGTTTTTCCCAGCTCCCCGTCCCTCACTTTTAACGCCCGTTAGCCTTCACCAGCTCACTCTTCCTTGGGTCCCATCCGCGTTTCTGAATTCCTCCTGCTTTGCCACGTGGCCCGTGACTTTTTTCTTAATCTCTCTCTGTCTGCCTCAACGCTCCCCCCGCGCTTTTCAATTCGTCTTCTCTGCTCTGTACCCTGCTACTCTTCTTGCCTTTCTGAGTTCTTCTCTGTCCAGCTCCCTTTCCCTAGTCATGAATTCCTGCTCTTCCTGCACCCACCGCTCTTCCCTGTCATCTCCATCTCTCTGCCCAGCTCCCTGTCCCTAGGTTTTAATTCCCGCCTCTGCCCACTCTAGCCTGCCTAGCTTTTTCTCTCGGCCCCTCTCTGTCCGGCTCCCTCCCTCTGTGTTCTAATTCCACGGTCTCTGTCACGTAGACCCGTGCTGTTTGGTTGTCCTCATCTCTCCCTGTCCAGCTCCTTGCTGCTATGTTTTATTTCCTCCCTCTCTCTCTTGGTAGCCCATTGCTGTTGGTTTTCTTACTTGTTTCTTCATTTGTCTCTGTCTGCCTCCCAGTGCCTGATCTTTAATTCCTCCTTCCCTGTAGGCCATTGCTGTTCCTTTTTTCCGTTCTACATTGTGTTCTCTCTGGTCTCCTCTTCTGATTCATCGGTTCCCTCCTCGCTGCCCCGTGGCCCGTCCCCATTTTATTGTTGCCTCTCCCTCTCTCTGGCTTCTTGCCCCTGTTTTTCAAATTCCTCCCTCTCTTCCCTGTTGGCCCTGTGATCTTTAGCCTTTCTCCATCGCTTTCTGCCCCGCTCGCTTCTGTGTCTATTCGTTAATTCTTCCCTCTCTGCCCTGTATCCTGTAGCTTTTCGCCTTTCGCCATCTTGCCGTCTCTGGCTTCCCCATGACCCTATTTTAGGCTTGTTTCTCTCTCCTTTCTCGACGCATTACGATTCCTTATGCTCTCCCTCTCCCTCTGTGCTTTTTTGGTTTTTCTCTGACTCCCTGTCCCTAATTGTTAATTCTCTCCCTTCTCACGCTCTGTACCACGTAGCCCCCTGGTTTGTTTTGTGGTGGTCCCTCCCCGGCTCCTTCCCTCCGTCGTTGGCTCTCTCGGCTCCCTGTCCTCGCGGCTTCATTCTTCCCTCTCTGCCCTGTTCTTGTCGCTTTTCTTGTCTTTCTCCACCTCGCTCGGTCCAGCTTCCTGCCCCTATTCTTCTTTCCTCCCGCGCTGTCGTGCTGCCTGCCCCAGGTTCTTTGTGCGTTTCCAGCCTGCTCCTCCTCCTTCTTTGTTGGTCTGTGTCCTGCTCTTCCCTCTTTCTGCTGCCTCTCTTCCCCTCTCTCTGCTGCTTCTAGCTCCGCCTCCGTCAGGCTCCCTGGCCGTCCTGTTCCCTGCCTCGTGCCTTCTCACTACGCGCACACACGCCCCCTCCCCGCCCCGTCCAGCCGCATGCCGCTTTTCTCTTCTCTCCTCCTACTGTCCTGTGCCCTGCTCCTCATCTTTGGTGGCCTCCCCCCGCCCAGCAGCCCGGCGCTCCAGGAGCCAGGCGACCGACGGTCCGCTCCCTGCCAAACCAGGGCAAGCGCGTGCCGTGGCTTAGCCCCAGCTGGCAACTCTGCACCAGGGAGCTGCTTGCTCACTCCACCCTCAGTGGGCTGGGGGAGAGAGCTGGAAGGGTAAAAGTGAGAAAAATCATGGGTGTTGAATAGGTAAAGCAAAAGCTGTGCGTGGAAGCGAAGCAAGGAATTAAGTCACTCCTCCTTTTCGGCGGGCAGGTGTTGAGCCACCTCTGGGAAAGCAGGGCTCTGTCACGTGTAATGGTTACTTAGGGAGAGAAATGCCGTAGCCCCTAAGGACTCCCCCTTCTTCCCCCAGCTGCTCAGTACATGTACTGAGCATGATGTCAAGTGGCTTTGTGTGATTCTCTCTGCGATTCTGTTTTTTTCTCTGCCTCGTTTTTCCCAGCTCCCCGTCCCTCACTTTTAACGCCCGTTGGCCTTCACCAGCTCACTCTTCCTTGGGTCCCATCCGCGTTTCTGAATTCCTCCTGCTTTGCCACGTGGCCCGTGACTTTTTTCTTAATCTCTCTCTGTCTGCCTCAACGCTCCCCCCGCGCTTTTCAATTCGTCTTCTCTGCTCTGTACCCTGCTACTCTTCTTGCCTTTCTGAGTTCTTCTCTGTCCAGCTCCCTTTCCCTAGTCATGAATTCCTGCTCTTCCTGCACCCACCGCTCTTCCCTGTCATCTCCATCTCTCTGCCCAGCTCCCTGTCCCTAGGTTTTAATTCCCGCCTCTGCCCACTCTAGCCTGCCTAGCTTTTTCTCTCGGCCCCTCTCTGTCCGGCTCCCTCCCTCTGTGTTCTAATTCCACGGTCTCTGTCACGTAGACCCGTGCTGTTTGGTTGTCCTCATCTCTCCCTGTCCAGCTCCTTGCTGCTATGTTTTATTTCCTCCCTCTCTCTCTTGGTAGCCCATTGCTGTTGGTTTTCTTACTTGTTTCTTCATTCGTCTCTGTCTGCCTCCCAGTTCCTGATCTTTAATTCCTCCTTCCCTGTAGGCCATTGCTGTTCCTTTTTTCCGTTCTACATTGTGTTCTCTCTGGTCTCCTCTTCCGATTCATCGGTTCCCTCCTCGCTGCCCCGTGGCCCGTCCCCATTTTATTGTTGCCTCTCCCTCTCTCTGGCTTCTTGCCCCTGTTTTTCAAATTCCTCCCTCTCTTCCCTGTTGGCCCTGTGATCTTTAGCCTTTCTCCATCGCTTTCTGCCCCGCTCGCTTCTGTGTCTATTCGTTAATTCTTCCCTCTCTGCCCTGTATCCTGTAGCTTTTCGCCTTTCGCCATCTTGCCGTCTCTGGCTTCCCCATGACCCTATTTTAGGCTTGTTTCTCTCTCCTTTCTCGACGCATTACGATTCCTTATGCTCTCCCTCTCCCTCTGTGGTTTTTTGGTTTTTCTCTGACTCCCTGTCCCTAATTGTTAATTCTCTCCCTTCTCACGCTCTGTACCACGTAGCCCCCTGGTTTGTTTTGTGGTGGTCCCTCCCCGGCTCCTTCCCTCCGTCGTTGGCTCTCTCGGCTCCCTGTCCTCGCGGCTTCATTCTTCCCTCTCTGCCCTGTTCTTGTCGCTTTTCTTGTCTTTCTCCACCTCGCTCGGTCCAGCTTCCTGCCCCTATTCTTCTTTCCTCCCGCGCTGTCGTGCTGCCTGCCCCAGGTTCTTTGTGCGTTTCCAGCCTGCTCCTCCTCCTTCTTTGTTGGTCTGTGTCCTGCTCTTCCCTCTTTCTGCTGCCTCTCTTCCCCTCTCTCTGCTGCTTCTAGCTCCGCCTCCGTCAGGCTCCCTGGCCGTCCTGTTCCCTGCCTCGTGCCTTCTCACTACGCGCACACACGCCCCCTCCCCGCCCCGTCCAGCCGCATGCCGCTTTTCTCTTCTCTCCTCCTACTGTCCTGTGCCCTGCTCCTCATCTTTGGTGGCCTCCCCCCGCCCAGCAGCCCGGCGCTCCAGGAGCCAGGCGACCGACGGTCCGCTCCCTGCCAAACCAGGGCAAGCGCGTGCCGTGGCTTAGCCCCAGCTGGCAACTCTGCACCAGGGAGCTGCTTGCTCACTCCACCCTCAGTGGGCTGGGGGAGAGAGCTGGAAGGGTAAAAGTGAGAAAAATCATGGGTGTTGAATAGGTAAAGCAAAAGCTGTGCGTGGAAGCGAAGCAAGGAATTAAGTCACTCCTCCTTTTCGGCGGGCAGGTGTTGAGCCACCTCTGGGAAAGCAGGGCTCTGTCACGTGTAATGGTTACTTAGGGAGAGAAATGCCGTAGCCCCTAAGGACTCCCCCTTCTTCCCCCAGCTGCTCAGTACATGTACTGAGCATGATGTCAAGTGGCTTTGTGTGATTCTCTCTGCGATTCTGTTTTTTTCTCTGCCTCGTTTTTCCCAGCTCCCCGTCCCTCACTTTTAACGCCCGTTGGCCTTCACCAGCTCACTCTTCCTTGGGTCCCATCCGCGTTTCTGAATTCCTCCTGCTTTGCCACGTGGCCCGTGACTTTTTTCTTAATCTCTCTCTGTCTGCCTCAACGCTCCCCCCGCGCTTTTCAATTCGTCTTCTCTGCTCTGTACCCTGCTACTCTTCTTGCCTTTCTGAGTTCTTCTCTGTCCAGCTCCCTTTCCCTAGTCATGAATTCCTGCTCTTCCTGCACCCACCGCTCTTCCCTGTCATCTCCATCTCTCTGCCCAGCTCCCTGTCCCTAGGTTTTAATTCCCGCCTCTGCCCACTCTAGCCTGCCTAGCTTTTTCTCTCGGCCCCTCTCTGTCCGGCTCCCTCCCTCTGTGTTCTAATTCCACGGTCTCTGTCACGTAGACCCGTGCTGTTTGGTTGTCCTCATCTCTCCCTGTCCAGCTCCTTGCTGCTATGTTTTATTTCCTCCCTCTCTCTCTTGGTAGCCCATTGCTGTTGGTTTTCTTACTTGTTTCTTCATTCGTCTCTGTCTGCCTCCCAGTTCCTGATCTTTAATTCCTCCTTCCCTGTAGGCCATTGCTGTTCCTTTTTTCCGTTCTACATTGTGTTCTCTCTGGTCTCCTCTTCCGATTCATCGGTTCCCTCCTCGCTGCCCCGTGGCCCGTCCCCATTTTATTGTTGCCTCTCCCTCTCTCTGGCTTCTTGCCCCTGTTTTTCAAATTCCTCCCTCTCTTCCCTGTTGGCCCTGTGATCTTTAGCCTTTCTCCATCGCTTTCTGCCCCGCTCGCTTCTGTGTCTATTCGTTAATTCTTCCCTCTCTGCCCTGTATCCTGTAGCTTTTCGCCTTTCGCCATCTTGCCGTCTCTGGCTTCCCCATGACCCTATTTTAGGCTTGTTTCTCTCTCCTTTCTCGACGCATTACGATTCCTTATGCTCTCCCTCTCCCTCTGTGCTTTTTTGGTTTTTCTCTGACTCCCTGTCCCTAATTGTTAATTCTCTCCCTTCTCACGCTCTGTACCACGTAGCCCCCTGGTTTGTTTTGTGGTGGTCCCTCCCCGGCTCCTTCCCTCCGTCGTTGGCTCTCTCGGCTCCCTGTCCTCGCGGCTTCATTCTTCCCTCTCTGCCCTGTTCTTGTCGCTTTTCTTGTCTTTCTCCACCTCGCTCGGTCCAGCTTCCTGCCCCTATTCTTCTTTCCTCCCGCGCTGTCGTGCTGCCTGCCCCAGGTTCTTTGTGCGTTTCCAGCCTGCTCCTCCTCCTTCTTTGTTGGTCTGTGTCCTGCTCTTCCCTCTTTCTGCTGCCTCTCTTCCCCTCTCTCTGCTGCTTCTAGCTCCGCCTCCGTCAGGCTCCCTGGCCGTCCTGTTCCCTGCCTCGTGCCTTCTCACTACGCGCACACACGCCCCCTCCCCGCCCCGTCCAGCCGCATGCCGCTTTTCTCTTCTCTCCTCCTACTGTCCTGTGCCCTGCTCCTCATCTTTGGTGGCCTCCCCCCGCCCAGCAGCCCGGCGCTCCAGGAGCCAGGCGACCGACGGTCCGCTCCCTGCCAAACCAGGGCAAGCGCGTGCCGTGGCTTAGCCCCAGCTGGCAACTCTGCACCAGGGAGCTGCTTGCTCACTCCACCCTCAGTGGGCTGGGGGAGAGAGCTGGAAGGGTAAAAGTGAGAAAAATCATGGGTGTTGAATAGGTAAAGCAAAAGCTGTGCGTGGAAGCGAAGCAAGGAATTAAGTCACTCCTCCTTTTCGGCGGGCAGGTGTTGAGCCACCTCTGGGAAAGCAGGGCTCTGTCACGTGTAATGGTTACTTAGGGAGAGAAATGCCGTAGCCCCTAAGGACTCCCCCTTCTTCCCCCAGCTGCTCAGTACATGTACTGAGCATGATGTCAAGTGGCTTTGTGTGATTCTCTCTGCGATTCTGTTTTTTTCTCTGCCTCGTTTTTCCCAGCTCCCCGTCCCTCACTTTTAACGCCCGTTAGCCTTCACCAGCTCACTCTTCCTTGGGTCCCATCCGCGTTTCTGAATTCCTCCTGCTTTGCCACGTGGCCCGTGACTTTTTTCTTAATCTCTCTCTGTCTGCCTCAACGCTCCCCCCGCGCTTTTCAATTCGTCTTCTCTGCTCTGTACCCTGCTACTCTTCTTGCCTTTCTGAGTTCTTCTCTGTCCAGCTCCCTTTCCCTAGTCATGAATTCCTGCTCTTCCTGCACCCACCGCTCTTCCCTGTCATCTCCATCTCTCTGCCCAGCTCCCTGTCCCTAGGTTTTAATTCCCGCCTCTGCCCACTCTAGCCTGCCTAGCTTTTTCTCTCGGCCCCTCTCTGTCCGGCTCCCTCCCTCTGTGTTCTAATTCCACGGTCTCTGTCACGTAGACCCGTGCTGTTTGGTTGTCCTCATCTCTCTCTGTCCAGCTCCTTGCTGCTATGTTATATTTCCTCCCTCTCTCTCTTGGTAGCCCATTGCTGTTGGTTTTCTTACTTGTTTCTTCATTTGTCTCTGTCTGCCTCCCAGTGCCTGATCTTTAATTCCTCCTTCCCTGTAGGCCATTGCTGTTCCTTTTTTCCGTTCTACATTGTGTTCTCTCTGGTCTCCTCTTCCGATTCATCGGTTCCCTCCTCGCTGCCCCGTGGCCCGTCCCCATTTTATTGTTGCCTCTCCCTCTCTCTGGCTTCTTGCCCCTGTTTTTCAAATTCCTCCCTCTCTTCCCTGTTGGCCCTGTGATCTTTAGCCTTTCTCCATCGCTTTCTGCCCCGCTCGCTTCTGTGTCTATTCGTTAATTCTTCCCTCTCTGCCCTGTAACCTGTAGCTTTTCGCCTTTCGCCATCTTGCCGTCTCTGGCTTCCCCATGACCCTATTTTAGGCTTGTTTCTCTCTCCTTTCTCGACGCATTACGATTCCTTATGCTCTCCCTCTCCCTCTGTGCTTTTTTGGTTTTTCTCTGACTCCCTGTCCCTAATTGTTAATTCTCTCCCTTCTCACGCTCTGTACCACGTAGCCCCCTGGTTTGTTTTGTGGTGGTCCCTCCCCGGCTCCTTCCCTCCGTCGTTGGCTCTCTCGGCTCCCTGTCCTCGCGGCTTCATTCTTCCCTCTCTGCCCTGTTCTTGTCGCTTTTCTTGTCTTTCTCCACCTCGCTCGGTCCAGCTTCCTGCCCCTATTCTTCTTTCCTCCCGCGCTGTCGTGCTGCCTGCCCTAGGTTCTTTGTGCGTTTCCAGCCTGCTCCTCCTCCTTCTTTGTTGGTCTGTGTCCTGCTCTTCCCTCTTTCTGCTGCCTCTCTTCCCCTCTCTCTGCTGCTTCTAGCTCCGCCTCCGTCAGGCTCCCTGGCCGTCCTGTTCCCTGCCTCGTGCCTTCTCACTACGCGCACACACGCCCCCTCCCCGCCCCGTCCAGCCGCATGCCGCTTTTCTCTTCTCTCCTCCTACTGTCCTGTGCCCTGCTCCTCATCTTTGGTGGCCTCCCCCCGCCCAGCAGCCCGGCGCTCCAGGAGCCAGGCGACCGACGGTCCGCTCCCTGCCAAACCAGGGCAAGCGCGTGCCGTGGCTTAGCCCCAGCTGGCAACTCTGCACCAGGGAGCTGCTTGCTCACTCCACCCTCAGTGGGCTGGGGGAGAGAGCTGGAAGGGTAAAAGTGAGAAAAATCATGGGTGTTGAATAGGTAAAACAAAAGCTGTGCGTGGAAGCGAAGCAAGGAATTAAGTCACTCCTCCTTTTCGGCGGGCAGGTGTTGAGCCACCTCTGGGAAAGCAGGGCTCTGTCACGTGTAATGGTTACTTAGGGAGAGAAATGCCGTAGCCCCTAAGGACTCCCCCTTCTTCCCCCAGCTGCTCAGTACATGTACTGAGCATGATGTCAAGTGGCTTTGTGTGATTCTCTCTGCGATTCTGTTTTTTTCTCTGCCTCGTTTTTCCCAGCTCCCCGTCCCTCACTTTTAACGCCCGTTAGCCTTCACCAGCTCACTCTTCCTTGGGTCCCATCCGCGTTTCTGAATTCCTCCTGCTTTGCCACGTGGCCCGTGACTTTTTTCTTAATCTCTCTCTGTCTGCCTCAACGCTCCCCCCGCGCTTTTCAATTCGTCTTCTCTGCTCTGTACCCTGCTACTCTTCTTGCCTTTCTGAGTTCTTCTCTGTCCAGCTCCCTTTCCCTAGTCATGAATTCCTGCTCTTCCTGCACCCACCGCTCTTCCCTGTCATCTCCATCTCTCTGCCCAGCTCCCTGTCCCTAGGTTTTAATTCCCGCCTCTGCCCACTCTAGCCTGCCTAGCTTTTTCTCTCGGCCCCTCTCTGTCCGGCTCCCTCCCTCTGTGTTCTAATTCCACGGTCTCTGTCACGTAGACCCGTGCTGTTTGGTTGTCCTCATCTCTCCCTGTCCAGCTCCTTGCTGCTATGTTTTATTTCCTCCCTCTCTCTCTTGGTAGCCCATTGCTGTTGGTTTTCTTACTTGTTTCTTCATTTGTCTCTGTCTGCCTCCCAGTGCCTGATCTTTAATTCCTCCTTCCCTGTAGGCCATTGCTGTTCCTTTTTTCCGTTCTACATTGTGTTCTCTCTGGTCTCCTCTTCCGATTCATCGGTTCCCTCCTCGCTGCCCCGTGGCCCGTCCCCATTTTATTGTTGCCTCTCCCTCTCTCTGGCTTCTTGCCCCTGTTTTTCAAATTCCTCCCTCTCTTCCCTGTTGGCCCTGTGATCTTTAGCCTTTCTCCATCGCTTTCTGCCCCGCTCGCTTCTGTGTCTATTCGTTAATTCTTCCCTCTCTGCCCTGTATCCTGTAGCTTTTCGCCTTTCGCCATCTTGCCGTCTCTGGCTTCCCCATGACCCTATTTTAGGCTTGTTTCTCTCTCCTTTCTCGACGCATTACGATTCCTTATGCTCTCCCTCTCCCTCTGTGCTTTTTTGGTTTTTCTCTGACTCCCTGTCCCTAATTGTTAATTCTCTCCCTTCTCACGCTCTGTACCACGTAGCCCCCTGGTTTGTTTTGTGGTGGTCCCTCCCCGGCTCCTTCCCTCCGTCGTTGGCTCTCTCGGCTCCCTGTCCTCGCGGCTTCATTCTTCCCTCTCTGCCCTGTTCTTGTCGCTTTTCTTGTCTTTCTCCATCTCGCTCGGTCCAGCTTCCTGCCCCTATTCTTCTTTCCTCCCGCGCTGTCGTGCTGCCTGCCCCAGGTTCTTTGTGCGTTTCCAGCCTGCTCCTCCTCCTTCTTTGTTGGTCTGTGTCCTGCTCTTCCCTCTTTCTGCTGCCTCTCTTCCCCTCTCTCTGCTGCTTCTAGCTCCGCCTCCGTCAGGCTCCCTGGCCGTCCTGTTCCCTGCCTCGTGCCTTCTCACTACGCGCACACACGCCCCCTCCCCGCCCCGTCCAGCCGCATGCCGCTTTTCTCTTCTCTCCTCCTACTGTCCTGTGCCCTGCTCCTCATCTTTGGTGGCCTCCCCCCGCCCAGCAGCCCGGCGCTCCAGGAGCCAGGCGACCGACGGTCCGCTCCCTGCCAAACCAGGGCAAGCGCGTGCCGTGGCTTAGCCCCAGCTGGCAACTCTGCACCAGGGAGCTGCTTGCTCACTCCACCCTCAGTGGGCTGGGGGAGAGAGCTGGAAGGGTAAAAGTGAGAAAAATCATGGGTGTTGAATAGGTAAAGCAAAAGCTGTGCGTGGAAGCGAAGCAAGGAATTAAGTCACTCCTCCTTTTCGGCGGGCAGGTGTTGAGCCACCTCTGGGAAAGCAGGGCTCTGTCACGTGTAATGGTTACTTAGGGAGAGAAATGCCGTAGCCCCTAAGGACTCCCCCTTCTTCCCCCAGCTGCTCAGTACATGTACTGAGCATGATGTCAAGTGGCTTTGTGTGATTCTCTCTGCGATTCTGTTTTTTTCTCTGCCTCGTTTTTCCCAGCTCCCCGTCCCTCACTTTTAACGCCCGTTAGCCTTCACCAGCTCACTCTTCCTTGGGTCCCATCCGCGTTTCTGAATTCCTCCTGCTTTGCCACGTGGCCCGTGACTTTTTTCTTAATCTCTCTCTGTCTGCCTCAACGCTCCCCCCGCGCTTTTCAATTCGTCTTCTCTGCTCTGTACCCTGCTACTCTTCTTGCCTTTCTGAGTTCTTCTCTGTCCAGCTCCCTTTCCCTAGTCATGAATTCCTGCTCTTCCTGCACCCACCGCTCTTCCCTGTCATCTCCATCTCTCTGCCCAGCTCCCTGTCCCTAGGTTTTAATTCCCGCCTCTGCCCACTCTAGCCTGCCTAGCTTTTTCTCTCGGCCCCTCTCTGTCCGGCTCCCTCCCTCTGTGTTCTAATTCCACGGTCTCTGTCACGTAGACCCGTGCTGTTTGGTTGTCCTCATCTCTCCCTGTCCAGCTCCTTGCTGCTATGTTTTATTTCCTCCCTCTCTCTCTTGGTAGCCCATTGCTGTTGGTTTTCTTACTTGTTTCTTCATTTGTCTCTGTCTGCCTCCCAGTGCCTGATCTTTAATTCCTCCTTCCCTGTAGGCCATTGCTGTTCCTTTTTTCCGTTCTACATTGTGTTCTCTCTGGTCTCCTCTTCCGATTCATCGGTTCCCTCCTCGCTGCCCCGTGGCCCGTCCCCATTTTATTGTTGCCTCTCCCTCTCTCTGGCTTCTTGCCCCTGTTTTTCAAATTCCTCCCTCTCTTCCCTGTTGGCCCTGTGATCTTTAGCCTTTCTCCATCGCTTTCTGCCCCGCTCGCTTCTGTGTCTATTCGTTAATTCTTCCCTCTCTGCCCTGTATCCTGTAGCTTTTCGCCTTTCGCCATCTTGCCGTCTCTGGCTTCCCCATGACCCTATTTTAGGCTTGTTTCTCTCTCCTTTCTCGACGCATTACGATTCCTTATGCTCTCCCTCTCCCTCTGTGCTTTTTTGGTTTTTCTCTGACTCCCTGTCCCTAATTGTTAATTCTCTCCCTTCTCACGCTCTGTACCACGTAGCCCCCTGGTTTGTTTTGTGGTGGTCCCTCCCCGGCTCCTTCCCTCCGTCGTTGGCTCTCTCGGCTCCCTGTCCTCGCGGCTTCATTCTTCCCTCTCTGCCCTGTTCTTGTCGCTTTTCTTGTCTTTCTCCACCTCGCTCGGTCCAGCTTCCTGCCCCTATTCTTCTTTCCTCCCGCGCTGTCGTGCTGCCTGCCCCAGGTTCTTTGTGCGTTTCCAGCCTGCTCCTCCTCCTTCTTTGTTGGTCTGTGTCCTGCTCTTCCCTCTTTCTGCTGCCTCTCTTCCCCTCTCTCTGCTGCTTCTAGCTCCGCCTCCGTCAGGCTCCCTGGCCGTCCTGTTCCCTGCCTCGTGCCTTCTCACTACGCGCACACACGCCCCCTCCCCGCCCCGTCCAGCCGCATGCCGCTTTTCTCTTCTCTCCTCCTACTGTCCTGTGCCCTGCTCCTCATCTTTGGTGGCCTCCCCCCGCCCAGCAGCCCGGCGCTCCAGGAGCCAGGCGACCGACGGTCCGCTCCCTGCCAAACCAGGGCAAGCGCGTGCCGTGGCTTAGCCCCAGCTGGCAACTCTGCACCAGGGAGCTGCTTGCTCACTCCACCCTCAGTGGGCTGGGGGAGAGAGCTGGAAGGGTAAAAGTGAGAAAAATCATGGGTGTTGAATAGGTAAAGCAAAAGCTGTGCGTGGAAGCGAAGCAAGGAATTAAGTCACTCCTCCTTTTCGGCGGGCAGGTGTTGAGCCACCTCTGGGAAAGCAGGGCTCTGTCACGTGTAATGGTTACTTAGGGAGAGAAATGCCGTAGCCCCTAAGGACTCCCCCTTCTTCCCCCAGCTGCTCAGTACATGTACTGAGCATGATGTCAAGTGGCTTTGTGTGATTCTCTCTGCGATTCTGTTTTTTTCTCTGCCTCGTTTTTCCCAGCTCCCCGTCCCTCACTTTTAACGCCCGTTAGCCTTCACCAGCTCACTCTTCCTTGGGTCCCATCCGCGTTTCTGAATTCCTCCTGCTTTGCCACGTGGCCCGTGACTTTTTTCTTAATCTCTCTCTGTCTGCCTCAACGCTCCCCCCGCGCTTTTCAATTCGTCTTCTCTGCTCTGTACCCTGCTACTCTTCTTGCCTTTCTGAGTTCTTCTCTGTCCAGCTCCCTTTCCCTAGTCATGAATTCCTGCTCTTCCTGCACCCACCGCTCTTCCCTGTCATCTCCATCTCTCTGCCCAGCTCCCTGTCCCTAGGTTTTAATTCCCGCCTCTGCCCACTCTAGCCTGCCTAGCTTTTTCTCTCGGCCCCTCTCTGTCCGGCTCCCTCCCTCTGTGTTCTAATTCCACGGTCTCTGTCACGTAGACCCGTGCTGTTTGGTTGTCCTCATCTCTCCCTGTCCAGCTCCTTGCTGCTATGTTTTATTTCCTCCCTCTCTCTCTTGGTAGCCCATTGCTGTTGGTTTTCTTACTTGTTTCTTCATTTGTCTCTGTCTGCCTCCCAGTGCCTGATCTTTAATTCCTCCTTCCCTGTAGGCCATTGCTGTTCCTTTTTTCCGTTCTACATTGTGTTCTCTCTGGTCTCCTCTTCCGATTCATCGGTTCCCTCCTCGCTGCCCCGTGGCCCGTCCCCATTTTATTGTTGCCTCTCCCTCTCTCTGGCTTCTTGCCCCTGTTTTTCAAATTCCTCCCTCTCTTCCCTGTTGGCCCTGTGATCTTTAGCCTTTCTCCATCGCTTTCTGCCCCGCTCGCTTCTGTGTCTATTCGTTAATTCTTCCCTCTCTGCCCTGTATCCTGTAGCTTTTCGCCTTTCGCCATCTTGCCGTCTCTGGCTTCCCCATGACCCTATTTTAGGCTTGTTTCTCTCTCCTTTCTCGACGCATTACGATTCCTTATGCTCTCCCTCTCCCTCTGTGCTTTTTTGGTTTTTCTCTGACTCCCTGTCCCTAATTGTTAATTCTCTCCCTTCTCACGCTCTGTACCACGTAGCCCCCTGGTTTGTTTTGTGGTGGTCCCTCCCCGGCTCCTTCCCTCCGTCGTTGGCTCTCTCGGCTCCCTGTCCTCGCGGCTTCATTCTTCCCTCTCTGCCCTGTTCTTGTCGCTTTTCTTCTCTTTCTCCACCTCGCTCGGTCCAGCTTCCTGCCCCTATTCTTCTTTCCTCCCGCGCTGTCGTGCTGCCTGCCCCAGGTTCTTTGTGCGTTTCCAGCCTGCTCCTCCTCCTTCTTTGTTGGTCTGTGTCCTGCTCTTCCCTCTTTCTGCTGCCTCTCTTCCCCTCTCTCTGCTGCTTCTAGCTCCGCCTCCGTCAGGCTCCCTGGCCGTCCTGTTCCCTGCCTCGTGCCTTCTCACTACGCGCACACACGCCCCCTCCCCGCCCCGTCCAGCCGCATGCCGCTTTTCTCTTCTCTCCTCCTACTGTCCTGTGCCCTGCTCCTCACCTTTGGTGGCCTCCCCCTCTGCCCAGCAGCCCGGCGCTCCAGGAGCCAGGCGACCGACGGTCCGCTCCCTGCCAAACCAGGGCAAGCGCGTGCCGTGGCTTAGCCCCAGCTGGCAACTCTGCACCAGGGAGCTGCTTGCTCACTCCACCCTCAGTGGGCTGGGGGAGAGAGCTGGAAGGGTAAAAGTGAGAAAAATCATGGGTGTTGAATAGGTAAAGCAAAAGCTGTGCGTGGAAGCGAAGCAAGGAATTAAGTCACTCCTCCTTTTCGGCGGGCAGGTGTTGAGCCACCTCTGGGAAAGCAGGGCTCTGTCACGTGTAATGGTTACTTAGGGAGAGAAATGCCGTAGCCCCTAAGGACTCCCCCTTCTTCCCCCAGCTGCTCAGTACATGTACTGAGCATGATGTCAAGTGGCTTTGTGTGATTCTCTCTGCGATTCTGTTTTTTTCTCTGCCTCGTTTTTCCCAGCTCCCCGTCCCTCACTTTTAACGCCCGTTAGCCTTCACCAGCTCACTCTTCCTTGGGTCCCATCCGCGTTTCTGAATTCCTCCTGCTTTGCCACGTGGCCCGTGACTTTTTTCTTAATCTCTCTCTGTCTGCCTCAACGCTCCCCCCGCGCTTTTCAATTCGTCTTCTCTGCTCTGTACCCTGCTACTCTTCTTGCCTTTCTGAGTTCTTCTCTGTCCAGCTCCCTTTCCCTAGTCATGAATTCCTGCTCTTCCTGCACCCACCGCTCTTCCCTGTCATCTCCATCTCTCTGCCCAGCTCCCTGTCCCTAGGTTTTAATTCCCGCCTCTGCCCACTCTAGCCTGCCTAGCTTTTTCTCTCGGCCCCTCTCTGTCCGGCTCCCTCCCTCTGTGTTCTAATTCCACGGTCTCTGTCACGTAGACCCGTGCTGTTTGGTTGTCCTCATCTCTCCCTGTCCAGCTCCTTGCTGCTATGTTTTATTTCCTCCCTCTCTCTCTTGGTAGCCCATTGCTGTTGGTTTTCTTACTTGTTTCTTCATTTGTCTCTGTCTGCCTCCCAGTGCCTGATCTTTAATTCCTCCTTCCCTGTAGGCCATTGCTGTTCCTTTTTTCCGTTCTACATTGTGTTCTCTCTGGTCTCCTCTTCTGATTCATCGGTTCCCTCCTCGCTGCCCCGTGGCCCGTCCCCATTTTATTGTTGCCTCTCCCTCTCTCTGGCTTCTTGCCCCTGTTTTTCAAATTCCTCCCTCTCTTCCCTGTTGGCCCTGTGATCTTTAGCCTTTCTCCATCGCTTTCTGCCCCGCTCGCTTCTGTGTCTATTCGTTAATTCTTCCCTCTCTGCCCTGTATCCTGTAGCTTTTCGCCTTTCGCCATCTTGCCGTCTCTGGCTTCCCCATGACCCTATTTTAGGCTTGTTTCTCTCTCCTTTCTTGACGCATTACGATTCCTTATGCTCTCCCTCTCCCTCTGTGCTTTTTTGGTTTTTCTCTGACTCCCTGTCCCTAATTGTTAATTCTCTCCCTTCTCACGCTCTGTACCACGTAGCCCCCTGGTTTGTTTTGTGGTGGTCCCTCCCCGGCTCCTTCCCTCCGTCGTTGGCTCTCTCGGCTCCCTGTCCTCGCGGCTTCATTCTTCCCTCTCTGCCCTGTTCTTGTCGCTTTTCTTCTCTTTCTCCACCTCGCTCGGTCCAGCTTCCTGCCCCTATTCTTCTTTCCTCCCGCGCTGTCGTGCTGCCTGCCCCAGGTTCTTTGTGCGTTTCCAGCCTGCTCCTCCTCCTTCTTTGTTGGTCTGTGTCCTGCTCTTCCCTCTTTCTGCTGCCTCTCTTCCCCTCTCTCTGCTGCTTCTAGCTCCGCCTCCGTCAGGCTCCCTGGCCGTCCTGTTCCCTGCCTCGTGCCTTCTCACTACGCGCACACACGCCCCCTCCCCGCCCCGTCCAGCCGCATGCCGCTTTTCTCTTCTCTCCTCCTACTGTCCTGTGCCCTGCTCCTCACCTTTGGTGGCCTCCCCCCGCCCAGCAGCCCGGCGCTCCAGGAGCCAGGCGACCGACGGTCCGCTCCCTGCCAAACCAGGGCAAGCGCGTGCCGTGGCTTAGCCCCAGCTGGCAACTCTGCACCAGGGAGCTGCTTGCTCACTCCACCCTCAGTGGGCTGGGGGAGAGAGCTGGAAGGGTAAAAGTGAGAAAAATCATGGGTGTTGAATAGGTAAAGCAAAAGCTGTGCGTGGAAGCGAAGCAAGGAATTAAGTCACTCCTCCTTTTCGGCGGGCAGGTGTTGAGCCACCTCTGGGAAAGCAGGGCTCTGTCACGTGTAATGGTTACTTAGGGAGAGAAATGCCGTAGCCCCTAAGGACTCCCCCTTCTTCCCCCAGCTGCTCAGTACATGTACTGAGCATGATGTCAAGTGGCTTTGTGTGATTCTCTCTGCGATTCTGTTTTTTTCTCTGCCTCGTTTTTCCCAGCTCCCCGTCCCTCACTTTTAACGCCCGTTAGCCTTCACCAGCTCACTCTTCCTTGGGTCCCATCCGCGTTTCTGAATTCCTCCTGCTTTGCCACGTGGCCCGTGACTTTTTTCTTAATCTCTCTCTGTCTGCCTCAACGCTCCCCCCGCGCTTTTCAATTCGTCTTCTCTGCTCTGTACCCTGCTACTCTTCTTGCCTTTCTGAGTTCTTCTCTGTCCAGCTCCCTTTCCCTAGTCATGAATTCCTGCTCTTCCTGCACCCACCGCTCTTCCCTGTCATCTCCATCTCTCTGCCCAGCTCCCTGTCCCTAGGTTTTAATTCCCGCCTCTGCCCACTCTAGCCTGCCTAGCTTTTTCTCTCGGCCCCTCTCTGTCCGGCTCCCTCCCTCTGTGTTCTAATTCCACGGTCTCTGTCACGTAGACCCGTGCTGTTTGGTTGTCCTCATCTCTCCCTGTCCAGCTCCTTGCTGCTATGTTTTATTTCCTCCCTCTCTCTCTTGGTAGCCCATTGCTGTTGGTTTTCTTACTTGTTTCTTCATTTGTCTCTGTCTGCCTCCCAGTGCCTGATCTTTAATTCCTCCTTCCCTGTAGGCCATTGCTGTTCCTTTTTTCCGTTCTACATTGTGTTCTCTCTGGTCTCCTCTTCCGATTCATCGGTTCCCTCCTCGCTGCCCCGTGGCCCGTCCCCATTTTATTGTTGCCTCTCCCTCTCTCTGGCTTCTTGCCCCTGTTTTTCAAATTCCTCCCTCTCTTCCCTGTTGGCCCTGTGATCTTTAGCCTTTCTCCATCGCTTTCTGCCCCGCTCGCTTCTGTGTCTATTCGTTAATTCTTCCCTCTCTGCCCTGTATCCTGTAGCTTTTCGCCTTTCGCCATCTTGCCGTCTCTGGCTTCCCCATGACCCTATTTTAGGCTTGTTTCTCTCTCCTTTCTCGACGCATTACGATTCCTTATGCTCTCCCTCTCCCTCTGTGCTTTTTTGGTTTTTCTCTGACTCCCTGTCCCTAATTGTTAATTCTCTCCCTTCTCACGCTCTGTACCACGTAGCCCCCTGGTTTGTTTTGTGGTGGTCCCTCCCCGGCTCCTTCCCTCCGTCGTTGGCTCTCTCGGCTCCCTGTCCTCGCGGCTTCATTCTTCCCTCTCTGCCCTGTTCTTGTCGCTTTTCTTGTCTTTCTCCACCTCGCTCGGTCCAGCTTCCTGCCCCTATTCTTCTTTCCTCCCGCGCTGTCGTGCTGCCTGCCCCAGGTTCTTTGTGCGTTTCCAGCCTGCTCCTCCTCCTTCTTTGTTGGTCTGTGTCCTGCTCTTCCCTCTTTCTGCTGCCTCTCTTCCCCTCTCTCTGCTGCTTCTAGCTCCGCCTCCGTCAGGCTCCCTGGCCGTCCTGTTCCCTGCCTCGTGCCTTCTCACTACGCGCACACACGCCCCCTCCCCGCCCCGTCCAGCCGCATGCCGCTTTTCTCTTCTCTCCTCCTACTGTCCTGTGCCCTGCTCCTCACCTTTGGTGGCCTCCCCCTCTGCCCAGCAGCCCGGCGCTCCAGGAGCCAGGCGACCGACGGTCCGCTCCCTGCCAAACCAGGGCAAGCGCGTGCCGTGGCTTAGCCCCAGCTGGCAACTCTGCACCAGGGAGCTGCTTGCTCACTCCACCCTCAGTGGGCTGGGGGAGAGAGCTGGAAGGGTAAAAGTGAGAAAAATCATGGGTGTTGAATAGGTAAAACAAAAGCTGTGCGTGGAAGCGAAGCAAGGAATTAAGTCACTCCTCCTTTTCGGCGGGCAGGTGTTGAGCCACCTCTGGGAAAGCAGGGCTCTGTCACGTGTAATGGTTACTTAGGGAGAGAAATGCCGTAGCCCCTAAGGACTCCCCCTTCTTCCCCCAGCTGCTCAGTACATGTACTGAGCATGATGTCAAGTGGCTTTGTGTGATTCTCTCTGCGATTCTGTTTTTTTCTCTGCCTCGTTTTTCCCAGCTCCCCGTCCCTCACTTTTAACGCCCGTTAGCCTTCACCAGCTCACTCTTCCTTGGGTCCCATCCGCGTTTCTGAATTCCTCCTGCTTTGCCACGTGGCCCGTGACTTTTTTCTTAATCTCTCTCTGTCTGCCTCAACGCTCCCCCCGCGCTTTTCAATTCGTCTTCTCTGCTCTGTACCCTGCTACTCTTCTTGCCTTTCTGAGTTCTTCTCTGTCCAGCTCCCTTTCCCTAGTCATGAATTCCTGCTCTTCCTGCACCCACCGCTCTTCCCTGTCATCTCCATCTCTCTGCCCAGCTCCCTGTCCCTAGGTTTTAATTCCCGCCTCTGCCCACTCTAGCCTGCCTAGCTTTTTCTCTCGGCCCCTCTCTGTCCGGCTCCCTCCCTCTGTGTTCTAATTCCACGGTCTCTGTCACGTAGACCCGTGCTGTTTGGTTGTCCTCATCTCTCCCTGTCCAGCTCCTTGCTGCTATGTTTTATTTCCTCCCTCTCTCTCTTGGTAGCCCATTGCTGTTGGTTTTCTTACTTGTTTCTTCATTTGTCTCTGTCTGCCTCCCAGTGCCTGATCTTTAATTCCTCCTTCCCTGTAGGCCATTGCTGTTCCTTTTTTCCGTTCTACATTGTGTTCTCTCTGGTCTCCTCTTCCGATTCATCGGTTCCCTCCTCGCTGCCCCGTGGCCCGTCCCCATTTTATTGTTGCCTCTCCCTCTCTCTGGCTTCTTGCCCCTGTTTTTCAAATTCCTCCCTCTCTTCCCTGTTGGCCCTGTGATCTTTAGCCTTTCTCCATCGCTTTCTGCCCCGCTCGCTTCTGTGTCTATTCGTTAATTCTTCCCTCTCTGCCCTGTATCCTGTAGCTTTTCGCCTTTCGCCATCTTGCCGTCTCTGGCTTCCCCATGACCCTATTTTAGGCTTGTTTCTCTCTCCTTTCTCGACGCATTACGATTCCTTATGCTCTCCCTCTCCCTCTGTGCTTTTTTGGTTTTTCTCTGACTCCCTGTCCCTAATTGTTAATTCTCTCCCTTCTCACGCTCTGTACCACGTAGCCCCCTGGTTTGTTTTGTGGTGGTCCCTCCCCGGCTCCTTCCCTCCGTCGTTGGCTCTCTCGGCTCCCTGTCCTCGCGGCTTCATTCTTCCCTCTCTGCCCTGTTCTTGTCGCTTTTCTTGTCTTTCTCCACCTCGCTCGGTCCAGCTTCCTGCCCCTATTCTTCTTTCCTCCCGCGCTGTCGTGCTGCCTGCCCCAGGTTCTTTGTGCGTTTCCAGCCTGCTCCTCCTCCTTCTTTGTTGGTCTGTGTCCTGCTCTTCCCTCTTTCTGCTGCCTCTCTTCCCCTCTCTCTGCTGCTTCTAGCTCCGCCTCCGTCAGGCTCCCTGGCCGTCCTGTTCCCTGCCTCGTGCCTTCTCACTACGCGCACACACGCCCCCTCCCCGCCCCGTCCAGCCGCATGCCGCTTTTCTCTTCTCTCCTCCTACTGTCCTGTGCCCTGCTCCTCATCTTTGGTGGCCTCCCCCCGCCCAGCAGCCCGGCGCTCCAGGAGCCAGGCGACCGACGGTCCGCTCCCTGCCAAACCAGGGCAAGCGCGTGCCGTGGCTTAGCCCCAGCTGGCAACTCTGCACCAGGGAGCTGCTTGCTCACTCCACCCTCAGTGGGCTGGGGGAGAGAGCTGGAAGGGTAAAAGTGAGAAAAATCATGGGTGTTGAATAGGTAAAGCAAAAGCTGTGCGTGGAAGCGAAGCAAGGAATTAAGTCACTCCTCCTTTTCGGCGGGCAGGTGTTGAGCCACCTCTGGGAAAGCAGGGCTCTGTCACGTGTAATGGTTACTTAGGGAGAGAAATGCCGTAGCCCCTAAGGACTCCCCCTTCTTCCCCCAGCTGCTCAGTACATGTACTGAGCATGATGTCAAGTGGCTTTGTGTGATTCTCTCTGCGATTCTGTTTTTTTCTCTGCCTCGTTTTTCCCAGCTCCCCGTCCCTCACTTTTAACGCCCGTTAGCCTTCACCAGCTCACTCTTCCTTGGGTCCCATCCGCGTTTCTGAATTCCTCCTGCTTTGCCACGTGGCCCGTGACTTTTTTCTTAATCTCTCTCTGTCTGCCTCAACGCTCCCCCCGCGCTTTTCAATTCGTCTTCTCTGCTCTGTACCCTGCTACTCTTCTTGCCTTTCTGAGTTCTTCTCTGTCCAGCTCCCTTTCCCTAGTCATGAATTCCTGCTCTTCCTGCACCCACCGCTCTTCCCTGTCATCTCCATCTCTCTGCCCAGCTCCCTGTCCCTAGGTTTTAATTCCCGCCTCTGCCCACTCTAGCCTGCCTAGCTTTTTCTCTCGGCCCCTCTCTGTCCGGCTCCCTCCCTCTGTGTTCTAATTCCACGGTCTCTGTCACGTAGACCCGTGCTGTTTGGTTGTCCTCATCTCTCCCTGTCCAGCTCCTTGCTGCTATGTTTTATTTCCTCCCTCTCTCTCTTGGTAGCCCATTGCTGTTGGTTTTCTTACTTGTTTCTTCATTTGTCTCTGTCTGCCTCCCAGTGCCTGATCTTTAATTCCTCCTTCCCTGTAGGCCATTGCTGTTCCTTTTTTCCGTTCTACATTGTGTTCTCTCTGGTCTCCTCTTCCGATTCATCGGTTCCCTCCTCGCTGCCCCGTGGCCCGTCCCCATTTTATTGTTGCCTCTCCCTCTCTCTGGCTTCTTGCCCCTGTTTTTCAAATTCCTCCCTCTCTTCCCTGTTGGCCCTGTGATCTTTAGCCTTTCTCCATCGCTTTCTGCCCCGCTCGCTTCTGTGTCTATTCGTTAATTCTTCCCTCTCTGCCCTGTATCCTGTAGCTTTTCGCCTTTCGCCATCTTGCCGTCTCTGGCTTCCCCATGACCCTATTTTAGGCTTGTTTCTCTCTCCTTTCTCGACGCATTACGATTCCTTATGCTCTCCCTCTCCCTCTGTGGTTTTTTGGTTTTTCTCTGACTCCCTGTCCCTAATTGTTAATTCTCTCCCTTCTCACGCTCTGTACCACGTAGCCCCCTGGTTTGTTTTGTGGTGGTCCCTCCCCGGCTCCTTCCCTCCGTCGTTGGCTCTCTCGGCTCCCTGTCCTCGCGGCTTCATTCTTCCCTCTCTGCCCTGTTCTTGTCGCTTTTCTTGTCTTTCTCCACCTCGCTCGGTCCAGCTTCCTGCCCCTATTCTTCTTTCCTCCCGCGCTGTCGTGCTGCCTGCCCCAGGTTCTTTGTGCGTTTCCAGCCTGCTCCTCCTCCTTCTTTGTTGGTCTGTGTCCTGCTCTTCCCTCTTTCTGCTGCCTCTCTTCCCCTCTCTCTGCTGCTTCTAGCTCCGCCTCCGTCAGGCTCCCTGGCCGTCCTGTTCCCTGCCTCGTGCCTTCTCACTACGCGCACACACGCCCCCTCCCCGCCCCGTCCAGCCGCATGCCGCTTTTCTCTTCTCTCCTCCTACTGTCCTGTGCCCTGCTCCTCATCTTTGGTGGCCTCCCCCCGCCCAGCAGCCCGGCGCTCCAGGAGCCAGGCGACCGACGGTCCGCTCCCTGCCAAACCAGGGCAAGCGCGTGCCGTGGCTTAGCCCCAGCTGGCAACTCTGCACCAGGGAGCTGCTTGCTCACTCCACCCTCAGTGGGCTGGGGGAGAGAGCTGGAAGGGTAAAAGTGAGAAAAATCATGGGTGTTGAATAGGTAAAACAAAAGCTGTGCGTGGAAGCGAAGCAAGGAATTAAGTCACTCCTCCTTTTCGGCGGGCAGGTGTTGAGCCACCTCTGGGAAAGCAGGGCTCTGTCACGTGTAATGGTTACTTAGGGAGAGAAATGCCGTAGCCCCTAAGGACTCCCCCTTCTTCCCCCAGCTGCTCAGTACATGTACTGAGCATGATGTCAAGTGGCTTTGTGTGATTCTCTCTGCGATTCTGTTTTTTTCTCTGCCTCATTTTTCCCAGCTCCCCGTCCCTCACTTTTAACGCCCGTTAGCCTTCACCAGCTCACTCTTCCTTGGGTCCCATCCGCGTTTCTGAATTCCTCCTGCTTTGCCACGTGGCCCGTGACTTTTTTCTTAATCTCTCTCTGTCTGCCTCAACGCTCCCCCCGCGCTTTTCAATTCGTCTTCTCTGCTCTGTACCCTGCTACTCTTCTTGCCTTTCTGAGTTCTTCTCTGTCCAGCTCCCTTTCCCTAGTCATGAATTCCTGCTCTTCCTGCACCCACCGCTCTTCCCTGTCATCTCCATCTCTCTGCCCAGCTCCCTGTCCCTAGGTTTTAATTCCCGCCTCTGCCCACTCTAGCCTGCCTAGCTTTTTCTCTCGGCCCCTCTCTGTCCGGCTCCCTCCCTCTGTGTTCTAATTCCACGGTCTCTGTCACGTAGACCCGTGCTGTTTGGTTGTCCTCATCTCTCCCTGTCCAGCTCCTTGCTGCTATGTTTTATTTCCTCCCTCTCTCTCTTGGTAGCCCATTGCTGTTGGTTTTCTTACTTGTTTCTTCATTTGTCTCTGTCTGCCTCCCAGTGCCTGATCTTTAATTCCTCCTTCCCTGTAGGCCATTGCTGTTCCTTTTTTCCGTTCTACATTGTGTTCTCTCTGGTCTCCTCTTCCGATTCATCGGTTCCCTCCTCGCTGCCCCGTGGCCCGTCCCCATTTTATTGTTGCCTCTCCCTCTCTCTGGCTTCTTGCCCCTGTTTTTCAAATTCCTCCCTCTCTTCCCTGTTGGCCCTGTGATCTTTAGCCTTTCTCCATCGCTTTCTGCCCCGCTCGCTTCTGTGTCTATTCGTTAATTCTTCCCTCTCTGCCCTGTATCCTGTAGCTTTTCGCCTTTCGCCATCTTGCCGTCTCTGGCTTCCCCATGACCCTATTTTAGGCTTGTTTCTCTCTCCTTTCTCGACGCATTACGATTCCTTATGCTCTCCCTCTCCCTCTGTGCTTTTTTGGTTTTTCTCTGACTCCCTGTCCCTAATTGTTAATTCTCTCCCTTCTCACGCTCTGTACCACGTAGCCCCCTGGTTTGTTTTGTGGTGGTCCCTCCCCGGCTCCTTCCCTCCGTCGTTGGCTCTCTCGGCTCCCTGTCCTCGCGGCTTCATTCTTCCCTCTCTGCCCTGTTCTTGTCGCTTTTCTTGTCTTTCTCCACCTCGCTCGGTCCAGCTTCCTGCCCCTATTCTTCTTTCCTCCCGCGCTGTCGTGCTGCCTGCCCCAGGTTCTTTGTGCGTTTCCAGCCTGCTCCTCCTCCTTCTTTGTTGGTCTGTGTCCTGCTCTTCCCTCTTTCTGCTGCCTCTCTTCCCCTCTCTCTGCTGCTTCTAGCTCCGCCTCCGTCAGGCTCCCTGGCCGTCCTGTTCCCTGCCTCGTGCCTTCTCACTACGCGCACACACGCCCCCTCCCCGCCCCGTCCAGCCGCATGCCGCTTTTCTCTTCTCTCCTCCTACTGTCCTGTGCCCTGCTCCTCATCTTTGGTGGCCTCCCCCCGCCCAGCAGCCCGGCGCTCCAGGAGCCAGGCGACCGACGGTCCGCTCCCTGCCAAACCAGGGCAAGCGCGTGCCGTGGCTTAGCCCCAGCTGGCAACTCTGCACCAGGGAGCTGCTTGCTCACTCCACCCTCAGTGGGCTGGGGGAGAGAGCTGGAAGGGTAAAAGTGAGAAAAATCATGGGTGTTGAATAGGTAAAGCAAAAGCTGTGCGTGGAAGCGAAGCAAGGAATTAAGTCACTCCTCCTTTTCGGCGGGCAGGTGTTGAGCCACCTCTGGGAAAGCAGGGCTCTGTCACGTGTAATGGTTACTTAGGGAGAGAAATGCCGTAGCCCCTAAGGACTCCCCCTTCTTCCCCCAGCTGCTCAGTACATGTACTGAGCATGATGTCAAGTGGCTTTGTGTGATTCTCTCTGCGATTCTGTTTTTTTCTCTGCCTCGTTTTTCCCAGCTCCCCGTCCCTCACTTTTAACGCCCGTTAGCCTTCACCAGCTCACTCTTCCTTGGGTCCCATCCGCGTTTCTGAATTCCTCCTGCTTTGCCACGTGGCCCGTGACTTTTTTCTTAATCTCTCTCTGTCTGCCTCAACGCTCCCCCCGCGCTTTTCAATTCGTCTTCTCTGCTCTGTACCCTGCTACTCTTCTTGCCTTTCTGAGTTCTTCTCTGTCCAGCTCCCTTTCCCTAGTCATGAATTCCTGCTCTTCCTGCACCCACCGCTCTTCCCTGTCATCTCCATCTCTCTGCCCAGCTCCCTGTCCCTAGGTTTTAATTCCCGCCTCTGCCCACTCTAGCCTGCCTAGCTTTTTCTCTCGGCCCCTCTCTGTCCGGCTCCCTCCCTCTGTGTTCTAATTCCACGGTCTCTGTCACGTAGACCCGTGCTGTTTGGTTGTCCTCATCTCTCTCTGTCCAGCTCCTTGCTGCTATGTTTTATTTCCTCCCTCTCTCTCTTGGTAGCCCATTGCTGTTGGTTTTCTTACTTGTTTCTTCATTTGTCTCTGTCTGCCTCCCAGTGCCTGATCTTTAATTCCTCCTTCCCTGTAGGCCATTGCTGTTCCTTTTTTCCGTTCTACATTGTGTTCTCTCTGGTCTCCTCTTCCGATTCATCGGTTCCCTCCTCGCTGCCCCGTGGCCCGTCCCCATTTTATTGTTGCCTCTCCCTCTCTCTGGCTTCTTGCCCCTGTTTTTCAAATTCCTCCCTCTCTTCCCTGTTGGCCCTGTGATCTTTAGCCTTTCTCCATCGCTTTCTGCCCCGCTCGCTTCTGTGTCTATTCGTTAATTCTTCCCTCTCTGCCCTGTATCCTGTAGCTTTTCGCCTTTCGCCATCTTGCCGTCTCTGGCTTCCCCATGACCCTATTTTAGGCTTGTTTCTCTCTCCTTTCTCGACGCATTACGATTCCTTATGCTCTCCCTCTCCCTCTGTGCTTTTTTGGTTTTTCTCTGACTCCCTGTCCCTAATTGTTAATTCTCTCCCTTCTCACGCTCTGTACCACGTAGCCCCCTGGTTTGTTTTGTGGTGGTCCCTCCCCGGCTCCTTCCCTCCGTCGTTGGCTCTCTCGGCTCCCTGTCCTCGCGGCTTCATTCTTCCCTCTCTGCCCTGTTCTTGTCGCTTTTCTTGTCTTTCTCCACCTCGCTCGGTCCAGCTTCCTGCCCCTATTCTTCTTTCCTCCCGCGCTGTCGTGCTGCCTGCCCCAGGTTCTTTGTGCGTTTCCAGCCTGCTCCTCCTCCTTCTTTGTTGGTCTGTGTCCTGCTCTTCCCTCTTTCTGCTGCCTCTCTTCCCCTCTCTCTGCTGCTTCTAGCTCCGCCTCCGTCAGGCTCCCTGGCCGTCCTGTTCCCTGCCTCGTGCCTTCTCACTACGCGCACACACGCCCCCTCCCCGCCCCGTCCAGCCGCATGCCGCTTTTCTCTTCTCTCCTCCTACTGTCCTGTGCCCTGCTCCTCATCTTTGGTGGCCTCCCCCCGCCCAGCAGCCCGGCGCTCCAGGAGCCAGGCGACCGACGGTCCGCTCCCTGCCAAACCAGGGCAAGCGCGTGCCGTGGCTTAGCCCCAGCTGGCAACTCTGCACCAGGGAGCTGCTTGCTCACTCCACCCTCAGTGGGCTGGGGGAGAGAGCTGGAAGGGTAAAAGTGAGAAAAATCATGGGTGTTGAATAGGTAAAGCAAAAGCTGTGCGTGGAAGCGAAGCAAGGAATTAAGTCACTCCTCCTTTTCGGCGGGCAGGTGTTGAGCCACCTCTGGGAAAGCAGGGCTCTGTCACGTGTAATGGTTACTTAGGGAGAGAAATGCCGTAGCCCCTAAGGACTCCCCCTTCTTCCCCCAGCTGCTCAGTACATGTACTGAGCATGATGTCAAGTGGCTTTGTGTGATTCTCTCTGCGATTCTGTTTTTTCTCTGCCTCGTTTTTCCCAGCTCCCCGTCCCTCACTTTTAACGCCCGTTGGCCTTCACCAGCTCACTCTTCCTTGGGTCCCATCCGCGTTTCTGAATTCCTCCTGCTTTGCCATGTGGCCCGTGACTTTTTTCTTAATCTCTCTCTGTCTGCCTCAACGCTCCCCCCGCGCTTTTCAATTCGTCTTCTCTGCTCTGTACCCTGCTACTCTTCTTGCCTTTCTGAGTTCTTCTCTGTCCAGCTCCCTTTCCCTAGTCATGAATTCCTGCTCTTCCTGCACCCACCGCTCTTCCCTGTCATCTCCATCTCTCTGCCCAGCTCCCTGTCCCTAGGTTTTAATTCCCGCCTCTGCCCACTCTAGCCTGCCTAGCTTTTTCTCTCGGCCCCTCTCTGTCCGGCTCCCTCCCTCTGTGTTCTAATTCCACGGTCTCTGTCACGTAGACCCGTGCTGTTTGGTTGTCCTCATCTCTCCCTGTCCAGCTCCTTGCTGCTATGTTTTATTTCCTCCCTCTCTCTCTTGGTAGCCCATTGCTGTTGGTTTTCTTACTTGTTTCTTCATTTGTCTCTGTCTGCCTCCCAGTGCCTGATCTTTAATTCCTCCTTCCCTGTAGGCCATTGCTGTTCCTTTTTTCCGTTCTACATTGTGTTCTCTCTGGTCTCCTCTTCTGATTCATCGGTTCCCTCCTCGCTGCCCCGTGGCCCGTCCCCATTTTATTGTTGCCTCTCCCTCTCTCTGGCTTCTTGCCCCTGTTTTTCAAATTCCTCCCTCTCTTCCCTGTTGGCCCTGTGATCTTTAGCCTTTCTCCATCGCTTTCTGCCCCGCTCGCTTCTGTGTCTATTCGTTAATTCTTCCCTCTCTGCCCTGTATCCTGTAGCTTTTCGCCTTTCGCCATCTTGCCGTCTCTGGCTTCCCCATGACCCTATTTTAGGCTTGTTTCTCTCTCCTTTCTCGACGCATTACGATTCCTTATGCTCTCCCTCTCCCTCTGTGCTTTTTTGGTTTTTCTCTGACTCCCTGTCCCTAATTGTTAATTCTCTCCCTTCTCACGCTCTGTACCACGTAGCCCCCTGGTTTGTTTTGTGGTGGTCCCTCCCCGGCTCCTTCCCTCCGTCGTTGGCTCTCTCGGCTCCCTGTCCTCGCGGCTTCATTCTTCCCTCTCTGCCCTGTTCTTGTCGCTTTTCTTGTCTTTCTCCACCTCGCTCGGTCCAGCTTCCTGCCCCTATTCTTCTTTCCTCCCGCGCTGTCGTGCTGCCTGCCCCAGGTTCTTTGTGCGTTTCCAGCCTGCTCCTCCTCCTTCTTTGTTGGTCTGTGTCCTGCTCTTCCCTCTTTCTGCTGCCTCTCTTCCCCTCTCTCTGCTGCTTCTAGCTCCGCCTCCGTCAGGCTCCCTGGCCGTCCTGTTCCCTGCCTCGTGCCTTCTCACTACGCGCACACACGCCCCCTCCCCGCCCCGTCCAGCCGCATGCCGCTTTTCTCTTCTCTCCTCCTACTGTCCTGTGCCCTGCTCCTCATCTTTGGTGGCCTCCCCCCGCCCAGCAGCCCGGCGCTCCAGGAGCCAGGCGACCGACGGTCCGCTCCCTGCCAAACCAGGGCAAGCGCGTGCCGTGGCTTAGCCCCAGCTGGCAACTCTGCACCAGGGAGCTGCTTGCTCACTCCACCCTCAGTGGGCTGGGGGAGAGAGCTGGAAGGGTAAAAGTGAGAAAAATCATGGGTGTTGAATAGGTAAAGCAAAAGCTGTGCGTGGAAGCGAAGCAAGGAATTAAGTCACTCCTCCTTTTCGGCGGGCAGGTGTTGAGCCACCTCTGGGAAAGCAGGGCTCTGTCACGTGTAATGGTTACTTAGGGAGAGAAATGCCGTAGCCCCTAAGGACTCCCCCTTCTTCCCCCAGCTGCTCAGTACATGTACTGAGCATGATGTCAAGTGGCTTTGTGTGATTCTCTCTGCGATTCTGTTTTTTTCTCTGCCTCGTTTTTCCCAGCTCCCCGTCCCTCACTTTTAACGCCCGTTAGCCTTCACCAGCTCACTCTTCCTTGGGTCCCATCCGCGTTTCTGAATTCCTCCTGCTTTGCCACGTGGCCCGTGACTTTTTTCTTAATCTCTCTCTGTCTGCCTCAACGCTCCCCCCGCGCTTTTCAATTCGTCTTCTCTGCTCTGTACCCTGCTACTCTTCTTGCCTTTCTGAGTTCTTCTCTGTCCAGCTCCCTTTCCCTAGTCATGAATTCCTGCTCTTCCTGCACCCACCGCTCTTCCCTGTCATCTCCATCTCTCTGCCCAGCTCCCTGTCCCTAGGTTTTAATTCCCGCCTCTGCCCACTCTAGCCTGCCTAGCTTTTTCTCTCGGCCCCTCTCTGTCCGGCTCCCTCCCTCTGTGTTCTAATTCCACGGTCTCTGTCACGTAGACCCGTGCTGTTTGGTTGTCCTCATCTCTCTCTGTCCAGCTCCTTGCTGCTATGTTTTATTTCCTCCCTCTCTCTCTTGGTAGCCCATTGCTGTTGGTTTTCTTACTTGTTTCTTCATTTGTCTCTGTCTGCCTCCCAGTGCCTGATCTTTAATTCCTCCTTCCCTGTAGGCCATTGCTGTTCCTTTTTTCCGTTCTACATTGTGTTCTCTCTGGTCTCCTCTTCCGATTCATCGGTTCCCTCCTCGCTGCCCCGTGGCCCGTCCCCATTTTATTGTTGCCTCTCCCTCTCTCTGGCTTCTTGCCCCTGTTTTTCAAATTCCTCCCTCTCTTCCCTGTTGGCCCTGTGATCTTTAGCCTTTCTCCATCGCTTTCTGCCCCGCTCGCTTCTGTGTCTATTCGTTAATTCTTCCCTCTCTGCCCTGTATCCTGTAGCTTTTCGCCTTTCGCCATCTTGCCGTCTCTGGCTTCCCCATGACCCTATTTTAGGCTTGTTTCTCTCTCCTTTCTCGACGCATTACGATTCCTTATGCTCTCCCTCTCCCTCTGTGCTTTTTTGGTTTTTCTCTGACTCCCTGTCCCTAATTGTTAATTCTCTCCCTTCTCACGCTCTGTACCACGTAGCCCCCTGGTTTGTTTTGTGGTGGTCCCTCCCCGGCTCCTTCCCTCCGTCGTTGGCTCTCTCGGCTCCCTGTCCTCGCGGCTTCATTCTTCCCTCTCTGCCCTGTTCTTGTCGCTTTTCTTGTCTTTCTCCACCTCGCTCGGTCCAGCTTCCTGCCCCTATTCTTCTTTCCTCCCGCGCTGTCGTGCTGCCTGCCCCAGGTTCTTTGTGCGTTTCCAGCCTGCTCCTCCTCCTTCTTTGTTGGTCTGTGTCCTGCTCTTCCCTCTTTCTGCTGCCTCTCTTCCCCTCTCTCTGCTGCTTCTAGCTCCGCCTCCGTCAGGCTCCCTGGCCGTCCTGTTCCCTGCCTCGTGCCTTCTCACTACGCGCACACACGCCCCCTCCCCGCCCCGTCCAGCCGCATGCCGCTTTTCTCTTCTCTCCTCCTACTGTCCTGTGCCCTGCTCCTCATCTTTGGTGGCCTCCCCCCGCCCAGCAGCCCGGCGCTCCAGGAGCCAGGCGACCGACGGTCCGCTCCCTGCCAAACCAGGGCAAGCGCGTGCCGTGGCTTAGCCCCAGCTGGCAACTCTGCACCAGGGAGCTGCTTGCTCACTCCACCCTCAGTGGGCTGGGGGAGAGAGCTGGAAGGGTAAAAGTGAGAAAAATCATGGGTGTTGAATAGGTAAAGCAAAAGCTGTGCATGGAAGCGAAGCAAGGAATTAAGTCACTCCTCCTTTTCGGCGGGCAGGTGTTGAGCCACCTCTGGGAAAGCAGGGCTCTGTCACGTGTAATGGTTACTTAGGGAGAGAAATGCCGTAGCCCCTAAGGACTCCCCCTTCTTCCCCCAGCTGCTCAGTACATGTACTGAGCATGATGTCAAGTGGCTTTGTGTGATTCTCTCTGCGATTCTGTTTTTTTCTCTGCCTCGTTTTTCCCAGCTCCCCGTCCCTCACTTTTAACGCCCGTTAGCCTTCACCAGCTCACTCTTCCTTGGGTCCCATCCGCGTTTCTGAATTCCTCCTGCTTTGCCACGTGGCCCGTGACTTTTTTCTTAATCTCTCTCTGTCTGCCTCAACGCTCCCCCCGCGCTTTTCAATTCGTCTTCTCTGCTCTGTACCCTGCTACTCTTCTTGCCTTTCTGAGTTCTTCTCTGTCCAGCTCCCTTTCCCTAGTCATGAATTCCTGCTCTTCCTGCACCCACCGCTCTTCCCTGTCATCTCCATCTCTCTGCCCAGCTCCCTGTCCCTAGGTTTTAATTCCCGCCTCTGCCCACTCTAGCCTGCCTAGCTTTTTCTCTCGGCCCCTCTCTGTCCGGCTCCCTCCCTCTGTGTTCTAATTCCACGGTCTCTGTCACGTAGACCCGTGCTGTTTGGTTGTCCTCATCTCTCCCTGTCCAGCTCCTTGCTGCTATGTTTTATTTCCTCCCTCTCTCTCTTGGTAGCCCATTGCTGTTGGTTTTCTTACTTGTTTCTTCATTTGTCTCTGTCTGCCTCCCAGTGCCTGATCTTTAATTCCTCCTTCCCTGTAGGCCATTGCTGTTCCTTTTTTCCATTCTACATTGTGTTCTCTCTGGTCTCCTCTTCCGATTCATCGGTTCCCTCCTCGCTGCCCCGTGGCCCGTCCCCATTTTATTGTTGCCTCTCCCTCTCTCTGGCTTCTTGCCCCTGTTTTTCAAATTCCTCCCTCTCTTCCCTGTTGGCCCTGTGATCTTTAGCCTTTCTCCATCGCTTTCTGCCCCGCTCGCTTCTGTGTCTATTCGTTAATTCTTCCCTCTCTGCCCTGTATCCTGTAGCTTTTCGCCTTTCGCCATCTTGCCGTCTCTGGCTTCCCCATGACCCTATTTTAGGCTTGTTTCTCTCTCCTTTCTCGACGCATTACGATTCCTTATGCTCTCCCTCTCCCTCTGTGCTTTTTTGGTTTTTCTCTGACTCCCTGTCCCTAATTGTTAATTCTCTCCCTTCTCACGCTCTGTACCACGTAGCCCCCTGGTTTGTTTTGTGGTGGTCCCTCCCCGGCTCCTTCCCTCCGTCGTTGGCTCTCTCGGCTCCCTGTCCTCGCGGCTTCATTCTTCCCTCTCTGCCCTGTTCTTGTCGCTTTTCTTCTCTTTCTCCACCTCGCTCGGTCCAGCTTCCTGCCCCTATTCTTCTTTCCTCCCGCGCTGTCGTGCTGCCTGCCCCAGGTTCTTTGTGCGTTTCCAGCCTGCTCCTCCTCCTTCTTTGTTGGTCTGTGTCCTGCTCTTCCCTCTTTCTGCTGCCTCTCTTCCCCTCTCTCTGCTGCTTCTAGCTCCGCCTCCGTCAGGCTCCCTGGCCGTCCTGTTCCCTGCCTCGTGCCTTCTCACTACGCGCACACACGCCCCCTCCCCGCCCCGTCCAGCCGCATGCCGCTTTTCTCTTCTCTCCTCCTACTGTCCTGTGCCCTGCTCCTCATCTTTGGTGGCCTCCCCCCGCCCAGCAGCCCGGCGCTCCAGGAGCCAGGCGACCGACGGTCCGCTCCCTGCCAAACCAGGGCAAGCGCGTGCCGTGGCTTAGCCCCAGCTGGCAACTCTGCACCAGGGAGCTGCTTGCTCACTCCACCCTCAGTGGGCTGGGGGAGAGAGCTGGAAGGGTAAAAGTGAGAAAAATCATGGGTGTTGAATAGGTAAAGCAAAAGCTGTGCGTGGAAGCGAAGCAAGGAATTAAGTCACTCCTCCTTTTCGGCGGGCAGGTGTTGAGCCACCTCTGGGAAAGCAGGGCTCTGTCACGTGTAATGGTTACTTAGGGAGAGAAATGCCGTAGCCCCTAAGGACTCCCCCTTCTTCCCCCAGCTGCTCAGTACATGTACTGAGCATGATGTCAAGTGGCTTTGTGTGATTCTCTCTGCGATTCTGTTTTTTTCTCTGCCTCGTTTTTCCCAGCTCCCCGTCCCTCACTTTTAACGCCCGTTAGCCTTCACCAGCTCACTCTTCCTTGGGTCCCATCCGCGTTTCTGAATTCCTCCTGCTTTGCCACGTGGCCCGTGACTTTTTTCTTAATCTCTCTCTGTCTGCCTCAACGCTCCCCCCGCGCTTTTCAATTCGTCTTCTCTGCTCTGTACCCTGCTACTCTTCTTGCCTTTCTGAGTTCTTCTCTGTCCAGCTCCCTTTCCCTAGTCATGAATTCCTGCTCTTCCTGCACCCACCGCTCTTCCCTGTCATCTCCATCTCTCTGCCCAGCTCCCTGTCCCTAGGTTTTAATTCCCGCCTCTGCCCACTCTAGCCTGCCTAGCTTTTTCTCTCGGCCCCTCTCTGTCCGGCTCCCTCCCTCTGTGTTCTAATTCCACGGTCTCTGTCACGTAGACCCGTGCTGTTTGGTTGTCCTCATCTCTCCCTGTCCAGCTCCTTGCTGCTATGTTTTATTTCCTCCCTCTCTCTCTTGGTAGCCCATTGCTGTTGGTTTTCTTACTTGTTTCTTCATTTGTCTCTGTCTGCCTCCCAGTGCCTGATCTTTAATTCCTCCTTCCCTGTAGGCCATTGCTGTTCCTTTTTTCCGTTCTACATTGTGTTCTCTCTGGTCTCCTCTTCTGATTCATCGGTTCCCTCCTCGCTGCCCCGTGGCCCGTCCCCATTTTATTGTTGCCTCTCCCTCTCTCTGGCTTCTTGCCCCTGTTTTTCAAATTCCTCCCTCTCTTCCCTGTTGGCCCTGTGATCTTTAGCCTTTCTCCATCGCTTTCTGCCCCGCTCGCTTCTGTGTCTATTCGTTAATTCTTCCCTCTCTGCCCTGTATCCTGTAGCTTTTCGCCTTTCGCCATCTTGCCGTCTCTGGCTTCCCCATGACCCTATTTTAGGCTTGTTTCTCTCTCCTTTCTTGACGCATTACGATTCCTTATGCTCTCCCTCTCCCTCTGTGCTTTTTTGGTTTTTCTCTGACTCCCTGTCCCTAATTGTTAATTCTCTCCCTTCTCACGCTCTGTACCACGTAGCCCCCTGGTTTGTTTTGTGGTGGTCCCTCCCCGGCTCCTTCCCTCCGTCGTTGGCTCTCTCGGCTCCCTGTCCTCGCGGCTTCATTCTTCCCTCTCTGCCCTGTTCTTGTCGCTTTTCTTCTCTTTCTCCACCTCGCTCGGTCCAGCTTCCTGCCCCTATTCTTCTTTCCTCCCGCGCTGTCGTGCTGCCTGCCCCAGGTTCTTTGTGCGTTTCCAGCCTGCTCCTCCTCCTTCTTTGTTGGTCTGTGTCCTGCTCTTCCCTCTTTCTGCTGCCTCTCTTCCCCTCTCTCTGCTGCTTCTAGCTCCGCCTCCGTCAGGCTCCCTGGCCGTCCTGTTCCCTGCCTCGTGCCTTCTCACTACGCGCACACACGCCCCCTCCCCGCCCCGTCCAGCCGCATGCCGCTTTTCTCTTCTCTCCTCCTACTGTCCTGTGCCCTGCTCCTCATCTTTGGTGGCCTCCCCCCGCCCAGCAGCCCGGCGCTCCAGGAGCCAGGCGACCGACGGTCCGCTCCCTGCCAAACCAGGGCAAGCGCGTGCCGTGGCTTAGCCCCAGCTGGCAACTCTGCACCAGGGAGCTGCTTGCTCACTCCACCCTCAGTGGGCTGGGGGAGAGAGCTGGAAGGGTAAAAGTGAGAAAAATCATGGGTGTTGAATAGGTAAAGCAAAAGCTGTGCGTGGAAGCGAAGCAAGGAATTAAGTCACTCCTCCTTTTCGGCGGGCAGGTGTTGAGCCACCTCTGGGAAAGCAGGGCTCTGTCACGTGTAATGGTTACTTAGGGAGAGAAATGCCGTAGCCCCTAAGGACTCCCCCTTCTTCCCCCAGCTGCTCAGTACATGTACTGAGCATGATGTCAAGTGGCTTTGTGTGATTCTCTCTGCGATTCTGTTTTTTTCTCTGCCTCGTTTTTCCCAGCTCCCCGTCCCTCACTTTTAACGCCCGTTAGCCTTCACCAGCTCACTCTTCCTTGGGTCCCATCCGCGTTTCTGAATTCCTCCTGCTTTGCCACGTGGCCCGTGACTTTTTTCTTAATCTCTCTCTGTCTGCCTCAACGCTCCCCCCGCGCTTTTCAATTCGTCTTCTCTGCTCTGTACCCTGCTACTCTTCTTGCCTTTCTGAGTTCTTCTCTGTCCAGCTCCCTTTCCCTAGTCATGAATTCCTGCTCTTCCTGCACCCACCGCTCTTCCCTGTCATCTCCATCTCTCTGCCCAGCTCCCTGTCCCTAGGTTTTAATTCCCGCCTCTGCCCACTCTAGCCTGCCTAGCTTTTTCTCTCGGCCCCTCTCTGTCCGGCTCCCTCCCTCTGTGTTCTAATTCCACGGTCTCTGTCACGTAGACCCGTGCTGTTTGGTTGTCCTCATCTCTCCCTGTCCAGCTCCTTGCTGCTATGTTTTATTTCCTCCCTCTCTCTCTTGGTAGCCCATTGCTGTTGGTTTTCTTACTTGTTTCTTCATTTGTCTCTGTCTGCCTCCCAGTGCCTGATCTTTAATTCCTCCTTCCCTGTAGGCCATTGCTGTTCCTTTTTTCCGTTCTACATTGTGTTCTCTCTGGTCTCCTCTTCCGATTCATCGGTTCCCTCCTCGCTGCCCCGTGGCCCGTCCCCATTTTATTGTTGCCTCTCCCTCTCTCTGGCTTCTTGCCCCTGTTTTTCAAATTCCTCCCTCTCTTCCCTGTTGGCCCTGTGATCTTTAGCCTTTCTCCATCGCTTTCTGCCCCGCTCGCTTCTGTGTCTATTCGTTAATTCTTCCCTCTCTGCCCTGTATCCTGTAGCTTTTCGCCTTTCGCCATCTTGCCGTCTCTGGCTTCCCCATGACCCTATTTTAGGCTTGTTTCTCTCTCCTTTCTCGACGCATTACGATTCCTTATGCTCTCCCTCTCCCTCTGTGCTTTTTTGGTTTTTCTCTGACTCCCTGTCCCTAATTGTTAATTCTCTCCCTTCTCACGCTCTGTACCACGTAGCCCCCTGGTTTGTTTTGTGGTGGTCCCTCCCCGGCTCCTTCCCTCCGTCGTTGGCTCTCTCGGCTCCCTGTCCTCGCGGCTTCATTCTTCCCTCTCTGCCCTGTTCTTGTCGCTTTTCTTCTCTTTCTCCACCTCGCTCGGTCCAGCTTCCTGCCCCTATTCTTCTTTCCTCCCGCGCTGTCGTGCTGCCTGCCCCAGGTTCTTTGTGCGTTTCCAGCCTGCTCCTCCTCCTTCTTTGTTGGTCTGTGTCCTGCTCTTCCCTCTTTCTGCTGCCTCTCTTCCCCTCTCTCTGCTGCTTCTAGCTCCGCCTCCGTCAGGCTCCCTGGCCGTCCTGTTCCCTGCCTCGTGCCTTCTCACTACGCGCACACACGCCCCCTCCCCGCCCCGTCCAGCCGCATGCCGCTTTTCTCTTCTCTCCTCCTACTGTCCTGTGCCCTGCTCCTCATCTTTGGTGGCCTCCCCCCGCCCAGCAGCCCGGCGCTCCAGGAGCCAGGCGACCGACGGTCCGCTCCCTGCCAAACCAGGGCAAGCGCGTGCCGTGGCTTAGCCCCAGCTGGCAACTCTGCACCAGGGAGCTGCTTGCTCACTCCACCCTCAGTGGGCTGGGGGAGAGAGCTGGAAGGGTAAAAGTGAGAAAAATCATGGGTGTTGAATAGGTAAAGCAAAAGCTGTGCGTGGAAGCGAAGCAAGGAATTAAGTCACTCCTCCTTTTCGGCGGGCAGGTGTTGAGCCACCTCTGGGAAAGCAGGGCTCTGTCACGTGTAATGGTTACTTAGGGAGAGAAATGCCGTAGCCCCTAAGGACTCCCCCTTCTTCCCCCAGCTGCTCAGTACATGTACTGAGCATGATGTCAAGTGGCTTTGTGTGATTCTCTCTGCGATTCTGTTTTTTTCTCTGCCTCGTTTTTCCCAGCTCCCCGTCCCTCACTTTTAACGCCCGTTAGCCTTCACCAGCTCACTCTTCCTTGGGTCCCATCCGCGTTTCTGAATTCCTCCTGCTTTGCCACGTGGCCCGTGACTTTTTTCTTAATCTCTCTCTGTCTGCCTCAACGCTCCCCCCGCGCTTTTCAATTCGTCTTCTCTGCTCTGTACCCTGCTACTCTTCTTGCCTTTCTGAGTTCTTCTCTGTCCAGCTCCCTTTCCCTAGTCATGAATTCCTGCTCTTCCTGCACCCACCGCTCTTCCCTGTCATCTCCATCTCTCTGCCCAGCTCCCTGTCCCTAGGTTTTAATTCCCGCCTCTGCCCACTCTAGCCTGCCTAGCTTTTTCTCTCGGCCCCTCTCTGTCCGGCTCCCTCCCTCTGTGTTCTAATTCCACGGTCTCTGTCACGTAGACCCGTGCTGTTTGGTTGTCCTCATCTCTCCCTGTCCAGCTCCTTGCTGCTATGTTTTATTTCCTCCCTCTCTCTCTTGGTAGCCCATTGCTGTTGGTTTTTTCACTTGTTTCTTCATTTGTCTCTGTCTGCCTCCCAGTGCCTGATCTTTAATTCCTCCTTCCCTGTAGGCCATTGCTGTTCCTTTTTTCCGTTCTACATTGTGTTCTCTCTGGTCTCCTCTTCTGATTCATCGGTTCCCTCCTCGCTGCCCCGTGGCCCGTCCCCATTTTATTGTTGCCTCTCCCTCTCTCTGGCTTCTTGCCCCTGTTTTTCAAATTCCTCCCTCTCTTCCCTGTTGGCCCTGTGATCTTTAGCCTTTCTCCATCGCTTTCTGCCCCGCTCGCTTCTGTGTCTATTCGTTAATTCTTCCCTCTCTGCCCTGTATCCTGTAGCTTTTCGCCTTTCGCCATCTTGCCGTCTCTGGCTTCCCCATGACCCTATTTTAGGCTTGTTTCTCTCTCCTTTCTCGACGCATTACGATTCCTTATGCTCTCCCTCTCCCTCTGTGCTTTTTTGGTTTTTCTCTGACTCCCTGTCCCTAATTGTTAATTCTCTCCCTTCTCACGCTCTGTACCACGTAGCCCCCTGGTTTGTTTTGTGGTGGTCCCTCCCCGGCTCCTTCCCTCCGTCGTTGGCTCTCTCGGCTCCCTGTCCTCGCGGCTTCATTCTTCCCTCTCTGCCCTGTTCTTGTCGCTTTTCTTGTCTTTCTCCACCTCGCTCGGTCCAGCTTCCTGCCCCTATTCTTCTTTCCTCCCGCGCTGTCGTGCTGCCTGCCCCAGGTTCTTTGTGCGTTTCCAGCCTGCTCCTCCTCCTTCTTTGTTGGTCTGTGTCCTGCTCTTCCCTCTTTCTGCTGCCTCTCTTCCCCTCTCTCTGCTGCTTCTAGCTCCGCCTCCGTCAGGCTCCCTGGCCGTCCTGTTCCCTGCCTCGTGCCTTCTCACTACGCGCACACACGCCCCCTCCCCGCCCCGTCCAGCCGCATGCCGCTTTTCTCTTCTCTCCTCCTACTGTCCTGTGCCCTGCTCCTCATCTTTGGTGGCCTCCCCCCGCCCAGCAGCCCGGCGCTCCAGGAGCCAGGCGACCGACGGTCCGCTCCCTGCCAAACCAGGGCAAGCGCGTGCCGTGGCTTAGCCCCAGCTGGCAACTCTGCACCAGGGAGCTGCTTGCTCACTCCACCCTCAGTGGGCTGGGGGAGAGAGCTGGAAGGGTAAAAGTGAGAAAAATCATGGGTGTTGAATAGGTAAAGCAAAAGCTGTGCGTGGAAGCGAAGCAAGGAATTAAGTCACTCCTCCTTTTCGGCGGGCAGGTGTTGAGCCACCTCTGGGAAAGCAGGGCTCTGTCACGTGTAATGGTTACTTAGGGAGAGAAATGCCGTAGCCCCTAAGGACTCCCCCTTCTTCCCCCAGCTGCTCAGTACATGTACTGAGCATGATGTCAAGTGGCTTTGTGTGATTCTCTCTGCGATTCTGTTTTTTTCTCTGCCTCGTTTTTCCCAGCTCCCCGTCCCTCACTTTTAACGCCCGTTAGCCTTCACCAGCTCACTCTTCCTTGGGTCCCATCCGCGTTTCTGAATTCCTCCTGCTTTGCCACGTGGCCCGTGACTTTTTTCTTAATCTCTCTCTGTCTGCCTCAACGCTCCCCCCGCGCTTTTCAATTCGTCTTCTCTGCTCTGTACCCTGCTACTCTTCTTGCCTTTCTGAGTTCTTCTCTGTCCAGCTCCCTTTCCCTAGTCATGAATTCCTGCTCTTCCTGCACCCACCGCTCTTCCCTGTCATCTCCATCTCTCTGCCCAGCTCCCTGTCCCTAGGTTTTAATTCCCGCCTCTGCCCACTCTAGCCTGCCTAGCTTTTTCTCTCGGCCCCTCTCTGTCCGGCTCCCTCCCTCTGTGTTCTAATTCCACGGTCTCTGTCACGTAGACCCGTGCTGTTTGGTTGTCCTCATCTCTCCCTGTCCAGCTCCTTGCTGCTATGTTTTATTTCCTCCCTCTCTCTCTTGGTAGCCCATTGCTGTTGGTTTTCTTACTTGTTTCTTCATTTGTCTCTGTCTGCCTCCCAGTGCCTGATCTTTAATTCCTCCTTCCCTGTAGGCCATTGCTGTTCCTTTTTTCCGTTCTACATTGTGTTCTCTCTGGTCTCCTCTTCCGATTCATCGGTTCCCTCCTCGCTGCCCCGTGGCCCGTCCCCATTTTATTGTTGCCTCTCCCTCTCTCTGGCTTCTTGCCCCTGTTTTTCAAATTCCTCCCTCTCTTCCCTGTTGGCCCTGTGATCTTTAGCCTTTCTCCATCGCTTTCTGCCCCGCTCGCTTCTGTGTCTATTCGTTAATTCTTCCCTCTCTGCCCTGTATCCTGTAGCTTTTCGCCTTTCGCCATCTTGCCGTCTCTGGCTTCCCCATGACCCTATTTTAGGCTTGTTTCTCTCTCCTTTCTCGACGCATTACGATTCCTTATGCTCTCCCTCTCCCTCTGTGCTTTTTTGGTTTTTCTCTGACTCCCTGTCCCTAATTGTTAATTCTCTCCCTTCTCACGCTCTGTACCACGTAGCCCCCTGGTTTGTTTTGTGGTGGTCCCTCCCCGGCTCCTTCCCTCCGTCGTTGGCTCTCTCGGCTCCCTGTCCTCGCGGCTTCATTCTTCCCTCTCTGCCCTGTTCTTGTCGCTTTTCTTGTCTTTCTCCACCTCGCTCGGTCCAGCTTCCTGCCCCTATTCTTCTTTCCTCCCGCGCTGTCGTGCTGCCTGCCCCAGGTTCTTTGTGCGTTTCCAGCCTGCTCCTCCTCCTTCTTTGTTGGTCTGTGTCCTGCTCTTCCCTCTTTCTGCTGCCTCTCTTCCCCTCTCTCTGCTGCTTCTAGCTCCGCCTCCGTCAGGCTCCCTGGCCGTCCTGTTCCCTGCCTCGTGCCTTCTCACTACGCGCACACACGCCCCCTCCCCGCCCCGTCCAGCCGCATGCCGCTTTTCTCTTCTCTCCTCCTACTGTCCTGTGCCCTGCTCCTCATCTTTGGTGGCCTCCCCCCGCCCAGCAGCCCAGCGCTCCAGGAGCCAGGCGACCGACGGTCCGCTCCCTGCCAAACCAGGGCAAGCGCGTGCCGTGGCTTAGCCCCAGCTGGCAACTCTGCACCAGGGAGCTGCTTGCTCACTCCACCCTCAGTGGGCTGGGGGAGAGAGCTGGAAGGGTAAAAGTGAGAAAAATCATGGGTGTTGAATAGGTAAAGCAAAAGCTGTGCGTGGAAGCGAAGCAAGGAATTAAGTCACTCCTCCTTTTCGGCGGGCAGGTGTTGAGCCACCTCTGGGAAAGCAGGGCTCTGTCACGTGTAATGGTTACTTAGGGAGAGAAATGCCGTAGCCCCTAAGGACTCCCCCTTCTTCCCCCAGCTGCTCAGTACATGTACTGAGCATGATGTCAAGTGGCTTTGTGTGATTCTCTCTGCGATTCTGTTTTTTTCTCTGCCTCGTTTTTCCCAGCTCCCCGTCCCTCACTTTTAACGCCCGTTAGCCTTCACCAGCTCACTCTTCCTTGGGTCCCATCCGCGTTTCTGAATTCCTCCTGCTTTGCCACGTGGCCCGTGACTTTTTTCTTAATCTCTCTCTGTCTGCCTCAACGCTCCCCCCGCGCTTTTCAATTCGTCTTCTCTGCTCTGTACCCTGCTACTCTTCTTGCCTTTCTGAGTTCTTCTCTGTCCAGCTCCCTTTCCCTAGTCATGAATTCCTGCTCTTCCTGCACCCACCGCTCTTCCCTGTCATCTCCATCTCTCTGCCCAGCTCCCTGTCCCTAGGTTTTAATTCCCGCCTCTGCCCACTCTAGCCTGCCTAGCTTTTTCTCTCGGCCCCTCTCTGTCCGGCTCCCTCCCTCTGTGTTCTAATTCCACGGTCTCTGTCACGTAGACCCGTGCTGTTTGGTTGTCCTCATCTCTCCCTGTCCAGCTCCTTGCTGCTATGTTTTATTTCCTCCCTCTCTCTCTTGGTAGCCCATTGCTGTTGGTTTTCTTACTTGTTTCTTCATTTGTCTCTGTCTGCCTCCCAGTGCCTGATCTTTAATTCCTCCTTCCCTGTAGGCCATTGCTGTTCCTTTTTTCCGTTCTACATTGTGTTCTCTCTGGTCTCCTCTTCCGATTCATCGGTTCCCTCCTCGCTGCCCCGTGGCCCGTCCCCATTTTATTGTTGCCTCTCCCTCTCTCTGGCTTCTTGCCCCTGTTTTTCAAATTCCTCCCTCTCTTCCCTGTTGGCCCTGTGATCTTTAGCCTTTCTCCATCGCTTTCTGCCCCGCTCGCTTCTGTGTCTATTCGTTAATTCTTCCCTCTCTGCCCTGTATCCTGTAGCTTTTCGCCTTTCGCCATCTTGCCGTCTCTGGCTTCCCCATGACCCTATTTTAGGCTTGTTTCTCTCTCCTTTCTCGACGCATTACGATTCCTTATGCTCTCCCTCTCCCTCTGTGCTTTTTTGGTTTTTCTCTGACTCCCTGTCCCTAATTGTTAATTCTCTCCCTTCTCACGCTCTGTACCACGTAGCCCCCTGGTTTGTTTTGTGGTGGTCCCTCCCCGGCTCCTTCCCTCCGTCGTTGGCTCTCTCGGCTCCCTGTCCTCGCGGCTTCATTCTTCCCTCTCTGCCCTGTTCTTGTCGCTTTTCTTGTCTTTCTCCACCTCGCTCGGTCCAGCTTCCTGCCCCTATTCTTCTTTCCTCCCGCGCTGTCGTGCTGCCTGCCCCAGGTTCTTTGTGCGTTTCCAGCCTGCTCCTCCTCCTTCTTTGTTGGTCTGTGTCCTGCTCTTCCCTCTTTCTGCTGCCTCTCTTCCCCTCTCTCTGCTGCTTCTAGCTCCGCCTCCGTCAGGCTCCCTGGCCGTCCTGTTCCCTGCCTCGTGCCTTCTCACTACGCGCACACACGCCCCCTCCCCGCCCCGTCCAGCCGCATGCCGCTTTTCTCTTCTCTCCTCCTACTGTCCTGTGCCCTGCTCCTCATCTTTGGTGGCCTCCCCCCGCCCAGCAGCCCGGCGCTCCAGGAGCCAGGCGACCGACGGTCCGCTCCCTGCCAAACCAGGGCAAGCGCGTGCCGTGGCTTAGCCCCAGCTGGCAACTCTGCACCAGGGAGCTGCTTGCTCACTCCACCCTCAGTGGGCTGGGGGAGAGAGCTGGAAGGGTAAAAGTGAGAAAAATCATGGGTGTTGAATAGGTAAAGCAAAAGCTGTGCGTGGAAGCGAAGCAAGGAATTAAGTCACTCCTCCTTTTCGGCGGGCAGGTGTTGAGCCACCTCTGGGAAAGCAGGGCTCTGTCACGTGTAATGGTTACTTAGGGAGAGAAATGCCGTAGCCCCTAAGGACTCCCCCTTCTTCCCCCAGCTGCTCAGTACATGTACTGAGCATGATGTCAAATGGCTTTGTGTGATTCTCTCTGCGATTCTGTTTTTTCTCTGCCTCGTTTTTCCCAGCTCCCCGTCCCTCACTTTTAACGCCCGTTGGCCTTCACCAGCTCACTCTTCCTTGGGTCCCATCCGCGTTTCTGAATTCCTCCTGCTTTGCCACGTGGCCCGTGACTTTTTTCTTAATCTCTCTCTGTCTGCCTCAACGCTCCCCCCGCGCTTTTCAATTCGTCTTCTCTGCTCTGTACCCTGCTACTCTTCTTGCCTTTCTGAGTTCTTCTCTGTCCAGCTCCCTTTCCCTAGTCATGAATTCCTGCTCTTCCTGCACCCACCGCTCTTCCCTGTCATCTCCATCTCTCTGCCCAGCTCCCTGTCCCTAGGTTTTAATTCCCGCCTCTGCCCACTCTAGCCTGCCTAGCTTTTTCTCTCGGCCCCTCTCTGTCCGGCTCCCTCCCTCTGTGTTCTAATTCCACGGTCTCTGTCACGTAGACCCGTGCTGTTTGGTTGTCCTCATCTCTCCCTGTCCAGCTCCTTGCTGCTATGTTTTATTTCCTCCCTCTCTCTCTTGGTAGCCCATTGCTGTTGGTTTTCTTACTTGTTTCTTCATTTGTCTCTGTCTGCCTCCCAGTGCCTGATCTTTAATTCCTCCTTCCCTGTAGGCCATTGCTGTTCCTTTTTTCCGTTCTACATTGTGTTCTCTCTGGTCTCCTCTTCTGATTCATCGGTTCCCTCCTCGCTGCCCCGTGGCCCGTCCCCATTTTATTGTTGCCTCTCCCTCTCTCTGGCTTCTTGCCCCTGTTTTTCAAATTCCTCCCTCTCTTCCCTGTTGGCCCTGTGATCTTTAGCCTTTCTCCATCGCTTTCTGCCCCGCTCGCTTCTGTGTCTATTCGTTAATTCTTCCCTCTCTGCCCTGTAACCTGTAGCTTTTCGCCTTTCGCCATCTTGCCGTCTCTGGCTTCCCCATGACCCTATTTTAGGCTTGTTTCTCTCTCCTTTCTCGACGCATTACGATTCCTTATGCTCTCCCTCTCCCTCTGTGCTTTTTTGGTTTTTCTCTGACTCCCTGTCCCTAATTGTTAATTCTCTCCCTTCTCACGCTCTGTACCACGTAGCCCCCTGGTTTGTTTTGTGGTGGTCCCTCCCCGGCTCCTTCCCTCCGTCGTTGGCTCTCTCGGCTCCCTGTCCTCGCGGCTTCATTCTTCCCTCTCTGCCCTGTTCTTGTCGCTTTTCTTGTCTTTCTCCACCTCGCTCGGTCCAGCTTCCTGCCCCTATTCTTCTTTCCTCCCGCGCTGTCGTGCTGCCTGCCCCAGGTTCTTTGTGCGTTTCCAGCCTGCTCCTCCTCCTTCTTTGTTGGTCTGTGTCCTGCTCTTCCCTCTTTCTGCTGCCTCTCTTCCCCTCTCTCTGCTGCTTCTAGCTCCGCCTCCGTCAGGCTCCCTGGCCGTCCTGTTCCCTGCCTCGTGCCTTCTCACTACGCGCACACACGCCCCCTCCCCGCCCCGTCCAGCCGCATGCCGCTTTTCTCTTCTCTCCTCCTACTGTCCTGTGCCCTGCTCCTCATCTTTGGTGGCCTCCCCCCGCCCAGCAGCCCGGCGCTCCAGGAGCCAGGCGACCGACGGTCCGCTCCCTGCCAAACCAGGGCAAGCGCGTGCCGTGGCTTAGCCCCAGCTGGCAACTCTGCACCAGGGAGCTGCTTGCTCACTCCACCCTCAGTGGGCTGGGGGAGAGAGCTGGAAGGGTAAAAGTGAGAAAAATCATGGGTGTTGAATAGGTAAAGCAAAAGCTGTGCGTGGAAGCGAAGCAAGGAATTAAGTCACTCCTCCTTTTCGGCGGGCAGGTGTTGAGCCACCTCTGGGAAAGCAGGGCTCTGTCACGTGTAATGGTTACTTAGGGAGAGAAATGCCGTAGCCCCTAAGGACTCCCCCTTCTTCCCCCAGCTGCTCAGTACATGTACTGAGCATGATGTCAAATGGCTTTGTGTGATTCTCTCTGCGATTCTGTTTTTTCTCTGCCTCGTTTTTCCCAGCTCCCCGTCCCTCACTTTTAACGCCCGTTGGCCTTCACCAGCTCACTCTTCCTTGGGTCCCATCCGCGTTTCTGAATTCCTCCTGCTTTGCCACGTGGCCCGTGACTTTTTTCTTAATCTCTCTCTGTCTGCCTCAACGCTCCCCCCGCGCTTTTCAATTCGTCTTCTCTGCTCTGTACCCTGCTACTCTTCTTGCCTTTCTGAGTTCTTCTCTGTCCAGCTCCCTTTCCCTAGTCATGAATTCCTGCTCTTCCTGCACCCACCGCTCTTCCCTGTCATCTCCATCTCTCTGCCCAGCTCCCTGTCCCTAGGTTTTAATTCCCGCCTCTGCCCACTCTAGCCTGCCTAGCTTTTTCTCTCGGCCCCTCTCTGTCCGGCTCCCTCCCTCTGTGTTCTAATTCCACGGTCTCTGTCACGTAGACCCGTGCTGTTTGGTTGTCCTCATCTCTCCCTGTCCAGCTCCTTGCTGCTATGTTTTATTTCCTCCCTCTCTCTCTTGGTAGCCCATTGCTGTTGGTTTTCTTACTTGTTTCTTCATTTGTCTCTGTCTGCCTCCCAGTGCCTGATCTTTAATTCCTCCTTCCCTGTAGGCCATTGCTGTTCCTTTTTTCCGTTCTACATTGTGTTCTCTCTGGTCTCCTCTTCTGATTCATCGGTTCCCTCCTCGCTGCCCCGTGGCCCGTCCCCATTTTATTGTTGCCTCTCCCTCTCTCTGGCTTCTTGCCCCTGTTTTTCAAATTCCTCCCTCTCTTCCCTGTTGGCCCTGTGATCTTTAGCCTTTCTCCATCGCTTTCTGCCCCGCTCGCTTCTGTGTCTATTCGTTAATTCTTCCCTCTCTGCCCTGTAACCTGTAGCTTTTCGCCTTTCGCCATCTTGCCGTCTCTGGCTTCCCCATGACCCTATTTTAGGCTTGTTTCTCTCTCCTTTCTCGACGCATTACGATTCCTTATGCTCTCCCTCTCCCTCTGTGCTTTTTTGGTTTTTCTCTGACTCCCTGTCCCTAATTGTTAATTCTCTCCCTTCTCACGCTCTGTACCACGTAGCCCCCTGGTTTGTTTTGTGGTGGTCCCTCCCCGGCTCCTTCCCTCCGTCGTTGGCTCTCTCGGCTCCCTGTCCTCGCGGCTTCATTCTTCCCTCTCTGCCCTGTTCTTGTCGCTTTTCTTGTCTTTCTCCACCTCGCTCGGTCCAGCTTCCTGCCCCTATTCTTCTTTCCTCCCGCGCTGTCGTGCTGCCTGCCCCAGGTTCTTTGTGCGTTTCCAGCCTGCTCCTCCTCCTTCTTTGTTGGTCTGTGTCCTGCTCTTCCCTCTTTCTGCTGCCTCTCTTCCCCTCTCTCTGCTGCTTCTAGCTCCGCCTCCGTCAGGCTCCCTGGCCGTCCTGTTCCCTGCCTCGTGCCTTCTCACTACGCGCACACACGCCCCCTCCCCGCCCCGTCCAGCCGCATGCCGCTTTTCTCTTCTCTCCTCCTACTGTCCTGTGCCCTGCTCCTCATCTTTGGTGGCCTCCCCCCGCCCAGCAGCCCGGCGCTCCAGGAGCCAGGCGACCGACGGTCCGCTCCCTGCCAAACCAGGGCAAGCGCGTGCCGTGGCTTAGCCCCAGCTGGCAACTCTGCACCAGGGAGCTGCTTGCTCACTCCACCCTCAGTGGGCTGGGGGAGAGAGCTGGAAGGGTAAAAGTGAGAAAAATCATGGGTGTTGAATAGGTAAAGCAAAAGCTGTGCGTGGAAGCGAAGCAAGGAATTAAGTCACTCCTCCTTTTCGGCGGGCAGGTGTTGAGCCACCTCTGGGAAAGCAGGGCTCTGTCACGTGTAATGGTTACTTAGGGAGAGAAATGCCGTAGCCCCTAAGGACTCCCCCTTCTTCCCCCAGCTGCTCAGTACATGTACTGAGCATGATGTCAAATGGCTTTGTGTGATTCTCTCTGCGATTCTGTTTTTTCTCTGCCTCGTTTTTCCCAGCTCCCCGTCCCTCACTTTTAACGCCCGTTGGCCTTCACCAGCTCACTCTTCCTTGGGTCCCATCCGCGTTTCTGAATTCCTCCTGCTTTGCCACGTGGCCCGTGACTTTTTTCTTAATCTCTCTCTGTCTGCCTCAACGCTCCCCCCGCGCTTTTCAATTCGTCTTCTCTGCTCTGTACCCTGCTACTCTTCTTGCCTTTCTGAGTTCTTCTCTGTCCAGCTCCCTTTCCCTAGTCATGAATTCCTGCTCTTCCTGCACCCACCGCTCTTCCCTGTCATCTCCATCTCTCTGCCCAGCTCCCTGTCCCTAGGTTTTAATTCCCGCCTCTGCCCACTCTAGCCTGCCTAGCTTTTTCTCTCGGCCCCTCTCTGTCCGGCTCCCTCCCTCTGTGTTCTAATTCCACGGTCTCTGTCACGTAGACCCGTGCTGTTTGGTTGTCCTCATCTCTCCCTGTCCAGCTCCTTGCTGCTATGTTTTATTTCCTCCCTCTCTCTCTTGGTAGCCCATTGCTGTTGGTTTTCTTACTTGTTTCTTCATTTGTCTCTGTCTGCCTCCCAGTGCCTGATCTTTAATTCCTCCTTCCCTGTAGGCCATTGCTGTTCCTTTTTTCCGTTCTACATTGTGTTCTCTCTGGTCTCCTCTTCTGATTCATCGGTTCCCTCCTCGCTGCCCCGTGGCCCGTCCCCATTTTATTGTTGCCTCTCCCTCTCTCTGGCTTCTTGCCCCTGTTTTTCAAATTCCTCCCTCTCTTCCCTGTTGGCCCTGTGATCTTTAGCCTTTCTCCATCGCTTTCTGCCCCGCTCGCTTCTGTGTCTATTCGTTAATTCTTCCCTCTCTGCCCTGTAACCTGTAGCTTTTCGCCTTTCGCCATCTTGCCGTCTCTGGCTTCCCCATGACCCTATTTTAGGCTTGTTTCTCTCTCCTTTCTCGACGCATTACGATTCCTTATGCTCTCCCTCTCCCTCTGTGGTTTTTTGGTTTTTCTCTGACTCCCTGTCCCTAATTGTTAATTCTCTCCCTTCTCACGCTCTGTACCACGTAGCCCCCTGGTTTGTTTTGTGGTGGTCCCTCCCCGGCTCCTTCCCTCCGTCGTTGGCTCTCTCGGCTCCCTGTCCTCGCGGCTTCATTCTTCCCTCTCTGCCCTGTTCTTGTCGCTTTTCTTGTCTTTCTCCACCTCGCTCGGTCCAGCTTCCTGCCCCTATTCTTCTTTCCTCCCGCGCTGTCGTGCTGCCTGCCCCAGGTTCTTTGTGCGTTTCCAGCCTGCTCCTCCTCCTTCTTTGTTGGTCTGTGTCCTGCTCTTCCCTCTTTCTGCTGCCTCTCTTCCCCTCTCTCTGCTGCTTCTAGCTCCGCCTCCGTCAGGCTCCCTGGCCGTCCTGTTCCCTGCCTCGTGCCTTCTCACTACGCGCACACACGCCCCCTCCCCGCCCCGTCCAGCCGCATGCCGCTTTTCTCTTCTCTCCTCCTACTGTCCTGTGCCCTGCTCCTCATCTTTGGTGGCCTCCCCCCGCCCAGCAGCCCGGCGCTCCAGGAGCCAGGCGACCGACGGTCCGCTCCCTGCCAAACCAGGGCAAGCGCGTGCCGTGGCTTAGCCCCAGCTGGCAACTCTGCACCAGGGAGCTGCTTGCTCACTCCACCCTCAGTGGGCTGGGGGAGAGAGCTGGAAGGGTAAAAGTGAGAAAAATCATGGGTGTTGAATAGGTAAAGCAAAAGCTGTGCGTGGAAGCGAAGCAAGGAATTAAGTCACTCCTCCTTTTCGGCGGGCAGGTGTTGAGCCACCTCTGGGAAAGCAGGGCTCTGTCACGTGTAATGGTTACTTAGGGAGAGAAATGCCGTAGCCCCTAAGGACTCCCCCTTCTTCCCCCAGCTGCTCAGTACATGTACTGAGCATGATGTCAAATGGCTTTGTGTGATTCTCTCTGCGATTCTGTTTTTTCTCTGCCTCGTTTTTCCCAGCTCCCCGTCCCTCACTTTTAACGCCCGTTGGCCTTCACCAGCTCACTCTTCCTTGGGTCCCATCCGCGTTTCTGAATTCCTCCTGCTTTGCCACGTGGCCCGTGACTTTTTTCTTAATCTCTCTCTGTCTGCCTCAACGCTCCCCCCGCGCTTTTCAATTCGTCTTCTCTGCTCTGTACCCTGCTACTCTTCTTGCCTTTCTGAGTTCTTCTCTGTCCAGCTCCCTTTCCCTAGTCATGAATTCCTGCTCTTCCTGCACCCACCGCTCTTCCCTGTCATCTCCATCTCTCTGCCCAGCTCCCTGTCCCTAGGTTTTAATTCCCGCCTCTGCCCACTCTAGCCTGCCTAGCTTTTTCTCTCGGCCCCTCTCTGTCCGGCTCCCTCCCTCTGTGTTCTAATTCCACGGTCTCTGTCACGTAGACCCGTGCTGTTTGTTTGTCCTCATCTCTCTGTCCAGCTCCTTGCTGCTATGTTTTATTTCCTCCCTCTCTCTCTTGGTAGCCCATTGCTGTTGGTTTTTTCACTTGTTTCTTCATTTGTCTCTGTCTGCCTCCCAGTGCCTGATCTTTAATTCCTCCTTCCCTGTAGGCCATTGCTGTTCCTTTTTTCCGTTCTACATTGTGTTCTCTCTGGTCTCCTCTTCTGATTCATCGGTTCCCTCCTCGCTGCCCCGTGGCCCGTCCCCATTTTATTGTTGCCTCTCCCTCTCTCTGGCTTCTTGCCCCTGTTTTTCAAATTCCTCCCTCTCTTCCCTGTTGGCCCTGTGATCTTTAGCCTTTCTCCATCGCTTTCTGCCCCGCTCGCTTCTGTGTCTATTCGTTAATTCTTCCCTCTCTGCCCTGTATCCTGTAGCTTTTCGCCTTTCGCCATCTTGCCGTCTCTGGCTTCCCCATGACCCTATTTTAGGCTTGTTTCTCTCTCCTTTCTCGACGCATTACGATTCCTTATGCTCTCCCTCTCCCTCTGTGGTTTTTTGGTTTTTCTCTGACTCCCTGTCCCTAATTGTTAATTCTCTCCTTTCTCACGCTCTGTACCACGTAGCCCCCTGGTTTGTTTTGTGGTGGTCCCTCCCCGGCTCCTTCCCTCCGTCGTTGGCTCTCTCGGCTCCCTGTCCTCGCGGCTTCATTCTTCCCTCTCTGCCCTGTTCTTGTCGCTTTTCTTGTCTTTCTCCACCTCGCTCGGTCCAGCTTCCTGCCCCTATTCTTCTTTCCTCCCGCGCTGTCGTGCTGCCTGCCCCAGGTTCTTTGTGCGTTTCCAGCCTGCTCCTCCTCCTTCTTTGTTGGTCTGTGTCCTGCTCTTCCCTCTTTCTGCTGCCTCTCTTCCCCTCTCTCTGCTGCTTCTAGCTCCGCCTCCGTCAGGCTCCCTGGCCGTCCTGTTCCCTGCCTCGTGCCTTCTCACTACGCGCACACACGCCCCCTCCCCGCCCCGTCCAGCCGCATGCCGCTTTTCTCTTCTCTCCTCCTACTGTCCTGTGCCCTGCTCCTCATCTTTGGTGGCCTCCCCCCGCCCAGCAGCCCGGCGCTCCAGGAGCCAGGCGACCGACGGTCCGCTCCCTGCCAAACCAGGGCAAGCGCGTGCCGTGGCTTAGCCCCAGCTGGCAACTCTGCACCAGGGAGCTGCTTGCTCACTCCACCCTCAGTGGGCTGGGGGAGAGAGCTGGAAGGGTAAAAGTGAGAAAAATCATGGGTGTTGAATAGGTAAAGCAAAAGCTGTGCGTGGAAGCGAAGCAAGGAATTAAGTCACTCCTCCTTTTCGGCGGGCAGGTGTTGAGCCACCTCTGGGAAAGCAGGGCTCTGTCACGTGTAATGGTTACTTAGGGAGAGAAATGCCGTAGCCCCTAAGGACTCCCCCTTCTTCCCCCAGCTGCTCAGTACATGTACTGAGCATGATGTCAAATGGCTTTGTGTGATTCTCTCTGCGATTCTGTTTTTTCTCTGCCTCGTTTTTCCCAGCTCCCCGTCCCTCACTTTTAACGCCCGTTGGCCTTCACCAGCTCACTCTTCCTTGGGTCCCATCCGCGTTTCTGAATTCCTCCTGCTTTGCCACGTGGCCCGTGACTTTTTTCTTAATCTCTCTCTGTCTGCCTCAACGCTCCCCCCGCGCTTTTCAATTCGTCTTCTCTGCTCTGTACCCTGCTACTCTTCTTGCCTTTCTGAGTTCTTCTCTGTCCAGCTCCCTTTCCCTAGTCATGAATTCCTGCTCTTCCTGCACCCACCGCTCTTCCCTGTCATCTCCATCTCTCTGCCCAGCTCCCTGTCCCTAGGTTTTAATTCCCGCCTCTGCCCACTCTAGCCTGCCTAGCTTTTTCTCTCGGCCCCTCTCTGTCCGGCTCCCTCCCTCTGTGTTCTAATTCCACGGTCTCTGTCACGTAGACCCGTGCTGTTTGGTTGTCCTCATCTCTCTGTCCAGCTCCTTGCTGCTATGTTTTATTTCCTCCCTCTCTCTCTTGGTAGCCCATTGCTGTTGGTTTTTTCACTTGTTTCTTCATTTGTCTCTGTCTGCCTCCCAGTGCCTGATCTTTAATTCCTCCTTCCCTGTAGGCCATTGCTGTTCCTTTTTTCCGTTCTACATTGTGTTCTCTCTGGTCTCCTCTTCTGATTCATCGGTTCCCTCCTCGCTGCCCCGTGGCCCGTCCCCATTTTATTGTTGCCTCTCCCTCTCTCTGGCTTCTTGCCCCTGTTTTTCAAATTCCTCCCTCTCTTCCCTGTTGGCCCTGTGATCTTTAGCCTTTCTCCATCGCTTTCTGCCCCGCTCGCTTCTGTGTCTATTCGTTAATTCTTCCCTCTCTGCCCTGTAACCTGTAGCTTTTCGCCTTTCGCCATCTTGCCGTCTCTGGCTTCCCCATGACCCTATTTTAGGCTTGTTTCTCTCTCCTTTCTCGACGCATTACGATTCCTTATGCTCTCCCTCTCCCTCTGTGCTTTTTTGGTTTTTCTCTGACTCCCTGTCCCTAATTGTTAATTCTCTCCCTTCTCACGCTCTGTACCACGTAGCCCCCTGGTTTGTTTTGTGGTGGTCCCTCCCCGGCTCCTTCCCTCCGTCGTTGGCTCTCTCGGCTCCCTGTCCTCGCGGCTTCATTCTTCCCTCTCTGCCCTGTTCTTGTCGCTTTTCTTGTCTTTCTCCACCTCGCTCGGTCCAGCTTCCTGCCCCTATTCTTCTTTCCTCCCGCGCTGTCGTGCTGCCTGCCCCAGGTTCTTTGTGCGTTTCCAGCCTGCTCCTCCTCCTTCTTTGTTGGTCTGTGTCCTGCTCTTCCCTCTTTCTGCTGCCTCTCTTCCCCTCTCTCTGCTGCTTCTAGCTCCGCCTCCGTCAGGCTCCCTGGCCGTCCTGTTCCCTGCCTCGTGCCTTCTCACTACGCGCACACACGCCCCCTCCCCGCCCCGTCCAGCCGCATGCCGCTTTTCTCTTCTCTCCTCCTACTGTCCTGTGCCCTGCTCCTCATCTTTGGTGGCCTCCCCCCGCCCAGCAGCCCGGCGCTCCAGGAGCCAGGCGACCGACGGTCCGCTCCCTGCCAAACCAGGGCAAGCGCGTGCCGTGGCTTAGCCCCAGCTGGCAACTCTGCACCAGGGAGCTGCTTGCTCACTCCACCCTCAGTGGGCTGGGGGAGAGAGCTGGAAGGGTAAAAGTGAGAAAAATCATGGGTGTTGAATAGGTAAAGCAAAAGCTGTGCGTGGAAGCGAAGCAAGGAATTAAGTCACTCCTCCTTTTCGGCGGGCAGGTGTTGAGCCACCTCTGGGAAAGCAGGGCTCTGTCACGTGTAATGGTTACTTAGGGAGAGAAATGCCGTAGCCCCTAAGGACTCCCCCTTCTTCCCCCAGCTGCTCAGTACATGTACTGAGCATGATGTCAAGTGGCTTTGTGTGATTCTCTCTGCGATTCTGTTTTTTCTCTGCCTCGTTTTTCCCAGCTCCCCGTCCCTCACTTTTAACGCCCGTTGGCCTTCACCAGCTCACTCTTCCTTGGGTCCCATCCGCGTTTCTGAATTCCTCCTGCTTTGCCATGTGGCCCGTGACTTTTTTCTTAATCTCTCTCTGTCTGCCTCAACGCTCCCCCCGCGCTTTTCAATTCGTCTTCTCTGCTCTGTACCCTGCTACTCTTCTTGCCTTTCTGAGTTCTTCTCTGTCCAGCTCCCTTTCCCTAGTCATGAATTCCTGCTCTTCCTGCACCCACCGCTCTTCCCTGTCATCTCCATCTCTCTGCCCAGCTCCCTGTCCCTAGGTTTTAATTCCCGCCTCTGCCCACTCTAGCCTGCCTAGCTTTTTCTCTCGGCCCCTCTCTGTCCGGCTCCCTCCCTCTGTGTTCTAATTCCACGGTCTCTGTCACGTAGACCCGTGCTGTTTGGTTGTCCTCATCTCTCTCTGTCCAGCTCCTTGCTGCTATGTTTTATTTCCTCCCTCTCTCTCTTGGTAGCCCATTGCTGTTGGTTTTCTTACTTGTTTCTTCATTTGTCTCTGTCTGCCTCCCAGTGCCTGATCTTTAATTCCTCCTTCCCTGTAGGCCATTGCTGTTCCTTTTTTCCGTTCTACATTGTGTTCTCTCTGGTCTCCTCTTCTGATTCATCGGTTCCCTCCTCGCTGCCCCGTGGCCCGTCCCCATTTTATTGTTGCCTCTCCCTCTCTCTGGCTTCTTGCCCCTGTTTTTCAAATTCCTCCCTCTCTTCCCTGTTGGCCCTGTGATCTTTAGCCTTTCTCCATCGCTTTCTGCCCCGCTCGCTTCTGTGTCTATTCGTTAATTCTTCCCTCTCTGCCCTGTATCCTGTAGCTTTTCGCCTTTCGCCATCTTGCCGTCTCTGGCTTCCCCATGACCCTATTTTAGGCTTGTTTCTCTCTCCTTTCTCGACGCATTACGATTCCTTATGCTCTCCCTCTCCCTCTGTGGTTTTTTGGTTTTTCTCTGACTCCCTGTCCCTAATTGTTAATTCTCTCCCTTCTCACGCTCTGTACCACGTAGCCCCCTGGTTTGTTTTGTGGTGGTCCCTCCCCGGCTCCTTCCCTCCGTCGTTGGCTCTCTCGGCTCCCTGTCCTCGCGGCTTCATTCTTCCCTCTCTGCCCTGTTCTTGTCGCTTTTCTTGTCTTTCTCCATCTCGCTCGGTCCAGCTTCCTGCCCCTATTCTTCTTTCCTCCCGCGCTGTCGTGCTGCCTGCCCCAGGTTCTTTGTGCGTTTCCAGCCTGCTCCTCCTCCTTCTTTGTTGGTCTGTGTCCTGCTCTTCCCTCTTTCTGCTGCCTCTCTTCCCCTCTCTCTGCTGCTTCTAGCTCCGCCTCCGTCAGGCTCCCTGGCCGTCCTGTTCCCTGCCTCGTGCCTTCTCACTACGCGCACACACGCCCCCTCCCCGCCCCGTCCAGCCGCATGCCGCTTTTCTCTTCTCTCCTCCTACTGTCCTGTGCCCTGCTCCTCATCTTTGGTGGCCTCCCCCCGCCCAGCAGCCCGGCGCTCCAGGAGCCAGGCGACCGACGGTCCGCTCCCTGCCAAACCAGGGCAAGCGCGTGCCGTGGCTTAGCCCCAGCTGGCAACTCTGCACCAGGGAGCTGCTTGCTCACTCCACCCTCAGTGGGCTGGGGGAGAGAGCTGGAAGGGTAAAAGTGAGAAAAATCATGGGTGTTGAATAGGTAAAGCAAAAGCTGTGCGTGGAAGCGAAGCAAGGAATTAAGTCACTCCTCCTTTTCGGCGGGCAGGTGTTGAGCCACCTCTGGGAAAGCAGGGCTCTGTCACGTGTAATGGTTACTTAGGGAGAGAAATGCCGTAGCCCCTAAGGACTCCCCCTTCTTCCCCCAGCTGCTCAGTACATGTACTGAGCATGATGTCAAATGGCTTTGTGTGATTCTCTCTGCGATTCTGTTTTTTCTCTGCCTCGTTTTTCCCAGCTCCCCGTCCCTCACTTTTAACGCCCGTTGGCCTTCACCAGCTCACTCTTCCTTGGGTCCCATCCGCGTTTCTGAATTCCTCCTGCTTTGCCACGTGGCCCGTGACTTTTTTCTTAATCTCTCTCTGTCTGCCTCAACGCTCCCCCCGCGCTTTTCAATTCGTCTTCTCTGCTCTGTACCCTGCTACTCTTCTTGCCTTTCTGAGTTCTTCTCTGTCCAGCTCCCTTTCCCTAGTCATGAATTCCTGCTCTTCCTGCACCCACCGCTCTTCCCTGTCATCTCCATCTCTCTGCCCAGCTCCCTGTCCCTAGGTTTTAATTCCCGCCTCTGCCCACTCTAGCCTGCCTAGCTTTTTCTCTCGGCCCCTCTCTGTCCGGCTCCCTCCCTCTGTGTTCTAATTCCACGGTCTCTGTCACGTAGACCCGTGCTGTTTGGTTGTCCTCATCTCTCTGTCCAGCTCCTTGCTGCTATGTTTTATTTCCTCCCTCTCTCTCTTGGTAGCCCATTGCTGTTGGTTTTTTCACTTGTTTCTTCATTTGTCTCTGTCTGCCTCCCAGTGCCTGATCTTTAATTCCTCCTTCCCTGTAGGCCATTGCTGTTCCTTTTTTCCGTTCTACATTGTGTTCTCTCTGGTCTCCTCTTCTGATTCATCGGTTCCCTCCTCGCTGCCCCGTGGCCCGTCCCCATTTTATTGTTGCCTCTCCCTCTCTCTGGCTTCTTGCCCCTGTTTTTCAAATTCCTCCCTCTCTTCCCTGTTGGCCCTGTGATCTTTAGCCTTTCTCCATCGCTTTCTGCCCCGCTCGCTTCTGTGTCTATTCGTTAATTCTTCCCTCTCTGCCCTGTAACCTGTAGCTTTTCGCCTTTCGCCATCTTGCCGTCTCTGGCTTCCCCATGACCCTATTTTAGGCTTGTTTCTCTCTCCTTTCTCGACGCATTACGATTCCTTATGCTCTCCCTCTCCCTCTGTGCTTTTTTGGTTTTTCTCTGACTCCCTGTCCCTAATTGTTAATTCTCTCCCTTCTCACGCTCTGTACCACGTAGCCCCCTGGTTTGTTTTGTGGTGGTCCCTCCCCGGCTCCTTCCCTCCGTCGTTGGCTCTCTCGGCTCCCTGTCCTCGCGGCTTCATTCTTCCCTCTCTGCCCTGTTCTTGTCGCTTTTCTTGTCTTTCTCCACCTCGCTCGGTCCAGCTTCCTGCCCCTATTCTTCTTTCCTCCCGCGCTGTCGTGCTGCCTGCCCCAGGTTCTTTGTGCGTTTCCAGCCTGCTCCTCCTCCTTCTTTGTTGGTCTGTGTCCTGCTCTTCCCTCTTTCTGCTGCCTCTCTTCCCCTCTCTCTGCTGCTTCTAGCTCCGCCTCCGTCAGGCTCCCTGGCCGTCCTGTTCCCTGCCTCGTGCCTTCTCACTACGCGCACACACGCCCCCTCCCCGCCCCGTCCAGCCGCATGCCGCTTTTCTCTTCTCTCCTCCTACTGTCCTGTGCCCTGCTCCTCATCTTTGGTGGCCTCCCCCCGCCCAGCAGCCCGGCGCTCCAGGAGCCAGGCGACCGACGGTCCGCTCCCTGCCAAACCAGGGCAAGCGCGTGCCGTGGCTTAGCCCCAGCTGGCAACTCTGCACCAGGGAGCTGCTTGCTCACTCCACCCTCAGTGGGCTGGGGGAGAGAGCTGGAAGGGTAAAAGTGAGAAAAATCATGGGTGTTGAATAGGTAAAGCAAAAGCTGTGCGTGGAAGCGAAGCAAGGAATTAAGTCACTCCTCCTTTTCGGCGGGCAGGTGTTGAGCCACCTCTGGGAAAGCAGGGCTCTGTCACGTGTAATGGTTACTTAGGGAGAGAAATGCCGTAGCCCCTAAGGACTCCCCCTTCTTCCCCCAGCTGCTCAGTACATGTACTGAGCATGATGTCAAGTGGCTTTGTGTGATTCTCTCTGCGATTCTGTTTTTTCTCTGCCTCGTTTTTCCCAGCTCCCCGTCCCTCACTTTTAACGCCCGTTGGCCTTCACCAGCTCACTCTTCCTTGGGTCCCATCCGCGTTTCTGAATTCCTCCTGCTTTGCCATGTGGCCCGTGACTTTTTTCTTAATCTCTCTCTGTCTGCCTCAACGCTCCCCCCGCGCTTTTCAATTCGTCTTCTCTGCTCTGTACCCTGCTACTCTTCTTGCCTTTCTGAGTTCTTCTCTGTCCAGCTCCCTTTCCCTAGTCATGAATTCCTGCTCTTCCTGCACCCACCGCTCTTCCCTGTCATCTCCATCTCTCTGCCCAGCTCCCTGTCCCTAGGTTTTAATTCCCGCCTCTGCCCACTCTAGCCTGCCTAGCTTTTTCTCTCGGCCCCTCTCTGTCCGGCTCCCTCCCTCTGTGTTCTAATTCCACGGTCTCTGTCACGTAGACCCGTGCTGTTTGGTTGTCCTCATCTCTCTCTGTCCAGCTCCTTGCTGCTATGTTTTATTTCCTCCCTCTCTCTCTTGGTAGCCCATTGCTGTTGGTTTTCTTACTTGTTTCTTCATTTGTCTCTGTCTGCCTCCCAGTGCCTGATCTTTAATTCCTCCTTCCCTGTAGGCCATTGCTGTTCCTTTTTTCCGTTCTACATTGTGTTCTCTCTGGTCTCCTCTTCTGATTCATCGGTTCCCTCCTCGCTGCCCCGTGGCCCGTCCCCATTTTATTGTTGCCTCTCCCTCTCTCTGGCTTCTTGCCCCTGTTTTTCAAATTCCTCCCTCTCTTCCCTGTTGGCCCTGTGATCTTTAGCCTTTCTCCATCGCTTTCTGCCCCGCTCGCTTCTGTGTCTATTCGTTAATTCTTCCCTCTCTGCCCTGTATCCTGTAGCTTTTCGCCTTTCGCCATCTTGCCGTCTCTGGCTTCCCCATGACCCTATTTTAGGCTTGTTTCTCTCTCCTTTCTCGACGCATTACGATTCCTTATGCTCTCCCTCTCCCTCTGTGGTTTTTTGGTTTTTCTCTGACTCCCTGTCCCTAATTGTTAATTCTCTCCCTTCTCACGCTCTGTACCACGTAGCCCCCTGGTTTGTTTTGTGGTGGTCCCTCCCCGGCTCCTTCCCTCCGTCGTTGGCTCTCTCGGCTCCCTGTCCTCGCGGCTTCATTCTTCCCTCTCTGCCCTGTTCTTGTCGCTTTTCTTGTCTTTCTCCATCTCGCTCGGTCCAGCTTCCTGCCCCTATTCTTCTTTCCTCCCGCGCTGTCGTGCTGCCTGCCCCAGGTTCTTTGTGCGTTTCCAGCCTGCTCCTCCTCCTTCTTTGTTGGTCTGTGTCCTGCTCTTCCCTCTTTCTGCTGCCTCTCTTCCCCTCTCTCTGCTGCTTCTAGCTCCGCCTCCGTCAGGCTCCCTGGCCGTCCTGTTCCCTGCCTCGTGCCTTCTCACTACGCGCACACACGCCCCCTCCCCGCCCCGTCCAGCCGCATGCCGCTTTTCTCTTCTCTCCTCCTACTGTCCTGTGCCCTGCTCCTCATCTTTGGTGGCCTCCCCCCGCCCAGCAGCCCGGCGCTCCAGGAGCCAGGCGACCGACGGTCCGCTCCCTGCCAAACCAGGGCAAGCGCGTGCCGTGGCTTAGCCCCAGCTGGCAACTCTGCACCAGGGAGCTGCTTGCTCACTCCACCCTCAGTGGGCTGGGGGAGAGAGCTGGAAGGGTAAAAGTGAGAAAAATCATGGGTGTTGAATAGGTAAAGCAAAAGCTGTGCGTGGAAGCGAAGCAAGGAATTAAGTCACTCCTCCTTTTCGGCGGGCAGGTGTTGAGCCACCTCTGGGAAAGCAGGGCTCTGTCACGTGTAATGGTTACTTAGGGAGAGAAATGCCGTAGCCCCTAAGGACTCCCCCTTCTTCCCCCAGCTGCTCAGTACATGTACTGAGCATGATGTCAAGTGGCTTTGTGTGATTCTCTCTGCGATTCTGTTTTTTCTCTGCCTCGTTTTTCCCAGCTCCCCGTCCCTCACTTTTAACGCCCGTTGGCCTTCACCAGCTCACTCTTCCTTGGGTCCCATCCGCGTTTCTGAATTCCTCCTGCTTTGCCATGTGGCCCGTGACTTTTTTCTTAATCTCTCTCTGTCTGCCTCAACGCTCCCCCCGCGCTTTTCAATTCGTCTTCTCTGCTCTGTACCCTGCTACTCTTCTTGCCTTTCTGAGTTCTTCTCTGTCCAGCTCCCTTTCCCTAGTCATGAATTCCTGCTCTTCCTGCACCCACCGCTCTTCCCTGTCATCTCCATCTCTCTGCCCAGCTCCCTGTCCCTAGGTTTTAATTCCCGCCTCTGCCCACTCTAGCCTGCCTAGCTTTTTCTCTCGGCCCCTCTCTGTCCGGCTCCCTCCCTCTGTGTTCTAATTCCACGGTCTCTGTCACGTAGACCCGTGCTGTTTGGTTGTCCTCATCTCTCTCTGTCCAGCTCCTTGCTGCTATGTTTTATTTCCTCCCTCTCTCTCTTGGTAGCCCATTGCTGTTGGTTTTCTTACTTGTTTCTTCATTTGTCTCTGTCTGCCTCCCAGTGCCTGATCTTTAATTCCTCCTTCCCTGTAGGCCATTGCTGTTCCTTTTTTCCGTTCTACATTGTGTTCTCTCTGGTCTCCTCTTCTGATTCATCGGTTCCCTCCTCGCTGCCCCGTGGCCCGTCCCCATTTTATTGTTGCCTCTCCCTCTCTCTGGCTTCTTGCCCCTGTTTTTCAAATTCCTCCCTCTCTTCCCTGTTGGCCCTGTGATCTTTAGCCTTTCTCCATCGCTTTCTGCCCCGCTCGCTTCTGTGTCTATTCGTTAATTCTTCCCTCTCTGCCCTGTATCCTGTAGCTTTTCGCCTTTCGCCATCTTGCCGTCTCTGGCTTCCCCATGACCCTATTTTAGGCTTGTTTCTCTCTCCTTTCTCGACGCATTACGATTCCTTATGCTCTCCCTCTCCCTCTGTGGTTTTTTGGTTTTTCTCTGACTCCCTGTCCCTAATTGTTAATTCTCTCCCTTCTCACGCTCTGTACCACGTAGCCCCCTGGTTTGTTTTGTGGTGGTCCCTCCCCGGCTCCTTCCCTCCGTCGTTGGCTCTCTCGGCTCCCTGTCCTCGCGGCTTCATTCTTCCCTCTCTGCCCTGTTCTTGTCGCTTTTCTTGTCTTTCTCCATCTCGCTCGGTCCAGCTTCCTGCCCCTATTCTTCTTTCCTCCCGCGCTGTCGTGCTGCCTGCCCCAGGTTCTTTGTGCGTTTCCAGCCTGCTCCTCCTCCTTCTTTGTTGGTCTGTGTCCTGCTCTTCCCTCTTTCTGCTGCCTCTCTTCCCCTCTCTCTGCTGCTTCTAGCTCCGCCTCCGTCAGGCTCCCTGGCCGTCCTGTTCCCTGCCTCGTGCCTTCTCACTACGCGCACACACGCCCCCTCCCCGCCCCGTCCAGCCGCATGCCGCTTTTCTCTTCTCTCCTCCTACTGTCCTGTGCCCTGCTCCTCATCTTTGGTGGCCTCCCCCCGCCCAGCAGCCCGGCGCTCCAGGAGCCAGGCGACCGACGGTCCGCTCCCTGCCAAACCAGGGCAAGCGCGTGCCGTGGCTTAGCCCCAGCTGGCAACTCTGCACCAGGGAGCTGCTTGCTCACTCCACCCTCAGTGGGCTGGGGGAGAGAGCTGGAAGGGTAAAAGTGAGAAAAATCATGGGTGTTGAATAGGTAAAGCAAAAGCTGTGCGTGGAAGCGAAGCAAGGAATTAAGTCACTCCTCCTTTTCGGCGGGCAGGTGTTGAGCCACCTCTGGGAAAGCAGGGCTCTGTCACGTGTAATGGTTACTTAGGGAGAGAAATGCCGTAGCCCCTAAGGACTCCCCCTTCTTCCCCCAGCTGCTCAGTACATGTACTGAGCATGATGTCAAGTGGCTTTGTGTGATTCTCTCTGCGATTCTGTTTTTTCTCTGCCTCGTTTTTCCCAGCTCCCCGTCCCTCACTTTTAACGCCCGTTGGCCTTCACCAGCTCACTCTTCCTTGGGTCCCATCCGCGTTTCTGAATTCCTCCTGCTTTGCCATGTGGCCCGTGACTTTTTTCTTAATCTCTCTCTGTCTGCCTCAACGCTCCCCCCGCGCTTTTCAATTCGTCTTCTCTGCTCTGTACCCTGCTACTCTTCTTGCCTTTCTGAGTTCTTCTCTGTCCAGCTCCCTTTCCCTAGTCATGAATTCCTGCTCTTCCTGCACCCACCGCTCTTCCCTGTCATCTCCATCTCTCTGCCCAGCTCCCTGTCCCTAGGTTTTAATTCCCGCCTCTGCCCACTCTAGCCTGCCTAGCTTTTTCTCTCGGCCCCTCTCTGTCCGGCTCCCTCCCTCTGTGTTCTAATTCCACGGTCTCTGTCACGTAGACCCGTGCTGTTTGGTTGTCCTCATCTCTCTCTGTCCAGCTCCTTGCTGCTATGTTTTATTTCCTCCCTCTCTCTCTTGGTAGCCCATTGCTGTTGGTTTTCTTACTTGTTTCTTCATTTGTCTCTGTCTGCCTCCCAGTGCCTGATCTTTAATTCCTCCTTCCCTGTAGGCCATTGCTGTTCCTTTTTTCCGTTCTACATTGTGTTCTCTCTGGTCTCCTCTTCTGATTCATCGGTTCCCTCCTCGCTGCCCCGTGGCCCGTCCCCATTTTATTGTTGCCTCTCCCTCTCTCTGGCTTCTTGCCCCTGTTTTTCAAATTCCTCCCTCTCTTCCCTGTTGGCCCTGTGATCTTTAGCCTTTCTCCATCGCTTTCTGCCCCGCTCGCTTCTGTGTCTATTCGTTAATTCTTCCCTCTCTGCCCTGTAACCTGTAGCTTTTCGCCTTTCGCCATCTTGCCGTCTCTGGCTTCCCCATGACCCTATTTTAGGCTTGTTTCTCTCTCCTTTCTCGACGCATTACGATTCCTTATGCTCTCCCTCTCCCTCTGTGCTTTTTTGGTTTTTCTCTGACTCCCTGTCCCTAATTGTTAATTCTCTCCCTTCTCACGCTCTGTACCACGTAGCCCCCTGGTTTGTTTTGTGGTGGTCCCTCCCCGGCTCCTTCCCTCCGTCGTTGGCTCTCTCGGCTCCCTGTCCTCGCGGCTTCATTCTTCCCTCTCTGCCCTGTTCTTGTCGCTTTTCTTGTCTTTCTCCACCTCGCTCGGTCCAGCTTCCTGCCCCTATTCTTCTTTCCTCCCGCGCTGTCGTGCTGCCTGCCCTAGGTTCTTTGTGCGTTTCCAGCCTGCTCCTCCTCCTTCTTTGTTGGTCTGTGTCCTGCTCTTCCCTCTTTCTGCTGCCTCTCTTCCCCTCTCTCTGCTGCTTCTAGCTCCGCCTCCGTCAGGCTCCCTGGCCGTCCTGTTCCCTGCCTCGTGCCTTCTCACTACGCGCACACACGCCCCCTCCCCGCCCCGTCCAGCCGCATGCCGCTTTTCTCTTCTCTCCTCCTACTGTCCTGTGCCCTGCTCCTCATCTTTGGTGGCCTCCCCCCGCCCAGCAGCCCGGCGCTCCAGGAGCCAGGCGACCGACGGTCCGCTCCCTGCCAAACCAGGGCAAGCGCGTGCCGTGGCTTAGCCCCAGCTGGCAACTCTGCACCAGGGAGCTGCTTGCTCACTCCACCCTCAGTGGGCTGGGGGAGAGAGCTGGAAGGGTAAAAGTGAGAAAAATCATGGGTGTTGAATAGGTAAAACAAAAGCTGTGCGTGGAAGCGAAGCAAGGAATTAAGTCACTCCTCCTTTTCGGCGGGCAGGTGTTGAGCCACCTCTGGGAAAGCAGGGCTCTGTCACGTGTAATGGTTACTTAGGGAGAGAAATGCCGTAGCCCCTAAGGACTCCCCCTTCTTCCCCCAGCTGCTCAGTACATGTACTGAGCATGATGTCAAGTGGCTTTGTGTGATTCTCTCTGCGATTCTGTTTTTTTCTCTGCCTCGTTTTTCCCAGCTCCCCGTCCCTCACTTTTAACGCCCGTTAGCCTTCACCAGCTCACTCTTCCTTGGGTCCCATCCGCGTTTCTGAATTCCTCCTGCTTTGCCACGTGGCCCGTGACTTTTTTCTTAATCTCTCTCTGTCTGCCTCAACGCTCCCCCCGCGCTTTTCAATTCGTCTTCTCTGCTCTGTACCCTGCTACTCTTCTTGCCTTTCTGAGTTCTTCTCTGTCCAGCTCCCTTTCCCTAGTCATGAATTCCTGCTCTTCCTGCACCCACCGCTCTTCCCTGTCATCTCCATCTCTCTGCCCAGCTCCCTGTCCCTAGGTTTTAATTCCCGCCTCTGCCCACTCTAGCCTGCCTAGCTTTTTCTCTCGGCCCCTCTCTGTCCGGCTCCCTCCCTCTGTGTTCTAATTCCACGGTCTCTGTCACGTAGACCCGTGCTGTTTGGTTGTCCTCATCTCTCCCTGTCCAGCTCCTTGCTGCTATGTTTTATTTCCTCCCTCTCTCTCTTGGTAGCCCATTGCTGTTGGTTTTCTTACTTGTTTCTTCATTTGTCTCTGTCTGCCTCCCAGTGCCTGATCTTTAATTCCTCCTTCCCTGTAGGCCATTGCTGTTCCTTTTTTCCGTTCTACATTGTGTTCTCTCTGGTCTCCTCTTCCGATTCATCGGTTCCCTCCTCGCTGCCCCGTGGCCCGTCCCCATTTTATTGTTGCCTCTCCCTCTCTCTGGCTTCTTGCCCCTGTTTTTCAAATTCCTCCCTCTCTTCCCTGTTGGCCCTGTGATCTTTAGCCTTTCTCCATCGCTTTCTGCCCCGCTCGCTTCTGTGTCTATTCGTTAATTCTTCCCTCTCTGCCCTGTATCCTGTAGCTTTTCGCCTTTCGCCATCTTGCCGTCTCTGGCTTCCCCATGACCCTATTTTAGGCTTGTTTCTCTCTCCTTTCTCGACGCATTACGATTCCTTATGCTCTCCCTCTCCCTCTGTGCTTTTTTGGTTTTTCTCTGACTCCCTGTCCCTAATTGTTAATTCTCTCCCTTCTCACGCTCTGTACCACGTAGCCCCCTGGTTTGTTTTGTGGTGGTCCCTCCCCGGCTCCTTCCCTCCGTCGTTGGCTCTCTCGGCTCCCTGTCCTCGCGGCTTCATTCTTCCCTCTCTGCCCTGTTCTTGTCGCTTTTCTTCTCTTTCTCCACCTCGCTCGGTCCAGCTTCCTGCCCCTATTCTTCTTTCCTCCCGCGCTGTCGTGCTGCCTGCCCCAGGTTCTTTGTGCGTTTCCAGCCTGCTCCTCCTCCTTCTTTGTTGGTCTGTGTCCTGCTCTTCCCTCTTTCTGCTGCCTCTCTTCCCCTCTCTCTGCTGCTTCTAGCTCCGCCTCCGTCAGGCTCCCTGGCCGTCCTGTTCCCTGCCTCGTGCCTTCTCACTACGCGCACACACGCCCCCTCCCCGCCCCGTCCAGCCGCATGCCGCTTTTCTCTTCTCTCCTCCTACTGTCCTGTGCCCTGCTCCTCATCTTTGGTGGCCTCCCCCCGCCCAGCAGCCCGGCGCTCCAGGAGCCAGGCGACCGACGGTCCGCTCCCTGCCAAACCAGGGCAAGCGCGTGCCGTGGCTTAGCCCCAGCTGGCAACTCTGCACCAGGGAGCTGCTTGCTCACTCCACCCTCAGTGGGCTGGGGGAGAGAGCTGGAAGGGTAAAAGTGAGAAAAATCATGGGTGTTGAATAGGTAAAACAAAAGCTGTGCGTGGAAGCGAAGCAAGGAATTAAGTCACTCCTCCTTTTCGGCGGGCAGGTGTTGAGCCACCTCTGGGAAAGCAGGGCTCTGTCACGTGTAATGGTTACTTAGGGAGAGAAATGCCGTAGCCCCTAAGGACTCCCCCTTCTTCCCCCAGCTGCTCAGTACATGTACTGAGCATGATGTCAAGTGGCTTTGTGTGATTCTCTCTGCGATTCTGTTTTTTTCTCTGCCTCGTTTTTCCCAGCTCCCCGTCCCTCACTTTTAACGCCCGTTAGCCTTCACCAGCTCACTCTTCCTTGGGTCCCATCCGCGTTTCTGAATTCCTCCTGCTTTGCCACGTGGCCCGTGACTTTTTTCTTAATCTCTCTCTGTCTGCCTCAACGCTCCCCCCGCGCTTTTCAATTCGTCTTCTCTGCTCTGTACCCTGCTACTCTTCTTGCCTTTCTGAGTTCTTCTCTGTCCAGCTCCCTTTCCCTAGTCATGAATTCCTGCTCTTCCTGCACCCACCGCTCTTCCCTGTCATCTCCATCTCTCTGCCCAGCTCCCTGTCCCTAGGTTTTAATTCCCGCCTCTGCCCACTCTAGCCTGCCTAGCTTTTTCTCTCGGCCCCTCTCTGTCCGGCTCCCTCCCTCTGTGTTCTAATTCCACGGTCTCTGTCACGTAGACCCGTGCTGTTTGGTTGTCCTCATCTCTCCCTGTCCAGCTCCTTGCTGCTATGTTTTATTTCCTCCCTCTCTCTCTTGGTAGCCCATTGCTGTTGGTTTTCTTACTTGTTTCTTCATTTGTCTCTGTCTGCCTCCCAGTGCCTGATCTTTAATTCCTCCTTCCCTGTAGGCCATTGCTGTTCCTTTTTTCCGTTCTACATTGTGTTCTCTCTGGTCTCCTCTTCTGATTCATCGGTTCCCTCCTCGCTGCCCCGTGGCCCGTCCCCATTTTATTGTTGCCTCTCCCTCTCTCTGGCTTCTTGCCCCTGTTTTTCAAATTCCTCCCTCTCTTCCCTGTTGGCCCTGTGATCTTTAGCCTTTCTCCATCGCTTTCTGCCCCGCTCGCTTCTGTGTCTATTCGTTAATTCTTCCCTCTCTGCCCTGTATCCTGTAGCTTTTCGCCTTTCGCCATCTTGCCGTCTCTGGCTTCCCCATGACCCTATTTTAGGCTTGTTTCTCTCTCCTTTCTCGACGCATTACGATTCCTTATGCTCTCCCTCTCCCTCTGTGCTTTTTTGGTTTTTCTCTGACTCCCTGTCCCTAATTGTTAATTCTCTCCCTTCTCACGCTCTGTACCACGTAGCCCCCTGGTTTGTTTTGTGGTGGTCCCTCCCCGGCTCCTTCCCTCCGTCGTTGGCTCTCTCGGCTCCCTGTCCTCGCGGCTTCATTCTTCCCTCTCTGCCCTGTTCTTGTCGCTTTTCTTGTCTTTCTCCACCTCGCTCGGTCCAGCTTCCTGCCCCTATTCTTCTTTCCTCCCGCGCTGTCGTGCTGCCTGCCCCAGGTTCTTTGTGCGTTTCCAGCCTGCTCCTCCTCCTTCTTTGTTGGTCTGTGTCCTGCTCTTCCCTCTTTCTGCTGCCTCTCTTCCCCTCTCTCTGCTGCTTCTAGCTCCGCCTCCGTCAGGCTCCCTGGCCATCCTGTTCCCTGCCTCGTGCCTTCTCACTACGCGCACACACGCCCCCTCCCCGCCCCGTCCAGCCGCATGCCGCTTTTCTCTTCTCTCCTCCTACTGTCCTGTGCCCTGCTCCTCATCTTTGGTGGCCTCCCCCCGCCCAGCAGCCCGGCGCTCCAGGAGCCAGGCGACCGACGGTCCGCTCCCTGCCAAACCAGGGCAAGCGCGTGCCGTGGCTTAGCCCCAGCTGGCAACTCTGCACCAGGGAGCTGCTTGCTCACTCCACCCTCAGTGGGCTGGGGGAGAGAGCTGGAAGGGTAAAAGTGAGAAAAATCATGGGTGTTGAATAGGTAAAACAAAAGCTGTGCGTGGAAGCGAAGCAAGGAATTAAGTCACTCCTCCTTTTCGGCGGGCAGGTGTTGAGCCACCTCTGGGAAAGCAGGGCTCTGTCACGTGTAATGGTTACTTAGGGAGAGAAATGCCGTAGCCCCTAAGGACTCCCCCTTCTTCCCCCAGCTGCTCAGTACATGTACTGAGCATGATGTCAAGTGGCTTTGTGTGATTCTCTCTGCGATTCTGTTTTTTCTCTGCCTCGTTTTTCCCAGCTCCCCGTCCCTCACTTTTAACGCCCGTTAGCCTTCACCAGCTCACTCTTCCTTGGGTCCCATCCGCGTTTCTGAATTCCTCCTGCTTTGCCACGTGGCCCGTGACTTTTTTCTTAATCTCTCTCTGTCTGCCTCAACGCTCCCCCCGCGCTTTTCAATTCGTCTTCTCTGCTCTGTACCCTGCTACTCTTCTTGCCTTTCTGAGTTCTTCTCTGTCCAGCTCCCTTTCCCTAGTCATGAATTCCTGCTCTTCCTGCACCCACCGCTCTTCCCTGTCATCTCCATCTCTCTGCCCAGCTCCCTGTCCCTAGGTTTTAATTCCCGCCTCTGCCCACTCTAGCCTGCCTAGCTTTTTCTCTCGGCCCCTCTCTGTCCGGCTCCCTCCCTCTGTGTTCTAATTCCACGGTCTCTGTCACGTAGACCCGTGCTGTTTGGTTGTCCTCATCTCTCCCTGTCCAGCTCCTTGCTGCTATGTTTTATTTCCTCCCTCTCTCTCTTGGTAGCCCATTGCTGTTGGTTTTCTTACTTGTTTCTTCATTTGTCTCTGTCTGCCTCCCAGTGCCTGATCTTTAATTCCTCCTTCCCTGTAGGCCATTGCTGTTCCTTTTTTCCGTTCTACATTGTGTTCTCTCTGGTCTCCTCTTCCGATTCATCGGTTCCCTCCTCGCTGCCCCGTGGCCCGTCCCCATTTTATTGTTGCCTCTCCCTCTCTCTGGCTTCTTGCCCCTGTTTTTCAAATTCCTCCCTCTCTTCCCTGTTGGCCCTGTGATCTTTAGCCTTTCTCCATCGCTTTCTGCCCCGCTCGCTTCTGTGTCTATTCGTTAATTCTTCCCTCTCTGCCCTGTATCCTGTAGCTTTTCGCCTTTCGCCATCTTGCCGTCTCTGGCTTCCCCATGACCCTATTTTAGGCTTGTTTCTCTCTCCTTTCTCGACGCATTACGATTCCTTATGCTCTCCCTCTCCCTCTGTGCTTTTTTGGTTTTTCTCTGACTCCCTGTCCCTAATTGTTAATTCTCTCCCTTCTCACGCTCTGTACCACGTAGCCCCCTGGTTTGTTTTGTGGTGGTCCCTCCCCGGCTCCTTCCCTCCGTCGTTGGCTCTCTCGGCTCCCTGTCCTCGCGGCTTCATTCTTCCCTCTCTGCCCTGTTCTTGTCGCTTTTCTTCTCTTTCTCCACCTCGCTCGGTCCAGCTTCCTGCCCCTATTCTTCTTTCCTCCCGCGCTGTCGTGCTGCCTGCCCCAGGTTCTTTGTGCGTTTCCAGCCTGCTCCTCCTCCTTCTTTGTTGGTCTGTGTCCTGCTCTTCCCTCTTTCTGCTGCCTCTCTTCCCCTCTCTCTGCTGCTTCTAGCTCCGCCTCCGTCAGGCTCCCTGGCCGTCCTGTTCCCTGCCTCGTGCCTTCTCACTACGCGCACACACGCCCCCTCCCCGCCCCGTCCAGCCGCATGCCGCTTTTCTCTTCTCTCCTCCTACTGTCCTGTGCCCTGCTCCTCATCTTTGGTGGCCTCCCCCCGCCCAGCAGCCCGGCGCTCCAGGAGCCAGGCGACCGACGGTCCGCTCCCTGCCAAACCAGGGCAAGCGCGTGCCGTGGCTTAGCCCCAGCTGGCAACTCTGCACCAGGGAGCTGCTTGCTCACTCCACCCTCAGTGGGCTGGGGGAGAGAGCTGGAAGGGTAAAAGTGAGAAAAATCATGGGTGTTGAATAGGTAAAGCAAAAGCTGTGCGTGGAAGCGAAGCAAGGAATTAAGTCACTCCTCCTTTTCGGCGGGCAGGTGTTGAGCCACCTCTGGGAAAGCAGGGCTCTGTCACGTGTAATGGTTACTTAGGGAGAGAAATGCCGTAGCCCCTAAGGACTCCCCCTTCTTCCCCCAGCTGCTCAGTACATGTACTGAGCATGATGTCAAGTGGCTTTGTGTGATTCTCTCTGCGATTCTGTTTTTTTCTCTGCCTCGTTTTTCCCAGCTCCCCGTCCCTCACTTTTAACGCCCGTTAGCCTTCACCAGCTCACTCTTCCTTGGGTCCCATCCGCGTTTCTGAATTCCTCCTGCTTTGCCACGTGGCCCGTGACTTTTTTCTTAATCTCTCTCTGTCTGCCTCAACGCTCCCCCCGCGCTTTTCAATTCGTCTTCTCTGCTCTGTACCCTGCTACTCTTCTTGCCTTTCTGAGTTCTTCTCTGTCCAGCTCCCTTTCCCTAGTCATGAATTCCTGCTCTTCCTGCACCCACCGCTCTTCCCTGTCATCTCCATCTCTCTGCCCAGCTCCCTGTCCCTAGGTTTTAATTCCCGCCTCTGCCCACTCTAGCCTGCCTAGCTTTTTCTCTCGGCCCCTCTCTGTCCGGCTCCCTCCCTCTGTGTTCTAATTCCACGGTCTCTGTCACGTAGACCCGTGCTGTTTGGTTGTCCTCATCTCTCCCTGTCCAGCTCCTTGCTGCTATGTTTTATTTCCTCCCTCTCTCTCTTGGTAGCCCATTGCTGTTGGTTTTCTTACTTGTTTCTTCATTTGTCTCTGTCTGCCTCCCAGTGCCTGATCTTTAATTCCTCCTTCCCTGTAGGCCATTGCTGTTCCTTTTTTCCGTTCTACATTGTGTTCTCTCTGGTCTCCTCTTCTGATTCATCGGTTCCCTCCTCGCTGCCCCGTGGCCCGTCCCCATTTTATTGTTGCCTCTCCCTCTCTCTGGCTTCTTGCCCCTGTTTTTCAAATTCCTCCCTCTCTTCCCTGTTGGCCCTGTGATCTTTAGCCTTTCTCCATCGCTTTCTGCCCCGCTCGCTTCTGTGTCTATTCGTTAATTCTTCCCTCTCTGCCCTGTATCCTGTAGCTTTTCGCCTTTCGCCATCTTGCCGTCTCTGGCTTCCCCATGACCCTATTTTAGGCTTGTTTCTCTCTCCTTTCTCGACGCATTACGATTCCTTATGCTCTCCCTCTCCCTCTGTGCTTTTTTGGTTTTTCTCTGACTCCCTGTCCCTAATTGTTAATTCTCTCCCTTCTCACGCTCTGTACCACGTAGCCCCCTGGTTTGTTTTGTGGTGGTCCCTCCCCGGCTCCTTCCCTCCGTCGTTGGCTCTCTCGGCTCCCTGTCCTCGCGGCTTCATTCTTCCCTCTCTGCCCTGTTCTTGTCGCTTTTCTTGTCTTTCTCCACCTCGCTCGGTCCAGCTTCCTGCCCCTATTCTTCTTTCCTCCCGCGCTGTCGTGCTGCCTGCCCCAGGTTCTTTGTGCGTTTCCAGCCTGCTCCTCCTCCTTCTTTGTTGGTCTGTGTCCTGCTCTTCCCTCTTTCTGCTGCCTCTCTTCCCCTCTCTCTGCTGCTTCTAGCTCCGCCTCCGTCAGGCTCCCTGGCCGTCCTGTTCCCTGCCTCGTGCCTTCTCACTACGCGCACACACGCCCCCTCCCCGCCCCGTCCAGCCGCATGCCGCTTTTCTCTTCTCTCCTCCTACTGTCCTGTGCCCTGCTCCTCATCTTTGGTGGCCTCCCCCCGCCCAGCAGCCCGGCGCTCCAGGAGCCAGGCGACCGACGGTCCGCTCCCTGCCAAACCAGGGCAAGCGCGTGCCGTGGCTTAGCCCCAGCTGGCAACTCTGCACCAGGGAGCTGCTTGCTCACTCCACCCTCAGTGGGCTGGGGGAGAGAGCTGGAAGGGTAAAAGTGAGAAAAATCATGGGTGTTGAATAGGTAAAGCAAAAGCTGTGCGTGGAAGCGAAGCAAGGAATTAAGTCACTCCTCCTTTTCGGTGGGCAGGTGTTGAGCCACCTCTGGGAAAGCAGGGCTCTGTCACGTGTAATGGTTACTTAGGGAGAGAAATGCCGTAGCCCCTAAGGACTCCCCCTTCTTCCCCCAGCTGCTCAGTACATGTACTGAGCATGATGTCAAGTGGCTTTGTGTGATTCTCTCTGCGATTCTGTTTTTTTCTCTGCCTCGTTTTTCCCAGCTCCCCGTCCCTCACTTTTAACGCCCGTTAGCCTTCACCAGCTCACTCTTCCTTGGGTCCCATCCGCGTTTCTGAATTCCTCCTGCTTTGCCACGTGGCCCGTGACTTTTTTCTTAATCTCTCTCTGTCTGCCTCAACGCTCCCCCCGCGCTTTTCAATTCGTCTTCTCTGCTCTGTACCCTGCTACTCTTCTTGCCTTTCTGAGTTCTTCTCTGTCCAGCTCCCTTTCCCTAGTCATGAATTCCTGCTCTTCCTGCACCCACCGCTCTTCCCTGTCATCTCCATCTCTCTGCCCAGCTCCCTGTCCCTAGGTTTTAATTCCCGCCTCTGCCCACTCTAGCCTGCCTAGCTTTTTCTCTCGGCCCCTCTCTGTCCGGCTCCCTCCCTCTGTGTTCTAATTCCACGGTCTCTGTCACGTAGACCCGTGCTGTTTGGTTGTCCTCATCTCTCCCTGTCCAGCTCCTTGCTGCTATGTTTTATTTCCTCCCTCTCTCTCTTGGTAGCCCATTGCTGTTGGTTTTCTTACTTGTTTCTTCATTTGTCTCTGTCTGCCTCCCAGTGCCTGATCTTTAATTCCTCCTTCCCTGTAGGCCATTGCTGTTCCTTTTTTCCGTTCTACATTGTGTTCTCTCTGGTCTCCTCTTCCGATTCATCGGTTCCCTCCTCGCTGCCCCGTGGCCCGTCCCCATTTTATTGTTGCCTCTCCCTCTCTCTGGCTTCTTGCCCCTGTTTTTCAAATTCCTCCCTCTCTTCCCTGTTGGCCCTGTGATCTTTAGCCTTTCTCCATCGCTTTCTGCCCCGCTCGCTTCTGTGTCTATTCGTTAATTCTTCCCTCTCTGCCCTGTATCCTGTAGCTTTTCGCCTTTCGCCATCTTGCCGTCTCTGGCTTCCCCATGACCCTATTTTAGGCTTGTTTCTCTCTCCTTTCTCGACGCATTACGATTCCTTATGCTCTCCCTCTCCCTCTGTGGTTTTTTGGTTTTTCTCTGACTCCCTGTCCCTAATTGTTAATTCTCTCCCTTCTCACGCTCTGTACCACGTAGCCCCCTGGTTTGTTTTGTGGTGGTCCCTCCCCGGCTCCTTCCCTCCGTCGTTGGCTCTCTCGGCTCCCTGTCCTCGCGGCTTCATTCTTCCCTCTCTGCCCTGTTCTTGTCGCTTTTCTTGTCTTTCTCCACCTCGCTCGGTCCAGCTTCCTGCCCCTATTCTTCTTTCCTCCCGCGCTGTCGTGCTGCCTGCCCCAGGTTCTTTGTGCGTTTCCAGCCTGCTCCTCCTCCTTCTTTGTTGGTCTGTGTCCTGCTCTTCCCTCTTTCTGCTGCCTCTCTTCCCCTCTCTCTGCTGCTTCTAGCTCCGCCTCCGTCAGGCTCCCTGGCCGTCCTGTTCCCTGCCTCGTGCCTTCTCACTACGCGCACACACGCCCCCTCCCCGCCCCGTCCAGCCGCATGCCGCTTTTCTCTTCTCTCCTCCTACTGTCCTGTGCCCTGCTCCTCATCTTTGGTGGCCTCCCCCCGCCCAGCAGCCCGGCGCTCCAGGAGCCAGGCGACCGACGGTCCGCTCCCTGCCAAACCAGGGCAAGCGCGTGCCGTGGCTTAGCCCCAGCTGGCAACTCTGCACCAGGGAGCTGCTTGCTCACTCCACCCTCAGTGGGCTGGGGGAGAGAGCTGGAAGGGTAAAAGTGAGAAAAATCATGGGTGTTGAATAGGTAAAGCAAAAGCTGTGCGTGGAAGCGAAGCAAGGAATTAAGTCACTCCTCCTTTTCGGCGGGCAGGTGTTGAGCCACCTCTGGGAAAGCAGGGCTCTGTCACGTGTAATGGTTACTTAGGGAGAGAAATGCCGTAGCCCCTAAGGACTCCCCCTTCTTCCCCCAGCTGCTCAGTACATGTACTGAGCATGATGTCAAGTGGCTTTGTGTGATTCTCTCTGCGATTCTGTTTTTTTCTCTGCCTCGTTTTTCCCAGCTCCCCGTCCCTCACTTTTAACGCCCGTTAGCCTTCACCAGCTCACTCTTCCTTGGGTCCCATCCGCGTTTCTGAATTCCTCCTGCTTTGCCACGTGGCCCGTGACTTTTTTCTTAATCTCTCTCTGTCTGCCTCAACGCTCCCCCCGCGCTTTTCAATTCGTCTTCTCTGCTCTGTACCCTGCTACTCTTCTTGCCTTTCTGAGTTCTTCTCTGTCCAGCTCCCTTTCCCTAGTCATGAATTCCTGCTCTTCCTGCACCCACCGCTCTTCCCTGTCATCTCCATCTCTCTGCCCAGCTCCCTGTCCCTAGGTTTTAATTCCCGCCTCTGCCCACTCTAGCCTGCCTAGCTTTTTCTCTCGGCCCCTCTCTGTCCGGCTCCCTCCCTCTGTGTTCTAATTCCACGGTCTCTGTCACGTAGACCCGTGCTGTTTGGTTGTCCTCATCTCTCCCTGTCCAGCTCCTTGCTGCTATGTTTTATTTCCTCCCTCTCTCTTGGTAGCCCATTGCTGTTGGTTTTCTTACTTGTTTCTTCATTTGTCTCTGTCTGCCTCCCAGTGCCTGATCTTTAATTCCTCCTTCCCTGTAGGCCATTGCTGTTCCTTTTTTCCGTTCTACATTGTGTTCTCTCTGGTCTCCTCTTCTGATTCATCGGTTCCCTCCTCGCTGCCCCGTGGCCCGTCCCCATTTTATTGTTGCCTCTCCCTCTCTCTGGCTTCTTGCCCCTGTTTTTCAAATTCCTCCCTCTCTTCCCTGTTGGCCCTGTGATCTTTAGCCTTTCTCCATCGCTTTCTGCCCCGCTCGCTTCTGTGTCTATTCGTTAATTCTTCCCTCTCTGCCCTGTAACCTGTAGCTTTTCGCCTTTCGCCATCTTGCCGTCTCTGGCTTCCCCATGACCCTATTTTAGGCTTGTTTCTCTCTCCTTTCTCGACGCATTACGATTCCTTATGCTCTCCCTCTCCCTCTGTGCTTTTTTGGTTTTTCTCTGACTCCCTGTCCCTAATTGTTAATTCTCTCCCTTCTCACACTCTGTACCACGTAGCCCCCTGGTTTGTTTTGTGGTGGTCCCTCCCCGGCTCCTTCCCTCCGTCGTTGGCTCTCTCGGCTCCCTGTCCTCGCGGCTTCATTCTTCCCTCTCTGCCCTGTTCTTGTCGCTTTTCTTGTCTTTCTCCACCTCGCTCGGTCCAGCTTCCTGCCCCTATTCTTCTTTCCTCCCGTGCTGTCGTGCTGCCTGCCCCAGGTTCTTTGTGCGTTTCCAGCCTGCTCCTCCTCCTTCTTTGTTGGTCTGTGTCCTGCTCTTCCCTCTTTCTGCTGCCTCTCTTCCCCTCTCTCTGCTGCTTCTAGCTCCGCCTCCGTCAGGCTCCCTGGCCGTCCTGTTCCCTGCCTCGTGCCTTCTCACTACGCGCACACACGCCCCCTCCCCGCCCCGTCCAGCCGCATGCCGCTTTTCTCTTCTCTCCTCCTACTGTCCTGTGCCCTGCTCCTCATCTTTGGTGGCCTCCCCCCGCCCAGCAGCCCGGCGCTCCAGGAGCCAGGCGACCGACGGTCCGCTCCCTGCCAAACCAGGGCAAGCGCGTGCCGTGGCTTAGCCCCAGCTGGCAACTCTGCACCAGGGAGCTGCTTGCTCACTCCACCCTCAGTGGGCTGGGGGAGAGAGCTGGAAGGGTAAAAGTGAGAAAAATCATGGGTGTTGAATAGGTAAAGCAAAAGCTGTGCGTGGAAGCGAAGCAAGGAATTAAGTCACTCCTCCTTTTCGGTGGGCAGGTGTTGAGCCACCTCTGGGAAAGCAGGGCTCTGTCACGTGTAATGGTTACTTAGGGAGAGAAATGCCGTAGCCCCTAAGGACTCCCCCTTCTTCCCCCAGCTGCTCAGTACATGTACTGAGCATGATGTCAAGTGGCTTTGTGTGATTCTCTCTGCGATTCTGTTTTTTTCTCTGCCTCGTTTTTCCCAGCTCCCCGTCCCTCACTTTTAACGCCCGTTAGCCTTCACCAGCTCACTCTTCCTTGGGTCCCATCCGCGTTTCTGAATTCCTCCTGCTTTGCCACGTGGCCCGTGACTTTTTTCTTAATCTCTCTCTGTCTGCCTCAACGCTCCCCCCGCGCTTTTCAATTCGTCTTCTCTGCTCTGTACCCTGCTACTCTTCTTGCCTTTCTGAGTTCTTCTCTGTCCAGCTCCCTTTCCCTAGTCATGAATTCCTGCTCTTCCTGCACCCACCGCTCTTCCCTGTCATCTCCATCTCTCTGCCCAGCTCCCTGTCCCTAGGTTTTAATTCCCGCCTCTGCCCACTCTAGCCTGCCTAGCTTTTTCTCTCGGCCCCTCTCTGTCCGGCTCCCTCCCTCTGTGTTCTAATTCCACGGTCTCTGTCACGTAGACCCGTGCTGTTTGGTTGTCCTCATCTCTCCCTGTCCAGCTCCTTGCTGCTATGTTTTATTTCCTCCCTCTCTCTCTTGGTAGCCCATTGCTGTTGGTTTTCTTACTTGTTTCTTCATTTGTCTCTGTCTGCCTCCCAGTGCCTGATCTTTAATTCCTCCTTCCCTGTAGGCCATTGCTGTTCCTTTTTTCCGTTCTACATTGTGTTCTCTCTGGTCTCCTCTTCTGATTCATCGGTTCCCTCCTCGCTGCCCCGTGGCCCGTCCCCATTTTATTGTTGCCTCTCCCTCTCTCTGGCTTCTTGCCCCTGTTTTTCAAATTCCTCCCTCTCTTCCCTGTTGGCCCTGTGATCTTTAGCCTTTCTCCATTGCTTTCTGCCCCGCTCGCTTCTGTGTCTATTCGTTAATTCTTCCCTCTCTGCCCTGTAACCTGTAGCTTTTCGCCTTTCGCCATCTTGCCGTCTCTGGCTTCCCCATGACCCTATTTTAGGCTTGTTTCTCTCTCCTTTCTCGACGCATTACGATTCCTTATGCTCTCCCTCTCCCTCTGTGCTTTTTTGGTTTTTCTCTGACTCCCTGTCCCTAATTGTTAATTCTCTCCCTTCTCACGCTCTGTACCACGTAGCCCCCTGGTTTGTTTTGTGGTGGTCCCTCCCCGGCTCCTTCCCTCCGTCGTTGGCTCTCTCGGCTCCCTGTCCTCGCGGCTTCATTCTTCCCTCTCTGCCCTGTTCTTGTCGCTTTTCTTGTCTTTCTCCACCTCGCTCGGTCCAGCTTCCTGCCCCTATTCTTCTTTCCTCCCGCGCTGTCGTGCTGCCTGCCCCAGGTTCTTTGTGCGTTTCCAGCCTGCTCCTCCTCCTTCTTTGTTGGTCTGTGTCCTGCTCTTCCCTCTTTCTGCTGCCTCTCTTCCCCTCTCTCTGCTGCTTCTAGCTCCGCCTCCGTCAGGCTCCCTGGCCGTCCTGTTCCCTGCCTCGTGCCTTCTCACTACGCGCACACACGCCCCCTCCCCGCCCCGTCCAGCCGCATGCCGCTTTTCTCTTCTCTCCTCCTACTGTCCTGTGCCCTGCTCCTCATCTTTGGTGGCCTCCCCCCGCCCAGCAGCCCGGCGCTCCAGGAGCCAGGCGACCGACGGTCCGCTCCCTGCCAAACCAGGGCAAGCGCGTGCCGTGGCTTAGCCCCAGCTGGCAACTCTGCACCAGGGAGCTGCTTGCTCACTCCACCCTCAGTGGGCTGGGGGAGAGAGCTGGAAGGGTAAAAGTGAGAAAAATCATGGGTGTTGAATAGGTAAAGCAAAAGCTGTGCGTGGAAGCGAAGCAAGGAATTAAGTCACTCCTCCTTTTCGGCGGGCAGGTGTTGAGCCACCTCTGGGAAAGCAGGGCTCTGTCACGTGTAATGGTTACTTAGGGAGAGAAATGCCGTAGCCCCTAAGGACTCCCCCTTCTTCCCCCAGCTGCTCAGTACATGTACTGAGCATGATGTCAAGTGGCTTTGTGTGATTCTCTCTGCGATTCTGTTTTTTTCTCTGCCTCGTTTTTCCCAGCTCCCCGTCCCTCACTTTTAACGCCCGTTAGCCTTCACCAGCTCACTCTTCCTTGGGTCCCATCCGCGTTTCTGAATTCCTCCTGCTTTGCCACGTGGCCCGTGACTTTTTTCTTAATCTCTCTCTGTCTGCCTCAACGCTCCCCCCGCGCTTTTCAATTCGTCTTCTCTGCTCTGTACCCTGCTACTCTTCTTGCCTTTCTGAGTTCTTCTCTGTCCAGCTCCCTTTCCCTAGTCATGAATTCCTGCTCTTCCTGCACCCACCGCTCTTCCCTGTCATCTCCATCTCTCTGCCCAGCTCCCTGTCCCTAGGTTTTAATTCCCGCCTCTGCCCACTCTAGCCTGCCTAGCTTTTTCTCTCGGCCCCTCTCTGTCCGGCTCCCTCCCTCTGTGTTCTAATTCCACGGTCTCTGTCACGTAGACCCGTGCTGTTTGGTTGTCCTCATCTCTCCCTGTCCAGCTCCTTGCTGCTATGTTTTATTTCCTCCCTCTCTCTCTTGGTAGCCCATTGCTGTTGGTTTTCTTACTTGTTTCTTCATTTGTCTCTGTCTGCCTCCCAGTGCCTGATCTTTAATTCCTCCTTCCCTGTAGGCCATTGCTGTTCCTTTTTTCCGTTCTACATTGTGTTCTCTCTGGTCTCCTCTTCTGATTCATCGGTTCCCTCCTCGCTGCCCCGTGGCCCGTCCCCATTTTATTGTTGCCTCTCCCTCTCTCTGGCTTCTTGCCCCTGTTTTTCAAATTCCTCCCTCTCTTCCCTGTTGGCCCTGTGATCTTTAGCCTTTCTCCATCGCTTTCTGCCCCGCTCGCTTCTGTGTCTATTCGTTAATTCTTCCCTCTCTGCCCTGTAACCTGTAGCTTTTCGCCTTTCGCCATCTTGCCGTCTCTGGCTTCCCCATGACCCTATTTTAGGCTTGTTTCTCTCTCCTTTCTCGACGCATTACGATTCCTTATGCTCTCCCTCTCCCTCTGTGCTTTTTTGGTTTTTCTCTGACTCCCTGTCCCTAATTGTTAATTCTCTCCCTTCTCACGCTCTGTACCACGTAGCCCCCTGGTTTGTTTTGTGGTGGTCCCTCCCCGGCTCCTTCCCTCCGTCGTTGGCTCTCTCGGCTCCCTGTCCTCGCGGCTTCATTCTTCCCTCTCTGCCCTGTTCTTGTCGCTTTTCTTGTCTTTCTCCACCTCGCTCGGTCCAGCTTCCTGCCCCTATTCTTCTTTCCTCCCGCGCTGTCGTGCTGCCTGCCCCAGGTTCTTTGTGCGTTTCCAGCCTGCTCCTCCTCCTTCTTTGTTGGTCTGTGTCCTGCTCTTCCCTCTTTCTGCTGCCTCTCTTCCCCTCTCTCTGCTGCTTCTAGCTCCGCCTCCGTCAGGCTCCCTGGCCGTCCTGTTCCCTGCCTCGTGCCTTCTCACTACGCGCACACACGCCCCCTCCCCGCCCCGTCCAGCCGCATGCCGCTTTTCTCTTCTCTCCTCCTACTGTCCTGTGCCCTGCTCCTCATCTTTGGTGGCCTCCCCCCGCCCAGCAGCCCGGCGCTCCAGGAGCCAGGCGACCGACGGTCCGCTCCCTGCCAAACCAGGGCAAGCGCGTGCCGTGGCTTAGCCCCAGCTGGCAACTCTGCACCAGGGAGCTGCTTGCTCACTCCACCCTCAGTGGGCTGGGGGAGAGAGCTGGAAGGGTAAAAGTGAGAAAAATCATGGGTGTTGAATAGGTAAAGCAAAAGCTGTGCGTGGAAGCGAAGCAAGGAATTAAGTCACTCCTCCTTTTCGGCGGGCAGGTGTTGAGCCACCTCTGGGAAAGCAGGGCTCTGTCACGTGTAATGGTTACTTAGGGAGAGAAATGCCGTAGCCCCTAAGGACTCCCCCTTCTTCCCCCAGCTGCTCAGTACATGTACTGAGCATGATGTCAAGTGGCTTTGTGTGATTCTCTCTGCGATTCTGTTTTTTTCTCTGCCTCGTTTTTCCCAGCTCCCCGTCCCTCACTTTTAACGCCCGTTAGCCTTCACCAGCTCACTCTTCCTTGGGTCCCATCCGCGTTTCTGAATTCCTCCTGCTTTGCCACGTGGCCCGTGACTTTTTTCTTAATCTCTCTCTGTCTGCCTCAACGCTCCCCCCGCGCTTTTCAATTCGTCTTCTCTGCTCTGTACCCTGCTACTCTTCTTGCCTTTCTGAGTTCTTCTCTGTCCAGCTCCCTTTCCCTAGTCATGAATTCCTGCTCTTCCTGCACCCACCGCTCTTCCCTGTCATCTCCATCTCTCTGCCCAGCTCCCTGTCCCTAGGTTTTAATTCCCGCCTCTGCCCACTCTAGCCTGCCTAGCTTTTTCTCTCGGCCCCTCTCTGTCCGGCTCCCTCCCTCTGTGTTCTAATTCCACGGTCTCTGTCACGTAGACCCGTGCTGTTTGGTTGTCCTCATCTCTCCCTGTCCAGCTCCTTGCTGCTATGTTTTATTTCCTCCCTCTCTCTCTTGGTAGCCCATTGCTGTTGGTTTTCTTACTTGTTTCTTCATTTGTCTCTGTCTGCCTCCCAGTGCCTGATCTTTAATTCCTCCTTCCCTGTAGGCCATTGCTGTTCCTTTTTTCCGTTCTACATTGTGTTCTCTCTGGTCTCCTCTTCCGATTCATCGGTTCCCTCCTCGCTGCCCCGTGGCCCGTCCCCATTTTATTGTTGCCTCTCCCTCTCTCTGGCTTCTTGCCCCTGTTTTTCAAATTCCTCCCTCTCTTCCCTGTTGGCCCTGTGATCTTTAGCCTTTCTCCATCGCTTTCTGCCCCGCTCGCTTCTGTGTCTATTCGTTAATTCTTCCCTCTCTGCCCTGTATCCTGTAGCTTTTCGCCTTTCGCCATCTTGCCGTCTCTGGCTTCCCCATGACCCTATTTTAGGCTTGTTTCTCTCTCCTTTCTCGACGCATTACGATTCCTTATGCTCTCCCTCTCCCTCTGTGCTTTTTTGGTTTTTCTCTGACTCCCTGTCCCTAATTGTTAATTCTCTCCCTTCTCACGCTCTGTACCACGTAGCCCCCTGGTTTGTTTTGTGGTGGTCCCTCCCCGGCTCCTTCCCTCCGTCGTTGGCTCTCTCGGCTCCCTGTCCTCGCGGCTTCATTCTTCCCTCTCTGCCCTGTTCTTGTCGCTTTTCTTGTCTTTCTCCACCTCGCTCGGTCCAGCTTCCTGCCCCTATTCTTCTTTCCTCCCGCGCTGTCGTGCTGCCTGCCCCAGGTTCTTTGTGCGTTTCCAGCCTGCTCCTCCTCCTTCTTTGTTGGTCTGTGTCCTGCTCTTCCCTCTTTCTGCTGCCTCTCTTCCCCTCTCTCTGCTGCTTCTAGCTCCGCCTCCGTCAGGCTCCCTGGCCGTCCTGTTCCCTGCCTCGTGCCTTCTCACTACGCGCACACACGCCCCCTCCCCGCCCCGTCCAGCCGCATGCCGCTTTTCTCTTCTCTCCTCCTACTGTCCTGTGCCCTGCTCCTCATCTTTGGTGGCCTCCCCCCGCCCAGCAGCCCGGCGCTCCAGGAGCCAGGCGACCGACGGTCCGCTCCCTGCCAAACCAGGGCAAGCGCGTGCCGTGGCTTAGCCCCAGCTGGCAACTCTGCACCAGGGAGCTGCTTGCTCACTCCACCCTCAGTGGGCTGGGGGAGAGAGCTGGAAGGGTAAAAGTGAGAAAAATCATGGGTGTTGAATAGGTAAAGCAAAAGCTGTGCGTGGAAGCGAAGCAAGGAATTAAGTCACTCCTCCTTTTCGGCGGGCAGGTGTTGAGCCACCTCTGGGAAAGCAGGGCTCTGTCACGTGTAATGGTTACTTAGGGAGAGAAATGCCGTAGCCCCTAAGGACTCCCCCTTCTTCCCCCAGCTGCTCAGTACATGTACTGAGCATGATGTCAAGTGGCTTTGTGTGATTCTCTCTGCGATTCTGTTTTTTTCTCTGCCTCGTTTTTCCCAGCTCCCCGTCCCTCACTTTTAACGCCCGTTAGCCTTCACCAGCTCACTCTTCCTTGGGTCCCATCCGCGTTTCTGAATTCCTCCTGCTTTGCCACGTGGCCCGTGACTTTTTTCTTAATCTCTCTCTGTCTGCCTCAACGCTCCCCCCGCGCTTTTCAATTCGTCTTCTCTGCTCTGTACCCTGCTACTCTTCTTGCCTTTCTGAGTTCTTCTCTGTCCAGCTCCCTTTCCCTAGTCATGAATTCCTGCTCTTCCTGCACCCACCGCTCTTCCCTGTCATCTCCATCTCTCTGCCCAGCTCCCTGTCCCTAGGTTTTAATTCCCGCCTCTGCCCACTCTAGCCTGCCTAGCTTTTTCTCTCGGCCCCTCTCTGTCCGGCTCCCTCCCTCTGTGTTCTAATTCCACGGTCTCTGTCACGTAGACCCGTGCTGTTTGGTTGTCCTCATCTCTCCCTGTCCAGCTCCTTGCTGCTATGTTTTATTTCCTCCCTCTCTCTCTTGGTAGCCCATTGCTGTTGGTTTTCTTACTTGTTTCTTCATTTGTCTCTGTCTGCCTCCCAGTGCCTGATCTTTAATTCCTCCTTCCCTGTAGGCCATTGCTGTTCCTTTTTTCCGTTCTACATTGTGTTCTCTCTGGTCTCCTCTTCCGATTCATCGGTTCCCTCCTCGCTGCCCCGTGGCCCGTCCCCATTTTATTGTTGCCTCTCCCTCTCTCTGGCTTCTTGCCCCTGTTTTTCAAATTCCTCCCTCTCTTCCCTGTTGGCCCTGTGATCTTTAGCCTTTCTCCATCGCTTTCTGCCCCGCTCGCTTCTGTGTCTATTCGTTAATTCTTCCCTCTCTGCCCTGTAACCTGTAGCTTTTCGCCTTTCGCCATCTTGCCGTCTCTGGCTTCCCCATGACCCTATTTTAGGCTTGTTTCTCTCTCCTTTCTCGACGCATTACGATTCCTTATGCTCTCCCTCTCCCTCTGTGCTTTTTTGGTTTTTCTCTGACTCCCTGTCCCTAATTGTTAATTCTCTCCCTTCTCACGCTCTGTACCACGTAGCCCCCTGGTTTGTTTTGTGGTGGTCCCTCCCCGGCTCCTTCCCTCCGTCGTTGGCTCTCTCGGCTCCCTGTCCTCGCGGCTTCATTCTTCCCTCTCTGCCCTGTTCTTGTCGCTTTTCTTGTCTTTCTCCACCTCGCTCGGTCCAGCTTCCTGCCCCTATTCTTCTTTCCTCCCGCGCTGTCGTGCTGCCTGCCCCAGGTTCTTTGTGCGTTTCCAGCCTGCTCCTCCTCCTTCTTTGTTGGTCTGTGTCCTGCTCTTCCCGCTTTCTGCTGCCTCTCTTCCCCTCTCTCTGCTGCTTCTAGCTCCGCCTCCGTCAGGCTCCCTGGCCGTCCTGTTCCCTGCCTCGTGCCTTCTCACTACGCGCACACACGCCCCCTCCCCGCCCCGTCCAGCCGCATGCCGCTTTTCTCTTCTCTCCTCCTACTGTCCTGTGCCCTGCTCCTCATCTTTGGTGGCCTCCCCCCGCCCAGCAGCCCGGCGCTCCAGGAGCCAGGCGACCGACGGTCCGCTCCCTGCCAAACCAGGGCAAGCGCGTGCCGTGGCTTAGCCCCAGCTGGCAACTCTGCACCAGGGAGCTGCTTGCTCACTCCACCCTCAGTGGGCTGGGGGAGAGAGCTGGAAGGGTAAAAGTGAGAAAAATCATGGGTGTTGAATAGGTAAAGCAAAAGCTGTGCGTGGAAGCGAAGCAAGGAATTAAGTCACTCCTCCTTTTCGGCGGGCAGGTGTTGAGCCACCTCTGGGAAAGCAGGGCTCTGTCACGTGTAATGGTTACTTAGGGAGAGAAATGCCGTAGCCCCTAAGGACTCCCCCTTCTTCCCCCAGCTGCTCAGTACATGTACTGAGCATGATGTCAAGTGGCTTTGTGTGATTCTCTCTGCGATTCTGTTTTTTTCTCTGCCTCGTTTTTCCCAGCTCCCCGTCCCTCACTTTTAACGCCCGTTAGCCTTCACCAGCTCACTCTTCCTTGGGTCCCATCCGCGTTTCTGAATTCCTCCTGCTTTGCCACGTGGCCCGTGACTTTTTTCTTAATCTCTCTCTGTCTGCCTCAACGCTCCCCCCGCGCTTTTCAATTCGTCTTCTCTGCTCTGTACCCTGCTACTCTTCTTGCCTTTCTGAGTTCTTCTCTGTCCAGCTCCCTTTCCCTAGTCATGAATTCCTGCTCTTCCTGCACCCACCGCTCTTCCCTGTCATCTCCATCTCTCTGCCCAGCTCCCTGTCCCTAGGTTTTAATTCCCGCCTCTGCCCACTCTAGCCTGCCTAGCTTTTTCTCTCGGCCCCTCTCTGTCCGGCTCCCTCCCTCTGTGTTCTAATTCCACGGTCTCTGTCACGTAGACCCGTGCTGTTTGGTTGTCCTCATCTCTCCCTGTCCAGCTCCTTGCTGCTATGTTTTATTTCCTCCCTCTCTCTCTTGGTAGCCCATTGCTGTTGGTTTTCTTACTTGTTTCTTCATTTGTCTCTGTCTGCCTCCCAGTGCCTGATCTTTAATTCCTCCTTCCCTGTAGGCCATTGCTGTTCCTTTTTTCCGTTCTACATTGTGTTCTCTCTGGTCTCCTCTTCTGATTCATCGGTTCCCTCCTCGCTGCCCCGTGGCCCGTCCCCATTTTATTGTTGCCTCTCCCTCTCTCTGGCTTCTTGCCCCTGTTTTTCAAATTCCTCCCTCTCTTCCCTGTTGGCCCTGTGATCTTTAGCCTTTCTCCATCGCTTTCTGCCCCGCTCGCTTCTGTGTCTATTCGTTAATTCTTCCCTCTCTGCCCTGTATCCTGTAGCTTTTCGCCTTTCGCCATCTTGCCGTCTCTGGCTTCCCCATGACCCTATTTTAGGCTTGTTTCTCTCTCCTTTCTCGACGCATTACGATTCCTTATGCTCTCCCTCTCCCTCTGTGGTTTTTTGGTTTTTCTCTGACTCCCTGTCCCTAATTGTTAATTCTCTCCCTTCTCACGCTCTGTACCACGTAGCCCCCTGGTTTGTTTTGTGGTGGTCCCTCCCCGGCTCCTTCCCTCCGTCGTTGGCTCTCTCGGCTCCCTGTCCTCGCGGCTTCATTCTTCCCTCTCTGCCCTGTTCTTGTCGCTTTTCTTGTCTTTCTCCACCTCGCTCGGTCCAGCTTCCTGCCCCTATTCTTCTTTCCTCCCGCGCTGTCGTGCTGCCTGCCCCAGGTTCTTTGTGCGTTTCCAGCCTGCTCCTCCTCCTTCTTTGTTGGTCTGTGTCCTGCTCTTCCCTCTTTCTGCTGCCTCTCTTCCCCTCTCTCTGCTGCTTCTAGCTCCGCCTCCGTCAGGCTCCCTGGCCGTCCTGTTCCCTGCCTCGTGCCTTCTCACTACGCGCACACACGCCCCCTCCCCGCCCCGTCCAGCCGCATGCCGCTTTTCTCTTCTCTCCTCCTACTGTCCTGTGCCCTGCTCCTCATCTTTGGTGGCCTCCCCCCGCCCAGCAGCCCGGCGCTCCAGGAGCCAGGCGACCGACGGTCCGCTCCCTGCCAAACCAGGGCAAGCGCGTGCCGTGGCTTAGCCCCAGCTGGCAACTCTGCACCAGGGAGCTGCTTGCTCACTCCACCCTCAGTGGGCTGGGGGAGAGAGCTGGAAGGGTAAAAGTGAGAAAAATCATGGGTGTTGAATAGGTAAAGCAAAAGCTGTGCGTGGAAGCGAAGCAAGGAATTAAGTCACTCCTCCTTTTCGGCGGGCAGGTGTTGAGCCACCTCTGGGAAAGCAGGGCTCTGTCACGTGTAATGGTTACTTAGGGAGAGAAATGCCGTAGCCCCTAAGGACTCCCCCTTCTTCCCCCAGCTGCTCAGTACATGTACTGAGCATGATGTCAAGTGGCTTTGTGTGATTCTCTCTGCGATTCTGTTTTTTTCTCTGCCTCGTTTTTCCCAGCTCCCCGTCCCTCACTTTTAACGCCCGTTAGCCTTCACCAGCTCACTCTTCCTTGGGTCCCATCCGCGTTTCTGAATTCCTCCTGCTTTGCCACGTGGCCCGTGACTTTTTTCTTAATCTCTCTCTGTCTGCCTCAACGCTCCCCCCGCGCTTTTCAATTCGTCTTCTCTGCTCTGTACCCTGCTACTCTTCTTGCCTTTCTGAGTTCTTCTCTGTCCAGCTCCCTTTCCCTAGTCATGAATTCCTGCTCTTCCTGCACCCACCGCTCTTCCCTGTCATCTCCATCTCTCTGCCCAGCTCCCTGTCCCTAGGTTTTAATTCCCGCCTCTGCCCACTCTAGCCTGCCTAGCTTTTTCTCTCGGCCCCTCTCTGTCCGGCTCCCTCCCTCTGTGTTCTAATTCCACGGTCTCTGTCACGTAGACCCGTGCTGTTTGGTTGTCCTCATCTCTCCCTGTCCAGCTCCTTGCTGCTATGTTTTATTTCCTCCCTCTCTCTCTTGGTAGCCCATTGCTGTTGGTTTTCTTACTTGTTTCTTCATTTGTCTCTGTCTGCCTCCCAGTGCCTGATCTTTAATTCCTCCTTCCCTGTAGGCCATTGCTGTTCCTTTTTTCCGTTCTACATTGTGTTCTCTCTGGTCTCCTCTTCCGATTCATCGGTTCCCTCCTCGCTGCCCCGTGGCCCGTCCCCATTTTATTGTTGCCTCTCCCTCTCTCTGGCTTCTTGCCCCTGTTTTTCAAATTCCTCCCTCTCTTCCCTGTTGGCCCTGTGATCTTTAGCCTTTCTCCATCGCTTTCTGCCCCGCTCGCTTCTGTGTCTATTCGTTAATTCTTCCCTCTCTGCCCTGTATCCTGTAGCTTTTCGCCTTTCGCCATCTTGCCGTCTCTGGCTTCCCCATGACCCTATTTTAGGCTTGTTTCTCTCTCCTTTCTCGACGCATTACGATTCCTTATGCTCTCCCTCTCCCTCTGTGGTTTTTTGGTTTTTCTCTGACTCCCTGTCCCTAATTGTTAATTCTCTCCCTTCTCACGCTCTGTACCACGTAGCCCCCTGGTTTGTTTTGTGGTGGTCCCTCCCCGGCTCCTTCCCTCCGTCGTTGGCTCTCTCGGCTCCCTGTCCTCGCGGCTTCATTCTTCCCTCTCTGCCCTGTTCTTGTCGCTTTTCTTGTCTTTCTCCACCTCGCTCGGTCCAGCTTCCTGCCCCTATTCTTCTTTCCTCCCGCGCTGTCGTGCTGCCTGCCCCAGGTACTTTGTGCGTTTCCAGCCTGCTCCTCCTCCTTCTTTGTTGGTCTGTGTCCTGCTCTTCCCTCTTTCTGCTGCCTCTCTTCCCCTCTCTCTGCTGCTTCTAGCTCCGCCTCCGTCAGGCTCCCTGGCCGTCCTGTTCCCTGCCTCGTGCCTTCTCACTACGCGCACACACGCCCCCTCCCCGCCCCGTCCAGCCGCATGCCGCTTTTCTCTTCTCTCCTCCTACTGTCCTGTGCCCTGCTCCTCATCTTTGGTGGCCTCCCCCCGCCCAGCAGCCCGGCGCTCCAGGAGCCAGGCGACCGACGGTCCGCTCCCTGCCAAACCAGGGCAAGCGCGTGCCGTGGCTTAGCCCCAGCTGGCAACTCTGCACCAGGGAGCTGCTTGCTCACTCCACCCTCAGTGGGCTGGGGGAGAGAGCTGGAAGGGTAAAAGTGAGAAAAATCATGGGTGTTGAATAGGTAAAGCAAAAGCTGTGCGTGGAAGCGAAGCAAGGAATTAAGTCACTCCTCCTTTTCGGCGGGCAGGTGTTGAGCCACCTCTGGGAAAGCAGGGCTCTGTCACGTGTAATGGTTACTTAGGGAGAGAAATGCCGTAGCCCCTAAGGACTCCCCCTTCTTCCCCCAGCTGCTCAGTACATGTACTGAGCATGATGTCAAGTGGCTTTGTGTGATTCTCTCTGCGATTCTGTTTTTTCTCTGCCTCGTTTTTCCCAGCTCCCCGTCCCTCACTTTTAACGCCCGTTAGCCTTCACCAGCTCACTCTTCCTTGGGTCCCATCCGCGTTTCTGAATTCCTCCTGCTTTGCCACGTGGCCCGTGACTTTTTTCTTAATCTCTCTCTGTCTGCCTCAACGCTCCCCCCGCGCTTTTCAATTCGTCTTCTCTGCTCTGTACCCTGCTACTCTTCTTGCCTTTCTGAGTTCTTCTCTGTCCAGCTCCCTTTCCCTAGTCATGAATTCCTGCTCTTCCTGCACCCACCGCTCTTCCCTGTCATCTCCATCTCTCTGCCCAGCTCCCTGTCCCTAGGTTTTAATTCCCGCCTCTGCCCACTCTAGCCTGCCTAGCTTTTTCTCTCGGCCCCTCTCTGTCCGGCTCCCTCCCTCTGTGTTCTAATTCCACGGTCTCTGTCACGTAGACCCGTGCTGTTTGGTTGTCCTCATCTCTCCCTGTCCAGCTCCTTGCTGCTATGTTTTATTTCCTCCCTCTCTCTCTTGGTAGCCCATTGCTGTTGGTTTTCTTACTTGTTTCTTCATTTGTCTCTGTCTGCCTCCCAGTGCCTGATCTTTAATTCCTCCTTCCCTGTAGGCCATTGCTGTTCCTTTTTTCCGTTCTACATTGTGTTCTCTCTGGTCTCCTCTTCCGATTCATCGGTTCCCTCCTCGCTGCCCCGTGGCCCGTCCCCATTTTATTGTTGCCTCTCCCTCTCTCTGGCTTCTTGCCCCTGTTTTTCAAATTCCTCCCTCTCTTCCCTGTTGGCCCTGTGATCTTTAGCCTTTCTCCATCGCTTTCTGCCCCGCTCGCTTCTGTGTCTATTCGTTAATTCTTCCCTCTCTGCCCTGTATCCTGTAGCTTTTCGCCTTTCGCCATCTTGCCGTCTCTGGCTTCCCCATGACCCTATTTTAGGCTTGTTTCTCTCTCCTTTCTCGACGCATTACGATTCCTTATGCTCTCCCTCTCCCTCTGTGCTTTTTTGGTTTTTCTCTGACTCCCTGTCCCTAATTGTTAATTCTCTCCCTTCTCACGCTCTGTACCACGTAGCCCCCTGGTTTGTTTTGTGGTGGTCCCTCCCCGGCTCCTTCCCTCCGTCGTTGGCTCTCTCGGCTCCCTGTCCTCGCGGCTTCATTCTTCCCTCTCTGCCCTGTTCTTGTCGCTTTTCTTGTCTTTCTCCACCTCGCTCGGTCCAGCTTCCTGCCCCTATTCTTCTTTCCTCCCGCGCTGTCGTGCTGCCTGCCCCAGGTTCTTTGTGCGTTTCCAGCCTGCTCCTCCTCCTTCTTTGTTGGTCTGTGTCCTGCTCTTCCCTCTTTCTGCTGCCTCTCTTCCCCTCTCTCTGCTGCTTCTAGCTCCGCCTCCGTCAGGCTCCCTGGCCGTCCTGTTCCCTGCCTCGTGCCTTCTCACTACGCGCACACACGCCCCCTCCCCGCCCCGTCCAGCCGCATGCCGCTTTTCTCTTCTCTCCTCCTACTGTCCTGTGCCCTGCTCCTCATCTTTGGTGGCCTCCCCCCGCCCAGCAGCCCGGCGCTCCAGGAGCCAGGCGACCGACGGTCCGCTCCCTGCCAAACCAGGGCAAGCGCGTGCCGTGGCTTAGCCCCAGCTGGCAACTCTGCACCAGGGAGCTGCTTGCTCACTCCACCCTCAGTGGGCTGGGGGAGAGAGCTGGAAGGGTAAAAGTGAGAAAAATCATGGGTGTTGAATAGGTAAAGCAAAAGCTGTGCGTGGAAGCGAAGCAAGGAATTAAGTCACTCCTCCTTTTCGGCGGGCAGGTGTTGAGCCACCTCTGGGAAAGCAGGGCTCTGTCACGTGTAATGGTTACTTAGGGAGAGAAATGCCGTAGCCCCTAAGGACTCCCCCTTCTTCCCCCAGCTGCTCAGTACATGTACTGAGCATGATGTCAAGTGGCTTTGTGTGATTCTCTCTGCGATTCTGTTTTTTTCTCTGCCTCGTTTTTCCCAGCTCCCCGTCCCTCACTTTTAACGCCCGTTAGCCTTCACCAGCTCACTCTTCCTTGGGTCCCATCCGCGTTTCTGAATTCCTCCTGCTTTGCCACGTGGCCCGTGACTTTTTTCTTAATCTCTCTCTGTCTGCCTCAACGCTCCCCCCGCGCTTTTCAATTCGTCTTCTCTGCTCTGTACCCTGCTACTCTTCTTGCCTTTCTGAGTTCTTCTCTGTCCAGCTCCCTTTCCCTAGTCATGAATTCCTGCTCTTCCTGCACCCACCGCTCTTCCCTGTCATCTCCATCTCTCTGCCCAGCTCCCTGTCCCTAGGTTTTAATTCCCGCCTCTGCCCACTCTAGCCTGCCTAGCTTTTTCTCTCGGCCCCTCTCTGTCCGGCTCCCTCCCTCTGTGTTCTAATTCCACGGTCTCTGTCACGTAGACCCGTGCTGTTTGGTTGTCCTCATCTCTCCCTGTCCAGCTCCTTGCTGCTATGTTTTATTTCCTCCCTCTCTCTCTTGGTAGCCCATTGCTGTTGGTTTTCTTACTTGTTTCTTCATTTGTCTCTGTCTGCCTCCCAGTGCCTGATCTTTAATTCCTCCTTCCCTGTAGGCCATTGCTGTTCCTTTTTTCCGTTCTACATTGTGTTCTCTCTGGTCTCCTCTTCCGATTCATCGGTTCCCTCCTCGCTGCCCCGTGGCCCGTCCCCATTTTATTGTTGCCTCTCCCTCTCTCTGGCTTCTTGCCCCTGTTTTTCAAATTCCTCCCTCTCTTCCCTGTTGGCCCTGTGATCTTTAGCCTTTCTCCATCGCTTTCTGCCCCGCTCGCTTCTGTGTCTATTCGTTAATTCTTCCCTCTCTGCCCTGTATCCTGTAGCTTTTCGCCTTTCGCCATCTTGCCGTCTCTGGCTTCCCCATGACCCTATTTTAGGCTTGTTTCTCTCTCCTTTCTCGACGCATTACGATTCCTTATGCTCTCCCTCTCCCTCTGTGGTTTTTTGGTTTTTCTCTGACTCCCTGTCCCTAATTGTTAATTCTCTCCCTTCTCACGCTCTGTACCACGTAGCCCCCTGGTTTGTTTTGTGGTGGTCCCTCCCCGGCTCCTTCCCTCCGTCGTTGGCTCTCTCGGCTCCCTGTCCTCGCGGCTTCATTCTTCCCTCTCTGCCCTGTTCTTGTCGCTTTTCTTGTCTTTCTCCACCTCGCTCGGTCCAGCTTCCTGCCCCTATTCTTCTTTCCTCCCGCGCTGTCGTGCTGCCTGCCCCAGGTACTTTGTGCGTTTCCAGCCTGCTCCTCCTCCTTCTTTGTTGGTCTGTGTCCTGCTCTTCCCTCTTTCTGCTGCCTCTCTTCCCCTCTCTCTGCTGCTTCTAGCTCCGCCTCCGTCAGGCTCCCTGGCCGTCCTGTTCCCTGCCTCGTGCCTTCTCACTACGCGCACACACGCCCCCTCCCCGCCCCGTCCAGCCGCATGCCGCTTTTCTCTTCTCTCCTCCTACTGTCCTGTGCCCTGCTCCTCATCTTTGGTGGCCTCCCCCCGCCCAGCAGCCCGGCGCTCCAGGAGCCAGGCGACCGACGGTCCGCTCCCTGCCAAACCAGGGCAAGCGCGTGCCGTGGCTTAGCCCCAGCTGGCAACTCTGCACCAGGGAGCTGCTTGCTCACTCCACCCTCAGTGGGCTGGGGGAGAGAGCTGGAAGGGTAAAAGTGAGAAAAATCATGGGTGTTGAATAGGTAAAGCAAAAGCTGTGCGTGGAAGCGAAGCAAGGAATTAAGTCACTCCTCCTTTTCGGCGGGCAGGTGTTGAGCCACCTCTGGGAAAGCAGGGCTCTGTCACGTGTAATGGTTACTTAGGGAGAGAAATGCCGTAGCCCCTAAGGACTCCCCCTTCTTCCCCCAGCTGCTCAGTACATGTACTGAGCATGATGTCAAGTGGCTTTGTGTGATTCTCTCTGCGATTCTGTTTTTTCTCTGCCTCGTTTTTCCCAGCTCCCCGTCCCTCACTTTTAACGCCCGTTAGCCTTCACCAGCTCACTCTTCCTTGGGTCCCATCCGCGTTTCTGAATTCCTCCTGCTTTGCCACGTGGCCCGTGACTTTTTTCTTAATCTCTCTCTGTCTGCCTCAACGCTCCCCCCGCGCTTTTCAATTCGTCTTCTCTGCTCTGTACCCTGCTACTCTTCTTGCCTTTCTGAGTTCTTCTCTGTCCAGCTCCCTTTCCCTAGTCATGAATTCCTGCTCTTCCTGCACCCACCGCTCTTCCCTGTCATCTCCATCTCTCTGCCCAGCTCCCTGTCCCTAGGTTTTAATTCCCGCCTCTGCCCACTCTAGCCTGCCTAGCTTTTTCTCTCGGCCCCTCTCTGTCCGGCTCCCTCCCTCTGTGTTCTAATTCCACGGTCTCTGTCACGTAGACCCGTGCTGTTTGGTTGTCCTCATCTCTCCCTGTCCAGCTCCTTGCTGCTATGTTTTATTTCCTCCCTCTCTCTCTTGGTAGCCCATTGCTGTTGGTTTTCTTACTTGTTTCTTCATTTGTCTCTGTCTGCCTCCCAGTGCCTGATCTTTAATTCCTCCTTCCCTGTAGGCCATTGCTGTTCCTTTTTTCCGTTCTACATTGTGTTCTCTCTGGTCTCCTCTTCCGATTCATCGGTTCCCTCCTCGCTGCCCCGTGGCCCGTCCCCATTTTATTGTTGCCTCTCCCTCTCTCTGGCTTCTTGCCCCTGTTTTTCAAATTCCTCCCTCTCTTCCCTGTTGGCCCTGTGATCTTTAGCCTTTCTCCATCGCTTTCTGCCCCGCTCGCTTCTGTGTCTATTCGTTAATTCTTCCCTCTCTGCCCTGTATCCTGTAGCTTTTCGCCTTTCGCCATCTTGCCGTCTCTGGCTTCCCCATGACCCTATTTTAGGCTTGTTTCTCTCTCCTTTCTCGACGCATTACGATTCCTTATGCTCTCCCTCTCCCTCTGTGGTTTTTTGGTTTTTCTCTGACTCCCTGTCCCTAATTGTTAATTCTCTCCCTTCTCACGCTCTGTACCACGTAGCCCCCTGGTTTGTTTTGTGGTGGTCCCTCCCCGGCTCCTTCCCTCCGTCGTTGGCTCTCTCGGCTCCCTGTCCTCGCGGCTTCATTCTTCCCTCTCTGCCCTGTTCTTGTCGCTTTTCTTGTCTTTCTCCACCTCGCTCGGTCCAGCTTCCTGCCCCTATTCTTCTTTCCTCCCGCGCTGTCGTGCTGCCTGCCCCAGGTTCTTTGTGCGTTTCCAGCCTGCTCCTCCTCCTTCTTTGTTGGTCTGTGTCCTGCTCTTCCCTCTTTCTGCTGCCTCTCTTCCCCTCTCTCTGCTGCTTCTAGCTCCGCCTCCGTCAGGCTCCCTGGCCGTCCTGTTCCCTGCCTCGTGCCTTCTCACTACGCGCACACACGCCCCCTCCCCGCCCCGTCCAGCCGCATGCCGCTTTTCTCTTCTCTCCTCCTACTGTCCTGTGCCCTGCTCCTCATCTTTGGTGGCCTCCCCCCGCCCAGCAGCCCGGCGCTCCAGGAGCCAGGCGACCGACGGTCCGCTCCCTGCCAAACCAGGGCAAGCGCGTGCCGTGGCTTAGCCCCAGCTGGCAACTCTGCACCAGGGAGCTGCTTGCTCACTCCACCCTCAGTGGGCTGGGGGAGAGAGCTGGAAGGGTAAAAGTGAGAAAAATCATGGGTGTTGAATAGGTAAAGCAAAAGCTGTGCGTGGAAGCGAAGCAAGGAATTAAGTCACTCCTCCTTTTCGGCGGGCAGGTGTTGAGCCACCTCTGGGAAAGCAGGGCTCTGTCACGTGTAATGGTTACTTAGGGAGAGAAATGCCGTAGCCCCTAAGGACTCCCCCTTCTTCCCCCAGCTGCTCAGTACATGTACTGAGCATGATGTCAAGTGGCTTTGTGTGATTCTCTCTGCGATTCTGTTTTTTTCTCTGCCTCGTTTTTCCCAGCTCCCCGTCCCTCACTTTTAACGCCCGTTAGCCTTCACCAGCTCACTCTTCCTTGGGTCCCATCCGCGTTTCTGAATTCCTCCTGCTTTGCCACGTGGCCCGTGACTTTTTTCTTAATCTCTCTCTGTCTGCCTCAACGCTCCCCCCGCGCTTTTCAATTCGTCTTCTCTGCTCTGTACCCTGCTACTCTTCTTGCCTTTCTGAGTTCTTCTCTGTCCAGCTCCCTTTCCCTAGTCATGAATTCCTGCTCTTCCTGCACCCACCGCTCTTCCCTGTCATCTCCATCTCTCTGCCCAGCTCCCTGTCCCTAGGTTTTAATTCCCGCCTCTGCCCACTCTAGCCTGCCTAGCTTTTTCTCTCGGCCCCTCTCTGTCCGGCTCCCTCCCTCTGTGTTCTAATTCCACGGTCTCTGTCACGTAGACCCGTGCTGTTTGGTTGTCCTCATCTCTCCCTGTCCAGCTCCTTGCTGCTATGTTTTATTTCCTCCCTCTCTCTCTTGGTAGCCCATTGCTGTTGGTTTTTTCACTTGTTTCTTCATTTGTCTCTGTCTGCCTCCCAGTGCCTGATCTTTAATTCCTCCTTCCCTGTAGGCCATTGCTGTTCCTTTTTTCCGTTCTACATTGTGTTCTCTCTGGTCTCCTCTTCTGATTCATCGGTTCCCTCCTCGCTGCCCCGTGGCCCGTCCCCATTTTATTGTTGCCTCTCCCTCTCTCTGGCTTCTTGCCCCTGTTTTTCAAATTCCTCCCTCTCTTCCCTGTTGGCCCTGTGATCTTTAGCCTTTCTCCATCGCTTTCTGCCCCGCTCGCTTCTGTGTCTATTCGTTAATTCTTCCCTCTCTGCCCTGTAACCTGTAGCTTTTCGCCTTTCGCCATCTTGCCGTCTCTGGCTTCCCCATGACCCTATTTTAGGCTTGTTTCTCTCTCCTTTCTCGACGCATTACGATTCCTTATGCTCTCCCTCTGTGCTTTTTTGGTTTTTCTCTGACTCCCTGTCCCTAATTGTTAATTCTCTCCCTTCTCACGCTCTGTACCACGTAGCCCCCTGGTTTGTTTTGTGGTGGTCCCTCCCCGGCTCCTTCCCTCCGTCGTTGGCTCTCTCGGCTCCCTGTCCTCGCGGCTTCATTCTTCCCTCTCTGCCCTGTTCTTGTCGCTTTTCTTGTCTTTCTCCACCTCGCTCGGTCCAGCTTCCTGCCCCTATTCTTCTTTCCTCCCGCGCTGTCGTGCTGCCTGCCCCAGGTTCTTTGTGCGTTTCCAGCCTGCTCCTCCTCCTTCTTTGTTGGTCTGTGTCCTGCTCTTCCCTCTTTCTGCTGCCTCTCTTCCCCTCTCTCTGCTGCTTCTAGCTCCGCCTCCGTCAGGCTCCCTGGCCGTCCTGTTCCCTGCCTCGTGCCTTCTCACTACGCGCACACACGCCCCCTCCCCGCCCCGTCCAGCCGCATGCCGCTTTTCTCTTCTCTCCTCCTACTGTCCTGTGCCCTGCTCCTCATCTTTGGTGGCCTCCCCCCGCCCAGCAGCCCGGCGCTCCAGGAGCCAGGCGACCGACGGTCCGCTCCCTGCCAAACCAGGGCAAGCGCGTGCCGTGGCTTAGCCCCAGCTGGCAACTCTGCACCAGGGAGCTGCTTGCTCACTCCACCCTCAGTGGGCTGGGGGAGAGAGCTGGAAGGGTAAAAGTGAGAAAAATCATGGGTGTTGAATAGGTAAAGCAAAAGCTGTGCGTGGAAGCGAAGCAAGGAATTAAGTCACTCCTCCGTTTCGGCGGGCAGGTGTTGAGCCACCTCTGGGAAAGCAGGGCTCTGTCACGTGTAATGGTTACTTAGGGAGAGAAATGCCGTAGCCCCTAAGGACTCCCCCTTCTTCCCCCAGCTGCTCAGTACATGTACTGAGCATGATGTCAAGTGGCTTTGTGTGATTCTCTCTGCGATTCTGTTTTTTCTCTGCCTCGTTTTTCCCAGCTCCCCGTCCCTCACTTTTAACGCCCGTTGGCCTTCACCAGCTCACTCTTCCTTGGGTCCCATCCGCGTTTCTGAATTCCTCCTGCTTTGCCATGTGGCCCGTGACTTTTTTCTTAATCTCTCTCTGTCTGCCTCAACGCTCCCCCCGCGCTTTTCAATTCGTCTTCTCTGCTCTGTACCCTGCTACTCTTCTTGCCTTTCTGAGTTCTTCTCTGTCCAGCTCCCTTTCCCTAGTCATGAATTCCTGCTCTTCCTGCACCCACCGCTCTTCCCTGTCATCTCCATCTCTCTGCCCAGCTCCCTGTCCCTAGGTTTTAATTCCCGCCTCTGCCCACTCTAGCCTGCCTAGCTTTTTCTCTCGGCCCCTCTCTGTCCGGCTCCCTCCCTCTGTGTTCTAATTCCACGGTCTCTGTCACGTAGACCCGTGCTGTTTGGTTGTCCTCATCTCTCCCTGTCCAGCTCCTTGCTGCTATGTTTTATTTCCTCCCTCTCTCTCTTGGTAGCCCATTGCTGTTGGTTTTTTCACTTGTTTCTTCATTTGTCTCTGTCTGCCTCCCAGTGCCTGATCTTTAATTCCTCCTTCCCTGTAGGCCATTGCTGTTCCTTTTTTCCGTTCTACATTGTGTTCTCTCTGGTCTCCTCTTCTGATTCATCGGTTCCCTCCTCGCTGCCCCGTGGCCCGTCCCCATTTTATTGTTGCCTCTCCCTCTCTCTGGCTTCTTGCCCCTGTTTTTCAAATTCCTCCCTCTCTTCCCTGTTGGCCCTGTGATCTTTAGCCTTTCTCCATCGCTTTCTGCCCCGCTCGCTTCTGTGTCTATTCGTTAATTCTTCCCTCTCTGCCCTGTAACCTGTAGCTTTTCGCCTTTCGCCATCTTGCCGTCTCTGGCTTCCCCATGACCCTATTTTAGGCTTGTTTCTCTCTCCTTTCTCGACGCATTACGATTCCTTATGCTCTCCCTCTCCCTCTGTGCTTTTTTGGTTTTTCTCTGACTCCCTGTCCCTAATTGTTAATTCTCTCCCTTCTCACGCTCTGTACCACGTAGCCCCCTGGTTTGTTTTGTGGTGGTCCCTCCCCGGCTCCTTCCCTCCGTCGTTGGCTCTCTCGGCTCCCTGTCCTCGCGGCTTCATTCTTCCCTCTCTGCCCTGTTCTTGTCGCTTTTCTTGTCTTTCTCCACCTCGCTCGGTCCAGCTTCCTGCCCCTATTCTTCTTTCCTCCCGCGCTGTCGTGCTGCCTGCCCCAGGTTCTTTGTGCGTTTCCAGCCTGCTCCTCCTCCTTCTTTGTTGGTCTGTGTCCTGCTCTTCCCTCTTTCTGCTGCCTCTCTTCCCCTCTCTCTGCTGCTTCTAGCTCCGCCTCCGTCAGGCTCCCTGGCCGTCCTGTTCCCTGCCTCGTGCCTTCTCACTACGCGCACACACGCCCCCTCCCCGCCCCGTCCAGCCGCATGCCGCTTTTCTCTTCTCTCCTCCTACTGTCCTGTGCCCTGCTCCTCATCTTTGGTGGCCTCCCCCCGCCCAGCAGCCCGGCGCTCCAGGAGCCAGGCGACCGACGGTCCGCTCCCTGCCAAACCAGGGCAAGCGCGTGCCGTGGCTTAGCCCCAGCTGGCAACTCTGCACCAGGGAGCTGCTTGCTCACTCCACCCTCAGTGGGCTGGGGGAGAGAGCTGGAAGGGTAAAAGTGAGAAAAATCATGGGTGTTGAATAGGTAAAACAAAAGCTGTGCGTGGAAGCGAAGCAAGGAATTAAGTCACTCCTCCTTTTCGGCGGGCAGGTGTTGAGCCACCTCTGGGAAAGCAGGGCTCTGTCACGTGTAATGGTTACTTAGGGAGAGAAATGCCGTAGCCCCTAAGGACTCCCCCTTCTTCCCCCAGCTGCTCAGTACATGTACTGAGCATGATGTCAAATGGCTTTGTGTGATTCTCTCTGCGATTCTGTTTTTTCTCTGCCTCGTTTTTCCCAGCTCCCCGTCCCTCACTTTTAACGCCCGTTGGCCTTCACCAGCTCACTCTTCCTTGGGTCCCATCCGCGTTTCTGAATTCCTCCTGCTTTGCCACGTGGCCCGTGACTTTTTTCTTAATCTCTCTCTGTCTGCCTCAACGCTCCCCCCGCGCTTTTCAATTCGTCTTCTCTGCTCTGTACCCTGCTACTCTTCTTGCCTTTCTGAGTTCTTCTCTGTCCAGCTCCCTTTCCCTAGTCATGAATTCCTGCTCTTCCTGCACCCACCGCTCTTCCCTGTCATCTCCATCTCTCTGCCCAGCTCCCTGTCCCTAGGTTTTAATTCCCGCCTCTGCCCACTCTAGCCTGCCTAGCTTTTTCTCTCGGCCCCTCTCTGTCCGGCTCCCTCCCTCTGTGTTCTAATTCCACGGTCTCTGTCACGTAGACCCGTGCTGTTTGGTTGTCCTCATCTCTCTCTGTCCAGCTCCTTGCTGCTATGTTTTATTTCCTCCCTCTCTCTCTTGGTAGCCCATTGCTGTTGGTTTTCTTACTTGTTTCTTCATTTGTCTCTGTCTGCCTCCCAGTGCCTGATCTTTAATTCCTCCTTCCCTGTAGGCCATTGCTGTTCCTTTTTTCCGTTCTACATTGTGTTCTCTCTGGTCTCCTCTTCTGATTCATCGGTTCCCTCCTCGCTGCCCCGTGGCCCGTCCCCATTTTATTGTTGCCTCTCCCTCTCTCTGGCTTCTTGCCCCTGTTTTTCAAATTCCTCCCTCTCTTCCCTGTTGGCCCTGTGATCTTTAGCCTTTCTCCATCGCTTTCTGCCCCGCTCGCTTCTGTGTCTATTCGTTAATTCTTCCCTCTCTGCCCTGTAACCTGTAGCTTTTCGCCTTTCGCCATCTTGCCGTCTCTGGCTTCCCCATGACCCTATTTTAGGCTTGTTTCTCTCTCCTTTCTCGACGCATTACGATTCCTTATGCTCTCCCTCTCCCTCTGTGCTTTTTTGGTTTTTCTCTGACTCCCTGTCCCTAATTGTTAATTCTCTCCCTTCTCACGCTCTGTACCACGTAGCCCCCTGGTTTGTTTTGTGGTGGTCCCTCCCCGGCTCCTTCCCTCCGTCGTTGGCTCTCTCGGCTCCCTGTCCTCGCGGCTTCATTCTTCCCTCTCTGCCCTGTTCTTGTCGCTTTTCTTGTCTTTCTCCATCTCGCTCGGTCCAGCTTCCTGCCCCTATTCTTCTTTCCTCCCGCGCTGTCGTGCTGCCTGCCCCAGGTTCTTTGTGCGTTTCCAGCCTGCTCCTCCTCCTTCTTTGTTGGTCTGTGTCCTGCTCTTCCTTCTTTCTGCTGCCTCTCTTCCCCTCTCTCTGCTGCTTCTAGCTCCGCCTCCGTCAGGCTCCCTGGCCGTCCTGTTCCCTGCCTCGTGCCTTCTCACTACGCGCACACACGCCCCCTCCCCGCCCCGTCCAGCCGCATGCCGCTTTTCTCTTCTCTCCTCCTACTGTCCTGTGCCCTGCTCCTCATCTTTGGTGGCCTCCCCCCGCCCAGCAGCCCGGCGCTCCAGGAGCCAGGCGACCGACGGTCCGCTCCCTGCCAAACCAGGGCAAGCGCGTGCCGTGGCTTAGCCCCAGCTGGCAACTCTGCACCAGGGAGCTGCTTGCTCACTCCACCCTCAGTGGGCTGGGGGAGAGAGCTGGAAGGGTAAAAGTGAGAAAAATCATGGGTGTTGAATAGGTAAAGCAAAAGCTGTGCGTGGAAGCGAAGCAAGGAATTAAGTCACTCCTCCTTTTCGGCGGGCAGGTGTTGAGCCACCTCTGGGAAAGCAGGGCTCTGTCACGTGTAATGGTTACTTAGGGAGAGAAATGCCGTAGCCCCTAAGGACTCCCCCTTCTTCCCCCAGCTGCTCAGTACATACTGAGCATGATGTCAAATGGCTTTGTGTGATTCTCTCTGCGATTCTGTTTTTTCTCTGCCTCGTTTTTCCCAGCTCCCCGTCCCTCACTTTTAACGCCCGTTAGCCTTCACCAGCTCACTCTTCCTTGGGTCCCATCCGCGTTTCTGAATTCCTCCTGCTTTGCCACGTGGCCCGTGACTTTTTTCTTAATCTCTCTCTGTCTGCCTCAACGCTCCCCCCGCGCTTTTCAATTCGTCTTCTCTGCTCTGTACCCTGCTACTCTTCTTGCCTTTCTGAGTTCTTCTCTGTCCAGCTCCCTTTCCCTAGTCATGAATTCCTGCTCTTCCTGCACCCACCGCTCTTCCCTGTCATCTCCATCTCTCTGCCCAGCTCCCTGTCCCTAGGTTTTAATTCCCGCCTCTGCCCACTCTAGCCTGCCTAGCTTTTTCTCTCGGCCCCTCTCTGTCCGGCTCCCTCCCTCTGTGTTCTAATTCCACGGTCTCTGTCACGTAGACCCGTGCTGTTTGGTTGTCCTCATCTCTCCCTGTCCAGCTCCTTGCTGCTATGTTTTATTTCCTCCCTCTCTCTCTTGGTAGCCCATTGCTGTTGGTTTTCTTACTTGTTTCTTCATTTGTCTCTGTCTGCCTCCCAGTGCCTGATCTTTAATTCCTCCTTCCCTGTAGGCCATTGCTGTTCCTTTTTTCCGTTCTACATTGTGTTCTCTCTGGTCTCCTCTTCTGATTCATCGGTTCCCTCCTCGCTGCCCCGTGGCCCGTCCCCATTTTATTGTTGCCTCTCCCTCTCTCTGGCTTCTTGCCCCTGTTTTTCAAATTCCTCCCTCTCTTCCCTGTTGGCCCTGTGATCTTTAGCCTTTCTCCATCGCTTTCTGCCCCGCTCGCTTCTGTGTCTATTCGTTAATTCTTCCCTCTCTGCCCTGTAACCTGTAGCTTTTCGCCTTTCGCCATCTTGCCGTCTCTGGCTTCCCCATGACCCTATTTTAGGCTTGTTTCTCTCTCCTTTCTCGACGCATTACGATTCCTTATGCTCTCCCTCTCCCTCTGTGCTTTTTTGGTTTTTCTCTGACTCCCTGTCCCTAATTGTTAATTCTCTCCCTTCTCACGCTCTGTACCACGTAGCCCCCTGGTTTGTTTTGTGGTGGTCCCTCCCCGGCTCCTTCCCTCCGTCGTTGGCTCTCTCGGCTCCCTGTCCTCGCGGCTTCATTCTTCCCTCTCTGCCCTGTTCTTGTCGCTTTTCTTGTCTTTCTCCACCTCGCTCGGTCCAGCTTCCTGCCCCTATTCTTCTTTCCTCCCGCGCTGTCGTGCTGCCTGCCCCAGGTTCTTTGTGCGTTTCCAGCCTGCTCCTCCTCCTTCTTTGTTGGTCTGTGTCCTGCTCTTCCCTCTTTCTGCTGCCTCTCTTCCCCTCTCTCTGCTGCTTCTAGCTCCGCCTCCGTCAGGCTCCCTGGCCGTCCTGTTCCCTGCCTCGTGCCTTCTCACTACGCGCACACACGCCCCCTCCCCGCCCCGTCCAGCCGCATGCCGCTTTTCTCTTCTCTCCTCCTACTGTCCTGTGCCCTGCTCCTCATCTTTGGTGGCCTCCCCCCGCCCAGCAGCCCGGCGCTCCAGGAGCCAGGCGACCGACGGTCCGCTCCCTGCCAAACCAGGGCAAGCGCGTGCCGTGGCTTAGCCCCAGCTGGCAACTCTGCACCAGGGAGCTGCTTGCTCACTCCACCCTCAGTGGGCTGGGGGAGAGAGCTGGAAGGGTAAAAGTGAGAAAAATCATGGGTGTTGAATAGGTAAAGCAAAAGCTGTGCGTGGAAGCGAAGCAAGGAATTAAGTCACTCCTCCTTTTCGGCGGGCAGGTGTTGAGCCACCTCTGGGAAAGCAGGGCTCTGTCACGTGTAATGGTTACTTAGGGAGAGAAATGCCGTAGCCCCTAAGGACTCCCCCTTCTTCCCCCAGCTGCTCAGTACATGTACTGAGCATGATGTCAAGTGGCTTTGTGTGATTCTCTCTGCGATTCTGTTTTTTTCTCTGCCTCGTTTTTCCCAGCTCCCCGTCCCTCACTTTTAACGCCCGTTAGCCTTCACCAGCTCACTCTTCCTTGGGTCCCATCCGCGTTTCTGAATTCCTCCTGCTTTGCCACGTGGCCCGTGACTTTTTTCTTAATCTCTCTCTGTCTGCCTCAACGCTCCCCCCGCGCTTTTCAATTCGTCTTCTCTGCTCTGTACCCTGCTACTCTTCTTGCCTTTCTGAGTTCTTCTCTGTCCAGCTCCCTTTCCCTAGTCATGAATTCCTGCTCTTCCTGCACCCACCGCTCTTCCCTGTCATCTCCATCTCTCTGCCCAGCTCCCTGTCCCTAGGTTTTAATTCCCGCCTCTGCCCACTCTAGCCTGCCTAGCTTTTTCTCTCGGCCCCTCTCTGTCCGGCTCCCTCCCTCTGTGTTCTAATTCCACGGTCTCTGTCACGTAGACCCGTGCTGTTTGGTTGTCCTCATCTCTCCCTGTCCAGCTCCTTGCTGCTATGTTTTATTTCCTCCCTCTCTCTCTTGGTAGCCCATTGCTGTTGGTTTTCTTACTTGTTTCTTCATTTGTCTCTGTCTGCCTCCCAGTGCCTGATCTTTAATTCCTCCTTCCCTGTAGGCCATTGCTGTTCCTTTTTTCCGTTCTACATTGTGTTCTCTCTGGTCTCCTCTTCTGATTCATCGGTTCCCTCCTCGCTGCCCCGTGGCCCGTCCCCATTTTATTGTTGCCTCTCCCTCTCTCTGGCTTCTTGCCCCTGTTTTTCAAATTCCTCCCTCTCTTCCCTGTTGGCCCTGTGATCTTTAGCCTTTCTCCATCGCTTTCTGCCCCGCTCGCTTCTGTGTCTATTCGTTAATTCTTCCCTCTCTGCCCTGTATCCTGTAGCTTTTCGCCTTTCGCCATCTTGCCGTCTCTGGCTTCCCCATGACCCTATTTTAGGCTTGTTTCTCTCTCCTTTCTCGACGCATTACGATTCCTTATGCTCTCCCTCTCCCTCTGTGGTTTTTTGGTTTTTCTCTGACTCCCTGTCCCTAATTGTTAATTCTCTCCCTTCTCACGCTCTGTACCACGTAGCCCCCTGGTTTGTTTTGTGGTGGTCCCTCCCCGGCTCCTTCCCTCCGTCGTTGGCTCTCTCGGCTCCCTGTCCTCGCGGCTTCATTCTTCCCTCTCTGCCCTGTTCTTGTCGCTTTTCTTGTCTTTCTCCACCTCGCTCGGTCCAGCTTCCTGCCCCTATTCTTCTTTCCTCCCGCGCTGTCGTGCTGCCTGCCCCAGGTTCTTTGTGCGTTTCCAGCCTGCTCCTCCTCCTTCTTTGTTGGTCTGTGTCCTGCTCTTCCCTCTTTCTGCTGCCTCTCTTCCCCTCTCTCTGCTGCTTCTAGCTCCGCCTCCGTCAGGCTCCCTGGCCGTCCTGTTCCCTGCCTCGTGCCTTCTCACTACGCGCACACACGCCCCCTCCCCGCCCCGTCCAGCCGCATGCCGCTTTTCTCTTCTCTCCTCCTACTGTCCTGTGCCCTGCTCCTCATCTTTGGTGGCCTCCCCCCGCCCAGCAGCCCGGCGCTCCAGGAGCCAGGCGACCGACGGTCCGCTCCCTGCCAAACCAGGGCAAGCGCGTGCCGTGGCTTAGCCCCAGCTGGCAACTCTGCACCAGGGAGCTGCTTGCTCACTCCACCCTCAGTGGGCTGGGGGAGAGAGCTGGAAGGGTAAAAGTGAGAAAAATCATGGGTGTTGAATAGGTAAAGCAAAAGCTGTGCGTGGAAGCGAAGCAAGGAATTAAGTCACTCCTCCTTTTCGGCGGGCAGGTGTTGAGCCACCTCTGGGAAAGCAGGGCTCTGTCACGTGTAATGGTTACTTAGGGAGAGAAATGCCGTAGCCCCTAAGGACTCCCCCTTCTTCCCCCAGCTGCTCAGTACATGTACTGAGCATGATGTCAAATGGCTTTGTGTGATTCTCTCTGCGATTCTGTTTTTTCTCTGCCTCGTTTTTCCCAGCTCCCCGTCCCTCACTTTTAACGCCCGTTGGCCTTCACCAGCTCACTCTTCCTTGGGTCCCATCCGCGTTTCTGAATTCCTCCTGCTTTGCCACGTGGCCCGTGACTTTTTTCTTAATCTCTCTCTGTCTGCCTCAACGCTCCCCCCGCGCTTTTCAATTCGTCTTCTCTGCTCTGTACCCTGCTACTCTTCTTGCCTTTCTGAGTTCTTCTCTGTCCAGCTCCCTTTCCCTAGTCATGAATTCCTGCTCTTCCTGCACCCACCGCTCTTCCCTGTCATCTCCATCTCTCTGCCCAGCTCCCTGTCCCTAGGTTTTAATTCCCGCCTCTGCCCACTCTAGCCTGCCTAGCTTTTTCTCTCGGCCCCTCTCTGTCCGGCTCCCTCCCTCTGTGTTCTAATTCCACGGTCTCTGTCACGTAGACCCGTGCTGTTTGGTTGTCCTCATCTCTCTCTGTCCAGCTCCTTGCTGCTATGTTTTATTTCCTCCCTCTCTCTCTTGGTAGCCCATTGCTGTTGGTTTTCTTACTTGTTTCTTCATTTGTCTCTGTCTGCCTCCCAGTGCCTGATCTTTAATTCCTCCTTCCCTGTAGGCCATTGCTGTTCCTTTTTTCCGTTCTACATTGTGTTCTCTCTGGTCTCCTCTTCTGATTCATCGGTTCCCTCCTCGCTGCCCCGTGGCCCGTCCCCATTTTATTGTTGCCTCTCCCTCTCTCTGGCTTCTTGCCCCTGTTTTTCAAATTCCTCCCTCTCTTCCCTGTTGGCCCTGTGATCTTTAGCCTTTCTCCATCGCTTTCTGCCCCGCTCGCTTCTGTGTCTATTCGTTAATTCTTCCCTCTCTGCCCTGTAACCTGTAGCTTTTCGCCTTTCGCCATCTTGCCGTCTCTGGCTTCCCCATGACCCTATTTTAGGCTTGTTTCTCTCTCCTTTCTCGACGCATTACGATTCCTTATGCTCTCCCTCTCCCTCTGTGCTTTTTTGGTTTTTCTCTGACTCCCTGTCCCTAATTGTTAATTCTCTCCCTTCTCACGCTCTGTACCACGTAGCCCCCTGGTTTGTTTTGTGGTGGTCCCTCCCCGGCTCCTTCCCTCCGTCGTTGGCTCTCTCGGCTCCCTGTCCTCGCGGCTTCATTCTTCCCTCTCTGCCCTGTTCTTGTCGCTTTTCTTGTCTTTCTCCACCTCGCTCGGTCCAGCTTCCTGCCCCTATTCTTCTTTCCTCCCGCGCTGTCGTGCTGCCTGCCCCAGGTTCTTTGTGCGTTTCCAGCCTGCTCCTCCTCCTTCTTTGTTGGTCTGTGTCCTGCTCTTCCCTCTTTCTGCTGCCTCTCTTCCCCTCTCTCTGCTGCTTCTAGCTCCGCCTCCGTCAGGCTCCCTGGCCGTCCTGTTCCCTGCCTCGTGCCTTCTCACTACGCGCACACACGCCCCCTCCCCGCCCCGTCCAGCCGCATGCCGCTTTTCTCTTCTCTCCTCCTACTGTCCTGTGCCCTGCTCCTCATCTTTGGTGGCCTCCCCCCGCCCAGCAGCCCGGCGCTCCAGGAGCCAGGCGACCGACGGTCCGCTCCCTGCCAAACCAGGGCAAGCGCGTGCCGTGGCTTAGCCCCAGCTGGCAACTCTGCACCAGGGAGCTGCTTGCTCACTCCACCCTCAGTGGGCTGGGGGAGAGAGCTGGAAGGGTAAAAGTGAGAAAAATCATGGGTGTTGAATAGGTAAAGCAAAAGCTGTGCGTGGAAGCGAAGCAAGGAATTAAGTCACTCCTCCTTTTCGGCGGGCAGGTGTTGAGCCACCTCTGGGAAAGCAGGGCTCTGTCACGTGTAATGGTTACTTAGGGAGAGAAATGCCGTAGCCCCTAAGGACTCCCCCTTCTTCCCCCAGCTGCTCAGTACATGTACTGAGCATGATGTCAAGTGGCTTTGTGTGATTCTCTCTGCGATTCTGTTTTTTTCTCTGCCTCGTTTTTCCCAGCTCCCCGTCCCTCACTTTTAACGCCCGTTAGCCTTCACCAGCTCACTCTTCCTTGGGTCCCATCCGCGTTTCTGAATTCCTCCTGCTTTGCCACGTGGCCCGTGACTTTTTTCTTAATCTCTCTCTGTCTGCCTCAACGCTCCCCCCGCGCTTTTCAATTCGTCTTCTCTGCTCTGTACCCTGCTACTCTTCTTGCCTTTCTGAGTTCTTCTCTGTCCAGCTCCCTTTCCCTAGTCATGAATTCCTGCTCTTCCTGCACCCACCGCTCTTCCCTGTCATCTCCATCTCTCTGCCCAGCTCCCTGTCCCTAGGTTTTAATTCCCGCCTCTGCCCACTCTAGCCTGCCTAGCTTTTTCTCTCGGCCCCTCTCTGTCCGGCTCCCTCCCTCTGTGTTCTAATTCCACGGTCTCTGTCACGTAGACCCGTGCTGTTTGGTTGTCCTCATCTCTCCCTGTCCAGCTCCTTGCTGCTATGTTTTATTTCCTCCCTCTCTCTCTTGGTAGCCCATTGCTGTTGGTTTTCTTACTTGTTTCTTCATTTGTCTCTGTCTGCCTCCCAGTGCCTGATCTTTAATTCCTCCTTCCCTGTAGGCCATTGCTGTTCCTTTTTTCCGTTCTACATTGTGTTCTCTCTGGTCTCCTCTTCTGATTCATCGGTTCCCTCCTCGCTGCCCCGTGGCCCGTCCCCATTTTATTGTTGCCTCTCCCTCTCTCTGGCTTCTTGCCCCTGTTTTTCAAATTCCTCCCTCTCTTCCCTGTTGGCCCTGTGATCTTTAGCCTTTCTCCATCGCTTTCTGCCCCGCTCGCTTCTGTGTCTATTCGTTAATTCTTCCCTCTCTGCCCTGTATCCTGTAGCTTTTCGCCTTTCGCCATCTTGCCGTCTCTGGCTTCCCCATGACCCTATTTTAGGCTTGTTTCTCTCTCCTTTCTCGACGCATTACGATTCCTTATGCTCTCCCTCTCCCTCTGTGGTTTTTTGGTTTTTCTCTGACTCCCTGTCCCTAATTGTTAATTCTCTCCCTTCTCACGCTCTGTACCACGTAGCCCCCTGGTTTGTTTTGTGGTGGTCCCTCCCCGGCTCCTTCCCTCCGTCGTTGGCTCTCTCGGCTCCCTGTCCTCGCGGCTTCATTCTTCCCTCTCTGCCCTGTTCTTGTCGCTTTTCTTGTCTTTCTCCACCTCGCTCGGTCCAGCTTCCTGCCCCTATTCTTCTTTCCTCCCGCGCTGTCGTGCTGCCTGCCCCAGGTTCTTTGTGCGTTTCCAGCCTGCTCCTCCTCCTTCTTTGTTGGTCTGTGTCCTGCTCTTCCCTCTTTCTGCTGCCTCTCTTCCCCTCTCTCTGCTGCTTCTAGCTCCGCCTCCGTCAGGCTCCCTGGCCGTCCTGTTCCCTGCCTCGTGCCTTCTCACTACGCGCACACACGCCCCCTCCCCGCCCCGTCCAGCCGCATGCCGCTTTTCTCTTCTCTCCTCCTACTGTCCTGTGCCCTGCTCCTCATCTTTGGTGGCCTCCCCCCGCCCAGCAGCCCGGCGCTCCAGGAGCCAGGCGACCGACGGTCCGCTCCCTGCCAAACCAGGGCAAGCGCGTGCCGTGGCTTAGCCCCAGCTGGCAACTCTGCACCAGGGAGCTGCTTGCTCACTCCACCCGCTATGCTTCCCAGTCTCTTTCTACCTCCATGCCTCTCCCTCCCTCTGTCTCCTTTTCGGGCTGCACAGTTTTCCAAAGCTTTTTTTGGTGTTCTGCCAATGCTGCCCTGCACTCCGTCCCCTTCTGTGTGGCCTTCCTATGCCTCTCCTTTTCTGGCTCCACACCTGCTATTATTTCTGTCTTCCCTGTTACTGGTAAAAATTGCATTTACAGGTCTGCCCCCATACCCAGCGACCTATCTCCTTTGAAGTGAGTCCCTGTGCTCTGCCCCGGCTTGCTCTTCCTACGTCCTTTCTCTGTGGCCATCTATCCGTCTCCCTCACTTGATATTTAACTTCTACCCATGTGGACAGAGCCCCGTTGATTTTTACCATTGCATTGTCTCTCTACTTTCAGTTCCGCATCCACGTTTGTTTCTTCCTCCCTGTCCTCAACTAAATCACTTTTTCAATTCTGTTTGTCTTCACTGATTTAGTTTGTGGACCCTATTTCTTACTTTTCCTGTCTGTCCCTTACCCCATTGCTTTTAAAATTCTCTTTCTAAGTTTAGTTTTACGAAGCTGCCAATCTCTAATTTTAAGGTTTATTTGTTGTTCGTGCCCCCATTGCTTTTGAAATATTTTATCAATGTCACTGTTTATTTTTAAGTATACTTAATATAGTTGGAAAAGTTCTGTGATATCATCGAGTGCACTCATCAACCCAACACTACCGTGCCTTCTAAAGCGCATCCTAAAGAACCACGTATACGCATCTTTTGAAAGCCTCCAGGGAGGGCAACTGCACCCCCTGTCTAGGCAGCCTGTTCCAATACCTGATGACTCTTCTGGTAAAGAAATTTTTCCTATTACCCTTTCTGGTCATTCCCTGATGGAACGCGACACCATTTCCTCTTGTCCAGTCGCTAGCTCGTTGGGAAAAGGAACCTACACCCAGTTCACTACAACCTGCTTTGAGTCTTCTCTTCTGCAGACTTAAACCACCCCAGTTCCCTCAGCCGCTCTTCATAAGGCTTGTTTTTCAGGCCCTTCCCCAAGCTTTGATGCCCTTCTCTGGACATACTCCTACTTCTTAACGCTCTTTTTGTACTGAAGGTCCCGAAAGGGAACATGATACTCAAGGTATGGCCTCACCAGTGCCAAGTCAATGGTACGATCACTTCCCTACTCCTGCTGGCCACACTAGTTCTGATACAAGACCCCATCAGCCTCCTGGCCAACCCAGGCAGACTGCCGCCTCACGTTCAGCCGGCTCTCAACTGGCACCCCCGGGTCCTTCTCTGCCACACAGTTTTCCAGCCGCTCTTCCCCAAGCCTATTGCATCGGGTCGTTGTGACCCGAGCACGGGACCCGGCACTCAGCCTTGTTAATTCTCATAGAGTTGACGTCAGGCCATGGGTCCAGCCTGTCCAGATCCCTCTGCAGAACCTTCCTACCCTCAAGCAGATGAACACTCCCGCCCAACTTGGTATCATCTGCAAACTTACTGAAGGCACTTTGTCCCCTCCTTCAGATCATTGATACAGACATGGAACAAGACTTGTGCTAAAGTTGACCCCTGCGGAACAGCGCCCATGACCAGCCACAAACTTAGTTTATCCTCTGTCACCACTACTCTTTGGGCTCAGGCATCTGGCTAGTTTTGTACTCAGCAAAGAGTACTCCTGTCCAAGCTAGGAACCACCAGCTTCTCCAGGAAAATTCTGTGGGAGACAGTGTCAAAGGCTTTACTGAGGTACAGGTAGATAACATCCACGGCCCTTGCCTCATCCACTAGGTGGGTCACCTGGTCATAGAAGGAGACAGGGTTGGTCAGGCAAAACCTGCCTTCCAAAAACCTGCGGTGTCTGGGCCTGATCCCCTGGTCATCCTGTACATGCCTGGTGAGTGCACTGAAGGTGAACCTTTACTACCTGCCTTTAGTAGAGACTGAGGCCAAGAAGGCATCAAGTAACCTCAGTCTATTCCTCAGTGGCAACATTCCCCACCTCAGCCCCAGTAGAGGATGGAGATTCTCTTTGGCTCTCTTTCTGCTCTTAGCATACATGTAAAGCATGTTTTGTCATCGCTAACAACAGTGGCCAGTTGAGTTCTAGCTGGGCTTTTGCCTTCTTGGTTTGCTCTCCGATTGGCATAACAAGCTCTGTGTTCTGTTTTTGACTTGCCTACCCAGTCTTCAAAAGCAGTAAACTCTCCTTTCCTCTCACCCCCACTGAGGCACGGCAAAAGCTCTCTGTTCAGCCAGGCCTGTCATCTTCTTGCCCGTTTGTCTTACTACACACGGGGACAACCTGGTTCTGTACATTCCAGGTTTCCTTCTTGAATGTCCAGCCTTCCAGGACCCCTTAACCCTTCAGGACTTCCTCCCAAGGAACCCTTTTAACCAGCATTCCGAAGTGTCCAAAGCCTGCCTTCCGCAAGTCCACGATATAAATTTTGCCAGCCCCCTTCCTTATTTTGCCAGGCATCAGGAATTCTATCAGGGTGCAGTCGTTAGGCGGAAAATGGCTTGCAAACCCCACATCTCCCACCGGTCCTTCTTTTTCTAAAGAGCAGGTCAGTCGAGGCCCCTCCCCCGTAGGCTCATTTACCAGCTGCCTCAGGAAGTTACCTCCCACGTGCTCCATGAACCTCTTAGAGAGTTTCCTCTGCTGCGCTTTCTTACCAGCAGACACCTGGTAAGTTCAAGCGCCCCATGAGTATAAGGGGTAGCAATTGGGAGAGTTCTGCCAGCTGCCTGTAGAATTCTTCAGCTACTTCTTCATTACAGTCAGGTGATCTACAGCAGCCCCCCAGCTGGATACCTGCCTCGTTGGCCTTTCCCCTCATCCTTACCCATAAGCCGTCAACCTCATCCTCCCAATCATTGAGCTGTCTGCAGCCAAAACACTACCTAACATACGGAGCCACCCCACCACATCTCCTTCCTTGCCTAACCTTTCGTAATAGATTAGAGCCATCCGTCGCAGCACTCCAATCGTACGAGGCATCCCACCGCATCTGGTGAGAAACCGTACTAGGAGCGCCTAAAGTCACTTGGTTTCTTAAACCTAGAGATGTGGAGACCTCATCTCAGTCTACAGCTTCCTCAGAAGGGGTGGAGGAGGTGCCAGTCATTTTTCTGCGGTGACCGACAATAGGACCTGAGGGAACGGCAGGAGGATGGGCCAGGGGAGGTTTACGGTGGGTATTAGGAAAAGGTTTTTCACTCAGAGGGCCACGGAACATCGAAGAGGCTCCCCAGGGAAGCAGGCACAGCGCCAATCCTGACAATAATAAAATAACACGAGTGCAACACCACTGGAGACGTGGGGTGAATTTGGGGTTGTCCTGTGCAGAGAGAAGTTGTTGAACTCTAATCCTCGTGGGTCCCTTCTGACACAGAACGTTCTATGATTCTGCGATGTCTGCGACGGCAAGAAAATCAACGCCATCCCGCTGCACAACAGCTTCTATCTCCTGCCTTACGGCACCCGTGCTCCATGCACCAGGATAGACGTGCTCAACCTGGGATATCGATTTTGTCCTCGGGCTTGGCACGCCACCCGTAGGCTCTTCTTTACAAACCTGGCTATATCCCTTCCCCTTCAAGTCTCCTTTAAAGCCGCCTCCACAGGCCCTGCAGATTCCCAAGGAAGAATGCTTTTCCCGCTTTGAGATAGCGGAACTCGTCATTCAATCCCTCTTAATTTTTTCCATTGGTACCCTAACCACCCTTGCTTCTATCGTGTTCTTTTTGTGTACTATTATCACCTTTGCTGTGGTCTCTTGTCCATTTTCAGCATTTTGCTTAGCACCATCACTTTTTAAATTTTATGTCTGTGTTTTAATTCTGTTACTTTTTTAGTTATTATTGTCTCTTACTCTCTTGGCTTTTAAAGTTTTACTTTTGTCCCTTTCGCTGGTGTTACTTCTCAATGAATATTATTTTTCGTAGCGCTCTCGCTTTTTACATTTCCATTTCATGTCTTTTTTTGGGTCGCTGTCCCTATTTCATAAGATTGTCTTTATTTCCTAATACTCACTGCTCGCTAAGCATTCTTTCTACAGCAACTTCCGTTCCCTTTCCTGTCTTTGCAAAATTATTTCTCATCTCTCTTTGGCGCCATTTTTCCATTTTCTTTCTACCTCTCTTCTAGGTTACCGTCTCTGTTTTAATTTTTTTCTTCTATTCCCCTATAAGCCCTTACTTCCTTTGGAAGTTTTAGATATTTCTTCTATTTCATTAATGAACTTGCTTTTTCCACTTTCTACATTTCCATTTTACTTGTACTTTGCTATTTTTATTTTCCGCAGTTCTTGAATTGTATTTGTCTCTAAAATGTTGTATAATTTTTTCTGGTGTCTTTATGTTTTAGAGTTATTTCTTGTCTTTAGTAGCAGTACCTTTGCTTTTCTAATATTTTTATCCCTATTATTAATAGTTTGCTCTCGGTTTCCTTAATCCCCGTCATTTTTTATATTTGTTCCTTTAGCCAGTGTCCTGTGCTTATTTTGCTCTGTTTTCTTTCAAGTATATGTCTTCCCTTAACACCATCACTTTACCATTTTTCGTCATGCATCTATGTTTGGTGGCCCTATGTGTTAAATTTTATCTTTATTTCCATATTCCCCCTTGCTATTTAAACCATTTCTATGCCAATTTTAACTCCCTTTGCTGTCTTATTTTAAAATTACTTCTTCTCCTCCCTTAGTGTCACAGCTTTTAAAATTTGCTTTCTCTTTTAGATTGCGGTCCATATGTATTTTTGCCTTTCCTTTTCCTGATGTCTTGCTTCCTAGATGTTCTGTCTACTGTTATTCCGTTTGCTGTTTCTCAGAATTATTTCTTGTCTTTCATTAATACCGCTGCATTTTAACTTTCTTTCCGCTCCCGTTTCTGTTTGCTGTCTGTCTTTTCACTTTTCTCTTTGTTTTTCTAACATCCCTCAGTGTTTAATTTTTTTCCTACATGTCCAATTCAGTTGGCCTTTGGTATTTATGTTTTTCCCTATTTCTTTACTATCCGTTTTTAACCTTTCTCCCTCATGTTATCCATTGGCTGTAATTAGCACTTGAATCGTTTCTTGTCTTTTGTTAGCGTCACAGCTTTTTAAATTTCTTCTTTTACCTCATAGTCCTTTTGCCTCACCGTCTTAGACGTTCCCCAGCAGCACATTTTTGTCGCAATCGCACCTCTCCCGAGACATCTGTTCCCAAAAAAGAGCAATCTTTTTCTTTTCTATGCCTTCTAGGATGCCTCCCGAGACCTTCCCTGTGCTCCACAGCATTTTGGTAGCATTTACTCTCCTTTTCAATCTCTTACCCCGCGAGCCTTTTGTGACCCCTCCGCTCCCAGTCACCATGCGTCCAGAGAGACCCTTTGCATCCCACAACCCTGTTTTAGCTCAGTAGTGGACTTTGGTCTTCTCCTGTTATCTCTGAACCCAGTCGTCGGGTTTGCTTGTGCCTCGGAGCACTCTTAGCATACCGTCTGCTGACTATGGTACCTCCAGCCGGTCCGCAGCTCGTGAGGAGATCTGTAATCTCCTCACACCTCTCCAGACCTTATCCTCGTTTCCCAGAGCATTCTTTTTCTCTGTGCCTCATCCGGCACCCCTCAGGGTGCCGCAACACCTATCGGTCCCCTTGAGGTCGCATTCTGCGTGCTTTTAGGTTTGCCGTGGCACTCGCACCCCTCTCTCACCATCTGAAGCTTTCCCGAGACTGTGTGTTTATTTGCGGTTGGGGCGTAATTTCCAGCGGGTGGGATTTAATCACAGGGCTCTATGTAGCCCTTAAACACTACGGGAGGTAGATAAAGAAAAAAAGCAGCATTAGGGAATGGCTTTTGGCTCTTTGAGTAAATAAAAAAATAAAACGGAAATGTTATCATTGAAAAGAAAAAAATTTACTCCCAGAGCCAAAAGCCATTCCCTACTGTTGCACCACACTTATTATTTTTATTTTTTTATAACATTACTTCCAAATAAAAAAGAACCCCCCCGACCTTAAGCACACATAAACACCTGACAAAACACCTAACGACAAAAAACCCAGAACGACACATACAAATACAAAAACACCCACCAGGGACACAGTAATAAAAGAAAACAGCTACACGTACAACTAACCATTCAAAACCAAAAACCACAACACAAAACCTAAAATGAACCACCACACAAAAACAGCACTACCCACCAGAAGCAGCCCCGCAACCACTACACAGAACACAACAATCTCCAATACACAGCCTTGACAAAAAACACCCCCTACCGGAACTGTACCAGAGACACCTGTAGGTGCTGAACACACAACAGAAAGTGACCAGATGGACCCCAATACCAGAGGTACCCAGCAGAAGACAGCAACCACAACACGCTATACCAGAAAGACACACGGCACCAGAAACTAATTACAACACAGAAAACGGCCAACACGCAAACCAACCACTAAAACACCCAGCACCTACAAACCTCAATACACAGTTACGGTTTCCACTGACACTTTTACAAGTTACTTAGGGGTTAGGAGTTAGGGCTTCGGAGTTAGGAGTTATGGGTTAGGAGTTAGGGCTTCGGGTTAGGGTTAGGGTTCGGGTTAGGGTTAGGGTTAGGGTTAGGGTTCGGGTTAGGGTTCGG